>NC_065880.2:65283729-67783729 GCF_932274485.2 Patella vulgata | reverse complement strand
GTTGTCGCCCCCGTCCGTCGGTCCATCCTCCACAATTTCTTTTGAACACTCTATAGACTACATTTATCATCTGATTGAATTTGCAATTGATATATGTTGTTTACATCAGTGAGATAAAGAAGCTTATTTAATTTCTGTTAATTTCTTCTGGGGTTATGGCCCTTGTTTCACTTTATTGCACCTTGTGAACGCTCTAATGTTAAAAATTATTATCTGACCTGTATGAAATTTATGTGCGTCCTTTAAATTAGTGAAACAAAGAAGCCTATTGAATTTCAACAATTTCCGATAATTACTTCTAGAGTTATGACCTGTGTTTCACTTTGTCGAACCCTGTGAACGCTCTAACAACCAAAGTTATCACCCAGTCTGTGTGATATTTATATGCATTATTTAGATTAGTGAAATGAAGAATCCTATTGATATTCAGCAATTTCCATTAATTAATTTATATGTATCATTTGAGTTAGTGAAACAACGAATCCTTTTGAATTTCAGCAATTTCTGTTAATTTCTTCTCGGGTTATGACCCTTGTTTCACATTGTTGCACTTTGTGAACCGCTCCAATGACAAGTCATCGTCTGATCTGTATGAAATTGATATTCATTATTAAAATTAGTAAAATGAAAAATACTGTTGAATTTCAACTTCCAGAGTTAAGGCCCTTGTTTCAGTTTGTAGCACCATGTGAATCCCCAGAGGACGAAATTATAATCTGATCTGTATGAAATTGTCTTGTAAATGCCCCCCGTTACCAACAAAAGACTAAATATGCAACAACCCTTGTTGACCGCTCGGACGATTTAGCTGCCGTGGGCGTATGTTTTGTTGTCTGGCAACCTATCTTTGTTTGTCTTATCATTAATGTACTGTTTAATATTTTATATATTCTACATGTCTAATGAACTGTAATTGATTTTACTGCTTTAACATGTGTTGAACATGCTTGATGTATATTTTAATTCATTGGCTTAAATTTTGTTCTAATTACAGATTAACAACTTTGTTAGATTTACCGAGAACATTAGAATATTTAGCTTATTTAGGTTATCATTATGATCATGAGACTCAACTTACAGCAATACATGGTAAATATACAATTTTAACATATCTATTTAAATGAACTATTTAATGAGTCTTAAAAGTTCTTCCAAATATAGTCTATGGTACGGTTCCAAATAGAATTTACATTGCTTTATTATGCTATTAACTTTTATAGATATTTATTTGTAATCCTAGTAGATAAGGAATAAAGAACGTTATATCTAGAGATAATAATAACTTTGTTTATTTCAGTAACAAGGGATAAAAAGATAGATCTAGAAAAGCGACAGACAACTCGTAATGTATTTCGATGTCATGTATTAGGTGGAAAAAGTGTTGGAAAGGTCAGATTTTATAATGATACAATATGGGAATCATGTTGGTTTACATTACGCAATTATTGTCTCAGTATTCTTTGATATGGAGCTTGTGTAACGTCCAATTATGTTACCCTTTGAATATCCTTGTGTTCTAGACACGTAATAAAAGCTTTGGCCATTCAGTACCCGTGTATTTGCAGATGTAATCTGAAATAAGGTGTTCAAGATATACTTACAAAAACCTTAAATTTGTCATAAGGATAGCATTATTTTATTTATTTTGCCCCGCCTTTTCAATAAAGCAGGGGACTATTAATACAGATATGTCTGTCTTTCACACATTTGGGAACACCATAAGTCTGGTTCTAATTGAGGTAAAAATAACAATTCATACAGTAAAATCTGTTGTGTATCAAGGATCATTTCGAGTGAAATTTTAAAGGCTCTTCATTCTTCACAATCTGATTAAAATACAGATCTATATTTCGTTTCGTTTTTTTATATTTCCGATGGCCTACACTACATGAAGATCTGACCGGTTGTAGTGGGAGGTCGCATCGTGGTTATCCGAGTGGCTTTTGACCCTTCAACCAGCATTGACGTTTCTAATGATTTACCCACAGTTCTGTGCATCGCATGCCAAGAACTCACCATAACAGACCGTTCCATTGGCTAATCCCTCACATTACCCAGAAGGCGACTTATATAACAATTCTTGCCGATCTTAGTGTTGTAAAGACAAGTAAAACAAAATTTTGAACTATAAAAAAAAGGAAATTGGATCTGGCAGAAAAATAACATTGTCTTTTTAATGTTTATAAAAAAGGTTTTTATATATAGTCATAAAGTAATGAGTAATGGTAATGAATTACGTCCAGTGTAAATTGTAATGATAATGAATTACATGGCTAAAAATAAGGAAGTTATTGTAATGATTACATTTAAAAAATAATGATAATGTAATGTAATTAATTGCATTGGCAATGTAATGGTGCCAGCCCTGGTGGCATGTTCAAACTTGGTGTAGGTGCTTACTAGATGAATGCATCGACTTGGTTTGATGATAGTTGATGAAAGTTGGTGTATGCTGTACACTGTATAGCTTCATTTCATGAATACCTTGACTAAGTTCGATAAATATTTGATTGCTTGAAACTTTACAAAGGGGTAAATGAGCAAGTAATTATTGAGACCATCTATTTACATTGGGATTGAGGTGGGAGACATCAGACTCACTGTAACAGCTGGACTCCTTTAAAGGACAATATTGGTGCCAGTCATTATCACATATGTGTTAGAGCTGGTTAAACACATTCCAAATATACTTTTAACACAGAGATCATTGCTACGATAGCTGAGTAATACAGGTTTCCCGTATCGGAAGTGACGAACGCCAAAGGAAAACACGAGTCACGGCTCTATATAACTGACTGAAGCGACGAGTGATAACAGATACACGGCCGAATTTCTGCTCACTAATAATTCCCTTGAAGACCAACAGTTGTTGTGTGAGACTGTGAGAGGATATCTGACAATTCATAAAAAGAATTGACTGCCACTAGATAAGAGAACACGAAAGAAAAACAGAAAAAGTCTGTGCATTACCATGTTTTTATAAGGTATAGAATGAATATAAACAAGGGAATGTACGGACTATTTCTATTTTTCTCGTGTATTACTCAGCTATCGTAGCAATGATCTCTATGTTAAAAATATATTTGGAACGTGTTTAACCAGTTCTATCACATATGTGATAATGACTGGCACCAATATTGTCCTTTAACAATTTTCATTCAACTTCCCTCATTGCACTGGATGTAACCAGCATGATTAACATGTTTTTGCTTTCAAACTTTTATAATAATATTAATAACTCAATGTTTTCATTATTCTAAATGGGTTTTGTATTCTTCTAGTTATAAATCCATGAAATGTTATTTTATTACAACCTCCATTGAAATTATATTATTGTTGTTTATATTTTTCAGACTGCATTCTTACAAGGTTTATTACATAGAAATTTACGCTATGTAGCCACATTAAATCTTGAACATTTATCTAGCTTCACAATCAACACTGTTCAAGTATATGGCCAGGAAAAACATTTAATGGTAAATTTAATGATATTAGATTTAAAGGGGTATTAGTGCTTTGATGATCTCTTGCATTTGTTATAAACAATGAATAATTGTTTTACTTGATTTAAAGATACATTCCCGCATACAAACTTTGTGATTTGATGATATATTTGGACTAAAAACATATTCAAAGTAACCAATCTATCAAAAATTTGCTTCAATTCCCTTGCAAAACTTTTTATTCGCTGGGGATACCTATGGCTATAAATAAGCTGTTGTTAGATGCAATGTCTGTCAACTTAGCTTCATTGTGGGAGGGTCCATTTTTCAGAATGTATTTATCATTACTTACTGTACATTTACCATACATATTGAGGCCTAAGTAAATTCTTAATTATTTCTGTCAACTTCTTTTTCCGCTGTTTAATTGCAGAGTCTTTTGTTCGTTGACACCCCTCAATGTTCCCCAAACCGCCTAACCATTTGATCAAGAAATAACAACCGCAACCTCATTTAAGCTGGCACACAATAAGCTGGCAGATAACAGTCGGGTTGCCAGTTAGTGATACCCTGACAATTTTGCCCAGTGCTTGCCCCATGGGCATTTTTGGGGTAATCAAGTATTTTTCTAGTAAGATTGGGTGTCTATACTTTCCATATATACCAAATTTGACACACTTTTATTGGAAATAACCACCCAATAAATACTTAAAATTTGATTTTATGCAAAATGTGACACAATCATCCAAGCCAAGGTGGAGATATATCAGTCATTCACATTTTCAAGTATTACCTTGTAGTCAATGTTTTTGAATATGTTGTTCAAACTTAAATACTTGTATTTTTTGTGTGAAAGTGATAATGCTTCTTTAATACTTCAACTTTTGAATGACATTTAGAAATTTAAGTCTGACTGATTGTTTAAAATCTAAAATATATATTTCAATGTTGTAATATTATTTTCAGACAAACAAATAAAATATAAACATGTTGTTGAATGATATTTTGTAGTTACATGAAGTTGATGTTGGTATGAGTGATATGTTAACACCAACAGAATTAGATTGTGATGTTGCTTGTTTATTATATGATGTTACAAACCCTAGAAGTTTTGAATTCTGTGCTAAAATGTATTTGGTAAGAGATTTTTCTTAAAGATCATGCAATTTTTGAGAAAATAAAAGAACAGTTTTCTTTCAAAATACCAAAGATAAAATGTTGGTGATAAAAATACTTCATTTATTCTTTTACAAATAAATACTATTTTTAATATCTGTGATGGCTGTAAGCAATATAAAAAAAGTAAGGTTTGGCTTGGTGTTTATTCTTGTTTTGGAGAAGAGCTCTTTATATATATATATACCTGCCTAAAATTATCTGTAAATATTAAATTTATTTATTACTGTACATTATTATTAATATTATTAGTTCACCATACCCCATAGTTAAAGACCTCATTTGTCTTTCTGTGTTAAACGAACCCTGTTAGTAACCCTGCTGTTGAAGATTTTCATTGGCTTGCACAAAGGCTTGTCAGCAAATCAGCAACTAAAAAAGTTGCTTGTGAATACAATGGTTCAGTTGAGGGAAATTTCTATTTATCCTTAGGCTTGTATTTTAAAAATTAGTATTTAGAAACAAATTAAACCCTAACAGATGTTTTTATTTGTATCCAAAAGTGCAATCTTGTCAAATTTATATTTTCAGAAACTATTTATAGACAGTAAAATACCTACATTAATTGTAGCGTGCAAAGCTGAACATCCTGAGATACGACAGGATTATGAGATGACCCCAGCTCAGTTTTGTAATCACTACAAACTTCCACCACCTCAACTATTTACTTGTATAGATAAAGTTAATAATGACGTCTATGTTAAATTGGCTACAATGGCTGCTTACCCGTAAGTATAATACTTGACATCATATATAATATACTGTAAAACAAGAAATTAATGCAAGAACTATGTTAATGCAGTAAATGCGACTTGTCCCTTTCGTTGGGGGGTTGGATGGCTGAATGGTTAGCGTGCGCTCGCTGTATCATAAAGTCTGTCATTGAGTCAGTCGACTGGCGTGGTTTCGAATCCCCGGTTGTACGTGACAAGGAGTAGAGTCGCCTGTCCAACCGTGTGGGTTTTCTCCGGGTCCTCCGGTTTCCTCCCACTGCTAAAGACCCCTATGCGCAGGCGAATTATTGAAATAAAATTAAACCATATGTTAGTCCCGAAATGACCTAGTTTGTGTCAAGTGGATGTTAAACCCCATTTCTCTCTCTCCCTGTCCCTTTTGTTAATTAAATATACTGTGTCTAACTTACAAGAAGTAACGAGTAGACTGTAGAGTATGGCGGGTGAAATTAATTTCAATAAGTAATTATGATGACTCCCTTAAGGTCACATTAATTTCATGATGCATTTATTTCTTGTCTTACAGTAGTATAAGTTATATCAACTATTTTTATACTGTTAAACTGTTTCATATTAAAACTCACTTTCTACACTAATAACATATTAGTATAGGTACTGACTGGCTCGTCGGTATTTAATGGGATGATTCCATGTTTATTTGTTTTATTTTCACTACTTGTATTTTTATAAACATCTTAAATAACAAAAACACATTCTGATCTTACTTACATATATTCCAACTGAACACCTCTAAACATAGAAATTTTATCATTATACCATTGTTCCTTTTTCAAATGAATGTACTTATTGCAATATGTGGGAATATGTCACAAGTCTTGAGTTAAGTCCCAAGCTGCTGCACCTCGAGTCCGAGTCAATCCCAAGTCACCGACTTTAGTACCGAGTCGAGTCTAGTCACAAGTCTTCACAAATCCCAAGTTCTGTTGAGTTTATCAAATGTGTCAGTAATTCATGGCCAATAAGACAAGTTAGAGTTATGTCCCCTCACTGCGACTTGCGTCCCCCCTTCTGGAAAGTACTATAATTATGATACTGCTGGTAAGGTTGTCAGATTAACACTTTTGGTGAAACAAAATACCTGCGCACAATCTAGAATCGTTTATTTGTGAATAAAATTAAATGGATTATAGGTCAGTTGTCAACATTCATATAGTACAGTGGGTCATGGTGGCTAACTGGGTAAGATGCTGGCTCGCTCGCTAGCCTGGAGGTCGGGTGTTCGATGCCTGCATTGGCCGAGAAAGTTCATCCCTTGTCAGTGATGCAGGGCGGAGGGCCTGATAAGGACAGCTGACTAGTCATTCGGATGGCACAAAAAATTGAGGTCACGTGTACACATTGGCGTGCTCGTAAAAGATCCCTTGACAGTTGGAATTCAATATAATAGTAGGCCGTAGTGCTGCTTTCCGGGCAAAATTTCCCTCATAGCACACTGTATGGCGTATGCCCATCTTCATAAGCCCAGTTCGGAGCAGAGCAGTAGGACGTTAAACTCCATTTCATTTCATGTAGTACAATTATGTGTAATGGCACTGATAATAGCAATGTCGAGGACCTTACGTCATATTTTAAGATTTAGTTGTAATTTGTTTCTCCTAAGGCTATTTCCGCCAATTTCGGATTTCAAGGAAAATGATTTGCAGTATTATGAAGCCAACTTTGGGACAATGTAAAGTTTATTTTAAATCAGATGTTGTAATTGATATTAATTGATATTGATGTGTTTTCTTAACAGTTACTTTGTGAAAGGTGATCTTCTGTTTATGGTTAACTATTCATAGGTGCCTCAGAAGTTTTTAGCAAATAAATAAAAAGGCATAGTTGTCTGTCAATCTAATTACAATGTTTTTAAAGCCTCTACTTTATTAACTATATCATTACCACAATTGGTACAGAAAGTAGGACATTAAACTCCATTTCATTTCATTTCTATACACTTCACTTAACTTTTCAGCAATTGGCTAAATGAGGGGTCAGATCAGTTGAATGCAGACTTCTTAAAGATGTTTTTAGACCTTACTCAGTTATTGTAGTCTAAATATGAATGACATTAAAAAGAAATGAAAGTATAGTCTAAGTTTAATTAAACCTATGTTGTTTGTGATAATAAGATTTTTCTCTTCCTAATTTCAGCAATCTGAAACGTTTGGTTCATATGTTACTGGTTCATCAACGTCCTCTCTGGTTAGAGGATCAGTTAAGGTTCATAATTCTCTTGTATCATATAGTAATCACCTGCATGATCCTTGTTTTAATTTTATATCTATAGTGTGATGTTTTTGTTTGGAATCCTGGTTAAGGGCCTGGTACTAAATTTTCTCTAACATGGTAACATTGGCTATAAAGCTAGAGAATAACATGTGATTAAATAATGCTATTTTAATCTTACTTTGTCAGTATTGTATTCTATAGTGTTTTAACAAGATGTTGGATGTGTATTTCTATGTGAGCCAGTATATGTAGTAATGTAGTATTAATAGTTGTAATTGTGTAATTATCTGTATTTATGGTATTTTATGTATGTTCTGTCTTATTAACCTTCACAACAACTTTTTTTTTTCACATTAATTCCTTTTTTCTCACCCTTACTTTTTTGTGTAATATAACTAAATGGATGACTTATGGTCCATGGGTCATTGCTGTATACCAATACAGGTTTATTAGGTTTATTAATTAATTAATCATAAGCAGGAACCCAGAAAAAATATAACAGTTTAGTGCATTATGCTCTAGAAATTGCTTAAATTTTCCACTGACAATTCATATTTCGCACCTTTGGCAGCTTTTTGGCTGATAAACAAGCCCAATAGAATTTCAGAGTCTTCAGGACCCTTTCTGAAAAAGATGCTTCTACTGATCGCTAGGATATGATCGTATGCAAAGCAACTTAAAATTGCAACCATAATTCCAGTGCTTATTGATTTGAGTGCTCAAAATAGGGGTTGTCAATTGAAATTAAAATTTAAATAATTTTTAGAGCAAAATGTGTTTGATCCCAGAGTTAACCAGGAATTTCTGGCCTGACCTCGAGTTCGCAAGGTTAAGTTGAAAATTTACTCAACTTTCAATCACTGTTTATTAGAAATATCTTTGGTCCAGAAACACAAAACTTGCACATACGGGTAGTCTCTTATACCTTAAAACAACAAGAGTTTTATAAAGGGCTACATTTTAGTTAAAATAAAGCAAAAAATTTTGATTAAATTTATAACTTAAGTCTGAGAATGCTTTGTGAACTTGGGGCCTGGTTTCTCCTTGTCTGTGGTGCAGAATAGAGATTCTGACTTGGAACATTCTAGTCATTCGGACGGGAGGAAAAGCTCAGGTTCTGTATATAAGTTGGCATGCACCTAAAAGACCTCCCAACATATGTAATTAGCTGAGAAGAGTAGGTTTATACCCGAGCCCCAACTTGTTTATTCGCGACCTGCAAACCTACTTTTGATTGGTTTGGCACTTCCTGCAACAGCTACTAAAACCCATTGGGGTGCCATTAAAAAATCTTGCCCCTATTGCTGTGGCCGTCCCACCGCACTTCTGCTGTATACCAATGCTAAACTAATATAATGTTGTTTTAATATTACTGTGAATGTTTTAGAATGCACAATTTATAAACTTCTGTTTGGGTCAATCTGTGTCAATGGACCAAGGGTTGTTGTAGGGTGGTATGATGAGAAAACCCTGAAAACCAGATAGTTATTTTGATATGCCAATATTTGATACTGGAGTTATCATCTCCCCTGTTCATTCTATATCTTCACTTTAGTGGGATTATTCAGCAATCTCATAATGATACTAATAGTTTTTCTTGAACATCTCTACAGCAATATATTGACTTTTTATCTCTCAATCATAGGTGCACAGAACCCGTAACTAGTAACTGAATATAAATAAAATTCTACCAGTAAACTTACTATATAAGTGTTCTCTTCTTTTTTTTTCTTTTTTTTTTTTACATATTCTTAATTTCTTTTTTCAGACATCTACGGAACATTTTTACAGATGATAACAAACTTTATATACAAATTGGACTTGGTATTGCGGTTTTAACTGGCTTCAGCTTCCTGTCATATAAACTATATCGTTCAATAAGATGAATGTAGTTGTGTTATTGTCCGTATTAAAATAGTGTGATGGTAAAGCTGTGTGTTTTCTATGAGCAAGTGGAAATAAATATATTTGATGTGAATACTCTTTATACAATCTAGAGACATACCTTAACATAGACTAAAAAAGAAAAGGACACAATCAACAATATAATAACTAGGATGTGATACTTGATGGAAATGGTATTTTTATGATATGTACCATGCCTTATATCCAGCCATTTTGATGTAATGTTTGATACAGTTTTACTTCTGTATGCAATGAAAGTAAAAGATCGTCAGGCAGTTGAATTGTCTTTTATACAACTATCACCCCAATCTGATTAAAATACAGATCTATATTTCGTTTCCTTTTTTTGTACTTTCGATGGCTTACACTACATGATTATCTGGCCGGTTGTAGTGGAAGGTCGCATCAGGGGTCACATGAGCGGCTTTTGACCCAATGTGGTTTACCCACAGTTCTGTGCACTGCATGCCAAGAACTCGTAACAGACCGTTTCATTGGCTGTTCCCTCACATTACCCAGAACACAGCGTAGTAAGTAAAGACAAGTAAAAGGAAATTTTGAACTATACAAAACGAAACGAAATAGGATCTGTGTTTTAATCAGATTGGTCATCACCCCTGTCCGTTTCTCCATCCTTGCATTTTATTTTTTTTTAGATTTATAAAAGATGCCCAGATTATTTGGCTATTGGAAGAAACACTATTAAAATTCTGTGACATAATTAAGTTGCCATGTCTTTACAAAAATTCATAAATCACTTGACAAGCCAGATTCTTGCTGTGGTTAAAGTTGGAACTTTGACATTATTTTTGTCAGATTTTAGTTGCTCCATGCATTGATATATTGACAGTATTAGTATATATGGGTTGAAGGTGTTTAGATATGATCTGACATCCTATCTTTTATGTTTTGTCTATTTTAATTTTTATTATTTCTCAACTGTTTTGTGAATCAGTTCTATGTATATTAAATAATTTGTTTTGTAGTTTATCCTTGAAACTTCAATATACTGATTTTGTCAAATATCGCCTTTTTTTCACTTTCCCACAACATTAAAAAAACTTTTTTGTTGTCAGTTTGATTATGTTGAAATGGTGTAGGTATTTATTAGGAAAATGTTTAACATGGAGTGAGTGTGACAAATTTGGCATATAGTTTCATAACATCAGTATACCCAGATTATGTTCAATAATCAGCATTTTCTTCTGCAGGGTGAGAAGCAGTTAGATTGGTTGAGACTATTGGACGAGAGATGACCTTGATCCTAATTTAGTGATAGTGATGAAATTTATTGTATCGTTTCATTACTTTGACTATCTTCGATAATGACCATTTTCAGCTCAGGGTAGGCAGAGTGACAACAATAGTGCAATAGTTTATAATAAAGATAAACAATTTTAAAATAATTATTTTTGAGTGTCATCTAAATTTGAACTTGCTACCTGTCTTCATTAACCCAGTCGGTACAAAAAAGTAGGACATTTAACCCCATTTCATTTCACTTCAAACTTGCCATGACCACTAATCAGCATTGTCCTTGTCATCAAGATCAAAACTGTGTAATCGTTCTCTGGGTCAGAGTCTTTTTATACGCCCACATTAAAATGTAGTCATATATTGTTGTCTGTCAGTCCGGCCTCCACAATTAATATCTTATTGACTTTAAATTTATACACAGTGTTGAAGGTCATGAGATGAAGATGCCTATTGATTTTCAAGGATTATCTGATAATTACTGCCAGAGTTATGGCCCTTGATCATTTTGAAAAACCTTGAGGGCATTCTAGAGGCTAAAGTTAATATCTGACTGACTTTAAATTTATACAGTGTTTAAGGTAATGAGAAGAAGAACCTTATTGAATTCTGATAATTACTTCCAGAGTTATGGTCCTATATATATTGTATAGGGCAGAACTAGAAGCCCAAATAAATTTTAAGGATTTCTGATAAATTAGATTTTAGTGTGTCGTAAATGTTTTCTTTACTGACAAAAGAAAAAATATGTGACAAGCCTGGTTGACTGTCCAGGTGACTTAGCTGCTGTGGGCGTATGTTTTTCGATGTCTTGCAAATTATCTTTGATTTTGCTGGTAAACATTTTGGGATTGACTAGTTACATTATGAATGAACCCCATCAGTTACCTTTTCCAATTGTCATCAAAATCTTGCTTGGATTGTGAAGAAATTCATTTGAAAACATTAAAATGGTTTCAAACTTTATAAACAAATCATTAGACTACTCAATTGCTAGTGGGCGTATCTTTCATTGCCTGAAAACCTACTTTATCAGAGTACAAGAAAGGTATTTCTTTCTTTAAATATAAATAAATCAAAATATACAATGGTGAAGAAATGTGAGTAGCAGGCATTTAAATCCAAACATCAATAAAGCATAAAGCTATTATCTCTTAAAAGATGTGTAATTTATTGTATTCTCAAGTAACTTATTAACAACCGGCCCTGTAATCTGTAGATCAACTTGAAACAATATCTTGTGTACATGTAGAAGATTAAATAATCCAATATAAATTGGATTTGAATAAATAATTTTTATCAGAAACCACAAGTTGACTTTTGTTGTGTGATTCAGTCTGTAGGGTCCCTATAATAATGAACAAGACTCACAGTTACATGTATTCCTTCCTCAGAATCTCTTGGTAAAGAACAAACAACGTCCCCAAATAGTCCAAAGGCCACAGACAACTGTACCTCAGAATTAGAAAATGGTAACATATTTTGGGGATCGCACGGAAACTTAATAATATGAAGGCAATTCGGATAAAGAACCAGGTTTTATCTATTCAGAGTCAACGTAATTATACTGATGGGGAAGTTGAGAGACTTTCACCTAAAGTTATTTTTATAAGAATATCACAAACTCGCCAATTCAGGTAACATCACGAACTATCCTTACATTCTTCTACCCCAACTTAATTCCTTATTGTGAAAGTCCAAGATTAGGGGGGCAAAGGCACGAGCTTCAACTAGGGGTGGGAATGCAGTCTTTCAGGCACTGATCGTTGAGATAAACAGCGCCAAAGTGGGGAGTCCTTACGTAGGGTATGGGGGACCTCCCCAGAAAATTTTGAAAAATAGACTGCCGGAAATGCTGTCTGACAGTATTCCGTTAGGCACCGATAGTCTAGATAAATAGAGCTGACCAGATACCGTCGGTCGCCTGATCACTGGCTCATCCGGCCAGAGAAGAAAGTGTCAAACGAACGGACTTGAGAACGTCAACGAAGTCGGGTCCTTATGGAGGGTATTGGGTACCTCCCTAAGAAAATTTTGAAAAATAGACTGCCCGAAATGCTGTCTAACAGTATCCAGGCACAGATTGTCAAGATTAATAGAGGTGACCGGATACCGTCTGTCGCCTGATCACTAGTTCATCCGAACCCAGAGAGAAAATATTCCTGAAACAATGGTCCGAGAAATCCCGTGTACCGATGGTTAAATGGTTATTTTGTCTTAAATATTCGATATCAGAAGCCCATCTTTTCCCGGTAAGATCACAGCTGCGCATCAATGTTGTTTTAAATTGACAAATAATTCGCCTTTTCAATGTCGAAGACTTAGCACTGAGCAGTCGAATATTTCATTCCATCTCATTTCTGTTGTATCTATGACAGGAAGGTTTCATGCTTACCAAAGTGAAACTCATCCAAGAACTTTTGATCCTCAACACATAGTTTAATTTTCATCTCATGAATTGGACAAAAATTGTCGCCTCTGGGAGGTCCACAAACTTCATTCATATTTCACATTTTGCGTAAAGGGCATTTGGCATAACTCCAGAACGGAAGGTCTGATGCGCACCAAACATGAACTCACAAAAGAACTAGTGATACTTAAACACTCGTTTTAAGTTCCATCAAAATCGGATAAAAATTGTTACAACCTTGGTAACATACTTTTACACTTTTTTGCGTAAAGCGGAGCGGCCATTAACGCGAAGTTTCGGTCCGATTTTCAAGACATTCGGATCCAACCATAATTATGGTATAACGGTGATATTTTAACGATTATGTTGGCTTTTCGAGATATATCACCGTAAACATAGGCCTACGTAAACTATGGGGGAATCAGGTTAGGGTAGGCTCAAACTAGCTTTGGTCGCTTCACGATCTTTATTTCACCAACTCGACAGATGCATAAGGTATGAACATGCCAAATTTCATTAGCTTTCTATGTTGGCGTATCGAGTTATACCACCAATAAGTTCCTAGCACTCGGATTCGAGGCGGGGTTCGTGGGTTCAATAAACATCAAAGCTTGTTTAGAAGTTACAGCGTGCGCAGTGATCCTACCCTACCCCCCCCCCCTCCATATATTTAGTACGTTTACGGAATTATATCTCGAAAAGCCAACACAGGAGGCTTCTTGAATTTTGCAGTCTAGTAGTTTATTAATCCCTTGATTCTGTGAAATAAAAAAACATTTCGCCACCAAAGCTGGTTTCGGTGCTTTTTGATGCAAAATGGACGTGCCCCCTTTCTGCGTGCTCAGTTAGCCTAATGTGCTATATTTTAGTATGTTTACGGTAATAGTATATTTTTTGGGTGGGGTCTAGATCGTCGGAGACGCTTTCTAAGCGATTTCTGGCTAGTAAAATTACTTAGCATTGAAGTTTTTATATTTAATAATCCCTTCCATGTAAGCACTGCAGACGATGGCGATTTTCTGTGATGCTGAACTGAATAAATAATAATAATGCATAATATACCAAGATTGTACTAAAAATCACATTTTTAGCGTGTGGGCCCTCTAGAGGTCACAATTTTTATTGATTGTAAAACCGTTCAAATATATCACAGTTACCTGAACATCGGACCGGAACTTCCCGTCAAATGACCGCCACCACGCTAATAGTGTAAAAAGTAATAAAAAGGTTGTGGACCCTCTTGATGCAACAATTTTTATCTGATTATCGATATAATAGTTAAAAAATAGATAACGTAAATAAAATTGCTCCATGCTCCACTCTGAACCGAGATGTTAGCTTTTGATAAAAACAAAGTCTCGATTATCCATTTTTACTTTCATTTTCACGTTGTGTATTTTCTTCTTACTACTATCTCAGTAGTTAAGATGTTTGTGTTACCAGGAATAACAATGCAACAGTTCGTTTTTATATTTTATGTATCAAGCACTGGTTACATAAGATACAAACATAATATATTACAATAAAGTCATTCTCTTAATCCCATCCACCCAGACTCGCTGGGAGTCTGCTGATAGAAATTGATACAGCTTCTCCCTCTGGAATCTAGCGGCTGTCTGACGAATGCCCAGAGATATGATAGTTTTGTAGCTTTGGGTTTGGACTTTCAATTATCTAATTGGTCAAATATTACGTAATTAATTATTATGATTGGTTACTTAAAGATACATAATCGGAGATTAGATAAAGAGCTGGCAGTTCTCGCTATAATAGTTAAAAAACTAGATAATGTAAAGGGAATTTGCTAAAATTGAACTGAGAATTTAGCGATTGAATTTTCGGTCTAGCCTCATCATCATTACTAAAGTCGGTACGATAAAAAAAACATAGTCTCGGTTATCCATTTCATGACTAAATCATGAATGAAAGTTGAGCAGCAAATCGGATCCTAATCCAGTAGACCTCGCAGGCTAGCGATGGCATCGAGAGTTGATTATGGTCTAGATAAGTTAATTAATGTCTGATTAATAAATTAGATAATATTTCAGGCCTCAAGAAAGACCTGAAAAGGGCAGATTTAGCTCTTGCATAATGTATGTTTAAGCCAAATGTTGCAATCGTAATTTTCCGATCACGCGTTATCTGGTGATATTTTGTTGACACATAGAACCAGCTATGTTTTGGTTTTATAACTCTTTTTTTGTGTAAATCCGTCACTCATTATTTGGGTGCATGAGATCTGACTTCTATAGAATGTGCCAACCAAGTGATTAGTTAAAGATATAATATAATGCTATCATTAATTTAAAGAGCAAAAATTCTAACAATCTTACTACAATCACCCTTTGCTGTTGGCGTACCGTTATTTCAAATTATGTACAGGCAACGTGCCAATCGTACATTGTTTTATACTAGATAAAATGTTTTACTTGACTGACGGTTTCATTGATATGCAGGTTTTATTGATTTGGGAAAGGGTCTGTATTTTAAGTTGTTAATGGTCTCGAGTAATATATATTGAAACATTTCTCGGACTAATGTCCCCCTCGTGCAGTATCAATATAGGACCTATTACTTAATGTCTCGACCATTAAACAACATATTTCAGGTGGTATTGTGTGATACATATAAAGAAATACGGTTCGGAACGGACGGGGATGTATTTACTGAAAACCTTTATACAGGTTTGCAATGGGGTCTAGTTGGAGGACACACACACACACACACACACACAATATCCAAATGGGATTTATATGATAGCTCCCGCATTCACCGATGGTTCCTGTTATCTCTATAGCCTTTCCTTTTTTTTTCTTTTTTTTTTTTTTGACTTTGTCTAGAATCGAAGAAGATGTTTGGACTGACATTTCTGTCAAGCGGAAGGACGGTGCTTAGAGGTTGATTACGGTATAAGATAGTAATTATAGGTTGATTAGATGCTATGGTCAAAATTTCCAGGGCAGCTTCATTAAAAACTTTCGCTTTGGAGGGAGACATTCCCAGATGTTGCTACTTCTGTGGCAGAGAGCTTCTAGACCAACGAAAACTTTGGGGAAAGTTGCAGTCTGGCAAAGGGTTAAGTTGTATTTACTGGGATGGTTTGGTGGTCTGCTTCCAAAAACATGGGAGTTACCGTTCTTTGATGGACTAACCGTGTAACGTCATGAACTCAATTAATGAACTTGGCGAGAAAGGGTATCATGATCAAAACTTGTAGGCTCTACATGCATGGATGGCTAAGACCGGTGGTGAGTAGTGTCATACCAAGTTATGTTTGATGAATTTTTCTATATTCGAGATGAATTTGATTTAAAAGGCTTGTTGATGTAATTTTCTGTTTCAGAATTTAGATCTGTTCATTTTTTAGATCCATTTCAATTTTGCATTTCATATCATCCATGTCGATATCGTCAGTGTGTCTACGTAGTAGTACGTCTTACTTAAGGATGTTGATCGACACCTTTGCCTTTACTGCTTTAGCTTAGGTGACAAAACAATCACCACTCCCTTGACAACAATAAGCTATCTTTTTCGAGCGGATGACTCTTATTTCAAACTTTTACCAGTGTTTAGTGGTGATATTTCAGCGAGTTTTACTCAAGTCTGAACCACTCCCAACCACGTAATTGTATGGATCTCAATTTTTCACCTGGATCTAATTACTGTTATCGATAATGTTATATTATAGTTTAGCTGAAATCACCAGTTTGTTATTATTGTGAGCTTTTATTGACATTTCAAGATGTACTTTTATTTTTCATTTTAGTTAATGGTGGTTGTCGATTTCAACATTTAATCTGGATATACACATAACATTAAATTTACAATAGAACTATTTAGAGATAAATTATATAAGAATGTCGTCCAAACCAGAAGTAATAATACAAGTGACATATGATACAGAACGATTTGTTTCTTCAACAATAAAATCTGTTGGTGCAGCAACTTTTTATGGAGTTGTTTCTGTTGCAACAGCCTTTGTAAATAAAGGCTTAATGAGCACACATGACTTTGATTTTCCTGTCATAGTGATGGTGGCCCAAATGATCTTTACAATTGTTCTACTGGAGACTTTACGATTTTTTGATTTAATAGATCTTCCTGCATTTACTCTTAAACGTGGTCGAGCCTTTCTATGGCCAGCTGTATTCTATGGGATTAATGCTGTGTTGGCACTGAGTGCTCTGTCTCATATGAACATAGCAATGTATGGTGTTCTAAAGCGCTGTGTTCCCATATCAACTCTCATTCTGTCTGTTTATATTTTAAAGAAGACGTTTCCATCAAAGATGACCATAATATCAGTTGTCTTTCTTAGTGTTGGATGTTTAATAGCAGGTATGTATAAAACACTCTCTTCATACCAATTCATTTTGTAAAATAAAACAGAAGCCTCTTTAATTTTTATAGCATGGTACATGTACACCAAATGGTTGGTGTATTGTTAATTTTAAGTTGTTAATGTTTTAGGGTTACGACAAAATACTCCAACATATACATGCTACAACAGGTCCTTCTGAATATCACACTTTTTGGGATACAAGAACTCTGCTTACAACTAAGCCAGCTTATAAGTAAGCTAGGGACAGGCTTATGGTGTTTTAAAATTTTAAAAATTTGCTAGGGCAGTTTATCAAGTCATGAGGAGGAACTCTTACTCTATTCAAATTCAGTTTTGACCCCGAAAACATGAAAGCCACCCTTCAAAACTCTACAGGTAAGCATACATTCACCATCTGCCAACATGTTTTTTTATTAGTGATTAATCAAGCTTTCATGTCTTGTGTTTCTTTGTATAGGTTATGGAGATCTTGGTTTTAATCCAGTAGCGTATATATGTGGAGGTCTAAGTAATTTTACTCAAGCAGTGTATCTCATACTGGTTCAAAAGTTTTCTCAACAAGACATGACAACTGCACAAACTTTACAGCTGAATAGTTATAATACATTACCGTTACTTCTGTTATATTCCTGTATAAATCGTGAAATTATTGATATGTGGCAATATAAACATTTTTACAGTATACAATTTATTATCATGTTTTTCTTGGCTATAAGCATGGGCTGCTTATTAAATTATTCCTTGTTCATGTGTGCCAGTCTCACGTCTGCACTTACTACCAGTGTTGTTGGTGGATTAAAAGCCTTAGCCCAGACACTGCTAGGATTATTCACGTTTGGTGGGGTCAGTCATAACCTTGCTACATACACTGGTATCAGTGTGAATCTCTCAGGAGGTATTTTATACATTTTTTCAAAATATAGAGAAAATCGCAAAAACAAATCCTATGATATGAAAAAGGTGATGAGTATATCCTCTGCTGAAGACTTTAAAGACTTAGCTAATGGACATGTTGTGAATGGAAATCCAGTACAAAAAAGTATTGGTACTTTTTTAACAGTTGATCATCAGAAGTCAGAATCTTGATGCTTGCAAAATATGAGATTCCATCTCATTTGATTAAAATTTCAGATTCACAGGGATTTCCCTTTATTTTAAATATTCCATAGATTTTGATATTAGGAAATAGTATTTTCAAAATTGCAGATGTTAAAAATGATCATAGAGTGGTTTCTGAAACATATAAAAAATGAATTGATATTAGATTGAAGTCAGATAACCATGTATCTGTAGTATGAAATCGAAGTTGTAAAAAAAATAAAGAAGATGGTTGTACCATCATGTTCTATCCACTTTGTATTTTGAGTACTGCTTGATTCTTTGCATGACTATTCACTGCCACTAGACGTTGTAGTCAAATGTAATATTCTCATCTATGTTTTTTATATCTTGACAGATACTGATAATTTTATTTTTACAACCAATACACTAGAAATTTGACCATCTTTAAATTTCAGTTGACCAAATTGATTTCCCAAGTTAAAAAATGAATTGTCTTTAAATTGCCTCTGTATCAATACTTTAAATACTTATTTATTTTTGATCCAACTTCCAGTGTATCAGTTGTAATACAAACAGTATTTAAAGATAAATGGGAGATTAGATAAAGAGCTAGCAGTTCTCACTGTAATAGTTAAAAACTAGATAATGTAAAGGGAATTTGCTGAAAATTTCATTCAAATTGATCCACTCTGATCCAAGATTTTAGCGATTGAATTTTCGACCTAGCCTCGATCATCATTACGATAAAAAACATAGTCTCGATTATCCATTTCATGATTAAATCATGAATGGAAGTCGAACAGCAAATCGGAACCTAATACAATAAACATCGCAGGCTAGCGATGACATCGAGAGTTGATTATGGTCTGGATAAGCTAATTAATGTCTAATTAATAATTTAGATAACATTTCAGGCCTAAAGAAAGACCTAAAATAGGCAGATTTAGTTCTTGCATAATGTATGATTAATGGTAGCGAGAGGTCCTCCAGAGATGGTGACCATTTGATTAGTATCTAGATGATATTTCCTTGTGCAATTGAAATTTGAGGTGTGCGATTTACCTTAAATTGTGACAGTATGAAAATATCACTTGATTGCTTGCCTTTACCTGTAATTGTTTATAGTGATGTATCACATGACATTTTATAGTTTGCCTTTTAAGGAGAAATGCAGTCATTATCATCTAGTATTTCAATAGTTTAAGCTATGTTTAACCCAAATTAACACACTGACTATGAGTGTAACTACTAATAAAAAAACAGAGTAATTGTTATAGCACACACAGAGGCGTAGCCGTGAAATATATATTGGGGGGGTCCGCAACCCTAACCCCTAACCCATTTTTTAAAACCCCTAAAAAATATAAAACACCATGTGGCCATGCTGTCTACCAAGACACCGCATGCAAAAGCATTATGGTTACGTTTCTGGCTGAGCGGGCGATAAATATTTGGTATAGGCGGTTATGTTATTGGGTATCTACATGCGATTCACTCTGATAAGTGGCAGAAAAAAATTAACAAAATATTACTGACAGGCTAACTAGACACAGTTTTATGGAACACAGGTACTTATCACTTCACACATGTTTCCAGGATGATTATCTCTGTGTTTTATTTTAGCAGTGTAAACCATATTGGGATATGTACAGGTTTTATACAGATAGAATCTTAACTAATCCTAATATTAATTGTTGTAAATAAATAGGAGTTTGGGCCTACTATAAAAATTTGGGGGGGGGGGGGGCAAGTATATTCAGCCCCCCCCCCCCCCGAAAAACAATGTGTGACGCCCATGAGCACACATATACACAATGACTCATAATCAATGACTGACAATTACTCTGAAAACGTCACTGTCTTAATTTGTTATTTAAATGCAAAAATATTTGTACTTCTGGCCTGCATTGTGAAAATTATTGTAAATTTTGCCTTTAAAACCCCAACAATCCAGAATAAAAGTTAAATATAGAGTTGAAGATGACACACAATGTCAAACATCATTAAAATTGTATTGCCATTTAAAGATAACATTGATTTCACTCTGCCCCCTTTTTGTGACAAACATTTTCCGACGTGGTTTCCTCTAGTCAGTGGTGCAGGACGGAGGGCCTGACAAGGACAGCTTTCTAGTCATTCGGATGGTACGAAAAAACCAAGGTCCAGTGTACACATTGGCATACACGTAAAAGATCCTTGGCAGTTGGAATTCGATATAAGAGTAGGCCCTAGTGCCGGACAAAATTTCCCTCATAGCACACTATATGATGTACGTCTGTCTTCATTAGCTCCGTCAGGACTAACACATGGTTCAATTTTATTTTAATAATACGCTTACACGTAGGGGTCATTAGCAATAGGAGGAAACAGGAGGATCCGGAGAAAACCCATGAGGTTGGACAGGCGATCCTACTCCTTGTCTCGTAAACCAGGGAATCGAAACCACGCCATATGACTCAATGACAGACCTTATTGCTAACCATTCGGCCATCCAGTCTCTCAGCCCAGTCGGAATACAACAGTAGGGTGTTGAACCCTACTTCATTTCTTAGACAAACATAATAATAATAATTCTTCCACCTTTCCCGTTCTTGAAAAAATAGTCAACGCATTCTTAGTGAAGTATTTTTTAAACCTTACATACAGGCACAGTATTTCAGATTTAAAGGTAATACAGACTTACAGTCTGTACACAGTAAAAAAATAGTCTCATCAAAAAGCATATTAGTGTTAAATTATTTAAATCGAATCAATCAATCTAGTTATGGTCATCAAGGCCAGATGAAGACCATTTAGAGACCCAAGAAAAACAGTTTATGATAGAATTAACAATACTTAACCAAAAAATATATATTAATCTTTCAAAATTAAACAAAACATTAATATTCTTCTTATAGTTGCATATATGCCATTTTTTTGTCATTGGTTGTTGGGCCTGGTTGAGCTGCACCATTGTAAATCCAGTACTGGAATAAACCGTTGTGGTGCCTTTCTTCTCAGCATGTTCTTATTTCACTTAATCATTAAGTTAATGGCTGTTGGTCATCAAAAGTTCTCACTACTTTCTATTTATTTTATGAACTCATTAATTTTAGAATGTCAGCAAGCTAGGGTCAAAATCGAAAATTAGAATTATAGAAGGAAAACATAACTTATGGAAAACAATCACTGTTTTTTACTTATAGAACTTGATAATAAACAGAGAATACTTGTCGATAACATTGTGCTATATGTGTATAAATCAGTGTTTATTTTTCATAAAATTTATGTGGTTTTTTTTTTAATGTGCTCAGTCGCTATATGCCTCTTTAGTATACTATTATATTCTGGTCCTCTGTATGTTTAAAATACATGTAGTATATATTTTGAAGATATGTGAATGTTGAATGATCTGGCTTGTTGTGCCTTTAAGTATATATATGTGTATATATGATTACATTTATGTGATTAACATTGGGGTTTACAATATTAATTTATATACCGGTAACACTATTTATTTTTTTTGCAAAGGATTTGTTATTTTTGATGTAAATAAAGTTTGGTTTACATGTCAATGATGTTCTGGTTTTATTGACCACTTTAAGAATCAAATTTGTATATCAGTGTTGTATTTATTCTCCTGGTTTATTAAATAATAAAGCATATATAATTATTCTTTTAGCAAAAAAAATGTTTTGTTTTAATTTTTATCTGTAAATGTATTTTATAACTGATCAAACTAAGAAGATATCAAGTATGTTATTTGCATGCAAAGTACACCAGACCTCACAGTTTTTCATCCCATATGAATGGATAAACACTGTCCTTACACCCACTGACAGGGGAAACCTTGCAAGAAAATTCTGGGGATCATTCTCTCGACCAACACTGGGATTGGATCTCCTGATTAGTGAGCCTGTGCTTAACTCGTTGAGTCACAGCAATTCCAAAAATCAGTAGGGTTTTGAATACTGAAGTATTTTGTGACTGACTGGCAAAGCAAGTCTGTTGTTGGCATATCACTTCAGTAGAAATGGACATTACATAAAGCTATTTCACACACATGCTAGTGTGTGCTGTGGGTAATTTTCTGAGGCATGTCTCTACCGACCATTAGTAAATTTACAACCAGGGTATCGAAACCATGCCATCCCCCAGCCCAGTCGGAGTACAACAGTAGGGCGTTGAACCCCATTTCATTTCTTAGACAAACATAAAAATAATAATTCTTCCATCTTTCCCATTCTTGGAATAGTCAACGCATTCTTAGTGAAGTATTTTTTAAACAGTCCTTACATGTACATACAGGCACAGTACTTCAGATTTAAAGGTAATACAGACTTACAGTCTGTACACAGTAAAAAATAGTCTTATCAAAAGGCACATTAGTGCTAAATTATTCAAATCGAATAGATCAATCAAGTTATGGTCATCAAGGCCAGATTAAGACCATATCGAGACCCAAGTAATAAAAAGTTTATGATAGAATTAACAATACTAAACCAAAAAATATATATTAATCTTTCAAAATGAAACAAAACATTAATATTCTTCTTATAGTTCCATATATGCCATTTTTTTGTCATTGGTTGTTGGGCCTGGTTGAGCTGCACCATTGTAAATCCAGTACTGGAATAAACCGTTGTGGTGCCTTTCTTCTCAGCATGTTCTTATTTCACTTAATCATTAAGTTAATGGCTGTTGGTCATCAAAAGTTCTCACTACTTTCTATTTAATTTTCGATAATTACAGCCAGAGTTATGGCCCTTGATCCCTTCAAAAAATCTTGTAAATACTCTAGAGGCTAAAGTTATCATCCGATTGACTTCAGATTGATACAAAGGGTTTGAGGCCACGAGACAAAGAATCATATTGATTTTCAACGATTTCTGATAATTACTGCCAAAGTTATGGCCCTTGATCACTTTGAAAAATCTTGTGACGCTCTAGAGGCTAAAGTTATCATCCGATTGACTTCAGATTGATACACAGAGTTTAAGATCTTGAGATGAACAAGTATATTGATTTTCAATGAATTTTGATAACTTGAACAGTTAAATCCATGATATTAAATTTTTCGTATACTAAACGTTAGCATTGGGCAGAACTTTATATAAACCAAACAAATTCTAATGGTTTTCTGATAATTACTTAATGAGTTGTTACTCTTAATCTGATTTTAATGTATTATAAATGTTTCATTACCGAAAAAAGTAAAAATATGCGACAACTCTTGTGACGCTCTAGAGGCTAAAGTTATCATCCGATTGACTTCAGATTGATACACAGAGTTTAAGATCTTGAGATGAACAAGTATATTGATTTTCAATGAATTTTGATAACTTGAACAGTTAAATCCATGATATTAAATTTTTCGTATACTAAACGTTAGCATTGGGCAGAACTTTATATAAACCAAACAAATTCTAATGGTTTTCTGATAATTACTTAATGAGTTGTTACTCTTAATCTGATTTTAATGTATTATAAATGTTTCATTACCGAAAAAAGTAAAAATATGCGACAACTCTTGTTGACTGCCCGGACGTATGTTTCGTTGCCTGGCAACCATCTTTTTATTTTACCTTGACATTTTATTGCTTTAAATCTTCCTAGTGCAAAACGGTAAATTTCACCTAAAGGTGAATTTAGCAAGTACATGTATACATTTTTATTGAAAGTGTGATTATTTTCGATCATTTTCAGCTTTCACTTTCAGTGCAAATGACCTCATTTGATTACCAATCGGCATCGTATTCTACGCAAATTTTTACTCTAGAAAAGTTAGGTATGGTTTTGTGCCCATTTGCTCCGATCTAATGGGTAGGTTGCTTTGGTGGTGCTCATGGAGATGAGGAAGGAGAAAATCCCCTTTTTTTATCCATATATTTCGGCCATCTGTTTCCACACCACTCTGGATTTTAACCAAATTTTGTACTGATTTGTTGCTTGCGTAACTGGTTGAGGAATATGTTTTACTGACTCCTTGGTAGGTATGTTTTTTTTTGGGTAGTTCACATGGCAGCTTAGAGAGTTCCTTCGGGAGTCTTTAAAGGCAAAATATGAAAAGAAATGGGGTTTAAAACATCCTACTTTGCTGCTCCATCCAGACCCATGAAGACGGGCATATTCCATCCATACAGAATGCAACAAGGGACATTTTGCCCTACAGCCTACTCTTATTTCCAACTGTCAAGAGTTCTTTTATGTGCATGCCAATTGCCAATGTGTATATGTGACCTGTTTTCCGTACCATCTGAAGGACTGGACACCGTTCCTTTCCAGGTCCTGCGTCCTGCACTACCAACAAGAGGAAACCACACTAGAAAATCTTGAGAAACTTTCTTATCTTACCCAAGACAACCAGGTTAGCAGGCCAGTGTGGCTCCCCAAAAGGCAAAATAAAAATATTCAAATGTGTTTAAAATCAAGTTGCTAGGGCCTTTAAATGACAGAGAAATAATGAATAATGTTCATAAGCAAGAGTTATTGAAGATCAGGTAATTTGGTTTCGAGTCGGTAATATTTCACATCATCAATCCAGCAAGTTAGGGCAATTGGGAAATATTCAATAAAGAACAGCTGGTTTGTAAAAACGTTTAATGCAAATTTATATTTACATGTACTATCATATCCCCTGGAAGACATTTTTAATTAAAAGTAAACAACCTACATTTGCATGGGACTGATGAAATACAATAGATACATTTTTTATGGGACTGATGAAATATACTATAATTAAATATTTCTATGGAACTGATGGTCGTTAAAATATTTTTAAAGGAAAAATCCAGCCCTTGCAGATTTTTCATATATTATTCATTATCAATTATTAAAATAGTTTTCATATGCACAGCCGAAAATAGAAATCTTTTTGCCATTAAGAAATTATACCCCAACTGTTATCCACTGCTATTAGAACTTTGGTTTGACATGGTTGAACTACTTTAAAGGAGCTAATCGCTAACATTTGGGACCTAGAAATTCACAAAAGTGGGTCGCAACGCATATAATACTGTAATATGAATGTATATAAACTGATTTACATTTAATGGTTTCCGTTTTTACTCCAATTTCAAATCAGTTATGTTCGGTGAAATAAGTCAGCAATCTCAATTGAGTTCAAATTTCTAGCGTCTAGTTATTCTAGTCTACATAACTCCATTTGATTTGGTGCAATGTGTCTAGCCTCGTCCCTCAATACAACTGGGGCTGAAGCGCATTATGGTACACGATTCGTGTACCAATGTTAAAAAAATTATTTTATCTTAAATATCGGATATCAGAAGCTCATCTTTTCCCGGTAAGTTTACATCATCGATGTTGATTTAAATTGACCAATAATTTGTGTTTTCGATGTCGAAGATTTTGGAGGATTTTTAGTTATGGACTTAGGTCCTTTAATAATTATATATGAATACCATATCATAACAGCTGTATTGAATGAATGAAATGTGTTTTAATGTCCTACATTTCTAAGTTTTAATCAGGCTAATGAAGTTTAGCATACCCCATGCAGTGTGCTATGAGGGAAATTTTGCCAACACAGCAATTGAATTCTAACTGTCAAGGGTTCTTTTATGTGCATTCCAATCCAAGGTGTACACAGGACCTCAGTTTTTTGTTGCATCCAAATGACTAGACATTGTACCTTGCCATGCCCACCATCCTGCACCACTGACAAGAAAGAAACCACACTGGAAAATCCTGAGTAGGCCTAACTTTCTTGGTCAACACGGGGATCAAACCCCAGACCTCCTTGTTAGTTTAACAGTGCCTTACTCACTGAGTGCCTGTAGTGAAGGCATTAGATCTTTCAAAGATAGCCATGTAGAGCGTGGAATACACCCACACAGCAGCTTTGTCTCAACTGCAGCTTATCCGGAAGGAAAACTTGGAATGGAAAGTCGCAGAACGCTGAAAATTGATAGGGTTTGTCCTATAATGACCAAATTTAAAAATAATCCGTCAAATACTCAAGCCTCTATCGCGTTCACAAGCCAATTGTTGACGGACCAAGGGACAGGGTGAAATTTGAGCATATAAAAATGGAATAAAATAAAAAGAAAAACTTTATGTTCATCCATCCATGACCACATTGCTACACACCAAATTGGAAAATAATCCGTAGAAGACTGTAGCCTCTATTGCGTCACAAGTGTTTTGGAATAAGGAGCGTAACTCAGGAACATAAAATGAAATGGAAATGAAATGAGATTTAACGTCCTACTTTTCTGCTCTGACTAGGCTAATGAAGAAGGGAACTCTGGAGCGAAAAGTCTCAGAACACTGAAAATTGATAGGGTTTGTCCTCGAATGACCAAATTTAAAAAGAATCCATCAAATACTCAAGCCTCTATCGCGTTCACAAGTCAATTGTTGACGGACCGAGGGACAGGTGAAATGTGAGCATATAATTATGGAATAAAACAAAAAGAAAAACATATTATGTGAAAAAATTCAATGAAAAACAAAAAATGCCTGTATAAACAGAGTATTACCATAATTGAGTTGAAAGATTCTAAGCAGCTAAAAAATAAAGCCTCATTGATTTTTAAAAGTCAAAATCCAATGAAATTGACATTTTTAATTTTGACCTAAATCGAAAACATCTAGTCAATTTAATATTTAATTCCTTGCTCATAAAATGGATAATACCAACAAACATCATAATAACAATACAAGCATCCAATATATATAGATATACATTTTTATGGGTCTAGTATTTAACTATATACAGATTAAACTATAAAGCCGAGTTCATGTTATCAATTATTTGATAAAAATTAAGGAATGTTTTCTGATTTTTTTTCCTCAAAACAACATTACTGCTACTATTTAATATGAACCCTGAGAAATTTTTTTTCTCTTTCAGTCCAACTTTTCTCCCAAAAAATCATTTTGAAACAGTACAGACTTCTCAAAAAGAATTTTAATAATCTTTTTCAAATCACTGGACCATGTAGGCCTACAATAGAGTACACTGTTCAATAACCCAAATATATTGTACAGTGTTTTTATACACACACCTGCTACTCCTACATGATATTGAGACTGTATGCCCAGGATAGGTGGATAAAATGTTCCAAATTGATTTATTACATACCGTCACTGTCACATGAATTTCAAACTGGTATTTTTCCTTTTGTTTTTAAAGAGGAATTATCACTCATCAAGAAAAGTAAATAAAACTAGACGTGCCAGGCAGATATTAAAGCTTTCATATTCATCGTCATGTGTTATGGATTATATCAAGCATCTTAAAACGAAAAAGAATTATAAAATTCGGTCAAAAACTGGCTAAGTTAAAACGAGAAACATTTCACCCGGGCAAAAGAGATAACTGACACTTACATTGGTGTAATCGGAGAGACCTCCCTTTCCATAAGTTTCACAAAAAATCGATCAAGCCGTTTAAAAATGAGAAGAAAAATGAATTATTAAGATCCACCAAAAATTGGCAGTTATACAGAGAGAGAGAGGGAGAGAGAGAGAAATGAGGTTTAACGGTGTCCCCTTGACACAAACTAGGTCATTTCAGGACTGGCACATGGTTCAATTTTATTTCAATAATTCGCTTGCGCGTAGGGATCTTTAGCAGTGGGAGAACACTGGAGGACCCAGAGAAAATCAACAAGGTTGGAATCCAAACCTCGGCAGTTGATTCAATGACAGACCTTATGATACAGCGTGCACGTGCTAACAAAAAAAACGGCTAAATCATAACAACCAGGCCCCGAGTTCACAAAGCATTCTCAGACTTAAGTTAAGAATTTACTCAAAATTGTTCGCCTTATTTTAACTAAAATATAACCCTTTATAAAACTATTGTTGTTTTAATGTATCAAATACATCAATAAGAAACTATGTGCAAAGTTTTGTGTTTCTGGATCAACGATATTTCTCATAAACAGTGATTCAAAGTTGAGTAAATTCTTAACTTAAGTCTGAGAATGCTTTGTGAACTTGAAGTCTGGCACTTCCCATCAGATGTTAAAGATTTTGTCTATAATCTTAAACAGAAAAGAATTATTATCTTAGTTGTAATGATAAGAATTCAACGGGGCAAAATTTGACATTTTAAAAGTTGCACAGAACATTTGTTTACCAATCGATTTTGATCAAACTTTCAAAATAAGCACCAAATGACCTATCTAATCCTTTGTCATTAACATTTGACCTGATTTCAAAGTTTTTGAATATTAAGAAAAAAAGTGTTAAAGGCTCAATACCACTCTTGTTGTAACTGAATAATATGTCCCAATCTTTATTCTGGTCAACAAATGGTACTATTTTACAATATTCCAATTAATTGATGATACAAATTTCATCTTAACACACCTAATTTAAAAAATTGGAAAAATTCAACTAAATGATTTGAAAAGCCTGACGTAAAGCTTTTCAAATGTGACTTGGATTTAAAAATATTTTTGAACCCTCTGGACAAGTAAAATAGGATTTAATGGATAATTTACACAACAGGTAAGACACTAACACATCTTAGTACTTAGAATAAGGCTATTTGTTTATTTTCTGGAGCTGTCAAGCCAGCAAGAGTGTTATTGTCCCTTTAAACAAATTTGTTGGCATGAAAAACTTCAAAGACGAAATTCGAATTTTGACATTTTCAAATACCATAAATTCAACCCTCAGCCTAGCTATTGAGAAATATATTAACGTGGATTTTTCACTATGTTTCATATTGATTCAAAATAATGACCATTTGTTGACCGATATCAAAATTCGGCTCTCTACATTTTATAGGCATCACCTTTAAGGATGGATGCACTTCCGGTGCGATCGACAAACTTTATATTTTGTGCACGCATCAGTAGTGTCTTAGCTAGGGTAGAAAAAAAAGATTCAAGGTAATCTGACCTGCTTTTTTTTCGATTTTTTTGTTGAAAATTCTGATCCTTAAAGGAGCTAAATCGCTAATATTTTGGACCTAGAAATTGGCACAAATGAGTCGCAACACATATAATAATGTAATATGAATTTATATAAACTGTTTTACATTCAATCTTGTCCGTTTTACTGTGAATTGTCATCAGTTATGTTCGGCGAAATACGCCAGAAGTCTCAACCGCAAGTCAGTTTCTAGCGTCTTGTTATTCCAGTCAACACCGATATTATTTATTGCGCATGCTCTCCAAATAAGAATATGATATCTCCGTTTGACATGACTTGTGGAATATGTCTAGCCTCATTCTTTGAGCAACTTGTTACAAATGGCGCTGAAACGCATTATGGTACACGATTCGTGTACCAATGGTAAAATGTTTATTTTGTCTTAAATATTGGATATCAGAAGCCCATCTTTTCCAGGTAAGATCACAACACCAATGCTGATTTAAATTGCAAAATAATTCGTGTTTTCAATGTCGAAGATTTTGGATGATATTGAGTTACGGACTTAGCTACTTTAATTTCTCCAAGGGGAGATACGTTAAAAAATTTCCTATGACATCGTTCAAGTTGAATCAGTCAGATCTACTTACATTCCAAATTTCATGAAAACATGCTAATATTAAAGAAGTTGTCAATTTTGTCTCAACTTCTGGGACAAAATCACAGCAACAAATTATCGAAATTTGCAGGTGAAAATGAATTTTGTCAAGGTACTCAAAGAAAAAAGAAAAAATACCAGCGGCTGCCAGGCAGGATACGCCCACATTTTTGCAAGAGATGGATAGAGAACAAGCTAAAACAAAAAGCAATTTTTCGTGCAATCAAGGGCCATAATTCAGGAAGTTACAATCCGATATGCGCGAATATCAACAGGAACCAAGATCTTTGGGTTATAAAGATATGTTTTAGGTTTCATCAAAATAAGATCAAAATTGTGACTTCTAGAAGGTCCACATCCTTGATATAACCTTATATTTACACTATTTGCGATTTTCACGAAATTTGAGCTCGGCCATCATTAGGGTGTAATGGTGACATATTCAAATGTTTTTTTCAATCAGATAAATATTTTTACCTCTAGAGAGATTACAAGGGCAATCAAGGGCCATAATTCAGGAAGTTATGATCCGATATGCACAAATATCAAGAGGAACCAAGACCTTTGGGTTATAAATGGGTATTTCAAGTTCCATCAAAATCGGATCAAAATTGTGGGCTCTAGAGGGTTCACAACCTTGATATACCATATATTTACACTATTTGTGTACGAAGGGCGGCCATTTTGGTACGATTTTCACGAAATTCAAACTCAGCTATCATTAGGGTGTAACAGTGATATATTCATAAAAATTGTTACCTCTAGTAGTGACCACAAGCTAAAAATCGTGATTTTTCAGACCATCAAGGGCTATATTTCAAGAAGTTATGATCCGATATGCCCGAGTTTTGAAAGGAACCCAGATCTTTGGGTTATAAACATGTATTTCAAGTTTCCTCAAAATCGGATCAAAATTATGACCTCTAGAGGGTCCACAACTTTGATATACCATATTTTTACACTATTTGCGTACGAGGGGCAGCCATTTTGTCCGGAAGTTTTGGTCCAATTTTCACGAAATTCGAACTCAAGCATCATTACAGTGTCACGGTGATAATTCAAACGTTTTTTTATATCGGATAATAATTGTGACCTCTAAAGAGACCACACGCTAAAAATGTGATTTTTTTGTACAATCAGGGGCCATAATTCAGGAAGTTACAATCCGATATGCGCAAATATCGAAAGGAACCAAGATCTTTGGGTTTTAAACATGCATTTCAAGTTTCATCAAAATCAGATAAAAATTGTGACCTCTAGAGTATCCACAAGCTAAAAACATGATTTTTCGTACAATCAGGGGCCATAATCCATGAAGTTATGGTCCGATATACGCCAATATTGAAAGGAACCGCGATCTTTTGGAGATAGACCTATATTTGAAGTTTTGTCAAAATCAAATAAAAATTGTGACCTGTTGAGTCGGACGGTAGGACGGACGGACTGGGGCGACGACAATATACGTCCACATGAAAATGTGGGCATATAAAAATAGGAAAAAACCCCACAAAGTTACGACTATGCACTTGTGTCCATTTATTGTACAAATCAGACAATCTTTATCAGAAATGATATTTATATTCACTTCACACTCTTATGATATCCACAAAGTTATCTCATGTGAATTCGGTTTCATTTCAAATGAACTTGTATTATTTTTTATTAAATTTTCTAAGGTCATTTGTCAGATGAACATAAACAGAGAATTATAGAAAAGAATCAAGTTTATTTTATAATTTAATTTGGAGCTCAAGAAAACATATTATCATTATGATTATCAGCGGTTCACTGATCAACACAAATTCTGAACAGGAAAATATTTTGGCAAGTTTTGAGATGACAAAAAGACATTTACTACAGGATTGCCTAGTCATATTATGCACCAATAGCACACAAAGAATCTGTCCTCCATAAAAACTCTTTTCAAATTACATTCTTGTTGTTTCATCTGTATTAGGATTAGGATTAACTTTATTCTCATCATCAATAGATAAAGCATCATTAATATGACTACTGTCTTCTTTTTCTATTTCTGGTTGAGCTTCAACTTGTAATTCATCAGCTGGTTTACTTCTATTTAATAAAACTGGACCAAGTATAGCAATCATAAATGATCCTATTGGAGCAGTTAATAAAATAGATAATACAGCTATAGTCAATATCTGAAAAGATTAAATAAAAATTTCTATTCAGGTAATGCATTTTTATATGCCCACATTTTAGTATTAACGGTCAGAGGGTATTTAATATTTTAGTGTTCTGCAACCTTGTGTTTCGGTTTTATCCCCTCTTTTCTGAAAACCGTGTTAATGTGATAGAGACTGTTTTATGAAAATCTTAGTGTGAAGCATTGGGGTCATGAGAGGATGAACCCTCTTATCAATATTTAGCATTCATGGACGGACAAACTCTATCGTAACTCAGAGTTCCCCAAAAGCTTTGTTGATGGAAAAAAGTCTACAGTTTTTAATGAGAGGATGAACCATAGCGATATTCATTGTTCTGTGACCTTCCATTTCAGAGTTACCCACTTTTCCAAAAACAATGTTAACGTGATAGAGGCTACAGTTTTTCACAGATTTTCTTTTCAATTTTGATGTGAAGCATTGGCAGTGTTCTTAAATTTGCAGTGAAAAATACTTTTAATATTTATTGTTCTATATTCAGCTGGGTAATACTATTATGACCTTGGAAGTCAAAAATCTTTTACAACTCATTAACATCTTGTGGTATAAATGGCATATTAACATTTTATTGTATTGACAAATTAAGGATCAGTACGAGTAAATGTACATTAATTTGTTTTTACCTCTTTTCCGTAGCCTATCCATTCTTTATTATCAACACTTGTTGCCATATCTAGTGCCACACCACCAATAGCAGCCTAAAATACAAATCATATAACACAAATATGTAAAAACACTCCATATAGACAAAAATTCATCGCAAATAAAATCCAGTGTAAATTTCCTTAAAACAGTTCTCAATTAAGAATCTAAGGTAAAAAATCGCGCTGAAAAGTGAATGACACAATATTAATTCCTTTAAAGATACATTATGGGAGATTAGATAAAGAGCTGTCAGTGCTCACTATAATAGTTAAAAACTAGATAATGTAAAGGGAATTTGCTGAAAATTTCAGTCAAATTGATCCACTCTGAACCGAGAATTTAGCGATTGAATTTAGGCCTAGCCTCAAACATCATTACTTAAGTCAGTACGATAAAAAACATAATAAATTTTTTGATTTAATCATCAATGAACGTGGAGCAGCAGATCAGATTCAAATCCGGCAAATTTCACAGGCTAGCGATGATATCAAGATAAGTTAATTAATGTCTAATTAATAATTTAGATAACATTTCAGGCCTAAAGAAAGACCTGCAACAGGCAGATTTAGCTCATGCATAATGTATGTTTAATCCATTGACTACAAACATCTAAATTCTTTCATGTAAGCTAAGAAATACATGTTATACATTAATTTATAAAGGACATTTTTTTATAGCTTTTTATAACTGTATAGGCAAACCATTCTTCATCAAACCCACTAGTATTTGAGACTCATGCATGTGCTGTTGTAAAGAGACCCATCACAGTATTACAGACGATATCTTAAGAAAGAACTACCTTTGACTTGGTTCCTTAGTTCATTTTCTCAGTTGAATACTGATTTGAGGATAATAGTTTTGCTAAGGTGATAATTAATTGAATAATACAGCTTGTGTTAATTTCTCTTATATATGTATCTTAATCCATATTCAATATTGATTAAAATTTACAAATAAAATTTATTTGCACAGACAAAGATACATGTAATATGAATTTAAGATTTACAATAAGATTTGAATTTCTTTTATAATCATAAATCCTCTTCTACTTCTATAATATTATAAATAAAAGCAAACTGTGACGTGGTACCAAGACCCTTACTTGAAATTTTTTCAGTCAGACATTTTTACAATTACATCAGTCAAATTTGACAACATTTAGATATTATGTAAAAACACATAATACTATAGTTATACACATGGACCAGTAAACACATATCTGTGTAGCAGCCTCTAATTTATAAACATAATAAATTACCTGAACAGTTGCTTTAGGTAACCAAGCAAATGGAATAAAAAATCTCTCTTTTATTGTTAGATCTGTCCCAAATACAGCTAGAAAGGACGTTATCATTCTAATTCCAAGTCCTATACATAATGTTCCAAAACCTAGACCTAGAATTATTTCAAACAGCAGACTGTAAATTCAACATGCAACAATTAAACTAAAAAACATATAATTTTTCATATATTATTAAAGAAGGCAAGTCGCTAACTCAATATCATCCACAATCTTCGACATTGCAGACACAACTTATTGGTCAATTTAAATCAACATTGATGTTGTAATCTTACCGTGAAAAGATGAGCTTCTGATATCCAATATTTAAGACAAAATGAAAATTTTAATATTGGCACACAAATTGCATGCCAGAATGATTTCGAGCGCCATTTGTAATAAAGCGACTCGATGAACGAGGCTAAATATATCCCATATAGGAGAATACTACATGTGTAGACTGGAATAACCAGACACCAAAGACACCATTGAATTTGGACTCTTTGAGTATTTACACCGAACATAACTGATTAGAAATTACAGTAAAAACAGAAACGATTGAATGTAAATCAGTTTATATACATTCATAATACATAATTACATGCGTCGCAACCCATTTCTAGGTGCCAAGGAATAGCGATTTAGCTCCTTTAAAGATGCAATATTCAAGACTGAAAAGATAGCTTGCCAGGCAACGAAACATAGCTCACAGCAGATAAATTGTCCGAGCAGTCGACGGGGTTGTCGCATATTTATTTTTTTGTAGGTAATTGGAGGCATTTACAAGAGAATTTCATACAGAACAGATTATAATTTTCGTCATTTGAGGGTTCACAAGGTTCTACAAACTGAAACAAGGCCTTTAACTCTAGAAGTAATTTACAGAAATTGTTGAAATTTGACAGGCTTTTTTTGCTTTACTAATTTATATAATGCATATAAATGTCATACAGATCAGATGATAACTGAAACATTCAAAAGGTTCAAAAAGTAAAACAAGGGTCATTCGAACATTCACAAGGTTCACAAAGTAAAACAAGGGCCATAACTTTAAAAAGTAATTGAAGGAAATTGCTGAAAATCATGAATAGACCTCTGTTTCACAAATATAAATGATGCATATAAATTTCATACACATTGGATGATAACTTTCATCAATCGAGCATTAACAAGGTTGAACAAAGTAAAACAAGGGCCATAATGCTAGAAGTAATTATTGTAAATTGCTGAAATTCAATAGGCTTCATCATTTCATCTAAATGATGCATATAAATTTCATACAGATCAGATGATCACTTTTGGCATTAGAGCGTTCACATGGTTCAACAACGTGAAACAAGGGCCATAACTCTAGACTTTATAAATAGAAATTGTTGAAATTCAATAGGCGTCTTCGTTTCACTAATCTAAATGATGCATATGAATTTCATACAGATCGGATGAATTTCATACAGATCGGATGATAACTTTTAATGTTAAAGCGTTCACACTGTGCAACAAATGGAAACAAGGGCCATAACTCTAGAAGTAATCAATGGAAATTGCTGAAATTCAAAAGGGCTTCTTCATTTCACTAATTTAAATAATGCATATCAATTTCATACAGATCGGCAGATAACTTTTGATGATAGAGCGTTCACAAGGTGCATCAAAGTGAAACAAGGGCCATAACTCTAGAAATAATAAACAGAAATTATTGAAATTAAATTGGCTTCTTCATCTCACTAATGTAGACAACATATATCAATTTTAAAACAATTGGATGATAACTTTTGGCATGAGAGCATTCACAAGAAATTGTGGACGGACGGACGGGGGCGACGGCAATATACGTGCACATTTCCATGCAGGCGTATAAAAAGGCTTTCATTTCATACCAACCAGCGGCTGCCAGGCAGGATACACCCACATTTTTCAAGGTACGGATAGAGAACAAGCTAAACAAAAAGCGATTTTTCGTACAATCCAAGGCCATAATTCAGGCAGTTCTGATCCGATATGCACGAATATCGTCAGGAACCAAGATCTATGGGTTATAAGAATATATTTCAAGTTTCATCAAAATCGGATCAAAATTGTGACTCCAAGAAAGAGGGTCCACAACCTTGATATACCATATATTTACACTATTCGCATACAAGGGGCAGCCATTTTGTCCGGCAGTTTGGGTTCGATTTTCACGAAATTCAAACTCAGCCATTAGGGGGTAACGGTGATATATTCAAAGGTTTTTTTTTTCAATCGGATAAAAATTGTAACCTCTAGAGCAGGGCTCACACTGGCTTTCAATTTTTTTCCGCCAAAATGGATGATAATTTTTATACAAAAAAAATGTTCATATTTTTTTCCGCCAACTAGAGGGACCACAACCTAAAACACGATTTTTCGTAAATCAAGGACCATAATTCAGGAAGTTATGATCCGATATGCGCAAATATGTATTTCAAGTTTCATCAAAATCAGATAAAAATTATGGCCTCTAGAGGTTCCACAACCTTGATATACCATATATTTACACCATTTGCGAGGAGTGGCCATTTTGTCTGACAGTTTTGGTCCAATGAAATTCAAACTCAACCATCATTAGGGTGTAACGATGATATATTCAAATGTCTTTTAACTTTCTTCGAAATTGAATAAAAATTGTGACCTACCTATATTGTGTCAATAAACAAATAATGGATGGACAGGGACGAGGACAATATATGTCCACATGAAGCGAAGATAGCAACGCAAAGCATGGAAATACAACCACACAGATACAGATTTTAACCTACTAACTAGTGAGATGATTTTAAACTGTTAAAACCAGTACTCACTGAATACAGGTTTTACTCAGATTGTAGCATACTAAATAGATTGAGTTGTATCTGCTATACTAGTACTCACTGTATACAGATTAATCTGCTACCTAGATAAAGGGGGGGATAACTCTGCAATGAAGAATGACAGGGGCAGTCCTCTCACGACCCCAATGCTTCATAACAAATTTCAAATAAATACATTAAAAACTGTAGCCTCTCATCTGAAATGTGGGTGTACGAATTCAATCAATCTTACAATAGGATTTGAGTTTATTTTATAAATTATGAATCCACTTCTATGTGGGTGTATAAAAATATTGATACAATATACAGAAGTAACCTGATCTAACTTAAATAAAAACATTAGAACAATGACTCTGCAAACCATCACTGGTTCCTAAAGTCGACGTAAATCAATAGCACCACTTTCTCCACGTGAAAAATGATCGGCTGGGAAAATTTTGAAGTGGAAGTCCTGCTTGAAACAATCTAAATAACTCTGGTTTTGGAGTTATACTACTTCAGTTGTACTAAACCACTAGTATAAGATAAAGTGAACAAATTTTCAAAGATATATAATAACTGGTATCATTAATTTTATAGAAGTTTTACCTATAGTATTAACATCAATCTCTAATATTTTAACCTGTGCACCAATTAAACCAAATAACAATGGTTGAAATATCATCCATAATACTCCTACAGCTGCTTCTATCTGATCCTATCAATATAATACAACAATGGCTTATAACATACATATGCTCCATATGTACCATGCAGAGAGATGGTGGGGGGGGGGGGCATACATTTCAGGGGGCATCCAATCAATGAGGGAAAGGATATTAATTTTTTTTAAATCACTGCCCTATTTATTTCATCTGTTTATTTCATACTTAAAATGTCTTCCTTTCTTACATTTATAAGTACTAGGCCCTATACTTGAGTCTTAGGGGCATTGTTAGCCCTGGGCATCATCAAACCTTTGTACGTCACTGTGCATTAATTAACTTTTGTTTCATCTCAATGTTGTATCAATTTGTCATGAATTATGAGTATTTTAAAGATCAATAATATACAAGTGAGTCTGTCAATATTTGGGTTAGAATATGATTTACTGACAGGACATCTTTGTCATAGAAAGTAGTGTAAAAAAACCTAAAAATAACATAAAGAAAAATAATATGATGACAGAAATATTTCTAAAACAATGCCTTAATGTAACAAACTATATTTGTATGTACACTTACACTGGTTTGTTTTGAAGCTGTTTCCTGACGCCATTTAAAAGCTGCAACAAAAGGGAGTGTCAAACAGCCTAAGGGACCAGCACCAGACCAGTTAACATGTCGAGATCCAAATAAGGCAAACAAACCACCGGCCAATAAACATGCACATCGAAAAAGTCCAAGATGTTTCTGTTAAAATAGAAATGGTTATTTTAATTCTGTACATATATATCAAAATATTATGTTTTGTTCTAGTGTATAGCAATTCCAAGACAATGCTTTTAATACTGGGGGTTGTGGAATTGAATATCAATAGTCTATTCAATTGGAGCCATTATAATACTGTCTAAAATCCATGCTATAAATTAGGCAATATTCATTGATGGATATATTTTAATTAAATAATCTCCCCTCGAATCTGTGCAAACAGTTATATCTATCTCCATGATCAGCAGATTCTCTGGTTTATGAATTCTAAAATTCTATACACGTATGTGTATGACTTAAACAAGTCATTGTTATGATTTAAGAATTTGAATTGTTTTAATCACAACAATTTCCAAGCTTAAATGTGCTACTTTTTAGACACAAATAATTGACCAACAAGTCCAAGTGCGTAGAAGAATGTAGTTCACCTGAATTTACCTGGAAATTATTCATTTTACATAACCATTACTTACACTAGATTTTTGGGGAAGGTACCATAATATCAAACCACCAAATATACCATACACTATTCCTACTAATGCCTCTAATGGACCTTTAAATAATGTCCATACTAAATCACCTGTAATATATCATATTAATATATAAAATAACCTTACATTCCCCTAATTATTAAACCTTAGATAGACAGGGACCTGTTTCACAAAAACTTAAGGTAAAACCACTAAAAATAAAATAGATTTTAACTAAAATCAAAATGAAATTTTAAATTTTATGCTTTTCACGAAGATCGATTGTAACTTAAAATGCAATTTTAAGAGATTTTAGTTAAAATTGCTTGCACATGCACAGTGCACATTTCTGATGCAGGAACTTACGGTTTAAGCAAATACGCCTCGAAACTGAAAACTGTTGACAGGTTGAACTGACAGGTACAATATCAATAGGGAGAGTTTCATACGATGTAACAATCATAGCAAGGTGAAATAAATGAGTTTATTGCGTATTATTCGTTTCGAAATGTATCGGTGGGTTGGCCTTGAACTTGGCATTTGATTCATGGCCTTGGCATTTGATTTACTCGCAGGCTTCAATGTAAATAATGTGTATTGATAAACTATATTAAATCGCTTGAATTTCGTAGTTTTATGGTATTTTGGATAACAAAAACTATTGAGAATTGTCACAAACATGATATTTGTGACTCAAACGACTAATCTAGGCTGTAAATTGTTGTCGAATTTTAAAAGTATTTAACAACTTTGAAACTGATCCATAAGATGACATTTCAAATCTAGGCATCGGAACGATGCCTAGATTTGATATGTCATCCTATACTGTTTTAAAAATACTTTGAAATTACCAAAATGCCACACTCCTTATTGGATAATGCATATCTATTTACTCAAGTAAAATGATTTTTTCCCAAAATAAAATATCTTTGGCTCCTAAAACGTCTCTAATTTATGCCTTCATTATGATAATAAATTCATGATATTAAAATTTAATTTCAAATAGACCTATAAAATTTTTCAATAAACACATATGAGATTATTGATTTATCTTTTTTACAAACCCCAAAACCATATGAGTAAATACTTTGCATGTGGGCCTGTAGGCCTTCTAATACCAAGAAATTGGCAATTTTAAACCACTGTAGGCCTACACGAAGATATTCTTTTATAGATAAGAGTGCTCTTCTTTCCATGACATTAGATATGAAGTGAGTTCAGATTTTTTTTTTTTTTTACCTCTATTAATTATTTGAAAATAGTATAATTTATACTTGAATCATATGGTAATATATAAAATAGTAACAAAGAGTTTTGTTTACAGGGATTTGAGTGTTTTTTTTGGGTGGGTGGGGGATAATTTGGGGTGGGGCGTCATCTAATTGCTTAAATTGCAGCTATATTTCACATGCTATAATGAAAAGATATTAAATGAGAATTGTTTTTGTGAATAATAGTATGTTAAAATTCTGTGCCCCGGGCCATTGGCAATATTATCATTATTCCAAATATATCTATATGCCGCAATAGATCTAACAACGTATCTCTAATCAATGTTTGTTAATGTTGTGATTTTAAGTAAGGAGAGAGTGACGGCTGTGCTAAGTTAGAATTGATTTTAGTTAATATTGTCCCTAAAATAGTTTTGTGAAACATCACTATTTTAAGTTAATTAAGATAAAATTTTAACTTAAAATATTATTTTAGTGGATTTTATCTAAAATGCTTAAAATCGTTTTGTGAAATGCATCTATCTTAAGTTAGGATGGAATTTTAGTTTAAGATGATTTTAAGGAGATTTAAGTTTTTATGAAACAGGGCCCAGGTTCCTTAAAATACTCCCTAGCAGCAAATTCAAGTCAGCCTTAAAATCACATAGCATAGAGCAAGTTTTAAGTCAAAATGTGATTGGAGAAATAAACTATGCAAAATGCATTTGAAATTTACTATGAAAAACGTGTTTGAAATTTACTATCCAAACATGTTGAAATTCAATAGTGTTCTTCCGTATACGGTATGTCAACGTTAACAATGTCACCAGGTTTTACAAAAACAACTGAGAACTCCGCCTTGAAAGTTGTGAAAGTCTAACAATGGTGACTAAGCTACACTTGTTGATCTAAGATGGAACAGTGAGAAAGTATTGAAAGTCTGAAATCCTTGCCAAAAATTAATGAAAAATTCTCAAAACAATGCACACAATTTTAATAACCTAGTGGAAAAACTTAATGAACCTGTCTAAAACTAGTTAATCTTATTTATATGATCATAACAACTGTAAAATTTTCAAAATAATCAATCAATGACTCGTTGATTTCATATTCTAAGTGCCCTTTATGTCTATATTTAATAATAATTTATTCTTTGTTAATAATAATTCATCCTTGTTAATAATAATTTATTCATTTTCAATAATAATTTATTCAATTATAAGGCACCCAAAATCCAGCTAAAAGCTGCTTGATTTACATCAAATATTGACAAAATAGGACTGTACATCTTTACATCTTGAATATTTACATAACCACTGTAAAATTTTCAACATGATCCATCACTAACTCAAGGACACGCTGACATAACAATTAAAGCGCACTTTGTGTCTACATAAAATACTGGCTGAGTAATAAAGCATTTCATCCATAACAGAAAATTTAACGAATCAGTCTCAAAATGTTGGTTAAATTCTACAAATAGTTGAAAGATAGGTTGCCAGGCAACAAAACATAGCAGCTAAATCGTCCGAGTGGTCAACAAGGGTTGTTGCATATTTATTCTTTTGTAGGTAATTAGGGGCATTTACAAGACAATTTCATACAGATCAGATCATAATTTTTGTCGTTTGAGGGTTCACGAGGTTCTACAAACTGAAACACGGGCCTTAACTCTGGAAGTAATTTACAGAAAATATTGATATTTGACATGAATTATAAATTTCATACAGATCAGATGATAATTTTTGTCATTCGAATGTTCACAAGGTTCACAAAGTAAAACAAGGGCCATAACTCTAGAAATAATTGACGGAAATTACTGAAAATCAATAGACCTCCATTTCACAAATTTAAATGATGCATATAAATTTCATACATATCAGAGATAATTATCATCGATCAAGCATTAACAATGTTGAACAAAGTGAAACAAGGGCCATAACTCTAGAAATAATTATTGTAAATTGCTGAAATTCTATAGGCTTCATGGTTTCACTAATCTTAATGATGCATATAAATTGGATGATAATTTTTGGCGTTGGAGCGTTCATAAGGTTCAACAAAGTGAAACAAGGGCCATAAACCTAGATGCAATAAACGGAAATTGCTGAAATTAAATAGGCTTCTTTGTTTCACTAATTTAAATAATGCATATAGATTTCACAAAGATCGGATGATAACTTTTGTCGTAAGAGCGTTCACATGGTTCAACAAAGTGAAACAGGGGTCATAACTCTAGAAGTAATAAACAAAAATTGCTGAAATTCAATAGGATTATTCTTTTTATTAATTTGAATGACACATATCAATTTCATACAGATTGGTGAATAACTTTATATGTTAGAGCATTCACAAGGTGCAACAAAGGGAAATAAGGGCCATAACTCTAGAAGTAATAAACCGAAATTGCTGAATTTCAATATGATTCTATATTTTACTAATTTAAATGGCGCTTATAAATTTAATACAGATCGACAGATAAATTTCTATGTTAGAGCGTCCACAAGGTGCAACAAAGTGAAACAAGAGCCATAACTCTAGAAGTAATTAACAGAAATTGCTGAAATTAAATAAGATTATTCATCTCACTAATGTAAACAACAAATATCAATTTTAATAGGCTTCTTTGGTTCACTAATTTAAATAATGCATATAAATCAGATAAGTTTTGGTGTTATGAGTGTTCACAAGAAATTGTAGACGACGGATCGACAGACAGACAGATGGACGGGGGAGATGGCAATATATGTCCACATTTCCATGTGGGTGTATACAAATTTACGAAGTTAAGTCAAAGACTTAAGAAATAGTACGCACGTGACCCTTTCCACATACCAGCATAGAATCCAAACCCTATCACTTGCCTTAATAAATTGTATTCAAATTAATGAAACAATTATACAAAGTGCATATCAATAATATATCTATGGAAAACATTCTACAAAATCCTAGAAAACTGCCAAACATCTGATTTTAGAAATTTATTAATGTTAAGATTATAAACAGATAAAAAATCTTTTTTAAAAAAAAGAAGATTATTTTGTGTAATGATAAATATTTCAGGTTATTGTTAGTAATATAACAGTTTTAAATATATACCTTTAGAGAAAGCTATACCCAATAAAACTCCAAAACCTGTAATAGCCAAAACATCATCTATACTGGCTGCTGCTATAACTAATGTTGGTACACCTTTATCTACTCCATAACCTTTATCCGATAATAAGAAAAGTGAGGGAACCACTACCGCAGGAGAAACAGCTGCTAATACAAACCTACAAAATATCAACATAATATTATATCAAACCATCATTCATTTTTCATTCCAAATATCTCCATATTATTATTTTCATAGATTTAGACTTGATTATCCAGTTCAAATTAATCTCTGATATATGCACCACAACACATTTTATTTTTTGAAGTTGACCTCGCATTTTCATTCAAAAGAAGTGTGAAACATATTGTAAAGGTTATATTGTTAAATTTGATTTGCATACAGGAACCCATGTGTATCAACTGATAACCAGTGAAATCTCTGACTTCACCTTTAATACTCAAACGGTTTTAGATAAGGCATGTGTTGTTAGCACATTTTTTTAGATTTAACACTAAACACGTTCATAAGAATAAAATAATAAAAGAAATGATATCTTACCCTAACATAAAACCAAACTCCCAGGGTAATCCCAGTAGGAAGTGTGATACTATTCCATCTGTAATAGTTTCCATTAAACATGGTGAAAACGCTAGACGTATTACTACAAATGATAACCTCTTTAATGCTTTAGGATCTAGACCAAGACCTGCCCGTATCAATATCACAGCCAATGCTATTTGCCTACAAAGTACCCCAAAAAATATTTAAACAATACCATTTATAATACTGAAAGTAATTCTATAGAACTTGCTTATCTGAACTATATATCCAAATTTAAATTTAAATTAGGTAGGATAAAACACACAAGAGTAATAAATCTAGAAGGAGTAATCTGAATAATGCAAACAAATTTCAAACAGATTAGATGATAACTATAGTTCCTAGAGCAAAATTCTGCAAAGTGATCAAGGGCATTAACTCTAGAAACTATTATCAGAAACTGTTTCTTTGTCTCATTAATCTGTACAATGCATATCATTTCAGGCAAATGGAATGATAACAGCTCTAGATGGCACTTGAGTATTTACAAGATAGGGGTGATGGCAATATACAACCATATTGAATACTTTGAAAAATATTAAAGATACTTAGATAGGCACAATTTCATAAAAGTTGTTTTATTGTAGTCTCTGAACCCATCAGGTAAATGATTGTAACCAGAATGTGTGTTAAAAATTTTTTATTCTTGTGTGTTCAAAATGGGTATTTCGAAACATTTGGATTTATGACAGCACAAGTTGTATTTTTTATGAAATTTCAATAAGCATATTTAGGCATATGTTGTAGTTTTTATCATGAGCTGTCAAACTAATAGTTATATGCAATCCGAAATCAGTTATTGAATCAATAACACACTTTCCTATTCCATAGGGGACTGTTGAGGATAATAAAAAAAATGTGTGTGTTGTAATGTTTTTACAGCAGTAACAATTACCTGGCACCTATAGACCAAGTCATTTGGATGTCATCTGCAACATTTATATGTGGAACATTTCCTAATAAACAACCAACAATCAACATACCTTAAATATAAAAACATAAAATTCTCTTATCTTTAATTTACAACTAATTCAATTATGTCAAAAAGAGATGTTTGCATCCGCCATGGTTTTCCAAGCACAATTACACAAACTCTTGGAATTATCATGTTATGTGGGTATTTAACAAAAATAGCAAAGACCAAACTTTCAATTCTACTTAGACACATATATATCAGTTATTTTTAGATTCCAACATTATTTGTATGTTACTATTTTCCAATACCCTTTATGCTGTATGACATCATTTGCATATAGCATCAATAATAATCTTGGTTGGATGAAAGTGTGTCGGTACAGTAAAATTGTTTATATGATATCAATGGTGCAGATCAGCATTGTCTGAGGTCTAATAAATTTTTATGTCAAAGACATCATTACAAACATTATAGACAGGCAATGCACAATTCGATAGATTGACTAAAATCAAAGAAATAAACAAAACATACCTAACAAAGCTGGGAGACGTATTAAATTAAAAATATATCCACCACTCCAACAAGCCATGAACAATACAACTAACGAGAATATATTTCCTCCGGGTAACATATCTTCTTTAGTTAAAAAATACATGACACCATACCACAAACCAAATAATAAAACACATACCATCACTGCTCCTAAACGACCATGAGGTGGACACATTAACGCAAAAGCTAATCTACTTATACAGGACGCTTTTTCTGGCAACGGATTTTCATCGGCCATGATAGGCCTACAACATTGGAAACAACAAGATCTACATTTGGCACATTTTTTTACTTCTGGTTCCAGAGATTCTTTGATTTCATATTCAATTTCATTTTCATAGATTTCGTGATATTGAGTCTCATCAATATCGATGGCTCCATTTGTCTTGCCACCATCCAAAACACCTCCACCTTTTTCTGTGGTTGTCATTTTCTTTCTTCTCTTTCTCCTCTGACGGTTAACGTGTATGAAATATCTGGCTGCTGTAATGGCAAAAATGTTAAAATTATGTATTTGTAAATAATTTTTTTTAATACATGTCGTCATGTAGCCATATATCTCTATCATTACATAATTAAGTCATGGAGTTATCGACCAGTTATCATCGAGAATGACCATTGTAAATAACAATGAATAGTATTTAAATAGAATTACTAAAAATTAATCTTTAGTTTTGTGCTATCATATCATTACTTAAAGAAGTCCTTCCAGATGTTTTTAGAAAATAAAACTATTTAATTATATGTAAAACATTTATAAACTATACTTATGTAAGAGCAATTACTATTTTCTCAATGTTTTTTAAGCAAGTACAGTAATGCCTCTAAAGGATTGAAACATTTATCTTAATCCTATGCAACTATTTGAAGCTCTCTATTACTTTTTCAAAGTAGAACAAACTTTTAGTTTCCATATGCAGTTGGGGGTACATCTAAATGCCGAAATGTCACACTTCAACAGAATGGATAACCATACATATATCCTTGCTGAAGATATAATGGTCAATGATTGTGTTGTTCATACATTTGATAAAGAAGTTATATGAACGAATTACATAACCCTGTTAAACATATCTGGCAATCTTTTATAAACGGATGGCCCAATATTCTGAGATGAAATTTTCATTTATTTGGGGTATTTTTTCACATTTTAATTTTCAAGTTTATCGATAACTACTCATATGAAATCTGGAACTCCCCCTTGAATTTGGATGAGAAGCTATTAAACAAAATAATACATATATATAAGTGTACAACCATCTTGATTCAGATTTTCTCAGCTAGTTAATAATTTGTTTACTGAAGGAGTTTTTTAAAAACAAAATATATGTTTGTCGTTACATTGGTTTCATTTTACTAATCATTTTTTAATATTATAAATATGTATTAATATTATTTGTTTTCAGATGTTACCATTATTACTGAGGCAAGAAATTATTCTAGAAGTTTCAGACGACCACAAAAAACTAAGTTACATCACAATATGAAGCACCATTTCTTAGATTACCAACATTTATATAAATACATGAACCAATTCATTTAATCCTGCAATGACAACTGTCAATCATCTAGCTATGTACTGTTACAGAATTAGTCAACAAATTTAATTTACCATACCATGAAATTTGTTTGTAAAAAATTAAAATCCACTATCATTAAAATCTAAGCCATAACTGAAATCTTTTATTCTGTCACAAAATGTAATAGATACAATAATAGTTTTCAAAACCAACCATTGAGTAAGAGAATTTATCTTTGGGGAGTATCTTTTAATAATGTGTAAATAAACCCCCACTGATACACACTATTTGAAGGGCATGTGTATGCAGTAGGTCTATATATATATAGGTAAAGTCAATAATTAGACTAGTTGGGAACCAGGCATGCTATACATATGGATGAATAATATAGAGTAATTGTTATTACCTGTGAACATATCAAAATCAATTAAAAGCAATAATAAATGTATAAATTTGTTGTATTATGAAATTGTTAATTTGAGAAACAGGATGTTACTGTAATCAATAATGTCATAGTTACCGTGACAAACAGGAAGTTCTTGTCATCAATAATTATAGGAAAGATGCAATTCTCTCAACAAAATAACTGTAAACAATATTTCTTAAGTTTAAAGCTGTACAGACATTTATGATATACACTAAAAGTTGTTAGTAGACTTGAGAAACCCTATTGACTTCTGATTGAAATTATTTAATATAATAAAGAGAAGTGAACAAAACACATTTTTTTACAAGTCTCTATACAAACCATGAATAACACTGAGTCTTAGTTGATGTATTCTATAGATAAATAAATATTTGCATATCAACTACAATAATAGGCTTATAAAAGCATGTCTATATACATCATGACTACCAATAAGCAATTACACATTTATTCTACATCCTATTTTGACCAAATATTTCTGCACATCATACTATATAAATATGTTAAAGGGGCATTATGGAAGATTAGAAAAAGAGCTGGCAATTCTCACCCACCGATAGTTAAAAGATAGGTTGACAGGCAAGGAAACATATGCCCACGGCAGCTAAGTTGTCCGAGCTGTCAACAAGTGTTGTCACATATTTTTTTCTATTGTCGGTAATGAAACATTTATAATACACTAAAATCTGATTAAGAGTAACAACTCATTAAGTAATTATCAGAGAATCATTAGAATTTGTTTGGCTTTTAGTCCTGCCCCATGCTATCGGAAATCACTGAAAATCAATAGGCTTCTTTGTCTCATGACCTTAAACACTGTGTATAAATTTTTAAAGTCAATTGGATGTTAACTTTAGCCTCTAGAGCATTCACAAGCAAATGTGGGCGCCGGACCGACGGCCAGACTGACCGACGGTGGCGACGACAATATACGACCACATTTCAATGTGGGCGTATAAAAAACTAGACAATGTAAAGGGAATATGCTGAAAACGTCAGTCAAATTGCTCGACTCAGAACCGAGATATTAGCGATTGAATATTAGGCCTAGCCTTGATCATCATTACTAAGTCGGTACGATAAAAAAAACATTGTCTCAATTATCCAATTTTGCATTTAATCATCAATGAGCACTGAGTAGCAGATTATTGAATTCAAATCCAGTGAAAATTGAACACATAAGATGGCATCAAGAGTTGATAAATGTCTATTTAGCAGTTTATATAACATTTCAGGCCTAAAGAAAGACATGCAATAGGCAGATTTAGCTTGTATGTTTAAAACTACACACCTACATTTTATACATGGGTAGAATATGGATAGACATTAATTTAATTATGTCAATCCCTTCACCTCACAATAATTTCATGACATATTAACAGTATAACAATAAATACACATATAGGTTTGGTATCAACTTATAATGGATATATTGAAATCAGTTTATATATATTATCTTGGCAATATGCCTTCTGATATTCATACATAGGTATGCAAAACAGATAATCAATAGAGGGTGTACAGTTCGCTCATGTTTCAATAGGCAGACAGATTTTTTATCAACAAATCCCATACCATCTGATAATGGATTTTAATTTTGTTTTTTAAATATTTAACCAAATAAAGTATATTATGATCTATATGTGATGTACCTTTTGTTCAAAATGTTTTTTGATTCTTTTGTTGATTTATGATAGCTATTAATTGCTTTACAACATTGGTCTTTTGTACAATCGGAACGACTAGACACTGTTTCTTGACAGGCCATTGACAGATGTCCCAAATAACTTTCTAAAAAGAACACTGGGATCGAACCACAGATTTCTTTGAATTGTTTGTAGAATGTTACATCAAAAAACAATGCAACTTATTGATATGGCATTGTAGCAGGAGGCATATTTTTGGAAAAGCAACTTTATATCAAAACTACTTTATATCAAAATTTCATTTATAAAATTAAATCCTTTGAATATAAAACCAAACTGAACTCATGCTTATTCAAACATTAACAAACTATTTTCTTATTGCTATCCAAAAACAACTAGAAAGTATCCACAACAAACTATGTAACAATAAAAGTGACTTAAAGTAGCTAAGTCTCTAACTCAATATCATCCAAAGTCTTACACGTTGAAAATGCGAATTATTTGTCAATTCAAATCAACATTGATGTTGTGATCTTACCAGGAAAAAGCAGGCTTCTGATATCCAATATTTAAGACAAAATAAATATTTTACCATTGGTACACGAATCGTGTACCATAGTGCGTTTTAGCGTCATTTGCAACAAGTGACCAGAAAGAACGAGGCTAGACATATTCAACTGGAGAGCCTGCTGAATAGACTGGAATAACCAGACGCTAGAAATTGCTATAGGGTTGAAACACATGCCTTATTTCGCTGGACATAACTGATTTGAAATTAGAGTCAAAATGGAAACAATTGAATGTAAATCAGTTTATATAAAATCAGATTACATTATTATATGCGTTGCGACCCATTTGGGTCAATTTCTAGGTCCCAAGTATTAGCGATTTAGCTCCTTTAAGATAGCCAAGTTCCTCATGCATATTTACTGTAATCCTTCATTGGAGTGTCACCCCGACCTTGAAACTATTGAATAATTTCTACTCTTACTCACACTACACATTCTATCCATATAATACCCTTCATTTACTACCAATTTAATTCTGCTGTATGATAACACTGAATTACTTCCTCACTTCAACATGAATATTTTTTAAACCATTGTAACTATGGTACATGAAAATATTCAATTTACAAAATTAAAGGTTTTACTTCATAAAATATCATGTTTTTGGCAAAGATTATATTAATTAAATAAATATTATATCAAATGATTAGTTTTATTTATTTATTTGTTTATTTATTTATACATATTTACATGTAATTAAAATTTTACAATGCTACATTTTCCATATGATATCAGGCAGTGTAAGCTTACTCTTCCAGACACCTGTTACTGTGACTGTTCATCATGTATTTTGTACATGGTGAACAGTCCATTTGCTGATTACAGTATTTTGTCAATACTGTTTTTTTTTTTTTAGTTTTTTAGGATTTTGAATTTTGTGTAATGGTTTGGATTGTTCTTACTCGGTTTTATTTTATTTTTATTATTAAATTATATATGTATTATCATATTCCTACGTATTTATTTATTGATGTATTTATACTTTCCCTAAAATGTCATAATAATTTGTTCTCCTTAACAGTTATTGTAGATACAACCTAACCAGTGGCATAAACTGGATTTTCAAAATGGGAAACAAAATTTTACATAAACATGATTGAAGAAGTCATTTCATGGGAATGTTTGGTCAAAATCAGACTTTTGTAATAGCCAAACAGTAGGCTAAATAACTAAATAGATGAAAACGAAATGAAATGTGGTTTAACATCCTACTGTTCTGCCCTGACTGGGCTAATGAAGGGCATACGGCATACAGTGTGCTATGTGGGAAATTTTGCCTCGATAGCGGCACTACGGCCTACTCTTATATGTGCATGCCAATGAATGTGTACACAGGTCCTCATTTTATCATCCCATCTGAATGACTATACATTGTCCCTGGCCAGGCCCTCTGTCCTTCGCCACTGTCAGGGAGAAACTATGCCGGAAAATCTTGATGAACTTTCTAGGCCATCGTAGGGATCAAACACAGGACCTCCAGGTTAGTGAGTCAATGTCTTGCTCACTGAGCCACCGTGGCTCCCTAAATGGATGATAGAGGTAAATTAAAGAAAGTTGAAGCTATCTGATAAATTGTCAAGATTCATCCCCTTATTTTGGTCTCTAAATGGTATATTTCTAAATCACTTCAACAAAATGTCTGTCATCATAAAATGATATGTATTTGGTATTTTTTAAATAAAACATTAACAACAATAAATATCAATTGGTTATCTTTTAATAAGATGAAGCAATCTACAATTTCAAAACTAATAGCTAATTGTTATAACCAAATGGTATCACATAATTCAATGTTTAATTATTTTTCAAAAAATGTCCATTGCAGATTTGTTAAGTTAGAATGATAAATATTTTTTTAAATTGGTTTAGACATATACCATTTGGAAACGGTAAAAAGGTAGACGGAAGGCCTACTAAGGAAGATGAGAATTTAAAATTCTAATCAAAGCTTCTTTTTTTTTACACCCTCCATGTATATACTAAATCTAGATATTTTGGTATAATAAAATTTTACCTGATTTCGATATAATAAATCATTATTTTCACTAAACCACGATGTTCATGATAGCATAATTAAAAAAAAAAATACTTTCACCACTTTAACCTTGATACTATACACAACACATTTCAATTCACTGAACATGTCTAAATATTGCTTTCCGTTTTCTACAAACTTTATTATACTTCATTACTTCCTATAAGAGCTATATTAAAACAGAAGACCTTCTTCTAAATTTGTTTTATTTTGTTCAGGTCACATAATACTGAATATCATTTAAACACCTTCAAGAGCTCATTCTATTATGATATATACCTAAACTGCATGTAATTCTGTATTTTTAGCTACCCCTTATAGTGTGTACATAATTGTTATTCAAATCTTTTTGAAAAAAAAAAGACACAACGCCCTGGAAAAAATATAATATGATGTGTTATAAAAATATATGTTTAGTTCAACAAGTGTAAAGAGTCTCTATCTAGTTTGGATTTTCGAAATATTCAATTGATCAACAAGCCATTAAATTGTTTGATTTTCCTTCACATAGTTTATAAATGACGTAGTTTGACTCACCACTTAGCATTGTTTAATTATGAAGTTAATGATAATATATCCCTTGTTATTATATACAAACAACTAGAAGATGTTGTCATTCATCAATTCTAATATCATATACCACTAAAATTAAAATACTTATGACTTTAAATCAAACAACTATCCTTCAAGTTTAAAACTTTCACCAGTTTTTAGTGTTAAGATGTGCTAATCTAATTATATCTAATGTCATAATCCCTAATTATAATTTTTAACACATTTTATCAATGATATATGTAAGGGCTTTATTTAAATCTTGTTAGTGAACATGTGTAAGCAAGAAATAAGGATTGTTTTAGACAAAGATCAAAGCCTGTAAATAAGGCTAAGTATTAAATAAAGTCAGACATGTAATAGATTGTCATGTAAACATCTTAACCATTGCACTATAAAAAAATTTTTTTTTTTTAAAAATTCTGAAAAAGTCCTTCAGCAGAATTGCTTCCAAATTAAAGAATATTTGATATTATCTAAAGACTATAATTGACAATACTTCATTGAGACCAAATATCAATTTTTGATACAAATAAAGATGTCTCTTACTTCCTAATAGATAGATCTTAATAACTCACCCTACATTAAAATATGTTTTCAAAAAATAAACCATTCACACTGAAAACAGATTCCTAAATGGCAAAGTCTGATGCTGGCCCATACTAAATGAATGTGGTTTTGTTTGATCTCTGGTCGAGGTTAAATTCAGATGAGAGTCACCCAGGTAAATTCTGCTTAATACTGGTTTGAGGTTTACTATTTGAACCCTTTCAAATGTGAATATAGTAAAACACACTGACTTCAGTAAGTGCAACTTGTTTAAGACATTGTTTTGAAATGTTACCAGCAATGATAAGCAAGTTGAGGCCTTTTTGAAAATGGTTAAAATGTGCAGAATGTGGCTTACCTTTCAATCTCTAGTCTTGCTACACATAGTTACACTTAACAAAGTTGAGATAAGCAACAAGTGAAACCTGGCCCTTGGTCAAAACTTCAAACACAAAGAAAGTGATTTGTGTAATCTAATACTATGTGTGTAATAAAACTCAACCTGTAAACTTGTAAAAAGACAGGTAATTATTGTTTCCCTGCTTTATACCTTGTTTGTTCACCTTTAATCTGTCAATGCCAATTGTTTTCTTTAAATCTTGATTATTGGGTAGCAGTCATAGTAAAGATAATAGTAAATTATACACTTGGGTTTTTAATATCATCACAGACACCTTTATAAAGTTAGCCTTTTAATTCATGATACAATGTAAAGAAAACTGTCTTTATATTCTGTCAAATAAAACCTGGTGTGCGCTGAAATTTTACTTTTAAAGATACATGTCTTATCAATAAATCTATTAAGGTACTTTTACAAGTTTCCTTAGAGAATGCTATCTCACAATGATGAAACACATTGTACAATAGAAGCAAAATGTGATATAGACATATATGGAAAAACCTACGACAGCATAAAATATGATGGTTGAGAATTACATGAAATTTGTACCCATTTGGCAGATTTAGAGGGGTGTGTAGGCCCATGCCCTCCCTTTTTTAAATACCAAAATAATGGTCTTATAAAGACTTTATATGCCTAAATATTAACCCTATTTGGGGGCATTATAAAATTCAGGAATACATGTACTAACTCAGGTAAATATAGACGAGAGCACATACCCCTTAAAAACTCTTATTTAAAACTCTATATAGGTGAACAGATAATTAATACATTTGTCTGGCGATTTGCAATTATCACATTTATTTATTAAGCACATTAATTTCATGTTTTACAGCTCAATGTAATCTTAAAACCTAAAAATCGTGCTTTTATTTCTATTTAAAATATGACAATGCACAATTCAAGTTATACCTGACATTCTAAATTTGGATATGAATAAAAACTATCAATAAAAGGCACCAGAGGAATTGTGTCTGATAACACCAGAGTCCGGATGTCTGACATTGTTAGGTAATTCTATGTAATGTTTGTATCATATTATTTTATCCAATTTCAGCTAGAAAATGAAATGAAATGAAATGGGGTTTAACGTCCTACCATTTTGCTCCTACTGGGCTAATGAAGACGGGCATACGCCATGCAGTGTGCTATGAGGGAAATTTTGCTCTTATTTTGAATTCCAACTGTTAAGAGTTCTTTTACGTGCACGCCAATGTGTACACAGGACCTTGGTTTTTCATCCCATCAGAATGACTATACACTGTCCCTTGCCATGCCCTCCGTCCTACACCACTTACAAGGGGAAACCACGCCGGAAAATGCTGATGAACTTTCTTGTCCAACAGACGGGAGAGAGAGAGAGAGAAATGGGATTTAACGTCCACTCGACACAACCGGAGGACCCGGAGAAAACTCACGAAGTTGTCATGTACAACCGAGGATTTGAAACCACGCCAGTTGACTCAATGACAGACCTTATGATACAGCGTGCACGTGCTAACCATTCGGCCATCCAACCCCCCTGGCCAACAGAGGAATCGAACATAGAACGACCAGGTTAGCGAGGCAACGTCCTACTCATGAGCCATTCAGCTAGAAATCATCAAGGCGTATTACTCACGAGCCATTCAGTTCGAAATCATCAAGGCATATAAAGAACATTTAATAATTTGAAATATTCCAAAGGGAATCATTCGGGCAATTCCACGCCAAAGTATACAATTAGGTGAAAAATTTAATTTGTTGATAAGTGGACAAAAATAGTGTTTTACTTTTATGGTGAGAAATAATCTATATTTTGAAGGCAAACTTAAATTTGGGCGGAAACTTTTCCGATTTTTTTTGTTATTTGTTCTTGTGTCAAGGTTCACATTGTAAATGTCGAAATTATAATTTTATTGTATTTTCTTACTTTGTGTTTGTTTGATAATTCTGCATCTGAATGATTTGGCATTAGTTATCTGACAATGTATATAAACATGATATTTATACATTAAAATATGAAAATAATATATTTTTTGTGAAAGTAACCAACATTGAAAAATATCGCTATGAGAATGTATGTCCGTTAACAAATATTTACATTTTTTTCTCTCTCATTCATATTTATGTATGGAATTGTTTAAAACTAAAGCTAAAATAACCCATTCTTATTATAATGACCATAAAAAGAAAAGATTTGCAAAAATTCTCTGAATAACTTGGGTTTTCATAGATGTACGTCCGTTAATTTTCACAGTATTTCATGTTACCAAATATTTACATTTTATCTCTCTCATTCATATTTATCTATGGAACTGTTCAAAAACTCATATTTAAAGCTAATATCACCAATTCTTGTTATTATGACCAAACATTTGCCCAAATTCTCTGAATCATTTGGGGTTTCATAGATGTATGCACGTCCGTTACCAAAATTTTAGGGTAAAAATGTACGTCCGTTACCAAAATTTTTAGGTCACAATATTTTATGCAAGGAGTAATGTTTTCAGGAAAGTAACTGCTCCATTAATTCAAATGAGTTAATTATTATTATTATCTATCAGTCCTATTACTTAAAAATTTACATATCTCATGTAATGGGTTAGCAATTTTCACTTGTACGTCCGTTAACAGAAAATATGTACGTTTTTTACCACAATAATTTCTAATTTACTGGGTTACAAGAATACAAATGTGAGAAGTGATCATACAGTACACTTCTAGTATTAGTGTCCTTTCTTACAGGGATTAAAACTTTTGAATTCCACAGGACAATTCACCTAGTTTTGCAACTATGTTCATGCAGGCAAATCATAGTGTTCATTTCTGTACGTTCGTTACCTATACTTTGAGGAGCCAATATTTATTTCAGGCGTTCATGAACAAATTAAATCATATATCAGTTAATACTTATAACATATGTCTTTAATTCTATATGAAAACCAAACAGTTAATTATTCATGGTTAGATAATATTGGAAGTATTCAAAATATGACGAGTTCAAAATGTACGCCCATTACCGTGGAATTGCCCATTCATGATAATCATGATAATCAATATTAATAAATCTAACACTTTTACTTACACGTATTCAATCTTCCTTTAACTTTAAATAATTGACTGAAAGACATAATACAATCTGTTTCTTGTTAACTCCTCGTATTTAATGACGTTCCATTAGAAAATCTTATTTAATGACTTTTATCATAATATAAATGATTCATTTTCCGTAAAAATTAAAATTACAAAGTGTTGTGCAATATTGTTCTTTATTACGTAATAATAACAACAATGAAAGATAAAACCACATTATCCTATATTAGTATTATATTGTTCAGGTATTTTCTGGGATGGGCAACTGTAGAGTATTGGAAGCTTTCTATCATGGACCCCAGCTTTTTCTTGGTGCACTCCATTTTCCAAATATTCCTCAATATACGATACTTAAACATGCATTATGCAAGAGCTAAATCTGCCTATTGCAGGTCTTTCTTTAGGCCTGAAATGTTATCTACATTATTAATTAGACATTAATTAATTTATCCAGAACATACTCAACTCTCGATGCCATCGCTAGCCTGCGATATTTAGTGGATTTGAATACATTTTGTGATAATAATTTAACGTAAAAATGGATAATCGAGACATAGTTTATCATCGCACCAAAGTTAGTATGACGTTCAAGGCTAGTCTAAAATTTAATCGCTTATATCTCGCTTCAGAGTGAAGCAATTTGACTTAAAATTTCAGCATATTCTGTTCCATTATCTATTTTTTAACTATTATAGCAAGAACTGTCAGCCCTTTATCTAATCTTACCTAATGCCCCTTTAAATGTACCGTACCGTACATTATATTTGAATGTAATTAATTATAAAGATCATATTTGAGTGTAAATAATTCTAATGATCATACTTGAATGTAATTAATCATAAAGATCATACTTATCACACAAAGTATTACAGGCCTGGATATAAGGCACCAGTCACAGACTTTGTAAAGTGCTGTACTATGTCCAGGTTTGCTTCAACATACCTGTTTTGCATTTCTTGTGTGGGGTATTATATTAATATATTATTATATTGTACAATGACATAACTTAATAATTCCGATTAGTCGCTAGAACTTATGGTTTTAACGTTATTTCATCTGGATTATCGCCCTTATTATTGTGATTTTTTATCACCTTCTAAGATATGACGTCATTCTCAGTCAGCAGGCGGCTGTCCCTCGAGACAGTCTACATTTCCTACTTGCTTCTTTGTATTCAGTTTTGTTTTTGTTTTTTGTGACGATGGAACATGTACCCTATATGTATTAAATACTGAAGAGTTTCTTTATTGAATTTAAGAGTTTAGACTACTTTTTTATACATTTCACCGATGTGGTTACTTGTATAGTTGAATTTTACTACATATGCTTACATTCATATTTCGTGTAGCATATAGCAGATCATGACTCATGCTGGCATTACACAATGGGTTCTTTGGGTTGTATTCCTAATTGTTTTCAAATTTGAGTGAAGTCTGTGTCACTACAGACCCGGGACTGTACAGCGCAGTGGATGCTTACGGCTAGCCCCCCGGATCCATTCACTTTTTATGAATTGTCTGTATGTTTGTGTTTTCCTTAGTATGATGTCCTGTCCGTGTATTTGTTTTTGTGTAAATTTTGTGTGGTGCAGTCCCCCTGCACTTACTAATAGTGTGATAATTTGTACTGGACAAAGTCTGTGGTTGGTGTCTTATGTCCAGGCTTTATGAATAAGAATCATATATTCATAAGAATTACTACAAACCTGTTCACAATAAACAGTAATCAAGACAAATTATTAAACATGTTGTTGGGTTAACTTGTACTACACCAGTGTCTGGTATTTATCTTCTTTCACTCTTGAGATTGCTGCTTAAATTAAAACAATATAAAAGCTTAATTAGCTACCTACTTTAGGTAACAGAAAGTGGCATTATTGGCCTAAATAACCCTCAAAAGGAAAATGAATGTAATTAATTTCTAATAATATTTTATTGAAACAACTATTGTCTCATCGAATATAAAGCACTGACTATATTTGAGGTTTTAAAAAATTAGAAGTTAGAACTTCTAGTTCTAATCTTTTTCTCAGCGACAGCTTTGCAAATCTCTCTGAAATATCTAAATCCCATATATACTCTTGAACAAAAGTAGGGGATATTCAGAAACAATACAAAACTGCAGAAATGCACTGCTGTTTTTATTAGAGGTATTCAGCAATTCGTCGTTGCATGCTACTAATTAACCGTCCTATCACGATTTAGGACAATCTGATCCACTCCTCTTGCAGTGCCACGGCCAATTTTTGCAGTGTTGTCGGTTGACGCTGACGTCGACGAATACGTCTCCCGATCAAATTAAACGTAACACACTAAAGCAGAGATACGCTAAACAGTAAATCTTATGCATGAACCGATAGAAAAGCAAACATGGATAGGATAAATCAGCACGCGGTAGTTTTCATTAACACTTCCTTGGAGTGTCAAATTTGACAATGAACCCCTTCCACGTGTATGGCGCTATTGCGTGTCACACATGCAGCTCAGTGGTTCTGTTGGGGCGATAAGTTCTTCATCTGTGAACATATGATACTCTCAAAGTCAAAGCATGTCAAGTGTCCATGACTATTTATCATTATCATATCAGAACCAGCACAGGTATTTGCATTTCAATATCCCCTACTTTTTTTGAAGAGTATATTAGCGATTTAACCTAGCTCCTTTAAATACGAGAACTTCTCAAAATTTTGGCCTATCATATTCATAGATCACTATCATCAGTGCTTCGATCCGTGAAACGGAAACGTCAACATTTTATGATCTTACATGACCGTGCCATCGAGGATGTCCGAAGTTCTGACTGCTTCTACTTCTAGGTCGTTCGGAGTCGGACGATAGTGTGACGGGTAACAGAGAATTAAGATGTAGCCAAGTTGTCATAAGTGTCATTTTGACAGAATTGACCCAACAAAATCTTCATGATCTTTGTTATTAAAATTCCTGCTTAAATGTGTTTCCACTTCTAGAGAGCAACTATCAGGAATGACCCGAGTAACTCATAACAAGATAGTGTAACTTTCAAAGGAAACAACTGATGTCTTTCCAAGGTGGCAAGACTTATCTAAATCCACCATTAAGTTTACAGCTTTTATCGCATTGATTTTTATCAAATGTCTTGAAAATCTTTATGATTCATTTCGGTTAAAAATTAGAGTTTTGTTACAGAAAAAAATAGTGTCCCAATACAATAAGCACATCAGTGTAACTTTCAAAGAAAACAGCTGATGTGGTGTGAAATCCCTTCACTGGCTGCCCATAAACAGACGTATTCAATATAAAATAATCCTCCTTGTACTTGTAGTGCCTGATGAATATGTATGTATTCCATTTAAGCGGTGGTACTTTTTACCGCCGACCACCACCGACTACCGCCGACCAAATGCTTTTTACCGCCGACCGTCGCCGACCACCACCGACTACCGCCGACCAAATGCTTTTTACCGCCGACCGTCGTGTAATTACCGCCGACCAAATACTTTTTACCGCCGACCGCATTGTAATGACTTTCGACCGTAATATAATTACCGCCGACCAAAATACTTGTTACCGCCGACTATATTACGGTTGTTTTTTTTGTAAAAAAGAATACAAGAATGTTATTTTTTATTTGAGGTGTAATCACGTACAACTGTCGAAAAACATTCATATATATTTTAAAGAATATGGAAGGACAAACTACAATTTAGATATTGAAAGGCAAATAAAAAAAATATCAAGATTGTTTCAGCTACTGGTTATAAATAAATAACATTTTAGGCCTATCTTCTATTAGTGCGGGGGTTAGGGTTAGGGTTGTCGACCATATTTATATATAATAAAATCTATAGTTTTATCAAACTCTGTGTATTTAACCAAATCTATTTATTTGTCACTAATAATTTAATTAATTTTATATAGTCTTCGGTAACAAGGAATCGTTAAGCATTTGGTCGGCGGTAACAAGTATTTGGTCGGCGGTAATTATATTACGGTCGGCGGTAAAAAGTATTTGGTCGGCGGTAATTTCACGACGGTCGGCGGTAAAAGTATTGGTCGGCGGTAGTCGGCGGTGGTCGGCGGTAAAAAGTACCACCCCCATTTAAGGTTACTTATTAATCACATGATCGGTATTTCAATTGTTGTTAATTAGAGTTTCGTGTATGGAATTAATAAAACGTGGTTGATTAGATTCGTAGTCGAGGAGGGCGAGACATTAAGTAATATATTGTAACAACAAGAGGGCCGTGGAAGCGGACGTAAAATACAATATATATTACGCAATGTCTTAAGTTCGAGAGCATTAAACGACTTCAAATACAGACACTCCGCACGTGCTTTTACAGTGAAATACGTCACGCGAGTCCAATATTTCACTAGTATAAATAATTTACGATTAGCAAGTTGCCCGTACAAGTATTTGCAATAATGGTACGCCATTCCGATGCAATCCTTGAGATAGAATTGGCGGACAACGAGTGACTTGAAAAACTCCTACAAAGAATTGAAGAACTGGGACTTACTTTGAATAAAGGGAAATGTAAATTTAATATGCCACAATTAGAATTTATGGGACATTTATTATCAGCGCGAGGTATAGTTCCTACAAAATCTAAAACTGAAGCTGTGACTGAAGCGAGTCGGCCTCAGAGTGCTTCAGAGGTGCGTTCATTCTTAGGTCTTGTTAATTATAATAGTGCTTGTTACATTAAGAACTTATTAACTATTGCAGAACCTTTGAGAAAATTAACTAAGAAAAATGAACCTTTTGTTTATGAATATGAACACTACAGGAAGATTCGTGTTGTAATTTAAAGAAATCTTTGGCATGTGCATGTACTTTAGGTTATTTTAATAGGCATGATAGAACTTTTGTCATTACTGGTGCTAAGTCCTGTTGGTTTAGGCGGAATTTTGATTCAAGAACAGCAAGGTGAACATAGGATAATTTGTTATGAAAGTAGATCACTCACCGAAGTCCAAAAGAAATATTCACAAACTGAGAAAGAAGCAATGGGTATAGTTTGGGCATGTGAACGTTTTCATATGTTTTCATATGAAAAGGGAATGGGGAGATATATCCTGACTGTAATAGAAAAGCTTGTGAAAGTAATGTTAAAGAGGTTGATTTAGTTTTATTGAAACAAATGCCTGAGAATAAGTTAATGTCAAATTCTGAAGCTAATTCATATCATGTTTATCTAAACATGGTAGTTTAACTGTAGAAAATGAACATGGATTGAAAAAACAAGCCAACAGTGAGGCTGATGTCCCCCGCCGAAATAGGAAAATAATTAGAGGACACATATAAATTTATCACAAATTATCTTTTACAAAGTATTGAACAATCAAACAGTATATCTTTACTTATAGTCTAAGCATACAATGTTTTTGATGGAATAATTATAGCATATTAAGGGGAAAACATGCTCTATGCCTACAGATCTAGAGTTTGGTTGTATCAACGGGTCTATTTTCCATCTTGCTGCAAGTTGTGCAATGTTCACTGTTTTCTTTCTGTCATTAAATGTCAATTCATTATTGCATACTACATATTTAATTAATTTATAATAGTTTCTTTTTCAATTTGTTTTTTCCATTTCGAGGGCTGAAAGCCAGAAGTGTCTATCTCCAAAATTGCCAAAAATGAGTTAAATACACCAAACAGTTCGAAATTTCGTGTAGTTTCTCTGCAAAAATTATCTAAGTCCTATCTTTATAAATAATGACGCAACAGAGAAGTCATATATTGTTAAATACAGAACCACTAATTTTTTTTCCAAGCAAAAAAACGTATCTCCAGATAGAGAGTTCTTGCTGTCATTTTGTTTTGCTACATTAGTGCAAGATATGTATATATCCCACTTGTCCAGTTCTTGCTAATAAAACACTTATATGTTGAGAGTTATTTCCCTTGAATCACTGCCTAAACTGCCTTGTTAATGTACCAGAAAAGGATATAAAATTGATGTTTTCACTTTTGTGATCTGTTAAAATGGCTGGTAGACAAGGTAAGAGACACTTAATTTAACTAGTGTAACTTTATCTACAATAATAATGTAATATTCCAAAAGTACTTCATTAAAATTTAGTTTAGTCCTTGATGGATATATCCATTTCTTGCTGAAGTAGGCCTACGACCAAGGACAAAAATATGATCACTTTAAATTGATATTAAATGTTACAATATTGATATTTCGCAATTAATAATAAGGAAGTTGAAATATTTTATTGTTTTTGTTTTAGGACGATGTCTAGATGCTACGGAGGCGCTGGAACTATTAGAGGATATGGAAAGCGAGTTTGATGATGCTGATAATGACCCAGATTATAAAACTTCTGATTCCGAGGGTGATGACACTTCTGATGATTAGTTCTTTACCACAAAGAAATCTTCTGCACATAACAAGGCACGAGATGTTTTACATGAAGACCAAGACAACACACCAGGTGGTAGATAACACACACGATAATGGACAACACACACGATAATGGACAACACACACGATAATGGACAATAAGACAACACACAAGATGATGGACGACAAGACAACACACAAGATGGTGGACAACAAGACAACACACACGATAATGAACAAGACAACACACAAGATGGACAACAAGACAACACCCAAGATGGTGCAAAACAAGACAACACACGCGATAGTGGACAACAAGACAACACACAAGATGATGGACAACAAGACAACACCCAAGATGGTGGACAACAAGACAACACACAAGATGATGGACAAGACAACACCCAAGACAACACACAAGATAATAGATATTTTTTTTAAAGTTAAATAGTGACAAAACTGAATATATTCTTATAGGATCAAATAATAATTTAAGCAAAATAGCTGATTGTAGATCCATATCTATTGCTAAGTCTTTTATTTTACCTGTTAATTCTGCAAGAAATATTGGTGTTATCTTTGACAAAAACATGAACATGATTAGTCAAATTAATAATGTATGTAAAAGCTGCTATTTCCACATTTACAATATATGTAAAACTAGAAAATACATTTCACTAGATGCAACTAAATCACTTGTTCGTGCCTTTATAACTTCTAGGCTTGATAATTTTAATTCTCTCCTTGCTGGTCTTCCTATAAAACACCTAGATAAACTTCAAAAAGTTCAAAATTGTGCTGCCAGATTGATAACTCTTTCGAAAGAACATGACCACATAACTCCAATTTTAGCTTTTTTACACTGGTTACCCATTAAGTACCACATTAATTTAAAAATACTTTTATTGGTTTATAAATGTTTTAATGGCACTTCACCCTCTTATATAAAAGATTTAATCACTGTATATACGCCAACTAGATGTTTGAGATCATCTAGTGACCCCTTTCTCATTATACCCATCTCTGTAAATCTTTCTTCTTTCGGAGAACGACCCTTCTCTTTCCAGTCACCGAGACTCTGGAATAAGCTCCCTTTTTTCATAAGGTCAGCAAAATCTATTACAATATTCAAACAATCACTAAAAACACATTTTTATACATAGGCTTTTAGTTAAAAAGATTCTATATATCTTGCATTTTATCATATGATTTTGTCATTCTCTATATGTATGTAATTTTATCATTTAAACTTTTATGTACATTTGAATTTTATATTGATTCAATTTATGTTTTTGTAAAGCGCCTCTGAGCATTGCTCTGCAGTGCAAGACGAGCGCTGTATAAATATCGTTTTAACGATAATAATAATAATAATTCTGTGAGTTAATGTTCAATTTGTTAAAATGTATTTGAATTACTTGTTTGAATTAAATGCATTTTTCAATGTTTTAAAGTAGTTCATTCATTTATTCATTTCAGTGGCGGCGGTAGCGAATCTAGGAATTTGAAATAGGTGAGAGGGGGGGGGGGCGAATAATTATTTTAAACAAATTTTGAAAAAAAAACCAGTGTTTTTATGCTGTGTTGTCCAAGTTTAGGGGGCCTGGGCACCTATAGCAGCCCCTAAATCCGCCAATGCTGTCTAGGCAAAATTCCCCTTATAGCACAGGGCTTGCATACTGAATTTCTGACTTCTGTACAGTCTATTCATAACTTGGTATGAGCATTATGCAACATTTATCTCCAATGTTGACTTCCCATATTGGGGGAATTCATATCAACCAGAAGTGTCTATATCCATTATTACGAAATAAATTGAAAACTACTGCAATAATCCTATTGATCATTCAGCATTTGTTGTCAACTATTAATACACACGTAATTACCAAAAATCATCTAAATCCAACAATTACCCAATTTTTAAAATTAAGTCAAACTTTAAATCTTCATTTTCTCAAAACGTCAATTTTGGAGATATGCAGTTCTGGCTTTCAGTCCTCGATTTATTTGTTTATTTACCTTGCCTATATTCATTGTATTGGATTGTATTGGAATTGCTCAATTGATGCTTTTATCAATACCTGGTTATAATATTATGACATGTAATGTGGCAAGTTGAGTCGGGACATGTAGGCTATAATGTAACCTAAATGTATACATAAGTGGATTTCGTTTCATTTTTTTCGAAAATATTGTACAGATAAAAGAGGAGGAATTACAGGGGTAATACATTGGAAAGCTTCTTCAAGAACTAAAGCATAAACTATATAAACGAGCTTATAAAAAGGAAAAGTTTTAGTGGTATTAAACAAAACTCTCACAATATTCTACTACTTGGTGATTTTAATATGGATCCAACACAACTTGACAATATTCTTTTGAAACACAATTTACAACAATTGATTACATCTCCAACTCATTTCCATGGTGGTACATTGGATTTTATCATATCATCTATTCCTGATATAAATACTGGCTCATTCCCACTACCATATACAGATCATCATATCATATGGGCATCATTACCATAAAAATGTAAATCTTAAGTCCCATCACCATTTAACACAATTCTTTGCTCACTGCTCACATATAAATAGACATAGTTTTTGTATTTTATGATCTTTTCTTCTTCCATTCTCCCTCAAAATAATAACTAATGTGATTATTGTTATAAAAAATTTGAACAGTGAAAAATAAAGAGTTTAAAAAAAAACCAACATTGTCATTATTTATTCATAACTTATACCATGGATAAAAAGCAACTGCTAAAATGCACTACCTGGTGGCTTATTTGGCTTAGCCTTATGCAAAACTTAGTCAAGGCAGAACTTAGTCAAGGTATTCATGTAATGAAACTATAAACCAAGTTTGATCACTCTCACTTAATTAGAACTAAAGTTATCGTGCCCCAAAGCATCAACCAATCAAATAGCTTATCTCGGCCTGCAGAAAATGCTCATTATCGAGGTATTCATGTAATGAAACTATAAACCAAGTTTGATCACTCTCACTTAATTAGAACTAAAGTTATCGTGTCCCAAAGCATCAACCAATCAAATGACTTATGTCGGCTTAGCCTGCGCAGAAAAGGTTCATCTAATAATTAAAACTAAAGTTATCGTGCCCCAAAGCATCAACCAATCAAATAGCTTATCTCGGCCTATGCAGAAAATGCTCATTATCGAGGTATTCATGTAATGAAACTATAAACCAAGTTTGATCACTCTCACTTAATTAGAACTAAAGTTATCGTGTCCCAAAGCATCAACCAATCAAATGACTTATGTCGGCTTAGCCTGCGCAGAAAAGGTTCATCTTCGAACTCCATCTAGGCATTGACCTAATAAAGGCCTACACCAAGTTTGAACCTTCTACCTCAATTGGGAGGAGAGTTATTGTGTCCCAAAAAGTGTGACGGACAGACAGACAAACAGACAGACGGACGAACCCATTTTAATAGTCCCCTGCTTTCTTCGAAAGGCGGGGGACAATAAGCATACACACCAATTTTGAACATTTTAACTCAATTCGAAGGAGTGTGACGGACAGACAGACAAACAGACGACGGACGAACCCATTTTAATAGTCCCCTGCTTTCTTCGAAAGGCGGGGGACAATAAGCATACACACCAATTTTGAACATTTTAACTCAATTCGAAGGAGAGTTATTGTGTTCCAAAGTCTCAGCAAATCAAATTGCTTATCGCTCTGCTTAATCTGAGCAGAAAATGCTCATTATCGATCTTAGTCAAGGTATTACTGTAATGAAACTATACACCAAGTTTCATCACTCTCACTTAATTAGAACTAAAGTTATAGTGTCCCAAAGCATCAACCAATCAAATTGTTTATCTCTGCTTACCCTAAGCGGAACGGACAGACAAACAGACAGACGGACGAACCCATTTTAATAGTTCCCTGCTTTCTTCGAAAGGCGGGGGACAATAAGCATGAACATTTACTCAATTCGAAGATCAACCAATCAAATTGTTTATCTCTGCTTACCATAAGCGGAACGGACAGACAGACAAACAGACAGACGGACGAACCCATTTTAATAGTTCCCTGCTTTCTTCGAAAGGCGGGGGACAATCAAAGTAGGAGAGTTATTGTTTTCCAAAGTCTCGACCAATCAAATTGCGTATCGCTCTGCTTACCCTGAGCAGAAAATGCTCATTATCAAACTTAGTCAAGGTATTACTGTAATGAAACTATACACCAAGTTTCATCAATCTCACTTAATTAGAACTAAAGTTATCGTGTCCCAAAGCATCAACCAATCAAATTGCTTATCTCTGCTTACCCTAAGCGGAAAATGCTCATCTTCGAACTCCATCAAGGCATTGACCTAATCAACACATACACCAAGTTTGAACATTCTAGCTCAATTAGGAAGAGAGTTATCGTGCCCCAAAGTATCAACCAATCAAATTGCTTATCTCTGCTTACCCTAAGCGGAAAATGCTCATCTTCGAACTCCATCAAGGCATTGACCTAATAAACACATACACCAAGTTTGAACATTCTAGCTCAATTAAAAGTTATCGTGTCCCAAAGCATCAACCAATCAAATTGCTTATCTCTGCTTACCCTAAGCGGAAAATGCTCATCTTCGAACTCCATCAAGGCATTGACCTAATAAACACATACACCAAGTTTGAACATTCTAGCTCAATTAGGAAGAGAGTTATTGTGTCCCAAAAAGTGTGACGGACAGACAGACAGACAGACAGACAGACGGACGAACTCATTTTAATAGTCCCCTGCTTTCTTCGAAAGGCGGGGGACAAAAAATGAAATGGGGTTTAACGTCCTACTGTTCTGCTCCGAACTGGGCTAATGAAGACGGGCATACGCCATACAGTGCACGTAAAAGATCCCTTGACAGTTGGAATTCGATATAAGAGTAGGCCGTAGTGCCGCTGTCCGGGCAAAATTCATTCATAGCACACTGTATGGCGCATGTCCGTCTTCATTAGCCCAGTCCGGAACAGAACAGTACGTTTAACCCCATTTCGTTTCATTTAAATTCTTTTTATAGCGACGTATAATATTCGCGCCTGCTTCTAGATCCGCATGAACAACGGGTTGTTTTTTTTAATGTTTAAGGGCTGATTCTGTTGGATGTACCAATGCAATAAATACGTGTTTAAATTTGTCGAACATTTATATTGTTATTCATGTTGTGTAGGTGGGCACCCCAGTACTGCACTGTCCGGTGGACTATAGTATAATGCTATTAAGCCGACCCTGTCCGATGCCGTGCTGTGCGCCTTAGGCGCATGCTGATGCCTTGTTGCCGATGGGATTTTTTCCCGCGCATTTAAGCCCTCTCCTCCTTTTGAAGCTGATCGGGCACGCCTATCAGGAGCGGATCCAGGAATTTCTGCAGGAGGGGGTTTGCCAGGCTCCTGTTAAGGAAATTTGACAGTTGACAATGTATGATGCCATCATCGTCTCTATATTACGTAGGCATAAATATACTATAAGCTTTTTAAAGAGAAAAATCCAACACCCCGTTTGACGTTAATTGTATCATGAATTAATAGGATCACATTGTGATTAAATTGCATTGGTGCAAAGCATTGATATCACACGTCTCTATCATTATTTCGTGCTTTGAATGCCAATTCCACCCCGCCATCTGATGATACAGGATAAAGCACACGGCCATAGCTGAGCAGGCTGAGGTTTGGACACCCCTAGGTAGGGGTTACTGGTTTTTATTAGTTTTTTTTTCAAATTTGGAGTGACGCCACGAATCTTATCGATATTCTGCGTTCCGCAAACGTCAACTTAAAGTTTGACGCTGGTAAATCAACGCCCATGTTACCGCTGTATTCATTGGTGTTATTTGACTGAAATTCATCTTATATTCATTAGGAATTTATGATTTAAAATGATGATTTTTAAATTCCCCCCAATCCTGTGTACAAAATTATAGATCTGTATTCAATTCGTATTGAGCAGTTAACGTATCTTGCTTTGTTAGTTTCTTTGCATTTTGTTTGTCAAACCGTTACATATATAGTTCTTTTTGGTTAATTTTTTTTTTAAAACGTTAACCAGTTTAACACGACTTTGAAATATTAAGTTATAACATAGTTGTGAGGGCAAATACATCCTCTTGAATACCAGTAGGGTATGAACCATAAAGATCCATAATTGGGTCATTATTAATTAAAGATACATTATGGGAGATTCAATAGTTGGCAGTTCTCACTATAATAGTTAAAAACTAGATAATGTAAAGGCAATTTGCTGAAAATTTCATTCAAATTGATCCACTATGAACCGAGCACACTGATCAGAAGTGAATTTTCGCTAGGCCGCTACAATCATTGATGAGGATGACATCGATGCGACTTAATGAGTCCCAAATATTAACCTTTTTCTTCCGTCAAATTAAATTCTAAAACATTTTTTTTCATTTATTAGAAAAATAAATAAAGACGTTTGAATTGTTTGTAGGTAAAAATCATTTCCTATTTAGTGTAAATGGGTATTAAAATAAGTAAAATTCACCATTTAGCCCGAATCAGTAACGTCTTATGTAAACAATGCACGCGCTATTGGGCCAATGATTGACACCGCGTGATGTGACGTCATGTGTCGAAACAGTCATCGGTAATAGAGATATTAAAAGATCTCTGTGAAACAGATTGTGAACCGAGAACTATGTTATGTTTGTTGTTATTGTTAAATAACCTTTACACCTAGATTATTTCTATTACAGGTACTGTTATTCTTATCCCAGCAGATGGTTTCTTATTGATTTCATATATTATATTGTCCACAAGTTTACTAAATTGTCATTTGTGCTTGATAACGATGAGAGGATACTTGTCGAATCGTCCTGCTTTTAGAACAAACTAGTGATTGTACCCCATAAAAACTGTGTTCTGTTAATGCGTTGCCCGATCGCTAAATGCCACTAAAAGATTATGAGAACTAAGCAGTTGAAATTTCCGGCTAGCCTTGATCATCAGTACGATTAACAGCATAGTCAGATTATCCATTAATCGTTAAATCGCGAAGGAAAGTTATGCAGTAAATTGGCTCACAATTCACTAAAGATCGCTAGCTAGCGATGCCATCTAGGGTTGATTATGGTCTGGATTGGTTAATTAATGTCTAATTAATAATTTAGATAACATTTCAGGCCTAAAGAAAGACCTGCAATAGACAGATTTAGCTCTTGCATAATGTATGTTTAATTAAAATCTATGTGAATCATTTCCGAGCCACGGTGGAAGTCCAGGGTTCAATCAGTCGAGGGAAGTTATATATTCTGTGATAATGACCAACGTAGTCTGATTGGTTCTGTCATACCAGCGTGGATCAGTTCAAGATCTGAAACTAAGGCATGTTGAGAGGCATGTTAATCGCTATCCCTCTCTTCCTCTTGCCAGTATATTTCACAATCTACAAGTACATGTCTGGTGGTGCATTACTCAACATTCGCATAAGGTACTTGAAGTACTTTCACCTCCCTTCATCTCTTCTGGGGTGATTGATCGATGACTTCGTGTTGATCTTGTCATCTTGCTGAAATCTATAACAAGGTTTAATTCCCATATTGGATTGATCAGTCTTTCAACTATGCTGTGTCAGATTCTTTCAATCACAAGATGATCTGCTTCCTCGATATCCATGCGTGATGGATACTAGCTCTAGCGGGATTTCCTTTCTATGGAATGCTCCGATAGTTTCCAAAATGAATAATGGCCTTTCCAGTCTTCTGATGGGAAATCAGTGATTCAGGGTCAAGGATGACCGTTTTGTTCTTAGCTAGAATGGTGGACAATCGCGCAGGGTTATCTAATTCTTAAACTTGCATATGCTATGGGCCTACACGTAGGTAACACACTGTAATAAATTGAGATGATTAAGCCACAACATATTGGATAGGATGGCTATAATTATGTATATATATTATCACCATCAGTGTTGGAAATCATGGTTAACTTGCATGAATGTGCGACTGGAATAAGGGGAGCTGTCTATTTTGAAATCTCAAGCTTCTTCTCTCTATCAGTCTTTCATGTTATATTCTTTTAGTGTATTTTTGCATTAAGAAAGCCACACCCATAGACATAATTAGATTTGGGTATTTTCTGTTATTTCATTAAACATGAATTTGGTCTGTAGCTCTGCTATATACAGCAAATTGTAAGAACTATCTCGCATAACTTCGTAAAACATAATTTTCATTGATTTTAAGGTAATGACGTAAATAATTAATGGAATCACACGAATAAGTGAACTTGACCAGTAACTCGGCTCCATATTGTACCAAATTTGAATAAAGAGCCGACAGTTAAAAAATAGATAATGAAAACGGAATATATTAAAAATTTCAGTCAAATTACTTTATTCTGATCGAAGTCATGGCCATTTAAAAATACTGTAGTCATTGCTACCCTTGCTACCATAATAATCAAAGTCTCGATTATCAATTTTTTAATTGACTGTCAATTGTGATTGAAAACCCCAACCATCCGGTGATCTAGAGAGTTGATTGTTGGCTTGGCATGTGAATAAATGATTTATATAACATTTGAGGCCAAAAGAAAGATCTGCGATAGGCAGATTTAGCTCTTACATAATGCATCTTTAAAAAATATTCTGGAAAATGAAACGCAGACAAAGAGAAACTTATTGTCCCCTCAGGTTTGGTTAAAAACATCTTCCGGTCTTGTTAGTACCCTAAAGTTGTGACTGAACGTAGAAATAGACATATAAAGAGGGAGTCACAGAATGACACAAGAAATGTTTATTTTAAACAAATGGTAGAGCTAAGCACGAATAAAGCAAGTATTATATAGATTGTAGATACAATTTAAGATAGATAGTAGATAATAAAAAGGATATACACAAAGAAAACAGCCAGTATGTCTTGTAACACAATATAATTTTTTCAGTTTAAAAGTTCTTGTACAGACTTCTATTACTGATTACTTTTCAGAATTACCAACAACGATTCTGGTGCTTCAAATGGTAATGAAACACAAATGTCCAACGTGCGATTTAGATATTTTCCAGGAAACAAAGTCTTTCTCAGAACTCTTAGTATTTAACAAATAAGCTTAAATATGATTTAATAAGATAAAATGATGATGACGATGATGATGATGACTGAATTATAGCACATTATTTTAAGATGCTGAAGCCTCAAGTTCACAAGCTTGTGTATCTGGTTCTTCATCATTATATATATTTTCAGCCTGTAAGAGGAAAAAAACGAAAATCTTATTGCCTATACAAGATGAAATGAAATGGGGTTTAATGTCCTACTTTTCTGCTCCATCCGTGCTAATAAAGACAAGCATATGCCAAGAATTGTGCTATGAGGGAAATTTTACATAAACAGTGGCACTCTTTATTTCGAGTTCTGACTGACTGGTTTTTTATTCCATGCGAATGACTAGTCACTGTTCCTTGCCAGCCAAGCTCTCCAGGAATGAATCCTGGACCTCCAGTTTAGTGAGACAGTGCCTTACTCACTAAGCCACTGTAGCTCCCTTACTGAATATTTTCAAAATTATATAATACTTGTCTACTAACATGAATATTTTACACTGGATTGTTTAATATGGCAGACAATATAACCAGCGGTTGCCAGGCAAGATACGTCCACATTTTGCAAGAGATGGATAGAGAACAAGCTAAAAACAAAAGTGATTTTTCGTACAATCAGGGGCCATAATCCAGAAAGTTATGGTCTGAAGTGCGCAAATACAGAAAGGGACTGAGATCTTTGGGACGTAAACATATATTTTAAGTTTCATAAAAATCTGATAACAATTGTGACTTCTAGAGGGTCCACAATTTTGGTATGACATACATTTACACTATTTGCATACAAAGAGCCGCCTTTTTGTCAGGCAGTTTTGGTCCAATTTTCAAGAAATTGGAACTCAACCGTCATTAGGGTGTAACGGTGTTAAATTTAAATGTTTTTTGAAGTGGATAAAAATTGTGACCTCTAGAGGGTCCACAAGCTAAAAATGTGATTTTTCGTACAAACTGGGGTTATAATCCAAGAAGTTACGGTCCGATATGCACAAATATCAAAAGAAATCTTTGGATTATAAACATATATTTCCAGTTTCATCAAAATCGGATAGATTTTAGGGTTAAAAATTGTGACCTCTAGTGGGTCCACAAGCTAAAAATGTGATTTTTCGAATTATCAGGGGCAATAATCCAGTAAGCTACGTTCAGATGTGCGCGATTATCGAAAGGAACCAAGATCTTGGTGATATAAACATAACTTTTAAGTTTCATCAAAATCAGATAAAAATTGTGGCCTCTAGATGGTCTGCAACCTTGATATACCATATTTTTTACACTATTTGCATGTGGCAGTTTTGGTCCGATTATCACAAAATTTGAATTCAACCATCATTAGTGTGTAACAGGGATATATTCATACAATCAAGGGTCATAATTCAGAAAGTTACAATCCAATATGCGCAAATATCGAGAGGAACTGAGATCTTTGGGTTATAAAGGTGTATTTCAAGTTTCATCAAAATTGGATCAAAATTGTGACCTCTGGAGGGTCCACAAGGGGTGGCCATTGTGTCTGCCAGTTTTAGTCTATTTTCACAAAATTTGATCTCAACCGACATTACAATGTAACAGTCATATATTCAAGCGTTTTTTTAATTTGGACCTCTAGAGTGACCACAAGCTAAAACGTGATTTTTTCTACAATCAGGAGCCATAATTCAGGAAGTTTCGATCCGATGTGCGCGAATACCAAAAGGAACCAAGATTTTGGGTTATAAACATGCATTTCAAGTTTCATCAAAATCAAATGAAAATTGTGACCTCTACAGTGTACACAAGCCAAAAACATGATTTTTTGTACAATCTGGGGCCATAATCTATGAAGTTATGGTCCGATACATGCCAATATCGAATGGAACCAAGATCTTTGTCAGATAGACCTTTATTTCAAGTTTCGTCAAAATCGGATAAAAATTGTGACCTGTAGAGTGTCCACAAACAAATGTGAACGGACACATGCATGGACGGACAGGGGCGAGGACAATATACCTCCACATGAAAATGTGGACATATAAAAAGAAAACTGAACTAAAAAAGTAAATGCCAACACCCATTTTGAATTTACTTTGTCAAAACTTACCATCTGCCACACTTGCATGATATTATCTTCTGATACAGAACATATTACCCATGGTTCATTTGGATTCCAGGAGAAATCAGATATTTTAGCAGTATGTCCACCATGGATAAACTGCAGAAATTAAAAAGTACTTTCATTAACTATATTAAAGTATGATTACAGAAATTATATATTATTGGGTTTTTTTTTACAAACATTTTATTATAGCCTAACTATTACAATATTTTGCACATTTTCTATGTAAATGACTGACAATATTGCTAGAAATCTAAAGAATTTGAAACTTCTATATATCTATGTGTGGATAAAGCTTAAATTAACAGTGTAACCTTAAAAGCTATGGGAAAATTCTTGTGTAAGACAAACAATTGCCTATGGTCTGAAGTGTGTTAAATGTTTTATCAAGGAAATGAAATGGGGTTTAACGTCCTACTGTTCTGCTCCTATACTGGGCTAATGAAGACGGGCATACGCCATACAGTGTGCTATGAGGGAAATTTGCCCGGGCAGCGGCACTATCGCCTACTCTTATATCGAATTCCAACTGCTAAGGGATCTTTTACATTCATTCCAATGTATACACGGGACCTCGGTTTTTCGTCTCATCCGAAGGACTAGACAGCTGTCCTTGTCAGGCCCTCCGTTCTGCACCACTGACAAGGGGAAACCACGTCGGAAAATCCAGATGAACTTTCTCGGCCAATGCAGGGATCGAACACCCGACCTCCGGGCTAGCGAGCCAGCATCTTAACCACCTAGCCACCGTGGCTCCCGTTTTATCAAGGAGATTATCAAAAGATTAAACATGAATTATGCAAGAGCTAAATCTGATTATTGCAAGTCTTAATTTAGATCTTTATTTAAACAACAAGACCAAAATCAACTCTGTAGACCCACGGATGGCTCGGTTACAGCTCGGATTTAAATAGGATTTCACTAATTGATTAAATCAGATAAGGGGTAACCTGATGAAAATACGTCAGTTAGATCGAGGCTAAATGATAGAGTGTACTTAGCGAGGCCGCTGTAAAGCGTTTCCGTATGCCATTGAAAACTTTACTTGATAATCGAGATATGTAGGTGGAGTTAATGCCTGTCAATCAAACGTTCGGCGACGGTGAAGACACATTTCGCTACCATTTCTAGGCAAATATTACAACGATGATAACTATGTTCAGAATAAAGTAATTTGACTGAATTTTTCAATATATTCTTCTTTCATCATCTACTTTTGAACTGTTATAGCAAGAATGACTCACTCTCTATAAATATCTCCCATAATGTATCTTTAAGTAACTCATCTAATTTAAATAACAGGATTTTAAATTTCACTGTCAGGATTATTTCCATACATTTTTTTAACAGTATATATTTACCAATAGTTCTGGAGGACCATCTTCTGCATCTTCAGCTGATTGTTCTTCACCAATTTTACTATAATATAAAAGATGTAATTAATGATTATCATTATATATGTCATACATTCCCAACAATATTATTATTAATAATAATAATAATAATAAATGTCCATTTCTTGAGCGTCAAATCCATCCATAAGCATGCTCAAAGCGCTTTTAAGAGCAATAAACTATATACATGTCTGTTTAAATATTAAGTCAACATAAGATCGTTTGAACAAGTGAATTTTTAATTGGGATTTGAAACTTGTAAGAGTTTTGCTGTTGCGAATATTTTGAGGTAAATTGTTCCACAGTTTTGGTGCAGCATTACTAAAGCTTCTATCTACGAACAGTTTTAATTTTGATGATGGAATACATAAAATGTTTTGATACTGGGATCTCAAAGTACGAGTTGGCTGGTATAAAGTTAGTAGTTCTGAAAGATACGAGGGTGCTGTACCCTGTTGACACTGGTAGGTCAAACATAGGATCGTGAAGTCTATACATGCATGAATCGGAAGTCAATGTAGGGATTTCAAGACAGAGGTGTTGGGATATAATGTTAGCCAAAGATGACAAGTAGAGCAAGAATAACACTGGACCTAGAACCGATCCATGCGGTACTCCACATTTAAGGATAACTGGGTCAGGCTTAACATCATTTATTATAAACCGCTGACTACGGTTTTCAACGTATAACATAAACCAATTATGTGCAATTCCTGTTATTAGGAATTCATTTTTGAGGTGACTGGAGAGGATTTGATGATCCACAGTATCAAATGCTGCCAAAAGGTCCAATAGAATTAGTGCCGTTACATAATTTAATATAAAAGATGTTATTGATGATTATCATAATTTTCAAAAATATTTTACTACAGTATAAAAGATGTTACTGATGTTTATCATACATATATCTTCAACATTATAATTTCAAAATATTTGAATAGATACCTCCTATCAAAACATCCTTTGTATATACTCTTAACAATGACAGGGAACAAATATGGTTGAAGGTTACAATAAATAGTTTATAGATATTGTACAAACCTAAGATCCCATACATGTAATCTTCTATCAGTACCACTAGATGCTAAAATAGTTTCATTATGGGGAGACCATTGTACCTAGAAAATATAATTCAAATATTACAATGTTAGTCAATTGGTTAGGCTTTACGAAAAACCAAGTTCCATACGGTAGAGACAACAGTTTTTCATTTGCATTACTTAAAGATTGAGAGTATAAATACATTAACCAACAATATTTAGAAACTGATAAAACAAAGATTACCTGAAATATTTCATCTTTATGAGATTCAAATGAGTGCAGTTTTAACTTCAAATTTCTCAAATCCCATAAAGCCACCGTCTAAAAAACAAAAAACATACACTATTAGCAATATGTATACATTCTTTATTCAATTTTAAAAAATAATTCTACAGTGTAAACAATGTTAACTTGTATTGTGTCACTTTTTAGTAAAAATCTATGTGAAGGTCAATCTGCTTTATTTCTGGTACATTTATGTCAATATAAAACTATTATAAGACAACAGAATGATTGATTACCTTGTCAGCAGAACCAGTAGCCAGTATAAACTCACTATAAGGATTAAATGATAAACAGTTTACTTCTGCTGTATGAGCATCAACTGTATGACTTGGTTTACTTGTATTATTCGATCTTGTGTCCCATCTAAATTACAATTATAATCTTTCACAATATAAAATACTGTAATGTACTTTTAAAAATCAACAAATTAAAGGGTGTATAGCTCTCTAACAACATTATCCATAAAAGAGATAGAATTCAGTATTGGTCCATTTCATTCAACAATGAGGTTGTTATATTACTGTGAAATTATGGGCTTCTAATGTTTAATGCAATAGGTTTGTCTGTCAATCCATCACTTTCTAATTGAGCTATAATGGTCATACTTTTACCTATCAAGCTTGATTAAAACTAATTCATTAAATTTCACAGTATTTTCTAAAGTCTTAACGATAAAAATTGTTGAGTTGGTTATTCATGATTACTCAAAGGAAACCATAACAATATAGTGGATCATGCAGTTGACATTGAAATTGACAAATCTTCTGTAGGGAGGAGTCTGAGAACTTCACAAATTGTCAGAAAACATAACTGTCGAAGCTGCTTATGGTTATATTATGATTATAATGAAGGCAATGTCAATCAGAATAAAATTATTTGTAGATTTCAAAGCATTTTATTCATTATCATCAGTTATTTGTGTCGCAAAATGCAAAAAGGGACAGACTGACAGGCAAACAATCCTTTCTTAATACTATAATAGCACCTTGCTTTCATCAAAAGGTGGGGATGGGGAAATAAAATTTGTATAATAGCTTACATCATTAATTTCTGATCATCTGCTACTGAACCAAACAAACTTTCATGTAACAAATGCCACGCCACATCCTAAATAGAAACAAGATATAGAATGATTTTTACAAATGTCAACTTGATAATAATTATACCAGAAATGGAATGAATGCTTGAGGTCTGATGTATCACTAATTTAAACCATCTATATGAACTTTTACAAAGTGAACAAATGCTATAACTCTGGATATTATTAGCAAAACTTGTTAAAATTCAGTACACTTCTGCATTCCACTAATGTGATCGGTGCCAGCAAAATCAGTCAGAAGTCGCATTCATTCATTTTGTACTATAGGCTATACACAGCAGACAGTAGTGAATTTATTGATTTTCAGTTATCATCAAACAATAGTTTGAAATGTTTTCTTTCAGAATTCTAAATCATTATTAATTATTCAAACTCTAAATGCCTGAAAAATAGATTTTAATAAGGGATGTTGAATCAAGATTCTCTCTAATAAGGGATGTTGAATCAAGATTCTCCCTAAAAAACATTTGAAATTAGTGGTCTTTATCAGGCATTTTTACAACGTTAGTAAGAGGGTTACCTCCCTTTGTGAAAGTGAAACTAGCGTTGGCATATGACCATTTTCCGTGAGCAATTTCCTCCCTTGCAGGAGATCTGGAGAAAGGCTGCGAGTCTCACGCAAAAAAACAGGTTAGTTGACACGTCTGTGTGCTTGGCGTTTAGGAATTAAATTAGTTTAAATTAATATCACGCAAAATTATTTTATTGAAATTATTTTACTGATCTTTTCTAGCTGAAAAGTTGTTGGAAGTTGACCTTATTTAAACGGCAAAATTTGCTGGTTGCCAGCTTCTAATGACATTCTTGCAAATAAACTAAACTCATCCAGCACCAAACTGGCATCAAGTTGTTCTGTGCACAGCAAAAGTGCTTTTCCGATGTTCTATTTTACTTCTTGCATCATGACCTTTGTTTTTTTTAAACTATTTAACAGTCAATTTAGAAGATGACAAACACACACACTGTTGATGAGTGACTAATAATTAAATGAAAACATTTAGTTCTGAATATGCCTGGATGTAAATGCAGCAGGACAGATGATTTCTCAAACTGTTATTCACATAATGATTACCTCAACTACTGATGTATGGCCTGTAAAGATTGTTAAAGCATCAACTGTTCTATTGTCTTTAGGTGCAGCATTAATATCCCATAAACATATCGTCTATAAAATAAAATAAATACAATATATTTTATGTATGTCCAAATTCAAGTTTTTTCTAGAAAAAAACCATTCCAGTTTTAAAATTCAAGTTTTTTCTAGAAAAAAAACATTCCAGTTTTAAACTGACATCTCAGTGGTTAGAAAAGACAGGGGCCAAACTTCTTACCTAAGTCCGTCATCACATGCAACAAAATCAACTTGGATCATGTTTAGGAATGAGTATGCCAAGTTTCACAACCATACTTTCATGGATACATAAAAACAATTTAACCAAGAAATTTCTAATAACCAGACGGCAAAAATACAAGATTAGATCAATGTGTGTACAACGGTTCCAGAAACAAAAGTTTGGGACAGGTGGAAGGAGTTCATTTCAATATCTATGCTCCCAGCATCATTTGGCATGGGATAAAAAATGTATTGCTTGAACTGTTAGCTAATCTTATTCTAATTATGATGGTCATGACAACCACACAAGACAGACCTTAACAACCAGGTATAAATAGAATTTTTGTTTTATAATCACAATTCATAACTATTTAAAAATATTTGGTCATCTATATGTACTGTACCCTTATAACTCAATCACATGTCTTATTAACATTATCTAGTTTATTTTAAGTGAAATATGCCACGTTCATACATACATGATCATCTGAAGCACTGAGTAAATGTCCATTTAAATTTGGGTTCCATGATAAACCATACCTAAAAAATAAACATAGGTCATTCTTCAAATGTCTTTAGTAAAATAAAATACAGCTAAAACACAGAAAGTTATAAATATCATATGTACCTACCCTTCCTTTTGATGACCTTTAAGACGTAATTCGGGATGACATTCTCCACTTGGATCTGATAAAATAAAATGGTCACATTAAATTCATAGAACTATATATTTTGAGGCCGAGTACTGAGGCTCACAATGATATTGCAATACCATTACAAGATGGATGCTTTGCATTTTCCATAAATTGATTAACACCTGGTTAGTTCTTATTGAACCCTGGAAAATATCACATCAATCCACAGATATTTAAACATTATAAATAATACTGGTACCAATAAAGACAATAACATAAATCTATCATCTTTTTTTTCTGTTTGTATTATAAGTAATTATAAGTATATAAATGGTGGTGCTATAATTTAAATAAGGTGAGACAGTTTTCACCCATCAACATTAATTAATCAACAAACCAATACCATAGATTTAATTTATGTTAGGATGACAGTTCATCATTTACTTGTTGTGAGCAGATTTAATATTCCAGTTACAGAGACAAGAAAACAGATGTTAATTGTTATTATACCATATCTCACCTGGTTTCGAAGGATGTTTAGAGTAATCAAACAATAATACATCACATGATGGTGTTTTTGTTGCTAGAATAAATGGATTCTGTGGCATTGATCTGGCTCTGTTGACTTCTCCTTCATGATTAATTTTGATTTCTATTTCAATTTTTCCACTGACCGATCCGAAACCTCCAAATTCTAAAACACACAAAATGAATTAACCATATATAACTTCTTTATAGTTTGTCTTGATAAGAGTACATATTTCTTATTTGAATGGGGGCATATATTATAGTAAACACCCTACATCATTGTATAGCAACTTCTCCATTGACAAATAACAACACTAACCAATAGATCTGTCTCAAGATTTAAATTAATCATTACCCCCTTTTTCACTGTCATAATGTGATGCATCAAACTGAACATTATCATTTGGTAGCTGGACACTGGCTATCAGGAGATGGTTTTGTTCATCTGATCTGTAAATTTAAATATTAAAACATAGTTATTCATACAAGTGTAAATCATGCGTTACCAGAAGGGTTTCACACATCAAGGATTATTTCTTGGTAAAGTTCCATCAAGGGAAAATAATCATTAGTCTATGAAAATGAAATGAAATGGGGTTTAACGTCCTACTGTTTTGCTCCAAACTGGGCTAATGAAGACGGGCATACGCCATACAGTGTGCTATGAGGGAAATTTTGCCCGGACAGCGGCACTACGGCCTACTCTTATATATTAGATAGGGTTTTACATCCACTTGACCATAACCTGGTTATATTCTGTCTAATATACATGTAGGACATTTCTATTTCGATAATTCCCTTGTGCGCAGGGGTCTAGGTCAAATATTCTAATTGGTTAATCAACTATTCCATTCGATTAAAATATTCAATTTTAAGAGTTTTAGTAGATTTTCAGATTTCTATAAGTCATAAATCTATCAATGGAAATTCATTTATCTGTTTGAATATTATTTGATTACCCAAAGAAACCCCCTGAGTTAGACTATACTAATCCTCATAACAGACCATGATCTACAGCACATGCCAGATCCCACTTTTGATAAGGCAACACAAATAAAATAAGTTGTTTCTCGGGCACCGCCCGCACGCAAAATTGGTTGCGCGTGCGGCCTATATAGTAGTTTTGATGAAAAATCAAAAATATGTAACGCCCGCCCGAGCATCGATAAGCAAGTCATAAAAAGAATATGCCGCATGTACTGTATCTACATGCCCCATACGTGAATATCCATTCAAATGTATTAAACTGATTCAGATGTAAACGCTCATTTACGGGTCTCTTTTTATTGATATCGAAAGAACCTCCATTTTTGTATCACATGATTTTAATTACCTCCCCTTGTGAACTAGAATTTGATTCGTGTTAAACACCGAAAGTCACTGACAACAATGCAATGTATTTCAATCATTCGATCTTAATCGGCTCATTATTGCCGGCTTCAGTCGGTCCATGTTTGAAAAAATCCTACTTATAAAACAATGAATCGTAGAACAGGTTAATATTATAACTTGTGGCTACGAATACGATACGATGATAGTCACCATACCTTAGTCAGAATCTGGGTCATTAGCACATTTAACGGTAGTTTTGATAATCCGGAAAATAATAATTGGATTACACATTTGATGGTTTTACTGACCAGTTGTTAGTTAAATTTAAATAGTCATTTGATATAAACCCCAGATAGAACACCGAATATCCTGAGAAACACACCGAATATCCTGGGAAACAGTCATTTCCCGAATCCCGATGACACGTATTGGTTGGAATTAGGTCAATCATTATAAACCAGCGATACTAGATTTAGATCTAAGTGTCCTTTACCGTGATGATTATTTTTGATACACATGCTGACAGAGGCTTACTCTTTAAAATATTGTCGTTATTATGGACGGCTATTAATAGTCGTACGGAATTTTATTTTAAACCAATTTCAATTATGGTTGTCACCATTACCATTAGTAAGCTATATTACGTGAATTAAATATGGAAAATTATTTTCCTTTCAGTCAGTGTTCAGTGTTTGAGTAGACTTGATTTTTGGGTTTATGTTCTAAGTATGTATAATATATAACTGAAAGCAAAACCGTAGACAAGTAATGACTTTCTCATTAAAAATTTTTTTAAAAAAATACAAGGCCGCCCTCCCGCCCCGACAATTTTCAACAATAGCCAAACTTTATTTTGCACCATCCTCTAGCCAGAAATGAGGTAAAAAAAAAAATGAACCGCCCTCCCCCCCTACAGTTTCAGCTGTCAGTTGCCCGAGAAACAAGACATTTATTTTGTGTAGCCTAATAATCATATTTATATTTGTATAAACCAATCATAAAATAAAGCGAATCATCATGTAACAATGAAGGTGATAGAGACTTTTTTGCACAACATACCATCACTAAAGAGAAATCGATAACAAGAAAAAGACATGGTGTGCGTCAAGTGTTTTTCTGAGTACGGTATACCATCCCTGATGAGAAAACAGGTTGTAAAATAATGAAATCTAACTTACGTGTGTGTGCCTAAAATAAGTCGGTGTAGAGAGTAGTCCTTGTCACTAGGTCTGAAAGAATAATTTACATAATTTTAATATTTTTAAAAAAAACTTCTTCCAAATCAAAATATGGAAACCATGTAAAATTAAAAAAGGTATTATCACCCTCAACAAGAAAATAAACTGGTGAAAATAGACTATATCAGGGAAATAAAATGGAGATTACTGCCCTACTTTTCGACATCAAAAGGGCTAATGACGACAGGCATATGTGTGCTTTGAGGGGAATTTTGCCAGGACAGTGGTGCTATGGACTCTTTTTTTTGAATCCCAACTGTCAAGGGTTCATTTAAACAGAACCTTGTTTTTTTGTCATATCCGTACGACTAGACACTGTTCCTTGCCAGACTCTCTGTCTAGCACAATTGACGAGGGGGGGGGGGAAACCATGCTTGAAAATAACAGGGAACTGTCACCACCAACACCGGGATCCAACACCACATTTGTAATTTAAAGTTCTAACATGTCTCAGAGGAAGTTTGACAGACTTGTCTCAGATCTTGATTAAATTCTAATTTGAAGCTGATGCCAGATACATGTATGTAACTGGCTGTGCAGTCAAATCGAACATACTTTTTACCAACCAGGGTCTGGGTAAGATCTCCATAAAGCACTAGAATAATCATTCAAACCTTGAAACATCTGGTAACCACTGGGCTGTTAAACTAGGCCATTCCAATGCATGGGTCATAACCAAATCATACAGAAAGGGTGTATTTTTCTTCCATATTTTATATTCTTCATTAATAACTCTCTCCTCCACTGCATCATCATAACCTTCAGATATAACTGCTGAAAACAAGGACACAAAATTTTAATTTAGTCAAGTGGTCTAGACAACTTAAGTCTTAAAAATGTTTGTGCTAACCAGATCCCCACAAATTCCCATATCAGGAGATCAAGTCTGCGATAGTTCTAGTGATGACGACAGATCGCTTTCTTCGTTTATTCCCAAACCAGAACTTCATACTTATAAACGGAAGAAGAAAACTAGTACAGAACACTTTGTCCGTCAGGATGTAATGTCTTCTCCAAAGTTAGTTTCCATGGCAGCTAGAATGAGGATGACTCTGTCTCAACAAGCTGCATATACCAAAACGTTAGTACTTTTTATTCTTAAGAGTGACATGTGCAGGAGAATAGTGGGTGGTGAAGTAGCGAAAGTGTCAGGGAATTGCGGAGTTCGCACCTCTCCGCTGGGATGGGAAACAATTACCTACTCTAACAGATAAAAATGAAAAGGTAGGAAGAGTGGCAGTTCTAGTTGGTGACCAGAATGAAGTCAAACTTTTAGGGATTCCATCATATTTACCTAGTACCGATTAGCAATTTGCCACGATTCTTTTTAACCTTATGTATGAATTACTTGAAAACTGTCAATGTGCTGATAACTTTGTGAGTATGGTCTTTGACACGACGTTAGCAAACACTGGGCATGTTAGCACAGCTTGTGCCAGCTCAGCATCCATGACATACTCAACAGAGAGACCATTACTCTCTCGTAGGTGAAGTAATGGTGATGCATATTTTTAAACATCTCTAAATGCACTGAACCGCCATCTATGGTATCTTGTTGGGGTAATAACTCCGCTATCACTGTTCAGTTATGAATTAACAATTAATGATAAAGAACTTATATCTAAAAAGTTGAAGAGCATCAAACATGATTTTTCCGTTGAAAGCGTTGCAAATGACTTTGAAATTGGCTATGGGAAGCCTTTTTATCCAAGCATTGTCACCACGTCTTCCAAACCTAGTCTAAGCAGAAAATTCTCATCATCGAACTTAGTCATGGTAATGATATAATGAATCTATGCTCAGTTTCATCACTCTCACTTAATTATAGCCAAAGTTATTGTGCCCCAAAGCATCAACCAATCAGATTGCTTATCTCTGCTTACTGTAAGCATACAATGTTTATCATCGATCTCCATCAAGGCACTGACCTAATGAACATCTACACCAAGTTTTAACATTCTACCTCAATTAGAAGAAGTTATTGTGTTCCAAAAGTCTTGACCAATCAAATTGTTTACCCGGAGCAGAATATGCTCATTATTGAACTTAGTCAAGGTATTGATGTAATAAAATTATACACCAAATTTCCTCACTCTCACTTAATTCGAACTAAAGTTATTGTGTCCCAAAGCATCAACCAATCAAATTGCTTATTTCTGCTTTCAAAAGGTGGGGGACAATTATTACATGTACATGTATTATCGGAGTTGAAATAATTGTGGATTTGGGTATTAAAATTGTGCTACCGAATCAAAACTGGAATAGCAAGACATTAACATTTGTCATACATGTTTGCAAGTTTTCTGTGAATCTCAACACATTTTTATTGATGTAATAACTGAATATCAATTTTAAACAATAATCATGTGTGATTAGTACTGGTTCATGAATCTCTGCATAACGATTCAAAACCACAAGTAACATCGAAGTAGATGCAAAACAAGTGAGATAACTGGGGTAAATCATAAGGGGAATGGCAACATATTGACACTTATATACAGTAGAATCTGTACAAGCAGCCACTCCTATTCAGCGACATCTCCTTGTAAGCGGTCACGATAAATTCCCCCCGTAAAAATTCCATTGTTTTATCTCTTTAATCAACGGTCACACTCACTCCTCTAAGGCGGCCAGCGGTCACTATTTTACTAATAAATTTAACAAAACATCGCCAATTCAACGGCCATTGTTGATTGATGCCATCTTGTCGTACATCGTTAACTTCGTAGCCACTCCACTAATCCTGGGATTAATAGGTAATTACCTGGTCCCCCACCAATCACTTAAAAAGAACTGTGAAAATAACAATAAACCCGGGATTATCTGTTAATTAATCTTTTGTTTTATTAAATGACAAACCCAATCTGCTGATCATTGTTTTCACACGAAGATTGAATAAACTAAAAGTACCGCCAAAGCCGAGTTTTGTCACGATCATCTAGTATCTATTTTCCATTGCCACTGTGTTGCTACAAAAATGGATAAATATTATCGAATACATCACAATGGTAGACAGTAGTATCAATATTGGTACAAAATGACACGTTATATCAGACATTTGAGTCAAAGGATTTTCGTTCCAATTTACCGATGCAAGTATTCGTGTTTGCTCCCAATGCATCCAAACGTAACATTTACTTTATGTCAGCATTAACAAACACTGAGATTTTATTAAAGAGGTCACTCCCGTTAAGCGGTCAGTCATGCAAATTCCCTGGAGTGGCTGCTTAATACAGATTCTACTGTACATGTTTTCCGTGAATTAACACATTTTTTGTTGATTAAATCATTCTATAATAGAGCGAAGCTCTAAAGCACCGCGTTTTCCGGTAACACAGGAGCGTAATTTAAAATGTCACCCACAGACTGTTGATTAAAAAAAATTCAGACCGGAACTGGATACACTGGGCAAAAATGGCAATGCACATGCCAACTCACCAAATCTCGCCGAGGCGAGATTACGCGACCCATAGAAATATTTTTATGACACGTTTATTCAATGACGTCACATATTTCTGATGTCAATGAAAATAATTCTTACACTTTTTTGTTCTTTTTTTTTTTTTTAACAAAATTAATCATACAATTTAGATCTAAATTAAATTAAATTCGGAAAAACGAGATCATTTAACATTACTTGTATCACTTGAGAAACTTAATTATGAAGGTTTTATATTTAACAGCAATCAAATCAGCTTTGCTCTACTCAGGCAATGCCTGTTACATATTAATTGATTGATGATAATAAAAATTGCAATGCCAATTTGAATTGGATATCAGTTTTCACAATAATCATAATGATGTAGGCTAATAATATGTGTGGTTAGGTTTGGTTAAATCGTCCTGCCCGTTTATGAATCTGGTTTAAAAATCAGGTGTCATCGAAGTAGTTGCAAAACAAAAGTTGGATTGTCCCTTTAAAATAACTTAGTTGTTGACCCTTCCTTGGTCTTCACTCTTCGTTCATCGACTGAGTGGGGCGGAAGCCAGAATTTATTTATCCTGACTGAATTGGATACATGCCAAGGCAACGAAATAACTTTTACGTTTAACAATACGGCATAAGCTCGCTTTTCAATATTACCTCCTTCTTCTTTCTCCGTCATCATGAATGTATAATACACAAAATATTAAAACGGCTAATAACCGACTCTTTATACAATGAAATACAACATGGGATATCTCGCGCCAAATAAAATTATAGTCTCGCAACAAATTTTGTTTATCCGGTCTATTCACTCTTGTCTGGATAATCGCGTCACTAAGCGCGCGGGGCAGATTATTAGACCAAAAGTTTCCGCAAGATTAAAGCGACTATAATAATGTTTCGAATGAGGTAAAGCTGCGTGTGGGGTTTTTTTTAAAGAGGGAGTGTTATTAGGCCTAACATTATTTTAAAACTTTTTATTTTTGTTAGTTGATTATTTTAATAATGATACAGATACTGCCCTATCATGATCGTTCTAGTCTATAATCTTTATTTCTAAAATATTGGAGAAATATGTATTCCTTCTCAGATAAAGGCTCATCTAGACGATAACTGTTTATATGAACCATTTCAAAGTGCTTATAACCAATTCACAGTACGGAAACAGCTTTAACCTGTGTTTCAAATGATATTTTACTTGAAATTGATAATAGAAAATGTACATTTTATATTTTATTAGATTTATCTGCCGCTTTCGACACCATGGACCCTCATTCTTTTACTTTCTCTGGCAAATTTTGTGATTTAACTATATGGATAATTCCAACGAAAAAATCTTCCCGGAAGACTTTTTAAGACTAGTCAAACTTCTGATGCGCTTTTCAGAAGATTTCATAACACACTATAAAAATAACCCATTTGAGGGAATATGGACACATAAGAATATAAGAATTATGACTTTCAGGATTCACAGATACAAAAGAAAATTTACAAATATTACATGCTAATTTAGGAGAAATTTTTCTTATCATATAACCACATAAACAAGAATATATAAAGAATCTAAAGATCTTCTAAAATAGAAACTGATATCTAAGTTTACTTCTTCTGTCCCTGTTATTGGTGGAACATAACATGTTATGGTTTCATGGATGAATTCCGTATCATCCCTGGCAACAATGTTACCAGTTCCACCACATCCACTAGCTCCTACATCGCTAATTAACCACAGGAAGGCGGCCTTAAATTATGAATGACAATAATTTTATTTTCACAGAAATAGAATTCCCAAGAACATACCCATTCTCCTAACAGCATTAAAAAAATAACTCTGGTCCTGGCTCATCTTATAGGTACATATATATTCTAGCGGATGAATATTTGCATTTAACAGATCTTCCGTAACATCAATTATGCTCTTATGCTCTTCATATTAAAGGAGCTATATCGCTCTTCGTAAATTAAATCTTTTAATTTATGATTAATGTATTCATATTTCTGTAAATAATTTCTTACGGGTAATGAATTTACGTAAGCTCTGGCTTGTTTTCGCTGGTATGGTTATGGCTGTCCCGCTTTTATATTATTTTAAAAAAAGCTGGATGTTATTCTTCTTCTTCTTGTAGAGCTTAATGCCCGCTTTCACCTATGGTGCTATAGCAGACAGAAGATCAATATATTAACTGACCAGGCGCTATATAGCTTTTCCGGATTTTTTTTTCACCTTCAAAACGCTTAAAGCTTCTTTAAAGTTTCTTTGGGGAATCAAATGAACTACAAATGGGTCTTGTATAGACCCGGTTATCCAAGCTGTTTGACTTGACTGAGTCTATTAACATTCAGCGCAAAAATAATGATTTTATTTGTTATTTTTAAAAAAATAGGGAAGACGGGAGTAGTGTATGCGAATTTTCTAGAACAAAACCAAAACAAAACAACAAAACTATTATTAATAATAAAATAGAACGTCTTCAAAAAAATATAATTAGAATTAGGTCAAAACATGATGCCTGTTTTCATGAAGGCTCAAAATGTTAAGTAATAATAAAGATTTTAAAATAAGGGTCTGTAGAATTTGGATAATTCTATCGACAATTTTACCACTATATTTTTATTTTTCCTTGAATTTAACTATGATATAAAAATGTTCATAATTAATAGTAAGCGGTGCATCGTGTCTGACATTGACCGAGAAATCGATTAAAGATGGAGGCTTGTGCGATAGGTTACTTATTATTCAACTTGTTTCATTTATAAATTTGCTACTCTGCCAGACATTTAGTTGTTGACATCTTTATATACATGATTATTTTCGAAACAAGGTATTTTAGGTTTAAGTAATCTTCAACCAAAACAAGTATGGAAGGCTTAAAACTTAGTGATTCTGAGCTGCAATGTTACGGAGAATTATTTCAGGCGTGTGACTCAGATGGCACAGGAAAGATTACCGGTTTAAAGGCATCTGAACTATTTCGAGGGTCAGGTCTTGGACAAGATGCGCTCATCCAGGTATATTGACAATTAAGACAACAATAATATATGTAGTTCATTATTATTATTATTATAGCTAATGAAATTCTGGTTTCAAATTTAAATGGAATGGATATGAAATGTAAATGAAATCAGAAATGTCAAATGTAATTTATTAATTGAAAAGTGGTTATAGAATCGGATCTGGTTTTACAAACTGCCTACAAACTAAATAACTGAGCCTAATACCCAATTGATGGATATTATCATGTGAATTAGGTGTCAGGTTCCCAATTTCAGAAACCAGCCTCTGTTTGTTGAATTATACAATAGCTCCAAAAACAGATCAAACCCCAACCCTGTTGTAGTCAGTAAAACCCCACCTGACCCATTCTTATAGTCCCTACCTCAAAAAAGCAACAGGTAACATTATTTTCATTTCGGATTCGGTTGAACATCCACGACCAGATCAATATATATTTCAAACTCAAACTGTGACCTAGCCCTACATGAATATTAAATTAGACACAGATTTATTTGGGTTATGCCTATAGTCTGCACACAATCAGTTGCTTATTGGTCAAGGATATGATCGCCCAAATCTTCTGACTCTTTTTGCAGCCTTTGATACTGATAGCTACATGTATACAGATGTTCGCTTAAGTATGGACAAAAGTATTTGCACTGGGGTTTCCCCCCCCCCCCGATCTTTCAAGGATTTTACAGTAAACCCCCCAAACATTGACCCTGCATCGTAAGCTGAATGTTTGCATAAATCCAAACATAATTTTTACACCCATGGGCATCCATCATTTATGGAAGGGTTTGCTGTTGGCTGAAAGACACAGGTACTGAAAGACACAGGTACTTAAAGGCTATTTTCTGTACAAAACCTACAGATTTTACCACTGTATGAAATTTTATTTGCACTAACAGATCTTCCAGATTTCATGAGAATATCTGTATTACTGTTATGATAAAATTGAAAACAAAGATTTGTATGTCTGAATATGTGGGAAATATGTGTCAACATCTATCAGAGACTGGGAGAATAGATTTGGACAGGATACACATGAATCAAAGAGCAATATGATTACAAACTTCCATTTTGCACAATCTGTAATTGGTGTTTATTTATCAAGATTAGCTTATACTTAACTTACCAATCAAATAAATAAAATTTCTCTCTAATAATTCACTCATCTAAAAATGCTTCACTCCTGGGAGTATTATACATGTACCATCACCCATGTCTGGTGTGAAGCATTGGGCTCATAAGAGGACCTGTAGTTCGTATCCGAAAACCTTGTTTTTAATGGATTCTGTCAACTATTAGTGTGAAACATTGGGTTAATGAGAGGATGGACTCTATCGATATTCAACGCTCTGCGACCATCAGTTCCTGAGTTTTGTCCTTTCTCTGAAAACCTTGCTAACAGGATAGAGGCTGCAGTTTTTAACACATTTCTTTTAAATTTTGTGTGAAGCATCTCGGTCTTGAGAAGGTGGATACTATCGATATTATTAGTGTGAAACATTGGGTTAATGAGAGGATGGCAGGCCACGAAATTTCAAATTTTAGCGTAACCAGAAAAATGGTTGCAGGTTTATGCTCAGATGACCACTTTAACCAATTGGTTACATAAAATGGTTGCGCTGCTTTCATGTTTTATCCAGATTTAAATGGTGCTATTATTCATTTCCACTTGCAGTGAATGTATTTTTTTAAAGAAATAACTTGACTAATTTATATTCTTTTATATTTAATATTATATTTGGGGTTAAGTGTTTATGACTTAAATCCCACGGTGTCCCCATTTAAAAAATAAAACGTTCGAAAAAAAAATGTTCCACTTCACTAAATCCCTATACATTTTAATAATGAGGGGAATCGGTTCTAAAAATTACTAATGGATTTTCGTTTTTGTATCATATCTGACCTTCAAAAACCAGGAATGGTAGCTACCGCATTGTTTTCGGTCACTGAAGACTACATGCGTACTTCATATTACACTTGTCACTTGCAATCATTCATCCAAGCACGTAGCATGAGATAGCCTCACTCATAGGTAGTGACTAATTGACAAACAGTATTTATAAACCTCGGCACTCTATACACAAAGTCTCAAAAGGAAACAGAATAGTTTGATGCCATGAAATAATATTAAAATAGACAGGGCAGTAAAATAGTTTACATTATCGCTGGAGCGATGCAGGGGAGGGGGTCAAAGTTGACGACATACATAGTATACGGGTCATTGGTACTACAGCATGGCTATAGTGAAAACTGAAAGGAACACGTGTAGTAAATTCTTTGGAAATATAGCTGACATGTTAAATAGTCAAACTCATTTCTCATTTTGTGTTTGAAAATCCAAAGGTGCGCTTTCAAATATTTATGGCATATAATCATTTAAAGAATTAGGGGTGAGGGGCATTTTTAAATCAACCTGCTTGCAACTGGTCAATAGCCTACGTGGTGTCAAAATACGTGATCTGTCAAAGTACCTCTAAGATGGAGGAATGAAATGCCAAGAATGAATGAATGGAGTTTGTGCTATAATACAAATAATTTAGACCTGTGTCACAAGTCATCCTGTATAAAAATTGATCAAATGTGAATAAATCTGTTAATGAAATTTGTTAACGTAACCGATATTTCAATTTGCGTAACCAGGAAATCGGTCGCGTGTTTTTGAGGTGGGCGACCGCACGTAACCGATTGGTATCATTCGCGTGAAATTTCGTGGCCTGGATGGACTCTATCGATATTAAACGCTCTGCGACCATCAGTTCCTGAGTTTTGTCCTTTCTCTGAAAACCTTGCTAACAGGATAGAGGCTGCAGTTTTTAACACATTTTGTGTGAAGCATCTCGGTCTTGAGAAGGTGGATACTATCGATATTCAGCACTCTGTTTCAGAGTTATACCCCGTTGCCGAAAACCTCGTCAAATGCGATAAGGGCTACAGTTTTTAACAGGTGGTTTTAAAATTTTGTGTGAAGCATTGAGGTCATGAGAGGATGAATCTGATTAATTTTTAGCGCTCTGCAACTTTCAGTTCCTGAGTTCCCTCCCCTTTGTCAAAAACCTTGTTAAAGCGATAGAGGCTACTACAGATGTCTTTCAGATTTGGTGTGAAGTATCGGGTTCATAAGAGGACAAACACTATTGATATACAGTGTTCTGCGACCATCAGTTCCGGAATACCCCCCCCCCCCTACAAGTTTTAAAGTATTTTTTTTTATTCCAAATGTTTATGTGAAGCATTAGAAATTAGGACTTTGAATAAATTAACCCTATTGCTTTTCAAATTTGGTGTGAAGCATTGTGTCTTGAAAAGCTTGTGAACTCAATAGAGAATAGATTTTTTTAAATTTGGTCAACATCCAAGTTTTCCTTTTGGATAAGCTGCTGTGGAGACATAGCTGCTATATGGGCTTATTTCCATGCTTTTCATGACTATCTTTAATTAATTATCTGAACTGTAAGTTGATTTGTTTAGAAAGCTTACTAAACTAGTACAGATGCTTCTTTGGAAATATTCAGATTGAAACATTGTTGATGGTTATGTTTTAATGGGGCGATAATTTTCTGGTACCGGTAATTGTGGATCACCCTTCCTTTTAAAAGCGGCTGTGACACATGAAGTTTTCCATATCTTTGAAGGATATGTTTTTTTAGAATTAATGGGCTGATTTCATCTGGTCCAGGAAGCTTTGAAGAGTTTAGTATTTTAATTGATCTTCAACCTCTTGTTCAGTTACGAGAAATTCATTCATTGTGATACCAAAGCGTGCATCGAAGAGGGTTATTCTCGCAAGGTATCTAGTTTTGTAACAGATTTAAAGTATGAATTTAATACTGTTGCCTTTTCAAATGGATGAAAATAAATTTTGCCATTGAGTTTGGTTGGGGTTGGCCGAGAAAGTACCTGGGGATTTTCCAGTGTAGTTGGCCTGGCAAGGAGCAGTGGCTAGTCATTCAGACGGGACAAAAAAATCAAGGTCCTAACCTGTTTACATATGGGCATACTCGTAAAAGAACCCTTAAGTGAGAGTTTGAGATGGTTTTCCTGGGTAGTGTTTTTATACAATCGATAAAATACAACCTACAATTTCGTAGAATGACAGAGCTTCTTTGGCTGAAAAGTGCTCATGGACTATGTGTACATAATTATCCTTCCCATCTTCATAAGCCCTGTTGGTGAAGAAAAAAAGGACATTAAACCACTTTTCATTTAATCCAATAGCCCTCTATAAAACCACCTCTGTGACAGTGTGAGTATGTAAACCATATTGCCCCGATTACCTGAAGGTTGGTTCAGTATCTCTCTCATTTAGGAAATTTCACTAGTTAGATCACTTATTACAATGACCTGGTCAAGTATGTACTTGTAGACATGGTTATCCAGGCAATTGGTTATAGCGTTGAATTGTGAACTACGGTAATAAAATCAACAACACATACAAATCCAAAATGTTTTTCTCCCAAATCTGTCCACCAGACTAGGATGAAAGTTTCTGGGAATCTTTTACACATAATTATAAAGTTTTCTTCACCAAAAGATATATGGAGCGACTCCTTTGATTAATAATAGTATGGTCATACATTATAGGTCATGGCTAATATTTATTAGGTTCGAAAATAACTAATCTAGATTTCAACTGTTAACCATTTAAATTTTCCTTTCTCTATCAAATGAAAATTTAATTGTAAAAAGAACAGTATTGAACTTAAATAAATAAAATGAAACATCTGAAAAACTTAAGTCAGTTTTTTTTTCACATTTAAAGGCGGTAAACCTCTTTGATTGTGGTCAAAAGTTTTGAATTATTTCACTTGGATTTGTGATGGGGAATTCTCTATATATGATTAAATGTTTGTTTCATCATATTAAGCAAAATATTTCTCATTTACAAGTTTAAATTTTGGTTTATAGTGTTGACATTGGAACACAAAATTGGTTATAAGTATATTTCAAGTAACTTTACCCAGAGACCAAAATTTGTCATCTCCACAAAACAAATCTCACTCAGCACATAAAAACTAAGGAAATTACAATTTTATTTATTACCCTATCTAAGATGTCTAACTAGTAGCTACTTTAAGTAAATTATATGATGCCCTTTAGGACCATGTATCCACTTATATACATGTTGTTTTACATGTTCGTCTGTTATCCTTGAAGGCTGAATGTCCTAATCTGTGTTGATGTTAAAGTGATCTTTAATCCTTCAGGGTTCACTTTTGTATAAAGGAGCAGTTCCACTTGTATATTAGTACGTAGATAGAAATAATTGGTTAATTCCCTTTAAAGGTTCATCGATGTATTTTTTCCTAGAACCTATTCCCGTACAATTTTCTAAAGCTCTGAGATAATTTTTCAAAGTCTGAGGTTTCAAGTGTGTCAACGACAGGTTTCAAAACTGACAAAGTTTCTGGATAATAATGTCTAGAAGTCTATTGGTGTGAGGGGGGGTGGATGGCCAAATGGTTAGCACGTGCGCGCTGCGCTTTATCATACGGTCTGTCATTGAGTCAACTGGCAGAGTTTTGATTCCCTGGTAGTACGAGACAAGGAGTAGGATCGCCTGTCCAACCTCGTGGATTTTCTCCAGGTCCTCCGGTTTCCTCCCACTGCTAAAGACCCCTACGCGCAAACGAATCATTAAAATAAAATTAAACCATGTGTTAGTCCCGAAATGACCTAGTTTGTGTGGAGTGGACGTTAAACCCCATTTCTCTCTCTCTCTCTCTCTCTCTCTTGGTGTGTTGTAGTCCAGCTTAATTTACACACTTAAAAAGTGGAAATATTTGTTATCTTAATATACTCTGAGTTGTACATAAATAATTGCATAAACTTTGGAGTAATTTTGACTCCCATCTTCGAATTGTTCAAAGTTTTGAGATGAAACTATAAGAAAGGGTAAATGGGCAGTTTCATTATGTTTTATGGTGTTTGATTTGCATACTTAAACCCACAAACTGTATCAACAGATAAGATTTAAAGATGCATTATGTAAGACTTAGATAAAGAGTTGGCTTTTCTTGCTACAAATTTCTGACAAATTACCTTATTCTGATTGGAAATGTCAGCCTTTGAGAGGTTTTCACTATATAGTCTCAATTGTCAAGTACCATTTTTACGTTAATAAACAAAGTCTTGATTATCCATTTATAAATTGAATTATTAAAAGGGTATCATGTTTCAGTCCATTCACAATCGAAACCATCCGATGGTTTAGAGAGTTGATTATTGGCCTGTCATGTAAATAAATGTCTAATAATTTATATAAAATTTGATGCAAAACAAGAGGCATGCAATAGGCAGATATAGCTTTTACATGTTGCATCTGTAAAGTTACATGTCAGTGTTTAACAATTATTAATTAAAGGATTTGATAACAAAATTTAAAAAATTCTTTAATCAGTTATTTCTTTTTCAGATATCTGAACTGTGTGGAGCCAAACGTTTAGGACACTTTGGAAGAAGTCAGTTTTACATTGCGTTAAAGTTAATAGCTGCTGTTCAGTCTGGTTTTCCACTGAAAATAGAAAGTCTTAATACAGGTATACTTGTAATCTATTGAACTTTATCAAAAAGTCAACTGTGAGTAAACCTTTGTCGGAACAGATGGATTGATTTAGCTATGTCACAAAATCCATGAACCAAAAAAGAAAAACTCTTGAGGATTATGATGAAAATACTGGCCAATAAACTTGTGTTCAAGAGAAGGCCTATGGCACAGCATTATATTTGTTGATCAAAAACAAAATTATTTTAATTATGACCAAAAACTACACCAAGCTGTAAAATTATATTTTAGGTAGCCTTGTTTGTCACATGATTTGATTGAGAGGAGGGTCCATTTTCAGCTTGTAGGCTACAATTTGTCATTACTGACTGTCCATAGATATCGAAGCCTAAGACTTTTTTTCCTGAATTAATTGCAAAGTCTGCAATATGTTTAAGTCTTACACTGTTCTAACAACTGCTAGCCATCCAATCAAATCAAGTGCTTTCTACGTCATTCAAGCAAACATCAAATGGACAGGCTTCGGACGTGACCCCTTATATTTTTGTCCTGTGCGCACCTCGTGGGCATTTTCCAGGGAATTTAGTATTTTTCTAATAAGATTGGGTGTCTCTATGCCCTATAAATACTTTCGTGGATTTTTTTGAGCCTTGATGTTTCTGAAGGGTGTCACACAAGTACTTGTTAGGTTAACTAAATGATGACACTGCAAGCAGCTTTGCTGTCCATGAAGGGATTACCAATGCCCACCAATGTGGTCATATATTCTTTGTGACCAATTTGTACTATAAGATAACTGTATATGTATTTGCTTGTATATATTCTTGCCTTGTTCTCTTTTGTAGGTACTGATTTGAATTTACCAAAATTTAATCTTAAACCTAATGATCAAGGTAAGTAAGTTTGTTTTTCCATATAAAGAGATGTAATATTTTAAATACAAATATCAATTTTAATTAAACTAAAACAGTCTTTGCTAAGGGCAAAGAAAATTATTTTATTGAATATTATAAAGCTTTTCAAAGCCTCCATCAATGGGCACTCTCACCTTTTCAATACAACAGTTTGATAAGGTAAGTTCACATTAGATTGTTGGGGATCACGTGGCTAAGTGGGTAAGACGCTAGCTCGCTAGCCTGGAGGTCGGGTGTTCGATCCCTGCATTGGCCGAGAAAGTTCATCCAGATTTTCCGGCGTGGTTCTCCCTTGTCAGTGATGCAGGACGGAGGGGCTGACATGGAAAGCTGTCTAGTCGTTCGGATGGGACGAAAAACCAAGGTCCCGTGTACACATTGGCGTGCACGTAAAAGATCCCTTGGCAGTTGGAATTCGATATAAGAGTAGGCCGTAGTGCCGCTGTCCGGGCAAAATTTCCCTCATAGCACACTGTATGGCGTATGCCCGCCTTCATTAGCCCAGGTTAGGAGCAGAACAGTAGGACGTCATTTCATTTCATTTCATTTCATTAGATTGTGTGTAATAGTTACTAAAAGGTGAGAAAAATAAAATGTACTCCTGAAATATCGATATTTTAGGTTTAAATTTTATGAAGGATCATGGGCTGAAATGTTTAAATCGATGCAGCGCCAATCATTGGCCTGGGAACCCTAAACCTTAGTAACTAATGAATTGTATGAATAAGAAACAGTTTAAAACACATAAAGATTTATTCACTTCCTCAGTCTCACACTATTCCATCAAAACCAAATCTAACAGTTTAAGGGGTTTTAGATGCTAAGATACGAAGTGACGTCATCAAGATGTGACGTCACCAGTTCCAATGATTTCGCAGGAAAATATGACGACACGTGGACATGACATCCCGACAGCAACAGAGAAAATTGTAATAAATCGACCCTTGACCGCCAAGTTCTTTAGACAAAGTTGGGTAGTTTTGCTTTAAACAATTCGGACAAGTGCCATTTGTAAGTATGGTGAAATTGAAAAATTAATTTTCTGTTGATTGTTAAGCCCCTTCAGTAGCAAATTACGTTAAAGTGTGAAAGTCATAGGATCAGATCTCTAGAAGGAGATACATTTTACACTATTTGATGTTTGACCCCTGGCCATGTCAAAATAGGTCGAATTCATCAGGACAAAAGTTGGAGTACTGTGTGAGAGCTAGAAGCTAAACCCAAAAGTAAAACAATCCATTTATGGAGCAACCAAAATAGGCCTGCAGCCAGAATTTCTAGCTTGCTTAGAAACACAGTTCTGCTACAAGGTCCTCTCTACTAATCAAACTATACATTTTTGGAAAGCTTATAACACTCAAAACACAAACCCAGAGAGTTCCAAGCAAAATGTTTGCAATATCTCGATTTAGGACCAGATGAAAATTCCTAGTGTTAAACGCTTTCCAAAAATGTATAGTTTGTTTAGTAGGGAGGACCTTGTAGTGGAACTTCAAGCTAGAAATTTTTGGCTGACAGGTGCACAACCATATCATAGCTTGGTCAAGATTGATGCAGCAGTGACAGAGATATACCCCAGACAAAGAAAAAAAAACAGATCTACAGAATAACATCTCAACTTGCTGGAAGGATTTTAGCCAACCTGTAGCCAATTAAAATGGATACTTGGAATAATGATTGGCAGTATAGTGTAATTAATTTCCTTTTTCACAAAACCTGAAATTCATTATTATATGATCAACATTAGTATGATTCAGTTTTAATCAAATAAATGTAACTGTTTTCTCTTCAGCTGGTGAAAAGAAATTGACTCCTCAATGTATAGAGACTGATAATGAGATGTAAGTATTGATAATTATTACTAGCTTTCAAATAATCATTATTCCTTCCCTTTAAACATAACTATTCACTAAACTTGAAATATCCGTTTTGGAAAACATGTTAGCTTGTAAAAGGATTTAGGAAAAAGTTTGAAACTAGACTCTTTACTTCAAATGTGTGTTCTTGGGAATATAATGTCACCTATTCTAATTATAAACAGTTAATTATTACTTGTTGATTAAGAAATAATTGTTAGCTAATATTTAACTGTCATTCTTTATAGTGCTGGTACAATATATCGTTGAATCGATGTATCGCGACTCACCTTCTAATGATTCACGTATTGAATCACGATGTATTGCGCTTCTTTATTATACGCCCATATTTTGATGTTATTTTGATGTGGGCGTATTATGCCGTCGCCCCTGTCCGTCTGTCGTCTACAATTTGTTTGTGGACACTCTACAGGTTACAATTTTTATCCAAATTTGACGAAACTATAGGTCTGTCTCCAAAAGATCTTGGTTCTTTTCGATATTGGCATGTATCGGACCATAACTTCAAGGATTATGGCCCCTGATTGTACGAAAAATCACGTTTTTAGCTTGTGGACAAAATTTTCATCATATTGATGAAACTTGATATGCATGTTTATAACCCAAAGATCGTGGTTCCTTTCTATATTCGCGCATATCGGATTGTAACTTCCTGAATTATAGTCTGTGATTGTACGAAAAATCATGTTTTTTAGTTTAGCCTAGAGGTCACTTTATTATCCGATTTAAAAAACCATTTGAATATATCACCTTTACACAGTAATGTCGATTGAGTTTGAATTTCGAGAAAATCGGACCAAATTAAAGTTGTGGATCTGATTTTGATGAAACTTGAAATACATGTTTATACGATAACTTTAGTTCTAATTAAGTGAGAGTGATGAAACTTGGTGTATAGTTTCATTACATCAATACCTTGACTAACTTCGATAATGAACATTTTCTGCTCAGGGTAAGCAAAGCGATAAGCAATTTGATTGGCCGAGACTTTGGAACACAATAACTCTCCTTCTAATTGTGCTAGAATGTTCAAACTTGGTGTGTGTGTGTTTATTAGGTCAATGCCTTGATGGAGTTCAAAGATGCTCATTTTCTGCTTAGGGTAAGCAGGGATAAGCAATTTGATTGGTTCATGCTTTGGGACATGATAACTTTAGTTCTAATTAAGTGAGAGTGATGAAACATGGTGTATAGTTTCATTACATCAATACCTTGACTAACTTCGATAATTAGCATTTTCTGCTCAGGGTAAGCAAAGCCATAAGCAATTTGTTTGGCCTAGACTTTGGAACACAAAACTCTCCTTCTAATTGCACTAGAATGTTCAAACTTGGTGTGTGTGTTTATTAGGTCAATGCCTTGATGGAGTTCGAAGATGTGGGTTTTCTGCTTAGGGTAAGCAGAGATAAGCAATTTGATTGGTTGATGCTTTGGGACACGATAACTTTAGTTCTAATTAAGTGAGAGTGATGAAACTTGGTGTATAGTTTCATTACATCGATACCTTGACTAACTTCGATAATTAGCATTTTCTGCTCAGGATAAGCAAAGCGATAAGCAATTTGATTGACCAAGACTTTGGAACACAATAACTCTCCTTCAAATTGAGCTAGAACGTTCAAACTTGGTGTGTGTGTTTATTAGGTCAATGCCTTGATGGAGTTTGAAGATGCGCGTTTTCTGCTTAGGGTAAGCAGAGATAAGCAATTTGATTGGTTGATGCTTTGGGACATGATAACTTTAGTTCTAAATAAGTGAGAGTGATGAAACTTGGTGTATAGTTTCATTACATCAAAACCTTGACTAACTTCAATAATGAGCATTAGTTTCATTACATCAATACCTTGACTAACTTCGATAATGAGCATTTTCTGCTCAGGGTAAGCAAAGCGATAAGCAATTAGATTGCTCATCATGCTCGGGACTTTGGAACACAATAACTCTCATAATAATTGAGTTGGAATGTTCACACTTGGTTATATCATTACCTTGACTAAGTTCGATGGTGAGAAGCTTCTGCTTAGGCTAAGGAGCAATAAGCAATTTGATTGGTCAAGACTTTCAGGTGAATGTCTTGACTGAGTTTAATGATTAACATTTCGAGCTCAAGCTAAGCAGAGCTAATCAATTTCAGTGGTCGATGTTTTGGGACAAGATAATACTGATTCTATCTGATAGAGAGGGATGAAACTTAGTGTATAGTTTGATTGCTCTATCTATTTTGGGATTTCGGTGGGGGACATCAGCCTCACTGTTGGCTTGTTTAGCTTGTTGATTCTCTAGAGGTCACAATTTTATCCTTATTTTAAAAACTGTTTAAATAAATCACATTCCACCAAAATGAAGGTTGAATTCGAATTTCGGGAAACTTGAAATTAAACTGCCTGACAAAATGGCTGCTCATTGTATGCAAATTGTGTAAAAGTATGTAATACTAATACGAAGGTTGTCGAGCCTCTAGAGGTCACAATATTTATCCGATTTTGATGAAACTTAAAACATATCTCAAAGATATTGGTCCCTTTCGATATTTGCGCATTTCACACCATAACTTTCTTGATTATGGCCCCTGATTGTACGAAAAAACGCTTTTGTTTTTATCTTGTTCTCTATCCATCTCTTGAAAAATGTGGGTGTATCTTGCCTGGCAACCGCTGGTTTTATGTTTTTTTGTGGCTTCAGTAAGTAAACTGTCACTCTTAATTACCCACATCACACATTATCCACACTCTCAAATTGTTTTGGTCCTTATTTTGTTCCACATCAATGTCATGATATAAAACAGTTTTATTTCTTGTTGATTTCTTGGTAAATACTGACCTAGTTATGAATCGTGATACAAATCGTATTGTAGCACCTGGATCGTAATACCAATCATATTGTGACAATACCCAGCACTATCTTAGTTAAAATCTGACACATATCAAATTCACCCTCATTCAGTTCCTGATTTGTACAATTAACTGTAATTTTGATAATGCCTTAAATGTACAAGCTTGCTGATTGTTCATCACAAAAATAAAAGTGGTTATTAAGGAAATTTGATTATTGTTTGTAATTGAATGATATTTAATATTTAATTGTAGTAATATAAAACCTGGTCAATCGTCTGGTGCTGGTCAACTTCCTCCTCCACCTAAAAAGTCACATATGCGTAGTTTATCTGGTCAATATAGAGGTATCATTCCAGATTCACCTCAACAATACAATAACCAGGTAATATCTTTATCATATCGCCCCGTCCCATCATTTAATCCACCATCCACACAGGGCTGCTGACAACCAGTATAGCAGTGCGATACATATTTTGTCCGTTGCTAATCAGAAATTAAAATCTAACTTTTTTGATTTGCAGTAACTGCGAATCATTAATATGCCTGTCATTTTGGATAATGACACAAAGATTTATCCACATTTTGAAAACTAGTAGGCTTTCTCAACACTTTCACCGTGTATAAAATGTCAAATAAAATTTTATAAAGAAAACTGAATTCTTCATTTGACATTTTCTTCTCGAACTACTCAGACACAATTCATTATACTATATAATACAGGGACATAACTCTATGAATAGGGACTATTAAACCGGAAATGCAGTGTAATCCCCATGTATTGTAAATAAAATATAAAAAAATAAATACATGTAAACGTATTGTAAAATGATGAAAAATCAAAGTAAGAATTCCCGTAAATTATTATTGATCGTGTGTGTCTAGTTATTCAAGTTTATTCGTTAATATCCATGTGTGTCCGATTGAACAGAAATAGTAACACATGATAAAAAGCAGACGAAATTGTTTTCTGATGAAGAAATGACAATTAAAATGAGTTGGGAGGCATTCACAAACTGTCACAGCTACCTGTAGTAGTGTTAAAAAATCTAAGGATGAAATCTATTCATTTGTTATGAATTAAAGTAATATCTTTTTATTTAGTAGTTGTATGTTGAAACTGAAAAACTGCTAATCAATTTTTTAATTTGCTTATCAAATTTGCAAAAAATTGGTAATCAACTGTGAAAATTTACCGACAGCCCTACATCCACATCTGATTCTTTTTAATATTGATAAATGTTATGTTGTTGACATTGGTTAAACGAAGAAGCCTGTAATTTCAATGATTTCTGATTTTAACTTTATATGCATTGTTCAAATTGGTGACACGAAGAAACCTATTGATTTTTATCAACTTCTGTTAATTACTTCTTTAGTTATGGCCCTTTTTTAGAGGTGTAAATTCTCTCTTTGGATATAACAGACTTCGAATGATTCTTCAATTCTTTAATATACCGGAACATAAATATACATATATCGTCATACAGTACTGACAGGCCAGTTACTGCACTTAGTAAGGGATCCAAACTAGTGACTGCCTTCAATGTACAAATCAAGATAAAAGCAAATGTTGTAATTAAAACTGACATGTTGATAGATGAACAATGCATAAACTGTTAAACAATATAATAAATCAACAAAAACAATAGATGGGATTAACGTCGTTACCTAATGACGGCTTGAAAAGTGGTGACAGGTTAACGACTTCCTAGCCAGTTGATCTTAAAGTGGTTAATTTAAGAAACATTAATTATATTAGCGATTGGCAGATTATCACACCATTATACTTTTTCATTTCGTAAAATTGTGTTAACACTCTATCTACAGTAATGACCTGTTCTGTTATATGTGAATTTAAGATTCCTGTTGATATTAATTACTTCTAAGAGTTATGGCCCTTGTTTACGTTGTAAAATCTTAAGTATGTTTAATTAGTGTCCTTGACCAAAATTCTGTGTGCACTCTATTTTATTTGATTTAAATTTCAAAACAGTTTCTGTACTTGATTATATTATTAAATTACTGTATATAAAACTCTCTTCTGCCCTCACACCTAACATTATTCATATCTATGATTATAGAAATAGAGTCTTGAAAACAATTATTTTTCTTATAATGATATGTTTCTATTTTATTTAAAGGCATTGAACAGAGAGGAAACATCACCAAGAGAAACAAAGTCACCTCCCTTCTCACCACAACAATCCCCACCAGTTTCTCCATCTAATGCCAGAAGACAATTAATTAAACAACAAACCGTACCAGCTAACTTTACTACATCTGTACCAGCTGAAAATTTAATCATGACACAAACTAGTCTAGATGGCGGCCATGTTAATCCTGTGGCATTAGAAGGCGGTATCTATAATAATGAAACAAATGAAAATGGTGGGTGGGCAGTGTTTGAAGATGATGATGAAAATCATAGTAAGTTTATAGATTTTTATCAATCGTACATTTATCTCTTTTATGGATGGATCAATATAGACTTCTTACTCAAGTTTATTTATTACACTTAGAAATAAAATATGATCTTTTAGTCCATTCAATTTGACATCTCTTAAGTGTGTTAAATACTGTATGCATACAAATAAATACTGAATAAGGTACTACAACTCATGAGATACTATTTATTAATTTTTTGTTTTAGTGCTTATTGGTAGTGGTGTGAAGAAATGGGAAACTGATACTTTGGAACCGCCTAACTTCGATTCATCATCTATTAGTTCAGAAGCTGATAGTGTAGATGATGTATTTTGTGTAACTGATGAACAACGTGATTATTATATTAAACAGTTTAAAACAATGGAACCAGATCTATCAGGAATGATATCAGGTATGTAGACGTTTTTGATTTATTTCACGTGGGCATTACCGAATTTCGAGACCGTAAGATATTTCACTATTGATGTCAAGCTCAATCAGTAATATCTCCAAACCCTGTCAATTTGGCTTTAAGATATTATTTCTTTCAAAAGGGATTGGCAAGACAATTAAGTTTATGCTGATTAAATTGAATTTTATGTGTTGATTTGTTTTGTGGGATCACAATCTGTCCTCACCAAAAATGTTGCATCTAAAGCCAGTAAATAGTGTGACTTTTTAATCTTTTGAAGCAAGTTCTAGGTCAATCATATAAATTCAAAATAATACTGTTTTACCCAAATCAAAGAGGTTTAGCTCCCTTGATTTGAACTTTTTATCCTCTATCTTTAATTAAATCTTTGTAATATTCAATGTACTTGTGTTCAGTTTTGACTGAAACCTTCTATCTCTAAATTCAGCTAGACTAACAAAAACTTGGAGATCCCTGTATTTCAGCCATGATTTTATGCTACGCTTAATAAATTTGCTATAGATATCAAGCCTTCTGTGTTGATTTAAGAATTTCAAATATTATTAAACTCTTGTCTTTCATACAGGGCCAGTTGCTAAAGAATTTTTTGAAAAATCCAAGTTACCTGTGTCTGAATTATCCAAGATCTGGTGAGTTGTTTTTCTGTGACAAAATGTGGTTGTAAAAAAAAATGTATATATCTCAAGCAGAAAGATTTAAATTCTAAGTTTCATCAAAATGCTGTTTTTGGAAAGACAAAAAATAGAATTCATGATGTCAAGGAGGCTAAAATTGTAGTGCGATCGGCTTGTAAATTATGCAGAGTTTATATTTCTGAGATAATGAATCCTATTGATTTTTAGTGAAACTCAGCATACCTCACATGTCTATTTATATTCAGTTTTATTATAAATTTCAATTCCTGGCTTCACATAATCGTCTTTTATCCTTTGTTTGATTTGTTTTAACTTTCCAGGCAACTATCTGACTTAAACTGTGATGGGGCATTATCTTTGGAAGAATTTATTATTGCCATGCATCTTGTTGTATTACGTAGAAATGATATTGATCTTCCAGAACGCCTTCCTCTTTCTCTCATGCCATATGCTACATTAACTAATGGTATGTCAAACATTGATTATGAAATAATGATTTTTTTTATAAATCTTCTATACTGTAACTAATTAGTGATTGTGTAAGATTGGTCCTTTCTATTATGTATTGTTTAATGGTCGAGAGCGAGACATTAAGTAATATATTGTAACAACATGAGGGCCGTAGGCCCGAATGTTTTTGTCCCCCGCCTTTCGAAGAAAGCAGGGGACTATTAAAATGGGTTCGTCCGTCTGTCTGTCTGTCTGTCTGTCTGTCTGTCTGTCTGTCTGTCTGTCTGTCTGTCTGTCTGTCTGTCTGTCTGTCTGTCTGTCCGTCTGTCTGTCCGTCTGTCTGTCCGTCACACTTTTTGGGACACAATAACTCTCTTCCTAATTGAGCTAGAATGTTCAAACTTGGTATATGTGTTTATTAGGTCAATGCCTTGATGGAGTTCGAAGATGAGCATTTTCCGCTTAGGGTAAGCAGAGATAAGCAATTTGATTGGTTGATGCTTTGGGACACGATAACTCTCTTCCTAATTGGGCTAGAATGTTCAAACTTGGTGTATGTGTTGATTAGGTCAATGCCTTGATGGAGTTCGAAGATGAGCATTTTCCGCTTAGGGTAAGCAGAGATAAGCAATTTGATTGGTTGATGCTTTGGGACACGATAACTTTTAATTGAGCTAGAATGTTCAAACTTGGTGTATGTGTTTATTAGGTCAATGCCTTGATGGAGTTCGAAGATGAGCATTTTCCGCTTAGGGTAAGCAGAGATAAGCAATTTGATTGGTTGATACTTTGGGGCACGATAACTCTCTTCCTAATTGAGCTAGAATGTTCAAACTTGGTGTATGTGTTGATTAGGTCAATGCCTTGATGGAGTTCGAAGATGAGCATTTTCCGCTTAGGGTAAGCAGAGATAAGCAATTTGATTGGTTGATGCTTTGGGACACGATAACTTTAGTTCTAATTAAGTGAGATTGATGAAACTTGGTGTATAGTTTCATTACAGTAATACCTTGACTAAGTTTGATAATGAGCATTTTCTGCTCAGGGTAAGCAGAGCGATACGCAATTTGATTGGTCGAGACTTTGGAAAACAATAACTCTCCTACTTTGATTGTTAGACTATAAGTAAAGATATACTGTTTGATTGTTCAATACTTTGTAAAAGATAATTTGTGATAAATTTATATGTGTCCTCTAATTATTTTCCTATTTCGGCGGGGGACATCAGCCTCACTGTTGGCTTGTTACAATATATTACGCAATGTCGTAAGCTCGAGACCATTAAACATCTTAAAATACTGACACTCCGCACGAGCTTTTACGTCACACTAGTCAAATATCTCACTGGTATGAATAAAGTACTATTGGCAAGTTGCCCGTACGATTATTTGAAATAATGGTACGCCAACATCAAAGGGTGACGTCACATCTGTATTTTAAAGTATAATAATTGATTCAGTATGACCACCCGTCGATGATTTAAAAAATTATATCAGTAATGAAGTTTAATTTAGAGATATATTGTAGTGGGTATTAAACCGGGGGTTCTTTTTTTTTGGGGGGGGGGGGTATTATTTACTTCTGGGCTGTATCCCATGTTTGTATTTGGATATTTTTTATTGACAGATGAACCATTTGCTGCGGACCTACCACAAGGTAGTACATTAAAACGGGTAACTCCTCCACCTGATCAGGTTAGCAGGGCATTTTTTTTTTATACATGATTAAATCATAAATTTGCTTTGATTGAGTCAAAGAGTTTAAAATATGGAGGGTTTATGACTTACCCATGTTGCTTGTGGACCAGGGATGCTATTTCAAAATTTTAATGGAGGCCAGAATTAGGTCACCAGAAGTCTTTTATTAGCTTCAACTGCAAATAGTTTTTATGTTATGTAGCATATTGTGTTCTGAATACAACAAAAAAAAATTAAAAAGATAGGCTTATCTCGCTATTATTCATATCTCATTCCTGAACGGTATTCAAATTCGTATCAGTAATATTCCTAAAAAATGTGTGAAAAGCGTATCGTACCTGCTTCAAATTCAGTTATATTCCTCCCAAATTACGTGTTGTTTTCAATTATACAGCAGAAAATGAGAGCAAAACGTCCGTAATAAGAGTAGTTCTTGATGTCGAAATATCATTTGTTGTTTTTTATAAAACATTATTTTAAAATTACATCTTTACACCCGTAATCACGCATGGTCACCATTTGTTATTGTTATTTGCCCATGTGATTCGTTTTTCTCACCAAAATGAATCATTCTAGTTAGCCTACAGAATATTTTGTACAGAAAATGATTAAAATATTGTGTGATGGGGTGCCTGGTGGTTAAACTTGTACAATTCTTAAGGGAAATAGTTACAGATAAAAATTAATCTAAAAATATATTTTGGAATTTTGAATATACTATTCAAAAAAAGTAGGGGATATTTGATTTTTAAGTGTTATTAAAGTCACCTAATGAAACTGACGAAGAAACAAATGACAAAATGAAATGAAGTTCACATTCATCGATTTATTCCAAATGATCGTTAGACTAAGTAAGGCACAGACTGACCATTATAAGGGTAAAATGATACCCGGGGTCAAACAGCAAAGTTACCACAGCATCACAACCAAGTCAGTAACGGGTAAATCCTCCTCTGTTTGCCAAAAAAGCATTGATCCGACGTGGCATACTCCTAATGAGACGTCTAAGGTCATTTTGGTCCAGATTGTCCCATTTTTGTTGCAACGCAGCAGCAAGTTCTTGGACATTGGCAGGACGTTGTTGACGTTGACGTAACCTCTGTCCAAGCATGTCCTAGACATGCTTGATGGGCGAGAGGTCGGGACTCAGTGCTGGCCAAGGTAATGTGGTGATGTTCTGTTGTTGGAGGTAACCTGTAACGATCCTGGCCCTGTGACATCTTGCGTTGTCATCCTGGAAGATGAAACGGCGGCCATGACGTCGTGCGAACGGCACAACATGGACTGCCCAGATGTTGTCCCGGTAGTACTGGCCTGTAACACGCCCTGCAACAACATGTAAAGCCGTTCTTCCAGCAACAGTGATGCCTCCCCACACCATAACAGAACCACCCCCAAATCGATCATGTCTGATGACGTTAACGTCTTGGAAGCGCTCGTTTCGACGACGCCACACCCTCCTACGTCTGTCCAAAAAATCAACAGTGAACCTTGACTCATCTGAAAACATCACATTGCTCCAGCGTCGATTATCCCAGTGTTGACGATCCCTACACCAACGACGTCTTGCCTGAATGTGATGATCTCTCAAACAAGGGATCACGCGAGGACGTCGGGCGCGAAGGTGACCCCTATGCAGTCGATTCAGAATCGTCTGGCCACTCACTCTCACACAAGTGTCTGTTTGAAGACGAGCGCTGATCTGATTTGCTGTGATGACACGATTTCTCAAGGCCAAGGTACGGATAAATCGATCCTGGGCTTGAGTTGTCGCCCTTGGTCGACCTGAGCGTGGTCTGTCCTGTACAGATTGTGTATCACGGTATCTGGACCATAGCCTGCTTATGACAGACTGAGAAACATTCATTGTCCGCGCCACAACCGCCTGTGTTGTGCCGATCTGTAGCATGCCAAGGGCACGTAACCTTTCATTTTGGGTAAGCCGACGCATATCAAAATTTGTTTTCTGGTCACTAAAACAATTAAACTGATGTTTCCACCCTGGAATTCAATGCCACAATGACTGTAACATTCAAAGTCAGAGTCGTGCAAATCTTGGGTTGGACCCCCATGATGATCCCAAGCATCACCTGCATTCCATGCGGTAGCTATTGGTGCGTTTGGGCGTCACATGTAACTGGAAATGTTTCTTCTGTTAGGTTCTATAGTGACTTTTTTCGTAGTCATTTGCATATTTTAGTATTATGCCCCCAAAATCAAATATCCCCTACTTTTTTTGAATAGTATATTATTTACCAAACTTAAAGTTACACTTTCATATTTTCTAAGAAAGTCAAAACATAATTATTTCTATGCCTTTTGCTCAATAGGTTGTCAACTCACTATTATACGATCATAGGTTATCTTTCTCACACTTAAAAATCTTCACACCGTAAATAGTAACACAATTACCTCCCTTGTTTTCCTATTCCCCACCATGAAATAGCTATCTTCAAACGTTTGAAGTTGGAGTTAAAAATGATAGTTTTGCCAATTTCTCAACTGGCAATAGTGAATTATAGGATTAGTAGGATTATTCTTTAACAAGGTAGGACTGTTTATAGATACCATCTATTTTAGGGCTTTATTTTAATACATTTTAAAAATATCATTTAAAAATATAAAATTGTAACTTTAATGTCCAGTTGGGTCTATTCCTGGTCAGACGTTTGGCAAACTGCGTAGGACATGTCCGGAATATACAGACGAAGTAAAATCCCTGTTGTGGACGCTCTACGGTGTTTATGTTCATGAGACAAATAAGGCTTATTAATTTTCAAATGTCAGATTTTGACCCTTGATCATTTAAAAAAGTCTTTTGCATGCTGTAGAGGCTAATTTTATTCATTTAACAAAACTTTTAAAAATATGCGATATTTTATTACAATACAGACTTAAAAACCCTGGTAGGGTTACTTTTTACTGCTAAAGTTATTGCACAAGTTAGATCCCGGTATTCTGTGATGTTTTTGCCTTCCATCACCAATTTCAAACATAGGTGAATATTTTGTTCCTAACATTTTTTAAATTTACATTATTTTTCAGCAGTGGTCATCAAATTTTCCTGTTGACTCACCAGAATCAAGTGGCGTTCCCTCCCCTGCATTAAAACCTGCTAATTTTGAATTTGCTAAACCTATTGCTGGCGATCCAGTAAGTATCTTAATATCATTCACAAGTTCTGATCTTGTTTTATGTATGTTTTTTTTTCTAACAATTTACATGTGATGCATAAAATGTCTGTAGCTGCATTGTTACATACCAGTGCTTGCCCAAGAAATCACAAACAATATTGGCAAACAAATATTGTGCCTTGCTGAAATGAACGGGAAATTTTTGCAGATTGAGCACTCAACCATTTAAGTTGTTGAAACGAACATCTTTGTGTTTTTATTGCAGGATTCTAAGATTGTACATCCTGTTGCTGTAAGAATGTCACCAGATGGTCAACCATTACCACCTGAAGGTTATGATAGAGGTCGTGCATTATCAGGTATAATCGGTGAAGGTCTTTATCAATTACATGTCGAATAAATGCAGATATTTATAATTTAATGTTTTCACAATCAGTTATCAACTTGTGTCGACAGATGTTACAATTGGTAAAAAGGTCACACAATCACTTGTCAACAGTTTGCAATGATATATAAAAAGTGCGACCAGCAGAATTAATATAACATTTTAGGTCAAAGCATCATTGCACAAAATATTTGGCCTAAGCCTCATTGCACAAAGTTTATAAAGTTTTGAACACCTGATTTCAGTGAATCTGTAGAGTAAAATATCAGATTTATGCAAGTCTTATTGTTTTTTTGTGCAGTGGGATAACAAATATATACTTTCCAACATTATAGCGCAGCCATTATGATAACAAATTATTCTTACACAATATCTGTTTCTTATTGAGAGAATAACTTAAAGATTTCTATGTTATATTTTGACAAACAGAACAGCTAATAACGCTATATGTGCATGGATGTGACTTACCACTGATGAACTATAAAAATTAATAGTTGTGACCATTAAAAGCATAAAAGTAGAAAGTCAATATCTAACTGACTTATGAAACAAAACATAAAGAATAAAATAAATGAGGTCACATTGTACTATTCCATCCTCGTTTATTGTTTAGTTATTTTCCTGCAAGTTAGCCTCATTACATGAGGATTATACAATTGTAAATCTTAAAGGGATATAACATGTACTTCCTTTGTTAATCCTTGCACCTTTATCATGTCCAAGGTAAATTATAACCCAACAGAATTTAACAAGAAATGTCTATTTAACCCTTGTGGGTTCACGTTGTGAGAATCACATAGCTGGTATCGTGGGGTCTATATGGACTAAATTATTATTCAAAAACATTTTAGTGGCATATGGAAAAGATCTAATAACTCTCACCAAATTGCTACTTTGTGTACTATGTGATAAAGAGGTTAAATGGCAATTCACGCTTGATACAAAAACCATTCAATATTTGGAATTTATCATTTAATTTTTGGTATTTGTAACATGCAGATGCTAAAAGAGGGAATACTCTGGCAAACGCAATATGGTTTCAGGCAGCAAACACATTAGCAAAATCACTACTGTGAGTTATAAGTTAGGGGTCCGGTTGGACCCCTTGTTCCCTTCAAGCGCTGGGCCTGATTTGCATGTGACATAACCCTGCATGTGGGAAGCAAATGAATACCGATCTCTTTGCTACGTGTAAAAATGTATTGGAGACAAAGTCACTAAATTTCAGAAAGTTGTACCCAGTATTTGTTACAAAACACTATAAAACATGTGCATGGGGTCCACGGAGACCCCACGTGAACCGACAAGGGTTAAACATGAACAATAAATCTACATGAAGAATATTTGGGTAACAAGTCTAGGTCATATTCGGTTATTTTTATGAAATATATATATTGGGACGGTCACTATTGATTTAGATTAGTTTTTTTGTTTTGTTTTATTTGAAATTTAAAGACGAATATGTTGTTAATTTTAAGCTGAACAGTCAAAACTGATGAACAGTGACGGTGGTAAATAATGAATTCTATATGAACATTTGTGTAGAATAATATGTAAACTAATACTATTTCTCAAGTCTTCTACTTTAAGCTTATTTATCTTTACTCTAATTCTAATTAATATTAAACACTAATATCATTTACACACAAGTCATATACTTGACATTTCATCTACTCTAGTTCTAGTTATTACACTAAGTCATATCATTTATACACAAGTCATATATTTGACATTTGATCTACTCTAGTTGTAGTTACACTAAGCCATTTATATACAAGTCATATACTTGACATTTGATCTACTCTAGTTCTAGTTATTACACTAAGTCATATCATTTATACACAAGTCATATCTTGACATTTGATCTACTCTAGTCTAGTTATTACTCTAACATCATTTGCACACACTAGTTGGCATTTGATCTGCTCTAGTTGTAGTTCTTAGGTTTCATGTGCTCTGGTTGTAGTTCTTTACACTAACAGCATTTATATTTATATACAAGAAATCTACTTGACATTTATGCGAGAAAAATCTATATTTCAACACAAGAAGAATATGTAGAAACAATACACCTTCTAGAGTAGTTTGTTCTAACAATGAGCATGAGACATTTAATTTAGTTAATAGTACACTAACATAAAACACAAGAAATTCACACTATAGTTGGTGGGAATGATTAGTCATTCTCTTGAGGTCAAATCTAATGAGTCAGTGTTTTAATTTGTTTGCTTTAAACTATTGTATTTTAAATTGGCAGCTGTAAAATATATTGATTTTCTTTGTGATCAATTTACTTTAAAGAGCATATAATATGACTATAATATAGAAGTGGTATGTACTTGAAGCTAGTGTTTACTATATACACTTTACACAAATTTCTCACTGATCTGATTTAAAACTTTTTGATATATTACCATATCGTTCGTTCATTTGTGAGGCTTAACATCTGCTTCCATATGTTGATGAACTAAATTGACATGATTATTACTTGAAACATTTTTTATTCATAAAAAAAACAACATTATTTATGGTGTTTTCATGGTGGCTTCATTGATGTTCAGTAATATCAATTTCACACCCATCTTGTTGTTGTAATCATAAGCCTATTTGTATTATTGTAGATGTACTCAAATTTATTCTGATCAAATGATCACCATAATATGTCCGCATTGACTCTTAATTGTTACATATTTAAAACAAATTCGAAATAGAATCTAAATTAAACAATCTTTTAATAAGCTATACTTTGATTCTTCATTGATTTTATATAAAACAAATTAATCTGTTTTATTTTATTACACAGATAGATTAAGAAATCAGTCAGGCTTGAACAAGCACACACCCGTTACCACCTGAATGTATATTATATAGCTGTGGAGGAATTCCCATTCCCAATAAACGTTTGGTCACTGTGCGATTACTGGCATTTAGCAATTGAACATGATATAACAAAACACAGTTCTATGGATAACAATCACTATATTATATAATTGGAAAAATCGTATTAAGGGCAGATCTTCACCTTGGGTGAAGTTTTGTCAATTATCTATGAATTGAATGAAATTTTATAAAGTGTACATATCACTTTAAGTTTAATAAGTATGTGTTATAGTTTATCACTGTTATACAGTCATTTTATGTGCTCTTTAAGCATGTTCTGTTATTGTTTGGTTTTTTTTTATTAAAAGAGACATTATCATTTTTACCACAAAAATGTATTTTGATTTTGTGTCTCATATTAAGAATAACCTCACCCTCAACTAATTCATTGTAAATTCAAGCACTCACATACAATATACTAGTGTGTTATGAATAATAACACTACAAAGTTTTTATCTTAAGATTAACATATATAAACCCTAAATATGTATAAATCTCATTTCATACATGTGCTCTATTGATAACAGGATGGGGGGTTGGCTTCCATGTTTTGACACAACCTAATATGAATATGTTGATAATGCCTCTTAAAAGCTATTACTTCAGTTTACTATCTTCTGTTTATAGCTTTTAAATTGATATTCTTTATTTTTATTACAAGTATTATTTTGTATACTTGTGAACAAATTCTTTCTAAATTCTTTCTAATTGTGTGTTTATACAAAATATAGTTGATATCACATTTTCAATTTATGTTAGTAACAGAAGTAAACTAGAACTGTTATTCTAATGATGAACTATTTGATTTTAATATTGCCTGTTTAAGTGTAAATTTTTTTTACTACACTGAATTAGTTCATGTAAATGTTATTTTGTACACACTTTCATGTAAATGTTATTTTGTACACACTTTCATTTTATTATATTTTTAAAGTATATTGCCTGCTTTGATGTTGTGTAGTTCGTAAGTTTTATTTTGTGTTTTTTGGTTTACGTGTTTTCAGATCCAGGCTTGCATGATTGTGATGCCATTGCTCAAAATGACTTAATGACCCCGACCAAGCAGAGGTCAAATACTGAGTCAAGTGCTGCTGACTCAAGTCAGGTAGATGGCCCTGGCTCAAAGTATAATACACCCTTACATCCACGTCCACGCCCTGTGCCAAAGAAACCAAATCAAGGTATAAAGATGATCATCATTATACCATAGTTAAAATAACACTCTTATTATATTGTCTGTATTAATTAGTTTTAGACATATTTCAAATCAAATTGTCAAGTCAATATAATAAGAATGAATAGTTAAATTAACCTCTTCATTATAATTAACACTAATATTAAAAACTTGTGAAAAAAAAGTAAACTTAAGTTGATAACAATTTTCAGAGCTATTGACATTTATTTCTCCTTACTCTGATATATTTAATTTTCCCAATGATTAAAGCTATATTTGTAGTTATTAGTCCAGAGGTCTGGGCCCTCTTCTGTTGTCTGCAGTCATTGAATATCTTTAGGTTTTTATACACCCGCATTAAAATGTGGTTGCATATAGTCGTCACCCCCATTCATCGTTCATAATTGCTTGTGTATGCTCTAGAGGCTAATGTTATCATCCAAAATTAAACACGTGTTTATAATCATGAGACAATGAAGCCTCTTGTTAATTCAAACAGCTAAATTATTTATCTGGTAGTGTTTCGTAAAATATTTTGAAGTTAATTAAATTTTGTTAAATTATTGTAGATAATATTATTTGTTACTCTCGATCAGTTTTTGGTGTCTTGTAAATGCTCCCATTACCTACAAAAGAATAGATATGACAACCTTTGTAGACTGCTCAGACATCTTAGTTACTATGGGTGTATGTTTCATTACTTGGCCACATATCTTTTGCTTTCTTGTCAACCATGTGACATATTTCATAAAATTTGGGTCTGAATATTATATTGAAGGTACAAAACTGTTTAATTTGCGTTGTTCTGTAATAGTGGTATTGTGGCACCTTTAAAAGACAAATTAATGTATTATTGCATGGCAAACTAGCCTCGAAGTTGGTAATGGAAAGCTTGGGTGCTACTTTATTAAGATTTACACTATGAATTAGTTATGAAAATGCACCTTTAATGGGCTATAGGGATTGCATAAAAAGTGGAATCGCTATTGATAATTTTGTATGTCTTTGGTAAATATATCAGTCATACCTGAAATTGCAGATCTAAGCATCGTAAAATGTATTCTTGAAAGTTTCTTGTGCTAGGCATATAGCAAGCTTCTTTACCTATGTTTAAATTGAGTAATGATGGACCCTTTCTTTTATTTATTTGCAAAGCACTTGAAGCTTATTTTATTCACTAGATCATTTCACGGTTTGTGTCGTCACCTGTTCATGATTATGTGGTATAATTAAAGTTGAACAAAGAAATATGGTCAAGATTACTTGGTAACTGATTCCACAATGAACATACTTTTTTTTTGTATTTGCACATATAACTGATCTAAAACATGAACTAGTTACCAGTTGTATTTGTCTATAATTTTTTTGTATTTTTACAATCTGTTAATATAAGATAAATGTTGTGTATTGCATGTTTAAAGTATGTGACATTATGTCGGTATATAGGCTGTATTAATGAGGTATTTGAATAATATGTATCAATGATCCGCATGTATGTTATCTTATTACAGTCCCAATGGTAGGACGAGGTCACATTCAACCACCCCCATTCTCTAGTCAACATGAGACATCTGGTCCAGAACGTCCCACAGTGTTATTACCCCCAGCTAATGATACAGGAGCTTATAGTCAAGAACCCCCAGCACCACCACCTCGACCTCCACAATCTCATGGACGAAGTCTGTCAGTTGATCTGAAGTGTAGAACAGAGGGTGGTAAGTTCACCATAAAACTGGTTGAAATAGAATATGAAAAAAGTCGATATTATATAAAGTTATTATCATTCAAATTATTAAGGAACATCTCTAAAGTTTAATAGTTGTGTGCAAACAATTCGATTTAGGTGTAATGTAACTGATATTCATCATTGATTTTAACACACCACAAGAGATTACCTGTATTGTACAAAATGATAATAAAGCCTACCATATTGAAAATTTTCAGTCTATAAGTTTATAATATTTCCCTTGATGTCTGAACTTGTCGTCATGTTTTCCACTTCATAAATTCTATTTTGATAAAAAAAAAAAAAGTGTCTATAACTTAGTATGACAGAATTAGATTTCTGTCCTATTTATTTCATGAATCAGTTTAATTTCATATATATTATATTCAGATTAAAGATTTTGCATTTACGCTTTCTCAATATTGTAGTTTGCAAGGGATTTCTATAGTGCAAATTGACACATCAAGCCTTTTATATCAAATTAAATTGTCAATGGATAGCATAGTTTGCTTTGTTTTTTTGAAAGAAAAAATATTAGCTATTGGTGTGAGATGTATGTGTTTAATCATGGACAATGTATTATAAGTTAAATGGGTTAATACAAGTGGATATATGTTGTAGGTGCATTAATGGGTTTATTACCACCACCTGCTGTACCACCTAGAGTATCACCGAAAGATGTAAGTATAGCTTCTTTAATATATGCATGATGATATGATGTGCTGCATTGTTTTCATGTAACATTATTCTTATTTTATATTTAACTTGGCTTTGAATATATTACATAATCATATTCATCATCATTAGATTATTATATTTTTGTTTTGTTTATAGTGTTACCTTACACTTGATTTTTCCATTAGATTTTAATAAAACTTGGCAATGCACAAAATCTTAAATTTGTTCAAATTCAACAAAATTTGGTCAAATTCAATGTTATTTCTTTCTCATTTTTTATGGAGTTTATTTGATCTTGATAATAATACATGGCTTGTAAATGCGTTAGCGTCTGTATTAGGTTTGAAACTTTGGTATGTGGGGTATTTTTTCTCAATCAGATTTTGTGATTGAATTTAACTTCATATTCTGTGAGATTTATTGTTTAAACTAAGTTCAATAAATTCTTCATACATTCATATCATTCATGAATATTGTTTGCTTTTCGCATGTTTATACCATTTTATTTCTTCCAGCCACCAATACGTAAAGTAAATGAACCTGTGGGCTTTGGTGCAATAGAAGCTACTGAAAAATCAGTATCATTTACTGATTCTGTCAACCTTTCACCCAAAGAGGTGCTTATAGCTCCTTTCAAATTCTCTACTTATCTTGTTATATGTATGGTAGAACTAACTTCTTGTAGTTAATATTACTTATTTAAAAATATAGAAATCAGCTCATATTACCATTCATCTTTCTTTGCATTTTATGTAAAATATATTAGTGAGGTTCAATTTGATGCCCTTGTTGAAATTGGTAAGTCAGTATTTACTTATGACCAAACATCCAGAAAGTAGAATTTTGCTACTAAGCTTTTTACTGTAATAATATGTTTATATTAGTTTATATAAAAAGCATTTATCAGTGACTTAGAATAATATTTAATTTGTTGAAAAGTCCAGCAGTTTAATATCAGGATTTATCTAGAGACAAACATTATACATACACGAGTTTACAATTATAATGAAATTGTATGACCTGATTTCTATTCCATTAGATACATATATTTTTAAACAGTACTAAAATCTTCTTAGAAGCCAGATACAATTTACTACATATGTTATGGTTTCAGAATTATTAACTTCAATGTCTGTCTGAACTTCTGAAGGTATATGTGAACAGCTGCAGCTAAATTAGAAACATAGGTTGAAAATAAAAAAAACAGCTATGTATAAAACTAAATTCTGTATTCAAAGACCTTTAGATTGACAGAATGCATTTATCTTTAACCATATCTTAGGTATTTAGATTTGAAGTTTGTATACACAACAACATAAATTTTCTTAAAAACAACTACTGAAATTTCCAAAACAATCCAAACAAGACTCTATAACAACCAAAAACTGTAAATTAAATTTTGTTTTTGCCTTTTAGTATTTAAGAAATAAAAAATATGGTCATTATTGAAGACAAATATGCTGTAATTTCTAAATCAGTAAGAATTGATTTTTTTATGTGTCTCATTTAGCCAGAGCTGGTCACATACTACAAAAGAGTTAAAGTCTGAATTCACAACTGTTTTACTTTGTTTTAAGCAATTCTTATAGTACCAGGTAATGCTTATATAACCATTGAATACACTATATATCATTTCAGACTAGACACTCTCATATTAAACCCAAGTTTATAATAGGCCCCATTGAGAGGCATCGTCGTTGTTTGTCACTAGACTATTCAAAAGTGGTGAGAAATTTGGGAATTGGGATTTAAGCTTTTTTAGTATTTTGCATAAAAGCTCATGTTTGCAAAATGCTCAAGTGAGGTATTGTTACCTCTGACATTTATGAATCTGTAATATGGCCTAACAAGTGGCAAATGGGATTAAATTTATTATGAAAAATAATTTACGATGACTTGACTTCGTTAGGTCATCTTGAATCATATGAAAGATGCACTATTGTTTTTTGTTTTTTTCATTTTAACATACTATAAACAAATATCAGTAAATTTGTACCTTGAAAATATTGATGAAAAACATTAAGTTTCTGGTAATAACATACACAGATTCATTTGAGCATCTGGATTGGTTACACTTTCTGTTTAAAGAAAACCTTTTGTTTTTTGGGAGTGGTGTTTATTAGAAACATTGGAAGATTACTAAAAGGGTTAATATTTTGTTCATTGTTATCAGATTACATCAATGTTTAGATAAATAGAATGTTTAAACATTTTTAATCAGATTTCATTATTTTATCTAACCGAAAGAATCTGAACCTATAATATGGCTACAATCTACTCACCCTCTTTTCTGCATATAATGATCTGCTAATCATTGGTAAAGAATTGAACCCAAAAAACTTTTGCTAGATATATCTAATGCAGAAATACAACCACAGTACATTGTGTAATTTAGACTGTTTAAATAGTGTTTACTTCCTTACTCAGTTTATGTTAGGTTTTGGTACCATATATGACCTGATATTTGTGCTTGGGGGGGGGGGGGATGACCGAATGGGTTGGATGGCCGAATGGTTAACATGTGCGCACTGTATCATAAGGCCTGTCATTGAGTCAACTGGTGTAGTTTCGAATCCCTGGTTGTACGTGACAAGGGGTAGGGACGCCTGTCCAACATCGTGGGTTTTCTCTGAAACCCCCGATTTCCTCCCACTGCTAAAGACCCCTACGTGCAAGCGAATTATTGAAATAAAATTAAAAACCATATGTTAGTCCCGAAGTGACCTAGTTTGTGTCAAGTGGATGTTAAACCCCATTTCTCTCTCTCTGCCCGCTGTATCATAAGGTCTGTCATTGAGTCAACTGGCATGGTCATGATTTCCCGGTTGTACGTGACAAGGAGTAAGGTCGCCTGTCCAACCCAGTGGCTTTTCTCCGGTTTCCTCCCACTGCTAAAAACACCTATGCACAAACAAATTATTGAAATAAAATTAAACCATATATTTGTCCCGAAATGACCTAGTTTTTGTCAAATGGACGTTAAACCCCATTTCTCTCTCTCTCCCTTTGTGCTTCAGAAAAATAGAAAATGTTTTTCCCCTATAGTATTAAGTGCTTAGCGGGCATTAACATTGAAGACAAGTGTATACGGTAACAATTCACAAACAAATATCTGCAATCCTTGAACTGTCAAAATTTGGCCAATGACATGCAGAGATGGTAGGCTTATATACAGAACAATATGCACATGATCATATTGGAAATCTGCCTTCTAAGTTCTATTTTACAATCTAGAATCATCACACATTACATTTTATAGATTTACCCTAACATTGCCTGCATGATGCTTGTTTTTGTTCATTATGTTCTGTTCTGTCTTATGTTGCCTTTATAAAATTGTTTCAAGGAATCTATAGCTAGTAAACTCTCAGTTGCAGGAAGTCTATTAAAATGAAAACTCTCAAACATAATAAAAAAAAATATATATTAAAAAGGTAGATATTTGCTACTAGCATTTTCCCTGACTGATTATCATGCAATAAAGTGAATGCTACTTAAACCTTGAGTAACTACATCTTTCAGCATCATTTCCTGTGAAAGCTCCTAATGTTTATACTATATTCAATTACAAATAAAGAAGTATCAGTTTAATTGTAGCTAATTTTACAGTTGATAGATATATTTGTGTTGTATCACAATACATTTTCTGTTTTAGGTTGGAAATCAGTTTGGAGGTGGAGGTATGTCAAATATTTTACTTCAGAGAATAGGTTACTTAATAGCCCAGATAGCTTATTTCATGAAATTATGTTTTATAGATAGAAATGTAAACATTTTGACATTTGTATATTTTAAGTTATTTCTCTCAATAAGAGCAGAGTAAAAGCACCTTTTATATGTTGAAGTTAACTCGGAAAATTGCCTTCCATCCCATTGTTCACATCACAACATAAAATTAAACAAAATAGCTCTAATTATTTGTTAAATATTTTTAACAGATCCAGCTATGAGCAGTGCTACTAGTAATCTACAACTTTCTTCAGATCATAGAGTAAGTATAATGTTTTATAGCGTATTACATTAATATAATATGATTCTATATTCTTATATGTGTTATTGATAAGAAAAAGGTTGGACATGTAAATTCTCTAACGGGGTGTTTTCATCATGCTTCTCGGGTCACAGTGGTCGCTTGGTAAGGCAATGCACTTCCAACTAAAATGTCACAGTTTCAAATCCTGACGTGGTCTGAGCAATACCTTCATGATTTTTCCATCCTGAGTATCACTTGCTTTGGGTGACACGTGCAGTGCTTGCAAGGCAAATGTTACTCTTCCTTCAGTCTGGTTAAAAAAACTGAGGTCCACCCCATGTACACAGTTGTAATTTAAGAAGAGTAGGCAGAAATGCTGCATGAATTGATTTCCCCCCAAATAATTTCCTTTTTTCTTTTTTTTTCTTCTTGCATAGATAAAATCCCCAAATTTGTTAGATTCTGGAGGTGGTGAAGAAAATGAGCCAAGTGATAAACAACCTATAATGAAAACAGCTGTCAGGTACTGTGTAATCTTAATATTTAAAAAAATATTAGTAACGAAACATCTCAGAAATGATCGATTATTGATAGATTTTGAACTACCTTACATACCTTTTGGTTTATTAAATACCACAGTAACACTTTATGAACCAATGAATTAAAAGCTGTATGCCATTTTAGATTAACAATTGATACAATTACTGTAAGTATTCAAGTATGGTAAAATTTGTTTTATTTTTCTGATAATGAATCTGAACCTTCTTTCCTTCTTTGTTTAGAACAATAAGTCGAGATAAGAGAGAAGTACAAATGGCCATAAGAACTCACAAAGAGCGTAACTCAACCTTAACTCGACTAAACAGTGAACTTAATCAAGAATTGCAGGAAGTAATGGAACAGAGAATAGCCCTAGAAATCCAACTGGAACATTTACGCCCATATTCCTCCTAGTGATAATATTGTTGATGTTATTAGATTTACAAGATGATGTTCACTAGATTAATTGACACATGTATGTGGTATATAGACTGTAAAGAGATAGGCAATTAATCTGCTGCATTTATCTTCAATACTACGCCTGTTGTTTTTTTTTTTCAATAAGAGTACTGACTAATGAAATGACATTATTTACCTGGCTGATCATTAGCTTATGATGGTGACCTGATTTACAGCCATCACCTCAACGTGTTATATATACAATCTAAGTATTGTTATACAGACTAGAGACATGATGATGTATCAGCTGGCTATTTGTACATGCACAGACTCAGCTGCATGGTAAGTGCCATAAGTTAAAAAGTGTTTATCCATTTAATAAATTTTAAACTATCCCTGCTTTTGCTTGCAGGTTGTGGAAAAAGAAACATTTCCTTGTTTACTGCTTTTCATGATTGTACAATAATGAAACTGGTCATATTAAAATGATGATGAAGAAATGCAATGGCAATATTATGGCATTTATACCCATATTTTAATTTATGGCTTGTATTTGTAAAGGAAATTATAGTTGAACACATTTACAAATAATAGTATTGTATGAACTGAGAATTGTAAACATAGAGATTGATGTGAATATAGTAAGAGAAGTCATCATTCCTAATACAATGTCACCAAATTGTTAAAAGTTTTGAAGAAATTTTTAAAAAGTTTCAAAAAATAAAGACTAGACTGAAGTCTACCGATCAATATTTGAACATTCTTGCTCATTGTTCTTTTAATTCTAGTCAATATTCAGACAATAATTGACTTAAATATAATATGCAATAATATTAATAACACATTTTACTAGTCGATACATAATAATATTAATGATATAACTGGTATTTTTTCTAATAATTATAAATAGATTTAGTTAACAGTCTGTTGTCAGAAAAGGATTTTCTTAAGATTGTGAAATAAAAAAGAAAACAATTGAATAGAGTAGAGACATTCATGCATTTCCTTTCTGATGTCATAAAACTTACAACACAATCTTAAAATTGGCACTTTTCTGGCAACATTTGCCATTTCAACAAATTTATTTAAAGATACATTATGGGAGATTAGATAAAAAGCTGGCAGTTCTCACTATAATATTAAAAACTAGATAATGTAAAGGGAATTTTCAGTCAAATTGATCCACTCTGAACCGAGATTTTAGTGATTGAATTTTTCGGCCTAGCCACGATCAACATTACTAAAGTCGGGTACGATAAAAACATAGTCTTGATTGTCCATTTCATGATTAAATCATGAATGGAAGTCGAGCAGCAAATCAGAACCTAATCCAATAAACATCACAGGCTAGCAATGACATCGAGAGTTGATTTCGGTCTGGATAGGTTAATTAATGTCTATTTAATAATTTAGATAACATTTCAGGCCTAAAGAAAGACCTGGAATAAGCAGATTTAACTCTCGCATGATGTATGTTTAACTGATATGTTATATAAGTAACTGAACAAACCATCTGCTTTAAACACATTTTCTAAATCAATAGTCAGTATTTTGTCATTGATAAACTGATGATTTATTAAAATGTTATAAGTTGTATAGCTCTAAGGTAACTTATTTTTATTTTATATTTATTTGGTAAAAGATCAGAAGGTGAATATCTATTTTGTGGTACAAAATTATGGAGATTATTTAAGAAGTTTCAACAAGATCTAATTCAGATTAAAAAAACATTTGTAGCATTGAGCATGTTAAAATTGTGAAAGTAATTATGACTTAGGAATATTTAGGGTCTCTAGTGTATAGTGAATATTACTAATAGTGCTGGTGGAATCTAGTTAATGTTTTTATTGTTGGTATAATATATTATTGTTTAAATTCTGTTCTATTTTTCCTTGTCTTATGTGCCTTTTAATTGTCTGTATGAATGTTTAATGACTATTTATAAATAATTACGTAAGTATTTCTACTTTAAATGCTCATTACTGCAAAAGTATATGTCTATTGTGTATTAAACTACTGAAATCTTTAATGTATAATTGGATATTACCCACATGCATCAATAGAGTGATATTATTTATAGTTTAGATATCTTATCTTATTTTACTATTAATCAATATGTAATATCATTATTATACAGTTTTATACATAAAGTAATAATATGAATAATATTGCAACACAAATTGTTTTATGTTCAAGTATATATGAATATGTCTGTCCCAAAACTAACTTCCCCTTCGACCATGGTTAAGAACAGTGAAGGCCACAGGAGGATTGCCTATGCCTCCCCTAAGAAAATTTCATTTCCTGATCGATGCCAAGATACAATTAATTTTGTTGATTGTGTTCGTTATCCAAGACATACTTCAAAATGCATATTTCTCTAATAATTTTTGAGGACCCCTGTCCCACTTTCCCACTGGAAAATCATGATTAAGACGACTTGTTTTTAAATTTTACCTTTTACAAATGCCATGATACTGGAATATAGCTTTTGGTTGTTTAAAGGTGTGTAAATGTGATTTAACAGTAGGAGTTTTCATATCACGATTGTCTGCCTTTACATGCTTATAGAGTTGTTAAGGTAGCAAAGTAATTCTGGTTGTGAAGAATTTCTCCAGTTATATTAAGTAGAAATATTATAGAATTGTGTACATATGTTTTTGTACAATGTGATGTAAAACTTATATAATTATTGTTAATATTATTATTATTATTATATGTTTGCTTTATCTGTGATTCTTTTTTTCTAGGTTTCCATTATACTTCTTATGTATTTACACAGATTTCACACAACCTTATATATTACAAGAGAGGTAACAATCATATACTGTAAAATCTACTAATTTTTGTTATATCTGTCTAATAAGTTGTTGTCAATTTTTATTATGTTTTATATAAGGAACAAGTGCTGAATGATTGTGTGTAGTTATAAATGACCAGGCCATCGACTTTTATAAAGGGAAAATAATAATTCCAATTAGATTTCCAAAGCAATGACAACAGTCACATTTCTAAGTTCTTCTGCAAGTAATCTTCTTATTAATTACATTTCAAGACTTCCTGGGAAATCCATTTTTATGAAAAATCAATAATTACTAATTATAGGAATTAAACAACATAATTCTTTATTGAGACTTTATGGCAGATTGTTAAGAAAATGTTGTTCTTAGAATCGTATTGTAATGCTATGTTTATTGTTATGATAGAAAATATGTATAGAAAATAATGGAATTTATAGTATGTGGTATATAGTATATGATATTCATGCACTATATGTAGTTTTATTGACATATATAGTACTTAAAAATATGCCTCCCTGTATATTTACTATACTTGCATCATTTTAAAAAATATTGGGTTTATAAAAGTTATAGCTGATTTTGATACACCCACATTGAAATATGCTTAGATATTGTATATTGCTTGTGGATGCTCTAGAGGCTATAGTTACCATCATGAGATGACAAAGACTCCTGATTTTCAATTGTGACCCTTGGTAACTTTGAGAAATCTAGATCCTAAAATTATCCAATCAACATGCAATTTATACAGTGTTTATGCCCATCAGATGAAAAAAAACCTAATGAATTTGGGCATGGGACAAAGAAATCTAATTACAATTTTTGGATGATTATTGATAAAGCTGAAAAATCATCAGCTCAGACTAATTGACTGCTGGAGGTGTATGTTTCATTTATAGATCACTATGATTTTGATAAAAATATACTTTACAGGTTATTTAAGGTAACGATTTAAACATAAACCAGATTAATAATTAAAACACATTAATATACAATCATGTTCAGTAATTCTCAGTTCACTAATTAATAGCTTATTCATTAATGGCAAACTGGGTCCCATTTCAGAAAGATCTATTTCTAAATTGAACATTTTACTACTCAACTGTATTGAACTTAGGTAAGCTTCGTGAATTGACCTCTTATCCAGTAGTGAAGTATGGCTCAACTGTTGTGGGTCCACTGGCTTAAATGACAACACATAAATAATACATGTCAGTATCTATTGTTCAGTGGATAAGCTCTATCTATAACTAAACTACACCCTAGCTATCTCCAGTCAGACATGTCTTTGTGAGTTGATATCATTTCTAGATGTCACTCAGATAAGGACTGTGCCAAATGGTTGTATGTGTGTGGAAAGTTATCTTACTCTAATTATGACAATGCTGATATATTTGCTACAATGGGTGACCAACATGTGAGAGTTATTTTTCTGACATTCTCAACTTTGATGTTTATTATATATTTTAATATCTGATTATTTTACTCAAAATGCCTGCATGTGATAAATGTGTCAATGCATTGTTGAATGGATCGTATTTTAATCCAAAAATATCATTTAATACAATCTAGATTTAATTTATTATAATTGTATGTTGAATATCAATTATCACGACACAATTTAATTTATTATAACATTATAAGTTCAATTCAGAAGCATATGGTGTGTAGATAATGGAATAATAGCACTTAGATCAAGAAATTAAATATCTTTTTATCTCCTAGTATTATGTAAGCTAATTCAGAATTAACTCCTTTTAAAATATCCATGCAGTCCTGTATAGAAATTAAATGAAATGAGGTTTAACATTCTACTGGGCTAATGAAGACGAAGTCTGATAGTGCCACTGATATTGGGCAGGACGTCCCGTATGAAGACTGCTGCAAATTCTGTAGAATTCCCTTATATTTAACTTTTATACGCCCACATTTTCATGTGGACGTATATTGTCGTTGCCCCTGCCCGTGTCTGTGGACATTCACCAGGTCACAATTTTATCCGATTTTGACGAAACTTAAAATGTATATTTACAACCCAAAGATCTCGGTTCCTGTCAATATTCGTGCATATCGGACTATAACTTCATGGATTATGGCCCAAGATTGCAACAAAAATCGCGTGGTTTTTTTTTTGGGGGGGGGGGGGTTAGCCTGTGGATCATCTAGAGTTCACAATTTTTATCCGATTTGAAAAACCATTCAAATATATCACCGTTACATTGTAGCAATCGTCACGAGAGCGTACGCCAATGTGCGAGTAAATTGCATTGATCACGTGACTTGTACAGAATAGCGAATAGCCAAAAATGTAAGATTATGGACCCTGATTGCACCAAAAATCGCGGTGGGTCTTTTGGGTTTTTTTTTTTTTAACCTGGGGACCATCTAGAGGTCACAATTTTTATCCGATTTTAAAAACCATTCAAATATATCACCATTACACGTAGCGATCATCACAAGAGTGTACGCCAATGTGCGAGTAAATTACATTGATCATGTGACTTGTACAAAATGCGTAAGATTGCTGTGGTAGCTGCTATTTATTTGCTTCTAAAACCCTGGAATCGTGATCTCAAACAGGCAAGGCCTTTCAAACCAAAGAATCATCAATTCTTTTTTCATCAGATTCCATGCGCAGTGGAGGCATCCATTTTGAGATCATGTGATATCAATGATGTCCCCGAATGGCGTATGAAAATGGTTCGCTCGACAATATAAGCTGGACACGGGCAGACAACAGCCGGCGAATTGATTGCCGGTGTAAAATATTCGGCCGAAAATATTTAACATTCTAAATACGGGGTTCGCCGAGCGGAATCGTCGCCGTGAACGGGCACATGGGCAATTTTTTTCGAGCAATTTTAAAAATCGTCCCGACAAGGCGAAAAAAATACGTTTGTCTGCCATAGGTAAAATGGGGGTCAGACAAGCGGATATGCCAGAGCAGACGAACGGATATGCCTGAAAATATATGTTTATATTCCAAAGATCTCAGTTCCTTTCGATCGGACTAAAACTTCTTGGATTATGACCCCTGATTTTTAGCTTGTGGAAACCTCTAGAGGTCACAATTTTTATCTGATTTGAAAAAAAAAACGTTTAATTATATCACCGTTCGACCATAATGACAATTGAGTTCGAATTTCGTGAAAATCGGAGTGAAACTGTCCTACAAAATAGCTGCTCCCTTACGCAAATAGTGTAAAACTATGTACTAAGGTTGTGGACCCTCTAGAGGTCACAAATTAAAATATATGTTTATATCCCAAAGGTCTGGGTTCCTTTCAGTACTTGCATGTGTTGGACTCTTAACTTTCTGGATCTTGGCGTGTTTTCTACCCATCTCTTGCAAAATGTGTGTTTATCTTACATGGCAACCGCTTGTTTAAAAAAGCTTGCATCTTGAGAATAGACCAAGTGCCATACCTAGCATGAAATCAAATTTGAACATGCCTAATGCAATTTATATGGGTAGTCAGATCAAATTGATTTTTTTATGTAGATCTCCAAGGTAATAATACATCTTTCAAGCAAGAATAGTTAAATTCATTTCACAATTGAAATCCTTGGTATATTGAGCAAGTTAGATAAAAAAAAAATTAAATATGACGGATAATTTCTTTGAGTTTAAAATCTATAATATGTTTAACAGTACTAGGATAGGTAATATGTATTTAGGGTTGTTGAAATAAAAAGCATGTTATGAATGATATGATCTTACTATTTTTATTATTATTATTATGTAAACAAGTGTATAATGTGTGTAGAAAGTATAATATATGTAAATGTATGTAAATTATGATGTATATATGATATTTGTCTGTATGTGGTGGCCGATCTTGTCACTTTAAACTGTGTAAATATATATATGTAAAGTATTCAGACAGTATTACATCTAATCTACACATTACAGACATACCATATTGTAAATAAACTAATAAAGGTGATATGGCTGTACCCATACTTAAACATAATAATCTCTCTCCTTTTTAAAAAAAAATAAGAAAAAGAAATAGTGACCACGGTATACATCATATTAACCCTATTCCTTTCATATCTGTCATTTTGATGAAATTGGATCAAACTTGCAGGGGTTTCTATATTATTAGTGTAAATCATATCTAATACACTGTAGCGGTTTGGATGGGTGCCTCATTTTGTTCTACCCCATCTTCAATAGAAGGCATGGTCTCACTTTAAAGTAGCTAAGTCTCTAACTCAATGTAACCCAACGTCTTCGACATTGAAAACACAAATTATTTGTCAATTTAAAACAACATTGATGTTGTGATCACACTGGGAAAAGATGGACTTCTGATATCCAAAATTTAAGACAAAAAAAACCCACAACATTTTACCATTGGTACATGAATCGTGTACCATAATGTGTTTCAGCGCCATTTGTAACCAGGCTAGACATATTCCACAAGTCATGTCAAACGGTGACCTTATATTCTTATCTGGAGAGCAATGGCAATAAATACTATCGACGTAGACTGGACTAACCAGACGCTAGAGATGGCCATTTGATTGAAACGTCTGGCGTATTTCGCCGAACATAACTGATAAGAAATTATAGTAAAACCAAACAATTAAAGATACATTATGGGAGATATTTATAGAGAGTTGGTCATTCTTGCTATAACAGTTCAAAAGTAGATGATGAAAGAAGAATATATTGAAAAATTCAGTCAAATTACTTTATTCTGAACATAGTTATCATCGTTGTAATATTTGCCTAGAAATGGTAGCGAAATGTGTCTACACCTTCGCCGAACGTTTGATTGACAGGCGTTAACTCCACCTACATATCTCGATTATCAAGTAAAGTTTTCAATGGCATACGGAAACGCTTTACAGCGGCCTCGCTAAGTACACTCTATCATTTAGCCTCGATCTAACTGACGTATTTTCATCAGGTTACCCCTTATCTGATTTAATCAATTAGTGAAATCCTATTTAAATCCGAGCTGTAGCCGAGCCATCCGTGGGTCTACAGAGTTGATTTTGGTCTTCTTGTTTAAATAAAGATCTAATTTATAATTTCTATAACATCTGAAGCCTAAATTAAGACTTGCAATAATTAGATTTAGCTCTTGCATAATGCATGTTTAAATGTAAATCAGTTAATATACATTTATATTATATTATATATGCGTTTCGACCTATTTTTGTCAGTTTCTAGATCCCAAATATTAGCGATTTAGCTCCTGTAACTCTGTACATCTTATCAAGGCCTTCACGTAATGCCCTGGATATTTCGGTACTAATTTCGATGGAAAAATTCACCCAGCTTGAGAGCCTATCCGATTCCTCGATCATCGCGAATACCAGGGCCTAAAATAACGTGCCTTGGAGCACGAACGTGCCTCGAAATGAAAAATCCGTGCTTCGAAAATAAGAAAACCGTGCTCTGAAAAATTGTGTAGTGCTCTAAAAAAAAAGTGTTGTCAGCGATGCCTCCTGACCTCTAATTGAGTGTTTGTTCTTGTGGTGTGGTCAGTTGCACAGATCAGATATTATCGTAACGAAAGTGGTGTGTTTTTTTCCTAGTGCTGAGTTTTCATGCGAAAAAAGCTGCTCGCGACAAAATAAATTCCTATGTAAACTGCACCAGAATAGTCCACAGATGCCGGTTTCAAGCTCTCAATTTTCAAAATTTTCGGGGGGAGGCCCCCAGACCCCCCACCGGCGCGCTTCGCGGCTCCGGGGACTCTAAATCAGTGCTCTCAGAATTTAACCTTATTTTAGGCCCTGGCGAATACCAAGTCTCACGCTTTCTACCTAAAATGTTATACCTGTGATAATCGAGTTAAAAAGTTCAAGGTTCTTTCAATGTCAGTGTTTCCGTGGAGGTAGCCTATCGAGCTAAATCTATTTGTTATAATTAATTAATGAAAGCTCAATTTTCGTCAAGGTCGCTGAGATGTAAAAAAGGTTAGGGTACGTGATTGTACGTTAGGGTTAAGCAGTGGACACATTAGCCGAATCGTTCGGCATAATCAATCGGCGCCAAATTGTATTCGGCCGAATGGTTGGACACACTACGCGAATGCTTCGCCCAATTCACCAGTCGATTGCATCACATGATAAAACCTGGCGGCGTCTATGTCTTCAAACAATTATGTGACTTCTCGATATGAGTGGTGATTGGGTAATGAATTCTACATTCGGCCGAATGCTTCGTCGAAGCGGACACACTATAGGCGAATATAATTCGACCGAATATATCAAACATGAATCATTCGGCCAAATGACAGTGGATACACTAGGCAAATTTCGACACCGATTGATTCGGCTGGATTATTTGGCTAGTGTGTCCACCGCTTTAGGGTAAGCATTAGGACTAGGTCTAGGGTTAGGGCACGTGATTGTTGGCTAGATTGTAGGTTAGGGTAAGCATTGGGGCTAGGTCCAGGGTTGGGATTAGTTGCTAGCCCTGTTTACATCTGGTGGCCTTGAACCAAACTTTCTTGAAGTATAATGGCCTTATCAAATTAAATCTAACCGATTGGACGCTCCTGTTCACGTGTGTGCAGTAAATTGAGATTAACGTACCTATAAGTCCAGATATTGTGTGTAGGATAAAGCACGAGACTGAGGTTATGCTTATAAACCGTCTATGTTTACATGTACGCATGACTCGTTCGAAATTAACACGTGGTCATACCCGGATTTATCATCTAATTTTGACATAAAAGTATTTTTCTCTATTATTCTAGGTACATTATTAAGAGTGTCCAATTTAAAAGGCGTATCTTTCATCCAGCAGTTAAAAAATCTGAGGTTCAAGCATGGGGCTTCGGAGGCTCTACCGTTAATGGCGAAATTAGATACGGTTTATCACTTGAACTAAAAACCGAAATTGCTCCCGTTTTCAATCTGTTTCTTATCTCACTACAAATGAAAACTCGAAACTGTTCGCAGCTTTTAGCATTCGGAAATCGTTTAGACGGTGGAAAATTTTCTTCATATTCTTGACACGATTTTTAATGACATCCAAAACATCAATGTTATCTATGCGATTGTTTTCGACAATTTTCTCCCACTCTTGAAAACAGTTGTGAATGTTCCCGGCCCTAAATTCGTCAGTTCTTCTAAAGGGGATTAAGCGCAAACCTGGATGTAACTCTTTTTCAATTACGTCCACTGCCGTGGATGTTCTGTACACAATAATGCATTGCTGTCATAAGATATCCGGGAGACCAAGTTGTTTATGTAAGCTCCAACATTCGACTAAAAAAGTAAAACATTTTCATTGGGGAGAACTTATTTTTTGAAACAATTTCTAGCAAAATTTCCAAATTCATTACAATTATAACACCTTGGACCTGATCTTTATGATGTAGGTCTATACCCATTAAGGATCGGTTCCTGAACAAAACCACCATGCATTTCAGGCATCGTGTTCCTTTTTCAAAATCTTAGACTCGTTAGCTGTTGACAGCATGGCTATGGTTAAGCTCCCTACTCGAGGATGAAACTTATAATTGAAACGTTGTAAAACAAACGAGAAGTATTCACTCTCAGGATGATTCGTCTTCCTAGCTCTTTGTTCCAAAATAATTAGCTTCTGCAGAAAAACGTCTGGGTTAAAATCAAATGTTCGACTACCGTATTCTTTCACCTGACGGAGAGCGGATTCGACTGATTCTTCATTTTGAACTTTTTGCTGTTGATCAAGTACCCTTTTTAACTCCGCTACCTCTTTCTTAATTTCAGTCTGAAATAACAAGTTGAACCAGTTATTCAAATCAGAACTCATTTCTGACAACTCATTTGTTCTTATGTTACCAACAAAATCCTTCGACATCATCGCTGCTACGCGATCACAGATGTATATTTTTGTAAGATTTTTGAGGACTTCCATCCAACATGAGCTTGAATATTTTGATCAAAAACGCCCAACAATTTTAATGTCATAGCACATGCGCCTCTTGCAATGTGTGGTGTTTCACCAGCCCACAAACCTGCATTATGCAAATGGTTCTTTAGACGCATATTCATACCAGACGATGAAACGGGTTTATTTTTACCTACATCGACAAGAGAACGACATGAGCGAAATAAAAAAAAACTGTCTTAGGTTTTCAAAATTTTTGAATCGCAGAACGACAAATAGTCCTGCAAACCAAACAATAGGACACAATTCTCTATTCTCATTAAACATTAAAGGACAATATTGGTGCCAGTCATTATCACATATGTGATAGAACTGGTTAAACACGTTCCAAATATTATGTCTGTTCTCGCCCATATACAACTACGACAATAAATAACAAAAATTATGCATTAAGCCTGTCGCAACGCTGGATCAGACGTTTATTATATTATAGATACATAATTCTTGATACAAATACATATATAGTTATAACTTTACATTCGGTCCTGGTCTAAAAAACCGGAGATAAAACTTTATAAGACAAATACTCTGGAAAAACCTATGGACCCCTTCAAATCATTATATGAAAAACACTGAAAACTTGTAGTTTTCAAGTCGACGAAAGAAGCTAGAATGACACATCACACACTTATAGACAAGCACGCACGTGCATGTCACATCTAATTAATATTCATGTCATGACCTACGAACAGACAACTATTTTCAGCTATACGTTGAAACGCTGAAAATTAAATGTCTGTTCTCGCCCATATACAACTACGACAATAAATAACAAAAATTATGCATTAAGCCTGTCGCAACGCTTAGAATCAAAGAACGGGTGAGAATGGTTGTGTTTATTGCTTAAAAACTACCTCGTGGGTTTTCTCCGGGTCCTCCAGCCTCCTCCCACCCCCAAGACCCCCACGCGCAAGCGAACCACTGAAATAAAACCAAAACCACATCCCAGCACCGAAACGTCCCAGTCCGCACCGAGCGGACGCCAAACCCCATCTCTCTCTCCCTCTCTCTAAAAACTACAACTGTAACTCTCGGGTAACCTGTAACCGACTATCTAATGAATCTACAATATAGCCGTCCTTGGCTATTTCGCTTTTCCAACGCACATGTCGCTTTAAACATCTTTCCGTTACATTTGATTGCGCGGCCATGGATACACCCCCTGACCTAAGCGAATGTAGGCCAATATCGGCCTCTTGTCCACATACCTCTTTAAGACGAGAGATAACGGTTTCTCTCGCACGTGTATAACTGATTGGTTTATTTCTATTAACGAGTCTACATTTGAATTTCGATCGAAACATTGGTTTAAAAAAGAAATCATTCGACGTCAAAGATATATTACAATGATGAATATACCTATTAATTATATTTAGTGGACAAGCGGCCGTATTACCTTGACTAATTACAACAGTATTGCCCGGTCTATATTGGTCGGTTTTACTCTTTCTTATGTAAAGCGAAATATATGTATCATGCAATGTTATTTCGCTACATTTCAAGGAACTGGCTTCATCAAAGCGAAGAAAACCATTAAAGCATAAAACAATATAGGCTAAATCTCTCAATATTAAACAATCATTTGAATTATGATATTTTGTACACAATTCAATTATCTGTTGAGAAGTTACTATCGATTTTCTGTTTTTGGATACACTATTATGCCTCTTAACGTATTCCACGAGGTTCTTCACATAATTATTTCCAGTTGGATCCGGCTCGTTGCGCGTTGAATGAGCCCACTTAATTGAATAAATAGAATTCTGAATAACCGATGGTGATTTTCAACTGTCGATTAAACTCGTTAAATATAATGCCACATGAATAGGTTGCGCAGGAATGACGTTAAATTTCTCCTTTTCTGCAAATTCTGACCATCGTTTAAAACCACTGTAATAACTTTTTACAGTATTCTTGCTTTTAGATTCCACTAAATGATGCGCTGAACTTCTTGTTAATGTTTGAACATTATCTGATGTTTGGTTACTTAACTGAGCATCTCGAACGTCTTGTTTGAGAGATTCCTCTAACCCTAAACCTGAAATCAGATCATGTCATACAATTAATTTTTAAAGCGATCATATTAAACTCGACTTTCTTGCTGCCGAAAATACCGTTCTTTCCATATCTTTTCCTAATGTGCTTTGCACTGAACATTTCTTGACTTACAATATACTTTAGAAAAGAACTCCCATCATGTATTTTAGGCCAGTACGGTGCTGATATCCATACGGGGACTACAAGAGTACATTCTTTCAGTTTTTCTTTTATTATCTTATCTATTGTGTTTGATACTAAATATGGAGGTGGAACTAGCCAATTATTTTCTCCGGACCAAGAAGTTGAAAAAGCATCAACCCCACTAGTATATGGACACCAAACTTTAGAACTAAATTTGCAACATTTGGCATTATATTCGTTCGAAAACCTGTCAAATGTATGTGGTCCAAACATGTTGTCAAGTTTGTGAAACATAAAATCATCTATTTGCCAATCGTCTTTATCCGACTGTCGACTCAGTCTGTCAGCTTTTTGATTACATTCCCTGGCTATCCACACAGGGATAACCTTGATATCTCTTTCCCTACAAAATTTGTTTATCTCTAATGATTTACTTTGGAGAATTTCGTTACGACTCCCCTTCTCAACAATATTAACCACGTTTTTACAGTCGGTATAGAACCGCAAAGTGTACCCTTCCAGGTCACGCCCACATGAAAATAACACACGTTTCATGGCTTCAAGTTCTCTCCACGTAGAACTTTGATTGCTCTCACAAAAGGACCAATGTCCCACGAACTCTTGGTTAGTCGCTAATGGCGCTTTGGCCAACTACTACCGGAGCATTCCAACTTGCGTTTGACTCAACAACTTTGTACAATTCTCTTTTTCTCAAAAGAACTAATTTGCCAATTCCAGGCTGCATGGATATTACTTGTCCGACTATATTTGCTACAGTTCTGACTTTTATCAACTCGTTTTGACCAATTTGATCGATAATCATGTTGATATTCTGAATTAATTTTACTATACGAGAATCAGACACATAAACATTCCCTTCAGAAAAATCCCATTTGAGACCTAACCACTGAATGTTTTGCTGTGGACACCACTGACTTTTACTCTCTGCTATGAGAAAACCACATTCTATTAAATCAGATCTTACTACGTCGCTTACTTTTCGAGCCTCGGCGAAATTATTTGCCCCTCCCAAGCCATCATCCAAAAACATGACTATCTTTAACCCCTTATTTCTCCAATAGGAAATCAATTCTCTTAACGTTTTAGTAAATATGTATCCTGCTGTAGAATTTCCAAATGGAAGTACATTAAAAACATAGTATTTAATAACATCGCCAAAATCCCAGGAAAACCCAAGGTATCGTCTATGGCCAGGATAAATTTCTATGTGATGATAAGCAGAAGATAAATCGTATCCAAATACAAAATCGCCTTTCTCAAATATTTGCTTTGCAACAGTAGCGTCTTCATATTTAAATTTATATTTATATAGGTGGGGATTAATATGTCTACAATCTAACACAAGACGAAGTTTTGATTTGTTTTTGGCTACAGTTAAAGGGTTAATGACTTCTGGTTTATGAAATATACTATTCAAAAAAAGTAGGGGATATTTGATTTTTAAGTGTTATTAAAGTCACCTAATGAAACTGACGAAGAAACAAATGACAAAATGAAATGAAGTTCACATTCATCGATTTATTCCAAATGATCGTTAGACTAAGTAAGGCACAGACTGACCATTATAAGGGTAAAATGATACCCGGGGTCAAACAGCAAAGTTACCACAGCATCACAACCAAGTCAGTAACGGGTAAATCCTCCTCTGTTTGCCAAACAAGCATTGATCCGACGTGGCATACTCCTAATGAGACGTCTAAGGTCATTTTGGTCCAGATTGTCCCATTCCTGTTGCAACGCAGCAGCAAGTTCTTGGACATTGGCAGGACGTTGTTGACGTTGACGTAACCTCTGTCCAAGCATGTCCCAGACATGCTCGATGGGGGAGAGGTCGGGACTCAGTGCTGGCCAAGGTAATGTGGTGATGTTCTGTTGTTGGAGGTAACCTGTAACGATCCTGGCCCTGTGACATCTTGCGTTGTCATCCTGGAAGATGAAACGGCGGCCATGACGTCGTGCGAACGGCACAACATGGACTGCCAAGATGTTGTCCCGGTAGTACTGGCATGTAACACGCCCTGCAACAACATGTAAAGCCGTTCTTCCAGCAACAGTGATGCCTCCCCACACCATAACAGAACCACCCCCAAATCGATCATGTCTGATGACGTTAACGTCTTGGAAGCGCTCGTTTCGACGACGCCACACCCTCCTACGTCTGTCCAAAAAATCAACAGTGAACCTTGACTCATCTGAAAACATCACATTGCTCCAGCGTCGATTATCCCAGTGTTGACGATCCCTACACCAACGACGTCTTGCCTGAATGTGATGATCTCTCAAACAAGGGATCACGCGAGGACGTCGGGCGCGAAGGTGACCCCTATGCAGTCGATTCCGAATCGTCTGGCCACTCACTCTCACACCAGTGTCTGTTTGAAGACGAGCGCTGATCTGATTTGCTGTGATGACACGATTTCTCAAGGCCAAGGTACGGATAAATCGATCCTGGGCTTGAGTTGTCGCCCTTGGTCGACCTGAGCGTGGTCTGTCCTGTACAGATTGTGTATCACGGTATCTGGACCATAGCCTGCTTATGACAGACTGAGAAACATTCATCGTCCGCGCCACAACCGCCTGTGTTGTGCCGATCTGTAGCATGCCAAGGGCACGTAACCTTTCATTTTGGGTAAGCCGACGCATATCAAAATTTGTTTTCTGGTCACTAAAACAATTAAACTGATGTTTCCACCCTGGAATTCAATGCCACAATGACTGTAACATTCAAAGTCAGAGTCGTGCAAATCTTGGGTTGGACCCCCATGATGATCCCAAGCATCACCTGCATTCCATGCGGTAGCTATTGGTGCGTTTGGGCGTCACATGTAACTGGAAATGTTTCTTCTGTTAGGTTCTATAGTGACTTTTTTCGTAGTCATTTGCATATTTTAGTATTATGCCCCCAAAATCAAATATCCCCTACTTTTTTTGAATAGTGTATTTCAGAAATGCAACCTTTAAACAGTAAATTTTGAATTTCTTTGGTTACGAAATCCGGCTCGCTTAAAGCCGATTTATTGTTTTTTTTAAAGCTACAGAACATGGCACAGTATGCAGAGGGAGTTTATAGCCATGTTTAATTACTTCTAAAATGTAAGGATTACAACCTATCTCCGTCCATTTGAAAATAGCTTTTCTTAGACGGCCTACTGGGCTATCTATTCCCTTTTTGCCAACTTTACCGGCTAATTGTGCGAAATCAAACAGAGATTCGCCCAAAATATCTGGGCTATTACTTATCTTATCTGCCCTGTTATTGCTGGCTGCCTGATTAATTTCCCTGCATTCGTTTCGCCAGTGGCCGGCTTTCCCACATGCAAAACATAAACCAGGTTTGAAATTTCTATGGTTGGTCTGTAGTTGCTCAGATCTCTGGTTGTGGACTACATATGGCGTAAACCGATTTTTTGGTAAACGACGCTGCTTCGCTTTGACTTTACGGAAGGCAGAAGATTCAGCCTTCTGGATCTTCTTTTCATCGTCGGTATCATCTGCGATGCTGTTTAGATCATATTCTTCTGCAGCCATACATCCATATTGTGAACTATCAGCTAACTTGATCAGTTTCTGACGGTGATTTATGACGTCTATACCTTCGCTAATCTTGGTGTTCAATTCATCGGCGATCGCGCCTTCAAAATTATCTTGTAGTAAATATTTGGCTTCATACAATTTCTGGGCGACTTTTGAGTTGGCCTTGTGTTGCTCTTCATTCCCCTTCTTATTAAATTTATATGACGTCTGACTTAGTTGCTCAATACGAGCTACCTGAGATTCACTTAGATTTCGTTGATTCTCGCTAATCTGTTTTTGAAATACATTCAGTTTGGTTGAAATCAGATTGTCTATTTTATCTAACATAGATGACTGTGATTCTAAAACTTTAGATGATATAAAACTTGATATTGCCGCCTGATCCATTGTTGAAACTTGTAGTTTTCAAGTCGACGACAGAAGCTAGAATGACACATCACACACTTATAGACAAGCACGCACGTGCATGTCACATCTAATTAATATTCATGTGTCATGACCTACGAACAGACAACTATTTTCAGCTATACGTTGAAACGCTGAAAATTAAATTTTATCACAGAGATCATTGCTACGATAGATGAATAATCAATGTTTCAACAATAGGAAGTGACGAACATAAAAGGAAAACACGAGTTATCCCTCTATGTAACTGGCTGAAGTGACGGGTGATAACAAGATAATGGGCGAATTTCTGCTCACTAAAAAGTTGTTATATGAGACTGTAAGAGTATTTCTGACAATTCCAAAAAGTAATTGCATGTCATTACATAGGAGAACACGAGAAAAATAGAAACAGTCCTTACATTCACGGGTGTTTATTCATTCTATACTTATAAAAACATGGTAATGCACGGACTTTTTCAATTTTTCTTTCATGTTCTCTTATCTAGTGACAGTCAATTTTGTTTATGAATTGTCAGATATCCTTTCAGTCCCATACAACAACTTTTGGTCTTCGAAGGAATTATTAGTGAGCAGAAATTCGATTATTTATCTGTTATCACCCGTCACTTCATTCAGTTATATAAAGGGATAACTCGTGTTTTCCTTTTGCGTTCGTCACTTCCTATTGTTGAAACATTGATTACTCATCTATCGTAGCAATGATCTCTGTGATAAAATAATATTTGGAACGTGTTTAACCAGTTCTATCACATATGTGATAATGACTGGCACTAATATTGTCCTTTAATACAAAAACTCTCGACGTTCCCTGGGTAGTTTTCCCTTCCACCATATGAATTAATATCCCTCCGCTATCAGGTAAGTACCTTACATTTTCTGCTCTCAATCTCCCAAGATCGCCAGCTCTATCCCCTGAAAAGCCTATGAACCTAAAGTAGGCATCATCCCTATTTTATAAACATTGTTCCTTTATAGATAAATTAGAGTTAGACAGGAGGAACTTTAAATATCGAGAATGCTTCAATATCTTCTCTAAAAACAGGGGTTTCGCCTGTTTCGGAACAACCATAGCCACACTTTGCTCAATTTTGATTGCTTCCAAATGTTGTTTAATAGCCAAAGATGCCATGGGATTCCCTAAACCAAGTTGCTCATTCCAATTTGAGCCCCTACCTCGATCTCTATCAAACTGTCAAGTGAGGAGGTTGCCCGGCGGATAGGCAACTACACTTTTTCTACGCTAGATGTATTGCATTCTACAGAAGATATCGCTTGTGTGATAAATTTCATAATCTACTCCGATATCTCCTTAGCAGATATCGCTTTACATGAATTTGATTGGTCAGTTAAAAAGGGACCACTTTTTGTATTTCAAAAGAACAGTTCATTTTTTATTAAAAGTAACTTCTTTTTTTCTTTTTTTTTTATTAAAAATGAATTATTTTTATTAAATTGACTTTGGAAACACTGGGTCAATATAAAGGACTTTGCAATGGTTGAATTGCTGTCAAAAAATGATTTATCACTACGCCGTAATGTAATCAGGTTCTGTAAAAGTGAGGTCTTAGCAAAGAATTATATTTATTTATTTGTGCACGTAAGAAAGGATTGGGTGATAAATAAAATCTCCTACTCGTCTTTTTTGATACCAAAAAATATCAACACTCGTTTTTGTTACTTTATCAACTTGTGTTGATATTTTTTGATATCTAAAAAGACTCGTAGGAGATTCTCTATATATCCGAATCATGCAAACGTGTAAAACGGAAATCAACCACGCTATTTGCTCTACCAGATATAGTCCAGAGACAAAATGTATCTAACAAGATGCATCCCCTTCCTCACTTGCTACCATATTTTGTTCTTCAATCGTATTGTTGGTTGTTGGGGTATCTGTTAATGAACCAATTAATTTAAGAACCAACATTTTCAACATGTTTTTTAATCAATTTACAGAGTGGGAATAAATAAAGCTATATTTTGATATATATATATGTGTGTGAATTGGTGTTGAAAATGAACTCTTGGTATGACTACTTGCGGGGTCTAATAATCGCAGTAAAATGACTCCTCGATCATTAATTACTTCGTGGTATTACTGTATATGTGTTTTAGAACACAGCGATAAAGACCAAATTAAAGAGTTTGTAAACATGTGTGAGAGTTTTGAAGATTTTTGTTGGCACTTGCTAGAAGTGTTCGGCTAAAGTATAAAGGAAGAGACTATTTTATGCGGGGTTATTGACACTGTTAGAGTTTTTGAGATTTTCTTGTCTAGATCACTCGGATTTTTATGCTGGGTTACTGCCCCTGCCAACAAAACATTGTAAACCCCTGTTTCGAAGCTTATTGTTATATAACTATTACCTGTGGTCATGGAGTCGGTATGTAAGCATATACAGTTATTCATACTATTGACAGGTATACACATAGTACCAACAGGACAGGATTCAAACATACAAGCTCCCATGCTACGATGCTATAACAGTGGGTGCTTCCTTAATAATTTGTTTAATAATTAAAAAATAAGACAGTTGTTTTCACAAAGAACAAAATTTCTTAGTTTTAAGCCAAAATAAAGTATTTAATTGCCTTGATCTGATGTGTTACTTTTATTTTTGTTTCGAAAGAAGCGTAAGTCGGTTCATTTACTACGATTAGTTTCAGTTTTTGGCTTTAAACTCCGACACAGATATAGCCGAGGCTACGTTTACAGCTCAGCAATGGCCTTTTTTTAGGGCGTAAAATTTCGGACACGGGCTGTGGCATCCTAAAAATCAACATATAAATTCTTTTGGAATTGATTGTCTAATCGACACCATAATAAAACAAAACAATTACTATTACAGACAGGTAACGGTAGTCGAGCGACAGAGTTCTGTACCATCTTCTAGAAAGTCCCGAGTTCGAAAACCTGAGTAATTAGGCTGAGAAAAACGTCGGGCTCAAACGCGGTTCTCACTTCTCAGTGAACGTAAAAGAACCTTTGGTAGATGGAATTGTCCTTCCCGCATTGTACACATAAACAAAGAAATAAATGACCTGGGTATTTTGTTGACAAGGTAAACCCCATTTATTTCCTGACTTTCTTTTGGAAATTTAATGCAATAAAATGAGTTCCATTATAAAACAAAACTTAAAGGACATGTATAACTTACTGGCATCCAGTGATTTGACTGAAACGCACTGGATGTTCACCATGAAAATTCAATGTAGAATTCACTTTTACAAATTGACAGGATGGCTGGGTGTCAGAAAAATAATAATTATAACCTTGACACAAAGCGGAATAAAGACACAGATTATAACATTGGTGTTCATTCTTAACTGTCACCTTGATGTATGGTGGACTAAAAACGCCATAATTATTTGGCTTTCTTGAGTGGTATGAACACACATGACCACTGATAGCATGTGAAACAAATACCAAAAGAAAATACCGAAGCTGTCATCATTAACACGTTCCGCCAGAACTAAATTAACGTACGCTTACATGATTAACAATAAAAGTTTATAAATAATAAATATTGTGGAACCTTCTGTTTATTTTAAACTGGTGAGGGGAGAGAGAGAGAGAAATGGGGTTTAACGTCCACTCGACACAAACTAGGTCATTTCGGGACTAACATATGGTTTAATTTTTTTTTATTTCAATAATTCACTTGCGCATAGGGGTCTTTAGCAGTGGGAGGAAACCAGAGGACCCGGAGAAAACCCATGAGGTTGGAAAGGCGACCCTACTCCTTGTCACATACAACCAGAGAATCAAAACCCCGCCAGTTGACTCAATGACAGACCGTATGACACACCGCACGCGTGCTAACCATTCGGCCATCCAACCCCCCAAACTGGTTAGGATAAATCATGTGAATCCTTAGATGGCATGTTTATTATTGAAGTGTGTCAATGATTTGGTGCCTTACACCGAGCACCAGTTATCAACGTTTGCTTCTTGACTTGCTAACAAGTAAAATATCAGAATATTTCGTATCCGATTCATATTAAATCACTTTACAAAAACGACATGTTTCGTTCACGACCCCTTTTTCTATTTGTCAAAACTTTCAGACACGTTTGCTTAAAAAATTCCTTTTTATATGCCTCTGTGGGTACAGTTTTCAAAGGCTTGGCTACACCCATGTGAAGGGGGCTTCTTTATTTTAAGAAGGACGGGAGTTGTTTTATGACTGGGCAGTTTGATGTGGGATACTTTAGGTTGCATGATATTCAAATATGGTGACTTAAATGCAATGTGGTATGATGAAGCTTCCAAGACTGTCTTACACATGTCTATATTGCACCATAATTTATTTGATGAATAACAGCTGAACATCATTATGTTTCATTGACAATTGTTTATTTTTTGATGAGAGAAATATACAAGAATTGAGGAGGCAATCATTTAGAAAATAAATACACACATATATATATATTTATAAAAAATAGGACAATGAATGCTTAAAGCTAAGAAAGAGCACAAAGATTAACTTAATAAGACCCGCTTTCTGTATAATATACCTTACTAAATGATGAATTTATTCACATAACTGTACAGATTATATATCTAGTATAAATAGAGGCCTATAAAAACAGCTGAATTTTATTTCAATAAGAATGTCTACTAGCTAGATTTTATACAGATGATTCTAATAATGGATAAGAGTAGAAATTTTGTAAATTTACAGATATAAATATAGTTCGCCAATTAAAATACCTATATAAAACATATCCACACGACAGTTAAATTTTGTATTGTATATAGACTAATATAGAGACAGTCGCTATCTATTTTATATTCAGGCTGTTTTAGAAAGTATTAAAGACAAATATCAATACACAGATAAGATGTAGTGTTTCTAAGTTTAAAGGAGAAAATGATAAAAGGCACTAATTGTAATCATATCACAAATATCGGTAGAAATTCTCTAACAACCTTTTTTTCATCATTTATAGATTGGCATTAAAAAACCTCTACTAAAAACCTAAGTGTAATAGAAAACAATATATTGCACACAGTTCAGGTTTCAGTTTTGCATACAACATGGACTTGCATTGAGAATATAGATTGAGAAATATTGGATACAAATATGATTATTTTTTTTTATAAATAAAAACAAATTACAGTACATGTACCAAAACTGAAAGAAACAACAAAAACACAGGAAGATAATTAAATTGATAAAAATGTGGATGGAAGTTGCCCCTAGGATTGGTACAAGCCAAAAAAAAATGGGCTCAATTTATTGTAAAAAAAATGTTTTGATGATAGAATGAAGATGTTTGTAAAGTATTTTAGATGATCAAGAACTGACATTTAGCACTATAAATATATAACCATAACATTGTAAACAATTAACTTTTGTTTAAACTTGATTTACTGAAGCTATGATATTTAAAGATTCAACATCATAGCTTCAATAAATCTATTTTAATTGTATGTTAATGTAGTCTTTAATATCTTTAATTTAAATATTAGAACATAAAACTCCATCTAAATGGCTGCTAGGTTTAAAACCCAAACCAAGCTTCATATATTTGTGCTGGTATTAACCAGTGAGTGCTAAAGTTTGGGGGTTCATATAATTTGCCAATTTTCTTTTTTTCAAACATTGTATAATCTGGGTTGACTTGGGGTCACTTTCTACAAGAAAAATTGAAGCTGTTGCCCCATAATATTAAAATAAATGGCTGCCATCATGTTAGTAGGGGACTGTTAATTGATAATATGATCATGGCTTTATATAACCTGAGATCAATTTACTAAATACTAGATAGTATTATGACAAATATAAACATACACCAAACAGTACAATTTTCATTCCATATTTATCATTTAATTCCTATTAAAAAAATATGTATAGCAAACAGAGATAAAATAATACCAGCTCAATATCTGTGTTTAAAAGACATTCATTTATACTATCAGTATCAATCAACAAGTTACAGGTTTAAAATACCTAACCCCAGGCTAAAAACAAACTGCTAAATTCCTTATAGTACATACAAATACAATAGGTTAGTTTAAATATAAAACCAAATGATTAACCAAGTACTCCTCTTCCATACAATTCAATCTGATGATGCCATTTATACTGTTACACATACACAAACAAAAAATATTTATTTACTACATCAAGGACTCTAAAATGTCCAAATTGAATATTAAATATCCATTTTCACAAAAAAAAATAATTAATTTACAATTCATAATATTGAATTAATTGAAAAAAAAAATTCATTTACAATTCATTATGTTTTTGTGAATGTGTTTAAAAAATCATGTTTTTATTACAAATAATAAATTCACAATGAATTTGATTAGATATTTAATAATATTGAAATAATGAAAAGTGACCTAGAGACAAACATATCCAAGGTTTGTTGTACAATAATAAAGGTGGTTGAGTATGTAAATAAATGATAAAGTGATATATATGATAAAAACAATGACAAGTATTACAATCTATGTACATATTATATATCAGTAGGTAAAACAGGCTTTTTATCATATACAAATATTAAATATCTATACAAAAAATATAATGGATGGTACATTGTACAAATTATGTACGAAAAGTTCCCAGCTCTACACAGATTAACATCTGTCACTCACAAAGTTCAATTAGGCTATCCATTTACAGTCAACAATTTCAAATCTTGCAACAGTAGTCAAAATAACCTTTAGGAATCCTAGCCAACATTTGAATGTTATCAATTTGTTTCTCACAAATTGTTTGCAGAGATCCCTGTTGTCTTCAGAAGTTGGATTAAATAGAAAGAGTTATCTCCCTTCCTCACTCCACAGCAAAACCACACGTCTCTTCAACAGCACACGTTAGTTTACTATAAAACTTCTCATAACTTTCATATGGAGGGATGTCAATTCTATTAAAACTGAAAAAAAAAACCAACAACAAAATACATTAATCTTGAAATTACAAAATAGTCTGCAGTGGATCTCAGATCACGAGAAGGCATGAAAATAGAGAAGCTTCTGTAATTATGCACATGAACATTCGTTGTTAAACCAGCTTTTCATGAAAACTTTTCACTAAGACTACACTCGTAATAATCTCCACCCAACTTGCATCACACAGGTTGTGACTGGCGACGGAAAGTAGAGGTCTTGTTGTAACAGACAGACTTGGTCACTAACATGCCAAATATTATCACAGACTGTCATTTTGACAGGCGACCATTTAATTAATATTTTAAAGGTTGTAACAAAATATGATAATATTTTTTAATAGAGGATCTGAGGATGAAAATACATCTAACACAACTGGGTCATTTTATGATTAGCATTCTTAAATCCACAAGCAAATCGGTGGCAGTCAAAGATCTAGATTTGAACCTCCTGAATAATACTTACCAGGTATGTGCTTTAGGAAGGTTAGCTGTATTAATATCAACTTGATGTATGGTAAATAACCGTGGACCAGCTGCTCCTGTTGAACCTTATAAATAGCAATATACATCTTTAACTCATGTATTGTAAACAGTGTTAGATCAAATATGTTTATAGTTCCTAGATAATTATTAAGCTGATTTAAAACAGTCAATCTGATATTTAAAATTGTCAAGCTGATATTTAAAATGGCCAAGTTGATAATTACCTTGCAATGCTTTAAAACCTTGTAATGGGACTCGTGAACTACCAGTAACGAACTGTAGAAGTCGTGCTCTCATTTCATCACTATAACTTTCTACAGCTCGCCAAAACCATTTAGTAATATTACTATCTCCTGTACAATGCTTAAGCCGTGTATGTTTCTTCCAATCATTTATATCTATTTTACCTAAACCACCAATCATTAACTGTAATATAATATATATAATTTATACCTTCATATCATAGATTTATACACATAGGATTATTCAGTATTAAAGATAGTATCTTTATTTTGCCCATTAGAAGATCATCCTGTAGTCATCTTCATGTCTTTATTTTGCCCATTAGACGGTCATCTTGTAGTCATCTTCAAATTCTAGTAGGTTTTATTGCAAGTTTTAGAAATTTAATCTCTCAGATGCCCATTAAAACCAGTATGAATTTGAGGTAGGTTACAAAATTTTTTTTTCTTTCTGAATTCAACAAAACATTTTCTTTAAACTTAATTTGTCCAAACATTTGCAGAAAATGTTGAGATACAGCGTAAATCCATATTGTCAAATTAAACAAACTGACATTTCTTATAATTTATTTTAATAATGAAAACTCTTTTTTTTTTACCTCTAATTCTCTTTCATCAAAAGGCATTAATAAATGTTGTGGAATGATTTCATTAAATCCTTTCTGTAATGCTGAAAACTGGGCATCAATACCTTGCAAAAATCTCCATTGTACATATAATCTGTAAATACATGACATTATAATCAATAAGATTATCTGAATCAAACTAAATTGCGAGTATGATGTATTCAACTTTTAAATTGTTTGGGATTTCCATAAAAAAAAAAATAAAGGCTGAAAAAAGAAAGAGCTTAAACTGACCAGTTACAGATAAAGTCAGTCAAGATTGTTATTCTGTTTTCTTTATTTATAAAGGTAGAGAAATGTGAATGAACAATACGTAATTACTAATACCACAAAATATATGACAGTAGTTTAGACAAGGATAAGAAAATATATAATACAGATGAAAAGTTAGTACTAGTATGTCCTTGCCAACAACGTAAATAAAGACTAAACACATACTAAATACTGTATCTTCATCTATGATTAACTAATGAAGGTAAACTAAAATAGACTGATGAACAATGATAAGAAAGCTAAAATAAAACTGTAGATATATTTAACCACAGATAAATATAATAATATTAGAGATATCATTATCAACTGTGTAACAATGTATAAATCTATTGTTAAAATACTTGATGAGTTTACAAGACATGTAGAGTAATTTCATTGATCTTTATTTCTATCTCCTGTACAGTACAGATAGTTTAGTGTACTCTCTGTGTGAGATTTAGTCTAAGTAAATGGTAATAAAAACTATACCGATATGAGCTGCAATATTCTGTTTATTTATATGGAATTGTAAGATTATTGTGTTATTATGGAGTTTAGTAAATTCAGTAAGTACTGATCCAAATAAGCTCAAATAAATTTTAAAATTCACTAGAAATTTATACAACTATGTTAAACTCCTGTGATTGGTTTGAAATATGGTTGGGTTCGTATCTTTTCAAGTTATTCATATAAACACTTGTAAACATAGCTTGTGCACAAACCATCATCAGGTAGATTACTTTAACATGATCAGTACCACTTAACATCAATACTCCACCCATCCTTCTCTCCTATAACATCAATACTTACTTTACATATTCTTTTTTATTTTCTTCAGTTAAAGGCAAATTTTTACCACCAGGTTTCAGCTCATATTCTTGTACTTGACCAAAAGAACTATGTTCTACCGAAAAAGTATGATCTAAAACATCTTCAATATCGTTCTCCCTGAAATATATTATATATATTCAAATATCATTACAAATAAATAAATATTTTCTATCAGCTTTATAACACAGCCTGATAACCTTTAATCAAAGATATTAAAAACCATCATTTTGATACAGACTTCAGTTATTTAAATATATCAAACACAAATTTAATGACATTACTAACACCTTAAATACAGGAAAAATAAAATAACTATATTTCTGTGGAGCTTACAGATTGTCTAACAGTTTCAGATTAAGTCTTTGGTTTACAAAGGATAAACATATAAATATAGACTTACAGAATCCAGTTTAAACTTCTATGTAAATGAGGATCAACACTTTCTAGATCATCTATTGTTACAGGTTTAGATAATAACTGTTTATAAAAGGGCATAGTAAAACCACCATCTAAATAGTGACCATGAAATATAGCCATACCTATCACACGACCAACAAAGTGTAAATATGATAAATGGTCCTGAAATACAACAAATGAAAGCAAGTCAAAACCATAATCAAATTATCTGTTGTGAAATTTTTTCAGAGGGGATCTAGCTCTGATTGTAATTTTGTGTGGTAATAATGTATGGTACATTGCACTCTGAAAATGAGAGATAATGACCCCCCCCCCCACAAGAATTTTTCTTTAAAACTTTACCCAAGAAAGAAAATATGTTTTGGGCCTTTTAAACAAAAGTATTTGTTTGTATGATTAAAATACATGATTTAAATCTATTACATCTCTCTTATAAGACTATATGAATATTATATAATGTACTATATGTGTTTTTTTTATATGATAACATAAAACTTACTGGATTGATGCCAGAGTCTGGGTTGATTTGAAGAGTATAATTATCATCTCTAGAATATTGAAACAGACCATAGTAAGGATTCAACATTTCATGTGATAAAAGATAAAACCATTCTCTAGCTACACCACCATAATCCAAACCTTCTTCTCCTCGAAACTTCACCATTAAACGTTTTCTTAAATCTTTGGCTTTTATTTTCATCACTATGCGATATGAATCCTGTAACAAAAATTAAACATTTGAAATGACTAATCGTTACTTTTAGACTACAATAAATCATGTATAATTGAAAGCATGATGTATATTTAAGTACCTAGCAGTAAATGAATATGTAGGTCTCAAACTTTTTCCTTTCTTCACATTTATAACAATACTCTTCAAATTATAGCCAATAAATCAATGAATGAACCATTATACTATTTTATCAATTATAAAATTTTGAGTAAAATCAGCTAAAAATAACCTAAATAAAGATGCCTGATGCTTGATAAAGATATATGTAAGAGTATTGAAATGTTGCATGTAATAAACTAAGAAGTAAGGTTATAAAATTGTGTTATAATGAATGTTAAATAGATTAGTTGTAAATATATGATTACCTCAAAGATTTCTTCTCTCGACACTTCTAATCTACAGTGACCAGCAGGTGGTGCTAATGCTTGTAATTCACTTCGTAACAATTTGATTTTTTGAACAAGATCTCGTTTATATTTAGGCAAGGGTTCATTTTCTTTATTTTTTCTGTAAACAATTTAAGAATAAAAAAAATATAGATACTAACATACCTATTAGGCATCATTAGCAATGACATGTGTTTCACACTCCAAAATGTCAAAATACAGATAAATAATAAAAACATTACATAACGTTGGTTACAAAAATAAAGATATAATTCATGGCAACCAATTTTAGGGCTGGCAAGTATCAATAATCGCTGACCATCCGCCGATCAATAATCGATAATATCGGCAAATTATTCTTACTTAACAATTTGTTTTGAAAACATTGTGAGTTTATGCTGTAATATCATTATGTAGGCTATACATGTAGAATTTGTTTCATTGAATTGACAATAAATACTAGCATTCCATACCAAAACCAAGTTGTCGAAGTTTGACATAATCAACTTCATTTGGAAAACAGAACCGTCACCTCTCGATGTATGTTGTCACTCATGATCAGAACAATGAGTAAAATGTAGTTAATTTCCCTTTGAAATTGATTTCGAATTCAGTTCATTTCTCATAGTGATTTTTCATGCGCACAGAACACCTTACAGTATAGTGTCTTTATTTCAGGTTTTTGACTTTGTCACTATGAGATCTATATAATTTCAATATTCCACAATGCATTACATCCTGAGGAACTATCTGCTCTCATCATAAGCGGCCTTAGTCATGGCATTTTTACTCTGTGGCACTGGCGTCTCGCGTGAAAAACAAACGTGACTACCAATAATTGCGCTATTATTGATATTTTAAATCTGTATCGATTATCGGTCTTCAAAATGCTTTACCGACGATTATCGGCAATATCAACATTTACTGCTAGCCCTAGACAACCGTGGGATGATTTTCAAATAGATGAGTTAGAATAGTTTGGTTAGACAACTTACAATTTTTCTTGGATAAGGCGAATATTAATGGAGAGTCTGGGATCTGTAAACTGTGTTGTTCTAGAATGATGATCAACATAATAAACACGCCCTGTACCAGTTACTCGAGGTTCCCAGCCCTGTGGAAGAGGTCCTAAATCATCCTCTCTTAACTGTAGGTTCGAAATATCTCTGTAAATATATTCAAAATATACATGTATATTATGTTTAATAGTTTACCGTCTATTGTACATGTACCTTAGTTTTAAACAAACTTTAATGTACATTTATAAGGCATCATGGTTACAATCATCACTATCACAGTTTATATCATCATCACTATCATAGTTGATATTATAATTATCCCACAGTAGTTGTTGTTGTTCTTAGTGTTTAACGTCCCCTTCCACCAAATGCGATTTCGCAGACAAGTTGTCTTATTTTCATTTTTATTATCTTAGCGCACGTGTAGGGGTCTTTTCTGTGGGAAGAAACCGGTGTACCTCCAAGCCACACACGCTCACACCAGGGAATAAAAAAACAACCGCAAATCAGAGGTGACTGGCCATTTAGAGGCTGAAGCACGACACTCAAAACCACTAGGCCATCATATATACTTGTGAACTTTGGAATTACAGGTAGTATCATACATGTACATCATGGTTACAAAGTCTACAAGATTAAAGCAATTTTAATTACCTATTATATGTTTGGCAGAAATTAAACATAGTTTTCAGTAAAATGAGTTTTATGAGACCAATAGAATAAATATACGAAAGATCATTAATATTAATGTACATAATGTAAAGACCAATGTGATAATTAATGTTAACTTTGTTAAGACTATTAAGGGATATTTGTATGTTACAGTAGTTTTTATTTATTTAACAAGATAATGAGATAGTTTAGATTAGATGAAGTTAATATAAACAGCTATATACTTTACATCTATATATAAATACAGTTCAATATAAACTTTGTGTTCTTTGTCTTACATGTTTATATTATCTCAATTTACTAACTCTTTTAATACTGAATTTAATATACACCTTATAACCTTTATATAAGTTCTGGTGTATTCTATCAGATTTAAACTATGCCCATATTGGTTTATCTCTGCTACCAATAAACTATGGCAGCTTTTTATTACGCTTGAGCAGCATAGATCGAGGAAATTTCAATTTATCATAATTTTATAAATACTAAAAGGAATTGGACCATTTTTGGACTGATATTCATATTAGAGATCAAACTTTCACAATATCGTAGTTTGCAAGGGAATCTTATATAGCGCTAAATGGCACATTAAGCCTTTAATTACATGTTGTTATAATATGAAGGTTAAAGAGAAATCTCATCAACAAACAAATCTGTTTCCTCTGCTACACAAATGTTAATCCTACCAGTGTGAAAACAAATTTGGATCTGAACTTATTTATTTTGGGCAAAATCAATATGAACACAGTGTTTAGATGGTGTATTCAATAGTCCATAAATACAAGTTTATGGGTTCAATAGAAGACCGTATTATTTGCAATACAAAAGCTGTATTAAAAGAAGTATATCCAGTTTATTCTAATATTAAAGAATAATTTATATCCATGTTTAATTATCTGAATAATGCATGTATCTATAGCTGGTTGATGTAATGTTTATTGGTGTTATATAGTTTTTTGAGAGCCAGTGGTGTTTATTGATGTTATATAGTTTTTTGAGAGCCAGTGGTGCCAATTTTTTCCCAGAGATTAAACAGACACTTGGCTTTAGTCAAACGGCATTTTATCTATAACTATTTTATAAATGTTAGAATTGCTTGAATAGAGAAATTAACTACTGGAATTTGGTATTACTTTATGTTGCATAAAGAAAGTAGGTTTTTGAGTGTATAAGATCCAGTAATACTATAAATAATAGCTGGTATGGAAAGCAAAATTGACACCGGCACCGGTTTTGTAAATAACTAAAATCTGCACACTGTTTGAATACGCTAGCTTCATCAAAATGCATTTTTTTGTTGGTGAGAAACAAGGAATTAAAACTCAACATGGGCAACTAACATTATAATGATTTCTTGTTTATATCATATATCAATATTTCTTGAGTCATATTCAATTAAAGATGTAAATGAGTATAAGCCTCTTTGGCTGTTCTTACATCTTATTCATAAAGCCTTTACATTTTACAATATCTTTGAAATAAATACTGTTTAAAGTATAAACCATATGCAATAGAAAGGGAGACAAGATTGTTCAGTGACTAAGGCACTGGCTCACTAATCAGAAGGTCCTAGGTTCAATCCTGGTATACGACAAGAAAGTTGCTCAGGATTTATCAGCATGGTTTCCCCTTGTCAGTATAACCAGCGGCTGCCAGGCAGGATACACCCACATTTTGCAAGAGATGGATAGAGAGCAAGCTAAAAACAAAAATGATTTTTTGTACAATCAGGGGCCATAATCCAGAAAGTTATGGTCTGAAATGCGCAAATATCAAAAGGGACTGAGATTTTTAGAATATAAAGATATGTTTTAAGTTTCATCAAAATTGGATAAAAATTGTGACCTTTGTATTACATACTTATACACAATTTGCGTACAAAGAGCGGAAATTTTGTCGGACAGTTTCATTTCGATTTTCCCAAAATTCCAATTCAACCTTCATTATGGTGGAATGGTGATATATCTAAACGTTTTTTAAAATCAGAAAAAAAATTATGACCTCTAGAGAATCCAGAAGCAAAAAATGAGATTTTTCAACCAATCAGGGGCCATAATCCAGGAAGTTTCGTTCAGATATGTGTGATTATCAAGAGGAATGATAAAATCATATATTTAAAGTTTCATCCAAGGGGCGGCCATTATGTCTGTCAGTTTTTGTCTGATTTTCACGAAATTCGAACTCAACTATCATTAGGGTGTAACGGGGATATATTAAGACGTTTTTATAAATAGGATAAAAATTATAACCTCTAGCGGGAAAACAAGCTAAAAGTGCGATTTTTCATACAATCAGGGGCCATAATTCAGGAAGTTACAATCTGATATGCGCGAATATCGAAAGGAAAAGAGATCTTTGGGATATAAACATGCATTCCGAGTTTCATTAAAATCGGATGAAAATTGTGACCTCTAGAGGGTCCACAAGGGGCGTACAAGGGGCAGCCATTTTGTCCGGCAGTTTTGATCCTTTTTTCACGAAATTTGAACTCAACAATCATTAGGGTGTAATGGTGAAAAATTAAAATGTTTTTTTTAAATCGGATAAAAATTGTGACCTCTAGAGGGACCAAGCTAAAACACTATTTTTGGTACAATCAGGGGTCATAATTCAGGAAGTTCTGATCCAATATGCGCGAATTTTGAAAGGAACATGCATTTCCAGTTTCATCAAAATCGGATCACAATTGTGACCTCTAGAGTGTCCACAAGCTAAAAACATGATTTTTCATACAATCAGGGGCCATAATCCATGAAGTTATGGTCTGATAAATACCAATATCGAGATCTTTGGGAGATAGACCTATATTTCAAGTTTCGTCAAAATCGGATAAAAATTGTGACCTGTACAGGGTCCACAAACAAATTGTGGACGGACGGATGTCCAGACAGACAGGGGTGACGACAATATACGTCCACATGAAAATGTGGGCGTATAAAAATAGTAAAGATAAGGTAAGGCAGCTAAACGAGCTTAATAAAGAACTGTTTGTTTCTTGTAATAAAATACACAAGTTTCGCATAATGTCTTATCTCCTGGTAAAAACCTACACCTGGTAGAGAGAATAGGTAAGATGAATAATATAGTTGATGATTTAACAGATGTTAAAGTGAGTCAGATGGTTAAAGACAGGTCTAAACAGATGCTATATTATACTGTAGACTATATTACACAGAGAAATCGGTTTTCAAGGCCAGTTGTTTCATGTAAACACTGTTCTATTTGTTGAAGTAGGTCACTATATCTTTACCATGGAAACTGACAACATTTTTTTATATGTTTTAGACATGATAATGTTTACTGGCATCAGTTTACCCTATCTATTTTAAATCATCTCATCAATTATATAAAAACAATAAGACAAATTTTGGCTCGAAAAACATTTTCTCACATAAATAATGTTTGAATAACCAGAAGACTAACTAGAATGAAATGGGGTTTAAAGTAATGTCAACCTATACTTCAGATGTTTTGAGACCAACATATGGTATGTTTTTGGCTTGTAATAAAAGCGGGAGAATTTGACCTGAACAGCAAGGATTTTGAGTTAATCTTCTTTAAATTCTGACTATCAAAGGATCTGTCTGCACACTATCCTTATCTCTGTCGTTAAATGTTTTGTCTTTTTTCACAATCACACACATCTGGATGATGTTTTTGGAAGCTGTACAATATATGGCTTTTGTAAATCTTACATAATTTATCTTTAATATTAAAGATCAATAGGCTTCTTAATATTTCCTGTATTTGGGAATATAAAATGTGAAATACCTGGGTATTCTTGGATCATGCCATGTACTGACGCCAGTTTGAGTATGTAAGAAATATATTTGACCTTGTTGTGTTGTTCTTTGTTCTGAAATAAATAATTGATATTACATAGAATCAAAACATCTAATATCTCAATAGTTTACATTATTATACAGTTTATATATATCTAACACTATAACTCAACACATTTAATATCTCATATCTAACAGCTTTAATAAACAATGTTAATTTCTTCTTTCTGACTTGTAAATGCATAATTGGCCTATCTGTTGCAGATCATTGCCCAAAGTTCGGATGATATTCTATCAAAAATTGTAATAAATAAATAAAGTCAGATTTCAGTATTATTTGCCCTAAATGTATGCAGAGAATGTGGCAATATTGATATTATAAATTTCTTTGGTTATTGTAACGCTTTCATCTAATTACTGGTAGTATTCTTATATGCTTATGAACAATTTACAATGTAAAGTCTTCAGATATAGGAGCATGGTTATAAAATATGTAAATACAAAAAACCTTACCATAACCATCTGGTAAAGTAGCTTCATTATGCAGTTGAGCTCGACTTAAATAATTACGATGTCGTGCTGATCTTCTACGTATGAAATGTACAGTGCTGCCTTGTGTGTTATTATTATTATTATTACTAGGATCGGGTGGTTGTATAGATGTAGTACTGGTTGTATTATTATCCGAGGAGGAGGAGGAGGAGGAAGGAGGTGGTGGAGAAGGAAAGATATGACTTTCTCTAGTCACTGGACTAACAACACTAACAGGACGTACTGATTCACTAGCAGGTCTGAAATAAACAAATTAACATATAATAATATAATATACATCCCACTTCTACTCGTTGCCACTGGCAACCTTTGATAAAACTGTGCTGTTTATTTTCAATACATGCTTAAAAGTATCCGTGTATCAGAAATATACAGAAAGAGTACTGTTCATTTCAGATACACAGATACTTTTATACTGTTTTAGATACCTATCAAGCAATAAGTAGCGGACGTTTAGTCCGACCCAGATCGGAAATTGCTGATATTCAATCGGCTTCTTTGTTTCACTAATTTAAATGATGCATATGAATTCCATACAGATCGGATGGTAACTTTTGTTGTTAGAGCATTCACAAGGTTCAACAAAGTAAAACAAGTGCCCTAACTCTAGACGTAATCAACGGAAATTGCTGAAATTCAATAGGATTCTTCGTTTCACTAATCTAAATGATGAATATAAATTTCATACAGATCTGGTAATAACTTTTGAAACAAGGATCATATCTCCAGAAGAAATTATTGAAATTAAATAGGATTCTTCATCTCACTAATGTAAACAACATATATCAATTTAAAAACAATCAGATGATAAATGTAGTTTGTAGAGTGTTCACAAGAAATTGTGGACAACGGAAGGCGGACAGACGTAGGGACGGCAATGTATGACCACATTTCCATGTGGGCATATAAAAACTAACCAAGTAGGGTTTCAAACAACAGTAGAGCACCAATGACATCATTATAGTTGATTATTGTTATTTTCCCACCCACGTATTCTACATGAAAATCAAAATTTCCACCAAAAAGTAATGAAATACATTGTATGCATGAGCCTAAGCTAGCTGAAGCCGGTAATTTTAAGCCGACCCATTCAGATGGCCAAAATAAGCATTCTTAGGAAAGAAACCTAATCAAACACATATAGCGAGCTAGCTTTTTAAACTAATTTTTTTCCCCACCTCTGTGTTCAGAAAACAACTTCAACCCAACTTTACAACTAACAGCATTTTTAAACCAACTTAACTGAAGCTTCTGAATGGCATTTAATTTATTCCCATCATCATTACTGCACATCTAAAATAGTATCATAAATTATTACCTTGTAGGTCGTTCCCATTGTGTGCTTCTAGTTATATGATTAACATAATGTACTCTCCCATTAGCTGTATGTCTCTCTTCCCACCTAAAACAAAACAAATAAATATAAAACATTGGCTGTATATCTCTCTTCCCACCTAAAACATTACTAATAAATATAAAACATTGGCTGTATCTTCCCACCTAAAACAAAACAAATAAATATTAAACATTGTGGTATGGATCTCTTCCCACCTAAAACACAACAAATAAATATAAAACATTGGCTATATGTCTCTTTTGCCACCTAAAACATTACTAATAAATATAAAACATCCAAGTTTTTAACATGTATAATAATTACAAAATATATTCTAATCTACATACACAACCATACTGAATTATACAAGATATAAACAAGAGCATCTGAGGAAATTCTTGTCTTTGTCCTTCTGTATGGTTACATTAATGTGTCAATTATTTAAAGAAATCATGCATAAAGGTATGATTCATCCTTTATCTAGACATGCTCCATACTAATCACTGAAAGTTCACAAAGCTAATAATTGTTTTCATCTTTTGTCATTAATTTTGTGAGTAATCTCTCTGCTGTCTTCTTACTCACTTTTATTTTGTTTTAATCATTGATATTTTATGTACTTATTATCTCATTTATCAATTATTATCTTATTATAAATAATTTATAGATATTATCCGATAATCCCAACTTCTAAAATTATGTATAACAAATAAACAGATAGGGTTGTAGTCTAACAGATGGGTTTACTACGTCCACTTCTAGATGAATCAAAATAATCAATATGTCTGATGTTTTTATTTTGTAGTGGTTGTATTGAGCATGTGTGCTGCTTGTTATCTACCAGTGGAGCCACGGTGGCGTTTGGATGCATAAAAAAAAAACACTTATGTATGCTAGGAGCTCAACCCGACAGACCATTTAATTGGCTAACCCCTCACATCAACCCGAACGCGGGTATTTAACAAATAGCAACTCCTCTGAATCCTAGTGTACTGACACAAGCAAAACGAAATTTTGAAATATGAAAAAAAGAAACAGTGTTTCAATCAGATTGATATACACAATTTAAATATTAGACATGAGAGGCACTTTATTGTTTCCTAAAGTCACAACAAGCAATTGCTGATCTTATCAATTGATCCTTAAATTATATTGTTATAAGAATATTTGTTGTAAATATTTCTAAAACTAATCTGGTTTGGGAGTATTTTAGTAAGAAGAACACCTTTATTCTAATAATTACAAATAATGAACTTCTACAAAGCATCTTATTTTTAAAATATTGGGTGAGTTTACTGACATATGTATTACATCAATTTCTGTATAATCTTATAAATATGTTTTCTACCTTCTAACAGTTCAACATGGCTTTTTGCCAAACTCCTTTACTCTTTCACCTTTTTATTCAATAATCATGTCTACTATAAACAATAGTCAAGCCACATCTTATACTGAGTCTACACTGTATATATATACAATGCATTTTCTAAATAATGACCTAATAATCTCTCATCTCTTTATTAATTATCACAAACTGTACACATCTTCTCATAATCTACCAAGCTGATAAGTTTGTAATTTATTTCTCAGCTCTCTCTTCCTTATTTCTAAGCTTAAAAAAGAAAACTACACTGTGTCAAAATCCAAAACTGATTGGTTTAACATTTTGTATGTAAAATAACTTATGTCTATTTTTGTGACCAGGTAAAAGAATGAAATACACAAAATATTTTTATTTTCTACTGACAATATCACCTTGTTGTAGTGAAGCTTTCAATACTTAATTCTCTATTACCCAAAACCAAAATGTCGATTTAACTTGGAATTGCTTTTGTAATTTGAAACTTATTGCTTTTAATTTTGTTCCGATATTGTCTTAAACACTGTTAAATAAATTCTGGGCTCAATTCCCAGTACCAGCAGATCAAACTAAGCAATTTAAATTACTACATTATATATAATACTGCATTTATGAAAGTAACCTCAGTTACATGTAAATAAAAATATGATGAGAATAGTATGGTGGCTGAAAGCAACCATTTAGATCGGCGTGTTTCTAGATACAACGCGAGAGTCGCCGTTAAGCCAGCACGACCAAAATCGGCGCCTTTTTCGGCGACTTGCTTAACGCCGACTCTCGCCTCGGAAGTTTATAGTTATTAACTTACATTTCAAGTTTCAACAAAATCGGATAAAAATTGTGACCTCTATAGGGTCCACAACCTTGATATACCATATTTTTACGCTATTTGAGAACGAACGGCGGCCATTTTGTCTGTCAATTTTGGGCCGATTTTCACGAAATTCGAATTCAGTCTTCCTTTGGGTGTAACGGCGATATTAAAATACGTTTTTTTAAATCGGATAAAAATTATGACCTCTATAGGGTTCACAAGCTAAAAACGCGATTTTTCATACAATCAGGGGCCATAATTCAGGAAGTTACGGTCCGATATGTGCGAATATCGAAAGGAACCGAGATCTTTGGGTTATAAACTTACATTTCAATTTTCAACAAAATCGGATAAAAATTGTGACCTCTATAGGGTCCACAACCTTGATATACCATATTTTTACGCTATTTGAGAACGAACAACGGCCATTTTGTCTGTCAATTTTGGGCCGATTTTCATGAAATTTGAACTCGGCCTTCCTTAGGGTGTAACGGTGATATCATAATACGTTTTTTTAAATCGGATAAAAATTATGACCTCTATAGGGTCCACAAGCTAAAAACGCGATTTTTCACACAATCAGGGGCCATAATTCAGGAAGTTACGGTCCGATATGCGCGAATATCGAAAGGAACCGAGATCTTTGGGTTATAAACTTACATTTCAAATTGTGACCTCTATAGGGTCCACAAGCTAAAAACGTGATTTTTCGTACAATCAGGGGGCCATAATCCATGAAGTTTCGATCCGATACATGCCAATATCGAAAGCAGCCGAGATCTTTTGGGGATAAACCTATATTTCAAGTTTCGTCAAAATCGGATAAGAATTGTGACCTGTAGAGAGTACACAAACAATTGTGGACGGACGGACGTCCGGACGGACAGGGGCGACGGCATAGCACGTCCACATGAAAATTGTGGACGTATAAAAATTGCTCATCTCTACTTAGATTGAGCAGAAAATGCCCATGATCAATCTTAGTCAAGTTATTGATGTAGTGAAATCAAACGCCAAGTTTCTCAGTCTCACCCAACTAGAATCGAAGTTATTGTCTTCCAAAGTTTCAACCAATAAAATTACTATATCTAGAACAAGTCTGAACATTCTATCTCAATTAGAAGAAGTCGGAACAAATCAATCTGCTTAACCTGAGCAGTAAATGATCATTATCGAAATCGGTCAAGACATTCACATAAAACTAATAAAAGACATTTTTAATGTCAGAAAACAACAGAATTATAATATGATTGCTATATAGCAACAGAATCCAAACTGAATAGGCCATGGCCATTTTATATTTAGTTTAAACATTTATAATTCAAGAAGAGTGAACAAGAGTCTGTTGGTATTTAAGACATTTAAAGTATAAACTTTGACCTTTAAATGTTTGTTGAACTAAACTAGGTGTATTTGTTGAGAACGAACAACGGCCATTTTGTCTGTCAATTTTGGGCCGATTTTCATGAAATTTGAACTCGGCCTTCCTTAGGGTGTAACGGTGATATCATAATACGTTTTTTTAAATCGGATAAAAATTATGACCTCTATAGGGTCCACAAGCTAAAAACGCGATTTTTCACACAATCAGGGGCCATAATTCAGGAAGTTACGGTCCGATATGCGCGAATATCGAAAGGAACCGAGATCTTTGGGTTATAAACTTACATTTCAAATTGTGACCTCTATAGGGTCCACAAGCTAAAAACGTGATTTTTCGTACAATCAGGGGGCCATAATCCATGAAGTTTCGATCCGATACATGCCAATATCGAAAGCAGCCGAGATCTTTTGGGGATAAACCTATATTTCAAGTTTCGTCAAAATCGGATAAGAATTGTGACCTGTAGAGAGTACACAAACAATTGTGGACGGACGGACGTCCGGACGGACAGGGGCGACGGCATAATACGTCCACATGAAAATTGTGGACGTATAAAAATTGCTCATCTCTACTTAGATTGAGCAGAAAATGCCCATGATCAATCTTAGTCAAGTTATTGATGTAGTGAAATCAAACGCCAAGTTTCTCAGTCTCACCCAACTAGAATCGAAGTTATTGTCTTCCAAAGTTTCAACCAATAAAATTACTATATCTAGAACAAGTCTGAACATTCTATCTCAATTAGAAGAAGTCGGAACAAATCAATCTGCTTAACCTGAGCAGTAAATGATCATTATCGAAATCGGTCAAGACATTCACATAAAACTAATAAAAGACATTTTTAATGTCAGAAAACAACAGAATTATAATATGATTGCTATATAGCAACAGAATCCAAACTGAATAGGCCATGGCCATTTTATATTTAGTTTAAACATTTATAATTCAAGAAGAGTGAACAAGAGTCTGTTGGTATTTAAGACATTTAAAGTATAAACTTTGACCTTTAAATGTTTGTTGAACTAAACTAGGTGTATTTGTTGACAAGTTACTTTAGTTACTAACAGGTGTAGTTATATAAATGTACCTTGTACAAATTACAAATAATTCTTAATTACTATTAACTCTAAATAAGGACAAGTAAACCTTTAGGTAATTAAAACATACAATTCAAACTGTAGTCTGAATCCTACTGTGATGTCTCTTAATTCTTGGTACACACAACCACAGAAAAAAAGAGAGAGACGGTTTAACCTCCACTCGACACAAACTAGGTAATTTCAGGACTAACATATGGTGCAATTTTATTTCAATAATTCACTTGTGTATAGGTGTCTTTAGCAGTGGGAGGAAACAGTGGGACCCTGAGAAAACCCACAAGGTTGGACAGGCGACCCTACTCCTTATCCGCACAACCGGGGAATCAAAACCACGCCATTTGACTCAATGAAAGACCTTATGATACAACGCGCACACGTTAACCATTCGGCCATCCAACACCCAGCAAAAAAAAAAAGAGAAATCATTCATTCAAAATGACTGATTACCACAATCCACACAGAGTGGAGATTCTTAAAGAGGCATTATGGGAGATTAGATAAAGAGTTGACTGTTCTCATATAAAAGTTAATAAATAGATAACATAAATAGAATATGTTAAAAATTTCAGTCAAATTGCTCTACTCTGAACCGAGGTATCAGCTTTTGAATTTTAAGCCTAACCTCGATCATCATGACTAAAGTAAGTAACATAAAAAACATTGTCTCGATTATCCATTTTTGGATTTAATCATCAATGAGTGTTTAGCAGCAGATTAGAATCAAATCCAGTGAAAATCCAACACATAAGATGACATCAAGAGTTGATTATGGTCTGGATAAGTTAATTAATGTCTAATTAATAATTTAGATACCATTTCAGGCCTAAAGAAAGACCTGCAATAGGCAGATTTAGCTCTTGCATAATGTATGTTTAAGGTAAAATATACAAAACACCGAATGTAAGGGGAAAGACATCAATTTTTTAAGTACCATTTTCATTTTGGGATAACCTTTATAATTGGTAGAAAAAAAAAAAAAAAATCAAAAAAATCATTAATTAAAACTGGTGATCTTCATTTCCATTTTTTGGAAAATATTTAATTTCTCACAGCTTAATTCAGGTTAAAATTTACTCAAACTGATTATTCAACGTTTAATTATCAATGATCACAGATAATCTATTTGACCTGTTTTCACCATATGTGATTAATACTGTCTACAGAGGATGTCGAATGTGGACAAATTATCAAGTCAATCTATCTTGTAAATACTTGATGGGATTGAACCATTTTAGGTATTGTAGTTTGATCTGCAATCCCTCAATTTATAATGATCAAAGACTTCAACATTAACACATACAACTCCAGATTAACACTCTTTTTCATGTAATGTGCTTTAAAATCATTTTGCATTCTGAGCTTTATTTAATACCTGAAGTTTACCTGAAAATTGGCTTGCAACCAATTTGGTTTGTATGACATAATGTAGGCAACTGTGTAACCACAAACCAAAGCTATATTTATATATTCTAAAACAGTTTCAAAACTAGCACAAATATCTTAAAAAAAAAAAAAAAAAAATAGAACAAAGTCCTAAAAAAACAGAAAAAACATAATATTTACTTTTCATGCACATAAAATTTGAGATTAGTATTAAACTTAGGCATCCTGTACTTAGGCATAGTTTTAGACTGCCTATTATTAATACTTCATTCTGATTTTAATTTATCTTACAGTAATGATCAAATTTCTTACGGCTTAATCCACATCAATATTCAATAAGTACTCTGATTATTTAACAATTAACAAAACAAAATTGGATTCAATCAGATTTAAAATACACGCCTCAATAATTATTCGCGGACAACAGAATGGCGACGGATTTATTGCATAAGCAAGCAGCATAGATTGATTAAATTTCAATAAACATACGTTTGTAAGTACTGAACATAATTCAACCATTTTTGGACTGATATTCCTATACTATTAGAGATTCAACTTTACGAGACTTTAATGTACGACTGAACTCAATTACTGACATAAATTTTGCCATCAAGATAGCAACGGAATTCTGCCATTCACCATTGGCTGATATTGTATGTTTGTTAATTGCAAATGATATCTATTAAAAATAGAGTCTTTTTATAAGCCACAAACTGTACAATGCTCGGTCATCCAAAGATGTGTGGTTGCCAGTTTGTAGAAGAAAACAAAAACCTAATTTTGAAACTCAAAATCTATCAAAGATTATATTAAGATACAAAATAATTAGGTTTAGAGAACGCTAGCTTACATAGACAAACTATATTTGTCAAACATTAGACAAATGTTGTAATACATATTTAAATGCATAAGGAAATGTTATTAAATAGAAAATGCAAATTGTCAGGTGTTTAAATCTTATATAAACATGATACAGTAGAAATCTTATAAGATTAGTTGTTAGAGAAGGAAGAATCTAGCACAGAATTGTTTGGACCATAGGTTGTAGTTACATGTATCTTCATGTTTACATTTTGAATTTAAATATTCTCATGCAATGTATTTGATACTTAGTGGAATCATTCCATTTTCTCTTAAAGAACCCAATTGACACTAAGAACTTGTTGATAGTAAATCTCACCACTAACAGTTTAAATTTGAAAGCTTTTGAAAATATTACAAGATAAAATCCCAACCAGGATGATTTTCAAACATGTGAGTGTGATTCATTGGCATTTATTTCGATAACTTAGTAGTAAGAATATTTTTTAATCTACATGTATGTTGTTTGTACTGTCTATTTCTCCAGTGTTCCATTTAGATTTCAGAATCCTTTTTTAAAATGTATTTCAGCATATTATGTACATCATTATCAAAACATTTATATTATACAATATTTATGTGTAAAATATAGTGAATTTCAGGAAAGATTATACCCATCCTCATCAATCTGGTGTAAATGATATAAGATAAGATTGTATCTAAACACCCCATTTAGGGTCAACACACAAACATGATTCCATAATTGTTTACAGACATCTTAAAAGTTAAAATGTATTATTATATGAGTAAATAAGCACATCTAAGTATAAAAAAAACACCTCTGTGAGAATTTGGATGGCTTGTATGAAAAACACAATGAATCATTATTAGTTTATGTGTTCAAAACACACAAAGATGATGGGCTGTAAGCAATACAAATTTCAATATATAACCATTATTCTGGCATGTTGTGACTTTAAAGATAGGTTCATAGTAAATATATTACTTACCCTTCAGGTAGTTCATTAGGATCACATGGTATTGCAGGAGTAATTACAGTACTATCAGTAACTGATGGTCCGGCACCACCTCGATCCCGTGATATCAGACTTATCACAATTTGTCCACGGATTGCATCACTGTCATCCGAATTCTGTCGTTGTAAATCCAATCGTTGAACTGAAACAAATATACAAGGTGCACTAAAACGACGTCTACGTAAACTGATGATGGCCATTTTGCCCGAACTGGGTGAAGAATCATGAAGAACGTTCCATCCCATGCCATGAATTAAGTGTAAATAGTAGTATGTTTGTGGCGTGTGGCTGTCTAGGAGTAGAGAGAGAGAGAGAAAGAGCTGGATTTAGACCGAGTATATATCAAGTTACAACCTACTGATATTTATCAACCTTCAGTCTATAGACATAGTATATATATTCACAGTTACAATCAATATATTAACAAATAATTAAACTTCTTCATTATATCATACAAATGTTATATTTCCTACATGTTTTAATTCAGTATCTACAAACCAACAGAATTCTAACATTTATTACAAATAAACAGGTATGTGAAGATAAAATCATTGATGATAGATTGATCTACAAGTAAATGAATAGAAATTTACACATCCAGACTTATCCTAAATATATACTAAAACATCACTATTAATATGATTTGATATTAGGCAGGTTTCACAATAAGGTGGGTGTTGTGCAATCCAACAGTATATGCATGTACATGTAGGTGGAGTAATCCAGTTTAAAGGACCCAAACATTAATTATCGAAAATACCAGCACTGATCCCTTAATGAATGTATATTTCACTAGTCTATGTTAATTGAAACTTAATAATTATAGTGTAAGCTTATCTAAGTGATGGTTTGGGCTGGATTTATTTATTAAAATAAAATACTTTTATTTTGAAAATCTCTGATGCAACTTTGATAGTCAAATCTAATTTTTTTTACCAACCAGCAAAGATCTCCAAAATGCTAACTAATGCCACTAATGAGTCTTTAAGATCCTAGACAGTAAATTGAGATACCAAATTTTTTTCTGCAAAACTAAATAGTAATGGTTCTAGAGGAAAAGGAGGTAAATATGATAAAAGTCTACATGATAGTAAGATAAAACCAGGTAAATATATTTATAGTGGTAGAAAACACAGGTTTATATCAAATATACCTGCTGTTATCTTATCTAATGACATTAACAGAAAACAGGTGTTGTAATAAAACAAGACTAGTAGTTCTTCTAGTTAATCAGTACTTACATAACATTTAACTCTACATCTATATAAATCATTACAATATTATGTAATGTTTCACTTAACTTGTATTTTAATCTTAAATCAGAATATCAATGCCCTTGATTAATATCTAATGGTAATATTATCAGACTGCTTTCACTCTCTCAATTAATTTACAATTGAAAAGTACTTTTCCACAGCTAGCTGCCAGCCGATACTAAACATTACCTAGTAAGGTGTGAATTAAATAAATGCACTTTTTTGTATTAATTCGTTTTCTCAAATTAATTTGATTTATCACAATATATGAGAAACTGTTAAGATATATCTAAAATGGCAATTATTTATTTTTGGGTTAATATAATAGTTTGATAGAAAAATAATTACACTTGGTCTGCATAATGGAAGAACTCTGAAACCTCAACTTACTCTTAAAAGATAGGTTGCCAGGCAACGAAACATACGCCCACAGCAGCTAAATCGTCCGGGCAGTCAACAAGAGTTGTCGCATATTTTTACTTTTTTCGGTAATGAAACATTTATAATACACTAAAATCTGATTAAGAGCAACAACCCAGAAAACCATTAGAATTTGTTTGGTTTTTATAAAGTTCTGCTCCATGCTATCGTTTTGTATACAAAAATTTTAATACTATATCATGGATTTAGCTGTTCCAAGTCATAAAAATTCATTGAAAATCAATATACTTGTTCGTCTCAAGATCCTAAACTCTGTGTATCAATCTGAAGTCAATCGGATATTAACTTTGGCCTCTAGAGCGTCCACAGGATTTTTCAAAGTGATCAAGGGCCATAACTTTGGCAGTAATTATCAGAAATCTTTGAAAATCAATAGGATTCTTCGCCTCGTGACCTCAAACACTGTGTATAAATTTAAAGTCTATCAGATATTAACTTTAGCCTTTAGAGCATCCACAAGGTTTTTTGAAGTGATCAAGGGCCATAACTCTGGCAGTAATTATCGAAAATCACTGAAAATGAATAGGCTTCTTCGTCTCATGACCTTAAACACTGTGTATAAATTTAAAGTCAATCAGATATTAACTTTAGACTCTAGAGCGTCCACAAGATTTTTCAAAGTGATCAAGGGCCATAACTCTGGCAGTAATTATCAGAAATCTTTGAAAATCAATAGGATTCTTCGCCTCGTGACCTCAAACACTGTGTATAAATTTAAAGTCTATCAGATATTAACTTTAGCCTTTAGAGCATCCACAAGGTTTTTTGAAATGATCAAGGGCCATAACTCTGGCAGTAATTATCGAAAATCACTGAAAATGAATAGGCTTCTTTGTCTCATGACCTTAAACACTGTGTATAAATTTAAAGTCAATCAGATATTGACTTTAGACTCTAGAGCGTCCACAAGATTTTTCAAAGTGATCAAGGGCCATAATTCTGGTAGTAATTATCGTAAATTGCTGAAAATCAATAGGATTCTTCGTCTCATGACCTTAAGCACTGTGTATAAATTTAAAATCAATAGGATATAATAACTTTGGCCTCTAAAGCGTCCACAAGATTTTTTGAAGTGATCAAGGGCCATAACTCTGGCAGTAATTATCGGAAATCTCTGAAAATCAATAGGCTTCTTCGTCTCATGACCTTAAACACTGGGTATAAATTTAAAGTCAATCGGATATTAACTTTGGCCTCTAGAGCGTCCACAAGATCTTTTGAAGTGATCAAGGGCCATAACTCTGGCAGTAATTATCGGAAATCACTGAAAATCAATAGGCTTCTTCGTCTCATGGCCATAAGCACTGTATATAAATTTAAAGTCAATCGGATATTAACTTTAGCCTCTAGAGACGGACGGACGGACAGGGGTGACGACAATATACGACCACATTTTAATGTGGGCGTATAAAAATTGTTCTATAAATATCCTTAAAGATACATAATATGTAGATAACAACATTTCATTTCAAACACTGGTGTATGGAGACCACATGATATAGACTTGACATTATACCCAATCTTTCTACTAAAATCAATGTACTTAATAACACAAGATTTACATGAAGTACATTTAACTCATCATTCCAATGTATTTAATAAATACAGAATACTTACATCCAGTATCTTTCAATTGTTGAATAGCATTGGACATTATCCGTACACATCCTAAAAATCCAGCACCTTGTTTTTTATAGATTTTTTTATGATTCCATACACTGATAGTTATTGAGTCTTTAAATCCTATATATCTGAAAAATAAAAAAAACACAATTACCTGTATTTCTACTATATTCTTAATATATCAATTGTTTATTTTCATTTAGAGAAGGACTACTATACAGTATTTGTATGTCCAGTGATGTGCTAGAAAATGAATAAAATGTTGAAGGGCTTAAAACAAATAGTCCAGGAGCTAATGACAAAATAATATGGTCATCAGTTACAAAAGGTTTGAACCCCCAAAATTTGTAAAGATAGGTTGCCAGGCAACGAAACATACGCCCACAGCAGCTAAATCGTCCGGGGAGTCAACAAGAGTTGTCGCATATTTTTACTTTTTTCGGTAATTAAACATTTATAATACATTAAAATTGATAAAGAGTAACAACTCATTAAGTAATTATCAGAAAACCATTAGAATTTGTTTGGTTTTTATAAAGTTCTGCCCCATGCTAATGTTTAGTATAGAACATTTTTAACATCATGGATTTAGTTGTTCAAGTCATAAAAATTCATTGAAAATCAATATACTTGTTCGTCTCAAGACCTTAAACTCTGTGTATCAATCTGAAGTCAATCGGATGATAACTTTAGCCTCTAGAGCGTCACAAGATTTTTCAAAGTGATCAAGGGCCATAACTCTGGCAGAACTTATCAGAAATACCCAAAAATCAATAGGCTTCTTCATCTCATGACATTAAACACTGTGTATAAATTCAAAGTCAATCGGATAATAACTTTAGCCTCTAGAGCGTCCACAAGATTTTTCAAAGGGATCAAGGGCCATAACTCTGGCAGTAATTATCGGAAATAGCTGAAAATCAATAGGCTTCTTCGTCTCATGACATTAAACACTGTGTATAAATTTAAAGTCAATCGGATATTAACTTTGGCTTCTAGAGCGTCCACAAGATTTTTGAAAGTGATCAAGGACCATAACTCTGGCAGTAATTATCTAAAATCGCTGAAAATCAATAGGCTTCTTCGTCTCATGACCTTTAACACTGTGTATAAATTTAAAGTCAATCGGATATTAACTTTAGCCTCTAGAGCATCCACAAGATTTTTTGAAGTGATCAAGGGCCATAACTCTGGCAGTAATTATCAGAAATCGCTGAAAATCAATAGGATTCTTCGTCTCATGACCTTAAACACTGTGTATAAATTTAAAGTAAATCGGATATTAACTTTAGCCTCTAGAGCACCCACAAGATTTTTTGAAGTGATCAAGGGCCATAACTCTGGCATTAATTATCGGAAATCGCTGAAAATCAATAGGCTTCTTCGTCTCATGACCTTAAATACTGTGTATAAATTTAAAGTCAATCGGATATTAACTTTAGCCTCTAGAGCGTCCACAAGATTTTTGAAGTGATCAAGGGCCATAACTCTGGCAGTAATTATCGGAAATCGCTGAAAATCAATAGGCTTCTTCGTCTCATGACCTTAAACACTGTGTATAAATTTAAAGTCAATCGAATATTAACTTTAGCCTCTAGAGCGTCCACAAGCAATTGTATAAAAATCAGTTGGTCAGATCAGGCACTACTGGGGCGTACAGCCGCAGTAGCACCTTAAAGTACCCCCCAGGGGGCTTAAAATTAGGTCATAAGTTACTTGGCTGAAACTTTCTAGGGACAATGGTATCCATAGTCGAAGTAAATATTTCACAAATCTAACCAAAATTTCTGGGGCTTTCCCTAAGTCAGACCACATCCAATATCGCCTCATGGGGCGAATAATATGGTCATCAGTTACATGGCTGAAACTAACCAGAAACAAAGATCCACACTTGGTAAATACAATTTTCAAAAATCTAACCAAAAATTTTGGGGCTTTCCCCAAGTCAGATCGCTCTAAAGTATGTCCAACCACACCCTAAAAACAGGGCTTTTTATATGGTCATAAGTTACGCAGCACAAAGAAAAAAATCGAAGAAAGCCGCCCAGTCGTATTTAAACCCCTTCGTCCTTCTCTGTACACAAACTCAGCGCTTGAAATTTACCACAGCAAACGGCAAAGCCACGGTAAAAACCGACGCAGACCATGTCTGCCACGGCATAATTTATTTTTGTGTGCCGTAGTAGACCCTATCATCCCAAATTAGTTTAAAGAAAGAAGTATTGGTATTTTGTTTATTTTTATTTAGAAGTTGTGTTGGTCTATTCATTTTACAATTCTACGGTCTTTAAATTTGTATATTTGCCATAAATAGGTCACCCCAGACCAATTTACGGCACTACAATGATAATGGTTTGGATTTCGCAAATGGTGTCGTACTTTCAGTTTTATGATCAATTTTTAATGTACTCATTCTACCGTTAATTCTACCGAATCCTAGAGACAGCTGGGCTACCGTTCATTTTATTTACACTTGCCACAAAAAAATAAATTAGGCGGCAAGGCGAGTGTACTGTTTTACACCAAGAAGGGTTGAATTTTCATAAAAGACCTGCCCCCCTCCAATTGATTTTTACTCGACACGACACCTGCTACAAATTTGGGGGGTCAAACCTTTTGTAACTGATGACCATATTATTTTGTCATTAGCTCCTGGACTAAAAGCTTCCCTCAATCTGAAAAGAAACTTGAAATTAGTCTTCTAAAGCTCAGCGTTCATTTCAAACACCGTGTGCCAGTATTCAACAAAATAATTTGGAATAGGAGGAAGAATATCCTTTTGATTCCATATACTGCACTAAAAAATGTCTCCCTCGTTTATTTTTCTTCATATTGATGCAGAAATGTTTGATCGAATATATTGGTTTTTGAAAATAGTTTTTTTTGTAAACTGTATTAAGATTTCAATTTATAAATTGATTATAAATTATTATTTTTTTTTTTATCTATATCTGAATTAAAAGTAATTTCATCTGTTAATCAGGAATACATGTAGAACCTAAAATACATGTATACAAGACAACTAACTCAACATACATGTACCCTCAAAAAAAACAACGGCCATAACTCTAGATATAACTTTTGTCATATTGCTAATTTAAATAATACATATAAAATTAATGCAGATCGTAAGATAACTTTTGTCCTTATCACTAGGGTCTATAAAGTGAAAAAAAGGACCATAACTCTAGAAGTAATTTACAGAATTTGTTAAAATTCAAAAGGCTTCTTCATCTCACTAATGTTAACAACATGTATATATTTTAAAAAGACTGGAGAATAAATGTAGTCTGTGGAGTGTTCATAAGAAATTGTGGACAAAGGACCAATGGATCAACAGATGGTGCCGACGACAATATACAACCACATTTCCACATAGGTGTATAGAAATCATGTAGTTTTAAATTATATTGAAAATAATGTTTTCATATTGGATGGTTAATATAGAATTGTTTACTATATATGTTAGGATTTGGTGATCTACCAAGTAATATTTAAGTTAATAAACCAGATTTATTCTGTACATGTGTATCTACAAACTGCTAAAGTCCATAAATATTTATATAAAAGTTCAGGATCTAAGGGTAGCATGCAACCATTCACCATTGAATCCAGTTAGCCTAATGCCCTCAATAATATTAGCCAATATAAACCACACGAGATGTGTAATCCTTAACACCATATAAGCAGAGGCGTGCTGACATCAAAGCTGGCCTCTACAACTGAGGTAGAAAAGTCACCTTATGAACATATTGATGTAATATATTTACAAGAGATGTAAAGAACACTGACATTTACATTACTAGAATACACACATGGACATACAGGGATATATCTTTACAGCAAGAAACCATCTTTAAATTCTTATTTTCCCCATGTATTGAGGAATATTTATACTTTAGTATTGAAGAATATTATGAATGATCATTTGGGTTTCACACTGCATATAGCTTGTGTGAAACACTATTGTTTTTGTTAAAGATACATTATGGGAGATTCGATAACGAGTTGGCAGTTCTCACTAAAATAATCAAAGATAGGTTGCCAGGCAACAAAACATACACCCACAGCAGCTAAATCGTCCGGGCAGTCAACAAGTGCTGTTGCATATTTTTACTTTTTTCGGTAATGAAACATTTATAATACACTAAAATCTGATTAAGCGTAATTACCAGAAAACCATTAGAATTTGTTTGGTTTTTATAAAGTTCTACCCCATTCTAACACTTAGTATACAAAACTTTTAATTAATATCATGGATTTAGCTGTTCAGAACATAAAAATTTACTTGTTTGTATCAAGATCTTAAACCCTGTGTATCAATCTGAAGTCAATCGGATGATAACTTTAGAATAGCCTCTAGAGCGTCACAAGATTTTTCAAAGTGATCAAGGGCCATAACTTTGGCAGTAATTATTGGAAACCTTTGAAAATCAATAGGATTCTTCGCCTCGTGACCTCAAACACTGTGTATATCAATCAGATATTAACTTTAGCCTCTAGAGCATCCACAAGATTTTTTGAAGTGATCAAGGGCCATGACTCTAGCAGTAATTATCGAAAATCACTGAAAATAAATAGACTTCTTCGTCTCATGACCTTAAACACTGTGTATAAATTTAAAGTCAATCGGATATTAACTTTAGACTCTAGAGTGTCCACAAGTTTTTTCAAAGTGATCAAGGGCCATAATTCTGGCAGTAATTATCGTAAATTGCTGAAAATCAATAGGCTTCTTTGTCTCATGACCTTAAGCACTGTGTATAAATTTAAAGTCAATAGGATATTAACTTTGGCCTCTAGAGTGTCCACAAGATTTTTTGAAGTGATCAAGGGCCATAACTCTGGCAGTTATTATCGAAAATCGCTGAAAATGAATAGACTTCTTCGTCTCATGACCTTAAACACTGTGTATAAATTTAAAGTCAATCGGATATTAACTTTTGCCTCTAGAGCGTCGACAAGATTTTTTTAAGTGATCAAGGGCCATAACTCTGGCAGTAATTATAGAAAATCGCTGAAAATGTATAGGCTTCTTCGTCTCATGGCCTTAAACACTGTATATAAATTTAAAGTCAATCAGATATTAACTTTAGCCTCTAGAGCCCGGTGTACACTTAGAAAATTTCTCTGGATTTCTTCTCATCAGTTTTGAAGGATTAATGAACAGTATCTACCCTTCAGATGTTACGAAAATAAAAGGTCCTGTGTTACACACGTCACTGCCCATATGGCTTGTGCAGAAAAATAGGATGCTAAACTCTGGCTATTTGAAAGATTATGCCAAGGGAAATAACTCTACTTAACAACCAGTGGCTGCCAGGCAGGATACACCCACATTTTGCAAGAGATGGATAGAGAACAAGCTAAAAACAAAAACGAGTTTTTGAACAATCAGGGGCCATAATCTAGAAAGTTATGGTCTGAAATGCGTAAATATCAAAAGGGACTGAGATTTTTGGAATATAAAGATATGTTTTAAGGGCCCACAACCTTGATATACTATATTTTTACACTATTTGCGTACAAAAGGCAGTCATTATGTCCGAGTTTTGGTCCGATTTTCACAAAATTCGAACTCAACCATCATTAGGGTGTAACAGTGATATACTAAAACGTTCTTCTAAATCGGATAAAAACGCGATTTTTCGTACAATCAGGGGCCATAATTCAGGAAGATAAGATCCAATATGCGCGAATATCGAAAGGAACCAAGATCTTTGGATTATAAACATGCATTTCAAGTTTCATCAAATTGGATCAAAATTGTGACCTCTAGAGTGCCCACAAGCTAAAATCTTGATTTTTCGTACAATCAGGGGCCATAATCCATGAAGTTATGGTCTGATACATGCAATATCGAAAGGACCCAAGATCTTTGGGAGATAGACCTATATTTCAAGTTTTGTCAAAATCGGATAAAAATTGTGACCTGTAGAGTGTCCACAAACAAATTGTGGAAGGACGGACAAGGGCGACGACAATATACGTCCACATGAAAATGTGGGCGTATACAAATAGTTTTTATTTTAACATTATGTAATCTAGATAAACTTTGCTTGCAGCAGATTTGTGCATAAAATCCATGTACAAGATACATAACATCAAAAGTATCATAATTTTATAAACAAAGGAAAAATTAGGGGGTGCCCAAGTTCAGATTTTGTCATTGATACCGTATGGTTGAAAGGTTTTCAATCTAATGATCCAATGAAGTTCTATGGTGCATCTATTGGTTGTAGATTTTTGGAGGTCAGGATCGGTACCCAATTGTTTTATTATTTGGTAGTCAAGGTTTCGGCTACAGTGGCTCGGAAGGTGGAAGTGGGAAGCCATATCTGCATAATGTTCCTTCAGTCTAATTCGAAACATCCTTTTCGTTTCACCAACGTGTTGTTTTTGGCATAGGTTACAAGTAAATAGGTAGATAACGTTTTTGCTATGGCAAGTGTAATTGCTATGGCAATTATAGGATTTGCCTGTTTTTTTCCTTTTAGCGTATTGCAATAACTGCATTTGGGATAGTCAGAGGAGTACATAACGATTTTGTTTGTGGGGGTGTTTAGCCAAAATGTGACCGACTGATGCACATACCCCTAGTACGAGTTTGCTAGGGGCCATGTGCAGTAGGGGATCTAGAAGCTGGAAATAGGGGGTGGGGTGGGGGCGGTTCCAAATCTAGGGCGCCATCCACAATCCCACCCCACAATGAATGTCAACAAAATACTGGTAGAACATAGATAGTATTGTATAATTATATAGTTGTTTGCCGACCATTTTCTCGCCGGAAAGCAGTTTTATGTTGACATAAAGTTTATGTCATATATGATGATTGTGCCAATAACACTGAGCAACCAGAGAAAATTTTGAAAAATCGAGTCAATATCCTGGCATTTGAGGTCATTGCTGGGAGAAATTCTTGTGGACGAGAGGACCAGAAATGTGAGTCAATGGGACAGAATCTCGAGATCTGCCCCTGTCAATTCCGCCTATTTTGCAAGAATTGACATAACATTTGTTGTCTGACGCCCCACGACCCTCACACCAGTGGTACTTCTATTATTACTAATATAACTGGGCAGTTCACTATAACCATGAATATGATAGTGATAAGACAGTATAAGACAACAGAGGAGTGGAAGAATGATGTTATAATGGAATCGAGCGCTGCTGGCGCGAATAAATTTCAGATATGTAACCGATCTATAAATTTTTTGGGACTGGGCCTGAAAATTTTAGTCAATGTCATGACAAATGGTACCAAATTCTCGTTAACGAGAGGATAAGAAATGGGACAGAATCTTGAGGCATATCTGTCAATTTCGCCTGTTTTGTGAGAGTAGAAATAACAATTCTACAGTCTGTCGACCCACAACCCACTCACTAGTGGTACTATTAACATGGTGATTTACTGTGAATATGATAGTGATGAGATAGTAAGAAAGAGGAGTTGAAAAATGATGACATAATGGAATTGAGCGCCCTTATGTAGCTGAGCCTTTAATTTCTGAGGGCACTTTATCTCAATGGGGCGCTTACTTGGTCTCTGAAATGCTCTGGACTTTGGGGAGAGATTTTGCAGAATTCTGATCGTCAGAAAACACTTACAACATCAGTAAAATATGTTTCAATTTCTCCTGGGATTGAATATGTAACAAGTAAAAATTCTTAAGTGCAATAGTTGGCTTTAAAATTTCATAATTTAAAGATTTTTTTAGGTATTTCTGAAACAAGCTACACTTCCGATAACTTCTTACCAACTGTTCGACTAATATTATTCGTATGACAATCAAGAATATATTTTGAAATATCTCAATTTCTTAGACCAACATACCCATAACAGGGATTTTTTTTTTCAAACATGACAAGCTGACTAGGTTATCTTATACTATACCGTTGCAATTTAGGTGCTTGGATTCACACAAAATTATTCCCTTCTATTTTGGCATTGTTTGTTTACCTCATTTATTCATTTAGTCTGAGACCGACTGCGGTGAGCACTTTTTTTGAGACCGACTAATTTTTTTATTATAGGGAAAACATTTCTTAGAACGACATACTCACAACAGAATAAGAGTGCAAAACATTTTTTCAAACATGACAAGCAGACATGGTTATTTTATACTATAGTTTTGTGTGACGTATGCATAGTTTTGAGACCGACTTCAGTGACTGCACTTATTTTGAGACCGACTATTTTTCTCCCTGGGGGGAATTTTCTTCTTAGACTAACATACTCACAACAGAATAAAAGTGAAACACAACATTTTTTCAAACATGATAAGTTGACAAGGTTATTTTATACTAAAGTTTTGCGACTGACTTTTTTTTTTCCTGTAGTACTATATGTACTACAGTTACTATTGGCAGTGATTAAAGCTTTGTAATAATTAACTGGATTACAGACTGGATTTATACGAACACTAATTATTATTGTTGACCTTTTACTTTATATTGTCTGTTTGACAACCAAGTTTAGGTGGCCAGACACCTTGTTGACCTACACTGTAGCTTATTCCAACATCGTGCACCAACATCAATAGTTGCCGTCCTTAGGGCATAAAGAATAAGTATACCAAGTTCCAAGATAATCCATTCAGAATTGTATCCTCCGGGTGCTAAAGGCAAAAATTGGGCGTAGCTCTGCCCCTGGGGGTCGGGACATTCACCAAAATCAATAGTTGACGCCCTTAGGCTATAAGGAATACATATGCCAAGTACCATGTTGATCCATTCAGAATTTCGACCTGTCAACGATAAACACAAACATTGGGTGGGGACATGCAGTTGTCGTCCTTAGGCTATAAGGAATACATATCCCAAGTTCAAAGACGATCCATTAAACTCGTGGCCTGTAGGCATCACACAGACACAAAGAAATAATTGGTGTGGCTCTGCCCCTGGGGGTTGGGCATGCACCCCAAATGATGGGGAGGTTCCTTAGGGTACAAAGAATAAGTATGCAAAGATTCAATATGATACGTTAAGCAATGCGGCCTGTAGATGACAAAAATACAAGAATGCCACTGGGGGGTCGGGCATGCACCAAAAACATTAGGATCATCCTAAGGGTATAAGGAATAGGTATGTAAAGTTTCAAGATGATCACTTAAACATACATTATGCAAGAGCTAAATCTGTCTATTGCAGGTCTTTCGTTAGGCCTGAAATGTTATCTAAATTATTAATTAGACATTAATTAACTTATCCAGACCATAATCAACTCTAGATGGCATCGCTAGCCTGCGATCTTAAGTGGATTGTGAGCCGATTTACTGCATAACTTTCCTTCTCGATTAAACGATTAAATAGATAATCGAGACTATGCTGTTTATCGTACCGACTTCAGTAATGATGACCGAGTCTAGGCAGAAATTTCATTCGCTTAGTTTTCGGTTCATAGTGGATCAATTTGAATGAAATTTTCAGCAAATTGCCTTTGAACTATTATAGTGAGAACTGCCAACTCGTTATCAAATCTCCCATAATGTATCTTTAAGAATTGTAGGCCACACACACACAGACAGGTGCGACGGCAATATACATCCACATTATGAATGTGGACATATAAAGATAGGTTGCCAGGCAACGAAACATACGCCCACAGCAGCTATATCGTCCGGGCAGTCAACAAGAGTTGTCGCATATTTTTACTTTTTTTGGTAATGAAACATTTATAATACATTAAAATCTGATTAAGTAATTATCAGAAAACCATTAGAATTTGTTCGGTTTTATAAAGTTCTGCCCCATGCTAACGTTTAGTATACGAAACTTTTAACATCATGGATTTAGCTGTTCAAGTCATAAAGATTCATTGAAAATCAATATACTTGTTCGTCTCAAGACCTTTAACACTGTGTATAAAGTTAAAATCAATCGGATATTAACTTTAGCCTCTAGAGCGTCCACAAGATTTTTCAAAGTGATCAAGGGTCATAACTCTGGCAAAAATTTATCGGAAATCGCTGAAAATTAATAGGATTCTTCGTCTCATGACCTTAAACACTGTGTATAAATTTAAAGTCAATGTGGGCGTATAAAAATGGATATTTGAGACTTTGTTTATTTTTATAACAACGGTAACAATGACAATCAAGGCTATGACGTTTACTCGGCCCAGAGTGAAGTAATTTGACTGAAATTTTCAGCATATTCTCTATACATTATCTATTTTTTAACTGTTATAATTGTCAGCTCTTTATGTAGTCTTCCATAATGACACTAACTTTGACATTTTGGATTGTCTGCAGTTTTATTGCCAAGCAAGTAGTGCTGTGCTGTCTTATCTAAATAATAATTCTAATTTGGTTAAAATACAGGCATGTATAATTAGCTACATCTAACAAAAATATTCAAGATCCCTAACATGAACAAGTCGGTGTCATCCACATGTTATTTCCCTTTAATTCTATAGTGAAATGAGTCAAACTGACAAGCTAAAGAAATGAAATGTGGTTTTATGGCACGTCCGCCCCAACCGGACTACATTAAATACTTCTAGTGCAGTCACAAAGGGAATAACTCTGGGGGTATTTATAAGAAATTATTGAAATACATGTACAGACTTTTTTTTGATTCATTTAATTTAAAGGTGATCAGACATTTTGACTAAAAAGTGGTCAAAAGTTGTTTTTTTTACATAATAACAAGAGGTCTTACTCAGCATTTAATTATTTTAATACATGTATGTTATTGAAAACCAATAGGATCCTTTACTCCACAAAAATCAACAATGCACATCACTTTTCACAAGACCAGAAGATAACACAGAAGACAAGGGTGATGCTAATATGGTCAGATGTGTATTCAAACAAGCCAACAGTGAGGCTGATGCCCCCCTGCCGAAATCCCAAAATAAATAGATGACACATATTAATTAGTCGCGCATTTATTTTTTCAAAAGTATTGAGCAATCAAACTATACACTAAGTTTCATCACTCTCTATCAGATAGAATCAAGGTTATCTTGTCCCAAAGAATCAACCCATGAAATCGCTTAGCTCTGCTTAGCTTTATCTCGAAATATTAATCATTGAACTCAGTCAAGAAATTCACCTAATGAACATCTACATCAAGTTTAAACATTCTACCTCAATTAAAAGCAGAGTTGTTATGTTCCAAAGTCTTGACCAATCAAATTGCTTGTTGCTCCTTTGTCTAAGCAGAAAAGTCTCATCATTGAACATAGTCAAGGTAATGATATAATGAATCTATACTCAGAGTTTCATCGCTCTCACTTAATTAAAGCTAAAGTTATCGTGCCCCAAAGAATCAACCAATCAGATTGCTTATCTCTGCTTACCCTAAGCATCAACCTAATGAACGCCTACACCAAGTTTGAACATTCTACCTCAATTAGAAGGAGAGTTATTGTGTTCCAAAGTCTTGACCAATCAAATTGCTTATTGCTCTGCTTACCATGAGCAGAAAATGCTCATTACCGAACTTTGTCAAGGTATTGATGTAATGAAACTATACACCAAGTTTCACCACTCTCACTTAATTAGAACTAAAGTTATCGTGTCCCAAAGCATCAACCAATCAAATTGCTTATCTCTGCTTACCCTAAGCAGAAAATGCTCATCTTCGAACTCCATCAAGGCTTTCACCTAAAAAATACCTACACCAAGTTTGAACATTCTAGCTCAATTAGAAAGAGAGTTATTGTGTAACAAAATGTGTGAAGGACAGACAGACAGATGGACAGACAGACAGACGGACAAACCCATTTTAATAGTCTCCTGCTTTCTTCGAAAGGCGGGGGACAATAAAAAAAAAATTAGCAACTGCTTGAGATCCTAAATTTTCAAAATTCATTTGAATTGTTGTGTAAATTATAAATTATACTTACAAGTCATAATGCTGATTCCATTTAGGATCAAGAGTATTTCTACAGGTTTCTGTTGAGTGACATTGTCCTGAGCCATCTACACTTATTTTAGCAAATGGATCAGGTAAACCTAAAAGAAAGAATAAATATTATGGAAATATTAGACTAAATGTGAGGAATTTATTGCTATGTAAAAGCACATGATTCGATTGCAGTGGGAATACCATCAACTTGGTCATAAACAGTCTCTAAAATAACTAACCCTATACAATATCACAAAATGTTGTGGGTAATCGGAAAATTACACACAATTATGAATGCTTTATTTCTGAATAAAATGCTAGGAAAAGTAGGTTTTGAATTCCACAGTGCAGGGTTAGTCTGAATCTTTCAACCCTTTCCAAGCCTCCTGATGTTGTCATGGTCGAAAAAACTAAGCATTATTTTATTTTATTAACAATTGTTCAAAGGATCAAAGGAACATGTAAAGAAGTATAAACGTGCTATGGACCAGCAACCGAGCATGATGTTATTGCTGCCTTCTTGAATCCATGCACAATTGGCCAAGGAACAAGCATGCCACGTTTCATGTGGACCATTATACTTGCTTTGAAGGAACCTTAGGCTTTGTTTGAAGAGCATAGTCCCCAAGAAGAACAAGAAGATGAGTAGTGTTTGGGCCCTGTTCCTGGTCCAAAAAAGATTTAACTTTCCAAATACATGTACAGTACATGTGCAGGATAATGGTTTCAGATACTCAAAAATTCCCCAGATCCTTGACAGAGTCAGAAATAAAGGATTATAAATCCCCACTTTAGTGCTTAGTTTGGAAACCACGACAGAGTAAGAAGTAAAGGATTAAAAATGTCCACCAAACAGTTTACAGTTTGGAAACCTGTAATATTTTTTTCCTATTATAATACAGATACTGTACACAGAGAGACAGAGAGAAATGGGGTTTAATGTCCACTCGACACAAACTAGGTCATTTCGGGACTAATATATTGTTTAATTTTATTTCAATAATTCGCTTGAACGTAGGGGTCTTTAGCAGTGGGAGGAAACCGGAGGACCCGGAGAAAACCCACGAGGTTGGACAGGCAACCCTACTCCTTGCCACGTACAACCGGGGATTCGAAACCACGCCAGTTGATTCAATGACAGACTTTATGGTACAGTGCGCAGGTGCTAACCGTTCAGCCATCTAACCCCCGATACTGTACACATATTATTTAAACGGATACTGGTACTCCAATACAGGATTTTTTTATGCTGTTATCTATGACTGTATAATTTATAACACCACCAAACAACAATTTTTAAAAACTTACGAAAAAAATCTTTTTTGGCTAAATTCTTGGCACATAATACTGAAAAATAATAAAATTACAGTATATTAAGTATGAAATTTCAAAAGTCAAAATCTATTGATTAAGGTTTTATGGTTAAATGATTCACAAAAAATTAAAATAGAATTCTGGAAACAAGGATGATAACTCCATAAACATTCTTCAGGATTCTTCAAAATTTAAATACGACACATTTTTATGGCATAAGAATAAATTTCTGAATATTCAGTCTAAAACTTCTGAATATTCAGTCTAAAACTTCTGAATATTCAGTCTAAAACTTCTGAATATTCAGTCGAAAACTTCTTCCGGTAAATCATTTATATACTGTTTTTGAGTCTCTCCCAAAATGTGTACAGACTATTGCAGTCTGCAACTTGCAGTGCAAGAGCAATAACTCCAGAAATATTCATTGAAATTCTTAACTTATTAATAAACCTTTGGGAATTACAACCAACTTGTCAAATATTTCTTCTTAATTTTTACTTGTACACAAAAGTATATGCTCATTTTCAGGTTACCCAGTGGGCGTATTTATAAAAAGTTCAATAAGGAAAACTTCTACAAAAGTATATGACAAATATTCTTGAGTCTATTCATACACAAAAATCACATGGGGGGAAAAGATTTTTCCTTGTTGATTTTCTATAAATTAATGCACAAAGAATAAAGGTATATTGAATCCACTAAGCATTCATTAATCGACATTTCTTGACAAATTCTGGTAATTTTAGTAATGTCTGAAACAATTCTTGACCATCAGGAGAGTTATTATCCATTAATACATACATGTACATGTATGCTTTAGATTTATTTACCGGTACTCAAAAATATTTGACTGTTGACCTCTATTACAGGAATTGAAGATAATGAAACAACAGAGGGCGGACAGTGGTGATGACAAACACACAGCAATGTGATTTTCAGTTTCTATAAACTGCGCACAAAGGTCAAAATCAAATCAAGATCAAGGCAATAAAACAAAATAGTAACCTATGTTATGTGCTACATAGGCATTTGGAAAGTAATTCAGTGTACCGGTATCGGATCATTATCATTGCTACTGGTATTGGTCATACATTAAGTGTACACTGGTACATACAGGTCATACTTGTACTGGTACATTTTGTACATAGGCCTACTGTATGCTATAAATTAATTCAAATTATTAGATACTTTTATGAATGTACATGTATATTCAATTAGGTGATTTACATAGGTTTCTGGTTCATTTATTGTTGAAGAGTAAAACTCTTTAGTGATAAGACAAATATTCAAGGGTATGTGTGAAAGATACTGACCTAGCTCATTATGTTAAAAGTCACATTGTTGACCCTTGTATCAACATTAGTTCACTTCTAGCCATTTTGTTGATTTTATGGTCCAGACTAGGGTGGAAGAAGATCCACTTTTCCCACACTACCCGTAAAAACAATAACATATGGAAGCAAATCTTGCCGTCATGAAATGTTTGCACATGTACATTTTTTCAGTGTAAATTTCTCATTTCAGAATTTTCAATTGACCAGGGTGTCAAAAGTTTTGCATTTACATAAAAAGTATTTTCGCCAAATTTCACTCGAATCTGTTGGTTTTTGGTTCTTGAGCCAGACAATCGAAAAATAATGAAACTGTCAAAAAAGTATTTTTGCCAATTTTCACTCGAATCTGTTGGTTTTTGGTACTTGCGCAAGACCATCGAAAAATAATGAAATTGTCAAAAACCTTGGTGGTATTAAACGATCTGCAACACAAATTCCTTCTGTTCTTCAACACACGACAGAAACAAGTTGAAGGAACTCATTTGGATCACTCCACTCTCTGCAAGGTTATTTGTGACCCTCTGTGGAACACCTTACCTACATGTATCAGTGTACCACATGCTAATAATGTATTTAAATGTGTTACTGATCAAATAAAAAAAATAAAAGTACCAGAGCGGTGGTTGTACCTGGGTGTGCGTGTTTTTTAGTTTTAGCGTGTAGTGAATATTTGATACGAAACATTCCTTTAATTTCATTTTATTGAAGCTTCTTTATTTTTTATATGTGTATCAATAGAACTGAATATTGATTTCGATATTTTCCCCGTAGTTGCCAACGAGTATCGGCTATATCAATATTTTTCGCAGCCCTAAGGGCCACTAGTAATTGAGACAGATACCAAAGGTGAGAAAATTTGACTTGTAGGAGCACGGTCTGGTTGCCAGTACGTATGGCAGCATCTCAAATTTTGAATGATATTGCGCAAGTTTTAAACATGAAGCGATTTCCAAAAGAATTTGATCATGCAGTTTTCTCACCAAATGGGAAAAAACTCTAGACTGGTCAAATTTTCTATAGATTAGAGCTAATACCATCTCTAATAGTAATAAATGACCAAAATATTGATTTTTTTTTAAAGATGTCACAAATACTTTTTTAAGCCTATGATTAGTTTAAAAATTATAAAAAGTTTCATAAAAACAGCTGAATGTTGTTTGCATTTTTGGGGGCTTAATCCAAAATACATGTAAAATATAATCATTTGAAGTGACAATGTAAAGATACATTCCTGTGTACAAACTGGGTAATTTAATGGTATATATGGACTAAAAACATATTAAAACTAATTAATTTGTCATAATTTTGCTTCAAATCCTTCTCAAACATTGTAATTGCGAATGAATGCCCTGCTATAAAAATTTGATCAAACCAGGTTATGTTTACGTCACGTGACTTACCTCTCTTTGAAGTCAGAGGACAATTCATTGCATACATAAGACGATGTTGTCTTTAATTGCTTACTGTTTATTACAAATATCGAATCCTAATTAAATTCTCGGATTATCCACTACCTGTGTCTTTTTCTGTCATTTTTATCTCAGTAAGTGTTGTACGTCTAACTCTTCATAAAGTTTATCAACTTGTACATCAAGCGCTCAATGTTAGCTTGTGACCTTTGATATCATGCGTGCAGAAATTCCTAATTGTCTGGCTATCGATTAGGGGAACCCTTACATTTTTGTCCTGTATACGCTCCATGAGTGTTTTTCGGGGAATCCAGTACATTTCTAGTAAGATTTCCACATATACCAAAATTGCCATACTTTTATTGGAAATAACCACCCGATAAATACTTTTCTGGGAACCCAGCTTTAAATTATTTAAAATACACAATCTAATTAAAATACAGATCTATATATTCGTTTAGTTTTTTTATACTTTCGATGGCCTACACTACATGAAGATCTAACCGGTTGTACTGGAAGGTACATTGTACCGTCAGGGGTCGTATGAGCTGCTTTTGACCATATGACATCAGACATTGATTAATCAATCAGTGCCGACGTTTGTAGTGGTTTACTCACAGTTCCGTGCATCAAACGCCAAGAACTCGCCGTAACAGACCGTTTCATTGGCTTATCCCCCACTTCAACCAAAACACCAGTAATATACATGTAACAACTCTTCCAGATCCTAGTATGGTAAAAACAAGTAAAACGAAATTTTGAACTATAATAAATGAAATGAAATAGGATCTGTGTTTTAATAAGATTGTAAAATACATACTGTAACATTTAATTAAAGATACATTATGAAAGATTAGATAAAGAGCTGACAGTTCTCAGTATAATAGTTAAAAACTAGATAATGTAAAGGGAATTTGCTGAAAATTTCAGTCCAATTTGTCCACCCTTAACCAAGATTTAGTGACTGAATTTTCGGCCTAGCCTCAATCATCATTACTAAAGTCAGTATGATAAAAAAACATAGTCTCGATTATCCATTTCATGATTACATTATGAATGGAAGTCGAACAGCAATTCAGAACCTAATCCAATAAACATTGCAGGTTGATTATGGTCTGGATAAGTTAATTAATGTCTAATTAATAATTTAGGTAACATTTCTGGTCTAAAGAAAGACCTGCAATAGGCAGATTTAGCTCTTGCATAATGTATGTTTAAGAAAACAAAACCAAAATATCAACAGTACATGTCAATAATCTCTCAGCTTGGATTCAATCAGATTAAAAAGAAGCCCATCAAAAGATTTTCTCGAAGATTATAGTTGGCAGTGACGTTTTTTTTACCATATCATATTATATTGTCGGAGGAGAATGTTATACAAACATATACCTGACAAATTTTCAATTCATCATGTATGTGTAAGGAATAATGAATGGAATTTTGGACTAACATACCTTTAAGAGATTCAACTTTTACAATATAATAGTCACTAGTGTATGCAAATGATTCAAAATCCTTCAAACAATGAGTTAGATTGTGTAATAAATGGGCTCTTCAAAAACTTTTTTTTCACATATGTATATATAGAGAGAAATGGGCCGGGTTTAACGTCCACTCGACACACTAGGTCATTTCGGGATTAACACATGGTTCAATTTTATTTCAATAATTTGCTTGCACATAGGGGTCTTTAGCACTGGGAAGAAACCAGAAGACCTGGAGAAAAGCCACAAGGTTGGACAGGCGACCCTACTCCTTGTCACATACAACCGGGGAATCAAAACCCTGCCAGTTGACTCAGTGACAGACCGTATGATACAGCGCGTGCATGCTAACCATTCGGCCATTCAACCCTTCCTTTTAGATATAGAAATCACTGCTTTCAGGTAAAGGACTTAGTACATACTAGCATTGGGAAAACTAATAGCCTATCTACAGTGACAAATCTATTAAAGGATAACAACATTATTTTGTCTAGCCTATTTAATTAATAATGATATCTGAGGCTACATATCTAGATCAAAATCTAGCCCTAGGCATCAAAACACTCTATATTATTAATATGTCATTCATTCAATCACTGCTTTCCCAGTGACCATAGACTAGCCTTTGCTGTTAAAGATACTGTAAAACAGACATATTTATGGACCAAGAAATTAATGTAAACAATGAATGATTAATGGCATATGGGTCATCTGCATTTTTACTAAAATATCAAATTTCTAACTGCTCAATCCACACTAAATATGTACTCAGGCTGATTATTTAACATTCAATTATAACAAAACAAAATACGAAAGCTAGAGGCCCATCAGGTGTCTCTGCTTCCAATAAAAATAACCATTCAACATATTGTAGTTTGCAATGGACCCTAGTGCAAAATGATGCATCAAGCTTTTAAATATGATATAGCCTTTCACATTATTTTCAAAACAAATTATTATTCTGAAGAAAAAAAGTTGAAACTACAGAGATAGGCTTCCCACAGATTGATTGTATCCTTTTACAATACATATTAAACATACATTATGCCAGAGCTAAATCTGCCTATTGCATGTCTTTCTCAAGACCTGAAATGTTATATAAACTATTAATTAGACATTTATAAAAAAAACAAGACCATAATCAACTCTCGATGGCATCAGATACTCAAGATTTTAACTAGATTAGAACGGTTTGCCATTTAATTTATACTAGTGCCCTGGATACTACAATGCACACATCTTGTCAAAACTACAAACAGTGATAACTTGGCTCGGAATGAAGTAATTTGAATGAAATTTTCAATATGTTCATTTTACATTATCTATTTATCAGCTATTATAGCAAGAATGGTCAGCTCTTTATCGGGAGTTGATTTCAAACACACAGGTAAGTTTATAATAACCAAAGTTAAGTAGTTTGTTCATAATCAAAGAAATCTGTTTAAAATTTACGATGGTTCAGACAGTAGTTTTTGTTATATGCCCACACGTGTGGCTGTATAGTCTTTTATAGTCTGATTCTGGTGACAAACGAACTGTCCACAAGAAGAGGAGAAAGCAGAGAAGAGAAGATAATATAGACATGTATAATTCATAATCAATTTCTATGGTGCCATTTACAGTACCTTAACCTAGTAGCTAAATTTTGTAAATATGATTATTATTGAGGTACATGTATATTCTTCTTTGGCAACAGAGTTGTATTTGAGAGAACTGTTATTATGTTAGATGGGAAAAGTAATTGAAGAGAAAATAAGAAATTGTTTGGCCTACTGAGTACTCTATAGTCTATGTTAGTATGTTGAATAGGCTAAATCAGCCAAGAAGAAACAATATTTATTCACACTAGGCCTATTTATGGCATTATCATTCGATTTTACATGACTCGAAATGAAAAAAATAAAGAATTAAGTCCTAATAAAATCAAGCATTATCATAATAAACATGATCGAATACCGCCTTTGTCTTATTTCCTTCAACACTGACCCGTTTGTGTGACACTGCCAGTCCACTACTTTACTCTTCCAGTCTAACGAGCAGCCATGTTTTATGTACTGAGGACTAGGGCTGTTCAACTCAAATCAACTCATAAAAAAGTCTACTTTTCTTAGGTTTATATCCCATAACTAGAACGATTAACATACCTGTTAAACGTATTTTCATAGGCCCGTTTCTTCTTGGCCCCTCACTAGCCATTATTCCGTATAAAACAATATTTTGACATCCTTTTTATTATGGTATTATCATCATAGCCCTCAGCAGTGATTCAATCCACTGTGTGGGTTTTTGTGGGCATATAAATGCTCAATCGTCACTTCCGGTGTTTTCAATGACGTCGGGTTTTGTTTACATTAATTTCGTATCTCCCAATATAAATCCAATGTCATACAATTATTGTAGACTATTAATATAGCCATTCAAAAAATTATTAGCTGCAATTATTATTAGTAAAGCCATTTCAAAAATAGAAACAGTCAAGGGACGAGAAGCAGAATTAACTGTTTGAGGTAGGGCTTTACTTAGGCCAGGCTATAGGCCTATAATAGGCCTATTTATTAAATTAAAAACTGTTAAATAAAAATAGACCTAATTAAATTAATGCTTTTTGATCAGATAGATCTAATTTCACATTTTAATTCTATTATTTATTAAATTGATTTTTTTTTCAGGGAGCACCAGTAAAAAGATAATTTCAAAGCTCCTAATTATATTATGGTACGTGTTTGCTATTTAGTCGTATGGGGATTGGATGGCCGAATGGTTAGCAAGTGCGGGCTGAGTCAACTGCAGTGGTTTCGATTCCCCGGCTGTACGTGACAAGGAGTGTTGCCTAGGTCCAACCTCGTGGGTTTCTCTCCGGATCCTCCGGTTTCCTCCCACTGCTAAGACCCCTAGTACGTCTAATTATTGAAATAAAATAGAACATGTGTCAGTCCCGAAATGACCCAGTTTATGTCGAGTGGACAGTGGACGTTACCCCCCCCCTCTCTCTCTCGCTCTCTCTCTTTTAAGTTGAATAGAGTAAATAATTGACCACGACAACTAAATTACCCCCCTTAGACGATGCCACAAAAAAAAACCCAAAAATTAAAAAATTGCCGACTTTAAATACCCCCCATAATTATCACAATAAATCGTAAATCCATATGGGCCGTTTCTATAGCCGAGATATCCAGACTCGTTGTCGGAGAGAGAGAGAGAGAGAGAGAGTCCACTCGACACAAACTAGGTCATTTCGGGACTAACATAATGGTTTAATTTTATTTCAATAATTCGCTTGGGCGTAGGGGCCTTTAGCAGTGGCAGGAAACCGGAGGACCCGGAGAAAACCCACGAGGTTGGACAGGCGACCCTATTCCTTGTCACGTACAACCGGGGATTCGAAACCCAGCAGCCGACTCAATGAGCCTTGTGAAGAAGGTTTTAGAAACAGTTTTGGGTGTTCGAGTAAAGAAACAAATAAGTAGACCAATAAATTGGCCTTAGGGTCTTTATATATGTAGAAATGTGGCTTTTGAACCGCAAACCCACATTGTGCCCACCTGAATTCCAAATTTTGGGTGAGAGGGGACAGGTCGGAAGCCGGTCTGCAGCGAGCGCCGAAGTCGCGAACCGAGCCGTCTAAGTCTCACATAGAAAATTTATGAAAATTAGAAGGCTGCAATTTTACGCGTTATCCTGCTATTCCGGCCAATGAGAACGGTAGTTGTGGGAGAGGGGCAGGAATGAAATGTTCGAAAACTGCCGTAAACGCATTTTTCTATTCAGCCCGTTATAGAAAATTTGAACTCCAATCACCCAAGCAATCAATCAGGCAGTCAGGCTGCATAATTCACAGAATGATGGAGCCCCAAAAAGCATGTTGCGCTGAGAGCACTGCCTATACTCTTTAGAGTGGCGCTAGACACTATTTATAATACTGATTTCAAAGAAATTTCGTTGCCCGCAAAGTTGATGACACAAATTCTGACGAATTATTATATAAACTTTTCTGAATGTATATAAACTGATTTACATTCAATCGTTTCTGTTTTATTGTAATTTCTAATCAGTTATGCACGGCGAAATACGCGGAGAGTCAGAATTAAATGGCAGTCTTTGACGTCTGGTTATTCCAGTCTACACGGATAATATTTCTCTGTGGGGTATGTTTACCCCCGGTCAAAGAGTCGCTTCAATACAAATGGCACCCGAAAGGAGTATTACAATTTGAATACCTCGTTCCCCTTTTCACACCACCTCTCTGCGCAACAGTACGTGTACATGTATACAGATACAGCGTATAGCCTTGTTCTTTGAAAACTTAAAATCGACTAAAATGGTTCCAAACGCAAAATAAGAGCAGTCGGTATCAAAATAAGTGCTCACTGCATACGTCACGCTACTCACGCAAAACTTTAGTATAAAATAACCTTGGCAACTTATCATGTTTGAAAAAATGTTGTGTTTCACTCTTATTCTGTTGTGAGTATGTTGGTCTAAGAACACAATTTCCCCCAGGGAGAAAAATAGTCTGTCTCAAAATAAGTGTAGTCACTGCAGTCGGTCTCAAAATTATGCATACATCACACAAAATTATAGTATAAAATAACCATGTCTGTTTGTCATGTTTGAAAAAAATGTTTTGCACTTTTATTCTGTTGTGAGTATGTTCTAAGAAATATTTTTCCCATGGTAAAAAAAATAGTCGGTCTCAAAAAAGTGCTCACCGCAGTCGGTCTCAGACTAAATGCATTAATGAGGTAAACAAACAATGCCAAAATAGAAGGGAATAATTTTGTGTGAATCCGTGCACCTAAATTGCAACGGAATAGTATAAGATAACCTAGTCAGCCTGCAGTCATGTTTGAAAAAAATCCCTGTTATGGGTATGTTGGTCTAAGAAATTGAGAGAGCTTGTATATACGAAGATTTTGATATTTCAAAATATATTCTTGATTTTCATACGAATAATATTAGTCGAACAGTTGGTAATAAGTTATTATCGGAAGTATAGGTTGTTTCAGAAATACCTAAAAAATCTTTAAATTATGAAATTTTAAGGCGATCTGTTGCACTTAGGAATTTTTACTTGTTGCATGTTCAATCCCAGGAGAAATTGAAATGTATTTTACTAATGCTGTTAGTGTTTTCTGACCATCAGAATTCTGCAGATTAGTAGTACCACTAGTGAGTGGGTTTGTGGGTCGACAGACTGTAGAATTGTTATTTCTACTCTCAAAAAAACAGGCGAAATTGACAGATATATATATGCCTCAAGATTCTGTCCCATTTCTTATCCTCTCGTTAACGAGAATTTGGTTCCATTTGCCATGACATTGACTAAAATTTTCAGGCCCAGTCCCAAAAAATTAATAGATCGGTTACATATCTGAAATTTTTTCGCGCCGGCGGCGCTCGATTCCATTATAACTTCATTCTTCCACTCCTCTGTTGTCTTATACTGTCTCAGCACTATCATATTCACGGTTATAGTGAACTGCCCAGTTATATTAGTAGTACCACTGGTGTGAGGGTCGTGGGGCGTCAGACTGTACAAATGTTACATCAATTCTTGCAACACAGGCGGAATTGACAGGGGCAGATCTTGAGATTCTGTCCCATCGACTCACATTTTTGATCCTCTCATCCACAAGAATTTCTCCCAGCAATGACCTCAAATGCCAGGATATTGACTCAATTTTCAAAATTTTCTCAGGTTGCTCAGTGTTATTAGCACAATCATCATATATGACATAAACTTTATGTCAACATAAATAAAACTGCTTTCCGTCGAGACAACGATCGGCGAACAACTATATAATTATACAATACTATCTATGTTCTACCAGTATTTTGTTGACATTCATTGTGGGGTGGGATTGTGGTTGACGCCCTCGATTTGGAACCGCCCACCCACCCCCTATTCCCAGTTTCTAGATCCGCTACCAGTGGCGTCGTGCCCAATGGGGCTCGGGCCCCCCCCCCCCCCCCAAAAAAAAAAAAAAAATTCTCAGGGAAATAAAAATATTTGTATTGATATTATTAAGACAGAAGACCCGTCCGTCTGTTTTAGTCATTAGACATTATCTGTGTTTAGTTTATTGCACTTTAGTTTAAAGATGTCATTTGTTCAGGACCTTGTTCAACAGCGGCCTTGCTTCGTACACTCTAACATTTAGCCGGGAGTAGCCTAAAAACGGTAAAAATAACTCAGTTTTTTCGTCAATCCTCCAGAAATGCAGAAACAATTGTATGTGTAGGGGACAGGGTTTGGGTCAAATACATTTCATTAGCTTTCCAAATACAAATACAACACAAATTTTTCCGATTACCATTGATCAAATATACAACAAATATAAATACCTCAGTTAAACACACTCTGATAAATGATAAAAAAAAATCTTTATCTACATAATATTAAGAAAGTTACAGTTTGCTGTAGCTTGAAAATCCCTATTTATGATTGTATGTTGTATTTGATAAAATATCCATCTATACGGGTGTCAAAAGAGAGTTATAATTTGGTAAACATAGCTGGTTCCGTGCGAATCAGAATATCATGTTTAACACGCGATTGGCAATTTACTAATTGCATCATACACTGTAACCATCCAATCAAATTGACAATCAATTTTATTTTTAGTAACACGCCTTGACCAATCAAAAATAAGGCCTTCCCCAACGAGACGTCATTGACCTCATTTCGTGTTATTTCCGGTCTCTCGAAGTTGCTTGTCACCAAGTGATAGCGCTTCAAGTTAGATTTGTAATTAATAACGCTGTGAAATGACCAATTTAATTACATCGGAAGCTGAATAATGATCAAATATGGTCTCGTTGGCAATAAAAACGACTTGAAGTGTTAGAACTAGTGAGTATTGTGAGATGAAAGCAGACGAAATGTCTTGAATACGTGAAAACAAAGATGGCGGCTGAAATACCCTTTATATACTATAATATATAGTCAAGCAGTAGTAAGAAGTTTTATTTTAATTCCATCAAAGTGCCTGTGCCTTTGAAGGCTTTGATTGAACTTTTCAGCCACGCCTGCGTAGAATTGTCAGAAAAAATTATAGATACCTGGTTGAAGAGAGACAGACATGGGGTATAAAGTCCACTCAACACAAACTAGGTTATTTCGTTACGATACCATTTCAATTATCCACAAATTTGTCATTTTGTTTATGAAATCATTTAAATTTGGAATATGTATAGAATATGCATATCTATAACATTATATATCTTTTATTATCGGTCACTTTTTGCAATACTTTGGGTGGTATTGACATTCCGCTCTTGTCTGTTCTGTCTGTGATTAGTAGGACCACGTACACATTATATGTTTGTCTTTATTTCAGTCATTATTTGAGTCATTCGTTTGTGCGCGTGGGGAAACTCACAAGGTTAGTCAGGCGACTCTACTCCTTGTTGTCACATCAAGCACAGGAACGGAACCACCCTCACTTGAATCAGTGTTAGAGCTTATGAACTACACCGCACGCGTTACAGCTAAGACACCAACCTGATTTTATAGGATTTCCTGGCAACTGTAAGGAAGAAACCATCTGATTTTATAGGTTGTGTTGGTCTGTAAGGAAGACACCGTTTGATTTTACAGTTTCTAGAAATAACTGTGCAGGCTGAATTTACTGGAACCGACTATTGTCATTACTTCTGTTCATTTTGGGACGGTAAGACACTGGCTCGTTAGCCTGAAGGTCGCGTGTTCGACCCCTGCATTGGCCGAGAAAGTTCATCGGGATTTCCCCTTTTCAGTGGTGCAGGACGGAGTGCCCGACAAGGACAGATGTCTAGTGGTTCGGATGGGGCGAAAAACCAAGGCCCCGTGTATACATTGGCGTGCAGGTAAAAGATCCCTTGGTAGTTTGAATTAGATATAAGAGTAGGCCATAGTGCCGCTGCCCGGGCAAAATTTCCCTCATAGCACTGTATGGCATATGCCCGTCTTCATTAGCCCAGTACAGGAATAGGACTTTAAACCCCATTTCATTTCATTTCATTTTGGGACGAAATCGGACGTTAACTGCTGAACTTGGCAGATTTGCAAAGACTCGTAAAACGACTCTTAGAGGAAAACCGAGCCGCATTTTGTATTCGACACTGGAATATACACTGCTTTGATTAGATTATCTTACCGGGGACACTACTTAAGCCCACTTAAACCACAGCTATGATGTCATCCTTTGTTCTTTTAATCCATTATAATGAGGAATGGATTGTTGTCTAAACAAACAGTCCATTATTAATGAAAACAATCCATTATTAAAGGAAATAGTCCATTATTTTTAGACATTGTCCATTATTAGTGAAAAATACATTAATAATAAAGTGTAGTCATTATATATTAAGCAACTGAAAATAAATCAAAACAACCTGTCCATTTATTACTAATTTCCCTTTCAACATTTACAAAATTTTAAATAAATTGAAATTTCCGAAGAATAGATGTTAATTTCCCTGGAATCACTGGACAGTTTTGAATTATTTTGTTTTGGACTTGACGGTTGACACAATTTTGGACATTTTTCAGCTACACAAATGTTACGTAAGTCCGATAGTTGATTGTCGCGTGTCCGTTTATATGCATTTGAACGATGTCCATTTTTTTCCACAATGAGCTGTTCATCGACTCCTGCACCAAATAAACGTGTAGCTGCGATAGCTCTCAATGAGTGGTTCGTATAGTTCCCTTTGAATCCAGCCACCTGGCAGATGCGTTTTATTGTCTGCTGTAATAAATGAATTCCCATAGGCGAGTCACCATACCATACATTAGAATCTGGTATAGCTTCCTAGGTCTCAGATAAAAAGCATCAGTCGGTGTGAAAACTAGAAATAATCTGGTTTTTAACATGATTTTCTAAATCATCACCAGTCTAATTGAAAGAATGGTTGTTTTGTTTCTGTGGATTATTAACATACAATCTGGTCAATTTATTTTACGAAAAGTTGATTTTACGACCCATTTAATCAAAGGCCAATCAAAATGCTTCTGAATTTATAATAATTGTAATGTGTACATATTCATCAAATGATTCTAGACTGGGTAATAAAGAGCGAAATAAACAACCATATAGTAGTAGCCTACCTTAAACTCGTGTATTTTTTTTTATAAAGACGTATTGTAGATTTTGCAATTTTTGATACGCTCTAGTGACCTTAGGTTGTATTCTGCGGTGGTTCAAGCCACCACGATCGGTTTTTGACACATCTTCACAATATTGTATGTATTTCCTCCCCTCACGGGGGGTTGGATGGCTGAATGGTTAGCGTGCGCGCGCTATATCATACAGTCTGTCATTGAGTCGACTGGCGTGGTTTCTATTCCCCGGTTGTACGTGGCAAGGAGTAGGGTCGCCTGTCCAACTTCGTGGGTTTTCTCCGGGTCCTCCGGTTTCCTCCCACTGCTAAAGACCCCTACGCGCAAGCGAATTATTGAAATAAAATTAAACCATATGTTAGTCCCGAAATGACCTAGTTTGTGTCGAGTGGACGTTAAACCCCATTTCTCTCTCTCTCTCTCCTCCCCTCACTCTCAGTGTTAATTGAGAGTTGAGAATATTGGCCAACAGTACGTAAGCTCCTGTGCTCCTGTCCACTCTTTTCTGCTTGGGCACATAATCCATCGTTAACTAACTTTTGTAGCTCCAATTGTTGCAACGGTTCAGAAATCTGGAATTACTGCGATTATTATGGGCTTTGTATTCCACTTTAGAGTCAGGGTTTGTATCCACACCCGATATATCAGAATAAATATTTTACCCTATATTAAAATTTGGATGGTCAATCCTTGGATTTGCATTCTCCCCCATATCCAATATGTCACTCCATACATTGTCATTGTCATAACTAGGAACTGGGTAATAAATATATCCTCTCCACTGGAAGACATGACTGTATTGATATCCTTGTTTCGTTTAACAAATCACCCAGTGATTACGTTTCTAGTGTAAGGAAAGATTTGTAATATAAGAATCTTCAATGAAAAAAATGGAATTAAACAGTTAGAAGGTTTAATGGATCCATGTGATTTAAAGCGTCGACACATGGATCCAAAATTTTCACAGTCTACAACAGAATAAAATAATAATAAATAATAATAATAATAGCTTTATTTCCAATCAAGGGTCCACAGGGGACATGGTACAGAGCAAACAAAGAGAGAAAACCCAAATGACAGTCAAGTAAGAAAATATAATAGTATACATAGCTCCCAACAGGGGAGATACACATATAAGTACCTTATGTACTAAGGCTTCATGCCGAAAAAAAACGGCTCATGAGAACATTATTATTAATCATGAAAGGGAGATAAATCCACTTAACTCTTAATGTTACAGATTAATATTAAGCATTACAGAACAGCTGTATTCATCCGCAAAAAAAAATAGTACCTAAAATTCATGTACATTATATAGGTTTAAACGTCAAATGAGGTCAAATGAATAGAGACGTCTTTAATATATACTAAATATTCGTATCATCCCAAATCGACAATAAAACAGTGAGAAAAAGAAAAATCTAAGTAATGGCAATCTAATTAACATAAAATTTACGACATAATGGATTCTTCAATGTTTTGATGGTGATCATGAATAAAATAGGCCTACATCTGTTCTCAGGAATCCGATAAGATTTTCAAAAAAAAAGATCAGTAGAATTATAGATTGTTATTCCACAAAGTCGAAAGGTATGTTAGATTTTTCATTCAGTCAAGTTAGAGCGAGTTTATTGCCATACTTTGAGCTCCAAACCCGATAGAAATGAAGGCGGAAGTGGCCATAATAGTTTTAGAGATCACTACGTGATTCCGCTCCTGCGTCGCGACAAACGGGCCCGATTTGTCCAGTGGCAGTCACATGACTGCGGTGTTGGTTTAAGTAACTGTCCATTATTTCTGAGGTGTTACAAGACAAAATTGTTTTAAGATGTCTATTATTTTAGACAAAGAGTGGCTCTGGTTTAAGTTAGATAATAGCCTCAGACTGTCCATTATGTAAATACAAAGAAAAACTTCGGGGCTAACGCCCCTCAGTTGTTCTTTCTATTTACATAATGGACAGTCTTCGGCCATTATCCATTACATAATGATCAGAATACCAGTAGTCTGATCCCTACAACATATAATACGAGTCATGTCCCATTCTTGTGTTGATCGAGCGAGCGTGAAATCTAAGGGCGACCTTCGGTTGCACGGAATTCCGTACTATAGTCGAACTATCTGCATGCGAATGACATTTAGTTCAACCAGTGACCAGCCGTACCATGCGATAAAGCACGGTCGGAATAGTTCAAAGATGGCTGACAAAACTGACACTTGAGAAGATTTTCTGAAAAATATAATAAAATTGCCGATTCCCGTTTTGTTATTTACACCTTGGTCGATATTATAGGGCCCATGTTAACACCTGAAAGTTAGTGAATGAGCATTGGGGTATAGATGTTAAGTTTGAATTTCTTTTTTCGTCTTTTTATGATGAATTTGAAAGATTAGGATCTTCTTATTCGAATATATATATAGGCCCACCACAAAAAAAACTGTACGTGTGAAATAATCTAGTTGGTTGGGTGACATTAATCCAATTAAAAATATTCTGATATTGACTAATCCTATTTGTATCCTATTTTAAGCTTGCTTTCACATCGCAGTATGGAAATTTAACCAGTTTTTAAAAATACATGAGTAAATAGGAGAAAATATAGCAGGCGGAACAACTGACATGTTCGCCACCATATTGAATAGTCAATGGCTAGGGCCATTTGCGCTCGGGTGCTGGTTCAGACTGTAGTCTCGACCATAGTCTACATCCGAAGGTCGCCTAGGTGGTTAAGACGCTGGCTCGCTAGCCTGGAGGTCGGGTGTTCGACCCCGCATTGGCCGAGAAAGTTCATCTGGATTTTCCGACGTGGTTTCCCCTTGCCAATGGTGCAGGGCCTGACAAGGACAGCTGTCTAGTCCTTTCGGATGAGACGAAAAACCGAGGTCCCGCGTATACATTAGAATGCACGTAAAAGATCCCTAATTGGAAGTTGGAATTCGATATAATAGTAGGCGATAGTGCCGCTGCCCGGTCAAAATTTCCCTCATAGCACACTGTATGACGTATGCCCGTCTTCATTAGCCCAGTATAGGAGCAGAACAGTAGGACGTTAAACCCCATTTCATTTCATTTCATTTCAAATTTGGTGAGCACTGTGCTCATGGGGGGACGAGCCCTGTCGATCTTCACCGTTCCGCGACTATCCGTTCCAGAGCTGTACCCCCTAATTCGAAAACCTTATGAATGAGATAGATCTATAGTTTTTAACGGATCTGTTTCAAATTTGGCGTGAAGCTTAATCTTTAAGTGGCATTTGGAGATTGAGAAACACTTTAACAGAACACAATGTGCTTGATAATGATATGAGGGGGATACTTGTGAAACGTGCTTTTAGAATTTAATCAGTGACTATTTAACATACAAATTGTGTTCTGTTAGTTTGGCGTGAAGCATTCGGGCCTTGAGAGTGTGGATCCTATATTATCGAAAATTAGCGTTCTACGACCTTCCGTTCAATTTTCCAGGTTACAAATTGTCGACAGTCATGCAAATTGTTCTCCCTTGCACTAGCTTAGCTATTCCACTGTTCAGTAATAATGTATTAATACAAGAAAGAAACTGGTTATACTTTTATTTCATAAAACAAACCATACAATTATAAACATTGATCAACCACCTTGAACAACAAAAAAAGGTTGAAGAAAAAATGTCGCTCGTTGATTTTGTGGGTATACTGACAAGAAGATGACCCCAGTAATGCCGACCATCTCAATTTCATTGCTTTTTTAAATACGAAGATCTGACAGAACTGAAATAAAATGGGGGTTTACCGTTTACTTTTCTGACAGATTTACACTTTGCCCGTACAGAGGTGCTAAGGTCCACCCCTATTTCGAATTCCAACCGTCAAGGGTTCTTTTACGTGCACTACAAATATGGCGAACCAAAAATATAATTTAGAATGACATACACAGAATTTCATATCGAGCTCTGGTTGACTAGACAGCACTTTCCTTGTTCTACTGCCTCGGCTCCAAACTCAACTTAGAAGCTATTTATAAAATGTGTAGCAATAATACCACCAACGTCCGTCTATTGAAAAAATACACTTATCTAGACAATGTGGGAATTACAAAACAAAAGACAATATATCTGATATACAATATTATATATCCCTCACTGGGTTCTGTCAAAAGGTTAGAAGATGAAATTATCTGTTACCATTTTCTTTATCAAAACAATCTTTTCACTAGATGCGACAAGAAGGTCGTATGTTACTATATAAACATGCACACATAAAAGCGACAAATGATTAAATGCATTTCTCAATTAACTCAATATTGTAAACATATAAGGCGTAGCTTTTCGACCAATACGATAATTCCGATCTAATAGCACCAAATAACCTTGTTCCGTGTAAGGACATTTTCAGCTACTTACAATGAAAAAATATTTAAGTTGTCTTTGGCTTGTCAGTAAAGGATAACACGGATAAAAAAGCTTCTTTAAAGCGATTGTTAGCCATACAGTAGCCGAGTGGATACAATAGAACCATTGATTTAGCAGATAGTGGTGGTATAACAGATGCCAGCATGGAAACGTTCTCCGTATCAGCAAACAATGCCCACATACATATAAAACAATAAGATCCCCATCCAACGGCTGTCAATCCCAGGAAATAACAACAAATCTGAAAATAATGTAACAAGAACTGTCAAATATAAGATGGGGCGCTCGTCAACTAGCAACAACGTGTAAAACGGACAGACAACTGTGTGATTTAGCTCTAAATAATCGGGTGGGTTTGACTAAAATTTCCATCCTCCATTGCGTCAATTGCTTAAAGGCTTCAAATATAGAGGGGGTAATGAGGATAAAGACTCCGTCATTCGCGACTATAATTTGAGACCCCCAAAATACCGAATTTTAATAGCAATATTTTAAACCGTCCCATTGTGAATCCAGTGTTGCATCTGAATGAGAGCAGAACTCTGTCCGTGATAACATTATAACATTCATACAGTATAAAAGTTATAATGTACATGGACCTCCCCCCCCCCCCACATTTCGCCAGTTCTGAATTTAAGGAATTCAATAAATAATTCTGCTGGCCTGTCACAAGATTTTTGGGCGTCAAAGAATATGCCTATAATACCCGTGAATTAACCTTTTTCCAATTGATATTTTTTCTCAAATATGAATACACCCATACAGCAGCTTTGTCCCAATTGCAGCTTATCCGAAACGAAAACTTGGATGTTGAGCTAATTTGATGAATCCGGAACGGAAAGTTGCATAAATGTTTTTATCGATAGGGTTAATACTCAATGCTTCCCACCAAATTTGAAAGAAATCCGGTAAAAATTATAGCCTCTATCACATTCACAAGGGTTTTGGCAAAGGGAGGATAACTCCAAAAAGGGAAAGTCGCAGAACGTTGAATATCGATAGGGTTGATTCTGTCATGGTCCCAATACTTCCCACCAAATTTGAAATATAGCCTCTAGTGCATTTACAATGGTTTTTGGCAAAGGCGGGGAGGAACTCCGGAACGATAAGTTCCAGAAAGTTGAGTATCGATATAACCCCAAATGCTTCCCACCAAATATTACAAAAATCAAAAGGGTTAATCCACTCATGACCCCAACGTTTCCCACCAAATTTGAAAAAAACATCCGTTGAAAACTACAGGTTCGAAAGGTTGTAGGACGTTGAATATCGATCGGGTTTGTCCTTTCATGACCACGATGCCTCACACCAAATTTGAAAAAAAAAAAGAAAAAAAGCTTACAACGCGTCCACAGGGTTTCCGGCAAAGGGGGGATAACTCTGGAACGGGAAGTCGTGGAAAACTGACAATCGATAGGGTTCGTCCTCTCATGACCTCAATGGAAACAACCATGTCGACGACGCTTCACACCAAGTGAAACGAATTCGTCAAAAACTGTAGTCTCTGTGGCGTTCACAAGCCAATTGTTGGTGGACCGACGAACCGACGGAAAGGGTGGCGAAATAATACGGCAAAAAAAGCAAAATATTAATTGTTTGTCAATTTTTGAGAAAGCAAGATTTAAATAAGGACGGCAATACTCTTGAGATTTCCAACTCAGACGAGTTAATGGGATTAAAATCTATATATAGAGTATTAATTCAATAAGCAAAAAATAATAACAAGTTTATGAAAATACACATTTAAACATGTATTCAATATTTTATATTTGTTCGAAATAGGAATCCACAGTTGCTCAGTGGGTTCGATCCCGGTGTTGGCCAAGAAAGTTTCATGGGATTTTCCGGTTTGACTGCTCCTTCTCAGTGATGCAGGACGGAGGACACCTGTTGTTCGGTGGGTTAAAAAACCGACGTACCCTCGTTTACACGTTGGCATGCACGTAAAACAACTACTAACTTTTGGAATTCGATGAAGAATATAGGCGGAAACGCCGTTCTCCAGACAGAATTCCACTCTGGACAGGCCCTACATAGCACATACCCGTCTTCATTAGTCCGGTTGGCATAGAACAGTAAGACGTTAAATCGCAGGAAATACAGGTACAACAATTTGTTTCCGAAACATGGTCGTATCTATAAATTTTACTTGATATTATTTATTAGGATAATATTGCTAACTTGAGATTATTCACTGGTCTGGTACTATTGTAGTTGACAATAAACTGATAATCAAAAGAAGCTACGGTATTTCGAAATGTTTACATCCGACATGGACCGCAACATTAGTTAAAGAAAGTAAATACCATTCATTTTTAAAGATATTTCCGCGACAGCTGAGAGCCTAAATAAATAAATATTGATTGAAATTATGTCTGCTGTTAAATACAATCATAATATCATGGGCTACCCTTTACAATTCCACATCTAATAATATCACCAATACGAAAGCATGTCTTTGAAGAACTGATACAAGCAAAGCAGGGGCATTTGCTGCTTTATCTCGTAATGAGCATTGTTTGTGTTTCTGTACAAACTTACCATTCTTAGTTCGTTCTGTGTGAAGAAAGTCTGCGGTTTTGGCACTTCGCCCCTCTCAGTGTCAGTGGTTGGTGACATAAGTAAACTGATGAGAGCTATCGGTAATGGTAAAATGAAGCAAACAAAAGTCAACATGAAGATATATGACGGGTAACTACCATCATAGTTCTGCCATTTAATAGTACACGATGTGCCAGATGGTTCGATGTCATAACTAAAATATAAACAAAACATGTTTTCAATAACAATTTTGATTACCAAAAGCACTTAACCTCAAAAGCGCATCGTCGTAGTGTTTTTCATAAAATAAAAACATTAATTTTAATGAAAGAATGAACAGCTTAAGCGTTGTTTATAATATAAGAAGAGAAGATAATATGACGAACCTGCCCCAACCTAAAACTGGCATAATCGCCCAAAAAAATGCGTTAACCCACACTAATCCGGTAGCCATCCAGTAGAAAGAATTTGATGCTTTATCAACTGAAATATACAATGACCAAAATATTTGAAGCATATTAAAACCCGTCATCATTTAGCGTGCATTTACAACACAGGGTATTTTCAATCTGATTAAAACACAGATCCCATTTCCTTTCGTTTTTTATAGTTCAAAATTTCGTTTTACTTGTCTTTACTACACTAGGATCTGGATTTGGTTGATGTGAGGAATTAGCCAATGAAACGGTCTGTTACGGCGAGTTCTTGGCTTGCGATGCACAGAACTGTAGGTAAACCACTAGAAAGGTCAACGCCGGTTGATTAATCAATGTCTGACGTCATAGGGTCAAAAGCCGCTTGCATAACCCCTGACACAACCTTTCACTACAACTGGTCAGATCTTCATGTAGAGAGGTCATCAAAGTATATAAATAAAACGAAACGAAAAATAGATCTGTATTTTAATCAGATTGAGATTATTTTGTGACTAATCTTTTGCCATACATGTCGGTCTATATAATATGAACAGCATGCATTTCTTGATTTAATGTAAATGTTTCTTTATCTTATTTATAAGAAATACAAAACATTTACCCTAGGGATAATGAAATTCTCATTATAATTACCATTGACATGTATGAATATTTTTTATAATCTGCGGTTTAGTTTTTGTAATATATATATATTATTAGTTTATTGATATGCCACTAGTAATTTGAAATATTATATATATTAATTCACGGTGATCTTAAAATTGTTAACATGGGCTTAAAGACATCCATCTTCTACGGTAAATGTATATGTCAGATGTACTTAAAAAAATGTAAGAAGCTACACACAATTTGTACTGGTAGGAATTGTGAATTAAAGATACATCGATTTATATTGGAATGGTGGTGAAATTTCAAATAATTATGGTTATTTTATTATTTTATGGCTTCTGAAATACATCCCCACCCCATTTAGATATATGCACTGTAGGGTGTAAATTATTCTGGTTTGGTAGGCGCATTGAGTTTGGAACACGAGCAATGATTTGCATAGATTTCGATACTGGGTGGTGATCGGGTGTTTGAGGGGGCTTTTAAGGGATATATGTGTAGGGGGGGGGGGGCAATGCATAAAATAAATTGGTTGGAAATGGTAAAATGTTGATATAATGCCTAAAATTGGTGAGATATTTCATTGAGGGAGGGGGGGGGGGCGTAGAATATGGACAAAACCAAAGATGATGATCAGCTTAAAGAATTTCTAGCACTGTAAGTCGGTGAAAGGATCGAAATCTACAAAATAAAACACCCACCCCACCCCACCCAAAAAAAAAACTGCTTTAGAAAAACTTGAAACCCCCCTTGCGCCACCGGATTATAGTACTACCTTGGCACTATCACATAGTTAACCACATTTTTCTAAATGTTTGTCTATGTAATTGATGTATTGCTATATTTACCTTCTTCTTTCTGTCTACAAACCATATATCTCTCTATACACAGAGCAAATATATTACCTATAGCAGCTATACCAGAAAACATGCCAACAAATCCATAGAATTGACACATATTACTACCATATAACCATCTATAATATATAATATACGTGTACATTTTTACCATATAACCATAATATGTAATATATAGCTCGATATATACTTTAATCCAAGTATCGCAATTTACCCTTTTCACGGTACACTTTACTGAATTGCAAGTTGCGAATCGCAATTTTATTATGAATTATTCTATACATTTCTAGTTCAGCGCGATTCACATTGCACTGTTTTAGTATCTATACAGGTTTCCTTATCGAATCATATCTCGACATGTATGCTGATACGTATCGTTTCGCGATCCCTACTTTGTGCCAGGTTCCCACAATCACGATTCGCGCTACGATTGAAATCGTGGTTTTAATCGTAGAGTAATTGTAGTGATCGTAGAAATCGTGTTGATCGTGGACTCAATAGGGACGATTCTATCGTAACGCATCGCACGACAGTGGGAACCTAGCATTATGGCCCCGAAAATACAGGCTGGTATAACGCAAGTTGTTTAGTTTTGTATAAACATCGACATGACGCGCATCCACGAAGGTGATGAAGAATATTCTGGTGTTGCCATATTCTTGTATTTCTTTCGCAAGATTTGAAAGTCGAAGTGCAAACAAAAATTAACTCTGTTATTTCCGGCCGTACTTATCTGAATTTGAGAAAGTTCTTCTCAGAGAATAATGCAACAACGTTTAAAACATTGCAAAGGGTACCCAGAAGCCTTATAAAATATAGATAGAAGTTAGTGAGCCACTGATTCTGAATTTCAACAGATTCCATTCACATAATTTAAAATTTGAAAAAATAATAATTATGGAGCGATTTGTTTTAGATTGGCGCTCCAATTTAGCTTTTGTGTCCCTACATACAAGCCCGTCAATGTTTGTTTTAAGCTGATAATATTGCCAGATATCTGTGTTCAAACCAACATGCAATTTACCAAACGCTGACTTTGGCAGATCTGTTTCATCGAGGTAATAGTATTTAAGAACATTGGCAATATTCCCAAATTGGCAGAATTTCGAAAAAAAAAAAAATAATTGCCGACGAATATGGATAAAAGATCTCTTTGTACCCATGTTAGTTAAAACTGTAAGAAACAATTGACACGCCATAATATTTAAATTTGTATTCAACTGACCTGCCACTGAAACTAGAAGAACCAGAAAATGGGAAAGCTCCTACAACACCAAGATTAGCTAGAGCCAAACTAATATGCAGCCACGCCCGCCCTGATTTAAATAAGGCCTTCTCTCTAATAAATGTCATCACACTAAAAAAGCTTAATAAACTACCAAATATACCTAAAACAAATATAAAATGAATAATTTTAAATAATACATTGTATAGAAATAAAACAACGACAATGTCAACAAATGCAAAATTCGACCCGAAACAATCAGACTGCGTGTCGGATGTAAAGTATTCACACAAAAATGCTGGACGGACAAACGTAACGACATAATGATGACGTCGTCCATATTAAACATAGGATATTTATAAAAACTACCTGTTCAGATTGATTCCTATTCTCCACTGTGGATACAGTAAGCCAAAAACTGAGACTTAAATTCGACTTCTGCTTATTCTTTTCGAAATCGTACAGAGCTTACCTTAATCAGAGACCTGGGTCCCGTGTACACATTGGCGTGCATGTAAAAGATCCATTGATAGTTGGAATTCGAAATAAGAGTAGGATATAGCGACGCTTTCCGGCCAAAATTACCCTCATAGCACGCTGTATGGCGTAAGTCTGTCTTCATTAGTCCATTAAACCCCATTTCATTTCATTTCCTTAATCAAAGAGGGTTAGCTCTTTTAAGACATTCCATTTCAAAACGTAGGCTATAAATAATTTAAATAACATATAACTTTTCTCTGGGAATGTTCTACAGATATAAATAGAGAGAGAAATGTGGTTTAACGTCCACACGACACAAACTAGGTCATTTCGGGACTAACACATGGTTCAATTTTATTTCAATAATTCGCTTGGGCGTAGTGGTCTTTAGCAGTGGAAGGAAACCGGAAGACCCGGAGAAAACCCACGAGGCTGGACAAGCGACCCTACTACTCCTTGTCACGTACAACCGGCTACAGATATAAATATAAATGTTAACATATAAATCACAAATATCAAAAAATGTATTATGCATTTTAACTATTTACCAGCGTTTGCCAGGCAGGATACGCCCACATTTTTCAAGAGATGGATAAAGAACAAGCTAAAAAAAAAGAAGCGATTTTTCGTACAATCAGGGATCATAATCCAGGATGTTATGGTCTAAATGCACGAATATCGAAATGGACTGAAATATTTGGGATATAAAAATATACTTTTAAGTTTCGTCAAAATCGGATAAAAACTGTGACTTCTAGAGGGTTCACAACTTTGGTATTACATGCTTTTACACTATTTGTGTACAAGGAGCGGCCATTTTGTCAGGCAGTTTCAGTCCGATTTTCACGAAATTCGAACTCAAGCTTCATTAGGGTGTAACGGTAATATATTCGAAGAGTTTTTTTTTTAAATCGGATAATAATTGTGACCTCTAGAGGGACCACAAGCTATAAATGCGATTTTTTGTACAATCAGGGTCCATAATTCAGGAAGTTACGATCCGAAAGGAACTAAGATCTTTGGGTTATAAACATGCTTTTCAAATTTCATCAAAATCAGATGAAAATTGTGACCTGTAGAGTGTCCACACGCTAAAAACGAGAATTTTTCGAACAATCAGCGGCCATATTCCATGAAGTTATGGTCCGATACATGCCAGTATCGAAAGGAATGGAGATCTTTTGAAGGTAGACATATATTTCAAGTTTCGTCAAAATCGAATAAAAATTGTGACCTGTAGATAATCCACAAACAAATAGTGGACGGACGGATGGACAGGGGCGACGGCATAATACGTCCACATGAAAATGTGGGCGCATAAAAATTGCAATTAAGTCTTAAGTGCATCCTGGTATAAGGAAACCTTGGTGTAGAATGGGTTGACTTTTACGAAAAGAATATAATTATTGAAGTCCCTGCCCAAAGGTGATAATTAAGACTGGAGTTTTGTACCAATCTTAACATATCTACAATATTTGAAATCCACCAAGTTGACGACCGTTTTCATAAGGTTTCTTTTTACTAGACCAATTAATTTCTGGAGGTTTCTTCAACCATTTAAAGGAGCCAAGTCTCTAACTCATTATCTTCCACAATCTTTGACATTGCAAACATGATTTAAATCAAGAAATCAACATTGATGTTGTTATCTTACCGTGCAATCTGATTTAAACACAGATCATATTTCGTTTCGTTTTTTTATAGTTCAAAATTTCGTTCTATTTGTCTGTACTACACTAGGAACTGGAAGAGTTGTTATATAACCTGCGTTCTGGATAGCGTGAGGGATTAGCCAATGAAACCCATCTATTACGGCGACTTCTTGGCGTGCGATGCACGGAACTGTGGTTAAATCACTAGAGACGTCAACGCTGATTGATTAATCAATGCCTGATGTCATAGTGCCAAAGCTGCTCGTACGACCCCTGACGCGATCCCCCAATACAACTGGTCAGATTTTCATGCAGTGTAGGCCATCGAAAGTATAAAAAACGAAACGAAATATAGATCTGTATTTTAATCAGCTTGCTTACTGTGAAAAGTTGGGCTTCTGATATCCAATATTTAAGACAAAAATGAAAATTTTAAAATCGGCACACGAATCGCGTGCCAGAATGATTTCGAGTGCCAATTGTATGAAGCGACTTGATGAACGAGGCTAAAGATATCCTATGTAGAAGAATACTACTGGTGTAGACTGGAATAACCAAACGCCAAAGACTGTCATTCAATTCAGACGCTTCGCGTATTTCGCAGAACATAACTAATTAGAAATTACAGTAAAAACAGAAACGATTGAATGTAAATCAGTTTAAATACATTTATATTACACTATTATAAGCGTTGTGACCCATTTGTGTCCATTTTAGGCGCCAAAGAATAGCGATTTAGCTCATGCCTCATTTAAGATAACTTTTTCAAAAAATCTTTAAACTCTAATAATGCTGAGCTAAAATTTTTGATTAGCGGACTGGGACGGTAATATCCACAGTAAACAGTTATCCTCCAATCAGTGCTAGAAGTTGAGATTTATTAAGCATTCAATTCAGAAAAGACCTGTTCAGATTTATTTTTGATAATATAAATTTAACATTTTAGGTTTAAGATCAGTTTAATAAAGCCGTGTACTCACCAAATATCATATACAGCATTCCAACAACCGAATGTTCAAAACGCGTAAATTCTCCCACAGTCATGATGTTATAGTTTCTCTACAATATTGTTTAATGGCTTAAACGACCCAACAGTCAAATGACATCTACAAGACTAACCAGTATGACAATGTGATTTTGTAGATCAGGGCGATTCCATTATGTGTAGAATAGGTAAATCGATGTTGTTTATAAGACTCTTATATTACCAGAAGATCATTGCGTGACATACACTATAAAACGTTTATTTGATTCCACAAAACTACGACACGGCAATCATCTATACCAGGCTTCTATATACATGTTAATTAATCACCTCATATGTAATTAGTTACATTTTCTTCCTGTCACTCAAACTCATCAGTGGTGATAATTTCTCCTGTCATATCACGTTTCTCAACTCGTGCCATGTTAAAACCGAGAAATTAGTTTATTAATTTTTATGGAAACAACTCATCCTTTCAGCCATTAGTACGTGCTAATTATCCTAGATAAAACTACCATGTATGTCTCGGAATATTTATGGATGGGCGCAGAAATATCGATATATCAAACTAAAAATCTATTAGAATCAACCAAGATTATTCGGGCGGGACGATTTACCCAATACTACCCAGTACCACCAAATACTAACTAAATACTGCCAAATACTACCTCAGTATTGTGAAAAACTAACAGAATACTTCATTACACTAAAACAATTGAATTATTTCGTGGAAAGCTTGCAAAAATGTATTGCAAAAGTGATAGCCAATATCTCGATGTTCTAGTTACCCCCCTTAATCACCCAATAGTAACAAATATTAACCCATACTTTCTGAAATCGATCCATTTCTGTGAAATATTGGGCCAATATTACTCAAGCATGGGATAAAAGAACAATTATTGGAATAACAACACGTTTATTTGTGGAAACTAAATTATTTATTCAATGTTTAAATCGTTTATCATTTATCACTCATACTATAAATCGACATTTTACATGTTTGCACTTATAGGAACAGGGGCGGATTCAGAAATGTTTGCAGGAGGGGGTTTGCTAGGTTCCTGTTAAGGAAATTTGACAGTTGACAATGCATGATACCATCATCGTCTCCAAATTACGAAGGCATAAATACACACTGAGTTTTTTAAAGAGAGAAACCCAACACCCCGTTTGAATTCAATTTTCATTATGAATTAATAGGGTCGCATTGTGTTTCAATTATCATCATCTCGCGCTTTGAATACTTTTTTTTTATCATTAATCCAATTTACATGGTTAGGAGATGTACATATTAATAAATGGAGAAGCCAAATAACCACCAATTACACTGTAGGAGACAAGGTAAAATGCGCCCACCATAGCTTTATCGTCGGTGCGAAATAAACTTTTTAACGATTTACCTTTTGGATCATGCACAAGTGTCGGGGGCTAAATAATGATCACAGGATCCAATTAATTATTGAAATACCTGCTGTGTAAGACTATTTCTAGTAATTATATAAAGTACATTAATAACAAAGTGAGACATGGTAAATATGAATACTAATTATGTTAGTCAGACACAAGAGACTCAAGAACTACTAAAACTTTGATCAATTATATCGATCGAGAGCTGGTAAGTGCACAGTGTATTGTACTCTATCAGCGTAACAATAGCATGGACGGATATAGGATTTTTGCAAGAGACAAGGGGTCTAATAAAAGTATTTGAAAAACAAAACAACCAGTAACACTTTATAATTCTTGAGTAGAAATTTAATATCCAGCCAAGGCACTTAAGTCCAGCTAAATATTGCTTTTCGGGGGTTTGAAACTTGCAATAAGTAAATTGTGCAAAGATCACAATTTAAATATTGAAAACGAAATAATACATATCTCGAGTGCGAGTAAAGATGATTATAAATTAAGAATATATACTGATATAATAAATAATTTGAATCTATTTTATGATGTTCTTTCAGACATTTTAAAGTCAAAGGATATTGATTTTAAAAGAATTAATGTGAAGTTTATTAAACCAACAGCTATATTAAAATGGGAAGAATATTTAGGTAGATAAATAGATGAAAAAACTATAAAATCAGGATTTAAGTCATAATAAAATTGTACCCATACAAAAGTCCGAAATTTCCAGTTTAAATATACACACAAAATAATATACACAAATAATCGATTATTGAAATTTGCAAAAGTGGCTTCGGGTCTATGTGATTTCTGCCACAGCACGCCAGAAACTGAAAAGCACCTATTTATTCAATGCTCGTATTCTCAATACCCTTAATGACATCTTAATTAAATATACAGTAATCTATCACCTTCTGTCATAATTTTAGATATTACAATTTACATGATGATATTAGCAAATTTGAAAACAAATCCCAATTAGAATTCATTTATTGTATAATTCATCTAACAAAATATTTCATCTTCAAATTAAGTTGTATAGGTAAAACACCGTCCAACGAACATTATATAGCTTACATAAGAAACAAGATTGAACTTGAACTATCTGCAAATCCTAATTTTATTCCAAAATGGCAATATGATGTATAGTAACTCTGATTCCTTGATCAACCCCGGTACAGTGTATACTATATTATTTAAGCCTGTCAATTGTTTCTATTGTACTACATATGTCTACGCATGTACTGTTGTAAATTGATTTGATGATTTATTAAATCAATAAATGTTTTCTTATGAAAACACTCAAAGCAGAGTCGACTAAAAGGTGCAGTTTGTTGCATGTTACATTAAAATGGGGACGGTATTATAATTATATATTATTACACAACCCTCTTCTTCAAAATGTTAATGGTATTATTGTATAACTCAAGCAAACGCATGTATTTGAATACATTGGCATGTATTATAATGATATATTATTACACAACCCTCTTCTTCAAAATGGTAATGGTATTACTGTATAACTCAAGCAAATGCATATATTTGAATACATTGGCATGTATTCAAATTAACAATAACTTATCTGAGTGATTTAATTGCAAATCAGGACTTCGTCAGGTCGATAATCTCTCGCCAACTTTATTCTCTATTACATCAACGACTTAGTAAAGCAAATCAGCTCGTGTAATATTGTCATTAGAGTATCCTATTATAAGCTAGCAATATTATTCTACGCAGATGACATAGTGCTACTCTCAGATAACGATAAGAACCTACAGCTATTTCTTGACAAGATTAACGAATGGTGCATGAGATGGAAAGTCCTTATCGACACATCAAAATCCAAATGCATTCACTTCAGGCCGTCAAGACAAACAAGAAGTGACTTTAAATGTAAACTTGGTCTGGAAGAAATCGATACTGTTGAAAGTTAAAATATTTGTGTGCTGTTTTTCAAGAACACTCTAAGTTTGAGGCCTGTATACCTATTGTCGACTATGGAGCTGCAATATAAATCCTACAACTCACTTGAAATGATACAAAACAGGGCTGTGCGATTTCTACTAGGAATACACCGATTCAAACCTTTGCTAGGAATGAGTGGCGACATTGGGTAGATGCCTTGCACATAAAGAAGATGAATCAAAATGTTTCAATTCTGAGATAGACTTTTATGTTTAGACGACGATAGACTGACAAAAATAAAATAAAAACTGGTGTGCTGATATGAAAGTCAAATTTGAGAAACTAAATCTTTCTGAATACTATACCATTAAATAGGCGATAAATAATAATATCTATGTAATAAAATCAAGGATTTTGTCAAATGTAATGGAGTCATGGCAGGTTAAAATAAACAACGCACCCAGACTCAGAAACTATGCCGCCTTTAAAAATGAGTTTAAACCCGAGAATTACCTAGTCATTAATTTGTCCAGAAATGAACGGTCAATAGTGGCGCAAATTAGATGCGATGTTTTACCCCTTCGTGTTCAGACTTATAGGTGAAAAGTTCGAAGATCGAATCTGTCAAAATGTGTGCACAGAACTGTCCACTGTTCCTTATACAGCGATCTGCGACAGTACCGGTTTAAAGAAGCGATATCAGATTTAAAATTCTCACAAATGCAAGATAATAACAAATCCACAATCTGCGGTGTCGATGCGCTAAATTTCTGACTCACGCATACCTGAGGCGCAGAGACAAATTTTGCAACTGATATGGGAAGGAATGCCTAAAGCTTGAATAGACATTGTAATTATTGTAAATACTCAACTTATGATCCATTTCGTAAAAATTCTTTTATTAGACTTTAATTTGTGTATGTTAAATAGTGACATAAAGGACCACTGGACCGGGTGTTAGTATTTTTATATTGATTTTCACATGTCTTCTTTGTATAACCCATGTCACTGAAATAAACAACTTTCCTACTACTGTAATTCACGTGAATCCTATGCGAAATCGTTTGAGATCGACAGGAATCCACTACTGACTATTTCATTACTTAACTGTGCAGCGTTATTGATCATATCAGCCAAGGACTCCAATACTAAGGCAACACAAATAAAATAAGTTGTTTCTCGGGCACCGCCCGCACGCAAAATTGGTTGCGCGTGCGGCCTATTTATTAGTCTTGATGAAAAATAAAAAATATGTAACGCCCGCCCGAACATCGATAAGCAAGTCATAAAAAGAATATGCCGCATGTATCTACATGCCCCATACGTGAATATCCATTCAAATGTATTAAACTGATTCAGATGTAAACGCTCATTTACGGGTCTTTTTTATTGATATCGAAAGAACCTCCATTTTTGTATCACGTGATTTTAATTACCTCCCCTTGTGAACTAGAATTTGATTCGTGTTAAACACCGAAAGTCATTGACAACAGTGCATTGTATTTCAATCATTCGATCTTAATCGGCTCATTATTGCCGGCTTCAGTCGGTCCATGTTTGAAAAAATCCTACTTATAAAACAATGAATCGTAGAACAGGTTAATTATTATAACTTGTGGCTACGAATACGATACGATGATAGTCACCATACCTTAGTCAGAATCTGGGTCATTAGCACATTTAACGGTAGTTTTGATAATCCGGAAAATAATAATTGGATTACACATTTGATTGTTTTACTGACCAGTTGTTAGTTAAATTTAAATAGTCATTCGATATAAACCCCAGATAGAACACCGAATATCCTGAGAAACACACCGAATATCCTGAGAAACGGTCATTTCCCGAATCCCGATGACACGTGACATGCATTGGTTGGAATTAGGTCAATCATTATAAACCAGCGATACTAGATTTAGATCTAAGTGTCGTTTACCGTGATGATTATTTTTGATACACATGCTGACAGAGGCTTACCCTTTAAAATATTGTCGTTATTATGGACGGCTATTAATAGTCGTACGGAATTTTATTTTAAACCAATTTCAATTATGGTTGTCACCATTACCATTAGTAAGCTACATTACGTGAATTAAATATGGAAAATTATTTTCCTTACAGTCAGTGTTCAGTGTTTGAGTAGACTTGATTTTTGGGTTTATGTTCTAAGTATGTATAATATATAACTGAAAGCAAAACTGTAGACAAGTAATGACTTTCTCATTAAAAAAAAAAAATACAAGGCCGCCCTCCCGCCCCAACAATTTTCAACAATAGCAAAATTTTATTTTGCACCATCCTCTAGCCAGAAATGAGGTAAAAAAAAAAATAAACCGCCCTCCCCCCCTACAGTTTCAGCTGTCAGTTGCCCGAGAAACAAGACATTTATTTTGTGTACCTAATCTTTCCTGAAAATTTTGTGACAAACGGCTACTAATTATATCACCATAAGATAGCGTGAGGGCAGTTAGCTGTGGACGGACGGTGACGACCAAAATATACGACCAAATTAGCATGTTAGCTTATAAAAAACATTAAATATAAAAGTACTTGTGAATAACGATGTTCTAAATGTTTTGCTATTCCCCATGGCCCGCACTATTTGATTGTTAAATAAAGTGGTCTTCTCTGGATCTTGCTAGGAAAATATCAGTTCTTACTTTGGTCCGTCTTCATTATCCCAGTCGGAGAAGAACAGTAGTACGTTAAACCTCATTTCATTTCTTCTTACTTTGGTTTAGGATAATCTAGTGAAGGACATCGGGGATTACAGCGTTTTGTTTACCCAGAACAAATCTGGCAGTAAGTTGGGCTTTTACGATCGAATACTCACTTGTGTTGACGGACAAAAAGTACACACAATCAAAAATATATTTAGTTGGCGTATAAAATGACTCTACCGGATAACACACCCAGCAAAACCAAAAACAAAACCGATCACAAACGAACTTTGAATATATTTATTTTAACAACTAATGTTCTCAGGTTTTACAAACAAGGACTAAAGTGTATTAAACATCCGTATTAAAAATAAACCTAAAGACTCAACTGGACATAAACTTGTTGAGGCAAATGTGTTCTTGCTACTTCCAATATGAACCAATAGACCATTAATTTTGATTTTCTCTCGGAGAACAAATATCTAACGCTCGTCCAATTGTTGACAATCTCTCATCCTGTTTTTTGTTTTTGTTAGCATACTTTTTTATAGAGCGTAGCCATTGTTCTGCAACATTATGTGGCTTGTGGATTTCTTCGATATAAATTGTCGTTGAATATTTGGGTTGAATATGAAGTTTCGGAAGATGTATTGGCGTTTTGTTACTACACGTATCCCTTCGTAAACTAACATCACCACGACAAGCATCCAAAAAACACTGCACAGCTGGAACTTTGATTTTCAACTTCGGTAGGTGTGGTTTCACGCTGCAGTTTTTAGAGATAATATCGTTGTAAATTCCATTGCGCCTAACAAGAGCCAATTGTCGTTTTTGATATGCATTTTTGACTTGCTCTTGTAATGGTTGAAGTTCCTCGTGATAAACCCCCAAGATCTGTTGTTGCAGTCGATTAGTACGTTTACGACAGTCGTTATTGTAGCCGACTAACGTTGCCTTTAAATTCTTCTCGTGGGCATTGTTTTTCATGTGTGCCCGTAACATCCTTTCACTTCTGCTCATGATATCCATATTAACTTCAAAATACCCTCTGTCGTATGTCTTCTTAATAAAAGTACACGAAACAGGTAATGTATCCTCATAAAATAGAATAACTTGTCCAACAGCTTATCAAAGCCTACATAATCGCGTGGTAAATATATGAAAGTCTATATTATTTTGATTTTATGACGGGATTATATAAGATTTCGACAATATTAAAGTAGGTGATAGGACATGTATTGATATCTGTTGTAAACTAGAATCTATTGTTCTCGTGTTTGTTTATGTCACATAATATAGATAATATATCATCACCATTGGCTCTCATTAAATACATAAACAAAGAATAGAAGTGAAATAAACATTCCCATTAACTACCTTTAATGGCAACTGATTGTGTGTTTCACTGTCGACACGGTAAGCCTAAAGTACTAAAACTTGGACCGACGGAGAAGTGGATTTAGGGAGATGAATTTATATACGTAGAGAAAAAAGTATCGCTATACACCTATTTGAATATAGTGTGTGATCAGATATGCTAGGTATTTTACGTTTTGGAGCTGCCTCGAGGAAACATTGAACCAGAAAAGAAAGACAAATACGGAAGTTTAAGTAGAGGATTTAATGTGATTCTGTCGAGTTTAAAAAAAGGAAAGAAAGAAGAAAAAAACAAAAACATTCTTGTCAATATTATAACAGTCTATTGCTTCAACATATTGTAATTGTTTTTGAGTTTTTTTGTTGAATGTATAAAAAATATTATTGTTCAAAATAGAATAAAAGAAAACAAATATTTTGCACTGGTGGATCCCTCTGATGGATTTTGCGCCCAAGAATATCCCAGACATGGCAAGGTAGTGTAGCAACAGCCTTCTGACTCGTAATATCAACAAAGGCACGCCAACGGTGTGATCCAGCGTTATTGCAGTCTAGAAAGATTGTCAAAGTGGACCACTACAACCCTGTTCCGGACCATTCTTTGATACCGTTGGCCACTGATATTACTTCACAGTTGTGAAAGGTGATCCCATATCACAATACAGCCACCGCCGAACGGAACCCGCATAGCCAAGTTCCTATCCGTCATGAACAAGAGAAAGCGACTCTTATCTGACTAGTGAATTTTTCATTATGTTCCAATGATGATGTTCTCAGCACTATCTGGTGGTGAGGTTATTATCCCCTTTTCAACATCGTGCTTGGCGAGATTCTCAAAAGAACTACATTATTCTTTTGCACGTGTACTGCGATGTCTACCAGAACGTTAGCGATCCTTTACGTCATGAGTCTGTTGATGTTTTCACAATAATCAACTAATGATCTATAGGAGCGGATCAGGGAAGGGGGGGGGGGGGCTCAGCTACATAAAAAGATTTGTAAAAGAACACTTTTATGAGAAAAGTGTTTCGGTCGTGCGCTTTATCCTTTATAATCAGATGGTGGGATGGACTGGCATTCAAAGTGGGGGACAATGACGTAGACATGTGTGATGTCACACTTAATGCTTTGCATCAATGAAATTGAATCACAATATGATCCTATACTAAACAGCCCAAAAAAAAACCCCCCAAAAACGTCAGTATGATTTCAAAATCAGAGAGGCACTTTAATCAAATCATTCTAGAAAACGACTTACTAAATGGATCAAAGCAATTTTTTGTGAACAGTATGTTGACACATTATTGATTAATTCATCACAATTCCAAGACATTACGAGAAGGTTTAGAGTCTGTACACAGTCTATACATCAGTATCTGGTGTGTCCACCGCGAGTGTCAATAACAGCAGCGCAGCGTCTGTACATGGAGTGGACCAGACGATTGATGAGCGCCATTGGCACCTGGAACCACACTCTCAGAAAAGCATGACGCAATCCATCGGCTGTGTTTGGTCTCCGTACGACGTTATTAAGTCTCTTCTGAATTTCATTCCAAAGATGTTCAATCGGGTTTAAGTCCGGATTAAGGGCTGGCCAGTGCATAACGTTGACACCGTTCTGCTGTAGAATGCCCCGAGTAACTCTGGCGGTGTGGGCACGGGCGTTGTCATGCTGAAAAACGTTGTTTCGATGACGTGTGAAATGTGATATGGCGTGGGGTCTGAGAGCTTGATCGATGTAGCGCACTGCTGTGATGCCGCCTCCTCTCCCTGGACCAAGATTTTGGAACACCACAGGATTAACTCTCTGCTTCAGGCCGATTCCACTCCAAACCATTATGCTTGGACCTCCCCACGAGTCTCGTTCCATGACACATTGCTCAGAATAATGGTGGCCACGTCGACGCCGTATTCTGGTCCTGCCATCTGCAGTTGATACGCAATACCGACTCTTATATGTGAACAGAACAGTTCTCCATGGCTGTGTCACCAGTTCTGGTGTTGTTGGGCAAACTGTAGACGTTCACGTCGATGGCGAGGGGTGAGGATCGGTCCACGGTAAGGTCTACCGCAATGGGTGTTTTCTCTGGTGAGACGTCGGCGCACTGTATTGGTACAGCAGAACAGTAGGATGTTAAACCCCATTTCATTTCTGTATCGGTACTGATGGGTCTTCCGTGTGTTCCCACTGTCTGACGTGCTGCAATAGGCAGATTTAGCTCTTGCATAGTGTATGTTTAATTCATTTTAAAATTGACGTCAAAAGGGGCGTTCGAATTCTCTCTTTAAAAAGCTCAGTGTGTATGTATATCTATGCAATTTGGAGACGATGATGGCATCATGCATTGTCAACTGCTAAAATTTCCGTAACAAAAACCTGGCAAACCCCCTCTTGCGAAAATTCCTGGATCGACCCCTGATCTAGGGATGGTGATCCAGCTGACGTCTCTGTCGCATTGACATCTCTGTCGCATTGACATCCTAGCATTGCTCATGTCAATAACTCGCTGTGGTGAGTTGACGCGGTCCCATTGTGAAAACTGTGAAAACAGACATCTTAATATACTTTCCCCAATGCAATGGCTGATTTCCCAAACATGCTTTTCATGACACAAGGGGTTCGGGCTTTCTTTCCGTTGTAGGTCTGTTACGTGCTGCAATGGCAACTTTCACTGGTATGTATGGATGTTTCGATACCCATTTCTCTATGTCTGTAAGCCCCGGCTTGTTTTCAGATCCAAGATTTACATATTTTATATTATGTAAATATTTATTTGCGAGCTTAGTTAGTTTGGATGTTTTAGATAGGCTTTGGACGTCGTTAGAAATGTGCGATAAAATAAAATTCTGGCAATTTAAGGTTTCACACCCTGTCCATCTTTATAAACTTCATCTGATCAAATCTGCATAAGCATCACACAAGCAACAAATCCGGTTGAAATCAGTTCCATGGTTTAAGAGAAAACGTCAACACGTGTCAAATGTCTAAACGTGCCTCTATAAGATGACCAGCTCCACTCATGTGGCTGATCATCTTCATCTGAACAAATCTGAAAAGTCATTTTCCAAGCAACGCCAAGACCTTTAGTTAAAATCAATTAAGCTGTTTCGGAAAATATGTTAAAATGTTATCGGATGATAGACAGTGTGTATGACATAATATGGGCTAATAAAATAATTCCGAAGTGACATGTTACTGGCAATGATGGTGATATACTTTCGTAAAACAAAATACGATTCCTGGATTTTAACCCGCAAGACAAGTAGGTTTTTTTTTGTAATAGTGTTGATCCTATAGTATAAACATGGTCACCAATCGATGGATATATAAGTAGGACAGTGGATGTCAGTGGAATACGATTTTTTAATTTGTCGTTATTGGTAATTTACGGGCCTTGGTGGACTTTAGCAGGGAAAGGCAAAACAAAGTTGATGTCCAATGTTCAGATTTCTAGCGACCTAAAACATACTTCTAAGCAATGTAGATCTAGTGTTAAAATGATTCCCCAGATCAGGCCACAACACGACCCCAAATAGACACAGGAAATGAAATGATTCGAAAACTAATTGGCAATAGATATAACGCATTGGGGAATCATTCTAATGGACAGAAATATATAATCTAATAATAGAACACAATCTTTCTTGTTGCTACGTAAAAAAAAAGACTCCATTAATAAATTATTTCCCCAGACAACAAAAACCAATTTACTGCGTTCTTAATGGCAACGTAACCTTAAAGAGGGAACCTTACGATGTGCTCAAAGGAATTACATATGTGGCCGTACTGTTCAGAAGGATTTGGTTGCCTCCCTATTCAGCGAGTCTCATAGTAGTGGCGGGTGTTGCGCTAGAGGCAGAGTATGATTAGTCTTCGGGAAGAGCTGATACTACGTCAGTTTTGCCTTGTAATGTATTTTGCATTTAGTAGAACACACACATATGTGTAACACATATTGCTCTTAGTCTAAGAATGTTATTGGAAAAAACAACATAAGAAATGAAAGAAACAACTATCACATTTATTTGTTTAAGTCTTTAACGGAAAGGGGGGGGGGGGCGAATGGTTAACGCGTGGGCGTTGGATCACAATGTCTGTCATTGAGTCAAGTGGTGTGGTTTCGATTTCCCGCTTGTACGTGACAAGGGATCGGGGCGCCTGTCCATCCTCGTGGGTTTTCTCCGGGTCCACCGTTTTCCTTCCACTGCTAAAAGACCCCTACGCGCAAGCGAATTATTGGAATAAAAATTGAACCATATCTTAGTCCCGAAATGACCTACTCTGTGTCGAGTGGACATTAAACTCTCTCTCTCTCTCTCTTTAACGAAAAATACAAAATATCTACAAAAACAGTACACGCAATAATTTTTCCAGGCTGAAAGTTTATAAATACAAGCATTATTAAGCTTTATAAATATTATATATCAGAATGTTTGATTCTCTAGTTCGATCATTCTATCGATCATAGCTTGAGCTAAACCATTCCATCTTATATATCTACAATGTCTCATCTCCAAAAATAAACACCCAGCTTTCTCAATCTGACGGTCCAACTCTTCATTTGTCCATACTTCTTTTGGTTTGGATTTAGTCTGGTTCCAAGATACTCCAGTGCCAACAAAGGGACATGGTCTAATGGAGAAAGAACTATATATACCTGATGACGATCCTCGAGTTTTAATAGTAACAGAGGAATTCGGGCTTTCCATAAACCCTTCTGGGTCATCAGTAGCGTTTAACTCGGGAAGGTCAAATTCGAATTCGGGCAATTTAAACCGATCAGCTTCGATGATACTTTTAGCGTCACGGGGTCTGTCACAAAGATCCCTTTTTACACCTGAACTATATCGCCCCTTTTTACCCTTTTGTTTTCTCAATTTACGTTCGGCTATCTGAATTTTTATTTCTTTGGCCGGAATATATACATCTTTTAGGAGATCGCGAAGGTCTAGTTTATTATTTTGGTTTGTATCGTCAGTTAAACTATTTCGGCGTTCTCGTTTATGATGACCAATAACATTTTCCTCCTCCTTCGGCACGGCCTTAGTCAAATTATTTTTCCCTTGAGGTCTTTTCTTTTGTAGTTTTGACTTTCCCTTTTTCTTTTTCTGGTGTTTATTCAAATCCTTTATACCACCCTTCTTGTTTGTAGCATCTGTAAAAAGCACCCTAAATTCTTTACCTTTTATTAGTTCTGGACAACTTGAACTTCTCTTTAATTTCCTTGACTCTGGTACAGTATTTTTCACAGATTCTTCGAATGCTTTATCTTCCACAGAAAACCATTCGTCTATAATACGTCTATAGCGAGAGCGCCGTTCACCAGACGCCAGTTCATCTCTTATATCATAACCAAACCCATCTCTTATGGCCAAATTAGCAACATCATCAACCAGTTTCCATCCTATTTCAGCCAAAAACCTCTCTTTCAAACTTTTATATCTATTCAGCTGTCTTTGGAATCGCGCGTACTCATCTTCGTCGCTGTCAAATCCTCCAAGACTTCGATGTCGTTTATTTCTCTTGTTTCGAGCGTGTCGACGTCTTCTGGCATCTTTTAATTTTTTGCTGAAATACAGAAGTGCTAAGATTGATTTTACCACTTGGCGAAAACGGGCTATTCCTTTTAACTTTAGTTTCCATTTGGGTTTCTTTAACTTCAGTCTCATGGCTCTTAGCTCTTTATCAGACATGGTCTTTATATTTAATTCACTCTCCTCTTCAGACATCTCTTCCGTATTCTTAAAGAACTGTTGAAATCTCACCAACTGTCTTTCACGTTTCTTGTACATCTTATCTTTTACCTGTCTTTCAATAAGTTGGCCGTCTTTAAGAACAAGTTCGATATCGTAGTCATCTTCCGATTCTCCATCACTAACCATGACATCCATGGAAGCAAACTTTGCTGACTCTGTTTTAAGATTGTGGCTTTTATTATATCCACAGGGATTTTCCATAATCAAGTCAGTAAAACTGTCCCTCATTTCACTACTCATATTGTCATATATGCTTTTAATGTCTCCATTACCATCGTCCATATCGTCAACACTTTCTGGCTCTGGACTGTAAAACATCTCCGGTGTGAAAGGATATTCATTTTGTTCCACACCATCTTTATTTTTGCAATTCATTTCTCTTATTAAAGATTTGAACCAGTTTTTCTCTAGGTGTTGCCCATATTGCTGTCTGATTGCATAGCTACTGATTTCACTTCGTCTATTTTCTTCTTCGGGCACGTTGGTCGGTATAACACCCGTTATTAACAGTTTCTTACTGTCATTAAAATATTGTTTGATACTTGCGGAATTGTCCTTGGAAGAAATATTTATGGAATTTTTTTGAGACAGTTGTTTACTTATGGCTTCCTTTGGACTCTCTGTAACGTGTACATGGATACCTCTAGTTCTCAGAAAAACAGTGGGTGTTGAAGTGGGAATAGCACAAGACTCTATACCAGAAGAATCTTTTTGTGATCTTGAAATATTTTTGTTCTTATCCCTGCCTGCATTACGTGATTTGACAGTAGATTTAGAGAGTCGAGACGATATTTGTTTCCTCAACCCTCTGTATGCTTGTGATTGTTCTAGAAGACTGGTTGGTGTCTTTTTTACTGATTTTGGTAAGGTGCTCCCCAACACTAGTGACCGTCGTCGTCGATCAAGTTTCTCTTTCACCTTTTCAACTTCATCAAGTGTCCGATTTTTTGATTGATTCCGATTGCTAGAATAATCTTTGATATCATAAATTCTGACATCGGCAATATTTGAAATTTTCTTGCTTTCCTTGTCATTAAAATAATTTCCAGTTACATCAGAGCCCGCGTGAAGACCGTATTGTTTTCGAATCCGATCACCATCAATGTTTACTGCCGGAAAACTAGATCCGTCTTTATGGACAATTGACTTTCGTCTAAAATATTCTTTTTCTACTCCATCACACATTTTCCACTAGGTTGTTTTATATCTTTCTAAAAAAGAATAAGAAACAGACACTTAATTAAAGCTACAAACATCGCTTCATTTCAGTTATGGAGACCTATTTATATAAAAAATAAAGTACACAATGAATATATGTTTATTGTTTCATGTGACAGACAAATGCCTGGAGGAAACCATATTCCTGAATCAATGGCCCGATAGATCATTCTCTTTAGTGGGGTTAGTTCTAATCATACAAAACCCTTCGAGGGATGTGGAGGAAAATTGAACTTACCGTAAGTAAACTTGATACAGGAAATACACTAATAGCAGGAATGCTGATATATTATTCGTTAAAGTAATCTTATAAATGAGGGAAAGTAATTGGTTACGTGGTATTATATAGATAATATATATAACACACCAATATTACATTAGACAATAGTCGGTGAATTGAAAATTTGTGGTGGTTTATGACGAGGTATAACATGACTAATGACATTTCAATTAGATTGTTTGAATGTGTAATTAACACCGTTGTTTACAAGTTGTAAAGCAACGTGCTAAAACACAAACTGTCCCCCAGCAAACTGTTTGGCAAATCGGTAGTACAGGACGAAAACAAAATCTTAATAATGTAAGTGTTATAACTGTCTTCTAAATGTGGATAAATCGCCATTGTTCAAACAAAATGGCTACGCACAGCTTGCGATTCCGTGAAATTACCCAATTATCGTTAAAATTGTTAAGATATATAGCTGGTATTTTAGATCGCGGGTGTTTAGTACCTAAATTTTTCATCCAGATTATTCTGAATAAAAAGGTAATACCGAGCAAAATATTTTGGGGTGATTTGCAGCTTTGGATCTTATTCGGATCTTATGCGGTAGGCCTAATGAAAGTAGATAATGGAGAAAAAAAATCGGACAAATTTCAAAACGATCGAGTATGGGGATGTTTTCATTTTTGTGGTAGTTCAAAAGATCTAGGCAAGTGAGTAAGATCTAGGCAAGTGAGTAAGACGCTGGCTCGCTAGCCTGGAGGTCGGGTGTTCGATCCCTGCATTGGCCGAGAAAGCTCATCCAGATTTTCCGGCGTGGTTCCCCATTGTCAGTGTTGCAGGACGGAGGGCCTGACAAGGACAGCTGCCTAGTCGTTCGGATGGGACGAAAAACCGAGGTCCCGTGTACACATTGGCGTGCACGTAAGGGAAATTTTGCCCGGACAGCGGCACTACGGCCTACTCTTATATCGAATTCCAACTGTCAAGGGATCTTTTGCGTGCACGCCAATGTGTACACGGGACCTCGGTTTTTCGTCCCATCCGAACGACTAGACAACTTTCTTTGTCAGCCCCTCTGTCCTGCATCACTGACAAGGGAGAACCACGCCGGAAAATCTGGATGAACTTTGTCGGCCAACGCAGGGGTCGAACACCCGACCTCCAGGCTAGCGAGCCAGCGTCTTACCCACCTAGCCACCGTGGCTCCCCCACTCTCAAAGCATGTCAAGTGTCCACGACTATTAATCATATCATAACCTGCATAGGTATTTGCAAATAACACCACTGTTACCAGAAACAAACTTCAATATGGCGTCCATTAAAATCACTTGATATTGATGACTATGTATGGCTTGAAATCCCAGATTTTGTGTTTTGGGAAAATTAAGTAGCTCTATGCATCTTACTCTTGATCTGAATACATTGACCCAAAGGGGATATTGGCTCAGATTATGGAAACAAAATGAAATAGATGTGGGTTGATATTCTAAGTAGGCCTGTCATTTTACCAAACATAAGAGAAAGGCTGCTTGCTGTAGTAAACACAAATAGACCAGGAGCCCAGGGGGTTAACCTAGATGAAAAGTGTACCAATTTTCTCCTACATGTATATGGTATCAATGCATGTATATCTGGTATAATCAGAATGTAAGTCTGCCGGGTTTTTGGTGGTGGGTGTGGTATTCCACGCCCAAAATGCAATGCCCCCCCCCCCCCAACTAGGCTAGATTAGCTCAAAAGTGTACCACATGAAAATCATACAGCAGTGTACCGTACATCTTCAGATATTACAAAAACACTCTGACAGACATTTCTAGTGGTGGGTTACCCCTGACAGAGCTATGTAATTGCAAGACATCTGTGGCACAATTTTTAATTTTTTGGACCACGGGAACAGTGCTGGCTAATATATCCTAGATGGGGGCGAGACATTTTTGGGCGTGTCTGTTAGGGGTTACCCACCGCACAAAATTTTTCTGGCAGTGGTCATTCATGATTAACGTCGTGGTACTGAACAACTCCAAAGCTGTTTTAGGTGGTACAGATTTAAGCTAATCTAGCCTAGCTGTGGTCTGGAAATTAGATAACTCTTGTCAGGGATACTCCACCACTACAAATGTCTGGCAATTACATAGCTCTGTCGGGGGTACCCCACCACTAGAAATGTCTGTCAGAGTGTTTTTGTAATATCTGAAGATGTGCGGTACACTGCTGTACGATTTTCATGTGGTACACTTTTGAGCTAATCTAGCCTAGTTGGGGGGGGGGGGGGGCATTGCATTTTGGGCGTGGAATACCACACCCACCACCAAAAACCCGGCAGACTTACATTCTGATTATACCAGATATACATGCATTGATACCATATACATGTAGGAGAAAATTGGTACACTTTTCATCTAGGTTAACCCCCTGGGCTCCTGGTCTAAAACGGTTGATTCCAAAATAACATTATAATAATCAGGGGGTTTTAAAACAAGAAATTTAATGGGGCTATTTATTTTATAATTGGAGCAGTATTTAATTGGTGACAATGAATTATTATTGTGCAATTATGGATGTTAGAAAAATGGAGATTTATTCACACGGGCATCGCCGGGTAACTAACTATAAAAAAATGCAGCAGTTTCGTTGACTGTGAGTGATATGAACAGTAGATAAATGTGTTTGAAATAATGTCTGTCTAGTTTTCCACCGATCTATATATTGAAGCACCCAAACATAATCAGTTGATGTTATAGCGTGACTATTTATCTTATAACATAGAGACTTTTTATGGCTTTTGTGTTTAATTTGATTTATGATACTGGAATCACGTGGAATTACACGTGCTACTCTTAACAATAAAGTACGACATAAATGTTAGCTGTAAATGGAAATTGTCATGTGTTCTGGAATGGTAAATATACTATGTCCCATGCACGACAAATGTCATTATTTACATTATTATTTAGATTATTGAGAATCTACTACCACACAGCTTTTTCAGGACTACTAATATATGCCCCAGTCTTAGGAAGGGCGTTAAAGTTACAATTTCATATTTTTAAAATGTATTAAAATAAAGCCCTAAAACAGATGGTATCTATAAACAGCCCTACCTTGTTAAAGAATGATCCTATTAATCCTACAATTCACTATTGCCAGTTGAGAAATTGGCAAAAACATCATTTTCAACTTCAAATTCAAACGTTTGAAGATAGCTATTCCATAGTGGGGAATAGGAAAACAAGGAAGGTAATTGGGAGGTAATTGTGATATTATTTCTGGTGTGAAGATTTTTAAGTGTGAAAAAGGCAAAATATGATCGTATAATAGTGAGTTGACAACCCATTGAGCAAAAGACATAGAAATAATTATGTTTTGACTTTCTTAGAAAATATGAAATTGTAACTTTAAATAGGTCTAACAAAACCCTGGATAGGTCAAATTTTCCGTTTTTGCACTAGGTAGATTTAAAGCAATAAAATGTCGGTGTAAAATATAAAAACTAAAGCGAAACCTGTTCTAATTAATAACTTGTCTTTAGGTGGTCTTAGCACTGTACATTTACTTGGAACGTCGAAACGTTCTGTTCTGTTATTCAAGATCTTTTTCGACGCTCCAAAGTAAATGTACGGTGCTAAGACCACCTAAATATAAGTTTTAAAGGACAATATTGGTGCCAGTCAGAGCTGGTTAAACACATTCCAAATATCATTTTAACACAGAGATCATTATTGCTACGATAGCTGAGTAATACAGGTTTCCTGAATCGGAAGTGACGAACGCCAAAGGGAAACACGAGTCATACCTCTATATAATTTGACCGATGTGACGAGTGATAACAGATACACGACCGAATTTCTGCTCACTAATAATTCCTTACAAGACCAAAAGTTGTTGTGTGAGACTGTGAGAGGATATCTGACAATTCATAAAAAGAATTGACTGCCACTAGATAAGAGAACACGAAAGAAAAACAGAAAAGGTCCGTGCATTACCATGTTTTTATAAGGTATAGAATGAATGTAAACAAGGGAATGTACGGACTATTTCTATTTTTCTCGTGTTCTCTTATCTAATGACATTCAATTACTTTATTGAATTGCCAGGTATCCTCTTACAGTCCCATATAACAACTTTTGGTCTTGGCTTGGAAGGAATTATTAGTGAGCAGAAATTCGGTCGTGTATCTGTTATCACTCGTCACATCAGTCAGTTATATAGAGGTATAACTCGTGTTTTCCTTTGGCGTTCGTCACTTCCGATTCAGGAAACCTGTATTACTCAGCTATCGTAGCAATGATCTCTGTGTTAAAATTATATTTGGAACGTGTTTAATTAGTTCTATCACATATGTGATAATGACTGACATCAATATTATCCTTTAAATGTTCCTTTTATTAATTAGAACAAGTTTCGCTTTAGTTTTTATATTTTACACCGACATTTTATTGCTTTAAATCTTCCTAGTGCAAAAATGGAAAATTTGACCTTTTGGCCTCCGGGGTCACAAAGAACAAACATGAATATAGCAAGTTAACATTTTTATTGAAAGGTTGATTACTTTCGATCATTTTCAGCATGTTTTCGTGGTACAAGAATGGCTGCGCATTTACTGTCAGTGCAAATGACCTCATTTGACATTTGACCTTTGACCCCGAATATCTCGAAAACACCCCAACGGCAGACTGATTACCACTCGGCATCATATTCTACGCAAAATTTTACTCTAGAAAAGTTGGGTCTGGTTTTGTGCCCATTTGATGGACACCCCCCGCGCTGAGCCTCCGGTCTATAAGGTCTTAAATGCTCATCTTCAATAAAATGGAAATAAATATGGGCCTGTAAGGCAAGCGTGATTATTTTCTAAGAGAAAATCAAATTCCTTGTCGCCAAAATTTGTCAGGTAGTCAGAAACGTCCATCTCTTTCCCTGGCTTTTTTATGGCTATTACTAGGTAGATTAACATTTTATATCCTGTGGAGGTTCGAAGTTTTCACACAAATTTCCCTTTCCGAAACAGCTACAACCCCAGAACATAATAGCTTTCTCTTGCCGTAACAACTACAACCCCAGATATCCATTTCCGGGCCACCTACATCCCCAGAACTAACAGATTTCCATTGCTCAAACGCCTACAACCCCTGAACATAATAGTTTTCAGTCCGAAGCACCTACAATCCTAGAACATAATAGCATTCCCTTCCGGGTTCCCGTGTAACACCAGAATATGATGACTTTCCCATTCCGAAACACCTTAACCCCAGAGAATAATAGCTTTCCCTTACCGAAACACCTACAACCCAAGAACATAATCGCTTTCCCTTTCCGAAACGCCTCCAAAACCGGAGCTTATAGATTTCCAAATGATTTTAAATAATTGTTGCATCTTGAACCGGGTCTAAATTTCCCGCCAAATTAGGTTGAACGTTTCCTACCACAGGTGGAGCAACACGTGGCAACGTCTAGCTAAAAATCATTTTCTGACCATATCTGACAGTGCAATGGTCCACCTGACAATGCTAATTTTCTTTCAGTCTTGCGTCTGAATTTGTTTCACTTTCGGTACCATTCAAAGTGTTTCACAGTTTAATACAGATCTGCATGGAGTCCGAATTATTCCAACTCAATTGCAGGATGATAGATAGGCCTGCATACAATAAACAGGGGAGTCTGAATTTCTAGAGGGATGACTTTGCTGCTCATGGCCGTAAAACCCCAATTGATGTGTCTATAAGCCCACATTTCAGTGTGGAAGTATTATGTTGTCACCCCTGTCCGTCCTTTCATCGGCATGTGAACCCATAGAGACTACAGTTTTTTACAAACTTTTTTCAAATTTGGAATGAAGCATTGGGGTCATGAGATGTACAACTTATCAATCTTCAGCATTACTTCCGTGTCAAAGTTAGCCCCCTTTGCCAAATACCTTATGAATACGACAGAGGTTCCATATTTTAATGGATTGGAGGTGTTGTGGCTAAGTTTGTAAGACACTGGATCACTATCCAAGAGGTTGTGAGTTTGCCTTCCTTAGGATTTTCTGGGGTGGTTTCCCCTTGTCAATGGTGCAAGATGGATTGGCAGGGCCTGACAAGGATGTCTCTAGTCATTAAAATGGGGTGTAAACCATGGCCCTGTGTACACATTGGCATGCACGTAAAACAACCCTTAACAGTTGGAATTTCAAATGAAAGTAGGCTGTAGGGGGCAATTTTTCCCTGTATGGAGTATACGCCTGTCTTCGTTCTCCCAGTTTCTGCATAAAAGTTGAATGTTAAACCCCATTTCATTTTAACGGATTATCTTCAAATTTGTTATGGAGCATTGGGGTCATGAGAGGGCGAACCTATCGATATTTAGCGTTCCATGACCTTCTGTTCCCAAGTTACCCCAGAAAAGATTGTGTCAAAATCCATGTCTATATTTTTTTTTTGACACAAAGCTGCTGTGTGGGTGTATTTCCACGCTTTGTGAGGCTGTCTGTTTATGTACACATAATATACCGAATAATAGATTATTGCACTACAATGACAGCCACTAATCCTACTGTTCTACATTATTTTCTTACTTCACTAATTTGGAAGAGAATGTGGATCCCAAGCACACTAACCAAAGGATTGGCTATATACAAACTTCATCTTTACTTAATGTCTACTGTTTACAACAATGTATTCACTTCACATATTTCTGTTCCCCATTCTAGTCCACTCTATTATAATATCACAAATAATAATTAAACTAATAAATTTAACTTTTAAACTCACATTGAAATATCCTTATCTGTTCTAACAGTTTTTAAATCTGATTTCAACAGATTATTCATTCCATTTGTAACAGTTTTTAAATCTATTTGTAATAGTTTTTAAAAGGTAATATAACAATAAAGTATTAATAGTTCAGTGAATCTCTTGGACATTAATTTATTGTGATGTCCAACAAGTTATATACACAACAACGCACAATGTAAGTATTTACACAGTAACTTGGTTTATTTCCTTCTGCCACCACCACCACCTGATAAAATCATGGCAATCCTCATAAATATATTAATTGTATCCATATAAATTCCAATAGACCTGTAAATAAAAAAAATTGTACAATTAACTCGAGGTTATTCATGTTGACAAAATGATTACATGCGTTTAGTGGTATATGTTTAAAAGTAGACATCAATCAGTTTTGTCTGTTTATCTGTTGTTTAAACTGAGGGGTCAGTTCAAGATAGAGTTATACCTTAATAGAGTGTAAATATTAATGAAATTTAAAAAAAAGAAAGTATGGTTTAATTTTAAATACTCTTTATCTTACCCATTTATGGGATCATATTTTCTTACAGCATATGTTGGATGGTTCTCTGCTTTTTGGATGATTTTCTGGGTGTCATATAATAAAAAAAAGCTAAAGAGAACTAAACCACCATATATACTGATAGAATACAAACCAGCACCAAGAGCTGTTGATGGGGGTAAAAACATTCCACCTAAAGTTACAAAACAATAACAATTTATAAATAATGTAACGGTCATTTTTCAAAAGTGATTTCCCTAATTCATGTCCGTTTACTTCCTGATATATTGTCTTCAAAATCATGACATCACCAAAACCTGGCAGAAATTGTAAATTCAAACAATATTCTTCAGTTCTAGAACAAAAAGCCAACAAAAAATGCCATGCAAAAGCGAGGAAAGGGAGAAAGATCGAATTGCTATAGACAGATGGATTCCATGGTACAGAGCTAATTACTTGTTATCTTCCCTCTAGTCCCATTATAGATCTAATATATGTGATTAACATCTATCATAGCAACCACCTTTTTTGTTAGGATTATTCTGAGTTCTAGAACAATATTCGACTGAAAAGTTTTTTACAGTCCAGACCACAAACTCTGCCCAAATATGAATTGCTATAAACTACTGTGAATTATGTTCATCGTCACAAAGTTTCTGATTGCCTTTAAGTAAAGGGATAACAGGAGAGTAACATGGAAGCATAACTGTACCCTGATGTTCAAACAATTAGGTATTGTGTCTTGTCACATGTAAACATCAGAATATTTATTGACAAAAAAAAATACTTGTAAACATTGTCTAGGTCTACACCCTCTCTAAGCTGTTTTTACTTGTCGTGTTTATGGTGTACTAACCTATAGAGGAAGCGAAAACAACACCAAGACCAATAGCAAGAGGACCTCCCATATTTAAAAACTTCTCACTTGGAGCGCACATAGCCACTGCCGATAAACCTGTAATATAGAAAACAATTATTTATTGTCTACATTAGTGATCATTACTGCTCAAAAATATGGTGTATGAAAAAATCTGTTTTGTATACATCTTTAAGGTACGGTACACAACATTCCATTCTAATTTACACTGTATACTATACTGTCCTTATACAAACAATTCACGTTATGAAGCATGCTCAATTCTATTGGAGGTCTTGTGGTTTCATAGGTCCAAATTTCAATACGGGCCAAGCATTAACTGAGTGGGATCAGAGATTTATTAGAACTTATGTGCTGTATTGTTAGTATCTGCACATTAACTGTCCCTATGCTATGAGGACATGCTTCCAAAGAAAATTTTAATGAAATATGAGGCAATAATTTAAGTGATTAGATAGTTAAATATATTTTGGAAACTGTGAAAGTCACTCAGGAGTATGGATCATCTGTTGTCAAGTAACTGACTTCAATCAAAATATTTTAGATTGTTACATAATATACAAGTACCTCCAACTACTCCTGCAGTATACCAAGCTGCTCGAACTAATAATGGTCCACCTAACAATGATATTGGTGCAATGACAGCCCCTATAACACCACTGTGAAGAATCCATGCTAACTGTTTAGCACCAAATCCCTCTGTATATTCTATAGATCTACACAACATGCCAGTTCCAATCATAGCTGCAAAGGTAGCTCCAATAGCCTGAAATACAAGAAGACAAGTTCTAGAAATATATTTGTAATTTCTCAGTTCTTTAGTTCAATTCTAATACATTCATGACATACAGGTACCAAAAATGATCGAAATTCAAAAAGTGGCTTCAGAGAAATAAACAAAAATGTTTAAATATATCCTGTTATTGTGCATCTGTATCTGCTGTTTCCAACTATAGGACTAAGAAAAGCACAATCCAATCAATATGTTTATTAAATTTTCATGAAATTCATCAAGCAGTTCTTGGAGGAAAAAAAAAATTGCCTCTTTAAGGTGGGCTGAGCAATTTCATTTAAAATTTAAAGCATCATTTAAAACATAACTACTGTACTAAACTTAGTAGAAATGGGCTAAAAATGATGTATAATAAGAAGGCTTAATTATCAACATCCAATGCCCTTGGTCATGTTTAGAAACCTATAGGGATAGACACATAGATAACTTAAATGGTTTATGAGATATGCCCGGAACAAAAATGGTATACTTAAAACTAAGTTAAATTTTTTTCCAAATAACACAAAAGTTATTAAATTTACAAAATTTAAATAAAAGATTGATTAGTGCATAGGTTTATAAGATAGGCCCTGGAAACAAAATCAGGACGAATTGATGGATGCACATTTCAATATCCTTCCCAACTTTGTTTGGCGAGGGATAATATAGGAACATCATACATGTATATCTACAATATCTTTAATATACATGTACAGTTATTTATCAGCTATCTGGGTTGTTGCCCCATTAAAGATACATTACGGGAGATTAGATAAAGTGCTGACAGTCCTCACTATAATAGTTAAAGAAACATACGCCCACAGCAGCTAAATCGTCCAGGCAGTCAACAAGTGTTGTCGCATATTTTTATTTTTTTCGGTAATGAAACATTTATAATACACTAAAATCTGATTAAGAGTAACAATTAATGAAATAATTATCAGAAAACCATTAGAAAGTTTAGTATACGAAACTTTTAATATCATGGATTTAGCTGTTTGAGTCATAAAAATTCATTGAAAATCAATATACTTGTTCGTCTCAAGATCTTAAACTCTGTGTATCAATCTGAAGTCAATCTTGTCTCATGACCTTAAACATTGTGTATAAATTTAAAGTCAATCGGATATTAACTTTAGCCTCTAGAGCGTCCACAAGATATTTTGAAGTGATCAAGGGCCATAACTCTGGTAGTAATTATCAGAAATCGCTGAAAATCAACAGCCTTCTTCGTCTCATGGCCGTAAATACCGTATATAAATTTAAAGTAAAGTCAATCGGACCGACAGACCGACGGACGGGGGCTATGACAATATACGATCACATTTCAATGTGGGCGTATAAAAACTAGATAATGTAAAGGGAATTTGCTGAAAATTTCAGTCAAATTGATCCACCCTGAACAGAGATTATAGTCTCGATTATCCATTTCATGATTAAATCATGAATGAAACTTTAGCTGCAAATTGGATAAAAATACAATAAATATTGCAGGCTAGCGTTGACACTGGAATTGATTATGGTCTGGATAAGTTAATTAATGTCTAATTAATAATTTAGATAACATTTCGGGAGTAAAAGAAGACCTGTAATAGGCAGATTTAGCTCTTGCATAATGTATGTTTAATAAAGCATATTTTAAAGAGAAGTCAATATATCTTACCATCCATGAATTTTTCATCATCATAGCCATTATTCTTGGATTACGAAACACACTTACTGCTGACATAACTGTTATTGCTACACTACCACCAAAATACATATAGGTATCTCTTATCCTACCCTTTACTTCTGCTGACCACATACTGTAACACGTAATAATAAACTCACAAAGAGGATCATCCGAAACCATTAAAAAACAATAGGATACTTCCATTTAGTTTAATATGAATATTTAAGATTACTGTACCCTAAAACTAAAACTTTTAAACAGGTAGAACTATTACTTGCATTTATTTTAAATAGATTGCTATGTTAAAAGAAATATACATTTAGCTACATACGCCCACATTTTCGAGAGATGGATAGAAAACAAGCTAAAACGAAAGTGATTTTTCCTACAATCAAGGGCCATAATTCAGGAAATTACAATTCTATATGCGCAAATATCTTTGAGTTATAAACTCACATTTCAAGTTTCAACAAAATCGGATAAAAATTGTGACCTCTATAGGGTCCACAACCTTGATATACCATATTTTTACGCTATTTGAGAATGAGGGGCGGCCATTTTGTCTGTCAGTTTTGGGCCGATTTTCACGAAATTCGAACTCAGTCATCCTTAGGGTGTAACGGTGATATAATAATACGTTTTTTTAAATCGGATAAAAATTATGACCTCTATAGGGTTCACAAGCTAAAAACGCGATTTTTCGTACAATCAGGGGCCATAATTCAGTAAGTTACGGTCCGATATGCGCGAATATCGAAAGGAACCAAGATCTTTGGGTTATAAACTTACATTTCAAGTTTCAACAAAATCGGATAAAAATTTTCACCTCTGATATACCATATTTTTACGCTATTTGAGAACGAAGGGCGGCCATTTTATCAGTCAGTTTTTGGCCGATTTTCACGAAATTCGAACTCAGCCGTCCTTAGGATGTAACGGTCATATATAAACACGGTTTTTTAAATCGGATAAAAATTATTACCTCTATAGGGTCCACAAGCCAAAAAACGCGTTTTTGCGTACAATCAGGGGCCATAATTCATGAAGTTAAGGTCTGATATGCGCGAATATCGAAAGGAACCAAGATCTTTGTGTTATAAACTTACATTTCAAGTTTCAACAAAATCGGATAAAAATTGTGACCTCTATAGGGTCCACAACCTTGATATACCATATTTTTAAGCTATTTGAGAACGAATGGCGGCCATTTTGTCTGTCAGTTTTGGGCCGATTTTCACGAAATTCGAACTCAACCGCCCTTAGGGTTTAACGGTGATATAATAATACGTTTTTTTAAATCGGATAAAAATTATGACCTCTATAGGGTCCACAAGCCAAAAAACGTGTTTTTACGTACAATCAGGGGCCATAATTCAGGAAGTTACGGTCCGATATGCGCTAATATCGAAAGGAACCGAGATCTTTGGGTTATAAACTTACATTACAAGTTTCAACAAAATCGGATAAAAATTGTGACCTCTACAGTGTTCACAAGCCAAAAACGTGATTTTTCGTACAATCAGGGGCCATAATCCATGAAGTTACGGTCCGATAGATGCCAATATCGAAAGCAACCGAGATCTTAGGGTGATAAACCTATATTTCAAGTTTCATTGAAATCAAATAAAAATGGTGACCTGTAGACTGTTCACAAACAATATACGTCCACATGAAAATGTGGGCGTATAAAAACATTAAACCATTATTAATATAATAATATTCACATATAGTGTACCACAATTCTGAACACTAAAATTGTCTGTAGTGGCTACTCTGAATTTAGTTTGTAGGTTTGCTTAATCAATATGCAAAGAAGGTTACTGCTGATTGCCAGTGCAACTATAAACTTACATAGATCTGTCTATAGCTCCTAGTTCATTTGACATACCAAGTCCATAATAACATAGAGCACCTATACCGACAACAGATGCCCCTGCAACTACTCCCCTACCTACTTTAAAGGCTGAAATATTCATAAAATGTTCTTTAAATTCAGGGTTAAACAAAAAAACCAGTGCTGTCAATCTAAATAATTTATTAAGTGCTTCGGTTGTTTAGGAATATCAAGATATGAAGAAAATGAAATATTTACATAATTCTATGTTTTTTTAATTTATAAAACAGGCCCGTGACAAAGTTCCAACTCTCAGGTACGTTGTATCTGACATTTAGTTAGATTCCACTGGAATCATTATTTCCAGACCTGCTTCCAACTTTTGTTTATTTCCTTGGTCATGTGGCACACATGCAGTTCCAAATCATGATAATCTTTATGAAGAAAGTAATTCTCTACCTGACTCTCCTGCTGGTGCCATCGCCATTTCCTTTAAACTTCGTTTTTCAGCTCTTCGACTTAAACCAGACTTCGCTTCTGACGCATATTGCTGAATTCTTGATTTTTGGTAGGATATATTTGGTTTGAATGTCTGTTTACCAATTCCACTAACAAATGCTGTTAGTGGTATTCTGGTTGTGATTAAACACCGTGATATCAGCATCTTGTTTTCTTAACAGATTCCTGTCAAATATTAATTAATAAAACATATACACTGTATTATTATTATTACAGATCTTTAACACCATATGCTTATATCTGAAACCCATCATGGTACGTAGGTTATACATGTAGCTATGATGTTATAATGTGGTAATGCCATTGTGTTAATTCAAAAGGTACCATTGTGTATATTTAAAAGAGCATGAGTACGGGAAGAGGAACCGTGCTAGACTACCATTGCCACTGGCTGATGATTTCAAGCAGACAGCATCCAACAGAGATTGACAAAGACCTGGACGACAACATGTGACCATGCTTGGACAACATTGTATCTCATGCTGCCAGCTTCTCTCCACAAATGAACTACCCTGTCAGACTGCGTGCGAGATGGTCTTACAATTACATGTATGTTTGACTAAACACAGTGACTGACTTTTAATTTATAAATTCCAACTAAGTTTTTACCTACACCAAATTTCAGCTGAATTGATCTTGAACTTTTCATTTTACCGACCTTTTAGGTTCTCCCAAGAGATAAATTTATCTGTTTGACTCCATTTTCTTTGTTGACTATTTAGACTCAAATAACAAGACACTAAGACAGATTCCTACACACTGCGCTGCAGTTCATAATAATAATAATAATAATTTTCGTATATTTTAATTTTGGGGCTAAGCCACCATATTCTCTATAAACTACTGTTTGGCGAATATCGCTGTGACCTTGCCTTCAAATTTTCCAGCGAGCTCGGGACCTTTGCGCTTATATGTGATATGTCCCTATTTCTAGCTGTATTATCGAGGTCAATGTCCGGGGGGAAAGCAGAGAAGATGCCCTTGAGAAAAGTTGATGGGGTCAAAGTCATGGGTCAAGGTCATGTTACAAGAAACTGAACTCAAACTTTTAAGCAGAGAAGATGCCCTTGAGAAAAGTTGATGGGGTCAAAGTCATGGGTCAAGGTCATGTTACAAGAAACTGAACTCAAACTTTTAAGCAGAGAAGATGTCCTTGAGAAAAGATGATGGGGTCAAAGTCATGGGTCAAGGTCATGTTACAGGAAACTGAACTCAAACTTTTCAAAGTCAGTCTTGGGACATTTGACCTTGACTTACAATCTTTACCCTGTAGCCATTTTAAAAGGCCATCATCTTGGCTTTAACCATCAACGTTTACCTCGGTCCCGTCACACACTGCTCGGTCAGAAGTCAAGGTGGTGATGACCTCCAGTAATCAATGCTAACCAACCGTGACCTTGAGTCCAAACTTCACATCTATCTCGGGGCCTTTGCGTTTGTGCTTGATGGCCCCATTTCTTGCTGTATTATCAAGGTTAATGCTCGAGGCCAAAGTCGTGGGTCAAGGTCATGTTAAAGAAAACTGAACTCAAACTATTCAAAGTCAATTTTTGGACATTTGACCTTGACTTACGACCTTCACCTCATTCAAAATTTTGAAGGACGTCATTTTGGCTTGTACCACTGACCTTTAACTGGGTCCTTTTACACACTGCTTGGTCAGAAAACGGTCAAAAGCAGAGAATCCGTGTTCGAAAGGAAGTCAATGGATGTGGTCAATATGAAAGGTCATGGTGACCTCTGCTCATCAATGCTAACAAACCGGGACCTTGACTCCAAACTTCCCATCGATATCGAGGCCTTGACCTACGACTTTGAGCCAATTATCTTTTCTGAAGGACGTCGTCTCTGCTTTCACCTCGAACATTAACTTTGATAATACAGTAAGAAATAAGGCCACGGCAAGCACAAACGCAAAGGCCCCGATATGGATGGGAAGTTTGGACTCAAGGTCAAAATCAAGGTCACGGCAATATTCACACCTAAAGGCCAATCCACTGATCAACACCAAATAGTATTTTATAGAAAATGGTGGCTTCGCGCAGAAATTAAAGTATACGAAAATTATATTCATTTTTATGAACTGCAGTGTTAGGCAGCTGGTGCAGTTTGTCGATTTCCGTCTTAGTGTCTTGTTATTCGAGTTTAAATAGTAAACAAAGCAAATGGCGTCAAACGGATGAAGTTCTCTCTCGTTAGAAATTAAAAGGTCGGTAAAATAAAAAGTTATTGATCGATTCGGCTGAAATTTGGTGTGTGGCCATTGCTAGTCCCCTTAACATCCTCTGAAAATTTCAAGTGCCTACGACCACGGGAACTGGTAGAGGTACGAAAGTGCAATAGCGCCGAACGGATGAACGGATAAACTTATCTCGGGAGAGGTGCGAAAGGGCAATAGCGCCACATGGACGGTTTCGTGTCCAGCCTAGAAGTAGAACAATCAATTGAATCATGCCAAAAATCAAATTTCTATAGACAGGTTTGTCTGGTTTTAATTTTTTTTATAATTTTTTTATTTTTATCATAATGAGGTAGTATTGATGGTGATATTTGTTAGTAGATCATGATATGACCTATCATGTTATCATTGGATGGTACTGCGTTATGTCCTTTATTAAGTTCATACAAACAAGATTAATAACAACTTTGAACGTAGAGTCTATACATAGCATCATAGATAATACCGTATGATTGCCGACTCATGAATTCTCGACGTTATGTTGCGAAACGCGTGAAACGGCGAGAAAGGTGGTTAATCACTTCCGGTCTTCTGTTCTCGCTGTTTGTTTACTATAGGCCCAGTAGCGATATTTTTATTTAGCGCTTTCTTGTAGTATTAAATGTGGCATCATCTGGTTAAATGGTAACGAGAAATAGAAGCAATGTTCGAGGTAAGAATAGAAATGAATATCTTATAATTTTGATATTATATTGTATTATAAATAAGTATTACATTTCATGAAAATCTCGACACGTGTGTTGTCCAGTTAAGGCAAAGTTTGACAGCTTTGACCTACTTTTAAAAATCGGCAAAATAGAGTTTTCAATTCATTAATTTGTAAAATAATACTTGCAGATCATTAATAAATCGTAAATATATAAAATACAGTTTGGTATGAATAATAACATTGCTGTGTTGGCTATATATAAGCTTTTAATTACACAATTTTTTAAAAATCTTTTGTATTTTCAGCAGAACGTACTGGTACCCGTCTTTTGTTTGCTACCTAGGGGCCTAGGGGAGTGCCAGCTTGTGAAGCAAATATATTTCATGTTGATTTATTGTGATACTGATAAATAATTGTATGTTTTATTGATGTTATTTACTTCTTTTCATATTGTGTGTGTGTGTGGGGGGGGGGGGGGTATAAATATTGAGACACTAGACATTAATATATTGATAAAGTATTTTATTTTATGTATCTATTTATTTATATTTTATTTTTTTTTATTCCATTTTTTTTTGGGGGGGGGGGGGGGAGGGGGGGATATTATTATTTTCATTATTTTATTTGTTTTATTTTAATACTCAACAAGGGATTTGGTTTAAATTGTTTGATTGTATTATATCATTATTGATTTTAATTTTGTATAGTTGAATTAAGCATAATTATTTAATTTTATGTATTTCAAACATCAGAAAATAAACCATTCAAGCTATGTGTAATGTGTTTGTATGGTTATGTTGATGGTTAAATAGGTTGAGAATTGAAGCCAAATGACCAATTTTCGCGAAAAAGGGATCTGCCAGTTGGTGTTACAGAATTCAGTCAATTTTGCTCCGATATTGATAAGGTTGGTTTTGTTACAATGCTGAGATGTATGGCTTTTCAGGAAATAACACGGTTCTGGAGAAAAATTAATATTTAAAAATAGCTGCCGGTCGATATTTAAGGATATGGGTTTACTGTTCCATGTAATTAAATTAATCATTAAAAATATAACCTACAATTTTTGTTTCAATTAAATAAGTTAATCTTAACAATAATATTAGGCTATTGCATTTTTTGATTTAAATAATTTAATCTTATCAGTTGAGGAAGAAGAGTTGGTATTTCAATCTAATAAGGTGCCTATAAATTATATAATTATTCATCCAATTATGTAACATTAACATTGTCTGATCGCTTTATTTAATAATACATTTATTAATTTATCATAAAAGTATTGTTAATTAAAGATGCGTTTTTAAATGTTAAACAGGCATGATGTAAGAGCTAAATCTGCTTATTGCAGGTCTTTCTTTGGGCCTTAATGTTATGTAAATTATCAATTAGACATTTATTTACATGAATAGACCATAATCAACTCTCATGCCATCTGATTGCTCAGATTTTAAATAGATTAGAACGGTATGGTGGTAAATTTTCAATATATTCAATTTGCATTATCTATTTTTGAAATGTTATAGTTAATAACGAGAACGACCAGCTCTTTATCTAAATCTTACATAATTCCCCTTCAAATTTATTTCTATTGTTATTGTTTTATTTTAATTTAGGACACAAAGAAATATATTTTGGTTCTCGCTTGGATGACGTGTTTTAATTATTTTTTTTTAAAAAAAAACCTTACAAAACAGTCTTGTTAATTACCCCGGTTACACGAAGTAACTCTGTAAAAAAATTTGACTAGATCTATAGGCTAAATTGTCAAGTATGCAAACAAGTTAAATGTTAATGACATGAATGATATTGGATACCGTAATCATATATTCATATAAACAACATGATGAGATAAATGTAGTGCCTTACAATTTTTAAAAACTCATCTGTTACAAACAAGTGATAACTTAGAGCTAAAGACTTTGTGTAGGTATGTTTTGCCAAGCGCTATGAACACAATTTTTGCGGAATTTTGGCGCTATAGAAATGGACGTTCATTATATTTATTTATTTGGTTCTTCTGGAAAAATACATACATCTATTTAAACACCAAAAGTACTTGGCTGTACTGTTCAAAAGCTTATAGTTCCAAATTTTTAAACAAAACATCTTTCACATGATTTAATTAGCTATTTATTTTTATATCGAAGCCCGAAGAACAGGAAATCAAATTGGTGTGGCCAACATTGAAATATCAGATATCAAGGATGAAGTTGCCTTTATCAACTCTTGTAAATCCTTTAATGTACAGGATTCCTGGAAGAATCTATTTTAGAACAAAAATTCCTTTTCATTGACAACTAAAGCAATAATTCCGTTTTTATTTAATACTAATAGTGTTTTCTTTTTCCTTATATATAATTGTTATATCTACTGAAGCTAATTTAATTTCTCAACAAAGCCTAGATCAAAAAGACTATGAATAATTGCTTACATTGGGGTGGATTTATATAAGTAAACTTTTTTCCAGTTGTGCAAGCTGAAAAAAAAGTATGTGTGTATTTTTTTTTTTTTTTTTTTTTTTTTTTGGGGGGGGGGGGGCTGCATTTATAAAATTAACTAAATTAAATGACAGAGGGACTTAAAATAAATAAATGGCCATTTTCTAAAATTATTAATTAGGCCTAGATTGGAAAAGAATTTTGTAGGGATATTTACATCTTTATCAACTAAAGTATACAAACAAAGCTGAATTTATTAAAAAAAAAATGCACATTTAAATATAAACAAGATTTTTAAAACTGTTCTAATATACCATGCAATTGATAATAAAATGCAACATCTAATTTTATTAATCATACTATTACTAATTACTGTCTATAGATAGGCCTATACCGTAGGCCTGTGTGTGGCACAGAGGTGCGGGTTAGTTAGCTCGCAATATAACCTTTTTCCTTCTGCAAATTAAATTGTAGAACATTTTTTTTGAAGTATTAGAAAAATAAAAATAAAGGTGTTTGAAGTATTATCTCTATATCAGAAATATTTCCTAATTTTAGTGTAAATTGGTACGGTACATGATTCATGAATGAAGAAAGGCATTTTTTGCCCATTTGTAACCTTTTTTCAACTTAACGTCACACAGTAGCTATTTAATCTTTTGCAATATTCTAAAAATATTTTGGAAGGAGATATCTTGTTCTTTTTTTTCATATAATTTTTATATACGTGTTCATTTTATTAATTTCATAAACGTAAGTTTCAAAAATGTCAATTTCGCGTGTCACTGTGCGTACGTACTATCGAAACTTAGACCGGAAGTAAACAACCCCCCCTGCGCAAAAAAATATGCGCACGAACCAGAACGCAACATCACGTAAAGGGCTAAAGACGAGTCGGCAATCATACGGTATTATCTATGATAGCATACACTGAGATTTCTTTGGCAAAATTCAGTTTACCTACCTTTATATACAGAAATAGATGAACACTTGAAGCTTATTCAATTTGACACTTGAAAACGAGCTGTCAGACAGAATTCTTATAGTCACCCCTGACCACAGACATCAAATACATAACTTTTAGTATCTAGTTCTTGAATTTACTGACGAAATAACCAGAATTTTCCAATTTCCTTCGGAAACGGAAATGCAAATGGTTTACGGCGAATGTAGGACGTTTTGACATTTCGGACTAGGACATTTCATCCTAAGACTTTTCAGACAGATTTCTTTGTTTGTTTTCTCCTACGGACTTTTTCTTTGCTATGTATTTTTGTTTTTGTTTTTAACTGCGACAAATATATTTATTTTTTAAAATAAGTCTGAACTCGTTGTAATTTTTGTAAAAATACTGAGTGCCATTGCGTAGTTATCGTAACCATAGGCGTACGAGCTGGGGGGGGGGGGGGCTGGGAGGGAGGCGGCCGCCCCCACATTTTGGGCACCAAATTCTGGGAAAATTTGGGCACACAATTGTATTTTGTAAAAGTTGTATAAAAAAAGATATTGTGTTCTTGGATGTGTCCAATTTAACAGCGAATTTATTATTATTATGTAACATACTAAGAACCTAACTACATTTTTTGGCACCAACCACCACCGCCCCCCCCCCCCCCCCGGTCAAAAATTTCCTTTATAACACACTTTCGACACATTATTTTTCCAATTTTTTTAATTTTTTTTTTTGGGGGGGGGGGGATTAGCCGAAACGTCTTAGACCAAAATGCTATTGGCCAAACATCCTAGGCCGAAATACCTCGGTCGAAATACACCGTTTACGCAATGTCAAGGCCGTTGGTAGAAAGACTCGGCAATCTCGGTTACCCACGTTTCATACGGCTCATAGTGTAGATCAATCTGTTTCACAGAGATATTTTAATATATTGTCTCTGTTACAGATGACTGTTTCGACACGTGACGTCACATCACACGGCGTCAATCATTGTTTACATAAGATGTTACTGATTCCGGCTAAATGGTGAATTTTATTTATTTTATTACCCATTTACACTAAATAGGAAATGATTTTTACCAACAAACAATTCAAACGTCTTTATTTATTTTTCTAATAAATGAAAAAAAATGTTTTAGAATTAAATTTGACAGAAGAAAAAAGTTAATATTTGGGACTCATTAAGTCGCATCGATGTCATCCTTATCACCATCTCTTATGATTATTAAGTAAATATATGAATATGTTTGAAATGTGATTTGATCAGAAATAAAACATTACCAAAAAAACTTGAGCACGTCCAAATATTCAAATTTGATGAAAATCAATTAAATATACAATGCAATTTGAAATAGTAACCCATTTTAGTAGATTTGGAGTATATCATATACGATTTGGGATGTCTGCTCGAGTGATGTAAAAAAAAAAAAAAAAAAAAAAAAAAAGTACACACGGAGATTGTCTGATCCCTCGTGGTTAGTAAGCGCTTGGTGTATATGTTGATTAACTTGGTGGTGTACAACAGTTTCTGAAATAAAAACTTAAAAAAAAGACGTGGCCAAGTCACGTGACACATGTATGACCTTTTAATAGATTTTTTTTATAGCTAGGATATCCCTAAGCAAAATACAGACGCTAGATTAAATGTCTCGACTTGGATTCAGTCGGGTTTTTTTTGTAAAGGCCTTTTTCGAGGTCAGCAAAATATTGAATAGCGAGCAACACAGATCGATTGAATTTCAATTCCACATTATCTTTCTGAATATTGAACGGAATAGGACCACTTTTGGATTAATATTCACGAAATTTTTAGGGGAATTTTCTGCATCACAGATTTTGATTGGTAAGTTGATCTGAAGTCGACCAATCACAGTCGGACATGCCTTATAAAGAAATGTATTTAGATCAAGTTTAGCGTGAACAAACGGACAATGAAAAGCAACGCCTTAAAATAAACGGAGACCTCCTGGTTATCGAGCGAGCGCCTTAATCACTGAGCCACCGTGGCCCTCTGAGTTATAATAAAGACTGCAAAGAGACTATCTATGCAGGCTATTTTATTTATTTTTTTGTATCTTATCTGAACATTTGGTCCGTGTGTAAATGATCGCGAGCACAGTGTATAGGGCTTAATGTTTAAAGAGTGGTGGACTTCGTGTATTCCAATGAGTAACCCAATGAACGCAACTTTTCGATACCCTGTGTAAACTTTGCCGAGAAGTAATTTTAACGCAGCAATACCCTGCAAAATTATATTACTCGCTTCTTCCCCCTTTCCCTTTGCGACATACGAAACAAAAGTGTTATAGACAGGTCTATCCAAGTAAAGGTCGGGTGCTAGTCCAGGGTTTGTCCAAAAATCCTCCCGACAAAGTCAACTGGGCGTTAATGTTTCACAGGCAGATGAAGCTTATAGGGCCAAGGTGTATACTATTTTTGACTCTGTCATAAACCTTTCTTACACGTGCTGTATTCTTAAACATCCGTCGTTATCCTTGACTTTTTCAATTGTGTTTAAATACACACTTTCATCTTCCCTTATACCCCCATCAGACCGAGGTGACGTCCTTACTTCGTTGCTACGGCGACGGAAAATGGTCTCAGAGCGCGTCAAGATCGCCATAAGCGTGCTAAAGGCGTGGTGGAAACGCCAGATATCGTGCTGTGGTCTCTATGGTCGCCAAAGATCGCCGAGTCACGGCGTTTGTTTTGTGCATGTTCAAAACAAACGCCAAGGTTCTGCGATCTGACCTGGAAAGCTGTGAGAATACGACTTTTTTCAAGTTTGTAATTTTTTGGGACATTTTCTCGCGTTGTGTTCACGTTTGCCATCGACCTTGTGCATTTTCTGGTCGCCGTACGGTCGCAGCAGCGCAGTAAGGACGCCACCCCGGTCTGACGGGTGCATTAATCACGAGAGTGTGCGATTGCAAGGGTTTTAGAAGTGGAAAAGCCCATTATAGAGTCTCCCTTCGTCTAAATCCAACACTGTTCACAGAGCTTCGGATAGTTGTTGCTTGAGACTAGAATAAAGTTTATTTTTATAAGAGAAAGGTTGTTTTACACTTTTTCATTGTAGATCATTGTTTAACAGACTGGATATTTTCTCATGGTGGTGATTTTGAAATTTAAAGTGCAACGCGGAAACTATAAAGGAATCCATGTAGGATAGACATGATCTCTTAGGTATATATCCCTTCGGTCTCCAAAATTTTCATCTACAATAGTTTTCGGGTAAACTGTCGTTCCGTTGGCTAACCAAGCTGCCCAAAATGTGAATGTTCCAAAGGAGGTTATAGTGTGATTTAAACTCGCTAAAATTGCCAAATCAACTTCTGGTGCATTGCCTCGAATAAAAACTGCATCGTCCGTTCCAATGTTATTTTCACACCACGCAATATCATCACTACAAACTATAAATACTGGAGACCGATACAGAGATCGAAAATAATTCTTCGCTGTTTCGAAATAGGTGGAAGTAGGAAGGTTGATTCCAACCGATCGGCTGTGAAGCAATTTGACATAATCTCCTCTCCGCACATGAATCCCAACGTAGGTACGAATGGGGATAGTAAGATTTCGTGTTCGACGAAAATTATCTAATGCCGCTTCTAATGAAAATTTTGCCATATAAGCAACACGTTTTTTAAACGTAAACTGTCGATGAATTTCCGTTTTGAAAGGTTCGAAATACCTCCACGACTGAAAGAAGCCTTCAACGAGATAATCAGTGTCATTTGGTAGACTGGTAATAGTAGATTCAAATTGATACGGATCGCGTTCGAACAACTTAGTGTAGTACAGGCAGGGTCTAAAACTATTTGAAGACTCCACCAAATTTGAAAAAATGTCCGTTAAGTTATAAGACGAAGACATCACTAACCTGAATCCATTTATGCGACCTACAGAATATATAGACGCGTATTGAAACATCGTGTTACCTAGTCTTCCAACAAATGTGTGACACAAAGATCGTTTATAGCTTGATTTTGTACTGTTGGTGTGTTTGGTATTCAATGACTCATTAACAGTCCTAGGTATGACTATCCATTTACCCTTTAAGAATAGTTGGTGATAGCTCTCAATTTTACTGTTGGCAATACTAACAGTGTCATTTTTAATGCTTGCCAAATCCAAAGAAAGCGATATAGCTATGTATATACAGAATATAACTGTCATAAAGCCACATATAACTGAAACAAAAGTAAACGCAGTAAATAGAATATATTATAAAAAAAATAATAATAATGTGACTAAATAAAACGTTCATTTTTTTTTATTGCTAGAAAACTAAATACATCCAAAGCATGCTATATTTGAGATATTAACTCATGAAAAAGACATTAAAAACATTTAACGAGAAAATGTAATTAATGTTATACAATAGCATATTCACAATTACGTTTGACTCAGCTAGAACTAGCATACCTTCGAAAACCATGACGAACTATAATGCGTGCGACTCGTTCGGGTTTCTAAAACCTATATATCTCAGCGATGGATTCTCAGATCTACCCCAAAGTATCAATAGTCAAATCACGATAAATCGAAAACAACTTTATTACCAACCGGAAAAGATCATTAAGTTCTAATGACTCTTTAAGTATTCAAAAACATAATCGAAACATCTTTTTGACCAATTTACAGGGTTTTAATTCCAGACGTCGCTTCAGTCTGAATTATTTTACATTGACAGCTTCATTACGAGGAAAGCGTCAAATGGCAGCTTTTTTTATGACACCACGAGTTCAATAACTTACAAAGACAACGAAATAAATTAGAATTCATTTATTAAAGAAAGAGAAATACCCTTACCTTTCCCCGGTCTCATTCGGAAGAGTCTGGTGCAAATTCGATGACAAGTTGCCATTTGAAACCTACAGATAACATAAAACTCAAACGAGGTTCATTTGGACAAAAACTATCTTTAAAAGGAAAAGTGACCTTCGTGGAAGTAGATACACTTGGAAGGCGCAGGTTCAAAATATCTCAAACGATTTAAATGTTTACACAGCTACGTCAACCTGCATATTTTTCAGTCTCCAGACCGAAAACAGCAAATGCATTCATGTTAATTAATTAGTTCAACTTAGGATTACAGAGTTTGTCCACACATTGTAAGTTGGAGTTCTTTTCAACTTGACATATTCACAGATATTTTTTTTCAACACGCGAAATTTTAACATTCGTTGTACGTAAGTGTCTGTTTGTGAATAGATCTAATCCCTAAAGCCTAGTGTACACGAGCGATTTCCAATTCCCGCTTATTGCAACAAAAAGATAGCATGTGTGCGTGTCCATGCTGCAGTAGCGGATCTATAGAAGCTGTGAATAGGGTGCGTGTGTCGGGGGGGGGGGGGGAGGTGTGAATCTAGGGTGCCATCCACAATCCCACCACTCAATAAATGTCAACAAAATACCTAATAAAATGGATAAAATAACCCTGAGAGCCCCGGTTAACCACAGATCGTCTTGTCTTTATAAGGGGATCACGTGGCTAAGTGGGTAAGACGCTGGCTCGCTAGCCTGGAGGTCGGGTGTTCGATCCCTGCATTGGCCGAGAAAGTTCATTCAGATTTTCCGGCGTGGTTCCCCTTGTCAGTGATGTAGAACGGAGGGCCTGACAAGGACAGCTGTCTAGTCCTTCGGATGAGACGAAAAACCGAGGTCCCGTGTATACATTGGAATGCACGTAAAAGATCCCTTGGCAGTTGGAATTCGATATAAGAGTAGGCGATAGTGCCGCTGCCCGGGCAAAATTTCCCTCATAGCACACTGTATAGCGTATGCCCGTCTTCATTAGCACCCGTGTGTGTCATTGCGACGTCAACGACTGTTGATTTTTGTCGCAGGTTACGAGTTGCCAAGATATAAAATTTATTCAGCGCCCTGAAATCGTATGCGCCAATTTTCAAAACTATTGTTCCACGAGAGATTGCTTGCTGCATACACATCGTTTGCTGTACGATTGCCTAAAAATATCTTGGAACTTATTTTACTTATTCGTTCTGAGAATACACGTAAAGTATGTTGTCCGTGAATTTTCGCCATATACTTTACGCACAACTTGGAATAATTCCTGGGTAATATTTAATGATTAATGAGTTACAAGGGCGAAGTGATTCTAATAAATTGTTGTTGTGAACGTCTGTCTACACGAGGATTTAATAAATGCTTATTCTGGTTTCAAACAAACTGATATTACCAAATTGTAAATTGATCGGACTTAAAGTCCCCGAAATATTGCCTTTTCAATTTTGATCATAATGGGCGTGGCAGCCAAAATTCAAATGACCATAGTCAAGTAACCGATTGGTCAAAATTGCTGTAATGGGTATAATTATATAGTGCATTATAATTCATATGATGTCTGGAACATTTTACCTTTTGATGCTTATAGATAAATTACAAAAAGTACAGAATACTGCAGCTAGACTTGTTGCTTTAACTAAGAAATGTGACCACATAACTCCTGTTTTATATATACATGTAATTTACACTGGTTACCTGTTAAATATCGAATTGATTTTAAGATTTTATTACTTACTTTTATTTTTAAATGTTTAAATTATTTATCTACTGTTTTAAAGACCAAAACTAGTCTCTTATGGTCAGCGCTCTTTTAGTTTTCAAGCGCCTGTTTTATGGAATTATCTACCATTTAGTTTAAGATGTTGTGCATCTATACTAAACAACAAAAAACCTCGTCAATACGATTTCAAAATCAGAGAGGCACTTTAATCAAATAATTCTAGAAAGCGACTTAAAGCAATTTTCTTTGAACAGTATGTTGACACTTTAGTGATAAATTCATCACAATCGGGTTTAAGTCCGGACTAAGGGCTGGCTAGTGCATAACGTTGACACCGTGCTGCTGTAGAAAGTCCCGAGTAACTCTGGAGGTGTTGGGACGGACGTTGTCATGCTGGAAAACGTTGTGTGGTATAACGTGGGGTCTGAGAGCTTGATCGATGTAGCGCACTGCTGTGATTCCGCCTCCTCTCCCTGGAAGAAGATTTTGGAACACCACAGGACCCACTCTCTGGTTCAGGCCGATTCCACCCCAAACAACTATGCTTGGGCCTCCCCATGAATCTCGTTCCATGACACATTGGTCAGAATAACGTTGGCCACGTCGACGCCATATTCTGGTCCTGCCATCTGCAGTTGATACGCAATACCTACTCTCATCTGTGAACAGACCAGGACCCGGTTCCTAGAAAATTCTTAAAGTAAGCACAAAGTCATGCTTCACTTTTTCTTACGTAAGAAACTTATAGAAATACCGTCCCTAGAAAATTCTCAAGACCATTCTTACGTAAGCACAAGTCAAGTATAAGTCTAAGCACATTGTGACTGGTAAAGTTTACCATAAACTGAGACTACGATGCTCTTTAACGTCACAAAAACCACTTTGGTATGCGAATTACGTCATAAATTTGTCGTCTGCTTCATTGACGTCATATATATATATATATATATATATATATATATATATATATATATGGTTCATTTCGATGCATTTGACATGTCCCCTATTCACATATAAAATGGGCCACAAGATAAAAAACGCAGACGCATACAAACTAACTGAATAATTGTGAGAGCGCCTGATCTTAAAGTAGGCCTAGCCTGTGTGTTTGTAGCCTATTGTTTACTAATTGGCAAATAAATAAAATGGTTTCAGGGTAGGCCTAGAAGCGAAATTTTCTATAGCATTCTTAATTTGAAATTTCTTCTGGAGAAGGATTTTCACTGTCTGGTAATTGTCTCTTTGGTATCAAAAGGTGTCGGAAATGCCGTCGAATAACTCTACGGTCAGCCATCTTTTTGAAGCAGAAACAGACTTAAGGTTGGTAAGCAAGCCGTATACCTTGCTTGGGACTTGTACTTAGATTGACTATGTTTAAGAACGAAGTTGTGCTTAAGTTTTTTCTTGGAACGCATAATAACGTTCTTGTGCTTATAATGAAGTCTACTTAAAATCTAAGCACAAGAACGTTCTTGGGAATTTTCTGGGAACACAAAATAAGATAAGTTTACTTAAATGCAAAGTCTACTTTTAAAAATCTAAGCAAAAGAACGTGCTTAAGAATTTTCTAGGAATCGGGCCCAGTTCGCCATTGCCTGTGTCGCCAGTTCTGATGTTGGGCAAACTGTAGACGTTCACGTCGATTGCAAGGGGGTAAGGATCGGTCCACGGCAAGGTCTACGGCAATGGATGTTCTCTCTGGTGAGACGTCGGCAAACTGTATCGGTACTGATGGGTCTTCCGTGTGTTCCCACTGTCTGACGTGCTATCTCAGATGCTTGCGTGTAGGGGTTTTGCACGTGCTGTCGCACAAAATGGCAGTCTTGTCGCCTGTGGTAACCCTTGGTCTACCAGTTCGGGTGGGGGGGGGTATGTTGGTGGCCCGAAAGCGTTGCTGAAGCCTGTAGATGGTCCGAACATTGACCTGGAAGTGATTGGCAACGGCTTGGGCAGTGTGGCCAGCGTCGAGTCTTCCAAGCGCCCAGTTCCTTTGAGCTGTCGTGAGTCGTGACATGCCGCTGACGTTGTAGTGTGAATAAAATAAAACCAAATACGAACAATCCAAACCATCAGACAAAATTCGAAGTCCTAAAAAAACGGTATAGGCAAAATAGTGTAATAAAGCAAAATAGTGTAATCAGCATATGGACTGTTCACCGTGTACAAAATACACGATAAACAGTGGTAACAGGTGTCCGGAAGAGTAAGCTTACCCTGCCTGGCGCCACACCCGCCATAGCTGCATCCAAACTATTAGGCGAAATCTCGGTAAAATAGCGTGATTGGCCAATGGACTATCGGTATGCAAAATGCACGTGATGAACAGTGTTAACGATGTTAGTAGACAAGACATTATGAATTCAACCGGGTATGGGGGTGTATTTTATAGGGCTGGACCCGGTGAACAGCACGTGCAGCATGAGTTACATGAAAATCATGGAGACCACATTACCATCTCAGAAGTCAGGTTGAGTTTTGGAGAACATTTCCTGGGTTCAATTCTGTATTTGGGAAGGAGCCTTATTGCTCAGGTAAAGTTGGAGATGTGGTCACAAATATGCAATAAAAACATTTGGCAAGTTTTATGCAATGCGTCTATTCAGAGTAACATACCAACATGACGTTTGTTTTGCTGCTTAGTATATTTTAGCAATAGTGGCGTTTAGGTCTTTCAGAAATTGTTGTGTCAATTCTATGTTTATTTTGTTGCTTATGATATTTTTTGGTTTGATTTTACATTTATATTCCCATATTATTTTCAGATAATACAGTATTCCACAGATTATAATTGGTGATGTTATATCATGAAACAGTAATGTGTATTTGTTAAAGTCAAAGTTATTATTTATGGAGAACTTTTTAGGTAGGTTTGGACGTTTTGTTTATATAGTCTTTTATCGCCTGACATTGTAGGAAGATATGTGTAAATCTTTCCCCAAGCTTCATGCATAGGCTACATCTATTGTTACTGTTGAGATTTCTCTGGTATAATATTTGTTTTGTAGGCAGTTCTGGGTGTGTTATGAAAATGACAAGGTCAAAATGGAAAGAATATAGGCATACTCACAAGTTGCTGCCATATTTTAAAGAAGTCTGTTGTTGGATATTTGTACATAATACTTGGTTTAGTAAAATCTAATTTGTTTATTTCATTGTAGATATGTTTTAATTTCGGTGTGCCTGTAAGATTGATTTTATCACGATAGTGAAGGTAAGTAGTTTTAATGCTTTTATAAATTTGTGGTGTACTTACTGTATGTGATAGTTTGTTGGATGCTAACCAACCCAAACCAATAAGCGAAAAGATTAGTCCATGGGTTTATGTTATTTTTCATGATTATAATTCTTTGGGGTGCCATTGCCCTTATTTTATTTCCTATGTTAGGCACATTTAGACCACCCATATTGCATGGTTGGTGTAGTGTCATTCTTTTCATGGTTTCTGGTGTGTCTTGGTAGATAAATCTAAATATTTCTTTATTTATAGATTTTATAATGTGTTTTGGTGGTGTGATAATTCGGCATGTGTACCAGAGTTTACCGAGTATGTAAGTATTTAATACTAAATATTTATCTTTTATTTTTAATTTATATTTTATCCATTTATCTATTAATTTTCTTAGTTTTGCCAGTATAGGTAGCCATTATTTTTTCAATATTTTTGTGACCAAACCATATTCAAAGGAGTTTTATTTGTGTTTTAATATTTATTTGTGGAAAATCTTTTCTATGTATAGTAATATTATTTTTTGTATAATTTCAGTTTTTGATGGATTTAGTTTTGATCCAGAAGCAGAGCCAAAGGATTCTATGTCTTCTATAAGGTAAGTGTATGATTAACTGTTTGTTATAATTAATGATAGATCATCTGCATGTTGAAATAGTTTTTTTTTCTTTGGGCGTGTTTGGGGTGTTGATTCCTTTTATGCAAATGTTCTGGTTTATTTGTACCGCAACAGGGTTTATGGCAAGGCAGTATATCAACATTGATAAACAACACCCTTGCCTTACACCTCTTGTTACATTAATTTCCCTCGTAAATGGGCCATTTACCTGTACCCTACTTACAGGTTTCTATAAATTATGGTAATCCATCGCCATTTTGGAATGACCATTTGGGATTTAGAGGAGCTATATAATCGACTGATAACCTGTGATTAAATATCAGTAGTTTATTTGTTTATATTTTAAATTAATTATTACATCAAAACAGCTCACAATTTAAATTTATAAGTAAACCGATTTCATCAATTTGCCCTTCTACTGATAGTGGGAAGTGTTCACCAGTGACACTGATTAGAGTGAAAAGTTTACACCAGTGACACTAATTAATTAGAACAGTCCCCCTAATCCCTTATCGAAACAATCAGATGTGGGGATAGTGAGGTTAAACCGAATGGATATCTCTGAAACGCGGTAAGGAGAACCCACCAGATAATGTGGTTTTTTTTTACCGCGGGCACTTCGCTTTTCCACATAACGTATGCGGTTTCTTTTTCCCCACGGTTTTTTTTCTATCCGCACTGATGACGCCAGACATCAATCAGCTGGACCTTTTGTTTTAACCCGTTTTTATTATGGCAAAGGGAAAAGATGACTCGCCCCCTCTTCTCACGTCAGCGATTTTATAAGTGTGTTTTAAATTGACTTTTTGATATACAAGGATTTTTTTATTTTGTGTTTTTATCAATTTTCAGGTGATTTTTATACGCCCACATCCGTTCGTCGGTCAGGCGGCCACAATTGCTTGTGGACACTCTAGAGGCTATAAACTTCAAAATATTTTGTGGATGCTCTAGAGGCTAAAGATAATATCCGATTGACTTTAAATTTATACACGGTGTTTAAGGTCACGAGACGAAGAATTCTATTGATTTTCAGCGATTTCCGATAATTACTGCCAGAGTTATGGTCCTTGATCACTTTGAAAAATCTTGTGGACGCTCTAGAGGCTAAAGTTAATATCCGATTGACTTTAAATTTACATACAGTGTTTAAGGTCATGAGACGAAGAAGACTTTTATTTTCAGCGATTTTCGATAATTACTGCAAGAGTTATGGCTCTTGATCACTTCCAAAAAGAATCTTGTAAATGCTCTAGAGGCTAGAGTAAATATCCGATTGACTTGAAATTTATACACAGTGTTTAAGGTCATGAGACGAAGAATTTTATTGATTTTCAGCGATTTCCGATAATTACTGTCAGAGTTATGGCCCTTGGTCACTTTGAAAAATCTTGTGGCCGGCTGGACGCTCTAGAGGCTAAAGTTAATATCCGATTGACTTTAAATTTACATACAGTGTTTAAGGTCATGAGACGAAGAAGGCTATTTATTTTCAGCGATTTTCGATAATTACTGCCAGAGTTATGGCCTTTGATCACTTCAAAAAAAATTTGTAAATGCTCTAGAGGCTCGAGTTAATATCCGATTGACTTTAAATTTATACACAGTGTTTGAGGTCATGAGACGAAGAATCATATTGATTTTCAACGATTTCCGATAATTACTGCCAAATTCTGGCCCTTGATCACTTTGGAAAATCTTGTGACGCTCTAGAGGAGCTAAAGTTATCATCCGATTGACTTCAGATTTATACATAGAGTTTAAGGTGTTGAGACGAACAAGTATATTGATTTTCAATGAATTTTTATGACGTGAACAGCTAAATCCATGATGTTAAAAGTTTCGTATACTAAACAAAACCAAACAAATTTTAATGGTTTTCTGATAATTACTGAATGAGTTGTTACTCTTAATCAGATTTTAGTGTATTATAAATGTATTATAAATGTTTCATTACCGAAAAAAGTAAAAATATGGGACAACTCTTGTTGACTGCCCGGACGATATAGCTGCCGTGGGCGTATGTTTCGTTGCCTGGCAACCTATCTTTGGGACACAATAACTCTCCTTCTAATTGAGCTAGAATGTTCAAACTTGGTGTAGGTGTTTATTAGGTCAATGTCTTGATGGAGTTCGAAGATGAGCATTTTCTGCTTAGGGTAAGCAGAGATAAGCAATTTGATTGGTTGATGCTTTGGAACACGATAACTTTAGTTTTAATTAAGTGAGAGTGAAAACTTTGGTGAATAGTTTTATTACATCAATACCTTGACTAAGTTCGATAATGAGCATTTTCTGCTCGGGGTAAGCAGAGCAATAGGCAATTTGATTGGTCAAGACTTTGGAACACAATTACTCTCCTAACTTAGCGTAGCCGTTAATTAGGTGAATGCCTTGATCAAGTTTGATGATAAACATTAAATGGGTCGCAACGCATATAATAATGTAATCTGATTGTATATAAACTGATTTACAGTCAATTGTTTTCATTTTGACTCTTAATTTCAAATCAGTTATGTCCAGCGAAATAAGGCCTGTGTCTCAACCCTATAGCAATTTCTAGCATCTGGTTATTCCAGTCTATTGAGCAGGCTCTCCAGTTGAATGTCTAACCTCGTTCTTTCTGGTCACTTGTTGCAAATGACGCGAAAACGCACTATTGTACACGATTCGTGTACCAATGGTAAAATGTTTATTTTGTCTTAAATATTGGATATCAGAAGCCTGTCTTTTCCTGGTAAGATCACAACATCAATGTTGATTTGAATTGACAAATAATTCGTATTTTCAACGTGTATGACTTTGGATGATATTGAGTTAGAGACTTAGCTACTTAGCCGGTTTCCTCCCACTGCTAAAGACCCCTACGCGCAAGCTAATTATTGAAATAAAATTGAACCATGTGTTAGTCCCGAAATGACCTAGTTTGTGTCGAGTGGACGTTAAACCCCATTTCTCTCTCTCTGACAGACAGACAGAAGAGCCCATTTTAATAGTCCCCTGCCATGTGACTCTGGAACCGAAATCTCACTCTGTGCCAACCTAAATTCCAGATTTTGGATGAGAGCGACCGCTGTCCTGCCAAAATTTCCCCATAGAACACTGCAAACTGCGTGGTGTATGCCCGTCTTCATTAGCCAAGTCGGTGCAGAAAAGTAGGACTTTCAAACCCCATTTTTGTAATAAATAACAGTAAAATAGATCTTATGGTTTAATCCTTTCCTTTCATTAATTTACATTTAAATGAAATTATTCAAGACTTTTCAAATTGATCAAGAGCCCTTACTCTTTTAAAATCGTTTATAATAAGACTTTTCTTTTTTGTCTCTTCAGGGCTGTAGGAAACCAAAAAATGTTGGGGAGTGGGGCGGGGGCAAGTGCTTCTGGGGGCACCGATGTCCCTATATAGTTGACGTCCCTATATAGTTGACGGTCCATGACGAACGGCAGGGTGGATGCACCTCTAGAATGCACTCCCCCAGAAAACTTTGGAAAATAGGGTTTACACTCAAGGAGAGGAACTATGAAAATTTGGCGTATTATATTTTATTTTGATATGAACATCCTAAAAATTTGAAGGAAGGAATATAAATTCATTCGTGGGCGCCTAACCAATCTCACTTGGTATTAAAGGGTGCCCTGTCAATTATTTTATGGGCGCCCATAATCTCATGGGTGGTGCACCAATCTCGGCATAATGGGCGCCCCTCCAGGATCAGGCACCAGACCAATCATGCCGTTTCAGACGCCCCATTGATCAAGCCGTGGGCACCCAACCAATCTCACGCGCCATTATGCATTGTGTGGGGCCCGACAATTATATATTATCATTAAAAGGCACCCCACCAATCATGTCTTTATGGGCGCCCCTCCGGGATAAGACACCCCACACATCACGCCGTTTTGGGCACCCCATCAATCAAGTGTGATTCATTATGAGGCACCTCACTATTTGGGGCGCGGTTCATATATAAAATGTTTGGCGAGGCACCCATAAAACCAAGTGACATTGGTTGGGCGCTAGGTCAATCTTGTTGTGATAAACAAACAATATCACTCGGCTTTATGGTGCGCCCATACTTATATGGTTTATCATTTTCAAGTCAATTGGATAACTTTAGCTGCTCGAGCTCCCACAGGTTATGAGAGACAAATAGACAAATAGACAACCACATTTCAAGGTGGGCGTATACAAATTACAAATAATTCCAGATGGCGGCCAGTTTTTGGAGGGAAAATTCGAATTTTACAAAATTACCACATTTGGTGCCAAAATATATGTTTTGGAAGCAGCTGATCTCATTTTCAACACATTTTTTCCATCTTGGTAATTAACTGGTTCCCCTGGGTCAAAATAATGGGAAATCCCATTGGAGATTTGGGGATTACGAGTGGTCGAGTCCGCCTCAGATCTAATACGATGGCATTCATCAAGCATCGACTAAATTTGATTTAGACGCTCTGGTCGACCACTGCTCACTACGGAAGCAGCGTAGCAGGCATGACGAAAGGGGCCACTCTCAGCCCACTGTGGACGCAGTGTTGTGGGCGTGTCCGATTTCGATCACCAACCTCGAAAATTGAGCCAAGATAGCCAACACGTGGCGAATTTATTTCAGAAAATGATTCAAATGTTGAGGCACAGATGGATACAATATCGCCTGTTTGTCAGATATGCAGTGAACTGCCCATCGCCATTCCCAAAATGACGGAAAGATAACGGGTATTGGAAGCCGACAATAATGAGCCGATTAAGATTCTTGGCTTACGTTCAAAAATGAGCGGAGATACCAATGTCAATGGCAGAGAATTTAGGACAGAATAAAACTTGGTGTAAAGTCATGACTAAGTTCTACAATAAGCCAAGGTCGTGCTAGGGCCTCCGAGGATAGGCAGACCAAAGTTAGGGCAATTTAGGGGGGGGGGGTAGGATTGGGGAAAATTTGAGTTCTGTGGCACGTGGTAGAAACGATTCGACGTATATGCCATGGTATACCATACATTGACACTTGGTTAAGGGATTATGATTAAGTCACAAAGATCCGAACATGAACATAGTTAACTGCAATCAAGAACTAAGCGGCCTGTGAATAACGAAAAACAAGCATCCAAAGGGACTGGTATTCCTTGCAAAGGGTACCTGCCAAGTTTCATCCGATTCTGTTCCCTAATGAGGGTAGGGGTAGGGAGGTAGAATTGAAAGTAGACTGACAACCCCAAGAACGAGACGACGATCAAAATACACTTTAAGCCAGACCAAGGAAGTTACTGGTGACAGATTAAATGTCATTCGTTGTGACGGTTTGCGTATTGGCCCTGAGTATGCTAACCGGCAATAATGGTTCCCGTCGCCCGTGTTGCAATTTTCCTAAATTCATTTAGATATATAAATAAAACTAAGACAAATTAGCTGATTCTGGATATTATGGAAATATTAATCCGTCTGTAAAATTTATTCTGGAAGTCATCCGTGGAAATCATGGTCTAATTGAGCGCGTATGGGGCCCTTATATGATCAATGAAAAACGGACTTTGTAGTATCTCTGGAGTTAGTTGGAACAAGGGAAGGGCAGCAAGAATTGAAGGGGTAGGGAGGTAGAATTGAAAGTAGACTGACAACCCCAAGAACGAGACGACGATCAAAATACACTTTAAGCCAGACCAAGGAAGTTACTGGTGACAGATTAAATGTCATTCGTTGTGACGGTTTGCGTATTGGCCCTGAGTATGCTAACCGGCAATAATGGTTCCCGTCGCCCGTGTTGCAATTTTCCTAAATTCATTTAGATATATAAATAAAACTAAGACAAATTAGCTGATTCTGGATATTATGGAAATATTAATCCGTCTGTAAAATTTATTCTGGAAGTCATCCGTGGAAATCATGGTCTAATTGAGCGCGTATGGGGCCCTTATATGATCAATGAAAAACGGACTTTGTAGTATCTCTGGAGTTAGTTGGAACAAGGGAAGGGCAGCAGAAAAAGGGGGCACAATATTCGATGAAAGTCATTGTATTAGGTCTAAGGTAGGAGTATCATTAATCTCCAATCCCTAATCGGAAATCTAAATCCCAAATTAAAATTTCTCCTATATTGACACAAGGAATCACTTAATCACTAAAATATGTACAAAAATAGATTCAGCTACCTCGAAAACATATTTTGACACCAAACTTGATCCTTATGTAAAATTCGAATTTTCCCGCCAAAACTGACCACCATCTTAAATAACCCCTAATATTGACTCAGTGGTAACACTTATCACAAAAATGTGTATGGAAATGGATTCAGTTACCCCGAAAACGTATATTTTGATACCAAACTCGATCATATTGTGATAATTGGGTGGAAATTGGAATTTACAAGCCAAAAGTGGTGGCCATTTTGGATTTTGGCCAATTTGACCAGGGATTTCGGACTGGGACTTTTTTTTGGTCATAATATACGTCTAAACCAACCATAAACCGTGATCGGCATTTCTATTGCAGCAACTGCCCGCACTTTTGCTATCTTGCCTGGGCTACTACTCACTGCTGTAAACAAAGCAAATTCTTGTTCTAAATTATGACTGGTCAATAGTCCGATTAACAGCCAATAGCTTAATGTGTAACACTACCAAACAGAGCTCCAAATTGGACCAAATATGTTTACATAACGTTACGTCATGACTCACGATTTAATTATTCCCAATTAACCAGTGCATGGCAGAATATTGCAGAAAAACTAATTGTGTGACAAAAAAAGGCTATCAATTGTCAACACGACTTTTACTCTGTGGATATAATGTAAACAATATTGTTTTGAGACGAACAACACTTTCACCATTTTTAATACCTTAAATCAGTGTCAAGAGTTTTAGGGATGACCCCTGATTAAACGAAGGGCTGTCAGGTTGCTTTGCTTTTGGATAGATTTGATTGAACGGGAAGAATAGACACACTCCCTCAAAAGCTCAAGTATCAGAAGCTAATCCAGCATAGGGATTTCTCGGTCCATTGCTTCAGGAATATGGTGTAACACACACACAACTAAAATCCGGGAGTAGCAACATTGATCAAAGTAGTGATCTCGGGATATCAAGGGGAATAACTCCAGTATGAGTCAGCTCTTGAGGAATCAAAATGTTTCCTTTCAATTAAAATATGCCCAGTAGTGCCTTTATCAATACCCTGGTGTACAAAGTTAATTCCCATTACATTCTTCTTGATATTACAGATAAATCTTGTAATAACACTTTCAGATCCTTGAACCAATGACTAAAAAGAGGGATAAACAAGTCAACAGTGAGGCTGATGTCCCCCGCCGAAATCCCAAAATAAAAAGATGACACATTAATTAATCGCCCATTTATTTTTTTCAAAAGTATCGAGCAATCAAACCATACACTAAGTTTCACCAATCTCTATCAGATAGAATCAAGATTATCTTGTCCCAAACCATCGACAAATGAAATCAATTAGCTCTGCTTAGGGTCAGCTCGAAATGTTAATCATTGAACTCAGTCAAGACATTTACCTAATAAAGCCATACACCAAGTGTCCTCACTCTCACTTAATTAGAACTACAGTTATTGTGTCCCAAAGCATCAACCAATCAAACTGCTTATCTCTGCTTACCCTAAGCAGAAAATTCTCATCTTCGAACTCCATCAAGGCATTTACCTAATAGACACCTACGCCAAGTGTGAACATAACTCAATTAGAATGAGAGTTATTGTGTTCCAAAGTCTAGACTAATCAAATTGCTTATCACTCTGCTTACCCTAAGCAGAAAATGTTCATCTTCGAACTCCATCAAGGCAGTGACTTAATAAACACCTACACCAAGTTTGAACATTCTAGCTCCATAAGAAGAAGAATTATTGTGTTCCAAAGTCTCGGGCCAATCAAACTGCTTATCCTCTGCTTACCCCCGAGCAGAAAATGCTCATTATCGAACTTGGCCAAGGTACTGAGGTAATGAAACTATACACCAAGTTTCATCACTCTCAATTAGAACTAAAGTTATCGTGTCCCAAAGCATCAAGCAATCAAATTGCTTATCTCTGCTTACCCTAAACAGAAAATGCTCATCTTCTAACTCCATCAAGGCATTGACCTAATAAACACCTACACCAAGTTTGAATATTCTAGCTCAATTAGAAAGAGAGTTATTGTGTCCCAAAAAGTGTGACGGACAAACCCATTTTAATAGTCCCCTGCTTTCTTCAAAAGGCGGGGGACAAAAATCCTTTCTAAAACAAGAAAGGCAATGGTATTTTGTATTTTACTCCCAGGTTTGACTAGGTATACAAATAATTTCAAAACAATAAATAAGTTATTTTTTTTTATATTTTTTTTTTAAATAAGTTATCAAATTCATCAACATGAAACAAAACTGAATACAAACCAAAATATTAAATTATTCTTGAGGACATTTTTCAGTATATTTAGTTGATGATAACTGTTATTACAATAAATAATAGTATTTCTTTAAACATCAAATACATGGGACTAGAGTTATAGAAAGTCCTGATAATCAATTATATAAATGTACAGTAATTTCGTTTTGAATTTGGAAAAGTAATATTATTTAAGTTATATTTTAATTTGAAGTTTTTATAGTATTTATGATGAAAAACATTTAAATGTAGAAACAAACTAGTTGAAAATAACAATATTTTAAGTGCATTAAGCTATTTTGAAAAGTTAACAAATATAATTAACAAAAATAAAATATCCTTTATTTAACCAAAATGATATCTACTCAGAAGTGTATACAATAAGTTGTATAAAATGTTTTTAAGTATATGGAAGCTTTTTTCAAGACAAAAAGAAATTTGGAGTATTCAAGTTTATTCAAACAGTTTATCTTGTAGTCTTAAACATTTGTGTATTAACATTTCCTTCCAAATTCAAGGTTACAACCACAGCGTTAACTTCAAACTTTTTCCAGCCACTTTTGACGTTGCAAGATTTTTTTCGTTCAAAAATAAGAATTTTAGCATTTAAATGTATATTTATGTGCTTATATTTGTAGATACAAAAACTATAACTAAAATATTTTCATGCCAGTTCAGGTGTTTTTTGGCTTATATACAGCAAATCCAAACAAAATGAAGCAAGCACTGTCCTGAGTCAATAAGAGACCTCTGTTGATGGGCTGTCTAATGAGAGTACTACATAGTATTATGCTAACGTCACAGGCCAACAAAGCAATTTCATTTAACCTGTCCTTACATACTAATGAGAAACCAGTTGAAACAATACTATGGTTCTAAAACTATAGATTTGGCTTTAAAATGGTGTCCAGTTAATTTATTGACTATAGACTTAGTTCACCATTATATTGGCCTAAAGTGTGATAACTCTAGCTGGAGATAACATACATTACTGTTGAAGTGTAGTTTCCAATGCAAAAACTTGAATTGGTAGGTCATAGTTAACACAACACGAAGGTATACAATACTACTCAGCAGACACATAAGCAATACTACTCAGCAGACTACACATAAGCACAGTTTATAACTTTCAAGCTTGTCCTACTTTTTGAATACTTTCCACCATTTCTCACAAGAAGTAATGAACTGTTCAAACACGAACCGTGTGTAACAGGAGTTCAGATTGAAATTTGGTTTAAAACCAGAATAACATTACAAGATGGTTACCAAAATGTCATCCTGATGTCTTAACTACTAGTCAAGCCCTGGTATCAATGAACACTTAAAATAGTCTATACGGATACTTCCAAATAATCATGTGAAAAATAAATCCTTTTTGAAAAAAAGGCTTGGCTTAGAAGTTTGTGTGCTACTTGCCAATTTTGGCATATAGAATCTGATCCTATTAGCCAGCTGGTTTACAAATTTGACTGATTATAAATTACAAACTTATACATTCAACCCTTAGACAGAGAGCCAGAAAACTTACTTAATTATCCTACAAATATTTCATTTGTTTCAGATCCAATCAAAGTCTTAAAAATGCTTTCGGAATGTATTGTATCGGATTCTGAGTGAGTATAATTCGACTCTGAAAATTTTTCATGAACTATACAATATACATAAGATTTCACAAGTGAGCACATTAACATATACTTATCTAACCAATCTGTAACTGAAATAAATCTGAATATCAAAAGATGTGCTTATGACCTAATCATCAAACCAGGATATTTTGTAAAGAATACCATCAAGAAGTTTGAACTGAATAAATCGGACGAAAGATACAAGTTACACGACTATCTGTCCTCAATTTCACACAAAAATAGCACATGTAGAAAAAGTTACCCATAAGAAAAATAAGCACTAACATTTGAAATAAACAAAAAACGCGACAGGTAACTGTTTATAGATGCACAATTTGAAAACTTATCAGCTGCTAAAAGATTTTATCAAGATCTGGATTCTAGATTTAAGAGTTAGTACAATCAAATTGAAATTTATGAACCAGCTGGCAGATACAACAATCACATAAACATCACTCCCATTCATCCTATTCTATTAATTAGTGGGCAATTAATTTAAATTAATTTGACAATACTGAAAACTAAGCCATAAATTGTAAGTATAATTTAGCACTATTTTTAATTAGTAGAATACAGATAAATGCTAGAAAGTTTGATAATAAAACAAATCCTTTTTTTTTTTATAAATATTATTCAAGACAAGAAAATAAATCATAAAAAAAGAACATAATAAATTGAAACTATAAATTTTGAAATCGCATCTATGATATACAGTGTCATGAATATTAATACAACATTTTAAGCTTTGGCTAATACAGAACATTATAGCCGACAAAATTACTAGAGATTTTGAGATATGTATATGGTCCATCTAAATCCAGTGAGTTTTCTATGAATATTTGATCTACTGCAAGTAAACAACTCAAATGATTTCTTTGACACATATCTAAATGTCATTATCAAAATATATTAACTCAGTGAATGCATGTCATAAAATAATACCATTATGTAGGTGATTATTTGAAGAATACATTTATATTGTGTTATTGTAGATGTTGTAAGTCTCAAATCATTATTCAAACAAAAGGTGCATTCTGTGATTGAGACTTTAGATTAGTATTACTGGATAGTCCAGTCAATACCATCATATATTCTACATTTGAATACAAATATGGCTGTCAAAGTGAATATCCAGACACACACACACCATATTATCAACTTGTCTTCCATCACAAAGTTCAGAAGTTGAAGCCTTCTGTACCATCTCCAGTTCTTTTTTTCCTTCTTTCTATAACTTCTTTTGGAATCTTTCTCCTCTCTGTCACTTGACCAAAGTAGGCCCAAAAATCTATAAAGAATGTAGTAAGATTATAGTACCAACCATATTCGCTTGTTGAATAGTCATAAGGGAAGACATGATGATAATTGTGGAATCCCTCTCCAATAGCTCCAAGTGTCACACCAACATTCTGGGCAGGACTAATACGGCGATCATAAGGGTGGTTTCCAAAGATATGTGCAGCACTATTTACCAACCAGGTTACATTCAGTCCAATACATAATCTTAATATACTGGCAAGATAGAAGGCATTCCATAAGCTCTCTCCCCAACAGTAATATGGAATAACAGCAGGAAGTACAAAAGACAACAATATCACAGCAGGTCTGTATATTCTGTAAAAATACAAATCACATTTATTAAACAGATAAAAAAAAGACATATTGTCAATAGATAAAGATGGAAGCAACATTTTAACTCCCTATGAGAAGATGAAAATGAAATGGGGCTTAAAGTCCTACTTTTCAGCACTACATGTAACTAGCCTAATGGCGAACATGAACAAGTTTAGAAAGGAAATCTCTGGCAATCTAAAATTTTGCTGTAACCCCCAATAATTGTTACAATCCGAAACATTTCAGACAGTTTAACTCGAGACAAACACAAATAGCAAAGTCTCAATCCAATGGCTGAAGTTATGTAATTCTATGATTGCAATTTGTGATATCATTTTAGACATCCATGATGTTTTACCACACAAGTAGGGTGCCCCACCACAAATAAACATTTCCAAATATCTTGACAATTACACAATATTTATATATATATATACCAAGCCTTAAATCAGTTTCAGACATTTATAGTCACTAAATAAACGATCATGTTGTACTTAATAAGCTATGACCATTTAACCATCCTTAAATAGACTGAAAAATGGTTATGAGTGTCGGCCATAACATCCAGGCACTTGAGTAAAAAAATAAGTTACATGCCCTTGTTTTGAACTTAGTCTCGCTTAACCAGTCTACCGACCATTCTACGTCTGACAGACCGGGATAATCAAGACTACTTTTTTACGAAACATAACAGAAAGCTAGAACAAGAAATTGAATTTATAAACACGCACGTTAGGCAAGTCAACTATGGTTTTAAGAATCTTGAAAAGTAAACTGAAACTACTACTAGTACCATGTTCTTGCCTAACCCAAGTTTTTCAGAGATATTTGTACTAAACCAAAAGATGCCGCTCCTAACGATATAGTTAATGATAAAGCAATTTAAAAAATAAAACAAATGTTATTTCTAACGCTGCTGTAATAACCCACTAACACTATTTATGGAATAACAATTACTGGTTTATTAACATGCAACGTTTCGACGATGATACCCTCTACTTTATCAAAGCAAATGATAAAGAAGTGCTGTAATAACCAACAAGTGGTTGCCATGCAAGATATGCCCACATTTTGCAAGAGATGGACAGAACGAGCTAAAAAAAAAATAATGCGATTTTTTGTACAATCAGGGGCCATATTCCAGAAAGATATGGTCCGATATGCAAAAATATCGAAAGGAACTGAGATCTTTGGGTTATGAAATGAACATACATTTCAAGTTTCATCAAAATCGGATCAAAATTGTGACCTCCAGAGGGTCCACAACCTTGGTATTACATACTTTTACACTATTTGCGTACAAAGAGCAACCATTTTGTTGGCAGTTTCATTTCAATTTTCCCGGAATTTGAATTCAGCCTTCATTATGGTGGAATGGTGATACATTTAAACGTTTTTTAAAAACGTAAAAAAAATTGTGACCTCTAGAGAATCCGCAAGCTAAAAATGTGATTTTTCGAACAATCAGGGGCCATAATCCAGAAGTTACGTTCGGATATCAAAATGAATCAAGAACTTAGTGTGTAACAGTGATATATTTACACTTTTTTTTTTTTAAATCGGATAAAAATTGTGACCTCTAAATTTTATACAATCAAGGGCCACAATTCAGGAAGTTACAATCCGATATGCGCGAATATCGAAATGAACCAAGATCTTTGGGTTACAAACATTTATTTCCAGCTTCATTAAAATCGGATTAAAATTGTGACCTCTAGAGGGTCCACAACCTTGATATACCATGACCAATATTGCACTATTAGAGTGCCAGGGGCGGCCATTTTGTTTGGCAGTTTTGGTCCGATTTTCACGAAATTTGAACTCAAACATCACAGTGATATATTCACACATTTTTTTTTAAATCGGATAATAATTGTGATCTCAAGCTAAAAACGTGATTTTTCTTACAATCAGGGACCATAATTCAGGAAGTTACGATCCGATATGCGCAAATATCCAAAGGAAACAAGATCTTTGGGTTATAAACATGCATTTCAAGTTTCATCAAAATCAGATGAAAATTATGACCTCTAGAGTGTCCACAAGCCAAAACGTGATTTTTCGTACAATCAGGTGCCATAATCCATGAAGTTTTGATCCAACACATCTTTTGGAGATAAACCTATATTTCAAGTTTCGTCAAAATTGGATAAGAATTCTGACCATTATAGTGTCCACAAACAAATTGTGGACGGACTCACGGACGTCTGGATGGACAGGGACGACGACAATATACATCCACATAAAAATGTGGGCGCATAAAAAGCTAAATATTACTGCTATTCATAATCGTCAACAATAGTTTTTTTACGCCTGTAATAGTTGATAGATGTGTAGCTAATTTCACGTGCAATGGCTATTTATAGTATCTGTTATCGAACTGCATGATTAGCCAGAAATCACTTCGAGACAAGCCACTGAAGCATGCACATTCGGCGTGTCAAGTTCAACTGTCTGTAGGGAAATTTTCACTGCACAGGGCACCCTAACATAAGCAAAAACCCCAAAGTGGGGTTTCTAAGAAACCCCCATATGTGGTATTTCCATGGATTATATTTATCTGTGAAACTAATTAAGATGAACACAGAACTTCCATCATTTCAGAAGATAAATAATGCTTCTAAAGAAAACATGGATTAAATGGGATTAAACTTTAATTGTATTTTGATATTGACAAGCGAATTTACTCACTTTCTCTGAACGACACACACTGGATCAGCATACAAATCTGACAAATCAACAGTCTTCCCTTTATTTTTAACTTCTGGATGTTTACGCACCAAAAGCCAACCAATATGGGCGAAGAAAAACCCTCTCTTGGCATTATGGGGATCTGCATCAGTCTCGGAGGTTTTATGATGTAATCTATGATCTCGTGCCCATTCAATTATATCATTCTTTAAATATAAAAATAAAATATCCAAATTAAAACCGGCAACATAATAGGAATGAACAAAGAAAGGTTGCCAGGAATCAAAACCTACCCCCACATCAGCTAAGATGTACTAGCAGCTCAAGATTGTCACATTTTTATACTTTTGTGTGGGTAACAACTCACGAAGTCATCATCAAAATTTGATTAAAACTTCTAGTTCATCCTAGCGGTAACATGTACACAGACAATATTTAAATGCTGTGACCTACAAGCATGTTACATCAGTACCAGATTTTTCGGGGTATAAGTCGATATTCTTTTCTGCTGAAGTTCGTTCTTTATCTTGTACTCCGCTTCAAATTATATACGGATGAAGGTAAAAAATGCCATCTCTAAAAAAATTTTTTTCCCTATATAGTGTCGCCCCATGATGCCGCCCGCACAATCTCTAAAACTAAGGATGTAACGGTTCAAAAATTATTGAACTGGTTAACTGGTCTTTAAAAATCCAACCGCAACCGGTTAACAGATAAAAAATTTCTATTAAAATATTTGTTGTACCACAGGAAGACTTGATAATATATTTTTAAATTATTAGTATTACAGTTTTTCTGTAACAGTGTACAAATTCCATTCATTCATTCATTCATTTATCCATCTTTCACGTTATTTTGACGGGTCAGGTATAGACAGCATGGGGAGCTGATTGATAATATAAACAATTCTACTATTATATCCAGTCTATTTTAATATTTCCTCAGATCAAACTTGTTTCGTTTTGAGACTTTGTGATGAGGTTAATAAATACTGTAAAACAATTAATTTGTCAATCAGCAGAGTCTATTTAATGCTTGGCAGCGAGTTCCAATAACGTATAAAAACCTTTGAGTGGGAATTTAAAGACGTTAACTTCTGGTGATGTATTACAAATGACATGTGTTATTTGGAGTATTTATGTGGTCTCGAGTCATAGTGGAAGAAACAATATTGTGGCTACCATTCCTGGGTTTGTAGGTTGGTTAGTAATTTTTTGAACCGGTTCAACAGTGCAACCGAACCATGACTGGTTAACCGAGTGACCGTTTACATCCTTATCTAAAACAAAACTACTTAGAACACTATTTCAAACAAAATATTTGTAGAAATTCCTTAGCTTGTTTAATTCTTTATTTAAAAACATAACCCACCCACCCCCACCTCAAAATATTATCATCAACCCGAAAATATGCCATCTCGACAGGATTTTTTTCACAGACATTCGTCAAAATTGGCACGTTTCCTTTTCTCGTAATTTCACACATCTCGCGAGATTTCTACTTTTAGTTTTCAGCTAAATTAATCAATCATATTATACTGCGTTGTTTTCTTTTTTCTATTTTTAGTAACGTACATTATAACCAAGTTTGATTAGAAACAGAGCCTGCTTTGTCTTATATTTATTGTATACATTGGTTCAAATAAACCAAGAACACAACTTGGAATATTAATCAAGTTAGTCCTACATTTATGAACGGATTATTTTACATTAATTAATATTATGGGCCAATTTTTCTCGCCATACACCGGTGCAGTATTAGAGTTAGGTTAACAGTCCTGAAACTCAATAATAGATTGCTATCGTGGAGTTGAAAAACATTCGTCTTATATACCACTTCGACTTACATATGGAGGTCGGAAAAACGATAAAATATGCCAATTTGACCTATACTCTACATCGACCTATACCCCGTAAAATACAGTAATTGGGACAGTTTGTGCTTTAGTTACATGTAACTACTTGGTCAGTGAAAACATCAATTATAAGATACTGTAAGAATTAATTTTGTATATTCAGAATCCATGGAGTTATTGCAGTGAATAAATTTTAAAACTATCACTCATAAACATTTAGTATTACAGTTTTATTACATGAACACTGGGTACATCTATGACAAAATCAATTTGATTTGTCAAAGTGCCAATATTATAATATGACACCAAGTCTATCTTCTAATGGCCCTACTGATAATCGGCCAGTGAGGATCTCCTGATTATATAGAGTGAAATTGACTATCAGCACTCTAGGACGGATGTATATTGATCATTGGCTAGTTCACCTTTAAGGAAGCTAAATCGCTATTCTTTGGTACCTAGAAATGGACACAAATGGGTTGCAATGCATATAATAATGTAATATTACTGTATATAAACTGATTTACATTCAATTATTTGTTTTTACTCTAATTTTTAATCAGTTATGTTGGGCGAAATATGAGAAGGTCCGAATTGAATGGCAGTCTTTAGGGTCTGGTTATTTCAGTTTACACCAGTAGTATTCTCCTACATGGGTGTATGTTTAGCCTTGTTCATTGAGACACTTCATTACAAATGGCGCTCAAAAGGATTCTGGCTCACAATTCGTGTGCCAACTTTAAAATTTCCATTTAGTCTTAAATATTGGATATCAAAAGACCAACTTATCACGGTAAGATAACAAAAATGTTGATTTAAATTGACCAATAAGTCGTGTTTGCTATGTCGAAGACTGGATGATATTGACTTGCCTCCTTTAAAGTGAGACTATATAACAAATTACCTGTACAGCTATAGTTTGAAATATACCAAGAATAATTCTCAATAGAAGTTTAGCTTTATATGAACGATGAGACCATAGTCTGTGAGCACCAGCTGTAATACCTAATCCTCCCATCAGGTAGAATAAAAACACTAAAAACAGAAACAATAAAACATGTTTATTATTAAGGCAAACAACAAGACTGTCATCAACATCAAAAGCCTTTCAACAGGTTGTCAGAAGATACAGGGGCAGATGATTGTGTAATTGGTAATCAATATCCAGCTACTATTTACAAGTTAGCAAATAACATCCCAAGACCTAAATTGAGTTCAGTTACAAACTACCACGAGATGATGAAGGCGCTGGCTCACCAATCACAAGGCCCAGAGTCAGAGTTCAATATTGATGTTGGTCGAGAAAGTTGCCCTGGATTTTCCAGCAAAGTTTCCCTTTGTCAGTGGCGCAGGACAAAGAGTCGGGCAAGGAACAGTGTCTAATCATTTGGATGATATGAAAAACCGTTGCCTATTGGGTTTGTTTTTCACATTTTTCATTAGCAGTTAACACACTAAGCTACCATAATAACATTATGTAAAAGACTAGATCCATAGATTTGCAATAATTTTGCCAATATTTTTGCACTTTTAAAGGGAGCAATTATCATCTGATTTTTGTGAAATTTTCCCTGGAAACAAGATCTTGGGAGTCTGAAAGTAAATGGACCATTAACTCTTGAGATATGCATATATGGATCCATGATGAACTTGTGAGGTAAACCATGTTACTATATGTAGCTTAATTAATAATAAGGCAAGAAAACAAGCGTTGCCATGCAAGATACGCCCACATTTTGCAAGAGATAGACAGAACAATCTTAAACACGATTTTTCGTACAATCAGGTTACATTATGCAGGATATAACAGTCCAATATGCATTAATATCGAAAGGCACCAAGATCTTTGGGTTGTAAATGTGACCTCTGGATAACCCACAACCTTGGTATTGCATACTTTTACACTATTTATGTACAAGGAGTGTCCATTTCGTCAGGCAGTTTCGGACCAATTTTCACAAAATTCGAAGTCAACCATCATTATGGTGATATATTTAAACAATTTATAAAATCGAATAAAAATTGTGACTGCTAGAAGGTCCGCAAGCTAAAATCGCAATTTTTTCCTACAGTCAAGGGCCATAATCCAGTAAGTTACAGACTGATATGCGCAAATACCAAAAAGAACTGAGATGTTTGGGATAGGCCTATAAACATCTATTTTATGTTTCATCAAAATCAGATTAAAATTTTGACCTCTAGAGTGTCCACAACCTGATGCATTGGGAATTTTTTGCCGCAATTTTGTTTATCAAAAATTACAGAAATAGCATTAGTATTTTGGATAGAAACATAAATTTCCCTAACATTATCATAAGGCCTATTATAGAAATGTTGATTTATTTGAATAAATTTATTTCCACAATATTCTTCTGTTATTTATTAAGACATTAATATCGTCCGATTTACTTCAATTGACACCCATTAGCCATTGTTCAAATTTGTTGTGAAGGCGTGAGGGCTGTGTGTGTGAGGTAGTTACAAGAGACAATTTGCATTATTCATAGTTATACGGATCGTATCAAAGCCTGTCTATAGGGATTTATGAAGTACATTTTCTATTGCCCGTGACAGAAAATAAGACTGAATCGTTTTAAAACTAGCTTTAAAGATAGGTTGCCAGGCAACGAAACATACGCCCACAGCAGCTATATCGTCCGGGCAGTCAAGAGTTTTTACTTTTTTCAGTAATGAAACATTTATAATACATTAAAATCTGATTAAGAGTAACAACTCATTAAGTAATTATCAGAAAATTCATTAGAATTTGTTTGGTTTTTATAAAGTTCTACCCCATGCTAACGTTAAGTAAACAAAACATTTGATATGAATTTAGCTGTTCAAGTTATCAACATTCATTGAGAATCAATATACTTGTTCATCTCAAGACCTTAAACTCTGTGTGTATCAATCTGAAGTCGATCAGATGATAACTTTAGCCTCTAGAGCGTCACAAGTTTTTTCAAAGTGATCAAGGGCCATAACTCTGGCAGTAATTATTGGAAATCGCTGAAAATCAACAGGCTTCTTCTTCTCATGACCTTAAACACTGTGTATAAATTTAAAATCAATCAAATATTAACTTTAGCCTCTAGAGCGTCCACAAGATTTTTCAAAGTGATCAAGGGCCATAACTCTGGCAGTAATTATCGGAAATCGCTGAAAATCAATAGGCTTTTTTGTCTCGTGACCTTAAACACTATGTATAAATTTAAAGTCAATCGGATATTAACTTTAGCCTCTAGAGCGTCCAAGATTTTTCAAAGTGATCAAGGGCCATAACTCTGGCAGTAATTATCGGAAATCGCTGAAAATCAATAGGCTTCTTCGTCTTATGACCTTAAACACTGAGTATAAACTTAAAGTCAACCGGATATTAACTTTAGCCTATAGAGCGTCCACAAGCAATTGTGGACGCCGGCCGGCCGGACAGGGGCGACAACAATATATGACCACATTTCAATGTGGGCGTATAAAAGCCGGCCGGGAAATATTATCCTCCTGACAGTTTGTTTGGCCATTTAAATGAACCGTGAAATTGACCTTGGGGTTAAAGGACACGATAGCCAGGGGACGTAACCAGCAAACGCAATCTTTGTAGTCACTGGAAAATGGAGACCATCATAACGGAAGCGTAGGGGGTGTGTGAGTTAGTTGTATTTTACGTCCGCTTCCACCGGGTAAACAGGTCAAGCCTAATACACCGTGTGGGATTCATTGAATTGTTCCGTTACATATATATTGTTTTATTTTGAATTATAAAAAACACAGAAAAATGTATTGAAAGGGTGTTATTTATTCTAGTGGACGAATTTGTGAACTCCTCGGACACAAAGCTAATTAATAGTATTTTTTGCCGATGCATCGATAATACAAAAAAAAGAACAGAATCGAATCGGCGATGCATCGATACTTGATATCAGCACTAATCGAAAGGATCCAAGATCTTTAGGTTATAAACAAACATTTCAAGTTTCATCAAAATCTGATAAAAATTTTGACATTTAGAATGTCCACAAGCTAAAAACATGATTTTTCGACAATCGGGGGCCATAATCAAAGAGGATACAGTCCGATATGTGCGAATATCGTAAGGAATGGAGATCTATGGGTTATAAACATGCATTTGAAGTTCCATCAAAGTTGGATAAAAATTGTGACCTCTTAGAATGTCCACAAGCTAAAAACCTGATTTTTCGTACAATCAGTGGCCACCATCCATGAAGTCCAATTATCATGGCCACCATCCATGAAGTCCAATTATCGAAAGGAACCAAGATCTTTTGGAGATCAACCTTATTTCAAGTTTCGTCAAAATCGGAAAAAATTTTTGACCTGTAGAGTGTCCACAAACAAATTGTGGACGGACAAGACGGACAGGTGCAGTTATGGGATTTCAAAATTTTTCTTGTCAGACATTTTTACCGAAAATAAAGGGACATAACTCTTATCGTTATTTAAAATGGCAGTTTTTAGACCACACACAAAAATCACGTGTAAAACAAAATATTCAAATTCGTCCGTAATATAAAAATAGGTGCACCTCGTTATTTTTCATATTTAATTCCTGTACGGTATTCAAATTTATGTCAGTAATATTCCTACAAAATTTGTAATACAATAGAATGAAAGCGTGCCGACAGCTGCCACTCTGTATTGTTTCAAATTCCTTCAAAATTACTGTATTTTCGGGTCATAAGTCGCTACATTTTTCAGCAGAAGTCCGGCATTCGTCTTAATTCCGTTACGACTTATGTACAGAGGGTAAGAATATGATATCCCGAAGAATGACACCATCCGCTAAATAATCGCTAGCACGCGCTATCGTCTAAAACAATTAAGTACTTACACTATTTCAATTGACATATTCGTCAACATTGCCTAGATTACTTATTTCTTTATTTAAAAACATAAACCCCTTTCAAAATATGATCGTAAATCCGAGAATATGCCATCAAAATAGAATCTTTTCTTCGACATTAGAAGCGTGAATTTAGTCACGTATTCATTTCATAATTTCACGCGTCTCGCGAGATTTCTAATACCGGTATAGCACTCGGCAAACCTCGGCAGATTCCATTACTCTACAAACAGCCCCGCTGTATGACGGTAAGTGATATGTACCTAATCAGATTTTCTTCAAACAAGGACAACTTTGCTCTGAAAATTCTAACACGCTTCGAACGATGCAATTTTGATAACTTCTTTCTAAAACCGACAAGTTCGTAGGTACATATCACTTACCGTCATGCAGCCGAAGCTAGATGTAGAGTAACGGAATCTGCCGAGGTTTCCCGAGTGCTGTAACCGCGTGCTAGAAATGTCTAATATTTTTCGGATATATATGTGTGTGAAATAGCTTTATTTAACGCTCCCTTCCACCGAAGTGATATAGCAGACGAATTATAATGACTGTCTATTGATCTGGGCGTTATATACTCTTACAATATGTGACTTCTATGACTAGTTTATACATATTGTCGGCTCACATCAATGTGATTAAAATGTCCGTCAATGCAGAAACCACAAGGTTAACAAACGAAGATTAAAATTATAATGGATTGAGGAATAGTCCGACAAAATGGAAACAATGGCTTCCGTTTAAGATTAGATTGATGAATTGTCCGACAAAGGATTAAGTCAGTCAATCAAGGCAGATTAAGTAGTTAATCAAGGTACGTTAACACGATAAATACGTTGATCACTTAATTACCTAATCAATCCATGCGTATTATCGACGATAATCTGGTTGAGTGGTAATTATACACTCAGTAAACTATATTAATTTCGGAATTTTGAATATTATTCACCATGTCTTGATGTCCGATTGGGCATATTCCCGGTCGGACAATTTTGGCCGTTTGGAAAAAAGATTCGGACAAGTCCGGAATATACGGGCAAAATCCCATCACTGGACAGGAAAGATGACAATATAGGTCCACATAAAAATGTGGGTATATAAAAATAATCAAATAACTTACCCCAAATCAAGGTATAATAATGCGCCTTTGGAATCAGAAAAAGGGAATAGAAAGAAGCCAGGTGAAGCAAACTAAAGATAACAACATTTTTCCACACAACTTTCATTGGAGGACGTTTGGCACTATGGGTTTCTTCTGTAATAACTGGCTCAACTTCAGCCTCTGCTGATAGAACATCTCCATCTGGATCAGTCAACTCGGCTACAATATTACGGGGTGGCATTGTAGATAATTCTGAAAAGAAAAACAAAGCAGATAAAATGTGTTTATAAGGATTCACTGTATTAAACTGGCAATCACTATGCAATTATCCAGGAAGGTATTTCCAAGTTTTTATCAACGCAAAGTTCCCAGCACCTGGATTCGAGTAGAAGTTTGTGGATTGAATGAGCAAAGGATAGGTCCACTCTTCAAATACCACCAAGACCAGCTTTGGTGGCAAAATACTAATATCAGATAGTCATGGAATTAATAAACTGCAAGACAGCAAAATGTTTAATTAAGAACTTCCTATGTTGCATTTTTGAGACATACATGTACATGTACCATTAAAATCTAAAGACTGTTTGAGTTAAGAGGATTTCAAATGAAATGAAATTTAACATCCTACTGATCTGCTCCGACTGGGCTATTGGATACGGGCATACACCATCATGCAGTGTTTTATTAGAGAAATTTTGCCCAGACAGCAGCGCTTTGGCAAGCGAACCTGCGACCTCAGGACTAGCGAGCCAGCACCTTACTCAATTAGCCTCTGTGGCACCCGATTTCAAAGGGTAACTCTCTGGTATACAGGGCTGTGACAACCAGTATCACAGCTTAATTTGTGATATATATTTTGTCAGTCGCTAATCAAAAATTAAAATGTTTTTGATTCGCAGTAACTGCGAAACATTAATACGCCTGTCACTTTGGATATTGACACGAAGATTTTATCCACATTTTGAAGACTAGAAGGCTTTCTTAACACTTTCAACGTGTATAAAATATGTCAAATAAAATTTCTCGAACTACCCAGACACAATTCATTATACTATATAATACAGGGATATAACTATGATAGTGACTATTAAATCGGAAATGGGGAATCAAGAAGTACCACTCATGCTGCGACATATGTCAATTTTGAGTAATTATACCAGTATTCAATTTGAAAAAAAAAAAAAAAAAAATCGAGTGTATCCATAAAAAAGTAAACGTATATTGTAAAATGAGAAATCAAACTAAGAATTCCCGTAAAATATTATTGTTTATATCACGTCAGTCTAGTTAATCGAGTTATTTTGTTAATCCCGCATGTGTCTGATTGAACAAAAATAGTAGCACACGATAAAAAGCAATCGGTAATGAAACATTTATATACACTAAAATCTGATTAAGAGTAACAACTCATTAAGTAATTATCAGAAAACCATTAGAATTTGTTTGGTTTTTATAAAGTTCTGCCCCATGCTAACATTTAGTATACAAAACTTTTAATATCATTGATTTAGATGTTCAAGTCTTAAACTCTGTGTATCATACTATCAATCTGAAGTCAATCGGATGATAACTTTAGCCTCTAGAGCCTCACAAGATTTTTCAAAGTGATCAAGGGCTATAACTTTGGCAGTAATTATCGGAAATCTTTGAAAATCAATATGCTTCTTTGTCTCATGACCTTAAACACTGTGTATAAATTTAAAGTCAATCGGATATTGACTTTGGCCTCTAGAGTGTCCACAAGATTTTTTAAAATGATCAAGGGCCATAACTATCGGAAATCTTTGAAAATCAATAGGCTTCTTCATCTCATGACCTTAAACACTCTGTATAAATTTAAAGTCAATCGGATATTAACTTTAGTCTCTAGAGCATCCACAAGATTCAAGGGCCATAACTTTGGCAGTAATTATCGGAAATCATTGAAAATCAATAAGATTCTTCGTCCAATGACCTCAAACACTGTGTATAAGTTTAAAGTCAATCGGATATTAACTTTAGCCTCTAGAGCGTCAACAAGATTTTTTGAAGTGATCAAGGAACATAACTCTGGCAGTAATTATCGAAAAATCACTGAAAATCAATAGGCTTCTTCGTCTCATGACTTAAACACTGTGTATAAATTTAAAGTCAATCGGATATTAACTTTAGCCTCTAGAGCGTCAACAAGATTTTTTGAAGTGATCAAGGAACATAACTCTGGCAGTAATTATCGAAAAATCACTGAAAATCAATAGGCTTCTTTGTCACATGACCTTAAACACTGTGTATAAATTTAAAGTCAATTGGATATTAACTTTACCCTCTAGAGCGTCCACAAGATTTTTTGAAGTGATCAAGGGCCATAACTCTGGCAGTAATTACCGGAAATTGCTGAAAATCAATAGGCTTCTTTGTCACATGACCTTAAACACTGTGTATAAATTTAAAGTCAATCGGATATTAACTTTAGCCTTAGAGCGTCCACAAGAATTTTTGAAGTGATCAAGGGCCATAACTCTGGCAGTAATTATCGGAAATCGCTGAAAATCAATAGGCTTCTTCGTCTCATGGCCGAGACGATTGTGGATGCCGGACGGACGGACGGGGGCGACGACAATATACAACCACATTTCAATGTGGGCGTATAAAAATGATATTAAATTCCATTTGAGAATTGTTTTTGTTATTTTTCTTAAACCAGCGGCTACCAGGCAGGATACGCCCACATAATTTTCAAGAGATGGAAAGAGAACAAGCTAAACAACAATATACGACCATGAGATGTACAATGTAACGGTGATATATTCAAACGATTTTTTCAATTGGATAAAAATTGTGACCTCTAGAGGGTCCACAAGCTAAAAACGCATTTTTTCGTACAATCAGGGGCCATAATCCATGAAGTTACGGTCCGATACATGCCAATATTGAAAGGAACCGAGGTCATAGGAAGATAAACCTATATTTCAAGTTTCGTTGAAATATGATAAAAATTGTGACCTGTAGAGTGTCCACAAACAATTGTGGACGGATGTCCAGACGGACAGGGGTGATGACAATATACGTCCACATGAAAATGTGGGCGTGTAAAAAGACAGATTAAATCGAAGAAATTTGTCTCTAGATTTTTAGTGCATAAAATCATAAGTGAAAAACAATTTTACAGTGAAGCCGATGTCCCCCACGGCAATCCCAAAATAAATGACACATCAATTAATTACAAATTTATAATCTTTTTTTTAGAGCACCAATCTATACTGTGCAGAAAATACTCATAATATAACTTAGTCACAGACTTTACTCTTTTCTAAATGGGTGACTTAAAGCTAGAAACCATTATTTTTTTTTTTAACTACCAGTGGATAATGACATGAGTGTTATATGGTGTGTGTTATCAATGATATATGAATCTTTGACGAGTGTTAATAACATTGATTTATGAGCTAAGTAACTACCCTACTTTATATAAGATAGGTTGCCAGGCAATGAAACATACGCCCACAGCAGCTAAATCGTCCGGGCAGTCAACAAGAGTTGTCGCATATTTTTACTTTTTTCGGTAATGAAACATTTATAATACACTAAAATCTGATTAAGAGCAACAACTCAGAAAACCATTAGAATTTGTTTGGTTTTTATAAAGTTCTGCCCCATGCTAACGTTTTGTATACAAAACTTTTAATACTGTATCATGGATTTAGCTGTTCCAAGTCATAAAAATTCATTGAAAATCAATATACTTGTTCGCCTCAAGATCTTAAACTCTGTATCAATCTGAAGTCAATCGGATATTAACTTTAGACTCTAGAGCGGCCACAAGATTTTTCAAAGTGATCAAGGGCCATAACTCTGGCAGTAATTATCGTAAATTGCTGAAAATCAATAGTCTTCTTCGTCTCATGGCCTTAAACTAAACACTGTATATAAAGTCAATCTGATATTAACTTTAGCCTCTAGAGCGTCCACAAGCAATTGTGGACGCCGGACCGCCGGACGGGGGCGACAACAATATACGACCACATTTCAATGTGGGCATATAAAAACCCAACACAGTGACAACTCTACACATGAATTACCACAGAGAGAGAGAAAAGGGTACTGAAATTAATTTAGGTGGAAAATAATTGCAAACAAACGAATCAGTATTTGGTATAAATAGAGAATCTCCTACAAGTGTTTTTTGGTATCAAAAAATATTGACACAAGTCGATAATGTAACAAAGAACAAGGCTGATTTTTTTTTTGATGTAAAAAAAAAACAAGAGCACCGCTCTCGCTGGAATATACATCCACATTCCTGCTTTGGTACTTTTTAAAATAAAGTGTGTGTGACACCTCTCCTGGGGGTCGGGACATGCACCAAAATAAATATTTGCTGTTCTTGCAGTATAAGAAAGCCAGATTCAGAATTCCAGTCTGTAGACAAAATAACGTAACAATTTAGCATGACTCTGTCCCTGGGGGTTGGACATGGAACAGTATAAATAGGTACAGCCCTATGATGGATCATACTGAATTGAATCCAAATATGTTAATAATTGCAACCTGTAGATTATTTACAGACAAAATATTAACAAAAAGTGGGTGTGTCACTGTCACCGCCCAAAGGGGGGGTTCATCCCGTACCTTGTTTGGAGACCGCTCTTTCATGGTTGCTGGTCCTTACTTGTGGAACCGGCTCCCCCTGGAGCTTAGAGCTTTGGACAAAATTGATTATCTTCAAATCGAGACTGAAGATACATTTTTTCCGTGAAGCCTTCTGTGATAAGACTCCGTTTGACTAGTGTTTCATCTTTTTGTCATTGATAAATTTTCCCATGCGCGGTTGAGCAGTTTTCTGGAAATGGCGCTTTATAAGTATTTTTTTTTTTTTCATTCATTCATGTACCAAAATCAATAGTTACCGCCCTTGGGGTATAAGGAATAAGTACACTAAGTTCCAAGATAATCCATTCAGAATTGTGGCCTTCATACGCTTAACACAAAAATTGGCCGTGGCTCTGGCCCTAGGAGCTGGGACATGCACCAAAATCAATAGTTTCTGTCCTTAGGCCATAAGGAATACTTATATCAAATTCCAAGACGATCAATTAAAAATTGTGGCCTGTAAGCAACACACAGACAAACAAATCAAAGATAGGTTGCCAGGCAATGAAACATACGCCCACAGTGGCTAAATCGTCCGAGCGGTCGACAAGGGGTGTCACATATTTATTCCTTTGTAGGTAATTGGGGGCCTTTACAAGACAGTTCCATACAGATCAGTTTATAATTCTTGCCGTTTGAGGGTTCACAAGATTCTACAAATTGAAACAAGGGTCTCAACCCTGGAAGTAATCTACAGAAATTGTTGAAATTTGACAGGCTTTTTAGTTTCACAAATTTAAATGATGCATATAAATTTCATACATATCGGATGATAACTTTCATCAATCGAGCATTAACAAGGTTGAACAAAGTTAAGCAAGGGCAATAACTCTAGAAGTTACAAACGGAAATTTCTGAAAATAAATAGGATTCTTCTCTTTACTAATTTAAATGACGCATATAAATTTCATACAGATCGGCAGATAACTTTTGATGTTAGAGCATTCACAAAGTTCAATAAAGTGAAACAAGGGCCATAACTCTTGGCATAATAAACAGAAATTGCTGAAATTCAATAAGCTTCTTCGTTTCACTTATTTAAATAATGCATATAAATTTCAGAAAGATCGGATGATAACTTTTGGTGTTAGAGCGTTCACAAGGTACAATAAAGTGAAACAAGGGCCATAACTCTAGACGTAATACACAGAAATTGCTGAAATTCAATAGGCTTCTTTGTTTCACAAATTTAAATAATGCATATAAATTTCAGAAAGATAGGATGATAATTTTTGGGGTTAGAGCATTCACAAGGTTAAACAAAGTGAAACAAGGGCCAAAACTCTAAAAGTAATAAACGGAAATTGCTGAAATTCAAAAGGCTTCTTCGTTTCCCCAAATTAAATATTGCACATAAATTTCACAAAGATCGGATGTTAACTTTTGGCATTAGAGCGTTCACAAGGTTCAACAAAGTGAAACAAGGGCCATAACTCTAGACCTTATAAACGGAAATTTTTGAAATTAAATAGCCTTCTTTGTTTCACTAATTTAAATAATGCATATAAATATCAGAAAGATAGGATGATAACTTTTGGGGTTAGACTTAGAGCGTTCACAAGGTTAAACAAAGTGAAACAAGGGCCATAATTAAAGAAGTAATAAACGGAAATTGCTGAAATTCAATAGGCTTCATCGTTTCCCTAATTTAAATATTGCATATAAATTTCACAAAGATCGGATGTTAACTTTTGAAATTAGAGCGTTCACAAGGTTCAACAAAGTGAAACAAGGACCATAACTCTAGACGTTATAAACGGAAATTATTGAAATTAAATAGGCTTTTTCATCTCACTAATGTAAACAACATATATCAATTTTAAAACAATTGGATAATAATTTCTATGTGGGCGTATAAAAATGGGCCTGGCTCTGCCTTTAGGGGTCGGGCACACACCAAAAATAATAGGGATCATCCTTATGGTATAAGGAATAAGTATGCAAAGTTTCAAGACAATCCTTAAAGAATTCAGCCCTGTAGGTGACACACAGACACACACACAGGGGCAACAGCATAATACGTCCACAATGTATAACCAGCGGCTGCCAGGCAGGATACGCTCACATTTTCGAGAGATGGATAGAGAACAGGCTAAAAAGAAAGTGATTTTTCGTACAATCAGGGGCTATAATTCAGGAAGTTACAGTCCGATATGCGCCAATATCGAAAGGAACCGAGATCTTTGGGTTATAAACCTACATTTCAAGTTTCAACAAAATCGGATAAAAATTGTGACCTCTATAGAGTCCACAACCTTGATATACCATATTTTTACGCTATTTGAGAACGAACAGCGGCCATTTTGTCTGTCAGTTTTGGGTCGATTTTCACGAAATTCGAACTCAACCGTCATTAGGGTTTAATGGTGATATAATAAAACGTTTTTTTAAATCGGATAAAAATTATGACCTCTATAGGGTCCACAAGCCAAAAAACGTGTTTTTACGTACAATCAGGGGCCATAATTCAGGAAGTTACGGTCCGATATGCGCGAATATCGCAAGGAACCAAGATCTTTGGGTTATAAACGTACATTTCAAGTTTCAACAAAATCGGATAACAAGAGCATTGCTAACGCTGCAATATACGTCCACATTCCTGCTATGAATGATATGGTACTTTTTAAAATGAAGAAAATGAAATATGAAATGGCTGTAATATGACAACAGGCAAAGAAGGCTTGACGATGGGTTTGTTTTGCCAAATTTACAGACAAAATATTAACAAAAAGATAGGTTGCCAGGCAACGAAACATACGCCCACAGCAGCTAAATCGTCCGGGCAGTCAACAAGAGTTGTCGCATATTTTTACTTTTTTGGGTAATAAATCATTTATAATACACTAAAATCTGATTAAGAGCAACAACTCAGAAAACCATTAAAATTTGTTTGGTTTTTATAAAGTTCTGGCCCATGCTAACGTTTTGGTTACAAAACTTTTAATACTTGTTCGTCTCAAGGTCATAAACTCTGTGTATCAATCTAAAGTCAATAGGATATTAACTTTGGCCTCTAGAGAGTCCACAAGATTTTTTTGAAGTGATCAAGAGTCCGAACTCTGGCAGTAATTATCAGAAATCGCTGAAAATCAATAGGCTTCCTCGTCTCATGACCTTAAACACTGTGTATAAATTTAAAGTCAATCGGATATTAACTTTCGCCTCTAGAGCGTCCACAAGATTTTTTGAAGTGATCAAGGGCCATAACTCTGGCAGTAATTATCGGAAATCGCTGAAAATCAATAGGCTTCTTTGTCTCATGACCTTAATCACTGTGTATAAATTTAAAGTCAATCGGATATTAACTTTGGCCTCTAGAGCATCACAAGATTTTTCAAAGTCATCAAGGGCCATAACTTTGGCAGTAATTATCAGAAATCACTGAAAATCAATATGATTTTTCGTCTCATGACCTCAAACACTGTGTATCAATTTAAAGTCAATCGGATATTAACTTTAACCTCTAGAGCGTCCACAAGGGCCATAACAATGGCAGTAATTATCGGAAATCGCTGAAAATCAAAAGGCTTCTTCGTCTCATGACCTTAGACGAGCGTCCACAAGATTTTTCAAAGTGATCAAGGGAAATAATGCTGGCAGTAATTATCAGACATCGCTGAAAATCAATAGGCTTCTTCGTCTCATGACCTTAAACACTGTGTATAAATTTAAAGTAAATCGGATATTAACTTTGGCCTCGAGAGCGTCCACAAGATTTTTTGAAGTGATCAAGGGCCATAACTCTGGCAGTAATTATTGAAAATTGCTGAAAATCAATAGGCTTCTTCGTCTCATGACCTTAAACACTGTGTATAAATTTAAAGTCAATCGGATATTAACTTTAGCCTATAGAGCGTCCACAAGCAATTGTGGAGTGGACGCCGGACCGGCGGACGGGGGCGACAACAATATACAACCACATTTCAATGTGGGCGTATAAAAACTAGATAATGTAAAGGGAAATTGCTGAAATTTTAGCAATTGAATTTTTGGCCTACCCTTGATCATCAATACTAAAAAACATGGTCTCGCTAATCGATTTCATGATTAAATCATAGATGGAAGTCGAGCAGCAAATCAAAACCTAATCCATTAAACATTACAGGCTAGCGATGACATCGAGAGTTGATTATGGTCTGGGTAAGTTAATTGATGTCTAATTCATAATTTAGATAACATTTCAGGACTAAAGACAGACCTGCAATAGGCAGATCTAGCTCTTGCATAATTCTGTTCACTATTTATAAAAATTTGTCAACATTCCACATCTGCTGCGGATGCTATAAATGGGATATGGTCAAAATATTGAGCCTTTTTCTAAAAGCAGTACTATATAAAACCATAACCCATTCCTTTATCTGTAATTGGTAAGCCACCAGAAAAAAATAAGTTGAACAAAGGCTCTCAGAAACCACTCACAAAAACCCGAATGTTACATGGGTGACAACTATTTAAAGCATATCACGTCAGTTTGACATTGTTAAATGGAGTTTGACATTGTTAAATGGAGTTATCTCCCCAAAATCGGGCATGCACCCAAAAGAAAAGGGACCAACCTCAGGGTATAAGGAATATGTATTTTAAGTTTCAAGATGATCGATTTAGAATTGTGGCCTGTAGGCGACACACAAAAAGAAAATTGGCATGGCTCTGCCCCTGGGGGTTGGGCATGTAGGGCCTACTCCAAATGATAAGGATGTTCCAAATGATAGGAATGTTCCTTAGGGTACAAAGAATAAGTATATAAAGTGTGGCTCTGCCCCTGGGGGTTGGGCATGTACCCCAAACGATAGGGATGTTCCTTAGGGTACAAAGAATGTGTATGCAAGATTATAAGTTAAGAAATGTGGCCTGTAGACGACAAACAAACAAATACTAGAAATGGGCGTGGCTCTGCCCCTGGGGGTCGGGCATGCACCAAAAACAATAGGGATCTTCCTTGGGGTATAAGGAATAAGTATACCAAGTTTGAAGAAAATCCAGTAAGAATTGCGCCCTGTAGGCGACACAAAGACACACGAAAAGAAAATGGGAAATGGGCGTGGCTCTGCCCCTGGGGGTTGGGCATGTACCCCAAACGATAGGGATGTTCCTTAGGGTACAAAGAATGTGTATGCAAGATTATAAGTTAAGAAATGTGGCCTGTAGACGACAAACAAACAAATACTAGAAATGGGCGTGGCTCTGCCCCTGGGGGTCGGGCATGCACCAAAAACAATAGGGATCTTCCTTGGGGTATAAGGAATAAGTATACCAAGTTTGAAGAAAATCCAGTAAGAATTGCGCCCTGTAGGCGACACAAAGACACACGAAAAGAAAATGGGCGTGGCTCTGCCCCTGGGGGTTGGGCATGCACCCCAAACGATAGGGATGTTCCTTAGGGTACAAAGAATGTGTATGCAAAGTTTCAAGATTATTAGTTAAGAAATGTGGCCTGTAGACGACAAACAAACAAATACTAGAAATGGGCGTGGCTCTGCCCCGGGGGGTCGGGCATGCACCAAAAACAATAGGGATCTTCCTTGGGGTATAAGGAATAAGTATACCAAGTTTGAAGAAAATCCATGAAGAATTGCGCCCTGTAGGCGAACCACAGACACACACACACACACACACACACACACACACATACATACACACACACACACACACACACAGACAGGGGCGACGGCATAATACGTTCACATTATGAATGTGGACGTATAAAAATTGTGACCTCTACAGTGTTCACAAGCCAAAAACGTGATTTTTCGTGCAATCAGGGGCCATAATCCATGAACTTACGGTCCGATAGATGCCAATATCGAAAGGAACCGAGATCTTAGGGTGATAAACCTATATTTCAAGTTTCATTGAAATCGGATAAAAATTGTGACCTGTAGACTGTTCACAAACAATTGTGGACGGACGGACGGACAGGGGCGATGACAATATACGTCCACATGAAAATGTGGGCGTATAAAAATGTGATTTTTTGTGCAATCAGGGGCCATAATTCAGGAAGTTACGGTTCGATATGCGCGAATATCAAAAGGAACCGAGATCTTTGGGTTATAAACTTACATTTCAAGTTTCAACAAAATCGGATAAAAATTGTGTCCTCTATAGGGTCCACAACCTTGATATACCATATTCTTACGCTATTTGGGAACGAACGGCGGCCATTTTGTCTGTCAATTTTGGGCCGATTTTCACAAAATTCGAGCTCAGCCATCCTTAGGGTGTAACGGTGATATAATAATACAGTTTTTTAAATCGGATAAAAATTATGACCTCTATAGGGTCCACATAAAAACGCGATTTTTCGTACAATCAGGGGCCATAATCCAGGAAGTAACGGTCCGATGTGAGCGAATATCGAAAGGAACCGAGATCGTTGGGTTATCAACTTACATTTCAAGTTTCAACAAAATCGGATAAAAATTGTGACCTCTATAGGGTCCACAAGCTAAAAATGTGATTTTTCGTACAAACAGGGGCCATAATCCATGAAGTTTTGGTCCAATACATGCCAATATCGAAAGCAGCCGAGATCTTTTGGAGATAAACCTATATTTCAAGTTTCGTCAAAATCGGATAAGAATTGTGACCTGTAGAGTGTCCAAAAACAAATTGTGGACGGACGGACAGGGGCGACGACAATATACGTCAAAAGAAAATGTGGGCATATAAAAATTCAAACTCACCTATCAGGGGCCATAATCCAGGAAGTTATGGTTTGAAATGCACAAAATTCGAAAGGGACTTAGATATTTGGGATGTAAAGAAATTTTTTAAATTTCATCAAAATCGGATAAAAAAATTTGACTTCTAGAGGGTCCATAACCTTAGTAATACATACTTTTACACTATTTGCATACAAGGAGTTTGGAGAAGATTTTTATGAATTCAAGGGTCATTATACAGGCAGTAACAATATGATATGTGCTAATATCGAAAGGAACTAAGATTTTTTGGTAAAAAACATGCATTTCACGTTTCATCAAAATCGGATCAAAAATGTGACCTCTAGTGTGTCCACAACCATCATATACCATATTTTTTACATCATATGCGTATGAGCGGCGGACATTTTGCCCAGCAGCTTAGGTCCAATTTTCAAAAAATTCGAACTTACCTATCATTATAGTGTAATTGTGGCCTCTATAGAGGGTCCACAAGCTAAAAATGTGATTTTTCGTCCAATCGGGGGCTATAATCCAAGATGTTATGGTCCAATATGTGCGAATATTGAAAGGAACCAAGATCTTTGGGTATTAAACCTATATTTCAAGTTTTGTCAAAATTGGATAAAAATTGGGACCTGTTTAGTGACTGCAAACAAATTGTGGATGAACGAACGGAAAGAGGCAACGACAATATACGACCACATAAAAAACTCTCCTGGAATCGGAAAAAAAATTAAAAATCCTGGAATGACATGCCTAATCACATCATCACATGTTATGTTATCTGTTTGAAGAATAAAACACTGTAGGCCCTATTGCTACTAACAGTGTATGTTTAGGTAGATAGAGATTGGCGATTTCACCGGTTATCCGTTTTAGCAGTGACTAGTTTCGTTCAGAATTGAACGCTTCAGACTGATTTATCTCACTTAGTGAGGTTCTATATATACTGTGTGGAAACCCCGGTGAGATTTCACCGGGGTTTGTTAGTTTTAGTAGTTTTACCGGGTTTTCCAATACCGGGGTTTCGGAATTTACCGGGGTTATTTTGAGATTATTTTTGGCGGGGTTTACCGGGGTTGATAATTTATACCGGGGTTGGACGGAAAAAATACCAGGGTTGGTGTATGACCGGGGTCTACAGATATAAGTATGCCCAGAAAAACTGAGTAGAGTAGGGGGCAAGAAAAAACCGCATGCAAAAATAAAAAGGGTGTGTGTATGGGGAGAGACGGGAAAGGGAGACCACAAAGGGGGGTGGTAGGACTAGGAAAGACAACAAGAAAGTAAGGCTTTATGAAAAGTTTAAATAAAGCCCAAGCCAGATAAAAATTGAGAATTGAACAAATCACTGGCGGAAGGCTTGGTTGGATCGGGATCCGGAAGCGGGAATCTAGGTACTGGTTACGATTGTTCCAGATGTCGCTCCTGCTTGTTGTTAAGGTGGTCCAGGATTCCCCTCCGATTTGGTTTCGGGATATGAGGAAATCCCAGTGGCTGAAGACTGGGAACGGAGCGCCGTTGATGTCCGTTGAGCTGTTGCTTCGGCTAGGAGTATAAGATTCTTTCTGGTGGGAATCCTGTGGCGACGACTGTGGCAGTCGAAAAGGAAGTACTCGGTGGCCCTTGGGCGGCGACTGTGGCAGTCGAAAAAGAAGTACTCGGTGGCCCTTGGGCGAGCTCCCCAATGGTTTCTTGAATGGCTGTCTGGAGGGTATCTGTCTTGGTGGGCTGGTTTTCCTCATCATTAGGAAGGTTGCCTTTGCATTTGTGTTTGGTTCGGTATATTATGTTTATGATTAGAATAAAAAGAAAAGTAGATGCCAGATGCGGCTTGATATTTTCATTTCATTTTCTGAGTTTAATTCACATACCAGGTCATGCCATTAGTATTCCTCAATAATTACCTGCCTTTATTTACGCCAATGTCCCGGTACATGAAGTTCATGATGTCTAAACATTGTTTATCTTCTTTATAAAGAATAAAAGAGTATTTCAAAATTACATCGATAATCACTAGTCAAAATGCATGACAGACATCCACGTATTATCAGGTTCTGTTTTGTATTCACGCCGGTATCAAGCGTGGAGGTTTTAGTGCTAAAATTGGCCGTTTACGTTTTCGCGCCAAAACTAACCATTTTACGATTTGGTATTATGAAATTCCTTATATGGCAGGCCAGTGGTGCCGTATAGGGTAACAGAGTGCAAAGCGAAGATGTACACGCGAGGTTGTGGAATAATGCCGCAATCATCGAGAATTTCAAAATGAAGCCTTAAAAGTTAAATCTGCGCCCAACCTAAAGAGTAGGTTAATCTATTGACATGTGTAATGAGAAGACTCTTGTGGTGCAATACAAGTCAACTTGCATGACATCTGTCAAATCTTTAAAATAATTCATGATAAATAGAAGTATTGATTTCCACATGGTGATTCGATACAGTTTGTGGAAAGGTGAATTTTGATACATTGATTCAACTTTTGTGAAAATGATAAAGATAGCTAAATCGTCCGGGCAGTCAACAAGAGTTTATACTTTTTTCAGTAATGAAACATTTATAATACAGTAAAATCTGATTAAGAGTAACAACTCATTAAGTAATGATCAGAAAATCATTAGAATTTGTTTGGGTTTTATAAAAGTTCCGCCCCATGCTAACGTTTAGTATACAAAAATTTAATATCATGGATTTTCTGTTTAGTTATCAAAATTAATTGAAAATCAATATACCTTAACTCTGTATCAATCTGAAGTCAATCGGATCATAACTATAGCCTCTAGAATGTCACAAGATTTTTCAAAGTGATCAACGGCCATAATATTGGCAGTAATTATCGGAAATTGTTGAAAATCAATAGGATTCTTCTGTCTCATGATCTCAAACACTGCGTATAAGTTTAAAGTCAATTGGATATTAACTTTAGCCTCTAGAGCGTCCACAAGATTTTTTTTAAGTGATCCAGGGCTATATCTCTGGCAGTAATTATCAGAAAATGCTGAAAATCAAAATGCTTCTTTGTCTCACTGTGTATAAATTTAAAGTCAATCAGATATTAACTTTAGCCTCTAGAGCGTCCACAAGATTTTTTAAAGTGATCAAGGGCCATAACTCTGGCAGTAATAATTTGAAATCACCGAAAATCAATAGGCTTTTTCGTCTCATGACATTAAACACTGTAAATTTAAAGTCAATCGGATATTAACTTTAGCCTCTAGAGCGTCACAAGATTTTTCAAAGTGATCAAGGGCCATAACTCTGGCAGTAATTTTGGAAATCGCTGAAAATCAATTGACTTCTTCGTCTCATGACCTTAAACACTGTTTAAATTCAAATTCTAGAGATCCAGAAGATTTTTTCAAATTGATAAAGGGCCATAGACCTTAAACACTGTATAAATTAAAGTCAATCGGATATTAACTTTTGCCTCTAGAGCGACAACAATATACGACCACATTTCAATATCGGCGTATAAAAACTAGACTCAACAGTAACATATATCAATATGATCTATTCTATCATGCCATGGTCATAATAGTCATATCCGTTACACCATCTTTTTGTGAAATTTTATTCAAATTCTGGCGAAAAAGTTGAAAATGAAAAAAAACCTGTATGTAATTACGAAGTGGATATTCAACCGTATACAGCAAAGTATCTACTTCCGCTATTTTACCGTACATCCTTTCTGATTCAAAATGGCGGAAAGTACAGATATATTCCACCATTTTGGCAACTCACCTTTCAAGTTCGGCGCAGAAGCACGATTTTACGGGAAAAACATAAACCACTGACAGCTTAGTACTTAAATTAAAAACCAAAATCCGCAGAAATGCACCCTCGACCAAAATAGAATAATATTCTAAATGCTTTTCTACAATTTACATTTATTATCTTATTTTCTTTTAAAAATAATTCTCCAGTTTCTACCATAGAAATTCAAGTATGGCTATTTCGTTCCTTTATAAGAAACGGAAAAAGAAGCAATGTTAGACAAAGAACGAATAGAACTGTTGGGTTAGGGTTAGACCCCAAAGCGAAAACTGCTAAGTCCAGGTATCACAGAACTGTGCATGTTAAAAGGACGGTGTAGGGCAAAATATAAAGTAAAGTGCCATATATACGGTTAAATATCCAATGCCTTGTAATTATCAAAGACAACATGTAGTATAGACATACCCCCAGACAGAAGAAAGACAACATGTAGTCTATCCAATGCCTTGTAATTATCAAAGACAACATGTAGTATAGACATACCCCCAGACAGAAGAAAGACAACATGTAGTATAGACATACCCCCAGACAGAAGTGAGTCGACATTTTTAAACTTCATTTGACAGGCTACAAAAATAGTCCTAGAAGAACTATATAAATTACATACCGGTAGGCCTATCTACCTATTTAATCCAGAGCTAAACAGATCAAAAATCTAATTAAGTGTACAACAATGTATATATTGCTATTGCATACAGAAGCATGTATGGCAGACTATACAAACAAATAACAATACACATTACAACTTTAAAAAACACGACAGAATTTTTTAACAGGATCAGGCGATAGCCTTGGATCAGGCGATAGCCTTAGTTAGATACATGTATTATTACCTGATAAACATACGAGGTTGACACCATAAAAAAGGAATAATAATTGTCATTGTGTTAATATAGTTACGTAATCAAACGTGTTGGTTTGTACATGTAGCTCTATTATTAAGTCATCGACATGGGTCGATTATCTCGCATCATCATACGATTCTCCTCGCTCACCTACATACATGTTACTCAACTGACTACTGGGATCGTCGTAATACTAATAATGGCCGTTTCGTAATGGAAGAAGTGAAATAAGGATTCACGGCTATGTTTCTAAATTTGTTTCATTTGTTGAGACAATCGTTGTAGTCGTCATCGACTTGAATAAAAATAAATACTCACTACTGCCAAACCTGGTATCCCAATCTCACTTAGTACTGAATAAGCTAGATACTGCTGTAGCCTTTGCCGAGTGTCAGTCAGTGTATGGCGTGATCGCCTGATATTCACTGAGGAGGACACGTGGAGACTCGAAGGGAAGCGTCACTTACTGTCAGTGCGCATCTTATTTCGGCCAAAACTTGCATCATGTTTTCGTCTGGATAAAATCATGGAACAGAAAGGTTGCATTCACGATAACTTGAATCAAATATTTATCTATTATGGTGTAACTACCAGATATACATAGATTCAAATTAATCTGGGCTTCCCTGTGTCCTCTTCAACCTCATCCTAATTCAAAATTCAGTATTCGATTTGTTTAGAGATACGGATAAACAATCCTCGACAGCCAGAAATAGGCATAGACATAGGCTACGTCATTTCAACCAGAAAGCGTCAACATTAAAGAAATTCATAATTTATCGTAAACTTAATTACCGGTTTATAACCCTCCTCGACTTCTTCTGAAACAATCTTGATTAAATATTCTGTTCCGCTGTGACAAGGTTTAATAACCCAGTGCTATCCGGTTCGGTTCAGCCAAAATTTCTAGCTTGCTTAGAAACACAATTCCGCTACGACACGTGACTCCCTTTTAAACAAACTATACATTTTTAGAAAGATTATAGCACCAGCAACACAAATCCAGAGAGTTTCAAGCAAATTGTTTGCAATAACTCGATTTAGGGTCAGATTGAAATTGTGATAAATGCTATATTTATACTAACAATAATAATTGTGAAGTTGACATAAAATTTAATGTTAGCGAAAACACCCAATGGCTTCATCCTCGGTAAAGAATATGCTATTGGTTAAATTTTGATTTAAAACAAAATGCAGAAAACATCATGGACAATGGAACATACAGAATTTTGAAAATCCATTAACGGTAATTTAATAGAGAGTTATCTCCCTTTCCGCCAAATGTCTGATGCTGACTGCCGATGCTGCATGACGCACAAGACAATATGTGTGACTGTGAGCACACAAGCTCAATATTTATAAATATCGTTAATGGGGCCCCAGGGGCATGCAAGGGTTGGTGAGCGAATGTTTACCCAGAAATTATGGGCGGAGCGCCTAGTCTGATGAGCAAGGATATATGTTTGACATTGTTTGAGCCATATGGTTATGAAGTAATGGAGACCATTTTTGTAAATCGCACTGAAACCACGTGATTTTTTCTACTAAACTATATGCCCACACCCACATATCCTTTCAGTTAGACACTACATTATTTTCACTAGTTCAGATATTTAAGGCCAAATTACAAACATTTAAACTGAAACCGTGTCTTGTGTAATTTGCTAACAAATATTGATAGCCTATAAGACAACAACAATTATTTATTGAAGTAAAACAATCATTGAAAATCAAAGTTACGCAATTAATCTTCGCTTTAAATGTCATCAAAGTTGGTTGTTTCATCATCGCTGGTCACTATATGTATAAACATCAAATTCGGTTTCTTTAACTGTTTCTTTATTTCATTTTCACATTTACTACACTTACACAGATTAGACATGTACATGTACAAGACAACCCAGGTGCGGTTTCCCCCTGTACAGAATGGGGGGGGGGGGAGGAAGGACAATGCCCAGTCGTTCGGATGAGAGGGAAAACAATAGTTTAAACAATATTTGATTCGGCTGCTGAGCCTATTTGCCTGAAAAATTTCTTTGTAACCCGAGAATTTTCTGAATGAATCAATCATAAACTAAAACGAATTTTTTAATTAATTACACAATTATATTTCCATGATATATGGTCGCATTCTCCAATCTCTGACGTTTGTGCCCGAAAAAAAACTGAATACTTAGCCCGAAAAATGGACGGTTAACCGAATCTGGGAGGGGGGGGGGCATATAGGTTCTGCTAAAACAGTTTTTCTATTAATATATCTGTAAACCTTAAGTTCATATTAGATATGAGGCTAAATTCCTAAAAGGACCCTCATACAGGGGAGGGCTGGGGGAGGGCTGGGGGGGGGGGCATATGCCCGGGGGAGGGGCGACACTTCTTGGGGTGCGGCAAATTATCTAAGTGCATACCAGAAATTATATTGAAAAGGGGACCCTTCTAATATTTAATTTAATGAACTAGCCTCCCTGGAGACCGAGAGAGCAAATCACCGAACGTCGCTTCCCCTAACCCTGTGTAAACCAGTTCATATTTCAGCAGGGCTAGAATTATGATTTTTCCAAGATATATTATAGGTTTTTGTCGATCAAATGGAGAGCTGAAGGGGAAATAAACATAACATTTTTACATATAAGTTGATTTAATAAATAGTTATTTAGATAACGTGTTAAAAGTATAAAAGTATAGGTTGCCACTTGCCAGACAACGAAACATACCCCTACAGCTGTTAAGTCGTCTGAGGAGTCAACCATGGTTATCGCATAATGTTTTCTTTTGTCAGAAATGAAAACATTTACAACACACTAAAATCTGATTACGAGTAACAGCCCATTTGGCTTCTAGTTCTGTCCTATTTTAACATGTAGCATACAAAACATTGCCATAATCGTTGGAAATCGTTGAAAATCGATAGGCTTCTTAGCCTGTAGAACGCCCACAAGATTTTTCCACAGAGGGACCAAGGGCCACAATTCTAGCAGTAATTATCGGACCTTAATTATCGGACTCATGACCTTAAACACTGTGTATAAATGTAAAGTCAATCGGACATTAACTTTAGCCTCCAGAACGTCTACGTTATCGGAAATCGTTAAAAATCAATAGGCATAGGCTTCTTCGTCTCATGACTGTGTAAAAATTTAAAGTCAATCGGATATCAACTTTAGTCTCTAGAGCGTCCACAAGCAATGTGGACATATAAAAATTGTATTTTAAAATTTCTTTAATCATAAAACATCAACTGAGCGCAGGCACCGAACAAAGCATTTACAGTATTCAAAAGGGCGGAGGGGCGTCACTGAAACTTTTACCCTGGAGCGCCACATAGGCCTGTGAGGGCCCTGATTTTTTAACAATTATTTGAATTGAAACAAAGCATCTATAAATATGCAATTTTCTCACTAAAATAGATATATGGCAAAACTTAAATAATACTGTAAGGGAGTGACAATTGTAATGAAGAGAAAAAAAACACCAAATGTAGTTTAATGCCAAACGCCATACATTATGCTATGGGGGGAATTTGGTCCAAACAGCGACGTTACGGACTATTCTTTATTTCGAATCTCGAGTTCTTTTACGTGCGCACCAACTTGTGCACGGGACCTCAGTTTTATATTCCATCTGAATAACCAGACGCTGCCCAAAATAGCCCCCCCCCCCCCCCCCTGCGCCACTGTTAATGGGAAACAACGCTGGAAAGTTTGGGGAACTGTCTAGGCAACACGGGGATCAAACCCCTGACCTCTTGACTAGTGAGCCACGGACAAGGGGGACCATATGCCGGGCCAGGATCAAACCCGGTAAGTGAGCCAGGCCCTTACTGAGTCACCGCGACTCCCTTGTACACTGATGTTGCATGGAAAGCAGGAATACTAGCTGTACACGTACAGTGCCCCACCCCACGGAACTAAAATGTATGCCGTATTATTATTATTATTATTATTATTATTACAACATATTTATAGTGCGCCCTTTCATATAACACGTTCAGGGGCACTTTACAAAGTGACAATATAATCATAAATAAACAACAAGATTATGGAGATGTTAACGATTGTTAAAAGCCTGATTAAATAAATGTGTTTTAAGTTGTTTTTTTTTAAAGAATATAGAGATGTGCATCATCTTAAACTAAATGGTAGATTATTCTATAAAACAGGTGCTTGATACTAAAAGAGCGCTGACCATAAGAGACTATAGTTGAACAGTTTGGGGCTAAATTATTTAAACAATTAAAAGGAAGTAATAAAATCTTAAAATCAATTCGATATTTAATAGGTAACCAGTGTAAATTATATAAAACAGGAGTCACGTGGTCGCATTTCTTAGTTAAAGTAACAAGTCTAGCTGCAGTATTCTGTACTTTTTGTAATTTATCTATATGCTTTAAAGGTAAACCAACTAAAAGTGAATTAAAGTTATCTAATCGAGAAGTGACGAGAGAATTAACAAGTGGCTTAATGGCCTCTACAGTTACAAATTTTACCTATATTTCTGATATTAAAATAGCACAATTTACAAATATTATTTACTTGAGCTCCAATAAGCATAAAACTATCAAAGATTGCGACATTATTACGAGCAGAATAAGATGGAAATATATCACAATTACCAATTACAACAGAGGGGTTATCATGTGTAAATTTACTTGATGCCTTGAACCTAATAACAGATATTCGGTTTTATCATCATTCAATTTTAGAAAGTTCTTTGACACCCATTCTCTAATTTCACTAATACAGTTCTCAAGGTGCAATTTTGATAAATTGAAAGAAGATGCAGACAAATAGGTGTAAATGAAATATATAATTGAGAATCATCGGCATACAAATGAAAGCTGAGACCATATTTTCTGACAATATCACCTAATGGTGACGTATAAAGGGTAAATAAAATCGGACCAAGAACGGAACCTTGAGGAACCCCAGATTCAGACGACGATTTACAATTAACTAAAATACACTGTTTTCTACCCACATGACAGCTTTCTAAAAGATTTAATGCAGAGTCACAAATACCGAATTTAAAATGAAGTCTACATAAAAGAATAGAATGACCCACCGTGTCGAAAGCAGCAGATAAATCTAATAAAATTAAAAATGTACATTTTCTATTATCAATTTCCATTAAAATATCATTTGAAACCCCATGGTTAAAGATGTTTCGGTACTGTGAAATTTCTTATAAGCACTTTGATATGGGCCTTTATCTGAGAAGCAATAGGCCCACATGTCTCCAATATTTTAGAAATAAAACTTAAGTTAGAGAGAGGTCTGTAATTTTATAAACTTTAGGATCCAGTGTAGACTTTTTAATTAAAGGGGTAACATAAGCTTGTTTGAAAACGTTGGGAATAGTAGAGGATAATATACAAGAATTAATAATATTGGTAAAAGCTGGAATAACTTCGTCTAGACAGTCCTTAAGAACAGGAGTCAGAATATGATCTAATGAACAAGATTTAGGAGCAGACGATTTGATTAGCTTTAAAACAAAAGATTCACTAACCAAGTTAAAATTTTCTAAATAAAAAGAATTTTCTAACTTATCAAAATCATGAGCGTTAAAGTCAATAGTTTTATTTAAATCATCAAGTTCAGTTCGTATTTTCTGTATTTTTATTTGAAAGAAATCAGAGTATAAATTCGTGAGTTCAGTGTCATTATCATTGTCCGGGAGAATAGTCCACTCAGCATTATGATCCAAAAGGGAATTCACAACTTTATACAGGTCTTTTTGTCTGTTTTAGTTATCACCAGATCGAGAATATGTCCACCGTTATGAGTGGAAGAAGAAACAGTATTATTTCGTTTTGGTCATATTATCTCTTTTAGTGAGACAACTACATGTCTGTAGAGGCTATGTTTCATTTTAAATATTTGTTAGATCTTTAGCCTCATGTCTCATCTGAAAAAAAGAAGGTTAAACTTATATAGGCCCTTGTCTGTAGCTAAATCCTATTCAGTTTATTGAATAAATGCTTTAAAAAAATACTGTTATCAATAATTATTGATATTTTCCATAGATGGAAAATGGATTTCCCAAATTCCGTATGTTCCCTTGTTCATTACGTTTTCTGTATTTTGCAGAGTATAAAGGCATTCTGGCGCGCGATTCGTATGCCAAATTTAAAATTTTCATTGTGTCTTCAATATTGGATGCCAGAAGCCCACCTATCCAGGGTAAGATAACAACATCAGTGACGACTTAAATTGATCAGTAATTCGTGCTTGCAATGTCGAAGACTGTGGATGATACTGACTTAAAGACTTAGCTACTTTAAGTTCTTGTCTGTTTGTGCAGAAAGAGTGCTCGCGTGGTCTAAGGTAGATTTTTTAAATTTTTATACGCCATGGTTTGATTAGTTAGCATGATCTGGTGTTTCTTTCCAAATAAATTTAATAGTGTGCTGTGTTTGACTTTAAGGATCTTGGGTTTGGCTAAGGTGTAGGCCTACAGGTTTCTGAACATTATACGTAATCCGACTGTTGACCAAAGTGTCAGGAAGAAAATTTGGTTATTTTATAATTCTGTAGTCAGAAAGCTCAATATTGGGGCTAGGAATAGACATCCAGCGATTTAGATTTGCTAAAGTATCTCGATCGATCGACTTATTATCTCGATCTGTCGACTTTATATCTCGATCTGTCGACTTTATATCTTGATCTATCAACTTTATATCTCGATCCCTGCATTGGCCGAGTAAGTTCATCGTGATTTTCCAGCGTGATTTCCCCTTGTCAGTGGTACAGGACAGAGAGAGGGTCTGGCAAGGGTCAACGTATAGTAGTCGTTTGGATGGGACGAAAAACCGAGGACCCGTGTACGCATTGGCTTGAGTGTAAAAGATATCTTGGCATTTGGCAGTTGGAATTCGATATAAGAGTATGCCATAGTGCCTAATTTCCCTCATAGCACACTGCACGGTGTATGTCCGTCATCATTAGCCCAGTCAAACCCCATTTCATTTCATTTTATTTTTTTTTATCCCGACCGATTTTCTATAACGAGGCTAAACAGGAAATGTTCCCCCAGCTTGTCTCCCTCCACCGTCTCCATCGAATCTAAATTACACCCCCCCCCTCCCAGCCGAAACCCTCCCCGACCGCTTCCCTCCTTCGACCCCCCCCCCCCCCCCCCCGACAGCTAGGTCCGGATTCCGACCTGGGTCTAACATGGAAATGTGCCTTTTCGGCCGAAATAGTACGAAAAACTGAAGTTCATTTAAAGGAACCTCTGGCAGTTGGATATCAACGAAGTGTGGGCGGAACCGCCACTGTCCAGACAAAATTGTCTCTCACAATACACGCAATGGCAATACCATATTATCTGATTCTCAAGATGACCTATATATAAGTATTGTTTTGTCGAGACCTTAAACAAGTTCTGGTTTATTTTGCTAATATTCCTAGTAATATGGCTTATTAACAGCCAAAAGGGCAAGTGATTGTAGCGTGGCATGTATCCACTACTCATCTTGTCCGTCAGTCAAATAAATCCTGTTACGTCCACTTTCGAACTATTTTACCACTGTCATAACTCTACAGAATTTACGACATTTCCTTCATCGACGTTTTAGCCATAAAGATGTTATACCAAACCCTGTTTGAAAAGAAACAGATACACGTCAACTACTCATCAAGAGCTCTTTACGTTCTCGGACATAATAAAATCTCAAATCATAAATATCCGACTACTTTGGAAACAAAATATCTGGCGCGATTTCCAATCTTACGCCAACTTTCTTGCAGTTATTGTTTTAATTTCCCGTTGAAAATGTGTCAAGCAGCATGTATGAGAAAACAAAAACACGCTTTGGAAAATAATTAACGGGCACCGCCCAGCCATAAAAACCAGAAAAAAAGCCAAACGCCTTTCAAATTACATAACCAAACAAATAATGAATCCTATTGTTGCGCCAGCAGAAACATATATAAAGGGACAAAACTTTAGGCAAACAATTAATATGTTTAACTCTGTTTAGAGCAGAAAAATGCAGTTCGTCTAATTCACTCGGAACCTCACTTAATTAACATTTAAACCAAGTTTGGACATTCTATACCGCAATTAGAAGCAGGAGCATGGTTGTCGCGTCCCTTGGAATAGCTGGGAACAAAAAACATGCAACAGTCCATCTTAACGATAAAGTTGCCAAAATTATCCTTGCCCCCCCCCCCCCCCCTTTTTAACACTGATAATTTAACCATCAAGTAAGCGATCAACGAACATCTACCCCGAGGCTAAATATAAGTTTGAACATCCATACCCAAATTATTGTGTTGCAAAAAATGCGACGGGCATTTTGCCTAGCTTCAGAAAATGACAATCACCAAACCCAGTCAAGGAATTCACCGAACAATATATACAAATTTGAATGAACAGTCTACCACAATATTTTCGACATGTTGATTTGTTCTGGAACTAAGTTTTGTTTGTGATCACTAATTGAAATAATACACCAAGTCAATCCAATCTTACACTTCTATTTTTGATCTACAGTATACATGTATTATAGTCGCCGTTTAGTTAAAGAAATTACTTGATTGTTGTTCATTATAATGTTTTTCTTATTGAACCATACATGTTGATATTTTTGCTTTTGCAACCTTGAAAGGCCTCTAGCTGTTGTGGCTAAGTGAGTAAGGCGCTGGCCTTAGTGATTTGTTACAAAGTCGGAGTAATACAAAGATTCGATACAAGACAAAGGATCGTGCTGTAAAGAAATTAGTAGTTTTAAAACAAATATAATTACATACCCTTTCTGTAAGCCATGGTTGATCAAGGCTTTGAAATAATGAATTATCTGAAGATAAAAAACGTTGCTTTTTTATTATTCAATCACGTGGTTAGTGATAATTTGAATTCAGTACATGCATGGTGAAACACACGTACAATGACCACTAATCCGTTTTCATATATATATATCATTCCTGGATTAACTCCTTACTAATACTGCTACTACTACTAAGGACAAACCAATTTTGCGAAATCACCTCGATGGCAGCGGACGTTAAATTCACATACAAACAAACAAATCCAATTGATCTAGTTGTCATTGGATTAATTTAACCGCAAAATGAATATTGATAAAAAGTGAAAGATCACTTAACACCGTCTACCGAAAATAATAATAATCGACAAATTTAGAAATAAAATGATATTTTTTATAATATTCAAAATAACTATATTTTGAAAATGTCAGAGTTGGCAGGATAAAGTAGTGTAAATGATAACGATATCTAAGTAAGGTATTCTATACACCTGATAAGGCCGATGTATTATGTAATTATGAAAATGACACCGAATTAAAAAGTCATAGATTTAGGCAAGCGCAGACTTCAGCGTCGCAATTTTGACAGGAAATTAGCTAGGTCCTCCAGTTATTTATTCAATTTAAGTAATACAGTGATAATCTTCATTTGGATTTTCGGTCACTGTTTAATTTTTCATGGCTTATTCCGCGCTAAAATGTACTCAAATTGATTATTTAACATTTAATTAAGAAACGAAAACAAAAACAAAAAATCAAAGGTAGATAATCTCCAGGCTTGAATTCATTCAGATTAAGAAAGGAGGCCCATAAAAAGATTTTGCCCAACACATTAAATAGGTGACACTTGACAATGTATATCGTCTGTACACGATGCTAAATGTTGCGACATTTTCAGTTCATATCTTTGTAAAATTTGCGAAATTGAACCATTGTTGGACTGATATTCTTTTTAGAGATTTAACGTTCACAATTTCAAAACTTCCAAAGTCCCCCAAATGCGTGTGGCCATCATCAGCTATTTTAACAATGTCACTGTCCGCCAGATTAAGTAGGGTAGTTGATAGCGATATCTGTAAAGTAAGGTATGTTATTATCTATTTTAAAAGATATATTTATATTGTTTGGGGTGTTTGTAAAGAAATAGATAAAAACCGACAATACGAGTTGCAAACAAAAAGGAAGATGCGCAACGATTATACTTAAACTGAACTCTGACTCTTGTTCGGGAGCCAGGTGCAAATAAGTAGGACATTAAAACCCCATTCATTTTATTTTGTTAAGTTTCAGTATGTCCGTGTTCATTAACCCAGTTGCTGCAGATAAAAATGACGTTAAACCTCTAACCATTGTCGTGAAGTTGTTTGACTAGTATTTAAGTACTTCTCGGATCAAGCAAACCCGAGAGAGGAAGGGGGTGGGGTGGGAGTAGGGGCCGGTAGGGAATGGTGAAGACAACAACTAAACAGTAAGGACACCATTACTTACATTTACCCACAAGAGGCTAAATGGCAAACTGATCAGCAGTGAATATTAAAGGGATGACACCAGTGCGAGTTAATTAGCTCACAATGTCAACTTTTTTCCTTCTGCCAATTAAATACTAAAACCTTTTTTTGAAGTATTATAAAAATAAATAAAGGTGTTGAAAGTATATCTCGATAAAATATATTTCCTATTTAGTATAAAAAAAAAAAGTACATACAAGAGTATGTAAAATGAGTAGAAGGAATCATTCTGCTCGGAACAGTTAACGTTACTACGTCCATAAACCATGCACGCGCTATCAACGCCAATGGCGGTCGCCGTGTGATGTGACATCACACATAGAATGCACGTGAAGTTATAAAGGTCAGTCATCTTACACAGAGTTAGAAGAAGGTCGTCGCGTTACCTCTATGAAACATATTGGCAAATGGATTATCAAACGTCGGAATGCTACGGTGGCCTTTTAGTGCCATACGTTGATTTTGACCTTTTCTTGTAATTTACCTCATATTATGAGAAATCGCAGTGAAAACTGTGATAAAAAATAATAATAAAAGAAAAAATAATAAAAAAACAAAACAAAAAAAACCTTCCTCCGCGGTGCAAACCTTTTTGTCTGCGGTATAAAGACTTCTCTGCGGTGTAAACCTTTTTTCTGCGGTGGTAAATCACATGATTCCTTCGCGGAGAAAAGGAGTCCACCGCGGACAAAACTTTACACCACCGAGAAAAAGTTTACCCCGCCGAGAAAAGGTTTTTCATGTTTGTTTTTTTTTATTTATCACAGTTTTCACTGCGATATCTCATATGAGGTAAATTACAAGAAAAGGGTATAAATCAACGTATGGCAACTAACAGGCCACCGTAGAATGCTGACTGTTGCTTTCGAAAGATTTACATCCCAAAGCATAATAAATTTTCTTATTGACAACGCCATATTTGAGATTGGGGATTAGTTAATACAGCAAATGATTGGCTTACCAATGGGAACTGATCCTGCCCCATCCATGGCCAATGCACATTTATATAGATATGAATTCTTTCAGGAACATAAAAGACAAAAATGATTATAAAGTAGCTAAAACAAGTATAAAAGTGAAATATATCTTCCTGAATTAGTATTAAATAAAGAAAATTTTGGCACAATAGCTTCATCTGTTCTGGACTTGGATACAAATATAACTAACAGTAAATATAATGTTGGTATTTTCGACAGAATGGACAAATTTGGCTTTGGAGTTGTAAAATACCCGTCACTTTATAGCATTAAAGCAGATGTTAGTCTATATAATGTATTCTATTCACGGGCATTACGATTTTTAATAGTATGTATAACGATAAAGAACTGTTTCTTTCTAGAATAAGATCTCTTTATTTGAAATAGTATGTATAACGATAAAGAACTGTTTCTTTCTAAAATAAGATCTCTTTATTTGAAATGTACTGCTAAGAAATTTTGAAACTTCCATTTCTTCAATATACCAAGTTTGACATTTCACAATTATATTGTTGATTATATTTTGCGCAAAGATAGAATTGAATAATACATATTTATTCCCAAATTGTTAATTGTAACCATTTTAGCGTTTTCCTAATCCTATCTGGATTATCGCCTGTATACGTTTTTAAAAAATATATTTCGAAAGTTCCATTTCTTTAACGTATCCAGTTGACATTTCTTACTGCAAGTATAGCTTATTATATTTTGTACAATAATATTAATATAGTTGAATAATACCTATTTGTTTCTAAATTGTTAATTTTAACCGTTTTAGCGCTTTCTTATCTAGATTATTGCCGTTTCAACTTATGACGTCAAGTGGCAAACTTACCGTCTTGGTAACGTCTTACAGCAGACAACTATGGTGGCTGATAGTGGCCATGTTAAATCTCGCCCTTTTCATAACGCGACAACACGACATCACGACAGTATTGACGCAATCATACGACACTTTATTCTGTCGTATCATCGTGTTATTTTTATCGTAACGTCGAGATGTCGACTTATTGTCCTAGTCTCTTTCTACAAGTCACAAAAATACAGCTGTACTCATTACATCATATATAGGCCTAAGTAGTAGATTTGATAAATATAAAAGAGATAGTAGGAAAATGTTGATTAATTATTTGTTTTCTCAAAATAATGAAACATTTTGTGTCCACAATTGAATTATATTTGGTATTATATTTAAAAAATCTAGAATTACAATAGCAGGACCAAAGTGAGTTAGCTAAGTTAATTCCTTGAAGAAAAAGTGGTGTCGGGAGGTATCGAACAAGTAAGCATTCATTGCCATGTGTACGACACCCACCAATATTTATAGATGACTGGAGCGATAGTTTAAAAATGATTTCAGAAGACAGGGTGGGAAGGGGATTGTAAAAAAACCAAATCGGGTCACATTCTTTAAAATCACAGCATTATCATAGTGCAGCACGTCACCCCAATAGTTGCAGGAGTTTTTTTGAATGAGGTGGAGAAAACGATTCGCAGCATGTCATTGAGTCAACTAGCGTGGTTTTGAATACCCGGTTGTACGTGACAAGGTGTAGGGTCGCCTGTCAAACCTCGTGGGTTTTCTCCGGGTCCTCCGGTTTCCTCCCACTGCTAAAGACCCCTACGCGCAAACGATTTATTGAAATAAAATTAAACCATATGTTAGTCCCGAAATGACCTAATTTGTGTCGAGTGGACGTTAAACCCTCTCTCTCTCTCTCGCTCTCTCTCTCTCTCTCTCTCTCTCTCTCTCTCTCTCTCTCTCTCTCCATTTGACATCACTAATGGGATTGAGGCCTAGATGAGTAAAAATAGGCCCAGTAATATCTTCAACTATGAACACACTCTAAAAGCCTCATCCCCCCCCCCCCCACGTCACCCAAATAGATGCAGGAGTTTTTTTATGAGGTGGAGAAAACGATTCGCAGCCGTTATTGACCTTATCGCATATAGGCTTGCATCCGTTTGACATCACTGATGGGATTGGGGCCTAGATGAGTAAAAATAGGCCCAGTAATATCTTCAACTACGAACACACTCTAAAAGCCTCATACCCCCCACCCCCACCCCCACGTCTCTTATTTAGTTTTACAAATAATTCCAGAATCAATAAAATGGTATCAATGATGTTTGATACAACTGGAAAATAATATGTCAAAAATTGATTAAATATGAGAAATATTATTACATATTGAATCCGTATCAGTGATAACGTACATTTACTCAATATGTTCCTTCCAATGGATCATCATTTAACATGAAACAAGGAAAGCAGCGATCGAAGAAAAAGATTTAAAAACACACACATTTCAATATGACAGTAGTGATTCGGTCATGCATTTACATTCGAGAGTGTCATGCTTTCTTTGAAAGTAATGATTGTGCCAAATTTGAACAAAGTCAGTTTACATTCGCGGCCTATAGGTAGAGTGTTGACAGATCAAACGTAAAAAAAAAACAAAGAAGAAACCAGACCTATAAAAATATATTTCTAAAACTCTTTTAATTTTGAAATAATATTGTTTTCGCGTGTGCTAAGTGTTTCAGCGAATACATGTAGTTACAGAAAGGGTCTTGTAGATTAAGACTATAGCGCATGTGCAGTTTCAAACTTCCGAGACGACAAGTCGACAAGTCGATGATACGACAAAACCAAACTGTCGTATCATCGACTTGTCGACTTGTCGTCTCGGAAGTTTAAAACTGCACATGCGCTATAGTCTTAATCTACAAGACCCTTTCTACAACTATTCGCTAAAACACTTATCACACGTGAAAACAATATAATTTCAAAATTAAAAAAGGTTTAGAAAATATATTTTCATAGATCTGGTTTTTTTTAAGGTGTTATCTGTCAACCCTCTGGTATAACTACAGACTGCGGAACTAGATGTTCAAATTTGGCATAATCATTACTTTCAAAGACAGGATGGCATGAAATGAAATGAAATGGGGTTTAACGTCCTACTGTTCTCTCCTAAGCTGGGATAAAGACGACGGGCATACGCCATACAGTGTGCTATGAGGGAATTTTGCCCGGGAAGCGGCGCTACGGCCCGCTCTTATATCGAAATCCAACTGCCAAGGGATCTTTTACGTGCACGCCAATGTGTACACGGGACCTCGGTGTTTCGTCCCATCCGAACGACTAGACAGCTGTCATTGTCAGGCCCTCCGTCCTGCATCACTGACAAGGGGGAACCACGCCGGTAAATCTTGATGAATTTTGTCGGCCAATGCAGGGATCGAACCAATCTGTGAAAAAAGTCGTCTAATATCTCTGTAAAAGATGACTGTTTTCAACACATGCAATCACGTCACGCGGTGTCAATCATTGGACCAATGGCGCGTGCATTGTTTATATAAGACGTAACTGCTTCGGGTAGAATGATGCCTTTTACTCATTTTAATACCCATTTACGCTACATAGGAAATATTTTTTACCTACAAATACTTCAAATGTCTTTATTTATTTTTCTAATACATAAAAAAAAAATGTTTTAGAATTAAATTTGTCGGAGGAATAATGTTAATATTGGGGACTCATTAAGTCGCATCGATGTCATCCTTATCAGAGGCCTAGCGAATATTCACTTCTGATCAGTGTGGGATCGAACACCCGACCTCCAGGCTAGCTAGCCAGCGTCTTGCCCACGTAGCCACGCGATCCTCTGAACGGATGATACTCTCGGGTGTAAATACATGACCGAACCACTACTGTCATATTGAAGACGGGCATACGCCATACTATGAGCGAAATTTTGCCAGGACAGCGCACTATGGCCTACCATTATATCGAATTCCAACTACCAAGGGATATTTTACGTGCCAGGCCCTCTGTCCAGCACAACTGACAAGACCTCGTCGGGAAATCTGGATGAACTTTCTCGTCCAATGAAGGGATCGAACACCCAGCTTTCGGGTTACCGAACCAACGTCTTACCTGCCTAGACACTGCGACTCCCCCGCAAAATATCAAGCACCAAAAACAATGGATCGAGGCCTAGATGATTACACACTATGAAAGCCTCATACGCCCCCCCCCTCCCCCACGTCTCTTATTTTGTTTTACAAATAATTTCAGAATCAATAAAATGATATCAATGATGTTTGATACGACTGAAAAATAACATGTATAACATTGATTAAACAACATAGGTAGTAATGAGAAATATTACATATTGAATCCGTATTAGTGATAGCGTAGATTTACTCAATACGTTCTTTCCAATAGGTCATCATTTAACTTGAAACAAGGGAAACAGTCGATCGAAGAAAACAGATTTAAAAAAAAACAAAACTGGTTTCAATGTGACAGTAGTGCTTCGGTCATGCATTTACCTTCGAGAGTGCCACCCTTTCTTTGAAAGTAATGATTGTGCCAAATTTGAACAAATTCCATCTAGATTCGCGGCCTGTAGGTAGAGTGTTGACAGATCAAATGTAAAAAAAAAAACAAAAAAAAACCCCCAAAACCCCAGACCTATAAAAATATATTTTCTTAAACTCTTTTAATTTTGAAATTATATTGTTTTCACATGTGCTAAGTGTTTTAGCGAATATTTATAGAAGGTAATAAAATCCTTTAGTGGCATTTAGCAATTGGAAACATAACAAAACTGACACAGTTATATGGGACAACAATCACTGTTTTATTATACACAAGCACAACGTTTCGATAAGTATTCTCTTATCGTTATCATTGTGCTTGTGTATAATAAAACAGTGATTGTTGTCCCATATAACTGTGTCAGTTTTGTTTTTTTATTTATAGAAGGGTCTTGTAGATAAAGACTATAGCGCATGTGCAGTTTTAAACTTCCGAGACGACAAGTCGACAAGTCGATGATACGACAGTTTAGTGTTTTGTCGTACCGTCGTATCATCGACTTGTCGTGGCGATAAGTCGATGATACGACAGCACGACAAAATAAGGTCGATGATACGACAAAATCAGACGATCTTACGACAGTTTGTTCTGTCGTAAGATCGCCCGATTTTATCGTAAGATCGTGTGATTTTGTCGTGCCGTCGTATCATCGACTTATCGCCACTGTAAGTCGCGTGATTTTGTCGTGTCATCGACCCAATTTTGTCGTGCCGTCGTATCATCGACTTATCGCCACAACAAGTCGATGATACGACGGCACGACAAAAAGCGAAACTGTCGTATCATCGACTTGTCGACTTGTCGTCTCGGAAGTTTAAAACTGCACATTGCACATGCGCTATAGTCTTAATCGACAAGACCCTTTCTATAACTATTCGCTAAAACACTTGGCAAATGTGAAAATAATATAATTTCAAAATTAAAATAGTTTTAGAAAATATATTTTTATAGGTCTGTTTTTTTTACGTTTTATCTGTCAACACTTTACCTACAGGCCGTGAATCTAGATGTACTTTGTTCAAATTTGGCACAATCATTACTTTCAAAGAAAGGATGACCCCCACGGATGTAAATGCATGACCGAACCACGACTGTCATATTGAAACTTGTTTTTTAAAATCTTTTTTTCTTCGATCGGCTGCTTCCCTTGTTTTCAAGTTAAATGGTGATCCATTAGAAGGAACATTTTGAGTAAATGTATCATTGATACGGGTTCGAAATGTAATATTTACTACCCTATGTTGTTTAATCAATTTTAGACACATTAATTTCCAGTCGTATCAAACATCATTGATAGGGACCTGATATTTTATTGATTCCGAAATTATTTGTTAAACAAAATAAGAGGGGGGGGGGTGCGTAGGGGACTTTCGGAGTGTGTTCATAGCTGAAGGCAATACTGGGCCTATTTTTAATCATCTAGGCCCCGATCCCATTAGTGATGCCAAACGGATGAATACGCGATAAGGTCAATAACAATCGCTTTCTTCACCTCATAAAAAAACCTCCCCTACACCAATGCAGTGATTTTCTGTGATCTGATTTGAGGTTTTATATAATCCCCTTCCCACTCTAATAAAATAAATTGGAAATCTTCTGAAATCGCTTCTAAACTATCGCTTCAGTAATCTATAAGTATTGGTGGGTGTCGTATGCTTGTTCGATACCTACCGACACCACTTCTTATTCAAGGAATTAACATAGCTGACTCGCTTTTGTCCTGCTATTATAATTCTAGATTTTTTGAATATAATACCAATAATTCAATTTCGGGCGCAAAATGTTTCATTATTTTGAGAAAACGAATAATTAATCAACACTTTCCTATTATCTCTTTTGACGAGTCTTATTGTATCTAATCTGATGTAATGAGTGTAATGAGTACAGCTGTATTTTTGTGACTTGTAGAAAGAGACTATGCCAATAAGTCGACATCTCGACGTTAGGATAAAAATAACACGATGATACGACAGAGTTAAGTGTCGTATGATTGTGCCAATACTGTCGTGATGTCGTGTTGTCGCGTTATGAAAAGGGCGAGATTTAACATGGCCACTATCAGCCACCATAATGATACGACAAAATCAGACGATCTTACGACAGTTTGTTCTGTCGTAAGATCGCCCGATTTTATCGTAAGATCGTGTGATTTTGTCGTGCCGTCGTATCATCGACTTATCGCCACTGTAAGTCGATGATACGACGACACGACAAAATCACACGATTTTGTCGTGCCTTCGTATCATCGACTTATCGCCACTGTAAGTCGATGATACGACGACACGACAAAATCACACGATCTTACGACAAAATCACGCGATCTTACGACAGAACAAACTGTCGTAAGATCGCGTGATTTTGTCGTGTCATCGACCCAATTTTGTCGTGTCGTCGTATCATCGACTTATCGCCACAACAAGTCGATGATACGACGGCACGACAAAAAGCGAAACTGTCGTATCATCGACTTGTCGACTTGTCGTCTCGGAAGTTTAAAACTGCACATTGCACATGCGCTATAGTCTTAATCGAGAAGACCCTTTCTATAACTATTCGCTAAAACACTTGGCAAATGTGAAAATAATATAATTTCAAAATTAAAATAGTTTTAGAAAATATATTTTTATAGGTCTGTTTTTTTTTTTTTCGTTTTATCTGTCAACACTTTACCTACAGGCCGCGAATCTAGATGGACTTTGTTCAAATTTGGCACAATCATTACTTTCAAAGAAAGGATGACACCCACGGATGTAAATGCATGACCGAACCACGACTGTCATATTGAAACTTGTTTTTTAAAATCTTTTTTTCTTCGATCGGCTGCTTGTTTTCCTTGTTTTCAAGTTAAATGGTGATCCATTAGAAGGAACATTTTGAGTAAATGTATCATTGATACGGATTCGAAATGTAATATTTACTACCCTATATTGTTTAATCAATTTTAGACACATTAATTTCCAGGCGTATCAAACATCATTGATAGGGACCTGCCATTTTATTGATTCCGAAATTATTTGTTAAACAAAATAAGAGGGGGGGGGGGGGTGCGTAGGGGACTTTCGGAGTGTGTTCATAGCTGAAGGCAATACTGGGCCTATTTTTAATCATCTAGGCCCCGATCCCATTAGTGATGCCAAACGGATGAATACGCGATAAGGTCAATAACAGCTGCAAATCGCTTTCTTCACCTCATAAAAAAACCTCCCCTGCACTTATTGGGATGGCGTGCTACACCAATGCAGTGATTTTTTGTGATCTGATTTGAGGTTTTATATAATTCCCTTCCCACTCTAATAAAATAAATTGGAAATCTTCTGAAATCGCTTCTAAACTATCGCTTCAGTAATCTATAAGTATTGGTGGGTGTCGTACACGAGGCAATGCATGCTTGTTCGATACCTACCGACACCACTTCTTATTCAAGGAATTAACATAGCTGACTCACTTTTGTCCTGCTATTATAATTCTAGATTTTTTGAATATAATACCAATAATTCAATTTTGGGCGCAAAATGTTTCATTATTTTGAGAAAACGAATAATTAATCAACACTTTCCTATTATCTCTTTTGACGAGTCTTATTGTATCTAATCTGATGTAATGAGTGTAATGAGTACAGCTGTATTTTTGTGACTTGTAGAAAGAGACTATGCCAATAAGTCGACATCTCGACGTTAGGATAAAAATAACACGATGATACGACAGAGTTAAGTGTCGTATGATTGCGCCAATACTGTCGTGATGTCGTGTTGTCGCGTTATGAAAAGGGCGAGATTTAACATGGCCACTATCAGCCACCATAGGACAACCGACGTCAGGACTAGTCTCATTATTTTTTTTATTTTTTTTTGGGGGGGGGGGGATTGCTTTCCTGTATTCAGTATTAGATTTTCTCAGTTTTATAGAAATAAGGACTTATGTTCTAACTTGAATTTTTGCACACGCTTATAAATGTTTTGATCCCTAGCTACCTATGCCATTTAATTTTATTTGACTTTTTAGGCCGTATTCTCGAAAACGGTTATTATAGAGGTTTTTTTCCTTCAATGTTCATGCATTGAGATTTCACTTAGTACATTACGAACATGAAATATTCACTTTTTCTTGGGTAGTTGCTTCCCTTGTTTTTTCATTTTGAGTGAAGTCTGTATCACGTGTCACTACATTCCCGGGACTGTACTGTGCGGGGGTTGGACGCTTATGGCTAGCACCCGGATCCATTCACTTGATCTGATATGTGCATTAATATGTCACTTACTATTAAATCTGATATGTGCATTAATATGTCACTTACTATTAAATGACAACAGGACGAATGGGCATATTTTAAAAATGTCAAAAGTACCCCCCCCCCCCCCACACACGCACAACATGCTAATATGAACAGTGTTGTGAAAATATTGTGTTTTTACTCGTCAGAGACAACCCTTATTCTTTTTGGTTTGTGGAATGTATCAAGGTGCCCAAGAACGATATAATTTAATGTACTTTTATTAAAATATTCATTTTTTTTATATTTTTTAATAAAATATTTTTTTATTGCCAACTGCAGTGAAACAGGAGAGATCTATTCGTTTCATCTCTGCCCGTCTGTCCATATGTCATTTTTGTCTCCCAGATCTTTGAAAAGTTTTACCAAGGGTGATATCGCAGACTGGTGATCTTATTTTGGCATATATTCAGCGCAATCGTAGGAGTCTTCCATCAGGGGTCGAAAGGGCAGTTAGAGCTCGAGGCGTGACACTCTAGACCAATAGCCACGCCCGTCCCCTCAAAATCGGTACCCAATCATGCATATTTATCTACATTCGCATATTTTGGTTCGAATTTGACAAAGCATTGTCTTCCATCATTTGTTTTCTGTACAAAATGTATTTTAAAAAAAACCCAATAGTCTAACCATGACCCGGGTAAGCGAGGTATAAAAGACACGCTTGATTGTCCAGATCTATGAATCGTAATACGTACTACATGCCATCAGGCCATATTTAGGTAGATTCTTTCTATCCAGTGTAGAATAATTTGATGATAAGTCCGGTCTAATAACCCTTGCTGATGGTTACGACGGGATCTTGGTTTTTCGAAATGTCAGAACGATTAGTACCTGGTGAAGAATTACAAATCAAGTTCGGGTTTTATGAAATTCCGTTAATATTTTACCGAATTTTGGTCCTTTGTTGACGTAACTTTTATCGTGCATGTATTTAGGCTAAAGTTTTAGGTATTTGATTGAATGTTGGCACACAGTTTAGCCTAAATACATGCACGATAAAAGTAAATAGCAGAGTTACAGGCCAAATTAGCGTTTGGAGGGAATCCTAAAGGCTTAATCTAATGATTTTTAATGATGTTTAATTTGAATGTTTATGAGCCTCGCGGCACACCAGTGCCATTGAAATACGAGATATTGATGTTGTCCATGGATTTCAGACTGAATAATCAACCTCTGATAGCTTCGGTTCATTAATATGGTTCCACCAGAGTTTGAAGTCAGTAATGTTGGCCAATTTGGACGCACACGAAAAATAAATGTTTGTACCATTAATATCCATTAATAAATCGTTTACATATTGTGCCCACCTCGTTTCAAAGCGAAAAAGCAATTAAGAATAATATAGCAGGAAAACGCATCGAAGCCGTCTAACTTCCATATGCCTTGCTGTCGTACTTTGCGCATTCAGTGCTATAGCGGGTGTTGGGTACAGCTTCGCGGACTGTAAATCACATTGTTTGGGCATTTTATTGTCTCTGCCCACAAAACCACACGAAGCAATATTTTGAACCACATTCTATATTGTAACTAAAAAAATTAACCGCGACATCGGATGCTTTAGTTTAAATGTCGATAGATATATTTTACTCGTCGAAATGTCAGCTTGACAGTCTAAAACAACCGACCGACAAATATATATATGTGCAATCACAGGGCCGGTTGTAGAAAATCCGGGGCGTGGTGTATGTGGTGTTATCTTATCACTCATATGCTTCTAAGTCCAGAAATATATAGTTTGTCTCTAGATATGTGTGGTTTGGTGAAATAATTCCCCCTCAAAACCGATATCGAGTTAAAGGGCTAAATTGTTTGGCATTTTGGATTTTACTATCATCTAATCACCCCACAACATAATGAACGACTTCAGTGTACTCCTCGGGCCCAGAAACATACGGTTAGACACCAAAATTAGCATCCTAGACTAAATACTATGGGGGTTATTTGAAATGTCGGCCGTCTTGGACGTCATCTTGAATTTCTCAAAACACCCAAGGATGAGCGAGGTCCACCCGACAGATTCTGAAAGAGGACACCCTAGGCTATTAAAATCAATCATAAAATACATTGTATACGCTTTCCATGTTCAGCAATAGTTCTGCCGGACTATAGACATTGTGGTAGTGGATACACACGATGATTGTCTGGGGCCGGTTCCTCCAAACAAAGTTATTTTAACGATCCGTTAAACTCTAACGGATCGTTATCTTGCGCACGTGTCGTTTGTTAACGTTCCGTTAAATTTCTGTTGCTGGAAAGTCAATTTCATTATAGGTTAATGCCAGAAAACACTGTTCGGTCATTGGCTGAATTTTAAATTTTTAAATTCAATGTACATGTATAACAACTTTACAGAAGTTAGTTTAAACAAGAAACTGAAGACAGTGGAACAACATCACTGTGCGATTAAAGATAAAAAGATACCTATAGAATTTACTACAGAAAACACTATAACACCCCCCCCCCCCCAAAAAAAAAAAACAAAACAAAAAAAACCCCCAAAACAAACAAACTATACAATACTTTATTTTTTCCTATAGAAATTTTAGCATAAATCTGTAGGACAAATTATGGGTTTGGCACTACAGAAATTGTATAATATTTGGGGGCATTTTTTCCAACAGGCCCCCCAAATTCTGTAGAATACTATAGAATTTCATCCTATAGAAAATGGAGTAGCCCCCCCCCCCCCATCGCCCAACCCACTAGAATGTTCTATAGAAAATTACACTGGTAATCTATGACTTTTTGCTAAGGGTATACTTCGACTGACAGCCGACTAATGCCATCGTTAAGCAGATATCAGAATCCAACATCTCCATACTACAGCATTCTCAGGGTTGGGGCTAAATGATAAGGCCAGCTAAATTTTTCGTCATAGGTCCCGAGATGTAAACAGGGCTAGCGCTAGCACACAATTCCCTATATTAGACCAACTTTCATTCAGTAGTTCAAACATAATTTATCTAATTTCATGTAGACAATGTGACAAACAATACGTAGGGGAGACTCAAAATGCACCCAGGGGAAGAATTAACGGTCACCGGTCAGAAATAGTCACCAAAAAAGACAAACCGGTCTCAATTCATTTCAACCAACCAAATCATGATATTTCTGATCTCATTGTCACGCCAATAGGAAAGACCAAGCGCGACTTTGAAACTACAAAAGAAATTAAAAAGTTTAGGCTAACAAGAGAAAAATTCTGGATTGACAAATTGAAAACAACAGCCCCCCTAGGTTTGAATATTCATACGGCTAGCGCAATAGCCCCTTTTGTAGTTCCATTTAGCGCAACAGCAGCAAGTGCATCCAAAATCATCAGAAACACTATACTGATCTCCAAGAAAATCACCCGAAAATCTTCACACAGAAACTTATAATTGCATATTCTAAAAATTAAAATCTGAACGACATCCTAGTGCACAGTAAATTAGACTAAATAACACCAGTCCTCACCCTAACCCAAAGCAAAGAATATATCAAACCCTAGCCCTAACACTTTAGCCCTAGCCCCGGGATAGTGGAAAAGACTCATTTTTCGAAAATCCAATCCTTACACAAAGTGGTTCTCACCCGAGAGCCTCAAATTTATTCGGGGATCACGTGGCTAAGTGGGTAAGGTGCTGGCTCGCTATAGCCTGGAGGTCGGGTGTTCGATCCCTGCATTGGCCGAGAAAGTTCATCCAGATTTTCCGGCGTGGTTTCCCCTTGTCAGTGATGCAGGACGGGTGCCTGACAAGGACAGCTGTCTAGTCCTTCGGATGAGACGAAAAACCGAGGTCCCGTGTATATATTGGAATGCACGTAAAAGATCCCCATGCAGTTGGAATTCGATATAAGAGTAGGCGATAGTGCCGCTGCCCGGGCAAAATTTACTTCATAGCACACTGTATGGCGTATGTCCGTCTTCATTAGCCCAGTATAGGAGCAGAACAGTAGGACGTTAAACCCCATTTCATTTCATTGCTCAAATTTATTCTTTTTTCTTCAGAAACCAAAATACCAGAATACCACAAGTGACACCGAAGGAAGACCATCAGCGCCACCAACACCAAAAGAACAGCGAAACCAACCATGTATATTAATCTATGTATTGCATGTATTTTTAATAATACTAGGAAATATCACGAACCAAATTTTCATATCCTAGGCAGGGGCGGATTGGGCCATCGGGCGATCGGCCCGAAGGGCCGTTCGGACAAAAAATGAAAAAATAATTTTGTCCAATTCGTCCCAAAAAACTTTTTCTGCTGAACATTATATGGGGTGGGGGTATTGGACTGTCCATGGAGCGATGGTGATCATGTTGTATGTGGCCGGTGGCTTTAACGGGCCGCCACGCCAGCACTGGAGTCTGGAATGGGCTGGTATAATAGACTTCATGAATTTCACTTTCGTCACTCTGTACCAATGTATGGTGGCCCGTGGCCTTCCATCACAGTAGGAATCAATTAGCGCTCCCGGCAACAAAAGTGGGACATTTTTCAATGAAAATATTCCTACTTATTCAATATTCCTAAATGGTTAATCAAATGGTCCCATTTTTTAACCAGTTAAATTCTCTTGACTCTTGACGATACAATGATAATACGTTAATTAATAATATGACGATATGATAATTTCACGGGTTGATGGTTGTAAATTACTTGCGGGTCGGGGTTTCGGCCTAAATTAATCGATTTATGAGATATATTATATGACAGCGATTATAATCAGATATGCCACCAAATCGCATATTTGGGGTTCATTTTTCAAAATTTTCCCGGGGGAGATCTCCCGGACCTCCCGCCCGGACTCCGCGGTCAGTAAAAGGGGCCGCTTCGACACGGGAGCCCGGGCCGGTTCCCGGCCCCAATCCGCCCCTGATCCTATGTGGAGACTTAACCTGTCCCCCATATTCTTAAACCTAACCCTGGACCTATTCCCATGCTCACCCTAACCCTAACCTTCAATTTCGCCAACAATCAAATGCCCTAACATTATTTACATCTCAACGACCTTGTCAAAAATTGAGCTGGCCTTAACAAATAGATTTACATGTAGCCCATTCACAGTACAAATATTATGTAATTAAGGTCAAAGATATATAAATTGGCGCGTTGCCAGTTGTCTTTAATGTAGTTCATATCAGACAATTAACCGGATACAGGTCGACTATAACCCATTCGACAAACCTATTTTTGTGATTTATTTCATAAATCGAGCGTGTTCCGTATTACTAAAGTCAAAGTGCGTTGATCAAAGTTCAACTTTTCACGGTGTTCATGTGACAGTCTTTGTCAATAGTACGTGCGGGCGAATCGACATATAAATTTGTCCCATGATTAGGACCAATCATTTATTTTAAAAGGTCCGAACTGCTAAAGAGTAAAGACATTAATTTATAATTTATAGGACAACTTCGTTGTCCACTGATATAGGCTATATTCGAATAGGTTGGTCAGATTCCAAGTATAATTTTAAATAAAGATAGATGTTTGCTATGGTTATCTGTAACCCTTATGGAAAAAGTCATATTAATAGAAAAGATAATATAGGTTTCTGTCAATGGTGGATTACAAATGGTGCATCTGCGCCAGGACCACAAAGGTTTAGGGGTCCCCTAGAAAGTTAGAATACAGATTTTTTTTTAAAACTATATATCGAACTATATTATTTTTTTTATTTTATTTAAGTTATATTTTGAAAATTGTAATTGTATTTCGGATTTTGAAACGTACTAATCGCTATGTTTCGATTCCCCGGTTGTACGTGACAAGGAGTAGGGTCGCCTGTCCAACCTCGTGGATTTTCTCCGGGTCCCCCTGTTTCCTCTCACTGCTAAATTAAGACCCCTACGCGGAAGCGAATTATTGAAATAAAACTGAACCATGAGTTAGTCCCGAAATGACCTATAGTAGTTTGTGTCGAGTGGCGTTACACCCCCCCCCCCCACCCCCACCCCCTCTCTCTCCTCTCTCTCTGATATTCTATAGAACACTATACATTATTTTGTTCTATGTAGATTAAACATAAACAGATGGGAATTCTATATACGTGTATATATTTCTTACAAATACGACAGTTTCTTACCGAATGTCACAGGATAAATATTCTATACAATACAGATTTCATAGTTCAGAGATCCGCTTGGAGATTTTGTTATTGTATGTGCACAAATTCAAGTAGCTATTCTTTCCATATTTATTTCCCTTGTGATATCCGACTGGTACCAACCACAGAATTCAAATAAATCTACAGAGAGAAAAATTAAGCTTATCTATATTGAACATCATGGGATTGAATTCAGTAGTAACCAATCTGATTAAAATACAGATCTATATTTCGTTTCGTTTATACTTTCGATGGCCTACACTACACTACATAGGTCACGTCAGGGGTCAAAATACCGACTTATGACCCTATGAAATCAAACATTTGATTAACCAATCAGCATTTATGTTACTAGTGGATTTACCCACAGTTCCGCGCAAAAAAGGTCAAACGCTCGATTCGACAGACCATTTGATTGGCTGACCCCTCATTTCAAGCAGAACACGAGTTAAATAACAACGCTTCCAGATCCAAGTGTAGTAAAGACAAGTATGTAAAACGAAATTTTGAACTATAAAAAGGAAACGAAATAGGATCTGTGTTTTAACCGGATTGAGTAGTAACCATTCCGACAGAAAACTATATAGTAACCCAAATCCAAAATGCATGAAAGGCTATTGTATTTGCGCTATGTAGGATGCTTGACGTTTGCCCGTCATCATTTTGTCCGGTTGGTGTAAAACAGTAGAGCGTTAATTGCCGTAAATAATTAATTATCTTCATTTCATTTCATTTCACAAAATTCTCTCCCTAGACCCCGAATGATGCTTCTGTTAGTAGCTCTGGATCAGTTTACAACGATCCCCATTACTCACGATTTCTCAAATTTTCTCACAGCTCATAAAACATACTGGCAAAGATGTGCTTTACTCCGTCGTCCAAGGTGGTGCCTCTAGGGGAGCACAATTTGTTTCCAAGCAGGAATCGACATCGAAAACTTTTCATCAGTGAGTGTGAAATTTTTTATTTTTATTTTTTTTTGGGGGGGGGGGGGAGTATAAAATCCACGTATAATTTTTTTGTTACAAAATAGCTGTTATATATATATATATAACCCTCGGCGTAATAACAGAATTCCCTCAAAGGAACGACGTGATGGCCAAGCGAATATTGCTGATCAGTTTGGTAAGCTAGATGCTATGCGTGCACCCTGGCAATGCAAGGTGAATGCAATCTCTATAGATTTTGGAAAGAAACACCTGGGCGACCTACGGTTGCACGGATTTTCGTACTTAGTCGAACCATCTGCATGCGAATGGCATTTAATTCAACCGGTGGTCGTGACCACCCGTATACCATGCGATAAAGCACGGTCGGAATAGTTTAAATATGGCTGACAAAACTGACAGTTGAGAAGATTTTCTAAAAAATATAATAAAATTGCCGATTGCCGTTGCGTTATTTACACCTTGGTCGGTATTATAGGGCCCATGTTAACACCTGAAAGTTAGTGAATGGACATTGTAGTATAGATGTTAAATTTGATTATTTTTTTTTCGTCTTTTTTTGATGAATTTGACAGATTAGGATCTTCTTATTCGAATATATCAGACACACGACAAAAAACTGTACGTGTGAAATGATCTTGGTTGGTTGGGTGACATAAATCCAATGAAAAATATTCTGATATTGACTAATCCTATTTATAACCTATTTTAAGCTTGCTTTCACATCACGGTATGGAAAATTAATCAGTTTTTAAAAATACATGTGTAAATAGGAGAAAATATAGCAGGCGGAACAACTGACATGGTCGCCACCATATTGAATAGTCAATGGCTAGGGCCATTTGCGTTTGGGTGCTGGTTCAGACAGTAGTCGCGACCATAGTCTACATCCGAGGTCGCCCTGGCGACCAAGACTATGGACGATAACTGTGGATAATCAAGGCTATTCAAAATGGCTGGGATCATGAACTCCTTTCTGAGAACATCTCGAATTCTTACAGTAAAATCCAGCTTAGAAGGAAGTGTCAGTTCATTGGTGTTTGGCAGAAAATTTTCAGCAGGTATATAATTTGTCATAGAATCTTTAGACTTGCATTAAGTCAAACGATAAAGTCAGATTCGCAAACGTTCTTCGCTGGTATGATTCTATGAACCTAGTAGTAGTAGTATAAGGGAGATAATTATCATCACACGGAATTACACCACAAAATATTTTTAAAATTTTTTACAATCGTTTATCATTTCTAAATTTGATAAGTCATGTTCTTCAGTATTGTTTGCCCATTTATGGCTATATTGTTTTCCTATTAATCGATGAATGGGGTTTTAAACATGGTCCATGGATGGCATGGCTCCAGATAGTTACTATCTATACTTGTAACGTTAAACTGTGTGTTTAACGTTACAATTGATACAGTCTAAGATTCCTTACACAAGTTCAAATAGGTTCAAACGCACAATTGTCAACACATATCATTACAGTTTGTATTGGAATAAGTAATTCTATGACAAATGGTGAAGACTGGACCACTAAAATAGCTACGGTACCGAACAGTTTATATATACGCCCACATGTTCATGTGGACGTATATTGTCGTCGCCCCTATCCGTCCGTCTGGACGTCTGTCAGGACGTCCGTCCACAATTATTTGTGAACAGTCAACAGGTCACAATTTTTACCCGATTTCAATGAAACTTGAAATATAGGCTTATCACCCTAAGATCTCGGTTCCTTTCGATATTGGCATGTATCGGACTGTAACTTCATGGATTATGGCCCCTGATTGTACGAAAAATCACGTTTTTAGCTTGTGAACACTGTAGAGGTCACAATTTTTATCCGATTTAGTTTAAACTTGAAATGTATGATTATAACCCAAAGATCTTGGTTCCTTTCGATATTCGCGCATATCGGAACGTAACTTCCTGAATTATGGCCCCTAAGGACGGCTGAGTTCGAATTTCGTGAATATCGGCCTAAAACTGACAGGCAAAATGGCCGCCCCTCGTTCTCAAATAGCGTAAAATTATGGTATATCAAGGTTGTGGACCCTATAGAGGTCACAATTTTAATCCGATTTTATTGAAACTTGAAATGTAAGTTTATAACCCAAAGTTCGTGGTTCCTTTCGATATTTGCGCATATCGGACAGTAACTTCCTGAATTATGGCCCCTGATTGTACGAAAAATCGCGTTTTTAGCTTGTGGACCCTATAGAGGTCATAATTTTTATCCGATTTAAAAAAAACGTATTATTATATCACCGTTACACCCTAAGGACGGCTGAGTTCGAATTTCGTGAAAATCGGCCCAAAACTGACAGACAAAATGGCTGCCCTTCGTTCTCAAATAGCGTAAAAATATGGTATATCAAGGTTGTGGACCCTATAGAGGTCACATTTTTAATCCTATTTTGATGAAACTTAAAATGTAATTTATAACCCAAAGATCTCGGTTCCTTTCGCTATTCGCGCATAACGGACGGTAACTTCCTGAATTATGGCCCCTGATTGTACGAAAAATCACTTTCTTTTTAGCTTGTTCTCTATCCATCTCTCGAAAATGTGGGCGTACCCTGCCTGGCAGCCGCTGGTTCTTTGTGTAAATGCGTTCTACATTTGCATAGCGATATTTCTTGTAATGACGTATTACGCAAGCCGCCATGACACCAGCCAGTTTAAATTTTGCGTAGCAGTTGGGTTTCATCAAATCATATAATTATGCGGTAAGGCTTCACCTTTATTTCAATAGGAATTGATTTATTATATGTTAAGCTAGGTGCAGTACTGTTTTGGGTCAGTTCATGTGTAAATTAAGGGAGCTATAGGCCAGTAACCTTTTTGTAGTGATTTGACTACTGTGGCTAGAGTAAGGTGGAAGACATCAGTAGTGGAACCATTTCTAGGCTCCAGAGTACAGTAGGCCTAGTACAATTACACAAACTATAAATAAATTCCATGCCATTTTTTCAGTTTTTAATTTAAACAGCCAAAACTTGGTGACATGCCAGAAATTGTCATCCCTTTGCTCTCTTCGTCGAGCCCAAACGCCTAGAAGTTCGACAAAATTCACTCTTCTCTTGTAAATTTCACATATATTTCGACATTGTTTCTTTCTCAAAACATAAACATTACGGAGTGCGTCTGCATAATGGGACACTTGCATTTCGCGTAAAGGGTAGACAGAGATCTCCAAATTGGGTACATTCAGTTAGAAATATTTAGTAAAGGTAAATTTGCCCGTTTCTTTTGTGAATCCTGTGTTAAACACTCATGTTTTTTGGTCGGATTAATATTATAGTTCTGTTTCCACCTGCTTATTTCGCAGTAACTGCTCATTAAAGATACATTATGGGAGATTTTTATAGAGAGTTGGCCATTCTTGCTATAACAGTTCAAAAGTAGACGATGAAAGAAGAATATATTGAAAATTTGTCAAATTACTTTATTCTGAACAAAGTTATCATCGTTGTAATATTTGACTAGAAATGGTAGTCAAATATATCTTCACCTTGGCCGATTGTTTGATTGACAGGCGTTAACTCCACCTACATAATCTCGATTATCAAGTAACGTTTTCAATGGCTTGAGACGGGGTTGCAGTTCAGTTCGTATCACATTTATTTTTACTACAAATTAAAAATAAGACTTTTATTATATAGATGAGAAGTGAAAGTTGAAAGGAATGGACCAAATCAACGAGGCATAATTATAGCTGACTTCTTGTTAGCCTGCGTGTACTCTTGTACTGTAAGGTGACTACGTGACTCCCGAAGCAGACAAATAAATAGGAAACACTACACTACAGTGATCCAAGGGGGCTGCAATTCAACTGGGGTGATGTTAGCTGCGATGTTTATAAATATTTCTGTAAACGCAAGTGACAAAAGAGCGTATAATACCAACATCCAAACTCTCATTTTAACCACAACTGAACATAATATCAAGGCCGTATATATCGAACTTTCAATCAAATTGACTGACATGCGGCATCTCTCAACAGCGGCCTCGCTTCGTACACTCTATCATTTAGCCTCAATCTAACTGATGACGTCAACGTAACGGTTAATAATCTCCGCATGGGGCGCCATATTTGATTTAATCAATCAGTGAAATCCTATTTAAATCCAAGCTGTAGGCGAGCCATCCGTGGGTCTACAGAGTTGATTTTGGGCTTGTTGTTTAAATAAAGATCTAATTTATAATTTCTATAACATCTGAAGCCTAATTAAGACTTGCAATAATCAGATTTAGCTCTTGCATAATGTATGTTTAAGCTTCTCGGTTTTTGGGAGCAAAGTCTGGAAATGTGACTTTTTTTATAAACACTTTATTAGTTTTTCAAAGTACATAGGCTCTGATCAGCTGTAAATAAATATTTAAAATATATTTATCTAAATTATCTCCCTTTGACGATACAGTTTTTAGCGTATAAACTAGATAATAATTATCCAGTTGACACAGAATCAACGGCATAGTAAACGGGATGGCACTAGCTATTGATACAATGTATTATTTCCTCGCCATTTAGCTGATATATATCTGGACAGTCCTCGTAAATAAGCAGAGGAAGGTGGGATCGATTTTCGTATTCCGTTTTCCTGCAAATGTTATTTAACTTCTTTATTATATAATATTTGTATTTTCTAAACATTTATATACAGGTAGGGTTGATATATAAGATCAACCGAAAACCCATGAATCATTCTGGAATTTTGCCATTTGCGAGAAATAGGCAATTTTGTGGAAATCACTTTTCAAAAGAATATAATATTCTGTTTTGATGACATTTGCACCATTTGATGCCTGCTGCGACTGTTCATTATTGTAACCTTCTTGTCATTAGAAATTACGTTATTTTGGCAAAACTTGTACTTTTAAAGTTTTATTTTTCAAATGTATCTGTTTCTTTATATTTAAAATTTAAAACTTTAATTCTATTCATCGAAAAAGCACAAATCGATGCGAACATATAGATATCAAAAGATAGTTTATAACTTACCCAACACACCTATAGTGATTTTGAACAAAAACAACCTATATTTTTAACCCTTAAAGATGGGTTCCCAGAAAAGTATTTATCGGGTGGTTATTTCCAATAAAAGTATAGTAATTTTGGTATATATGGAAAGTAGAGATATCCAATCTTACCAGAAAATTACTGGATTCCCCGAAAAACACTCAAGGAGCGTTTATGGGACAAAAATGTAAGAGTTCCCCTAATCGACAGCCCGACGATTAGGAATTTCTTCACGCGTGATGTCAAAGGTCACATACAACACTTTCTGAGATAAAAATGACGGAAAAGACGCGGGTAGTGGATAATCCGAGAATTTAATTAGGATTCGATATTTGTAATAAACAGTAAGCGATTAACCCGTTAAATGCGTAGGGTATTATATAACGTCCTGGACAACTGCCACTCACCGTGTGTAGGGCGTAATATAACGCCTTGGAGGTGGTATTTTCCCCAACCTATTCTTCGAACATACGATCGCAACATGTGTAGGATGTTATATTACGCCTGGTCAAGGAAATCTAATTGAAGGGAGACAACTCTATTTACTGTTAGTTTTAATATGGTTTCAGACTACTATCATTTGTATTCAGGAATTAAAAGGTCCAAAAATGACGTTTTTCGTCAAATTAATTACACAATAGGGGGTAGTTAACGTTTTAAAAACTACACACTTAACGGGTTAAAGGCAACATCGTCTTATGTATGCAATGAATTCTCCTCTGACTTCCGAGAGAGGTAAGTCACGTGGTCGTAACATGAGCTGGTTTGATCAAATTTTTATAGCAGGGCATTCCTTGGCAATTACAATGTTTGAGAAGGATTTGAAGCAAAATTAATTAGTTTGAATATGTTTTTGGTCCATATATACCATTAAATCACCCAGTTTGTACACGGGAATGTATCTTTAAAGCAAACATGTTTTTTTTTAAAGAGTGTTATTCTATACCCTTTAATAATAATGTATACTAATTTTCTTTAAAGATACATTATGGGAGATATTTATAGAGAGTTGGCCATTTTTGCTATAACAGTTCAAAAGTAGATGATGAAAGAAGAATATATTGAAAAATTCAGTCAAATTACTTTATTCTGAACATAGTTATCATCGTTGTAATATTTGCCTAGAAATGGTAGCGAAATGTGTCTTCACCTTCGCCGAACGTTTGATTGACAGGCGTTAACTCCACCTACATATCTCGATTATCAAGTGAAGTTTTCAATGGCATACGGAAACGCTTTACAGCGGCCTCGCTAAGTACACTCTATCATTTAGCCTCGATCTAACTGACGTATTTTCATCAGGTTACCCCTTATCTGATTTAATCAATTAGTGAAATCCTATTTAAATCCGAGCTGTAGCCGAGCCATCCGTGGGTCTACAGAGTTGATTTTTGTCTTGTTGTTTAAATAAAGATCTAATTTATAATTTCTATAACATCTGAAGCCTAAATTAAGACTTGCAATAATCAGATTTAGCTCTTGCATAATGCATGTTTAAGTAATATTGTGTAGATATACGATCAAGCATTGGTCACTTTGTAAGGGTTTCACACGTCAACATGCTATCATAAATAGCCATTTCGTGTATATTTTTTACACATGTATCATGCTCATGGGAATATGTTAAGTGACCTCCATTAAAGGATAACGGGCACCAGCGAAAACCCGTCATGACTGCATAGTAGTTATAGCTTTATATAATTTTCTGAGCTTTTTCTAAACTTTTTTTTTTTTGCAAAATAAATGCCAGTATTTTAATATTCCTCACAGTTCACTGGATCATAGATATTCTTAATATTGCATTAATACAATAAGTTAGAAAAGACAAAAAAGCGAATCTTAGAAAATATAACCCCATGAATAATTGATTATTGTTATCTACAATTTATTATTTCATGATGAAAATTATGCGAGAGGTCAAGGGATGTACCAAAGTATTATGCAGTTATTTCGAGAAACAGAATTATTTACAATATACAAGTTTAAAAAATGAGTTCTTCTACGCATTAATTACATCCGTAAAATCCGTTTAAAAGTAGGGCCCATCTACAAAACCGGAAAAGTACAAAATTATATAATGAGTGAGACCATCCACAACCACATATGCCGTGTTCTGCAAGGCATAACCTTGATTGAAGAAATGAAATGATGTAATTGATGTTTAATGGCACGCCAGGCTGGGTGATAATGCGCTAGACATAATTATTATATAAAGATCATGAGAAATTAGGTTACGAATACAATTAGTCTGATCATCACTCCAGCCTAAATTCAACTTTAAAATTTCTGAGGGTTCTCAAGACAAAGTTTTAAGCAAAGGAATAATTATGCAACCCCCGATTACTTCCACTTTATTTATCATGGACTAAGTTATTATTGTGTAGCCTCCTTTCAAATTTCCATCACATGTCAGTTCAGGATAAAATTTGTATGTAGTTTATATCAATATCAAAATGCTACAGCCCTTTGGGCCAATTAAATATTCAAGTCAGTTGGACAAACAACTGTGGTCTTAAATCCAGTAAAAATGAAAGTTATATTCTACTGGCCGGCTGAACTACTTCATTAACATCCAAGTAGGCCGAAATGACTCAAAGCCAAACCAGCGGCCCCGCCCAAATCGACTATTCCAGATAACTAGGTCAAACATGGCTGACCACGATTTTTCAAGAGAGAGAGAGGTTATATAGCTTGATCTGAAGTTGGTTCCCTCATGTAAGAAAGTAATGGGATGGGAATTCCAGGTATGTCACTAAGTTTTAGCCGTTTTAATTAAAAATTGAAGAAATGGCAAGCAATTTTCGTGTCGTAGTGTCACCTGGAACAGACAGTGAATAAAATTTTGACCAGGTTTTGGTGAATGAATGTCACAGTCAAATTACCATATTTATGTTTATATGATTTTGAGGCATATAGTTTAGTAGAAGTCCATTTAACCTCATACAAGGTCACTGTGAAAAATTTAAGAAGATTTTCAGTTATGATCCAGTTTGATAATCTGCTGATTGTGTCTTTCAGACCATTACACCTTCACGTTTGAGGTGCACTGTTGATCATGGGCTTCATCGTTCACCTAAATCCCAATCTAGGTGCGTATTTTATTGCTCTCCTCAATCATCCGTAATAGCTTTCCCAACTGCGTATTTTACTCCCAAAAGTTGTCAGAAACTTCCAAACATACATGTACATCACTTGGCCTTGGCAGGTGTTATTCATTCATGTTTACTTAATATTTACTTCTTACTTCCCAATAATTAGCCCCGTACCAATGTCATACAATGTTTTGATCTGTTAATACTGTCTTCATTTTCCTCCGTAAGAATCGGTCATGTACATGGTCTCTTATTTTAATAATTTTCCAACCCAAAGAAACAATCACTAGACAACTAAATCTGCCTTGCACAATAATACCATACTGATCAAAAAGTGCTCACTATTATTAGCTATTAATAAACACCAGATAACTAATTTTCTGCTAAACTATAATGCACAACTTTTGCTAAGACTCCAGGGGTGGGGGTGTGGGTGGTGGATGGCTGAATGTTTAGCACGTGCATGCTGTATCATAAGGTTTGTTATTGAGTCAATTTAACTGGTGTGACAAGGAATAGGGTCGTCTGTCCTGGGTTTGGGTCCTCCGGTTCCACCCACTACTAAAGACCCCTACGCACAAGCGAATTATTGAAATAAAATTGAACCATACCAGTATGTTAGTCCCAAAATGACCTAGCGTGTGTTGAGTGGATGTCAAACTCCATTGGCAAAAGTGCCATTATCCCGCAGTCTAGCATGAAAATACTACACTTTGGTTACCATATAAGCCACCATGGGTCTGCCATATACAGCAGTTCATACTACAAAGGAAAACTTCAGGCTTGACATTGGCGTGAATAACAAACAAGACCCGATAAAAGTGGAAGTCGATAGGTAGGGGTTAGAGTTTGATGAGTGATTTATTTAGCGATCGATGAATTTTAAATAATATTTTGTAAAGAATGTAAACAATGTTTAGACATTATGAACTGAAAGTATGTCATTTTCTGTCTTATAAACGAAGACAGTATTGAGGAATATTATTGGCATAAACTTAAAGCCAAGACAGGAATTAAATATAGAAAATATCGAAATACAACTATTTTTCTATTTTATTTAAGGGCCCTTGTTTCGGTTTGTAGAATCATGTAAACCCTCAAACGACGAAAATTATAATCTGATGTGTATGGAATTGTCTTGTAAATAAATTCCCCCAATCATCTACAAAAGAATAAATATGCAACAACTGCTCGGACAATTTAGCTGCTGTGGGCGTATGTTTCGTTGCCTGGCAAACTATCTTTTACATAGCAGATCACATGTATGCCTACACTGTGTTCTGTTTTATAAATCAGCCTTATGGCCATTGGCATTGTCCACTAAGGGAATTTCATTTCTTCAATGTCTTTTTGGCTAACAAATTTGATATTGTCCATATAAGTGATTGCATACATGTTTATGGTATTTTAGGTGACCATGAACATATAAAAGCAGAGAAACGTGGACAGAAAAATAATGTGGGTTTCATTCAGTTAAATAGACCCAAGGCTTTAAATGCTCTCTGTGATGGCTTAATGAAAGAAGTTAGCCAAGTTCTTGATGAATTTGAGAAAGATAAAGAAATTGGTTGTATTGTTTTAACTGGTAGTGATAGAGCATTTGCAGGTAAAGTATTTTTTCAAGGTGTTATTTTCGAGTAACTAATATATAATTAGTAATACAGGATGAGGAAATTTGGTGCTGATATCACATAAAATTTGAAGCATCAATGTATTGAAAAATAAACATTGCTACTGGGATGGATTGATGCATCAGTAAATTTGTCATTACTGCTATAAATTCTATCAATGGTCAGTTTTGTACCCAAATAAATACTCGTACCTAACTTTATTACCGTTAACCCTTGAATTATTTATATTTTATAAAAAAAAAGCAGATGTCAAAAAAGATATCACTGAATGAGCATACTCCTCCACATTGTTACATGTATATAACTTCTGAATTTGTCACACATAATAAGAATTTGCATTTTTAGTGCAAAATGTGTCATATACATGTTCATACCTGGCTCGGTGCAAGCCATGACGTGTGTGTAGCTATTTGTTAGGTGGAAAGTGTTATGATTGTAGTCAGACAGTCTAGCAGAAAAAACTGATTCAACAATGAATATTCATATGCATACGCTTTGCTAATTACAGAAGCTTCAATATATTGTCATGTTTTCCATAGATATTTGAGGACCAGTTTGATTAATGAAAACTTTCTGTGTACCCTACATAAGGAGAATCTAACTCATATAGTGATAATTAAAGATACATTATGGGAGATAAGATAAAGAGCTGGCAGTTTTCACTATAATAGTTGAAAACTAGATAATGTAAAGGCAATTTGCAGAAAATTTCAGTCAAATTGATCCACTATGAACCGAGAATTAAGGGATTAAAATTTCAGCCTAGCCTCGATCATCATTACTAAAGTCTGTACTATAAAAGACATAGTCTCGGTCATCCATTTTTATACGCCCACATTGAAATGTGAACGTACATATTGCCGTCACCCCCGTCCACAATTTCTTGTGAACGCTCTAACACCAAAAGTTATCATCTTTCTGAAATTTACATGCATTATTTAAATTAAGGAAAGAAGAAGCCTATTGAATTTGAGCAATTTCCGTTTATTACGTCTATAGAGTTATGGCCCTTGTTTCACTTTATTGATCCTTGTGAATGCTCTAACGTCACAAGTTATCATCCGATCTTTCTGAAATTTATATGCATTATTTAAATTGGTGAAACGAAGAAGCCTATTGAATTTCGGCAATTTCCGTTTATTACGTCTAGAGTTATGGCCCTTGTTTCACTTTATTGATCCTTGTGAACGCTCTCACGTCAAAAATTATCTTCCGATCTTTCTGAAATTTATATGCATTATTTAGATTGCTGAAACAAAGAAGCCTATTGAATTTCGGCAATTTCTGTTTATTACGTCTAGAGTTATGGCCCTTGTTTCACTTTATTGATCCTTGAGAACGCTCTCATGTCAAAAGTTATCATCTGATCTTTCTGAAATTTATATGCATTATTTAGATTGCTAAAACGAAGAAGCCTATTGAATTTCAGCAATTCCTGTGTATTACGTCTAGAGTTATGGCCCTTGTTTCACTTTATTGATCCTTGTGAACGCTCTAACGTCAAAAGTTATCATCTGATCTTTCTGAAATTTATATGCATTATTTAGGTTACTGAAACGAAGAAGCCTATTGAATTTCAGCAATTTCAGTTTATTACATCTAGAGTTATGGCCCTTGTTTCACTTTATTGATCCTTGTGAACGCTCCAACGCCAAAAGTTATCATTCGGTCTGTGTGAAATTTATATGCATTATTTAGATTAGTGAAACGGAGAAGCCTATTGAATTTCAGCAATTTTCATTTATTAAGTCTAGAGTTATGGCCCTTGTTTCACTTTATTGATCCTTGTGAACGCTCTAACGCAAAAAGTTATCACCCGATCTTTGTGAAATTTATATGCATGTTTTAAATTAGTGAAACAAAAAAGCCTATTGAATTTCAGCAATTTACAATAATTACTTCCAGAGTTATTGCTCTTGTTTCACTTTGTTAAACCTTGTTAATGCTCGTTCGATCCCTGCATTGGCCGAGAAAGTTCATCCCGATTTTCCGGCGTGGTTCTCCCTTGTCAGTGATGCAGGACGGAGGGGCTGACAAGGACAGCTGTCTAGTCGTTCGGATGTGACGAAAAACGAGGTCCCGTGTACTCATTGGCGTGCACGTAAAAGATCCCTTGACAGTTGGAATTCGATATAAGAGTAGGCCGTAGTGCCGCTGTCCGGGCAAAATTTCCCTCATAGCACACTGTATGGCGTATGCCCGTCTTCATTAGCCCAGTTCGGAGCAAAACAGTAGGACGTTAAACCCCATTTCATTTCATTTCATTTGTTAATGCTCGATTGATGATAGTTATCATCCGATATGTATGAAATTTATATGCATCATTTAAATTAGTGAAACAGGTCTATTGAATTTCAGCAATTTCCGTCAATAATTTCTAGAGTTATGGCGATTGTGAACGTTTGAATGACAAATGTGATCTGTATGAAATTCATATGCATTATTTAAATTAGTAAAACGAAAAAGCCTGTCAAATTTCAACAATTTCTGTAGATTACTTCCAGAGTTGAGACCCTTGTTTCAGTTTATAGAACCTTGTAAATCCCCAAACGACAAAATTTATAATCTGATCTGTATGGAACTGTCTTGTAAAGGCCCCCAATTACCTACAAAGGAATAAATATGCGACAACCCTTGACGACCGCTTGGACGATTTAGCTGCTGTGGGCGTATGTTTTGTTGCCTGGCAACTTATCTTTTGATTAAATTATGAATTGAAGTCGAGCAGCAAATGGGATCATAATCCAGTAAATATTGCAGGCTAGCGATGCCATTGAGAGTTGATTATAGTCTGGATAAGTTAATTAATGTCTAATTAATCTAGATAACATTTCAGGCAATTTTTGCTCTTGCATAATGTATGTTTAAGAATCCTTCAATGTACTCTTTAACCAAATTGGTGATTTGGGCCTCTTGTTCAAAATTTATTGCCCTAGACTTGGCAAAAAAACTAACATTTGTGAATATATTGGAGTCTACATTTTTCATCTACATGTACCATAATAGTCATTAGAGCCTGTGGGTGGGGGAAGTCCAACTTTGTCAGTTACTCACAGTATTTTTGCCATTGACTTTATGAAAATTTGTACAGTTTTCAACCAATTTAAAAGAAATATTATATGACTTTATATCCATAGCATTTTGAATGGGTCAAAATAAGAACAAGTTTCATTAATTGTTTGCACAGTTAACATATTATGTCAAAATTAACACTCAATTTTCATACGCCCACATTTTCATGTGAACGTATATTATCGTCGCCCCTGTCCATCCGTCCGTCCACAATTTGTTTGTGGACACTCTACAGGTAACAATTTAAAATATAAGCATATCTTGCCTGGTATCTGCTGGTTTCAATTCCCTCTCCTTATACTAACTGAGATTGTTATTTAACTGCCTTTCAGCTGGGGCAGACATCAAAGAAATGCAGAATCAGACATTTTCAAAAGTATATGGTGGGAATTTTTTAAATCATTGGAATCGTGTAGCTGAATGTAAGAAACCAGTAATAGCAGCTGTAAATGGTTTTGCTGTATGTATTTGTATGTACTTATATACATCATTTAATTACAGTGGGTGCAGATATAGCAGAAATGAAGCAAAAAAGCTTTATGGATGTTTTTACCTCCAATTTTCCTTGTGTTTTGGACAGAATAATAGAATGTAGAAAACCTATTATAGCTGCCGTTAATGGACATGCAGTAGGTTCAATTCTAATTCAGATATATTGTCAAAATGTACTATGTCTGTTCTACTATAAACCTGAGAATAATTTGTTTAGCCTAGGTAATCAAACAGTGGGGTACTTAGATTACAAGCCGAAAAGAAATATGTTAATTAAGACTGAGATTGATCGAAACAAGTCAGTGTAGAAAATGTCAAAGAAAAAGTAATGATGTCATCTGGAAATGAAGTTTTTGCAATTAACATTTCATTCCCATTTATCTCATAAATGCTAAAATCATTGGAATAAAATCCTTCTGTAAACATAATGCAATATATGACAGTGCAGTGTGTTGGCTTTTGGGCTAGCTGGTTTTTACACCTCGGCAAGTTGCCCTCACCTAAACTGACTGTCATGTGAAGAGTAAGAGAGAGCAAATTTACACCAACATAGAACAGATTACAAGTCAATGCATGGATTATTACTATTTATCACTTTGTAGGATCGTTTCATTTATCATCAGTTCATCGGGATTTTCCGGTGTGTTTTCCCCTTGTCAGTGGTGCAGAACGTGGAGCCTGACAAGAACACCTGTCTAGTCGTTTGGATGGAATGAAAAACCGAGGACCCATGTATACATTGACGTGCACTTAAAAGATCCCTTGGCAGTTGGAATTCAATATAAGAGTAGGCCATGATTCAATATTTATTTGAGGACAATATTAATAAATTTATTACTTGTTTTATTATGTATGGCCAAGCATAGTTATCTTTTGTCTATTTTAAAAATCTAGAATGATTTGAATGATTATTTTATTTGTTTATATTTGACTAAATTATAGCTTGGTGGTGGCTGTGAATTAGCTATGATGTGTGATATTATTTATGCAGGAGAAAAGGCTCAGTTTGGTCAACCAGAAATCTCATTGGGTACAATACCTGGTAAGTATATATATAGATTAAACATTCACAAGAAATAAGCATCATGCCTCTTACACAACACCTGTCGATACTTATAACCAATTGGAGCAATATGTTGGATTTGGATTTCAAAAACTGAACTTAACTTCCAAGGCAGTGGTCACTACTGTATCACTGCTTCAGTTAATTTGATATTCATATACAAAAATTAAAGTGTGTGTGTGTGTGTGTGGCGGGGGGGGGGGGGGGATTGTTTGTGGATAATGCTAAAACATACCAGTAAACACTTATGACAAGAACAGACAATCACTTTTGTGAACTCTCACAAAACAAGAAGTGGTATCAGGTGTTTTTGAAAGAGTTTTCGTGCAGTGTGTTAACTGTTAAGTGTATATTGTTTCCATCTGTCATAACAATTTTAATGCCATTTTAAAATGAAGACAAACGATGTTTCGACATCAAGAACTATTTTTATTACGGACATTCTGGACACATATTTGGGAAGAATATTACTGACGTGAATTTGAAGCAAGTACGGTACGGTTTCCATGCAATTTTTTATTAATATTACTGACACAAATTTGAATACTGTTCAGGAATTAAATATGAAAAATAGCGAGCAAGATTTATCTTTATTTATAATATTTTTTTGTATTCAGAACATCATGCTACATAACATAAAATATATTTGTAGTTGAAGTCTATTAAAGGGAATGGAAACTTTTTCCTGACGCTGATAAACCATACCTAATTCAGCTACTCATAGTCATGAACTCTATTAAGTTATTGCCTTTGATCACTGTTACCATCTGATTGGCTTGAAATTTACATGTACTCAGAAACCTGTCAAACCTGTCAGAGATCATCATACATTTTCCTATTGACTTTAATATTGATTGTTGTCTCTTTGTCCGGATCTAACTATAGTTCAAAATTTTCGTTGAAGGCTTCCAACTACAGAATGTGCAACATGTGGCAAGGTCTTGCTTAAAAGCATGTATGAGGTTGATTATGGAAATCTTTTGGGTGATCTGGATCCATATGATTGATGATTACCTACTCAGTTATGCCCCTTGTTTACCTATAACAGAATCACAATGCAACAGCATATATGAACTAAAGGGATGATTTAAATTGGCTGCTGTAGGCACATCTTTCATTGCCTGAAAACCTATCATTATTTAAATATACAGAATATTTACAGGTGCTGGTGGAACACAGAGATTGATACGAGCTGTAGGTAAATCTAAAGCCATGGAACTTATTTTAACTGCAGATAGAATAAATGCACAAGATGCACAAAGTTCAGGTACCAGTAATATTGTTTTTATTTGCAAAGATGAACATTTTCTGCTTAGGCTAAGCCGAGATACTTTGGGACATGATAACTTTGGTTCTAATTAAGTGAGTGTGATGAAACTTGGTGTATAGTTTCATTACATCAATACCTTGAATAAGTTCGATAATGAGCATTTTCTCTTCATGGTAAGCAATTTGATTGGTTAAGACTTTGGAACACACACACTCTCCTTCTAATTGAAGTAGAATATTCAAACATGGTGTATGTGTCTATTAAGTGAATGCCTTGACAGAGCTCGATCATGCGCATTTTCCACTAAGGCTAAGTAGAGATAAGCAATTGATTGGTTGAGACTTTGGAACATAACTTTGGTTCTAATTGGGTGAGAGTGATGAAACTCAGAGTATAGATTCTGCCTAAGTAATAATAAGCAATTTGATTGTCCAAGACTTTAGAACATAACAACTCTGCTTTTGATTGAGGTAGAATAGTTAAACTTGGTGTAGATGTTCATTAGGAATTAGGTGAATGTCTTGACTAATTTCAATGATTAACGTTTTTTGCTAAAAGTAAGCAGAGCTAAGCAATTTCATTGGTCAATGCTTTGGGCAAGTATTTTATATCATGTAATTTGTTAACTAAATTTAGGAATTGGCACCAACATAAGTATGGCATCACAATCAAAAGTAACACATCATTGTGATGTGCAAAAAAAGTGAATACAATTTTTTACATCTTGTGTCTTGAGAATGATCTTCTAGTCTTTGCTTACATTACAAGTTTAATTCTCCTTTGAATAATATTGAATATTTTGCATGGAAATGAAAAAAACCAGAATTCCTCTCAAGTTTTGACATTAAGGTCCTTCATTCTATGGTAACTTTACAATGTATCCTGTCTTGTAGTACTATTAATCTCTAACCGACCAGGCCATCTCTTTTCTGTTATTAACAAAGTGCCAAGTTATCCATCTGATTAAGCTGCCATCAGCACAAGATAGAAAAAGAAAGGTACAAAGGCTATGCATCCAGTGTACCCTCTCTGTAATTAAAGAAGAAAGACACTTTTTACTTTAATACACAAAGTTAAAAAATCTCTGGAAACAGGTTGTCTATCCATTTCTATCAAAATTAACCTACGATCCTCCTTTCTCAATTTATTTAATCCTCGAAGATGTGTAGCCGAATGGTTAGCATGTGCGCGCTGCATCATCAGGTCTGTCATTGAGTCAACTGACGTTTCAATTCCCAGGTTGTATGTGGCAAGGAGTAGGGTCACCTGTCCAACCTCGTGGGTTTTCTCCGGATCATCCGGTTTCCTCCCACTGCTAAAGACCCCTACGTGCAAGCGAATTGTTGAAATAAAATTGAACCATGTGTTAGTCCCAAAATGACCTAGTTTGTGTTGACTGGACGTTAAACCCCATTTCTCTCTTTCTCTCTACTCTCAATTCAAGATATGTGATCTAATTGGACTGTCCTAATGTATATGTGTAGTGCGCTAAATTTATTTGAATATAAATATCTAAATCTTGGCACATAACAATACAGAATTTGTCCAGCACCCACGCTGAGTTATCTCAAAGTTTATATTTTCATGTGCGACTGATGTAATCCCAACGTATCAATCTATCTGGAGGAAATGTATATATAATGAATTGTTTTATTTATTAGGTTTAGTAAGTAAAGTATTTCCTGTAGATCAGCTGGTAACAGAAACAATTAAACAAGCTGAAAAAATAGCTTCTTTCTCTAAATTAACAGTTGCTATGTGTAAAGAAGCTGTCAATGCAGGTATAGTATTTGATATAGCAATGATAATTATGGTAATATTTGTCATTTTTGCACTTCCAAAATGTCTTATCTCGATTTTTCCCCCAACTCATCATTACCAGGCATCAGGATCTTCAGCAGAAATCCTTTTTATACGCCCACATTTCACTCTTTCTGTCAGTAGACAGCTGATTCTTTTCAAGCATTACTCAGTTATCTCCCCTTTGCCAAAACTCTTTGTGAACGCAATATAGAGGCTGTAGTTTCGACCGATTTTTTTCCAAATTTGGTGTGAAGCATTGTGGTTGAGAGGACAAACCCTGTACCGTGACTCTCTATTCAGGAGTTTCCTCCTGTGTGCCGAAAACTTTGAGAACATGATAGAGGCTGTAGTTTTTAACAGATGTTTTTCAAATTTGGTTTGAAATGTAATGAAATGAAATGGAGTTTAACATCCTACTGTTCTGCTCCAAATGGGATAATGCATATGCCATACATTGTCCTACAGCCTACTCTTACATGTATATTGAATTCCAACCGTCAAGGGATATTTTATGTGCATGTCAATGTGTACATGGGACCAAACGTAATAGACATTGTCCTTTGCCAGGCCCTTAGTCCTGTACTGGAAAATACTGATGAACTTTCTTGGTCAACGCAGGGATCGAACATGGGACCTCTTACTCACTGAGCCACCGTGGCCCACCAAATTCAGTCGTGAGAGTATGAACCCTATTGATTTCCACTATTGTGTGACTTTTCGTTACAGAGTTATCCCCCCTTCTACAAAAAAATTTTGAACGAGATAGAGGCTATAGTTTTTAACAAATTTCTTTCAAATTTGGTGGGAAACATTGGAGTCATGAGAGGATGAACCCAATCGATATATAAAGCATTCTGCGACTTTCCATTCTGGAGTCATCACTCATCCCCCCTTTTGAACACGATAGAGGCTATAGCTTTTAACAGATATCTGTAAAATTTGGCTTAAAGCATTGTGGTCATCGATCTCTATCAATATTCATAATCGGCAACCTTCCATTCCTGAGTTATCCCCTATTTGTCAAAAACTGTGTGAGCACGATAGAGGCTATAGGTTTTTAACATATTTTTTTTTTCCTATTTGGTTTGAAGCAATTGGGTCATAAGGATGAACCCTAGAATTTAGATTTTGTCTAGGCTCCTAGATCCTTATCAAATTTGCTCAATATTCAAGTTTTCCTGCAGTTGAGACAAAGCTGCTGCTATGTAGTTGTATTCCACGCTTTGCATGGCTGTCTTTGTTATTTCATTGGTGGATGGATTTTTTCAATTTGTTTAAAGGGTCATAGTTAATTTACCTGTCAGTTTAAATGTTTTACTTGAAAATGTTTCTGTACTGCGACGTACATGATCTAAAGTTTCAATTGGTATGTTGAGAAAACGTTGATGTATCTTGTAGCTCGTCTAGTACTAGATCTGATTCGTTATAATCACTGTACAGACTTTTATTTGAGCGGTAAGGCCTAACATTTGTGTGCTATGTCAAGAACAGAATTTGTGTGGAATGAACATATGCATACAGCTATTGCCGATTAAGAGATGTGTTTTAAGTGATATTTATATGTCCAAATTGATCGTCCATCTGTCGTCCACAGTTTTGTGGTATTCCTTTAATTTTTTTTTTTACTATATTCTGTCTCTTTATTGACTTGAAATCAATAAATATTAAATTTCTGGAATTGTTTTGGGTTAAATGTATACTGTTATAAAACAATTTAGTTTTATAGAATGTATTCCATCTGTATGTATGTGGTATCAGTCTCTTATAGTTGCATGCATTGTAAAATTTATATATCACCTTAGCAATATGCTTGTTTCTTGAAAATTGTCTTAACTTATGATGAACACAAACAAATTTGGTTAGTGTTGCTAATGCAACACCTATGCTCTGCACTACATATACATGGATTCCATGTATGTGAACCCAATATAATATACTGATACTGATATTAGTGACAAGTCTGTGTTTATATCATAAAGAGCTGGTAGTTTTGGGATAGGAGTTTTGTGGAGGAGGAAAATTGATTTGTTTTTCAAAAAAATTAATTTATATATATTTATTATTCAATGGGTTTTGTTCATTATAGTTTCATTATATTTTCACTTTTAGCAAATGAAATGTCTTTAAGAGAAGGCCTCCATTTTGAGAAAAGAGTGTTCCATGCAACATTTGCTACAGTAAGTAAATATTTTCACTTCAACATTGAAAAATAATCATTCTTTAGTAACTGGGGATATCATAACATTTCATATTCTCTGAATTAAATTATTATAAGTAATGTTAAAAAATAAATGATAATATATTTGAAAGGTTCACAATGTCTTGAAATCTTAGCAAGTGCCAAAACTTTTGGTATTAGATCAAATATTCAATTGACTTTCAGATAATGGCAATATTCTGGCCATGCCTAGTTTTGTAGCACCTTTATTTTTCACATTAAGGAATGTTTTAAAAAAAAAACAAAACATTTCTCCGGACCAACAATATTAAAGTGCCTCAAGAATATACTTTTTTAGATTTCCATTTCCCACTTTACTTTGTACAAATGTCACCCAATATGTTTCAACGTATACCACAGCCATTTGATGAATTATATCAATAAATCTTGTGCATTTGTTTTATGAATTCCAAAATTCTTCCAAAAGTGCTTTATTAAAACATGCTTAATCTACATCTATAGGATACTGCACAGACTTACTTTGCCACGGATTAAATTATTAAAGCGACTGATACTTATAATCTAAAATTTAATTGAGCACTTTTAGTTGTCACAACCATGAGAAATGGTTTTATTATAGGCCCACATTTTCACGTGAACGTATATTGTCGTCGACAATTCTACAGGTCACAATTGTTATTTGATTTTGACGAAACTTAAAATATAGGTCTATTTCTCAGAAATCTCAGATCCTTTCCATATTGGCATAAATCAGATCATAACCTCATGGATTATGGCCCCAGATAGTACGAAAATCACGTTTTTAGCTTTTGGACAGTCTACAGGTCACAATTTTCATCTGATTTTGATGAAACATTATATGCATGTTTATAACCAAAAGATCTTGGTTCTTTTCGATATTTGCGCATATCGGATTGTAACTTCCTGAATTATGGCCCTTGATTGTACGAAAAATCACATTTTAGCTTGTGGTCCCTCTAGAGGTCACAATTATTATCTGATTTACAAAACCATTTGATTATATCACCGTTACACTGTCATGATGGTTGAGTTTGAATTTCGTAAAAAACGGAAAAAAACTGACAGACACAATGGCCGCCCCTCGTATGCAAATAGTGTAAAAAATATGGTATATCATCAAGGTTGTGGACGCTCTAGAAGTCACAATTTTGATCCGATTTTGATGAAACTTGAAATATATCTTTATAACCCAAAGATCTTAGTTCCTGTTGATATCCACGCCTATTGGATCCTATTGGATCGTAACTTCCTGAATTATGGCTCTTCTTGTTTAGCTTGTTCTCTATCTATCTCTTGCAAAATGTGGGCGTATATGCCTGGCAGCTGCTGGTTAAATAAAATGTTAATATAATTTATAATTTCCAATTTGATTTGCAGTGCAGCTCTTTTTTTTTTCATGTTTTCTCCCCCCTTATGGAGAACCTGGCTATATATACTGCAACAAGAGTGAAGAGACACATTCTCTATTTCAATGCAATTTCAAGTTCCTAACAAAGCTGTTTTCAAATTGATAATTGTTTACTTTACAGGATGATAGAAAAGAAGGAATGTCAGCATTTGTTGAAAAACGACCAGCTAAATTTACTGATAGTTAGAATAACATAATAATGTACTTATGTAAACATCGTTATCTAGACTATTGGTATAAATCAAAACACTGTAAGAGATAATAAAGTGATTAATTGCTGTGCAAGATTAATAATAAATATGTTGCATTATAACTGTGAGGTAGATAAGAACTGAAAGTTATGTATTTCCCAGTAACAGATAAATGTACATGTTTCTGTTCTTTGTGACAGTTAATGTGCTTTCCAAATAAGGACAACATTGTATGTTGAATATTTTAAAATAAATTTTTGAGATCAATAAAAAGCTTCCATTAACAGTAACACCAATGTCTACTTATTTCCTAGACTTAAATGATATAAATATACTCACAGGGGATTATATTGTTGTCATGTCATCTCTCTCTGCAGGCAAAAATCCTTTTAAATTACTTTATAAGTAAGATATTGTTATTTGCCCTAGAAATCTTGTCGCTCAGTTCTGTATGTCAGTCTACTATTTGTGCAATTGGTCTGCTTATTCATTGGGGCAGTATTATTGAACAGAAGTTTTATAATGCAAAATGCCTGTATCTGTAACTATGAAAAATCACATGAAAGATACCAACATCACAGCTTTTTGAACTGTAACAATTTCTTTGCAAAAATTCTATGGGCATTGCTAACAAAAATTTACAGACTTTACCAAACTACACTGAATATTGTAAAATATTGATGGGCATATGTTTAATCCCAGAATCAATTTGATCTAATGATGTACATGGTTATCCTACAGAAATTAAAATAAAATATCAAAAGCTGGAACAGGAAAAAGCAAATTAAAAAAATGCTCCTGTTTATTCTTAGTGTATGATTATCAAGCCTGGAAATAAGGCACCTGTCACAGACAATGTCAGGCACAGATTCAGGCTTTGTCAGGGACTAAACCGCTGGTGCCTGTCATTTTGTCTGGCACTGATTTGTCTTTTTTATTAATATTATTAATACATGTCCGGCACTAAGTTGAAAATGTCAGGTACTATTTCATTAGTGCCTGACATTTTGTCAGGTAGATCTAAAACCGTTATTTTCAGGCCTGATGATTATTTTAAACCAGTTAATGGTTGTATACACTTGGTAAGCATTTTTCTCTTGGGGCGACACTCTTCAAGGAAAGGGTCTGCCAATGAATTGTGTACATCACGCAAAACTAGGCATGGTGGTTCTGTTAATAATATGACCTCACAATTCCAAGATAAATGTGATAACATCATATGGTACCTATATTACACCTTAGAACAATAACACAAAGTATAACCAGGGTCAGTATTCAAAGGATTTCTTAATGCTAAGTGAAAATACTTAATTTTTCTACTTAAAGGAACTAAGTCGCTAATATTTGGGACCTAGAAATTGACTCAAATGGGTCGCAACGCATATAATAATGTAATCTGATTGTATATAAACTAATTTACATTCAATCGTTTCCGTTCGGACTCTTAATTTCAAATCAGTTATGTCCAGCGAAATAGGCATGAGTCTCAACCGAATAGCAATTTCTAGCGTCTGGTTATTCCAGTCTATTGCGCATGCTCTCCAGATAAGATATGGCGTCACCGTTTGACAGGAGTTGTGGAATATGTCTAGCCTCGTTCTTTCTGGTCACTTGTTGCAAATTACGCTGAAACGCACTATGGTACACGATTCGTGCACCAATGGTAAAATGTTTATTTTGTCTTAATGTGGATGTCAGAAGCCTACCTTTTCCTGGTAAGATCACAACGTCAATGTTATTATTTTAATGGATTTTACCTAATATGCTTAAAATCGTTTTGTGAAACGCATCTATCTTATGTTAGGATGGAATTTTAGTTCAAGACGATTTTAAGGAGATTTAAGTTATGTGATCTAGCTAAGCATTTGGGGGTGGGGGCAGTTATAGGCGTCTGGACAATTAGAATTTCCCAACATGATTTTGTCGATGGCCTCAACATGCCGAAAAAGTCCATACCTTCATTTTGAACCCATGGTTCTTGTGTTGCAGTGAAATGTACTCCCGTTAAGCCTTTAGGAGGCATTCTGATAATACTCTGGTGGATTTGCTAGGAATAGACGGTCGGAGTCGTGGCAAACAGAGTTGAGCAGACGTCATAATATTCTTTGGTCGGAAAATACCAGAGCTTCAAAAAATGCAGGATCAATTCTCACGGATTGTAACATGGTAAAGAACGACTGATAGGAGAGATATTGGCGGAAGTCATTGACTCACCCATAGCGCCAGCTCTCAGAAATGAGACTTTTTCCATACCAAGCCGAAAGAGAGTGGCATATTTGATCTAGAAAAACTACAACTTGCTCCACTACTCTGCAATCTGGCATGTGAATCTAGGTTCGCGAAACTAGACAACCAAGTTCTGAACTCATTCGGACAAACGTATTGTGTCAACCAACGGTCATCTCGTCAATCAAGAGTTTACTTCGTTAGACGAAAACGAGAAGCACTTGAGATGGAAGTGGGGGCGATCGTCACAGGTGGCCCAAGATGTGAAACAAGTCGAGAAGGATTTCTTGGCGACAGTAAAATCGGCTAAACGACTAAGATCGACTATTTTACGACAATTTTGGCGCCATAAGCCAGGAAGTTACGGTCCGATATGCGCGAATATCGAAAGAAACCAAGCTCTTTGGGCTATAAACACACCGTCATACATGTACTTGTACAATCTGTTTCACAAAGTGTTACGAAAATCTTCTACTATCTCTGTAAAAGATGACCGCCTTCAACAAATGACGTCATATCACGCGGCATCAATCATGTGCTCAATGGCGCGTACATTGTTTACATAAGATGTTAGTGATTCGAGCAGAATGGCGCCCTTTACTCATTTTAATACCCATTTACACTAAAATAGGAAGTAATTTTTACCTACAAATACTTCAAACGTCTTTATTTATTTTTCTAATACATAAAAAAAAAATGTTTTAGAATTTAATTTGTCGGAGGGAAAAAGTTAATATTTGTGGCTCATTAAGTCGCATCGATGTCACCCTTAACAGTGATTGTCGCGGCCTAGCGAATATTTACTGCGGATCAGTGTGGTACTTGAATGGAATCAAGTTGACCATTTAAAGTAGGCTATTAAGTACGACCGGCACTTCCGTTTCCGCCCTCATCCCGTGCACCGCCATTCCATTGCCACCTTGTATCCTGTGTTATATAAAGTTTGCCTAACCTGGAGTTGTTTTTGTATTATTGTTGGACGGTTCCTTATCTTATTACAGGCGCGGTGGCAGAGTTTTCAACCTTACAATTCTGAAGAATCGCCGGTAAATGCCTACTCAATAAACGAAGTAAACAAGGGATCTTTGGCCAATAACACGTGCTACACAACGACGGTCAAGAGAGACTTTCGACTCCTGGTTTGAACAAACACGCAGCTTTATTTTAATACGGCATACCAGTATGGCCACCTCACACCCAGCCCCAAATCAGTGGTGTTTGTCAAAGAATGAAACTGTGAATTCATTCAAAACTGGAGGCAGAATTTACTATATTCGCTGTCACTAGATGCAAATTTCGCCCAGTTTTTAGTTGCTGGAAGGAAATAGGGAAATAGGTCAAGAAATTCGCCACTACGAGGTTTCACTAATGACGGTGAACGTATTCCTGAAGGACAGAGACGTACAGCGGAACACAAAGTAACCATTTTAGAACTTTTTACTTGGTCAAATAGCGAATTACTGTCGGGCGTCGCTCGCAGTTTAATTGTGAAGAATTCAACTTCTATAGATAGCATCTGGCCACTCATTCGGCTTCATTATGGGTTCCAGTCATCAGGTGCTCATTTTACTGACTTCATTGACATCCACTTAGAAGCAGATAAAAAGGCGGAAGACATTTATCAACGTCTCATTGCATTTGTGGAGGACAATCTTTGGTGGCAGCATTACCCAGAACGGTGCGGTGCTGTAGTGGACGAAGGCGAAGAGATTTCCCCATGCCTGGAAAATTTTGTTGTGTTAACATGGCTGTCTTCTAGTAGTAGATTCTAGTAGTAATGTGAGTACTACTGGACTTAGATCGATGTCAAGTCGTCCAAGCAAATTATTTCCCATTTGTCACCAGTCGAATCGACCAGACTTTAGACACTACTGTAGTGAATGCAAGTTTTCACCCACTCAAGATCGTAAATATTTGGCAAGAGGTAGAAAAATTTCCAATATTTTCGATGATGACGTCTACCTTGGGGATGAAGATCAATAACTTACACCACCTCTACCGCTAGAAGCAGCCACATTACGCATTCAAGTTCGCCAGTCACCGTATTTAAACGCCTTCTATGATCGCCATGTCGCCCACATCACCATAGACTGCAGCGTCACTGGTAACGTGACAGTCTGATTAAAATACAGATCTATATTTCGTTTCGTTTTTTTATACTTTCGATGGCCTACACTACATGAAGATCTGACCGGTTGTAGCGATAGGTCGCGTTAGAGGTCAACGTCAATGATAACAACTCTTCCAGATCCTAGCGTAGTAAAGACAAGTAAAACGAAATTTTGAACTATAAAAACGAAACGAAGTAGGATCTGTGCTTTAATCAGATTGGTAACATGATGAAGTTATCTACAGTTAGACGATCTGACATTCCAATCTAACCAGCCCAGTCTGCTCACCAGGAGGATGGCACCTCACCTACGAACGTTGTTGGCGAGGTGAGGGTAACATGCTTTTGTATTTGAAGGATGGTGATTGAGTATCTGGATGTCGCGATACTTGCAGAAACCCCGTTTATGGAAGCCAGTGATGTAAGTGTTCGTCTGCAAAACACCAGGTTTTGATTGGTGATGATATAATTTATAATGATGGTTCATCTGATAAGGCTTTATCAGATTAGACGCGCCTGCGTGGTACATGCACCAGACCAAGCTACAACTTGGCCCGGGGAGTATATTGAATTGACCGTGCCCTCTGATTTAAGTTCTGCTTCAGTTGTAGCCATGGAACCCCGTACTTCAACTTCCATTGCTCATAAACATACTGATCTTTGGGCCAAGCCGTACTTTATACTGTACTTTAACTGTTTCTGGTAGGATAAGAATTCCTAATATGACTAATAGCCCAAAACGTCTAAAACGCATTGAGCATTTTTGCCAGGTGCTTAACGTGACCGTTCAAAATGAATCGGATAAGACTTCATCGTACCAGCCAAACACTACCAATGGTAACTCGGACTTGTCAAGAAACGCAACCTACTCTGATTCTGCTACTATGGATCCAGAGAAACTTCTCTCAGCTTGTACACGGGATAAATTCCGCCGGTTACATAAAGAATATGATAAAGTCTTTAACCCTAAATTCTCAGGGGCATCTGGTTCAACTACAATCAAAGTTGATGAACTGGTAGAGATGGGAGTGTTTATCAGACCAGCGTGTTCCTGAAGCAATGACTGTGAGTTACACAACATCTGGCCGTTGCTTGTTTACTTCACAATTCCCGAACTTATAGCTATGATATCTACAGACACGTGAGCAGTAGCGTCAAATCAGAGGTTGTGACATCGCGACCTCCACGGAAACCTTGACATTGAATGAACCCTGAACTTTGCAACTCGATTATCACAGGTAGACATTTTAGCTTGAAACATCGAGACTTGGTATTCGCGACGATCGAGGAATCTGATAGGCTCACAAGTTGGGCTTGTACCCAATCGAAATTAGTGCTGAAACATGTAGGGTATTGCGTGAAGGCCTTGATATGATGTACGTAGTTAAATAAAGCGAGAGCAAGCCTTCTATTGAAGGTGTCAGACAATAAATTTCGGCATCACAGATTATTTAAACCCGTCATTTTTAGTAAGCATGTGCCATCATTGATGCCAGATGTCGACTTCCTATTGAGGTTGATTGCTCAGTGGCGGTTCATCATATCAACTGACCTGTCCAATGCCTTTTATCAAATCCCCCTGTCTAAGGATTCACTATTGCGGTGTTGTGGGATCAAGGAACTATTCGAGCTAGCCCACACAGGATAGCTACTTTGTCCTCCTGTTCGCTACCTGAAACTGTCCGTTCTTTTCAAGGTACGTATAATGTACTTGCTCGTGTTATTCCAAAGTGTTCGCCATTAGTAGGTCAGCTTGTTGAGCTTACGGCCGGCCGCCAGTCATGTGAAAAACTTGTGTGGTCTGAAAAACATAAGGCCATTTTTCAACGGGCACAATCCCAATTGAGTTTAAATAAAACTATCGTGTTACCACGTCCGGATGATACCTTGTGGGTAGTTACCTATTCTGCAGTAAAGGACCATGGGATATGTGCTACTTTGTATGTGACACGCGATGGATTTTTTAGTGCGAAACTTCAGGGAAGACAACCCGATTGGGTAGTTACCGATGCTGCAGTAAAGGACCATGGGACAGGTGCTACTTTGTATGTGACAAGCGATGTTTTTTTCAGTGTGAAACTACAGGGAAGACAATCCGATTAGATACCATATGAAATTGAGGCTTTAGCAATAGCAGCATCGATTAAAAAATCCAGTCAAAACACAAGGCTTGTGTACTTATGGACAGTAAACCGTGTTCAAGCATAATATATGAAAAGCTTTGTCGTGGTGAATTTTCCAGAAGCCCTCGCTTGTCAACGTTTTTATCTGTGATAAGCCGCTACCAGGCTTCAGTACGCCATCTAGCTGGTGCGGCGAACATTCCGTCTGTTTTTTTCAAGTCGTAACGCTCCAGAGTGTAGCAATCTGACATGCCAAATCTGTGTAATCGTGGGGGGTTGAATGGCCGAATGGGTAGCGTGTGCGCGCTGCATCATAAGGTCAATTGAGACAATTGGCGTGGTTTCGATTCCCCGGTTGTACGTGACAAGGAGTAGGTTCGCCTGTCCAACCTCGTGGGTTTTATACGGGTCCCTCCCACTGCTAACAAACCCTACGCGCAAAGGAATTATTGAAATAAAATTGGACCATATGTTAGTTCCGAAATTACCTAGTTTGTGTCGAGTGGACGTTAAACCCCATCTCTCTCTCTCTCTCTCTCTCTCTTTTAATTCGTAAAGCAAACTTGGGAATCTGTGGTGCGCCGCTTTTCGACCAATTGTTGTATAGCCATATATCAGTTCTAAGCATGTATTATGGTGGTCTGTATCCTACTACTAAGGATACATGATTTATCTCCCTTACATATTGCCTGTTGTAAGACTTGATAATTTGTATAATTAGGAGTGAGCTCCCCCGAAAGGAAGTGAATAAACATGTGCCTATGATAAAGTCTTTGTTTCTGTGATAATCTTCTCCGATGAAAATATAATAATTAGTGTGGACTGGACAGCAAACAACATGGCGGAGACGCCAAAGAGTTCCCCTATCTAAGTATTGAACACTGATTTTTTAGTGGATGGCTAATTTTAGCACAGATTTTCATGGATTGAATGTCAATTGTGTTCCATGTGGCACCAGTAATTCTTGTGAGAAATATCAGACTTTAATCTATTAATTAGTGTTTGTGACTATTCCGATGAGCAGCTAGAAAACCTAGTTACTACAACAGCACCCGATGCAACTGAGGTACACCCTATTCAATAAGCCTCTATGATTCAGTTCAACCCGGTTGAACAGGGGGTATATTATAATATAATAATATTGAGGTTGGTCGATTGAGTAGGGTAGAATAATAATACCATAGCCTTATGTACATACACATTGGCCAATCAGATTTCGTGTCGACGTCTTCGGAGTCTAATGACGTAGGCTGGTAGTTTTAGGCGCGATACAACTGTTATGTGGGTTTAATCCCACTGGGGTGTCACAATTTCTCAATCTTTAACTCTCGATAAGGAAAAAACCATTCAATGATCCACATGTTTATTCTTCCCCAAGGGCAGATCACTCATACAAAGTAGAAACATCAATAAGTCTTTTTATAAATCAAAGGCAAAGACAGTTAAAGGGAAGTAACTCTTCCAAGCTTAACTAAGATTCAGACCACAATTAACTACTTATGTAACTAGACTTATCACTATATAACATCCCTCCCTCCTAAGTCAAAAACACAGTTTTTGGAAAAACTAGTTTGACAATACATAACATCTATGTTTGTATAAGTGCTTAAAAATACTAATGTGTAACATATATTACAAGGCATGAAACTTTGATAAAATCAAAGACATCATAAAAAAATGAGTAAACAAATCAGAATAGATTTATTCAAATGCTCCAAACCCCCCAAAAGCATGTAGTATATATTACCAAGAATAGATTGCTCTGAAATATGCTATATAGGTGGGTCTATGAATAAACAAGATTCAGAGATGTTAGAATAACACTTATGTTATAATCCTCAAATGAATGTAAAACAATAATTATTATAACAAGGTTTGATATTTCCTTAGGCTACCAGTTACTTGTAGTTTATTATCATTGATAAGTCCATTGGCTACATTAAACAAAACAGGAGATGAGTTAACTGGTATCCAGGAAGACGTTTGACCTTTCTTGACATTAGAGGTAGTTATCAAAACTTGCAATGAACCACATTTGAGCCTAGCTTGATGCAGTTCCATAGAAGACACATTAGACATTTCCTGTAACATCTTACATTGTTCTGATAACTGATAGTGTGATAACTTATCTACATAAGCAATATTATGATTATTTGTACTATTTGGAAGATAATGACAAATATTAATAGGATTTGTAGACCTATTAGAAACAATATCACTCTCATCAAATCTAGGTAAGATAACATCACATTCATCCGTAATGAAACATTGATTAGTTTCAGTTAAAACATTAAGATTGTCATTGTTAGGAATATTACCTAACTCTTTCTGAAGTTGATCAATGTGGGTAATTTTTGTCTCAAAATTAGGAGACCTAACAAAACATGGTTTTAACCGATTAATCTAATAGACGTCCTGTAGGACCTTACCATCCAACGTAGAGAGAACGTAATGGGTTCGATCAAGAATTTGATGCACAACCAAAGGACCACACCAATCAGCTTTGATTTTACGTGAATTTGAAGTAAGGCTTGATGATGACGGTTTGAGTACATAAACTAAATGGCCCAATCCGTAAATAGGATTCTTACTGAGGGTGTGTGCAATACTGATATTCTGAGATTCCTGTTGACATCTTTGTAATTCAAGCATAGTCTTAGAAATATGATCAAACTTGTCCTTTAAATGGGAAACATACTCGAAATATGAACGACAAACTCCATCGAATTGCCAACGAAGATGGGTAAGGTTTTTGGGCTTCTTACCAAATACCAAGTCGTAAGGGCAAAAGTCACCTAACTGTGGTGAAACAAAAGAATTGTAAGCATAGCAACAGGGAGACACATATCTGACCCAATCAGTTCCATACTGATTTAAGTTAACCTTGAGAAAGTCAGAGATTGATCTAATGTGGCGTTCTGCCAGAAGACTACCATGATTTGCAACACTAATTACTTTTTGACTAATACCAAGTGTTGTACAAAGAGAGGTAACCAATTTTCCGATGAAACTTGAAGCTGCATCTGTTACTATGACAGATGGGGGACCAAAGAGACAGATTACTTTCTGGATTAAAGCTTCACACACTGTTTCGGCGTCAACTGACTTAGTTGGGACGCAAATGATGAAGCGAGTAATCTCATCACAGATAACTAGAAGATGCTTAAAACCAGAGATGGATGCAGGCATGCTTTTGAAATCAATACTAAGTTTGTCAAAAACATTGTATTCTTCAGGTATCCTAGGATGAAATGTTCTGGTTTTATCTGTCTTGGATTTGAATTTCTGGCAAGTATAACATGTATTAATGTACTGTGCGATCCTCTGAAACATGTTGGGAAAGTAGAAGAGCTTTCTCATAGTCAAATAAGTCCGAACTATTCCCTGATGATTATACTGATGTATCAAATTTGTGCACATTGACTCAGGAATGACAAGTTGAAGAGTAAAGCGATCATCCTTGGGTAGGAGAAGACGAAATAAAATATGCTCTGCTAAAATGTACTCTTCTGCTTGGAGTTCGAGACGTTTCGCAGCTTTACGATCACTGGGCAATATATTGTGAGACAAATAATCATAGATAGGCTTAAATTGGGGAGAAGATGCTTGTTCAAGCCGAAGCTTATTCTGATCGAATGTCAAATTATAGTCTCTGATGATTTTACGCTTAATAACATTGTACAACTTATCCAATTCAGCTTGTTTTGGGAAATGATTAGTGACCAGCCGTTCACAATTGTGGATGAGGGGTTTGGGAGGAATACAGAGATCAATGGGAGTATCACCATCTATATCAATGTCTACTGATTTATCGACCAGACGAGATTCAGGTATAGAATCATTAGAGGAAGATACTTGTGTGTCGGCGAGAACTGGTGGTGGTTTAGGTGGGACAGCATTCTGGCTTGGTTGGCGTATATAGGGAAGGGGAATGGAAGAGTTCTGTTAAGATTTTGACTGGTGAGTTCTAGAATTCCTTGACTGTGAAGAGATATTATTGGAAGACACAATGGGAGAAGGGATTTCAGTTGAAGTACTAGAAGTTGGTTGACTAACTGTAGTAGTGCGTGTGGAAGGTTTGGGGAAGAGTTCGGGAATGGCAATTTGCTTCTGTTTTGCATATTGACGTGTAACCGGGCGACTTGCTGGCTGAGTAACAGGAAATGCGAGCTCAGAAAAGGTAAAAGCAGTGGGCACAACTTGATCAATTTCATCATCTGTATCAGTTGAACTCCTTGATAAGAAATCTGCTAAGACTAATTCAGTTCCCTTTTTATAGAAGATTTTGAATGAATATTGGGATAGTTTGACAATTAACTTAGTGAGACGTTGAGAACAAGGCTCTTTCTTGGAGTACAGAAATTGAACTATTGCAGAGTGGTCAACATAAGCAGTAAACTCAACTCCTTTGAGTAAGTACTGGAAATTCGTGATGTTTATGAGAAGACCAAACATTTCCAACTCGGTAACACTGTAATTCTTACATGCCGGAGGTAACTTCTTAGAATAATAACCCAATATGCGCTCCTTGCCATTTATGATTTGTGTAGTGTACGATCCAGTAGCTGATCGAGATGTATCGCTATAGAGACTCAAAGGGACATTTGTTGTCGGGAGGTACAAAACAGGTGGGTTAGTAAGAAGATATTTTACATCTTGAAAAGCCTTTTCATGTTCTTCGGTCCATGAAAATTTAGATCTCTTGGAAGAAATCTGATGAAGGGGCTGCATAACTTCTTGTAGCCTTGGCAGAAAGTTTGAGACATAGTTAACGGCTCCTATAAACCTACGAACTTCTTTACTAGACTTAGGACGAACAAGATGTTGAATTGCCTGGCAACGATTTGCCAATGGTTGGAGGGTAACAAGTCCTTCGTTATTAATCTTAATTAAATGACCCATGTACACAACTTGATTTCTGAAGAACGAACATTTACGAGGAGAAATCTTCAGTCCATTATCAAGAAGTGCTTGAAAGACAGCCTGTAAGTGACTACTGTGTGACTGGACATCCTTACTAAATACAATGATATCGTCGTGATGAGCAATACAGTAATGACGGCTTTTAGGTACTTGAGAGAGAATCCTATCAATTTCGGCTTGAAAAATAGCAGGGGATACACTTAAGCCTTGTGTTAAGCGCTTGAAGTAAAAGTGGCGACCTCCGTGATAGGACGATATACCCGTGTATTGTTGATCATTCTGGGAAAGGGGCATAGAAAAGAAAGCAGACTTAAGGTCAAGGCAGCTGATAACTGTGGGTTTAGCATGACCAATTCTTTGCAAGGTAGATGATAATAAAGGGAATGGATGGTTATACCTCTTAATGCGCTTATTTAAGTGACGAAAGTCAACTACAACACGTTTATCTGTAGTTCCCTTTTTAGGGAGAATTAAAACAGGAGAGGTGTACGATTGGTGAACCTCGGCGATGATACCCAATTTGACTAATTTATCAAGTTCAGCATCGATAACCTCTTTATCAGATTCAGTGGTATGATATGGGCGAATATAAAATGGACGAGGGTCATTAACATTAATGTCAACTTCAATGTTAGAACAATGGCCAATCTCACCATAAAGACTGAATGCTTCTCTGCTTTGGGATAGTTGACTATGAAAATCTTTCTTCTCATTAGGTGACAAAATACAATTATCATACAAGTTAATTTGCTGTTGTAAAATCTCATCTTCTGATAACTGCAATAAAGGATCATCCTTCTTAAGATGGGAATATTGTTCTGCACGTTGAACAAAATCTGACGAATCACACACAAAAACAGTACCTGTGTTGAAATAGAACAAAGGATGAGATTGCCTAAGGTGAAGAGTTTTACTGCCAGGGTTTGATATGGGAACAACAGCTCTGTTACGCTGTAAAGTAGCAAGTATAAACGATGAACATGTGTTATCAGATCTCTTCTGAAGAAGGACCTCACGATTCCTATAAAGACCTGGGACATGACCATATAAGGCGACATAGCGTGTATGACCTGGCTTAATGTACACATTGTGTGTTGGGGAAAAGTTGACTCTTTTTGGCTTACACCGAAATACATTATCCTCAAAATGTAAGGAACCTTGTAACTCTGATAGGGTATCCTGACCAAAAATAAGATCAATGCCCACTAAATTTGGGGAAATATAAACCTTTAAACGAAACAAATAACCTTGAATAAAGACTTGTATAAACATGAAAGTTGAACAACTTAACATTTGACCATTACCCATACGAAATTCCAAACATTTTTCTAACTTATGTACGGGTAAACTTGACAAATAAGGAGAAGAATTAACAACGGATTGTGAAATAAGTGATTTAGAAGCACCACTATCAAATAAAATAAGGACAGATTTTCTATCTGATAAACTACCCTTACAGTAATTAAAGGGACTTAACTGAAGAATGACATCCGAGTTAATGTCCTTTGAAACATGTTTGGCTAGATGATTGAGTTGGGGGAATATTTTTGCAGCATTATTATCAAATATTCCCCTATTCAAAAATCCTTGCGAGAACTATGTGTGCGTTGATCTGAGCGTTGTGGCCTAGATGATCCACCAGGTTGTCGAAAACCCTGTCTGTCAACAGCAGAAGGCTGCGACTGAAAATCTGACGTATAAGGTGACTGATAACTAGTAGGGTTGAAAGAGTGTGACAAATGTCTACGCCTACTCATAAGATCATCTTGCCGAGCAAAACAGGATCTCCATGTGTGACCCGGATTGAGGCAATAATCGCAAAATATAACACGCCTCGACTGACGTATTGGACTGTTATCTCTAAAGGGTGACTGTGAATTGCGCAACCTAGAATTTGAGGGACATTTAGGTCGTTGAACCCGGAAAGGTGAATGAGATGTGTCTCTGCTGGAATCAGAATGTGCTGGGGTTCTCCTTTGGGGACTATGGGAATTCTGGGATTACAATCGTAAACTGGACAAATTCTCAGACAAATTAAAGGAAACCTCTTTAATAGCAGTAGTTGGTGATGAATTACTACCCACATCAAAATAGCGTTGAGCTTGAACCGCAAGTGCTTGTGCAGTTGTGTCATCTGAACTTGCCATAATAAGTTGGTTGGTAAAATAGATATAAATTTATCCCTAACTTGTGACAAATTATAACCTAACTGATTGGCTAATTTCTTGATTTTATCTGAATTGTCACTAGGTGACAATGAACAATCATATTGAATATTGGAATATTGGCTATACAATCCAAGTTTAGTTTTAGTTGAGGAATACTTGTCAATGAACTGGTCTTTCAAACTAGCGTAAGAATCAAATTCAATGTCCTCTATCCAAAGACGAGCCTTGCCCTTGAGCGATTGCTTAAACAGTTATGATATGTGCTCAAATTCTTCATCGTCAATAGCAATATCTTGATGGTTGAGGTAATCCTCAAAGCTAAGAATGTGGGCTCTTGCAGTATCCCTATCAATAACAGACCCATCGAACCGATCAATCATTTTCTCCATTGCAGATAATAAGAAGAGAAATATTAGGCCAAAAAATAACATTTAAAGTTACGGTACCTAGGACCTTACACACACTGACACTGATCAATTTCTGGTAATAAAAGAATAGGCCTACACTTAAATCATAAAACTTAAACCTGAAAAGAAATTTTGATTAGTAACATGCAATTGATTCCTACAAGAAAACAAATATTACATATCAAGGAGTTGACAATATAGTTTTGGACAAATTGACTAAATATTACTAAACAGTTCTGTAAATTAAATTAATAGTTTTATAAAACACAGAATATCAAATTAATGTTGTTATAAAAGCTAAAATGGATGAAAATGTCACTGCACTCCTTTCGAAACAGCACATGTAACAGGAATCGCTAGGGAGTTGAAAATGAATCAAATGTCACTGGACACAGCACACATTCAATGATTTTAAAAACTGGAAGTTGAAATTGTTCAGCTTGTAAATAAGATCTGATCTGAGCTCATCTACACAAAAGTTTGTAATCATTTTCATTCGTCATCATTCATATTACTGCATCTTTGCTTTAATGTTTATTCATCATCATATCACTGCATCTTTGCTTTAATGTTTATAAAAGGCATGACAGGCTAAATTAGGTCTAACTGATTCTTGGCAGTGTTCATGTCTAGATCTAGGGTAATAATTCAATGAAGTGGAATACTACAAACGAACTAGGCCTATGATGAATTAGGATACCTCACCAAAATTTCACAATGAAACTGATAAAAATGTTCTTGAACAAAGTCAAACTGCAACCACAAATAGGCACAATAATTGTCTTTTCACACAATGACAATGCGAATATTCACAGTGATAGGCCTAATTAAGCTGTAAGCAGCCTAAAAAGTTAAAGCTGGGCTTTAAGACAAACCATCTTAATACATCTGCAATATAAATAAAAATAAATACAATCAATCAAGGGTAATAGATATAAATAAATAAAATTTTCCTATATCCTGGTTAGAACTGTCGAGAAACAAGAAACCGATGTAATCTGAGGTGGCTGGAGTCTACTATAGCAAACTTCAGACAAGATATTTGGCGTTAATTGGGGTCAAGCTGCATAATATCAATATTTTTTGCTGGTTTTTCCAGTAATTTGTTCAAACTTGACAGTCAGTGCCAAATACCAAAATCTAACTAGTTCATGGATGACAGAAATTCGCCTATCAAATTTCTTCATTTAAACCTCACTGGCCGAGGTTGCGATTTGTTGGCAAACACTGAAAGCTGCTTTATATTTCTGGTGTTGTGATAGAACTCTTTTAGGAGGTAATGCACTAATCGGAATTTCAACATGTGGTTCACTGCTATCTGAACTCAACACATCAGGATGAGTAGTGGCTGACCGTACAGTTGCCAAACTGTGGCTAGTGTAGAAGTCCATCTTCCAACGCTGTGCAAGAACGGTTTCCGTATACAAATCCAAGTCCTTGCTTGCTCTAAAGGCAAAAATATGGCGACATGGCATGTTATTAAAAGTCACAAATTTACATGAGCAAGTATCCACAGTAACAGTTACAGGACTCGTCATAGCAGAAATGAGCTCCACTGAATCGTCGTCATTGCGAGGAATAGCTACTTTTGTTGACTGCGAAATCTGCCCTGCGATTATCTTGAAAGCCATCGGGGTTACTGATCGCATATATTGACTTTCAGGTGACCCATCAGCAAAGGCAGAAACTGTTTTTTTCACGAGAAGATAAGCAATGCGACTGCCACGTTCTTGTCGCAAGCAACCAGATCATGGAAAAATGTCCCGAGATTTGAAAAACGGGCTATGACTTGTTTCAATTTCTGATTAATGTTAAAATTATATTTGGAATGTGTTTAACCAGCTCTATCACATATGTGATAATGACTGGCACCAATATTGTCCTTTAACGAAGATGTGTCTATCAGCTTTTTTAAGAGAGAAAAGGGACATCGCACGCACAAGTCAAGGGAATGATAACTCCAACCCAGGGTGACATGTGCAAATACTATGAATCGGCATGTTAATATTGCAAGTTTAATAAGGACAAACTCCCTAGAGATGTTTAATTCGACAAATCAATAATCGTTAGTAAAACTAACAGTTGTTCAGGATATTTAAAGAACTTGCCAATATAGTTTGGAAGGGAAGTCCCGTTCGGATAGTTGCCTCATGATGTAGGTGGCTGTGGGCCTTGGCCCTGGTTGCCATATCCTTGTTATAAAACTCTTTCAATATTGATGTTATCTAAAAAGGAAAAAAAAAATGAAGACAATACATTAATGACACTGTCAGAAAACACTGTAGGAGATGTGTAATAAACTTATAAAGCTTAAAAAATCAAGGAATCGGAAGTATTTACATCCGTGAACCATACTCCGGGTTTTGTTTTTACAGAAACTCTCGAAGTATTTAATTTTGCAGGGACTCGTTTGAAAGAAAACTATATCTTATATTATTAAACATACATTATGCAAGAGCTAAATCTGCCTATTGCACTGAATTGCAGGTATTTCTTTAGGCCTAAAATGTTATCTAAATTATTAATTACATTATCTAGTTTTTAACTATTATAGTGAGAACTGCCAACTCGTTATCGAATCTCCCATCATAATGTATCTTTAAATATTAATTTCAAAACCAGTGACAGTGAGCTGTTGTGTTGAACTGTGAAATGAGAACGTTAAAGTGGTAGCCTACCATGTCCGTTCCCTTTTAATTTAAAATTATCTATAATCTAACCGAATTCGACAGTATTAATAATATTAATAGGGACTAAGAGGGGTCAAGGGAGGCCATAAAGGCATAATTATAATATCTTCGTAATGAGACCGATATTGCCGCTTCTGTAGAACAAATACTCACGAATAGGCCTATGGAACGTCGGGTGTAAATATCAAGGCCACCTGGAGATTTTGTCATGGTCATGAGATGTAAACACTACAGGCCTAAGCCCTAGAGAGAACGTGATTTAATTTGTTGCTGAGGAATGTGGGTTAGGGTTAAGTCTTTTTTTTCTAGTTCAAGGTCAGTTTTAAATTCAAAACGAGGTACGAGGGCGTACTCGATACCACCCTTGGATCGACTACCGGCACGGCAGGTTTGTCGAATTGATAAAATAAAAACCCGTCGCAATATTTTAAAAATGTAATACGCATGCATGATCTGCTAATTCTCAGTAAATCCATTATTGCTCTACATCGTCAGCCAGTCACAAAGCATAGATAAGCATAGTGATAGGCCTTGTCCTTGGCAATTGCAATATAGGGTAAGGTGGGGTAATGTAGTCCACCTTCCATTTATACGACGTATTGTTCTGCCGGAAATAGATGAATATGCGCGAGTGAATGATTAACTCCACGTCCAATCTTTAGACTACATTTTTATGTAACAAAAACTGTGATTGGTCAGTAGTTTTTATATATATATAGAGAAAAAACCAGAAGCGACTGACACGGGGGAAATTCGCGCATATTAGGGGTAATGTCGTCCATCTGTTTGGGGTAAATTCGTGCAGCAGTAGTCCCTCAATTTGGGGTAAATTCGTGCAGCAGTAGCACGCGGGGTAATTTCGTGTTGAATATTATCGGACAATCGGCATCTCCGCGCTCGTACTAATAATTAAATTTTGGCAATAATAATTAAGTTATGACGGGACGGGACAAGTTAGGCTAATAATTATTCGAGTTAATTACCAATTTTTACCCACTGATTGGACCCTAGACAAGCGTTATTGAAGTCCAAATGATATTTTTCTCCTCTCTCTCCTTCCCTATTCCCTTACTCTTTCTCTTCTCTTTCTATTTAATTAGGTCTTCCCTCGCCCCCCCCCCCCCGGATCACGCGCACGCGGCTAAGTGGGGAAGGTGCTGGCTTGCTAGCCTGGAGGTCGGATGTTCGATCCCTGCATTGGCCGAGAAAGTTCATCTCGATTTTCCGGCGTGGTTTCCCCTTGTCAGTGATGCAGACGGAGGGCCTGACAAGGACAGCTGCCTAGTCGTTCGGATGGGACGAAAAACCCGAGGTCTCGTGTACACATTGGCGTGCACGTAAAGGATCCCCTGGCAGTTGGAATTCAATTGCTGCCCGGGCAAAATTCCCCTTATAGCACACTGTATGGCATATGCCCGTCTTCAATTAGCCCAGGTTAAGTGCATAAGCGCAGGACGTTAAACCCCATTTCATTCATTCATTCATTCCCTCGCCCCCCCCCACCTCTCCCGACACGTCGTAATTTCTAGACAGCTTTATAATTGGGGTTGGATGGCCGAATGGTTAGCACGTTCGCGCTGTATCATAAAGCCTGTCATTGAATCCACTGGCGTGGTTTCTAATCCCCGGCAATATTTCCTTCAAATAGTAGGGCGTATAATGTCCGTTGTCATTAACCCATTCGGAGCTGAACACTAGGAAGTTAAAACCTATTTAATTTCCTAGGAAAATCACGGCATACCCCCACCCCCCAAGAAAAAAAATCTGTACATACCCCCGAAAGCAAATCACGGCATACCCCCCCCCCACCCCCAAGAAATAAAATCTGTACATACCCCCGAAAGCAAACTCAGAAGAGAATAATTATATCACATTTATTTACAACTTATTAAATCATGTAATCTCATTATATCGATAAAAGTTGGATAATTTAAAAGCACTTATAGTTATACTACTTCCGAATTTATTAACATGCTACGCTTCGATACACATACAGATATCGTAATCAAGCAAATAATGATATTTAATAAAAATTATAGATAACAATTAATTATGGAAACCATATAACAGATTAATCATTAATTAAGAAATAACAAGATGAGAGAAGTAATTTGTGAAATATATTTATATAATATGTCTTATGAGGATATAAAAGTTGAATAAATTAAATTAGATAATGTAGCCTACATGAAAGAAAACCCGGAAGAGAATAACTATATCAAATTTATCATATTTATTTACAATTTACAATGAAAGTCTTATACCGGTAGTAACGACAAAATGAAATTAACGAATTGAAATAATTGTACTCTTTAAGTTTTAGTTTTACTTATAATTTACACCAATGGCATAAAAAAAGCTCGATTGGCATCATCGAGATTCGAGGTATCGATGGAGGAAGGAACGCATGAGACATGCATCCACTTCATGCACGTATCGCAGTTCACCCATAAGTCGTTTTCTTTCCCCGTGGCGGTCGTCATAGCCTGCGCTCTCCCGCAAATTGAACATTTGCTCTGTTTGTTTTTAATTGCACCTTTCCTCTTTTCAATTCTTTCCTCGGCTTTTCTTTTTCTGTCTTCTTTTCTTTTTTCAACCTCTACCCTTTTTCTTTCTTTTTCTTCTACTTCTCTCTTTTTTTCCAAAATGATATCGTCTCTAGTCAAAACGCGGCACGATGTTATAAGCCGGTTATTTTTTGTTTTGGTTAATTTATATCAATGAAATCTACTCCCCTCGCCCCATCAGCCAAAGACTGTAAGATGCTAGTTGCATCTGGGGCTAGTACAGTAGCTCCAGGCGGTATTTCTGCAGCATCTATAACTTCCATGTCCACGTGGATCATGGATTCTGCAGCAGGTGATGTATCATCTATGACTTCCATGTCCACGTGGATCATGGATTCTGCAGCAGGCGATGTATCATCTATGACTTCCATGTCGACGTGGATCATGGATTCTGCAGTAGGTGATGTAGTATCTATGACGTCCATGTCCACGTGGATCATGGATTCTGCAGCAGGTAATTCTGAAACTGTGGCCACCGGCGTGGAAGCTGGTTTATAGGCCGTGCTCGGCAGAAAAGCCTCGGCGGGTACACATTCCGGATTATATGGGTAAATTCCACATGCTTTAAATCCATTTTGTATGTTCTGAACTGAGAGATTCTGTAAATGATTTTTTAAAAATTGTGGGCCATGATTTTTTAGTGATAGTATCTGTAGGGTTTTCAATCAAATATTCGGAGCAAAATTTATTGTAATGTGATTTAAGCGATTTAAAAACTGTTCTATCCAAAGGTTGAAGGAAATGTGTTGTGTGAGGCGGGTAAGTCATCAGCGTAATGTTTTCTTTTTGTGCCATTTCTAGTAGAGAGAGAGTTTCATGGGAACTGTGGCTGTCTAACACTAGCAGTTGTGGACGTTCAGGACCGATGCTTGGAAGGAAGACTTTTCTAAACCATTCCTGAGCAAGGACATCTTCCATCCAAGCCCGGTTCTGATACGTCCAAAATGTTCCCTCGGGGGCGTCTTTCACTCTCCAGGCCTGTAGTGACCTCTGGGTTTTCCCACGTACAATTAGCATAGGGGGGATGTGGCGTCCAGTAGCATTGACAGTGGCCAGACATGTCACCGATTCTCTAGAGTTGCTGGTTCTAGCTGGCACCGACTTGGACCCTTTCCTGGCACACACCTTTACAGGAGTATGTTCCATAATGAACCCTGTTTCATCCATGTTCCAAATTTTTTCTGGGCATGTTTTAAGCTGTAAATCATCAAGGACGTTATTTAAGGTGCGAAAATAATGTGATACCACATCTTTGTTCATCATACGAACTCTGTTTTGAGCAAGTTTTTCGGGTTTCCGTAATACAATTTCAGGGTGTCTTTTTTGCAAGGATCGGAACCAATCAGGCCCGGGAATCCCACCTTTAAAGGGGGTGTCCAATTTCATCTGGTTGACATGCCGTCCCGTCTTTGAAATCAGGTGTTGCCGGCTCACCCCAAACCCCTATATGACTGCCTGGGAGGATCCTCCCCTTGACGTGGTCCCGTATCGTGGACTTTGGGATATCATAATTTGTAGCTGCCTCTGAATACGATAGGCGTCCTGTTTTTATTGCTAACACAGCTTCTTCCATTTTTTCCGGGTCCTGGTTCTTGTATAATCCCTTTTTGATATATGTTCGGGGCATGGTTAATTCTAAAATAAATAAATAATATAAATAAATCAATAAATAATTTACAAATTAATCGTCAGGCACGTTCTTTAAACTGTTAAGAGTTTTTAATTATGCCTATGTTTTGGCATGGGGTAATATCGTTCATGTATAAAATTAACTAAGGGGTAATTTCGTCTATCATGAAAATTAGGTGGGGTAATTTCGTCCTATATTTATTTGATTATTTTGTTAATTTTTTATATAAAAATACCATTTATTTTGCGACAGAATTGCGCTAGACTAACTATATTTATCGAAAACATAAGGGGCAATAACTTAAGGGCCGATTTAAGTTATATCCCTTTAATGTAAGGTAAACTTACCGTCGTCTGCTCTGGGTCGTAACCTTGAGATGACCTAGAATTCCACCAATCACGGAAGATGTTACATATCTTATTTATTATTTATAAATGACGTAAGCGGTGTTCCGTTATGATCTGATGAAAAAGCATTCGCGGTTGGAAAACGGTAAAATTTTACGCGAACGGCGTTTAAAGAAAGGTGCGCGAAATTGCCCCTATGGGCGAAATTACACCATATTACCCTAGGCATGAAAACATGAATCAAACATACTAGGCCCAAGTACACAGGGTCTAGCCGATTTATAATCTAGGATTTGAGGCCAAAGAAGGCAAGGGGACAGGCTAAATCTAGAAATAAAACCTAGGCTAGCCTAGTTAAAAATGAAAATAAAGGCCTACCGTAGTTTCAAGTTTAGGAGGCTAGCCTAGTTACGACCTAGCCAAGTCTATTCCATTCTATTTTAGAATCTGGACCCGTGCAAAGTATTTAGAATCTTACCTCTGATTGTGGCAGTGTAGCCGTAGGGGTAGAAGAAACCTGTTTCGTCGTCGACATCGTAAAGGTAAATTCGTACCGGTATAGTACTTCTAGAATCTAATTTTGGTCCAAGATGTCGTATAGCGCCTAAAACTACCAGCCTACGTCATTAGACTCTGAAGACGTAGACACGAAATCTGATTGGCTAATGTGTATGTACATAAGGCTATGGTATTATTATTCCACCCTACTCAATCGACCAACCTCAATAATATATATTATTATATTATAATATACCCCCTGTTCAACCGGGTGGAAATGAATCATAGAGGCTTATTGAATAGGGTATACCTCAGTTGCATCGGGTGACAACAGTTTACTCAAGCTAGCCATTGTTGATTGGACTTTCAGGTGTGAACTGTCGCATTATTTTTAGCACTTATACTAATAGTAGGCCTACTAGGCCTACCTACAGCACAGTAGAGTAACACTTTAAATGTAGTGCAGACACGTGGCCTTTTATTTTTGACTTGTGTTGGTGTCCTGTATATGTACAGAAACTCATAACCATGTTCGATGATCTCTGATTTAGTGATTACAAGTGTTTTTCAACATCGTGATTGACTGTTTAAGCTGTGTGTTATGGAATTGTGCAAGCCGAAAAATACAGCTCTCAGGTTTTTTATCAGGACATTCCAGTTTCACAGTACATGTGAAATGTGAACCTCCCCACACCATTACACTTCCCCCACCCCATCGATTCGTTTCGAAGACGCAGCAGTCTGCAAGACGTTCCCCAAAACGTCTCCACACACGTTGACGGCCATCAGCGTGATATAGATGTAAGCGACTCTCATCACTGAAGAGCACACTTTGCCAGTCTACTCTTCTCTATGTCTGGTGTCCTTGAGCCCATATCAAACGCCGCTGACGGTGATGATCCCTGAGGATAGCACCAACATAGGGTCGTCGTGCACGGAGTGCACTAGTCATTCCACTAGTCATTCCACCTACACTTTTATTTTATTATCCAGCCGCGCGAAATTAAGACTCACAACCTTGGTTTGCCAATAGTGCTCGCTCCAGTTTTAGTAAATGTATATCAAATAATTTCATCATTAGATACAAAGAATTCCTTTTCGGATAACTGTCTCTTGAGAACTTCCAAGATTTTTTTCATCACAGCGCCGATCAATTTTCCTTTGCCTGTAGATTTGTCCTTGAACCTTCCAGAAAGTTTTTCAAACTCGGGTAGTTTGGCGTCGAAGAAGGTTTTGACTGTTGACAAGCTGCGTGTAGAACTATGGTTAGATCTTTTATCTATGTCCAATAACTCCATAAGTGGAAATATGATTTGATCCCCGAAAAGCGAGTAGACTTCGGCACAACACTGAAACCAGTCATTCTGTACGAATGTCGAGACTGCCAGGACAAGACGGTTTGAGTTACAGTCAACCACGCAATAAAAAAAACTTGATTATTTCGTCCTTTTTCTCTAAATACAGTTTTGCCAGTTTTGCAATACGCCCGAAACGATTTGATATAAATCCCTTGAATCCAGTGCTATCACTACCCTGCGTCTCAATCCATTCCTTGGATTCATAATATAATGACACTGAATGGTAGGCATGACTTGGTGACAATAGCTTAGTGATGGCGATGAGCACAACTGTATGTACACTACATGTAGATCCAGCATTTTTCAACATTTTGTAGCATTCAATTAGCATTTCTACTCCAATTCTCTGCTCTGTATCCCTGAATGTTTTGTCGATGCCGTAGTCTATTCCAAGTAGGAGTGTGGGCCAATGGGACCGATGGGCTACCCCTTGTATAAGACATGTGACTGGCAAAATTAAAATTTTATTGGTCATCAATATATAACCTTGACCTAGCCTAGAAGACTGCTGATTTGCCTGGAGTGTCACCAACATAGTGCCTTACAGACTTACAAGTAAGTTAAACCCTAGTAAAAGAATTTTTTTCATATTTTTCATGTCCCAAAGTAAGTAAGTGTCATCAAGATGTGCTTTACACCAACACATAAAATGCCTATTAGTTATCTAGGATTTGCAAATAAAATACAATGACACAGTGACTGCCAAGAAATAAAAGGAGAAAGACGGTCAATGGAATGTTTAATGCGGAAACAATCAGAAAGGCCGCAAAAGAAGTTATTTTTGATTATGGAATCAGCAGAACAACATTGCCGAGATATGTGGACGATACTAGAAAATATAAAACTGAAGACATTGATAAAGTAACCTTTAAAAAGGCATGTGTGACTACCCAGGTAAACAGAGTAGAGTCAAATTTGTTATTTATTACAAATTCAATGTCCAATACATTATATTGTCATTATGCATGATATTATGGACAGATTAAGATTATTTACATGTACATATAAGGGAGTAATAAATAGATATTGTTGTGTGCTGTCTAGGCCCTAGTGCTGTCACTTCCACTCCAATTACATATGTTTTCTTCAAAGAAGAATTATGACAGGAACAAAGACTTTATCATAGGCACATGGTTATTCACTTCCTTTCAGGGGAGTTCACTCCTAATCATACAAATTATCAAGTCTTACAACAGGCAATTTGTAAGAGAGATAAATCCTGCATCCTTAGTAGGTTACAGACCACCATAATACCTATTTAGGACTGTACAACAATAGATACATATATTTATACAGTTTAAAGAAAATATTAAAGTAATGAAATTGATAAACATTAAAAAATATGTCTGACAACCCAGGTAAACAGAATCAAATATAGATATGCGTATGTAGGCCTATAATTAAGCTCACTTGTGCAGCAAGTTACATTTTATTTTTTCTCTTTCAAGGTTTTCACACGTGAAGAAGAAAAACAGCCTATCAGCACTTGCAACCAGAAAACTTGCCTGGGAATATGCCCAGAAACTGCAGAAAAAATATCCAGAAGGCTGGGACGAGAATTCTAACGCTGGTCGAGAATGGTTATTTGGACTGATAAAACGGAACACTTCTTTGAATCTGAGGATGCCTGAGTCAACTATTTTAGCCAGAGCCTCCGCCTTTAATCCATATAATGTACAATTGTTTTATGATCACTATGCAGAACTAATCAAACGCCCTAAATTTGAACCACATCGAATTTGGAATCTTGATGAATCTGGTGTAAAAACTGTACAGGGTGCACCAAAGGTTGTCTCTCAGAAGGGATTAAAACAAGTTGGGCAAATATGTTCAACTGAAAGAGGACTACTTTTTACTATGTGCTGTTGTATCAATGCTGCAGGAATGTCACTTCCTCATGCATACATATTTCCAATTTCAAAGATCACATGCTGAATGGTGCACCATCTGGTAGTTGTTGGTTGGCAGCTCAGAATGGATAGATGAATAATGACATGTTTCAGTCAACTCTGAGACATTTCATTAAACATATGAATGTCTCAAAAGACAATGCAACCATTATACTTATAGACAATCATGAGAGCCATGTTACTATTGATGGCATTGACTTAGCCCGAGAGAATAGTCTTATGATACTTAGTTTCTCCCCCACCCTGCAGTCACCGCATGCAACCCTTAGATGTCAGCGTCTATTACAACTCTGCATGCAATGACTAAATGTTAAATAATCCAGGAAAACATATTACAATTTATGATGTTGCCGCCCTAAGTTCACGGACTTACTACAAAGTCTTCATTCCTGGAAATATTATACCAGGATTTAATAAGACAGGTCTTGTTCCTTACAACCGAAATTTGTTTTCTGGGGACATGTTTCTTCCATCACAAGTAAGAAGATCAACCTGTAGTAGCATCCGTGTCTGGACAATCACTAAATAAGTAACAAAAGGTAATCAGTCCAGAAGTCATACGCCCCTACCCAGTCTTCAGTGAAAGTAAATGAACTGCAAAGAAAAGCACAATTTTAACTGACACTCTAGAGAGAAAAACTCTACACATTTCGTATGGAAAAACTGTAAAGAGAAAACTGATTGATGATGATGATTCTTCAAGTAATGCATCAGAAACATCACCCGGTTTATCATCTTCCTCGGATGATGAGGTATTTGATGAAGAAGAAAGTGGATTCCAGGATAAGACGCCTGAAGATGTAGATTACATCATAGTGCGCTACGATATAGGAAACAGTACACTTCACTACGTTGGTATTATATCAAGAACGGTGATAGAAATGGTATCTTTGAAAATCAATTTTTTTCCGTAAATCAAAAAAGCAAACCATGTCCTGTGCTTTTATTGAACCAACGGTTGAAGATACCGACAATATTTCTCAACCAATCAAAATGAATACGACTAAAAAAGGAAACAGGGAATTATTGTTTTGAAGTTTGCCTTGATGACTATAATATCGAATAAACAGGTCATTAAGATCTTACTCGAACAAAAATGTGCCAAAATTAATTTTGAAAGTTCGTGAATGTTTGTCTAAATCTTATTGTACCCATTGGTCCGCATGAGATGGTCCATCGGAGCCACACCTGTGGGCCCCATGGGACATCCTGAGTGATGTCAGAAAAATAGTCATAATTCCACTTTTATGTAAGGTATAGTATTAAAACCTTGCATGTTTATAGGTTAGTATCTGATGACTGCAGTGGCAGAGACTGGTTATCGGTAATATAAAAAAAAGATTCAGTGAGTTCTTTAGCAACCATTTCTAATTTGAGGTAGGAAACATCTTCTAGATAGTTTTGCAAACATTTCCTGTAGGGCATGATATATGTGCGGTCCACTGAGACTGTGACGTTTTCCTTTGAGATTTATAGAGCATGAGTTGTCATCTCATTCTTCGTCATCAGAACTACAAGCGTCATCATCATTATATTGTGCAGACTTACTCCAATTTAGTCCAAAGACGCTATCGTAGTCCCAAAAAGATCACCCGTAGTTACTTTATACCGGGCTAGACACGAGACCATACACCGCACCAAAGGTTCGTTTAAAAGTTTTAAAACTCGTTCTAATTGTCACATCAGGAAAGGCTTCTGGTTTCGGGTCTACTGTGAGCATACTGTTGGAATTACGCGAATTATAAACATGCCGAGGCGAAATATAATCTTGAGTTATCTGAGTCGTTTCAAATTTTGGATCGCTCAACAAAGCTTAGTTTTCAATACCTTTTAAAGCATTTGCAACTTCTTTCATGTTGATATTGTCTTGTCTTCATTGAATTCTTCTTGTTCTTTCTGTTTCCTTATTTCGACTGCCTGTCTCTGCTCTAGCCTTTGTCGTTGTTTAATCCAATTTCTTGGAACATTAGTAGTACACCGTGCAGTATATTGGATTTCGGCCATATTGGACCACTTAAATTGATGAACTACAATGTATCCACACTAGTCGATCCCGAAAACACTATAAAGGACATAATACATGGTATATGATATATAATTTTATACTCAATCGATGAAAAATATAACGTTTTCTGCCATATTGGATTTTCCAAAATGAAAAATTATATTGTATTCGTGTTTGTCGACCCCAAAAACCCTGTAAAGAACACTCTAGAAGGCATATTCGAAGTGTTTCTAATACAATATCGTGAGAAAAAAAAAATCGAAATTTACCGGAAAATGGCCGCCATCTTGGAAAATGGCCGATACCCGACCGAAAAAATAGCGCTAGGTGAAACATTTTACAGAAAATGAATTTTTCAGCTCAATTCGCCTAAGACACACCCCTGCACATTTTAATTTAGGAAAACACCTTGTTATTGTCACATCCCTATTCGAACTCCATCAAGGCAATCACCCAATGAATGCCTACATCAGGTTTCATCACTCTCACGTAATTAGTCACGTAATTAGAACTAATGTTATCTAATGTTAACCAATCAAATTGCTTATCTCTGCTGACCGTATGCAGATATTGCTCATCTTCAAACTCACATCAAGGCATTCACCTAATAAACAACTACACATAGCTCAACAAGCCAGCAGTGAGGCTGATGTCCCCCGCCGAAATCCCCCCAAAAATAGATGACACATTAATTAAACGCACATTTATTTTTTTCCCCAAAGTATCAAGCAATCAAACTGATTATCAACTATACACTAAGTTTCATCAATCTCTATCAGATAGAATCAAAGTTATCTTGTTCCAAACCATCGACCAATGAAATTGCTTACCTCTGTTTAGCTTTAGCTCGAAATGCTAATCATTGAACTAAGTCAAGACATTCACCTTATGGACATCTACATCAAGTTTAAACATTCTACCTTAATTAAACGCCAAGTGTGAACATTCTAGCTCAATTATAATGAGAGTTATTGTGTTCCAAAGTCTTGACCAATCAACTTGCTTATCGATCCTTAGCCTAAGCAGAAAAGTCTTCATCGTCAAACTTAGTCAAGGTAATGATATAATGAATCTATACTCGGAGCTTTATTACTCTGGCTTAATTAAAACCAAAGTCATTGACCCCAAAGCACCAACCAATCAAATTGCTTATCTCTGCTTACCGTAAGCAGAAAATGCTCATCTTCGAACTACATCAAGTCATTGACCTAATAAACATTTACACCAAGTTTTAACATTCTAGCTCGATTAGCGAGTTATTGTGTCCCAAAAAGTGTGACGGACAGACAGACGGACGAACCCATTTTAATAGTCCCCTGCTTTCTTCGAAAGGCGGGGGACAATTAGGAGTGTTATTGTGTCCCAAAAAGAGTGACGGACAGGCAGATAGAACGGCCCATTTTAATCGTCGAAAAGCGGGGGACAAAAATTCATCGTACGTGTCACTATGACAGTGTAATAATCATTAATAAGGGTAAATTTTGCTCGAAAATGGGGTTCGGGCCGCCATTTTGAATTTTGACTGATGTCCGACCTCAAGGAAATCAAAATATACTATTCAAAAAAAGTAGGGGATATTTGATTTTTATGTGTTATTAAAGTCACCTAATGAAACTGACGAAGAAACAAATGACAAAATGAAATGAAGTTCACATTCATCGATTTATTCCAAATGATCGTTAGACTAAGTAAGGCACAGACTGGCCATTATAAGGGTAAATGATACCCGGGGTCAAACAGCAAAGTTACCACAGCATCACAACCAAGTCAGTAACGGGTAAATCCTCCTCTGTTTGCCAAACAAGCATTGATCCGACGTGGCATACTCCTAATGAGACGTCTAAGGTCATTTTGGTCCAGATTGTCCCATTCCTGTTGCAACGCAGCAGCAAGTTCTTGGACATTGGCAGGACGTTGTTGACGTAACCTCTGTCCAAGCATGTCCCAGACATGCTCGATGGGGGAGAGGTCGGGACTCAGTGCTGGCCAAGGTAATGTGGTGATGTTCTGTTGTTGGAGGTAACCTGTAACGATCCTGGCCCTGTGACATCTTGCGTTGTCATCCTGGAAGATGAAACGGCGGCCATGACGTCGTGCGAACGGCACAACATGGACTGCCAAGATGTTGTCCCGGTAGTACTGGCCTGTAACACGCCCTGCAACAACATGTAAAGCCGTTCTTCCAGCAACAGTGACGCCTCCCCACACCATAACAGAACCACCCCCAAATCGATCATGTCTGATGACGTTAACGTCTTGGAAGCGCTCGTTTCGACGACGCCACACCCTCCTACGTCTGTCCAAAAAATCAACAGTGAACCTTGACTCATCTGAAAACATCACATTGCTCCAGCGTCGATTATCCCAGTGTTGACGATCCCTACACCAACGACGTCTTGCCTGAATGTGATGATCTCTCAAACAAGGGATCACGCGAGGACGTCGGGCGCGAAGGTGACCCCTATGCAGCCGATTCCGAATCGTCTGGCCACTCACTCTCACACCAGTGTCTGTTTGAAGACGAGCGCTGATCTGATTTGCTGTGATGACACGATTTCTCAAGGCCAAGGTACGGATAAATCGATCCTGGGTTTGAGTTGTCGCCCTTGGTCGACCTGAGCGTGGTCTGTCCTGTACAGATTGTGTATCACGGTATCTGGACCATAGCCTGCTTATGACAGACTGAGAAACATTCATCGTCCGCGCCACAACCGCCTGTGTTGTGCCGATCTGTAGCATGCCAAGGGCACGTAACCTTTCATTTTGGGTAAGCCGACGCATATCAAAATTTGTTTTCTGGTCACTAAAACAATTAAACTGATGTTTCCACCCTGGAATTCAATGCCACAATGACTGTAACATTCAAAGTCAGAGTCGTGCAAATCTTGGGTTGGACCCCCATGATGATCCCAAGCATCACCTGCATTCCATGCGGTAGCTATTGGTGCGTTTGGGCGTCACATGTAACTGGAAATGTTTCTTCTGTTAGGTTCTATAGTGACTTTTTTCGTAGTCATTTGCATATTTTAGTATTATGCCCCCAAAATCAAATATCCCCTACTTTTTTTGAAAAGTATATTACTGACGGAAATGAAAGACAGGATACATCACTACATCGGATCAAAATTCATGGATTATGGCCCCCTGATTGTTCGAAATATCCCATTGTTAGCTTGTGGACCCGCTAGAACTCACATTTTGTATTCAATTTAAAAAAAAACAAAAAAAATCTGACCCAAACTGTTGACCAAAATGGTCGCTCCTTGTAAGCAAGTAGTGTAAAAGTATGTAATAGCAAGGTTGAGGACACTCTAGAAGTCACAATTTTTTATTCGATTTTGATGAAACTTGAAATGTATGATTATAATCCAAAGATCTTGGTTCCTTTCGATATTTGCGCATATCAGATCGTAACTTCCTGGGTTATGGCCCTTGATTGTACGAAAAATCACGTTTTTAGCTGGTTGCTGTCGAATGATCGGTGTTCTGTAGACTGGTAATCACACAACATTGGAGTTGACTTGTTTGCAGCATCACTTAGTATTTCAGTGGTAGAAGTGTTACTATCTGTTCTGATAGTATTCTTACTACTTGGTCTATTACATGTATCATTGTCGTTCAGGTCTTTTGTCCGCTCTGGAAACTGATGGAAGAGTGGTTTAAAAAATGACACAGGTGCCCTTCATAGCCTAAACAGCAAAGACGTCAGCGGTGCACATTGCCTCTCTCACTGCTAATTTGTTGGTGAAAAGACCTGGTACCGCGGATTGGTTTTAAATTAACAGGAAATACAAATTCGCCAATTTGTTGATATAGAACAAGGTTACATTTGTGTTTTAAGACAAAATGCTGAAACTGATTCGGCATCTACAAGATCATTACTTTCTGCAACAAGACGATCTGCCAATCTTTTCAGGCCAACGCCATCAGCAGCCCCTTTGCCATGAACTGCTTCCAAAAATGACCAATTAATATGCTTCATACTCCATTCAAAGAGAAAAAATGGTAACATGTAGAATTTTATTTTTACACCAAATATGAGTTGTTGGTCCATGGATGTTTTTGGGGGATGTGGTCAAATTGCAGAAGCGCCATGCCGCCTACAATCCGAAACTGATGCAAACGCTAAAGAATTACTTTCGTGTACAGTATACCATTACGGAGGGTTACCCGGGCATTAGACGCTCCAAAATGAACACTTTGGATCTCACTTATTATGTAGATTCTGCATTGTATCACACAGAAGACGTTTATGAATCTTTTGTTTGACTTGAGTTATTGTCTTTTTTTTTCAAGTACTCATTGAATTATTGTCCATCTCTCAGAAGAAAAAATTCTGCATAGCTTTTATTGTATTATCAGAATGACGATCACGGAATTTTCTCCCGAACTGCCATGACTTGAGAATATTCAGAGGAACACCAAGTAATGTTTCTTCTCTCGCTGTGTCTGGTATCGTTCCCTTTGAATTGTTTTTCTATTACTATAGCTCTTTGATTTGTAGTTTGGTGTACCCGTATCAATATCATTCATTTTTTTCACAGCACGGACATAACTCTTTTTGTTGATTTCTGAGCCTGTTGCAGCTCAACAGTTAGTTGCTCAATTTTCCTATAGGCCTTTGCCCTACCACGGACTTTTATTTGTGCTATTATTATTACATAATTATTACATAATTTATATAGCGCAGATTCCACTATTGACCAATACATCGTGTTTGGAATGTCGAAGACTGTGGAAGCCCATCTTTTCCCGGTAAGATAACATCAATGTTGATTTAAATTCACCAATAAATCGTGTTTGGAATGTCGAAGACTGTGGATGATATTGAGTTAGCGACTTGCTTCCTTAAAAATGAAACACTATGACAAACGATTACATAGAGACGTATGTACGCGTAAGAAATTGTGCAGACTATAATTACTATATCCCCTCACATGAACTTCCAAAGCCTGGAAATAGATTGACAAAATAGGAAATAATAGTTTGAAACAAGTGTTTAAGAGATCAAATAAGCTACTATTATAGATGGAAACAAACATTCCTGATTTGGTTTTATTTGTCAGAAATGCTACAAGGCCTTATGTAAAGTGAAAACTACCTCAAGTGCTCTCCATTATTTTAAGACAATTTTACACAGAAATGACGTTAATGGGAAGGTTTAAGCCATACTACGAACTTCTTGTTGCTGTAGGGGAGGGAATGATAAGAGAAACAAATTCTTGAATTTTGTAATATGCAGTGTGAGGATGATATTCCTCAACCCGTTAAATTAGAGGGCTTTGATAATCTGAAAGTTTGCTAACTATATCAGGAGCCCGGGGGGTGTTCAACCTAGCTGAAAAGCTAACCAATTTCTATATGTCACTAGGTTCCCTATGGGTCACCGTCACATGATATAAACATCTGCCACGACCGTTGTGGTGGGTGTGGACAAGAGGGGCAAACGAATTGGATCCAAAAACTATATTAACCACGTAAAAGTTGTTACAAAATGTTAAGCATATCAAAATGTATTGAGAATGCCCACTGCCAGACATTTTAGGCGGTGGGGCGTGTCCGCCAGACTAAAAAAACAGGTAGTCAAAAACTAAGCTAGACTAGCTTATTTACTAACCACATGAAACTTGTTGCAAAATGTACAGCATATCCACGTGTATCGAGAATCACCGATGCCAGACATTTTCAGTGGTTGGGTACCACCGCCAGGCCACCCTGATTGCCCCACCTCAAACGCTAAGCTAGACTAGCTCGTTTACTAACCGCATAAAACTTGTTGCAAAATGTTCAGCATATCCACATGTGTCAATAATCACCACTGTGACACTGCATCTCCTGATGATTCTGATGATGAACCCTGGACAGAAGACTTCGATTCTGATCCAGAAGACATAAACTAGGCATTCACTGATACTAAGGGCGTCTGACTGGAATACCCCGCCACTGAAAATGTCTGGGTCAATTCTAAGTAAAAGTGTCAAAACATTAAACATAATAGTATAGCTAAGAAAGAAACTTGCCCTGTGGCCTATATGTTCTCGGTTGTCATTGTTGTTTGGATGAGTAGGAATTAGGGACATCTTGCGGGTGTAGACCACCGCTGAACATGTCTGGTAATGTTCCTTCCTGACACATGAGCACGTGGTGAGCATTTTGCAACAAGCTTCGTGCGGTCAGTAAATGGGCTAATTTAGCTAGATTTTGTTTTTTTGGGAGGGGTGGGAAGGAATTAGGGACGTCTGGTGAGGTTCCCCCACCACCAAAAAAGTTTGGCTGTAGTCATTCGTAATACATGTGAATATGTTGAACATTATGAAACAAATGTTATGCGGTTAGTCAATGAGCTAATCTAGCTTAGATGTTTGAGGGGGGGGGGGTATCCCACCACCGAAAATGTCTGACAGTGGTGATTCTTGACACATGTGAAAACGCTGAACATTTTGCAACAAGTTTTACGTGGTTAATAAACGAGCTAGTCTAGCTTAGTTTTTGGATCCAATTCTTTTTCCCCTCTTGGCCACACCCACCACAACTGGCGCGGCAGACGTTCATATCCTGTGATAGTGACCCAGAGGGAACCTAGTGACACATATATAAATTGGTTAGCTTTTCAGTTAGGTTGAACCCCCCGGGCTCCTGCTTTAAAACGGGAAGTATTGACAAAATTAATAAGAGAATTTTTATGGGTATGGTAATGTTTACTTAGGTGGCCACATTATGACAGAGAGCCAAGAAATTATTGTTCTAATTTGTGTCACTGGGCTCTGCATCTTATCGAATTAGATGACAGGGCAAAGGAAGGGGATATGTCACGTTGGTTGCTGAATTGTAGATATTCTATTCCATTTTTATATTCACATTCTGCATTAAGCAAGTTATGTAGTAGAAAACATTGATTTTATTATAAAAACTGATTACCTTCTTTCTCCACTTCAACAATTAAGAGTTCTTGAAGGATCATTTGTGAATGTTAAAGGCGGCGTTGCACAAAATGTTGAGAGTGATCTGATTCAAGAACATTCGTTTTGTAACCAAAAATCATTCATCAAATCACTTGGAGTCAATAAAACTAAACAAGCTATTTCGAGCTGTAGATATGATATCATCCAAATGTGATAAATTTGATAAAACTGTTAATTTAACATCAAAGGGTTCTCGACATTCTAAATGTATTTCTGAGACTGACACACCGATTATTTCAAAGGCTTTACGTAAACTTAGACCATTTAAGTTTACTGAAGGTAGAAAGTGGAATAGATTTAACAATATCAAATCATTACCACTTTCCAAAGAAAAAGTTCCAATGATGAAAGATAGAAGGAATCTTAGTATCAGACGTCTAACAATTAATGGTCAAGCAGGTTTATTTGACGAACAAGAGGCACAAGAAATTGATGAAGACAATTCATATGACTATTTGCCAGCCATAATAGGGTGCCCCACACAGTCAAAATTTGCTCTATTAAAAGTTGAACTTACTACACCGAATGTTCACGCCCAATGATTGATTACATAGGCTAGACATGCAGCACGTGCATAATCCGGTGTATGTTTTATAAATAGCCATCGCGTGACATTTTCAACACGTATATTAACTTTTAAAGCCATAAGTAATATTTAGCTTTTCAATTGTTACAGCAGCTTTAGAAAATTACTTTTGTTTGTTTTTATTTGCTTTATTATTAACTAGACCTTTAGGAGCGGCATCTTTTGGGTTAGTAAAATAAATGTCTCCCAAGCTGCTTTTGTTAGGCAAGAATAGAATACTAGTACAAAATGATTATAGATGTCTTGGTATGCTTTTAATGAATACTGTGGTATAATTGTCAAAATATTTGGAGATATTTATTTATGGAAGGGCACCCTACATATAAATTTTATTGACTTTCTTTATTACAGAATGAACAACATTTATTCAAAAATAGTTCATCTTTTGTAAATCAAAACACTGATAACAAATTATTTCTTAAGCAGGAAGTTTTGCTTTCACAGTATAATATAATATCTTTTGTGATACCAGGGAGATTTGTATATTGTCGTCGCCCCTGTCCGTCCGTCCGTCCACAATTGTTTGTGAACAGTCTACAGGTCACAATTTTTATCCGATTTCAATGAAACTTGAAATATAGGTTTATCACCCCAAGATCTCGGTTCCTTTCGATATTGGCATGTATCGGACTGTAACTTCATGGATTATAGCCCCTGATTGTACAAAAAATCGCTTATTCTAGCATGTGGACCTAATAGAGGTCATAATTTTTATCCGATTTAAAAAAAAAACGTATTATTATATCACCATTACACCCTAAGGCCGGCTGAGTTCGAATTTCGTGAAAATCGGCCCAAAACTGACAGACAAAATGGCCGCCCCTCGTTCTCAAATAGCGTAACAATAAGGTACATCGAGGTTGTGGACCCTATAGAGGTCACAATTTTTATCCGATTTTGTTGAAACTTGAAATGTAAGTTTATAACCCAAAGATCTCGGTTCCTTTCGATATTTGCGCATATCGAATTGTAATTTCCTGAATTATGGCCCTTGATTGTAGGAAAAATCACTTTCTTTTTAGCTTGTTCTCTATCCATCTCTCGAAAATGTGGGCGTATCCTGCCTGGCAGCCGCTGGTTAGCAATGTTCCGGTTACTGAAATACAGTATTGCTTCACATGGCTGCCCTCGTCTTTCAGCTAGGGCTGGGTATCGATAGTGATTTTTACTATCGATAATCGGCAATGAAATGTCGGTCGATAATCGATAGTATCGAAAACAAACTTATTTTCACGGTCGTCATCAAGACTGGATACAGTGTAAGTTCAAAGTTCAAAACCATACGAAGTTGCGAAAGATCGTTTGCTCCTGCCTAAGGAGATTTATTTGGAAAACATTAATAAAACTTGTTATATCACGTATATATACGTAAATTGATGTTGTTTATTATTAAAATAATGCAGCCGTGTTTCCGAATGAAGAAATATCGTAAATAATTATGTTAAGGGACCAAAATGAACTTGTTCCGATTCAAAACATTGCGTACGTGCGCGCGAAAATATCAATATGGCGGACAATTCTGTGTCGTTTCGTGTGCCAATAGAGAACCATTATTCGTATAATATATAAGTAAATTGTTGTTGTTTATTATTAAAATCGTGCAGCCGTGATTCCGAATGAAGAAATTGTATAAATAATTATGTGAAGCGGTCAAAATGATCATGTTCCGATTCAAAACATTGCGTACATGCGCGCAATAATATCAATATGGCGGTCAATTCAGTATCGATTCGTGCGCCAATAGGGAAACTTGTACAAAAAGTAAAATAAAATAAAACAACACAACTACCTGTAAAATGATAAATTTATTTCAAAAATATATTAATAAACGATAACCACGTTTACACATGCAGAAAAATGCTGGACTTATTCTCAAGTCCAAATCAAACAAAAAAACAATTTCTTACAACTTACAAATTTAAACTGACAAATGTTCTCATTAAATGTAACTCTTTTACCATAACATGTTCAAAACGGGTTGTAGATGTTCAAATAAATATGTAAATGATGATTTTGTTATTTTTTGTCCCTTTTCAACTGATACACGGCCACTTTTCAACTGATACACGTCGGTGTATACCCTCCCATTTTCATCAAAGAGTCGAGAAAAAGCATGGGTATATATATATATATATATATATATATATATATATATATATATTACGGACTTTCGGTAAGCCACACGCATTGTATTCTCTGCTAGTGACACTGAGAGGTCATGACAGGTCAAACGAAAAGATTAGGCTTACAGGCACAGTACCCCCCCCCCCCCCTAAAAAACAAATTAGTTAAAGGAGCTAAATCGCTAATATTTGGGACCTAGAAATTGACCCAAATGGGTCGCAACACATATAATAATGTAATCTGATTGTATATAAACCGATTTACATTCAATTGTTTCCGTTTTGACTCTTAATTTCAAATCAGTTATGTCCAGCGAAATAAGGCATGTGTCTCAACCCTATAAAAATTTCTAGCGTCTGGTTATTCCAGTCTATTGAACAGACTCTCCAGTTGAATATGTCTAGCCTCGTTCTTTCTGGTCACTTGTTGCAAATGACGCTAAAACGCACTATGGTACACGATTCGTGTACCTATGGTAAAATGTTTATTTTGTCTTAAATATTGGATATCAGAAGTCTGCCTTTTCCTGGTAAGATCACAACATCAATGTTGATTTGAATTGACACATAATTCGTATTTTCAACGTGTAAGACTTTGGATGTTTTGAGTTAGAGACTTAGCTACTTTAAAGATACATTATGGGAGATTGTTATAGAGAGTTGGCCATTCTTGCTATAACAGTTCAAAAGTAGATGATGAAAGAAGAATATATTGAAAATTTCAGTCAAATTACTTTATTCTGAACATAGTTATCATCGTTGTAATATTTGACTAGAAATGGTAGTGAAATGTGCCTTCACCATGGCCGATCGTTTGATTGACAGGCGTTAACTCCACCTACATATCTCGATTATCAAGTAAAGTTTTCAATGGCATGCGGAAACGCTCTACAGCGGCCTCGCTAAGTACACTCTATCATTTAGCCTCGATCTAACTGACGTATTCTCATCAGGATGCGCCATATTTGAATTAATTAGTAAGTGAAATCCTATTTAAATCCGAGCTGTAGCCGAGCCATCCGTGGGTCTAAAGAGTTGATTTTGGGCTTGTTGTTTAAATAAAGATCTAATTTATAATTTCTATAACATCTGAAGCCTAAATTAAGACTTGCAATAATCAGATTTTGCTCTTGCATAATGTATGTTTAAAGATACATTAAGGGAGATTTTTTTTATAGAGAATTGACCATTCATGCTATAACATTTCAAAAGTAGATGACGAAAGAAGAATATATTGAAAATTTCAGTCAAATTACTTTATTCTGAACATAGTTATCATCGTTGTAATATTTGACTAGAAATGGTAGTGAAATGTGCCTTCACCTTGGCCGATCGTTTGATTGACAGGCGTTAACTCCACCTACATATCTCGATTTATCAAGTAAAGTTTTCAATGGCATGCGGAAACGCTCTACAGCGGCCTCGCTAAGTACACTCTATCAGTTAGCCTCGATCTAACTGGCGTATTCTCATCAGGATGCGCCATATTTGAATTAATTAAAAAGTGAAATCCTATTTAAATTCGAGCTGTAGCCGAGCCATCCGTTGGTCTACAGAGTTGATTTTGGGCTTGTTGTTTAAATAAAGATATCTAATTTATAATTTCTATAACATCTGAAGCCTAAATTAAGACTTACAATAATCAGATTTTGCTCTTGCATAATGTATGTTTAATTGTCCCCCGCCTTTTGGAGAAAGCAGGGGTCTATTAAAATGTTCTGTCTGTCCGTCCGTCACACATTTTGGGACACAATAACTCTCTAATTGAGCTAGAATGGCGTAGGTGTTTATTAGGTCAATGCCTTGACGGAGTTCGAAGATGAGCATTCTCTGCTTAGCGTAAGCAGAGATAAGCAATTTGATTGGTTGATGCTTTGGGACACGGTAACTTTAGTTCTAATTAAGTGGGAATGATGAAACTTGGTGTATAGTTTCATTACACCAATACATCAGGTAAGCAGATCGATAAGCAATTTGATTGGCCGAAACTTTGGAACACAATAAATCTCCTTCTAATTGAGTTAGAATGTTCAAACGTGGTGTTGGTGTTTATTAAGTCAATGCCTTGATGGAGTTTCTGCTTAGGGTAAGCAGAGATAAACAATTTGATTGGTTGATGCTTTGCGACACGGTAACTTTAGTTCTAATTAAGTGAGAGAGATGGAACTTGGTGTATAGTTTCATTACATCAATACCTTGACTAAGGTCGATATTGAGCATTTTCTGCTGAGGGTATGCATAGCGATAAGCAATTTGATTGGTCGAGACTTTGGAACACAATAACTCTCATTCTAATTGAGTTAGAATGTTCACACTTGGTGTAGGTGTCTGTTAGGTCAATGTCTTGATGGGGTTCGAGGATGAGAATTTTCTGCTGAGGGTAAGCGGAGATAAGCAATATGATTGGTTGATGCTTTGGGACACGATAACTTTAGTGTATAGCTTTATTACATCAATATCTTGACTAAGTTCGATAATGAAAATATTCTGCTGAGGGTAAGCAGAGTGATAAGCAATTTGATTGGTCTTGACTTTGGAACACAATAACCCTCCTTCTAATTGAGGTAGAATGTTCAAACTTAGTGTAGGCGTTCATTAGGTGAATGCCTTGATGGAGTTCGATGATGAACATTGTCTGCTAACGGTAAGCAGAGATAAGCAATCTGATTGGTTAATGCTTTGGGGCATGATAACTTTGGTTATAAAGAAGTGAGATCGATGAAACTCCGAATATAGATTCATTGTATCATTAACTTGACTAAGTTCGATGGTGAGAATTTTCTGCTTAGGCCAAGGAACGATAAGCAATTTGATTGGTCAAGACTTTGGAACATAAGAACTCTGCTTTTAATTGAGGTAGAATGTTTAAACTTGATGTAGATGTTCATTAGGTGTATGTCTTGACTAAGTTCAATGATGATTAACATTTCGAGTTGAAGCTAGGCAGAACTAATCAGTTTCATTGGTCGATGGTTTGGGACAAGATAATCCTGCGTCAGTAAGTGAGAGAATATGGGTAACAGGGAACACAGACTTGTTGTTAACAGCTTTAATCACTGACAGACCAAAACATACGGTCACAATCAAAACATGGCGCTCGTTATTTATATATATATACTCCGCGCAGGCGCGCAAGTTACACTGGACGCAAGTGTCTATAACAATGTTAACACTATGCAGACTACTGTACTGGCGCTGATTCTATCTGGTAGAGGGGTGTGAAACTTAGTGTACAGGTTGATTGCTCGATACTTTTGAAAAAAATAAATGTGTGATTAATTAATGTGTCATCTATTTATTTTGGGATTTCGGCGGGGGACATCAGCCTCACTGTTGGCTTGTTTTATTTTTAATATGATGAATATGATGATGAAATCAATGAAGCGATGATCAATATACGAGTAGCCTACAGTAAGACGTGTTTTCGATCTACGTGTTTTCGCAGGCGAAAAAGTCGGTCTACTGCAAATGTAATGGGACCGTATCAACGTAACCGGCGAAAACGCGTTCATGGAAAACAGGCCTAAAGGTAAATATGGGTATTATATTTATAATACAAACATATTCTAGAACAAGCGGTTGCCATGCAAGACACGCCCACATTTTGCAAGAAATGGACAGCGAACGATAAAAAAAATAGATTTTTTGCACTATCAGTGGCCATATACCAGGAAGTTACAGTCCGATACGCTCAAGTACCGAAAGGAACACAGATCTTTGAGATATAAACCTCTAGAGGGTCCATAACCTTGGTAATACATACTTTTACATTATTCATATTTGCGTACGTGGAGCGACCATTTAGTTGGGCAGTGTCGGTCCGATTTTCACGAAATTCGAACGGTTATATATTTAAACAATTTTCTAAATCGGATAAAAATTGTGACCTCTAGAGGGCCCACAAGCGATTTGTCGTACCATCAGGGATAGATCTATTTGATAAGGCCAACTTCAAGATTGGTCAAAGACCACGAGATGTAAACTATGGATGGATAACGTTGCCAATATTATTTCAATGTTCACTGTACAAACTGCATATGTCAGCAGTTCAAAATACGTATTTTACTTTTATCGCTTGATAAAGGATACCACTCCGAAATGTGCATCGCGATATAATCGAGGAACGACCCATCTATATTACATGTAAGATTCTTTTTCTCTCTTTATATTTGTATGTATTTTTATTTTTATATCTGTTAATAGTTTTAAATTGAACAATTGACATTACACAATATACTATACTGTGTAATTAATAAACCTCAAAGTTCAAACGATTTCCCTTTGTTTCATACGTGTTATATTTCTAGTTTCATTCCGTTACGTTACCAGTACATATTGTGAAATCAGTACACGCTTGAGCACGAGCTCTTCTACCAATCTACTCACATACGTCGAATATCTAACCTTGTCTCTCTGCTAATTTACTTTTTGTCTCGCATTTTCCATTTCTTATAACAAATACCAGAGTAAACAAATACTGCACAACATTCTATATTGATACATTTTATCCCCCCCCCCCCTCTTCTCTTCAATCTCTACTGTATCTCGTCTTTACAGCTTTCTTATCTTGTCCCATTTGCACGTCCACACAAGCAGTTTTTTCCCCCAACCCCACCACTACTGGAACATGGATAGGCCCCGCACCAGACGCCCACTCCTTCCCACGCCAACTCAACTACCAATGGAATGGCCACAGCTACGAAGCAGATTCCAACCACCACCAGGCTTCCACCAACCACCACCAGGCTTCAACCGACCACCACCAGGCTTCAACCGACCACCACCAGGATTCCACCAACCACCACCCGGATTCCGCTACCAGTACCAACCAAGTCGACAACCAAATCAGCACCAACCAAGTCGACAACCAAACCAACCAAGTCGACAACCAAACCAGCGCCAACCAAAACGACAACCAAACCAGCGCCAACCACCCCCAGAAAATGCAGGTGTCGTGAAAGCCTTCTTTCAGGTCCTCCAATGCCTCCACCACTTGACCATTATGGAGAGTCAGGAGAATGGAACACCAACCAGAAGTTTCACTTGGAAGATCCAAGACCTGAATAAGTTCGTGAAGCCGGCCATGAAGACGCCTACCATAGCCACTACCATTGAGACATTGAACTTGAAATGGGCCAAGGACGTCGCCTCATCCCTGTCGAGACACTACCGAGCCATGCTAGCGGAGAAACTGGAGTACTTGAAGTCACGTCACTTTTCCAAAGATGCTGTACAAGAGTACTCTAGCCACGCCCTAGCATGGGCCAAGAAGTCCTACGGCAAGCGACTTCAGGATAGTGTGAAGACAGAGTTCCACCGCCTACTGTCCACGGTCTCTAAAACTGTCACGCCCCCTCCCCCATCACCCATGCACATTACGCACAACCTTCTCCGGGACACACCAAAACGATACACACCCAACAAGAGAAAACTATCCCTGGAGAAGGCACTTGCATTAACACTCCCTCGAAGCGTGCAGCTAGATCAACCAGTTCGCCCCGGGCTGTGTCTGGCTCACCTACTTCCTCGGGATCTATATCGCCACTAAACGCGCTTGTCGACTGTCTGTCCCCTAGATCGCCCATCATTCCTAACCCTAGAATCGCCACCAGATCTTCCACCAGATGTAGGCGATCACTCAACCTATCCCTAAAGAGACCTCACAGCTACAAAGGTAAAGACGAGAAGGATTTATGGTTCCTACCACCCGTCATGGCAAAGACCCTGGTTATTGGATCCTCTAACCTGGCTAGGATTGCATCCTTCGTCGGGGACTGGGAGATCCATAGCTACTCTGGAGCCAAGATCAGCCACATCAGACAGATACTCCAGAACTACATGGGTCCTGCACCAGAGGAATTAGTGATACACGTCGGGCTCAACAACAGGGAGGAAAGTGGACCAAGGATACACGAGCAGATGCTAGATCTACTCAAGGTGACCAGAGCAGCTTTCCCAACAACCAAGCTCTTCGCCACACAGATCCCCACTTCTTCCCGACTCCGACAAGAAAATCCGATCGCCTACCAAAACATCACCAGCTACAACCAACTGATCTCCACTGCACCTTCACCAAACGCCACCACATTACCAACCTTCAAGGGCAAAATAGAACTGAAAGGTAACGACGCAATCCACTGGAGCCCAGACACGGCCAGAGAGATCATCAACTGCTGGATGAGGAATTTAAACTAGGATTAGGGAAAAGGAATGAGAAGCCGTCTTTAGGACAGACAGTTGTCAATTTGAGCGACAGACTTCTCAACCCCCTAGAAATGAACATTCTTGATAAAGGCCTTAAATTCATCCCAACCCTCACAATAACATCCATAGACCCCATCACCCAGGCAACCGATCGCTTCCAAAGAACACTTTCGTTGACTTATTTTTTTAGGAACAAACCCGGCAGAGGTAAAAAATTATTCACAGCAAAATCCACATGGAAACCACCTAAAAAGTCATTATCACCAGCCATCCTAAAAACTTTCGACGAAATGAATATAGAAATATCATCCATTCAACCACAGTCACAAAAACCAAATCTCAACCGAGCAACTAAAACGGCATTAAACACCCTTAAAAAGGACAAAAACATAATAATTAAGAAAAGCGACAAAGGCTCGTGTTGTGTCATAATGAATCGTGCAGACTATATCTCAGAGGCAGAAAAACAATTAAGTAATCCTATACATTACACTAAATTAGACCAACCCATCTTTAAGGACACCGCAAATTTAATAAACACCATCTTATATGAATTGCAGGATAAGGAATACATAACAGCAAAACAATATGATTATCTATCTGCTAAATCTGACTGCCGACAAAGACATCTGTATACACTACCAAAAATACATAAAAATCCAGAAACAGAATGGTTTATACCTAATAAAATACCCAAGGGACGCCCAATAATATCAGACTGTGGCAGCGAATCATACAACGTATCACAATATATAGACCATTTCTTATTACCCCTAGCATGCCAACACCCATCCTACCTTAAAGACACTAACGATTTCATTCAGAAAATCAAACAGTTAAGAGTCCCCGAACACACCGTTTTAATATCCATCGACGTACAAAGCATGTACACGAACATTGATAATAACACAGGTATTGAAGCAGTTAGGAAAGCATTTCTTAGGAACCCGCAAGCATCCAGGCCGGACGAAGAAATCCTCAAACTACTCAACATTTGTCTGAGGAGGAATGTCTTCGCTTTTAACGACCAAGTATACCTTCAGTCTTCCGGAACTGCGATGGGAAAACGATTTGCCCCGAGTTATGCAAATCTCTTCATGGCGGAGTGGGAAAGGGAAGTTCTGCCACTCTGTCCATTAAAACCAGATTTCTATGGGCGGTTTTTAGATGAGGTTTTCATAGTCTGGACCTACACACTAGACGAATTTTGGACGTTTTTCAACATTCTGAACAATCATCATCCATCTGTCAAATTAACCGCAAATGTAAGCCATAACAGCATAGATTTCCTTGATACTACCGTTTTTAAAAGTAACAACACCAAAATCACAGGCCAATTGGAAACTAAAGTATTTTTCAAAGAAACCGACACACATCAATTATTGTTCAAAAGCTCCTTTCACCCAAAACATACATTCTCTGGCATCATAAAATCTCAGATTCTCCGTTTTCATAGGATATGTACTCAGAAGACCGAATTTGAGTCAGCATGTACATTGGTATTTAGCAAACTAAGGGAAAGGGGATACTCCAAACGCTATCTACGACGTATAAAAAACAACACTCTAGCTGAGCTTGCCGCCAAAGAAACAAATAATATACAATCAGCACATAAAACCAAAATTTGTGGCCATCCAAGATGTCAAACATGCAAAATCTTAAACATATCCGACCATTTCCATAACAAAACATCTGGCACAAAATTCCCAATATTAGACCAACTTTCATGCAGTAGTTCAAACATAATTTATCTAATCTCATGCAGAAAATGTGACCAGCAATACGTAGGGGAGACTCAAAATGCACTTAGGGAAAGAATTAACGGTCACCGGTCTGACATAGTCACCAAAAAAGACAAACCTGTCTCAATTCATTTCAACCAACCAAATCATGACATTTCAGATCTCATTGTCACGCCAATAGAAAAGACCAAGAGCGACTTTGAAACTTCAGAAGAAATTAAAACGTTTAGGCTAACAAGAGAAAAATTCTGGATTGACAAATTGAAAACAACAGCCCCCCTAGGTTTGAATATTCATACGGCTAGCGCAATAGCTCCTTTTGTAGTTCCATTTAGCGCAACAGCAGCAAGTGCGTCCAAAATCATCAGAAAACACTATACTGATCTCCAAGAAAATCACCCGAAAATATTCACACAGAAACTTATAATTGCATATTCTAAAAATAAAAATCTGAACGACATCCTAGTGCACAGTAAATTAGATCAAATAAGACCAGTCTCCACCCTGACCCAAAACAAACCATATATCAAATCCTATGCCTAACCGTTAGTAATTAAAATCAATTAGATATAAGAATCCCTAGCCGTAACCCGGTGATGTGGAACAAACACGATTTTTTTTTAGAGAGCCTCAAATTTATTTTCTTTTTTCTTCAGAAACAAGAATACCAGAAGCACCACCCAAGGAAGACCATCAGCGCCACCAACACCAATAAACAGTGAAATCGACTTTGTATATAAATCTAATGTATTGTATGTATTTTAATAAAACTAGGAAATATCACGAACTAATTTTTCATCATCCTAGGTCAGTGCTTATGTGGAGACTTAACCTCTCCCCCCAAATTCTTAAACCTAACCTAAATCTCGCCAACAATAACGTGCCCTAACCTTATTTACATCTCAGCTACCCAGACGAAAATTCAATTGGCTTTAACAAATAGATCTAGTCGTGCAACCAGACAGTTACGTTCGAACATGGAAAGGAACTGAGATCTCTTTGGCAAATAACCGTAAGTTTCCTCAAAATCGGATAAAAATTGTTACCTCTAGAGTGCCCACAAGCTAAAAACATGATTTTTCGTACAATCAAGGGTCATAATCCATGAAGTTACGGTTAGATACAAGTCATGCCATTGTAGAAAGGAACCGATATCTTTGTGATATAAATCAATATTTCAAGTTTCGTCAAAATCAGATAAAAATTGTGACCTGTAGAGTGTTCACAAGCACATCGTGGACGTCCGGGCAGACAGGGAGGACGACAATATACGTCCACGTGGCAAACTGGGGAATGCTCACTAGTCCGCGGGTTCATTAGTCCACCGATATCTATTATTATAAAGGTTAGGGATGGGTTAAGTTAGGGTTCATTAGTCCATCGATATTTATTATTATACCTATATCTATAGTATTTCTTATAGCGGCGGACTAGTGAACCCCTCTCGGCAAACTATATTTTAATAGATTTGAAATCTTGTCTGAGAATTCTAAAAGGAGTCATCGCACAAATATTCAAATTGGTTAAGTCAATTCGAACAGATTTATTGGGTTTCTTTTTTCAATGTCAATAAAATTCAATAGAATTTTATTTTTTGGTTTGTCTTCTTTGTTAAAACAATGTTAATTTAGTGAAATAAACTAATATTGAAATATATACAAAGAGATAGGGGAAATATATGTTTTTGAATGGTTAATAGTTTCTAGAAATTTGAAAAGCACCAAAATTGATCTTTTTATTTGTATCGAATAGTAGGCCTACACAAATACTGATTCAGAATATTCGAAAAGTAAACTGATCATTGGATGTGACCACTATTAAAATGACATGGTATATAATATATAATACAGATTTATGTTGTACCATGAACAGAATACTGTTAGTGAGCTTTTGGCGAACACTTTTAGTTTTTAATTTTATATTGTGTAATCTTACAATGTGATGTAATTTGAAAATTTTCCTACCACAATTTTTACTCAATCATAGTAATGGTTGTCTATGCCCGAATGTGTATTATCTACATGCGAATTTAACTCGAGAACATCTACACCCCCAACTTCTTATAACACAGCAGCCTGCAATTTGAATGTAACATGGTACCGTTATGAGATGGTGAATTTATCGGCAATATACACCATAAAATTTCTTTGTCAAGTTATTCTAACCCGTCTTATGTCCGAATGTGTATCATCTATGTGCGAATTTAACTCGAGAACATCTACGACCCTAACTTCTTATAACACAGCAGCCTGCAACTTTAGCAAAATATAATCAGTAGCATAATTTATTACTAATGGAACTAAAAACATAATAATTTGCTGTTTAAAGGCTTAAATGATTAGCCGAAATTCGGTTGTCTTATCGGCGCCCAATCTGTTCTTGTAATCCATTTAGTTGTTTAATGTGGTTCCTTTTTATGGCACCCTTAGCAGACAAAGGTGTTGTTCTAATGCATTTCTGATTCACTTTACCATATGACAGGCATCCATTACTACCCATAGTCTGCCTATGTGTGATTCATGACAATTGAAAGGATGTCTTGGGGATCTTGCGGATGGTATTCAAAGATATACAACTGGCAGTAGTTTTTTTGTTGGTTTTTTTTATGTCCATAGCAGTTATATCTCATAACAACCTGTCATGACGTCACCATAGGTTGATATATTCGGTTCATATCAACCGCTGATGACGTCATGACATCAATATTTCATATCAACCGCTAATGACGTCATCTCAGGTTGATATATTCGGCTCATATCAACCCCTGATGACGTAGATGATCGAAATAATACAAAGAACACAGAAATAAATTTTTATTCTTTTGACAATTAAAAATTCTTATTTTACAGTTTGTAGCATTCGGGACCGAAATAGACGGCGTACTTATCGGCATATTTAAATCGGTGATCCATACTCCATGTCTAAGATATCTTTCAGAATTTTCTTTCCGTCAACATTTTCATTATTTCTCCACACACTCCAAGACTTGAAAGTATTTATCGCCCAAGAGTTCCTTTGTAAAGTATTTTTGGGTACAGTCCACTTAAAACAGCCGGTCAAATCCATCTCTGAACATACCGAAAACCTTCGATCACGGTTCACTGTCAGAATTATCGGAAAAGATTGCCTTTTGATCCAAATTTTCGTCAGGCGTTAAAATACAATTATTTTGAATTAAAAATGGACATCCAAAACATATCATTTTATTAAAATCAAAAGAAATTGATGACGGGATATAAAATGAATGATAAAAGGATGATTATGAATATAAAAACGTGTTTATGGCTGGTGGCTAGCTTCGACCTGGCACCTTCCTATATCATTGTTTAAGGATAAATTGCTATTATACAACAGAAACATTTGACATTTCATACCCGTAGCAAATTAAATTCAAAATCTTCACGAAATAATTTTTGCAAATTACTTATAATTCCAGCTTTGTGGGTCACAAAGATCTCGGTTCCTTTTGACATTCGCGCATATAGGACAGTAACGTCCTGGAATATACCCCCTGATTTTAGCTTGTAGACCCTTTAAAGGTATGTAATACCAAGGTTGTGGACCCCCTAGAGGTCACAATTTTTTTACGATTTTGCTGGAACTTAACCTATGTTTATATCCCAAAGATCTTGGTTCCTTTCGACATTCGCGCATATCAGGCCATAACTTTCTGAAATAGTTCTTGATTGTACGAAAAATCACATTTTCAGCTTGTGGACGCTCCGATTTTAAAAACTGTTTAACTTTTTATCCCCGTTACGCCATAATGAAGGTTAAATACGAAGTTTGGGAAAATCGAAACCAAACTGCCCGACAAAATGACCGCTCAGGCCATAACTTTCTGGATTATGGCCCTTGATTGTACGAAAAATCACATTTTCAGCCTGTGGAACTTCTGGAGGTCACCATTTTTTATCCGATTTTAAAAACTGTTTAACTTTTTTATCCCCGCTACGCCATAATGAAGGTCGAATACGAAGTTTGGGAAAAACGAAACGAAACTGCCCGACAGAATGACCGCTCATTGTACGAGCTCCTGGGGGATCACGATGGCTAAGTGGGTAAGACGCTGGTTCGGGAAAATCGAAACGAAACTGCCCGACAGAATGACCGCCCATTGTACGAGCTCCTGGGGGGGTCACGATGGCTAAGTGGGTAAGACGCTGGTTCGCTAGCCTGGAGGTCGGGTGTTCGATCCAAGTCGTAACGTAAAAATTTATAACTCCTATTGACAGAATATGTACAGAATAACAATGTAAACAAAATATAGGATAATGTTAGTTGCTTATAATTTCTTCCTACACAAATATAACGCTATTTCACTTCAAAAGGTATATGGTAACGTAAATCAAACTGTACCACACCGATGATATGAAAGCGCTTTCTCAACACTGTAAAAACTGACATGACCTCTAGTTTTGTTTTATTGAACTCGCTGTAATAACAACATTATTTAGGTTACTTTTAACTATTTTATAGTCAGTAAACAAAAAGTTAATATCATTTGACGCCTCATGAACTGAGCTCTATCAACGATAGTAGCGGCAAAACGACAAAAGTTACTACAGATCAGTTTGAACATATATATTTAGTGTGTATTAGGAAACATGGCATATATGTTTTCTATATTATATCGATCTCCGTCATTAAATATGAACACCGGGCTAAATTTTCCAGAAGGTTCCGGTCTAGAATATTACTCTAGTTAACCCATATTTCATCTGGTGGTTGTGGCCACTTAAACATTGCTTTCGATGCTTGCATGAATGAAACATTAACATCATCCTAATCTACTTCTGAAACAACTCCAATAAACCATTTTTTTTTTATCGAATATACATGCTACCTGTTGGAAACGATTATTCGAATCAACATTTTCAGCAACTATATCATTATCCGTAGTATCAGGAACTGATTTTCACTGTTTCTCTTCGTCCCTGGCTGTGGTATTCTTGTAATCCAAAAAATACAAGTCCCAATGGTTGCAAACCTCACCAATGAGACAGGACAGTAACAAGACGTTTCCCTGGCATTTATGGATCTGGTGTGGTTGCTAGATACTGCATGGTACTTCATTGTTCCTTTGATTGGTTTTATTTTGAGACTAGAGGTCACTTCCAGTTTCTGTTGAAACGTGTCTCTTCCTAACCACAGAAATATAACTTCACGCATGGTCGAATTTGATGCCCAAGCAAATAAATCAGCAACATCTTGGATTACTGCTGCACCCATTTTGATAGCTTCCTCTCCGAAACATTTATTAGCTCCTCCTAAGCCGCCACGCGGACCTTTACCGTGCCCCGCTTCGAAAAAGTTCAATCGTGCTGCGACATGGAACAATTCAACATGATGAGCATTTAGATGAAATATATGCTTATGTCTGTATTAGCTTGGTGGACTATCTGTCCAGTAATGAATATATTCAATATTTGGGTCTATCTGCTTCAATTGTGGTACAAGGATGTCAAGGATAGACCTAACAGTGCTCGTATTATGGGCAAGTTCATTAAAAATAACAACATAACTTTTGTGTTGAAGACTTCCATCCACTTTGAAATAGGCTACAGCTGGGTGAAGAGTGACAGTTGTCTGGTGCCAGTATGCCCCCTGAATTTCATCAATGCTCCTTTAAACTTCTCATCTGTTGGTACTGTTCCTTTGTTCTGTAAACATGCTTACGAAACTTTTCCAATTCTGTTTTTATAATTCCAATAAATTCTGATTTCATTAAATTTACCAATTTCATTTTCTTTATATTCTTTACACCACCAACTTGCTTTCATGTATTGTAATTAATTTCTTTGTTGTCTGGTATTATTTTAGTTAATTCATCAATATTGGCGTTTAAATCTAGATTTCGTTCAGGGATGTCGCTTACTGGTATAGAAAGTTTATGAAGGCATTGCATCTTAAGTGCCATATTCTGGTGGCGGTTACAGAGACAGGTCTGTTTGCTGGTGAATTTAACTGTAAAACTATTTTTCGGACGCAGCGGACAAAAGGTTGCTAAGCAAAGTACATAGGTTGGGTTCTTGGTTAAGAATTTCCGGTGAAGATTTCCTCTTACCCGGATTTGTTTTACTGTTGTCGTTTCTATTAGAGAATTCGGTAACTTCTTTTTGACATCTCATAGTTACAGATTTTCGAATAGTCACTGTTTTATCCGCATACTTTGAGATGGTGACTCTGCTCAGTCCAGTGCTTTGACTAACACCCTTCAGACATCGATATTTTTAACAACTTTCCCGGCTATGAAATTAAGAAAAGACGACTTATTCTTTTGTCTAACTTTAGATATCTCATAAATCAATACATTATCAATAAGTAGTTGACGTCTTACAGATTTATCCAACCTCGTGGGTTTTCTCCGGGTTCTCCGGTTTCTTCCCACTGCTAAAGACCCCTACGCGCAAGCGAATTATTGAAATAAAAAATTAAACCATATTGTTAGTCCCGAAATGACCTAGTTTGTGTCGAGTGGACTTTAAACCCCATTAATCTCTCTTACAGAGTTAGCCCTTTTGGGAGTGATGTTTAATGATTCTACCATCGAGTTGGTCTTTGAGTTAGGGGTAATGGCAGCCAACGGTTTCCTAACGCGAGACATTTTATTTCGCAATCTTTCAATTACTTTCTGATTCTTCTTGCATTTCTTATTGAGATTTTCTATTTTATTGTCGGCTCTTCCAGATCTTCTCTTCGCTCTTCCCATAGCCTTGGCTATTTACTATCAATCGGGAATAATTATAACCACTTTCGGTTAAATCTTCACTATCTTCATTCTGTTCTTGATCACGATCTGTTCCTTATAGATGCAATTTTGTTTCGTTTCTTTCTTTCTGTTCCGTCAAACTAATCGATGTATTATAGTACTTCATCACTCTACATGTTTCTTTAAAAAGATATTTATTACCCCTCTAAAGTTTTTTTCCCGTTCCCGGTAGGCCTTTTGGATTTCTGCCCTTGTCTTCGCCATGGGAACCTGAAAAAAATCAACAAGATATTTACGTTACTCTTTACGTTAGTCTAGTTTAATAGCGAAAACTATGTAGTGTGAAAAATAATCCATTTTTAGGAATATACACGCAACTGACTCTGTATGTCTTGTTTCATTATTTCTGGATGGTTGGATTGCCACGTGAACACTCGTTTTGCAATGACATTTATTATATTTTTTTTTTTAAATTCCCTATCAATAAATGTACCGATATGTTGCTTGTTTCTTGAAATATAACACATTTTTATATGTCCACAGGCATATACAAATTTGTAATACAATTAACCCCGTTTTAAAAGCCGAGTTTGAATTTTGGCAACAGTTCTTAATGTCACCGTGTATGGCTGAATTATTTGTATTATCCTGTACATTATAGGTAAAATGTTGGAAGATACATGTTAAATGAAAGCAATATAAATAGGATACACTTGAAGGCGGGTGTTTTTATGCGCCCACATTTTCATGTGGACGTATTATGCCGTCACCCATGTCCGTCCGTCCACAATTTGTTTGTGGACACTCTACAGGTCACAATTTTTATCCGATTTTGACGAAACTTAACATAAAGGTCTATCTCCTAAAGATGTCGGTTCCTTTCGATATTGGCATGTATCGGACCATAACTTCATGGATTATGGCCCCTGATTGTACGAAAAATCACGTTTTTAGTTTGTGGACACTTTAGCTGTCACAATTTTCACCCGATTTTGATGAAACTTGAAATGCATGTTTATAACCCAAAGACCTTGATTCCTTTCGATATTCAAGCATATCAGAAAAAATCGCATTTTTAGCTTGTGGTCCCTCTAGAGGTCACAATTATTATCGGATTTAAAAAAAAAACGTTTGAATACATCACCGTTACACCATAATGTAAACATCTGGTATATCAAGGTTGTGGGCCCTCTAGATGTCACAATTTTGATCCGATTTTGATGAAACTTGAAATACATGTTTATAACCCAAAGATCTTGCTTCCTATCGATATTCGCGCATATCAGATCGTAACTTCCTGAATTATTGCCCTTGATTGTACAAAAAAAATCACGTGTTTAGCTTGTGGTCCCGGTAGAGGTCACAAGTTTTAAAACAAAAACATGTGAAAATATCACCGTTACACACTAAGATCTTGGTTCCTTTTGATAATCGCGCATATCCGAACGTAACTTCCTGGATTATGGCCCCTGATTGAAGGTTGAATTCGAATTTCTTCGAATTTCGGGAAAATCGAAATGAAAATGCGGAACAAGATGGCTGCTCTTTGTACGCAAATTGTGTAAAAGTATATATGTAATACGAAGTTTGTGGACCCTCTAGAGGTCACAATTTTTATCCGATTTTGATGGAACTTAAAACATATCTTTATATCCCAAAGATCGCAGTCCCTTTTGATATATGCGCATTTCAGACCATAACTTTCTGGATTATTGCCACTGATTGTACAAAAAATCTCGTTTGTTTTTAGCTTGTTCTCTATCCATCTCTTGCAAAATGTGGGCGTATCCTGTCTGGCAGTGCCTGATAATATGTCGCTGTCGTAAAGAAATGCTTGGCGTCATTAACGTAAATACCGTTTTTTGAACTTTCATGTCATTGTGTAGTGTTGTTTCAAGTAAATAAACACTGATTAACATAATATTTTTTTTTAAAATGACCAATGTCTTTGATACAGAATTATCAAACTGTACAGATTCAACTTTTTATATAAAATATAATGATGTAAACAGGAGCGACAGTAAATGCTCACTTTTTGTGAGAATGGGCCTAATATCTGCTGATGTCCCTCCTCCTCTAGGAATGTCGGTGCTGAAAAGTAAGACGATAATTCCGATTTCATTTATGTTATGTCACATAAATAAGACAGCTTTGTTGAGTTGATGCCTTATACTAAAACCTTTGATATTTGTAATCTAACTATATGGAATTGGCGTACAAGATTATCAACTATTGATCGTATCAAGTCAATGTAATGGTTAAAAAGTCCACAGCATGTTTCTAAAATATGGTTATTAAAAATGAAGATATCAAAATGCCCAGCATTTGATAAAACTCTGGTCTGTAGTTCCAAAGAAGACTTTTTAAGTCAAACTTCTAATGTGCTTTTCATTTCACGCAGTAATCCGTTTGATGTAATATAAAGGCCCCCTTTGTTTCTTAAAACTTAAAAGAATATAAGAGTTTTGATTTTCTGGATTACACGATAATCATGGTTGAGTTTAAATTTCGTTAATCCGGACCGAAAGTTACCGTCAAAATGGTCGCTCAATTTTTATCCGATTAAGATGAAACTAACATGTTTTAAGAACCAAAAGACATTGGACGAGTTTGAGTTTTGATTCTGGTGCACCGAAGGCGACCCGCGCGCCGAAGGCGCGTCGCAGGCAGGGGGTCTGGGTGGGTTCTCCCCCCAGAAAATTTTTGAAATTTGACAACGGGAAACGCGTTTTGCAAGCACTTCTGGGAGAAATCTAGGTATCATATTTTCCAAATTTATGCTGCTATTTTGACTATAAGACATACTACTGTACTACACAAGACACTCATGACAGGTCTGCTTAATATAATGCTAATACAATGTATTTCTATCCAAATAATAAATTGCATCTTATACATATCGAGGCATGAATACATGTATGAATCTTTAGTCTCTATGAGACATGATACTAACACAAAAATGCAGGAAATGCAATTATGCTATCAGCACCACCGATTGTTTTAATCAAAGACCATTTCACTTTAAGGTGACAGACATTTGCACGTCAGCATAATATATTTTACTAATCGTTGTGTATGTATGATTTTTCGCGTGAAAATTAGAGCTCTCAGGGGGGCCCGCTTATACGGGACACCGTCCTCCTAAACTCCCTGCCAGCACGCCCCTGGGTTAGGCCCCCTTTCCGAGAACACCGCGATAAAGGCTTTTTGTTAACAGTTTCTTTTTCAAATTTGGTTTGAGGTTTTGGGGTCATGAGATAAAGAACCCTATCGATAATCAGTGTCCCGCGACCTTTGGTTCCAGAGATATGCCCCATTGGCCGAAAATTTTGTGAGTGCGATAGAGGCCATAGTTTTAACCGATTTTTTTTCAGGTTTGGTCTGACGGTTTGGATTCATGAGAGGAAAGTCAGCGTTCCACAATCTTCCGTTCTAAGTTACCCCTCTTTGCCGAAAACCTGAACGAGGTAGAGCTACAGTGTTTAATGGGTTTATTTTAAATATGGTGTGTGGCAATGAGGTCATGAGAGGACAAACCCTATCGATTGTCCGAGATCCGTGACATTCCGTTCCGAAGTGACACCCCCACTCCTTTTTCGAAAACCTTGTGAACGTGCACATAATTTTCGATGGACACCACAGTCACAAGACTTTAGCTGCTATTGAATACTGTAGAGACAACGGAATAGAATCGGTAACATTACCACCCCACTTACCCACAAGATGCAGCCTTTAGACAGGTCATATTTTAAATCATTGAAGTCTTCATATAACTCCGCTGCCGATGAACGGATGTTGGAAAATCCCGGGATACGTCTGAGTGTTCATGAAGTACCTAGACTAACGACTAAGGCCTTTCTATCATCTGCTTCTCAACCCAAAGCTGTAAATGGATTTGGAGCCTGTGGGTTATTGCCGGCGATTTCAAACATTGTCAATGAAGATGATTTTGCTCCGTCACTCGTTACGGGTGAAGGCCAGCTTAATACTTCACAAGTACCACAAATTTTGCCTGGTCCTAAACAGCACGTTTTTCTATCGTTTAATGTTTTAGAAACTGAACTTTCGACAGCTACACCCCATAAGTCGCCTATATATGCAGTTCCACAAAATGTTGAAAGTGATGGAACAACTCCACTGATAGCGAGCGACGTTGTCTTCGAATCGACACCATCTGAATCTGAAACACAAGAAATGGAACTTATCCGAATAAGAAGTGACGACAGGTGCCTTTTCCGAAGCTTAGTTGTTGGAATTGATTCCCAACTTCATCACGCTGCAAGAAAAGACGATGGTTCTCTTCAGAATAAAATTTTAGATTTGTCAGAACGCATTCAAGCCGATGGTCTAAGGTCCTTGGTCACATCATCAATGTGTGATGACTACAAAAAAAAAATATATAAAAGGCTTAGTTTGGATACTGTTAACGCCGATATGCCAAGTCATTTACAATACTCGTCTATAGAAGACAGAATTGATTCCATGGCAGAATAACTATCTATGGCTGGAGAGCTGGAAATTATTACAGCAAGTAAAGTTCTGAAATGACCCATTCGCATTTATAGGGATGGTAATATGATTGCCAGATATGGAGAAGAATTTCAGAATCCATCGTATGCACAATTTTCAAAAGTTACGATTGCTTGTTACCAATCACAGAAAGTCTTGAAAAGGTTGTTTTCAATGTGCCTACTCCCACAACTAACAGTAATATTAATTTTAATGACGAATCATTGATAGTCTCATCCGATCCACATGTAACAAAAACAGCCTATAACCAAGAAATCCTGGAAATAATACAAGAGCTTTCACTAACTCCTAAGATAAAGGCCAAGCGACCCAGAACAAGGAAGGTCGAATCCGCAGGTTCAGTGCCAAAAGTGTCATAATTAGGCACACGACGATTGTACGACTGGTACTCCAGAATTTCTATGACCAAATTGTGATTCCGATGATGACTTCTAGGCGATTAAACCATTTAAATTTCCGGTTCACAGTACACTGTATGGTGTATGCCTGTCTTCATTAGTCCAGTCGGAGCAGAACAGTAGGACGTTAAACCACATTTTATTTCATTTCATTTCTTTTAAGTACTTCAATATATGCAAACAAAAGTGTATCTAATTCAAATGATATTTAAACTAGCCTAATGTTGATGAAATTAAAGCAAAGTTGATCAAATATCGTCAGTGACAGGAGAAAATTAGACAACTTCGCATCCCAGAGAGAGACAGAGAAATGGGGTTTAACGTCCAATCGACATAAACTGGGTCATTTCGGGACTAACATGGTTCAATTTCATTGAAATAATTCGCTTCAATCTTTGGCAGTGGGGGCGGGGGGAGGGCGGAAGAGAAAACCCACAAGGTTGGACAGGCGACCCTACTCCTTGTCACGTACACAACCGGGGAATGGAGAAAACAACGGGAGTTGACTCAATGACAAGACCACATGATACAACACGCACGCGCTAACCATTCGTTAATCCACCCCCCCATAATAATTATAACAACATGTATGAGATACAATACAATTAATACATAGACAAAATTTCACACACTGCACCTTTAACAATTCAATAGAAATAATAAACATGAGCTTGGCCCGATATAACCCATTTGGTTAATAAACCCCATTTCAATTAATTTTCATTCCACTCTATATGTACAAAATAAATATAGCACATAATATAATAACATACAAGATAGGTTGCAATATTTGTAAATAGATGAGGGTTGTCTCTTTAAACTTTGATCATGATGGTGCAGGAAGCCTACTATGGGCGGCCTGCCCTGCTTAAAAGGCATTTTGCCCCGTGTGTGGGGTATTCCGCCCAATTTGATGTTTTTCGTATTTTGCTCATAAGTTTACTAATAAACACAACCCGAAAAATGTATGTTAAATAACAGAATATCATCATTAGGCTAGTTTGATATAATCCTGAATTGGTTTCAGAAGGTTGAGAAATATGAATTGGACAGGGAGTTTCCCTTAAGGTAGGCGCTTTACCCCACGTTACTCTATTTCAACATTTAAAAGTAATAAAATCTTAAAAAATCAATTCGATATTTAACAGGTAACCAGTGTAAATTATATAAAACAGGAGTTTTGTGGTCGCATTTCTTACTTAAAGTAACAAGTCTAGCTGCAGTATTCTGTACTTTTTATACGTCCGCACTCATAATGTGAACGTATATTGCCGTCGCCCCTGTCCGTGTGTATGTGTGTGTACTTATTCCTTATACCTTAAGAATGATTCCTATTGCTTTTGGTGCATGCCCGACCCCCAGGGGCAGAGGTTCACCCATTTCTTGTATTTGTTTGTCGTCTACGGAGGCCGCATTTCTTAACGTATCATTTTGAAACTTTGCATACTTATTCTTTGTACCATAAGGAACATCCATATCGTTATGTGTGCTTGCCCAACCCCCAGGGACAGAGCCAGGCCCATTTTCTTTTTGTATCTGTGTGTTTTAACGGGCCACAATTTTTAATAGGTCGTCTTGAAAAATTTTCATATGAATTCCCTGTGTTCATTCTTGACATCTAGGTTTCTGACGTCAGAAAATTGCTGACATCATTATCACCAGTAATGATCAATGACGTCACTAATATCGTTGCTACTTTGTTTGAGTTTGACTATTCCGGTTTAGCGAAAAATTTCTACAATTTACAATGGGAACACCGTCACCCGAATCGGATATAAATCTGCATATAGAGGCTACCCAGATATTAGAAACGGATGATTTTAAACCTGAAGGTAAGCAGCCCAGTTTTACCAGCCCATAGACACACTACCCACATCTTCAATAGAAGAAGGCTTGATCTCGCTTATTAACTAGGCTAGGCCTACGCACATCTAGGGTAAGATGGTGTAATTTCGCACCTTCCATTTAATAATTTATACGACGTATTGTTCTGCCGGAAATAGATCAATATGTGCGAGTGAATGATTAACTCCACGTCCAATCTTTAGACTACATTTTTATGTAACAGAGACGATGATTGGTCAATAGTTTTTATAAATTAAAAATATCTATTAGTTCCGAAATGACATAGTTTGTGTCAAGTGGACGTTAAACCCCAATTTCTCACTCTCGTTCGGATGGGACGAAAAATCGAGGTACCGTGTATATTGGCGTGCACGTAAAAGATCCCTTGGCAGTTGGAATTCATATAGTAGGGCGTATAATGTCCTTTGTCAATAACCCAGTCGGAGCAGAACACTAGGAAGTTAAAACCTATTTAATTTCCTAGAAAACTCAAGGCATACTTATACCGAGATTAAATTTCAAACCCCAAATTTAACACAGATATGGCATATGGACAGATGTATGACAGTGTGGGACGGAATCGATAAAATCGACTAATTCCAACTAGCTAATTATAAAGACAAATTCTATCAAAACTTTTATAACATCTTTAATTATTTTGGCATAAAATAAAGCTTAAATAAATGTAGATAACATATAAACATAGTTTGAAAACCTAAAATTTAATTTTTTTGCAAAATCAAGAAAAATGTAATGGTGTGGGACGGAAAATATGACGGTGTGGGACGGACAGGAAATGTTACCAAAAAAGCAAGATTTTAATTTAAGTCTAAAAACTTATTTTATAGTCTCTTAAGGGTTTATTGCTTTCAATACATAGTTTAATTCTAAAAAAATATTTAAATACTTGTAAAATATTCATATACGGTTTTTTTCCGTCCCACACTATAACAATTGTCCATCCTACACTTTCACTTAAATAATGTAAATTTGAACAGTAAATGTAACAACTTTTGAAAACAACATATTTTACAAAGAGACTAGATATGTAATAAACCCTAGTCCTTAAAATTATATTGGGGCATTGAAAAAAGATTAAAAAATTTACAAATTTTCTCACTAAAAAGCCAATTTTCATAATATAATGACAGTCTAAAAAAGTTCCAAGATTCATCAGACTGCCTGTCAATTTTTTCATCCATGTCAGATGATTATTGAAAAGTTTTAATTTTAACATTAAATTAACTCTAATATATCAATATATAAGTTATTATTTATCCAGCTCTTATTTTAATTGAAATCTTTTAATACAGTAGATCCTTAATTTAAAAGTTCATCGAAAAGTTGTTTAATAACTTTAAATTCATCTTTTTCGAGTTTGGGAAATTGGTGTTGGTATATTTTGTAACCTATAAAAGACTTGATTATGACTCACTTCAAAAATTTCTGTTTCGTGCTTAAAATTGTTTAAATTAATACCAGTTTGCTGCAGAAAATCCATTTGTATACGTTTAGAAACCTTAGTAACAATACCCAAATACCAATACGAGGAAGCAGGTCGTTTCATCCCACTACCGGTTCATCCCGGGCTGTTTCATCCCAAATTTACACGGGTCCTTTCATCCCACAAATTAAAAAACCGTACTATTACATGAATTTTTAATATTTTATTTATACATTAATACCAATAACAATATGTCAATGCAATTGTATCATGAATAATGTCCAACTCCTTCTTTTGCATACGCCTTAGCTTATTTTCCGAATATTTTTTTTATACAATGTCAATGCAATTTTAACATGAATAGTTTCCAACTTCTTCCTTTGCATACGCTTTAGTTTATTTTCCGAATCCACACCACTTCTCAACATCAATTTCACTAAAATTACATCGTTTACAATCGAGCGATGCTCATAGCAAAATACTCAACTTGTAATACACTGTATAGTCATTTTCATCATAACAGGATTGCTAGTGATAGAACAGTCTATCAAAGAATAAAATTGCACGTAGTCACTATTTCGACACGTGTTATCTTTAGATGTTCAGACTACTTGGCGCCTCAAATAACCCAACGTTAAAAGAAAGCATGTAGTGTCCACCTTACAACGGGTTCCACTGGTTTACGATTTATTTAATAATTTAACACACAGTTTAGACCACAATGTGTTACAATTCGCATTTTGGTTCGTTCGTTCTTGGTGTTTAACGTCTGCTTCCACATAAGTGATATCGCAGACAAGACATAGGAGAGCCGAAGCTGATTCCTGTTTTTTAGAATATGATTTTGCAATCTTTCCATTTGGCCTTAGGCCATGGATTTGGTTTAGTGGGAAGTTCTTCCCTTTATTTAATATAAAACATATCCTTTGGTAGATGATCTCGTCTGCTTCTGGATTGGTAGATGTCATCGTTTTAGTGTTTAGGTGCCAGGCCCGTCTTATCGTGGCCTCCCCTTACTCCACTATCCCACTCTCTGGGTTTGGTATCAGTTTTATTTGCGGAATAGTGTTTAGGTGCCGAGTTCGTCTGACCGTAACTCCCCCTTACTCCACTATCCTGCTAGTTTGGTAGATGTCATCTTTGTGGGGTTTGTGTTTAGGTGCCATGCCCGTATTATCGTGATCTCCCCTTACTCCACTATCCCACTCTGTAGGTTTGGTGTCTGTTTTTGGTGGAATAGTGTTTAGATGCCGAGTCCGTCTGATCGTGACTCCCCCTTACTCGACTATCCTGCCAGTTTGGTATAAATCCCCTATGTAGTTTAGTGTTTAGATGCCGGGCCCGTCTAACCGTGACCCCCTCTTACTTCACTATTCTACTTAGTCCAACTGTGTCCATTAGGGCGTGGATTTGTTCGAAGATTTGCAGTTTCAGATCTGGTCTCGGGAAGAGTAGGTTCTTAGTGTTGAATGGTATGTTGTTGGTCTCCATTGTTCTCACTAGTTCCCTTCTCTCCTCCTCGCATACCTCGCAGTCTACCAGGACATGGTTGGTGGTACATTCTTCTCCGCACTCACAGATGATGACTTGGTGTTTGTAGTCTCGCCGCCGCTCTTTCACCCTTAGCTTCGATATAAGTCTACAAATATCTCTTCTAGGGTGATTGAGTGTTGTCTTTGTGTAGATCTTGTCATACAGCCGGAATCTGTATGTGTCAAGTTCAACGAGATTTAATTCCCAGATTGAATTGACCTGTCTTTTGACCATACTGTAGATTTCCGTGGTGCTGTAGTCTATGGTGCGGAGTGGTGCTGTGTCCTTGAGACCTTCATTAGCGAGTCGATCTGCCTCCTCGTTTCCTCTAATGTTGACATGTGATGGAATCCACACGAGTTCTACTTTGCTTCCCTTCTCTATAATTTGGTATTCTAAATGAATTCTTATTCGGAATTCTTATATTTGGTGTTGTTTAGTTTCATTTCGTGTACGGAAATTAAATCAACGATCAGTTTTAAAATTAATTATGGTTTCGAAATAATATCAATCTAATTTGTCTTATTTAAAAGGGGCTCCTGCGCAATTTAGTTGATTATTTGGTAATACGTAGAGTCCATGATGTATTTTGGCGAGTGATTAAGCTGTCAATATGTAATTATAAAATACCTTTTTATAAAGAAGATAAATGATGTTAGACATCATAAACTAACAAACAATACGCGTATACTTCATTACAACAACACCGGTGAACTAATCTAAAATCATAACGGCAATCAACAAAAATCGATGAGTAAAACTTATTTATTCCATACATTATTGTTTATTTAACAATAAGTAAGTGATTAACAGTTTATTTAACGATAAGTACAACTCAGTTAATTGACTACTGTTATAATAACAAGGGGGGTGAAACAGCCCGGGATGAAACACCCTAATAAAAAATTAGGTTGGGATGAAACAGCCCGGGGTGAAACTGTTGTGGGATGAACTGACCTGCATCCCCAATACGAGTATTGTTCCAAAAAAACGCAGAAACCAATATCTCTTTGTTTTCTCTTTCTTTCTGCCTCTTTAAATCTACTACATAATTCCTTATTTTTTTCTCTGTATCTTTTACACTTTTCCTTATTTGAGAATGGCATTGTATTTTTTTAAAATAAATTGCAAACCTAACTTTATCGTGATACAATGCAATTCTAGCCCCATCTAGTGTCAAAAGTGTGTGTGAGTTACCTCCCTTATGATGGTGTGGGACAGAAATTTTTCTGGTGTGGGACGGAATAACTTTTTAATTGGGCATAGGTTTTTAAATTACAAGTTGTTTTCAAAGAACAAGTGTCCGCTACTTTTATGGATTAATTCATTGATAGTTTGGTATACTTTAGTTTTTTTATAAAATTAATTATAGGAAATATAAAACTTTTTGTAAGCAAAAAAGTGTGGGACGGAAATTTTGAAATAAAACTGAAAACAAATAACAGTTAAAAGGAATTTAAAAAAAAACTTATATAGATATTTGATTAGTGGACTGTTAGTAAAGCATAAACAAGTTTCAGATAATTTCAATTTTTAACATAATTTAAGTGACAACAATTTAATCTTTTCCGTCCCACACCATAGAATTTCACAACAAACGACACATTTTGTTAAAATTTAAAATTTATTAAAATCTGACCAGAAAAAAATTTATAGGCAATGAAAGGCAAGATACTTAGGTTCATTTAAAATACAAATTTATTTAGCTTGATAAATATTTTTTTTTTATTCTGTATGGTTACCGGTTTTGAAACACACCCTAGTAGCATCTGACGGTAGTACCGTAGCTCCAGGTGGTATTTCTGTAGCATCTATGAATTCCATGTCCACGTGGATCATGGATTCTGCAGCGTGGAAGCTGGTTTGTAGGTCGTACTCGGGAGAAAAGCCTCCCCGGGTACACATTCCGGATTAAAAGGGAAAATGCCGCATGCCTTAAACCCATTTTGGATGTTTTGAGCGGACAGAAAGATTCTGCAAAATCTGTTTTAAAAATTGTGGGCCAAGATTTTTTCGTGATGGTATCTGAAGGATTTTCAATTAAATATTGGGAGCAAAATTTATTATAATGAGATTTAAGTGATTTGAAAACTGTGCGATCTAAAGGTTGTGGACGTTCCGGACCGATGCTTGGAAGGAAGACTTTCGCAAACCATTCCTGGGCAAGGACATCTTCCATCCAAGCCCGTTCTGATAAGTCCAAAATGTTCCCTCGGGGGCATCTTGCACTCTCCAGGCCTGAAGTGACTTCTGGGTTTTCCCCACGTACTATCAGCATTCACGGTGGCCAGACAAGTCACGGATTCTCTGGAATTGCTGGTTCTAGCAGGAACTGACTTAGACCCCTTCCTTGCACAAACCTTTATAGGAGTGTGTTTCATCATGAAACCGGTTTCGTCCATATTCCATATTTTTTCTGGGCATTTTTTAAGTTGTAAGTCGTCTAGGATGTTGTTTAAAGTGCCAAAATAATGCGAGACCACATCTTTATTCATCATCCTAACTCTATTTCCGGTTTCCTTAATACGATATCGGGGTGTCGTTTCTGTAATGATCGAAACCAATCAGGCCCGGGAATCCCACCTTTAAAGGGGGTGTCCAGTTTCATTTGGTTGACTATCCGTCCTGTCTTGGATATCAGATGTTGCCGGCTCACCCAAAACCCCATACCGGACGCTAAGTGCCGTCTCTACAATTTCCTTTTCTATTTTTTCAGGAATGGCTGTAGGTCTCCCTATCTGACTTCCTGGGAGGATCCTTCCCTTAACGTGGTCCCGTTATGTTGACTTTGGAATACCATGTTTTGCAAATGCCTCTGAATATGACAGGCGTCCGGTTTTAATTGCCAATACCGCTTCCTCCATTTTTTCAGGGTCGTGGTTCTTATATAACCCCTTTTTGACATACGTTCGGGGCATGGTTAATTCTAAAATAAATAAATAATATAAATAAATTAAACATGCATTATGCAAGAGCAAAATCTGCTCATTACAAGTCTTTCTTTAGGCCTGAAATGTTATCTAAATTATCAATTAGACATTAATTAACGTATCCAGACCATAATAAACTCTCGATGTCAAGGCTAGCCTTCGATGTTGGCTGGATTAGATTCCTATATGCCGCGAACGGCCGTTGATAATTAAATAAAAAAAAGTGAATAATCGAGACTTGCTGTTTATATTAATGATTTTAGTAATGATGACCGAGACTATGCCAAAATTTCACGAGCTTCTTTCTCGGCTCATGGAGGATCAATTTGACTGAAATTTTCAGCAAATTACCTTTACACTATCTAGTTTTTAACTATTATAGCGAGAACTGCCATCTCGTTATCTTATCTCCCATAACGTATCTTTAATAAATAATTTACAAATGAATCGTCAGGCACGTTTTTTAAACTGTTAAGAGTTTTTAATTATGCCTATGTTATGGGGTAATATCGTTCATGTATAAAATTAACTAAGGGGTAATTTCGTCCATCATGAAAATTAGGTGGGGTAATTTCGTCCTATATTTATTTTGATTATTTTGTTAATAAACTACCATTTATTTTGCGACAGAATTGCGCTAGACTAACTATATTTATCGAAAACATAAGGGGTAATAACTTACGGGCCAATTTAAATGGAGTTATATCCATAATCCTTTAGTGGCATTTAGCAATTTATCAATATTATCATTGTGTTTGATAACGATAAGAGAATACTTATCGAAACGTGCTTGTGTATAATAAACCAGTGATTGTTGTCTAATATAACTGTGTCAGTGGAGTTATATCCCTTTAACGTAAGGTAAACTTACCGTCGTCTGGTCTGGGTCGTAACCTTGAGATGACCTAGAATTCCACCAATCACGGAAGATGTTACATATCTTATTTATTATTTATAAATGACGTAAGCGGTGTTCTGGATATGTCTATCACGTGATGTTATGATCCGATGAAAAAGCATTCGCGGTTGGAAAACGGTAAAATTTCACGCGAACGGCGTTAAAAGAAAGGTGCGCGAAATTTCCCCTACGGGCGAAATTAAACAATATTACCCTATTCTTATCACGGCCTTCACGTAATAATACCCTGCATATTTCGGCACTAATTTCGATTGGTTACAAGCCCAGCTTGTGAGCCTATCAGATTCCTCGATCGTCGCGAATACCAATTCTCGCGCTTTCAAGCTAAAATGTCTAGCCTAACCTGTGATAATCGAGTTGAAAGTTCAAAGTTCGTTCAAATGTCAAGGTTTCCGTGGAGGTCTCTTCGTCACAACCTCTGATTGGACGCTACTGTTCACGTGTCTGTATGAGGTCTAATTTCGTCCACCTTCCATTTATATGACGTATTGTTCTGCCGGAAGTAGATCGAGATGTGCTGGTGAATGATTAACTCCACGTCCAATCTGTAACAGAGACGATGATTGGTCAATATTTCTCTATTCGGTCTTCCCTCGCCCCCCCCCCCTTCCGGCCCGTAATTCCTAGACTTTGATGACAGGCAATCAACCAAGTCACCAACCGGCTCGTTTCGGAATAAATTACGACGGGGATGGGGATCACTGCCAATTTAAAGTATTTTTGTTCTCCTTCCCCGCAAACCGTTCGCCAGCGCCAAAAATAGGGGGGGGGGGGGTGGCAGCATGCGCCGGGTGCGCCCCCCCCCCCCCCATGTCATGATCGGATTAAAAAGTACTACTAGTCTAGGCAGCCTAACAAGACGAAGACCAGCCAAGCGTGATTTATTTTTTTTTATATAATATATACAGTTAACAAACTATCAGATCACCGTCAATGAAATCTGCACCAAGATCATACTGGGTGATGTCATAAGTCAACAGCATCTTCATAATTCCCCTCCTTTTCCCAGTACCTAATTCTGCGCGGAATATGTCTGACCTTGCCTATTTTTGAGCTTTTCAATTCTGCCTGCATATACAGTCTTTTCCTGAGTTTCGTTATCGTACCACTCAAAATATCAGTGAGAATGACAACACAAGTCTCCTCGAGATCATGGAAATGAGTACTGATATCTGCAATATCCCGTTCTTGTTTCTTCAGAACCTTTGCTGCTGCTCTCCTGTACAGTTCTTTCCTTATATCACTCTGCTTCTTTCTATCCCGATTCCTCGTTTTTCTCGACATACCAATTGCCCATATGACAATTTTGTACATTCCATCTAAGTAACTGAGCAATTTAAATGAAAGACACAATCCGCCAGATCACATAAAATAGGCGCTGAACATCCCAATTACTTCTTTAGCATCTGTTTTAAATTTTCCTGAATCGCCCTTTTGATATCTTGTATACAGGTACTTGAACTATCATTTTCTTCAATTTTTAGATGATAACTAAGTTTCTATATAATCGGAAGAATCGTGGATATACTTGGGATAGATTCGTGACATACGATTTGTGTTGCTGCCTTCATATGTTTTAGGATAGCAAGTACGTCTTCTACCAGGCTTTGTTCGCTGGTGTCCAACAAAATGGACCTTGCATCTTTTTTCATTGAAGGATCAGTAAATGTGGCATGAATAGGGACTGTTTGTTTTAATACCCTCTCTAACATTTCGTAGGTGCTGTTCCACCTAGTTTCAACGTCTTGGATTAATTGATGTTCAGGATAACCCATTCTATTTTGCTTGGTGTGCAACATGTTCGTTGCAAGTGCGCTCTTTTTAAAGAATCCTACAAGTTGTCGACATCTTGTCAGGAGCACTGTTAGCTGTCTGTTTGCTGCTATTCCAGTCGGATTGAGCGTATAGGCAAAACATGGAAGGTGACGAGTGGACGTTTGATCAAATTTAGATACGGCCTTTACGATATTTGAGGCATTGTCCGTAACAATACAGATTGGATTTATGCCCCATTCATTAAATGATTCTACCAGAGCATCATACAGGTTATCAGAGGCGTGGGAGCCTGGCAATTCGCGAGTTTGAAGAACACAATTTTGAAGTTGCCAGTTACACATTAAAGGAGCGGTCACTGTCATGTATGACTGAGTAACATTGGAGGTCCAACAATCTGTAGTTACGGATACGTTCATTGCTTTGTTAATTTCGTGCTTAACTTTCGCTCGCGTGTCATCGTACATCTTTGGCAGGATTGATTCCCTGAAAGAGGTTCTTGATGGCAGGGTGTATTTGGGTTCGGCCTCTCGAAGGATTTCTCTAAATAATGACGATTCTACGGTTGAAATGGGTCTCATATCGCTGAATAGATGGACAGCTACGGCTTTAGTTAATGCCATGGCCTTGGTACATGTAGTTTTTTCTTGTAGGATATGTGAAATGGTGCTTAGAAATATGTGATTGTAAGTTGGTTGTGGTACCGATATATATAATTAACTTTTGAATGACATTGCCTGCAGATCGCGTATGTTTTGTCTAACTCATTAGTATCACCATCAGTTGGGTTTTTTTTCTTATAAAATCCAAAATGCGACCACACACTACTTTTGGCCCCCGGAAAATCAAATATTGCCCGAGTCTCTTGAGACATGTTACGTGTAAGACTATTACTGTAACTACAATCAATTTGCTGTGTTTTTGGCGAAATAAGCCTAGCTTAACGTAACGGACAACAATCGTGTTTTCAATTTTCTCGGCAAAAACCAGTCAAGGGAAATAACTCTAACTTAATTAATTACAATTTGTCATTGTTGTAAGCGACATCGAAAATTACCGAAGCGGTGGTTGAACTGTAGAGTGTGCGTGTTTTTAGTTTTAGCGTGTTTTGAATGATCTAACGCTGAATATTTGATACGGTACCAAGCATTCCGTTAATTTCATTTTATTGAAGCCCCATTATTTTTTATACGTGTATCGATATCACGAAACTGAATATCGATATCCATATTTTTCATAAGTTGCCGACGATTATCGGCTATATCGATATTTTTTGCCAGCACTACTATTGATATGGATCCCTTCTTGGGTTGTTGCATAGAAGCCAAGAGTGATGTCCTTGCCATCTGCTCCGCAGTGGTGCGACTGTTATCTCCAGAGCGTTTGGCTATTTTCCCCATTAATTGGGAATATTTTCAGAAGGAACCTTGTTCACCAGAAAATCAAACACTTTCATTCTAGTATCCACTGAATAAGTTTTGCTATCCTTCTTTGTTTCGACCACTGGATTCTTCTTTAGTTCAAGCTTTTCATTTTCCAGTGTTCTAATAAAGCTGTCTTTCTCATGAAGTTTCATTTTAAGTTGGTTGTCCTGCTCTAGAGAATAACAAGTACATGCGATTCACTTTAGACTTTCTTAATCGTTCATAAGCTCTCTTCAGTCTTTTCTGTTTCTCCTCACTCAGAGATGTGGTGGTCTTCTTAAGTTTCCTTTGAAGGTCACGAATAATTTTTTTTTATTTTCAATGCTTTTGGTTTTTCGATTCAGTTGTTGATTTAATTGTTTTATTTTGATGTTTATGTTTATCTATTTCTTGTTTCATAATTTTGATTTTCTTTGAGAATCTCCCCTGCTCACTCTTTGAAGCCGACACACAAATTATTATTTTTTTTTTTAGCTTCTGCTTCCTAGGTGTTATAATTTCTCTGGTAGGTTTTGGCGGTGGGGTAGCAGTAGCTTCCGTAGCAGTAACTTCCAAGGCCGGAATAGTGAACAATGACGGATCAGTTGTTGGTATGTCAGCAGAGGAACATACAAATGGCTGTCAGGTCGTTGGGCTGGAGCTTGTTTTTTGATCAGCTTGATCAAAAGCGGGGGGGGGGGGGGGCGTGCTAACTACTGGTGATACACATTGGGTCTCAATATTGTCGTCGCCCCTGTCCGTCTGTCCACAATCTGTTTGTGAAATCTTTACTGGTTACAATTTTTATTCGATTTTCACAAAACTTAAAATTTAGGTCTATATCACCCAAGGATCTCGGTTCCTTTCGAAATGAGACACTGTTTTCATCGATTTGTGTCTGCCACGAATCTTACCGGGAACGATCTATATTCACCTCGGAAACTAAAAATAACATCTCGAGAATGCAATGAAACTTCGCCAGTTTTAAGTTGAAATGATGTATTAACGCCCTACATACCTTTGAATGAATCCTGGGGGTCCGATCAGAGTCTGTAGACAATAAGATTCCAGGCAAAACTTTAAAATTTACCGCACACACGAAATATTTTAGAGAATGAAAAAACGAGGCGGTAGAGGGGAATTTCCTTTACATCATATCACGAAATCTTTGGGAAATACCACACAACAACCAATGAATACCGGATATTTCGGGGGTAGCTCCGAACGCTCTTGAAGCCAGCCGTTACGTAACGATGGGATAAATGTGGCATCGTCGATCTTGCGGATTGCCACATACCTAATCAATGATGGAAGAATATAATCAAGATAGGATTTGAACATCTGTAAAACATGATGTAACTCACGTTACATGAAATCATAGAACTAAATACACGTATTTTTACAGTTGAATAAATAAAAATACAGTTTTATTTATAATTATATAATTTATGCATAAATTAAAAGGCAGTTGACAGACCATGACTTTATAGATGGGTTTATTTTGAAATCAAACTCCATACCAAGAAAGTACGACCAAGTTCAGGTAAAGTTAATTTCCGCAAGAAAGACTTCCTTCAACCAACATTATTCACTTGATAGCTCTTTTAATTTTACCCAAACAAGGCCCTAATTTATATACATTACAAATCAATTCCTTCAATGACACAAATCTGATATCCATTTCTTCATGATTACCACTGAGTGATATTCTGCTTAGCTGCACTTTATTCTTTGAATTGGATCAAATTATTTAATTTTAAAAACAAAATACCAGTATTCATTATTTTGCATTTTTATTTTATTAGTTCCCCGACATGGTAAAATTAGAAGTATAGTTGTGCTCACTGAAAAATATTACTTGAACAACTTTTTGAAGTTCATTGTTTTGCGAAGTAGGCCTATAGTAATACAGTAAACAAGGTAATTCCGTCCCCGGTTTAAACCAGCCATTACATTATTATTTTGTCAATCGTTTCACTGATGTTTTCTCAAATAAAAGATGACGGTCTTACTTTATGGTATGAATTATAGTCTAGGCCTAATGAATTTTCAACATACCTGTTTATAAAGACTGAACGCAGACTACGTAGGCTATTCGCCAGTGCTGACAAGTCAGTCGACGCGTCTTCGTTATGTTTGTAGTACCATGAGTCTTCTGTCAGACGTGGATAGCGGTCCATTGATTCCGGTCGCCACATGCTACGTACGACCCATGCATCTTTTCTTACTACATATCTTAGTAGCCTTGTGATCGTCTAGAATTTGTCTCTAGCTGTCTTTGCTTCTGCTTCACGTTGTGTATTTACTTCTTACTGTTTTCTTAAGACGTTTGTCTTTGAGTAGTTATAACAATGCAACAGTTACTGTTCGTTTTTTACATTTTATATATAAAGCTGGATAAATACAAGCATAGTATAGATTACAATACTAAAGTCATTCTCAAGCCATCGATATGGACGAGTCTGCTGATAGAAATGGTTACATATTTCCCTTCCAGAATAGGTCTGGTGTCTAACGAATTCTCACAAGTATGATAATTTTGTAGCTGTGGGTTTTGGACGTTCAAATATCTAATTGGTCAAATATGATGTAAACAATTATAGCTATTGGTTAATTAAGTCACATGACGTCGAAACCCACCCTTATATGGTTAAATGGAAATTTACTGGATGAAATAGACACCAAATTTTTGATGTTTTGTTTGCACATAAATGTTACCTTCAAGTTCAATTCTTCTAATCGTTTTTTTTTTTATTTTTTTTTATTTATGATTGCCAAGCTATTTTATTTTCCTACATAAATTTGTATTGCTTAATTCGTGGTGGAAGGATAAGTTTTATCGAAAAGTCAGATTAGTTCTGGTAAGGGAATACAATTTTTATTTTTTTTTAAATTTTAAATATGGGTGTTCAATCTTGCCTCGCCAATGGGGTAACTTTGAACGGTACATTCCATTCGATAAATGTCAATTCAAGTTTTGACACATTTGGGAAGAAACATTAAAACACCGTATTAGAAGTAAGGATGTAACGAGTCAAAAAAATTTGAACCGGTTAACTGATGGGCAAAAAACCGACCGTGACCGGTCAACCGATTCAATTTGTGTATAGTTAATTAATTGTCGGTAAGAGTTATTAATTGTCGGTACCGTACAAAACAACATTAAAGTTTACTTTTCACACTGTTTAACTTCATTTTAAATATAAATTATAAGGTCCTAAGTTATAAGAAGAGTTTATTTATTGCAGCTTATTTTCGATTTCATTCAAATTTCACCGAAAGAAACATTGACATGATGTACCGGTAATACAACGGTATGCTACCACGTGGTTGTCACTCGCCCCGATATCACATGATGCCGAACGTTGTGTGACTGACAGATCGGAAAAATAATTAGATATTTTTAGTGTTCAACCTGTTATGAATATAGGAATATTCTAAGGCCCCAACCTACCTCCATCTCAATGTGCAATATTGGAATGTAATCCAATAATATATTTAGTTCGGCGTCTTTATTCGCGCGCACGGCATTACGTTTATATTCATACGCAGTCAAAAGTGAATTTGTAGTCAAGATTACCCAGTCCGAACATACAACGCAAGACGTCGCTCTTTTCTGGGGAGTCTTAATAGATCACGCACACTTTACATTAGGTGAAAACATTATTATAGTATGCGTACAACTGGTGGGGAATCTAATGATTAATGGCGGGTATTATTAACTGTAGAGACAAATCACACCAAATCGAAACTATGTTTTTACGGACAGAGCATGGCAGACTCGCTTGTCATGATTCTTTGAATATAAAAAAAAATAATGACCCGCCCACTTTCTATAAAAATCGTAGTTGAAAAAAACCAAAGTGAACTACAGTAACAAATATGAATTTATTTAAATCGTAACACTAAAACAACAAATTCTAAAACGTTTTTTAAAACGATTAGTTATGACCACCAGATTAAACTCGAAGCACGTGAAAAAAAATTACAAATTATAGGCCTACTTAGCCTGTTAATAGATTTTATGTTCACGTTTAGTCTGTGTGGTATAGTCCTAAACTTATTGGAACAGTCAAAATTCGTGATTTTTATTCAAAAATAGCAACTTGTCCACATTCTCTGGTAACAAATTAGATCTGTGTTTAGTCACGGTTCTGCCTGCTGCACTAAACGTACGTTCGCTCGGGACAGATGTTGCGGGAATTGATAAATACTTGTATGCCAGCTTAGCAATATTGGGGAAATTTGATTCATTCAGGCGCCACCACTCTAAAGGGTCAGAAATTCGCACTAAGGCATTTTTAAATTCTGTTAGTTCTGATGCTATATTGTCAACGCCACTTGAGGAAGGGCCTATATCGCCCGTCAAATAATCAAAAACTCGACTCTTTTTCGCCACCGGTGCTAGATCATCAATCACTGTATTGTGTAATTGCGGGTCGGCAGGAGTACTATTGTCGGACTTATTTAATTCAGTTAAAAGAAGCTCAATTTTGTCCCAAATCAAAATTCTCTGGTTTTCTGCTAAAAATCTCAGAGATTTGTACCGTGGATCCAGGGCTGTTGAGAGCATTAATGGTGAAAGTAGACCAACGTCATTGGGAAGTCCATCCGTATTAATATCCAGTCGTTTGACAAGGCCATTTTTAATGACACTTTTTAACTCTAATACGAGATTTGAGTCACAATCATTACCAGGTAAATCGCGTTCAAAAAGACCAGCCAACAAGACATGTACACCGCTAGATGATGGTACTTTTTCTGTTGCCAAGATCTCCGTGGCGTCGGCTAACGGCTCCAGTATCGGTACCAAATCTTCAATTACTTTCCAAAACGAGTCCTTTAAATCAAGGGCAATACGATCTGATATTTTTGTAACAGAGTCGTCAAAAATTACTGAATACACGGGAATCCTTAATTTGAGAAGTCGCTCTAACATCATATACGTGGAATTCCAGCGCGTGGCAACGTCCTGGATTAGTTTTAGGGGATGATCACCCTGGGCCTTACGTAGCGCTTCTGTGGCTAAAACGGAATGGTTAAAATGGCTAACAAGTTTCCGGGCCGCACCGATGACCCTAGCAATAGCCTGCAGCTTTAACCCATCAGTTATTGCCAACTGTAAAGTGTGGGCGAAACACCCAGTGTGGGCGAGACCAGATTCTCTTGCCGCCACCTTCATATTTGCGGCATTATCGGTAACTAGGGAAACGACGCTTTTAATCTGAAATTCATTTATCAAATCTTTTATAACTTTAGAAATATTCATCCCTGTATGGTGGTCTTCTATAGCACGGGTAGCAAGCAAAGTATTACACATTTTCCACGAGTTTTCACAAATAAAATGTGCGGTTAAACTGATGTAACTAGTGTTAGTCAAACTGGTCCATATGTCGGACGTAAGTGAAACATCGACATCTTTAATTTTATTTACAACATCTTTCTTTGTTTCTTCATATATAGATTCGATATGTTTACTTATTGTAGCCCTACATGGCATTTGAAAATCTGGATTCAGGGCAGCCGAATACTCTCGGAACCCCACCCCTTCTACAATACTAACGGGACGTATATCCCTAGCGCACATGAGCGCAAGCTTTTTATTTATATAATTAGTTCTTACTGGTAAGAGTTTTTTACTTGTGAAACAAGATATGCTAGGTTGTGTCGTCGAACTATTTATCTTACCGGCATCCGTAATATTTGTAGTACCGGTACCGATATTTATTGATTTATGATGGATATTTTTCAAATGATTCCGCATGGTTGACGTACCGCTAGAATAGGCCAATAGCGTTCCACATAATGTGCATTTTGTCTTCTTCTTGTTATCGGCTAATTCAAAATATTTCCACACTGGTGAACGGTTTTCGTCTTTTGTAGTAGCCATTATTCCCTTAAATTTATATTTATAAATATTGCTGTATTAAAAGCCTGTTTTGTTTTTATTAAAATACTACGAACGCTACTACAAAATTAATTCTTGTGTTTACCACACGTGACTGAACACGTGACCCCATCGAGCCAATGAAACGACAAAAAGATTATAGCATTTGGCCACGTGCAAGAGAGACGAAAGATACTTTGTTCACGGCATGATTTTTCTACTACGTTTTTGAGCAGTGAATACGGTCGTTTTATAACCGGGAAAGTTTTGTATCAACGTGCAATATGAACAAGCGAGTGTTGGTTAATGCTAGTGTACTACTAGTGGATATACCTGACATTTTATATAGAGCGAGTAACGGTCAAGGGAATATCGAACCGGTCACCTTGTCGAACCGAACCGTAACCGGTCAACCGAGTAACCGTTTACATCCTTAATTAGAAGTAGGCCTATTATGATATTTTAGACCTAATAAATACATCAAAATACAATTAACATTTCAATAACAAAATATACATCTAAATTAAATTTATTTAATAAATAATCAATTTTTTATTTAACAATTTAACAGGAATAAACAATTTAACAGAAATTTAAAAATAAAAATATCTAAGATATTTGTTTAATCAATTCATCAACATTGATACAATTATCATTTCAAGAAGAATCAACACTTTACTGTAAGATTAGTCCAAATCTTCTATCGATTTTGGGAACTGATAAAACCCTAATAATTTGTTTGGGCTCAATAGTGCCCACATCCGGGATATTAAGCATTATTATTAACATCTACAAGGTACTTTTTACGAAGTACGGAGAAAAGACTATTTAAAGGGGCATTATGGAAGATTAGATGAAGAGCTGTCGGGAAGTCGTGCTTGAACAATATAGTGGTCTAGTGGGAAAATGCCACATTTTTTAAATCCTGCAACTAGATGCTTACTTGTTTCAGATTCTATAGGGCATATTGAAGGTATAATGAATTAAGAAGTCGTGGAAAACTTGTGATTTCTTGCCTTGTTTAGTTTTCCATTCATTTAATATTTTTTGCCAAAACCTTTCAGTGACTTATAGAAAGATACATCCAATGGCTGTAGAATATGAGTTGCATTTGGTGGCAGACAAGTAAAAACAATATTGTTTTCATTTGCAACTTTAAGAACCCGTTCACTAAAGTGACTACTAAGATTATCTCCAACAATTAAAATTTTACCCTTTAAATGACAACAAACTTATCTTTGTCGTTGTGCATGCAACAAAAATAGTAACAAACTTATCTTGAAATGTCGTGTTATCAAACCAATCACTTCTATTCCTGTTGTATCCTGGTATTTTCTGGTCCACACTCTATCCAAGTTGACCATATATGTTCACTTTTATGTATGCTGTAAGCATTTTACCGGAGGCAGACTCACTAAACATAATGAGAGTTGCTGTTTCTAATTCTTTCGGGATATTTCACACCTCTTTTCAAAATACATTTTTTTAAACCTGGATCATCAGATAAATTCGTTTCGTCATAATTGGACAGGCCTATGTTTTCAGGGTTAATTTGGCTACCATCCTGATGTAGTAAACTTTGCTGCAAATTATTAAAAAAAAATTAGCCAACAGTGAGGCTGATGTCTCCCGTCGATATAAAAAAAATAAATAGATGACACATATTAATTAAACATTTATTATTTTTTTTTCAAAAGTATCAAGCAATCAATAAACTGATTATCAACTATACACTAAGTTTCGTCACTCTCTATCAGATAGAATCAAAGTTATCTTGTTCCAAAGCAACGACCAATGAAATTGCTTACCCCTGTTTAGCTTTAGCTCGAAATGTTAATCATTGAACTCAGTCAAGACATTCACCAAATGAACATCTACATAGATGTTTAAACATTCTACCTCAATTAAAAGCAGAGTTGTTATGTTCCAAAGTCTTGACCAATCGAACTTTAGCAGAAAATTCTCATCATCAAGCTTAGTCAAGGTAGCTTTTCTTCATACCTGTCGCTTCAGTAAATAACCTGTCACTCTCAATTATCAAACTCAAAGACTAATCACATCACACATATCCATACATGTAGGTACACACGCACGTGGTTAGGTCTTTGACGTACATTGCTCTATATAAATATCGTAATATGAAACCTTTTTATTTCTTCTACATCGGATTGCTTAAAAGTTCTTGAAAGTCGGCGAATCTGCTTTGGCTCAGCGACTCGAAGATTCGTACAATTCTATCATCCGTATCCACATGAATTCCGCAAAGTATCATGGTATCACACTTCCGTACTAAATCGAATACTTTACCGTTGAGTTGTAGAATTCAGATTTTAAAATATCCGTAATAAATTGAATATCAAAACACAAATCACACCTGTGCATTGCACCGTATTTACATCTACCGCGTGCGAAGGACAGATAACGCCACCTGGAATTCCCTTCTCACATATCCGGACTATATTTACGCTGCAAATTATATTTATATATGAAATATTTTTCCGACCTGATTTTTTGATTTTGTCAAATTGTCTTATAAATTATTCATAGCCTTTATTTATGGAAATTGTTTAAAACTTTTTAAATGATTAAATTAAACAAGCAACGAGCCGCGTGCATTTCCATTCCAACCACTACTATATTTACTGTGGTGTCGTTACGGTAGAATTATTTCAGGTGACTTGGGGGTGCGTTTTAATTTATTTAGATATAATACTCCATAATGCTATAAACTAGTGTCAAGCAGATGAAAACAAGCGTAGATGGTGTGAAATTCATTGATATAAAATTGTCTACTTCCAAACTGTGTGAGTAACTGTAGCCTACGACAGAGCGAAATGTAAACAGTGCAAATGGCGGCTTTTCGCGGTATTTCCGTGATTAATTCTTGCATTTAGAAACAAATAATTAAATGTACGTAACGTGGACGTGAGTATTGTGGTTAATTTACTGAACATCAAGCGACAGGTAGTTTTATTTGCTACCTGTCAGACGAAAAAATCGCCTGTCGGCGACAAGTAGACAGGCGAACATTTCGAGCCATGGAGCGTCGTCACTAGTCTCACTTAATTAAAATCAAAGTTATTGGCCCCAAAGCATCAACCGATCAGATTACTTATCTCTGCTTACCGTAAGCAGACAATGTTTATCACCGAACTCCATCAAGGCATTCACCTAATAAACACCTACACCAAGTTTGAACATTCTACCTCAACTAGAACTAGAAGGAGAGTTATTGTGTTTCAAAGTCTCGACCAATCAAATTGCTTATCGATCTGCTTACCCTAAGCAGAAAAGGCTTATTATAGAACTTAGTCAAGGTATTGATGTGATAAAACCATACACCAAGTGTCATCACTCTCACTTAATTAGGACTAAAATTATCGTGTCCCAAAGCATCAACCAATCAAATTGCTTATCTCTGCTTACCATAAGCAGAAAATTCTCATCTTCTAACTCCCAACTCTATCAAGGCATTTACCTAAGAAACACCTACGCCAAGTGTGAACATTCTAGGTCAATTATAATGAGAGTTATTGTGTTCCAAAGTCTCGACCAATCAAATTGCTTATCGCTCTACTTACTGCTTATCGCTCTGCTTACCCTAAGCAGAAAATGGTTATTATGGAACTTATTCAAGGTATTGATGTGAAAAAACCACACACCAATGTCTCATCTAACTCCAAACCCCATCAAGGCATTCACCTAATAAACACCTACGCCAAGTGTGAACATTGTAGCTCAATTAGAATGAGAGTTATTGGGCGTACTCGATTGAACGTTCCGGAATTGAATTCTCTCAATCCCAAAAATAGTGACAATCGAGTGAAAATGGGTACTTCGGGCTACAACGCATGCGTCGACTGGATATATAAATATCTCATCCAACCATGCAGCCGAAACCTGTTCGTCGTGTTTAATTACGTCACACTTCTACTCACACCACCTCCGTCGTCGGGCCTGACAGAACTGTGACGGGGACTGAATTCCGCGTCACTCGATTGCAATTCTGTCAATTCGGGACGTTCCGGACTGTGAATCGAGCATCCCTACTGTGTTCCAAAGTCTCGACCAATCAAATTGCTTGTCGCTCTGCTTACCCTGAGCAGAAAATGCTCAAGGTATTGATGTAATAGTTATCGTGTTTTCCCAAAGCATCAACCGATCAAATTGCTTATCTCTGCTTACCCTAAGCAGACAATGCCCATCTTCGAACTCAATCAAGACATTCACCTAATAAACACCTACACCAAGTTTGAATGTTCTAGCTCAATTAGAAGGAGAGTTATTGTGTTCCAAAGTCTCAACCAATTAAATTGCATATCGCTCTGCTTACCCTGAGCAGAAAATGTTCATTATCGAACTTAGTCAAGGTATTGATGTAATGAAACTATACACCAAGTTTCATCACTCTCACTTAATTAGGGAGATCACGTGGCTAAGTGGGTAAGACGCTGGCTCGCTAGCCTGGAGGTCGGGTGTTCGATCCCTGCATTGGCCGAGAAAGTTCATCAAGATTTTCCGGCGTGGTTTCCCCTTGTCAGTGATGCAGGACCTGACAAGGACAGCTGTCTAGTCCTTCGGATGAAACGAAAAACCAAGGTCCCGTGTATACATTGGAATGCACGTAAAAGATCCCTTGGCAGTTGGAATTCGATGTAAGAGTAGGCGAGAGTGCCGCTGCCCGGGCAAAATTTCCCTCATAGCACACTGTATGGCGTATGCCTGTCTTCATTAGCCCAGTATAGGAGCAGAACAGTAGGACGTTAAATTTCTTTTCATTTCTTCGAAAGGCGGGGGACAAAAAACATTCTACAGTCGACGACGACATACCTGCCCTAGCTGATTTGATATTTTGGCAATTTCTTTTTACTATAAGCCCAGTCAACACTCGACATTGAACAATGGTACGATTTAAACATGATTTTATCAAGAGCCGTAAATCTAACTAATACCATGACTAATTGGACGATCCTCTTCTGGTGAAAAAACTGGAGGCCGACCAGGAATACCAAGGCGTTTACCTTTAATTTTATTGTTGAGCGTACCTAAAGGAATATTATAAATAATAGATCATGCCTTTCTTAAACTGTTTGTGCCATTTTTATACATGAATCACCCATTCCAAAAAATGGGCGTGTCACTGTTGCATTGTGGGAGATCGGTGAGCAAACTACTCGTAGGGCGCCATTAGCTTGCATTGGATTTTCCTGACCAAATTTCGAAAAACGCCAATTTTACGTTAATTTTAGTGATGGGGAATATTTCATATGATGTGATAGAGACACAGATGGTTGATGCACGTAAATAATACCTCAGAAAGCACATTCTGAAGTATACAGATCGCAAAAAGGTATAATGAAAACTCCATCAACCATCTGTGTCTCTATCACATCATATGAAATATCCCCCATCACTACAATTAACGTAAAATCAGCGTTTTTCGAAATTTGGTCAGAGAAATCCAATGCAAGCTAATGGCGGCCTACGAGTAGTTTGCTCACCGATCTCCCACAATGCAACAGTGACACGCCCTTTTTTTGGAATGGGTGATTCATGTATACGTCCACATTCCCAATGTGGACGTATTATGCTGTCACCCCTGTCTGTGTGTATGACTGGGTCGCCCCCAAGGCACAATTCTTAATGGATATGTCTTGAAACTTTGCACACTTATTCCTCATACCCTAAGGATGATCTCTATTGTTTTTGGTGCATGCTCGACCCCCAGGGGCAGAGCCACCCCGATTTCTTGTATTTGTTTGTTTGTCGTCTACAGGCCGCATTTCTTAACGTATCATCTTGAAACTTTGCATATTTATTCGTTATACCCTAAGGAACGTCCCTATTGTTTGTGGTGCATGCCCAACCCCCAGGGGCATAACCACGCCTATTTTCTTTTTGTGTGTCGCCTACGGGCCAGAATTCTTAATCGATCGTCTTGAAAAAAAATTTCATACATATTCCTTATACCCTAAGGATGACCCCATTTGTTTGTGGCGCATGCCCGATCCCCCAGTGGCAGAACCACGCCTACTTATTCCTTGTACCCTAAAGATGACGTCTATTATTTTTGGTGCATGTCCGACCCCCCTGGGATACAGCCACGCCAATTTTTATATGCGTCTTGTGTATCGCACACAGGCCGCAATTCTTAACAGATCATTTTGGAACTTTGCATACCTATTCCTTATACCATAAGGATGGCCCTTATTGTTTTTTGCCTCCATGTTTTCTTTGTGTGTCTGTGTGTTGCCTACAGGGGACGATTTTTAATGGATCGTCTTGGAACTTGGCAATTGTATTCTTTATAGCCTAAGGACGACAACTGCATGTCCCGACCCCCAGGGACAAAGCCACACTCAATTTTTGTGTTTATCGTATACAGGCTGCAATTCTAAATGGATCAGCTTGGAACTTGGCATATGTATTCCTTATGGCCTAATAATGGTAGCTATTGATTTTGGTGCATGCCGCGTTCCCCAAGGGCAGCGCCACGCCCAATGTTTGCGTTTTGCGCCCGAAGTCCACAATTCTGAATGGATTATCTTGGAACTCGGTATACTTATTACTTATACCCTAAGTACGGCAACTATTGATTTTGGTGTATGACCGCCCCCCTCCCCGCCCTTTCGGCGATGCAACACCAACTTTTTGTTGATAATTTGTCTGTAGTGTAAATGATATTGATAGGGTTACAATTATAAATAGATTTGGATCCAATTCGGAATGATCCATCATAGGGTTGTACCTATTTATTCTGATCCATGTCCAACCCCCAGGGACAGAGACACGCCCAATTTTTGTGTTTGTCTACATGCTGGAATTGTAAATAGAACATCTTGGAACTTGGCATATTTATTCCTTATACTGTAAGGACAGCAACTATTTATTTTGGTGCATGTGTATCTGTAAATACAGGTTGCAATATTTAACGGGTTTTGTTCAAATTCAGCATATCAATCATTTCAATAACAGGGTGGTAACTATTTAAATTGTTCCATATCCAACCCCCAGGGGCAGAGCCACGCCAAATTTTTGTATATATCGTCTACAAGCTGCAATTTTGAATGGATCATCTTTGAACTTTTCTTATTTATTCCTTATACCGTAATGACCGCAACTATTTATTTTGGTGCATGCCCCGACCCCCTGGGGCAGTGTCAAGCCCACTTTCTTTGTTAATATTTAGTCTGTAAATTTGGCAAAATATACCCAACGCATAGTCTTCTTTGCCTCTTGTCACATCACAGTCATTGCAGCCATTTCATGGTCAAAGCAGGAATGTGGACGTATATTGCAGCGTTAGCGATGGGCTCGTTATCTTCGGAGTAGTTCTTGTATCGACGTGATCCAAGCTTTCTATTGTAATTGCGAAACACATTTAATTTAAAATGTAAAAAATACAAAAAGAATAGTTAATTTATTCATTATTAATAATATGTCAGATACATAACAATCATTGTGAATAAGTCTTTGGGTCAATTTGAACATGTTCAAAGTTGCCCGATAATGGTGTATTTTTTAAATGTTTAAAGCTCTTAAACTTTTATTTTTGTTCAAAATTATGAAGTAACTGTTTAAAAATTTGTATGGAGTTTTCTAAGGTTGAATAATGTATACTTACAGATTCCTAGTGTAAAGTTGACAAGCTATACATTTCGTCGCCTGACTATATCCGCTTTTGTTACAATTGGAGTTATTGCCCTTTACCTCCAAATTATAGGCTCAATTCTATCTGTTTATGCAATTTCTAGCCTTAAATATGAAAATAGAGGCGATTTCTCAACAATTATCACCTTACTATCTCCACTTTCTTAGCCCTCTACGAATTCTAGAGTACTGTATGTGATTAACCAATGACGAATGTCAGATTTCTCACATGATTTGGAGATAGCATAATTTTTTGAAGTTCTGTTACAGGGAAAGGACTAACGTCAGGTAACAATATTTGATTTTTCTTAACACCTATCATCATGCCTATCAAATCCCTTGATCCAAGGATTTGTAACGGTGCTTTATATTTCAATTTACTTTAGAAATTTGAGTTTAAATGATGCTTTTGTTTACTTATGAAGACAGCACACTTTGTATGTGAAGAATAGAAGAAATAATTGCAATACACATAGAACAATTATTAATTATTTCATCATATATATTAACAAGCCAACAGTAAGGCTGATGTCCCCCGCCCAAAACAAATAGATGCCCATATTAATTAATCGCACATTTTTTTTTTCAAAAGTATCGAGCAATCAAACTATACACTAAGTTTCATCACTCCCTATCAGGCAGAATCAAGATTATCTTGTCCCAAAGCATCGACCAATGATATTGATTAGCTGCTTAGCTTCAGCTCGAAATGTTAATCACTGAACTTAGTCAAGACATTCACCTAATGAACATCTACATCAAGTTTAAACATTCTACCTCAATTAAAAGCAGAGTTGTTATGTTCCAAAGTCTTGACCAATCATTGCTTATCGCTCTTTAACCTAAGCAGAAAATTCTCAAAATCGAACTTAGTCAAGGTAATGATATAATGAATCAATATTCGAAGTTTCGTCGCTCTCACTTCATTATAACCAAAGTTATTGTGCCCCCAAGAATCAACTAATCAGATTGCTCGTCTATGCTTACCATAAGACAATGTTCATCATCGAACTCCTTCAAGGCATTCGCCTCAAGAACGCCTACACCAAGTTTGAACATTCTACCTCAATTAGGAGAGTTATTGTGTTCCAAAGTCTCGACCAATCGAATTACTTAATGCTCTGCTTACCCTCAGCAGAAAATATTCATTATCGAACTTAGTCAAGGTATTGATGAGACAAAGCTATACATCAAGTGTCCTCACTCTCACTTAATTAGAATTAAAGTTATCGTGTCCAAAAGCATCAACCAATCAAATTGCTTATCTCAGCTTCCCCTAAGCAGAAAATCCTCATCTTCGAACTCCATCAAGGCATTCACCTAATAGATACCTACGCCAAGTATGAACATTCTAACTCAATTACAATGAGAGTTATTGCGGTCCAAAGTCTCGACCAATTAAATTGTTTATCGCTCTGCTTACCCTGAGCAGAAAATGCGCATTATCGAACTTAGTCAAGGTATTGATGTAATGAAACTATACACCAAGTTTCATCAGCCTCACCTCGCTTAATTAGAACTAAAGTTATCGTGTCCCAAAGCATCAACCAATCAAATGGCTTATCTCTGCATACCTAATCAGAAAATGCCCATCTTCGAACTCCATCAAGGCATTGACCTAATAAACACCTACACCAAGTTTGAACATTCTAGCTCAGTTAGAAAGAGAGTTATTGTGTCCCAAAAAGTGTGACGGAAAGACAGACAGATGGGCGAGCCCATTTTAATAGTCCCCTGCTTTCTTCGAAAGGCGGGGGACAATTAATCTATATTCCAAGTTGAGCGTTTAAAAACCCAATTTCATTTCATTTATATTTCAGCAACATTAAACTCAAAATGTCAAACTCAAAATGATAACAAAGGATGGTGAAGAACCAGAAGCTGATTTTGAAGCGGTTGAACCAGCCATAGAACTAGGCCTACACCCTTCATTCGTTATAGATAATCAAATGCAAGAAACATAACAAATATTGCGAATAAATGTCTTGCAGGAGACGTTGCACATGTTCAAAGTTGCCCCATTTTACTTTAAAAATAGTGTATTACTAATATTTTTGTTCTTAAGTTTTTATTTTTATTCAAAACCATGAAATGACTGTTTGGAATTTAGCAAATATGAAGTGTTTATGTTGAATGATGTATACTTAAAGATTTCTAGTATAAAGTTGACAGGATAGACATTTGACCTAGGCTTGACCTTAATACTATTGACATGCCACAGTTACATGATGGGAGTATCATTTCATCAAATGCGAATTATTTTTTATCATCTAAGTTGTATATTTATTTTTAGTAATCATTATTTTATGATATTAAAAAAATAAATATAAAATGCTCAAACAATATATTGAAAAATGTTCAAAGTAGGCCCAGTTGACGGTAGTGCTCAAACAAAATACTGAAAAATGTTCACAGTTGCCTTACTGTTGGAAGTAGCCCCAGTTGACGGTATGGATGTTATTTCTTTGCAACTAAGCATGAATATGTGAACAGGGCCTGCTTTTTAAAGATGGGTTCCCAGAAAAGTATTTATCGGGTAGTTATTTCCAATAAAAGTATGGCAATTTTGGTTTATATGGAAAGTAGAGATATCCAATCTTACTAGAAAAATACTGGATTCCCCGAATAACGCTCATGGGGCGTATACAGGACAAAAATGTAAGGGTTCCCCTAATCGATTAGGAATTTCTGCACACGTGATGTCAAAGGTCACACGCGAACATTGAACGCTTGATGTACAAGTTAATAAACTTTATGAAGAGTTAGACGTACAACACTTTCTGGGATAAAAAAAAACGCGGGTAGTGGATAATCCGAGAATTTAATTAGGATTCGATATTTGTAATAAATAGTAAGCGATTAAAGACAACATCGTCTCATGTATGCAATTAAAATTCTCCTCTGACTTCCAAGAGAGGTAAGTCACGTGACGTAAACATGACCTGGTTTGATCGAATTTTTATAGCAGGGCATCCCTTCGCAATTACAATGTTTAAGAAGGATTTGAAGCAAAATTATGACAAATTAATTAGTTTGAATATGATTTTAGTCCATATATACCATTAAATCACCCAGTTTGTACGCGGGAATGTATCTTTAAAGGAAGAGTGTAGAAAATATTGTTACTCACGTTACATTAATATTGTAAAATCAAAACAAAAGAATACTTATAAATAAAACTTTATGGCACCGTAGTGATAACATGTTACAGATAGTTCAAATAAATCCAAGCATAGATAATACTATTTTTATAAGTAGTACTTATGCTACTTATTCAACGAAACTGTTGGTAAGTTTATTTAAACAGTGCAAAATTATCTAAAATTTAGAAATATAAGCTTACAAAAATTGTAATTTCAATTTATTACATTATAGTAGATCTAAATGCTCAAGTTCGTTTAACAGTGAACTTAGGTTCATAAAATGTTTAGAATAATAATAATAGTACAGTGAACAATCATGTACAAATATTTCTATAAATGTTGAAGTTTCTCCGTAACTATTCTTAAAAGAGCTGTTTTATCTTTCGTAAAAGGTGAGGCACTGACTAAATCAGCTTTAACTGTTGTACAGTGAAATCTACTAATATACCATTTCATCTTGTGCTATGCAGGGATAAATTTCACACATCAATCTGTATTGTTGCTTTTGAGGGATCATACACTTCACAATCATCATGTAACATGGTTTCTCTCTCATTGTTATAGGATTTGGATTGTTCTCGTTTGAAAAAAAAAAAATCAATGTTCTAAAAACTGAGGTAATATATCCACAATGTTCTTGTACACGGCCTTCTTCCATTTCTTTCATAATTTTGCTATTGTTATCAAATTTCCAGTAATGCCGGGGATACTTCAAGCTGAACCAATGGATGCAGTACATCATTATACTTGAGGTTGCATCTTTTACCGTCTCTGTAATCTTCACAATTGCCAACATTCACGTGTGTCACAAAGTAATGATTCGGGTAGACAAATCGTCGCTCATTCAGAAATCAGCGTTTGAAATATCCGATGTTTTCATCAGCCCAATTTCTGTATTTTGCGTGTCAAAACCATAACCAAAATTTCTGTGCACAAACTTTGAGATTATATGCACGACATATTAGCCCACAAGCGAAATCTTCCTTCTAAACATGCTCTGTGACCCCGTTAATTTGGACGATGACGATACGTCAGTTTGTACCAGACTTTGGCGTATCTGATGCTGATACGTGGGAAGGATGGTGACCAGAGCACGGGGTGGCTTTGGCACGTAGAAATTTGTATTTGGTTGTCGAAATCGCCCCACTACGATGCTTTTGAAGGTCATTAAGAATCATTCGAATATACCCACATTTCAAAAAAATGAAATGAAATGGGGTTTAACGTCCTACTCCTATGCTGGGCTAATGAAGACAGGCATACGCCATACAGTCTGCTATGAGGTAAATTTTGCCCGGGCAGCGGCACTATCGCCTACTCTTATATCGAATTCCAACTTCCAAGGGATCTTTTACGTGCATCCTAATATATACACGGGACCTCGGTTTTTCGTCTCATCCGAAGGACTAGACAGCTGTCCTTGTCAGGCCCTCCGTCATGCATCACTGACAAGGGGATCAAACACCCGACCTCCAGGCTAGCGAGCCAGGGTCTTACCCACGTGACCCCCCCCCCCCATTTCAAAGATTAATACTTTCTTGTTTTATTGAGATAAAGCTTTGGTGTCTGATTATTCGATTACCATTGCAACGTGATACTCATGGCAACTGCAAACCGCGATTGTCAGGGATTTACGCAAACCTGGGCATTTGGTACTAAAATGCGACACCATGTCCGTAACCCGCTTACCGGAAATTTTGTATGGGCAGGATACAGCTAGCCAATTCCTGGTTCCATTCTGCGACCTCCAGTGCCGGTGCAAAGTTCCAAATTACAAAACCACACAAAAATAAAATGAGTGGATGTATTTAAAGCATTTCTTTTGTTGTGCTGTTGTACTTTAACTTGGAAAGTTTTGGCGGAGTAGTGTGATCCAAAGAGGTAAACAACTTCACGCCTCGTTCGCTGAGAGTCTATCTGGAGATATGAATAGTTCCAATTTGCAACGGATGATCTATGCTGAACGTGACGGACTTGATGGCAATCCAGTTGACGAGTTTACCAGCATAGGCCTGACGAAGTTTCAAGATCCCCAGACTCCGCGAAAGATCCTTCCAGTCAGTCCTGGACATCTTCAGTGGTTATTTCTATGACGTTGGTAGGTGCTGTTCCTGAAAATCTTACAATCGGTGCCAATTCACTGGGTAGATTGACAGTGTCGTGGGGCGCAACGCTCGTTCAACTAAACTATGTAAAGTCTCTTTTATTCTGGCTGTGATGTGGTTCGAAAAAATTGATAGTAATAATGCAGTGCGGATGAAATATAGAAGCATGGGCGGCAAAGTCGTATTCCTAATTTGGCCAGCGCATGAGTCACAAAACAAGTGTATATACCCACATATACAAACATCTTCTTTTTCATGTAACAGAACTTCTACTCCGGAGGGCTGATAGTACTTCCCTCTGGTACTCGCATTTATAACCCATTGCAAAGCCTACTTGTAAAATTCTACTGTTTTTCTTTTCATTTTCAAATTCTGTTGATTGAACTCTCTTCGCGCGAACATGGTCTCTTATAGTACCAAATTCCTGAAAATTTAAGGTTTGTATTTCAAATAATGTGGAATGGTTTTGTATCTTTTGTGATTGTTGTTAAATATGAAACCTTCGTAATTAAGTTTCTCAAGTGACACAAGTAGTGTTAAATAATCTGGTGTTTCCGAATTTAATTTAGATCTAACTTGTATGATTAATTTTGTTTAAAAAAAACGTGTGAGGATTATTTTCATTGACGTCAGAAATATGTGACGTCATTGATTAAACGCGTCATAAAAATATTTCTATGAGTTGCGTAATCCCGCTTGGGCGAGATTTGGGAAGTTGGCATGCGCATTGCTATTTTTGCCCAGTGTATCCGGTTTCGGTCTGAATTTTTTTTTAATCAACAGTCTGTGGGACAGATTTAGTTACGCTCCTGTGTTAGCGGAAAAGAGCTGTGCTCAAGCACCGCGCTTAGCTCTATAATATGTAACAGGCATTGCCTGAGTAGAGCGAAGCTGATTATTGTCAAATAAAACCTTCATAATTAATTTTCTCAAGTGATACAAAAAATGTTAAATAATTTAGTTTTTCAAAATTGATTTTTATTTAGATCTAAATTTTATACATTAATTTTGTTTTTAAAAAAAAAAGAAAAAAAGTGTGAGAATTATTTTCATTGACGTAAAAAAATATGTGACGTCATTGATTAGACGCGTCATAGAAATAGTTCGATGAGGCTCGTAATCTCGCTTGGGCGAGATTTGGTGTGTAGAATTATTTTTGTTAGTTACGTCATAGATATGGTTACGTGATCTCGTTTGGTCGAGATTTGGTAAGTTGACATGCGCATTGCCTGTTTTGCCCAGTGTATCCGGTTCCGGTCTGAAATTTTTTTTAATCAACAGTCTGTGGGTGACATTTTCAATTACGCTCCTGTGTTACCGGAAAAGAGCTTCGCTCTATATTTTTATTTTTTTATTTTTTTTTTCGCTCTATATTAAGAATAGGACAGAACTAGAAGTGAAATGGGTTGTTACTCGTAATAAGATTTTTGTGTTTTGTAAATGTTTTCATTTCTGGAGCCCCGCCCCCTCCATGTGAGGGCCCTGAGTTGTAATATGTAGGTTAATCTAGCTGCTAAATTATCTTTTACTGCTATTGTATTTATGTATAAATTCAAAATACAATCAGTCAAAGGATTTATTTCTTCTATAACCAATACAAATCAAATGGGCGGTTATCGATGCAAAAGTTAAATGCTTTGATAAAATGTATTTTCGATTGATTATATGTAAAAAGTACAATGTACTGGTAATGATGAAGTCAAAATACTTCAAGTAAGACCAAAGTTAAATGTAAAACGTCAAATGTAACGTGTCAAATGACAATAGTTTTATTGGAAAATGCTGCGGTTTTTTTTTTAACATGTCTACATTTTACCAAGCTGGTTAAAATACAGATCTATATTTCGTTTCGTTGTTTTAGACTTTCGATGGCCTACACTACATGAAGATCTGACAAGTCGTACTATAAGGTCGTGTCAGGGGTCGTACGAGCGGCTTTTGGCCCTATGCCGTCAGACATTGATTAATCAATCGACGTTGACGTTTCGAGTGGTTTACCCACAGTTCCGTGGAACGCCAAGAAGTCGCCGTAACAGACCGTTTCACTGGCTTATCCCTCACTTCAACCAAACCGCCGGTAATACAACAACTCTTCCAGATCCTATTGTAGTGAAGACAAGAAAAATGAAATTTTGAAACGAAACGAATTAGAATTTGTGCTTTAATCAGATTGGCATTTTACATTTCTCCCATTACATTTAACATTTGCGCTCTGTCGCATCTCATTTGATATGCAAATGTAGATATCACGTGACTTATTAACATATCCGGGAACGAGACGGCGACCAACCAGGCCCAATATAAGCCAGCACCCTATAGGGATATTCACCACACGATAAGAGGAAATCAAATATTTCTCATTTTTAAAAACCCATTTTTTTTTTAGCCATGTTGGGTCGTTTTTCTGTTAAAATTGTTTACAGTGCTACTATCCCTTGCTTCGTGGCAAGGGAGCGGAGACCATGATGATATTTTTTACATTTTTGGCGCATTTTGCTTCCTTTTTTTTTAACGCTCATAGATTACTCGCTTGGAAATTGAATTTAACTTTGTTTTTTGTTTTGTTTTATTTGTTTTCCCCAGTTCTAGATATATCCCATAATTTGGTGCGCACTTCGTCTAAAGCTCGACTAAACGAGCCATATTATTGCCCAATGTCTTATAATATAAAGTCCCAGATCCTACTGTCGTGAAGACTAATAAAACACAATTTGAAATACAAAAACGAAGCTAAACAGGATCTGTGTTTTATTCAAGGGGAAGCTATCGTAGATTTTAATATTTGATTATTTGATGTTTCAGATTTTCTGCTTATTGAGGATGGTTCGGAGTTAAGAAAACAGTTAAATTTATTAAGAACAGACTTAGATAAACAGGTATTTTATCCCAAAAATCCGAAAGTTAAACGAAGAAACTATGGTGGCTCAGTGAGTATAGCACTGGCTCACTAAGCACGAGATATCGGTTTGGCCGAGAAAGTTACTCGGGATTTTCCAGTCAGTGGAACATTAGCAGACAAGTGGGAGAGAGAAATGGGGTTTAACGTCCACTCGACACAGACTAGGTCATTTCGGGACTAACATATGGTTTAATTTTATTTCAATAATTCCCTTGCGCGTAGGGGTCTTTAGCAGTGGGAGGAACCGGAGAAAACCCACGAGGTTGGACAGGCAACCCTATTCCTTGTCACGTACAACCGGAGATTCGAAACCACGCCAGTTGAGTCAATGACAGACCTTATGATACAGCGCAGCGCGCACGTGCCAACCATTCGGCCATCCACCCCCCACCCCCCCCCCACCCCCCCAGACAAGTGGGACGTAAGCACAATCCCACTTATTAAAAGAACAATTGCATATTCAGATTGGTTCCAGGGGCAGACTTCTTGTCGAAATGTTGCACAGTGACAAAACAACAGAAGTTGTATTCCGTAGTACTGTGTTTCATACTAATACACGCATACACGTGCGTGTGCATGTACAGGGAGACTTGGTAGCTTAAATTCGCCGAAGAGTGGGTGTATGCCCGCAGTTGTTAGTTCGGTGCCGACCGCAAGGATGTTAAACCTCGTCGCAGAAATGTAGGACATTAAACCCCATTTGATTCGTGTATAAGATATGTATGAGACTAAGTGTTAAATTAATGGGTGTATTTCTCTTAACATTTACAGGCTACAATATTCTGTCGTGAGATTGATAGTTTGTGGAAATTAATAAAAGATTTTATACGACTTTCTGCACCTATTTTACTTTGTTTGGTGTTTTGGATTCTAACAAGATTTACAGTCACCGTTAAGCACCAGGTATTGTTACAGTTTCCTAGCTAAAGTCTCTCAACATCTTTGGGTTATTTATTGATAATGTACCAACCCAACTTTCGGCATTCTCTCGAGATGATATAAAAAGGATAATGGTCAAAAGTCAGTCCTACCGGCAATCTTCGCTAACATCCTTTTAATCGGATTGAATCCAAACCGACATAAGTCATAAGATTTTCATTTTACATTTTGGTAACATGATTTTATTTACCTAAAGAAACATACATTTTGAATTATACAGACACTGGCACGGGTGGCATATTGCAAAGTAATCTAGCAACGCCCGGATGTTGTAAAACTCACAGTCGTTGCTTCAGGAACATGAGAGAGACTAGTTCAACCTATACCTCTTTACGTCAGTGTTCGCTTCTGTAGTGTTGTTGTGGGGGGGGGGGGGGTGTTCAGTGAGTAAGACGCTAATCCGGTGTTGGCAGAGAAAGTTCCTCGGGATTTTCCATCCAGGTTTCCCCTTGTCAATAGTGCAGGAAGGGGGAAAGACCCGTATACACATTGGCATTTGGCATGTATATTTAAGAACCTTTAAAATAAGACCAGACCGCAGTACTGCTGTCTGGGCAAATTTTTCCTCATTAGTGCAATCCGTATTGTAAATTAGTCGGGAATCGTTGAAAAAATAAACGACAAATAAATAAATAATAATAATAATGTGTTTAGAAAACGTCCCGTCATAAATGTCCGCCATCTTGGAAATATGATCATTGTAAACGGCAGAAATCGAATTTGCACCCCCGAAAATATATATTGACACAAAAATCGATTACGTAATCAAAATCAGCACATCGTCAAATTTTCCCACCACAAATTACAGCCATATTGGAAATACACTCAATATTTGAACATGTGATCATTTTACACAGTTGTAAACGGCAGAAAACATGTATTGACATAAAACACAACTATTTAATCAAAATCAGCTTATCGTCACATTTTCCCGCGAAAATGGCCGCCATCTTGGAAATATTCAAAATAGGTGAACATGTGATTATTTTACACTGTTGTAAATCGCACAAACGGAATTTGTGCCCCTAAAACATAAATTGACATCCAACATGACTACTTAATCAAATTAGCACATTGGCCGATTTTCCCGCCAAAAATGGCCTCCATTCTGGAAATATCCTCTTGAAGTGATGGAAAAAAATATCTGAAATGTAGTTATGACCCCTACCAATATTAATAGTGCCAAATTACACTTACAGTTGATATATCGGTAACATAAAAAAAAAGTTTGAATATTATCACAAAATAGCTACCCTTTAATTAATGGTGTCCCATACTATGAAGACCTACTAAGAAAAAAGGTCAACATTGGTTTTTATCATTAATCATCAAAACCTTCAAAATAAAGCTTATTCCACGATTTATTCCCGAAAAGCTGATGGATGGGAATTATGTAACAAACTGAATCGGACTATAAATCACCCCATTTATTTTCATTTGGCTAACAAATGTTTGAACTTGTGTTTTTGTATTGTTAAATAGTAATTTAGGTCCCTCTGATTTTATTACAATCAAATTGAATAGGCTACATATAGAGAATCTCCTACGAGTCTTTTTTGATATGAAAAAAATATGAACACAAGTCGATAATGTAGAAAAGAACGAGGTGATATCGCTCAGTAGAATACGAAAGTTATCACAGCGATATCTACTGTAGAATGTGTTATTGGGTGATAAATTGTAATTGCTTATTTAGCTGTAGATTGTGAATGAAATATTTGAATTAAAAGCTTTGAATACCATTTTAAATTATCATTTAAAGTGCCAGATTATTTATAATTTTAGCCAATGGTATTGTCGTCATTACTTGGTTGTGTTGTCGCCACCATGTGTGTGTATTCCACACCATTCATTTTGTCCTTCAACCGATACAGAAAGATACGCCACGAAAGAATAAAGAAATTATCTTCCCGATTCATCAGGGAGGGCAGTGTGCATAAAGTAGACTCTGATACCCGGACTACAGATAGTGACGTGACGTGTATCACTGACAGTTCATTCAGCGATAACGTTGGTAATCCCCCTATATCTTCCACTTCGTCTACTAACAGTCAACAGTCAGCAGATGGTTACACAGATCAATCAAACGTTATGGAAATTATCGGAGCTGTTCAGATGAAAGAACCAGTCGAAAATCCTGAGAAATGTTGTCACGATTGTGGTGATAACTCCATGAAGACGTGTGATTGTTGTCCTTCAAAATAAATATTAAAAACATCATTTTCATAAAACACAGTTCTCGTGAGCTTGATTGTTACAATGAAGTACGTGTATTAAAGGGATTTTTTTTTTTATATATATAGATAAATAAAGTTTTACTAAACATTCCATGTTTGGCGATATACAGCAGTAGTCTGGCTAGATTTGGGGTAGGGGAGCTAGGCGCGCATTTTATGGCGAAAACTACTATCTTTTCCTTAACATGTTGGCATGTTTCTTTTATGTATATGGACAGATTTATAGAGTTGGTAGATCTGAGAATACAAGGGCGAGCGAGGCTGGGCGTGAGTACTGTGAGGGAACAGCATGGGCGTGCTAGACTGGTTTCAGCCTTCAGGGAGACCATCTGTCGGTATACCTTGACTACACGATAAAGCTTCGGCTGAAAATGTTTTAAGATGTATAGAAGATAAAAAAAGCGGGACATCACTGACAAACCAGGTGCTTGATCCCGATTAGTGGCCGAGTAAAGGTCTATGAAGGTCTCAAGTTCGCTCCTGGTGTTGATTTCCCTGCGTGGTTTCTCTTTGTTAGTAGCCCAGGCCCGACAGTGTCTAGTCTTTCGGCTGTTACGACAAATCGTGCAAGTAAAAGAACCCAGTGCAGCAGTAATTCTAAATAAGAATGGGCTGTAGCTACGCTATCCGATCACACTTTCCCTTATAGTACACTGTATGACGTGTGCTCATCTTCATTAGCCCGGTTGGTAGCAGAAAAGTTAAAGGCCCGATGCGTCATTTAGCGCTATATAGGAATCCCTTGCAAACTACCAAATTGTGAAAGTTTAATCTCTAATATGAATATCAGTCCAAATATAGTTCAATTCCTTTACAAAGTTATGATAAATTTAAACTTCGTCGATCTATACTGTTCGCTATGTAACAAGACGCCGCCATCTTTTATTAGTAGCAGAGAAATTTAATGGGGCTATTTTAAATCCAATTGAATTGAAGCCGGAAGATTATGTCCCGCCACCCGAGAGGAGAATTCTGGGTGGTGATGATGTGTTTGAGGTGGCTTTTCCAAGATAATGCACGGACTTTTCTATTGTTCTTTCGTGGTCTTCGAAAGAATTATTAGTAGCAGAAATTCGCCTATGTATCTGTTATCACTCGTCACTTCAGTCAGTTATATAGAGGGATAACTCGTGTTTTCCTTTTGCGTTCGTCACTCTCGATTGTTGAAAGATTGATTGCGCATCTATCGTAGCAATGATCTCTGTGATAAAATAATATTTGGAACGTGTTTAACCAGTTCTATCACATATGTGATAATGACTGGCACCAATATTGTCCTTTAAAGAGATGTTCGATGCATAACTGTATGAAGCAATACCCACACTTGGCAACGGCGATCATCGGCGAAACCGCGGCAGTCTTACCACACGTCTTCTACGTGTATCGCGATTGCATGTGCGTTTCAAACACGTAATCACGGCGATTATATCAGCTGGTCAGATTTTTGAAAATTTCAAGATGACGACATACACACTGATACGTGAACTTTAAATCACCTGTTTTTATAGCAAGTAATACCTGAAAAGCATGGACGCCATAAGAGCTTAATGCAAGCTTGGTAACCGCGCAATGATCGTATTAAGAACTCCATAAACGCAGTGGGAATCCCGTAAGATCGCCATGAGGACGTGGTGCAGTCGCGCTAAAGTAGTGAAATCATTGTAACATCACCATGCCAACGCCCTACGGACTCCGAACGCTTGGCGGGGTTGTGGCAGACACGCGAGGGTCGTGGTGAAGACGCCATGAAGTGCCCGTTGCAAATGTTACAATTTTCGCAGCGTCTTTGTCACATGTGTACTACGCGTGTACTGCGTTCATGGAGATATTACCACGCATGTCTCGCCCACCTTTCAGATCACACCATGTTCTAACATCTTTCCAGGTCAGATCGCAGAACCCTGGCGTTTGTTTTGAACATGTTCTAAACAAACGTCGTGAAACGGCGATCACTTGCGACCATCTGGCGTTTCCAGCACGCGTTTACCACGCTTATGGCGATCTGAGACCATTTTCCGTCGCCGTAGCAGCGCAGTAAGCACATCACCCCGGTCTGACGGGGATAGTACTGAATGCCCCTGGATAACTGTTTTGCCGAGAATGGGGTGGGGGGCCAAAATATGATTTGGGTAACAAAAAACTCGGTGTTGAAAACCAGTCTTTACAAAATGGCAATCTGCTCTATTTTTCAATATTATTAACAGAAAATAAATCTATTAAGGGTGCTTAGTTTCATTCTTTTTAAAGGACCCTTTTTTTATCAGGGGATTTGTTAAAATTATCAAATTTCGTAACTTGTTTTGAATTAAAATGACACTGCAAAATTATCCTATAAATTATCACCTTACAATAAAGCAAATTGTTATATCTTTTTTTTTTAAACAATGCATGAATTACTCTACGGGAAGCTAACATTTTATTTTAAACGCTTACTCTTCCTGTTGGTACCTATACTTGTTTTAACAACTATCGATGTACAATTTCCAAATACAAGTTGACACCATCGCGCAAGAAAGGCTCGCCAGTGATAATTGTTTTGGCAAAGATCCACAGTTTAACATAATCCTAATTGAATATGGAATGAAATCATACAAAAAGAACTTCCATTTTGCCTTAGTTTATTACGAACAATTTGAAGGCTTATTTGAATTCAAAAGAAATTATGAAATTTGATAATGTTTAGGGTCCTATTATTAAAGTGCTATAAAATGATAATCAATATTATTACAACGCCACTCAGGTTAAGACATTGTACCCTTCCCACGCCAATCCCATCGTTTCAAGGAAAAGCCCCCTCAAACAAATGATCACCAACCATATCGAAATCAACGCAAAAAGAAAACTGCTCTAGAAAAACTTGATCTCATAAAAATTCTCCTCATGGGTGGCGATTCCCCGCCATTGAGCCACCGGACTAAAATAAATTGTCTTAAATGTTATCTGTAGACTTGAAAGGGATATTATAAAATAATGTTTTAAATGTAATTTATTGGTAAATGTACATTGGTCTAGGTATGTTGTGATTAAAATCCAGCATGTCGAAAACATAACGCCGAAGGAATTTTATTTTCAAAAATGGATTTATTTCGTATCTCGGTATTATTCGCCTTTACAATCTAAAAAAAAAACCACCTCACAAATATAATATAGATTAGTTTATCATTAATAGAGATTTATCTATTAAAATAGCTGACCTTAATATACAGTGGTATACTAGATATTTCTAGAGATAAAACTATTATTATATTAATGTAAAATGGAGAATATATTATTTCTAAGTTTAATATTAGGCTTCGTTCTAGTAAGATTAACATACAGTATTACTAGACCAACTAATATTGTTCTAGAGAATAATGGTTACAAGAATATTCTGGTTGCTATTCATCCTAATGTTGCTGAAGATCCCAATCTTATAAACAATATAAAGGTAAGTTTCGTGAAATTTAAATAGGCCTACACTATTATCAGTTCTTTAATAGCAAAGTGATATTGAGCTGTGACTGTATTTAATTAAATGTCAAATCCAGCCACATAAGAAAGTGTTGTACTCTCCTGTTACAGCTCTCAATATGTTCTTCACTATAAAGGACTTTAATATCACTTCAATGTCATTCACGTTGTGTTTTTTTAAAATACCAAAACTCAGGAAAAAAATGTTCTTCGAAAATATAGAAGTTATAACAGCTAGGAATACATATTCAAGACCAAGTCTAAAGAACTGTCTTCTCAGCCGGCGCGCGTTCTGGTCTTTTATAATCCTGATATCTCGTGGACAGCAAGGTATTAATGAATTAATTGATTGGTTGAGTATGCCAGGAATTAGCCAAATAAAGACTATGTAGGCAAGAATGTAAAACTGCTTTTAATATATTTTATGGTTTAACAACGGCTCTGGAATCTGGATGGCATTTTATTTGCGGTATTGGTTGATGTCACAAGTCTGGAAACAAGAGAAATGCGACATACAACTAATATTTTGAAAACAAATTAATTACGCTTTAAATAAATAAGCAGCATAACACAGAGCTATTATGGTATTCTTATTACGTTAGAATTCTAAAAGGCATCAATCTCCGATTATATTGAAGTATGCCTTATTTACATGTGTATTGCTTGAATGAAGAATTCTGTTTAAGTCGAGCGAAGTTCGTTCCGGTGTTTGACGACAAAGTTCCTTTGTATTTTCCTGTATGATTCTGAACTAATTGTAAGTCGGACGGAGACTGGTTAATTATTCGGATAGGACGAAAATCCGAGATCCCGTGTACACATTGGTTTGCACGTAAAATAATCATTGGCAGTTCAATTTTAAAAAAAAAGTTTGCCTAAACGCTGCTGCACGGGCCAAATGTCCCATATTCCCAGAAAAGTAAGACGTTAAATCACCATTTTATTTCGTACATTAATTTATACGTGTCTAAATAAACAACCAATTATTTGCATCCGTAAGTGATCGCCGCGATTATCTCAATATTTTGAGGTGATAACTTTCAAATGAACTACTTATATTGGTCTATACACATATTATAAACGGATACCCTGTCACAGGTTCCACTCCCTACTGATCATCGACGGGAGGAATATTGTAGTGAACGAAAACAGAGACCAGCGGTGAACGTAAAGGTCTGAAAATTGTGGATAGAATGCGCATGTTTATCTGACAATAGTCAGTGTATATTATATTGACGCTATACTCAATTTTATTTCCATGTGTGCTTCGTTAGTGTTCCAGTGTTGAAAAAGGAACTTATCTCTAAATGGTCACAGATCACTAATGATTAATTCTCGTCTCTTAGACCGGCTCTAACTTTTTTTCCAAATTTTCGTTGGGTAACTTGAGATACTTGAGATACATACACAAACTGGAAGTAAAGAGCATTAAACATGCATTTTTCGACCCTACATTTCAACCTAAACAACCTCTCTACTCCTCAAAATCATGAATATTTACCAAAACCTGGCAGAAAATATATTTTCAAACCCTTTTCTTCGATTCAACACCAAAAAGTCAACAAAAATCCCCATGGAAAAGGGAAAGGGAGAGAAAGACTAAATATCACTTTCGCCCTTCATTCGTAGGAATATTTGGTGAGCTGTGTCCAAATAAACATGTTAGATAACTCTGTGGCACCATGCAAGAACCTGATAAGCCACGTGACATTCAATTTAAGAAAAACGCAACTAAAGTCTGTGGTCTATAATTCCAAATCTATGATCTCTATTTGATGTTTTGTGATTTTGATGTGTACAGAGGCATAGTATAAAAATTCTGGATGATAATCAGTCTTGTAACTGCAAACCTTACGGAAACTTTTGGGCAAATATGAATTTCTGAGATAATATTTTTTGAATTTTCCATGCAAAAAACTGATAAGCCACATTGATGAAATCAAATTGAAGGTTTGTTGGCTTTAATCTTATAAAATACGTCATAAATCAACTGAAACAACACATACAAAAGTAAATAAAACGAAATTCCACATATGCAAGGAATATCAAGGGCGGACTCAGCGACCATATGTTTTGTGTGTGTGTGTGGGGGGGGGGGGCTCGGGTGACGAAGCGCTCAACAGGGGATCCAGGTGGCCTACTCCTGACAATTTCGAAAGGTAGAAGCCCAAAAATGCCATTTCCAGTGACCTGAGACAAGAATCCGGTTCTAAAGTGCGCCCACTGGATCGCACCCCGCACCCCTCCCCGCGCTTAAATCCTCCCTTAAATATCAAGCAGTTACGGTCCAATATGCACAAATATCGAAAGGAACCAAGATTTGTTTGTTGGATATGACCATATAAGTCAAATTTCATCAATATGGGATAAAAATTGTGACTTCCAGAGGGTCCACATTCCAAACTTGGTATTACGTACTTTTACACTATTTGCGTACAAGTAGTAGCAATTTTGTCAGGTAGTTTTTACGAAATTCAAACTCAATCATCATTTTGGTAACAGTGATATATTTAAACCTTTTTTAAATTGGATAAAAATTGGGACCACAAGCTAAAAACGTGATTTTTCATACAATCGGGGGTCATAACCCAGGAAATCATGGCCCGATATATGCAAATATCGACAGGTACCAAGATCGTTTTGATATAAACATATATTTTAAGTTTCATCAAGATCGTATAAAAGTGTGACTTCTAGAGGGACCACAACCTTGGTATAACATACTTTTACACTATTTGCAGCCATTTTGCGGGGTTGGATGGCCGAATGGTTAGCACGCGCGTGCTGTATAATAAGGTCTGTCATTGAGTCAACTGGCGGGGTTTCGATTCCTCGGTTGTACGTGACAAGGAGTAGGGTCGCCTGCCCAACCTCGTGGGTTTTCTCTGGGTCCTCTGGTTTACTCCCACTGCTAAAGACCCATACGCGCAAGCGAATTATAGAAATAAAATTGAACCATGTGTTAGTCCTGAAATGACTAAACTTAGTTACGGACCTGGGGGCAAGAATCCATGAAGTTACGATCCGATATGCGCGAATATCAAAAGGAAACAACCCGAGATAAATGACCTTGGGTGTGACTTGTGGGTTATCCGGTTCTTGCATGGAAACGTTGGCACACAAATCCGATCTTATGAGGCTTATCAGGTTCTTGCATGGAATATGCTTATTTTTATATCAGGTTAAAACTATTATAGACTTGGTTATCATGTCAAATATATTCACAGTGTCTTCATGATTACAGTCAAGATGGATACTACCCATCTACGTTCAGTGGCACTCTTATCTCAATTTTGGGGAAAATGTGGGTTATCAGGTTCTTGCATGCTGCCACAGAACTGTGGTTATCTCCTCTTAACTCTAAGTGAATGTCTAGACATTATCACAAAACGACGGATATACAATATTGAGAAAAATAAAATTTCGGTTTTGACCTTTTATTTCCCTAGTTTGGTTTCATTTCATTGAATTGAGCAATATAATTCTTGAATGAGTTACGTATCCACATTAAGAGAATCTAACGACCACCCCAGAACTCTCAATATTAAAGGACAATATTGGTGTCAGGCATTATCACATATGTGATAGAACTGGTTAAACACGTTCCAGATATAATTTCAACACAGAGGTCATTGCTACGATAGATGTGTAATGACGATTTCAATAAAGGGAAGTGACGAACACAACAGGAAAACACTAGTTATTCTTCCATATAACTGACTGAAGTGACGAGCGATAACAAATACACGGGCGAATTTCTGCTCACTAATAATTCCTTCGAAGACCAAAAGTTGTTATATAAGACTTTCGGAGGATATCTGACAATTCAAAGAAATAATTGACTGTCACTAGATATGGGAAAACGAGAAGAATATAAAAAGTCCGTGCATTACCATGTTTTTATTAAGTATAGAATGAATAAAAACCAGGGTTGACAGTTGTCAGCTAGGTTTAGGACTCTGGTAAGGGCATGGTATTCTTCCTAATTTCGACCGAACTAATATATTATTACTCAAATCCTGAGGGCAAATGATAAGCTCTGCCCCATTTCCGTATAATGATTACGTCGATAACGCGTCCACCGCTCCTTTCACATCGCGTTTAGAGATCGGCAGATCTTGTTTCACTTTATGATATCACAAACTTATAACAAAATATTGTGTTTACTAAAACTGCCCCGTTTAGTAACAATGTTTATAGTGGGGACTTTGTTCTTGTTTTTAGCAAATGTTTATAGATGCCTCTGCTTATATGTACATTGCCACGTATTACCGAGCATATTTCCAACAAGTCACCATATTGATACCAGCTACTTGGAAAGATGATCCTTCTTACCAAAAAGCTACAACACAGCTATATGATAATGCTGATATTGAATTCGCCTCACCAAATCCACTACACAGCGCCGCACCCGGACCTTTCTCTCGAAGTTATAGTGGTTGTGGTTCTCCTGGTATTCGTATACATCTAGCTCCTGATTTTCTTACCGACAGAAACATACAAAGGACATTAGGACCAATAGGTATGTTATATTGGAATACCCAGTAATGTGATGAAAGTAGAATGTACTACCGTTATAAACTCTCGGATTAAAAAAAAAAAACCTTCGGAATTCATCGAGTCCATTCTCTCGCTTATCATAGCCGTCTGGAAGGCTTATTTGGTCATCTTCTGTACATTATTGTTGCGTCACATTGTCCATATTGGGAGGGGGGGGGCATATTCAACATTACTTTTTATTGATTACATATGATATCAATCAGAACCGAAAAATACACGAACATCGGGGTCAAATTGTCATCTAACCTGGAATGACAACTTACATAAACGTACACCATAAATTTTGAGCACGTTATCTCTATTCGCAACATTGTAATGGAGGCTAACGAATGTGAGCGAAGCGCGAGACGAGCCAGTCGCGTAACGTACATGACGTTCGAGTGAAGGCTCGGAAATGCGTTTCTTGCAGCTCTTGGCTACCCTTCTCGTCACCACCGTTGAGCCGTTCTCTCTTTTTTGGGTGGTTAGTCGAAGGGAGCGGGGCGCGAGACGCGTAACGTACATAACGTTTGAGTGAAGACTCAGAAGTGCGCTTCTTACAGCTCCGGATATAGCCGCTAGTTTGAGGGGCAGGATGGTGCCCGAGACCGTGTACCCGCTTCACGCAGTGGAGACAGTGGAGCGAGGCCGGACGGGGAAACACTGTTATAGCTTCGTTATAGATACTAAGTCGAACCATCGATCGATCGAGATACAAAGTCGATCGATCGAGATACAAAGTCGATCGATCGAGATACTGAGTCGATCGATCGAGATACTAAGTCGATCGAGGTAATTTGGGAAAAATAAAGTCATTGGCTGTCCTTTTCTAGCCACCGTACATTTAGGCTTTATTATATTTACAATTAAAATGTTGTATTCAAACAGATCGAGTTCTGGTGCATGAATGGGGACGTTTCAGATGGGGTGTTTTTGATGAATACACAGAAGATGGTGAACAACAGTTCTATTTTTCGCCTACGACAGGAAAGTATGAAGCCGTACGTTGTAGTATGAGCATGTCAGGTCGGATATATAGAGTTGAGAATGGTTCTATAAGTTATTGTAGACAACTTGACAACATAACTGGTCGATATCCTGACGATTGTCTTTTCTCACCATATGATAGAGGACCTCGAGCTGAAGATGTCGAAGCTTCAATCATGCACAAAACAATGGTCAAAGGAGTAAGTATATTAAATGCCTTGTTACTATACCAATAGCGGCAATTTTATGTTTAAATAATTTAGTTTGTATGTTCCTGGGTGATTTACATAGATGATTATCCCGCATCTTAAATCGGTTCACAATTTTGGAAAGTAAAATGTATGATTTGCAAAAATAATTGAAAAATCTTGATGATCATATTTGGGTACTTGATCATAGTGGGAGATTTAAATAGAACATCAAAATTCATATAGGACGCATGAACTGTTCACGGTAAAGCACTGCACTTGAACTAAGAAAGCTCCCCTGAATTGACCGAATGATGTACATCAAACGGTGATACACTGGATACTCCAGATACTGTAGCCGTACTGATTGAATCGGAGCAAATGAAAGATAGGATAATAGAGTTAGAAACTAGATGCATGAGGGATAACATATACCTTTCGGGGATATCGAAGTGGCTATTCTCCTACTTATTTATTGTTTTTAAACAAAAGGTTATGCTGGAGATACATTAAACCCCTCACTGTACAGTACCAATTCGTTTTAATTTCCTTTCGTTGAATTTGTAACACTTTAACGGGATCAATTTTACGTGACTTCTGGCTAGTTTTATCAATAGGTCGTGTTCTAACAACCGATGAAAACGCATCGGACACTGACTTATACATAAATTCACTAAAGCCATGCACATTACCTTAGTCGGCTAAACAGGTGGTCTTAATCCACCATTACCATAAAAATGAAGTGAAATAAATACATAGTATTAAATAGTTTAAGTCAACATGTGACATCTGCCTCTCAAAAGAGGTACGTAATACTCTAAATTTCTCTATTATATAATGTGTATTTACAACAGATAGACTGGAGGGGCCCCCTACTCTAGGGAGTCCTCGTAGGTAATCTCCCACCCGGCGGGATACATTTTAGGAAAAAAACTAACTGTAAAGCGTGTGGCAATCTTACCAATTCATAAAAAACGACATAAATTCAAGACTAAAATGGGCCCGAAAACTACGTGAGAACATTAACTTCTCTAGGGGTCCCCGACCTTATCATACGCACAGGCTCAGTCTAAGTCCACCCCAAAAATCTCAAAGATCGTAAGGAATGGGGAAAATAGGGTTATGTCTTAAAATTAAGTATAAACAACGGAGGGGTCTAAATGTATATTAATGCCTGTGAATCAAAACGTAGGTATGGTGTTGTCTATTCTTTACTTTATTTTATACCGTTGTCAAACAGGTCAGGCTTTGAAATGCTGTAGTATTAAGTTGATAAAATATTCTATCTAAATGCATTACTGAAAATCAGTTTTACGTTGAGTGTTTTAAATTACACAAATAAACTAACGATAGTTCGTCAAGGAGCATGATCTTGTTCGTAAAAAAATCATTATTTGCAAATATCCATTAACAGTTATTCTAATTTTCAAGCAGTATACTGCAGTGGTTTAGTTGATGTTTTAAACATTGAATTTGAATATGTATTTCTTTAATTCGAAGAAAGGGGTTTATGAGGCCTATGCGCTTAGTGTCAAAATTAATATAAAAAGTTGAATTGCTGTCATTTATTTTCACATTTACATTCTTTTTCACTACAGATAAAATATTTTTGCGACGACAACCCTTTAACACCTAAAAAGAAGCACAACTTCGAGGCACCTAATAAGCAGAATCGTTTATGTGGACAAAGAAGTACATGGACTGTTATAATGGAGAGTCCCGATTTTAAAAGTAACAATAATCCACCAAGAGCAGGAATCGACACAACTACAACATTTACTGTTGTCAAGGCAGCGAAAACTAGAAGACTTGCGATCGTTCTTGATACATCGGGGAGTATGATGGTAAGTGAGCCGAACGCTATACAGAAACATATAATTGTAATTTTCACCCAAAACCCAAATAACTACATGTAGTTTATTTTCCAGAAATTTTGCGATTCTTACTCTCAGTCGACCTTCCTCTATGGCACGATTTGCTGCATATGCATATCTGTGCAACAGGATTTTGGGACCCTGAATGCTACCCATTGTGCCGTTCTTCTGGTTCTTGTTCCTGGGTCCTTCGAAAATGCTGAAGGCTCAGCGAATTCAAGTCCGATCGATATGAAACTTGTGAATCGATTGTCGGAATTCTTTTTTTGATAGGTGTCACAATTGCAAGATGGCTGCAATGGCGTCATGCTTGGTCCCTGGTGCAAATAGTAGGCTCGTACATGTTGTTTCTAAAGAGCATAAAAAGTGTATCCTTTGGAACTTTCTTGTGACTTTCTTTCACACCCATCGAACACTCTTTGCGCACTGTTGTGTGAGCAGTCCGCTGGCTCACTAGCAGGAATACTCGAGATGGATCCCGGTGTGGGCCGAGAAAGTTACCCGGGTTTATCCAGCCTATGTCAGTGGTGAAGGGCGGGGACCTTGTAATGAACAGCGTCTAGTCATGTACAAAAGAAAACCCTTGGCTGATTGGAATCGAAGAAGAGTAGACGGTGATGCCGCTGTCCGGGCGAACTGTCCCCCATAGCACACTGCATTGCGTATACATGTCTCCATCAACCCACTCGTGATCAATAAGTGCATATTTAGGTTGTTTGGCATGTGAATATGCATGTTGCCTCGATGTTGCATATTCGGAATTTGTTTAACTGAAGTACAGTATTTGTTGGGTTTTTTTTTGACTTTTCCCCTAATCATAAAGAACTCTCTAGATTTACAACAGGAGTGGTGCTCGGATAGTTCATATTAATCAAGTAGCCCGACAACATAGGGATGGGGAAGTGGGCCCCTTCATCGGCCCATACTAAACATGTTCATACTGCCAGGGCCAATTTAGACATTTTCTCTTGTTCAACCTCGAAATTTTTCAAAATTATTAATATGGACGATTAAGCTTGTAAATGTACATGCTTGTGTTACATCATACACGTGCGCCTATATTAATGTGTGTAGCTAGATGTGTAGTACACACATGATATCTAGCTAGATGTGTAGTACATTCTTAATCATTTATAGTCCTATCACTGTTCTATATCTGTGTACCAGTCTATTCGAGGGGTTCTATTTTTCTAGGGATCGTGGTGGGTAAGACGCTGGCTCGCTAGCCTGGAGGTCAGGTGTATCGATCCTTGCATTGGCCGAGAAAGTTCATCCAGATTTTCCGGCGTGGTTCTCCCTTGTCAGTGATGCAGGACGGAGGGCCTGACAATGACAGCTGTCCAGTCGTTCGGACGGGACGTAAAACCGAGGTCCCGTGTATATATTGGCGTGCACGTAAAAGATCTGTTGACAGTTGGAATTCGATATAAGAGTAGGCCGTAGTGCCGCTGTCGGGCCAAATTTCCCTCATAGCACACTGTATGGCGTATGCCCGTCTACATTAGCCCAGTCAGTGGTACAGGACGGCGGGCCTGACGAAACACCGAGGCCCTGTGTACACATTGACGTGCACGTAAAAGATCCCTTAACAGTTGAAATTCGATATAAGAGCAGGCCATAGAGCCGCTGTCCGGGCAAAATTTCCCCCACAGCACACTGTATGGCACATGCCCGTCTTCATTAGCTAAGCCGGAACTGAACAGTAGGACGTTAAATCCCATTTCATTTCATTTTCCCCAAAATATATTATATAGGATGATGATGCAGTTGATCGACTAAGACAAGTTACCGCTGATTACATTCATACTGGTATTGATACTAACAGTCAAGTAGGACTAGTGGTTTTTAATGATAAAGGTAAAATAATTCACCCAATGACAACTATTAAAACACATAGTGATAGAGATAGATTAAAAGACAGTTTGCCTACAGCTACACGAGGTGCTACCAGCATTGGATCGGGTATTCACAAAGCCATCCAGGTAAATTTTTATTGGACTTAAATTGTAATATTTCAAAGACATTTAGACTAGTCAACTGAATACTGATAATAATTTTTAAATAATTATATTGAAATATAGCCGTTTCTAACGGCTTGGAATTTAGCGATTATGTTTTTTCGAAGCTAACTGTAGACGGACAATGTAGGCTAAGTTTCGTACGGTGCTGTCTATGCGTGAACCAAAACTCATGACGCTGCAAACTAATCCTCTTGGGTAAAAGCACTCAGAAAACCTCAGCAGACGCCGGTACTTACGTACCCTACATGTAGCCTCGACTGTATGGCGGTAAAAGATATGTAGCTACGTCCACACAATTGTGATATGGCTACTTATTAGGAAAAGTTGTCATTTGTTTAAAGAAAATCGGATAAAAGTACATAACAAAGAATATACAGTTTCTTGAGATAAAACACTCTTCACGGGCGCCTTCATGGGCGCAGCCATTTTAAATCCGGTAACTTGAAAGTAGTTCCAATGGCGGAATTCGCCATAGAGCCGAGGTCAGATGTATAGGGTGTCGAGATTTGTCGAGTCGGGAAAAAAGCTGATATCCATGTACACAAGGTTTCCGAAGAGTTTGGTTGACTACAATTTCGGACCATAAAAGATGTTAAAAGCGAAACGAAATGATGAAGCCGACTAGGGCAACAGACTATATTAGAGACCTTTATATCTTAGCACCTTCAACTATTCTGTTTGTAAAAGAAATATACGAAATGAGTAAAAGATGTAAAGAAACTAATGACTCTTTTCAATCACAAAATAGCTGTTATCCAGTAATGGCAAAAACTCCAGCGGTTCAGAAATTTTGGTGTTAACAGATGGCGTGGAGACGACAAATCCAAAAATTGATGGCGTATTATCAAATTTAAGAGAATCTGGAGCAATTATGACAGTTCTAGCATTAAACCAACTATCTGACGAGAATTTAACACATGCCGCGCATTCTACAGGTAAATCAAAGTCAAATATATATATATATATCAGGTTTTAATTAATATTCACGATTTTGGAGCAGAATGATAGGTATGGTATATACGACGATACAGTATGCTAATTCCGGTTTCTCAAATTGCCACACCGATGTTTCATCTGTGGTAGAGACAACGAAAATTGGGGAAAACTTACCACCGGTAAAAGTGACTTAAATTACCGTTTTAGTCAATGAATTTTTTTTATGGTGATCTGTAGTCGGTTAGCTTATACCGCTTACAAATAAGGTCTGTCTGTTCGATGGAAGGATAAATCAAGACCTACCAGCGTGTCTACAGCCAATTAGAATTCAATGAATAGGCAAGTTACACAGTTTTCAAATAAATATAAACATAAGGAAATCTTTACTGTTTTAAATTTAAAAAAAAAAATGCTTTAGTATTTTCTTTTATTGCAAAGGTGGCTATGCATATTTTGACAATAACCAAGATCAATCGACGACACTCATTGACGCATTATTCAAACTGAGACAAAATCCAACATGGACAAAAGAAAATCGGGCTTTACAGGTAAATTCTTTTTAACGTAAGAATGTACAGTATACCATATTATAAAGAAAAATGTGACAATAAACTAAATTTGTACATGCATTTAAATATATCAATATATCTATAGTCAATTTCGTTTCCTTTTATTTTTGGTGCTGTGCTGAAATAAAATGAAAGACAATTTAATGTGCATGCAGTGTTCTATGGGGATATTTTGCCCGGACAGCGGAGCTACGGCCTACCCGTATTTCAAATTCCAACTGTCTTATAAGGTTCTTTCACGTACATGCCATTGTATACACTGGACCTCGGATTTTCGTTTCTTCATGTACCCTGACAGGGAAAACCGCGTCGGAAAATCACGAGGAACTTTCTCGGCCAAAATCGGGAGCAAATCGAGACCCCATGGGAGTGAGTTACCGGTGTTGGCCGAGAAAGTTCATCGGGATTTTCCTGTACCACTGACAAGGAAAACCCGTGTCGGAAATCACTAGGAACTTTCTCTGCCAAAATCGGGAGCAAATCCGAGAGCCCCTGTGAGTGAGTCACCGGTGTTGGCCGAGAAAGTTCATCGGGATTTTCAAGGATGTCAGAGGTGCAAGAAGGAGGACCTGACAACTGTCTAGTCGTTCGGATGGGACGGAAAATCGAGGTCCCGTGTACACATTGGGGTACACGTAAAATATCCCTTGGCAGATGGAATTCGATATAAGAGTAGGTCGTAGTCGGAGCAGAACAGTAGGACGTTAAATCCCATCTAATTTAATTTCATTTCACTTATTGATCGATAAAGGTATGTTGTGTTATTGCTGAGGGTTGTGAGAAATGAAACCCAAAGTACACTAAAAAAAAACCTCCAAATAGCGGTCTATTTAAAGCAAACATTAAAGGAATAATAAATAAAATGTTACACGGTGTCTCTTGAGTCCGATAATTTAAATTGCTTTCGATGAAATGTATGGTAAGGTACGAAACTATCATTGTAGTTTTAATGAGCTGAACATAATTAAAATGTTTATATGTACAGATTATGAGTCGAGCCGACAACATTTTATCTGGCGAAAAAATGACAGGGCATGTGTCAGTCGATGAAGATGTTGGAAGAAAGACTGTGTTTACTGTCATGTATTCTAAGATAGAACCCACTATAATTATAACATCCCCATCAGGTCGAATTTATAATAAAAGATACCCAGAATATAAAGCTGATGATAAATATAATACAGTCAGAATAGAGATACCTGAAATTGCCGAGGTAAATATAATTCCACGTGTATATCTAGATTGGATGTATTTAATATATAAAATGGATGGGTTAAATCTAAACTAAATAGATAAAATATCTAAACTAAATCGATAAATTTTTAAACCAAGTGGATTAAATATACTCAGAGGAAAAAGTTTCGCGACACCCCTATTTGAATATAGTGCTAGTATTTAATCAGATATGTTAGCTTGTTTATGTTCTGGAACATATTCAAACTTCCTATACTGTCTCGGGGGACACTGGACAAGGAAAGGAAGACAAAAACTGAAGTTTCTGCGCCAGGAGGCCGTTGCTACCCAACATATTTGGTCCATAATTATATTATTTTTCAAAATCTCTTTTAGAGTGGATTGTGGTTCTATAATATCATAAATAATAAACACCAAGAAACGTCGCAGAAGATATCTATAATGGTGACCAGTGAACCTGTTGATGACAATCGTGAACCAGTTAAAATTAATGGCATTCTATCGTCTGCTTCTGTCATAGGGCCTGGTGCGTTAATTATTCACGCAGAAGTAACAAAGGGATCTCTTCCAGTAACAGGAATGACTGTTACAGCCACCATAGATCGACCATTCACAGACCCTGTTTCAATACAACTACTAGATAACGGTGCAGGTAGATAAATTAGACTGTCTGTATCTATTGCAGTATCCACACAGATCATTCCAATGTGTGGGATAATCCAAATTACAAGGTTTCTGTAATTATGCAAATTACACTAAATTTAGGCATATACTTAACATGTTGACGTACCCAGGTTTGTAACTATGCAAGAACTGGGACTCTAGGCTATAATGTAGCGGTATCGAATGGGGGAGATGATACACAATAGCTTAGGTAATTAAACCTAACTTCTAACGTAGCCTAAAAAAAAGCAACATTCATTAGGCCATTAAATGGTATAAATAGAGTATTATTATATCTTTATTTTAGGAGCTGATATAAATAAAAATGACGGTGTTTATTCTCGATATTTTACGCAGTACAGTAATACTGGTATATATAGCGTTAAAATAGAAGTTAGTGCTACTGTTGGTCAAGGTATGGTCAGAAAAACACTTCCTCGTGAAAAACAGACGGAATCATTAATAATAGATACGGATTCTAGCCTAACAGGTAATGACTTAAAAAAAAACCCACTATATCTACGAATTTAAGGACATTTGAAGCTACATTCGTGTGGTTTAATTGTCAATGGCGAGACATTAAGTAATATATTGATATTGTCCGAGGGGTATATGTAAGGGTTAACGACTGAGAAAGAGCGGTTTAAGTTAGATGAACATCCGAGCTCGTGCAGAGAACGCACAGCGTTTGAAGTGTTCAATGTACGAGAGCGGGTGTTTATGTAACTTGAACCCGAGGTCCAGGTCGATAACTGACTTACACACTGAATTCTTTGTTTGTATAAGAAGTTAATTGAACGGTTACGAGAGAGAAGCAAGTTTATCACAGGCACTTTATCACACAAATCGTTATACTAATTCGTCTATAACCGGCATCAATACATTATTTTGCACGTATACCTGTTTATTTACGATGCATACACATCAGATTAAGACCATTCCAATGTCAGGTTTTTGAAACACAATTTTAAGAAATTTGGGTTGGGATACGTATAAATGTATTTTAAGCCTATTTGTTGATTTCAGGTTTTCGACACTTTTTTATGTGTCCACATGTCGTATATTGTTGTCGCCCCCGTTCGCCTGCCCGACTTCCACGCTCTGAAGGCTAAACAATTATGGTCATGAGAAGAAGAATCCTATTGAATATTAATGATTTCCAATAATTACTTCCAGCTTTATGGCCCTTGACATTTAATGTTTTGAATACTAAACCTTAAAGTAGCTAAGTCTCTAACTCAATAGCATCCAAAGTCTTACACGTTGAAAATGCGAATTATTTGTCAATTCAAATCAACATTGATCTTGTGATCTTGCCAGGAAAGGGCAGGCTTCTGATATCCAATATTTAAGACAAAATAAATATTTTACCATTGGTACACGAATCGTGTACCATAGTGGGTTTAGGCGTCATTTGCAACAAGTGACAAGAAAGAACGAGGCTAGACATCTTCAACTGGAGAGCCTGCTGAATAGACTGGAATAACCAGACGCTGGAAATTGCTATAGGGTTGAGACATATGCCTTATTTCGCTGGACATAACTGATTTGAAATTAGAGTCAAAGCGGAAACAATTGAATGTAAATCAGTTTATATACAATCAGATTACATTATTATATGCGTTGCGACCCATTTGGGTCAATTTCTAGGTCCCAAGTATAAGCGATTTAGCTCCTTTAATATAGACCAGAACTATAAGCCAAACAAGTATGACAATCTTAATGGGTCGTTATTCGTAATTGGATTTTAGACCGCCCACCATTTCTATCCTTGACACCACTACTAAGCCTTCTACCAGCTGCAGACGATCACTCAGACTTTCTACGACGAGACCACACAGCTACAAACGTAAAGATGAGAAGGTTTCATGGTACCTACCACCTGTGATGGAAAAGACCATGGTTATTGGATCCTCTAACCTGGCAAGGACAGTATACTTTCTCGGGGAATGGGAGATCCATAGCTATTCTGGAGCCTAGATCTGCTACATCAAACAGATCCTACAGAAATACATGAGACCTGCACCCGAGGAAATGGTTATACACGTCGGACTCAACAGCAGGGTGGAAGCTGGACCAAGGATACACGAACCAGACTCTTTACCACACAGATCCCCACTTCTTCCCGATTCCGACTAGACAAACAGATCGCCTACCAAAACATCAACAGCTACAACCAATTGATCTCCACTGTATCTCCACCAAACGCCACCACACTACCAAACTTCAAGGGCAAAGCAGAATTGAAGGGAAATGACGCCATTGACTGCCGGACGACTTAGCTGCTGTGGGCGTATGTTTCGTTGCCTAGCAATCTATCTTTAAAATCCACAACAGGCCAATGGATAATGTAATGTTATTCATTTGGTGTGAATGGGGTATTAAATTATTTATTGTTTTAACTGCATATATTTTAACACCTACTTTTCCTCAAATGATCACCTGTGTATGTGCTAAAACAACACATTACAGGTTGATCAGTAACTTGAACACCCAATCTGATTAAAACACAGATCCTATTCCGTTTCGTTTTTTATAGTTCAAAATTTCGTTTTACTTGTTCTTTACTACACTAGGATCTGGAAGAGTTGTTATATAATCCGCGTTCTGGGTGATGTGCGAGATTAGCCAATGAAACGGTCTGTTACGGCGAATTTTTGATGTGATGTGCACGGAACTTTGGGTAAACCACTATAAACGTCAACACTGATTGATGTGAGAGATTAGCCAATGAAACGGTCTGTTACGGCGAGTTTTTGGCGTGAGGTGCACAGAACTTTGGGTAAACCACTAGAAACGCCAACGCTGATTGATTAATCAATGCCATAAGGTCAAAATCCGCCCGTATGATAACTGACGCGACCATGAAACACTTAAAATACCGAAACTATCCCGCACGTGCATGTCAATGTAATCGTCACGCGAGTCCAATATTTCGTCTACGATCTAATGTACAATTGGCACGTTGCCAGTACCGTTATTTGAACTATATGATACGCCACATTTAAAGAGAGAGTGTGTGTGTGGGTGTGTGAGAGAGAGAGAGAGAGAGAGATGAGAGAGAGAGAGAGAGATGGGGTTTAACGTTCACTCGACACAAACTGGGTCATTTCGGGACTAACACATGGTTCAATTTTATTTCAATAATTCGCTTGCGCGTAGGGGTCTTTAGCAGTGGGAGAGAGAGGGAGAGAGAGGGTTTAACGTTCACTCGACACAAACTAGGTCATTTCGGGACTAAGTTCCCACCTATAATTTATCAGAGAGGAATTGTAAAAATAGAATAAATCGCAGATTCAAGTCAAGTCTTGTAATTTTCCCGATTCAAGTCAAGTCCTGTAATTTTCCCGATTCAAGCCAAATCCTGTAATTTTCCCGAACAAGAAATAAAAAGCAGCACCTTATTGTTATTTGGTCATTAATATTTACTCTTTAAAGATGCATTATGTAAGATTTAGATGTTTTTGTTAAAATAGATGTTGAGCAATGAAAATATTGAAGATTTCAGTCAAATTACTTTATTCTGAGCGAAGTTATGAGTGTTCGAAGTTTTCACGTGAAAGTATCGACTGTCAAATACCATTGCTATGACAATAAACAAAGTCTCCATTATCCATTTTATCATCAAATTATTAACTGGCGAGTCCGTTCTAATCCATCCAGTCTAGTTTAAACAATATTTTATTCAATAAACTGAACTGGATTGAACAACAGGCAAACATCTATATAAGTTCTCTCCAAACATATAAAACAGTTATATCTTATGTTTACAATAGACAATGGTGGACATATGTATAGACAAACATATACTCAGCCAAATTAAAAACTTGACACTCGGGATTTTTGGGACTAGATTTTTAATATTTGGTTTAAGGCAACTATTTTAGTGTTATGTTGTGCACAGACGACCTTGACATCAACAGAAAGCAAGAATACGTCTCGCCGAAACTCCTTGACATTGATAACGTTCGTGATGTCACAGTACCCCCCAAAATGAAATTCACAGACTTGGAGAACAATCGGAATAAAGTGTTTAGTAACGGGTGTGGCCCCTCTAGCGTCTCGTACTGCCACACAACGTCTTCTCGTGGATCTCAGAACATTAGTAAACACTACCCGAGGAAGACGTCGCCACTGCTCAGCAAGAGCATGTTGAAGGTCCTGCAACGTCAGTGGTGGATTCACTTGCTGACGAACACGTCGACCCAGTTCGTCCCAGATGTGTTCAATAGGATTAAGGTCGGGGCTAAGCGACGGCCAATCCAGGACTTGGGACACCGGCATTTCTTAAAAAATTCTGGGTAGCAATTGCTGTATGGGGTCGAGCATTGTCCTGTTGAAACGTTAGTCCAGGCCCATGTCTCTGCATAAACGGAAGAAGAACAGGTTGCAAAATCTGATCCCTGTACTGGACAGCATTTAAGTTCCCTTGGACAACAACAAAAGGAGAACGTCCTTGTGCACAAAAAGAACCCCAAACCATGACGCTGCCGCCACCAAATCGATCAACTTCTTTGACGCATACTTGAGCGTAACGTTCACCTCGTCTGCGGTACACTCGGGCCCTGCCATCGGCAAATCTCAAAGTGAATCGAGATTCGTCACTAAAGACAACCGAATTCCACTGTCTTTGAGTAAATCTTATGTGTCTCGTGGCCCACACAAGTCGGTTACGGCGATGAAGAGGTGTCAATATTGGTTCATTATAGGGCCTCCGAGCTCGAAGACCAGCAGCCTGCAAGCGATTTCGAACAGTTTGTGCAGTTACCCTTCCACCAAACATCTATCTACTTGTGGAGGTTGCAGTGACAAATCTGTTTTCCTAAGATGACGTAATCGTATTGCTTGATCTTCCTGGAGTGACGTCACACGTGGCGCTCCCACCCTTGGGATGTCGGCAATAGTTCCAGTTTGAAGCACTCTCATTCTAAGATTATTGTCTGGCGTGAACAATTAAAGGCTCTTGCAACAGTGACCACAGACTGACCAGCATAGAGCCTACCTATAGCAAGGCGCGGCATTTTCTAACAAAGATGAAAATAACTATTTTAATTTGTTTTTCCCGTTCAAGTTACGTGTGCGTGTTCAGTTTAAGCAAACTTGCATCGATTGACCTCACGAGTTTGTGTTTGCACGTGTTTTTCAGGTTTTTCATCTTTATATGCTCAAAAGTCACGTGATCCACGTGACTTTACAATTTTATGAAATTAAAGGCTTCTTACTACTTACTATCGTTAGAAACACTTTAAAATTTATTTGACTTACCAGAAAAAAAATTTGTTGAAATTCATCAGTGTCAAGTTTTTAATTTGGCTGAGTATATATACATGTCTTGGAGTCTAATCGTAAGGTATAACATTTTCATTTTAGATTATGAAATTTATATAAGATAAAAAGTATTGCATATTGTAAATAAAAAATTAAATGTTAAAGTGTTAAAATCTCTTGCTATCTTTAATGTATTTTTGCACTATGTTAAATATGTTAAAATTGGTATCATTTGAAAGGTTGGGGTTGCCATATAGATTATGGTCTTGTTATGTTAAAGATGAATTGTGTAAGAATTAAAGATAAAGAGTTGACCGTTCTTACTATAATAGTTTAAAAGTAGATAATGAAAACTGAATATTGAAAATTTCAGTCAAATTACTTCTGTGCGAAGTTATGGGTGTTTGGTGCATGTATATTTGGACAAACCAGGACGACAAGCACACCTAATTAGCATACCAGAAATTCGGCTGAAATATAATCAAAATCGTTTGATCATATCTGAACGACCTAAAAAGTACCACCCAGGCAACTGATCTACCAATTTGGTTATAATCTATTGAGCAAACGTCCAAAACACCTAAATTTGTCCAATCATTTTGCCCCGTCCCGTTTTATCTGGACCGAGTCAAGCAACTTTTTTTTAACAAAACACTTCTCAGGTAATATATTAACCAGTTCGACAGTTTGTATTTTGACCCATTGGTATTCTGATTCTGTAATTTAAACTATAAAAGTAATTTGTTGTCCAATTAACATCTTGTCCCGCGTAGTTTCACATTGTCAGTGGTGCAAGACGGGGGTTCTGGCAGTGTCTAGTCATTCTGATGGGACAAAAAGTTAGGTCCCGTGAATGCGTTGGCGTGTACGTAAAAGAATCCTTGGCCCTGTTGGAATTCGAATTAAGAGTAGGCCGTAGCGTAGCTGTCCGGGAAAAATGTCCCCTATAGTACACTGCATACTGTATGTCCGTCTTCATTATCCCGGTTGGTTTAGAAACGTTAGAAATTCTATTCATTATTATTTTTTTTTATGTATATAGTTAGAACTAGAAGACAGACATCAAAAGAACCGTTGATGGTGTATATCAGTCGTTCTACTACAGCTGGTTCCTTTCTTTATAAAAACATGGCGCCTAGTGCTGCTTTACCGTACCCATCAGAAAATATTATTAGTGATATTTTGCCGCCAGCAAGAATAACAGATTTAACAGTACTTAAGACATCACATACAGATCAAACGATTGTGTTATCATGGACAGCGCCTGGTGACGATTTTGACATTGATACAGGTAAAAAAATATTTTTAAAAAATGATAAGTAATAAAGATGTATATTCCAAAGATCGACTCTTACTATTCAATTTTGAATACCAAATTCACGTGCGTACGGATGTCATTGACTATCAAACTTTCTAGGAGAACACGCATATTCTTTCTAAACCATGACTAAAGGGGAAATCCGGTCCTTGCCAAAATAGGGGACCTGTCATCCAGTGTAAACATACCAACAAGAGATTCTCGGGGATTTATTATTCCAGTTCCCTACATATCGCCAACAAAAATATTCTTTGTTGTTGCCTTAAGTTACTAATATTTGTTGTACTTTTACATAGAAACATTTCAGGATAAAAATGTTTATCTTTTAAATAGCTTCCAGCTATGATATAATGATGTCACATGATGTTCAAGATATGGTAAATCATCAAAACACATGGAAATATATTTCACAGAATGATATCTTACATGGAAATCTGAAAACACCAAAAGTAGCCGGGGTGTCCGAAATCTTTGTTTTAAAAGTTCCCTTTATTCCTGGAGAGAAAGTTGCCTTGGTGTTTTCTGTTAGAGCGGTTGATAAGCAGGGAAACTTGGCGGAGAAATCTAACTTTGTTACCACGGCGTTTGGTTACCTACCAGATTATGTCAGCAAAGAATACCAACCAATCATAGAAACTGTTACAGAGAGTCCTGATTTACCGCCACCTAAAGAAATAAATGTCCTTGTTGGCATTGTGGGAAGTCTTGCTGTTGCCCTGTTTTTAACAATCATTCTATCTCTACTTCTACAAAAATTTGGTTCCTCAAAATCATCAGACATTACAAAACGTGACAAATCTTGCGTTGTATAAAGAATTTATCCGTGTTAAAAGTTAAATCAGTGCTTTACTCTACGTTCACAATGTAGAACAGTTTCGTGTGAAATTGAGGTGGTTTTTTTTTTGGGGGGGGGGGGTATAAAAAAACAACAAAAAAAAAACAAACAAACAACAGACTGTAACATTATAACCTATTTAATGAACTCTAGAAATAAGAACATTAAAGATATAATTTTATTATAAATCTGTTTTGGTGATTACCTGAAGGTGTCCATTTTTCAAAATAAACTGCATTTTTACATTTTTCAAAATAAACTGCATTTGTACATTTTTGAATTGTTTTGTGTTGCCGAATGTTACAGAAATTTAAATATTCAAGATGGCCGGCATTGGGCATTTTTAGGTCATTTAGTTGAGTAAAATGCGAGACCAATACTCAGGGCCTTGGTCTGAGACTGGTTTCTATAAGAAACCCACTGATACCAATGCGCTTGTGTCCACCCCAAAGGTGACGGCTAATTCAAATTGGGGTCCTCTATATAAGTGTGTAATATATTAAAATATGGCTTTTCGGGATCACGTGATTCATATATAAACATAAAAATATGTTCCAACCAAAAGGTATTCCAATATGACAGTTATATTCAAAATGGCGGCCACATTTCGCGGGAAATTTCGATGCTAGTAATGTGATAGTGTAATTCGTCAAACTACTGGGTTTCGGGGTTGCCGAATGTATATCTGAACAGCAAAATGTGCTATGACCAAACGAAACGCCTTATGGTTCTCAAATTAGCTAAGTTTAGTGGTCCCTGGAAGAAAATGGTAATGTAAAAACGTCTCTGCATCAAAGGACTAAAGCATGACAAATACTCCAACCAAAATGAGCCCCTATTTTGAATTTGGCCCCTTAGCGGAATTAGGAATACACCTGCTCATTGGATTCAACGGGTCAAATTCTTATAGAAACTACTTTAAACCTAGGTCCCCCAAAATTGATCATGAATTTATCGAATACTATCCAATGGTGGCCATTTTAAATTTCCCCAGGGTAGCCAGGGCTGCATCCGAATTCTGCATCTACATATCTGGAAGATATACTAAGCAGCAAAAGAAACGTCAGATTGGTATGTTATCCTGAATAGACGCATTGCATAAAACTTGCCAAATGTTTTAATTGTATATCTCCAACTTTACCTCAGCAATAAAGCTCCTTCCCAAACACAGAATTAAACCCAGGAAATGTTCTCAAAAACGCAACCCGACGTCTGAGATGGTGATGTGTTCTCCATGATTTTCATGTAACTCATGCTACACGTGCTGTTCATCGGGACTAGCCCTATAAAGTTTACCCCCATACCTGGTTGAATCTTTCACAATACATCGTCAGCAACATGCCACGACTCACAACTGCTCAGAGGAACCAGGCGCTTGGAAGACTCGACACTGGCCACACTGCCCAGCCGTTGCCAATCTCTTCCAGGTCAATGTTCGGACCATCTACAGGCTTCAGCAACGCTTTCGGGCCACCAAAAACCCGGATGATTGCCCCCGAACTGGTAGACCAAGGGTTACCACAAGACAATAAGACCGCCATGTTGTGCGACAGCACGTGCAGAATCCCTTCACACATGCATCTGAAACAGCACGTCAGACTGTGGGAACACACGGAAGACCCATCAGTAGCGATACAGTGCGCCGACTTCTCACCAGAGAGAACACCCATTGCCGTAGACGTTGCCATGGACTGATCCTCACCCCTCGCCATCGACGTGAAAGTCTACAGTTTTCCAACAACCGCAGAACTGGTGACACAGGCAATGGAGAACTGTTCTGTTCACGGATGAGAGTCGGTACTGCGTATTAACTGCAGATGGCAGGACCGGAATATGGCGTCGACCTGACCAGCGTTATACTGCCCAATGTGTCAAGGAACGGGACTCGTAGGGAGATCCAAGCATAATGGTATGGGTTGGAATCGACCTGAACCATTAACTCCGTTTACATTACAAATTTTAAGTGTACCAGACACGGTATGAGGTGCGGCACGCTTCGCTTTTTTGTAGTGTAAACGGGTCAAACGTAAGCGTGCCGCGCCTGGTATGGTGCCAACCTGGGCCACTGAAGTGAGGTGGTCTCGGAACGGTACCAGGACTGGCTCGCTTTAAATTTTCGTAGTGTAACGCTAACCGGTCTGAACACGGATTACTGCGCATGCACAAATTAACCTTGACCTTTTTACCCGCAAACTTTAACAGCTCTGTCATCAGTTCTGTCAAAATGGGTGCTCAAACTAAATCAACCATCATTATTGTTTTCATCTGGGTAATTTGTATAGGGACTGGAATTAACTTTTCTGTGAAGAGTTTCACATTTATCGTGCTTGTCAAAATTTTTGTGAAATAAACATATATTATATCTTAAAATTTCTTCAACAACGGATAAAACAATGTTACCTATAGAGTGTCCACAAAAAGTGTGAACTGAAACACGGCCGGACAGGGCCGAAGACATAATGCGTCCATATGGTGTATCGAGACAAAAAAAATTTGGAGCGCAAGAATCGTTTTGCATATACCTACATTTTGGGGGTCCAAAAAATCCGTTTCTATCAATGTATTCCTTAACCCTTAACATATATGTTGAGAGATATGTTTAGAAGCTGAGATCTTTGCAGATATAGGTGTTTACATTGCGGAATTCTTAAAGATCAGAAATGGAAATCATGCGTAAAAAAAGTGGTGCCTTTGTCTGGAACGCCCACTTTAACTTGCAAAGCTGTCTTACTTCATCAGCGATGTACAGAAATAAAGATTATAAATTTAACAACGATTACAACTGTTAGATTAAAAACCTAATAACTTTTTTATTATTAAGTTATAGACAACTGTAGATTCGTCATCCATTTACTTCTATTTGCACATATTCCCTGCATTCTAAAACCAAGACTCTGACGACGACTCTACCTGCAAGAGCGCCTCACAAGCCTAATTTCTAGTGAGATACGTCCCATCAGTTATTTTCCAGCACCATTCAGTTGGATCAAGTTGGCAGACCAACCCAACAGCTTTGCGTGTTCGAAAATCCTTGATGTCATGGCACAACCCAGAATACTGTGGGCGAAAAGGAAATTTTTACACTTGCACCAAGTTTTTCGACCACAATACCAATATCTAAGTACTATGGAAGGAATACGAATTTGACGCTGCACCAAACTTTAAGACTAAGCTTCAGAGGTGCCCTTGCAAATGAAATTGTTCGAGCATATCCCTGACTGTCTTAAAACAAGACGGTTAGACCTTGGCTAAGGTTTGTGCCAATTTCTGCCATAGTCGCCATTACTTTATGGGAATGAAAGACAGGGACTGAAACAATGGATACAGACCAAGAGATTTACGAATTGCAAACATTGGGCTCATTTCTAATTTCCACTATAACGACACAGCAACACAGAGGCATACCTCATATTACGATATTAGGGTCATCCAAAATGCCTGAAACATATGTCAAATAAACCATGTATAACATGATTATTTATTTTTAATGTTGCACTTTATTGCCATCTAAACTCAATGTCCAATCAAATTATTTGTTTGTATAAGTACAGGGCTTAGTTTTGTGGTAAAATTTCAAACCCAAGTGTATCTAATCGTGGATCTAATTTGGTTTTAAGATAAACATGCAGCATGACTAGCTCATAAAAATAGAACCATATTTACAAATGAAGAAACCCACAATAACAGCAATATTATCATATCAAAAGTTCTACACTTTTCTTGTGAAGTCACTGGTAGATTGTAAAATCTTGTTTTCCTATCTTGACTATTACTAGTAAATTTATTGACAAACACTGGTTGTAAAACTTTTTGTAAATGAGATCTAACAGCCTACTTTTCTACACCAACTGGGCTAATGAAGACGCCAAGAAGTTTTATATGTAGAGAAAAATTGTACAGACAGTGTACCATATATGTTTTTCCTCTAAATTTACATTTTTTTAATATATAAATATAGACAATGTACATGTACTACTACATATACTTGACAATAGGTGACAATGTATTAATATAATTATAACAGACACATATAATTATATATTATGTATTAATATAATTATAACAGACACATATAATTATATATTATGTATTAATATAATTATAACAGACACATATAATTATATATCAAATGTTAATAGACAATAAACCAACAATATAACAAAGTAGGAAAAAGAAACAACCCAAAAAAACAAAAAACAAAAATAACATATAATTTATAAAGATTTAAAAAAAAAAAAAAATGGAATGGCTTCCAAGGATTAGGTCTTAATGTTCTATCACAATTTCAATGTACACAAAAATGTACTAAATACATCGCTCATCCAGTCACAACACTTTTAAATCATATATAATAATAAAAACTTTGTATTCAGGAAAGTTAGTTAGGGCTAATAAGTGTTTTCTGTTCCTAGCCCTGAGCAAAGTTAAAAAATACAAGGGATATTATGTAATTTGATTACAAATCCTTAAGGCCCCTTAATTTACACCTTTTATACAAGACACCAGAGATTCAGCAGCACAAAAACTTACACTCACCAGCAGCTAAACCACACAGGCAGTTTATAAAAGTTAAATATTTTTATACAAATTTCTATGGAAGTACAAAATCCCATATAAGTGTGAAATGTAGTTTGTTGGCTCTAAATTTCATTACGGTTTATCATCTTAAATGTCTGAACATTCCAACAAGTTTCAAAAACTAGAATATGCTCACCAGCAGCTAAACCACCTAGGTAGTTTATAAAAGTTAAATGTTTTAATACAAATTTCTCTGGAGCTACGGAATCCTGTATAAATGTGTAATGTAGTAGACTGAAGACTCTAACTAAATTTCATTATGGGTTATCATTCCAATAAGTTTCAAAAATTAGAATATTGAAGTCTGTAACCTTAAGGTTTCAATAACATGATTCATACACCATGCTAATTTTCAACAGGGTTTATTATACATGTATATTTTGACTATCATCTCAACAAGTTTGGACAAAGAAATTTCTAAACCACTATGAAATGTAGGACAATTACCCAGTTTCAATGATCCCTAGCCACAAATGCGTGAACAATAGTTCTGCGATCCTCAGTTTTGTTTGGGTCCAATTTATGACAATCTGATTAAACACAGATCTTATTTCGTTTCATTTTTCATAGTTCAAAATTTTGTTTTACTTGTTTTTACTTACTACACTAGGATCTGGAAGAGTTGTAATATTTCTGGCATTTTGGTTAAAGTGAGGGATTAGTCAATGAAACGGTCTGTTACCGCAAGTTCTTGGCATGCGAAGCACGGAACAGTGGGTAAACCACTAGAAATGTCAACGCTGATTGATTAATCAATGTCCAACGTAATAGGGTTTGATTTTGTGATTAGTGAAATGTGTTTTATTTGTTTTTGTTTTTTAACAGGACGGGCTGATGGATTAGGACGACAATAATCTAAGAACACATTAACATTTTTTGAGCATGGATGTGGTATAACTAGTTTTACATCCTTTAAACAAATACTGTGTACAGGTAGAAGTATATGTGAAATAATTATGCATACATTACAGTTATAACCTTAAGACATGCACAAGAAGCATCAATATATATACCCCTTTATATAATTATAGTTAGATGTTAGATCAGGCGCTGACTTCACAAATCACTGTTCAATCACTGTTTATGAGAAATATCTTTGATCCAGAAACAAAAACCTTTGCACATACATGTAGTTTCTTATTGATATATTGGATACATTAAAACAACAAAAGGCCTATATTTTAGTTAAAATAAGGCAAACAATTTTGAGTAAATTCTTAACTTTAAGTCTGGGAATACTTTGTGAACTCAGGCCAGATCATCTTCAAATAAAAAACTAATACACATCAATTTTCTTTTAGTGCCATCTCTAACCAATCGTCTTCTATGGAATCAGTATCAGAATCTTCTGCATGCAAAAGTTTTACATAGCGAATTCTCTCCTTTTTAGGAATGCATCTACTAACAATAGAAAAAAGAAAAAACCACACCCCAGCTATAACGCTAGCACACTGAAACATTATGGCATGGCCGAAAAGGTCATAAGCCAGCCCAGAAATCAAACAACCAGCAGAAAAACCCACACCAAAATACACAGAGGACAACACAGATCTTATACTTCTGTCTATCATAGCACCCACATTAAAGTCATCATAACTAAGAATAGCAAACCACATAGCAGTATGAGTGAAAGCATGCAGTAATTCAGCAGGCATGACTGCCCATGGTGTTGGGATAAACGAATAAATGAGAACACGAGAACTGAGTAAAAATAAGGCTAATGATACAACACCAGCATTTCCCATTTTCTTTACCATCTTCTGACTTAACAGCAGCATAGGTATTTCTGCCAAAGCTCCAATACTGACACACATACCCATATTTAACTCTGATCCGCCTAAATCTTGAATAAGCCAGAATAGATAATTATGATAGGAGGCATAAATCATCCCCATTATAAGCAGCGTAAGTGTGTACATTAAACCTTGGCAGTCACAGCATATAATTCTTAATCCCTTCATCACCTTACTGTTATAGTCATGTTTCTGGGGTGGGGGGACTGGATAAAAGTAAGATACTACAAAGGTTAGACCCAAAAAGCCACCAAAAGCATAGAAATGCAACAAAAAATGGTTGATGTCCAGTGGCAGAAGACAATCTGTGAATTGCACAGACAGAGTTATTAACACGGGAAAAATTACAAAAGCAAAGTTTCCCCCTAGTCTTTGCTTGCCATATTTTTCAAGGTCATCAATGCGATCCAAAAAGTCAAACCATGCATCATCAGCAACTTTTTCTATGGAACAGCTCAGAAATTCTCCTATTATAACTACCAATAACACAATTAAAAAAAGTTCAAGTTTTTCTTCCTGCATGTTGTTCCACAATTGTTTGCCTTTATCAATAGTACTATACCATGTTATATTTACACTTCGTTTATAAATACTAGATTTATTGAATATATGCTGTCTACTTGGCTTATGCTGATAATTTGTGGAATTCTTTAAAATGTTCCATAATTCACTGATTTCATCTACACTCACATCTAACGTTGGATCTTCATTATGAATCATATCGTATAATTCACGTCCTGTTATATCTAGACTATTCAATTTTTCTGTGGTCAAGTTCATACTTAAAATTAAATCTTTGACAATTAGTTGTAGCTGATCACTAGTGGAATACTTGTTGATTTCAGTTGTGTTGATTGTACTGGTACGGGACGTAGATGTTTCTACATGTGATGATGGTGTTGTAGTTGATGGCACAGTTGTAGCTTTTGCCTTAGTTGTGGTTGGAAGAGTTGGTTGTTTATGTGTTGAAGATGATAATACAGGTTCTGTAACAGTGGTAATCGGTGAAGGCATTATGGTAGGTTTTGTTTGAGGTTTTAACTCATGAGAATTATTAAATAGGGGTTCAAAAAAAGATGGAATGATCAACCTGTTATTTTCATTTCCTGTATTATTACAGGTTTTATAGTGTGTTGTTTGTTGATATAAAACAGTTAATGAGAGGTAAGAAGCTGCAAACATAAATACTGAACACATCAAAACAAAACGCCTCTTATTATACGATATAGCACATCTTGCCCAGATTGGTGCCCCAAAAAACCCAGTTATTGTCTTTAGAGCAATCACTACTCCAGTTTCTGTGGCTGACATCCCCAATAAACGCAGAAATATGGTCAAAAAAGGCAACAGACAAGCTTTGCTTGCAGCAAAAAAGAAATGGAACATGTTACATATCAAAACAGCCTTTGAAATGTTGACTGTTGGGTCCATTTGACCGGTACGCTTCCTCGAAAATAGAACATCTGTGTCAGTTTTCATGATGATTAATTTAAGCTATCGCCTCAACATTGGACATCTGAAATTCAGAAATCAATATTACCACAACGTTTTGTAGCATTTTTGAAATGTAAAATGTTTATGATACTTAAGTGACTAAAATCTATTTTAATATAAATTTACCTAAATTTCGTTTCGTCTTGTATGGCCGTCATTCCTAAATATGGACATTGACTAAAATGAAATGAAATGGGGTTTAACGTCCTACTGTTCTGCTCCTAACCTGGGCTATTGAAGACAGACATACGCCATACAGTGTACTATGAGGGAAATTTTTTCCTGGGCAGCGGCGCTACAGCCTACTCTTATATTGAATTCCAACTGCCAAGGGATCTTTTACATGCATGCCAATGCGTACACGGGACCTCGGTTTTTCGTCCCATCCGAACAACTAGACAGCTGTCCTTGTCAGACCATCCATCCTGCATCACTGACAAGGGGAAATCACGCCGGAAAATCTGAATGGACTTTCTCGGCCATTGCAGGGATCGAACAGGACATTGACCAATATTTATAGTGTCATACCAGCGAAAAGGCAACTTGGTAGGAGGTACGTAATTTTAACAGTGTGTTGTGTCGCTCATACTGACTCTAGCGAGGTAAGCAAGGTCTTATTTTCTCACTAAGATGTTCCTTTACATTGTACAGGCGTTCACAGAGACTGACACATGACCGTTTAGCAGTAAAAAGTTGCCCAGTAAAATTGACTGAGTACTATTTTAGTTTCGACAAGGATTCAATAAGACTGTTCCTGAATGTACAGGGCGAGTGTAATGAGACTTACGTTCAGAGCTGAACTAGTTGTGCCACTACATACATTGGCCTCTGTAAGTTTAATTATATAGTCATAATATTAGTATAAAATTACTTTATTTTTAAGATGTTACATGCATTAATAAAGAAACTGAGTTTGCCACTTGGAACTAAAGGCACCCAATCCTAGGTTAAAAAAAACAAGCACATATCTCAACGTTTTTAATTTTAGCTATGTTCTCGTAGCTATACTAAGTATATAAGTAAGTTATTGGGTGTTATTGGGTAAATTGACGCGCCCTCAAACCAGTGGATAATTTTTAAAATCCCTACCCATATTCTGATCTAATCTAATTTTGGCCGTCATTCATTTTCTAATTTCTATTGAAAATAAAATGGCATAGATCTAGCCATAACTGGCAATGGTAATGTCTCTTTAAATTAATTACCTGTACTGAAAATATGGTTTTTAAAACCGACGAATAGAAAAAACCCAACGCAAAAAAAACCAACAATAACAAAACCAATATATGCATTAATGAAGTTGATACAAAACTTACAAACATAAACAATTACTTTTCTTAGAACTCGAACTGATTTATAAACTTCGACAAAGTTTTCGACAACCTGTTACCTGTTCTGACAATAATTAACAGTTGTCGTAAATATGCATAAACACTGTTATCTGTTCATACTGACAACAGATGAAGTATTCATTAGCGTGGATAGCCCTAGAATAAAATACAAAATAAATATAAATGTTTTATATAAATCTGAACCTTTTATTTCCATGATGTGATCGCTTTGCTTCGGATTTACGACAACGCGAACGATTAACATCTACTTGCCAGCGTGTAAATATACGGTAGGCCTAAATAACTGAAAATGGCCCAAGCGTCATCTGCTAGCGAAATCAAAACAATGAACTCATCTATCACTGAATCTCTTGAACAAGAAAATAAAGCACCTAGTCCGACAGCGAATGTTACGGTGCCTGCCCATTCACTAGAACAGAACTTCAACCAGGTAATATAAATATAGTCTATATTGTTTTGTTTTTTTTTGTTTTTTTTTTAAAAAAAATAATAAGTTTAGATCTACACTGTCACTTGTAGTACTATATACTATCTATGCTAATACTACAGGGTAGTACAGGCCAAATTATGGATCTAGAGAGTTCGATGGTAGAATTGCTTTGACTTTGTTAACAATGACTGCAATTTTGTGTTTTCTTATTTGATGTACATGTAACACCGGTACATATAGTATATAGATGTAGTGATGTACATGTATTGCCCTTTTGAACACCTAAAAGTAAATCATATAATGGTATTGAGTTAGTCTTTGCGTTATATTTTCCCCTTGATTAAGCGCATCTTCTTATCACAAACTTTGTGGATTACACGCATCTACAAAAACACATCCCAATGCCCAATGTCTAGTTCTTAATTTTACTATTGTTAGGTGAAACTGAAGCATCACACGGAAATATAAAATGAAGTTATTTAGATACCTCTAGATTCTCTATCCTATCTGACATTTGTATCGTCAATAGAATCACAATGGCATGACTAAACTGTCATATTGTTCAAACTTCCAGCAAGAAATGATTCTACACCACAAAACATAGTATGTGACAAGGACACAAATCTTCTCTTTCAATCGAAATGGTTAATATTTAAAAGCGATTGCTAGCTTACTATGGTTGACGTTTGCAGGTAATGACACATGAAATCTTGTGAACTGTACGTCGAGCATGGCCAGTGGAAAAACTCTATATAACGAATGATATTTACAGTTACATTACGGTATGCAGAAGTTGTTTTGCTGCATTCATTATAAACACTCAAACAACATATGTGTGCTTAATTAATGATCATACTGAAATGAAATTAAATGGGATTTAACATCCTACTTTTATGAAGCGACTGGGCTCAAATTTAATGAAGATATGTATAGGCCATGCAGTGTGCTATGACGTAATTTTTGCCCGATCAGCAGCACTAGTACTGTGGCATACCTTTATTTCAAATTCGAACTGTCAAGGGTTCTAAGACATGCACGCTATGTGTACACTGGTCCTCAGTTTTTCCATCCCATTGTAATGACGTACTGTCCACAGTTCCATCAGCTAGGCCCTCCATCCTGCAAGAGGAAACCACACAGGAAATCCTGAAGAACTTTCTCCACTTGTAGGATAAGAGATTTTACTTGAAGTGGAATCATAGGGTTTAAAACAGACAATATTGCAATTTGCGTTAATATATTTATTTCATTTTATTTTCTCTTACAGTATTTCATGAATCCAATGCTAGCTGAAATGGAGAAAAATGTTCGAACAAATACCGAAATTCTAGACAGAATAAATCAGTAAGGAAATTTACGTGTTCATGAACAATAATTAGCTAAAAAGTCAAATATGTTAAGACATTAATTAGATCATAGCACAAACACAGTCACTTTTAGTAGGATGTTGTATTTTTGTTGTGTAAACTTACTTGTTAGAAAGTACACAGGTCGTATAGATTAAAACAGCCATTAGTAAAAATTTGATGACCAAATGGAGTTGTTTGTGGTAATTATAGGGAAAGATACATGGTATATAACACCCTTGCTTCCCACCTTACTGACTAATTCCATGATTAAGAACTAAGAAGCAGTTTACCCTTGAATTTGTTTATCATGCTTATGAATATGAATGTAATACATGTATTTAAGCCTTATATAAATTCACATCAGTTAATGTTATTTAAGAGAGTTTCCATTTTAGAAATGGCTGTGTGCACAAGGGACATATGTATTATCAGTTCTATAAAAGTTTGTCTGTCCTGTGTAAACAATTTGTATCTTTATAATCCCTTTGAACAGCTTGTGAAAGTAATGCAGTACTAAGTTCTTAATGATATGTTTTTTAAAATTCTGTTGGATTGTTTATTGGGGCATAAATAACCCTCTTATTTTTAACCAAGATCAAAGAGTTATTTTTAAATTTGTGAAGATGAACTAGATACTTTGTAACAGGGCACAGATCTCTATGGTATTTTTTAATATATGATCATATGCATTGAAATGACGTAGCCTATTACAATTCACAATTTTTCAATCATAAACCTCAAGATTATTTTTCATGAAGGGGGGCTGGATGGCCGAATGGTTAGCATGTGGGTGCTGCGCTGTATCATACCGTCATACGGTCTGTCCTTGAGTCAACTGACGGGGTTTTGATTCCACGGTTGTATGTGACAAGGAGTAGGGTTGCCTGTCCAACCTCGTGGGTTTTCTCCGGGTCCTCCGGTTTCCTCCAACTGCTAAAGACCCCTAGGCGCAAGCGTATTATTGAAATAAAATTGAACCATGTGTTAGTCCCGAAATGACCTAGTTTGTGTCGAGTGGACGTTAAGCCCCATTTCTCTCTCTCTCCCTCTCTCTATTTTTCATGATAACATTTGATTTTTTACACATTCCTTCCTGTTTGTTGTATCTCTAGCATGATAGGCTACACGGTAATAATGTTGCATGCCTGAAGTATTTAAAATGTGTCATATTCGTATGATTATTTTAAAAAGATTATGACAAATAATACAAACTTGTATGATAAGGTTTTATGATAAATATGATACAATAGATTGATATCCTGCATTGCACTAGATTTTTGACAAGATGGTACAGAATCTCACCATACAACTACTATAATAGAAAATGATGGGGAAGTGAGATCAACAAACCATATGAACACAATCGGTGTAATTATTATTAATACATGTACACATAGGCTTTGCCAGTGAGCATAATATACATGTTAAAACAATGTCTGTTAAGGTATATTCTGTTTGTAATAAACATGCAGTATGCTTAATATGGAACATTTGCATGTACATGTACCTTATTAATTTATTATTGATTTTCAATTTAAAGTCATGACTAGAGTTATGCACTTTGTAATTAAATCTTGATAGCAATAATCGTGAAATGGTTTAAGGAGCTGGCAACATATTTTTAAATTTTGTTTGAAGCTTGTAATAGGTAAAACTCTTCATCAAAATTGTGATTCATGTCTCTGCATTTAAGATGTTGTGAAAACTCTTTAATTCTTGAGATTGATATATTGCTCCTCTGTGACTTACATGGCAGGCTACTGTTTTACCTTGCTTTTAAAAGTTGTTTTGGATGTATTTTTGGGTGCTTAACCTTCATTACCGTTACTATATCTTCTATATATACTTTTGCTCACTTCAGACAGATGGAGAATGAGCGGAAAGACAGACTTCGTAAAACTATGACAGCACATATTCCAGAAGCCTTAAAAGGCAGGTGAGTATATATTGTAATTATGCATTATTGGTGATTATAAATCTTTATTTCTATACAACCTCATTTTAATGTCATCATATATAATTGTCCAGAATGGTCTATTCTCATTAGGGAACTATACTACTTGATGACATGTTCTGACACGTGCTTAGATCAATTTTGTCATCATAAATAAGGATGAACCATAACGATAATCAGTGCATTGCCATGATTATTTATGGAGTTATTGCTCTTACCTTGGAAACATTGTAAATACGTTTGAAACACGTTTGAAACTGAATTAAGTTATCATAAGGATGAACCCTATCCAGAATCTAAGACTATCAATGATTATTAATTGAGTTATTGCCCTTGTGACAATCAATATTCCCACCATCAGCTTTCTAGGAAGTTAATGTTATCACAGTATACTGGGATAAGTCAGATGAACAATAACTCCATTATAAAGGAACATCACAGCAAGTATATGAAAAAATGCTCTCAAAATTCTGACCTGTAGAGTGTTTACAGGTTTTCAGTGACAAGGGCAATCACACTAACAAATAACAAATACACCACTTAATATTTTGGTTAAAAATTCAGGTGAAAAATGTTGACTGCATATGTCTAACCGATCAACAATTTAATTTATGTCTCTTTCTGCAAATTTTTTTCTTGCAAAAACTAAATCTCCTAGGAAAATTTTTTGTTGAGAAAGAAGATAACATACATATAGTGTTGGGCTCTTGTATTTACAGTGGACAGAAGATAGAAATTATAATGCAGACAGTAGAAGAATTAATTACATATGATGATATCGGGGATGAAGTAGCTGATGAAAAAAGAGAGAGGTAAGATTGAAACATAGACTAATCACAAATTTAAACCAGGTGAAATTCAGCACCACTGAATTAGCACTTCCATTGCATTATCTACTGCAAATCAACTTTTATTTCTGCATTAAACTTTCAGTTGGAAAACATGTCTGAACAAATTCTTGGTTGTTGTGAAGTTGGGGGACATTTCAAAATACTGAAAGTTGACTACAGATAAAAATAGTGAACATGTACTGTACATGGTTTTAATGAATGAAATGGGGTCCTACTGTTCAACTCTGACTGGGCTAATGAAGACGGACATGGTTTTAAAGATTTTATGGGGGCAGACGGTTTAGGGATACTTCAGAAAGCTTGCTTTGATTGTGGTATTTTATAAAGTTAATTCCCCCCTGGGGTGTAGGGGGTGATAAGAATATACCCTTCGTATGTCCTGCGTGTCGTAAAAGGCGACTAAAAGGATCCCTGTAATGGGGCAACGTGTTTGCCGTGCGTTGCGACCCGTGTTGGTGGAGAGTGGAATCCTGGTAATTGAGTGGGGATTTGGCTTGCGAGCCCTTTCTCTGCAACACATTACTTTGGCCCATGGTTCACCTAGACGGGAGGTCAGAGTGGCCCACTCTGATCAATCGGCTTTGGTCGTTTTAGCTCTGTAGGATGTACCCTTTCCCAGTTTAATGCTCTGTTGTTTATTCACTCAGCAATTACTACCTTTGTGTCCTAGTACATTGTACAGAGCGGCGGCTTGGGTCAATCAGGTTAGAAAAGTTTTTTACTTTCTGGCTTGAGTATACCCCTCGTCGAGCCCTGAGGCCATGCGCAGGTTATCCGCGCTAGTCCTCCCCCTGGTAGGCAGGGAAGTAACCTGGGGGACGACGAGGGGTGAATCATAAAAAAATTACTTCATGGATTCCCCAATCCCCCCAACCCCAACAATTGAAAGACAAAAGCAGAAACGTCCTAATTCCGAGGACGTTTCAAATATATTTAAAAATAATAGTAAAATGTCAAAGTCTTGGCCGAGGTTTCTCTTAATTGAGAGTCCCTCTAAAGACCTTTCGAAAGTGTCGCCATTTTTAATAGCTAAGGGGATAGCTGGTTTGGCCGGTGAGCCCAAGGCTATTAAAAAACTAAAGAACGGGACACTCTTAATAGAATGTGCCAAAGAACAGCATGCTACCATGCTCCTTAAATCATCGTCTTTGGCAGACATTCCTATTAAGGTGTCTCCCCATAGGTCTTTAAATTCTAGTAGAGGTGTAATACGTTGCCGGGACCTTGAAGGCAGCAGTGAGGAAGAAATGGTAGAATACCTTTCTTCTCAAGGTGTACAACACGTCAAAAGAATTAGTGTTCGTCGAGGAGATAAGGTGATTCCAACAAGCACCTACATCCTCACATTCAATCGTCCCGACATACCAAAGACTCTCAAGGCAGGTTATTTAAACATACCTGTGGATTCCTACATATCCAACCCTCTTCGTTGCTACAAGTGCCAAAAGTTTGGACACAGCAAAACTGTCTGCAGAGGTAAAGACACCTGCGCTCGTTGTGGCCATGAAGGCCATGATAGCGCTACCTGCCAGGCTGAGTTTTGTTGTGTAAATTGTAAGGGAAAGCACTTTGCTTATTCCCGTGAATGTCCAATATGGCAGAAAGAGAAGAGAATCCAACAGGTTATGTCAGAGCGGAAAATACCATACTTTGATGCTCGAAAACAGGTAGATTTGACTGCACTTTTTCCCATTCCATCTGAAGGGAAGTCTTTTGCAAGTGCAGTTAAAGTCTCTTCTAAAACCATATCTGTTCAAACAGATATAACCTGGCCTTATAAGCAGAAAAAACCTAAGACTTTGACTATTACATCAGATCATATAAAAGGGGTTTCGAGCGCCACTGAGAGCTCGACTCAAAGCACTACCCCTCTACCTGATGAGGTTGTATCCTCCTTACCTCCATCTAGAGATATTGAGATTATTCCCAATACTCCCACACAAAATGGCAAGGGGGCTTCTCCCTTGCACTACTCTAAAGCTGACGCTGCTGATTCCAGTTCCACTGGGTCAGGGGTGCAGTTTAAGAGTATACCATCCGCAAAGGAGAATATAGTGCATTCTAAAAGACATAAAAATTTATCAAAATTTCGAGAGAAAGATTCAAAGGGTTCAAAAAACCCTATCACTCTCTTCAATAAATATGGGGATGATCTGATGGACGACATTACTGTAGTGGATGTCCATGTGGACCCACTCAGTAAGCCGCCAAAACTTAAATTTCCCTGACAATGGTAAATTCCATTATTCAATGGAATTGTCGTGGTTTAAAACCAAATTTTAATGAAGTTCAATTATTAATCCAAAAATACAATCCTTTAGCTATTTGTTTACAGGAAACCTTCTTAAAGAATTCTGACACTTTGTCTTTTAGACATTTTGTTGGTTACCATCATCACTCAGTTGGTGATGGTAGGGCTCATGGGGGTGTTTCTATTATTCTTAATGGAGATATTCCTCAGAGTCAAGTCACCCTCAACTCGCCTTTACAGGCAGTTGCAGTTAGGGTGACTTTGCATATTCCTCTAACACTCTGCTCTGTATATCTTCCACCCAGTTTACATCTTAATCCCAGAGATCTTGATGACCTTGTTGCACAGCTTCCTCTCCCGTTTATTATTACGGGGGATTTCAATGGTCATCATTCGCTCTGGGGTAGTCCAGATGATAACAACAGAGGTAAACAAATAGCGGACTTCATTAACATTAATAATTTGTGTTTATTAAATGATGACTCGCCTACTTATCTACATCCTGCCACAGCTTCTTTTTCTTCCCTAGATCTCACCATTTGCTCTCCGGTCCTGTTTCAGGATTTTTCATGGAGGGTAAATGAAGATCTATGTGGTAGTGACCACTTTCCTATCTTGATTGATAATAATGGTCCCTCTCCGGTCGAAAGACCTCAGAGGTGGAAGTTGCATAAGGCCGATTGGGCTCTTTTCGAACCTGTGTGTCTCTTCTCTTTTGATACAAAGGAGTTAGAAGATGCAGATGAGCCCATGGCCTTATTCACTTCAATTCTTCAAGATGTGGCTGAGCAGGCGATTCCAAAAACCACGACTACACCAAAACGTTTCAATAAACCATGGTACAACGATGACTGCAAATCCGCTCTTAAAGAGCGTGATCGCATCCTGAGGCGATTAAAGAACCATCCTTCCATGGAGAATATTGCGGCATACCAGATGGTCCGGGCGAAGGCTCGTAGAACCATACGTCAAGCAAAGAAATCTTCATGGCAAGGTTACGTCTCAAGGATTAATTCCCGTACCACATCAAAGTCGGTATGGGATAGGATTCGTAGGATTAAAGGTAAAAGAAGTGCATTATCAGTTAATCATTTAAATGTTGATAATACCACCTTAACAACATTTCCTGATATTGCTAATTCTCTGGCCAGTACTTTTTCATTTAATTCATCATCCAATTTCTCCTCCGATGCCTTTCGAGGCATTAGACAACAACAGGAGAAAAGGCGACTTAATTTCAAGTCCCGCAATGATGAATGCTATAATGATACCTTTTCCATTGCAGAGCTTCGGGATTCGCTAAAGCGAGCTCGAGATACTGCAACTGGGCCAGATGAAATACACTACCAAATTCTTAAACATTTACCTTTTTCCACTCTCTTAATTTTACTGGATCTTTTTAACCGGATTTGGGTTGATGGGAAATTCCCCCCTTCGTGGCATGAAGCCACAATAATTCCCATCCCTAAACCCGGTAAAGACCATACGAATCCTACCAACTATCGTCCGATCGCTTTAACTAGCTGTATTTGCAAAACCATGGAGAGATTGATCAATCGAAGGCTTGTTTGGTACCTAGAGTCCAACAACCTCATTAATGACCTCCAATGTGGATTTAGGTCCCAAAGGAGCACTCTTGATCATCTCGTTCGATTTGAAACGTTCGTCAGGGATGCTTTCATCCAGAAGCAAGATTTAGTTGCAATATTTTTTGATCTGGAGAAAGCATATGATACAACGTGGAAACACGGTATCATGCGCGACCTCCATAACCTCGGCCTACGAGGTCGCTTACCTATCTTCATTAAAAATTTCCTGGAAGATAGGTCATTTAAGGTACGACTGGGATCAATATTCTCTGACCCATTTCCTGAGGAAATGGGAGTTCCACAGGGAAGTATTTTATCTCCAACATTGTTTGCAATTAAAATTAATACTATCCCAGCGTGCCTTAAACCAGGTACAAACGGCGCTCTTTATGTTGATGACTTTCAGATGTGCTATGGTTCTACAGACATGCGGATAATCGAACGTAAGTTGCAGCTTTGTTTGAATTCACTTCAACAATGGGCAACCGAAAATGGATTTCGTTTTTCGAAATCCAAGACTGTCTGCATGCATTTCTGTCAGAACTTTATTTGGATGGCAACCGCCTTCCAGTTGTGGATGAAACCAAATTTCTGGGGCTGATATTTGATAAGAAATTATCATTTATCCCCCACATTAAAAGCCTAAAAAAGAAATGTCTGAAAGCCCTCAACATATTGAGAGTCTTATCAAATACTGACTGGGGAGCAGACCGTAAGGTCTTGCTCCGATTATATCGAGCTTTAATAAGATCAAAACTCGATTATGGGTGTATTGTGTATGGGTCAGCCCGCGAGTCTTATCTCAAAGAGCTCGACACCATACACAACCAGGGACTTAGAATCAGTTTAGGAGCATTTCGTACATCTCCAGTGGACAGTTTATACGTCGAGGCGCATGAGCCCTCATTGCACAACAGACGTGATAAACTGGCCCTGCAGTATGCTACGAAAATAGCATCACTTCCAAATCACATTTCATTTAACACCATATTTAGACCTCTTTATGAGCATTTGTATCTGGTGAAGACTAATGTTATTCCATCATTCGGTATTCGCATACAACCCCTTTTGTCTGAGGCTGGTATTAGCCTTGACAGTATTGCGAATACCCCTGTCTTTAGGACTCCACCGTGGGCTATATCTCCCCCAAAGATCGATTTCGATCTAACTCAACATAAAAAGAGAGATACTAGCTCTACGGTGTTCCAATCTCTCTTTAGAGAGTTAAGGTCTAAGTATGGTGATTATGCTCCTATTTACACAGATGGTTCTAAAGATGGTGATCGGGTAGCCTCGGCTACCGTGACGCCATCTGAGACCATTTCTGTGTGTCTTCCACCTGCTGCTTCAATATTTACAGCTGAGCTCCAGGCCATTCTTCAGGCCTTGGAGTTCATACAATCCTCTTCATCTTTAAAGTATATCATCTTTACTGATTCTCTGTCCTCGCTTCAAGCAATTAACAACAAACAGCTTGAACACCCATTAGTAGCAGATGTTTATCATCTGCTATTATCATACGAGTTCAACAGTAAAGACGTCGTCTTTTGCTGGCTCCCCAGTCACGTAGATATAAGGGGGAATGATCAAGCAGATTTTGCTGCCAAAGCTGCTTTAGATCTTCCCCAATCACCCTTTTTAATACCATATAAAGATTTTAATTCGTGTATAAATCATTTTATTTATGACCGCTGGCAACGGTCTTGGGATTTTGCAGGCACAAATAAACTTCATCACATTAAGCCTCTCCTAGGAGATTGGCCCAACTCCTATAGAACCAACAGGAGGGATGAAGTTGTTTTGTGTCGCTCTCGCATTGGTCATACTTTTTTAACTCATATTTTCATTTTGAAGCGAGAGCCTCAACCGGAATGTGTTCACTGTCATGTTCCTTTGACAGTGAAACACATCTTGATTGAGTGCAAACATCTCAAGAACATTAGATCTAAATATTACCGTTGCCAGTCAGTACGTCAGCTATTTGCTCAACCGGAGCTATATGACAAAGTGCTAACATTTTTAAAAGAGACAAACTTTTATAATCAATTTTAATTGTATATATTTAATCATGTATATCGTTCTAAATATTTATATATGTAAAAGATTTGTTATATTTATTTTTAATTAATATATTTTCTGTGATATTTGTTTTTATTTACATATATAAATTCATTTATGTGATATTGTTTTAATTTGTCTCAGATTCACCATATGTTTGGCGCAATATAGCCCGGTTGGAGCTGACGTGCCATAAAACCATATTTCATTCATTCATTATAAAGTTAATTACTGTATGTGATATTTTGTGCTTGAACAGATGTGCAAAGATTCAACATTTAGACAAACATGGTCAGGCCTCAGTACTAGCGCACAGTATTGTAGCTTACATTTCCACACTAGATGAAGAACATTTAAAAAAGTTTACCGCCAAGATAACATCTGACTGTGAACTTTGGCTATCCAGATTGTTCAGGTATGATTAAATAATATACTACATTATGTGGATTTAGAAGGTAATTTGGAGCTCAACTCAAGGGCCCTTAAAGGAGTACATAAATAATACATCGCTATGTACCGAAATCAAAATATATCTAGCCATATTAGAATATTATATCAATATGGACCTGCCCTATCGCAGTATTTAATTGTGTATTTGGAATCAGATTCTTCTTTTTCTATCTCTCTTAAACCTTTTAAGACAGCAAAATGAAAATATTGTGCCATATGTGATTTCGCTACTTGTTTATTTTATGAGATGTGTTCAAGCTAGCCCCCTCCACTTTATTCAGGATAGTTTTTCTGTATTTTAGATTTACTGATTCATCAGTGATATATCATGAAGAAGATAGAGACGGTTTAGTAAAGGTATGTCGTCTGGCTATGTATCAGAAGTTTCCTAAATATGCCACAGAAGGTTATGATGCTTTATATTCTCGTCCACCTGTTATATATATAAGTGCTGCAGCTAAATCTGGTTTAGGACATCATCTATGTTTACAGGTTAGTAAAATACATTTTACCACAGAAGTCATACCATCCATCTTTAACCCATTGCCAACCTGGATACTCTCTGTATCTTGAGATGACCCTCAAATTATTGGAAGACACCATAAAATATCGGTATGATGCATTCTTATAATGCCTTCATTCAACCACAGAAAATGAACAATGGGGTCTAAAGTATGAATTCTCTATATTTTAGACATGATAGTAAACTAAAAGTATTCTTTGAAAAAAAAGAGAAAAATGTGACTAGAATAAATTTTAATTTTTCCAGAGAAGGTTAAACATACATTATGCAAGAGCTAAATCTGCCAATTGCACGTCTTTCTTTAGGCCTGAAATGTTATCTAAATTATTAAGTAGACATTAATTAACTTATCCAGACCATAATCAACTCTGGATGGCATCGCTAGCCTGCAATGTTTATTGGATTAGCTTTCGATTTGCTGTTCGACTTCCATTCATGATTAATTACTTTAGTAATGATGATCGAGGCTAGCCCTAATATTCAATCGCTAAAATCTTGGTTCAGAGCGGATCAATTTGACTGAAATTTTCAGCAAATCCCCTTTACATTATCTAGTTTTTAACTATTATAGTGAGAACTGCCAGCTCTCTATTTAATCTCCCATAATGTATCTTTAATTAGTTATTTGTTTTACTATCTTTTCATGTTAATAATTGTTTTACAGCTTGGTTTACCATTTTCTTGTATATGTACAGTACCATGTAACACTATGTTTGGAGGTGTCAGTAAAATGGTAAGTGTTTTTATATGCGCACATTTAAATGTGCTTGTACTTGTAATCATGTATATTGTTGTCACCCATGTTATATCATCCACAATACTTGTCAATGCTCTAGAGGCTAAAGTTGTCATTCAATTGTATGGAAAATTACCCACAGTAATTATATGTTCATGAGACAAGAAGCCAAATGATTTTTATACGCCCACATTTTCATGTTGACGTATATTGTCGTTCGTCTGGAATTCCGTCCACAATTTCTTTGTGGACACTCTACAGGTCACAATTTTTATTCGATCTCCCAAAGATCTTGGTTCCTTTCGGTATTGGCATAATTTGGACCATAACTTCATGGATTATGACCCATGATCGTATGAAAAATCAAGTTTTTAGCTTGTGGACACTCTACAGGTCACAATTTTCATCTGATTTTGATGAAACTTGGAATGCATATTTATAACCAAAAGATCTTGTTTCTTTTCGATATTCGCTCATATCGGATCATCACTTACGGAATTAAGTCCCTTGATTGTACGAAACATCACATTCTTAGCTTGTTGTCCCTCTGGTAACAATTTTTATCCGATTTAAAAATAGATATATCACTGTTTCACCCTTATGATGGCTGAGTTTGAATTTCGTGAAAATTGAACCAAAACTGCCAGACAAAATGTCTGACCCTTGTACGCAAATTGTGTAAATGTATGGTATATCAAGTTTGTGGACCCTCTAGAAGCCACAATTTTGATCTGATTTTGATGAAACTTTAAATTCCTGTTTATAACTCAAAGATCTTGGTTCCTTTCGATATTCTCGCATATCGGATCGTAATTTACTGAATTATGGCCCTTGATTGTACGAAAAATCATGTTTTTAGCTCCTCTAAAAGTCACAATTTTTATCTGATTTAAAAAAAAAATGTTTGAATATATCACCGTTACACCCTTATGATGGTTGAATTTGAATCTCAGGAAAATTAGATCAAAACTGCCGTACAAAATGGCTGCCCCTCCTACGCAAATAGTGTAAATATATGGTATATCAAGGTTGTGGACCCTCTAGAAGCCACAATTTTGATCTGATTTTGATGAAACTTGAAATTCATGTTTATAACTCAAAGATCTTGGTTCCTTTCGATATTTGTGCATATCGGATTATAACTTCCTGAATTATGGCACTTGATTTATATTTTTAGCCTGTGGTTCCTTTAGAGATCACAATTTTTATACGATTGAAAAAACGTTTGAATATATCACAGTTACACCCTAATGATGGTTGAGATCAAAGTTTGTGAAAATTGGACCAAAACTGCCGTACCAAATGGCCGCCCCTCGTACGCAAATAGTGTAAATATATGGTATACCCTCTAGAGGACACAATGTAGACCCGATTTTGATGAAACTTGAAATATAACATTATATCACAAATATCTTGGTTCCTGTCAATATTTGTGCATAACAGATCGTAACCTCCTGAATTATGGCCCTTGATTGTACGAAAAATCTCTTTTTGTTTAGCTTGTTCTCTATCCATCTTTTGCAAAATGTGGGCGTATCTGTCTGGCAGCTGCTGGTTAATAGTTTCAGTAATACTTTGAGAGATATTCCACTTATGGATAGGAACATCTGATGATTTAAGAATATGCATTCTTTTATAGTGAAGTATAATTTTGTAAAACATTAGAGAATCATCTTACATTTATTAAAGGAGATTCTATTGATTAAAACATTTTAATGTTTAGGCATTCATATTCTTAACTTATGTGAAGCTAACATCCCAACCTTGTTCATATTTGGGGATCACGGTGGCTAAGTGTGTAAGACGCTGGCACGCTAGCCTGGAGGTCAGGTGTTCGATACCTGCATTGGCCGAGAAAGTTCATCCCGATTTTCCGGCATGGTTTCCCCTTGTCAGTGATGCAAGACGGAGGGCCTGACAAGGAAGGCTGTCTAGTCGTTCGGATGGGACGGAAAACCGAGGTCCCGTGTACACATTGGCGTGCACGTAAAAAACCCCTTGGCAGTTGGAATACGATTTAAGAGTAGACCGTATTGCCGCTGTCAGGGCAAAATTTCCCTCATAGCACACTGTATGGCGTATGCCCGTCTTCATTAACCCAGGTTAGGAGCAGAACAGTAGGACGTTAAACCCCATTTCATTTCATTTCATTTTGTTCATATTTGGCACCTGTCCATTTGTCTGTAGGTTTAAGCATTTAATTTGTCGTCTATATAAAGAATATCCATAATCTAGAGGCAGAGCAGGGTAGTTTACAGGGTAAAAATTGAGCTATTTTCAAATATTTAATGCAGTTTTGATTTAATTATAACTTTATATTTGTTAATAAAATAGGGCTAGGAGTCCTTAGGGCCAATATAGAAATGCAATTTTATAAAGACTCAAACCTTTGTTTTAAAAAATATTTATTTTAGAAAGATTTCTTTTTTATTGAAAGGGGGAGTTGGATGGTCGAATGGTTAGCATGTGCGTGCTATATCATAAGGCCTGTCATTGAGTCAACTGGTGTGGTTTCAGGGCTGCCGATAACCAGTATCGCAGCGCAATTTGCGATACATATTTTGTCCGTTGCTAATCAAAAATTAAACTCTAAAGCTTTTGATTCGCAGTAACTGCGAATCATTAATATGCCTGTCATTTTGGATATTGACACAAGGATAATCCGCATTTGAAGACTAGAAGGCTTTTTCAACACTTTCAATGTGTATAAAATGTTGAATAAAATTTTATAAACAAAACTGAATTCTCCGAGTGACATTTTCTACTCGAACTACCCAGACACAATTCATTATACGGTACTATATAATACAGGGACATAACTCTATGAATAAGGACTATTAAACCGGAAATAGGGAATCAGGTAGTACCACTCACGTTGCGAGACATCAAGTAATTATATCATATTCATTTTGAAAGAAATAAATCCAGTGTATCCCCCATGTATTGTAAATAAAATATAAAAAAATAAATATATGTTAACGTATTGTAAAATGATAAATCAAAGTAAAAATTCCCGTAAAATATCGCGTGTGTCTAGTTAATCGAAGTGCGCCCGATTTAACAAAAGTAGCAATACACGATAAAAAGCAGACGAAATTGTTTTCTAACGAAGATTTCTAACGTTACAAAAAATAACAATTAAAATGATTGGGGCTTCGGAAGTCACTGTTAAGAATTGGCTTCAGACATAAGACCTAACTAAATGTCTACATCACATTCACAAACTGTCACAAGTACTTGTGGCAGTGCTAAAAAAATCTAAGAATAGTAAGAATGGAATCTAATCATATTTGTTATGAACTAAAGTAATATCTTGTTATTTAGGTGTTTTATGTTCAAACTGAAAAACTGCTAATCAATTTTTAAATTTGCTAATCAAATTTGGCAAAATTGGACTTTTTGATTAGCAGTGCAGCTAATCAACTGTGAAAAATTACCGACAGCCCTGTGTGGTTTCGAATCCCTGGTTGTACGTGACAAGGAGTAGGGTCGCCTGTCCAACCTCGTGGGTTTTCTCCGGGTTCTCCGGTTTCCTCCCACTGCTAAAGACCCCTACGCGCAAGCAAATTATTGAAATAAAATTAAACCATATGTTAGTCCCGAAATGACCTAGTTTGTGTCGAGTGGACGTTAAACCCCATTTCTCTCTCTCTCTCTCTCTCTCTCTCTCTATTTTTCATGATAACATTTCATTTTTTATTGAAAGATATTATTTCTCAATGTTTTTCGTCAAAAATTTAGCACAAAAAATGTTTCATAACTATAAACTAATATTATTCAGGATGTTTCAATGTTAGAAAAGCTCATTCAAGATGATATTTCAGCAGCTAAAAAGCCAACCTTAGTTATAGGCTATGCAGGTCAGTTATTTAAATTATTTAGCAAAAAGTATCTGAATTTTCAATATTTCATCTGACAAGGAACAGCGTCTAGTTATTCTGATTGGACAAAAAAAACCAAGGTTCTGTGTACACTTTGCCATGCGCGTAAAATAACCCTTCGAAATAAGAGTAGCATATACTAGTGTAGCTATACGGGCAAATTTCCCTCATAGCACACTGTATAGTGAGTACAAAAAAGTAGGATCTTGAACCCATTTCATTTCATTTTTTTCACTCAACGCTGTATTCTAATGTAGCCAAAGTAGCTCTGACACCAGAACTAATATTGGGCCTAAATTTCATTGTCTGACAGCATGTTTAAATTTTTAATTTTTCCACTGACTACAATTCGTTGTGTACTATAAACCAGTCCTTGATTTATTTATGTCTTCGAAACACTTAAAATGTCCAAGTTATAATGTACCTTCAATTTGAAATGTGTATGCAGAAAATGTAGATTATATGTTGATAATTCTCAGGTACACCTCAAGTAGGACAAGTGGATAACCTACAACGTTTACAAGAAATATGTAAAACAAATTCTATCTGGCTACATGTAGAAGGGTAAGTGTACTTCTTATACGCCCATATTGAAATGTGGTCGTATATTGTCGTCACCCCCGTCCGTCTGTCGGTCCGGCGTCCACAATCGCTTATGGACGCTCTAGGGGCCAAAGTTAACATCCAATTGACTTTAAATTTATACACAGTGTTTAAGATCATGAGACAAAGAAGCCTATTCTTTTTCAGCGATTTCCAATAATCACTTCAAAAAATCTTGCAGATGGTCTAAAGGCTAAAGTTAATGTCCGATTGACTTTAAATTTGTACAAAGTGTTTAAGGTCGTGAGACGAAGAAGCCTATTGATTTTTTAGCGATTTCCGATAATTACTGTCAGAGTTATGCTCCTTGATCACTTCAAAAACTCTTGTGGACACTTTTGAGGCTAAAGTTAATATTCAATTGAATTTAAATTTATACACAGTGTTTAAGGTCATGAGACCAAAAAATCCTATTGATTTTCAGCGATATCCGATAATTACTGCCAGAGTTATGGCCCTTGATCACTTTGAAAATTCTTGTGGACGCTTTAGAGGCTAAAGTTAATATCCGATTGACTTTAAATTGATACACCGTGTTTAAGGTCATGAGACGAAGAAGTCTATTCATTTCCAGCGATTTTGAATAATTACTGCCAGACGATTTAGCTGCTGTGGGTGTATGTTTCATTTGCCTGGCAACCTATCTTTTCTGTTCTTCTGTATAATAGAAATTAGGTTTTTTTATCATTTTTGTTCTGTAGCTACCTGTAGATGTAAAACTGAGACAGTACAAAAGGGTGCATATTTTAATTTAACCAGGTTGTACATGTTTATGCAGATGAAAGTAATCGCCTTCATTGTATGTGTCCATTTAATATGGACGTTTGGAACCATCCCCAAAAATACAAATGTAGCAAAACAAATATTAAAGACCCTTTTGTGCACCACCCACCACAAATTTTTAAAAACTACATATAAATAAACATCAACCACAAATGTTCTGTCCAGCCATAAACTGCAAAAGTAAAAGGGTTGTTCTTTGCATTTGTTAAAAGTATTAAAACCACATTTGTTAAGAACCCATAAATGTGTAATTTTCAATGGTGTATTTTTAATCTTGTCAATATTTCTGTCTTTTTTCAGAAACAACCTAGCCACATTAATGATGTTTTCAGTGCCCTCATCTGTTCAATCCGCAAAATCAGGAGACAGTATGACAGTAGATTTAAGCCGTTGGTTGGGTATTCCAGCTCTACCATTTGCTGTATCCTTTTAGTGTAGTAAATATAAATATTTTGTATCGAGAAGACCTAATATGATATATTGAATAGGTATTGCGTAACATTAATCTTCAATTGTATAATATTAGAAAGCCACATGATACTTATAACATGTGATGGATGTTCTGTTATCTAAAGAAGGTAAGTGTTATAGGTGATTTTTTATACGTCCACATTCATAATGTGAACGTATTATGCCGTCGCCCCTGTCTGTGTGTGTGTGTGTGTGTGTGTGTGTGTGTATGTATGTATGTGTGTGTGTGTGTCTGTGGTTCGCCTACAGGGCGCAATTCTTCATGGATTTTCTTCAAACTTGGTATACTTATTCCTTATACCCCAAGGAAGATCCCTATTGTTTTTGGTGCATGCCCGACCCCCCGGGGCAGAGCCACGCCCATTTCTAGTATTTGTTTGTTTGTCGTCTACAGGCCACATTTCTTAACTAATAATCTTGAAACTTTGCATACACATTCTTTGTACCCTAAGGAACATCCCTATCGTTTGGGGTGCATGCCCAACCCCCAGGGGCAGAGCCACGCCCATTTTCTTTTCGTGTGTCTTTGTGTCGCCTACAGGGCGCAATTCTTACTGGATTTTCTTCAAACTTGGTATACTTATTCCTTATACCCCAAGGAAGATCCCTATTGTTTTTGGTGCATGCCCGACCCCCAGGGGCAGAGCCACGCCCATTTCTAGTATTTGTTTGTTTGTCGTCTACAGGCCACATTTCTTAACTTATAATCTTGCATACACATTCTTTGTACCCTAAGGAACATCCCTATCGTTTGGGGTACATGCCCAACCCCCAGGGGCAGAGCCACGCCCATTTCCCATTTTCTTTTCGTGTGTCTTTGTGTCGCCTACAGGGCGCAATTCTTACTGGATTTTCTTCAAACTTGGTATACTTATTCCTTATACCCCAAGGAAGATCCCTATTGTTTTTGGTGCATGCCCGACCCCCAGGGGCAGAGCCACGCCCATTCCTTATATTTATTTATTTGTTTGTCATCTACAGACCGCATTTCTTAACGTATCAACTTTACATATTTATTCCTTATACCCTAAGGATGATCCCTATTGTTTTTAGTGCATGCTCGCCTCCCCGGGGCAGAGCCACGCCCATTTTTGTATTTGTTTGTTTGTCGTCTACAGGCCGCATTTCTTAACGTATCATCTTGAAACTTTGCATACTTATTCTTTGTACCCTCAGGAACATCCCTATCGTTTTGGGTGCATGCCCACCCCCCAGGGGCAAAGCCACGCCCATTTTCTTTTTCTATGTGTGTGTGTCGCCTACAGACCACAATTCTTAATCAATTGTCTTGAAATTTTTTCATATGAATTGCTTATACCCTAACGATGACCCCTATTGTTTTTTTACCCCCAGGGGCAGAGCCGCGCCCATTTTCTTTTCTTTTTATGTCTGTGTGTCACCTACAGGCCACAATTCTTAATCAATCGTCTTGAAAATTTTTCATATGAATTGCTTATACCCTAAGTATGATCCCTATTGTTTTTGGTGCATGCCCGACCACCAGGGGTAGAGCCACGCCCATCCCTTATATTTATTTATTTGTTTGTCATCTACAGATCGCATTTCTTATCGTATCACCTTGAAACTTAGCATACATATTCCTTCTATCCTAAGGAACATCCCTATTAGTTGTGGTGAATACCCAACCCCCAGGGGCAGAGCTACGCCCATTTTCTTTTTTTATGTCTGTGTGTCACTTGCAGACCGCATTTCTTAATCGATCATCTTGAAATTTTTTTTAGACTTATTCCTTATAGCCTAAGGCTACGTTTTTACACTTATTCCTTAATCCTAAGGCTGGCCTCTATTATTATTTTTGGTGCATGCTCAACCCCTTGGGACAGAGTCACGCCTAATGTTTGTGTGTCTTGTGTTTTGCCTACAGGCCGCAATTCTTAACCGATCCTTTTGAAATGGGGATACCTATTCTAAACGTCATGCTTTTAGAATAAAGACATCGATTGTTTTAAAATAAAAATTGTGTTCTGTTAATGTGAACGAAACGTTAAACTGATAGCAGTCCTACAACCCAGTTTTATTTCACAGACCCTCAATGCAAACTGGACCATATCAAACAAAACAGGAATGTGGACGTATATTGCTGCGTTAGCGATGCTCTTGTTTTATTTTCCGTCAGTGTTAACACTGGTATCAAACTAGTTTAGACACTAGACACTAGTGTACACACTAATGCTAAATCGAGAGGCCCATCTTAAACATAAAATTTTGTTTTTGCTTAGAACATATTTGACAAACCTAACATATGTTTTACACACTAACATCTTGTACACCATGTATGGTAGTATATAATACATTTCATTATATTTTTATAATCCTTAATGTTAAATGATAGACACTTTATAAAACACCTGATCCAACATTAGCTCTAGCAGCTGGATTAAATACCTTTAATCCCAGATTAAAATTAAGTTGTCTTTCTATCTGGATATGCCTACAAAGTTTAGGCCATGATGGTATTATTAGTAAGATTAAAGCTTCAACTCATCTAGTAAGTATTGTTTTACCTCTTTCTGTAAGAGACAGTATCCTGCTAGATTGTTTAATTGTGAAAGCAGGGCTTCTGTTATGTTGTAAAAATATGGACGTATATTGCCGTCGCCCCTGACGTGACAAGGAGTAGGGTTGCCTGTCCAACCTCATGGGTTTTCTCCAGGTCCTCTGGTTTCTTCCAACTGCTAAAGACCCCTACGCGCAAACAAATTATTGAAATAAAATTAAACCATATGTTAGTCCCGAAATGACCTAGTTTGTGTCGAGTGAACAGTAAACCCCATTTCTCTCTCTCTCCATAAGGATGATCCCTATTGTTTTTGGTGTATGCCCAATCCCCAGGGGCAGAGCCACGCCCCTCTTCTTTTTGTATGTCTGTGTGCTGTCTCCCCAGTCTATGTGTGTGTGTGGCGCCTACAAGCCGCAATTCCTAAGTGATCATCTTGAAACTTTACATAATTATTCCTTATACCCTAAGGATGATCCCTATTGTTTTTGGTGCATGCCCGACCACCAGGGGCAGAGCCACGCCCATTTCTTGTATTTATTTGTTTGTCATCTACAAGTAGATCAAAGTTGCTTGGCCTCGCAGGAATTTTGATAAATAAATTTTTTTTGATTTATGTTTTAAAAGTAATTGTTTTTATGTACAGCAAAAGGGGGAAATACATAAAATTTGTTTTTATATTTTTAGGCTAAAAAAATGTTTGAACATATAGATAAGTTAACAGCAATTAAACAAATTGTAAGTATATTCAGTGAATCAATCTGCACTGGCAGTTGATCACAAAATGCCAATACTGTAAAGCAAGAAATTAAATGCCCAAAAGGAATTGTAAATGCTTATAAATTAATGTGACAAAAGGTACCATTTAAATGTGAGCCTAATTTCCTGAAGAATACGGTAGCATTAATTGTCTTCAAATATTTACAGTGGACTGAAGAAGATAATTGTAAAAACCAAGTTATTGCTCTGAAAGGGAGGATAGTTGGTCACCTCATGAGCTGTGCTGTTTTTCCAATTTATTTAACAGTAACTGTTTATAGTATCAATTAAATCATTAATAAATAAAAAAACAGTACCAATCGAACTTTGCATTTAGAAAAATTTGAATTGTTTTATTATAGAGTCGTGAACAAAAAGATAAACAGAAAGATGTCACATCATTAGGAGATATTTTCTCTAGAGCTATAAATGCATTGGTAAGTCTGCTTTTAATTATACAAGAATTAAAAATATAAATGTCATTTCTATGCTATAAAGATGTGCACTCTTTAATATTTTTTAATTTTAATGAATAATTCTAGTTCTAATGAATAGTTCTTGACCGAATTGTGTGAAACTCAAAGTTATTTAATATTTCAGATTTTTGATGGATATTTACCCAGAAGGGGGTCTCCGGCAGACATCTATATCTGAATATGCTAGATTACACAAAAAAAATCTTCCTGTACTGGGATATCGTTCTACCAAAATGCTATGGACTAATTCCATAATTATTTGTTACAGTGTTGGAATTTGTTAAACACCTTTTTTTATTTCCACTTTTATATTATTTATTACAGCTAGTGTTTGAAATTGTTACACCCACTGTAGTGTTTAGATATGCAGAAGATGCAAGTGGTCCAGGTAATATAATCTTAAGAAATTTATTTCTTTGAAGGGAAAGAAAATGTTTGTCATTGAAATTCAGATGAATTGTGTTCTTTTTGGAAATGATAGGATTATAATAAAACAGTATTAAAAAGGAAATTACAATACTGTTGGTACCAATTTTTCAGTCTGGTACCCCTTTGACAGTAGTGCAGGGTGGAAGGTCTGGCATGGAACAGTGTCTAATCATTCAGATGGGACAAAAAGAAGGTCCCATGTATCTGTTTGTGTGCACTTAAAAGAACTCTTAACAGTTGGTATTCGATGAAGAGTAGGTGGAAACACTACTGTCTTGACAAAATTTCCCTTAAGCTTAGCACAGACAATAGAACACTTATCTCCACGACCAAAAACACTTAACAGATATTTTTGTTTTTGTTGAGTGCAGACAAAAAACTTGGTTCCGCAGACGAACAAATGTTTAAAGTCGAACAATAAGTCTAGCGCCACATAAAGTACCAGCAGACGATAACATGGTCCCGCAAACGAACAAATGTTTTAGCTCAAACAATACACTACCATCCACTGACGTATATATATTAACATATGTCATTGCTACCGCCACATAAAATCATGTGATTTCAAAATGGCGTACATTTCACATTACATTTGAATTTGAATTTGAATGTCATGTGATGTGTATATGATTGCTGATTGGTGCTGCGTGGAAAGAAAATGTTTCATGTCCTTCATGTATATTAAAAGCCTTGTTGCTGCTGTATAAAATGCAGTTGTTCTTGATGTTTAATCCAAAATATTTTGTCATTGATACAAATTTGCAAAAATCACTTCCATGACACATTGGTCAGAATAACACTGGCCACATCAACGCCATATTCTAGTCCTGCCATCTGCAGTTGATACGTGATATCGACTCTCATCTGTGAACAGAACAGTTCTCCATTGCCTGTGTCACCAGTTCTGGTGTTGTTGGGCAAACTGTCGATGGCGAGGGGTGAGGATCAGTCCACGGTAAGGTCTACCTCAATAGATGTTCTCTCTGGTGAGACGTCGGCGCACTGTATCAGTACTGATGGGTCTTCCATGTGTTCCCACTGTCTGACATGCTGTCTCAGATGCCTGTGTGAAGAGATTCTGCACGTGCTGTCGCACAACATGGCGATCTTGTCGGCTTGTGTAACCCTTTGTCTACCAGTTCGGGGGCAATCATCCGTGATGTTGGTGGCCCAAAAGCGTTGCTGAAGCCTGTAGATGGTCCGAAAATTGACTTGGAAGTGATTGGCAACGGCTGGGGCAGTTTGGCCAGCGTCAAGTCTTCCAAGCGCCCGGTTCCTCTGAGCTGTCGTGAGTCGTGGCATGCTGCTGAAGTAGTGTGAATGATTTCCCCAGGTAGCAGGGTGCATTTGATAGGGCTGGTCCCGGTGAACAGCACCTGCAGCATGAGTTACATGAAAATAAATCATGGAGAACACATTACCATCTCATAAGTCGGGTTGCGTTTTTGAGAACATTTCCTGGGTTCAATTCTGTGTTTGGGAAGGAGCCTTATTGCTCAGGTAAAGTTGGAGATGTGGTGACAAATATACAATAAAAAGATTTTGCAAGTTCTATGCAATGCGTCTATTCAGAGTAACATACTAACCTGACGTTTCTTTTGCTGCTTAGTAAATATTAACTGTTTAATGATGTATTTTTCAGGATCAATTGTAGCATCTTATTCAAGTAGTGGTAATAAAGAATATCAGCAAACAGATGATAATTCTACTTATTATAATGCCTTAAATACATGGGTAAGCAACATAATGATTGATAATTGACAGACGGGAGGAGGCTTTCAAATGGTTATTGTATTTACACACCCACTCTGAAAATGAATGTAGACTTTTTGTTCCTCCTCTTAAGGGACAAAATGCTCTTTTGGGGCAAAATTTTCCTCATACCATAGCACACTGCATGACGTTAACCCATATTTTAGCCCAGCTGTGCAGAAAAGTCCATTTTATTTCATTGTCCCCCGCCTTTCGAAGAAAGCAGGGGACTATTAAAATGGGTTCGTCTGTCTGTCTGTCTGTTTTGGGACACAATAACATAACTTCTAATTGAGCTAAAATGTTCAAACTTGGGTTATGTGTTTATTAGGTCAATGCCTTGATGGAGTTTGAAGATAAGCATAGATATTTAATTTGATTGGTTGATGCTTTGGGACACGATAACTTTTGTTCTAATTAAGTGAGAGTGATGAAATTTGGTGTATAGTTTCATTGCATCAATACCTTGACTAAGTTCAATAATGAGCATTTTCTGCTCAGGGTAAGCAGAGCGATAAGCAATTTGATTGGTCGAGTTGTTGGAACACATTAACTCTCATTCTAATTGAGCTAGAATGTTCAAACTTGGTGTAGGCTTTCATTAGGTGAATGCCTTAAAGAGTTTGATGATGAACGTTGTATGTTTACGGTAAGCAGAGATAAGCAATCTGATTGGTTGGTGCTTTGGGGCACGATAACTTTGGTTATAATGAAGTGAGAGCAATGAAACTCCAAATATAGATTCATTATATCATTACCTTGACTAAGTTCGATAGTGAGAATTTTCTGCTTAGGCTAAGGAGCGATAAGCAAATTGATTGGTCAAGACTTTGGAACACAACTCTGCTTTTAATTGAGGTAGAATGTTTAAACTTGATGTAGATGTTCGTTAGGTGAATGCCTTGACTGAGTTCAATGATTAACATTTCGAGCTGAAGCTAAGCAGAGCTAATCAATTTCATTGGTCGACGCTCTGGAACAAGATAATCTTGATTTTATTTGATATAGAGTGATGAAACTTAGTGTATAGTTTGATTGCTCGATATGTTTGAAAAAAATAAATGTACTGTTAATTAATATGTGTCATCTATTTATTTTGGGATTTCGGCGGCGGACATCCGCCTCCCTGTTGGCTTATAATTTATGGGACTTTAAACAGTACAATACAATTCAACCAGATCAAAACTTTTAGATAAAATTATGGTCTAGATGTTGCTTATAAAGAGGAAACTTATTGGAAATTATAGTTGCAGACATATTGCTCATGTCATTTAAAAATTAAATCTTGTAAACTTACTGTAGGTCAAAAACTGGCTCGGATTATTTGGTTTGTCCTAAGGATTAACCCTTTATTAACCATTTTGATATACACTGTGAACAGCATCAATTTTATGTGAATTGTGAATTTATTCTCCATTACTGATACATAGTGTTATTTCTCAACAGTTCAAAATGTTTAATATTTTAAATATACCTGACACTGGTGAGCTTGTTTTATTGACCATGTTCTATATATGTTGATGACATTAATATTGATATAAGTATTATTTTAGCTTGTAGACACATTACAGTGTAGTGTACCACAGGTTCCAGTTACTGCTGTAGATATTAATAAAGAAGGTGTTTGTGTCAGATATTCACCTTTAGAAACAGCTCAGTGTAAGTAATATAGGTATATTTTTATATACATACATTGTGATGTTTATTATATTGCTGAGTGTGTCTCTCATTAGTCCCTAGCCTATTTATAGGACAGTACTCTGGAAGGTCTGTAAGCTAATTCCCTAAATTTGACTAGATTTGAACATTGGCCATAATAGCCATAAAAAAAAATCAAAAATGATCTATTAAATATTTGTTCTTTAATAAGAGTCCAGTGATATACATTTAGATAAAAACATTACCTATTTGGTTTATGTCCGTTTTGTCCATATCCAGTGCAGACTGCAATTTTTTTTTTTCATGTCTGTAAATACTAAGCGGAATTTGACCATTTTTGTACAGATATTCCTTCACAACATTGTAGTTTGCAGGGGATTACAATCTCTCAAATGACATTCAGAGACTTTAAATATATGCATTTTTGGCATTATAGTTTCAGGTACAACAGAGGAAGATATACAGACATTTGCTGATTGTTTAACTGAAAATCTGGTAGGTTTAAACTAATGTAATCCAGATTGTTCAGTTTTAGATTTAGAAAGATAAGGAAATATCTGAAAAGTACTTGTAATACTGTTACTCTATTATTGGGGTCTGTATAGCTTGGTGGGGTAGGGGAACAAGCAGAAATTGGAAGTGCCCTAAATGTATATCTTGAATAATTGTGGGTGTGGAGCAGGGATGCTACTTCAACCATATATTCCAGACATGTCCTAAGCAATTTTCCAAACGTCTGACCAGGAATATGCTCGATTGGATCTCAAGATGTGAATAATATTCAACATTCCAAAATATATTGACTGTACTGTGTGTATAACTACTACTCATCTTGATTATCGTTGATAAAAGGCTGGATTGATTAGATAATTAAGTGTTCAGCATATTTATCGTGTTATGCAGTCTATACCCCTACTTTGATTAACTTCTTAATCTGCCTTGATTACTTTGTTTGATTATTCATCAATCCACTCCCAAAAAGAAGTCGTTGCTTCTCCTTTGGCATTGTCGAATGATTAGCATGTGCACGCTGTATCATAAGGTCTGTCATTGAGTCATCTGGTGTGGTTTCAATTCCCCGGTTGTACGTGACAAGGAGTTGGGTCGCCTGTCCAACCTTGTGGTTTTTCTCCGGTTTCCTCCACTGCTATAGACCCTAGTCTCAAGCGAATTATTGAAATAAAATTGAACCATGTGTTAGTCCTGTAATGATCCAGTTTGTGTTGAGTGTACGTTAAACCCCATTTCTCTCTCTCTCGCTTCTCCTTTGTCTGACTATTTATCAATTCATTAAGACTAAGAGTGATTAAAAAGTTAATCTTTGTGATTACCTTGTGGTTGTAGTTCTCCATTATCAGACATGTTTTTCTCCTTGATGTCACATATCCTAATCAGTGAACAGTCATTTATATTGTGCCTTGACATGTAAATAACTTAATTAAATCAACCTGTTCATAATATATTATATTATAATGTATTGGATGCTAAATTTGTAATAAACAACAACAACATGGACAGTCATTAAAACTTTCAAAAGTTCTGATATCCGGAAACTCGGACCAAAGACCACTCGGACCAAAAAAAGACCAGTCGGACCAAAACAGAGACCCCTTGGACCAACCCAAAAGACTACTCGGACCAAACCAAAAGACCACTTGACCCAATCAATTTATATTGTAAGATCACTTGGACCAACATTTATCTTTGCTACTCAGACCAACCCAAAGGAGCACTCGGATCAATTAAATTATATTATAAGATCTGACTTATTCATTTTAAAAATAAAATACAGACAATATGTTATTTATTTATTATTAAATAAATAATAATTTATAGGTGAGTATATACATAACAGGTAAGTTCATATTAGCAAATATTCATCTTTATTACATCAACAATTTAATTGTTTTTCTTTGATGTGCTTCATCAATTTGATTGGCTTGTAACATGGGTAAGTACAGATACATGCGAATTAATCACTACTCATCGTTGTTTTGTTAACAGATTTTCTTTGACAATGATGAAAAAATACCACTTTATTATTGGTTCGTGTAGTCATATTAAAATAAACACCATTATCATTTTATTAAAACAACACTTTATTATTGGTTCGAGTAGTCATATTAAAACAAACACAATTGTTAATTTATTAAAACAACACAGTTGGTCCGACTGGTCTTGGTCCAAGTGGTCATGGATTCCAAGTTCTGTGCCATCACACAATAATTTTTATTGTAACCATTTAACTTCATAAGAATTGCCAAGTGGTCCCACCTGGCAACCCATTTGCCATTACACAATATTTTAACTACACTGAGCGCCATGGAAAACGCATCACTTAGTTTTTCGTATAACAAAATGATCCTGTAAACATATCTTATTTATTTTGCTTCTTATTGTGAACAATATTCAAATGGGAACACATCAATAATAACACATTTGTACACTTATGGATGTTTAATCTGTAATCAACGGTACAAAGTCAGAGGGGTCAAAACCAAAAGTACGACACAGATGTCAGTAGCGCGTGTGTCCTCCACAGGCTCTTACGCACGCTGTGCAGCGACGTCGCATGGAATTTACCAATGTTTGAAAGAAGGCCTGGGGCAATTTGTTCCATTCTTGGACAAGAGCAGCTTCTAAAGCAGCAATGGTGTGCATCTGTGGTCTCCGATACAGACGGCGTCCAATCTCATGGCTGGCCAGTCCAAAACATTGATGTTGTTAGCAGCCAGGTAGTCCATACTGAAGTTGTGGGTGCGCTCAAAACCACGGAACAACAATTGGTTGCAAGACATCATCACGGTAGGCTACAGCATTAACGCGACCCCTGCAAATGTGTAGGGCGGTCCGGTGATGAAATGTGAAGCCTCCCCACACCATTACACTTCCCCCACCCCATTTTCGTTTTGAATACGCAGCAGTCTGCAAGACGTTCCCCAAGCGTCTCCACACACGTTAACGGCCATCAGCGTGATAAAGATGAAAGCGACTCTCATCACTGAAGAGCACACTTTGCCAGTCTAGTCTTCACCATGTCTGGTGTCCTTGAGCCCATATCAAACGCTGCTGACGGTGATGATCCCTGAGGATAGCTTCAACATAAGGTCGTCGTGCACGGAGTCCTACTTCTCTTAGATGACGTCTTACGGTGTTGGCACTTACTGGTCCTTGTCTTCCGACGACTGCTACACCTGTTCGAGTCGCTGGGCGGAATCTGTCACGCAGATGAGTGACCCGGATGTAGCGGTCTTGAGCCTGGGTTGTAGCGCGTTGTGGACCAGGACGTTGACGGTCACGTGTTGATCCAGTAACTCGAACTTGTTCCACCAACCTTACAATAGTGGACTGATGAAAATTGAAGTGTCTGCAATAGCACGTGTAGACATGCCAGCCCTGGGCATTCCCATGGCTTCATTCCGTTGATTTTCAGTAAGTCTCAGCATCACTAGCACGATTCCTTCACACGTCCAACAACAAATTACGACAGATTGACGTTTCACAGTTCATGTACTGCACATTAAGTTGAAAACATGCTTTTAAAGGGCTCACACACAATGCTGCACGTGAATATTGGGTTTTTCATGTGCATCGCGTGCAATTTATTTTTTTTTGCACACGGGCCGATATTTTTTGTGTTTGGGAGCATTGTGTGAAACAATAGTTCATAGTATTGCATAATATTATACATACAAAACCACCTAGTAATAAAATATTTGGGAAAAAAAAGTGATGCGTTTTCCATGGCGCTCAGTATATTTTCTATTCACTGAAAACAAAATATTCTGTACATATTCGCAAAGGTATAAAAAAACAGGAGACCAACAATGAAAAAACAGGAGAATCCAGGAGATTTTTCTTTTTTCATCAACTAACTTCATTTTTATTCTTCATAGGCTAATACTAAATGTCTTTAGCACTTTTTACACTGTGCGCTCATTTTTGCTGCATACAACAATGAACAAATGAAAACCCCCTTTGGATTTTGGGTCAATAATTTAAATGACAGAAAAAATTTTTTTGAAATATTTTGTGAAAATATACATAAAATGCTACCCAAAAAACTTTAATACGGTACTCCAAAAAGTGTTTTCAGTCACCTCTGAGTGACATCATAAATAATCGGTATAGCAATCTGATTAAAATACAGACAGATCTATATTTTCGTTTCGTTTTTTTTTACTTTTGATGGCCTACGCTACATGGAGATCTGACTGGTTGTAATGATAGGTCTCGTCAGAGGTCATACGAGCAGCTTTTGACCCTATGACGTCAGACATTTGATTAACCAATCAGACCGTTTCATTGGCTAAGCCCTTACACCATTCAGAACGCGTCAATGATAACAACTCTTCCAGATCCTAGTGTAGTAAAGAAAAGTAAAACGAAATTTTGAACTATAAAAACGAAACGAAATAGGAGGATCTTTGTTTTAATCAGATTGACGGTATAGAATCGGTCGTACAAATTTTACAACTCAAATCCGTGAATATTAGCCAGTTAAAACTTATAAAAATCTTAATAATTTGAATGATAATATATAAAATATTTATAATCTTATTAATATCAGATAAAAAGCAGGCTACATTTAGTCGAAAATAGCAAATGTACGTCAGTCTGCAAAACCGATAAATCCTGTTTTCTATGGCTGTAATCGCGTGGATGGAAATTCCCGGAATTGTGACGTCAGAGCGGTATTTTCCTGCAAGTGTCTCCCGTACATAAACGGTAATTGGGCTTATATTTTGATAACTTTTGAGTCAGATTATTTGCATACATTGAGATCGATATCTCAGTATTATAATACAATCGCTAGTAATATATTTAATTGAAAAAGTAATCCAAAATCGCAGATTTTAAGTCGGCTAAATTTCAGTCAGTGGCTTCCGGTTTCACGCTAAAGTCATGTGGCATGAACTATTTTCTCTTCACAGGAGAATTGTCAAAATCGCATAGATAGATACTATTATTATACTAGGTCTCTATTTTATTTGGTACGCTCATGTACTCTGATACCATTACAATATACTTTTACTCCAAACAATACTACGATGTAGCACAAACACACATTGGGCTGTCAGCCCATCATGAGGTTGATTTATAAAACGAAAGTAAGGGAGAAATTTCCTCCCGTGCGGGAGATTGGGAGAAAGGTTGTGAATCTGTGAGTCTCATGGAAAAAACAGGCTAGTTGACACGTCTGCTGCCTATTATTATCTATTAATAGCTATTAATAAATAAACACCTATTTTCCGTAATGAAACTACATCTACAGTGGCACTTTCCTGCGATCTTGCTGTCACACGGAAATCATCGCTTAGGCATTGGTTACTACGAAACTAGTAAAATGGTTGATTTTGGCGTGAATTATGTGTAAAAGAGCACGTAGGCCAATAAGAGACATGATAATGCGCAGAAGTTGACTATTCCTTTTTACGTGTGATTTTAAAAACTAACAATGTAATTTTAAAATACCATTTTATAATGAGGAAAACAGTGTTTGGATATCACAAACTATTCTTATCACGAACATTTACGTTTTCTATTGTACAAATGAAGGCAGGTGATTATTGATGAATATTACTGATGTAAAGTAGAAGCCGGTACAGGAATGAAATATGAAAAATAGCGAGGACCACCAAACTTTTTCTACTAATCATAAACATTATTCAGAACACAATATGCTACGTGACATAAGAAATATTTATTGTTGAAGTCCATTTAAATGAATGGCAGCTTATTGACCTTATTTGCAGAAGCGGACCTTTTGGTGACCTAGTTCTGGACTCTGTTCCGTTAACCCTAACTAAAAATGTCTGAGTGCAAAATTTTGAAATGGCATCCCTGGTGTGGAGGGTGCTATTATAGGCAAAAATGGAATTCTCTATTGTTAGTTAATGGTTGCACCATGGCCCAATAGCTTCCCACCAAAATACACCACATAAGTTACTTCAACTGACTACAATATTTTTACAAATTTGAGGCAGATGTTAATTTCACTGTTTTTTTAATAAATTGAAAACAGTCTACTTTTTACAGAGATATTCATGGACCAATTCATATTTTACTCAGTAGGATCAGTGGGACTTTCTACAAAATAATCAAATAGAACAGCAATTATAGCTACAGGGAATTCCCTAATGCCATACTTGAAATGATAGTTGTCTTTTCATTGGTCTGTATCAAAAAACATCCTTTTAGACTGAACTCATCAAGAGAAATTAGTCTTAGAATTAGAGTTCTGGATTTGTATTTTTGGAACTAGTCACTGATAATAATATTTAGCACAGACTATGTAAAATTACAATTATTAAATAATGTATTTTTTTTAGGCTGTTTTAGATGCCACAGTAGCTCAGCGACATAGATTCCGGTCAATTGTTGAAAATACTAATAATCTAGTACCTGTTAATCTTCCTACCTGGGCTGGATTAGGTGCTATTAGGTAATTTCATATATACTCTTCAAAAAAAAGTAGGGGATATTGAAATGCAAATACCTATGCAGGTTGTGATATGATAAATAGTCATGGACACTTGACATGCTTTGAGAGTATGTTCACAGATGAAGAACTATCGCCCCCCCAACAGAACCACTGACCCCCCAACAGAACCACTGACCTGCATGTGCGACACGCAATAGTGCCATACACGTGGGAGGGGTTCATTGTCAAATTTGACACTTCAAGGAAGGGTTGATGAAAACTGCCGCTTGCTGGTTTATCCTATCCATGTTTGCTTTCCTATCGGTTCTTGCATAAGATTTACTGTTTAGCATATCTTTGCTTTAGTGTGTTACATTTAATATGATTGGGAGACATGTTCGTCAACGTCGACGTCAACACTGCAAGAATTGGCCGTAGCACTGCAAGAGGAGTGGGTCAGATTGCCCCAAATCGTGATTGGACGATTGATTAGGAGAATGCCACGACAAATTGCTGAATGTCTGAGGATTGGTGGAGCAATTACTCATTATTAAGACAAAAATCAAAAACGTCTATTTTCACTTTTGACAGTGTATCTCTTTGCGAGTGAAATGGGGCCGTCAGATAAGCCGCCCATATGAACTGTTTATGTGTAGGCAATTTATGAACATACACTGGTTACCTCTAATAAAAACAGCAGTACATTTGCGCAGTTTTGCATGTTTCTGAATATCCCCTACTTTTTTTAAAGAGTATATTTCATGTACAATTTTAAAATGAATGTCTATAAAGGATGCATTTTATAATGTTAGTCCTACTTAATTTGTCATTAATGGTATAGTGTACTAGCATTACTAATGTAATAATAAATGGAATCAGCTAGAGAGAATTCCGTAGTAAATATTAATTAATTATATTGTCTATTGAGGGTAATAAATGTATGGGTATTTTTTGTGGCTGTCCAGATTTCATGCCTAAAATGCAAATTCTACAACTTTAAGTAATAGTTACAAGGGGAAATGTCTAATAAATTGGGTGATGGCAAAACTAGATTAATTTATGATAGTGTAGTGGGTGGTTAATTGCTGCAGCTAAAATTAAGAGCCCTGGTACAGAGTTATTGCCCTTACTACAAAATGCTTCAGATATGAAAGATATGGATGAATTTTTTCAAAACTTGCATCGTTAAAATGTATTATCATAGGAATAAATCAGTGCATATAGACAATTGTTTACAGAGTTGTTGCTCTTGTCAAAATCTTGCAGTGGGAACTAAAACTAGTTTTGTTATTTATTGTATATTTATTGTTAGCAATACTCGTTTTTCCAATACACAGATATATACCTGATCATTGGTTAAATCAAACACCAACGGAACAAGGTAAAATAGATATTAGCAATATCAATGGTGAACTAGTTCATAAACTAAAGTCAATGGATACAGCTTTCTCTACTGGTAAGTTACACAAAATTATCATAATAGATACAAATGAAGTACAATTTATCCTAAACAGTGATCAGACAACAAAGTTCTTGCTAGTAGTAGCAGTATTATTTATTCTTTCATAAATTTTATGTAAAGCCTACTATATGGTGACTGATTAGCAGGCCTTCACATAAAAGGAGCGTGATTTCTCTCGCTGTCCTAGACGTGCCTGCATGTTGGTCGGGGTGTGCCTTTCATCACTCCCCTCAATTGTCTAAATTGATTCTTTTCAATGAAAATAAATAGGAGAAATATAGCAGTAACAACAATTACTGTCAATTACTGACCGATTACTTCTGTTCTGTTTCACACGAGTAACATGCATAACATAAATTTAATTCTCCTGTCTCTCACTGTTTATTGTTTACTAGTCCTTCTTGGGGCATATGAAATAGACAGCGGTTGTAGCCTGGTCTATATTGTGGTTGTTCATTATATAAACAGGACAGTTCATTGGATCGATTGATGATAACAGCCAGTCAGAATGATCCTTCTTTAACGACTGTCGTCATGCCAAGTTTGACTTTTTCGTAAAATATTGAATGTTGTTCTCAAATAATCTGAATGAAGTTTCTTTTCCTTCCTATATTATACCTAAGACTTGTAACTGTTTTAGTATGTAACTGTGTGGATAAAATGAGTGGCGGCAGTGAAAGTGTTACAACAAGCCCGTTTTTGTTTTATAAAAATTACCGTTAAATGTGCTAATTACTTGGATTATGAACCATATGGTATGACTGTTATTGTAGTTGATAAGTAAGTTGATTGACTTCTTAATCAACAAGTAATAATTAATAAAAAACAGACTTTAACAAAAATAATTCTTGGTAATTTGTTATGGAGAATCTCTTATTATTATAATATACGAAAATAACGACAAACTGTGCACCATTCACGTATAGGGTTGAAGTTCACGTCAATAATATTCCTGAATAAATTACCGCAAATTAAATAGGGTGGGGGAACTAAAAATATGTGTAGTAAGACATGGTTAAATTGCTAGTGTACTTTAATAAATATAACATCTGAACTTGTATTTTAGTCTTTAGTCCCTAGAAAGAAACACATCGGCCAACCTCGGCATATTCCAGTACCCTACATTATTAGATATTGTAGAACTTTCTGAGCATGTGATGTATATATTTCAGGTCATTGTTCAGATGATGAGATTTGTGTAAGGTTTGGTTTAATAACTGTTAATACAGATGTAGAGGAACTTGTAGCTCTAGTTCATACTACAGGTAAACAGATTGAAGAGTCCTCTAAAGTAAGTACATACATGTAATGTAAATGTAGATAAGCATTTAATAAGGCGCCCGAACTCCAACACAATGTGATGTTCAGTAGTACTATGATACAAATGTAAACGAATAGTGGTGTGTGTTCATTTATTTAAACATAAATGTACATTATGCACGAGCTAAATCTGCCTATTGCAGGTCTTTCTTTAGGCCTGAAATGTTTTCTAAATTATTAATAACATTAATTAACTGATCCAGGCCATAATCAACTCTCACTGGCATCAGATTTCTGCGATATTAAATAGATTAGAATGATTCAGCCATATTTTGATTTAATTTAAAAATGGAGGAGCAAGACTATTGCACATATCTTGTCAAACCTTCAAAGGCTAATCTCTTCGCTCACAATAAAGTAATTTGAATGAAATTTTCAAATTATTCATTTTACATTATCTGTTTTGGAACTATTACAGCAAGAATGGCTAGCTCTTTACCTAAATCTTACATACTTTTTTTTTAATAGGCGGGAAATATACACAAGCAATTGTATAATATTACTTAGGAATTTAAAGTGCTATTTTATTCTTTCACTATCATCAGCTGCTTATATCAACAGGATTTTCTTTCTTGATGCTCAATGATCTTGAATATGTTTCTGATTCACTATGGATGATTATATGATTTTTGAAAGCCAGTATAATCTCATGATTGAATTACGATATTGTGTAGTTAAAACTCCAAGATAAAAGAAGATATTGTTTAAGCTCTGAATTTGAAATAAATTTCATCCAAATAAATAATATTTGGATTTTCGTGAATAGTTAAAACCCTTCTTGATCATGTTAACTCAAAAATGTCGATCGAAGAATGGACATACAGGACTGAAGTAACTGTTGCAATAATCAAATTTATTTATTGAGCAGTATTTGGAGTCAATGTCTGAGATTATCAAGAAGAATATTGATGTAGCAAATCAAGAATTACATAAGGAATCAGTAGACAAGTTGATGCAGGAGGTAAGTCCATCAAGTACTTTTCTAGCCCATTAGTCGATGTCGTTATTTGCTTATTTCATACCCCAGTCCATCATCTGTTAGCCTATTTTTCTGAACCACTTGATGGATTTCCGTTATATCAAAATGAGTCAAATTTTATGGTAACTGCATTACAAGCTCTTGGTTACAAGTAATTTCTATTAATACAAAAATTGAAATATTTTCCATTTAATTTTGACAATTTATGGTTTTCTTAAAATAGAATAAAGTTGATAAAATATAGAAATATATAAACCTGTTCTGGGAGAATTGTGTTTATAAATTATATCATTATTGATACAGGGTGTGATGAGACAAGTACCAATTGTCGGATCTCTGATTAACTGGTTCTCTCCCCCAAAAGATCCAACTAAAGGTCGCACCTTTAATCTTAATTCAGGTAAGATTATTATCTTTGAACTTAGATATCCATGTGACATGTTCGTGATTTACTTTGCCAATGATGCATGTCAAGGTGATTTAACAAATTAGTAACTTAATATATCAAATTCGCTAGGAATATGATTATTCATTTATTGGTTAGATGAATCATATCGAAGTTGGTGTTAATCACAGAGGTAAATTATCTAATTGTTTTAAAATTGATATATGTTGTTTACATTAGTGAGATGAAGAAGCCTATTGAATTTCAATAATTTCCATATATTACGTCTAGAGTTATGGCCCTTGTTTCACTTTATTGAACCTTGTGAAAGCCCCAACGCCAAAAGTTATCATTCGATCTTTGTGAAATTTACATGCATTATTTAGATTAGTGAAACGGAGAAGCCTATTGAATTTCAGCAATTTCCGTTTATTACGTCTAGAGTTATGGCCCTTGTTTCACTTTATTGATCCTTGTGAATGCTCTAACGCAAAAAGTTATCACCCGATCTTTGTGAAATTTATATGCATGATTTAAATTAGTGAAACGAAAAAGCCTATTGAATTTCGACAATTTACAATAATTACTTCTAGAGTTATTGCCCTTGTTTCACTTTGTTAAACCTTGTTAATGCTCGATTGATGATAGTTATCATCCGATATGTATGAAATTTATATGCATCATTTAAATTAGTGAAACAGGTCTATTGAATTTCAGCAATTTCCGTCAATAATTTCTAGAGTTATGGCGATTGTGAACATTTGAATGACAAAAGTGATCATGTGATCTGTGAAATTTATATGCATTATTTAAATTAGTAAAACGAAAAAGCCTGTCAAATTTCAACAATTTCTGTAGATTACTTCCAGAGTTGAGACCCTTGTTTCAGTTTGTAGAACCTTGTAAACCCTCAAACAACAAAATTTATAATCTGATCTGTATGGAACTGTCTTGTAAAGGCCCCCAATTACCTACAAAGGATTAAATATATGACAACCCTTGACGACCGCTCGGACGATTTACCTGCTGTGGGCGTATGTTTTGTTGCCTGGCAACCTATCTTTCCAGATGTCGCTCCTGCTGGTTGTGATGGTATTCCAGGTTTCCCCTACAATCAGGTGTGGGAGCGCCCTGGATGTCCGCGTGGCTCTGGCTAAAACATGGTGTGAAATGAAATGAAATGAAATGGAGTTTAACGTCCTACTGTTCTGCTCCTAACCTGGGCTAATGAAGACGGGCATACGCCATACATTGTGCTATGAGGGAAATTTTGCCCGGACAGCGGCACTACGGCCTACTCTTATATAGAATTCCAACTGCCAAGGGATCTTTTACGTGCACGCCAATGTGTACACGGGACCTCGGTTTTTCGTCTCATCCGAACGGCTAGACAGCTTTCCTTGTCAGCCCCTCCTTCCTGCATCACTGACAAGGGAGAACTACGCCGGAAAATCTGGATGAACTTTCTCGGCCAATGCAGGGATCGATCACCCGACCTCCAGGCTAGCGAGTTAGCGTCTTACCCACTTAGCCACGTGATCCCCAGAACATGGTGTGACTTCACTGGTAGTGTAGTATAGAAAGGGAGAAGCCCCCGTGGCTATGACTGTGTCAGTGGAGCAGGTGGTGGTTGTGGTGTCTTGATCGAGCTCTCCAATGGTTGCATTTATCGCTATTTTGAGGGTATCAGCAATCAAGGCTGAGTTTCCCTCTTCTACTGCAGGTTTGGTGCCTTTACACCGGTGCTTTGACAGGTATTCTCCTGAATTTCTTCCCACATTCTTCACACCTGGAGAAAGTGGGCTGATGCCTTTCCCTGGCATGTCGCAGAACATGGCATCTTTTAGAAAAAACTTTTCCACATTCGTTGCTAGCTTCCATCTTGTTTTGGAATGTGGTTGCTATGACGTCAGGTCGGTCATTGTGACGTAATGTTCGAGTAACATATAGGTAAAGGAGTATATTAGGAATCTTGACTTCGAGTGAGTGCAGTGAGTGGGATTGTCTCTTGCTTGCACCGATCAGCATCCCATTCGGTTTCTGGTTGTGTAACAAGCATAGCTAATGAGTGTGTAGAGAGTTTTCCATTTTGAGATGATATATCAGCATCAAAATTATCTACCACCACTTCTACCAAACCTGCTGATGCATCACCTATACCAGGACAGGAAAGTTCCAGTGTTGCAGCTTTTGCTGCTGACCGCTTGAAACGCAACACTTCGTCATAAGAACTAGTCAGACCAAATGACTGCAGAGTTTTGATAATCTTTTTTGATCGGTCCAATTTGGAACCCAGAGTTATCTGAAGCGCAGTTGGGTTGTTTTTGATAACCCCAGTAACAATTGAACTGATCAGTATGGCTGGGAAGGTCCTATCCAATTTTGAGGATAAATGTCCCAGTAGTTTCATTAATGTTTCACTAATTTCATCCATTGACATCTTTTTATTGATCGTTGTTGAATAATGATTTTTATCTGTGTTAATTTCATTGATTTCACTGCGAACTTGTTTATTTATTCTATTCAACATTGTTTCGAGATCATTGTCTTCCTCATTTACGAGTTTTAGGGCGTTTGCCGCCCTACTACGAAAACAAACAATCTTGTCAATATCCTCTGAGCATGAAATTAGTTTAAAAATTTGTTGACTCTCCAAACATGGCTGATGGTTGAGAATCATCAGCACGGTTAATTTTGATTGGAGTTATGACACCCACAAACCTTAAAATACTGCCATATTGGCCACCATTTAGGATTTTTTATCATCTAATCACTCCACAACATAATAAATAATAAAACTATTCCGAAAAATTACAATAACTTACCATTTCAATAATGCACCCACACCCCCCAACACTTTCTATTTGATTGATTCCGGGTTAAGCAGAGGTCCCGTGTATACATTGGAATGCACGTAAAAGATCCCTTGGCAGTTGGAATTCGATATAAGAGTAGGCGATAGTGCCGCTGCCCGGGCAAAATTTCCCTCATAGCACACTGTATGGCGTATGCCCGTCTTCATTAGCCCAGGTTAGGAGCAGAACAGTAGGACGTTACAACCCATTTCATTTCATTTCCGGGTTAAGCAAGACGCTTGTAGACCTGAGAAAACTATTCCGAAAAATTAGAATAACTTACCATTTCAATAATGCACCCACACCCCCCGATACTTTCAATTTGTAGCTGGATAAAAAATTTGCACCATGTAGCACTTGGATCCCCAACCCAAGGGCAAATCTAAACCTAGAAATCTTCTTCAGAGTTATAAAGAACCAAATCCTCAACACCGAGATTATAAAATTTAAAATAAACAATCTTTCTAAATAAGAAAGGTTGGCCATTGTTCAATTAAAAACGAACCCAGACATTATTATCAAAAGAGTCAACAAAGGCTCAGCCGTTGCTATCCTGAACAAAACCGATTACATCCTAGAAGCAAAAAGACAACTATCCAACACCATCTTTTACATGCCCCTTCATGAAGACCCAACTTCGGAATTCAATACTGAAATTACTCAATTTTTAACTAAACTCTACCAGTCGGGTCAGATTACGGAAAAACTTCTAAAAGGCCTAATAGTTTTTACCTACTACCCATCAGTGGTAATGGGACCCCATGGAATTCATCAGCAGTTTCACAGACGAACATGTCAAACACTTCGCTTGTGTTTTCTTAAGTGAACTAGAACAAATTATGTTAAATAAAGTACCTTTCAAACCGCTAGTCTTCGTCCGGTTTATAAACGACATCTTCCTTACCTGGACACATGGAAATTCTAAACTACAAGATTTCCTACAGCTGATGAACAGTTTTCATAAAACAATTAAATTCACAGCCGAATATTCCACAGATAAGGTGTCCTTCATAGACACCATGGTAAGTTTTGAACACCACACAAAAAAACTCAAGTTTGATCTGTTATGCAAGCCGACAGACACACACTCTCACTTATCCTACACCTCATGTCAATGTCACCCACCGCATATAAAACACAAGGGACCGTATAGTCAATTTCTTAGACTCAAACGTTTCTGCTCCAATCCAGCAGATTACCAAAAACATGCAGACAACCTGGTAAACTATTATCTCAAACAGGGCTACCCAAGAGATACTATCCAATCAAAGCGAAACAAAGCCCATAATATTCAGAGGAAAAACCCCCTAAATACGAAAACCACACCGAAGGATAACAAGGGTCCAGTTTTCGTAACGGACTATAATTCAACTTCGGCCCACATCAGCAAGATCATCAGGAATAAATGGCACATCCTCCATATTTCGAACGATTGTCGGACTGTTTTTCGGCATCCCTGCCTTACAGCTTATAGACGCAACCCGTCTCTAAAAGATCTTTTAACTTCAGCAACTATAAAAGACCCCACACCCTTGCCTCAAGTAAGTGGGAAAAGTTACAATTTTTTAGAATTCACCTGTAACTATCCTTAATGCAATTACTTCAATACGTTAAAAGGAAAGAAAACATTTCATTCTAGCAAAACAGGCAAATTGTATAATTCCATAGCAATTACACCTGCTTCAGCAAAAACGTTATCTACCTACTTACTTGCAACCTATACCAAAAACAATACGTTGGTGAAACAAAAAGACTGTTCGAATTAGACTGAAGGAACATTATGCTGATATTACCCACAAAAGAGACACCCCAGTTGCCTCCCACTTCCACCAACCGAGCCACTCTAGTCGAAACCTTGACTACCAAATAATTAAACAATTGGGTACCGATCCTGACCTCCAAAAATCTACAACAAATAGACGCACCATAGAACTTCATTGGATCATTAGATTGAAAACCTTTCAACCATACGGAACCAATGACAAAATCTGAACTTGGGCACCCCCCTAATTTTTCCTTCAATATATATATAGTTATAAAAAATGCTACATGTAGAATCTCAAGTTTTATTGATAGGATTTTTAATAATAATTAATATAATACAAATACCAGTTATAATAATAGTCTATTTATATCGTGCCGTATCCATGAATGAGTATGCTCAAAGCACGGTCCAAAAATTATACAAACAAGGGCACAAAGTAAATGCTTTCTTCAACAAAAAAGTTTTGAGTCTGGATCTAAACACAACAATATCTTGAGTGTTCTTTAGATAATTCCACTCTGTTAAGGCCGAGTAAGAAAGAGTCCTTTGACCCAAATGAGCTGTTTTAGACTTCAGCACAGCAACGAGGAGATTTTTCCTACAGATTAGGAGTGTAGGATTGTAAGGGACCACTCGAGTATTTTGGGGCTGTACCATTTCAACATCGAAATGTATAACACAAGAGTTTTAATTTGATTCTGTAACTAATAGAAAAATGGAGTTCTTTGAGAATTGAAGTTATGTGACTATAACAAGGGTCGAGAGATATCCTGTCTGCTGTGTTCTAGAGAAGATGGAGCACTGACCAATAAACAATTGCAGTAATCTATTCTGGAAAGAATCCATGTGGACACCAGTATCCTAGTAGGATCTGCATTAAGATATTTCTTGATGCATGTTTCATTAAATAAGATAGCACACTTTTGATAAGGTTTGCATATTGAGGTGGCTATCAACATCTCTCAAGATTTCTTATGCTGTTTGAAACCGTAAATAGAAAGATTGCCAACATTCACATGGGTTATGCCACAAAGATTACTTTTAGATTCAGGACCAAGAAGTAAAGCTTCTTTTATCTCATCATTAAAAGTTTTAATACATTTGTTGTCATCCACAATTTAATTTGTTCATTACACCTTGAAAGTTGGGATTGTGGTGTAGGCTTAAATATAGACATAATTTGAAAGTCGTCATCGTGAAAATGTCTAAGAAGGCCACAGTCATAAATAAGTGTACCCAGTTCTTTAGTATATAGGGTGAACAAAACTGGCCCCATTACAGATCCTTGAGAACACCACAGGTTAAAGGAGCTAAATCGCTAATATTTGGGATCTACAAATTGACACATATGTGTCGCAACGTATATAATAATGTAATATGAATGTAAATCAACTGATTTACATTCAATCGTTTCCGTTTTTACTCTAATTTCAAAGCAGTTATGTTTGGCGAAATACGCCAGAAGTCTCAATCAAATGGCAATCTTTAGCGTCTGGTTATTCCCGTCTACACCGATAGTATTTATTGCGCATGCTCTCCAGATAAGAATATGGGGTCACCGTTTGACATGACTTTTGGAATATGTCTAACCATGATCTTCCGAGTCGCTTGTTACAAATTACGCTGAAACGCATTACGGTACATGATTCGTGTACCAATCGTAAAATGTTTATTTAGTCTTAAATATTGGATATCAAAAGCCCATCTTTTCCCGGTAAAATCAAAAAACCGATGTTGATTAAAATTGACAAATTATTCGTGTTTTCATTGTCAAAGGTTTTGGATGCTATTGAGTTAGAGACTTGGCTACTTTAAATCAACAGCAGTAGAGACACAATTGTGCACTGCAACACTTTGAGTACAGTCTATTAGATATGAATGGAACCAATAAAATTCAGTACCCGAGAGTCAATAGACATTTTTAGCCTTGAACTTAGATTACTGTGGTCGATAGTATCAAACACTGCACACAGTTTTAAAGCAGTACCAAAAGAACAGCATTGTAGATACCAGTACATAAATCATTTGAAACACAGAGAGCTAATTCTGTACAATGGAATGGACAATAAGCAGACTGCTAAGGCTCAAAAAGATTATGTAGATGTTGTAAAGACGAAGAAATACTGTACATTCGATAACTTTAGAAATACATGTAGATGGAAGGTTTGGTACTGGGCAGCATTTTTTTTTTTTAACTCCTCAGAATTAAGACCTGGTTTCTTCAGCAAGCGTTTAATAGGGGCTGTTTTGAATATTGTTGGTATTCTCCCTTCAGTTATACTTGGGCTGATATGATCAAAAAGAAGCTTACAAGTTGTTGGTTTTGACCTTTTCAGAAAAGGCAATACAGCTTCAGTACCAGTTGCAAACTCAACTAATGGTCGAGGGGGTGGGGCAGTGATGGGATTTTGCCCGTATATTCCGGGCTTGTCCAAATCTTTTCCCAAACGCCCAAAATATTCAAAATTCCGAAATTAATATAGTTTACTGAGTGTATAACTACCACTCAACCAGATTATCGTCGATAATACGCTGGATTGATTAGGTAATTAAGTGATCAACGTATTTATCTTGTTATACGGTCTATAAACCTACCTTGATTAACTACTTAATCTGCCTTGATTGACTGACTTAATCCTTTGTCGGACATCAATCTTAATCTTAAACGGAAGCCATTGTTTCCCCTTTGTTGGACTATTCATCAATCCATTATAATTTTAATCTTCGTTTGTTAACCTCGTGGTTTCTGCATTGACGGACATTTTAATCGCATTGATGTGAGCCGACAATATGTATAAACTAGTCATAGAAGTCACATATTTTAAGAGTATATAACGCCCAGATCAATAGACAGTCATTATAATTCGTCTGCTATATCACTTCGGTGGAAGCGAGCGTTAAATAAAGCTATTTCACACACACACATATATCCGAAAAATATTAGACATTTCTAGCACGCTTTTACAGCACTCAGGAAACCTCGGCAGATTCCGTTACTCTACATCTAGCTTCGGCTGCATGACGGTAAGTGATATGTACCTACGAACTTGCCGGTTTTAGAAAGAAGTTATCAAAATTGGTCGTTCGAAGCGTGTTTAGAATTTTCAGAGCAAAGTTGTCCTTGTTTGAAGAAAATCTGATTAGGTACATATCACTTACCGTCATAGAGCGGGGCTGTTTGTAGAGTAACGGAATCTGCCGAGGTTTGCCGAGTGCTATACCGGTATTAGAAATCTCGCGAGACGCGTGAAATTATGAAATGAATACGTGACTAAATTCACGCTTCTAATGTCGAAGAAAAGATTCTATTTTGATGGCATATTCTCGGATTTACGATCATATTTTGAATGGGGTTTATGTTTTTAAATAAAGAAATAAGTAACCTAGGCAATGTTGACGAATATGTCGATTGAAATAGTGTAAGTACTTAATTGTTTTAGACGATAGCGCGTGCTAGCGATTATTTAGGGGATGGTGTCATTCCTGGGGATATCATATTCTATTTCTTACCCTCTGTACATAAGTCGTAACGGAGTTTAAGACGAATGCCGGACTTCTGCTGAAAAATGTAGCGACTTATGACCCGAAAATACAGTAATTTTGGAGGAATTTGAAACAGTACAGATCGGCAGCAGTCGGCACGCTTTCATTCTACCGTATTACGAATTTTGTAGGAATATTACTGACATAAATTTGAATACCGTACGGGAATTAAATATGAAAAATAACGAGGTGCACCTATTTTTATATTACGGACGAATTTGAATATTTTGTTTACACATGATTTTTGTGTGTAGTCTAAAAACTGCCATTTTAAATAACGATAAGAGTTATGTCCCTTTATTTTCGGTAAAAATGTCCGACAAAAATTTTTTTGAAATCCCATCACTGGGGTGGGGTATTAGTTGATGATACAAACTCCATGTCATAAAGTTGTTTGCAGATATTATGTATCTTCTCTGCATAATAAGTAGAGAAAGCCTCTATAATATCTTGATATCAATCAAGATCAGGAAGAATTGAGCCTTTGTCTTACACGTGAGTCGAAACATTGGAGACTGTCAGTGATTCACCGATCTTGGTATTGATGTAGCTTTGTTTGGTTGTTCTCATTTGATTTCCTTGACAACACAAGATCAGGTTGTTGCATATTCCTGATGATGAACCTCCAGAAAGAACTTCCTCCATCTTCGTTTAGATTTACGTTGAGATTAAGCCAATCTCACATCATCGGTGTATACTTGTGATGTATCAGGTCTTAAAGGAATTTTCTTGGTTATTTCTGGAGCTATACCCCTGCCTCTAGAGACACAATATATTCCAGGCAAGATAGCATAAGTGCAGGCATTTGGTGCAATAAAAATGCCGACCACGGTTTATGGTCGGTCTAGACGTATATTATCTCCCCCAAAAAGTCCCAGTCCGAAATCCATGCCAAATAGGCCAAAATCAAAAATGGCTGCCGGTTTTGGCTTGTAAATTCCGATTTCGATCCAATTATCATAATATGATCGAGTTTGTTAGCAAAATATACGTTTTTGGTGCAACTGAATCCATTTCCGTACATACTATTGTGATAAGTGTTACCGCTGAATCAATATTGGGGGTTATTCAAGATGCCGGTCAGTTTTGACGGGAAAATTCGAATTTTACATAAGCATCAAGTTCGGTGTCAAACTATATGTTTTCAAGGTGACTGAATCCATTTTTGTACATATTTTAGTGATTATGTGGTTTCCCGTGTCAATATAGGAGAAATTCCAATTAGGGATTTAGATTGGGGATTGGAGATTAATGATGCTCCCAACTTAGACCTAATACAATGACATTCATCCAGTATCAACTAAATTTCATTTAGAGTGTCCCCCGGCTCACTGCAGTAGCAGTGTAGGGGTATGTCGACTGGGGCCATTCCCAGGTCACTGCGGAGTAGTAGTATCTTGGTGCTTAAACGTCTGCTTCCACAGAAGTCACTGCAGAAGCTGATTGTGCCTTTTGAAGCATGTGGCGAATTTATTTCACAAAATGATTCAAATGTTGAGACACAGATGGATACAGTATGGCCTGTTTGTCAGATATGCAGTAAACCATTTGATAATGAACAGACGGGACAAATGACGATTGGGCACTAATCTAGTTGTATTTAACAAATCAAGATTGAGGCTGGTGTCCCTAAATAAAAGACACAAATTAATTACTTGCACATCTAACAGTAACATATTTATAAAACATCTGGCATTGAAATTGTTCATCACTCTGTGTAACATAAGCAACTGGAAATAGTTCATAACGCTCGAATCCGATGAGATTTCTTACCAGGATATAGGGGAGGGAGCGAGGGTGGCTATGTCATGAAAATCGGACCGAAACTGCCTGACAAAATGGACGCTCCTTGTACACAAATAGTGTAAAAGTATGTACATGTAATATCAATGTTGTGAACCAGTGATGGGATTTCGCCCGTATATTCCGGACATGTCCAACGCTATTTTCCAAACGTCCTAAATAGTCTGACCAGGAATATGCCCAATTGGACATCAAGACATGGTGAATAATATTCAAAATTACAAAATTAATATAGTGTACTGTGTGTATATCTACTATTCAACCCGATTATCGATGATAATAGGCTGGATTGATTAAGTAATTAAGAGATCAACGTATTTACCGACCGTGTGATGCCGTCTATACACCTACCATGATTAACTACTTAATCTAACTTGATTGACTGACTTAATCTTTTGTCGGACAATTCATCAATCCAATCCTGAACAGAAGTCATTGCTTCTCCTTTATCGGACTTGTGTTTTCCTTTTGCTATTGTCACTTCCATTTCTTGAAATTTTCGTTACGCATCTATCGAAGCAATAATCTCTGTGTTTAAATTACTTTGGGACCATACTCTATCAGCTGAAAAAGGAATCCAAGTTGTCTGTTATTTGAAATAAACATGTCTATCGGGGTCACTAGGGAGCATTCTGAAGTGCAAAGTGATATTCTCTTCTGAAGGGCAATTTTATTTATAGGTCAATTGTGGCACCATGCACACGAACGAAGAATTTTGTCCGCCATACTTGAAACAAATCAGTCTTCTACTGGAATTTCGTTATGTGTTCAACTTGGAACCGGTTCTGGAGTAGGAAGCCAGGGGATTTTATGTTCTGAAGTGGTGTTTTATTTACTTTGGGGCCATACTCTTTCAGGTGAAACATGATTAAAAGTTGTCCTCCATATTTGAAATAAACCTCTCTAATGGGGTCAGTAGGGGGCGTTCTGAAGTACAGAAACCAGGTGATATTTTCTTCTGAAGGGCATTTTTTGTTTACAGGTCAACTGGGGCACCATTTCTCACGAAAGAAGAATTATGTACGCCATACTTAAAACAAATCAGTCTTCTACTAGTTCTACCGAGATTTTGTGATGTGTTCAGCTTGGAACTTGTTATGGAGTAGGAACCCAGGGGATTATTTGTTCTGAAGTTGTGTTTTATTTACTTCGGGACCATACCCTATCAGCTGAAAAAGGAATCAAAGTTGTCTGTCATATTTGAAATAAATCTACGTACTCAGGTCACTAGGGGGCGTTCTTAAGCCAGAAGCCAGGGGATTTTTGTTCTGAAGGGCACTTTTAAAGTTTGCTTAGCAACGTGATCATATGTAGCAAAGATTAACTTTGTCCGAAAAAAATTGAATTAAATCGACTTTTTCTGCCAATTTTATCCGCAAGTTTAGGAACAACGGTCAGCTAGCTCCCCTACTAATAAGAGTGATTATAAACTTAGTCTACATGATTGACTTGAGGTTTCTCTATTGTCAAACATTTTAATCTCTATTTGATGTCAGTCGACAACATGTAGAAACTAGTCATATGTCACATATCCTATTATATTTGTTAACTTGTCACACACACACACACACACACACATGTGGTTATAATTCAATAACTGAAAACTAAAAGTAGAAATCTCGCGAGACGAGTGAAATTACAAGAGATGTAAACATTGTGCCAATTATCACATGGAAAATGTCAGAAAAAAGATTCTATTTTGTTGCATATTCTCGGGTTTGTGATAATATTTTGAATGGGGTTTATGTTTTCAAAAAAAGAAACAAACAAGCTGAGAAATTTTGACAAATATTCCGAATTTGATTGTAGTGCAAGTAGTTAAATGTTTTACACGACAGCGTGTGCGATCAGAGTCGAGCTCTATTATTTACCAGACGATGTCACTAGCTCTGTATTATTACTATCATGGAGCATTGGTTACTGGCCAAAACAGGGGAGTTGGATGGCCAAATGTGCGCGCTGTATCATACGGTCTGTCATTGAGTCAACTGGCAGGGTTTTGATTCCCCGGTTGTACGTGACAAGAAGTAGAGTCGCCTGTCCAACCTCGTGGGTTTTCTTTGGGCCCTCCGGTTACCTCCTACTGCTAAAGACCCCTATGTGCAAGCGAATTATTGAAATAAAATTGAACCATGTGTTAGTCTAGAAATGACCTAGTTTGTGTCGAGTGGACATTAAACCCCATTTCTCTCTTTCTCTCTCTCTACAGCCCAAAAAAATATTTTTACCTCCATCTGTATATTAGTCGAAAAGGGGTATAAGGCATGTTTTTTTTTTAAAGTGTACCATATGTTCCCAATCCCAACTGAATTATGAAATTCCAATTCGTCTTACAAAATCCCTGTCTCAGGGAAGATTGATACATATTCTTCCAAAATATATTTTAAAAAAGATAATTTTTTGCAAAATAATTTTTTTATTGAACATTATACCTAACATTATGAAATTTTTTGAATCGTATCAGTCTAGATGACATTATATCAAATGCAAACAATGCACATTAAAATTCATATAAATAGCAATCTCTATAGTTAGAATATACATTGAATTATGTTAAATGAATGAAGATGCTATTATTTTTGGGTCATAAGACAGTAAAGATGACCATTTTAGTAAATATAAAATGTCTCTTTTGAATTGGACAGACGCATGGCACATTTATTTTCCTTTTAGATATTAACTGTTGCTTATATATATTAATAATTTTCTTCAAAAGTTTAATGTAATAAAACATCTAAATCTGAAGTTTCATGGGATATGATTAACAAATTAATTTTTAATTTAAAAGTTAATTGCATTGCTAATGTTACATGTGGACAGACATTCTGGCAGATTTGTAACATTAGCACTAAAGTTTGAAGAAAATTTCTATTTATAGTGTTGATGTAAGAAGTTAATGAGATTTTTTACATGCTAAATAAAGCATACTATTAAGAATTTAAGATTAATATAATAAAATATAATCATATATTTTAATAACCTAAAATTTAAACATTTATCGGGCATGCAACTGTTGCTAACGTTACATAAGGACAGACATGGACATTTTATAAATAACTGTATTACTAATTTACTTGAATTATTGTTTTGATCTAAAAATAAAAATAGTCCGCAATGAAAGGTATTAATATTAATAATAAATTGTATAGTATTTCTACCCTTGGGCGAGTTTTAAATTTAAAATCGGACAAAAAGTATTTCAAAAGCACGTGCTTACGTTACGTAAGGACAGACGGTTTATTTAATCGGTCTGACAATTGACACGTTAGAACTTTTTTGCGGGGGTCAAAGTCATTTTGATCGAGTGAATAAGGCGAGAATGCCGACCGCCATGTTTATGCATCGGGAATCGGAAAGCCAGTTTTCTTTTCTAAAGGCCGTAAAGAAAGTGATACATTTTGAGTAAATAACGCCGTGAAAGGCGAATTAGTGGTGCTAACGTATCAAGAGTGCTAACGTTAACATTTTCGGACAGACAACTGTAAAAATGGCATAATCAATCGACTACTCGTGTCAAATTATCCGTATCCTGTGTGGAAGATCGAGACTACATTCACGCTCTGTTTGCAGCGGTTATTCAAATTCTATCACGTAATATGAAGCCGAAAAGAAATATTAAAATAATGCTAACGTTTCGCTAAAAATGGACAGACATCAATTGGACGAAACGTTAGCAATATATAAGCATGGAAATTTGATTTTCCAAACCATTTTCCTGCTTTTTTTAAATGGCATATACTAAAACATAAACAGCCATTCCACAAATGGACAAATTTATTTCCACGTGACGTAAAAATACAAAGTTTACAAAACAAATGTAAGAAAGACCACTTCAATGATGTAGTGGATGGACAGACTAGTCAAATTTTCACTGGGGTTTGAACAATTCAATTTTCGGAACTTGTTATTTTTCTCATCAGTATATTTTTAAGTCTGTTTTAAAGAAGACACACTTGCCATTATAATTATACAAAAATAAATTAAAAATTTTAAAACAAATGTTATTTCAATGTATTCTAAAATCTTGATAAAAAATGATGGGAAAAATGTCCGTCTTAAATGATGTAATTCATTAAAATATTTGTAACCTTTTTTAATAAAAAAAATACATCAATAAACCTGGTATTAAGTATTTTATATGTTCAATATATGCTGATTTTGAAGATAAGAAAAATATTTAAAAACTCTTTTTCGCTTTTCTAATAAAACCATTACATTTGTTAGATACCCACTAGTACACTTTATAATAAAACATGCCATAAGACGAATGCTAGACTTCTGCTGAAAAAAAGTGTTGACCTAGATCCCGAATAAATATGTTAATTTGGGAGGAATATTACTGGCGTGAATTTGATAAAAAAGTACGGGTCGGCAGTAGTGGGCATGATGCTTTCATTCTATCATATTATAACACGTAATTTTATAGGAATATTACTGACATAAATTTGAATACTACACAGGAACTAAATATGAAAAATTATGAGGTGCACCTATTTTTTATTACGTACAAATTTGAATAATTTGTTGACACATGATTTCTGTGTGTGGTCTAAAACTGCCTGCTTAAATAAAGATAAGAGTTATGTTCCTTTATTTTCGGTTAAAATGTCTGCCAAGAAAAATTTTGAAATCCCATCATGTGGCAACAATGGCAATTCTTACTGTGATATTTTGAATTCGTTGAAAGCAATTTAGTTGAATGTAAGGTAGACCAATGATCGCATGAGAGCTTCAGCTGAATCCTGTGTGAGAACATGGTGGATGGAACTGATATTTTTCAGCTGAAGGTGTTTTCTACACAGATCATAAACTTGTTGTATGAAGGTCAGACTACTATTCATAATTTGGAGTTAACCCTTTCGCCGAAAACGTTCTGGATCTCATAAAGGCTACAGGTTTAAAACAGATTTATTTCAAATTTGATGTGTAGCATCCGGGTCATGAGAATATCTTGCATGGCAACTGCTTGTCATTGTAAGTAACACTAACTCACTGTGTTATATTTTTCTCTTTAAAAGATATTTAGTTGTGGAAATATTTCATGCCCGTTGTTTATGTTTGCTTCTGGGTTTCTGTTAATAGCAAATTCAAAGAAGTCGCCAATCTGTATCAAAGAAAAATACAAGGCAAAAATGTGTGTAGGAGACAAATGGTTGATAATTCAATATAATTAAATGTACTCCATAAGGTTTTTATGGAATGATCAAAGTGATATAAAAATATAAGTAGGGACATATATATGCCATGGTAATGTATAATGAATATTTAACTAAAGAAGTTGTTTGTAAATTGTTTGGAATGTCACCAGTTTTCAAGACTGGTCTAAGTAATAGCATGGACCTTATAATTCATGGTAATAGCTTGACATTCTTATTAAGTATGCTAATTCTGCCTAATGGGTTTTCCTCATTACTGTCTGAAAATATTATTTTTTAATAAAACACATTTCCTGTCCTTATATTAATAGAAAGGCAGTCTCTTCTTTTAATAGGTGTCTTTAATTAAATTGTCATTTTTGACAATAAATAGATGAAGATCTTCACTTTGTAACATTATTAATAGACTATAATATCTTTTATAGACATGTAAATTATAGGCATATTTATGTCAATATCCTGTGTATTTTGTAATGATGGAATTAATATACCAAGTAAAGTATAATTTTCCATTGAATGAATTTACCAGTGCCATTACGATTAGCATCATCATGTGTCTGTATATTGTCAATTAGGTTAAACTGTACTTGGTTAGTTTGTTCGACTACATAATATGTAGTTCTTAAGGTCTGCTTTCACCAAGGATGAAGTCGATATCAAACTTGCTAGGCTTGTACCTACTTGTAAACACAAACTTTATCAAATTCAGAGTAAAAGACCACATAAGGTGAAAAATCGAAATTTCATGTACGTATATCTAATGGTTACTTTATCCACTTTACGGCAAGTTCACACCATTCTGATTAAAATTAATTTGGCTGTTAACGTTTCAGTATCCGACACGCAAGAAATGTAGATCATCTGATGTAAACTGAGTAGCCAGTTCCACGATGTTCTAGACTGTAAACATCCGGAAAATCAAAGTCTTGATCACTCCAGACAGTTATTCTGTTATTTTTACTCTGTGCTATCTGTGCGACAAAAATAGGTCAGCTTATTCAAGACTTAAAAATTTCGCGCGAGAGCGAGATCCCCGGCTTCTAGCAGACGATAAATCCCGCGCAAGTTACCCGGCCTTGGTATTTACATATGAAACATAATCCAGTCCAAATTTGTAGGCTAGCACTATGCCAAAAATAACATCTTTCTTCAAAAAGTTGGAGGATGATACACGCAGTACCCTAAACAAATCTTCAACTACCGATAACTTGATAGACATTGCAGCGGATAATTCTTCCACAGGAGAGTCCGCGAGATATCTCAAGGGTGAGGGTCAAGGTCGTCTCGGCTCTTCGAAGCAAAATGACATTTCTTCTCCTACTAATTCTAATAAAAGTCGCACCTTAAAGACAGCTACGGTGCGCAAATGGCCAAGAGAAGATCTTGGGGTTTTTTGTAAAACAGAGGGGATTCACCCATTCAGTACAGTTTTATTTAGTTTCTGAAAGTCTGTTTTCACCAAGGGTGAAGTCGATATCAAACTTGCTAGGCTTGTACCTACTTGTAAACACGAACTTTATCAAATTCAGAGTTAAAGACCACATAAGGTGAAAAATTGAAATTTCATGTACGTATATCTAATGTTTGTCAGTCACAACCTTTGTCATGTCAGGCACAAATTCTTGAGTTGCATCCAGGCTTGCCGACACGCCAAAATGCTTTTCAATTTTTCAATTACGACCTTAATCATGTTGATTGGCTGGTGACGTCACAGGCACTACACATAGTATATACATTATCTATACAATATATCACTGTCTGTACAAGTGTCTATTGACGGTCCAAATACCACGTGACAGGCCTTATCATAATCACCAAATTATTGTCTTACATTGTTATAGATTAGACATTTATGATTTGAATATTTTAGAGTGAATTTAAAATGCTGACATGCTGTATCAAGCCGTAGATCCATTTAAGCGTCCTTTGTTTAAATAGGCCATGTGACAAATCAAGACGACCCAAGCAATTCGCGCATTTACCGGTAATTTAGATAACCCCATTATACTTGATATCCCAAACTATTCTCTATAAGTACAGAAATACAAATGGGGCCAGTCATTTGTCGATATATTCATTATAAGCTATTTAATAATAATATTAATAATAACCATTTCTATTTACAAAGAACAACTTTTATCATAACTCCATTTGAAATTCAAAGCAAATATGGAATTTCCCGATGACTATGCATAACATAAAGATCGCCCTCATTTCTCAGCCAATCAATGCTAGGTTACTATGTATGGTTCCATGCATACTACTGGACGTAGTAACTGAGGTTAAACTTTGGCGCAAAAATTGCATGGGATTCATGGACATGAATATCAAATACACTTGATCATACGTGTAGTTCCTGATGCCAGTTGGTGAGTGATTAAACTGTCAATGTAATTCTAAAATACCGTTATTATAAAAAAGTTAAACAATGTTAGACGTAACCTAATCTTATCACAAACGTTTATCCATCGAATGATTTATATTCAGATTTCATATCAAGTCAATTAAATGTTGTTTAACACCAATCAACAAATAATACGAGGCTACTTTATTACAAAAACATCGATGAGTAAAGCTAATTGAGTATTGCGTAAATATTAAATATAAACAACTGATGAGTAAAACGTAATTATTTTATACAATTAACGTGTGTACGATTCTACGATCAGTTCATTCGTCAGGTATTACGCACCTATAGTGATGTCTTTGATCTGGCCTGCGTAAAAAATGACAATTACCTTACCTAAGCAACTTTAAACGGATTGATTAATTAATGACATATTAACGACACTACACTTGCCATATTATTATTAATACACAAATATAGTTAGATGACCCTTCTCAATCTGTTATTCCATTTAGATGGTTACCAACAAAATTTATTTGTACTGTTAATTCTAAAGTATATTGAGATATTTTTTCGTATTTCATTTTCACAGTCTATTTCAGAGTAATGAAGTCAAATCTGCATGCAGAAAGAAAGGCGCCGTACGATGGCTACAGGAAAACGAGATACAGTTGGCTACTCTAATAACGGATCGTCATTTACAAATCATGTTTCAATCATGTTTGACTTCTACGATACATTTTGCATGACCACATCTTTTTACTCCTGTACTCTTTTACTCGGGGGAAATTACAACCACAATACTTTTCCGACGAAAATGTATCTCGAATTGTTAGGACTGTACATGATGGTAGAGGGACTATATCAAAAAGTCACTTTAAAACACAGTTTTAGCTTGTCTAAACACAGTATTAAAATCGTTGTCGTGAGAAGAGAGGGGGGACATAATAAAGCAAAATAAATTATTCCGTAGTCAATTGTTTTATTTAATTAGGGGATTAAGGAATCAGTCAGGTGTTAATGAATACACATGCCGGCTGTATATAGGTAATAAAGGAATATTACTGGCGTCTGAGGGGATTAAGAGTGTTTTCGATAATTGGCAAAGTCGTTTTTACGGGAGGTCTATTTTTGCGACTTTGAGTGAAGATAGCTGAATTAATTTCAATCAGATTGGTGTGAACTTGCCGTAAAGTGGATATAGTAACCATTGGCTACATGTACCGGAAATTTTCCTTGTCCATCTTATGTGCACTTTTTATTGCATTTCATCATTTTAATCACTATACAAACTTATTGGCATGAATTTGATATTAGTGTCACTCATGTACATTTAATCAGCCAATTGCAATTTGATTGAAAGATTATTTGAAACCCAGTAATTTTATGGATTGTACATGTAATATTTAATTTGTCTACTGGAATTACTTGGGTCAAGTCTTTGAAAATTGAATGCAGTTAATTAAGTTTACTTCTACATGTAATGCAAAGATATTAATTAACTCTCAACCCCACCCCTTAAGTTCCAGAGTCTATGTTCTTTTATTCAGTTGTGCATATCAAGCATGAAATTGGCTTCCTTTCCATATATCACACTTTGTTTTTTAACAAGAACTAAGTTGTTGTTGTTAGTTAGTTGTATTTTACGTCCGCTTCCACCGAGGTGATATCACAGACAAACAAGAACTAAGAAAGGTTTAAAGTACTTAAATTAAACACAGCTACTAAAATAAATGAACTAATCGTAATTTATGCATAAATCAATTAAATTGAGTCAACTGATAAGTAATTACACAAAAGTACACAGGAGGGTGTTAACATCAATGAGATTATAAACAGATTAATATACACAAACAGATCAAACAGTCCTGGCTAAACTTGTGTAACACCTTTTAATTATACACAGACAGTTTAATCACCTGTGTAAAGGTTACCATTGATGAAATGAACAGTGATTTAAGTATTTATGGCTTCAAAAAATACAGACATTAAATATTTTACATAGTGTGCCCTGACTGAACCCCTTGTTAATACATCTTCTGTTCTACTAATCTCTACATATTTGAAAAGAAAAAAAGTTTGGCAGCATATAAATATACTGACAAATGAAGGTTTACATGTAGTTTTAAAGTTGCAGACATTCAGACCATGAAATGTTATCACTTCAGTAATTAACCTGTCACTCTTTATATAATTAATTATCCAAGAACAAACAATTTACACACATACAAATATTCTTAACTTGTTTAATTAATATATTGATCCATATAAATAAAGTATAAGACTTTTCTGCTTCAAACCGTTGTTATTGAAATTTTGTCCAGTTACACTAGCTGTAGTTACAGGCCTATCTAAGGCTATCTTGCACAATTTATTCTCAATTTCACTGAATTTTATACTCCACGTCGTTAATCATAAACTAGATAATTCTTATTTTGCAAACTTCAAATATTTTTCATATATATTTAGCCAGGTGTGCTCTGTTTTTTTTACGCCCACATTTTCATGTGGACGTATATTGTCGTCGCCCCTGTCTGTCCGTCCGTTCACAATTGTTTGTGGACACTCTACAGGTCACAATTCTTATCCGATTTTGACGAAACTTGAAATGTAGGTTTATCTTCAAAAGATCTTGGTTGCTTTCGATATTGGCATGTATCGGATCGAAACTTCATGGATTATGGCCCATGATTGTACGAAAAATCATGTTTTTATCTTGTGGACCCTATAGAGGTCACAATTTTCTTCTGATTTTGATGAAACTTGAAATGTAAGTTTATAACCCAAAGATCTTGGTTCCTTTCGATACTCGCGCATATCGGATAGTAACTTGCTGAATTATGGCTCCTGATTGTACGAAAAATCGCGTTTTGAGTTTGTGGACCATATAGCGGTCATGATTGTTGTGCGATTTAAACGAACGTTTGAATATATCACTGTTACACCCTAAGGATGGTTGAGTTCGAATTTCTTAAAAATTGGACCAAACCTGACAGACAAAATGGACACCCCTCGTAATCAAATAGTGTAAAAATATGGTATATCAATGTTGTGGACCCTCTAGAGGTCACAATTTTCTTCTGATTTTGATGAAACGTGAAATGTAAGTTTATAACCCAAAGACCTCGGTTCCTTTCAATATTCGCGCCTATCGGACCGTAACTTTCTGAATTATATCTCCTGATTGTTCGAAAAATCGCATTTTTAACATCCATATTCTCTAGAGGTCACAATTCTTTTTCAATTTTAAAAACCGTTTAAATATATCACCATTCCACCATAATGAAGGTTGAATTCGAATTTCAAGAAAATCAAATTGTGTAAAAGTATGCTACAAAGGTTGTAGACCCTCTAGAGGTCACAATTTTTATCCGATTTTGATGAAACTTAAAACATACCTTTATATCCCAAAGATCTCAGTCCCTTATGATATTTGCACATTTCAGACCGTAACTTTCTGGATTATTGCCCTTGATTGTACAAAAAATCCTGTTTATTTTTAGCTTGTTCTCTATCCATCTCTTGCAAAATGTGGGCGTATCCTGCCTGGCAGCCGCTGGTTTGAATAAAATATACCATGTATTAAGAATTCCCCAAATGATCTAGTTAGTAAAACCTCAACATTGTGTATTTTACAGGAACTATTGAAAGCACAGAAACAATATATAGATATCATATGCAAATACAACCAAGTCCATCAGAATCTAACACATCTACTACAGAACATAGTAAATCTGCTGGTGAAGTTAAAGCTGGTATTATAAACCAAACTACCACAAGCAACAAGTTAGAAAAGCAAACAGTATCAAGTGTTGAAGATAAAACTGGGATAGAAGAAGATGAAACTGTGGAAGAGAAAGAACCTGTGTAAGTTACTGGACTAATAGTTTTTATCACCCAATAATACATTCTACAGTAGATATCGCTTGTGTGATATTTTTCATAATCACTGCGATATCTAAGGAGATATCGCTTTACATGAATTTGATAGGTCAGTTGAAAAGGAACTACTTTTTTTTATTTTCAAAGAACAGTTCATTTCTTATTAAAAATAACTTTTTTTAATTAAAAATAAACTATTGTTATTCAATTGACCTTGATGGAAACACTGGGTCAATATAAAGGACTTTGCAATGGTTGAATTGCTGTCAAAAAATGATGTATCACTATGCCGTAATGTTCAGTAAAAGTGAAATCTACAGCAAAGAATTATATTTATCTATTTGTGCATGTAAGAAGGGATTGGGTGATAAATAAAATCTCCTACTCGTCTTTTTTGATATCAAAAAAGACTGGTAGGAGATTCTCTATGTATCTGTCACTCCATTATGTTAACAATAGAACAATCATTTAAAAGTTTAAATGTAAAATCAGAGTTTTCTTGAAAGATTGCAGTGTTTCATGAAGATGGTAGTAAGAGAAACTGGATTAGTATATTATATTGTAACCATACTCGTACTAAAGACTACAGTTCTCAACCAATTTTTATACGCCCACATTTTCATGTGGACGTATTATGCCGTCGCCCCTGTTTGTCAGTTCGGACGTCCGTCTGTCCACAATTTGTTTGTGGACACTCTACAGGTCACAATTTTTATCCGATTTCGACGAACGTAAAATATAGGTCTATCTCCCAAGGATCTGGGTTCCTTTCGATATTGGCACATATCAGACGATAACTTCATGGATCATGGCCCCCTGATTGTACGCAAAATCACATTTTTAGCTTGTGAACACTCAAAAAGTCACAATTTTCATCTGATTTTGATGAAACTTTCTAAATTTGCGCATATCGAATCGTAACTTCCTGAATTATGGCCCTTGATTGTACAGAAAATCACGTTTTTAGCTTGTAGTCACTCTAGAGGTAACAATTTTTATCCGATTTAAAAAAACTTATGAATATTTCACCGTAGGACTCTAATGACGGCTGAGTTAGAATTTCGTGAAAATCTGCCCAAAACTGCCAGACAAAAGGGAGCCCCTTGTACGCAAATAGTGTAAATATATGGCAATGTTGATCCAATTTTGATGAAACTTGAAATATATCTTTATAACCCAAAGATCTTGGTTCCTTTCAGTATTATTGCATATCGGATCGTAACTTCCTGAATTATGACCCTTGATTTTACGAAAAATCGCTTTTTGTTTAGGTTGTTCTCTATCCATCTCTTGCAAAATGTGGGCATATCCTGCCTGGCAGCCGCTGGTTAAAAGTAGTTCCAGAGTTATTGCCCCTGACATTTTGTCAGTCTATTCGTCTTCTTGTAAACACTCTACCAATTTTCTGATTTTCTCCAAACTTGCTGGGCTTATTCAATAACTCATAGACATGACTTTTGCATCTATATCTGCTGTGCTATTCCCCCAGCATCAAAGCCTTGTAATCGCTTGCTGGACCAATTTGACTAGATTAAAAGTAATAGCTGCACTTGGTTCCTGCTCTTGTCTTCAAAACCCTGCAGACTTTAGTTTTAGAGAATTTGTCAAACTACTGGAATTGTTTTTATAAATCATTGCCATAAATAAAGATGACCCCTTATGGGTCATTTGTCTAAATTATTGCCCTTGATTGACACCTTATAATTAAACAAATATCAAATATTTTTTTTTAGGATATCTGAAATACAGGGCAAAGTACCAGTTCAACAATAAATACTGAAGATGTAAGATATTCTAAAATTGTCATTTATTGGATGAAATTCGGAACATTCCTGTAAAATATTGCACTACATTAATCATTATAATAATATGTATAATAAACAAGCCACTGTCATGGGTCAATATTATTGGGGAACTTCACAAATAAAATAAGAAAAAATTGTTCATTGTCATGTGTCTAAAACATCATAGTTTTTATAAGCCCACATTTTCATGTGGATGTATTATGCCATCGCCCCTGTCCGTCCGTTTTGTGAACAGTATACAGGTCACAATTTTTATCCGATTTTGACGAAACTTGAAATATAGGTCTATCTCCTAAAGATCTTGGTTCCTTTCGATATTGGCATGTATCGATCCATAAATTCATGGATTATGGTCCCTGATTGTGGACATTCTAGAGTCAGAATTTTCGACTGATTTTGATGAAACTTGAAATGCATACATGTTTATAACCCAAAGATCTTGGTTCCTGCGAAAAATCTTGTTTTTAGCTTGTGGTCCCTCTAGAGGTCACAATTATTCTCCGAACCAAAACTGCCAGACAAAATGGCCATAATTTTGATCCGATTTTGATGAAACTTGAAATACATGTTTATAACCCAAAGATCTTGGTTCCTTTCGATATTGCACATATCAGATTGTAACTTCCTGAATTATGGCCCTTGATTGTAAGACAAATTGCGTTTTTAGCTTGTGGACCCTCTAGAAATCACAATTTTTATCCGATTTTAAAAAAACAAAAAACGTGTGAATATATCACCGTTAAACCCTGATGATGGTTGAGTTCGAAAATAATATAAAAATATAGTATATCAAGGTTGTGGACATTCTAGAGGTCACAATTTTTATCCGATTTTGATGAAACTTTAAATTTATGTTTATATCACAAAGATCTTGGTTCCTTTTGATAATTGCGCATGGAACTTAAAATATATGTTTATGTCCCGAAGATCTTGGTTCCTTTCACTATTTGCACATATCGGACCGTAACTTCCTGGATTAAGACCCCTGATTGTACGAAAAATCAAGTTTTTTAGTTTGTGGATTCTCTAGAGGTCACAATTTTTTTATCCAATTTTAAAAACTGTTAAATATATCACCATTCCACCATAATGAAGGTTAAATTTGAATGTCGGGAAAATCAAAACGAGACTTCCCGACAAAATGGCCGCTCTTTGTATGCAAATTGTTTAAAAGTATGTAATACAAAGGTTGTGGACCCTCTTAGAGGTCACAATTTTTAATCCATTTTGATGAAACGAAAAATATATCTTTATATTACAAAGATCTCAGTCCCTTTCAATATTTGTGCATTTCAGACCATAACTTTCTGGATTATGGCCCCTGATTGTACGAAAAATCCCTTTTGTTTTTAGCTTGTTCTCTATCCATCTCTTGCAAAATGTGGGCGTGTCTGGCCTGGCAACCGCTGGTTCATTAATTTTGGAGAAACAAGAGATTAGAATGAAAAACAAAAATAAGGTTTACAACATCTGAAGCATTTCTAAAGTGTATTGGTCCAAATTTACTCTGAGACGTAGGAGTATTGGGATGGGGGTAAATTTCGATTTAGACAAGATAAGAATCTTAATTGTGAGAAGGTGTAATTGAGTAACAAATTTCATCCACCACTCAATATTCCTCTTGTACTGTTTCAGAACTGTATAACTATAACAAATATTTTGTTTCAGACCTGTATAACTATAACAAATATTTTTAACTTTTGAAAGTGTCAGACAACTGTAGGCTATAGGTGACCTAGCTTGTTACTCCATCATTAGACCCCCATCTGTCATAATGTAGGTCTTCAATTCCACCTTGCTTCTAGAGATTAGAACTATGGAATAATGATTATACAGATTCTTCTTCATCCAATCAATAAAGTATTTAGTTATTCATTCATTTAGTTATATATATACCAAGTATACATAATATTAACCTTTCAATACTGATTAGATGTTAATTCTTTTAATTATATACTTTTATGTCTTGAGAAGAAATCCTTCATTAAACCATTGATACACTGTATATTCCTTAGGATCTTATAGGTTTCCTAATTGTCTAACCTTGCAATCCAGCCTTATCTTAGATGTTTTGGTGTAAGAAAACATTTTTTTGTTAAAAAGTACAAGACAAGGGTGATTTTTCACTATTGGTAGAAGATATTTTGTTATAGTTTTGTATTTAATATAGCTATGCAAACATTAAAGCTATTTGTATTTCACTGCTTAAACTGTCAATTTGTCATCAATGGTATTTTATTTCTCTGTAAATGAAATATACAGTCACATGAAACCTTTCAGCATATATTATTAAGTAAGAAGTACAGCTTTAAAACAGCCGAGATATTTTACCCTATTTGCCAATGGGACATTTATAAAACGGAACAAAAAAACTACGCATAATATGGCACAATTCTTATCAAGTTTGAATTAAGCAGGGACTGGTGAGGATTATGCATTTAGATCAACTGTGGGGTAAATTTTATGAAAATCAGATAATTAATATTAATTAAACATATTTTATTATTATTTTTATACACCCCCATATTGTCGTATTACATGTGTCCGTGATACTTTACATTAGTTGTTAGCAACATATGAAATACACCTCCAATTTTGAGACTGTTTTTATACGCCCACATTGAAATGTGGTCGTATATTGTCGTCGCCCCCGGCAGTCCGGCGTCCACAAGGCTCTAGAGGCTAAAGTTAATATCCGATTGACTTTAAATTTATACATAGTGTTTAAGGTCATGAGAGGAAGAAGCCTATTGATTTTCAGCCATTTCCGATAATTACTGCCAGAGTTATGGCCCTTGATCACCTCAAAAAATCTTGTGGATGCTCTAGAGGTCAAAGTTAATTTCCAATTAACTTTAAATTTGTACACAGTGTTTAAGGTCATGAGACAAAGAATCATATTGATTTTCAGCGATTTCCGATAATTACTGCCAAAGTTATGGCCCTTATCACTTTGAAAAATCTTGTGGACGCTCTAGAGGCTAAAGTTAATATCCGATTGACTTTAAATTTATACACAATGTTTAAGGTCATAAGACAAAGAAGCCTGTTGATTTTCAACGATTTCCTATAATTACTGCCAAACTTATGGCCCTTGATCACTTTAAAAAAACTTGTGACACCCTAGAGGCTAAAGTTATCATCCGATTGACTTCAGATTGATAATAACTTCATGAGTAGTTACTCTTAATCAGATTTAAGTGTATTATAAATGTTTCATTACCAAAAAAAAGTAAAAAATATGCAACAACACTTGTTGACTGCCCGGGCGATTTAGCTGCTGTGGACGTATGTTTCGTTGCCTGGCAACCTATCTTTTTATTAGTTTTATGCACCATTATATCATTGGCAATGAAATTGACGCCCAGGATTTTTCAGCAAGTTATAAGATTCAGAGTAGCAATTCTATTTTATGCTGTGCCTTGTAAAAGACGTGCGGTTTATAAACACCCGACTTTGTCAAAACTTGGTAGGCTAGTTCAACTATAATTATGAGAAAACATATCGAAATTCAAAAGTGGGACATAACCTTCTAAAACTATTAAAAGTTCTACAGTTCGGAATTTTAAAAATTTAAACTTGTTGGGCTAGTCACACGCAAGAATCTATCATATATGAGTGTAGTATTGGTACATTTCGGAAATTAATAGCTAGAATAATTTCCTGGAAATATTCCCTCACAAAAGTAGTCATATAGTTATTTCCCAATGGTTGATATACCTAAATTGCTGAAAGTATTTAGTTACTATGTACTGCTGATATACTTTCACTAAATTATCAATCAGGAATAGTTGATAACTGTACAGGAGAGATTTTTTCAATGATAAATAAGGTTGGATCTTGATACCGAAACCTTATGCGTGCTGATTAAAGTGTTGGTGGGCATACGTCACCTGGCATGGCAAGCTATTCTATTTCTTAATCTTCTTGCAATTAGAAAGGCGTCTAGATCGTGACTGTATATAGATAAGTTTATATTTATTCCGCGGCTGTTTCTGTTGGTTATTGTGTGTGCTAAGCACTGGGATATATTTATTCTTAGAAATGTGATAAGAAATTTTAGTATGTTTATATTATTATTGAGTTTTTTATTGTTGATTATTTATTTTTTGTAAACACCATGGGGGGAATAATATATTAAATAAGCCTTTTTGTTTTATAAAGTTGTGGGTATGAAACTAATGGGCTAACAAACTTGTGGAAAAATTAATAATAAAAAGAAGAGGTTTAGTTTTGTGTTGTGTTGTGTCTATTCAAATAGTGTGGTTTCTATACGCCCACATTGATATATGATTGAATATTGCTTTCCGCGGTCTGCCCACACACCGTGACGGATACCGGTAATATTTCTCCGGCTATGCAAGGATATGTATTATGTGTCTTAAATTAACTGTAGGAATGTGTTACATTGACGCAATGATGATGCCTTTAACATCAGTGAGGTGAAGCAGCTGCATATTGAATTCCTTATAACTTGCCTGCACTTTCTATCTTGCGAGCACTCTAGCGTTTAGTGGTTGTAACCACGAATACTATACGGCATCTCATGAGTTGTTCATGGCGAAAAACAATGATTTGGCCGCAGACAACGCCATATGAGCAAGTCACGCCAAAGTCTTAAAAGAAAGCTTTGTCTGACCATGGCACCCATAGCTGTAGGCTACTCGGAGATGTGCCAATCTAAATAGCTGGTAAAATTGAATTTAATTTGTCGGATACATTTGACAACAAAATAGCACCGACTCCTTCTGATGCCAAGTTTGACCAATCCTTTATACAATGCGAAATTATCGTATTCGTCGTCGTCAACCAATATTTGCAGCAGTCCCGATTCTAAGCCGAAAAATATCTTCACCGAATTGTTCAATGGGAGAGACCAGTCCGCTTGCATGGGACTCATGAAAATCAAACGAAAACATCCGCCATCCACAAATATCCAAACTCGGGATCTGTCAGAGATCATTTCATCTACGACAGAAGGAAAGGCCAAATCTATTTGCCTTTGCAATCAATATGATTCGTTAATCGGCAGTATGAAGATCACTAAAGGTCCCTTATCATGTCAGGGGTGTTGGATGGCTGAATGGTTACTGTGCGCGCGCTATATCATAAAGTCTGTCATTGAGTCGACTGGCGTGGTTTCGAATCCCCGGTTGTACGTGGCAAGGAGTAGGGTCGCATGTCTAACCTCGTGGGTTTTTCCGGGTCCTCCGGTTTCCTCCCACTACTAAAGACCCCTACGCGCAAGCGAATTATGTAAATAAAATTAAAACCATATGTTAGTCCCGAAATGACCTAGTTTGTGTCGAGTGGACGTTAAACCCCATTTCTCTCTCTCTCTCCCTTATCATGTATGTACATGTACATTCTTTGTATACTATTCAAAAAAAGTAGGGGATATTTGATTTTTGGGGCATAATACTGAAATATGCAAATGACTACGAAAAAAGTCACTATAGAACCTAACAGAAGAAACATTTCCAGTTACATGTGACGCCCAAACGCACCAATAGCTACCGCATGGAATGCAGGTGATGCTTGGGATCATCATGGGGGTCCAACCCAAGATTTGCACGACTCTGACTTTGAATGTTACAGTCATTGTGGCATTGAATTCCAGGGTGGAAACATCAGTTTAATTGTTTTAGTGACCAGAAAACAAATTTTGATATGCGTCGGCTTACCCAAAATGAAAGGTTACGTGCCCTTGGCATGCTACAGATCGGCACAACACAGGCGGTTGTGGCGCGGACGATGAATGTTTCTCAGTCTGTCATAAGCAGGCTATGGTCCAGATACCGTGATACACAATCTGTACAGGACAGACCACGCTCAGGTCGACCAAGGGCGACAACTCAAGCCCAGGATCGATTTATCCGTACCTTGGCCTTGAGAAATCGTGTCATCACAGCAAATCAGATCAGCGCTCGTCTTCAAACAGACATTGGTGTGAGAGTGAGTGGCCAGACGATTCGGAATCGACTGCATAGGGGTCACCTTCGCGCCCGACTACCTCGCGTGATCCCTTGTTTGAGAGATCATCACATTCAGGCAAGACGTCGTTGGTGTAGGGATCGTCAACACTGGGATAATCGACGCTGGAGCAATGTGATGTTTTCAGATGAGTCAAGGTTCACTGTTGATTTTTTGGACAGACGTAGGAGGGTGTGGCGTCGTCAAAACGAGGGCTTCCAAGACGTTAACGTCATCAGACATGATCGATTTGGGGGTGGTTCTGTTATGGTGTGGGGAGGCATCACTGTTGCTGGAAGAACGGCTTTACATGTTGTTGCAGGGCGTGTTACAGGCCAGTACTACCGGGACAACATCTTGGCAGTCCATGTCGTGCCGTTCGCACGACGTCATGGCCGCCGTTTCATCTTCCAGGATGACAACGCAAGATGTCACAGGGCCAGGATCGTTACAGGTTACCTCCAACAACAGAACATCACCACATTACCTTGGCCAGCACAGAGTTCCGACCTCTCCCCCATCGAGCATGTCTGGGACATGCTTGGACAGCGGTTACGTCAACGTCAACGTCAACAACGTCCTGCCAATGTCCAAGAACTTGCTGCTGCGTTGCAACAGGAATGGGACAATCTGGACCAAAATGACCTTAGACGTCTCATTAGGAGTATGCCACGTCGGATCAATGCTTGTTTGGCAAACAGAGGAGGATTTACCCGTTACTGGCTTGGTTGTGATGCTGTGGTAACTTTGCTGTTTGACCCCGGGTATCATTTTACCCTTATAATGGTCAGTCTGTGCCTTACTTAGTCTAACGATCATTTGGAATAAATCGATGAATGTGAACTTCATTTCATTTTGTCATTTGTTTCTTCGTCAGTTTCATTAGGTGACTTTAATAACACTTAAAAATCAAATATCCCCTACTTTTTTTGAATAGTATATGTTCTTGCTGTCGGAAGCACAATCGGCAATTCTTTGGATTATAATGAATAGGCTTTGTCTGACCTAAGTCCTGTGTTAGCTAGGGTACATAATTATTGTCCCCGTCTGTCGAAAATTTCGGGTTTTTTGGATACTCGGCCGGTTTCCCCCCACGGGAAAGACCCCTGCGCGTGCTCTAAGATAATAAAAATGAAAATATGACTTGGGGCTAATTGCATGCGTAACGTTTGCATCAGTCTCAATCTGAATCAGTCTAGATAGATCGAGTAGATGTCTTTTAGTTCATAGATTTATGCTTGTTCCTGTGTCAGCGGGTGCCTAGTGGCCTAGAGTGCTGCACTTCGACCTCTAGCTGGCCGGTCACCTCTAGCTTGCGGCTGTGGTTTCAATCCCTGGTGTGAGCGTATGTGGCTTGGAGATAGGGGCGCCTTCTTAACCTCGTGGGGGTACTCCGGTGTCCTCCCACAGGGAAGACCCCTGTGCGTACGCTAAGATAATAAAAAAAATATCACCTTCGATGGAAGCGGACGTTAAACACTAAGAACAACAACAGCGGTTGCGGTCAAAAGTTCTGGGGTCTAGTGCCAGGTCATAGCATTTGTTAACAAAGCCACCGTGCACCGAACAGAAATCAGTGAGCCAAATAAACGTTCCATTAGTGTAGAGAAATGGTTTAAGAGAGCACCAAAAGATATTTTGACCACATTAACACAAACTGTGGCAGTTAGTCAGGTTTTTTCGACACTCGATCACTAAGGATATAACGCCGGTCGATTTCACTGGAAAAATGCATTCATATCAAGGAAGATTACAAGTATAACAACCAGGCCACTTTTACATAACAACATACTTAAAACATGTCTGGCCTGCTGTCTTAATATGATCATGGATGCAAAATGGTCAAATACAAAACCGGAATTAAAAAAGAAATGAGCTCGACATATTTTTCGCCTTTAGTGGGAGCATTCGTCTTGATTTATTAGATTTGTAAAAATTAATATTTGCTTTTGAAAAGACCTTTCGACTCGTCAAATTCATGTTTGCGGCAATATTACATCACTTCCAGTGCCGACAGAAAGCTTTACTGGTAGAAAAAGTTGAGAATTCACAGCTCAAAGCATATGCATGAGCTTTTCTTTTATACAAATCAGGCAATAAATAATTAACCTAGAACCCATAAACTAAAACTAAAATGCGAAAAATCTTAAAAAGTGATCCTGACAAAATTGTTTATCTCTCGGCAAGGGAAGATGTTAGAAACAGGTACTGTACATGTAGTCGATCAAATCCAACACTAATTACCTCCCTGGACAAACACTGACTCCAGTAGATTGCATAAGTCTAAGTTAGGCTTTTCCAAATGTGACTTTGATTTGAAAAATATTTTTGATCACCCAGGATAAAAAAAAAAAGGATTTAATGGAGGATTTACACTAAAAGTAAGACAATAACACATTTAGCAATTAGAATAAGTGTTATTGGTGCTTTAAATAAAATAATACAAATGCCGTTTTTGTTTCGCACTGGACTAAATTGTCCCTCTTTTGTGTGGCCCCATCTCAAACATGCTTGGATTTTTTCTTGCAAATTAACAGATCTCTGATAAAACTGACTTCCTTAACCCTGATGAAGTAGTAACAAGTACTGCGTCATGATGTGATTTCTTTGGTAAGATCAATGAAGGAGTAGGGTGGTGAATGAGAAGTACTAGGTCTAGTAGTAGGGATAATGGACATAAAGGCCCTAAACCAAAACGGCTAGAGTATTTAGTCATAATAGTCAAAATATATAAATATAGCATAATATATATACCCTCATTTCGTAATAGATAATATTTACATATACGGTACTTTTATTTAATACATAAATTTAAATACACTGTAGACATTTATACTTAATACACCGTATAACATAATTTACATAGATATCTATTTAATATGAAGGGGGGGGGGGCGAATGGTTTACCATGTACACATGAAATCATAAGGTCTGTCACCGAGTCAAGTGGCGTGAATTTGTTCCAAGGATTAGGGTCACTTGTTCAACCTTGTGGGTTTTCTCCGAGTCCTCCAGTTTCCTCCCTCTGCTAAAGACCCTTACGCACAAGCGCATACTTTAAATTAAAAATGAACCATATATTAGTCTCAAAATGATCTACTTTGTGTCAAGTGGGCGTTAATGTGTGTTGTTTTTATTAAAGATTTAACGTCCAATACATTAAATATGATATTATGGACAGGTTGATTTAATTAAATTATTTACACATAATAGGTTGAAAATTGGTAAAAACACAAAATAGAAAATACCGTGTATATCAAAAGTCACCTTGAAATTGGTAAAAACACAAAAATAAAAAAGTCCTTGTATATCAAATAGCCACTTTAAAACGCACTTGTAAAATCGCTGTTGTGATAAGAGAGGGCGGGTCATCTTTACCCTTTGTCATAATAAAAAAACAGGCTAAAACAGGAGGTCCATCTTACTGATGTTTGGCGTCATCAGTGCGGATAGAAAAAAAGAACCCGCTTGCTTTATGTGGAAAAGCGAAGTGTTCCTGGAAAAAAACACATAGCTGGGCACGTGGATTATTTACATATTAAAAACTGTTCGCCCAATAAGTTCCATATGGTTAAAAGTTAGTTAAAAGTTTTTTATTACGGTTCAAAGCGTCAGCGTTCAAAAGTTACCTGAAAAGAACAGGAAGAGCCAGCAGCAACACAGAACAAAACAATTACAACAAATTAAAACATTTATAGAAATAATACATGGCATTAAATTTTTAGACATAAATTAAATTGATTGATATGCACTGTCATTGTTAATAATGGTTGGGTAGGTCCCTATTTTTTCATGTCATTATTTTGCCCTAATCTATTATTATATTAAAACATACAGTAGGCTGAACCGCCATACTGTCCTACAACAACAGTTCCTTCCTTTGTAATTAGGTATGTATAGTTCCCTATCTTAATGTCAATTTATTCTGATATTATTAAAGCATCCAGCTGGCTTAGCCACCAACCTGGTCTACACAACCAGTTATCTTTCCATGACTAGTGTTCTTTTTCGTAACTAACTTAGCAGTATTAAAATTCCCGATTCTGCTATGAATTTTGAGATCGCTTCATAAATTTTATCTGATATTTTCCGAGGTGGAAGAGTATATTTTGGAGGGTATATTGAGGTTTGGCATCTTCCATTACCATTAAACCTCTTACTGGGCGTCTTTTCTCTTCCAATTTATTGCACGCAATGACGACATGATTAACGGTCAAGATGTGGCCGCATTCGCACTTCACTGGTTTATATTCATGGTCGGTAATTAAATCTTTAGTTGTCAGTCTTGTGATTAACCAACACTTTTTGCGCGATGAGTGATTGACCTCCGCCTTTACAACCAGGTCGTTATTTAAATTGAGTCTAAAAGTATTAGCTCTGGCCAACTCAGTTTTCCATTCTGATTTAATCTTAAGTTTTAATAATGCTGTTAAATTCCTGAACGCTATATTTTAAGTCTTCGGTCTCGCAGAGGCTGGGTCCTTTGCGAGCCAGATTGTCTGCAGACTCATTGCCTACTATGCCAACAAACACTTGCTCGAATATTTTCAACAATATCTAGTCTAGATGTTGTTTTATCATGTATTATTGCCTTTATGCTGCTAAGGGAATCTAACACAATTACTGTTCTTTGAACGGATGACGAATGACGACACAAGCCACTCAAGAATTGTGGATATTGCCTTTAAACATTAATTCTGCGGTATGGATGTTCATACTGCAGAATTAATTTTTGTAGAGTTCATATTACTTAATCAGAATAGAGGAGTGTGAAGTACTTAATTCGGGATTTTCTAATTAGTTGATTAATTAGTACTCCCTTCTTTCCTTTGAATCACAGTATGTAATTTTCTGGGTTGACTTGGATGGTTATATTCAATTCTTTCATTCACACATTTTTCTGGACTTATGGTCTGTGTAACTGATGCGTGCACCTTTATTACTATATTGGAATAGAAGTAGCCATATCTTCCTGGTAGAAGAGAATAGAATAGAATATTCTGTAATATAGTTCCAAGACCAAAAGTTACAAATATAAAATATGCACAACAATATTACATCATAAATCATAAATTGGTAACATTGCAAATAGATTACATAAATAATTTATAATAAATAATATATAATGTAAGAACAGGTTGGTTAGAGCAAACTTTTACCCTAGTCTGTAACATTATAGGTATACATAGAAATTGAGGACAAAATATGAGGATCACTGGTATTTGACAAGCTTAAATAATTATGTCGATTTAAATAGAACAAATCAATAGTATCGAAAGAAACCGATCTTATGTTTCGTTTTACCGCATGCAAACATAAAATGGAATAAATCTTCTTCGCATTGGTGACATAACGAGCAAGTGGATTCGACAGTTAGATTTCTCTTCAAAAGAATTGATTTGTGGATAAGAGATTTAATCTAAACTTTGTAATGTTACGTTTATGTTTGTAGGGAATATTACTTGATAAATAGGTCTCCTGGCGTAGTTTTGCTGATCATTCTTGTAAATTTATATCTATTAACCTTACTTTAATTTGTCTTAAAAACAAGTTTTTATTTCCAATACATTCACTTTAAAAAAAAACCCCAAATCCTAAACAGTTTAAAATAGTTATAACTTTAGATATCCAGTTTGTTCTTCCTGCTTGGTCTAATTGTCTTAACATAATGTACACAGTAAATACATAAAGAATGACTTCTACATCTCCTAAGCTGCCAACATTTGGTGAACTCTTGTTTATTCCTAAAATAAACTTGCAAAACTTATTATGTACTTTTTCTATTTCTGGTCTACATTCCACACCACATAATTCGCTACCATACAGCAGAATTGGTTTAATTACAATATCAAATATTTTGAAACAATCTTTCATTCCTAAACTTGTTTTTTGGATTAAACTTTTTATAGGTATCAAGGCATTTTCCGCTTTGATTGACAAATTATGTATATTCTTGCCCCAGTTTAATCTGGAAGAAAATATTAGTCCTAGATAATTATAATAGGTTACAGTTTCTGTTTTTTGGTTATCTATAAACCATTTTTCATAGTGTTTAATTATTCCTCCGTTTCTGAAGACAACAACTTTAGTTTTATCAGGATTGACTTTAAGGTTAATTTTTTTTATAAAAGCTACTTAATACATTAATCTTATGTTGTAAATCACCAACAGAATCAGATAACAACGATACGTCATCGGCGTATAATAATGACGATATTTCTGATGCTTCGGTAATAGTAAATATGCATCCGTGGTCTTCTTCGTCCAACATTTCAACCAAATTGTTAATATATAGACAGCATAATAGTGGACTGGGTATACAACCCTGTCTGACACCAGAGTTACAAATTTAAAATATGAGGTTAAATACGAGTTCAATTTTACACACGAGGAGACATCTTTATACATGCTATCTAATGCAGTATACATTTTTCCATGCAGACCTTTGTTTATTAATACAGACAGGAGCTTAATTCTGCTTAAATTATCGTATGCTTTATTGATATCCGCGAATAATACCAATAACCTTGCCTCGGACATCGATAGATATTTTTGAATTAAAAACTACAAACTACAATGTAAAAGCATGATCTATTGTTGACCTACTTTGGCGATACGCTGCCTGTGCTTCGTCTAGTTTGCCTTGGCTTTCTGGCCAGTATTTTAGTCTATTATTTAAAACTGCTGAATGCAGTTTGCCAATGTTGTCCAATAAAGAAATACCCTTGTAATTGTTGAGGTCTGATTTAGAACCTTTCTTGTGCAGAAGGGTTATTAGAGCTCTAGTCCAAAAAATTGGAAAATAGCCAGTGTCAAACACCGTGTTAAACAGCACAGTGAGGGTAGGTATTAGTTCTTCAGGACAAGCTTTGATAAAGTCCATCCTTATTCCATCAGGACCAGACGGTGTTGCTGCTTTTGTGTCTTTCAGACATTTTCTTACCTTTTGTTCTGTAATATTACAATTAACTAACAATTCAGCGTTACAATTTTCAACTGTACAGTTATTATCAAAGTACATGTATCTACAATACGAGAGGTTTAGTTCGAGAGCGAATTGCCAGTTTCATCGTTTCTTGGGTTAAGAAGACATTCGAAATAGTTAGGCCATTCTTCGGGATTTATACCAGGGCGGATTATTTCCCTTGGCTTCCAACGTTTTAGTATTTTGCAGAATGTACTAGGATTTGCTAAATTGTTTAAAAGTTGGCTATGGCGCCCTTTCTCGAATAAAGCTTTCTTACTTTCACACACATATATATATATATATTTATCTGAATTCACATTTCTGATTTTTATACTCAGTGAGAATATTAGGGCTGTTTGTTAACCTAAACAAATTTAATGTGGAATATTTCCCTTTCTTTAATTGCATACATTCGTTATCAAACCACGCAGGTTGACGTGTAGAAGGGGTGACCATACAATCTTGGGGACTTGAAATAATCATTTTTTTGCATGTGTGAAAGAGCCTCATCTATGTTAGTATTGCTACTTTGTAGCATGTCACTAATTTCTATGAATAAATTTTATTTGTGGTCGGATATATTACTCTTATAGGTTGGAGCTAATGCGTCGTTCCAGACTAATTTGGAATACGGGGTTATGTTTTCATGATTGAAGACATGGGTATTGGGTATGCTATAGTTCAATGCACAGTTTAAGGGTAAATGCTCAGATTCAGTTCTACACTTTACACTAAATGAGTTAATGATATATATGATAAATATTAGTTGACACTAATACATAATCTACAATGGAAGCGCCATTGTATTTTATACAAGCAAATTCAACTTCAAAATCATCCTCACTTCTTCCATTAACCTCATGAAGATTTAAAGTTACACATAACCTTAACAGTAACAGATCGCTACCAAAATTGTTCGTTTCTTTACCTTGGGACTTCCTCGGTACTCGAAAGTTATCGTATCTGTACTCTGCATCCTCAAGGCCCGGTAAAAAACAGAAGTTGTTGTGTCATCTAAAATGCGGTCACCATATTCATCATTTCCAGTTCTGGAATTAAAATCACCACACCGAATAATATTGCTATCTGGAAAGTCCGAAACTACTTACTGTAATTGTTCTAGACCACCAATACCATCCTCGCTTACGTGTATAGGGGATCCTTCAGGGCCAATATAAACAACTCCAAATTTATAAGAGGCACTAAGTGTTTGTCCAGATTTTATTAAGAAAACCGATTCGTTGAAAGTTTTGTGTATGCCAGTGATATTACAGAGGTGGATCAATAGTTTGTTTACTAAAACAATGACACCGCCTCGATGTTTCCCATTTTCACGGATACAGTTAAAAACTTCATAATTTGGAAAATGCTGTGATAGATCAATCTCGCCACACCAGGTTTCTAGTAAGCAAATGATTTCAAAACTTCATAGGTACTTGATAAACTCTGGGAATAATAGCTTACTTTTTAGGCCGTTGACATTCCATTTTACAAAATTAATTACATGCAAGTCGTTGTCTCCATTTGTCCGGTTTGGTGTTTGCTATCTTCTGGATCCAGTTTTTGATAGTTAATTTGTAGCTATGTTGATGGAGAAAACATCATTGTCGATAACAAGTTTATCATTCTTGAGAAACGATCTCTTGTTCGCCCCCTTCGCCTTGACTAAATGTGGTATTAACCACACATTATGCAAGAGCTAAATCGGCCTATTGCATGTCTCTCTTTAGGCCTGAAATGTTTTCTAAATTATTAATTAGACATTAAGCTAAAAATGGAGGAGCGAGACTTAGCGTCGAACAACAAGTGCGGTGGTTGAAATTATTGCACACGTCTTATCAAACCTTCAAAGGCTAATATATTCGCTTGCAATAGGGTAATTTGAATGAAATTTTCAATTATTCATTTTACAGTATCTATTTTCGAACTATTATAGCAAGAATGGCTAGCCCTTTATCTAAATCTTATATAATGTATCTTTAATGCTTTTCGAACTTTTTGAAAAGTCTTCAGATATTTTGATATGCGCATCTTTGAGTTGTTTTCTTCCCGACGACAAAATCAATCTCTATCTTTGAGTTTATTGAATACAACTAATATCGGTCTGGTCTTGTCTCTTTGATTCTTACCCAGCCTAAACACACGCTCAATACAAACATCTGAATCCCTACTCACATCTTGTAACTTTGCTATCATGCCGTCTCTCATTAATTGTTCACATTCACTAGGCGTTTCAATTCCGATTTCCTTTTCGTCTAATCCATGAAATTGTTCCCTGTCTGTTGCTTGGTCCAGGATTGGATTCCACATCCCCATTCAGTAACAGTAAGCAAGACAACACGATCAGGACTGAGAGGGTCAATTTTGTAATTCTGAGTTTATGTAACTTACATTTTGCAGTTGCTATTTTATGATGATAAAGTCCTATAATCATTCTCCATGCACTTAAATCCACAAACATGACGGCACAATAATATAGTTTATCCAGAAAATCCATGAAATCAAAGTTACGGTTGGGTGAACACCGTAGCCCTTCAACAACATCTCCTTACACCTCGGTTGCTATAGATGTTGATTAAAGAGATTATCAAAGAGAATTGTTGAAGGATGATTAGTTGAAACCATGTTTAAAAGTTTATATTATGAGTAAATTGTTATTTTTGGCAAATGATTAACAATAATATTCAGTTGTTATTTTTATCAAAGGTAAGTAATGTTTGGTAAAATATATTAAAAATATACAGATCCCAAGTGTGACAGTAGATGTTGCCTTCTCACTTTCTAGTCTAGTTTTGCTTTTTTTTCTCGCACCTTTCAACTGCTTGTAAGACCCTGTTTTGTCCGTAACACGTTGGTAAAATCCGAAAGCACTACCGACTGTATCTTCAATATAGCCTATCCTTCGTAATTAATCCATTTGTATCGAAAAATGCTAAAATGGACTGGCCATTTCCATCCAACTGTAACCAGTCTTTAGCTACTTCACGCCATTTGTCCCGGCTTGTCTTAGTCTCGGTCACCAAGAACCTCCTAGTCTTCAACGTACGGAGGTTCTGGGAACGTTGTCAATATTTGACGAAAAGTTCCATTGCCCATGCGTAAGCGGGGGTGTTTTTTTTATACATACATACACACATCCTCTTCAGCCTCGATTAGGCGATGTGCCTGTAAGCTGATCTATGGGGTTCTCTAATTGGTTATCAAAGTCTGTTTGGTTAGCGGGAGGTGGTGTATGTGGTGGTATGGGGTTATAGTTACTGGTCTCTTCTGTTGTGTACATTCGCTCCTTCCATAGCCTGTCGAGGCTGGCCTTGAAACTGTTTAAAGATGGTGCATTAACAACGTTATCCGGCAGTTTGTTCCACTGGTGGACTACTCTTTGGCTTAAGAAGTGTTTCCTGGTGCTAGTTTTGCAATACTTGGTCGGTAGTTTGTAGTTATGACCTCTGGTGATGGTGCTTTCTTATGGTGGAAGGAAATTAGTGGAGTCCTTGTATATATTGTGGGTGAATTTGTATGTTTCTATCATGTCTCCTCTTTGCCTTCTGTACACTAGGCTGGGTATGCGTAGATGTTTCAATCTGTCCTCGTAATCCATGTCTCTTGTCTCGGGGATGAGTTTTGTGGCTCTTCTCTGCACAAGCTTCTTGTCCTTCTGTAGTCGTGGGGACCATGCTGTGTTGCTGAACTCCAGATGGAGTCTAACAAGTGCTGTGTAGAGGAGCCTGAGGGATTCTGCATCTAGATGTTGATATGATCTTCTTATTAGTCCCAATATTCTGTTTGCCTTGTTCTCTTGTATTTCCACGTGTTTCTATCATGTCTCCTCTTTGCCTTCTGTACACTAGGCTGGGTATGCGTAGATGTTTCAATCTGTCCTCGTAATCCATGTCTCTTGTCTCGGGGATGAGTTTTGTGGCTCTTCTCTGCACAAGCTTCTTGTCCTTCTGTAGTCGTGGGGACCATGCTGTGTTGCTGAACTCCAGATGGAGTCTAACAAGTGCTGTGTAGAGGAGCCTGAGGGATTCTGCATCTAGATGTTGATATGATCTTCTTATTAGTCCCAATATTCTGTTTGCCTTGTTCTCTTGTATTTCCACGTGTTTGGAGAACTTTAGCTCTGGATCAATGTTGACTCCGAGATCTTTTTTCTAGGGATGTTTCCGCCAAGCTGGTAATGCCTTATTTCCCTTGTATGCTGTAGTCATGTTTGGGGTTACTTTTCCCTATGTGCAGGACTTTGCATTTCTCTGTGTTGAAACGGAGTTGCCAAGTATCGGTCCATGTTGTGAGCTGGTTGATGTCCTCTTGGATGTTGTCGCTGTCAGTTGTACTTCTTATGAGTCTGTAGAGTCTCGGTTGGTGAATCTGTACAGTTTGGGAGATCGTTTATAAAGATAACGAAGAGGGCTGGTCCGAGGACACTTCCCTGTGGCACGCCACTGGTCACCTTTTCCCATGAGGAGCTTGAACCATTCACTTTCACACACTGTCGTCTGAAGCTCAGGAATTCTTCTATCCACTTGTGGACTCTTCCCTTAATGCCATATCCATACATCTTATTCATTAGCCGCTTGTGTGGGATTGTGTCGAATGCTTTCGCAAAGTCTAAATAGATGCAATCGACAGGAATGCCATCATTGGTCCAGTCGTCTAGAACTTTCAGTGGGTTGGTGGTACAGGACTTGCCTCGGACGAATCCATGTTGATTCGTTGACAGTAGATCGTTACTCTCCATGTGGTGCATGACACTGTCCCTGACCACAGATTCCATCAACTTGTATACCACACCTGTAAGACTCACTGGCCGGTATTTGCCTGGCTTAGACCTCTGTCCTTTCTTGTAGATAGGAGTAATGCAGACATCTTCCCAGCGTTGAGGTATGTATGATTCAGTGATGGATTTGTTAAAAACAATACTGAGGGGTTTTGCTAGTGTGTCCGCTAGCTTCTTAAGGATGTATGGGTGGATATTGTCGATTCCTGGTGACTTGTTTGGCTTGAGTTTCTTTAGCTTTGTCCTGACATTTTCATCTGTGACCCTTACTATATCCAGAGGATAATCATGTCCTCGCTCACTGAAGGTAGGATATTCATCGTTCTCTACTGTAAATACACAACAGAAGTATGAGTTCAAATTGTCTGCCTTCTCTCCATCGTCTTTGGTTAAGTTGCCATCTATGGTCTCTAGATCGGCTATCCCCGCCTTGACCTTGGTCTTGGAGCTGGCGTAGCTGAAGAATGCCTTTGGGTTTGACTTTGCCTCCTTAGCAACTTGCTTCTCGAAATTCTTTATAGCTCAGCGGCTGGTTTTCCTTACTTGGTTTCTAGCCCTGGCATATTCTCTGTAGTCATTACCATCTCTGGTTCTCGAATACTTTGCGTAGCTTTTATTTTTTCTCTTGATCCTGTCGATTACCTCTGTATCAAACCATGGTGGTTTTTTTCTTATGCACTGTTTTGTGTAAACTGGTTCTTGGAACTGTTCTTGTCAGGGTTTGGTTCAGAGTTTCCTCGAAATGATTCCATGCTTGGCCTGTGTTCATGTTTCTCATGTCTACTTCCCAATTCTCTTTCTCAAGGATACCTCTCGTCTTGTCATAGTCTCCTTTTCTGTAAATATATCTTGATTCTCTTGGTTTTGTTCTTTCTTCAGTCCTACACTGGAATGAGAACTTCAGAAGCTGGTGGTGGCTCTTACCTATCGGTGCTAAGTGCTCCAAGTCTGTGATCATACCTTCTTCATTAGCCATTAACAAGTCTAACGTGTTAGGTTTCTGTTCTGACCGATAATGTGTGGGCTCTGAGACCATCTGGTAAAGAAAAGTATCACTTAGGCACTTTCCGAGGTGTCCTTCGTACTGACTGCATCTTTCCAGTCAATGTCTGGGGAGTTAAAATCACCTGTCACTATCACTTGTGGGCGCTCTTCCACTGCCTCGTTGATAATATCATTTATCAATATATTGTTGTCATACGAGCTATTTGGTGATCTGTATATGCAACCGACGAGTGCTCTATCCTTATGCCCTGTGTTGAGTTCGCACCACACTGCCTCCTTAGCCTTCGCCTTCAGCTGTACTGGTGTAGCGGAGAGATCCTTTCTCGCGTAGACTGCAACTCCTCGATGGCAGTCTTCTCCTAGGTTTGTGAAGCAGTCGTATCATTGAATCTGGAGTTCACTTGCCTGTACTTCTGCGCGGGTGTGTTTGGGTAAAATCTCAGTGATACAAACTATGTGCGGGGTGACTTGTGCAAGTAAATGTGCAAGTTCTGAACGCTTGGTAAGCAACGTATCTACATTTGTGTAAAAACAAAACAGCTTCGAGTCTGGCTCTACTCTACTTTCGTTTGTGGAGTCAGGTTTATCCTTCTCTCCACGTTCACCACTACTCCTCTCCTTATTACCCAGTTGGCTTGTTCCCCTCTCCCTTCCGATTCTTTCCTTTTCTGGTTTCTTGTTTTGACCAACTCTCGCATCTCTTCCCTCTCTTAAGGGGTCATATCCCGTTTCATTGAGATATTATTGAGGAGGGGGTTTGAGGTATCCTGTAGCTCGAATAGCTTCTGTTACCAACTCACTACTCTCCAGTGTAACCCTTAGTGGTCTGTTTCCCTCTGTCCTGTTTCCTAATCTTGTGGTTCTTGATATGCCCGGTGTTATTCCCATTGTCTCATCAAAAATACTCTGCAAGAATTGCTTGTCAAGCTCTGCTCTATGTGTTGAATCTAAGTCGTCACTCTCAGGAATGTTGAACAGTATGATATTCTGTTTACGATGTCCCCTGTTTCCCATTTCTCTAACACTGTTTCTTGTCATTGTTAATGTGTGATTTCGCACTGTGTTCTCTAGCTCAGTGATTGTATTATTCTGTTTGTCAATAGTTTCTTGCAAGTTTTTCCTAGTACACTGAAATTCTGTATCAACTTTCTTAGCTATTTCATTATGTGCTAGATCCATCGTTTTATCGATGTGTGAGATAAGTTCTTCTTTTACATTTGTCATGTAGAATTTACACTTTTCCTCTATTAACTTGTCCGTTTTCACAGCACTTATCGCTGCACTATTACAGTCCATACAATACCATGCATGTTCGAAGTATGCTTTGGTAACAAATTATCACCCAATAATACATTCTACAGTAGATATCGCTTGTGTGATATATTTCATAATCTACATGAATTTGATTGGTCAGTTGAAAAGGAACTACTTTTTTTATTTTCAAAGAACAGTTCATTTCTTATTTAAAGTAACTTTTTTAAAATTAAAAATGAACTATTGTTATTCAATTGACCTTGATGGAAACACTGGGTCAATATAAAGGACTTTGCAATGGTTGAATTGCTGTCAAAAAATGATGTATCACTACGCCATAATGTTCAGTAAAAGTTAAATCTACAGCAAAGAATTATATTTATCTATTTGTGCATGTAAGAAGGGATTGGGTGATAAATAAAATCTCCTACTCAAAAAATATTAACACTGGTTGATAAAGTAAAAAAAAAACTCGGCAAAAGACTGGTAGGAGATTCTCTGTGTGTATTCCTCTTCTTCTAGTGACGAACAAAGTAAGCATAGCCATAGGTCACAACGTTCACATTCAATAAGCTTGTCAACGCACGGAGGGTCTGGGACCGTTGTCAATATTTGACGAAAAGTTCCCTTGCCAATGCGTAACCTGGAGTTTGTGTTTTTATGTGGTTGATTATCCAGTATCTTCGGCCAAGTCAAGTAAGAGTTGCGCCCCTTCCCGCAATAAATCCCATAATTCTTGCATTAATATAAACAAACATGAATCGTGACCACGAATTAGGATTAATTAAAAAAACCACATAGATATGGCCCATAATGAGAGAAATTTTACAATAAAAAAAAATAAGAGTGTTGGATATTGAACTGGCCAAGCAGTCAAATGAATTTTCTGAAATGGCATTCTTAAATTAATTTCTTGGGCGTCAACATCTTGTTTTAGGACTATTTACCCCCCCCCCACCTAGACTTTGTTTATGTTAATGTAAAAGACCGGATAATCAAGCCAATGACCTATTATTCTCAAATGTTGACAACGCATCCAGACTAATATTCGTAGAATATTTTTCTGGGTGATGATGTCTAGGCTTGTCTATGTAAAGGGTTTTGCACTGTCTAATTGAACTGAGCATTTGTCGCCATTTCATGTAGATTCTATCCCTGCAATGTGTTCTGTGGAGCTCGCCATTTTGTGTTTATCAACAACACAAGCGAATGTAGACAATAACGTGATTGGTCGATTATGGAAAAAAACGATCCCGTGACGCGGCGAACAACTTTGAAGTCTGTCAAGTGACCTCTCACACCATGAATTTTACAATCAATAAATAATCCGGATTTCAAAGAAGAATATCATCGCAAAACTATTAATTTTTTTGTAGAACATCGCAGCAAATGATGATCACTATATTAACTAAACACTAGTAAAATTTCTACTAGACCGGATTTGTAGGAACGAAAATATTTTTGCAACGAAAATTGTTGCCCATACATGCGGCCTAATAGGGCCTACATTAGAAGTCATAATTAGTCCGTGGACAGGTCTATTTCTAAGTATCATTCTAAGACAAATATTTTAGGCAATAATTGCAAAAACACGAAGTCCAAGACCAGAGATATGCAATAGTACATGTATTAAACGCCAGTCAAAACACAGAATGTGTAGCAGGGATAGTGTTACAAGTCGGATTTAGTAAGCTGGTGGTATAGCTGCCATATTCAACCGGCTATGCTACACATTCGATTTGGTTGCCATGGTCACCATGTAAGAAACCCCGTGGAAACCTGTGACCAAAGAATCAACTTCGCCGAACAAACGATTTGAATTGTACCTTTCAAGGAGGCCAGTGACGAGCATGATTTGAGGTTTTCGGGTAGATTATCTCACTTTGTTGCTGCGAGTACACTGAATGAACGAGATCCAAATGAAACCAGATTTTTTAAATTTGACCTAATGTTTCTTGTAGGACAATACGGAACAAGAAATTCAGTTAGACATGAAGTGTAATTCTATAGACGCATTGGTAGGTGAGAGACAACAATTTAAAACCAATTCAAGCCTCAACCGGAAGCCAGTGAAGATCTGACAGAACAGAAGTGATATTATGACGTAGAGAAGCTCTGGTAACAGTTCTTGCGGGTTTATTTTGAATAAGCTATAATTTGTTAATAATCATGATGTATTCATTCCACATAATAATCTGTTGCAAATATCCAGGCGGGAGAAAACTAATGAGCTGACTAGTGTAGTAGTAGCAGTTGAGGTTAAAAATAGAACCAATGTTCACTTGGAAGACAGGTCCTCAACCTGCTTCTCCATACTCAGAGATTCATCTAGAATAACAACGAGATTTTCACAGTTGAAGATGTGCTGATAATGGAATCCGCAATTTGTAACTGGTGTCGTACTATATGTTGACATCTTTGTAGGGGCTTTTACAAACATACCTCCCTTTCTCGTCAATTAAATTGAGCATGTTTACATTTGTACATGGTATGATTTCCTGCGTGCGTATATGAGTCAAAGTTTCGGTATATGCTGTGCGATTTCGAGCAAAGTCATTTATCAGTTGCATATCAGTTGTGGGCTTGTCGTAAAGAAGATTACCAAGCTTGGTTTATAATGTTGGAAGGATTGGCCTGAGGACAGAACCCTGTGGTACTCCACAATTAAGTTGTGCGAGAAGAATGCATCATCACAGTTTGGTACATCAGTGGTGTTCCAGACACATCGAAGTCTAAACCCAGACGCTTTAGCAACAATGAATGATTAAGAAGTGAAACGTCTCCAGAATCCACAGATCAATGAATGTTATTTATTACACAGTCTAGCGCCATTTCAGTGCTATGTTTCGGTCTGTAGGCAGATTGGTATACATAGAGTAAATTATTGACGTCCAAATGTTGCTATATCTGAAATTTCACAGTCTTTCTAAGACACAAAGGGCAGATTTGAAACAGGGCGACAGTTTTTGAGGTTGCTGGAGAAAGAAGGTTTCTTGATAACAGGTTGTACCACAGCTTTCTTAAAATATCTAGGTACTCTTTCCGAAAGTAGGCTTTTATTGATGATCTCCGTTATTACAGGGGCTAAAACAGTTATGAATTTGGTAAATACTATAAAATGATCCAATTCACTAGATGTAGGTTTCGATTCTTTGATTATTTTTACAACCACTATTATGGAAACTGGTTGGAAAACAATAAACCTTTCCCTGTTGAATCCCAGCGATTGAAAATGAGATGATGAAGATCAGAGTTAGGTTCGAATATATTCAATCATGCTTATAAAGTAGTTACTGAATTCGTTTGCAAGAGTTTCGCTATCCGCTTTTTCGAAGGAACGAAAGAGGCACATTAAGGTTAATTTATAATAAAGAAATAAGATTTAATTTTATATAAGGGTTACAGATATATTTAAGTTATAATCATGTCTGACTATTATTAAATATTAAGATAAGGTTTTAAATTAAGACAACCTCGGTATCCCCAGTGTTGTCATTCCGTTCTATACCACTTTACCCTGGGTTAATCCATAGGGACTAAGACTAGTAATTATTTCCCCTTATTTCATGATGGACGAATGTAGTGCGAGTTATAAATAGACAATTTTTTCCTTAATTTTATTCTCCCCTCTTCCTGCATTTTTGGGTTAACTTTTTGGTCTAGAATTGGAGAAAAGGGATCAAATTTGCAATTTCATAGCAGTTTTGGGTAATACTGATGATATTACAGCGAAGGGATAGGCGGTGTAGAGTGTCCTTCTGCAGAGCAATCATTGTGTCGGAAGTGAGATATTCACCCAAGTCAACTTCAAATCCGCGTAGCAAAAAATCTAAATGATCAACCCCCTACAAAATTATAATGAGGAGATTGCAAAATGTTGTCCCCATTGTGCCTATAAAGATTGGAACCAACGGAATGTTGGGCAAAAAGCTACAGGCTGTGATGTTACAGCCATTTAACATTGAAGTCAATGGGCAAATAATTGCTAGTCTGACACCATAGGGTTTCCTCGATTTCAAATTATCTGCCCCTGTCTACGAACCAATCAAAAAACAGTTTACAAACCAATCGCATCGCCTTCGTTTTTATAAGGGTAGATACTGAATGATTTATGCAAATATTGTATATATTTCTAATTCATTTATATTTAATTGTATTCTCAAAATCTGTAGTATGTTTCGCTGATTTCAAATATGTATAACATCTATATGTGTGACTTTTGATATTATTATTATTATTCGTTCTTTGTCTGAAATGTTTCATTCTGTTATGTTTATTATTATTGAACTTATACTTGGCTTTTTGGTTCACAAAAACATGTGCTTTAAGAAACTTTTGAATCCGATGACCTTTTTTGTTATTTTGTTTTTAATTTTGTGTTTTTAACAATTTTCAAGTGTAAATAGTTTAATTAAATCAACCTGTCCATAATACCATATTCATTGTATTGGACGTTAAATCTGTAATAAACAACAATGTTCACAAAAATTTGTCTACGATATTACGTGGACGTAAAACTTGGGGAACAAACGATTTTTAAATAAAACTCTTGAACCTACATATATAAGTTTATATATATATATATATTCTTCAAAAAATGTAGGGGATATTCAGAAAAAATGCAAAACTGCGGAAATGCACTGTTGTTTTTATTAGAGGTAACCAGTATTAATAACAGGCCAATTGCCTACACATGAACATAAACAGTTCATATGGGCGGCTTATCTGACGGCCCCATATCACTCGCAAAGTGATATACTGTCAAAAGTGAAAATGGACGTTTTTGAATTTTGTCTTAATACTGAGTAATTGCTTCTCCAATCCTTAGACATTCAGCAATTCGTCGTGGCATGCTCCTAATCAACCGTTCAATCACGATTTGGGGCAATTTGACCCACCCCTCTTGCAGTACAACGGCCAATTCTTGCAGTGTTGTCGGTTGACGAATATAGAACACGTCTCCCGATCGTGTCCCAGACATGCTCTATAGGGGAAAGGTCAGGACTCATGGCTAGTCAAGGCATACGGGCAATATGATGACGCTGGAGGTAGTTATTCACGACACGAGCGCGCTGGGCACGGACATTATCATCTTGAAAGATGAATCGTCGACCTGCACGTTGAGCAAAGGGCACAACTATCGGTGCCAGGATGTGGTCACGATAGTACACACCAGTGACCCTTCCTTGAACAATATGCAAGTCCGTTCTGCCAGTCATAATGATTCCTCCCCACACCATAACGCCCGAATCTGTCATGCTGTCTGACGTTAACGTTAGCATGACGCTCATTTACACGCCTCCAAACGCGAGCACACCTATCTTTTTTTTATATGCAATATTTTTATTCAGATTTCTATCTGAATAGGGATTGGGGAACAGGCATAGCCTATATTAAACCCTTCTCCCTGTCAGATATAGATACATGTATTTACATAAAGAAACATACAATGTACAAGTGCAGTTATTTTACAGTGAGTGTGTTATAGTTGTCTCTGGAATGGATTTACAGTTTAATAATAGGCAAATAATGTACAAGTGAAAATATATTTACAATGAATGGTTATAATTGTCCCTCGAATCGTCTGGTGATTTCAAAAAACGAGTGAACAGTTTTAAAAATAATGAATGAGTTTTCTATGCTGTCAATTCCATACAATAGGGTTGTAGTATTTCGGTGAACATTACACGCGCGCATCAACGATTACCCCAATTTTTACACTGCCTACACCATTGACGCCATGTGCTGGCGAGTTAATGGAGGCACAACACGTGGTCGTCGTGCATGCAAATGGTCTGCATGTAGCCGATTTCTAATTGTTTGGGGTGTAACTCGAATACCTGTAACTTGGTACAAGTTTACAGAAAGATTAATCGCCGTTTGTCCTCGATTTCACAGAACTTGTGTACGAATGTATCGATCCTGGGCTTGTGTGGTGGCTCTAGGACGACCTGAACGAGGTCTATCGTCAACATTGTGTGTTTGTTGGTACCGGTTCCACAGTCTGCCAATAGCACGTAGACGTTCATCATGTTGAAGACGTCTCATTGCAAATTAAACGTAACACGCTAAAGCAGGGGCCCACAAAGTCTAACCCAACGTTTGAGCAATTCCGTCAATATTATACTGAAGCCACTCTGCAAGCTACCTACGAGACGGAACTACGTTTTAAGTAAACTGCCTCAAAAAACGCTTCCGAGTAGTACACTTGTTAGTTTTGATGTACAGCAACATCGACCTATCTCTAGGTATGAAGGCCATCGGATAGTGATGATATCCTGTCTAGATTTTCAACTAACTTCATACGCGAAGCATTGGAATTAGTCATCACAAACAAATTTTACTCTACAGCCAATTTTACTCTACAGCCAAATCCATGGCGTTGCGATGGGTACAAAGGTGGCCCCAACTTATGCCACATTAAGTCTTGGGTATTTAGAGACGCTACTCTACAAATCAATTGGACCATCTACTAAGGAATACTTTGAAGAATTCTGGGAACGTTTTTTTAGATGACTGTTTCACCATATATAATGGAGAAGAAAACGACCTATAAGATCTTCATGCTATAATTAATTCCCTAGATCCCTCATTAAAATTCACCATGGAAGAAAGCAAGAATAATTTAAGCTTTTAAGATGTCACCATCCACCTACATCTATCCGGGAAAATCGAAACGGACCTGTACTATAAAAGTACAGACACCTACCAATACTTGAATTTTACTCGTGCCATCCATCTCACACAAAAAGGAACATACCATATAACCTTGTTATAGACCATTAAGTAGTTATAAACAACCGCCAAATCTACGAAGGATTTTAACATCATCACGCTTCGATGAGCGGCAGACTATAAATATTCCGAAAGTCGTCAAATGTGGAGATAAAAGGTATAGTTTGTGTGAAGACATCATAGAAGGGTCGGAAATTCGGATTTCTAGCGAAAAAAACATTCTATATTCGTCAGAATATGAACTGCAAGTTTGAACATGATGCGTATATGATGACTTGTGGGGGTTGCAATGAGCGGTACAAAGGAAAAACGGACCAAAAATTATGCCTGAGAATGAACCTTCGTCGCTCGCACATTAAGATTCCAGAAAACCGCACAGTTCCTGTCAGTAGACATTTTGATGTATGTGGGTAAGGAAAATTTAAAGTTTCCCCCATTTATAAAATGAACAAATTGGATATACATCTTCTGGAACTTAAAGGACTCCGTTTTATAAAAATGTTTAATGCAAAGCTAAATGTAAAATGCTAAAAATAGTTACTATCCCTTGTAACTTTTGACGTCGCTATGACGACGTATTGTCACTTACTTTATCATTCGCCCTGAAGAAACCGCAACGGTCGAAAGTACTCGGCGGAATGTGATAAATTTATTAGCTTTTATGAATCGTTAATAGTTAAAAATTGTGCTTTTTTAAATATTATAAACGTCCGGGATTCATTACTAAAATACTATTAATACTATATAATTTGTTGTTAAATTATAGGCATTTAGTATAATTTGGACTTCTGTCATTTAGGCAAACTCCTAACCTTGTCCAATGAGAGTTATTTCCCTTTGCCATATTCCTTTTCAGTTAACGATTTATGGGATTGGTCGATAAAAATAGCACATTCATCAAGGGCGGATAACTTGAAAACGTATCCCCCCATATATTAACCCAGGGGTTAGTGGAGTAGAACGGAATGAAACCACTGGGGATACCGAGGATGAAATTAAGAGTAATTAGCTTCTGGTCTGGATATAACAACGACATAGTTCAATTTGAGGATGAATGTAGTTTGCCCTAACCAATCAACAACGAAGGGCTGATTGTTGTTCTTGGGGGTGGGGAGATTTGTGATTAACAAAATACCTTGCTTAGAAGAATGAAAAGCTCCATAGTAGCTGAAATCACAAAACTAGAAATCCAAGGCCAGATAATAATTTACCAATTGCTGATTGCTGAGATGAAAATTTAAGAAGGTTTAACTGGTAACCTTGGATGCCGAACGTCAAGTGCAAGGCTGAATATTAAGAATAGGACATTGGTATTCCCAGAAGCCATGATCATTATTTGTTAACTAGTTATCTTGAGAGTAAACGATTGTAATACTATTTAGAAATAGGACTTGCAGTGTTATAGTGTTTTAGATTTAGGACACTGAAAGAAAAATCAATGAACATTTACATTAGTTATGTTTTTCAATAATCTGTTAAAGTGAATTACTTTATTCTTTGAACAAGTAAAATTGTTAATCATATTATATAATTTTGTATTTTGATAATATTGTAAATTGCATGTTGTATGAATAATTATAGAGTCATATAGGTGTTGGTTTCGGAAATATATAGAAGGTTTGGCATAGCCATAGCATAATCTACCAATCAGCTAACTAGATGTCAGGGATACAAAAGACCAGAGCTAGTTCTGTCTGGTCAAATAGCCATATCAATTTTTGGAGGGCATTCTCTAACGTTTCCAGCAGTCAATCTACTCTGGATAGATCGAGCTGAGTGGATTGAGAGTCAAAGATCAAAGAACTGTAACAGTATACACCCCGGCCGATTAGAGCGAAAACAAAGAATGTGTAGCAGTGGTAGTGGTTTAGCTTCCATATTCGACCGGCTATGCTACACAGAATTTCACAGAAAGAAATGGATCCATGTTTAGAGCTGCGACTTCGTTTGGATGGCGATAATTTTGATTATTCAGTGGTCTTTCACTGTCGTTTACATTATCTATACAATGTGTAGTGTACCGATGAGACGCAGTTTCAATGGCAGCGAATGTCTTCATCTACCTCTAGGCTTACTGGATTCTAATATCCCAACAATCCGCTCCACTTCTGAATTTCCACAACATACGTGCACCCCCCCCCCCCCCCCACACACACACACCCATCCACACGCTCACGCGCACACGACAAACACCAACATGCGTCCTTCGGAACCTTATTTATTTTGCTATCATACTAGATTGTACGTGGGTGATAGTTTTAAATTATCATTATGATATATTGGTAATGGGGTGAACATGTTGAAATTATAGACGACAGCCGAATACATCTTAATATATCTCTGATCCCTATTTTAGTTAAAAATTAGCTTGTTATATCAACATGGTTCCGTCAAAGAAACCCGGGGGTGGGTGTGGGGTCTAGTGGTTTAACGCGTGCACGTGCAATCACATGATCTGTCCAACCTCGTGGGTTTTCTCCGGTTTCCTCCCACAGCTAAAGACCCCTACGCGCAAGCGAATTATTGAAATAAAATTGAACCATGTATTAGTCCCAAAATCACCTACTTTGTGTCGCGTGGACGTTAAAATCCATTCCTCTCTCTTTTTTCTCAAAGAAACCCGACGGATTTCACCTATTCCCTTTTGCGAATTTTACAGTTTAAAACATATTTTATTGCATCAACAATAATAATTATTGGTACAATTAGATTGGACAAAAGTTAATAAAACTTACGAACGTCCTTTCCATATTCAGAAATTGTATAAATATAATAGTGCAGTTTACTTGGAGAATTGTGAGATGTAACAAATCTAGATCTAATATACATAATTTTGTAGTTTTACAATATACCGACATTATATTCTCAACTATATAATTACAGCCGCGTTATATTCTAGAGGGCGGAATTACAAAATATCTTACCAGCCTAGAAGTAAAAGCCTGCTCAATTACTGTCGTTCTTACAGAATAATTTTATCATTATATTGATTTAAATCAGGTGACTGTAAACGCGGCTATGTATATAAGTGATGTGGGCTATGGTACCGTGTTATTGTATCAAAAGTTTCGTCCGTAAAGTATTCCTACTTGTATGAAACAGCATGACCAAAAAGGTTACGCCTTTTATTTTATTATTGATATATTTGGCTCAACTAACAACTAACGGTGAGTTTTCGTTTCATTTATTATAATTAATATATTTTTTTTATCGGTTTGACGATTAGAGACCATCATCTCTAACATTGACTGAAGTATTACTGTACCGTGTTATATTAAGTGTAGAAGCCGATTAGAAATAAATATAGTTTTGGTAAATATTTAAAGAGGAAATAGCGCTCTAGAGATCTTTGCCCATTTAACTGATTTGTTTATTGGGTATATTCAAAATGATCTGAGACAAATCTGTCAATCCATCAGATAAAAACGTTTTAAGATTCATTACGAGTTTGACACATTTTAGTCCGAATACTCCAGCAGCAGGTCGACAAACCTGGAAATATAGTTCACCTAATGTTTCTTGATGGATTATATATCATTAATATATGTAGAATCAGAACCCCGTTGATGCCATCCTGACACCCTTGGGGAAATTGAAATATTCAAGATGTCCGTCATGAGACATTTAGTTTGTTAAAATCTGCACAAATTCTTTCGGACCTAGGTTTGAAGGTGGTTTCTATAAGAATTCGACCCACTGAATCCAATGAGCTGGGGTTTCCCTCCCAAAAGTGACGGCTAATTCCGCTATGGGCCAAATTCAAAAGCGGGGCTCATTTTTGGCGAGAAAATCATAAAGTTCCCTACATAGTCGTGTAATATATTGACATATAGGTTTTTGGGGTCCCCTAACTCACAGTTAGCATAAAATTTGTTGCGACCAAAAGGTATTCCAATATAACCGATATATTCAAAATGGGGGCCACATTTCGATGTTAGTAGTGTGATCTTGGAATACGTTAAACTGTAGGTTTTCGGGGTTGCCGAATTCATATCTGAACAGCTGAATGTGTTATGATAGAATGAATGGTCAATATGGTTCCTAAAGTCTACATAATAGCTAAGGTTAGGAGACCACGAAAGTAAATAGTAGTGTAAAAACATAGCTCTAAGAGCAAGGCAGAATGAGCGTTAACAAGAACAACTACTTCGTTGACATTCTACTCCTTGTATTCCTAATAGAGCACAAATTCCTCACACAGCCAAACAATATCAACCATCGGACCATCGTAATTTGAAAAACAATGTTTCTAAAAGCTAACCGGGGGGGGGGGGCTGAATGGTTTATCACAAAGTCTATCATTGAGTCAACTGACGTGGTTTCGATTCCCCGGTTATACGTGACAAGGAGTAGGGTCGCCTGTCCAACCTCGTGGGTTTTCTCCGGGTCCTCCGGTTCCCCCCACAGCTAAAGACTCCTACGCGCAAGCGAATTATTGAAATAAAATTGGATCATATGTTCGTCCCGAAATGACCTAGTTTGTGTCGGATGGACGTTAAACCCCACCTCTCTCTCTCTCTCTCTCTCTCGTCTAAAAGCTAACATATTCGTCTTACTCAACCTCACATATTTGTCATACTCTTACTCACTTGAGTCACTGGAATACTAGCAGTCAGTAGAGCAAACCGATTCTGCACTTTCCATCCGTATTATTCAACGGGAATGAACTTTGTCTTGTAGTTATTAGGTCATCCACACGCGCAGGCAAAAAAGGGGCCTTGTATCACGCTGGCAAACCTTCCTTTTGTCTTCAACCCTTTCTGTTTTCTAGTGGATAAGGTGGCGCGACGGGTTTCATAGTGAATCCTTTTGTATGCTTCATAATTCACTCTCCGTAGCTTCTCTTGTGGTAAACATTGAAACCTCTTGCGTTTCATATATAAGTCCATTTAGAAGCTCGGGAAACTGCCAATGTATCAATCTGTTGGTCCTTTGATAGAGAAAGTTTTACATGACTATTTACTTCCATGCTCTCCTAAATTTAGATATTATGTCGAATTTGAGAACTATATTGTTGTTTCGTTCGTTCATGGCATATTTTGCCCTTCATATATGAGTTCGGCGACCCCGAAAACCTACTGTTAGACATATTATATCTTAATATTATTTACATAGAAATGTCCCTCAAAATGTGGGCGGCATTTTGAGTATAGCCGTCATATTCGAATACCTTTTGGTCGGAACATATTTTTATGTTTATTTCTGAAGTAAGTGACCCCGAAAACCCATATTTTAATATTACATATCCATATAAGGCACTCTGTGATTTCCCCGCCAAAATGAGCCCCCCTAGGGTACCGGAATTAGCCGTCACGTTCGGGAGGGATACCCAAGCCCATTTGATTCAGCGGGCCGAATTGTTATAGAAACCACATTCAAATCGAGGTGTTATAGAATTTGTCCGGAATTTACCCAATTAAATAACCAGAAAATGCCTCATTGCGATCATCTTGAATATTTAAATTTCCTCAAGGACGCCAGGGTTGCTTCACCCGGATAAAGAATCTATACCTATTAGAGATATATAATCATCAAAAAACATAAGGTGGGCGATATTTCCATGTCTAGGCTTAAACTGGGGTTTGGCTGCCGGACTAGCGGACACTAAGACTTGTGTTAAACGCCTTTCTCTTGGATTTTCGATTTATAATTTTATATACAATTTTAATTTTATATGTATTACATACTCTTCAAAAAAAAGTAGGCGATATTCAGAAACAATACAAAACTGCGGAAATGCACTGCTGTTTTTATTAGAGGTAACCAGTGTATGTTAATAACAGGCCGATTGCCTACACATGAACATAAACAATTCATATGGGTGGCTTATCTGACAGCCCCATTTCACTCGCAAAGAGATACACCGTCAAAAGTGAAAATGGACGTTTTTGATTTTTGTCTTAATAATGAGTAATTGCTCCACCAATCCTCAGACATTCAGCAATTCGTCGTGGCATGCTCCTAATCAACCGTTCAATCATGATTTGGGACAATCTGACCCACTCCCCTTGCAGTGCCGCGGCCAGTTCTTGCAGTGTTTTCGGTTGACGTTGACGAAGACGTCTCCCGATAAAAATAAACGTTACACACAAAAGCAAAGATACGCTAAACAGTAAATCCTATGCAAGAACCGATAGGAATGCTAACATGGATAGATAAAACAGCACGCTGCAGTTTTCATCAACTCTTCCTCGAAGTGTCAAATTTGACAATGAACCCCTCCCACGTACGTGTATGACGCTATTGCGTGTCGCATGTGCAACTCAGTGGTTCTGTTGGGGCGATAAGTTCTTCATCTGTGAACATACTCTCAAAGCATGTCAAGTGTCCATGACTATTTATCATATCACAACCTGCATAGGTATTTGCATTTCAATATCTCCTACTTTTTTTTGAAGAGTATACAACGATTAACTACTACATTTATTTTAGTGTTGAAAGTGAATAATATAATGTATTTTTACAGTCAAAAATTTTTTAAAATTTATTTTTAAATGTCAAAAGATGTTCAAATTCACTATCACACAATCTCGACTAACATTTGAAATTAAGAAATTCGGGATAGGTTAATATTAATAATAACTGGAGCTACAAAGTAACACTTCTCAGGTTATAACTCGCTTTATTTCTACAGGAAACATTTTAGTGAAAGTTTGTTATAGGTATATCTTTCCATTTTCGAAACAAACAAAAAAAGAAAAGACAATCTGCCGGCATTTTGAAAACGGGGTACCATGGAATTTGTGAGACAAAAGTATTAAAATTGCCAACGTCGGTTTAAAATGGATATTGCATAAAAAAAGACCTTAAATATTGTTCATAATTCTTGGCACAAAGAACCTGAAAGGTGATAAGGAATATAATATGAAAATGTAGGTTAGAAAATGGGCTGTTTTTTTTCTTGGAATAGGATTAAAGGCCCACATCAAGAATCACCCTTAATTTCATATAATGCTGCCACACTGTCCGCCCACTCGGATTTTTTTTTCAGATTTGGTGTGAAACGTTTTCAGCGTGCCGCCCCTTTTTCCAAAAACCCCGTGAACACGATAGAGGCTATAGTTTATAACAGACTATATATAATAATCACGAGGATGAATAAATGAAAAGACGAATTTTCTTTATTGCTAAGCACAACTGTAAAATATTAATAAGCGAACAAACTTGACACTAGTCTCATGGGTCTTTTATCAGACGTGGAAAGTGGGCCGAGCTAATCCGGTCGCCACATCCTACATATTTAAATAGCCTTGTGATCGTCTAGTATTTTCAATTGTCTTCTTTGGCCTCCTTTTCACGTTGTGTATTTTCTTCTTACTATATCGTTAAGACGTTTATCTTGTCATTAGTTAAGACGTTTGTATGGTGGCTGATTGGTATATGTCGTAATGTCGGGTAAAAATGTCGTGATGTCGGGTAAAAATGTCGTGGTGTCGGGTTGTCGTGATGTCGGGTTGTCGTGATCTCGGGTTGTCGCGTTATATCTTGACCATGTTGTACATCTCTATATTCGTTTAAAAAACAACTTAAAACGCATTTATTTAATCAGGCTTTTAACTGACTCTGTATACAATCGTTAACATGTTCATAATCTTGTTGTTTATTTATGATTTTCCTAAGGCTAAGCAGAGATAAGCAATTTGATTGGTCGATGTTTTGGGACACAATAACCTTGATTCTAGCTAATTCTGAGTTTGATCATGAGAGAGAGAGAGAGAGAGAGAGAGAGAGAGAGAGGGGTATCATCCACTCGACACAAACTAGGTTATTTCGGGACTAACATATGGTTCCATTTTATTTCAATAATTCGCTTGCGCGTAGGGGTCTTCAGCAGTGGGAGGAAACCGGAGGACCCGGAGAAAACCCACGAGGTTAGACAGACGACCCTACTCTTTGTCATGTACAAGCTTGGGCTGGAAACCACACCACTTGACTCAATGACAGACACACAGACAAGGACGGCTTCATAATATGTTCACATTATGAAATGAAATGGGGTTTAACGTCCTACTGTTCTGCTCCGACTGAGCTAATGAAGACGGTTCACATTATGAATGTGGACGTATACAAATGGATACGAATGCAACTCAAACTGCACTGTGAGTGTGAATCTACTTCCACTTGATCAACCATTTTCTTAATTGCCAGTTTTTTGTTATGAATATCATCGTGGCCGCTTATAACATAAAAGTCGACAACCCGACAACACCACGACATTTTTACCCGACATCACGACATTTAGTGTCGTAATGTCGGGTAAAATGTCGTGATGTCGGGTAGAAATGTCGTGATGTCGGGTTGTCGTGTAGAAATGTCGTGATGTCGGATTGTCGGGTTGTCGGGTTGTCGCGTTATGAAAGGCGACATCACGACATTACGACATGATACCAATCAGCCACCATACGTTTGTCTTTCCAGGAATAACAATGGAACAGTTCAGTTCTACATTTTTATGTCAAGCTGGATACATATAGTACAATGTATTATAGATTACAATAAAGTCATTCTCTCAATCCCAATCCACCCAGACTCGCTGGGGCGACTCTGCTGATAGAAATTGCTACATCATATGGTCTAGGTACTCAGATGATAATCTCTCCGGAATCCAATGATATCTGAATCTTAAATGGCTGGTTTGGACTTTTTAACAGATTTGCTTACTTCATGATTTAAGATTCTGTAAATAATTAATTTGATTGGATGGCTACAGTGCATGATGCAATTAGTAAATTTCCAATCACGTGTTAAACATGATATTCTGAACCAGCTATGTTTACCAAATTATAACTATTTTTATGTTTAAATCCGTCACTCATTATTTGAGTGCATTAGATATGATTCTATATAATGTGAATAGGTGAACCCAATAATTAGTTAAAGATACAATATGGTCACAAAAACCATTGTACTACAACACAAATGCCTAATGGTTGACAAGTTCCAACATGGAAACGGAAATTGACATTCGGTTTGTTTCCAATATTGCAAATACTGGTAAATAAAGACGGTCTCTAGGAAAGTGATCCGGTGGTAAACTCCTCATGACGACGGAATGGTACCATGAGTGGATTCAAAAGTCAAAGCCGATTTGGACCACTATTAGTGTGTCTAATTCTTACTGATCTATGACTATTATTGAGCTTTTATTTAATAAATATAGATGGATGGAACCAATTTTCAAACCAATATTAGTAACTCAGATGCATAAGGTTTTTTTTACTTTTTTCAGATACCAGGCGTTCCTTGTTCAATAAATAAACTTAGGCAAAAAATGAAATTTACTAATAAAACGCTATAACTAAAATATTAAACACAAAACCGTTTTTATTTCTGATTAAGTTCAATTTATTTATTTTTTTTTTTATTTATTTATTTTTATTTTTTTTTTGGCTTTTTTGTAAATTATCGTAGATTCGTTGCACTAATGTACTGGCAAGTTGGTGGATATTATTGGGATGTTATTCAATAGTATTAGGTTATTATTTGCCAGCTTTGGGTGATAAAGGAAGGAAACTGGAATATGGTGACGTTTCCCTGATTTAACTCCCTGTAATTGAAGTAATCTATCACTAATTAATCAACCAGAATCCAATCTTTGGAAAATAATTAGTGCTTTTCTGATGCATTAAAGATGTGTCCTATTTATTCCTGTCTTTTACATAATTAATTGCACTATTTATTATTCTATTTGTTGCCATTTTGTCGATTTATTAAAATAAATATGTATACTTGTCATTCAAATAATGGTCTCAGTCAGCCAGACCCCACTCGTTTTGATCTATATGATGACGTTAATCTTAGAATACACATACAAACAACAATATGTAAGTAAAACGGTTTAGCCCGCCACCATTAGTTACAATTAATAAGATATAAACAAATAATATAGCACAGGATTAAAGATTGCATAGGATAATATAAAGAATAATTAGATAAAATAAAGGGGGTGGGGTGATTGAGGGAGTGAAGATCCATTGAAATATTTGCCCCCCTCCTCCTCCCCCCCCCCCCGTAAAATAAAATAAAATAACTCTTTATGCGTTTTATCATGACGTATTAGACATTTACTAATGGACTGAATGAATTAGTATATGTTGTTATATAAACTATTATTTAGACATTTATTCACATAACAAGCCTGTAATCAACACACTAGATCATCGGATGGCGGAGAATAAAATTAATCGAATTTCAACTTTTCAACTTTAGTTCAATTTAGTGATTGGCTCGGTAACCTGGAGGTTCCGTGTTTGATCCTGGTGTTTGCCGAAAAAGTTCCCTGTTTTTTTTTCTGGCGTGGTTCCCCCTTGTGAGTGGTGTAATACTTGGGGTGGGGTAGCAAGGAACAACGTATAATCGGTCGGATGCGACGAAAAACCCAGGTCCCGTGTACACATTGGGGTCACGTAAAAGAACGCTTGACTGTTTGAATTCAAAATAAGAGTCGGTCATAGCGTGACTGTCCGGGCAAACGTTCCCGCATAGCACACTGTATGGTATGCCCGTCTTCATTAGCTCAGTCGGAGTAGAAAAGTAGGACGTTAAAGCCCATTTCATTTCATTTCATTTCAATTTTCGTGTGAAATATCTGGCCCGTCAAAAACTGAAAAGAAGAATAATTATTGAGAATGAATTTATCTGGTATCTACATTGATGATTACTATATACAATAACCATAACCCGTGTTTATGGTCTACTTGAACAAAGCATTCGTCAGTATCTTTATGTTCTACTTAGGTTCGGTTTTATATTTATAATTCTATTGTTTCGATCAGTCCGAAATTAGTACCATTGAATAGGGTTTAACCTCCCGTCAACACATTAGAAATGAAATGAAATGAAATGAAATGGAGTTTAACGTCCTATTGTTTTGCTCCGAACTGGGCTAATGAAGACGGGGTCAACACATTAGAACTACTACTACATACTACCCGGACGAAGTTTTTTTACAGCACATTCCATTGTCTAAAACCATTCTTCATTAGCCAAGTTGATACAGGATAAATAAAACATTTTCTTTCAGTTACATGTGCAATGCGAGATGGTTCATTTTGTCCGGACGGCGGCGTCTTGACAGCGTCTTCTTTGAGTTAAACCAACTAAGAAATTCGGATTTTTTACGTACACTACCAATTTGTACATGTGATTACAAAGTCTGTGTAGACTTAAAATTGTATTTGGTTTTCTAGAAAGTTAAGGCGTATCACGCCACCTGTTACTAGAAATTCCGAAATATGGATAAAAGAACCCAGAATCAATAGTGGTCAACCAAGCAAACTCGAAGAGAAAAACACCGGAAAAAATCCAAACTGAGCGCCGCAAGAGAGATATAAAATTATAAATGATCTGTTTAATGTTATTTCTATCATAGTAGTAACGACTACTTGTACATCCATCATACCAACTCCAGAAAAAAATCATTTTGGTCAGATTCCCTGTTGTAATAAATATTACAATAAATGGCTTATTCTATAGCTTTACTGCTAATCTTATTGTCTATATCTATTTTCTTTTTGTATCAGCTTACAGATTTTATGGGCCATATGATATATTTCAACCTAGAGATGTTAGATGGCAGAGAGTCATTAAAAGCAATGGTAAGTATATATTTTGATATAGGTTATGTAGTTAGTTGCATTAAATATTGAGGCATAAACATTCAAGATATAGTTTTAAACTGATAAACTATTATGTAATATTGCTGTTCAAACCGGTAGACTGCCGTAAAAAGTGATGTCAGGTGTTCAAGCTGGTAGTGTAAACGATGTTTGTCAATAAAATAACACTCTCTTATGTTTTTTTTTTTTATTTGCAAATTTATACACTCGAACAGAAACACCGATTATACATGTATGAAGCTCCTTAAATACAAAAAAAATGAAAAAAATAAATCTGGGGCGGCTGAGCTTCTTCTTTAATTTATTTCGTTGAGGGATGGGGGTCTTCGTGTATAACCATTTACTGAAATCCCGTCGTAATGATCTGACAATTTTGGAACGCTATTTAAACGCACGAGTGGCAATATGGATCAAGTTGCTGTGTTGTTTATTTGGAGACGTAATATGTATAGCCATTACAATTTAGTTGTGGAGTAAAACAAATAGAAAGAAAAAAGATACATCGAATAGTATCTGGGTAATTTCTTCAAATTATATTAGGTTTGTAGGATTATTGACAAAATGCGCCCTTGGTGAAAAAGCAACGCTACAAGATGATGAAAGAGAAATATCAGTATTTTGATTATGTTAAAAAAGAAGACTTACAATTTAATTACAAATTTGGAAATTATAAGTATGATGTATTAGACGATGTGACATTTGAACAACCCGGAGAAAGTATAATGTCTCCAATAGTCCAACGGCACGCCCTTCACTCTTAATTGAAGGTCACACGGGTCATAATTATTTACACTAATAACAGTAATATGATTCTGGCAAGATGTCTTCTGTCTAACGTAAATCTATTTACTAGAATATTAATTACAGACAGAACATGCAATAGCCCACATTAGCCTTCATTATCAGTAATTACTGAGAGCGACAGCATCAGTGTCACCATAACCGCAAGATTTTGTGAATTTAGTAACAAATGAATGAAATACTCTCAAAAATGTTGTATGATCCTGTTATCAGTCAGGAAATCGAGATATAGTTCTGAATATCAAAGGTATTGGTCAGATGGTCGGATTGATTAAAAAAAAACAGCAAGAAACAGAAGCCTGTTTTGTGTAAAAGTTTGGTGTTTATCATGTACTACCTGCAAATTAGAAACAGGAACCACACTTAGAAACAGAAACAGCACATTACCAAATAAGAACACACAAGAAACAACCAAAGAACACCACTCCACTTCTGTATTGGGTAATAAATCCAATAATATCAAAATGGCGGCGTGCAGGCTGTTAATTTTGGACACACAATGTCTTTCGGCCCACAAATTAATAACAGTTTTCTAGATTTATTCGATCAGGTAACTTCTATAAGGGTTGCCAATTTTATGTCACATATGTTAGACAGTGTACGTCGAAAAGACAGATAAGATCTAACCGATTTCAAAGCATTACCATTAATACCAAAGTTTTCATAGAACCGGAAAAGCAGTTTTGCTGGTCTATTATGCCAAAAGCTTCGGAAATGTCAAATAGTTACATCAAGTTTGTGTAAGGTTGTCTACAAGCTGACTGAAATTCATAAAACAAGTTGATCAAATAAGCCTTTTTTGACTGCATTTGTATGAAAGGTGTAGATTGTAAAGCGGTCTGTGATTTCTGAAAATATTGGATCAAGGGATGGTTCTTGAGTAAAGGTTTTACAACCGCTGATTTGAAGAGCATAGGAATAGTACCAACAAGAATGCTCTTATTTATGGGGCTAGTAATGGTTGGAACATTAAGATATGTTAGCGGCAGATCTGAATCGAGCTCAGATTATGTTGGTTTTAAGGAGTTGACAAGTTTCTAAATATCCCACTGATATACAAGAATACCCAGTCTTATTACATGAAAGACTAGATTAATCGACTGTTGCAGTTTGATTGCTAGCGAGGGACTCAGTATCATTATCAACAATGAGAAGCTTCACATTACCACGCTTGCCCATTAAAGAAAACATAAAAGAGTATAGGGCTTTAGAATAGCCACTGTTGGATGTGGTTGAAGATTTAAGGGAGATTGTTGACACCCCTTCTGCAGTCGACATAGATTTGTCGGTGGGTCACTAAGCGAGATGTTTATCAACGCCTCTCTGCTTTTCCTTTCATGTCACATGATAGCGTCTCTCTTCAATATCATTGGTCCAATGCAGTCCCTGTTTAAAGGAGAAGTCACTGGGTCTCCAAAACAGGTCCTTTAAATATGCAAAACAAATTCCCAAATGTCAGGAAATAGCTAATTTTTCATCGAGTGACAAACCAGTTTGTCCCCAATTCCACCTAATAATTGGAATTTGATATTTCTTTATCTTGTGAGTTTCGTACGGAAGTTTTAGGGCCACATGAATAATTGAAAAATTCACATGTGCTAATTGGGAGATTTTAGGAGATAGTAACTGGGAGATTTAGGAAAGTAACTCCTAATTATTGCTTAATATTAGGGCCAAAAATATAAAAAAAATGTAGCCACGCAAATACGCCCACAGAGAAGTCATGTTTCGAGAAAACGATAGTCATAGACAGCAGCTTATCCGATAGGAAAACATGGATCCAGACAAAATTTGATAAGGTATCCGTATGCATTCCCGAAAACTCCGGACTAAAAGGTCGCGGAACGCTGAATATTGTAATAGTTTGTCCTCACATCAGTGCTTCACAAAACATTAGAAAAATAAAAGTTCCAGAGTTACACCCCTAACTCTGGAATGGAGAGTTTCGAAACGCTAAATGTCGATCGGATTTGTCCTCTCAGGTTTTTCGAAGGGTTTCTTCCCCGCATGACCCCAATCAGTGAAATTTGAAAGAAAAAAAAATGACTGAAAACTGGTCTCTTTCACATGCTTTCAGCAAATGAGTTCGTCCTCTCAGGGCCCAATATTCCACACGTAGTCTATATCGCGTTCAAACTGTTTTCGGCAAAGGTTTAGATTCGACGTGGTAACTCCTGACCGAAAGTTTTTTCGATAAGTTTCTTCCCCTGGCCTCTTTCACATGCTTTCGGCAAATGCGTTAACTCATGAGTCGAAGAACGTTGAATATCGATAGGGTTCGTCCTCTCATTACTACTTCGTTCACACCAATTTTGTACAAAGCTGTCCACAAGCAAATTGTTGACAGAAGGGACTGGCGGATAGACGAACAGGGTCACTCCTAATTCCAGAAGGGACTGGCGGATGGACGAACAGGGTCACTCCTAATTCATTCATTTGACCCTAATGCACTCCTTCTGCACTTACTATTACGAAAAGTATCACAGGGGTCCAGATAGTTGTCTGGGACAAGTATACAGAATTGTGAGAAAATATAAATATACTCAGCCAAATTAAAAACTTGACACTCGGGATTTTTGGGACTAGATTTTTAATATTTGGTTTAAGGCAACAGAAAGCAAGAATACGCCTTGACATTGATAACGTTCGTGATGTCACAGTACCCCCCAAAATGAAATTCACAGACTTGGAGAACAATCGGAATAAAGTGTTTAGTAACGGTTGTGGCCTCCTCTAGCGTCTCGTACTGCCACACAACGTCTTCTCATGGATCTCAGAACATTAGTAAACACTACCCGAGGAAGACGTCGCCACTGCTCAGAAAGAGCATGTTGAAGGTCCTGCAACGTCAGGGGTGGATTCACTTGATGACGAACACGTCGACCCAGTTCGTCCCAGATGTGTTCAATAGGATTAAGGTCGGGGCTAAGCGACGGCCAATCCAGGACTTGGACACCGGCATTTCTTAAAAAATTCTGGGTAGCAATTGCTGTATGGGGTCTTGTTGAAACGTTAGTCCAGGCCCATGTCTCTGCATAAACGGAAGAAGAACAGGTTGCAAAATCTGATCCCTGTACTGGACAGCATTTAAGTTCCCTTGGACAACAACAAGACGAGAACATCCATGTGCACAAAAAGAATCCCAAACCAAATCGGTCAACTTCTCTGACGCATAAGAATAAGATCACAACATCAGAGTTGATCTAAATTGACAAATAATTCGTGTTTTCAATGTCGAAGACTTTGGATGAGGTTGAGTTACTTTAAAGGCTTTGATCAATCTCCCAAACAGAGTTGTCTTCCCTTGCAGTTAACACTAACGTTACGTAACGTTCACCTCGTCTGCGGTACACTCAGGCCCTGCCATCGGCAAATCTGAAAGTGAATCGAGATTCGTCACTAAAGACAACCGAATTCCACTGTCTTTGAGTAAATCTTATGTGTCTTGTGGCCCACACAAGTCGGTTACGGCGATGAAGAGGTGTCAATATTGGTCCATTATAGGGCCTCCGAGCTCGAAGACCAGCAGCCTGCAAGCGATTTCGAACAGTTTGTGCAGTTACCCTTCCACCAAACATCTCTCTAGTTGTGGAGGTTGCAGTTACAAATCTGTTTCTAAGATGACGTAATCGTATTGCTTGATCTTCCTGGAGTGACGTCACACGTGGCGCTCCCGCCCTTGGGCGGTCGGCAATAGTTCCAGTTTGAAGCACTCTCATTCTAAGATTAGTTATTGTGTTTGCACGTGTTTTTCAGGTTTTTCATCTTTATATGCTCAAAAGTCACGTGATCCACGTGACTTTACAATTTTATGAAATTAAAGACATCTTACTACTTACTATCGTTAGAAACACTACAATTTTAATCTGCGATGTCACTTTAAAGCAAACGTTAAAGAACCGTAGTAGTAGTAGTAGTAGTAGTAATAGTAGTACAACTTTAATCCTTTTACAAATCCCTCACTTGTACCATTATACCATAAAGCAAATGCCAAGAGATCAACAGTCACATTGCTTAAAACAAAATTAACTCATTTTCTCCTTCAGATGACGGGAGTTCTGAACCAGCATCAATGCCAAAAATAGCAGACCGTGATGACTATTTACGACAATTGGTCAGAATGTTAGAAGATGCTGGCAAAAAATAACAGAAAAGGAGAAACCAAGAAATAGAAATACTCAAGGATTGTTCTGCAACTAATAATATCCGGCATTGTATCCACATCTGTAACTTCTAAAACAAGATATACCGAGTGAATTATTTGTTTATTTTAAAGGGACATAATACTAAAAATTTGTTACGATAAATTGTTCCTCGTTATAGATATATGTCATTATTGATACCATTATATAGCCTCAACTTCGCAATGATCGGTAAATATAGTCCCGAGACTGACAAAGCATGAAATTTTTCTTCCATGTGTAAAGGATATGAAGTTTTAGTGATGTTCACCTACAAGGTTAAAAGTGTCCTACTATCAAATAGTGTATCATAATGGTGGATCGTCTATGTATTAAAATTAGATTATTCTCGTCGACTACTGAACTGATTAAATTCATTATTATTTTTTCTAAAATTTAAGTATAATTATAAAGAAATAAACAAAGAAATCCACCATGTTATGTCCCTTTAAGACTTACAGCATTAAATATACAGAGTGGCTATTGTTACGACGAGTCTGGGCCAAGTTAAGAACGAATTCCAAAATGGCTGCCAATCTCCCCAACATCAGCTTTGAAAAAGGAGCAGTATTTTCAACGTTTTCAGAACTGAGGGCAGCAATTAAGAGATGGGAAGGGTTAGGGTTCTGGTTATGACTATTTTTACGACTATTCAGTTTTAACTTCGCCGATGGAGGGCTGTGAAAGCATCGTCGTAACAATAGCCTGAGGACTATTTTTACGACTCGTCGCAACAATAGCCACTGCCTTAAATATATTTGAGGGTTTAGGCCCCTGGCTTGTATAAAATAAAATATTGAAAATGAGTATATCTGTTTGCACACTGTGCTGTTCCTTCGCAAAATATTTAATAAAACTACTGCTTTTAATATTATACAGCTTTATTAAAACTACTGTATTTTATACGGATTTATTAAAACTACTGTATTTTATACGGATTTATTAAAACTACTGTATTTTATACAGATTTAATATATTTGAGGGTTTTGGCCCCTGGCTGATATAAAATAAACTATTGAAAATGAGTATATCTGTTTTTACATTGTACTGTTCCTCCGCAAAATATTTAATAAAACTACTGCGTTTTATACAGCTTTATTAAAATTGCTGTATTTTATACGGATTTATAAAAACTGCTTTATTTTATACAGATTTAAAATTTATCAAAGATACATTATGGGAGATTTTTATAAGGAATTAGCCATTCTTGCTATAATAGTTCAAAAATAGATGATGAAAGAAGAATATATTGAAAATTTCAGTCAAATTACTTTATTCTGAACATAGTTATCACAAGTGTAATTTTTGACAAGAAATGAGATTGAATTCCATCTTCACCGATTCTTAGTATGGCTGATCGTTTGATTGACAGGCGTTAACTCCACCTACATAATCTCTGCTGTTTTTTCTCTGCTGTCATCATATCCGAATTTGTGTTTTACCCTTTTGGATTTTTATAACAATTGGACAAAATGAGTGAGAGGGTAAATTTTCATTCTTACTTGTATTTTGGGCATGCATTAAATCAATTGAATATAGGACATAATATTATAATATAATTACGATAAATCTATAGGTATACACCAGTGGCGTCGTGCCTATTGGGGAAATACAAATATTTTTATTGATATTATTAAGACAGAAGACCTGTCCGTCTGTATTAGTCATCACACGGTCTCCAGGAATTGTATAATTTTTCATTATCTGTGTTTAGTTTATTGCACTTTAAATAGTTTAGATGTCATTTGTTAAGGCATCGCTCAACAGCGGCCTCGCTTCGTACACTCTATCATTTAGCCTCGATCCGAGAGTATGACGTCAACGTAACGGTTAATCTCCGCTCACGACGCTATTTAAAATTAAATCAGTCAACGAAGCCCGTTTAAATCCAAGCTGAATCCAAGCCATCCGTGGGTCTACAGAGTTGATTTTGTGCTTGTTGTGTAAATAAAGATCTAATTTATAATTTCTATGACATCTGAAGCCTAAATAAAGACTTGCAATAATCAGATTTAGCTCTTGCATAATGTATGTTTAAAACTACTGTAGGCCTACTACATGTACTACGATGCATAAAACATCGGATTTTTATTATACATCCCACGTTTAGTAAGATAGTCAATTCTCTCTGGCTGACAACCAATACTCAAACATTGTAATCCGATTATGAACGCAATTATATATCGTCCCCAACGTAAGTAAATATAGCTTTTCTCTATTCCAATCTGCTGTAAATTTATGTGAATAATTTTTAAGCAATTTCCCTTTATCATTGAGGGTTTTGGTTTTGATTTCAGTATATTATATTAGATCTTCGATGAGTTCAAATTTGAAAGTAATTTATTTAACCCAATAATATTGTCTTAGAATTAAAAATAACCCGTAACATCGTAAGTTATTACCTGATCGGGCTAACTAATACCCCCCCCCCCCCCGTCGCGTCCGTCTATCCACTTTTAGAAACGTTTCCTGTTGTTTAGATATTGGTAAAAATTCATGAATTAGTTCAACTGTTTCCAACGACTGGGGATTTCAAGGAGTACTACAAGGGCGGTCGCTGTTTCCTGTCATCATACCATCATCCAATGAATGGCTTCTCGTTTATAGTTAGCCTACACTCGTTCCAGGAATGTCGGTAGTCCGACTTTTCTAAGAGTCACATTGGCTAATATCTGGGAATATTAAAAGGAAATCCAAAAACAGTATTAATAATTAGGCCAACCAGCTCTTGTCTAGTTAACGTTTTAAATTTCTCGTTTTTAACCAATAGGGCCAACAACTCAAAAGGGCTTTCCCCAGGTCCGGTCGATCGTTAATATTGTAGATTTAAGATTTACTCGAAGCATCGACAACATATAAGATCACTTTTTTTTTCGGACAATTTCCTTTTCTTCCTATAAAGCTCTTTATAGATTTCAACCAAATACTATAGATATTGTGTAAGAGTGTAATGCGTAATGGTATTTGTTCAAATGACGTAGTTCAGCACACTAGGGCGCGAGTCGTGACACCTTTAAAAGCAGATTTATACATTTTCAGACAAGAACAAACTTTATTATTGAAGTTAAAACACAATAAATAAATTCATTAGTACACATCAAATCACCAAAACTACCGGGATTAAAGAAATATATGAAAATAAAGTATTCAACGTCACTATTCCATACACAAACAGACCTGTTATCTAACATAACATGCTGTATTCTGAAAAGGAGTAAATTCCGACAGGGCACTATTACCAACTTTTATATACAAAATCTTGCCCATAGCCAAATCATAGCATCAAAGATTATTTACAAATGACTAATTACCAATATCCTTTTAATAACCCAGCTGTACCCCTGCCCCACATTCATCCAGTCCAATTACTTGGAAAGCGTTTACAAACATTCTTAATGATGTCTCTCGTGAATTACCTAGGACTTATGAAAAACCGAAAGTGGTGATTACTATCTAACCTATGATTCAACTTATTCTGATAGAACAGATTGACAAATACATTAGTTGTTTGTGGACTTCGCGCCACGGATAAATGGTATGGCAAACGGTAAGCCAACGCTATGACGATTTCGACCAATATACAGGGCCGTAACTAGGTCAGAGCAACGAGGGGTGTGGGCTGAAGTGTTCTCAGGGGTGCTGTAAAATTGACGGACAATGTATATCTATTGTTTTAAAGGTTGACAATTTTTTGACAAGGGGTGGGGGGGTGGCGAAACTTTTTGTGTAGGGGGGCTTTACCCCCCCCCCTCACTAGTTTACGGGTCTGCCAATACAGTTGACGGAACTGTATCCAAGTAAGCGGTATCAATGAAAGATCAACGACATAGTTGTAGATGAAATTTTCAGTGTTATTTAAACCGACATAATTGAAGATTAGAAATGGCACAAGACAATGTTTAAACTCACCCCTTAAAGTCCTTCAAAACTAATGTGATAAACGGAAGCAAATCAATTTGAACAGATCGTTCTATAAAGCCCACTCAGAATACTGTCCAAAACACTGGGTAGGAAGCAAAGTACTCAAACGGATCTAGAAAATGAAATGAAATGAGGTTTAACGTCCTACTCTCCTGTTCCGACTGGGCTCTTGAAGACGGGATCCAAAAATGTAGTAGTTTGTTTAAATTAAATGAAATGAAATGGGGTTTAACGTCCCGCTATTTTGGACCGACTGGGCTAATGTAGATGGTAATGAAGATAGTGTACAATGAGGGTAATTTTGCCTACTCCTATTTGCCTACTCCAATTGTCAAGGGTTACTTTACGCGCATGCCAATGTGTACACGGGACCTCAGGTTTTTGTTTTTGTCTCACCCGAATGACTATAGATTGTTCCTTGCCAGGCCATTCGTCCTGCACCACTGACAAGGGGGAACCCTATGAACTTTGTCGGCCAACACCGGGATCGGTTAGCGAGCCAACGTCATACTCATTGCGCCACCGAATCTCCTTATTTAAATTAAAAATTCATCACCACTATGGCTCCAGCCAACCGGAAGTGAACTAAAGTGTCAATTACTTCTGCGAACATGAACGTATGTATAGTTATGTTCATAGAATTTTGGGAGAAAATGTGTGACGCCTTTATTACGCAAGGAATTCTATTTTATTTTTTTAAAATTATTATTAAGGGGAAGCACACATAATTGGTGGCATTGTGGAAATTTTTACAAAAAAATGCCGAAACTTCTGGTGGTAATCTGGAACTTTACTCGTTTACTTTTAGCAAATATCAAACAAAATCACATGTAATTGCATTCGTTCCTAATTGTCACGATTCCATCTTATGACTAGCCGAACAAACCAAGAAAGTTTGAAAATAAACCTCAAAAACTGTTCGGCTCGTAGAGCGTTTTTTAAAATTATTAAATACAACTATATAGAGTGTAGAGTTTACAAGCAATTTGGGTATTAAAAATGTAATCCCCCTGTTGGCATCGATCGAAGCTCGCTGGAGCTCTAGTTATTATGCAGATTGGATACCCTTTCCCCACCGCTTTTACCAAACATTTTTCAGCAGACATATGTTTGTCTACATTTAAAAGGGACTATGCAATGTCGTAAGTTATGAAAATAATGAACGTCATATTTTATTATAAAGCGACTGAAAATAAATACAATACAGATAATAAAATGATAACAGAGATAGTATTTTAATACTTAAAAATACACATTTACTCGCAATCGGGAAATGTTGAAATTAAGTTCACAACCACATAACTTCGATTTTAACTGTAGCAGAGTTTTAATCAATGGCACTTAGTTTAGCATCAACGTTTTTAGACGCGGGTGTTGTGCAACTTTACGCTTAGTGTCAACTCTTGCTGCCGAGTGTGTTCTTTTGTATTATTTGTATCTACCATCTACACTGTGAATTTGTTCCATGATATATAAACGCTAAGAATTGCAAAAGTAAAGCTTTAGTATTAGACATGTTTTTGCTCTGATAGACAAACACAGTCGTTGATAGTCGGTGCCGGGTAGACGGGACGTACAGACATTCACAAAGCTGTGACGGATGCTATAACCCCAACAGGATCACAAGTTAATCTCTAGAAAACTTTCTCTCTAATTCTCATAAATCTCGTTGTTTAGGTAGTTTTTATCGTCTGTTCAGTGACGATGTGACATGAAAACAAAACCGCCAAAAATCGACCTGTTCAACAACACCATAGTGATAGGGTGGGGCTAATGTTGAGGGAATGGGTAGTCTGCCAACAAAACACCATCCTACAACAACCTTTTTCATCTCTCCTTAAATACAGGTTTGTGTCGTAAATTTACGCTTTGCCTTCGTTTACTGTTTACGGAAATCAGTCGACTCAAATTAAGGCTTCGTCCTAAGTCAATACAACGTATTCATACTAAGCTTGGATACATTCTATACATTGGCTGGCTTTTCTCTACCTCAGATCATAGAAGAGAGTTGAATTTCTAATGAGTTAAATAAACCAGACGTTAGTTTGGCACCTAGTTGTGGATTGTAGACATTTATTGAAACATTTTTCAAATCTTGGACACCGCTACGGAATTCTTAACGATTGTTTTTTTTATCATAACGATGGATTATTTGAATAATATTTTAAAAGAATAATCGGATTTATTGCTTTAGTAACTACTGTAACATCGAATTAACAAACAAGTGGGAACCAGATTTAATTTTAAAAACACTGGATAATAATAATCCACTGTTTGCGGAGTAAACGCATAGGATATTAGAGGAATAGTTCGTGTATTATCCATATTTAAAACGGTAAGTTTATTATCCCGGTATTTTTTTATTTTTTTGATAACGTGTATTTTCCCCTTATTTGCTGAAATTATATATCCAATTCGATTTATCTACATTATAATTATTTATTGATTTTAGACGACGTTGTGAATGTGTCATTCGTTTATACGGCTATATAGATATTGATGGGTATGGTTGAGATTTACCATGCTCCGTATCAAGGGATTTTAATTAGAATTTCAACTTGTTTTGGAAGGTTTTATATCTGATTATTATCTCCAGTGAAATTTAATTTCGTTTATACCAAAATATAGAACCGGATCTTCGACTTTTTCTGTAATAAATAAATTGTAAACAGATGATAGGTGAAAGTTGATATGGGCGGGATATCACTTCGCGTTCATTTAAAGATGCCAGCGTTCGTGATCTAACTTGGTTTTTTTTTAGTTGATATTATTATAATTAAATCAAACAAAACATATTGCACTTTCTTGATCAGATCAATGGCTATTCATGATTTATTTTCAACCTAGATCACACCAGAACGGATTTCTTGGAAGGCAACAGATGTCATTTTCTCACATAAATAACGGATGCCCTGCACTGGAATCAGATATTAGATAGTTGTCTGGGAATTTGATGTCTTATCGTGCCGATCTCTTCATATGACGTTTTTACTAAATCTTGTAATGTCAGCTTTAATAAATAATTAATATCGTTCCGATTCTATATCTTTCAACCCGTCAATCCCTCTATGAGTTCAATATCTGTGTGAAATTGCATTCATATGACCAGCCATTATCAGGGTTCAACCAATAAATGACCTTGGATAGATTTAAAATCCCCCCAGTGTTCAGACTAGAAATATATTGCCATAATGTGTTACTTATATTACCCGTATTATTATTATGTGTCTATTACAAATGAGATGAAATACGAGCGGTTCATTTACACACCTACATCTTGTTCATTCACATATTTATTTCATTCTTGTCCACAGTCCACGGGATACAGAATTCAATTCATTCTTCAATTTAATATAATATATTACTTTAAAGAAAAACTTGGTCTGTGAACCTTTTAATATAAGGAAGGAAAAAATCATGACTAAGTATCTAAATATAAAAACATGTTGATTCCTTAGTCATTCCATTAGAAGTATTTTAAACCTCAGAAGTTGTTGTCGTGTTAATTCTATATAACCATTAGATTGACTAATACGTGCCTCTGATTATTTCAGTAACCAAAATGAAAATACTGGCGGTTATACTTTTATTTTTACTGAGTGTATTGACCGCAACTTCTAAGTCATTAACGGTAAGTTACTTTGTAGATATCTTTTTTTTTTGGGGGGGGGGGGGTGAAGTATACCACTATGAAAATCGAAACACAAAACATTCTAATGCCATTAAAAACGTACTTAAAAAATATTTTTTTATTACACCTATATATATATGCATAAAAGTAGATCCATCTAAATAAAACGGGTAATTTACAAAGTGAAATTAAATTTGTTTTAATAATATATATACTTTATAAGACAATGTAATAGCTGATCTTTCGAACGAGAATGAGATTACCATGTGTTACGTGTAGAGTTGATTAAAATTACCATCACGCTGGTATTCTATCTAATTGATACAAGAACACACCCACAATATAAACAATGTCTAAAACATCCTTAATATTGTTAATTTTAACTAGAGATTAAACTATCTTATCCATTTAGTTATTTTAATACAACTAAAAGGAGTGTATTGTTATCTATAGAATAATTTCCTTGTTATTTTTTCATAGGTGAAACAAGTTTATTTTTTAAGTTTTATGATATTCAAATATGGCATCGTAAAGGAGTTCACAAAAAATAACAGTAAAACATGACCGCGGGTACTATTTCGTAATAACTAACCATGTGACGGTAATATACATCGCGGAACTGTTTCATAATATATGTTGTAAAAGAATTTCATGGCAGATCACATGATAACATTACCACTTGGTGGTGATAAAGATGTTTAGAAACATGATAAGATATGTTGAAATCTGGTTCTCGACATTCTCTACGAGATGACCTCAGTATATTCATAATTCATTTTAATTCACATCATTTTTTTCGCTCGGTGTTCCCTTATATATATATTGGTTTTAAAACAGTTTTAAATGAATTTTTAAATATATGCTATCTTTATATCTGGTAATTATTTTGTGCACATTGATTTTAAAATATCAAAAAACGTATGTAACGAATGACGCATCCTTGGTAATACATGTAGGTAATTCCGTGACAGCTTAATGTAGCAGTTTAAAATTGAAGCACAATTTAAAATGTGGCCTTCTTAGAATATAAAACGCACTTGAGACGGTCCATTTTGTGGATGTTTTGAGAGAACATTGAAGCGTTTCCGAAAAATAGCTTTATGACATTTTGAATGTTAATGGTAAATAAAAGTTGAGTAGTGACCTATGTTAGAAATGTAAACGAACACGAGAGCATGGAGGTATGCTGGCTGTATGAAGTGATGTTTTACTATTAGTACACTTGGTTTAAAGGGGACAGGGTATGATTATGTGCAAGTCGACGCGAGGTCAGTAATAATCAACTACCTTGTTGTAGGTCATGTTAAATGGTTAACGTTACTTCATGCTCATTCATTGGTTATCAGTACGATTTGGAATGTCCAGTTAATTGCATTTCAATCCTTAAAGCTGTTGACAATTAAAACCTCTCTGTACTCTAAAGATATGGCAACAGAATTATATTATCTGTGCAATAGAAGACATAGATACATACGTTTGACAGATTGCGATTTATTTTACTAATAATCATGTGGATCATTTAGACCCACGTACACCGAACCTTTTTCAACAGATATACATGCGTAATATATATATAGCCTATACAGTATATAAGCGAATTATAGAATACGCACGAATATTAATTACACAGTTAAAGATAGGTTGCCAGGCAACGAAACATACGCCCACAGCAGCTAAATCATCCGAGCGGTCGACAAGAACTGTCGCATATTTATTCCTTTGTAGGTAATTGGGGGCCTTTACAAGACAGTTCCATACAGATCATATTATATTTTTTGTCGTTTGATCGTTCACAAGGTTCTACAAACTGAAACAAGGGCCTCAACTCTGGAAGTTGTCTACAGAAATTGTTGAAATTTGACAGGCTTTTTCGTTTTACTAATTTAAATAATGCATATAAATTTCATACAGATAGAATGATCACTTTTGTCATGCAGACATTCACATGGTTCACAAAGTAAAACAAGGGCCATAACTCTAGAAATTATTGACGGAAATTGATGAAATCCAAAAGACCTCTGTTTCGAAAATTTAAATGATGTATATAAATTTCATACATATCGGATGATAACTTTCATTAATCGAGCATTAACAATTTTAATGAACAGAAATTATTAAAACTTAACATGCTTCTTCATCTCGCTAATGTAAACTACATATATCAATTTTAAAACAATCGGATAATAACTTTTGGAGTTAGATCGTTCACAAAAAAATGTGGACGGACGGACCGTCCGACAGGCGGGCGGGCGTACAGTGGCGACGGCAATATACGTACACATTTCCATGGGGCGTATAAAAATAATATTGTAGTTTACACTTAGTCTGGTGGCAACTACAGTAACACTTCACCTTACAATCATGTGTGTAAATTAAGCATTACACCTAAATGCAGGATTTTTATAATTTACACTTTCTTACTAATTATTACCCCAAAGCCGGTATAAAAATGTATTGGAAACATTGTTGGGTTTTTTCTCCCAATTTAACTAATGTTAAGGTCAGAAAACGTGAAATTAACTATAGGCCAGGGACAGGTTGTTCAAAGCTCCGTTAAACATACATTATGCAATAGCTAAATATGTCTATTGCAGGTCTTTCTTTAGACCTGAAATGTTATCTAAATTATAAATTAGACATTAATTAATTTATCCAGACCATAATCAACTGTCGATGTCATCGCTAGCCTGCGATATTTACTGGGTTTAAACCCGATCTGCTGCTCAACGCTCATTGATGATTAAATCCAAAAATAATGGATAATCGAGACTATGGTTTTTTTTATCGTACCGACTTTAGTAATGATGATCGAGGCTAGGCCTAAAATTCAAAAGCTGTATCTCGGTTCAGAGTGGATCAATTTGACTGACATTTTCAGAAAATTCCCTTAACATTATTTAGTTTTTAACTATTATAGTGAGAACTGTCAGCTCTTTATCTAATCTTCCATAACAGAAAGAGAGAGAGAGACAAATGGGGTTTAACGTCCACTCCACACAAACTATGTCATTTCGGGACTAACATATGGTTTAATTTTAGTTCAATAATTCGCTTGCGCGTGGGGTCTTTAGCAGCGGGAGGAAACCGGTGGACCCGGAGAAAATCCACGAGCTTGGACAGGCGACCCTACTCCTTGTCACGTACAACCGGGGATTCGAAACCACGCCAGTTGATTCAATGACAGGCTTTATGACAGGCTTTATGATACAGCGCGCACGTGCTACCCATTCGGCCATCCCCCCCCCCCTCTCATAATAACTCATTAACATGGATTGATTTAACGGATCGTTATCTTTAAGGGAGAGAATTTTTCGTTATATTTAACGAAGGTGTTGGGCTTCGTTATCTGTTTAACGATGAAGTTATCTGTATTTCTGGAAATAAATAGCCCATTATCGTTACACATTATTAAAAATCGGAATAACATACCAGATGGGGTATTTTACAACTTTTAAAACAATCCAAATTTATGACAAACAGAATTTGTCCGTTTATCGAAAATACCCACATTAAATTTATCATATTGATATCAGAGTCAAGAACAGAGACAGCTATCGCCCCCTTTTTTTTTTTTTCAGTACTAGATCCGTACTGCTATCCGTGCTATACCATCAGTATTTTCTTTTTTAGTACTAGATCCATTATCGTTGATAGGCATTATGTCATCAATGTATCGAAATATATAATTTAAACTTCTAACTACTGCGAAAGCTTGGCCAGGCATGGGACAAGACTGGATCCCATTGACAATCCAATCGTTTGCTGTATTAGCTGAAGGGTCAAGCTGAAGGTATAGTTTGACAATTACAAGAGGATACGATCTATCGGAATTTTAACGTTTTTTTTTTTATGAAACTTTGGTATCTAATAAATATATGATACTGCATCTATATTAAAGGGGCATTAGGTAAGATTAGATAAAGAGCTGTCCATTCTCGCTATAATAGATAAAAACAGATAATGAAAAAAGAATATGCTGAAATATTTAGTCAAATTGCTCTACTCTGAAGCGAGATCTTGGAGATTCAATTTTAGGGTAGCCTCGAACGTCATTACTAAATTTGGGGCGATAATAAACCAAGTCTCGATTATCCATTTTTAAGTTAAATTATCCATCACAAAATGTATTCAAATCCACTAAATATCACAGGCTAACGATGGCATCGAGAGCTGATTATGGTCTGAATAAGTTAATTAATGTCTAATTAATAATTTAGATAACATTTCAGGCCTAAAGAAAGACCTGCAATAAGCAGATTTAGCTCTTGCATAATGCATGTTTAACATTGTTGCTGCTATTAAAAGTATATTGATTCTGTAAAATGTCTAGTTTCGTTAAATCCATTATGGATTTATATGTCAGTTTGAGTACTGGGCCAACTTGAGTCAGAATAATTAGCCTTATGGACAGGGTTTAAGACGAAATGGCAAGTCATTTGGTGTGCGTGGTGACCATCTTCGGTTTTGTTTTGTATAATCGACTTGATTTTCCATTTTAATCGATTACAGCACCACAATATTAGCTTTCATTTAGTTTGTTAGTATAAATAATATCCTGTAAGAGGCAATTTCTTTCGCTGTGGCTTTTTCAAAGAGTGTGTATAGTTTGTCGGGTTAGTTACGCAGGCTGTACATAAAAGTTTATAAGTCGCATGGCATACACATCATTCAAAATTGTTCCTGGGTCCTTTGAAATTCCTGTTTTTGTTTTTAAAATAAAAGTCACGTTTCCTTTTACATTTTTTAGTCTACATTCTTTTAAGAATCTCTTTTATATTGCGGCAGGGTCAATTTAGGGAGATGGCCTTAACCAGGTAGTTTTTGATGCCACCATTTGGAAACAATGTTATTGGTTCCTTGGGGTTTGGATTGCCGAATGGTTAACATGTGCGCGCTGTGTCATAAGGTCTGTCATTGAGTCAACTGGCGTGGTTTCGATTGCCCGGTTGTACGTGACAAGGAGTAAGGTCGCCTGCCCAACTGCTAAAGACCCCTACCCCCCCCCCCCCATTGGTTACATGAAAAAAGACCTCACGAAATTTAATAGTTCATAAATCAACAAATTCATTTCCATTTAGTTTCAAGTCGTTTCTGACGAGTGTCTTAATATCAGTCACGACAACTAATGGACTTGATATTATAAGATTCTGATAAAATTACGGCCAAACTCTATAGATAATCTGTTATCTTTGGTACTTTACGTTTACCATCTGCACTGTATTGTCCACGGGTTCAATATTAACAGATTTGATTTATTGGTGCAGTTTACTCATGAAACGCCACGGTCTTGACTGTTGTAGTCCGGTTTCCATGACGTGTCAAAGCGTCTTGTGTCAAAATATCATATAAATCATTGATCGCAGATTTGACCTCGCCGAATTTCTTCTTGTGTATTGTTTAAATTCTATACACTATTTACATTTCCCCGTTCGTGCTTTAATAGGTCTACGTATTATCGCTGTGGACAGTTGGCTAGTATCTTCTTTTGAACATTAAAACGCGTGACACATGAAAATGAAGGATGTTTACCCTTGTTCAAATACTCCAGAAAGCTGAATGTGGAAGTGTACATTTTCAAATTTTATATGTTTTCTTTTTTGCGCGTAGAGGAAAAATAGGTAAAATTTGGAAAAAAGGAAAAATGTCAAACTAAAGTGAAATGCCTTTACACTTTAGTAGGGTATCATTTTCCTATTGCTTATGTTTATTCATTAGTCGTGTGGCTTATTTTAAGAACCCCATAAACAATGACCCAAAACAAAATGTAAATAAATTTATGAATAAGACTTAGAAATATTCGCCCTTTAAATTCATGTACCTTACATAATCCAATGTTAAGTTAACACGAATAAATGTAGCTTCTTTTTCATGTAACCAATAACATTGCTTCCAAATGGTGGCATCAAAAACTACTAGATAATCTCCCTAAGGCCCGTTTTCCATGTACGCGTTTTCGCCAGCGACAAAGACGGTCTCGTGCAATTGCAATAGGACCGTTTCCGTGTAACCGGTGAAAACGCGTACATGGAAAACGGAAACACAAAAGAGACCTTTGATAATTAAATTTTACAGTCGGGGAAGAAAAATAAGGCGCTAAACCCCATTTCATTTCCATATGAAAAGAAATGAGGTTTAACTTTTCGTCAACAGACTGGGATAATAAAGACGCACATACACCATATAGTGCGCTATGAGCGCTCCATTCTGAAGTGCGTCACATGATCGTTAATGAGCGATTCTCACTGGTTGCGTACTATGAATGCCGAATTGATGAGTGAATCAAGCTAGGTAGGCGTGACGGGGCGGGGAAGAGGGAGGGGTGAAGGGGGGGGGGGAGTTGCTTGACGCTCTACCTTATTATGAATCAGACCTCTCTAGATCGGAGCTACAAGAAGGTGGAAACGCATGCTGTGATTGCATGCCATCACCCAACGGTCTTAATTAGACTTTATTTAACTCAATATTTTCCATGAAATTTAAAATTAAACACACGAATTAGAATTTAATATTGGTCCAATTCAATCGATATTGATGTTGTTATGTTGCCGTGAAAATGTGCGATTTTAATATCCAATATTTAAGACACAGTGCACATTTTATAATTAGTACACAAGTCGTGTATTCTATGGTGCAATATGTAGAGAATAAAGCAGGGACGGATTAAGGAATCGGTCAAGGGAGGCAACTCATTCTGAAGGGGCCCAAGCGACGTAGATGAGATTTAGAACACTTTCCCGTGGGTTTAGATACAGACTGAAACCGATGAAAGCAAATGTTTGAAGTTTAATTGTTCTTAGCCTTGTAAAAATTAAAATTTTTGAAAAATTTACTGGTGGACTCTTAGTTGAACGCAGGTGATTCGCGATTCACACTAGAGCAAAAACAGAACGCTCTTCGTTACATTTTGGTCACCTCGATAGCTAACAATAAGTTCATGAGGATGGTACCATACCTAAGCAAACACCCATATGACAAACCCGCGTACAAGATACACAATAAATAATTATACGGACATTGAAAGTAATAACCAACAAAACGTGCATATAATATTAACTAGTTTTCTTTCAGATATATTTTTGGAGATTTACTTTATTTTCGGGTCGGAGGCTGGCGCCTCCACTATAATCCGCTACTGCCTACCAGAATAATACCAACAAAGTAATTAGTACTTTAAGTAATAATAATTTAAAAACGTGTAGAATGGACGAGCAGGCACAAACAATCCAACTCAGCTACCCGGGGCAAAAGGGCTGTTGAGAAACTGTTCTGAGTGACGCACCTATATACGAGAAACATTATATGACTCCGAAAACCCGGGTTCAGGGACCGGAATCTAGGGATCCCGAACGTGGTCCGGGTTTCTCGGGTTTCTAGGGAACGGGAATCCCGACATAAAACCATAAAACATACATATATAAAAAGTATATCTAGACAAGACAGTATAAAATATGCGCTAATCACAATGAAGCTCGTACCTTTAGTACTCGCAAAAACCTAGTTTTTTTTCCCTAAAACATCTTTATTTTGAATATCTAACACCTAAGAATAGCTTTAACTATAACCTTTTATTATATATATATATATATATATATATATATATTACCTTGTATCTACTGGTAACTTAATATGTTGGCCAGACCAGTAAATCTTGTAAAATAGGATTTAACAACTGGAAATACGAATTACTATAAACTATTCTAATAACTAAATGAATGCATTCTCCCTCAATATTATCATGTTATACACCATTTCATCAATTTTACAACAAACACATAAGAATAAATCTGACGCATTATACAAAATCATTTTACAGATAAAGACATACAAGATATTGGATAGAATAGAATACCATTCCTAAAATTTAACCCACAGTCGTCTCCAAACTTTCACCTATGGTTAAAAATAAAATGTTAAACTACAACAAAACTCTAGAAAATTTAAGCGTACAATAGCTTGTTGACAATTACATTACTAATTCTTGCCAATGCTACAAGTCTCCTTTCAAAGAAAAACAGCATAACCAAATAATACCAGGAAAATTTAATGTTACTGAAAATAAAATTCTTAAAACCTTTTCGCTTTGGGCTACAATTTCGAGAACAACCAAGCAAGATGAAATTCAAGAACCTGCTCAGTAATCTTAAACGTTAAATGTCATATAAATTTCATATACCATTAAAGAAAGGAAAATCTAGGTATTTTGCCCAATAGAGTCAATTACATTTTTTAAAAAAGCCGAAAGGGCCACCACACTAAGTCCTAAAAATTACACCTGCATCTGAATGTTTAACCATGTCGTCTTAACGCCTGTCGATAACACTGCATTTAGCCCACCTTCGAAATATTTCTCACTTAAGTTGGATTTGAGTCTAGTACTCAAAATGACACTTATAAATTCATAACGGATTTATCGAAACTAGACATTATACAAAAATAAACGAATAATGCTCAATCAATAGAAACGTTTTGCTTTCCTGCTTTATTATATGTACTATGCTTCAACATCCCGATCTCAAAGATTATCTAGATTGGTTTGTTGATAAAGACTTAAATGGTACATTTGGGAAAGGCATAAACTTGATGACTAGTTTACTCATAAGAGGCTAAACCATTACTTTCCAAAACTTAAGGCATTTTCTTATTGATAACGCCATATTTGAGGTTAGAGAATGACTTGCCAATGGCAACTGATCCTGTCCCATTCATGGTCAGTGCACATTGGTATAAATATGACTTCTGCTTTCAGGAACACAAATTAAAAACAGTAATTATAAAGTAACTTACAGTTTATTAAATTTTACCTTTCTCTAAATTGATATCGTTTGCACCTCCAACAAATATAAATAAATTTGAAATCTATCTGTTACTCCAGAATAAGATCTCTTTAGTAATGCATTTTTACTATTTCAATACACTTGCATATTTTCTTAACACTTATAATGTTTTCGAGGGCTTAGATGGATCAGTGAGTAAGGCGCTTGTCTGGGTGTCTTCGGGATTTACACTTGCCAGTGGTGGCAAGACAGATGGGCGTGCACGTAAAAGAAAATCTTACAGTTGGAAGTCAAAATAAGAGTAGGCCGCACCGCCGCTGTCCAGACAAAATTTATCTCATAGTACACTGCCTGGCGTATTCCCCTTCTTCGCTAGCCCGGATGGAGCAGAAAAGTCTGACCTTAAATCCAATTTCATTTCATTTTATAATTTTTAAACCCTCATGATTCTTTTGACTGTGTTTTTTGCCTCACTTTTCATCGCACGGAGAGCTACAGTGGCCCAGTTAATACGGCGCTTTGCTTCGAAATGTTCACATTGGTTTCCTGGTAAGAAACATCGTGTATGTGTTCGGATGAGATGAAAATCCGACATCCTGTTTGAATATTGATATTAAGTACTCCGCCACATTGCAGAGTTACGCCCCGTTTTCCGAAAAACTTGTGAACGCAATAATATAGACTACCGTTTTTAATTGGGTGTGAAGCACTGGGTTCTCTATTTAACAACACAAACTTGTGTTGAAGCAACATAATCTTGTGTTGAAACAACACAAACTTGTGTTAAATGTTGAAACAACACAAAACTTGTGTTCAATTTGTTTTTACCGAAACGAAAAATTTGAGTTACAAATATATTGTATTACAAAATACAAAAATCACAATCCTGATATTCTTGTTTTCTAAAAAATACTTTTTTCACAACATCACTTTTTGGTTTGACTCTAACAATGTCACCGGGCTATGTAATTAATTGATACTAATCCTGGAAGGAATTACCACACCGCTTAAAGGAGCTAAGTCGCTAACATTTGGGACCTAGAAATTGGCACATGTGGGTCGCAACTCATATAATACTGTAATATGAATGTATATAAACTGATATACATTCAATGGTTTCCGTTTTTACTCTGATTTCAAATCAGTTATATATTAAAATCAAATTATTACAGCTAACAAAGTAGCATAATAAATGTTACCTTAGAAATCGACTTAGCACATAATATATAGTAACACATTAAGTGTTAAAAATATAAAACAAAAAGACAAGATTTGATAAGTTTACACAAGTTTTTGTTGATGCAATACAAACAACACAAACTTGTGTTTATATATTCGAAACCAACACAAGCTTGTGTATAATAAATTTAATAGAAATGTTTTTTAAAAAAATATTAAAATCAAATTATTACAGCTAACAAAGTAGCATAATAAATGTTATCTTAGAAATCGACTTAGCACATAATATTTAGTAACACATTTAGTGTTATTAATATAAAATAAAAAGACAAGATTTGATAATAACACAACTTTATGGATTTACTACTTCTTGGTTTATTACATGCAACGTTTCAATACTCTTACAGGTATCTTTATCAAGCAATGATCAATAATGAATAACAATCTACATTTATAGTACATTCATGAGTAAGACAATAATTAATCAATTAATTAACATCAATTAATGGTTATAACAACAACATTTCCCTTTGAAAATGACTTCACAATCTCTCCTATTAACAGATAACACGGGGACTGAAGCCACCACCAAGGCTTAATGGTCATACTTTCAATACCCCTTTAACACTATCAAAACATAATAAATTATTAGTGTCTTTGAGTATGTCTTCAAATCATAAGGTAATTTAACTAATATGTATAAGCATAATCAATAAGGGTGATTACTCTCTCCTCCTTCCTTATAATCATAATCTAAAAACTCAAACCATTTCCCTATGTATAAACTACAATAACGACCTATGTTTAATCATTTAGCATTTTCTGAACCATGTAACTATTAATTCATGAAATATATTGTTAACTATTAGTTATTAGTAAGGGTGGGTCCCACTCTTCCTCCATTACATTAATAAGTCATTCCATACATTTGATATTGCTCGACCATTATCTTTATTCATTTTAGGTTTATGTCTTCGGATTTCTAAGGCTTCCCACAAGACTCTCCTTTTCCATACTTTAATGTTCTTTGTCAGCACATTGGTGTTATCCCATTCTATGGTATGGGTAGGATTTTCTATGATGTGTTCGGCTACTGCAGATTTATTGGGTTCCAAACGTCTAGTTGCTGCTTTATGTTCTTTAAGTCTCACTGATAACGGGCGGCACGTTTCCCCTATGTACATGGATTTGCAACTGCATAGGATCTGGTACACTATGCCTTTCGGGTCCACATTTGGTATTGTTGTTCTCCCATTGGCGTTGATCAGTGATTTTAATGGTACTCCTCCACTAAATGTTACATCTATTTGCAATCTGGTTAGTAATCTTTTAATCTTATGACTTGTTGGGCCTATGAATGGAATGTTGATATGGATAGGAGGTTTTTCTTTACCGGTCACGTCAGGGGCTTTATTCAGTTTTTCAGTTGTACTGCTAATAACTTTTTTCACAAATTCTAATGGGTAGTTGTTGTATTGGGTTAGGGTTTCAGTGATGTGTTTTATTTCTTCTTCAATTTTATCATCGGTGCAAATATTGTGAGCTCTTCTGGTCAGTATTGCCACTATTCCCGCCTTGGTTGTTGTTGGGTGGGCAGATGCGAAGTTAATATATTGATCAGTATGCGTCGGTTTTCTATACACTCTTGTCGTTACTTTATCATCATTTCTGTCAATTAAGATATCTAAAAACGTTAGCTGTTTATTATTTTCTTCTTCAACTGTAAATTGTATTCTTGGATGTATGGAGTTGAGGTGGTGGAGTAGTAGTTGGAGAGATTGTGAAGTCATTTTCAAAGGGAAATGTTGTTGTTATAACCATTAATTGATGTTATGTTTTTATTGTCTTACTCATGAATGTACCATAAATGTAGATTGTTATTCATTATTGATCATTGCTTGATAAAGATACCTGTAAGAGTATTGAAACGTTGCATGTAATAAACCAAGAAGTAGTAAATCCATAAAGTTGTGTTATTATGAATATTATACCTCTACTTCTAAATGTCATTTAAGGATATTAAGGATAAGATTTGATAAGTAACTGTTTACACAAGTTTTTGTTGATGCAATACAAACAACACAAACTTGTGTTAATATATTAGAAACCAACACAAACTGATGGATTAGAAAACAACTCAAGCTTGTGTATAATAAATTTAACGCAAGAGTTTTTTTTCAGTGGCACTTATTTCTCGTGCAGCATGCAGGAGTCTAAGCAATTTATCTGGGGGTCAAGTAATTGCCAACTTTTTTTTCAAGATTTTTATATGGATCTTTATTAATTACCTTGAGATTGATATCAACGTCTGTGATGGTGTGGCTTTTAGTAACTTACTGAACTGAAATGATCCCGCCATATGGGGGGGGGGGCGAATGGTTAGCTCGTGCGCGCTGTATCACAAGGCCTGTCAATGAGTCAACAGGCGCGGTTTCGAATCCCGGGTTGTACGTGACAAGGAGTAGGGTCGCCTGTCCAACCTCGTGGGTTTTCTCCGGGTCCTCTGGTTTCCTCCCACTGCTAAAGACCCCTACACGCAAGCGAATTATTGAACCATATGTTAGTCCCGAAATGACCTAGTTTGTGTCGAGTGGACGTTAAACCCCATTCTCTCTCTCTCCCGCCATATATCGTGCTGTTCGTCTTGTTAGGATTATCCCTCCTTGTGAGTACTTCTACCCCGACAACTGTCTCGAGATCATTTTCCCCTTCAAATCCCTGTACCTTTCTTGCTATCATGTCTAGCACTTTTCGTGCTTACCTTGTTTTTATGGAGGTACTGTGGTTTAACTTTGGCATATATGTTCCCTATCACCAGTGTAATATGTGGTGTCTTGATGTATTATTATGTAATGGTGTAAGGGAGGTAACTACAATTATTATTAGTGACTGTATACCGGTTGTGACGTAATGAGGATAGTATGATGGCTCCAACATGTATGAATGTTATACGGCGAAGAATAAACATAATCTGTATTAATGTCGTCTGTATTTTACTCATCCATACCATATTTGGCGACGAGGAGAAACTAAATAATCAACTTAATGGCTGAGAATGAAAATCTTCCCGTTCCAGCGGCAATTCCAGCCCAATTTTCATCGATTTCACAGCCTCCAGCTTTTCAAGCCAATCCCGGCAATTTGGTTATGCCTTGGGTACAGTGGGAAAGATTGTTTTCAAATTACATGGTAGCCTTCGGATCCGATACCCTAAATTCTGAACGTAAGCAAACAATTTTATTACATTCTATTGGTGCCGAAGCTCAGAGAATACTTTACACCTTGCCAGATTTTCCAGGCGACCATCAAAGTTTTAATGCAGACGTCTACATACATAGCCTCAACAAATTACGTCATTATTTCCGACCTAGAATCAACATTGTAGCTGAACGTTATCGTTTCCGCAACCGAGCTCAACTGCCCGGTGAGTCCGTTCTTGCATATGTTGCTACACTTCGTGACCTTTCATCCAACTGCTTATTTGGTGCACAGTGTGATGAAAACATACGAGACCAGTTAGTAGAGAAAACAAATTCCTCACGTATCCGTGAACGTCTACTCATGGAGTTTGATGTTCCGCTTCCAAGGGCGATAGAACTAGCTACACAAGTTGAGACAGCGGTGCGTGAAGCTAAATCTTTTAATCGTTCAACTCAACGATACATTCCACAGTTTCAACCAAATTGTGCCAAGATAGATAGGAGAGTCAAGAAATCTACAGAATTTCAACATAAATCTAGACAGCTTCCATCGGCTCCTGTTCAATACACTCCACATAGTAAATCCGAATCTTCAAGTACTTTTTGTTATCGCTGTGGTTCCCCACAACACCTTGCAAATTACCCAAAGTGTCAAGGCAAGACTGCTACTTGTCAACGGTGTGATCGAAAAGGACATTACGCCAACGTATGTAAACATCCCCGTGTCAACATGATACAGATTGATGACCCTACCGTTTCATCTACTACTGAAGATGGAATTCAGGTTCTGTCTACTGATTCCAATAGCTCCGAGAAACGCAGTGTTGAGTGTACAGTATTTATCAACTCAATTCCTCATCAAATGACCGTAGACACTGCTTCCGATGTTTCTATAATGAATTTGAATACGTTTGACAAGTCTTATATTAGACAATCTATTGAATCTTGTGCTGCAACCTCTATTAGAAGTTACACTTCACATTCCATTAAAATTCTTGGTATTTTTCGCACAATTATAGAATATAATAGTAAAAGTTCAGAATGTTTATTTTATATTGTCGAGAATGGTACAAATTTGCTAGGCAAAGATATTATCCAAGCTTTAGGTATTAATATTGATGGTTCTACGTTAACATGTAATTGTACTACCCAGTCTTCTAAAAGTCCAAATACTGTTATTGACATGAGTACAGTTATAACAGATGTTATTCCTATCGAAGATAAGCGTAACGTGGTTGACAATTGTAATGTTTTTGAAAATTGTACATCTACTGATCCAAATGTTATTGATTTTCCCGAATTGTTTAGTAATAACTTGGGTAATGTTAAAGATTTTGTACATAAGGTTAAGGTTAAACCTGATGTTAAACCTGTTCAGCAAAAGCTACGTCGCTTGCCATTTGCTGTTCGTGAAGCTGTTTCGCAACGTCTTCGTGAACTAGAACGTGCCGATATTATTGAACGTATCGACGCATCTGAATGGATTTCGCCCATTGTAGTCGCCAATCGTAAATCAGGTGACATTCGCGTTTTTGTTGACCTACGGAAACCAAACGAATCTATCGTTGTCGATAAGCATCCACTTCCCAACATTGACGAAATTATAAGCGAAATGCATGGTGCTACGGTGTTTTCGCGCATTGATCTAAAGTGCCTATCATCAGTTAAGTTTACATGAAGATAGTCGTGATTTAACCGCCTTTATAACACATGACGGTTTATTTCGTTTCAAACGAATATGTTTTGGTTTGGCGTCCGCGCCCCCTTATTTTCAGAAAACGATGTCATTGATTGTACGTGATTTAAAGGAAGTAATTTCTTTCATCGATGATATCATTGTATTCGGTCGCACACAAGCCGAACGCGATACTAGTCTCCGCAAAGTTTTAACTAAACTCCGAAATTCAGGAATTACGTTAAACTATAAATGCCAATTTAACGTTTCTAAATTACATGTTCTTGGATACGTCATTGATGCCCAGGGTATTCGTCCTAACCCTGAACTTGTTCAAGCCATTCGCGATGCACCGGTTCCTACTTCATCCGAACAATGCCGTTCATTTCTCGGTTTAGCCGGATATTATTCCAAATTCGTAAAAAATTTCGCCATGGTTATTCAACCAGTACGCGCAGTTATGCAACTTGATAAATTTACTTGGACTACCGAAGCTCATCGTGCATTTACAGATGTCAAAAATCAGATTATCTCGAGTCCAGTATTGGCCTTATTTGATCCATTACTTCCAGTCGTCGTTACAACTGACGCTAGTGCCTATGGTTTAGGTGCTGTACTTACACAGTACAGGCATACTTCAGAGTTTTTAGTAGCTTGCGCGTCACGTAGTCTAACTTCCGCTGAGAAAAATTATTCTGTCGGTGAACGTGAAGCATTAGCTTGCGTGTGGGCCGTCGAAAAGTGGCATACCTACCTTTGGGGTAGAAAATTTGTTTTGCGTACTGACCCTAGTGCGCTTACTACTTTGTTAACGACAATGGGGCATGGTCATAAACCAATGCGTATTGCTCGTTGGAATACTCGCTTACTACATTATGATTATACCGTTGAATTCAAACCTGGTTCACAAAATAAAGTTGCTGACGCCTTGAGTCGATTACCGCTTCCTACTACTACACCGGCAATTATTGAAGATTGTGACGCAGTTTGTCAAATCCAACTTACGGATATTGATACCGTTATAAAATCGGACGAAATCATTCAAGCTACCTGTGATGATGTTACTTGTACACAACTAATGTCATATATTCACAATGGTTGGCCGCATGCTGCGAATGATTGCGAAAATACAACGCGTCCTTATTTCCGAATTCGAGATGAATTATCGGTTCATAATGAATTGGTATTTCGTGGTACACGTGTCGTCGTCGTTCCAGATGCTCTTCAAAATCGCTTGGTTCATTTGGCGCATACCGATCATCAAGGAATTGTTAAAACCAAACAAAGACTCCGCGATTTGTATTGGTGGCCTAAAATGGATACTCATGTCCAAGAAACTACCAAAAGTTGTCAAACTTGACAATTTAATGACAAGTCCGCTAAAACGCGTTCTTCACCTATGATACCGGTTCGCATTCCAGACAAACCCTGGTCCAAACTTGGGTTAGATTTCGTTGGACCTGATTATTCCGCGTCTGCTCATGAACGATATGTTATTGCATTAATTGACTATCGTAGTAAGTGGCCCGAATTAGCTTTTACTTCAAATATCTCTACATCTACTACTATTGATTTTCTTATTCGTATTTTTAGTCGTGAGGGTTATCCTGACGAAATTGTTACAGACAATGGTCCTCAGTTTACCTCCCACGAATTTAAAGAATTCGTAAGAAAGAGAGGTATTATTCACCGTTTTTCTTCCGTTTATTATCCGGAAGGAAATTCTGAAATTGAACGTTTTAATCGAATTCTTTCTGAAGTTATTCAGGCAGCTCGTTTTGAACATAAGAATATTAGTATTGCTGTTACAGAATTCTTGGGTACCTATCGTTCCAGTCGTCACTGTACTACTGGTGAATCTCCATCTATTGTATTGCATGGTAGACATATGAGAACTTTATTAGATATTCCATTTGTTACACAACCTCCTACTCCTTTGTCTGATTATGAAATTAATAATAGAGTTAGTCATAAGCAAAACCTAAGAAAGACTTACACTGATAAACGTAAAGGTGTTCTTACAAGAAATTTCAAAATAGGTGACATTGTTCGCATAAAGAAACCTTGGTATGTTCCAAAAGGTCATTCTAAATATACAGATCCAGTTCGTATCCGATCTAGGATAGGTTCTTACACATATATTTTAGATAATGGTCAAAAATGGAATGTTAAATATATATCACCTTTCTATGGGAATTATTTTGAAACAGAGGGGGGAAATGGTGTTGATATGTATTTTGATACACCTAATAATGCTATTAATAGAAATAATGTTAATCCGAATAATGTACCATTTGTTCCACGCAATGTTCCAAACGATTCATTTGTTAATAACCCATCAAGAGTTAGATCTAGTACAAGAGTAAGATCAAATCCTGTTTGGTTTAAGGATTATGTTGTTCATAAGAAATAGTACACTGTCTTATTTGCATGTCGGAGAAAAAAGCATTTCTTCAGGAGAGGGGAAATGTGGTGTCTTGATGTATTATTATTATGTAATGGTGTAAGGGAGGTAACTACAATTATTATTAGTGACTGTATACCGGTTGTGACGTAATGAGGATAGTATGATGGCTCCAACATGTATGAATGTTATACGTCGAAGAATAAACATAATCTGTATTACTCATCCATACTATATAATATCTGCCCTTGGTACCCTATGAGACATCCCTTACTAACTGGTTCCAGCTTTCATATAACCGTTAGTCCAACACAAGTTCTGTGACGATCACCAATCTGTGAAGGAAGGGGGTCTTGGAGAAAACCCTAATACTAGATTAGTTTTCTGCTGGTCCACCCAAAAGAAATTTCTTCTGTCCAACTTTCTGTGCCGATAAGTTATACGTGGTATAACCAGCACCCTGTTGTTAGTATTACATGCTTCCACCTCCCGCGATAAGGATTTAGTGTTTTCGCCTCTGTTTATGGATATGTAAGTATGGGTTGGTATTTATTTTAAAACGTATCACAGGTTTTCAGATTGTTCGAGACAAGAATAATTTGCTGAAAGAGACTTTCCCACAGAATTGTATTCATTAAAATATATCTGTGATTTCTCCTCTAAAGTAAAAAGGCCTGTTCAGATAAACAAATAGTGGACTTCATTGCCAATTTACAATTTCTATTTTCTCTTGGCATATTTTTCCAGTGAGCAGTTTCTATGTATTATTATCTTCGGTTTTTATTCAAATCACTAAAATAATCATAAAGTTACTATAGTGGTATTTCAGTTTCGACCTTGCTTTTACTATTTTTATTAAGAATTTTGCAATATTTTTTTGGGATCTGATATTTCGGAACTTTCTTTGCATGTCCACCTTGTGAAGATTTTTCTTTTAATGGATTCTTTTAATGAAAGCAAGACGGAACTTTTATTGCATATCTACCCTGTGGGGATTTTTCTTTTAATGTATTCTTTGTATAGGTTGTGCAAAAAAGCAAGACGTTAAAATCCCTTTTTTCATTATTTTTTATATAGGCGTTTCGCTTTTCCATAACTCTGCGCTCAAACTGGCATTCTTGATTAAACTATGGTTATCTATTCTTAAAAACCCTTTTAATTTGACGAATCAGAGATCAAATTATCTACAATATCAATATTTACATTATCAAGATTCATATTTCGTAATATATATTACGTATTTATTTTAATCTGATTAGATTTTCAACAAAATGTCACAATTTAGATACGGGTTAAATAACATAGCAGCCTCGTACACTTCGTGTGTGGTCAATCAGCCATCTTCTCGTTGGAGAAATTTATATCTTGAAACAAATGGAGTTGTTACATTAAAAACAAAAATGAATTAAATGTCGATTTAGGCATCTTTTTCTCAGTTATCACAAAAGTGAAATTTGCGTTACCTTTCCCTTTAAACACAATCTTCTGAATTTTTGTTTCATATTATTCCTTTATCTTTATGGACCTTTCGGTGAATGTTAATTCTTCGTTGGCGGCTCAATTAGAAAGAACAGTTACGAGTAGGTGTATATTTGCATAGTTCGTAACCCTACGACAGCCACGCCCTTAAACTATCGAGTACTACTATGCGACAGAAATGATGCCTTTGTGTCAATGATACGGTTGTCAAAGACAATAATGTCATCATCATATTTTCATGCCGTGACGTAGGTTTGACTTTCAATTGAATTTTTAAACATTTACTTATGTTCATTTTGCATTAAGAATATTTTCCCTTATAATCGACATGTGTAGTCTGTATTTATTTTATCATTTCGTACTAAGATTCCTAATTTCCTAGTTCAATAATTTTATTTTACTATTCAACAATGACATCATCTTTATAGTTTTGATACGGCACTATACAAAAGAAAAGCAATAAATTAATACAAATTCTAAATAATACTTAGATATGTGTTAGGCTAATTGTTGTTTTATAATTATAACTTCAGTAAAATTGTAAACTTTCACATAGGAAAATATCTCGAAATGTCACCATTTTGTACAAACCACGTATGAATCAAAAGAGTAGCTGTGTCCATCGTGATCTGTGTAAACAAAGTCATCGTCATGGTGAAGGGCGACATAGACTTTTTTTCCTTCAAAAGTTCAAACTTTGATTTAAGCGATAAAAAAAATAATATCAGAATATTATTGTAATTCAACTTCGTGTTTATAGCGTACCATTGTTCCTGGTATGTCGTAATATCCCCAAATAATTACATATAATTATAGTAGTGGTCAAAAAGATGAAATATTTAATATATTATCCTAGACTCCAGACTCGTTTGTAACAATAAAACATGCCCAGTATATAAAAATAAGTACAAGCTGAAAAGATCATAAAACGCACCTGTAACAAAAAGGTCAAGGCGTAGACAACGATGACCCAGTATTTCGTAAAAGTAAAGACAAGAAATGAATAAACAAAGGAAGTCTCTGTAATAATATCTTTTGATTCAAGTCCTTTAAAAAGGAAAGTTTGTAACTGGTCAGAAGTCATGAAAATTAAATAAGAATTAAGCGAATTTACAATCCTTGGTAGTCTTAGATGATAACATCCCTTGAGTCAATATTTAACTAAGTATAGAAACATTCTGTCTTTCTTTAATATCATTCTCATGGCGTCAAGTTATTTACTGGGGCATGAGACGGTTATTTAAAACGCAACACGGGAATATTTGTAATGCTCAACAAATGTACATCATATGATAAAAACGGTTATTGGCAACCGCCACGATTCTTTAAGTTAGCCAGTGATCAAGAGAACAGGTGTAAGCCACGAATTAAAATACTAACAGTCCACTTTAATTATAATAACGTGGAACACATTAAATACTGGTCACTGGTGTAAAATTGTATTCTATTTATAAAATCTTTCGAAAGAGAAAACAACAAGTGGTGTTTATTTCGAATAAGTATAAGGTCGATTAAATACAATATAAAATTATTACAAATATTTGTCATCAGGTGTTCTAGAAAGATAAAGGCTATCATGCTTCGTGCACGATGCCCTCAATCCTTGCATATTAACGGAGTGATAATTTGGACCGGTATCTTAGAAGTCGAAGTTATCGGGACACCAGTAGTTACAAGACTAGTATTAAATACAATAGTAAAATTAATGTTTGCAAGCAGTCGGTCCTCAAATGAGAAAAAATGAGGACGCTATACTCCGTGCCTTAAACATTGGTCAAATGAGCGATAGTTTGGTTAATTCCGGCCTACTGTTTTTAGAACACATGACACCCCTTCACATAGCTAAGATTTTTAATTCCGGCCTACTCTTTTTAGAACACAGGACACCCTTTCACACAGCTAAGATTTTTATTTGGTCGTTCGCTTGGATTACCAAAAACGTATACTGGGAGATACTAGTAAATTTTGCCTACTCGGGTTTATATGAAATAATATAATAATACACCCGAAACATCGTACGTAACTAACGTACGAAAATTAAATGGTAGCTGGCTTTTTTTTCGCACGTATACAGTGAATGGCCATTTTGCTCAGTAATCCCAGCCAGAATTTGGCTATTTTTTTAAAATTGCGTTAAAGTTTTAAATTTGTGTTTAGAACTGAAATAAATTAACTTTTAGTCAATCCCCACGCTAAAAACACTAACAGATTTGATTGAAATAGACACGACCGAAGCACAAAATAGTGCCAATATGCCGACGTCAAATCTAGAGTTGTAGATGATGTTATTTTCGTGAAAAATCATTGGAAGAAGCGATAAGACGTTCTGTACGGATTATACAGTCCTAAAGGCTGCAAGAAGGCTATTGTTTACAATTTAACATTGTGTCTTGTACTGTTGATAATGATCATAATGATGGTGTTTACTTGTTTGTTGATGTGACCTCATGACCCGTGACGTTTAGATAACGTCATATGGATATCATGGTTATTCACTGTGTCAGAGTCACTTCTCTGCAGGTAGGGTGAGTCTGTCGTTCAGATTGCCGAAACATATCTGCAGTTCAATTAGCCTGTGGATTTTCTGATTTCTTTGTAAACAAAATAACTAAGATTCGAAAAGATCTTCTACCATCCCAACTCGCGCCAATGAATAATGGAGTCCACACAAGTTTCACTTCATAAATTTGAACTCGTTAAAGAAGATGGTGTTTCAGCGATCATAAAATCGCCCCCTTTAAAGTCATGCCCGCTAGATCCTATTTCTACATGACTCCTAAAACAATGTCTTGCTGAAGTAGTGCCTATCATTACTGACATTATTAATCCATCTTTAAAAAAACATCTGATGTGCCTGAAAGTTTTAAAGTTGCTCAAGTATTTCCAGCTATTAAAAAATGAAACCTAAATCCTGATTATACCAGAATTCAGATTTTGGTATTGCTGACTCAATCCTCGAACTGATCAGATCATATCTTAGACATAGAGAATAATATATTATTATTGGAAACAAGAAATCTAAAAACTGAAATAGGGAGTCCAACAGGGATCAGTATCTTTTCAGCCTCTACATCGTCTCTTGGCACATTTGTAAAGAAATATGGTTTGTCATTCTATTTAACGCGCATCAAATGGGGATTTTAACTCACTAAATATAATCTTGAAAATTGTATTGCTGATATTAGATGCTGAATGTCACAAAAATGTTTAAAATTGAACGATGGAAAAACCGAATATCTTATTATTGGCTCGCAAACTCGATTACGTTAAATAAATGAAAACAATTCTACTGAAATTAATTATTATTTGATATATTGCCCCTGCCACGCAATCGTTCATTGAGAGTGTTTTATAAACTATTTGACTGAAATAGTTTAACCTGATTGTAAAGATGAACCCTATCGGGTCTTGCGTTAGTTAATCGCCGAGTGATCGCCCGTCACGGGATTAACATTCTACGAATCAGTTTTGTACAGATAGGTTTTCAAAAATTCTTGAATTGTTCGAGCAGTCAAAAGTTTGAGTCGCTTAGTCAATTATGACAACGGTTTAACTCATAATACTGCAGTCTCATAATGGAATGAAGTATTTTACAAACAAATGATAATTTTATGTTCAGGTGCGAGTGGCATATTCTCTTACTTGACTTGTAATATCTGGAACCAGCGGTTGCCAGGCAGGATACGCCCACATTTTGCAAGAGATGGATAGAGAACAAGCTAAAAACAAACGCGATTTTTTGTACGATCAGGGGCAGTACTCCAGAAAGTTTTGGTCTGAAATGTGCAAATATCAAAAGGGACTGAGATCTTTGGGATATAAAGATATGTTTTAAGTTTCATCAAAATCGGGTAAAAATAGTGACCTCTAGAGGGTCCACAACCTTCGTATTACACACTTCTACACAATTTGCGTACAAAGAGCGGCCATTTTGTCGGGCAGTTTCATTTCGATTTTCCCGAAATACGAATTCAACCTTCATTATGGTGGAATGGTGATGTATTTAAACGGTTTTTAAAATCGAAAAAAAATTGTGACCTCAAGAGAATCCGCAAGCTAAAAATGCGATTTTTCGAACAATCAGGGGCCATAATCCAGGAAGTTAAGTTCGGGTATCCGCGATTATCAAAAGGAATCAAGATCTTAGTGTGTAATGGTGATATATTCACACGTTTTTTTTTAAATCGGATACAAATTGTGATCTCTACAGAGACCACAAGCTGAAAACGTGATTTTTTGTTCAATCAAGGGCCATAATTCAGGAAGTTACAATCCGTTATGCGCGAATATCGAAAGGAACCAATAATTTTGGGTTATAAACATGTGTTTCAAGTTTCATCGAAATCGCATCAAAACTGTGACCTCTAAAGGGTCCACAACCTTGATTTACCAGATGTTTACACTATTTGCGTACGAGGGGCGGCCATATTGTCCGGCAGTTTTGGCCCGATTTTAACGAAATTCGAACTCAACAAACATTACGATGTAACGTTGATATATTCGAACATTTTTTTTAAATCGAATAATAATTGCGACCTCTAGAGGGACTACAAGCTAAAATGCGATTTTTCATACAATCAGAGGCCATAATTCAGAAAGTTACGATCCGATATGCGCGAATGTTGACAGGAACCGAGATCTTTGGGTTATAAACTTGCATTTCAATTTCATCAAAATCGGATCAAAATTGTGGCCTCTAGAGGGTCCACAACTTTGATATACCAGATGTTTACACTATTTGCGTACGAGGGGGTCCACAAGCTAAAAACGCGATTTTTCATACAATCAGGGGCCATAATTCAGGAAGTTATGGTCCGATATGCGCGAATATCGAAAGGAACTGAGATCAAATCGGATAAAAATTGTGACCTCTACAGTGTTCACAAGCTAAAAACGTGATTTTTCGTAAAATCAGGGGCCATCATCCATGAAGTTACAGTCCGATACATGCCAATATTGAAAGGAACCGAGATCTTAGGGTGATAAACCTATATTTCAAGTCTCATTGAAATCGGATAAAAATTGTGAGCTGTAGAGTGTTCACAAACAATTGTGGACGGACGGACAGGGGCGACGACAATACACGTCCACATGAAAATGTGGGCGTATAAAAAGTGTACATTTCTTCATAAGACTTCTTGAAAACGTCACGAGACAGAATATTGCTCTACATACGCTAGTAGTCGCATGTCCTAATGTTTGTTTTTCTACTACGTGCAACAAAATTGATCATTATTCTGAAAATTGAACAGCGTCTGCTCTATAGAAATAAAAGCAGGATATTCTATAATATGATAGGCAATAGTAACTTTAGCACAACAATAGATATAATAAAACAGACATAGCCGTCTTTCATAGTATATAATCATTTAGCAAATCATGCATGCCGTCTAATACATCTATGTTAATTTTGTGATTTATTTCACTCTTTCAGGCATATTTTGAAACATATCCAGAGGAAAATATAGGTAAGTTGTGGTTTGTGCTTTTCAGTAATAACAACAAAATTTAAAGTTGATATAAAGATATTTATTCTATTAACTGAAGAGGGAGGGGAAGGGGTATGTCCTGTTTGTATTTTCAAGTCCTCTTTTGGGAGTAACAAAAAACTTTGGTGGCCACTCAGAATCATGGAAGAGAATGGTGAAATTCAAATGGCGTCTAAGATGGCCACTATTTCATGTAACAGAAAATAACGCCCCTGTAGTTCATTTTAAGGGTGGGGACAATGCGGGTGTCTATGCCTAGGTTTTAGGGATGAAGCAATAGATTGAAACCGACCGCTAGATGGAAAACGGATGACGTTATCGTGAAATCGAAGATGGTTGCCAAATAGCCACCAAAGAGTCAAAAATTTTCAGATAGGTATGCTAGAACTGGATATACGGGTCAACCTATCCATTAAAGCCATTCGCCATTAAAACCATTCGCCATCCAAAATAGTCACCATAACTGACAAAAACGGACGTATTTTGCCATTAACATTATACCCACTTGAAATATACGCACTTCATTAGCTACAGGATTTACACGCCGTTGCCATCTTTTGGCAGCGATTGTAAGCATTAACTGATACAATTTCCGGAGATGAACTTTTGCAAACATATGCTTTGATTCTGGTCATCTGTCACTCGGAAGGAAAATCCTAGCCAGAACACAATTCCAATAAAATGCTATTATTATTCTCTTAAATATCCGTAGCTGGGTAATTAAGTTAGTAAAACGTTTTATGCCCAATGGAAGTAGATATTGTATTCAAATTTGCCTCTATATGTACTAGGATCGAATTATTTCTAAAATGTTGGCATACAATGTATGATTATAAAAAATATAAATCTGACCGGAAAATTGGTGCCAAATGTTAGCTGTGTGTGAGCCGATTCTAAAAATATCCAATCTGACTGGTTTCATTAGGGCACATCCCTAATCTGACCACTTAAAATCTACCCATCTGCCACGCCCACAAAAAAATGTCAAAATTGCATCATAAGTAATACTTTCAGAAATAGTTTTGAAATGTTGAGGTGCTATATCTGAATCTTAAAATGCCAAATCTGACCGGAATAAAATGGAGCCACACCCCTTTATAACTGCCCTAAAAAGTGTTGACGGTGCCCCAAAAATGTCTCATAAGTAATAAGACTGAAATTGGTGTCAAATGCTAGCTAATTGTGAGACGGTTCTAAAAATATCAAATCTGACTGGTTTCATTGAGGCAAACCCCTAATCTGACCATTTAATGGTGCCTAAAACTGCCACGCCCACAAATGGGGTCAAAATTTGCCTCATAAGTAATATGACTGAATCTGGTGCCAAATGTTAAAACTATGTATTAGTCGGTTCCAAGAATATCAAAACTGATGGTTTTCCGTGGGGCAAACTCCTAATCTGACCACTTAATTGTCACCACCCACCCAAAGGTTTAATACACATGCTTGCTTTCACTTTTCATACCTCCACTATTAATTTGCAGTTTTCAACTACAAAGTAGAAATTCAATGCAGCATGGCTGGCCTCCAAGTGGTATGATTCTCCATTAAAGGAGCCAAGTCTTGAACTCAATATCATCCAGTTTCCGACATTGCAAACACGACTTAATGGTCAATTTAAATCAACGTTGATGTTGTTATCTTACCGTGAAATGTTGGGTTTCTGATATCCAACACTTAAGACAAAATGAAACTGTTAAAATTGGCTTTTGAGTGCCAATTGTATGAAGCGACTCGATCGATGAATGAGGCTAAACATATTTAAATCAACATTGATGTTACCCTGAAAAGCTGGGCTTCTGATATCCAATATTTAAGACAGAGAAAGAGAGAGAGAAAGAGAGAGAGAGATGGCGTTTAACGTCCACTCGACACAAACTCGTTCATTTCGGGACTAATATATAGTTCAATTTTATTTCAATAATTCGCTTGCGCGTTGGGGTCTTTAGCAGTGGGAGGAAACCGGAGGACCCGGAGAAAACCCACGAGGTTGGACAGGCGACCCTACTCTTTGTCACTTACAACCGGGGATTCGAACCACGCCACGCATTATCTTAAATGCATGAATCTATTATTGAAGAAGAAAATATATACACAACAAAAGAACTGTATAATGAGTACTTTGCAATTCTGTTGGGAGTATATACCAGTTTTTCGGAGGATGGCAGCCAAGATAATAATATATTTGGTGACTTTACTATTTTCAATTTGGAAAGGAAGATAGTGAATTACTTTGGAACAGAGAAATTGGCATTGTTATCACCAAATACTAAAGGAAATATCATTTATAACAATAGAATGAATGTTGAAGAGGCCATTAAAGGGGTGTTCTCAGAAAATCATCGATGAAAGCAAAGATTCGTGACATAGCATACGTATTACGTAAGGAAATACTAAATGTACCTAAGTCGACTTTATCATCAAAATTAACAGTGCAGGATTTAATTCAAGGAGAGGTTTCTGTGCCAGATTTAGTAATCAACTTTTTTACTCATTTATTAGAAGGGCCTGACCAGAGACGAAAAAAATAACCAGAAAAAAATGTAAGAAAAATTGCATCAATTTCTCAAGATGCCATGTACAATGTTTCGTGTGGCAAAAGTAAAACTTCCAAACATTTGACTAATGGAATGGCGATGAAGAGTATAACAGTATAGAATGACTAACAGTGGATTTATCCCAGAAGATCTATACTATTATTCCTAGTAATTGTGCAGATGGCAAACTTTTGGATGTTATTTGGATGATATCACATGCTTTAGAAACTACTGATACACAGATGTTTGTAGGATGGAATTCACTTGTGGTAAAAGATAACCTTCCTTAACAACATATATGTTATCTTCCTCAAATCAATCAATCGCCCCCCCCCCCCCTCCTCAACTTTGTTTTGGAAACAATGAAGAGATCCAACAGATTGATGAAGAGTGTGGTCAGGAATACCTAATAGTGGCATATGACTTGGATATTGCAAAAGATGGCATATACAATTCAGACCACAGAAAGTCCTCTATTTGATAACCTCTTTATAATGCAGGGACCATTCCACATACCAATTGCATATGTCAAAGCTATTGGACAGTATATTGGAGAATCTGAAGGACCATTCGTATTGAGTGATGCTGGGATAATAGCTGATGGTTCTCTTACTTGATTTTTAACAGGCGCCCACTATAATCAATGTAAACACATCCACCCTTTGCAAGCTTTATCTGTGGAAGTATTACATTTCAGAAAGTTTTGTGAATCAAATTCTTCAACAGCTACTATGTTTGCAAAGAACTGAATGAAATAATTGATTATTCACAAAGACACTGGCCAGTGAACATGGGAAAACAGCCAGATATTGATACACGTATTTCAAAATAATTATAATATTTTACCATTTTTTCACCAGGTATTCATGTTGGCGACAACTTATTTTAATAAGGCCTCTTTGAAATGCCAAGTTTATATCAGCTAAACTATGTCAGGTGGATTCCCCGGTTGCATGACAATATGGTGAAAATAGATGAAACACATCCTGGAATATCTGACGAATTCTAAAGAGGTGCCCTTCCCATACGTAGAACAGACAGTTAATGCAGATGCTACTTATTGTTTTTCGGTAATAATATCATCATTTACAAATTCCAGAGAAGCTAGACATAAATGACCCATGTCTCATTATATGAGGGCAAATATAGTTTGAACATTTAGGCATTTCCAGGCCTGAAGATGTAACTTCTGAATTGAGACAAGCTAATATCCAGAACACAGCACATTGCATCAAAATCATTGAAAAGTTATCGAAAGAATAGTAAACATTTCCAATCCATTCGAGAATAATGCAAGATATATTAATTAACATTAGTCAACAAATTTCCCTTTAAACGTTTATGAAAATGGCAACATGTCTTGCGACAAATTGATTTCAGAAGTTATCACAGACCCCTTCCGGTTTGATAAACCCATATAACGGTCAAATCCAAGCACATTTGCTTCTGACAGTACCTACAAGTAACGACAAAATAACGACTACAGATGAAAATGGAGAGAGATATGATGGTTCGATTACTTTATCGAAAATAAATTAGACCTGATGATTATTTTACTTTAACATTTGGTGCAATTGCTCGTTATATTTTGGTTGAAATATGTAATGTATCGAGTCAAGAGATCCATGCTGTATTTGATAGAAATGAAAAACCATCGATAAAGGATATGAGAGTGATAAACGTGCTGGTTTCTTAGATCGTGACCATTTCAGGTCCAAACAGGAGACTGCTATCAAACTTTACATCAGCATTAAAAAACTGACAAGTTCAAAAAATCTCTTGTGTAGTACATAATTAACAATTGGGTGAGTACTGACTATTTGATAGTTATTATATCTAAGACTTTGTATGTAACCCGGGATACGGACTGTTATATTTTTACAAATGTACATGTAAATGGGTCTCTTCAGTGTAGCAAAGATTATACATTAACATGTATGCACGAAGAAGCAGATTCCAGAATGCTTTTTCATATAGCTGCCACAAACCTGTCCAAACGTAAAATGTTCGTTCCATAGCTACAGATGTTTGATCATTCTACTTAGAAATTCCTTTTGTCGGAAATGTGTGGATGGAGATTGGAATCCAGTCGAAAAATATTTTGAGGTATATTGAGACAATTAGGACCATCATTATGCAGTGCTTTGCCAGCTTTTCACTGCATCACTAGCTGTGACGATATGAATGACGAAGATACACCTACAATAGAAAAGTTTGTTTTGTCGCATATATGGATAATGTCATTTAACAAGTGTAAATGAGGCCAGATATAGAAACTTTTTAAAGGTTTATAAACCAAACAGAACCTACTCACAGACAATTGACCCAAATTTGAATCGAATGTTAGTTTGTAGATTTAATTTTTAAGTGATAACAAAATGTGTTTTCGCCTTGTCGGTGTGGTAGGTCGTGATATTTAAGTAGTCAGATTAGGGATATGCCCCACTGATACCTCGTGATACTGGGTGTTTTGAATTTGCCCTATCAATAGCTGCAAATTAATATGATCAAACCTTCTAATACTTATGAGGCAGTTTGTTCGTCACTGGCTCTTGATCTATCTGTTTTATTATTATTAGCATCTGGTCAAAGAATAGAAGTCCAAAATAGGACAGGATATATTTGTTGCATAAGTAATGATAAGTCTGCAGCCCTCAGCCATTAAAGCAAATTATAATCTCCAGACGATAACATACCACAGAAGAAACCTCAAATGTTAGAGCCAGCAGAAACAACCTCGAATGTTACCGTCAGAAGAAACGTCAAATTAATGTTAGCTCCCGAAGAAGTGGGGGCACGGTGGCTAAGTAGGCAAGACGCTGGCTCGCTAGCCTGGACGTCGGACGTTCGATCCCTGCATTGGCCGTGAAAGTTCATACAAATTTTCCGGCGTGGTTCCCCCTTGTCAGTGATGCAGGACGGAGGACCTGAAAACCCTGGGTCCCGTGTACACATTGGCGTGCACGTAAAAGATCCCTTGACTGTTAGAATTCGATATAAGAGTAGGTCCTAGTGCCGCTGCCCGGGCAAAATTTCCCTCATAGCACACTGTATGGCGTATGCCCGTTTTCATTAGCCCAGTTCGGAGCAGAACAGCAGGACGTTAAACCCCATTCATTTCATTTCATTTCCCGAAAAAGTGGCTGTACTGTTATCCTTTACTTACCGCGTAGGCGTAGTGTACAACCAATTCTGAAAACATGAATATTTGTTCATGTTGTATATGAGAGAGAGATGGCCACCTTCAGTCTGTTTTCTGAATTGGCCGATGAAGTGATGAAATATTAATCTTTCTAGCCTAGACGTAACCCATAGACTTGATCCCTCAAATAGCTTTGCACCCTAATAGTCCAGGAGCTAATGACAAAATAATATGGTCATCAGTTACAAAAGGTTTGCCCCCCCCCCCCCAAATTTGTAGCAGGTGTCCGTACGAGTAAAAGTCAATTGAATTGGCCGATGAAGTGATGAAATATTAATCTTTCTAGCCTAGACGTAACCCATAGACTTGATCCCTCAAATAGCTTTGCACCCTAATAGTCCAGGAGCTAATGACAAAATAATATGGTCATCAGTTACAAAAGGTTTGCCCCCCCCCCCCAAATTTGTAGCAGGTGTCCGTACGAGTAAAAGTCAATTGATCAGATCGGGTACTCCTGGGGCGTATAGCCGCAGCAGCACCATATAAAAAGTCCCAGTTTTAGGGTGTGGTGGTCGGACATACTTTAGAGCGATCTGACTTGGGAAAAGCCCCAAATTTTTGGTCACATTTTTAAAAATTGTATTTATCAAGTGTGGATCTTTGTTTCTGGTTAAGTTTCAGTCATGTAACTGATGACCATATTATTAGCCCCGTGAGGCGATATTGGGCGTGGTCTGACTTGGGGAAAGCCCCAGAAATTTAGGTTAGATTTGTGAAATATTTACTCCGACTATGGATACCATTGTCTCTAGAAAGTTTCAGCTATGTAACGTATGACCTAATTTTAGGTCCCATGGAGGCTACTTTAAGGTGCTGCTCACTATAAGTCAATGTTTCCAAGGACACCCTATTTATAAATTTGTTTCGAGCCTGTTAACTTAATATCTTTTACCGTACGAATTATAGAAATAACAATGAATAATTATTTAGAAAATATATACAGTAGTGTGATATGTGACGCAAGTTTCCAAACTTACTGCTGGATTTTAGCGATAATAAACAAAGTTTCGATTATCCAATTTTAAATTAAATTATTAAATGGAAATCGTGTTTCAGTCCATTAAAGCACGACCATCCGGTGGTCTATAGGGAGTTTATTATGGGCTTGTTTTGTGATTAAATGTCTAAATAATTTATACAACATTTGCAATAGGCAGACTTGTACATAATTCATTTTAAAGGAATACAAATTAGAAATACAGAAAATACTGAAATTAATGCCAACCTCAACATTTGCTTGGCATAATGGCTTTCGCAACCATTCCTGACTGCCCAATTCATGTCTATGCTGTACATATCGCATTAACATGATTAAATTCCATCATTCCTAGTGGACGCTACGGCGATCTGAAGTTTTCATTTATATCACTTTCTAATGTTTCAGTATAAATGTTCAATATTAATGAAATAATTATTGGCCCTCTAACATGGAGATTAAACTTTAAAAAATTAGTGCATTAAAAATCTAAGATAAAACAAATATCAGAATATATTAAATAAAGCGACCCTTACTTAGTAAAAGAGAAATGGTGTGAAATGAAATACAAGGTGCAAATCAAGTGTTGGTAAGATGCCATAGATTAATAGATCCCAATCTATTTACTCCGCATACCTAATTTTATCCAATAAGTCTAATAATCATACATCATGAAAAATCTTACATGATATTTGCAATCGAAATTGCTGCACAAGCCAATCATATACAACGTCCAACTAGCTATCATATAAATAGAGACCCGTGAGAAGATAAATAACGTGTAAGATAAGATAAGATGTTTATTGCACCAAAACGTCCATTATGGACAAAATGCATACATATACACTTAAATATAGTCCATATGTCATATACATTTAATAATACATATTACATAAACAAAACAAAACATTCATACAAACAGTATACTACATGTATATCTAAGGGGTTTCAGTTACATGTAGTTGCCACCAAATTTGATTTAGCTCTCTTATCAAATGCCAAAAACACATATTAAACCACTGTCTTCGCTATCGATTTTGGTGGGTTAAAGTTAAAGAGATTAAGAAAATTGTAGGAAATCTCAGGATTTGCTGAGAAGGCTAGGTATAAATGTATGGTTATCTGAATATAAAACCACAACAATTATCTTTAGTATTGTATTTTTCAGCCAACTTGACTGACTAGTAAACCGATGCAAGCACTTGAAGGGATTAAAAAAAAAAGACAAAATCTATCACTTCAAGTGAATGGATCGGGGGACCAGACGTAGGCGTCCACTGCGCTGTACAGTCCCGGGTCTTTAATAAATCGACCCGTCCACACTTTCTTGACAAGAAGAGGATCCCTATTTCTTTTCGTGAAAATCAGATAAATATTTTTAGAATTATACTCCATTTTGCCAAACTGTCCACACTTCTTGTTTAGCACAACAGAGGCTACAGTTTTTATCGGTTTTTTTATAAAAAAAAAAAAACTGTCAGGAAATTTGTATGACGACAAGACGAGGATCCCTATTTTTTTCCGTCAAAATTGGATGCTTGTCTGCATACAAGCCAGAGTATTGATCAGATTTTTCTGAAACTTTCGGTAAGCTTATATTGTGATAAAACAAGAATCCTTATTTTTTTCGTCAAAATCTGAGTAATATTTTTAGAGTTACTCCCCCATTTGCGAGAACAACTTGTTAGCATGATTGCGGTCACAGTTTTTATGGGATTTTTCTGAAAATTTCAAAAAAGTTCTATTATGACTACACAGGGAGGAATATTTCTATTCTGGATAATTATACGGATATTTTTATAATTATGGCCTTTGATTTTACGTAAAATGTATAAAAACTTCTTTCAGGTCTGTGTTTTTGTCCGAATTTCACGATACTTGTGTGAAGACTGTGTACGAACATAATAGGGTTTACATATTTGCACGGATGTACTTGAAACTAGGTGTGAAGCATTGTGGATATTCTGCATTTCGCGAATTTCCGTTCCGGGGTTATCCCCCCACCCCACTACAACTTTCAAAAAACATTCTGACTGCAATAGAGGTCCGCGCCTTTCTTTCTTGGAGTTATGCTATTTTGCCAAAAAATCTTTGTGAACGCGATAGAGGCTACAATCTTTTTTTTTTTTTTTTTTTGAGACAAAGCTGCTTTGTGGGCGATTCCACGCTTTGCATGACTATCTATTTATTTCAGACTGCTATGATTGTTTGACTTGTAATAAGCATGAACTTAGTTGAATTTAAGAGTTGTGCATCTATTATTTACAGCGTTATTATTCTTGTAATCTAAACTGTGAAACCACTCGACAGGAAAGAGAGGGTTTTTTTTCAAAATTGAGGATGTTGTTTGACTAGTATGTTGACCTGTTTGATGAACGAGTCTTGTATAAATTACTTGTTAAGTTATTGCCCTTGTCATCCAAACTATAATTAATCTACACGATAATAATACTTTTTACACATTTCTTATACTTTACAGGTATAGATAGTGTATTTTTAACAGAAGGTGATATTCTAGCAGACATGGTGAGAACACTATTATTTATTGTAGTTATTTTATATGCTAACAGAATAATTAATTTGGTAGTATACTTTTCTACTGTCCACCGACCACAAGTGCTTGTGTTCAATCTAGGTAGTAACTTCATAATCAAATGTTCGAATCACATGATTTCCAAACTGTATCTAGATTTTGTTATACATTACTAGTCTGTACCAAGTTTCGTAAAAATTGATCGTAAATTTTTGAACGCGTTTTCTGGTCACATTTTTTTTACTTTTAAAGCTTAAAAAAGAACTCATAGTGGGTTCGTATACGCCCTCGTTTAATGTGGACGCATTTTATGTCCGTCGTTCATCCACAGTTTCTTGGGAACACTCTACAGGTCAGAGGTTTTATGCAGGGACGGTTCATAGAGTCGCCAACAGGACTTTTCGGTAGCAAATGGGCGAGTTATCTCTCTGTTTAAGTTCGAAATTATGAAAGTTTGGGAACGCGATACAGGACACAATTCTTGATAAAAACCAGAATTTGTCAACGCGTTTTTGTAGTTATCTTTTCGGTCATATTTTCACTTTTAAAGTTTTTGGTGGGATTGTCTAGTGGGAACCGGAATCCTTGAAATCGAAGAAATTTCGACCGTACATTTTAGATTTAAATTAATTCTCTAAATTTTAATTGACGGAATTGTTTATACTCAATGAAGGGCAGATATCGTAATGTAATAGTTTAAAATTCGGTGAGATTGTTCACTAGTTATGCACTAGAGCATTAAGTTGAACGCGTTTTGCGTAATTATCGTTCCGTTTACACGTTGTGATAGTGCAGATTTTACACGTCATATGAATAGTTTACAAAATAAGATATTGAAAGCCTATTCTTGAAAATCTAATTTTTTAAAAGTAGATACTTATTGAAAAACCCAATAGGTTTCTGATTATGTCGTTCTGCCTATAGCAGTTCAAATAAAGATATTTAACAAAATGAATATGTTGAATATTCAGTCAAATTACTTTATTCTATGCGAAATTATGAGTGTTTCAAGTTTTTACAAATCGTTGCGTAGGTTGTTTATTATCGTAGCAACCTTACTTGACAGTCGAGACTAAGTCTCAATTATCTATTTTATCGTCAACTATTAAATAGCCGCAGTGTTCTAATCTACTGAAAATCAGAGTTCTCCGGTGGTCCAAAGGGTTAATTATAGGCTTGTCATGTTATTAAATGTTTAAATAATTTATATAACATTTGAGGCTTAAAAACCCGCAATAGGCAGATTTATCTCATACATGATGCAACCCATTAACGCTGGAATTTTACTTGATACGTTTAATAGACGTAACCTGGGAATTAAAGTGTTAAGTTTTTTATCTTCTTAAAAGGTGAGGTTTTTTAAGGACAGAAATTTTAAGGACTTAACATGCTTGGCAATGGGCGACCCTGGTCATGCAGTTATACAATAGATAATGGGATTGTATGAGAGGTAGGAACTCAGGAACCAGCATCTACAAGACTTGGGGGCAGTATTTGGGTAGCTACAATCAGCATCTATCCATTTGGTTTCAGGCATAGTTGATACACCATCATGTTATTATCCCGCGCCGAACGAAGTTAGGGAGGGATATTGAAATGGGGTCCGTCTTTCAGTCCGTCCGTCCCGATTTAGTTTCCAGAGCATATCTCATAAACCGTTCAAGATATCTTTTTGTAACTTTTTACACATATTACGTTAGTTGTGTCTTTTGCTATCTGGGAATTTCTGCGATTTATACTTTTTTGTGTTTCCATGGAAAAAAATTTGACTTAGTTTTTGGTGTACAATTTTGTTTTCGCGGCATATCTCATACACCATTCAAGATATCTTCATGAAACTTTGTAAAAACATCAACCTATTATAGTAGTTGTGCCTTTTGTTAATTTAGAATTTCTCGGATTTAATCATTTTTGTGTTTTCATAGAAACAAATTTAACCTTGTTTTTGGTGTACAATTGTGTTTCCGGAGCATATCTCATAACCGCTCAAGATATCCTTTTGAAACTTTGCACACACATCAACCTATTTTGCTATATTCAAGAGATCTTCGTGAAACTTTATAATAACATCCACCTGTGATAGTAGTTGTGCCTTGTGCTAATTAGATATTTCTTGGATTCGATAATTTTAGTATTTCCATGGAAACAAATTTCTCTGTTGAATGATTTTTGAATTTTTACTACACATTTGACTCAGTTTTTGATTATATATAATTATTATTTTAGAGCATATCTCAGAAACTGTTCAAGATACCTTTTTTCTTATAACACTTCAACATTCATCTACCTATTATTTTGATTTCTGATGGCTGTCCTTCCGTCCTGATTTCGTTTCCGGAGCATATTTCATTATCTGTTCAAGAAATCTTTTTGAAACTTTGTAAAAACATCAACTTATTATGATATTTTATTTTCTGATGTATAAGTTTATTGTTTAACATACATGTACAGCAGCTGGTTGTGGTAGGCAAAGGTTGTTGTGCAAACATTATAGGGAATAGCGACCCTGCCTTGCCCAGCTGGCAGCTACTGTGATCAGAGTGTGAATTGATATTTTAAGAAGTTGTTTTCCTCATGCCTCCCAAAGGGTGCAAGGGCGCGGGATGGCGATGACTAGTCATCTTGTATAGATTTAGTTTATAGTTATAAGTCCTAAATTAGTCATTTATAATTTTTGTATAATTTTAATGAATGCAGAGGCGTAAAAGGAGTGCTAGAATCCACCATAACAAGGTTACTACTATGTAAGATCTTCTTCCGTGTGGCTTTACCTCCACCAGCATGAAGCCCCCCCCCCCTCCCAATGCATGTTAACAATTCAAATATACTGATAGATTACAAATTAGTTCTTAATTTTTATATCCATAAAATTGATACGCAAACATCTCGAGCGGTAATTATGTTTCTATCATTTCGCCCAACCGCTTTTCAACCCATCCAACCTTTTGTAAGCGAGAGAGAGAAAGAGAGAGAGAGAGAGAGAGAGAGAGAGATGAGGTTTAACGTCCGCTCGACACAAACTAGGTCATTTCGGGACTAACACATGTTTCAATTTTATTTCAATAATTCGCTTGCGCGTAGGGGGTCTGAGAAAACCCACCAGATTGGACAGGCAAACCTACTCCTTGTCACGTACAACCGGGGAATCGAAAACACGCCAGTTGACTCAATGACAGAACTTATGATACAAGGCGCACGCGCTAACCAATCGACCATCCAAACCCCCTGGATAGGAAAGCGCAATACTTATGTACTACGAATGTAAATAAACTGATTGCCAATAAATTTCTAATCAGTTATGTTCACTAAGATAGGCGAGTTGTCCAAATTGAATGGCAGTAATCGTTCGCGCCTTGTTCGTCCAGTCTACAAGTTTATCTCCCTTTTTTTGTTGTTTGTGGAACAGCCATTTTTGATTACTTCCGCATTGATTTGTGGGATACGTCTTGTTTTGTTCTTCGAGTCTTCTCATTACATGGCACTCGACACCATAGAGAGCCCGACGTAAGAAGCCCATATTATCACGATAAGGTTACAACATCAATATTGATTGAAATGAGCTAATATCGAATTACGATTTGTGTTTTTAATGTCGAATATTCTAGATAATATTAAAATAGAGCCACATGCCTTTTAACAAAATTGCAGAAAGGTCAAAATTCTAAATGAAAGAAATAAAAGGCCCGGAGAAGTTACCCCAGAGCGCAAAGGGTTCCAAAATAATCAGTTAAATTTGTAAGGCAAGATAATTAAATATGTGGTTGACCGTACTCAAAACTGACCGTGTAGATGGATTCCTTTGAAATCGTTTAATGGAGCTGTCCGTAATACCACGGGCTTACGAAATTAGCCAGTATGAGTGTTTAAAAATTATCTTATAGTCATTTTACTCCGTAAACAACATTTATAAGTATAAAAGTCGCATTTTGAAGCGTCTGTAATGTATATTTTGATCATCGGGCGAATAACCACATATTGGGAAATTTTCGTTCTCTATTTGATACTCAACAACATTTGGTTTAGTGAAGTAACAAATGATCGAATGATAAATATTATGAAAGGATAACGTTGCCAATATTATTTCAATGTTCACTGTACAAACTGCATATGTCAGCAGTTCAAAATACGTATTTTAGTTTTACAAATTGCAATTTCCATTCCTCCACAATGCCATTGTCACAGTGTTAAAATACAAATACAGTATAATAGTTATTTTGCACATTACACTTCTCCGTTCTGTATTTTTCATAATAGACAAAATAGAACTTGGCAAATTAGAACATATACCTTATATGGGATCTACGACGACGCTCATTTGCATACGGAATAAAGTCCGGACTAGGAAGGAAATTAATAATTTACGCGGTCGATCTTATAATTCTTAATTTCTGTCCTAGCCCGGACTTTTTTCCGTATGCAAATGAGCTTCGTCGTAGATCCCATATTATAAGGTGTATGTTCTAATATGCCAAGTTCCATTATGCATTTGTCGATTAAGCAAAATGCGGAATGGAGAAGTGTAATGTGCAAAATAATTATTATACTGTATTAAGTATTATTGAAAAGTGTATTCTGTATTTGAACACTGTGTAAAACACGTATTTTGAATTGCTGACATGTATTTTGCACGGTGAACATTGAAATAATATTGGCAACGTTATCCTTCCATAAAATATGGTATTTTGACATTTTTCTTCAATATTATAATATAGTTATCTATATTTGTCCGGAGTCAAGGCCCCCCCCCCCCCCTACACACGCACTTACTTTTCTGGCCGTTAGAGGACGGGCGCTGTCGATATTTAGTACCCTGCGACTTTCAATTCCATGGTTATTCTCTCTCTCCTTCCCCACCCCTGCCAAAATATCAAATTTGGTCAACATCCAAGCTTTCCTGTCGTATAATCTACTGCCGAGACATTGCTGCTGTGTGTGGGCGTATTTCCGCGCTTTGTAATCATGTGCTGTCTTTGATTTATTTAAATTGCGTGTAGTAACGTGACGTTATGACATCTTATTCCCTTCATTTTATGAGTGTTTTCTTTACCTATCTGTGTAACGTGTAATTATTGTGTATTGACTCGCCTACAATATGTCTTTCTAATTCCACTTCTGGGTCATTCCATGTCAACTGAATCAATGGTGGGAACATGACCCCCTCCAAAAAAATTATAAAAAATATATGTTATAGTATATGGTCTTAAACTAAGAAATCCGAATTTTTACCTCTCTAGGTTGGAAACTCGCTATGATATGGCCATTTGAAATTAGGGTACCAAAACGGATCATAAATTCAGCAATTTTTTTCAGGTTTACGGATGCTTTAAACTCACATTTCTAATAGGAGTAGAACTCTCTAACTTTGTTACCCAAAACAACTTTTGGTGAAGATTATGAATTTTGCACCATTGGCATAGTTAATGTCAGTTTGTCTTATATCAATTTACAAAAGATTCTAAGTCGATGGGATATATACTTTTTCAAATATTCAGTCTCGAAATTCATTGCACACTGAAAACGTACAAAATATACCCATTTTCACCTTAAATTTTGGCCATGTGGGACAGGGATTAAAATTCTGAAAAAATTTGATAATAAAACTATTTTTTCTTTGCGTGGATGTGTGTTTTGATCATCTTGAAAACTTTTCATACTTATTACCTTTAGGATGACCGCTATTGTTTTTAGTGCATGCCCGACCCCAGTGGCCTAGCAACGCCCATTTTTTTTATATATATTTACCGCCTAGGGGCCGCAATTATGAATGGATCATCCTGGAGCGTGACAGGGGTCGGGCATGCACCAAAAGTTCAGAATTGCAGCCTGTGGACGATAACACCAAAATCTGTGTTGCTGTGTCCCTGGGGTCGGGCATGCACCAACATGCATCCTTTGAGTATAAGGAATATATATTACTAGTTTTCAAGACAATCCATTAAAAATTGCGGCCTGTAGGCAAACAAAAACACACACACACAAAGAAAAAAATGGGCGTGGCTCTGACCCGGGTTGGGCAAGCACCAAAACAATAGGAAACATCCTTAGGGTATAAGGAATAAGTATGCAAAGTTTCAAGACCATGCGTTATGAATTGCGGCCTGTAGTTTTCAAATGTTCAGTGATAGTGTAACAACTGTACTGTACTTCAACATTCCAAGCAGAAAAAACAAGTTTTCCCCTGACACGTTTGAGAGGTATAGGTCATTTAGACGTAATTTTAAAATCAAAGTGAAAAGTCAACAATTTTGATGATAGCCATTAAAACTTCATCACCGCACAGATCTCAAGTGCCAATTAAAAATATAAGACATCAAATACACAAACTGGACTTTAATGTATGCTATAGTAGGGTAATTGAGGTTTCATTCTCAAACTTTTTCAGAATTTTAACCTCTGTCCCACATGGCCAAAATTGAAGGTGAAACTGAGTATATTTTGTACGTTTTCAGTGTGCATTGAATTTCGAGACTGAATATTTGAAAAGTATGTTATATCCCATCGACTAAGAATTTTTTGTAAATTGATAAAAGACAAACTGACATTAACTATGCCAATTTTGGAAGTTGTGCATGCAGTAGTGACTTTGCCAGAGGTTGAGGAAATCCTGAAAAAAAGTGCATAGTTCATTTGTTCCACATTTTGCAACCTGGTGGCACGGACTGTGTGAATTGAACATCGTGTGTGATGCTAAATTCATAATCTACACCAAAAGTTGTCTTAGATCTTAGAGTTTAAAGCACCAGAAAACCCGATAGAAATTACTGAATTTATGATCCGTTTCAGTACCGTAATTTAAAATGGCCATATCTCAGCGAATTTTCGGCCAACAGAGGTATAATTTTGGATTTGTTAGCTTAAGTCCATGTACTGTAACATATATTTTTATAATTTTTTTGGAAGGGGTCATGTTCCCAACTTTCCCAAATTTGGTTAACTTGACATGGAATGACCCTTCTAATATTCGATGTGCACACACATATATGCCTAACGTTTGTGTTTTGTAAAAAGGATTTGAATTTATAAATGTTTGTTTGTGTTTGAATGGCATGACAGTACAAATGTTTGTCTGTATAAATTGATAAAGCTGAGTGCCTGTAACACACGAGTTACACAACACGAGTTACACATTTATTGCCCGTCCTTGAAATCTTGTAAACATGCTAACACTCCAATATTATGTGGCACTGTTACCCCCTTCACTTATCTAATAAATGTTGCAGAAGGGCAAACTGTTCGTGGACGTACGTTTCGAGTATTCGAGAATAATACTATTGCTGAAATGGCTAAATGTCATTTTGTAGTTATTTCCGTCTGTTCGTGGACGTACGTTTCGAGTATTCGAGAATAATACTATTGCTGAAATGGCAAAATATGGTTTTGTAGTTATTTCCGTCGAGAACGTCCACAGATAAACCATGTCCAGCTAATATTAGTCTAGTTTGAAACCAAACGCACCAACGCTAAAAATCTGCTTAATCGAATGTTGTTATAGCGAAGCATCTATAATAGAGGAGGTACCTCTCTCGTGGTTCATGCTAAACTTGATACAGGCTACATGTATTTTTCTTATGCCGGAGAGGGCCCAATTTGTGAGGTTCCGTCTGCTTAATCTCACCGTGCGCTAGATGGATTTCAACAAAAATCGACATGCATGTTACCCAGCGTTACTTATTTCTATTTGTTCAAAAGGGGTTATCAGTGCCATAGGTACGGGGTGGCAGCATCTAAAGAGGGCGAAAATACTTTTAAATTAAACCACTTGATCGATTCCAACCAAATTTGGTAGGTATGAATGCTTATTTCGATTTGTTCAAAGGACCACTATATAAGACAAATTTCCGACAAACTATTCATTAACCTTACTGTACCTTGATTGTCTTGAATGGTGCATGAATTGGCATGATCCTAGTACTCACGACAAGCTGAGTTTTTCTGGCTCTCTGAGGCAATGTTATGTTATTTTCATGTCTGAGTACATTACATTTTTATGCAATTTTGTTTTTCATTTGAAAAGGTGTATGTCTTCCTTTCTGGAGTATTTCGATAGATAAATTGAATTTATACAACCACATAACAACATAACTTACATTTAAAAATAAATATTTAAATAAAAAAAAACAATCGTTTGTTTTTACAAATAAAGTAATATTAAGATCCACAGTACAGCAAAAATATCTTACATTATAATTACCTTAATTACATAGTTTAACACATTGTCAAGAATAGTATTTATTTAAACTTTTGACGACTTATCTTTATAATACAGAGAAGGAATGCTGTTAGAGATATACATGCAACATGGTTAAACAGAACAGTGCCTTATATCATAGAAGATACCTATGGTAAGTTTTCTTCTAACACCAAACATGATAATAAATAATGGATATTCATTATACTCCTTCTAGCTTATAATTTATTATATCATCCACCATTAGATTTATATAATCCCTTTTATGCATACTTTTAATGTGCAAAACAGGATTTCAGATTGTAGACCATGATTTGTTTTAAAGATTAGATCGTGTAATTCTAAGATAGTTGTGTAGGGTGGCATTTACGCAAACCGGTTATTTAGACTTACTTTATATCCGTACACTGTTCATTTCACTTACCATCAATGTTTAAGATCACATATCTACAATATTTACAGATCATTCACAGAGAATGGAGATAAAGCTGGCTATGACAGAGTTTGAAGAAAAGACCTGTATTAGATTTGTACCTCGTTCTGATGAAACAGATTATATTATAATCCGTTCCGAGATGGGGTTAGTCTTTTCTTTTCTGACGTATATTATGGAATATGTTGGCTGTCACTAATTGAAAGATTTTATATTACTATGTGAAAGTGATCTTCTGCAATGGCTAACTGTTAATTCTAGTGTTCTTTATTGTATTGTAGGTGTTTTAGTCCAGTTGGAAGACGTGGTGGGCAGCAGCTGGTATCTATTGGTCCAGGTTGTGATCGGAAAGGGACCATTATGCACGAATTGATGCATGCTTTGGGATTTTGGCATGAACACAGTCGACCGGATAGAGACAGCTATATCACTATCGCGTGGGATAATATACCAGAAGGTAATTATTAACAATTTACACTTGTATCCTTGATCACATTCATATTTTATAAGGAACCACAACTTATTACATACTTGAATTTTAAAATGGTGACCCTCCCAGGATTTATTGTACGTAATACAAAATCAAAACCCACAGAAATTATTATAATATAGTATTGATGCGCTTGATTACATTTAAACATATATATTTCTCTTTCAGATCATAAGAGTAATTTCAGAAAGTATACGGAAGAAGATATAGATACTCTCGGAGCACCCTATGACTATGGTTCCATTATGCATTATAAAAATAATACTTTCGCCAATGATCGCTTTAAACCAACCATTAAAAGTAAATTCCCATTGCCAGATGGTGTTGAAATGGGACAGCGTATAGAACTATCGGATACAGATATACTTAAAGTAAACAGATTATATAGATGCAGTAAGTATGTTAACCTACTTTCTAAATAGTGCTACATACCAGCACATGTTATATGCACCTACATTTTATGTAGCAGTATATTATTGATGCCCCTTGCGTACGTCTGTTCATTATTTTTGTGAAATGTTCTGAGATTTTATGGAAAGTTATTGTTCATGTCACTGAAAACTATAGGTTGACGCCCTTGACTGGTATATTTCCAGTCTACATATCTCCCGATCTCCCATTCATTTATAGAGAATAAAATATCTCTAAAGAAAAAACAATCTCCCTGATAATATCCGAAATATAAGTTGTTTATGAATTTGAAATATCTAGCATACCAAATTCGGGGTCATTTACTATCATTATAGCAATATTAGCCTGCGGCTAGCCCTATTCTTTTACATTCGTCCCACGACACAAGACATGTGAACGGCGTTATCATGGCCTATTATTATGAAAGCTCTTGATAACTAGGAAGCATTGATGGGTGTCCCATAATAGCTGACTTATAGATGGCAAAACTCTAACACTGAAATGAAACAAATTAAACAACATGGTTGCACATTTAATATAACGTCACTATGATAAATAGTGTCCTCTTCAATAATGTTCGGGGGGGGGGGGGGAGGTCTGCGTTGAATCCTCTATTACCGGTTTTAAGCTTCTTAGAATTCTACCCGAAGACCATATCATATTCCTTAATGCGATCGTTAATTGGTATATAGTGTTATCTCGCCTTGGACTTCTAGTGTTGTGATTCCCCCCAAATAATAAAATGCGGCTCCATCGACGGGATTTTTATTCTTTTGAACCAGACAAATTGTTAATTGCAAACCTCCCCACTCTCAATACTGGCAATCGGCACCTTGAATTTGATCTAAGTAGTAAGGCAGCCTGAGTGAGTTCCTGAGTGGCCTTGTTTGGTACAATATACAATATATCCTTTCAATTGAACTATTTCATTGTTCCAACAGACTTCAATACATTCGAATTAATAACTCTTAATTTTAATAACTTTTAATTAAAACTTTATTTTAATATTAGTTTGACATTTTAATGTATATCTTAATCATTAAGCTTATTTAAAATTAAACCATTATTTCATTGTAAATAAACCTATAATACAAAATTACACAAGCTTTTACATGTACCCTAAAAAAAAGTATCTCATTCACAAACCATACGTTACAAACATGAACAGCACAGACACATTACAAACACGTACGAAAGTCAAGTCTAAACTCTAAATTCTCGTGGACTTCTGTTTAACCCTCTCTACTATGCACAACATTCCATCACTCTCGCTTATTTAGAATCAAAGTTATCGTGCCTCAAAGCATTGACATATCAAATTGCTGATCAATTCTTAACCCATGCAGAAAAGCTCATAATCGAACACAGTCACAACATCCACCTTATGATTTCTTAACCAAGTTTGAAAATCTGTCATTGCTATGTCACTTCAAATAAATTTGACAAGTGATAAATTATTTTTTTTTAAATATGGGGATAATTTTCACAATTCCCTAAAGAAGTCAAAGTTTGAACAAAATATTTGTTTTAAATGATTTCTTAATATTACCAATTTTTTTTTTTTTTTTTTTTTTAAAAAGTCTGTTACATATTAGCTGTCCTATTTCGATAGTGTAATTTCAAAAAAATGTTGGGCCCTACACAGAAGAAAGGGCTTGGTGTAAGAAAACATAAACAATATTCAGATTTAGATCTAGCTGATGCATTTACTAAAATTAATAGAAACGAATTTTCAATAAGAAAAGTCCACAAGGAGTACAACATTTCAATTGTAATATTATGTCATTATCTCAACCAGAAACATACCAGAAACCCGGGACATCCACTAATCTTTAATGGAATCAAGGAGAATTCATTTATAAAATCAATTTATCTGTGACGGAACTAATTTGACCCTGGCTTAATTGCTAGATTTTGTTTACGGGTCGTCGTTAAACGGGTTAGGATATTGGAAATGTTATTGTATTGCCATTTCTGGTTTTATATGTGGAAAAACTAACGAAACACCTCTGAAAATTTTCAAATTTGTATCTAGATAAATTCCTATTGATATTGTGTTTTGTATGTCAAGCGTCAAAGTTGTTCAATTTTAAAAAAAAAACTACAAAAGGTGTTCAACGAGGTCATTAACTTTAGCCTACTACATGTACTACTAACTGTTCGTAACAATTTGACGAAAGTCGAATCGCACATCAATTATTCGGAGAGTTTTTGAGATTAAAATGGATGAACCCTTTTGAAAATGAGAATTACATCTCTATTTTGTCAAAGTTCTTCGCCTTGTTTGTAATCGCGCAAGAGGCCAGATTTGTGTGATTTTTGGTTTTTCCAAATTTGCAAGATTGGTGACGTAGTAATAAGGGGGCAGTCACGCATCGGTTATGTCTTGATTAAAATAAAAACAATCTTTTTTAACTGACGGAATAGTAGGACGTTAAACCCCATTTCATTTATTAACTGACGGACACCTTAGTTGCTGATGGATGTGATCTTGATTGTAAACAGTAATGTTCTATGTGTTGCCTATACCAAAATTATTGTAAACTTTTACTAGAACAACTTTGTGAAAGATATGTTAAGATATAGATTTGTTTACCTTACTCTGTTGCAAGATATAACCCATTGTCCTGATGCTGGTGTTCCGAAGATTGGGTACAGAAAAGGGGATAATTTTCAAGTAGCTAGTGCTGTTCATTATAACTGCTCAGCTGATTATGTACTAGTGGGAAGTCGAGCCAGATATTGTATGGACATTGGACAATGGACTGGAAACTTACCTGTTTGTTTACGTAAGTAATTTAGTGCTAAGGATATTGAAATAAAACTAGTTCCTTTCTCAAGGCATCTTTGTCGGTCAATAAAACGTTACATCGTGGAAAACGGTGATTTGGGGTTCTTTTTCGTTTACTTATTTTATAAAAAAGAAGGGGTATTATATAAAATTGAGGTAATAAATGGAAGTCGCAAGACTATGGAAGGGTGTAGCTGCCAATATTAAATGCTCTGCAAGAATGTCTTTTCGATTGATTATGTAAAAAGTATATGTACCTAATACCGGTAATGATATAGTCAAAATACTTCTAAGGCCAAAGTTAAATGTAAAACGTCAAATGTAATGTGTCAAATGATAAATGTTGTTTTGAAAAATGCTGTTTTTTGACGCGCCAACATTTTACATTTCACTCATTACATTTTACATTTGCAGTCTGCCGCACCTCATTTATTCTTCACGCTTTCTACATAGCACTATCTTTGATATGCAAATGTAGGATATCACGTGACTTATTAACATATACGGACACGGCGCCGAGATCAACCTGGTACACTATAAGCCAGCACACCATAAGAAATTTACTTAGCCTTGACAAACGATCAAATTTGGATGTTACCATCCAATATATTACCATGATTACAAGACGTGGTTGGAGTAGGGGGTAAGCAATATCAAAATAAGGGTCTTAATACAAAATTCCAGATATCATGTTACATACCAGTGAAAAGCACGTTCATTTCTTTTTGAAAAAATATGTAAATAATTGTCTGGCAGATTTTCCGATCATTTTAGATGATGCTAACCTCTATTAATTGACTTTGTGTGAGTATGTGTCGGGGGGAGGGTGGGGGCATTCAATGTTAAAATGTGGGTCTTAATACGAAATTCCAAATATTATGTTACCTATAAGTGAAAAGCATGTTCGTTGCCCTATTTAAATATGTAAATAATTTTCTGGCAAATCCATACTTGCACACCTTGAAAAACGTCGGGTTGAAAGAAACTCTATTAAATGATGGGGGGGGGGGGTATTTCAAGTAAAAATACGGGTCTTAACACGAAATTCCAAATATTATGTTACCTATAAGTGAAAAGCACGTTCGTTGCCCTATTTAAATATGTAAATAATTTTCTGGCAAATCCATACTTGCATACCTTGAAAAACGTCGGTTGGTAAGAAACTCTATTAAATGATGGGGGAAGGGGTATTTAAAGTAAAAATACGGGTCTTAATACGAAATTCCAGATATCATGTTACGTATCACTGACTAGCAAGTTCGTTGCTCTTTTCAAATATGCAAATAATGTTCTGGCACACTCATATTTTCATAAAAAGATTACAGTTGAATTTGAAGGAGGGGCGGTGGCGGTGGTGGCGGTGGCGGCGGGGCGGGGGGGTGTTGAACTAAAAATGCGGAGCTTAATCCAGAATTGTCAAAATCCAGTTTAAAATGTCAAAGTACGAAATTCTAGTTATCGTGTTATACATAACTAGAAAGTATGTTTCTTTGGATATATCAGTTTTATTTCCTGGCACATTCATGATTACGTACTTAAGAACAGAAAGAAAAATCCTCGTTTTGTCGAAAGAAATGTGTTGCTGTCAAACATTAACCTAATTGCTAAAGATAGACTATACTTTCAATTTATGTATTTGTCGAAGGCTCGGATTAGTCAAAACATTCACAGATTTCATTGTAGTAACGGTCGTCCAGTGAATTTCTTATAGTGTGTCAGCTTGATTTCCTCTTATTGTGTGGTGAATACCCTTATAGTGTGCTGGCTTATAGTGTACCAGGTTGATCTCGGCGTCGTTTCCGTTTGTTAATAAGTCACGTGATATCCTGTATTTGCATATCAAAAGATAGTGCTGTGCGGAAGATGCTATGTAGAAAGCGTGAAGGACAAATGAGATGCGGCAGAGCGCAAATGTAAAATGTAATGAGAGAAATGTAAAATGTTCACACGTCAAAAAATAGCACTTTTGAATAAGACATTTGTCATTTTACACATTACTTTTGACGTTTTACATTTAACTTTGGCCTTAGAGGTATTTTGACTTTATCATTACCGGTATTAGGAATTTGTACATTGTACTTTTTACATCGAAAAGGCAGTTTAGCAGAGCATTGAATATTGGCAGCGATACCCTCCCATATTAGACCACTCTCATTACATGAACTTTAGTTTAGTTTGAATAATTTTAGTTTTCTTATTGTGTTTTCTATTTCCAGCCTCTTACAAGGGTGGCAAACTTCACTATTGTAATTTTGACCGAAATAATTCTTGTGGATGGAAACAGGACAAGCTGGATAATCAGGATTGGACCTTTAATAACCGTGATACTCCAAGTGTACAAACGGGGCCTAAAGAAGATCGGACAATGGGAACACAAGAAGGTATATAATATATTATATGAAATATGAATGATATGAAAACAATGGTCAATGGTTCTTTCACGTGCACCCCAGTGTGTACACGGGGCCTCAGTTTTTCACCCCACTCGTACGACTAGACACTGCACGTTGCCAGAGCTTGCGATGGCAAATCTCGAGGATTTTTCTCAGCCAACAGTAGAATCGAACCCGGGACCCCTCCCCCCTTATTGATCGCGCGCTTTCACACTGAGTCAGCGTGGCTACCGACTCTTTCTAGCTCACCTTATATCACATCTAAAAACAATTGCATTGTGCATATTAACAAACAAATGTTTTGGGGTTATGTGTACTTTCTAGAACACTTGATACCAGTTCTGTTGTGCTGTTGTTTTCTACAGCTATCAGTACATGTATTGGGTCGTTATTAAATAAAACATAGTAATCTGGATAAGAGTTTATATTGCCGTCGCCTCCGTCCGTCCGACGTTCCGTCTGTCCGGTCCGTCGTCCACACTTTCTTGTGAATACTCTACAGACTACATTTATGATTTAATTGTTTTGAAATTGATATATGTTATTTACATTACTGAAATGAATAAGCCTATTTAAATAATTTCCGCAAATTTCTTCTGGAGTTATGACCCTCGTTTCACTTTATTGCACCCTGTTAATAGCTCTAAAGACACAAAATATCACCCGATCTGTGTGAAATTTATATGCATCCTTTATGGGCCTTGTTTCATTTTGTCGGACCCAGTGATCATCCGATCTGTATGAAAGGTACATGCATTATTTAAATTAGTGAAATGAAGAAGACTATTGAATTTCAGCAATTTACGTTAATTATATCTAGAGTTATGGCCCTTGTTTCACTTTGTTGAATCTTGTGAACGCTCTAATGACAACAGTTATCATCCGATCTGTTTAAAATTGATATGCATCATTTAAATGAGTGCAACGAAGAAGCCTATTGAATTTCAGCAATTTCCTTTAATTACGCCGTGAGTTATGGCCCTTGTTTCACTTTGTTGTACCTTGTGAATGCTCTAACGACAAAAGTTATTATCCAACCTGTATGAAATTTATATGTATCGTTTAAATTAGTAAAACGAACAAGTCCATTGAGTTTCAGCAAATTTCCGTTAATTACATCTAGAGTTATGGCCCTTGTTTCACTTTGTTGAATCTTGTGAACGCTTGAACGACAAACGTTATCACCCAATCTGTATGAAATTCATATGCATCATTTAAATTAGCGAAATGAAGAAGCCTATTGAATGTCAGTAATTTCCGTCAATGACTTCTAGAGTTGTGAACGTTCGAATGACAAAAGCTATCATCCGATCTGTATGAAATTTATATGCATTATTTAAATTAGTAAAACGAAAATGGCTGTCGAACTTCAACAATTTTTGTGTATTACTTTCTGAGTTAAGGCCCTTGTTCCAGTTTGTAGCACCCTGTGAACCCTCAAAGGACGAAAATTATAATCTGATTTGTATGAAATTATCTTGCAAATGCCCCCAATTACCTTCAAAAGATTAAATATGCGACAACCCTTGTTGCCCGTACGGACGATTTAGCTGATGTGAGCGTATGTTTCGCTGCCTGGCAACCTATCTTTCTAATTCTGATTTCTAAGTTTTATTACCGCAATGCTTTTAACAACCTGTAAGATTTCTTAGCATGGCCAACAATCCAAAACTACCTTTTTCTGAAACACTTTAAAACGCTATTCGTCTTCTCTTAAATGTAAAACTGATTATTAAAAATTAAATTTAGGAAAGCAAAATATCAGCGGTAGATAATTCCCCTTCTTGGATTCAGTCGGATTAAAAAGGGGCACATTAAAAGATTTTAGAGAATATTTCAGGTGTCACTGAATTGTTTTTACCTTATCTCGATTATATATATCATCCACGGAGCTTGCCGAATGTTGACAAATTCTCAACTCATCATATCTTTGTTATTTAATAATACTGAACGGAACTGAATTATTATTTTTGTAACGATATTCCTTTCAGAGATTCATCTTTTACAATATTTTAGTTTACAATAGATTAAAAAAAAACCCCAAATTAATGTCTGAAAATTTCAAAAAATATATTTCTTTATGGCCATTGTTGAAAAGCGTATCATGCTATTGTGATTATCTGCCAAAAACTATTCTGTAAAGCCAATTCATTCTAACAGTTTCGGCCTTTGGGCCAATGCTACTTCTAGAACTTTTGAAGAAATCTTCCAAGAAACTGAATACAACATAATTGAATCTCATTTACATTTAATTCTGAAAATAGCACCAAAAATTGTACAAACGCAAAAACACTTCCATCTGTAAATTCCCTTAAGACACTGTGGAATTAAGATACATTATTTCAAACGAAACCATTAGCAAAAGCACTAAGGAAGGACCTTAAGCGTTTTCAAAATACAATATGAAATGTAAGTGCTATTTAAATTATGTTGACACGAGTCGATAAATATACCCCCACAGCAGCTAAATCGTCCGAGCGGTCGACGAGGGTTGTTGCATATTTATTCTTTTGTAGGTAATCAGGGGCATTTAATAGACAATTTCATACAGATGACATTATAATTTTCGTCGTTTGAGAGTTCACACGGTTCTAAAAACTAAAAGAAGGGCCGTAACTCTAGAAGTACTCTACAGAAATTGTTGAAATTCGACAGGCTTTTTCGTTTTACTAATTCAAATAATCCATATAAATTTCATACAGATCGGATGATAGCTTTTGTCATTCGAACGTTCACAAGGTTCAACAAAGTAAAACAAGGGCCATAGCTCTAGAAGTAATTGACGGAAATTGCTGACATTCAATAGGCTTCTTCATTTCGCTAATTTAAATTATGCATATGAATTTCATACAGATTGGGTGATAACTTTTGTCGTTCAAGCGTTCACAAGATTAAACAAAGTGAAACAAGAGCCATAACTCTAGATGTAATTAACGGAAATTTGCTGAAACTCAATAGGCTTGTTCGTTTTACTAATTTAAACCATACATATAAATTTCATACAGATCGGACAATAACTTTTGTCGTTAGAGCATTCACAAAGTACAACAAAGTGAAACAAGGACCATAACTCACGGCGTAATTAACGGAAATTGCTGAAATTCAATAGGCTTCTTCCTTTCACTAATTTAAATGATGCATATCAATTTCAAACAGATCGGATGATGTCATTAGAGCGTTCACAAGATTAGTCTCGGTCACTCATTATCTAGCCAATTTTTCTCAAATGTTGACAACGCATCCAGACTAATATTCGTAGAATATTTTTCTGGATGATAGAGACTATCACAAGATTCAACAAAGTGAAACAAGGGCCATAACTCTAGATGTAATTAACGGAAATTGCCGTAATTCAATAGGCTTCTTTGTTTTACTAATTTAAATGATGCATATAAATTTCCGATAATAACCTTTGTCGTTAGAGCATTCACAAGGTACAACAAAGTGAAACAAGGGCCACAACTCACGGCATAATTAACGGAAATTGCTGAAATTCAATAGGATTCTTCGTTTCACTAATTCACTAATTTCAAACAGATCGGATGATAACTGTTGTCATTAGAGCGTTCACAAGATTCAACAAAGTGAAACAAGGACCATAACTCTAGATGTAATTAACAGAAATTCAAAAGGCTTCTTTGTTTTACTAATTTAAATGATGCATAACAATTTCATACTGATCGGTTAATAACTTTTGTCGTTAGAGCGTTCACAAGGTGCAACAAAGTGAAACAAGGGCCATAACTCCAGAAGAAATTAACTGAAGTTATTGAAATTAAATAGGATTCTTCATCTCACTAAAGCAGTGGACACATTAGCCGAATCATTCGGCCGAATCAATCGGCGCCGAATTTTATTCGGCCGAATGGGTGGACACACTAGCCGAATGCTTCGCCCGATTCACCGGTCGATTGCATCACCTTTCATGTCACATGGTTAAACATGGCGGCGTCTATGTCTTCAAACTATCACGTGACTTCTCGATATGAGTGGTGATTGGCTAATGAATTCTACATTCGGCCGAATGCTTCGGCGAAGCGGACACACCAGGCGAATATAATTCGGCCGAATATATCAAACCTGTTTGATTCGGGCGAATCATTCGGCCGAATGACAGTGGACACACTAGGCGAATTTCGACGCCGATTGATTCGGCTAGTGTGTCCACCGCTTAATGCAAACAACATGATAAATGTAGTCTGTAGAGTGTTCACAGGGGCGACGTCAATATACGACCACATTTCCATGTGGGCGTATAAAAACGTCGAGATATACCGATGTGCTTGTTTTAGCTGCGATTGGATGCCTTTAGTTCAAAGTGGCAAACTCAATTTCTTTATTAATGCATGTAACATATAAGTTAATTTTATACTATTAGTACTTATTACACATACGCAGCACAATCTACTGAAACAATATTCATTTATCAGCAAATATTGACAATAAAGTAAATCAAGCGTTGTTTTTATCAAAATTGATACGGACATTCATAATTACGGTGTATTACTCCTGCGCAACTCTGATCAGGTTAGTACTTTGATTGGCTATTGCACACGAGGCCCCGCCTTTATGTGTTAAAGACGTAAATTTAAAATGTCGGAAAAAGCAATCTACTATCGCTTTGATTTAAAAAGAGAGGATTTGTACCCGTGTCAGGTGGGATGCGGCAGAAATGTTATAAATAACAATAATCAGTCGTTGTTTTGAAGAAAAATATTGTCAATTTTGCTTACTGAGGCCGGATGTGATTCGCGTTCAGCTTTGCTACGCGGAACTTTATCGGATCATCTCTTATCCCGGAACACGGAGGGTTGAGAGATGAGGTTTGTTATCTATGTGGCTGTCAAGAAAGAAACACAAATAATTATACCTCAACATGTTCTATATATATATTTATATAGACGGAAAAGTTTGAACAAAGGCAGGTGGTCATCGCCCACCAAATCGATGTAAATCCAATGAAATCGATGCTTCATTAGAGACGCACTCAGAAACTAAAATCATCCGGTTTTGTAATAAACATTAAATTTTGTAACAATTTGAATTTTGTTATAAAATTAAATATTTACTACAAAAAAAGGTTGCTGGGAGACAATATTTCCATTAACAAGTAGTAGCAAGAGTAGAGTTTTGATCAAACAACGATGTCACAATATATTAAAGCACGAAAGTCATAAAGACCTTATAATAGACCAAAAGCCCATTCTTTAAGTACATGTAATTTCAGTTGTGTGTTCGAGGATGAATGCATGCTTTGAGATTACAATACATTTTCTATTTAAATGTTTTCTTCTTTTTTCCATTTTGGAAACATTTTCAATATATTATTTGGATAATTTATGTTTAGAGCCGATTACACACAATTACAAATAAGGATCAATTTATATTAAAATTATTTTGACTAGCGGCGGAATACAAGCTACTAATACGGTTCTGATATTTGCTTTCAGGTTATTACATATTTCTGGAGAGCTCCAGGCCCTGTGAAGAGGGTGATGCTGCAAGATTAATTTCTCCTAGTTTTGATTTTTCTGGAACAAAAGCCTGCTTAGTGTAAGTAAAGATTAAAGATTAAAGTCATTAAATCTGTTAAACAAAAGCAAAAATAAAATGCGATTATCGACGCCAATATCAAACACCCAGTTACCTGTATAGAATGTGTAACATATTTTTACTTATAGCTAAGACGAAGAAACAAATCTGTAAGATATTGGTCACCACTAACACAACCATAAACAATAATAAAGATGTCTGGGGAAAGAAATGACTCTGTTTAAAAATGAATTCTGATTAATACACAGTTACCATCTGATATTCAGATAGGTTGTCCGGCTATTTGAAATAAAGAATATCTATTGATTTCCAACGATTTCATTTGTAACGAAATCTTGCTGAAGATATGTGCCCTTCGAGGTAATTAGACTATCTAGAGTAACACGAAAAAATATTTTTGACAAAAAAGATTATATTTCCTATACGACCAATAAATAAAATCTGTCAACCCCATGTGTAGCAAACATGGCCGTCATTGCATGTTGACTATACTGTGCAAATATTATTTTTAAATAATAAAAACAATATATCGGCGTGCATATTGTATGCTTCTATGTTTACGCTATAGGTTCTACTATAGTATGTATGGGTCTACCATGGGCCAGCTGAACGTTTACCAGCGAGTGAGTGGTAAAAACATGAAGAAATTTAGTCAAAGTGGTGACCAAGGTCAAGATTGGCATATGACAGCAGTTGTTCTCGATGAGTACAGTAGCTTTGAGGTATATACATTTTATAAATAAAACAATTCTGAATAAAGTCCAATACTGTGTAATGTGTTTCGGTACAAAATATCGCAGGCTATTTTAAGACATTTTACAGAAACGGATCTTTAGAAATCAGCAATAGGTTAGCTTCCGCAAAAAATTCTAATTTTAGATTTAATACAATTAATGTATTCTCGTTTGCTCTGTACCGGGCCTCAAAGTTGGCGTGTTTTATGGTGTGAGCGACGGGTGTGTTTGGGTGTGGGGGTGGGGGGCTATTAAATTTAGCCCGTTTTGTATTTTGTAGAATCATTATTGTCCCACCCATACGTTCTTACTACAAGTCAAGTCGTGATGTGACGTAAAGGTCCAAACACACCGCTTAGTGGGATGGGGAGGGGGAAGCGGGTACCTTAATAATCAACATATGTTACTATATTTTGAACTAGATCAAGTCTCCAGTAAGTATGTCCACATTGTATTTTCAGATTGTCATTGAAGCTATTGCTGGCACGAGTTATAAGAGTGATATGGCAGTTGATGACGTCATTGTTGGCTCCTGTGATATCTTATCATCACTAGTAAATGGTAGTTCTAAACCAAGCCAATTTCTTTTATATATTGGTGTAGCAAACAATAAGTCCTAATATTATTTTTGGGGTCTCTGGAACAACTAATTCTGAAATTTATACCGAAAGGTTTCTTTGCAAACATAATTCACAATTGTTTTACATTCGATTTTGGCGGCATATGATGACGTCACCCTGTCCGTCAATTCATCCGTCAATTGGCGTCTGAACGCGATAGAGGCTAGAGTTTTTAGCGGATCTTTTTTTCAAATTTAGTGGGAAGCATTGGGTCATGCGAGAACATTCTGTGACCATCCGTTCCAGAGTTACCTCCACTTTTCAATCTAAATAAATGGTGTACTTTCTTATTAGCGTTAATTTATCACGAAAGATTAATGTTTTTGTCAAAGTTATCGAGTTCGAGTATGGGCAGCATTTATAGCCATGACATACCAGAACAAAAAATAAGTGATGGCTTCGAAACAAACTCGCCGAATTCATAATTTTTGAGTAATTATTTTTTGTTTACTTGACGAAATTCAATCAATTCCGCTGTCTATTGTACACTTAATGATGCCTTTACTATTAAGATTGTTGACCTTCAAGTTAGAACAATTTAGTGGTACCTTCAAAGTATCTCCAAATTATTTCCATTGGAAAAATGTTTTTTTTCGTACTCTTAAATCTATCTTTGATGCCAACACATGATCTAATCTGTACTAGAAACCGCCTGCCGCCAGTGCGGCAAACACGACCATTACCTTGTCTGGGTGACAAAAACTAAATTAATATAGTGTGTTAGTAGCCCAAATATTACAGAAGCTCAACATGTAGCTAATTTGTCTAGTAGGAGCAGTTAGCACTTGTGATGATTTTACCGGGAACAACTTTTGATGGTGTGTAGCAAAGGGAAATACCAATCACAAGTAGACCCTCTGCACAATTCCATATTTATAATAGCACGCAATGCTTTGCAAATATGTCGTCATTTAGACAATGTTGATTTTCGAAGCTTATTTATTCTTGTATGAATTGTAGATTTGCAAACAAAAAGCTTCAGCTAATAATTATACTGTATCTATAATTATATCCCACATCAAAAAGACATATATTGAATTTTATTATTTCTCAGACCCTAGTAGTCATTATTATGAAATAAAACATATGAAAGCCTACGTTCCTTTTCCATAGAACATTTAATAAAGAAAATACCGTTTTACCTGGGCAGTAGAGAGATTGCAAATAGCTTGTATTGTGCTCACGCTCTTCGATTAAGGTAAAAAAAATCTCCAACATAGTTCATTAAAGATTTTTCAAACGGCTCAACAATTATCGTATTGCATCAAGAATATCAAACAGGGTTCATCATTCGAAATGTTCGCGTTCCAGATGTCTTCCACTCGCAGATCACAGTATTATTCGTGAACACGACACCAAATGTGTTGATCTGGGAGGGTTATAATACGATCATCATATGTGAGTCCCCTCTCCTGAGAAACCTCTACGTAAACAACTTGGCGATTGTTCTTTACATCGCCAAAATAACAATTATAGAGAAGTTGTTAAAACACTGTTATTTCAAGGACCATCATGTCAGGGCAAAAAGCTATGAGAGCTGCTTTATATATTTTGTTGCTCGAGCTGCTAAGAACGGAATTGTACTTTATTGGCCTGCTGTCTGTATAAAGACTGGTTCAAAGTGCTGTCATCTTGTATAAAGAAAATCATTAATCGCTATTTTTGTTTAAAACTAACTAATGTTCCTAAGTCAAATTGAGAGTAATGTCTTAGTTCCTAAAGAAGCGAGGAATACCGTAGATTAAAACATACTTTGCAGAAATATATGGAATCTTGGGAATTTAAATCCACAAATCAATCATCTTCTCGAAGAAAGTGATACACGTGACATTATTTTTTTAGCGAGTTGAAGGACACTTAAATACAATTAATTGGGTGGCATTAATAGTTTTGCGCCACTCATTTTTAGTGTGCCCATGTGCCAGCTTATTTCTCCATGGAACGGATATGCCAGAGCTTGAGTACTATATGATGACTTCTTGGGAAGATGTAAATTGCTAACTTCTCAATTCATAAGATAAGGCTATACACTATTCAAATATAAATACCAATACAATATATTTGATGGTCACCACCTAAAGATTGTAAGATATATGTATAGTATGCGTGTGACTTCTATCACTGCAGTTCTTTTTTCATTGACACGTATATTTTGGTATTACTTTATATGCATTTATAGGTGTGACAGATGCCGTACACTGAGAGAAGCATGTTTATCTGACTTGGATTTCGTCTTAATTAGCTGAATAAGGGATTTAGGAGGATATTAACTCCTTGATTTACCGGTTTAGAGTTCAACAGTCGGAAATGAGGAGATTTATATATATATATGTATTAAAATCTATTCGTGGCATTGGCCAAAAATACGTTATGAAATATGCAGCAATCTTTGGATACGCGTGACACACAATGAATATTATTTCATTGTAGGGGACATACAAGATACGATGTCATGTGGTTTTAATAATGGTTTGTGTGGGTGGACTCAGGCCAAGGATGACGTTTTTGACTGGGAATTAATGAGCGGTTCTACTTCAACGTTTAACACGGGACCAAATTGTGATCCGTCCGATTGCATTAAAGGTAGGTCTATAATAAAACAAATACCTATATATGCCAGCCTATATTCTTAGTCGGTCATTCAGTCATGTTTCTACTAATTTTTTCTTTAAAAGTAATTTATTATCCAGTGCTGGGATCACTAAAGTGCTGACACATTTTTAAAAGACAATGCGGGATAACTGCAAAACAAAAGTAACGACAGAACAAATCATACAGTAGAGACGAATCATATTCGTCCGTCCGTCTACAATTGCTTGTACAAACTCTACAAAGTTAAATTCATGGCCGATTTTACTGAAATTGTCCGAAAAAATTAATATCATTTTTCCGGAGTTAGTTAAGGCACCTGACTGATATGACTGTTTATGCACGTAGATTACTCATAGTCACTCAACAGACTTCGCAGCTTTTCAGAAAATTTTCAGGAGTAATTAATATTGTGAAAATATGGACCCCCCTCTCGAGTTTGAAAGCTTCAAAAAAGTAGTTACAGTCTTGTTACACATGACTTATGCCAGGGATTTATGTCCTCTTTTTGAATTTTCAGGAATAGTTAGAATTAAGTTAAGTTAAGGATATTAGCCTGTTGTACTGACAAGAGTTGAATCGGTATAATTATTTACAGTACAGGTCTCAAATCCGAAAACCTTGTGAACATATATAAGGGAGAAAATGATACAACGCAGTTTTATTACGACGTGGACGGTGAAGCTGCTAATAGGCGTATGTTACCTTGCATATAAGCTATATTTTAAAAGGTTGTTCAAATTGTTAGAAGTAGGGCGCCTCTGAACATAAAACCATTTCCGACAATTACCCTTCTCCAGTACTGTCTGCCCGTTAATACCCTAAGGACTGGGTATTATAAAACAATTTGGAAATTATAACAAGTTGCTCAACTTAATGAAAGGATGATTCCTAATGGTTTTTAACTATTTCCGGTAATTACCTCCAGAGTTACTCACTATATAAGAAAGTTTTATAGTTTTCTGAGATTTTTTTTATGGGAAAACATATTTTGTTAAAGACTGATTCATTTCCGAGAACCAATTACTTAATTATCAAAGCGTGTTAACACTTTAAGGGAAACACTTATTATACTAACATTTTGTAGTTTTAATAGTTTGTTAAGATGCATCGGGATTATAAAAAAATTTTAAATATTAATCTTAATCCCAAAGTTTCTAGACACAGAAATACTGTATAGGGTATAGTGTGGTATGACATGTCATCCCGTAGGATTTGTATGCTAAAATTAATTTTTTTTATTGTGTTGGGTTAATGTTAGACAAGCTATCCAAAACTTTTCCAACCCCTTGACCCCTCCGGGAGGGGCATTTTTGAAATCTGGATCCCTCTGACCAAGGCCATGGCAATCTCCACCAATAATGGTTGGATTTTCATAATCTGAAGTTCATTCTGGTGTTTTTTCATGATGCCGACCCCATCTATGATACACTTAAAGCGAATGGAAGTAGTCTTCATTGACTTCCGGTAGGAAATACCAATTTCCGGCGTCAAATTCGGATCGAATTCAGCCAATAATCTTTGGATTTTCATGACACACTCAAACCTCACCAAGTCCTTGCATCTGTAGCTTATAGTGATGTCCTCACAATTCTCCAACACCTTGTATCTAGATCTTCGCACTCATCTCAAGGTTTTGACTGCGACGGCAGCTAAATATAGAGAGATACATGTGATCGAGCGACTACGTGTCATTGGAAGTCACAAGTGTCAAGGCCTGATTGGATTTCACAACCTCTCTGGTGCTGACTGGGGATGTAAGTTTGAGGGCACCACAAAGAAAATATGGGTTTGTGTATACCTTAAGCTTGATGGTGACGACCCTGTAATCAACTGTTTCAAGAACTTTTCAAAGAAATAATCATTACTGAGCTGGTGAATTACACCTCCGTGCGCGACAAGTCGTACGCGACCAGATCCCCGAACCTTCCTGTCATTGAACAAACTGGCTGTCAGTTGGACAAAGGCATGCATGTTCCTGTGCAAAATCTTACTCTGCCACACCAGCGTGCTTTAACTAAACTAACAGAACGTGGTTGTAAAACAGGCTGCACGGGGCGGTGCAGTTGCCGGAATGATAGTCCACCTTGTACATCTCTGTTCAAGGGTTTTGATAGGGAGCGTGCCAATATCTGGGATGTGCAAGGGGACGAGGATGTAGAATCGCTTATGTAGTGGACTGCGTTGTATTTATTTTCAAGATAGGAATTTCGTTGTTTTCGTTTCTAGCGACTTCTGGTTTTGTTATGATTTATTTTTGTTTTTGATATTAAACTTGTTTACTTGTTACAAATGTCAAATTTGTCTTGAATCTCATGACAGAAAATTCCAATGACCCAAAAGTGACCGCATGAATCATTTTTCCATGCTTCAGAAGTTACAAAAAGTGGTGCTGCGTGATAGATTTCTCTAAGCTGAAATCGATCTGAGTTTGACACCGGAAATCGGTATTTCCAACCGTAAGTCAATAAAAACTACTCCCATTCGCTTTAAGTGTATCATAGATGGGGTCGGCATGATGAAAAAAACCGGAATGAACTTCAGATTATGAAAATCCAAAGATCATTGGCTGAAATCAATCCGAGTTTGACACCGGAAATGGGTATTTCACCACCGGAAGTCAATGCAAACTACTTCCATTGGCTGTAAGTCGGGTCGGCATTATGAAAAAAAAAACGAGAATGAATTTCAAATTATGAAAATCCAAAGATTATTGGCTGAAATCAATCCAAGTTTGAACCCGGAAATTGGTATTTCCCACTTGAAGTCAATGAAACTACTTCCATTCGCTTTAAGTGTATCATAGATGGGCTCGGCATGATACAAAAACACGAGAATGAAATTTAGATCATGAAAATCCAACTATTATTGGCGGAGATAGCCATGCCCTCGTTCAGGGGGATCCCAATTTCAAAAATACCTCTCCCAGAGGGGTCAAGGGGTCGGAAAATTTGAAACCCGACATTTTTGGATAGCTTTAACATTCTAAGGGGCCCCATCACCACTGGATCTTTTTAAAAGCGGTATGAGTAGTTTAGCAAATGGCCCATCATGATCGCTTGGTGAAAGTTTTTGTTTGGGGCGGGGTCAAATGTCATGGTCGACCAATCAGAAAAAACACCAGTCAATATCTCAAAAACTATCAATGTTAGACCCTATAAATTTATTATCAAATCGCGTACAAAATTTATACTATGCTAGATGAGTGGACAGCGGTGTCCGATACTCTGAGCCTTGATCCTTAAGTTGCGGGTCCCGTTCCCATGGGGGTGGGGGGTCTGACAAAACATCGAAATTTTGAGTTTTAATTCGACTTTTGCGTACAACAATCAACTTTCGTGCATAAGTCGACGAACTTCAGATGTCGCCAAAAACACTGCTTAAGAAGACCCACGCCCCTTCCTTTCTCCCTTAAGAACACCCTCTTTATCCCCCGGAGAGACGAGTTAATTGGACTTCCGCGTACAACATTAATTTTTTCGTGAAAAGTTTCACTATTGGTTTGCTAGAACATAACACTAACTTAAGAACGCAAAATCCCCTTCTATCCCGGATAAGAACGACAAAACGGGCGACCCATGGCTGAAATGACCAAAACGACGATTTAATTCGACTTTTGCGTACAACGATCAACTTTAGTGCATATGTCGACCAACCTCAGATGCTTAAGAAGACCCTTCCTTCCTCCTTTAAGAACACCCCCTTTACCCCCCCCCCCCCACAAGGGTGGGTGAATTCGAATTCCGCGTACAACATTAATGTTTTCGTTAAAAGTTTCACTATTGGTTCACTAGAACATAACACTAACTTAAGAACGCGAAATCCCATTCCATCTTGGATAAGGACGAGAAAACGGAGGAGGGGGAACGGTGGGCAGGGTGACGATTTAAATCAACTTCAGCCTACAAATATCATCCTTCCTGCCTATGTAAACTTCTGCGTTCAACATTAATTTTTTTGTTAAACGTTTCACTATTAGTCCACGAGTTTGTACGGGTTTTATATAGCTCGGCTCTCGGAGAAGGGAGCTGATTTAGTTGATGACCCGAAAAGCTCCTGACGTCCATTCTATTTCTTCTAAATACAATCTGTAGGATTTGTCATACTCATGATATACGTAGATCTTCCAGACATAGTGATATTTTCATTAAGGACTCGTACGGTTTTGTCGACCCACTCACTAATGTGCCAAGAGAAGAAGCCTTGATTTTCAGAGTTCTTGAAACCCGTATTCGACAACTTTCTACACCACTGGACACATCACTACAAGTTGATACCATTATTCCTTTGATCAAGCAATGCCTGGAATCCACATATTTCACATGGGGAAAAAACTATTATGGAGGTATCCATGGTTTATCGATGGGAAATCCTTTATCCTCGCTGATTTCCGATATTTACATGATGTCACCAGAAGAAGGCAATCTAACCGCTCCTTTTCAACCTATTTTCTGGTTCAGAAAGATGGATAACACCTTCGTCATGTTACAAAAAGAAGATGATACTGTCGTCCCCCTGAATCACTTGAGCAACCAACATCCAAGAATGAAGTTCACAATGGAGAATCAAACCAACAGCAGCCTCCCATTTCTTAATGTAATGGTAAGAAGAGATAACTCCAATGTCACCGCACCTCAGTGTACAGAAAACCAACACACATCGACCAATATATCTACTACAAATCTAATCACCCAAATGCGTAAAAAGCAGGCATTATCACCACTTTTACTAAAAGAGCCAAAACCATTTATGACCCCGAATCCCCCAACCTGGGAGTACAAAACCTAAAAGACGTCCTGTACAACGACTATTCAGAACATATGGTAAACAAGTTCACCAAAGCCACATTATCCAACCGATCAAAACTTGATAAACCAAAAAAATCATAAACCCCCCCACCCAAACCAATTTCGAAGGTTATTTTAAACGGAAGCAGGCATAGAAACCACATTCCCCAAAGGCTCAACAACTAAAGAGTTAGTAAATGCTAATGGAAAGTCAAACCCCACAAAGCCTACCTTCCCAAATTAACTGTATATTGGTGAATTAAAACGATCCTAAACCTCCGAAGTAAGGAGCATGTGTCCAAAGCCCCCATCAATGTGAAGAGCCCAGGAAAAGAACGATCTAAGTCCCTTTTTCAACGAACCCCAGTTAATTGTGTAAGCTTTCTGTGGAACAATCAATTTAATGTAAAAACGATCGGAGTCACATCGAACCAAGGCCCTTCTAAAATGGCCTCCCGGACAAATACAAGTCCATTGTATTTATTTGACCTTAATTTGGCTAAAAAGTGGAAGTCAGTTGTCGTACTGGTAATTATGATTCGTATTAAACATCATTTTGAAGTTATAATTAAACCCACTCGTTGTTCTGTTCGCGTCAAGCATTCTCGTCCAAAAGTCTGTTTTGCCTTTTATACGAAAAGACAAAAATGTGACTTAGATCGTTCTTCCCCTGTACTCTTCATGTCTTTCCTAGCTCCCTTACTATAATCTTACCTAATGCTCCTTCGATTTTTTTAAAAAATAAAATAGAATTGAGTTAAACGTTTCGTCGACACATTACCTCGGTCATTTCGGGACAACCCCATGGGTTATTTTTTCTATGGTAGAACTTTGCCCAGGCACTGGCATTTAAGTCCATTAGTACAGACTGCTTTATTTGACTCAGATATAATAGAGTTTCTATATCTTGATAATACATTTATAGGGTCTAACATTGATAGGTTTTGAAATATTAACTGCTGTTTTCTGATTGGTCGACCCTGGCCTTTGAAACCGCCCCAAAAATTTTCCCCAAGCAATCATGATGGGTAATTTTTTCTGGAGTACCTACGGACCCCACCTTTCATTTGAGACCAAGTTTGCTTTGATGGGACTTCTTTCCAGGAAATAATCTAAATCCGGCAGACTAATATTAAATGTTTCGTATACTAATTGTTAGCATGGGGTTGAACTTTATAAAAACCAAACAAATTCTAATGATTTTCTGATAATTACTTAATGAGTTGTTACTCCTAATCAGATTTTAGTGTATTATAAATGTTTTATTACCGAAAAAAGTAAACACATGCGACAACTGTTTTTGACTGCCCGGGAGATTTAGCTGCTGTGGGCGTATGTTTCGTTGCCTGACAACCTAGCTTTTTTTTCTGTTGTTCTATATGAAAGAACAATGACTAATTTTCGCTATACAATCATCTCAAATATACTGTTAAAACAGTAACCACTGTTTTGTCTAATAATCCCACGTTTTTATACGCCCAGGCTTCGTTCTGGGGGCAAATTGACTGGACATTTATACACCAAGAAGTCGATTTGCGATATCTCGAACAGTATAAGTTACATGTTCTGATTACCGGTGGGCGCTCAAGCTAGGTTAAAATTATTGACATGTAATTTATAAACACTGTTGAAGTTCTTGAGACGAAGAAGCTGGTAATTACTTTCAGAGTAATTGCCCTAGATCACTTTCAAAAATCTTGTGTACCCTCTATTGTCCAAACTGATTATCCAATTAATCTGCAGTTTATACACAGTGTTTATGTTCATGAGACTAAGATTTCCGATAACTCGAAGAGCTAATTGTTTTGTATTACCTCATTACCTAGAAAAGAAAAATATTCGACAATTGACGTATGTTTAGTTGTCTGGCAACATCTATTTTCTTTGAGGTATCGAAAAGTCTCCCAAAATGAGGCCCCGTCGAAATCTTGTAATCGCCATTTAAGTCAAGAGTTTTTGCGTTTATATTTTTAAGATAACCTGGACTAGTCATAATAACCCGAGTTATCGCCCCTGTCATTGAAACCTGTTTAGACAATACAGGTCAGTCATTTAGAGATTTTAATTTACTTTTTCAAATTACTTTGTTTGTTAAATAAGTGAAAAGTAGCATGCTAATTATTTGCAATGGTTTTATCTCTGTCATGGAATTCTTCAGTTAATGCGTGCGTATCATAATGTCGTTACCCTGTGGCCCTGTCCATTACGCTTATTACCCTTGGTTCGAAGGTATGTCTGTCTGAATTGTAGGCAGACAGCATCCGCACCCGCCCACCTACCTCATACCATTCTATTGTGAATTATTTTGTACCGTTTTCACTACAATAGGAAAGCCTCCCAGGATAATACCATGGAAGTATTATCATCTCATGAGATTAACAATTTTTACCAGTTTATTCCTATTATATTGTGTTACAATCACCGAGTATCGGTTGTAGTTAACAGATTCACGATCCACCCAATACTTCGATCAGACAAATCTAGACTGATTTATTATATTAATAATAGAATGATATTGGAACAAATGGGTGTAAGTATGAATATAACAACTACAAACAATAAACAAATATTGTCCTAATATAATAATATACAAGATTACTCACAGTATGCAGTCCAATTTTACCAGTATTTGGTTGAAATGTTCTTTACTCTAGGTGCTTCTACTGCTTTGAAGTATAGTAGTTTGTAGACATTCCTTTACAGACGTCTTCTCTGCGTTGCAGTAGTAATTCCTAAGTTGGCAGTATTACACGGGATCTTGATGATCCAAAACTGATATGATGAATAATCCCGGAATCGGTATAATCCGACTGCTAGAAGTCAGGGTTTTTTTTTATTGTATTCTTCTTTAATTCTACTTCGAAAACATACTTCTCCTTGGATTCTTTTAAGAACACAAATTCTTCACAATCTAACCATCATGAGTTGAAAGCAAATGTTTCTAAAAGCTAACTGGTACTCGCATATTTGTCTGATTGAATCACTGGAATACTCGCAATCAGTAGAGCAGCCTGATTCTTCCTTTTTCATCTGTATCATTCAGCAAAGATGAACTTTGCGTGACAGTTATTCGATCACTCATACGCACAGGCAAAGCAGCGGGTTTGTATCACGCTGGCAAACATTTTCCCTCTCTTAATTCCTCTTTGATTTCTAGTAGGGAAGGTAGCACGGACGGGTGTCGTAGTGGAACATAATGTATGCTTGACAATCCGCTCTCCATAGCTTCTGTTGTATGACCTTGTATCTTGTGGTAAACTACGAAACCTCTTACGTTTCAAATAAAAGACCCAGTGCAGAATTCGTCATAGGTCACGAGATGTAAATAGGGTTAGGGCAGGTGATTGTTGACGAGATTGTGGGTTAGTGTTAGGACCCTAACCAGTGCCCTAACTCTATTTACATCTCGTGACCTATGACTTAATCTACAATGGGCCTTGCATATCGCATAATTGTATTACATGCCCGCGATCACTTTTCATACGTCTTGACTTCACTGTTGAGTCTTAGATGGCTTGCTTTTTTTAGAGCAAGCAAAACAGCTAGGAACAGCACCCACCCAGAATAAATGTGTAGCTGCACTATTACAACAGATGTAAGCACTAGTCAACATTTAGAAATATTTGCTTTCAACTCACTGTGGTCTGATAGTGAAGTGTGTTTGGCTGTTAAGAGTTTGTGTTCTTATAAGAATAGAGTGTCCTCGATGAGTCCTTTGATAACAAAGTTTTAACATGACTATTTTCTTCCATGGCCTCCTAAACTTAGCTATTTTGTGGAATATAAGGACCATATTGGCGTTTCGTTCGGTTATGGCATCTTCTGCCGTTCAAGGATGAATTTACACATATTGAAGATATCCATTGAAAAACATTAGGTGGATATTTTCATTTCAAGGCTGTCGGGCCGCTTCATGGAAAGAATGTTAAAACGGTTGACTAGGAGAAATTGAACGACGTTTTTTTTTTTAGAAGTTCCAAAGTTTAAGGATAGTATAATATAAATAATGAAAAATATTTTGGTTCCCACTTGATGCAGGACCAAACAAGAGACAATGTTTAATCGTTCGGATGGGACAAAAGAAAACGAGATCCCGTGTACACGTGAGCGTGCAAGTGAAAGAACCTTTGACAGTTGGAAATCGACACAAGAGTACGTCGCAGGGTCAATAGAGACTTTTGGCAAGCGGAATTTTCCCATCCGTATCACGTATCCGTATCGCATACGTTATACGTTGCGTCAATGTAGTTTTAGAGTTTTGGCAGATTTTCGCGTCGCGTACGTATGCGTCGATAAGCTGAGCTTAGTTCTATTACAGCATGATGGCAGATATCTACCAAGATCACCATCAGTACTAGTCAAATGCCTATTATAGCCGACAATTTCCAGGAGGGAATGAAGTCGCTCGACAGTCACTGAGCTATTAAAAAAAAATTAATGTCGAATCTTATTAAAAAATCTTCGACTTCGACTCGACTGCAATTTTTGGTTTCACTAATGTATCATTTCAGAAAGTTTATACCCGTTTACCACAGAATAAAATCATTTAAAGATTTGCAAGGTTCCGCCTCCCTACATTTAGCACGTAGATCAACCATCATGGTTAAAATCCCATCAAATATATACCTTCGTGTTCTAGAATACACAAAGATCCATGAAAACGCTACGATACAACATTTCAGCGTCTAAAGGTAGTAAAAAAGACGGTAAAGGGACACGACAATGTTATACGGACCTTTTCCGTATGAAAGCCGTTCGATACGTGCTGCCGTATCCGTGTGCCGTATCACATATGAGAAATACACACACATTGATTACGTCACACGCAAAATCCATACGGATACGCGATACGGACCAGAAATTTTCGCTTGCCAAAAGTCTCTATTGTCCGGACAAAAGATCGTATGACGTATGCCCGTTTTAATTATCCCGGACGGAGCAGAAAAGTAGGACGTTTACCCCCCCCCCCTCCGAATTGATTTCAAGGTAATTTGGATCTATCTTAACAGAAAAGTCTAAATCAATGATATGCTCACGATCAGAGCAGTAGTATGAGGACTAAGTTGAATAATGAGAAGTTTTTGTGATTGATATAGAAAGTTATTTTAAGTATGAACGGAATCTGTTTAAAAGGTTTTACAACACTGAATTGCTTTTTGGAAACAAAACTGCATCGTCTGCAAACAATAGAATAAACAGATGTGATGAAGGCTGTGTCGCTGAATGTGATTCATATTAATTCATATCTACTTACAGGTCAATATCTGTATACAGAAGCATCAGCGCCGAGAGTACAAGGTGATACAGCAATAATTCAGTCACCGATGTTAAGGGTAAGTACATGTAAATGGTATTTGGATTTAGTACATGATGTATCATATAAACCCGACAATACTTTCTATCCAAACAAAACCAATTCTCATCTATTCGACCACCTCCATATTATTCCCACATTTTCGTGGGTTGAACGCCGTATACCGTAGATAAAGCAAAATGTGCCAACGTCTTGCCCAAAAGCATGTATGAGGTTTACAATGGAAATCTTGAGATACAAACCCTGAAGTAGCATACTAGTAGCTTTAATAGGGACAACCATTATCAAAAAGTACGGATGTCTAAGTTTGTGATGGGCGCATGTTTCGATGTCTAGCAACCCAAGTTTTTAAAACGTGTCGAGGTTGTTCGTTGGGGCATTGGGAAGAACCTTTTTGAATTTCAAATTTCAAACCCGTAGTTATCGTTTTAGTAAAGCGACAATATACTGTTATCAACATAACAGCCCCATGACCACAGTTGTCAGTCATTGTAAACTTTTGTTGTGTCTGAATTCCATGGAAGTACTTTTAAAAGAAAACAGACAGGTTAAATACACTTAATTCATAAATATGCTACAAAATTAATGTAATGAAGGATAGAACAATTTTAAAGGTGATATGCTGAGTATATAAGCAACTACTCCATTTTCTTACAGAGGTATGGTGCATTAGCCATTTTCGGTCAACGTTATCAATAAATATTACAGGAGTCGCATAAAACCTATTGAACAATATTCATTTATTATATTCATATATGTTCCGTGTTGTTTTAGGGTGGCTCTGAACGATGCCTTGCTTTTTCCTACCATATGTTTGGCGATTCTATGGGCACAATCAAAGTGTATCTGTCAGAGTTTGGTTCAAATAAAGAGTTGCTATGGACGCGATCTGGAGACCATGGCACTGACTGGATTCGAGAACAATTAGATTTTGTTCCTAAATCGCTTTATCAGGTGAGATTAAACTAAATAATTTAAAGAGATATAACGTTTAGTAAATCATGCCAGAAAGATTCGACATCCATGACTAGGGCTTAATCATGATAAAGGGTACAATGTATCAAGGTAAGAATATCCTATGACTTCTATAAAACTACAAGTTTAGACACATTTTAGGACAAGATGGACGTAGGGGTATTATGAATGGTAAATAAATATACGTCCGAAATTGTCTAAACGTACACCCACATTTCACGTTACCCCTGTCCGTCCATCTTTCCACAATTCGTGTACACACTGGACAGGTCAGATTTCGTAATAGTTTGTATTCAAACTTACTGGAATTTCCTAAGGAGAAACTCTGTCGAATTTTAGAGTGGTCTAACTAAGTTACTTCCCTTGCCAAGTGCCATATTGCCGACATTATTATCACCGGGAGCCGTGAATAAAACAGACAAATTCAATGAGACAGTAAAATATGTCCAGATTTTTTATTCAATCCAAAATAGCGACAAATATAAACCGAATTGTTCAAATTAATTCTCAGAGAAGAGGAAACGGTTTGGTTAGGAGATTGCGGCTAAGTTGAACATTAATTTTGTTATTGAGGCCAGTGCGGAAAATTGATTTCAATGCTTTTGAAAAATACATATCTTATTTATGTAATTACCTTTGGCGGATATGTGAATAACATGTCAATGTTAATATTGTTTTGTTTTTCAGTTGGTATTTGAAGGCTCACGTGGTTCAAGTTATAGAAGTGACATGGCAATTGATAATGTAGATGTCACTGTTGGGAACTGTGCTGGTGCGTCTTAGATATAGACTAGATCTATTTAAAAACTAAATATTTATATTTGCTAGATGTTTTTATGTTGTCACCCCTCCATGTTGTAATCATTGTGTTTAGTAGCGCTTTCTAGAGAAACTGAAACTAAATTTTGACGTTTAGCTGAAAAGCATTATGGAAATTGGGTCAGACACTTTTCTCCTACTCGGTATGTCAGCTGTATTAAAACATACTCGGTATGTGAAATGAGGGAAAGTTATTCGAACCTTGGCTACTAGGTATTTTAATTTCATACCATTTTCCAGCTCTATCAAATCTTATTTTTTGCCTGTTAGTTTTATACAGTTGCACATTCCAACCATTATTTTAATTAGATCTAACACATCTTTTGATAATCAAACGTCTAAAATTAAATCCTTTTTATCTTATCTTCCTAAAAAATCATTACTTGAAAACTTTCGTAAACACGTTTAAGGATCATAAGAAGGCCCAAATTAACGTCATGCGTGTTTGTCTGGCCATGGTCTGATGTACAATCCCTTCAGATATTGCGTCAAAATAATTAACGTCATCCATAGAAAGCGCTATTAGTAATTTTAGTCTTTTGCTACTTACCCGGCTAGTTACTCCCAAGACTAAAATGGCTGACACGAAATTGTTATACAGGACTAATGTTATTACTAACCTTATTAGTAAAGAATATTAGATATTAGTATTTCTCAACTGTGCTATGACAGACTAATGTTATATTACTAACCTTAGGTATTAGTATTTCACAACTTTAAAGCGTATTATTATTATTTCTATGATTAATATGAATATAAGCTTCCGCGGCTTTCCCTGTGAAATATTGCAATTGATGCTAAGAGGATCATTATCGTGAAGAATATTGTTTTTTAGGTTTTCTTTTTTAAATTTATTAGTATAAGTATATAGAGGGCTACTTATATTTAGAGATTTTTGCACTGACCGCTCTTGCATAATGTAACAAAATAATCTCAAAAAATAAAATTCAGTCCAGATACAGTGGAAATGTTTTTTTTAATAGATTATAATACCAAACTAAATAGTAGTAGTATATTTAAAGTTTCGTACACAACTACTGTTTTCCAAAACATGCGTTATTAAATCCCATAAAATCTAAACATTTTGCATTGGCCGTTTGTTTGAGAGGGAAATCAACATAAATGGGTATTTTGAGGGAAATGCTAACGAAATACCAAGGATTGGATTTACTCGACAGGTAGCTCAAAGGCTACAAGACTGGAATTAAGAGTTTTAGACTTATAGTGTTGTAAGTAACGCATGGTTTGGAATGTCTTGTGTGCTTGAAATATCTGCTCATGTACAACCCTAAGCTAATTATATCTTTCAATTTTTAGGTGTTTTTTTTTTATAATTATGTAACAAACATTCACTGTTTCACTTGACAGTGTTGTTCACATGCGGTATACAAATTGGGCCCGTTTCTTTGAAATAAGCATTTATAAAGTAGTCTCTATCGCATTAGAGGGGTTGAATGGCCAAATGGTTAGCCCGTGCATGCTTTATCATAAGGTCTGTCACTGAGTCAACTGGGGACGTTTCGATACCCCGGTTGTACGTGACAAGGAGTAGGGTCGTCTGTCCAACCTCGTGGGTTTTCACCGAATCTTCCGTTTTCCTCCCACTGCTAAAGAGCCCGCCCTTAATGGGTTGGTAGGACGTAGGTTGGAGGGGGGGGGGGGGTTACTGAACGTTGAATGTCGATAGAACTCGTCCTCTCATGACCCCAATGCTTCACACCAAATTTGGATAATATTAATCAAAAACTGTAGCCCATTACGCGTTTACAAGGTTTTCGGTTGTGGTGATTTTGTGTGGGTGTGTGTGTGTGTGTGTGTGTGTGTGTGTGTGTTTGAAGGGGGGGGGGGTGATAAATGCTGAATGTCGATAGTGTTCCTCATCTCAGGACCCCAGTGCTTCAAATAAGAAATGTCAAAATAACCCGTTAACAACTTTCAATCTGTTTCACAGCGGTATTGCGACAGTCTTCTATTAACTCTGTAGAAGATGACTGACCTTCAAATTCACGAGCATTATACATCGGGCGTAGTAACACAAACTGATCTATAATTGGTGCCTTTTATTTTACGCATTCGCGTAGTATTTTATTGAGTAATTTATTTTTATCCAGATATACTTCCAACACATTTATTTTATTTCTTGATAATTTAAAAAATTGTAATTAACTCTTCCCGGTGTCACCACTTTCAGTGATAGTAGCTGTCAAGCGAATATTTACTGCTGATTCGTTTGAACAAATTACTGTTGCCTCTATTGCGTTAACAAGGATTTGGGAAAAGGGGGATAACTCCAGAGCGAAGGGTAGCACAACGTTCGTCCACTCATGACCCCTATACTTCACACCGTCTTTGTAAAAAAAAAACATGTTAAAAATCGCAGCCTCTATCGCGCTTACAATGTTTTCTTAAAAGGGGGATAACTCCAGAACGGAATCGTGCTAGGCATCAAATTTGAAAATAAACCGATTATAGACTCTAACGAGCCAACGGACCGACATTCAGGGTTGACGGCATAATTGGGGAATAAAATTCTTTGAATACAAACTTTAAGTTGAGATAGCCTCATAGATTCAAATGAGGAGAAATGTAAACCTTAAAAGCTGTATCTTGACGCATATTGCAGCACAGAAAAGGATAAATGACAATTTAAAATTAATAGAAGTTTACATTCTATTTCTGGTTTGTAGATCCAAGTCGGGTGCTTCGTTGTAATTATCTATAATCTATTTAATCTCTAACTCATCGGGATACATGGAAAGCAAATTATCAGTAAATTCATAGTCCGTGAAATGACGTCACCAATATGCCGTCATCAGTATACCTGTTAATGAGAGTAAAAGTGCTTTCTCAAAGAGGCCTTGTGCAGGAATACTTCACACTTTAGCTCGAGCTTTATTTTATGATAGCTACTTCAAAAGTACCAAGGCTGGGCTTACTTTAGCTATTAGAACGTAGCTAAAAACGTTAAGATATACAGATGTGCTTGTTTTTTGCTACGATTGGGTGCCTTTAGTTCCAAGTGGCAAACTCAATTTCTTTATTAATGCATGTAACATCTTAAAAGTAAGATAATTTTATACTATTATGACTAATTAAACTTACAGAGACCAGTGTTGTTTTTATCCGACATACACCGCCATCAAAGTCCATTCATAATAGTTACGATGCTTTAGACATCCACAAACCCTACACGCCCCTTTTACCATAACGCAAAAATATCCTTCTTGCCCTTTATTATCAGGTCCAAAATAATTTCTTATTCGGGTTTTAATTCAATGTTACCGCCGTAATTTGATTTTATTTTTCGAAAAGATTCGCGGATAGATTAGAACAGGTGGGTGTCATTATGTTTGTTTACATTTTCTCCACTTGCGATGACCTTTTTGATTGGCTGTTATAAAAATCTTATATTTAGCCCCGTTTAAAATGGCGATCCTAGTAACGTCTTAACGCCTCGATTTTAAATACGATGATTTATACCCGTTTCAGGCAGGATTATATGCATAATTCTAGTTGGATGTGGCAGAAATATTTTAAATAACAATAATCAATCGTTGTTTTGATGAAAAATATTGTCAATTTTGCTTACTGAGGCCCGATCTGATTCGCGTTGGGCTTTGCTACGTGGAACTATAAAGACTATCTCTTATCTCGAAACACGGAGGGTTGAGAGATGAGGCTTGTTATCTAGGTTTACTTTAGAAATTAGAATCCGGGTAATTCCGGGTAATAAAATAACAATATAATCATTATCAGGAACAGAAATGGTATTTTTTTTCTATTCTGTTTATAATACAATTCCGGGAATGATTCACCTGTGTCGGATATTGAGATCTGTTCACGAAATATTCATTTTCTACCCCCAAAATAAAATAATATGGGTAAGACCGCAAGGAGGAAGATCCGACTAGAAACCTGTTCCTAGGGCCACAACAAAATCTCGTAGATTGTAGTTGTGTGATTGCTGCTTGTAACAGACCTTTGTGTGATTGCTGCTTGTATCAGATCACTCGATACATATAAATGCTAATATGTTTGTAATTTTGTGGATTTCTCGAGCTATGCGTTTCATGTAACATGCCTTCCACCCAACCTGCATTGCACGTTATTTAGATAGCCCTAGCCCAGAAATTTCATTAATCCACGGGTCGGGGAATTCAATGGCGAGCAGGGAGGCGCTTTTCTTTACCGACTATACTATGTAAAAGGTTCAGTGCAACTTATGACAATCGATAATATCTGGAAATTATATCATAATTTGAGAATAAAAATATAAATTATGAAAATGATTGTGTAGTTTGGGACAGTTTCTCATAGCGCCAAGACATCCAATCATCAAAATATAATATGCATCCTTATGAATTTTTCTTTTCATCAGATATATTAACATTCGACTGTAATTTTGATCAAGACTTCTGTGGCTGGAAAAATGTAAAAAGTCCCACCGATAAATTTGATTGGTCGAGAAACAAAGGTGCTACTGGTACAACTGGAACAGGTCCCAGCAAAGATCATACTACTGGAAATGGTTTGTTTTTGTAATATAAGCATTTTAACGATATCTTAAATACCTTTATATATTTGACCAGTTATAACTTTCGTTATTTCGTCTCACATATAGCAGTTTCTAACACAATACTGACGAACTGTTTAACCATAGTTCCATTATCGTGATAGATTATTTTAATGCGTTAATGTAAACCGGGATGTAACAAATGATTACTGTATAGAGAAATTCAACTCCTTTAAGTAATCTTTGCTTCCTAAAACTACTGTTCTGGTTCATGAAAATTATTCAGTGACTCAAATTGCAATTAAGCTGATTTGGAGAATTGTGGCTTAAAAAGAAATGTTCACAATTCTGCCCAATTTATGTCACCTATCAAACCTATTTAAAATTCCCCAAAAAATATTGCTAAATAAAAGAACAGTTTTTCAAAAATTGGCACCAAAAGTCAGCGACGATGCGTCATATTTAGAGCTTTGCCAACAGCAGAGAAGTGTGTACGGCCATTGGTGACGTAACAATACTTAGAGGGATAGGTAAACTTGTGTTATTATTGTAATTATCATTGTTTTATTCACAGGATTTTATATATATATTGAAACATCTTTGAGATTTCAAGGGGATTTCGCTCGAATCAGGTCTCCAACTATTACTGACCGTAATGTTGGACACTGTGTAGAATTTTGGTACCACATGTACGGAACACACATAAAGTCACTGAGTGTGTTGAGGGAATCAGAGGAAAAGGGGGAAGAAAAGTCTCTGTGGAGTGTAAGTAACAACCAGGGCGATTGGTGGAGAAAACATAGCTTATTTGTAGGCAGTATTGGCCAGGATTTCCATGTAAGTACAGTCTTATAGAAATATTTATGACTTATCAATCCTTTTTTTATACGCCCACATTGAAATGTGGCCGTATATTGTCGTCGCCCCCGTCCGTCCGTCCGTCTGGTGTCCACAATTACTTGTGGACGCTCTAGAGGCTAAAGTTAACAGGCTAAAGTCAAAAAATACGCAGTGTTTGAGGTCATGAGACGGAGAAGCCTATTGATTTTCAGCGCTTTCGGATAATTACTGCCAGAGTTATGGCCCATGATCACTTCAAAAATCTTGTGGACGCTCTAGAGGCTAAAGTTAATATCCAATTGACTTTAAATTTATACGCAGTGTTTGAGGTCATGAGACGAAGAATCCTAGTGATTTCCAACGATTTCCGAAAATTACTGCCAAAGTTATGGCCTCTGAACACTTCAAAAAATCTTGTGGACGTTCTAGAGGCTAAAGTTATCATCCAATTGATTTCAGATTGATACACAGAGTTTAACAAACAAACAAATGTATTTTAATAACTTGAACAGTTAAATCCGTGGTATTAAATGTTTCGTATACTAAACGTTAGGATGGGGCAGAACTTTATAAAGACCAAACAAATTTTAACGATTTTCTGATAATCACTTAATGAGTTGTTTCGTTGCCTGGCAACCTATCCTTTAAATATGCTTTTGATATTGCTACAAACTCACTGAATTGATATTTCATAAAATTCGGAAATATTAAGGACATTGTGGTTTCAAAGTCTGATATCAAGTTTGTTCAAATCGGTTTTTTGGGGTTTTTTTTTTTTGAAAATACTACTTTTATACCATCACATTTCAGTGTGGACGCATAGGCGTAGGAGCTCAAAGTAATTCAGGGGGGGCATAAGAGAAAATTGCCCAAAATCAATACCGTTTTTTCGGGCATACATATCATAAGAGAGCTTCGGGCATATTTTCGGGCATGCAGTGGACAAGAAAAAAACGAGAAAATACTTTTCGGGCAGTGTGGATCTCATAGAAATAAGTTAGTTATATTTTTTCTCTAAACGTTAATAGAAAAAAAAAGGTCGTTAAATTTTTCATTGTCCGAAAATAAATTTTTTGCCCCCACAGCCCCCCCCCCCCCCGGCTCCTACGCCTATGTGTGGACGTATTAAGTCGTCGCCCCTGTCCGTTGATCGTTCAGTATTTTGCTTGTTAGCACAATAAACGCTAACGTTTAAATGGGGTTTTTTCCGACTGGATGTGACACCCTGCACGTTTCAAGTCAGTAGCTTGAAGCGTATATATGGTATTAGTGTCAGTGGCTTGTGGCACGAAGTAACAGTATATTGTCGCATACATAATATATTATGTCAACGCTTGGGCGACATAATATATTGTGTTGACGCTCCAAGCGTGTTAGCATATTAGACCTGTAGACTCAGTGGAATGTACGCGTCATCAGAGCCATAGAAAGTGTCCCTGTAAATAAAAGAGGGCATCCTTATCAGAAAAAGGGCACCTGTGATGTCAGAATTTCAAAAAAGGGCACTTTTCTTTCGGTTAGGGTTAGGGTTAGGGTTAGGACACAGAAAAGAGAGAAAAAACAGAAAAGAAAAAAACAATCGAAACTAAGCATTCATTGGTTATCAAAGCGCCAATTAAATCTATCGTTGCAAGTTCATGCCTAGTCACCTCCATCCTAGTTCCAAGCGTTGACATAATATATTATATCGCCCAAGCGTTGACATAATATATTATGTATGCGACAATATACTGTTACTTCGTGCCACAGGCCACTGACACTAATACCATATATACGCTTCAAGCTACTGACTTGAAACGTATCGCCTGGATGTGAAGCATTGGGGTCATGAGAGGACGAACCCTATCGAAATTCAGCATTTCGCAACTTTCCGTTTCGAAAAAAAAAATTGTTAACGCCGCGAAGGCTAGAAATTTTAACGGATTTTCTTCAACTTGGTATGACGCATTGGTGGCGTGAGAGAGCAAACCCTTTCGATTTTCAGCGTAGCGGATTTACCACCCCTCCTACCTTTCCCGAAACCTTATTAAATCGATAGATTCTACAGTTTATAATGATTTTTTTTTTTCAAATTTGGCGTAAAGTATTACGGCTGTGATTGGATGAACCCTATTGATTTTGTAATTTGTTGTGATTTCAGCATTCTGGGTATATTAATTGTCTGGAAACGCTAGTGAACACGATAGAGATCAAAGCTGTTGAATGCGGATCCTGATCAAATTTGTTCCGCATCCAGGTGTTCCTTTCGGATATGGGGTTACGGTGGCTAAGTGGGTAAGACGTTGTCTCTCTAGCCTAGAGGTCATGTGTTCGATCCTTGCATTGGCCGAGAAAGTTCATCCAGATTTTCCAACGTGGTTCCCCCTTATCAGTGATGCAGGACGGAGGGCCTGACAAGGACAGCTTGTCAGTCGCTCGGATGGGACGAAAAACCGAGGTCCCGTGTACACGTTTGTGTGCACGTAAAAAATCTCTTAACAGTTGGAATTCGATATAAGAGTAGGCCGTAGTGCCGCTGTCCGGGCAAAATTTCCCCGAAATCACACTGTATGGCGTATGCCCGTTTCATTAGCCCAATTTGGAGCAGAAAAATAGGACGTTAAATTTCATTTCATTTCCTTTCGGATAAGCTGCTGTCTATGGTCATCGTTTTTTCGAGACATAGCTGCTGTGTTGGCGTATTATCATGCTTTGGTATGTATGTTAAACAAATGCAAACATCCAGTTTTACTTCGATTGGTTAAAAGTTTTGAAACCGACAGCGTCAGTGATGACTAGATAAATTTGCCATTAAGGTCGTCGTAGTCTGGTAATGCCCTACGCAAAACGCAAAAAAATATTCTACGACATTTACTCTACCCATATACTTTTCTGGTTTCCCTTTTAATAAAGTTAATATGCTTTTTTATATATATATATTTTTTAAAGATTATTTTTGAGGCGGTAGCTGGTGGGTACAGGAGTGATGTGGCTATAGATGACGTCAAGATTAGAGCAGGGACATGTTTCAGTTATGACGACAGTAGTGGCAGTCCGCAAGGGCGAATTTACAGACAGTTTCCACACAAGGGATATACGAGACGGTGAACATTAACCCTCTTTAAAGAAAGAAAAACTAAACTAGTTCATCTTTGTTGCGATAACGTAAGCGAGGTCACATAAAAGATATTTTTTTAAAAAATGGCGCTTTAACCCGTTCTGATAAAAGGCTGCTTTATACCACCACACAGGAGTGGCTGCTTGCTTTTGTTGACAGATGAATGAATAAATAATTTCAACCACATTACTTTTGAGCGGTGAATTTTGAAGGGAAAATGGAAAAAAATTGATCTTTCACGTCATTACGACATTAGTTTAAGGCTTATTCACTTGTATTCCGTGTATTATTGTAAATGCAATATTTAAAATTGATATCTACTTATTCACTTCTTTATCAATTGTGTATCAACATAAGTTACCCACACCAAGTGATAAAATAGTAATTCAAAAGATCGCAATCCGTAGTCCCATTACAAAATTCAAAGCACAAAGTTCGACCGAAGTTATCAGAATATATCATCTATAAATGCATTTTCTTTAAACAGTCCTAGTGTTTGATCGGTTGATCTGTACTAAAAGCGCATACTTACATTTGTAGTAAACGCTCGGTCAGATTCTTAACTTGTTAAGACTTCCAGTAAGCGTGAGCTCTGTCCATTGCTTTTAAGTCCTTCCATAGCAAGTTTAACAGTTCGTGTATTCTCTGCTCTTTCTTCCGCATTCGTGACGGTAACATAATGTTCCTAATGCGTTCTTGTTGTGTATATGCCATTACTGGATTAAATATATAAATGTTATTTTTAAGGTGTGATATGAATTTCGTCAATTAATATATATATATATAATGGATGGGTTCATCTTGAAAATATTATCTGCTTGTGCATTTGCGGTTAATCGGTTAAATATCAGTCTAATTAAAACCAGATTGCAATTTTGTTTCTTTTTTTATACGCTCACCTTGAAAAGTGGTCGTATACTGTCGTCGCCATCGTCTTTCGGCCTGTCGTTCCGCCGTCCATGATTTCTTGTGAACACACTACATACTACATTCATTATCATCTAATCTACTTTAATTCTATGTTATGTTGAATAACAATTTCTAATTATAGGTTATAGAGTTATTGCCCTGGGTTATGTTATAAAATCTTGTCAACGCGCTAATGATGTCAGTAGGTAAAAGATTTTACTTTTTGGTATCTTAAAGATTCATGGTACGGGAAGACTTTTGGACTGTCCAGACAACTTAGCTGCTGTGAGCGTATGTTTCGGTGCCTAGCAACCTATATTTCTTTCTTTCATTAACACTACATATTACAATCTAATCAACTTTTTATCAGCGGCGTGTTGAGCCAGATGGTATGACTGACGTTTCATTTAATTTATTGTCTATAAGTTTCACGTTCGTTACACTAATGAAGAACAGATATACATTTTACCAGTATGTCATGCTCGATTTATTTACATGGAGTCATTTCCCACAACCCTCTGCGATTACACGGCTTTGAAAATGACTACCACTAATTTTATTGGTCGAGTAGATCAAAGGAAATATGTTAAACGTCAGTATATTAGTACAGCACCAGAAATAAAAACGAAACAAAATAGACATCTGATTTTAATCAAATTGTTTAAATATATAAATATATAAATTTGTATTTGTAAGATGAAATAAGACAATTAACCATTTAACTAAACAGTTGTTGACTTTTCATCAATTTAAAGAGGCATTGTCATTCTCGCAAAGCAAGAAAATATATGTAATAAATTTGATTAAAATCAAAATCAAAATTACCTTCAATTCCACTACTTCTTGCACAACCTAGAGCAGGTATTTTGACAGTTTTGAATTTGAACATGCACCATATAACTATAGTGAAACAAAACATTATTTTCACCAACCAGCCACATACCAAAGTACTGCTAATGCCTCTTTAATATTTTGTTTTTATCATTATTATATTATTTATAAGATATGAGATGAAATTGATATGGTTTTTCTTTTTGTGATAATATGAGTAATGAACCTTGAAACTCCAACGGATTAATGTAATAAATAAATTGATGGGTTGACAGGTATTCAGAATGTATTCTTTATTAATTTGTTATCAGAATGAATTTTTTTAAATAAACAGATACCACTATGTAATACTAACAATATATTAGTAGAGTGATGATCTTAATGTACAAGAGAAGACTACAGAATTTACGAAACTTACATCATTAATCGCATCACTGAATCAAACATTCATTTAAACCCCATTAGCGTGGCCTGATCAGAAAAGGAAACTAAGGTCATTTTCAATTTCATTGTATTATTAGAAACAAGACTCTCCAGTCAGTGGAGTGGTGGGACGTCGCAGCAAGGCGAGCAAGACTTTGTAAAGGCGCCCATTGTGGTTTAGTAACTGCCGCAGGAAGCTCCAGAACAAACGACATTGACTCAGAAAGTCGCAGCAAGGTGGGCAAGATTTTGTAAAGGTGCCCAGTGTGGTTTAGTAGCTGCCACAGGAAGCTCCAGAACAAACGACCATAGCTCGGAAAGTCGTAAGTAAACTAGCTGGAGCCTGGCGAGCGTTTTTAGCCCACAAGCGAGTCCATTTGAGATTTTGAACCCGATTTGCTGTTAAAATTGTTTACAAATCTTCCCTAGCTATCCGTACAAACATTTTTTCGGGGTTAAGGAAAATTCCGAGAAAAGGCAATGTTGAACACATTTTGCTCTAAATTCTTGTTCCCATTGACAACTCGACTATTTCGCGCCTTGTGAACCCCTTGCATAGCTTCCTAAGGAACCAAATATTTATCATTCTATGATAAATAAACTTCACTGTGGTAATAAGAAGGTATAAACATAATAGGAAGCGTGTTTATTTTTTTCGTTTCTGTATAACAAATGGTTATGAAATTCATCTCCTACCAGAACCATCTCTTATGATAAAAAAATTCAACACCATTTGTGATGAATAAAAGATCATTTATGTTCAATGAACTCCATTAAAATCAACTTTGGTTCCAAATATCTGATTCATTCCACTCCTTCTCTATAGAATAATCCCGCCAAACCATCATTTTTTTTATTCTTATATTATTTTTGGTCATTAAAACGTAATTCATATCACCATGAACTAAGCTAAGCCTGTTTCCCAATCCTATTCAGACATCTTGAATAAAAATATTGTTGTTTTTTTTAAATAAAAGACCCAAACGGATTCCAACTATTTCCAGACCCATTGCGATGTCTTATTTTCTACATGTAATACACTTGCCAAATTCGAACTGGTTTTTATATTATTATCGGAGCAATCTCTAATTATACCGGTACCTAAAATTTAATTTTGAACATCAAAACCCTGTATGAAGGGCTATAGTCTATACAAAAGGACAGCCCATTTCTACCAGTAAATATATTTAGGTCTAAGATTAGGTAAGTTTGTTTTCTGGATGATTCTGTCTCCACCAGGATCAGTTATTGATCTAAAATACTGGTGATGCCCATAAACACGATTAAATACATCCATTGGAGTTTTCACTTTGGGAAAAGTACTCCTCCTGGATTCGCCAAATACAGCAGAACTTTTCCCGATTTTTGGAACAAAATATAGCGTTGGTTCCCTTTGGAATTTCTTGAGACTTTGCTCTCCAATTCTAGAACAATCTGAACAATATTCCATTCCTAGCACATCGCAATATTGACGTTTGTTCGCTGAAATCGTTTCAACATCCTCACGATCGCAAAAGGACTTTCCTTGAGTTATTCCTCTTACATTACTGATAAACGGTTGACTTCTGCTGACGACATTCAGTGAATAAGGATTCAAATATTTAGCTGTATTTGCATTGTTCAATCGCGAGTCCTTGCCCATAAAACTAACTTGTCGGTGTTGGTACACATCCGCAAGATCTGAATTTTCACGAATTATTTTGTGCAGTTGTTCAACGTCTGATGAGAAGTTCGATTTTTCTCTTCTAAAATCATTACATCTCAAACTTCCATTCCCGAACTCCCCCAAACACCTGTAACTTTTCCTTCGATTATCCGTAAATCTCATCGATAATCCTCAATTATTCACGAATGTATCTATCAAAGTAATTTTGTTTTAAACGTCCTCCTTTCAAATAATTTGGTACACTATACAAAAATTGATATACAACGCAGAGTCATTTGTGTGAATAATGTACGCTTACGGTCTCACGAAGCACGACATTTTAAACGGTCCAAAATAGGCTGTAAATATTAAAACAGATACAAAATTAAGTTTTCTTCTTGTAGCAACACATTCTTGGTAAACTCCAATCACTTTTATAATCTTAAAAATTAAAAACAAAATCCTACAACAGAAGCATAAGGTCGAACGTCTCGGTTGCTTCAGCCTAAAGTTTCTCCACTGCCAACAACAAAGATCAAATAAAACCTATGAAGCCAGTTGTAGCTGAAGCTCTGTATACCTGTATTAAGAAAACTTCAATCACTATAAAATATAATAAATCAATGTAACGATTTCCTTTGGTTTTATTCCCTTCATTGATGCCCGAATGTTAAAAATAACCTATTGCCTTTTCTAATCTCTCCTTTATATTAATCAAGTACCAGACGTTTCAATCAATATATATATACACACACACACAAACCCATTTATATAGAATGTCATGTTAAGAAATGAATACATGCAATATAAATTTATTGATCGTGCCTCAAGAGATTAAAAGTTGCTTTGAATTAGAATTCTATACTTGTTTCCAATTGTACTGAAAACTTAGTAGAAGACATAAACTAGGTCATGAAAATAAAAAATGTATAATCTATACATCTCTCAAATTGTTGATTTCAGATGACATTGTAATAGAAATGACATCGTTTCACCATACAAATTGTTCGATCTATTTTGTGCGGTTCGGTGTGGTAGAAGCGGGAGAAGTAGTGGGGGCTCGTACCGACATCGATTATACCTATGGATTTTATTCTTCAAACATGAAAGAAGGCCTCCTTTTCTTTGGTGAATTTTTTTCGTTTGCATGAAACAATATACACCTTATGTCACTTCTCATTTAATAGTAGGCTATAATGCCACTTGAGTGGAGACCTTTTTTCGATGAGTTTTCAAAATTATTAGGTAGTTGATATCAGAGATGTTTCCATAACCCGAAACCCGAAATATTATTTCTGGTTGACATGTAACGGTCTTGTTAATAGTCCAATATTTCCGTTGGGCTCCCGTTTCTCACTCAACCAGCTCCCTTGACAAGAATCGCGAACCGATATCATCAGGCCCGGACTGCCAGTGGGCCCCCTTCCCACTGGCCCCTTTCTGCGATAGTTTTTTCTACTTAGAACAAAGTATATGACTTTCCGTCCGGGATATACACCACAGACCACCATTTCAGGTCGAAATTACAAAAAGTTTCTCGGGGGAGGACCCCTGGACCCCTTAAACCCCAAGAGGAGACCCCCCCCCTTTTAGGGTGTCATCTTGTCACTGGGGCCCCGGCAACCTCCTGTCCTGATCCGTCACTGCCCCTCCTGTTCCAGACTTAAATTAAAAATGTATACAAGCACGAATGTTTAATACTCGTCCACAATATCAGACTATTTTGCGTTAGACAACAAAGAAAAGATCTTCCAACCATTTAGTCAAAATTTGGTATTAGATTTACTGATGATGCACTGAATTGTAAAAATTTGCATCCTCTGTGTTCACGTGACCATTGCAAATTACTGACGATGCCTCTGCATATTCCATCCATCAACATATTTTTCTCAAGACTAACACATTAATTTGATCTATTATAAAACAACTTACAACATTACTAGAATTACACACCTGTATTCAATACGGAACATACAAATCTGTCGATGTTACTTATCTGCTGAACGACATTCTAATGTATGTACTTTACTCACCCGAAATTCTAGTCTCACTAAGTAATCTCGAGTGGTTGATAAAACAATGTTATCTCTAATGTTTTGTTTTCGTATTAAGGCAACGGGTGGAATTTACATAAATCTAAGTTCATTGGGTGTAAGTCGACGAGAGAGAGCAACAGTCAGAGATACGTTTTACAATGATTCTCTTTTCGTTTTCATGCGCCCACATAGAAATGTGGATGTATATTGCCGTCGACCCCATCCGTCCGTCTGTCGGTCCGTCGTCCACAATTTCCTGTGAACGCTCTAACGCCAAACGTTATCACCCGATTGTTTTAAAATTGATATATGTTGTTTACATTAGTGAGATGAAGAACACTATTTAATTTCAATAATTTCCGTTAATAACTTCTAGAGTTATGTCCCGTGTTTCACTTTGTTGCACCTTGTGAACGGTCTAACATCAAAAGTTTTCTGCCGATCTGTATGAAATATATATGCGTCATTTAAATTAGTAAAGATAGGTTGCCAGGCAACGAAACATACGCCCACAGCAGCTAAGTCGTCTGAGCAGTCAATAACAGTTGTCGCATATTTTTTCTATTGTCGGTAATGAAACATTTATAATACACTAAAATCTGATTAAGAGTAACAACTCATTAAGTAATTATCAGAGAATCATTAGAAGTTGTTTGGCTGTTAGTTCTGCCCCATGCTATCGTTTTGTATACGAAACATTTAATATCATAGACTTAGCTGTTTAAGTTATCAAAATTCATTGAAAATCAATATACTTATTCATCTCAAGACCTTAAACTCTGTGTATCAATATAAAGTCAATCAGATGATAACCTTGGTCTCTAGAGCATCCAAAAGATTTTTCAAAGTGATCATGGGCCATAACTCTGGTATTAATTATCGACAATCATTGAAAATCACTGGGCTTCTTCGTCTTGCGACCTTAAACACTGTTTAAAGTTAATCGGATATTAACTTTAGCCTCTAGAGCGCCCACAAGATATTTTGAAGTGATCAAGGGCCATAACTCTGACAGTAATTATCGAATATCGTTGAAAATCAATAGGATTCATCGGACGGACGGGTGGGGACGACGACAATTTACGACCACATTTTAATGTGGGCATATAAAAGAAGAATCCTATTGAATTTCAGCGATTTCTTTTGATTACAATCTAGAGTTATGGCCCTTGTTTCACTTTGTGGAAATTTGAACGTCGAAAATTATAATCTGATCTGTATGAAATTGTCTTGTAAATGTCCCCAATTACCTCCAAAAGAATAAATATGCGACAACCCTTGTCAACCGTCGGACGATTTAGCTTCTGTAACGCGCATGTTTCGTTGCCTGGAAACCTATCTTCAAGAGTAATATCGCTGCAGTCCATAATTCTAGAGCTTGTGCCGCTCGCGGGCTTTAAAAGTCTAAAGTGAAGGGAAAGACAACTATTTAAAATATACCATCCGAAATTTTAAAATTTGTTTGGGCTTCCCCAATGTCCTAATGAACGTGTCCCAATTATGTGGTCAATGTCTTCTGGACACCCTTTAAACCACAAAATAAGAAAAACAAAGATTTTTTCAAAGCTTTAAGGTAAACACATCCTGTGATTTTCAAATAATTATGGTATATTCAAAATATTTTATATTTCTATTTTACTTGATGTTGAATATTTAGTTCCAGAATGGTTAATAAATCGCGATCTGTTGCTGACAGTGAAATAATAAGTTGTTCATTGCAATATGCAGTCTATCCATTTATTTTCATTCCTATCAAAGTACAAATTACACTAACCACTTTTAACCAGAATTTTACAAGATGCATGGCATTGTACAAGTTTTGTCAATTTCCCTGGCATGTTAACGGATGGTGGCAGTTGGCCATTAAATTTTTTTCCAAACACACCAAGTTGATGGGACCACAGCAATAACATCATTAAATTTTACCAAAGCATACATTTTTGATGAATTGTAATTGTAATGTATGCCAAAAAATTATTTCGCCCAAAGTAAAGGGTTGCTTTTATTTTTGTATTATTACTTTTAAACAGTTGAATGTATACCCAACTGAATAGCAATATTATTATCATTCACTTGAAGAAGAACACATTTTTTGGTGATTTCTGATAATGTTTTATTGATACATTCCGTCCCTTAGATTAGATACTTTTTACATCCAAAATGAACTTTAACTGGATAATCAAAGAATGCTTCATTATGTTGATATTTTTTACAAACATCAGACTCATTTGAACCCATCAAGGGATATTACATTATCAGCAACTATTGTACATGTACAATTATATCTACTTATCTTAAGTTTGGTAATTTTGGATTCAAATTGGAAATTTTATTGTTCAAAATCGTTTATTTTATTATGTGTTTCATATGGAATAATTTATTACAAATACTTCATTACCAGTAATTTATCTTCATTTTTATCATTTTCCTTTCTGACAGTCTATTAAAAATGCATTATGTAAGAGCTAAATCTGCCTATTGAAAGTTTTTTTTTTCTGGCTTCAAATGTTATATAAACAAGCCAACAGTGAGGCTGATGTCCCCCGCCGAAACCCCAAAATAAATAGATGGCACATATTAATTAATCGCACATTTTTTTTTTTTTCAAACGTATCAAGCAATCAAAGTTAACATGACTTGAAGCCCATAATGAAATCTATGGGTCATTGGATGGCCCCGATGTAAGTAGATAAGAACACCGGGGCCATTTATGGGGTTAAAGATAAAATATATAAACGAGACTGCTGCTACAATAAACAATCAACCCTGCATTTTGTGAAAACGTCCAACACTTATAACTTCGCACAGAATGAAGTAACTTGACTGAAAATTTCCATATATTCATTTTACATAAACTACATTTGAACTATTATACAGCAAGACCGTCCAGCTCTTTTTCTAATTTTTACATAATGCATCTTTAATTATTTGTGGTGTTAGAGGTTTTCTCATCGTACCATTCAAAAACGAATACCGATATATTGTCCAAGGCTCTATATGTATTAAACTGTGTACATTATATGTCAGAAATCATTTTCCATAAATTTGTCCTTAATTAAGTTGTAATTCAGCAGCATCCTCAAAGTATATTCATGGCACAGGTTTGGGTGTAACAAAATTTTTGTAACCAAAAAACAAAACATATTAATAGGGAAAACTGTGATAAATTTACCTGATTTAGCACTTATATCCCAATTGAATAAAGAAGCAGTTATTAAGTCACTGGAGTTTTAAACCGTTTATAAGTAGGAATTGGGTGCAGAAAATAAAAAAAAGTATTTGTGATACGTTTCGGTAATCAATACCTTCTACAGTGATTAAATCCCACATCCCCACTCAGTCATAAACTTGCATGTTGTAGAGTCTGTTGAGTGATTTTTTTACCAAGCCCATCCTGCTGTAAACCTATAGGTCAACGCTGCGAGAATATGCATTCACTTGATACACTCACTCCGTTCGTTTGACACCACGCTCTCTATTCGGGTAAGCTGGGGATTTGGCGACGAACAGTATCTGGTCAGCTCTATTTATCTCGACGACCAGTGTCTGAAATGCTGCATTTTCGGCAGTCTATGTCACAAAATATCGTGGCGAAAATATTCATTCACTTTGAGTCACTCACTCCGCCCGTTTGACTAGTGATTTGGCGACAGGCGGTATCTGGTAAGCTCTATTTATCTCGACGATCAATGCCTGAAATACTGCCAGACTGCATTTCCGACAGTCAATATTTCGGGGGCTTCGTTGAGGTTCGCAAGTCCGTTCATTTGACACTTTCCTCGCTGGGGTCGGATAGACTAGTGATCAGGCGACAGACTGCATCTGATCAGCTCTATTTATCTCTACAATCGGTGCCTGAATACTGTCAGACAGCATTTCCCCAATACCCCCACAAGGACTCGCTACTTTGGCGCTCACAAGGGGACTTCGTTGAGGTTCGCAAGTCCGTTCGTTTGACATTTTGTTCTCTTTTTGGCGGATAAACTAGTGATCAGGCGACGGACGGTATCTGGTCAGATCTATTTATCTAGACGATCGGTGCCTGACTGAATACTGTCAGACAACATTTCCCGCAGTCTATTTTTCAAAATTTTCTGTGGAAGGTCTCCCATTTGGCGCTCGTGAACGGGCTTTGTCGCGGTTCGCAAGTCCGTTAGTTTGACACTTTACCTCAACGATCAGTGCATGAAATACTGCCAGGCTGCATTTCCGGCAGCCCGTTTTTCAAAATTGTTTGGAGACCTCCTGACCCCTAGTTGAAGCTCGTGCCTTTGCCCCCTTAACCTTGGACTTTGCCCCAGCTTTGCCCCTCCAACCACCGACGGCTGGCGCCGCCACTGATTGGGTGAGAAAATGCTGTCAGATTGACATGAATAAGATTACTTTAGTAAAAGTCTATGCAATCTTAACAAAGTGCCAAACGCAGTTAAGATGACCATTAATCACACTTAAAATACACACCAGTGCCTGGATATAGCTTTGGTAGTTTTATATTTCGTATTCTGTAACATAACAACCATGTTAACAGTGCTATTATCTAACCAGAAAAGATCTAACACATACATACATATACATACATACATACATACATACATACATACATACATACATACTACAGTTATATTGCAATAAATTGTCCTATTTGATGAAATTAAATATTGAAATTACCAAATTGTGTGATCTAAGCTAAAACATTTAATTTAAACATACATTATGCTAAATCTGCCTATTGCAGGTCTTTCTTTAGGCCTGAAATATTTTCTAAATTATTAAATTAGACATTAACTTATCCAGGCCATAATTAACTCTTGGTGGCATCGGATTTCTCCGATATTAAATAGATTAGAACAGTTCAGCCATATTTTGATTTAAGCTAAGAATGGAGGAGAGAGACATAGCTTCGAACAACCAGTACAGTGGTTGAAATTATTGCACACGTCTTGTCAAACCTTCAAGGCTAATATCTTTGCTCACAATAGAGTAATTTGAATGAAATTTTCACATTATTCATTTTACATTATCTATTTTTGAACTATTATAGCATGAATGGCTAGCTTCTTATTTAAATCTAACATAATGTATCTTTAAGTAAAGAAAAATGGGAGATCGAGAATAGTTTAATGTAAAGCAGATAGATTGGAAATTGGAAAAACATACCTGTGAATATTCTTACATACTTATACAATTCTGTGTGGTTGTAAGATTACAGCATACATTAAAGTAAATCGCACCTCATAATTAATAATAATCATCTGATCAATATGAATCATGATTTAAAACGCAACTAATATAGCTTAACATTTTGCAAACACTTTAGATCTATACTAGGTACCTGATTTAACATATTTGGTGAAAGTGCCATCCCTGTTGTCCACCAAGTTAAATCACTCTCCCTCAATTAAAATCAATATTATCCTGTTCCAAAGCATCAACCAATCGAATTGAGTATCTCTACTTAGTCTTAGCAGAAAATGTTAATCAATGAACTCTGTCAAAGTATTTACCTAATAAACACATACACTAAGTTTAAAATTATACAACAATAAGAAGCAGGATTATTGTGTCCTCAATAGTGTGACAGATAGATGGACAGACAGGGACAGTTTATGGACTATAGGCAAAGTCAAATACTGTGACTAACCCTTGATGGAAACAAATGGTTTAATTACACCTGGTATGTTAATATATATTTTTAATATGATAATACAACTAACAATACATTTGAATATGTTTTCATTTTAATTCAAAAACGTTGAATGAACAGAACACTGTCTTGAATTAATTCAATACAAATAAAATAACATCAAATCTGCTGCCATGTAAAACAAGTAATCCGGTAATGACTTATTTTCCCTTCTCTTTAAAATAATCAGCTGAAAATATAAAAAACAAGCCAACAGTGAGGCTGATGTCCCCCACCGAAATGCTAAAATAAACAGATGACACATTAATTAATCAAACTGATTAGCAACTATACACTAAGTTTCATCACTCTCTATCAGATAGAATCAAAGTTATCTGGTCCCAAAGCAGGGACCAATGAAATTGTTTAGCTCAGCTTAGCTTTAGCTCGAACTGTTAATCATTGAACTCAGTCAAGACATGATCACCTAATGAACATCTAAATCAAGTTAAAACATTCTACTTCAATTAAAAGCAGAGTTGTTATGTCTTGACCAATCAATTATATTGCTTATTGCTCCTTAGCCTAAGCAGAAAATTCTCACCATCGAACTTAGTCAAGGTAATGATATAATGAATCTATATTCAGAGTTTCATCGCTCTCACTTCTTTATAATCAAAGTTATTGTGCCCCAAAGCATCAACCAATCAGATTGCTTATCTCTGCAGACAATGTTCATCACCGAACTTCATTAAGGCATTGACCTAATAAACACCTACACTAAGTTTGAACATTCTAGCACAATTAGAATGAGAGTTATTGTGTTTCAAAGTCTCGGCCAATCAAATTGCTTATCGCTCTGTTTACCCCGAGTAGAATATGCTCATTATCGAACTTAGTCAAAGTATTGATGTAATGAAACTATACACCAAGTTTCATCACTCTCACTTAATTAGAACTAAAGTTATCGTGTCCCAAAGCATCAACCAATCAAATTGCTTATCTCTGCTTACCCTAAGCAGAAAATGCTCATCTTCGAACTCCATCAAGGCATTGACCTAATACACACCTACACCAAGTTTGAACATTCTAGCTTAATTAGAAAGAGAGTTATTGTGTCCCAAAATGTCGGACGGACGGACGGACCGACAGACAGACAGACAGACAGACAGACAGACAGACAGACAGACAGGCGGTTCGGCGGACAGATGGACGAACTCATTTTAATAGTAACCCGTTTACTTCGAAAGGCGGGGGACAAAAAATTAATTTTTAATGTGTACTTAAGTCCTGTATCTAATAGTTCAAACCCAATTTCATTTCACAAGCACAAGGTGTTAACATGTGGTCGTCAAGGCAGATATGGCCACCTTTTGGGAAATGGCAGTCAATGAAACAAGGGATAGTTTGCATAATGAAAGCAACTATTTTGACCCTCCAACTTATTGATGAGAGAGAGAGAGAGAGAAATGGGGTTTAACGTCCACTCGACACAACTAGGTCATTTCGGGACTAACATATGGTTTAATTTTATTTCAATAATTCGCTTGCGCATAGGGGTCTTTAGCAGTGGGAGGAAACCGGAACTTATTGATGAGGCAGCCTCTTATCCACTGAGCTACCGTGGTTCCTCCTAGCTAGCTATTCACAGACTATTTTTAATGAATTTACATCATGAAACTTAATCTGGTTTAAATGTGAATTACTCAATGTTCTCATGGATACAATGTGACATAGAACTGTTCAATTAAAGCCATAAGTGAAAGCGAAATATCAAAATCGATCAGTCATTAATTTTGCACTGCCATAATTTTACTATCAAGACTATCAAACAGCTTTGCAAGTTTGAAAACAATCCGTATAATGGAATAAGGTAATTTTTTCTAGATTATATCTGTTATTTGTTTTCATATTTTACTTTGATGATATCTTTACATCAGATTTTTAATTTGCTGTCAAAAATATTAACAAAAAGTGGATGCCAGGCAAGATACACCCACATTTGGCAAGCTAAATAAAAAATGCAATGATTCGTACAATCAGGGGCCATGATCCAGGAACTTATGGTCTGAAATGTGTGAATATTGAAAGGGCTGAGATCTTTGGGATGTAAAGATATATTTTAAGTTGCATCAAAATCAAACAAAAATTGTGACCTCTAGGGGGTCCACAACCTTCGTATTACATACATTTACACAATTTGCGGACAAGGAGCGGACATTTTGTCGGGCAGTATCGGTTCCATTTTCCAAAAATTCAAACTCAACCTTTATTATGGTGCAACAGTGATATATATGCCAATATCGAAAGGAACCAGAGATCTTTTGGAGATAAACTTATATTTCGAGTTTTGTCAATATTGCATAAACACTGTGATGTGTAGAGTATCCACAAACAAATTGTGGACGGACAGGCGGATATCCAGGTGGATAGGGCAACGACAATATACGTCCAGATGAAAATAACCTTATTATGTAAATTTATGTTTTATTAAATGTCTTATAGATTTAACCTATTAAGATATGACATCTGTGTAACCTCCTTATGCCTACAATTTTTAATTTTGTTTCAATTTAATTATGAGGCGCCCAATATTTTGGAATCCCAGACAAAATAAATATGCCACTTAGAGGATGCATACCTAATTTCTCCACAGCTTCAACACAAACACTAGGATACATACTCTCTGTATAAGTAGCTACCAAGAGCAATGTTGCTGTCCTTACTAATATTAATCCTTTATCATTCTGTAAAGAAAATGGAAATAACATTTGAGAACAATCACTACTATCAGATTATATATAAATATAGATAGGAGAGAGAGAAAAGGTTTAGCCATGTTATTTCAGAATAACCATTGTATAATTGTTTTATTTCAATAATTTGTGTTCAAGCACAATGTTAGGCTTGCAGGTCTACTACTTGTTTAGTACATATGTGATTCAGCCAAATGAATTTCTGTTGGTTTTATTTGCATTAAAAGCCAAACTGAATGGACAAATAGGGCTGTCTGTCAAAATATTCATAAGATAGCCACTCAAAGCATGAAAATACGCTAACACAGCAGCTATGTCTCTCAAAATCAATAACCACATAGACAGCAGCTTATACGAAAGAAAAACTTGAATGTTAACCAAATTTAATAAGGCTGTCAAGAAAACAGATATCTATCGTGCTCACAAGCTTGAAAAAAAAACCAGTTAAAAATTGTAGCCTCTATCACGTTCATAAGGTTATTGGGAAAGCGGAGGAGGTAGGTGGGGGGTGTAAGATAAGATTTTATTTTAATATTACATTCACCAAAGACAGCATGAGCTAATAAATATATATCATACAATACTTACACATTTACCATAAATAGAATTTTTGTCTGCTCTTACACATTTATACTGTCTGTCATCAAAATAGATCCCTTCTTCTCGTGTTTGTGGTGGATTTCTAAATAAATCTAACAACAGTTGAACTTGATCTTGATATAACTGTAAATAACAAGGAATTTAACAAGAAGCTTGCTTAAAAAGGTGTTTAATGTATGACAGACTATGATTTGTTTGGCTATATTAAGGCAGGTCCCAAAATGTGTGGGTTTATAATCCTTTAGTGGTTGTGCTTGTGTATAATAAACCAGTGATTATTGTCCCATATAACTGTGTCAGATGTGTGGGTTCCAGTGGAAAGAAGAAACTAATAAATTAGACAGCTAAATCATCTTCGGGTTTGATTTTACTAACCCTTAAGTTTGTCCTTTTAATGTAACATCCGTAATGGGTGTTTTTTGGTATGTAAAACATATCACAGATAAGAACAGGTAAAATATGTTATGATCAGTATAATATTATTGATCATGGAAACATATCCTTAAAATAAAATATTTCACAGAGTAAATAAGAAAAAATAACAAATCATCTCTCAATGTAAGTAACCATGAAATAACTCATTTGCATTTCTATAGGCCATCCAAGGATGATCTGTCTTAATTAGTTTTCACCTTAGGTCAGAAGACCATGCTAAGAAAACAACGTCTTAACACACAGTATATTCCCGTGTGTATCTGGCTCCAGTCACTATCGACAATTCAAATGAGTCCAGATTTCAGGCAAATGACCCACTCAGAAATGGCCAAGACTTGTCTACCCTGTCTAAAACATGTATAATATACTTAAAACAAGTCACCACTTCTTACTATACTTACTATTAGAATAATCCATTTTTTACAATTATTATAGACAAAAGTAATTGACAACTAATAATGTCCCATTTTGTGATTTTTGGAATATTATTCAATTATGTAGTAGACTCTCATGTCTCAAAATTATACTTTTCAACACAAAACCACTTACATGTAACCCCACGGAACAGGCCCTGACTGACAAATCTTTGCGTCTGATGATAGCACATTGTTGTACATTATCTGTTGATATTAATGCATCATGTAACAGACTCTGTAGCTGATTCATATTTATGAAGCCCTGAAAATATAAGTAAGGCTACTGTGATTTTAAAGTCAATAGAAAAATAAAAGTGTAACTTGCGCATGGATGAAAAAAGGAAATTATATATACTATTCAAAAAAAGTAGGGGATATTTGATTTTTAAGTGTTATTAAAGTCACCTAATGAAGCTGACGAAGAAACAAATGACAAAATGAAATGAAGTTCACATTCATCGATTTATTCCAAATGATCGTTAGACTAAGTAAGGCACAGACTGACCATTATAAGGGTAAAATGATACCCGGGGTCAAACAGCAAAGTTACCACAGCATCACAACCAAGTCAGTAACGGGTAAATCCTCCTCTGTTTGCCAAACAAGCATTGATCCGACGTGGCATACTCCTAATGAGACGTCTAAGGTCATTTTGGTCCAGATTGTCCCATTCCTGTTGCAACGCAGCAGCAAGTTCTTGGACATTGGCAGGACGTTGTTGACGTTGACGTAACCTCTGTCCAAGCATGTCCCAGACATGCTCGATGGGGGAGAGGTCGGGACTCAGTGCTGGCCAAGGTAATGTGGTGATGTTCTGTTGCTGGAGGTCACCTGTAACGATCCTGGCCCTGTGACATCTTGCGTTGTCATCCTGGAAGATGAAACGGCGGCCATGACGTCGTGCGAACGGCACAACATGGACTGCCAAGATGTTGTCCCGGTAGTACTGGCCTGTAAAGTAACACGTCCTGCAACAACATGTAAAGCCGTTCTTCCAGCAACAGTGATGCCTCCCCACACCATAACAGAACCACCCCCAAATCGATCATGTCTGATGACGTTAACGTCTTGGAAGCGCTCGTTTCGACGACGCCACACCCTCCTACGTCTGTCCAAAAAATCAACAGTGAACCTTGACTCATCTGAAAACATCACATTGCTCCAGCGTCGATTATCCCAGTGTTAACGATCCCTACACCAACGACGTCTTGCCTGAATGTGATGATCTCTCAAACAAGGGATCACGCGAGGACGTCGGGCGCGAAGGTGACCCCTATGCAGTCGATTCCGAATCGTCTGGCCACTCACTCTCACACCAGTGTCTGTTTGAAGACGAGCGCTGATCTGATTTGCTGTGATGACACGATTTCTCAAGGCCAAGGTACGGATAAATCGATCCTGGGCTTGAGTTGTCGCCCTTGGTCGACCTGAGCGTGGTCTGTCCTGTACAGATTGTGTATCACGGTATCTGGACCATAGCCTGCTTATGACAGACTGAGAAACATTCATCGTCCGCGCCACAACCGCCTGTGTTGTGTCGATCTGTAGCATGCCAAGGGCACGTAACCTTTCATTTTGGGTAAGCCGACGCATATCAAAATTTGTTTTCTGGTCACTAAAACAATTAAACTGATGTTTCCACCCTGGAATTCAATGCCACAATGACTGTAACATTCAAAGTCAGAGTCGTGCAAATCTTGGGTTGGACCCCCATGATGATCCCAAGCATCACCTGCATTCCATGCGGTAGCTATTGGTGCGTTTGGGCGTCACATGTAACTGGAAATGTTTCTTCTGTTAGGTTCTGTAGTGACTTTTTTCGTAGTCATTTGCATATTTTAGTATTATGCCCCCAAAATCAAATATCCCCTACTTTTTTTGAATAGTATATGTTGAAAACTAATGGAAAAATTATAAGCAATCTGATTAGAATACAGATCTATATTTCATTTTGTCTTTTTATACTTTTGATGGCCTCTACTACATAAAAATCTGACCATTTGCAGTGGGAGGTCACTTCAGGGGGTCATACAAGTGGCTTTTGACCCTTACCTATGATGTCAGACATTTGATTAACCAATCAGCATTGATGTTTCTTGTGAATACCCACAGTTCCGTTATTGGCTAATCCCTCACTTCAACCAGAACGCAGGTTATATAACTATAACAACTCTTCCTGATCCTAGTGTAGTGTTTAGGCAAGTAAAACGGAAATAGGATCTGCGTTTTAATCAGACTGGATTATAATTAGTTTTATGGAACCACCGACAGAATGACACCATATTTATTAATATCAGAGTAATATAGAGCTTAAGACCATACAAAATCATCCCAGAAACAAGGCTAAATATAGAGGTTAAGATAAATCACAATCATGAGTCCTTCCATTTAAAAAAATTTTGGTTTAAAGGAGCTAAATCGCTAATATTTGAGACCTAGAAATTGACCCAAATGGGTCGCAACGCATATAATAATGTAATCTGATTGTATATAAACTGATTTACATTCAATTGTTTCCGTTTTGACTCTAATTTCAAATCAGTTATCTCCAGCAAAATACGGCATGAGTCTCAACCGAATCGCTATTTCTAGCGTCTGGTTATTCCAGTCTATTGTGCATGCTCTCAAGGCGTCACTGTTTGAATTAGTTGTGAAATATGTCTAGCCTCGTTCTTTCTGGTCACTTGTTACACATGACGCTGAAACGCACTATGGTACACGATGGTAAAATGTTTATTTTATCTTAAATATTGGGTATATCAGAAGCCTATCTTTTCCCGGTAAGATCACAACATCAATGTTGATTTGAATTGAGAAATAATTTGTGTTTTTAACGTGTAAGACTTTGGATGATATTGAGTTAGAGATTTAGCTACTTTAAATATTCTTCAAACCGATCAATTCTTTCTAGTAATAGTCATTTTAGGTTAAAACATGAATGCCTTTTGAACCAATAAATGACATGGGGCTTAAAGTTCTACATTTCTGCACAGACTGGACTAATGATGGCAAACACAGTGTGCTATGAGAAACCTTGCCAGAAAATCCTTTCCTAGGCCAACACCACGAGCGAACGTTAGTGAGCTGTCTTATTCACTGAGCCACTGCGGCTTCCAACCAAAAAAAGTAAAAGCCTACATTTTTGCCCCCATAACCGTATTTCACATACCAAAAACTTGTATCATGTGTGTACAAAAGTAATAAAATATCTGAGTGATAATTAGTATTATTACTAGGCCTACTATAAGTTAAAATATAGTACTCAGTCAAATAGTAGGGTCTATACTACAAATATTAATCATCAAAGATGAAAACCATGTCGACATGATATTAAATCATATCCTACAAAACTACCATAAGCACATTAATAGTAACAGACTTCACCAAAACACCCCACAATCATAAATTAATTAGGCCCATTATGATTGCAAACGTATTACCGGTATTTTTTATTTATTTTTGCCAAAAACGAAAAAGCAGTCACCCTATCTATCCTGTTGACCTAGTCTATGACAGCCATTACCGAATCCGTGACTGTATGTAAGCCTATATGATGAAGGCTACGCCGCTACATAATGTAACATATTACTCGAAATACCTAAACTTACGTTAATACACCATTAGGCCTACACTTTCTTATTATAATTTTACAAAATTCATAGACTTGTTTCTAACGTAAACAAAGCCAGATAACTCTAATAAATTATAAGGATTCGGACTAGTAATTTTCCAAACGGATCAGCAGTAAATATTAGCTTGGTCGTACTATCACCGTGAGGGATGACACTGTGCACATTTGTCCTGCAGATATGACGTCATATTATATATATATATATATATATATATAGAGATTGTGCGTTAGGGTAAGGGTTAGGCTTGGTCCAGGGTTAGGGTTAGCGATAGGGTTGGGATTAGGGCTAGCTCTGTTTACATTTCGTGACCTTAGACCAAACTTGAAGTTGACCTTTTAGGCCATGTCGAAATAGATCCAACCCGCCGTAGCTAGTTACTTGCATACCGGTAGGCTACATTATAGCCTATATTTATAAATAATTACATTACGCCATTTACGGTACTTATTTATCGATTTATCTCCCCTGGACCTGGTTCAACTATCCGGGAAAAGTGGGAGTCATGCTATTTTGTATATTGTCATATTTTATTATTATTATTTGACTTACATTTGGGTTTTCTCGCTTTGATCTGTACCATGTTCCCCTTTGGCCATCAAGAATGATTGGATAATGAAGTTTATTATTATACAGAGGTCAGATGCATTTATCTCCCTTTTACTCTAGGGGCCTAATTAGGAGCCGACGTTTATCTTTATCGGTCTGAATTTAAGCTTTAGTGCATAGGGCCATAGGCCTACTTATATTTATCCTCCCTTGTTACAAGTACAATTAGCATAATTACTACTAGTAGAGTAGTACTTTGCATTGTCTATAGGCCTATTACTAGTAGTAGTATTACCGGTATTCATATATTTTATTATTTGGCTATTTCCTCTCTTTGAATAATATATTATCATTATTAATAATTATTATATTTTTATGTCCCCTGTCGGACCCTCGGTAAAAGGTCAATCAATGGTCAGACTAAATAAAAATATCATCGTTCAGTTTAAAAACCAAAGTGAAACAAGGTACCGGACTGGGCATTTAATTTATTTGAATTTCGCTGGGAAAATCTGAATAAACCTATCTCTACAAGGTGAAGAATTGGGCCGCTTATATCATGATGTCCCCGACTGTCGTTGTCCTCCAATCATCAGCATCGCCAGTCTATCTATATTTAGATATCAATATGGACGTAATCTTCCGGTGCTTCCACCCGAAAAGCGAATGCTAGTTAAGAGATATTAAAGGTTTTACTGCTTGTCTAACCAAGATTAAACTGCGAATATGAACGAAGAACTTATAAATATCAATATGGACAGATCCACGAAAGAGGAAGGTGAATTATCAGACGATGACGTATCTTTAGACGAAGTCATGTCGCTCCAGTACAACAATCAAATTGAAATTCATTCGAAAACCAAGCCTAGTAGTACTAGTAGTAATGCCAATGGTCCGTTAATGTTATGCCGAAATCAAAATTATTCCCCCTCTTTAAAAATGTTATCTTCTTCTACCAAACCGAAAAGTCTACATGAAGGGTCACCAAAACAATCAGTCAATAAACCTGTGCGAACAAAAAGGCGTGGACATCGTTCCGGACAGAATAATAAACAAGGCAACAGACCAGTGGATTTTAACGTAAATTCAAATGGTTTTCCAAGACCGATCCAACCACAACTTGGACGATGCACAAATAAAAACCCATATGCTATGACAGAACCACAACCAGTTTGTAACAACAATACAAAAGGGAGATCATTTCTGAGAAAGCCAATGCAACAGAATTATAAGATACCTTTGTCGCCTTCTCAATTCCCCAATCAACATAATAGAGGAGGTATCCTTTTCTGCATCATAAATCATTGTGCTTGACATATATTTTATTTAAAACTGATATGTTATTTAATAGAGAGGCATTATGTGAGAGCTTATTTAAAGGGCACATAAGATGGACGACATTAGTTTTCGGTACGTATAACCAATGGTTTCTATATCCACTTTACGGCAGGTTTACACCAATCTGATTAATATTAATTTGGCTATCTTCACTCAAAATCGCAAAAAGAGACCTCCTGTAAAAACGACTTTGCCAATTATCGAAAACACTCTTGTCTTAATCCCCTCGGACGCCAGTGACGTCACAGTGACCGAATGCATATTTGGAATGTTTATTCTTTAATTACCTACATACAGCCGGCCTGTGTATTCATTAACGCCTGACTGATTCCTTAATCCCCTAATTAAATAAAACAATTGACTATGGAATAATTTGTTTTGTAATTTATTTTAATTTAAAATCCAATTTAGCATTTGTTTCGTAATGTCCCGCCCTCTCTTCTCACGACTGCGATTTTAACACTGTGTTTTAAAGTGACTTTTTGATAAGAGTCCCTCTACCATTGTGTGCAGTCCAACGATTCGAGATACATTTCCATCAGAAGAGTATTGTGGTTCTAATTTCCCCGAGTAAAAGAGTACAGGAGTAAAAAGATGTGGTCCTTCACAATGTATCATAAAATTCAAACATGATTGAAACACGATTTGTATATATGACGATCCGTTAACAGAGTAGTCAACTGTAGCCATCGTACAGCGTCTTTCTTTCTGCATGTGGATTTGACTTGATTACTTGGAAATAGACCGTAGAAATGAAATAAGAAAAAATAACTCAATAAACGTTAGAATTAACATTACAAATAAATTTTGTTGTTAACCATCTAAATCGAATAACAGATTGAGAAGGGTCATCTAACTATCTTCGTGTAATAATAATAATATGGCAAGTGTAGTCTCGTTAATATCTGTCATTAATCAATCCGACTAAAGTTGCACAGACATGGGGTCATAAATTAATTTACACCTCGATGTAGGATTAAGAATGCAGATTAGGTAATTATCTTGTTTACGCTGGCCAGATCAAAGACATTTAGTTAGGTGGAACGTGTGTGTAATACCCCATTTATGAACGAAAAAATTTACGGGGGAACTTTTCTAAACATTTCTCCACACGACAACTAATCGTAGAATCGTACACTTGTTAATTGTATAAAATAATTAAGTTTTACTCATCAGTTGTTTATAGCTTTGTTCGCCGATGTGTTTGTAATAAAGTAGCCTCGTATTATTTGTTGATTGGCATTAAAACAACATTTAATTGACTTGATATGAAATCTGAATATATATTATTCGATGGATAAACGGTTGTGATAAGAATTAGTTTTAATGTTCGACATCGTTTAACTTCTTTATAATAAAGATATTTTACAACTACATTGACCGTTTAATCAATCACCAAACGGCATCAGGAACTCCACGTATGATCACATGTATTTGATATATGCATGTCCATGAATCCCATGCAATTTTCGCGCCAAAATTTAACCTCAGTTACAACGCCCGTAGTATGCATGTAATAAGATTCCCGGCGTTGATTGGCTGATAAATAAGGGCGATCTATTGTTATGCATAGTCATCGGAAAATTCCATATTCACTGTGAATTTCAAATGGAGTTACGATAAAAGTTATTCTTTGTTTATAGAAATGGTTATTATTATTATACATAGCTAATAATGAATATATATCGACAAATGACTGCCACCATTTGTATTTCTGTACTTATAGAGAATAGCTTGGGATATCAAATATTACGGGGTTATCCAAATTACCGGTAAATGTGCTAATTGCTTGGGTCGTCTTCATTTGTCACGTGGCCTATTTAAACAATGGCACCTCAAATGGATCTACGGCATGATACAGCATTTTAAATTCACTCTAAAATATTCCAACCACAAATGTCTAATCTATAACAACGCAAGACGATAATTCAGTGATTATGATTAAGCCAGTCATCTGTTAATTAGACCATCAATACACACTTGTCAACTGGTGGTGTGTATAGACAGTGATATATTGTACAGACAGTGATATATTGTATAGATAATGTATATATTATGTATAGTTCCAGTGACGTCACCAGCCAATCAACCAGATTAAGGTCGTAATTGAAAAATTGAAAAGTGTTTTGGCATGTCAGATACTTAAAGGTTAATAGCCAATTTAATTTTAATCAGATTGGTGTGAACTTGCCGTAAAGTGGATATAGTAACCATTGGTATACATACATGCAATTTAGATTTTTCACCTTATGTGGTCTTTAAAGAGGCATTCTATGAGAGCTAAAGCTTGTCTATTGCCAGGTGTTTTTCTGGCCTCAATCAAATGTTTTATAAATTATCATTCAGATATATATTCAAATGAAATGACAGGCCCATAATCAACTCTCTAGAACATTAGATTGCTTTGTTTATATGGCAATGGTAGGTTACTAGACAATCAAGAATATGAACTGTGGTCAGAGTTTCCGTTTCTGCAAATTACAGCCACAGTATTTCATGTCAAAACTTAAAACATTTATAACTTTATAATTTATGAACTATAACAAGTCAACCTTTCTCATGGCCATTCATATCAAGTTGATACTGTATGTAGTAAACAGTACAACCTTCAATTCGGCTGGAATTTACTTGAATGGATGATACATAAGATAAAAGACCTGAATAATACCTCGGTGATAAATGTGCATAGCAAGATCAAAAATGTAACTTAGACTATATTTAATGAACAAATACTTCTGCCGTGAATGCCTTAAATGTTGAATTGAGAGTGGGCCCTATAATTTGTGATGGGGTGGTGTCAATTTACAGTAGAGAGGTATATTTATATATTTTGGGACATTTTCAACATCTAAACTTCAACCAAAATTAATAGCTAAATTGGATGGTGCTTTTTTAGATTTGTTGAAACAAAGTTTATAAATGGGATATGGGAGGGGTGCCTTCACTGACAAATTTTAATGTAAATATCAAATTTTAAGGGCACTTTTACATTTCTTAAAACATTATGTACATGTATGTCCTTAATTGACTTTAGCTCCATACCGACCGATGATGAGTCGGTTTTCTGCTCATAATTCAAAGAAAGATACACCAGTTGAAGATAATTTTGAAGATTTACTCAGGCAACATCAGATTATTCAAAAGCAGTTAGCAGAGTTAGAAGAGTTGTCACCAAACAGTCCACAACAAAATACTGATGATGACATGAACGAAGTGCAAATAACAAAAGTTGAACACCTTAGTGGAGCTAAAAATAATTTAAGAAAAAAGAGTCCAGCTGATTCTGAATCTGAACCTAAAACTGCTTCAATAGCGTCACATAAGGTATTTACACATCATCCCTGTCCATCGGCCACTGTTGCATGTAGTCGCTCCATACAATTGATATAATGTTTAGGAGGCAAAGAATTTACTCTCAACTATTTTGGATAATTTTTTCTTAGCTAAGGCCCCTGATCACTCAAGTTATCATTCAAGTGTTATCAGAGTTGACCTACTTTTATAGGAATTAAGACTCTTGGACTTGGGAATATTTTTCAATAATCTTTCTCTTTATAAATATCTTTTAAAATGGTTATTATTATTATATATAGCTAATAATGAATATATATCGACAAATGACTGGCACCATTTGTATTTCTGTACTTATAGAGAATAGCTTGGGATATCAAATATTATGGGGTTATCCAAATTACGGGTAAATGTGCTAATTGCTTGGGTCGTCTTCATTTGTCACGTGGCCTATTTAAACAATGGCACCTTAAATGGATCTACGGCATGATACAGCATTTTAAATTCACTCTAAAATATTCCAATCACAAATGTCTAATCTATAACAACGCAAGACAATAATTCAGTGATTATGATTAAGCCAGTCATCTGTTAATTAGACCATCAATACACACTTGTCAACTGGTGGTGTGTATAGACAGTGATATATTGTACAGACAGTGATATATTGTATAGATAATGTATATATTATGTATAGTTTAAATTTATACATAGTGTTTAAGGTCATGAGACAAAGAATCCTATTGATTTTCAACAATTTCCGATTATTACTACCGGAGTTATGGCTATTGATCACTTTGAAAATTGTTGTTAACACTCTAGAGGGCTAGAGGCTAAAGTTAATATTCGATTGATTATAAATTTATACACAGTGTTTAAGATCATGAGACGAAGACGATGCCTATTGCTTTTCAACGATTTCCGATAATTACTGCCAAAGTTATGGCTTTTGATAACTTGAGAAATCTTTTGGATGCGCTAGAGAGACTTATACACAGTGTTTAAGGTCATGAGACAAACAATCGAAACAGATTCTAAGGATTTCAGATGAATTACTTAAACATGCATTATGCAAGAGCTAAATCTGATTATTGCAAGTCTTAATTTAGGCTTTAGATGTTATAGAAATTATAAATTAGATCTTTATTTAAACAACAAGACCAAAATCAACTCTGTAGACCCATGGATGGCTCGGCTACAGCTGGGATTTAAATAGGATTTCACTAATTGATTAAATCAAATAAGGGGTAACCTGATGAAAATACGTCAGTTAGATCGAGGCTAAATGATAGAGTGTACTTAGCGAGGCCGCTGTAAAGCGTTTCGGAATGCCATTGAAAACTTTACTTGATAATCGAGATATGTAGGTGGAGTTAACGTCTGTCAATCAAACGATCAGCGAAGGTGAAGACACAATTCGCTACCATTTCTAGGCAAATATTACAACGATGATAACTATGTTCAGAATAAAGTAATTTGACTGAATTTTTCAATATATTCTTCTTTCATCATCTACTTTTGAACTGTTATAGCAAGAATGGCCAACTCTCTATAAAAATCTCCCATAATGTATCTTTAATGTGTTGTTACTCATGATCAGGTTTTAGTGTGTTATAATTCCTTTCATTAGTGACAAAAGAAAAAATATGCGACAACCCTGGTTGACTGCTCGGATGACTTAGCTGCTATGCATGTATGTTTCATTGCCTAGCAACCTATCTTTTCTTAGGTTTCTGAAGAAGAAGACACAGAGATAATGGAATTGAGGAGATTGGCTCTGGCATCAACTAAAAATGAGTCCTTACCATTTATTAAAAACAAGCATAATCTTAACACAAAGAATTCAACGAGTTTGTTGGATTCAAATAAAATGACACATGTTAGTAACAGACCAACTTATAAAAGTCCGGCTCAGTCTGTACGAAGAAAATATAGCCGTTATTGCAAAGAAACTAGGAAAAGGCATAGTGAAAGAAACTGGAGATATTCTGATGGTAAGCATCACTATGAGGCCGCTACAACCCTGGGTATTTCACAGGTTTTGGGGATCTTGCATTTTAAGTGCACATTCTTAGAGAGGGTAGGGTACAATAATTATTAAGCCACAAATTTCAATATTTTCTGGATATTATTTACTTGAAGGCTTGTCAAAAGGAGCAAAATTGTAAACAGAAACAAACAAGTGGTCAAATAGCAATTATTAACAAAATGATAAGTATCATCACTTAGCTGTCGCACCCTCTTAATTTATCCAAGGAAATGAAATGGGGTTTAATGTATTACTTTTCTGCCTCGATTGGGCAGTGCGCTATGAGGGAAATTTTGCTTAGATAAGGGGAAACCACACCATAAAATTAAAAGGGACTTTCTCGGCCAACACTGGGATCGAACCCGAGACCTCCAAGCTAGCGAGCCAGTGTCTTACTCCTTATCCAAGGAGATTTGTTTGTCAAAATCTGTGTCATTACCATTATTTAATTGTTTTTGATTGCCATTATTATTTTGCCAAACCACAAGCGGTAAGTTAGTAAAACCAATTTAATTAACCAATCAAACCTGTGTATCAAATCATGTGAAGTGATACACCCATAAAAGAAACTGACAATCACATTCATAATGTGGACGTATATATTGCCGTCGCCCCTGTCTCTGTGTGTGTGTGTGTGTTTGTGTGGGTGCATGTGTCTGTGTGTTGCCTACAGGCCACAATTCTTAAGTGATCATCTTGAAACTTTACATACTTATTCCTTATACCCTAAGGATGATCCCTATTGTTTTTCGTGCATGCCCGACCCCCAGGGACAGAGTCACACCCATTTCTTGTATTTGTTTGTTGTCTACTGGCTGCATTTCTTAAAGTTACAATTTCATATTTTTAAGTTATATTTTTAAAATGTATTAAAATAAAGCCCTAAAATAGGGACAGAGTCACGCCCATTTCTTGTATATGTTTGTTGTCTACTGGCTGCATTTCTTAAAGTTACAATTTCATATTTTTAAGTTATATTTTTAAAATGTATTAAAATAAAGCCCTAAAATAGATGGTATCTATGAACAGTCCTTCCATGTTAAAGAATAATCCTATTAATCCTATAATACACTATTGCCAGTTGAGAAATTGGCAAAAGTATAATTTTCAACTTCAAATTCAAATGTTTGAAGATAGCTATTCCATGGTGGGGAATAGGAAAACAAGAGAGGCAATTGGGAGGTATTTGCTTTTTTATTTCCGGTGTGAAGATTTTTAAGTGTGAGAAAGATCGTATAATAGTGAGTTGACAACCTATTGAGCAAAAGACATAAAAATAATTATGTTTTGACTTTCTTAGAAAATATGAAATTGTAACTTTAACATATCATCTTGAAACTTTGCATACTTATTCTTTGTACCCTAAGGAACATCCCTATCGTTTGGGGTGCATGCCTAACCCCCAGGTGCAGAGCCACGCTCATTTTCTCTTTGTGTGTCTGTGTGTGTCGTCAACAGGCCACAATTCTTAATCGATCGTGTTGAAAAGTTTTCATATGAATTCCTTATACCCTAAGGATGATCCCTATTGTTTTTGGTGCATGCCTGACCCCCAGTGGCAGATCCACGCCCATTTCTTGTATTTATTTGTTAGTCATCTACAGACTGCATTTGTTAACGTATCACTTTGAAACTTTGCATACTTATTCCTTTTTTCCTGAGGAACATCCCTATTGTTTGTGGTGAATGCCCAACCCCCAGGGGCAGAGCCACGCCCATTATCTTTTTGTGTGTCTGTGTGTCACTTATAGCCCACAATTGTTCATCGATCGTCTTAAAACTTTTTTATACTTATTCCTTATACCCTAAGGCTGTGTTTCGCCTACAGCCGGCAATTCTTAACAGATCCTTTTGAAACTTTGCCTACCTATGCCTTATACCCTAAGGATGACAGCTATTGTTTTTTGGTGATTGCCCAACCCCCAGGGGCAGAGCCATACCCATTTCATTTTTTCTTAATGGATTGTCTTTTAACTTGGGATATGTATTCCTTATAGACTAAGGACAACAACTGCATGTCCCGACCCCCAGGGGCAAAGCCACGCCCAATTTTTGTGTTTATCGTTTAGAGGCCGCAATTCTGAATGGATCAACTTGGTACTTGGCCTATGTATTCCCCATAGCCTAAGGGCGTCAACTGTTTATTTTGGTGAATGCCCCAACCCCCTGGGGCAGAGCCACACCCTATTTTAAAAAGTACCATATCAATCAAAGCAGGAATGTGAACATATATTGCAGCGTTAGCGATGCTCTTGTACATTAAAATAATACATATTTCTACTTCTGAGATCTATGTCAACGATTAGCTTGTTGTGCCTTCAATATTTATGTTATGAATGTTTATTCACAATGCTATTCCGAGGGAGACATCTGATGACATTGATATTAGTTCAATATAATTACCCATTTACTTCTTCACAGAAAGAGAAAGTAATTATTCTAATGGAGGAGTTTCTCATAATGCAAAAGAAGATATGAAACGTCATTTGGATGAAAGATCTCGGTTAAAGAAAGAAATACATGATGAAAGAAGGAAAAGGATAGAATCAGATGAACAGCGTCGTGAAATTCAAAAGATTTTATCTCTTGATGACCCGGAGGAACAAGCAGAACGATTTTTGAAGTATTTAAATTATCATCGAAGAGATCAATCTAAACTTGATGCCTTTGATGTTTTAACGTCTCAGAAAAATGTAAGTTTATTATATATACTAAACAGCAAAAAAAAAGTCAGTACGATTTCAAAATCAGAGCGGCACTTTAATGAAATCATTCTAGAAAACGGCTTACTAAATGGATCAAAGCAATTTTTTGTGAACAGTATGTTGACACATTAGTGATTAATTCGTCACAATTCCAAGACATTACGAGAAGGTTTAGAGTCTGTACACAGTCTATACATCAGTATCTGGTGTGTCCACCTCGAGTGTCAATAATAGCAGCGCCATTGGCACCTGAAACCACAATTTCAGAAAAGCCTGGCCCAATCCATCAGCTGTGTTTGGTCTCGGTACAACGTTATTAAGTCTCCTCTGAATTTCATCCCAAAGATGTTCAATCGGGTTTAAGTCCGGACTAAGGGCTGGCAAGTGCATAACATTGACACCGTTCTGTTGTAGAAAGTCCCCAGTAACTCTGGCAGTGTGGGCACGGGCGTTGTCATGCTGGAAAATGTTGTTTCGATGACGTGTGAAATGTGGTATGACGTGGGGTCTGAGAGCTTGATCGATGTAGCGCACTGCTGTGATGCCGCCTCCTCTCCCTGGACCAAGATTTTGGAATATCACAGGACCCACTCTCTGGTTCAGGCCGATTCCACCCCAAACCATTATGCTTGGACCTCCCCATGAGTCTCGTTCTATGACACATTGGTCAGAATAATGCTGGCCACGTCGACCACATATTTACGTTGATGGCGAGGGGTGAGGATCGGTCCACAGTAAGGTCTACGGCAATGGATGTTCCCTCTGGTGAGACGTCGGCGCACTGTATCGGTACTTATATGTCTTCCATGTGTTCCCACTGTCTGACGTGCTGTCTCAGATGCCTGTGTGAAGGGATTCTGCATGTGCTATCGCACAACATGGTGGTCTTGTCGTCTTGTAGAAATGCATGGTCTACCAGTTCGGGGGCGATCATCCATGGTGTTGGTGGCCCGAAAGCGTTGCTGAAGCTTGTAGATGGTCTGAACATTGACCTGGAAGTGATTGGCAACGGCTTGGGCAGTGTGGCCAGCGTCAAATCTTCCAAGCGCCTGGTTCCTCTGAGCTGTCGTGAGGCGTGGCATGCTGCTGACGTAGTGTGAATGATTCAACCAGGTATGGGGGTGCATTTTATAGGGCTGGTCCCGGTGAACAGCACGTGCAGCATGAGTTACATGAAAATCATGGAGAACACATTACCATCTCAGAAGTCAGGTTGCGTTTTTGAGAACATTTCCTGGGTTCAATTCTGTGTTTGGGAAGGAGCCTTATTGCTGAGGTAAAGTTGGAGATGTGGTCACATATATACAATAAAAACATTTGGCAAGTTTTATGCAATGTGTCTATTCAGAGTAACATACCAACCTGACGTTTCTTTTGCTGCTTAGTATAGTACACAGTACTCCGGCTTATCTCACCTTACGATTACAAACTTCCATCTTAGTGTCAGTTGTCAGTATACTATGTTGCTAAAGGGGTGCTAAACATAGAAGACAAAATAATTATATGATTAACAATTGCTTGATCTGGAATAATTTGTATTATTATTTATGATGGGAATTAAGGTGGGGGTGGGGACAACTGCCTTACTATGGGCTTGTTTTATTTTTAGATTGCCAACAAGTCCTTCAAGAGAAATAACAATAACATAAAAGACAATTTGTTCAGTACAAGTGAGAAAATCATCCAATTACAAGATAACTATGAAGAGGTAGAAATGGATATTGACAGTAATCCTGGATCACCAGTGAAAGGTCAGTTTTTAGACCAGCAGGCCAACTTCCCCAAGGACTTAATTCTGTCTATTTGTTCTGTGTGACCAATTTACAGATGCGACTCCTTCAAAACAGCTGATGCGATTTCCAACAAATTTCAGGGGTTGTGTCAGTGGTGGGGACCCCCGGTTAGTTCATATGAAAAATTTTCGTACTCCAAGGGCAGAGCAGGAGCATTTAAAAGGCCGAACAGAATTCAGTCAAAATATGTTACCTTTCTGGACAAGTTACCTTTTAATATTTGGAGGGATTGTTAATTGACCCCAAAACATAATTATCTCAATCTGGTATTTAGTCAATGTCACCAAAAATTTTAATATATGGCGGTAGGTTGCTTCCAGTTGACTTAACAAGGTAGTACTACTTGTAGTTTCAGTATTAGAATTATTATTCCAGGTGAAATAATGGAGGAATTATATGATGATGATTATCAGAGTGCAATGCAGCCAGTGCCTTATTTGGTAAGTGAATAATTTCAACTAAATTTTTATGGGAACACATTTAAATTGAACATATTGTTTTTGTGAATTTAGGAAAACTTACATCACAGACAGGGATGCCAACTTCAGTGAAAGGCACTATTGTCTAGCCAAACTTCATCTGTGATGCAATTGTCCATCATAGACTACTGATGAGTACTGTGGCAACATTTTGGATATCAATTATCATCTAATAAATCAACAACACTAAATGGTTGATCGTCATCATCATCGTCAATTTTGACCAGTTTTAATTATTTAAGCCATGCATAATTAGTAAAGAATTAAAATACATGTATTGTTTTAAACATTTGACAGACGACTGCAGAACCTTACATACCTGAACAAATTGATCTACAAAATTTATGGTTAAAAGGAGATCAAGCTCAATTGCCTTATAGTAGCTTTGTATATGGAGCATTTCCTGCAGCACCAGTTCTCATAGAACCACCCCCTCCTCCTCCTCCTCCTCCTCCTATAGACCTACCACAAGAACAGGTAGAACATCGCCCCCCTTTACCTCCTATGGAGGATGAGGATGCAGAAACTGCAATTTTGAGACAACAACTTCTACAGTCGTTAATGGAAAAACGAAAACATAATGAAATTGTAAGTTGCTTTATATATTATAACATAATTTTCCTTATAATAATTAATTAAAAATTTACCTCTGTGGTATATGGTTTCACAGGCGTTAAAAGTCCAAATGTAAATAAAAATATGATTCCTATATGGTTTGTTTTTCAACCTATATTAAAAGTGCTGTGATTGCACAGATGCAAGGAATGCTTCAGGAACATCTTGTAAAATCTCAGATATTGTGATATAAACTTTGTTGGAGTAGGATGTATCCTGCATTCATTATTAATGTTTTTATATTTTAGGGGAAATTATCAACGAATAATGAAACATCTATGTCATCACCCCCATCTTCTATACAATCTGATTCATCATTGTCAATTAAAAAAAACTTTCCAATTGTAAAAACTGTAAGAACATTTTTATATTGTCGTTTTTGGTAGATTTTAATATTTATGACTCTGCTTTGATAGCACAAACATAAAAAAGAGCTATTATGGATAAATACAAATGGCAATAAATAGCTAGTGCCACTAGCTGCGTACATTGGCAGAATAATTTTAAATGATTGAACAAGTATGTAAGATAGATTAATACTAAATGTATTGTTGTAAATGTTAAGATGACTGTAATTGATAAAACGAAAGTATGTGATTGCTTAATTAGAGTTAAATAGAATTAATAATAAACAGTGAAATTTATTTTTGGGCGATCACTTTCTGCTAGAAGACACTGAACACATTTAACCAGTGGAGTATGATTTACTGGACAACTACTATTTGTTGATAACCTTTCACTAAGAGTTGATATTTGTTAAATATACTTGTTCTTGTGTTATCTAGGTGCCAACACTTAAACCAGTAGTGATAAATTTGGAAGGTAGTTCTAGTGAAGAAGATAACTCAACAGCAGTAGCTAACTCAACCATTTCAATATTAGGAGGTCTAGATGACTTTCTAAAAGAAGCCAGAAAATCTTCTGAGGTTTGTACCTTAATAAATTGAATAACAAACTCAGAACTTATTAGACAGTTTGATCATATAATAAATTGAATGCTGATCTGAATACCAAGTTTATTTCTAGTTTGTTCAAAGACATAAAATGAACAATTAGTATGGTATAGTATTAGTATATGAACTTCCAGATATATTTCTATTCTTTTAAATGATAAGTTTGTTGCAAACTCAACAGTGGTGCTACTTATAATGGCCAGCTAAGTAATATTTCTTTTGTTGTAACTACAATTAATCTGCTTTTGGCTGTTGTTGACAGTGATCTTGATTATGTGTGGCCCTATAAAATGGTGAATTTCTGTTATTATTTTAGATAAAAGGAGCAGTGGAGAAAACGAAAACTATGACTGAACGGGTGATGGAGATAAAAGAGAGAGAGAAAGAATTAAGTAGTCAAAGGTTGGTATATTGATTGTGTTCAAACATTACAAGTTTCCAGTTTCAAAATCTGAGAATTGTGGTGTCCATCTATAATAATGCTGTAGAAAGCATGACATGATTGATCAACTTCCAGAATCCATTGACAGGCCACGAAATTTCACGCGATCGATACCGATTGGTTACATGCGGTCGCGCCACCTCAAAAACACGCGACCGATTGGTTACATGCGGTCGTGCCACCTCAAAAACATGCGACCGATTTCCTGGTTACGCAAATTGAAATATCGGTTACGTTAACAAATTTCATTAACAGATTTATTCACACAGGTCTAAATTATTTGTATTATAGCACAAACTCCATTCATTCATTCTTGGCATTTCATTTCCCCGTCTTACCGGTACTTTGACAGATCACGTATTTTGACACCACGTAGGCTATTGACCAGTTGCAAGCACGTTGATTTAAAAATGCCCTTCACTCCTAATTCTTTAAATGATTAGTTATGCCATAAATATTTGAAAGCGTACCTTTGGATTTTCAAACACAAAATGAGAAATGAGTTTGACTTTTTAAAATAGTGATAATTGGGTGAAAATGGGAACTTCGGGCTACAACGCATTCGTCGACTGGATATATAAATATCTCATCCAACCATGCAGCCGAAACATGTTCGTCGTGCTTAATTACATCACAATTCACCTCACACCACCTCCGTCGTCGGGACTGACAGAACTGTCAGGACTGAAAACCGCGTCACTCGATTGCAATTCTGTCAATTCGGGACGTTCCGGACTGTGAATCGAGCATCCCCAGGTCATCGTCACACGGTTCGAAGAGATCCGTAGGGTGACCAAACTTATAGGTTATTCAGGTTCAATCGGCATGCGCAACGAATGTTTCCAACACGGTTCGAAGAGATCCGTAGGGTGACATAACTTATAGGTTATTCAGGTTCAATCGGCATGCGCAACGAATGTTTCCAACAGGTGCTAGGAATATTTTTACGACTGTGAATTCGGGGGAAAATTCGTGGATATTCTTGAGTATTTGTCACAACTGTCGTACAAGAGATTAAAATTATCAAAGTAATCAACAAAGACCCACGGTAGCGAGTTTTAATCTCACAGATAATTGATTGGTGATTGCTTGTTAATCTTTTGTGGCTTCACACCCATCCAGTTTCAATAATCTCACGGATAATTGATCGGTAAGTGTTTGCTTCATACCCACCGATTGAAGGCCGGATTATACGGTGTCGATTCAATGGAAATCGTATGACGGGACGGCTGATTGATGTCGTAATCCGGAACCTACAGAGGTCGAATTACCCAGAGATTTTTTGGCTGAAGTAATAAGGAAATAAATCGGGACATGAAAATGATGTCGGATGTGACAGAGTGCCAGAGTGATCAGAGGTCTGATGTAACAGAGTACACTGTACTGTAACAAATTAGGTTTGAGGACAAGCATCTGGTTTACAGGTGTTTAGTTAGAAACTGTGGGTAGTCACTTCTCTGTCTAGATAATGTTGGCAGAAGTAAAGAGGAAATATGTGAACATCTTGTCTAAGTTCGATAAGTTATATAGTCACATAAAAATTTTATTGTCAAAATTATAATCCACTTGCTTTTTTAATCAAAGATTATTTCAGATAATTTAAGATGTTTTCTATTTTAGAGAAATTATTACCAAAGATCAGGGTTTGTTAAAAACATTGATTAATCGAGCCAAGAATTATCAACGAAGTTTAAAAACAGCTCAACAAAAAGTTAAATCATTACATGAACAACTAATGGCAGCTGAGAAGATCTCTTCTGCTAATAAAGTTCAAGTGGAAAAAACTAAAGCACAGGTAAACTATTATCAGATTTTTTAATTTCAGTATTTCTCATTAACCCACATAACTAGAAGACTTTCAGCTCAGTAATCGGTATTATTATAGTTAAAAATCGGGGATCAATCTGTGCTAACCAATGACCAAAATACAAATTGCAACAGCAAGTAGACTTAACAAATGAAAAAAATCCCCTAATGGAAGATCAGGTGGTCCTAAATGAAAAGTAGATATGAAATGATAACAAACACAAACATGTTATAGTGATCAACTCTGAAAAGGTAGGTTAGATGCTATCTGGAGCTTGAGGTTTGAGCTAAAGATTTTATAGAAAACACCAAGAATACACCATTACGTTAATTTTAAGAGGGCATAAGTACCAGAGTCGTCGCCCAGTGGGTTGGATGCAAGCACACTACCATCCTAACACTGCCTTGGATGGCAACGACAAGACTGACACATTATCTGCCAATGTCTGCAGGATCTCAAACTGCCTACTCTGTAGATGGCCTTACTTTGGACAAATTCTGACTCTACGCCATTACTAACTTTTGACTTTTACACTTTATGCCTGCATTGTTATGATATCCATGAGTTGTTGATTTTTCTGTGACAGTAAATGTCCAGCCTCATACTGATCAGCAGTGAATATTTGTTTGTTCGCTACAATCACTGAAAGGGATGACATCAGTGAAAATTAATTAGCTCTCAATTTACTTTTTGTCTTCTGCAAATTAAATTCTAAAACAATTTTTATACGCCAACAATGAAATGTTGTATATTGTCATCGTCTTTAATATTGAAGTAGGTCAAATTTTAGATGTAAATTTTTATAGGAGGATACAAAATTATCAGTAGTATGGCAATTTCCAATTCATCAGGATAAATGAAGTCTATTCTATTATGTTACTTTCAGGCTCGTCAAGTAAAAGACAGTTTGTTAAAGAAGAAAGATAAATTAAAGGTAACAGAAGAAGTAGTTATTAAGTTAGGTTGTGAAGTATATGGTGAAAACTATAAACCTAGACATATTGTAAAAGAAAATAGTCCTAGTAAACGGAAGGTGGCTAAATTAGATTTTACAGATGAGCTTGACAGCCATGTAAGTATTCTAAATATATTCTATCCTACTGTTATGTGTCACATCATTTCAAATGTGCTTATTGTCTAATTTTTTTTCATCTTTATAGAAAAATATGTAGTTTGTTGTTAGAGATAAATCATCTGTTTTTAAGCCATAGAAATTTTTGTTGTATCATCTAGAACCATCAAATGCTAACAACCTAAAAAATAATTTGTTTAATTACCAGACTAGTAAATTGTAATAATTTAGAATAATATTAACAAAAATATGTAGTTTTTACCTCGATTAAAACACAACCATTTTATAATTTGGAGGAAGTGTAGTGGTTTCATTAGGAGCTGGTTACCAGCATCTTTCAGATGTTTACTCACCCACAAAACAGCCATGGTCACTCTACTTTTGTGATAATATAAGTCACATTGTGTTGAATGATGGCAATATATTTTCAATATCACAATTATTCACCAAATTTTGAGCATCAACACTATTTGTGCACATATTTTTGACCTGCTGTAATCTGATTGGTTGATCCTTTAAAATTGCACTAAATTTACTTCAGTTCTAGTGGATTAATTTTGAAAAATTTTGTCCGTCCGTCGCCTGTCTGTTCGTCATACTTTTTGAGATACAATAACTCTCTTTCTAATTGAGCTAGAATGTTCAAACTTGGTATAGGTGTTTATTAGGTCAATGCCTTGATGGAGTTCGAAGATGAGCATTTTCTGCTTAGGGTAAGCAGAGATAAGCAATTCGACTTCAGTTCTAATTAAGTGAGAGTGATGAAACTTGGTGTATAGTGTTTCATTACATCAATACAATGACTAAGTTCGATAATGAGCATTTTCTGCTCAGGGTAAGCTGAGCGATAAGCATTTTGATTGGCCGAGACTTTCAAACACAATAACTCTCCTTCTAATTGAGCTATAATGTTCAAACTTGGTGTAGGTGTTTATTAGGTGAATGCCTTGATAACTTTGATTCTATCTGATAGAGAGTGATGAAACTTAGTGTATAGTTGATAATCAGTTTGATTGCTTGATACTTTTGAAAAAAAAAAATGCGCTATTAATTAATATGTGTTATCTATTTATTTTGGGATTTCGGCAGGGGACATCGGCCTCACTGTTGGCTTGTTTTCATTAACATCTGCAAAATGTTGTTTTTCTTTTTATAGCTCTCTTCAATCTGATTAATTTATCATTTAATTTATCTAGTTCTTCGATTTTAAAATAAACCTTCACAATAACAGTTTCTTACATACATTTGAACATCAATCTTGTGTATTTAATCTGTCTGATTTGAGGAAAACTATGGAAATTTAACCCTGCTTCTTATTTTGCAGAGTAATTGCCCCTGTCACTATATCTTGTAAATCTACAGTTTACCCATTTTAAGCACATGTTTAATCATACAAGTATTTTATTTACAGTCTGCAATAAAGATGTCAAAGACAGTTTTGTTGACGACTAAACAACATGCTCCTACAGTGCCTCATAAAGTACCTAAGAAAATAGCCAAAGATAAGATAGTAGAGGAAAAGAAACGTCTTCAACAACTGGAGAGAGAATTTGCTGAAAAAATTCTTCGACTTAAAGAGGCACATGCCCTAAAAGCAGTACAAACTGGTTCTTTATTTAGATCTCAGAAAAATAAAACTAAGTTGAAAGGTTCTGAGCAGACATTAGATACAATAAAATTAAGTGATTCTCAATCCGAAATATGTCCTTCTAAAGCAAAACATGAACTCAGTCATAATAAAAAACTAAATATACAACCAACTAAACAACCATTGGTTGGAAATTATTCTACCTCTATTAAACATGTTATGTTTAAAACACCTTGTAGTGATCAGCAATCTAATTTGTGTAAATTGCAGGTAAGCTAAGTTCAGTTCTTATATGCCTTTGATCCTTTTAGACGTTCTATTATTGAATCTTTTTAAAGACCACGTAAGATCGAAAATCTAAATTACATGTATGTATAGCCCATGGTTACTATATCAACTTTACGGCAACTTCTCACCAATCTGATTAAAATTAAGTCGGCTGTTAACGTTTAAGTGTCCGACACGCCAAAACGCTTTTCAATTTTTCAATTACGACCTTAATCCGGTTGATTGGCTGGTGACGTCACAGGCACTACACATAGGATATACATTATCTATACAATATCTCACCGTCTGTACAATATAGCACTATCAATACACACGGCAAGTTGACAAGCGTCTGTTGACGTTCCAATTACCACGTGACTGGCCTAATCATAATCACCGAATTATCGTCTTTCATTTGTGATTGGAATATTTTAGAGTGAATTTCAAATGCCGTATCATGCCGTAGATCCATTTAAGCTGCCTTTGTTTAAATAGGCCACATGTCAAATGAAGACGACTCAAGAAATTAGCGCATTTACCGGTAATTTGGATAACCCCGTAATACTTGATATAATGGCGCCAGTCATTTGTCGATATATTCATTATTAGCTATATATAATAATAATAACCATTTCTATACATAAAGAACAACTTTTATCGTAACTCCATTTGAAATTTACAGTGAATATGGAATTTTCCGATGACTATGCATAACATGTACAATAGATCGCCCTCATTTCTCAGCCAATCAACGCTGGGAATCTTATTACCATTTACGGTTACATGTACTACGGGTGTAGTAAATGAGGTTAAACTTCGGCACGAAAATTGCACGGGATCATACGTGGAGTTCCTGGTGCCGTTTGGTGAGTGATTAAACTGTCAATGCAATTGTAAAATACTTTTATTAAAAAGAAGATAAACGATTGTTGTTTAAACGCCAATCAACAAATAATACGAGGCTACTTGATTACAAAAACACTGGTGAGCAATAATTATTGGGTAAATAATACTTATAAACAACTGATGAGTAAAACTTAATGATTTTATACAATTAATGTGTGGGTGTACGATTCTACCATTAGTTCGTTCATGAGGTATTATGCACACGTTCCACTTAGAGTGATGTCTTTGATCTGGCCGGCGTAAAAAAAGATAATTACCTAATCAACATTCTTAATCCCACTAACACTCACTGCTAACACCGACGTGTAATTTATGACCCATGCCTGTATAACTTTTATAGTCGGATTGATTAATTAATGACAAATATTAACGACACTACACTTTATGTGGAAAAGCGAAGTGCTCGCAGTAAAAAACACATAGCTGGACCGGTATATTATTTACATATTAAAAGTGTTCGTCCAATAAGTTCCATATTGTAAAAAATTAATTAAGAGTTCAAGACTTCAAAGTTTAAAAGTTGTAGGCAATCTAAATTGGATCTTAAATTAAAATGAATTACAAAACGAATTATTCCGAAGTCAATTGTTTTATTTAATTAAGAACTAAGGGAGATTAAGGAATCAGTCAGGCATTAATGAGTACACACGCCGGCTGTATATAGGTAATTAAGGAATAAACATTCTGGCGTCGGAGGGGATTAAGAGTGTTTTCGATAATTGGCAAAGTCGTTTTCACGGGAGGTCCATTTTTACGACTTTGAGTGAAGATAACTGAATTAATTTCAATCAAATTGGTGTGAACTTGCCGTAAAGTTGATATAGTAACCATTGGCTACACATATCCAAAAGTTCCAAAACCCATCTTATGTGCACTTTAAAATTTGTTAATTCTGTTTATATGAGTAAGAAAATGAAATGTAACGGGGTTTACCATTTAACATCCAACTCTCCTGCACCAACTGGGCTAATGAAGATGTGTATCAATTATCACCAATTTCTGATAATTGTGCTTGATCACTTGGGAATGCCTTGTACACACACTGGTGGCATAAATCATCAAATTTGACTTGAAATTTATTATGTCCACCAGACGATGAGGCCCCATTCTTATTAAAAATGTATATGTAGTTCAAAAATTTATGATAATCGCTGTCAGAGTTATTGCCCTTGATCATTTTAAAAAAAATTGTGAATGCTCTAAGAGCCTAAAGCAGTTTTTCTCAACCAGTGTGCTGTGAGATCTTCCTAAGTGTGCCCGAAATTTTGAACGGCACACTAAGAAAATGTGCAAAACCATGTGATCCCAACTGAGTATTCACTAGTGTCTACTGATACGTTCAAAGCTTTTATTCTTTATTTAGTTCGAGTCTGACTTACCATGTTTTTATTTTGCAAACTTCAAATATTTTTCATATATATTTAGCCAGGTGTGCCGCTATTTTTTCATGTGTTCCAAGGTGTGTCGTTGGCAAAAAAAGGTTGAGAACCACTGGGCTAAAGCTATCATCAGATTGACTTGAAAAATTTATATACCATGTTTATCTTCAGTAGAAGCAAGTTGATTTTCAATGGTTTACAATAATTACTTTCAGAGCAATTGCCCTTGTTTATTTTTAAAATTCTTGTTGTCCAGTAAGAAACTGATCAAGTTATAAAATTTCTGATTATTACTTCATGGGTTGTTTCCCTTGATCACAATTCAGTGTCTAATGAATGATAAAAGAGAGGGAGAAATGGGGTTTAACATCCACTCGACACAAACTAGGTCATTTCGGGACTAGCATATGATTTAATTTTATTTCAATAATTCGCTTGCGCGTAGGGGTCTTTAGCAGTGGGAGGAACCGAGGACCCAGAGAAAACCCACGAGGTTGGACAGGCGACCCTACTCCTTGTCATGTACAACCGGGAATTCGAAATCATGCCAGTTGACTAAATGACAGGCCTTATGATACAGCACCATGTGCTAAACATTCAACCATCCAACCCCCCTAATGAACGATAAAGTTGCTTTCAAAAAAGAATCACAATGTAATAATTTTGTAACGACTAAGATGTTTCATTGTCTGGCAACCTAACTTAAAAAAGAAAGTGTTGCAAAATAAAGAATAGCTTGTCATTTGTTATTAAAATGTGCAAACAATAACAAATGAATCCCGTCCCCCACACATGGTTTCAATAGACTACATATGAGCTATACTTTATTTTGTTACTATATTTCAGATGACACCATGTGATATAGTAAATAATAAAGTTAATATGAATATAATAGATTCCAGTGTTGATTATACTAGTCCTTTATTACACTTTAAATCGTACAGGTAATATGCTATTTATCATATTCACATGTTTATGTGTGTTTGACTACCATGCAGTGAACTAAACATTTACCGTTTTCTGCGGGAAGACATGTTTTACTTGTCATTATAACTAAAAATTCATGTATCTAATTAGCACGTAATTGTGATGCCCACTTATTTGCAAACAGTAAAATTGCAACCCAGATTACAAAACATTGGCTAGGCCATTTGTATAGAAGCATTTTCAGAACAATTTATGTGTATTTTTGTTTATTTCAGATTAAGTTCTTACTTTCGAACAAAGGAATGTAAATCAGTTTGGTCGCCAACTTTTTCCAACAAAATTAACCCAAATCAGATATTATGTAGCTTTGAACTACAAGGAACATGTAATGATGATAAATGTACTGGGTAATGTAACATTTATTCTTTTTAAAATTGCTTAAATTGTTTGATTAGTCAAAAGGTTAAACCTTACCAAGAAAAGGTTATCCAAATTTGTGCCTGTATCTTTCTATTGACAGACTTGCAGGCTTTTAGTTTTGTAAGTGCAGAAGGAACATCAAATCCTGTGTAACATTGAAGGTTGAAAATTAGAAATTAAAAATAATAGTTTTTGTGATTGTAGCTTAGGCTGATAGCATAGCTTTCAGTGGCTTGGAAAATTGTCAGAAGACTAGTCATATATATTCGGTACTGGCTTTTTTCTCATAATCAGCCTTTGTTTACTTAAAGACACATTGTGCAAGACTTAGATAAAGAGCTGGCTGTTCTTGCTATAATAGTTCAAAAATAGATAATGTAAAATGAATATATATGGAAAATTTCATTCAAATTACTTTATTCTGACCGAAGTTATCAATGTTTGTAGTTTTTACAAGTTGTGTGCATTGATTATTTATTACTGTAACCACCTTACTGGTTGTTCGAGACTTAGCCTGGCTTCTCCAATTTTAAATTGAATCAATTTTCAATTGGCCTAGAGTGTAGATTATGGTCTTGTCATGTTAATAAATGTCTAATTAATAGTTTATATAACATTTAATTCAGATTTAGCTCTTGAATAATGCCTCTTTAATGTAGTAACTTTTAAAATTTTCAGTCAACATATAAATGATATTATGTTATCAGAAAGATCTATAATGGAAGATATTGTATCTCATTGTCCGAAGTTGGCTGGTATTCAGAGCAACACCTCAAGAGCAGATTACCCTAAATACATAAGTAAGTTCTTTTATGGCCACATTGTGGGTGGAAGTTTTTTTGTCATCAAATCAGGAGGCCATTGATCCAATCATATTTCCTAATCCAATGATTAAAAAAATAGGGATTAAAATGAGGAATGTTTTATCAGGTAAACTGATCAATGGCTTTGAAATGTATAACTGAAATAAAATGAAAATGAAATAGGGTTTAACATCCTCAATTAAAAAGCAAGTGATGGAATATGTTTTGTGGCCTGGCAACCAGTATTTTTTATGTTTTCAGATAAATATATTCAACATATGATAAATGTGCATCAAAGTAAAATGAGTTCTGATGAAATTGGTTTACTTCTTATATCTAAAGTTACAGAAGCTGCAAATAAAGGTATACCTGTCAGGATAGTTATATCAAGGCTAATGTTAACTATCAAATCAATTTAAGACCTTTACTTCATTACCTTAACTAAGTAAATGATGAGCATTTACTGCTAATTTAATCAATTAAGATGTTGTTTGAAACACAGTAACTCTCTATTTAATAGAAGTATGTGTTTATAAAGCAAATGTTTTTCTTAAAGATACAGTATTTTTCTAGTAAGATTGGATATCTCTACTCTCCATATATACCAAAATTGCCATACTTTAATTGGAAACAACCACCCGATAAATACTTTTCTGGGAAAATTACAAGTTTAACAGCCTGGTATTTTTATCAATGCATTGTCTTTTAGATGGTCTAATTAAGTCATTTATTTGTTAAAACTACATTTCTTTCCATAAAGCCCCACCATTTACCATGTTTTATGAAGCTAGAAACTGGAAACCATATCCAACCATTCACTTATCGTCCATTCCAACAAGTAATAATCCTCAAGTTCCTCAGTACATAAGTAAGTAAATATTTGCAGTTGATAGGTTTTGAATTCCTTTAAAAAAAATTTAGAAAAAGATTCTTGAAAATTTTCATTTTTGCCATACCATGGTATTATAACTTTCTTCTCATCCATTGGGTTTTTCCTGCATTGATCTATGAAAACTAGTTACATGTCCTAGATGATTACTGTAACTGCTACCACTTAGTCTGTTTTATAATGATTATCTTGTATAAGATCATGTAACATATGCATACTTTTTACATCATGATTTCTGTAAATGTTTTATTTATATCATTAATACTTTGTACTTTCATTATATTTCAATATTTTGTACTTTCATTATATTTCAATATTGTGTACTTTCATTATATTTCAATATTTTGATAAGTGCTTCAGTATTTAGCTTACTTAAAATCAACAGCTTAGTTGTTATTTTGTAAATTTTGTATCTGGAATGTCATTGCTTTCACATAGGCTTTGAAATCTGTCCACCATCACGGTTATATATAAAAAGTTATCTTATGTTCTCTCCCTCGATGTGCAGTTTATGAAATGGCCACAATAGGATTACATACTCAGGTTAGCTATAGTGTAAGAATAATTTGGTGGACTTTTTTCTTCGTTGTTGAGTTAGTAGTATTTTAAGTCCGCTTCCACCGAGGTGATATCGCAGACAACTCTTTTCTTTCTATGAATCACTGTTATGTATGAAACATAATGTCTCTTACCAGTTGTTGACAGGCATAGTTTGGTGTCATTTGTGGTGGGCTTGTGAATGTAAAGTTGTTAAAAACCTTATTTGTATTTCAGCTACCAAGTCTTGTGAGTTCCATGTGTTAATAAGATATTACATCTGAATACTTATTACGATTACAACTTATTACGATCACAGTTTACGGTTGCCACATGTCTTGGATCAGTGCTTTAAATGCCAGATGCATCATTTAGCCCCATAGGAATCCCTTGCAAATTACAATATTGTGAAGTTCAATCTAATATCAGTCCAAATATGTTTCACTTCCGTTCAGTATTTACAAAGTTATAATAAATTGAAATTTCATCTATCTATGCTCATGCATAACAAGAAGCTGCCATCTTTTATCAGTAGTGGCGAAACCTAATGGCTTAGTTTAAATCTTATTAAATCCAAACTGGGAGAGAATCTACCGTTGGTATTTTGATTATTTGTTTTCTTAATTAAATGTTTAATAAACAATCTGAGTACATATTTAGTGTGCATTAAACCCTGAGAAATTTGATATTTTAGAGAAAATGCACCTGGATGTTAAATTAAATTTCTAACCTTTTAATTTTCTGTCTTTATTTTAATATTCTACACATCTGATTTTCAAAAAATATGTATTTCAGCTTTATAATTCATAAAAATATATAAAATATGTATTTCAGTTTTATATTTCAAAACAATGTTTGAAATATGTATTTCAATTGGAATTGTTGTTTTTTGTTTATATGTGATATATTTTAATTTATGTATATAATTAATATTAGCATAAATGAGAAACTTTACATGTATTTGGATGTTTCGAGAAATGTTGAAATGTTGATAATACTGCTGTTTCTCTTTATTTCTAGGTGAGGAAGATGTATGATAGAAGGTTTAAAGCTCTGTATTCTGCTACAAGATGGAGAAATGTAATATAAATATCATTAATCATATAACTCATTCTTTGTCTGTGTATCAATTTAAAGACTTTTCACTGCCAGTAATCTTCAGAATAGTCACAGTCGTCTTGACTAAATTACATTGTAAAAAAGAGCAGCAAAAATTGTTAGCTATAATTAGTATAAATGACTTTCCCCCCAAAAATTATATTTTGATGTACATGATTTACTATGTCCATTCAAATAGGTTTTGGCTAGTAAGATGTCATTTCTACTATAATTTCCTCGGAAGCAGGATAAATGTGGGAAAGTGATGATAATTTGGAAAAAGATATTTGCTATACTTGAGCTCAATTATATATATAATCACACAAAGCTTTTCATGTGAACATCCAATAAAAAAGCATGCAAATTTATCTTTGACGGATTCATCAAAATTGGTAGGAATTTTGTTTGCTCAATCTCCAAGAAATTTAAAGAGGTTTGCTCCTTAACCACAGGAAGATTCCCACAAATAGAAAATATTACTTGGATTCTTGTTACTACTTGTCTTTAAGATTTGTACGAGAAGGCTTATATAAAGCATTATATGACTAAAAGATTAAATTCCAAGGAAGGTTTCTGTATAAAAAGTCAGCCCATGACATGAAATGAACACTCATGTCAATAGGCAATAGAACTGTGGTCAAACTTTCAAACAATACACAATCTAATTAAAATATAGATCTATATTTCGTTTCGTTTTTTATACTTTCGGTGGCCTACACTACATGTAGATCTAACAAGTTATAGTGGGAGTTCACGTTCTATGATGTCAGGTACCAAGCCAGCGACATTTGACCCGATTACGTCAGTCATTCGATTAACCAATTAGCGACTGCCATGTATTTTTTATCTACTTTTGCTTTGTTTTGATTTCTATTGCTGCTAATGTCTACCCACAGTTCCGCACAAAAAAAGGTCAAACGCTCGATTTGACAGACCATTTCATTGGCTGACCCTGCATTTCAAGCAGAACACAAGTTAAATAACAACGCTTCCAGATCCAAGTGTAGTAAAGACAAGTAAAATCGAAATTTTGAACTATAAAAACGAAACGAAATTGAATCTGTGTTTTAATCAGATTGAAACAATACACTCACTGGAAGTGGTCACAACAACATCTTGACATGACCCAGTTTCCTAGATTACAACAATCTGCTAATATTAATCACAGGTTACATGTGCCATTGTGTGACAGGTATAAACGCAAACCTAAGATTAATGGTGTGAACAGTATCTTTCCTATCACTCATATCCATTTAGTGATTTAGTACCCTCTTCTCTTCACAGTTCACACACATTCCTACAAAAGGGAAATGAAATGGTGAGAAGTGAGTATCCTACCAAATACAACAGAAGGACTCAATGCACAAGGTTTTGTATTATTGTTGATTGACTGGAAATTGAATGATGATTTTACACAGGCAGAAGTTACTTACAATCACTTGAAGAATAGATTTAGCTACAAAAATTCATAATATTGTTATCAAGCATCAATATCCTTAAAAATAAAACAATTCGTCCATTCTTGATGCAGACATTATATATAAATTTTAGCAAATGGGAATGTTTGGTTTGATCACAGTAAGTATGATTAACATCAAGGCAGATGTTTGATTAATATTTCCGATATAGTATAATATTGTCTATCTTAGCAACAATCTGCCCTGGTTGTTTATTGATGTATGATTGTTTTATTAAAGTTGTTGTTAAATCTAGCTTGTATTTGATTTCTGCTCCGAATTTTTGGAATAAAGGGGTCTCAATAAGCTGAAGGATATTAAATTGGGTACGTCTGTCATTTCCATCCTGGTCCGAACTGATTTGACTTAGATAGCTGTAAGAAAAAGCTTTTCTAATACCAAAATACAATAACTTACTATATTCTACTGCCTTATGAAAGACACAATATTCCTTGACAAGCATTAGGGCTTCCAGTCTAACCTCATGGATTCAAAGACTCTTGTTATACGCCCACATTGAAATGTGATCGTATATTGTCGTCGGCCCCGTTCATTCGGCGTCTACAATTGTTTGTGGACGCTCTAGAGGCTAAAGTTAATATCTGATTGACTTTAACTTTATACACAGTGTTTAAGATCTTAAGACAAAGAATCCTATTGCTTTTCAGCGATTTTTTAAATTATTGACAGAGTTATGGCCGTTGATCACTTCGAAAAATCTTAACAACCTCTAGGGACTAAAGTTAATATCCGATTGACTTTAAATTTATACACAGTGTTTAAGGTCATGAGACAAAGGAATCTTAGTCATTTTCAATGATTTCTGATAATTGCTGCCAGAGTTATAGTCCTTGATCTCTTTGAAATATCTTGTGGACTGAAGGCTAAAGTTAATATCAAATTGACTTTAAATTTGTACACACCGTTTAATAGGTCATGAGAAGAAGAATCCTATTGATTTTCAACTTTTTCTGATAATTATTGCTGGAGTTCAGTTATGGCCCTTGACCTACTTGAATAATCTTATAGAAGCTCTATACACAGTGTTTAATGTCATGAGATGAAGAATTCTAGTCATATTCATCGATTTTTGTCATTGTAAAATTATGTTGACACTCTAGAGGCTAAAGTTAATATTTATTGTTTAAAGTCATGAGAAAAACAATCAAAACAAATTCTAATGATTTCTGATAATTACATAATGAGTTATTACTGGTAATCAGATGTTCGTGTGTTGTAAATGTTCTCATTACAGACAAAAGGAAAAATATGCGACAGCCCTTGTTGACTGCCTGGACGACTTAACTGCTGTGGGCGTATGTTTCGTTGCCTGGCAACCTATCTTGTGAAATATTGACATAAAGATTTACCATATTTATTGACCACCATGAAAATGCAAGATGTCTCAATGTAACGACGAAGACCAGTCGTAATGAAAGATTTGACATAAAGGGGACTATTCTTATCGATATATTTACAAAATAGGCATTAAAAACGAATGGAAAGTATTGTCAACATATTCCCTTTTATGCAGAAATGATATGCCCAAAATATTCACGTTACGAGGTCAAAGTCGTTCGACAGCAAGCGTCAAAGTCGCGTTTCGTATCCGACCCTCCAGAAAATTTGGAAAGTTAGACCGCCTCAAACGCGTGTTTCTGCATTTCCGGCCCGAAACTATACTATTCAAAAAAAGTAGGGGATATTTGATTTTTAAGTGTTATTAAAGTCACCTAATGAAACTGACGAAGAAACAAATGACAAAATGAAATGAAGTTCACATTCATCGATTTATTCCAAATGATCGTTAGACTAAGTAAGGCACAGACTGACCATTATAAGGGTAAAATGATACCCGGGGTCAAACAGCAAAGTTACCACAGCATCACAACCAAGTCAGTAACGGGTAAATCCTCCTCTGTTTGCCAAACAAGCATTGATCCGACGTGGCATACTCCTAATGAGACGTCTAAGGTCATTTTGGTCCAGATTGTCCCATTCCTGTTGCAACGCAGCAGCAAGTTCTTGGACATTGGCAGGACGTTGTTGACGTTGACGTAACCTCTGTCCAAGCATGTCCCAGACATGCTCGATGGGGGAGAGGTCGGGACTCAGTGCTGGCCAAGGTAATGTGGTGATGTTCTGTTGTTGGAGGTAACCTGTAACGATCCTGGCCCTGTGACATCTTGCGTTGTCATCCTGGAAGATGAAACGGCGGCCATGACGTCGTGCGAACGGCACAACATGGACTGCCAAGATGTTGTCCCGGTAGTACTGGCCTGTAACACGCCCTGCAACAACATGTAAAGCCGTTCTTCCAGCAACAGTGATGCCTCCCCACACCATAACAGAACCACCCCCAAATCGATCATGTCTGATGACGTTAACGTCTTGGAAGCGCTCGTTTCGACGACGCCACACCCTCCTACGTCTGTCCAAAAAATCAACAGTGAACCTTGACTCATCTGAAAACATCACATTGCTCCAGCGTCGATTATCCCAGTGTTGACGATCCCTACACCAACGACGTCTTGCCTGAATGTGATGATCTCTCAAACAAGGGATCACGCGAGGACGTCGGGCGCGAAGGTGACCCCTATGCAGTCGATTCCGAATCGTCTGGCCACTCACTCTCACACCAGTGTCTGTTTGAAGACGAGCGCTGATCTGATTTGCTGTGATGACACGATTTCTCAAGGCCAAGGTACGGATAAATCGATCCTGGGCTTGAGTTGTCGCCCTTGGTCGACCTGAGCGTGGTCTGTCCTGTACAGATTGTGTATCACGGTATCTGGACCATAGCCTGCTTATGACAGACTGAGAAACATTCATCGTCCGCGCCACAACCGCCTGTGTTGTGCCGATCTGTAGCATGCCAAGGGCACGTAACCTTTCATTTTGGGTAAGCCGACGCATATCAAAATTTGTTTTCTGGTCACTAAAACAATTAAACTGATGTTTCCACCCTGGAATTCAATGCCACAATGACTGTAACATTCAAAGTCAGAGTCGTGCAAATCTTGGGTTGGACCCCCATGATGATCCCAAGCATCACCTGCATTCCATGCGGTAGCTATTGGTGCGTTTGGGCGTCACATGTAACTGGAAATGTTTCTTCTGTTAGGTTCTATAGTGACTTTTTTCGTAGTCATTTGCATATTTTAGTATTATGCCCCCAAAATCAAATATCCCCTACTTTTTTTGAATAGTATATAATAACTTGAAAGTGGTCCAGGCTTATTTATGCAACTGAAATCTCGCTATAAATTCATAATAATAATAAAATGTACAATTATATATAGCGCTAGTACTCCATGCACAGAGGCATGCTCACAGCGCATACAATTAATTAATTTAATTAATCATGATAACATTTCTCAACAAGATGGGTTTTAAGTCTTGATTTAAAACAAGAGAAATAAAATGAAATGGGGTTTAACGTCCTACTGTTCTGGTCCTATACTGGGCTAATGAAGACGGGCATACGCCATACAGTGTGCTATGAGGGAAATTTTGTCCGGGCAGCGGCACTATCGCCTACTCTTATATCGAATTCCAACTGCCAAGGGATCATTTACATGCATTCCAATGTATACACGGGACCTCGTTTTTTTTGTATCATCCGAAGGACTAGACAGCTGTCCTTGTCAGCCCCCCCCCCCCCCCCCGTTCTGCACCACTGACAAGAGGAAACCACGTCGGAAAATCCGGGCTAGCGAGCCAGCGTCTTAAGCACTTAGCCACCATGGCTTCTAAAACAAGAGAGAGTTGGAGATGATTTAATGATTTCTGGTAGGTTGCTCCACTGTTTAGCTGCATCAACTGAGAACGATCTGTATCCGAATGATTTTAGCTTCCACCTTGGACAACACAACTGATGAAGTCTGTTTGAACGGAGGTTTCCCTGCGGGAACATGTATTTGCATAAGGTCGATTAATAAGTATTTTGGAGCTAAGCCATTTACACACTAATAAGTCAAGGACAGAATTTATTGGCAGCCAATGGAGGAATTTCAGAACAGGAGTTATATGAGAGTATTTTGATGATCTGATAACAATTCTAACTGCTGTATTTTGCACAAGTTGAAGTTTTTTAATGTTTCTGCTAACAAGCTGTTACAGTATTCAATCCTTGAGAATACCAGAGAACATACAAGTGTGGCAGTTGCTTCCTGGCTAATCAAGTGTCTTATATGGCCAATGTTTCTGAGCTGAAAGCTGAAAATAGCATTTTCGACAAATTTCACGAATGTGACTGTCCATGCTTTGGGCTCTAAGAGGACACCTAAGTTCTTCACAGTGTCTGATGGTGCAATTATTGCATCTCCTACAACCACACCATTTAAACCTGGATTTTTCAGACGAGTATTTGGACCAAAGAAGATACATTCTGTTTTACTGTCATTCAGTTTCAACATGTTTCTTGTCATCCAGTCTTTAATGTCACGTGTACAGAATTTGATATCAGAACAATTTTGGGATGGGACAGTTTTTGAACTGGAGTAATTTGCAGTCAGCTGTGTATCATCTGCATAAGAATGTCGTCTTAGACCATGTTTATCGATTAGTTGTCTTAAATTCCCGTTTAGATATAGCCATGACCGGTAGAGTCGGTCGCCCGCGTGTACCGACGGCCCAATATTGCTAAGAGAACGCAGTTAAAAACGTTGAGATATACTGGTATGCTTGTTTTTAGCTACGATTGGGTGCCTTTAGTTTCTCCTGGCAAACTTGATTTCTTTATCAATGCATGTAACATGTTAAAAATAAGCTAATTTTATACTATTAGAACTTATTACACATACGCAATCTACTGAAAAAACTTTCATTTATTAGCAAATATTGACAATAAAGTAAATCAAGCGTTGTTTTTTTATCAAAATTGATACGGACATTTATAATTATGGTGAATTATTTCTGCGCAACTTGGATAGGTTAGTAGGCCTACTTTCTGAATCTGTACCTCGCAGGGCCTGTTACAGCATGTACGCGACGGGGGAGTGAGTGCGTTAGGTTTTTGATAGAGCTCATTTAAAGCTCTCTTTTGATGGAGCGCGCACTATGCTATCATCCAGGTGGTTCCAATCAATAATTGTCTTTGGGAAGAACGAGTGTCTAGTCTATAAAGTTCAGTTTTACATACCACTGTTTTAAAACATTTTGAATTATTTGTTACATGGTTTTCAACTATATCTTTTTACTATAAACTCAGAATAATTCTGTTTGGCATTAATTCGGCGTTTGGGTTTAGCGGGAGTTAAATATTCATCACAATTGAAAGCTGGGACCAGCCCCTCAATCACCTTATGGAAAAAAGTGAGGCGGATCATCTTCCGTCTGTCTTGAAGTGATGAGAGTTCTAAGTCCTTCAGCATCCTTGTGACGCAGCCTTCTTCTTTAGATTTGTAATCACCGGAAACAAACCTTACAGCTTGGCGTTGGACTCTCTCAAGACTGTTTATATCCTTTTGTAAGTAGGGGTCCCAGACAACTGAGCTGTTGTACACGAGGCCCCGCAGTATGCACTATTCGGTTACAACGGTATAGTAACATCCAGTACCTATTAAAGTGGAAAACCCTGTCATTTTTAACTTTTAATAAACCGGAAGTTATACTTCATGACCAAACTTTTTGATGTGGTTAGATCTAAATATTTCGGCCGCCTCCAGATTTCGTCATGGTCACTACATGTAAACAGAGCTAGCGCTGTCCTAACCTTATTTACATCTCGGCGATCTTGAGGTCCTCACCCAAACCCCAACCCACAGTCAACAGCCGCGTGCCCTAACTTTATTTACATCTCGGCGATCTTGAGGTGGCCTAAAAAATAGATCTAGCCGTCTTGATATAAGCAAAGGTCAAGGGCTAATAACCAGCTAGTAGGTCAAAAGTAGAAAAAATTTCAACATGAAACCGGATGTAAACACAATCAAAATTCAAAAATCGGCTCACGCAATCTGATTAAGATACAGATCCTATTTCGTTTGGTTTTTTGTAGTTCAAACTTTCGTTTTACTTGTCTTTACTACAATAGGATCTGGAAGAGTTGTTATACACCGGCGTTCTGGTTGAAGTGAGGGATTAGCCCATGAAACATTTTGTTACAGCGAGTTCTTGAAGTGCGATGCACGGAACTGTGGGTAAACCAATAGAAACGTCAATGCTGATTGATGAATCAATGTCTGACGTCATAGGGTCAAAAACCGCTCGTGCTACCACTGACGCGACCTTCCAGTACAACCGGTCAGATTTCATGTAGTGTAGGCCATCGAAAGTATACAAAAAACGAAATATAGATCAGTATCTTAATCAGATTGCGGCTCCCTAAGATTTGTTGCCATTATGGATTTGGGGCTAATGAAGACAGGCATATACGCCATATAGTGTGTTATGAGGGAAATTTTGCCCGGACAGCGGCACTACGGCCTACTCTTATATCGAATTTCAACTGAAAAGGGATCTTTTACGTGCACGCCAATGTGTACAGGGATACTCGATTTTTCGTCCCATCCAAAGCAGGGATGTAGCCACGCCGGGCGGAACTATTTTTTGCCGCGCAGCACAAAGAAAAAATCGAAGAAAGCCTTTCGTCCTTCTCTGTGCACAAACTCGACGCTCGAAATTTACCATGGCAAACGGCAAAGCCATGGTAAAAGCCGACGCAAACCATGTCTGCCACGGCATAATTTATTTTTGTGTGCCGTAGTAGAACCTATCATCCCAAATTAGTTTAAAGAAAGAAGTATTGGTATTTTGTTTATTTATATTTAGAAGTTGTGTAGGTCTATTTATTTTACAATTATACGGTCTTTAATATTAAACTCCAATGTTAAAGGTTTGGATGTCGTAATTCGTGAGACACCAGTCAAATAAAACAACGTGTTTTAATTATCAATATCTACCTGTTGTCATAATTCGTTCTACTCAAATAAAACATAAACACCGTTTTAAGAATCGTTTTAATTTTTAATCTCAAGTAATAAAGTAATATTTGAAAAAAACACAACTGAGAAACAGTGGGGTGGGGCAATTTTATGCTCGGTCTTTTGGTCACAGTTGGTGTCAAAAAGTTTTTAGTTCCCTGGCAGAGTCTCTGTATCACTGATGAAAATTAAGTAAATTTGGTAAAAATATGAATATATAAATGGAAATTTGATTTGCACTGAAACAAATACAAAAGGCAGCAGATACCTTGAAAATACACCAAGAAGGGTTGAATTTTCATAAAAGACCACGGCCCCCTGCAAAAAAAAAATTTTCATCGCTCCGCTAGGAAGATATTTTTTCCACCACTCAGCAAATCCTGGCTACCTCCCTGCAATCCTGTATCACTGACAAGGGGGAACCTCGCCGGAAAATCTGGATGAACTTTGTAGGCCAATGCAGGGATCGAACACCCGACCTCCAGGCTAGCGAGTCAGCGTCTTACCCACTTAGCCACCGTGATCCCCCATTATGGATTAGGTTCAAAAAAAAAAAAAAAAAAAGTATGGGCTGCAACTTCTGATTAAACTGCCTGACAAAATGGCCGCTCCTACGTAAATAGTGTAAAGTTATGGTATATCAAGGTTGAGGATCCTCGATTTTGATGAAACTTTGAATTTATGTTTATATCACAAAGATATCAGTGTCTTTCGATAATCGCGCATATCGGAACGTAACTTTCTGGGTTATGGCCCCTGAATTGTCCGAAATATCATGTTTTTAGAAGTCACAATTTGTATTCAGTTTTAAAAACCGTTTAAAAATATCGCCATGATACCCAAAGAATGGATGAGATCGAATTTCGAAAAAAAAAACCCAACAAAAACAAACGGCTGAATCTGCCCGACAAAATGGCCGCCCGTTGTACGCAAATAGTGTAAAAGTATGCAATGCCAAGGCTGTAGTCGCTTTGGACCCTCTAGAAATCACAATTTTTATCCGATTTTGATGAAACTTGAATTTTATGATTATACCCCAAAGATCTACGTTCCTTTAGATATTCGGGCATATCAGACCATAATTTCCTGGATTGTGGCATCTGATTGTACGAAAAAAATCACATTTTTAGCTTGTGGCCCCTATAATGGTAACAATTTTTATCCGATGAAGCAAATAATTATCAGTGCCTGAAAAAGTTTCCCAAGGAAGAGTGGCTCCAGACAAAATGTTTTAATCCATAGTTAGTTTAGTAGAAATTCACTTTGTTCAAGTAAAATAAAGTAAAAGTGTTTTATTATCCCGTAAATTGATCAACAAGTCATTTGATTTCGAGCTTTTCATTTTGTCGACTAGAAAGCAAAATATTTTCTAAAAACTTTAATTGTTCTTTCACTTCACTCGTTTGTCTGAAAGATCTGTTCCAAAATCGAAGCCATCCGAGATCTTTGGGATAAACACGTCCACAAACAATTGAAAGGGTGGGCGGACGTGGGCGACGACATGGTCACATGCGTAACAGTTTGGGTGATGTTACGTTGCTGTTGATGTTCCAAAGTCCATAAATACAAACAAATAATGTTTACTGAACCTGGGCTCTGTTTCACAAAATCTTAAATCTCCTTAAAAACGTCTTAAACTAAAATTTCATCCTAACTTAAGATAGATGCGTTTCACAAAACGATTTTAAGCAATTTACCCAGGTATTCATTATGACAGAACCTTTAAGAAAACTAACACAAAAAGATATAAAATTTAAATGGGGAAGAGAAGATAGACAAGCTTTTGAGAAATTTAAAGAGAGCATTACCAATGATGATGTCATGAGCTATTTCAACCTTATTAGACCTATCATAGTTAGAACAGAAGCAAGTTTTCATGAGGGACTTTCAGCAGGATTATTTCAAGAAATAAAAAGAGAATTGAAACCAGTAAATTTTATATCGAGAACTATGACACCAACAGAGTAACGTTATAGTCAGACAGAGAAAAATGCATTGTCTATTAGGTGGATGAAACAACTATTTAAATGTATTTATGAGGAGCGCCGAAATTCAAGATCATTACATCTCACAAACCTCTAATATCCATGTTCAACAAACCATGTGCGAAACTACCACCTAGAATAGAGAAAAGGGTTATGGAATTACAAGATGTAGATTTTGAGTTAATTTATGAACCTGGTAAAGATGAATAAGATCCGCTTTACTTTCTGTTACGCCGTCCACTACCAATCACTGGTACAGATTCTACAGAGAAAATAATCAAACAAGTAATCATTAGATGAATATGATACATTATTAGATAGAATAAAACAAGAAACGAAGAAAGATGTAATTCTACAAAAATTAAGTAATATTACAGAGAAGAGTGATTGGGAAAGACACAGAAAAGATCATACTATCAATAATTACTATTCAGTGAAGGACGAATAATATGTTTATGATGAGATGGTATTTAGATTAAACAGAATAGTAATACCAGAATCACTACATAGAAAAGTCATTAAAGCTGCACATAATTTAGGACATCTTGGCATCACTAAAACGAAGAAGACGCTTAAAGAGAAATATTGCTTTCCAGCTTTAAATAATTTGGTAGAAGTTATAATAGGTCAATGTTACTAATGTCAAGTTACAACTAAAAGTCATAAACAAGAACCTGTGAAAATGTCAACGATTCCCGAGAAACCATGTGATTGTATCGCCATAGATTTTGGAGGACCATATCCAGATGGACACTACAATTTTCTTGCTATCGATAAGAGAACACGATATCCAGAAGTTGAGAGAACAACATCATTTAAAGCGATCAAACCAAAACTCAAGAAATGTTTGCAGCATATGGTACACCGGGAATATTACAAAGTGATAATGGACCACCATTCAACTCTAAAGAATTTGAGAATTTTGCTAGAGAAGAAGGGTTTACACATCATGGAATAACACCACTACATCCGAGAGCCGATGGAGAAGTTGTTAAACAAGGTAACAAGACAGAACAGATAAGTCATCTACAAGGATCAGACAATATATTAGCCATTCAGGATATATTAATAGGTTATAGATCATCACCTCATCCAGCTACAATGATTAGTCCATACAAAGCTTTAATGAAGAGGAAATCCGAACAAAATTAGATCATCAAGATGCATTACATTCAGAAAATCAACAAGAAGATAGAGAAGAAATAATTACCAGAAATGATAATGAGTATAAAGAGAAAGTTAGGAAAAATGCTGAAAAGAGAAATAATAAACAACATAATTATGTAATAGGGGATTTTGTATTACTCAGGCAGAATAAAATGAATAAATGAACCAGCATTTTATATTATGTCATCTATAGGATTGATGGATCTTCAGTAGCTGCAAGAAGAGTTACTGATGGACTATAGGTGTATCGAGATTCAGGTCATTTTAAATTTGTGAACAGTGTTATCCAAAATGTTGATAAAGAGATATTTGATCCTGATAAATGTAGAGAAAATTTATAGAGTAGATTAAGACACGACCCTGAAGTTAGACACAGGCAAATAATCATGAGGACCAACAGGAGAATAATCTACCACCACAACAACCAGAGCAGGCAGATAATCAGCGATCACAAAGAAACAGAAGGCGGACAAATTATTTAAATAACTTTGTCTGCTGATTAATGAACTTTTATATTTAAAGAAAGTGTTCAGAAATTTAAAGTGCAAACTATTTTAGGCTATTTTAGAGACATTGCGCGGACAGTAAATTTATAATAGATTACATTTATAATATTTCAATTTCCTATAAAGTAGATGCCTTTAAAAGGAATGGAGGAGTGTTATATCCAAGGTTGGATGGTGTAGGCCTACGTTGTATGTAAGGTTAGATCAGATGATGTTTAGAATGTCACGTGATATCGCGTTGGCTAGTGAAAGGCGATTAATTGGATTGTTTGTTTCGGTTTAAGCTTTATCGTACCGTTATATTGAGATACATTTTCTTCCAGGAGTTGGTGAATATTCATAATTTTGATGCGGAAGGATACAAGAGTTGAGAGGTTGGTTAGGTTGAAATGTAGGGCCTAAAATTGCATGTTTACTAGTTGGGGTAGTCTCTACTTCCAGCTTGTGTATCTCAAGTTTTTCATGAAGAACCCCATACGTGCTTTTGGGCAAGAGGTTGCCATATATGTTGCTCCATCTGTGGTAGAAAGCGTTTTACCCAACGAACATTTGGGGAAAAGTTAGAGCCGGTCTAAGATACGAGAATTAACATTCAAGTCAATGGGGAAATCTTTAGTGATCTGTGGCCATAATCTAGTACAGTTCTCACTCGGCAAACCTCGTCAGATTCAGGTACATTAGATCATAGATGTCTTTATAGGATATCTATGCATTAGATGCGTAGAATCTGTCGAGGTTTGCCGAATGGTACAGTTCTGTGATGTGGCTTCCTGTCCAGTCATACAGATCGTCAATCAACGCCCATTTTAATCACATGACATTTACTACGGCACGTGATACAACAATAGAAAGTAGAGAAAGATACCGTGTCTTTGATTGATTGAATTGTGACATGGCTAAGTGATTGAGGTGATATCTCTGAAGATGACGATGTTGCTGAACATATTGGTGTTTTATGCGTGCCTGCTTCTGGTCATTTCAGTAGAACAAAATGTAGTTCAGATGTCGTTTAATCCTGAATGTAAGTAGTATAGCGACACGGTCCACTACTTGTCGTGAAGAGATCACTTCAACTCAAGACAAGAAACAAAAATAAACAAAAATTCTTTAGATAGGGTGACCCGTGCACTCTACAGAAAGTTGGTTTCGACACGGCTAAATGTGCACGCTTCAGTTGCGTGTCTCGAACTGATTTCTGACTACCCCGCACTCTCTTTGAGTCGATAAATAGCCAAATAGCACGCTTCAGTTGCGTGTCTCGAACTGATTTCTGACTACCCCGCACTCTCTTTGAGTCGATAAATAGCCAATTAGCCATGGCACGTGCAATTCTCCACAAATATATCATCAACTAGGCTATTACAGCCGTAAAAAATCTATTGTTGACAATTTTGAATAGCAGTAAAATTTAGCTTCTTGGTTATTACAGCAGCTTTAGAAATAACGTTTGTTTTATTTTTTAAATTGCTTTATCATTAACTGTACCGTTAATTGGTTTAGTACAAATAATATCTCTGAAACACTCGGGTTAGACAGGAACATGATTCTACTTCTAGCTGTAGTTTCATTTTACTTTTACAAGTTTCTTAAAACAATTGTTGAGTTGTCTAAAGTGCTTATTTCTAAATTCAATTTCTTGTTCTAGCTTTCTGTTATGTTTCGTAAAAAAGTAGTCTTGATTATCCCGACCTGTCAATCAGACGTAGAATGGTCAATAGACTAGTTAAGCAAGACTAATTTCAAAACAAGGGCACGTAACCTATCTTTTACTCAAAAGTGTCTGGATGTTATGGACGACACTTGGAACCAGTTTTCAGTCTATTATTTATAGATGATTAATGGTCATAGCTTATTAAGTACAACATGGTCGTTTATTTAGTGACTATAATTGTGTGAAACTGATTTGAGGCTTGGCATATATATAAATATTGTGGCGTAATTGTCGAGATATTTGGAGATATTTATTTATGGTGGGTCACCCTACTTTAGAACTAAATTCCAAATGGGGTGCCGGGGAGGCAGCCATTACAATTTTTTTGAGAGCAGGTGCAAGTCGATCTGTGTAGTCCAAAATATTAATAAGCTGCAGTGTCAGTATGTTGATGTATAGTTACTTGTCAGTGATGCAGGAGGGAGGGCCTGACAAGGACAGCTGTCTAGTCCTTCGGATGATACGAAAAACCGAGGTCACGTGTATATATTTGAATGCACATAAAAGATCCCCTGGCAGTTGGAATTCGATATAAGAGTAGGCGATAGTGCTGCTGCCCAAACAAAATTTCCCTCATAGCACACCGTATGGTGTATGCCCGTATTCATTAGCCCAGTATAGGAGCAGAACAGTAGGACGTTAAACCCCATTTCATTTCATTTCTTATTAGTGAATGTAGATCCATCGAAATGGTGGTTTATGATATAAGTATAAAGTCTCCCAGTAGCCTATAGATTCTCTAGAGCCTGTAACAGAATGAAGTACTAATTCAAGTGGTCGCTTCCAGGAGATCTCATTTGTGCACAAAATTTAATTAATGTGATTGAATTATATTTAGTTTGATTAAGAACTGTATTTTTTTTTTTTTTTTTTTTAAATTAACTCCCTTGCATTTTTGAACATTCAATCAAGGAGTTGGCTCCTGCACCAGCAAACCTCTGCAGGCCACTGTGTACACATTGCCATGACAACAGTATGGATTATAAATGCTAAGCTTGTTGGTGCCTGCTGGGCTGTGGTGCCTGGTCCACAATCATATTTATTACTTTTTTTATTTTAAAAACAGTTATTTGGTCTCACATTTACATGTATATTTTGTAAATTATCAAATTAACAGATTTCATATGGTAGGCTACCGGTATATGCAAATTAAAGGCAAAAAGATGTTGTACATGTAAATAATCAAAAGTGTATACTTTCACCTCACAAGTTTGTTCATCACCATATGGTAGATTGCATTGTTAAACACAGCTGTGACACTTAGCAATATCACTTTATATCTACATTTAAGAAACTTGCATATTTTGTGACCTTAAATTAACACTGCTGTGTCATATCAGTTTACAGACACATGGTGTTTACATTTCTTCAAATGATTAAATTATATTTTACATATTTATCTACATGTTTTCAAGCAATTTTTAATCAATAATGAGATTACTATTTCTCTGATCAATAAATGTTCAGATACATATATGTATTGAAAAGAAAGTAACAGACCTTCAACACTGATGATTAACAACTGTATTGATTCTATACAATCTTGTTGTTTTGTTTTTATATGACCGCATTTCTTGTGGGAGAATATTGTTATTCTCCCTTTTTGTCCATCCATACACAATTCTTATAAGAAATGTCAGAGTGTTGGAGATTTATTTTTTTAAACTTGGTGAGATGGTTCAACGACTCTAAAGGAATCAACTCATAGAAATTTGGAGTCAGGTAATACTTTTTCACAGAGTTACTGTCCCTGTCTCCAAAAGCTTACAAACACTTGACAGGTCAAGATTCAGAATCATCAGTCATTTATTTTGTGTCATTAATGGCCTAGCCCAGACCCCACAAATTTGAAATCGACCTTTCAAAATATTGCTGCTGGGCATATGTTAATTATTTGGTAACACTATGTTTAGAACTTCTAATGAAAGCCTTGTCTTAAGCGGTGGACACACTAGCCAAATGATTCGTCCAAATCAATCGGTGCCGAAATTCATCTAAGCATCCACTGTCATTCACCCAAATCAAACATGTTTAATATATTCACCTAGTGTGTCCATTTTGCTGAAGCATGCGCCTGATTATAGAATTCATTAGACACTCATATCGAGAAGTCACGTGATTGATTGTTGTATTTAATCATTCATATGTTGTTAAAGGATATACAATGACTGGTGAATCAGGGGAAGCATTCGCCTAGTGTGTGCACTCATTCGGCTGCAATTCGGCGTCGATTGATTTGGCAAAATCAATCAACTAGTGTGTCCACCGCTTTAGCATGGTCGTTGTCATAGATTCTAATAATTCTATCCCATTTGGTGCTAGAAATGTACATGTATTGTCACTTGTCTGGTTTCCCCAACTTTTGGACCAGCTACTTATCTTTGAAAGAAGCCTAAGGTCCCACCAATTAAAGTACAATTGACATGAAACTTTGCGTGATTGCTCTTTGGACAATTCCACATTGATAGTAGCTTTAATATCATGACATTCATGGTCCATAGTATGCTTGTACTTGTTTTTATTAATGGACCGTATCAAATAAAATCAATTAAGAAGATGCCTTGTGGTGAAAGCTATATCCTTATTGACAGTATTGTTTCATATGTACGATTATAGTTAAAGATACATTATGGGAGATTAGATAAAGAGCTGACAGTTCTCACTATAATAGTTAGAAACTAGATAATAATTTAGAGAACATTTCAGGCCTAAAGAAAGATCTGCAATAGGCAGATTTAGCTCTTGCATAATGTATGTTTAAAGAATTGGATTTAATTTGATCAGTTAACTAACGACAATCCATCTTTTCATTTCAGATAATGTTGTGCTTGAAAAGAATGATCCAGGGACAGTAGCTCCGAAACCATTTACATTTGCCAGTTATTATGGCAACAATATGGTGCTTCAAAGAGCACCCTATCATGCAGTAATATGGGGTTATTCACCAAACATAGGAGAGAGAATTATTATCCGAGTGAGTGACACAGAACAGATTTATAAAGCTATTGTGGAGAAGGGTCCAGATGGGGTCAATGGTATATGGAAAGTGAAATTAAACCCAGAAAACAGAACTATACCGTTTGTAATCACAGCTATATCAAGTACAGCTTCCAGAAGTTTAGCAAATGTTTTATTTGGAGATGTTTGGCTTTGTTCTGGACAGTCTAATATGCAGTTCACTGTTAATCAGGTACATATATCTCCTAATATAAGAAACATCCATTATTCTTAAATTTTTCAAGTAAAATATAAATAATTAAGAGCAGTGTCACAATTTAAGTCAAAATGTCATGCATACATTCATCATAATAAGTGGCCAGTAGCAGTAGACTACATGTAGAATGGATGAGCAGTTTTACTTTGTAAGCCTTTTTGAATTATCGTATATCTCTAATGTTATGTTCTAAATTAAATAAAACTACACATCTTTCTTTGAAACAGAGATTGCCGTTAAAATGATTCTTGGCCTGGATGCCCAATGAAGTAGTTTAACCTTGGCCTAAGCTAGCTTTAGTATTGTGACTAGTCATTGAAAACAAGCTGTTTTTTATTATATATATATATCACCTTACATGCCAATTTAACTCAATGCTGCTGATGTACTGTTGCATATATTTCAATCGCTTATTCATGGTTCATTAATAAGTAATATCACAAAGGTCTTGCTGGACTGAATTCTGATTGATATTTATTTTTCAGACATACAATGCTACTCAGATAGTTGATGAAGCTTCCCAATATACATCAGTTCGTCTTTTTACAGTAGCAGAAACACAGTCATCTTATCCAGCTTATGATTTGATTGAGATTCAACAACCTTGGTCAATGGCCAACAAAGGTATTATATTAATTGTCTCTTCAATTTATCCCATGTATGTTGTAAATCATGTGGTGAGTAGAGTTTGTGATGAGATGATACAGTTGAACATAGATCTAAATGGGCAATTATTTTATCTTTTATTTTTTTAAGTTGGAAAGTGAAACAAGAAGCAACACTTATTGTGTGTCAATTATAAACCCCATATTTTTTAAAATTGAAAAAAAGAAACAAGAAGCAACACTTATTGTGTGTCAGTTATAAACCATACCTTTTATTTTGAATATTTCTTCAGAATCAGTTGGTTTTGCACCATGGAAGTATTTCTCTTCTGTTTGTTGGTTATTTGGTAAAAGTTTGTATGATAAGAAACAGTATCCTATTGGATTGATTGCTACAGATTGGGGAGGTACGCCAGTTGAAGCTTGGTCATCTGTTGAAGCTTTAAATAAATGTGGTCTACTAGCTGGACAGTATCCGGTGTAAGTTGTTCATATATTTAACATCTGTAATAATGAGTAAGCTCACCTACACTCTGATATATTTTATTATATACACCACTCCCTGAGCTTGTCTTGTAGATAAACTTGAGACCTGCAGAGCTCTAATTTTGAGATATTTATTGCATAATGAATTTTGGAAGAAATAGCTATTGTAAATTTTTTGAGATAACTAAAGTTATTGCCCTTGCAGTATAAACCTCATGAACTAGTTGATGATGAATCATAAGAGAATACATTGTTACAGGAGCCACCTATGATATAAAATTCTGATCTCGCAGACATCTGTATTTGTAAGTGTGACAATAAAATTACAAAAGTATCCTACATTCTTGGTACAAAACATAGTCACAGGCATGAAAACAAGCCAACAGTGAGGCTGATGTCCCCCGCCGAAATAGGAAAATAATTAGAGGACACATATAAATTTATCACAAATTATCTTTTACAAAGTATTGACTGAGCAGAGAATGCTCATTATCGATCTTAGTCAAGGTATTACTGTAATGAAACTATACACCAAGTTTCATCACTCTCACTTAATTAGAACTAAAGTTATAGTGTCCCAAAGCATCAACCAATCAAATTGTTTATCTCTGCTTACCCTAAGCGGAACGGACAGACAAACAGACAGACGGACGAACCCATTTTAATAGTTCCCTGCTTTCTTCGAAAGGCGGGGGACAATAAGCATGAACATTTACTCAATTCGAAGATCAACCAATCAAATTGTTTATCTCTGCTTACCATAAGCGGAACGGACAGACAGACAAACAGACAGACGGACGAACCCATTTTAATAGTTCCCTGCTTTCTTCGAAAGGCGGGGGACAATCAAAGTAGGAGAGTTATTGTTTTCCAAAGTCTCGACCAATCAAATTGCGTATCGCTCTGCTTACCCTGAGCAGAAAATGCTCATTATCAAACTTAGTCAAGGTATTACTGTAATGAAACTATACACCAAGTTTCATCAATCTCACTTAATTAGAACTAAAGTTATCGTGTCCCAAAGCATCAACCAATCAAATTGCTTATCTCTGCTTACCCTAAGCAGAAAATGCTCATCTTCCAACTCCATTGAGGCATTGACCTAATAAACACCTACACCAAGTTTGAACATTCTAGCTCAATTAGGAAGAGAGTTATCGTGCCCCAAAGTATCAACCAATCAAATTGCTTATCTCTGCTTACCCTAAGCGGAAAATGCTCATCTTCGAACTCCATCAAGGCATTGACCTAATAAACACATACACCAAGTTTGAACATTCTAGCTCAATTAAAAGTTATCGTGTCCCAAAGCATCAACCAATCAAATTGCTTATCTCTGCTTACCCTAAGCGGAAAATGCTCATCTTCGAACTCCATCAAGGCATTGACCTAATCAACACATACACCAAGTTTGAACATTCTAGCCCAATTAGGAAGAGAGTTATCGTGTCCCAAAGCATCAACCAATCAAATTGCTTATCTCTGCTTACCCTAAGCGGAAAATGCTCATCTTCGAACTCCATCAAGGCATTGACCTAATAAACACATACACCAAGTTTGAACATTCTAGCTCAATTAGGAAGAGAGTTATTGTGTCCCAAAAAGTGTGACGGACAGACAGACAGACGGACAGACAGACAGACAGACAGACGGACGAACCCATTTTAATAGTCCCCTGCTTTCTTCGAAAGGCGGGGGACAATAATATGTACTAATGTGACTAATTATTGTCAACAACAAGCCAGATTGTTGTTTTTTTATGTCCAATTGACTCTATTCAGTACTGATACAGATTATTAGAATTCTTTTGACATTATTTGGTATTGAAAGACATAGTTATGTTGTTTTGTGAAATAAACAAGAGGTTTGACTGATACCCGCTGATACTAATATTATTTAGTGAAGAAGAATGGTTTGGTGTGGGTGCTACTATGAGTAACAGTGTATTATGGAATGCCATGGTTCATCCTATGATCAATATGACCATTTATGGAGCCATCTGGTATCAAGGTAAATTAAAAATGATATTGCTGTTTATATCTTTATTGCTGCATTTTATACATTAAATACTTTTAAAAGGCATGCTTCTTTGTTGGGTTGTCTAACTGCCACAATTTCATTAACAATTAGTGTTTTTATACTTTCCATATATATAGGTGAAGCAAATGAAGTTGTCAATGTTAACAAATATAATTGTACATTTCCCACTATGATAGATGATTGGAGATTGCGGTTTTCACAAGCTGGAGATACTAATCCACTTTTCCCGTTTGGATTTGTACAAGTTAGTAAAAGACTACTTCAGCCCTTCCTTTTTATCTTTTTTCCAACTTGGTATTTAGATTTGATTTTTGGCAGATAGTAGGAGAGCTGCTCATATGACAAAACTGGACTGAGCCACCATTTTATTACAGTAGGCAAAATTTGTGAGGAATTCATATTAAAACTTGAACGTTACATATATTATGAACACTAGGGAACTATCTTTTAAAATGCATTGTATTAAATTCAATTTTCCATCTAGCCATCTGAATTTTTCTCTAGTCATTTGGGTTCTAGACTTAATACAGTTTAATAACCTTTATTTAGCTGTCCAGCAGACTTTGACCTATAATATTGCATTATATCTCCTTTCCTTTAAGTTGGCTGCGAACAGATTAGATCCAAGTATATCAACAGGATTTCCTGATATCCGCTGGCATCAAACTGCTGATTATGGTCTTGTACCAAATAAAAGAATGCCAAACGTTTTCATGTCTGTGGCAATGGATTTACCAGATTTCTTTTCACCAGATGGAAGGTAATATATACTCTTCAAAAAAAACCCGCAGAGCCCATTTTTCATCATTTTTTTATTTGAACGGGATCGTTCTTTCCATAAATCTTAATAGTTTTTAATGTCACTTTATGTAAGGATAAAAGAAATTCATTATTGGTTTTAAATGTAGGGTCACTAATTGTGACTGGTCATACTTTTTACCCCAAATTTGTTTTGTTTGATTGCACCAAGACACATGAGTTTAACAACTCACAAGCTTTTCGCATGAAACCCAAATCTAAGGCCTTTAAAATCCTGGGCTTCTGGGTTTCAAAATCAGTTGCACATGTAAACATTCAATGAGCCAAGTGATGCCACATCTGAACGAAGACCAACGCAACTACGCTATCGGTCGGTTACAAGGAGGTGAATAACAGACAGATGTAACCAGGCTGCTGAATGTTTCCCATAGTACCATTTCTCGCCTTTGGGATAGGTACCGACAGAGAAGTTCAATACGTGACCGCCCAAGCTCAGCCCAAAGAACAGTGACCCCACCTGCCCTGGATCGTCACATCTACTGCACCGGTTACGTTATTTGTGAAAACGGTTCACAAAAGCGACCTCTACTGCAGCAGCAATTCCAGGACAGCGTAGGATCTCAGACCAGACAGTCCATAGGCGCTTACGTGAAACCATATTACGAGCCAGACGTCCCGTTAGCGCTGGTGTTTTGAAATACCCCAACACCATCAAATCCGACTTCAATGGGTTCAGACACACAGGGTATGACCACAGCAACACTGGAGAACAGTTTGGTTCAGCGACGAGTAGCGTTTCCTGTTGCAACAAGGCGATGGTAGAGCGAGGGTATACCGACGACGAAATGTCACTATGCGTTTCTGTTTTTAAGAGTATATATATGAGATGATTGCTATAGAAAATTTGACAAATATTTTAATAGGTTGCATTAGAAATGTGAAAAGTTAGTGTTTGTTCATCAGTAATTATTCAATTATTAAGAGTATAGATGAAGTTAACGAAATTCAAACTATGTAAAATTTCTGCATTTTCCCTGACAAAGTTTATATATATTTGTAAATCCCAAAGAATTAATCTAGACAATAACGGTACATACATGTAGATGTGTATGAATTAGCCAAAATAACAGATTATCATCAGTAATAAAAGCTAATCTTCTAACCCATCACAAGTAATAATATTTCTTAAGAATTTAATAAATATTGGTATAGTAATTATACTTCAGAATATTATTGTAGATGATTCCTAATACATCTAATATACTGTAGAAAAATAAATTTTTTACAGTATCCATCCTAGAGACAAACAAGATGTTGCCATTCGATTAGTTTTAAGTGGGTTAGCTGTAGCCTATAATGAGACTGTGCCTGAATGGCAAGGACCATTACCTAATCAAGTATCACTCAGTCCTACAGAAATAACACTTGACTTCTCTGCTCAGATTGAAGTACGAACCGTAGAGGGCTTTGAGGTAAAGTATTACATATTATTTAGAACGTTAAACCCTATTACATTTCATATATATAAGCCTACGTTTCTATATGCCCACATTGAAATGTGGTTGAATGTTGTCGTCACCCCTGTCCATTATCCACATTGCTCACAAGCAAATCAACACAATCTGCAAAAATAAATGCAATAGTTAAGTTGAAAGAAACGCAATCTGGTTAAAATACAGATCTATATTTGGTTTCGTTTCGATGGCCTACTCTACATGAAGATCTGACAAGTTATAGTGGGAGTTCATGTCAGGGGTCAAACGAGCGACTTTTGACCCTATGACGGCAGACATTGATTAATCAATCAGCGTTGACGTTTCTAGTGGTTTACACACAGTTCCGTGCATCAAAAGGCCAAGTACTCGCCCTAACAGATTGTTTCTTTGGCTAATCTCTCCCTTCAACCAAAACGCCGATAACATAACAACTCTTCCAGATCCTAGTGTAGTAAAGACAAATAAAACGAAATTTTGAACTATAAAAACGAAACGAAATAGGATCTGTGTTTTAATCAGATTGAAAGAAACCAATTTACCCATGTATTTGAAAGACGTTTATGCTCAGAGTACTCTAATCAAGTTTGAACTGAATATAGTTAATTAGTTAGTGGTTATAGACAATTTCACTTGTTTGTATTTTGACAGATTTGTTGTTCAGTTGGGGGAGGAAATGAATGTACAAGTTCTAAATCCTGGTGGTTACCTACTCCTATTGTTTCTAATACAACCAAATCCATTAATCTTTATCCCATCTGTGCTACTGGCGAAAATATTCTTGGAATCCGATATTCGTGGAGAGAGTCACCATGTCAGTTTAAGAAATGTGCTGTCTATAGTACAGTTGCTGAACTACCAGGACCTCCGTTTATATGGTATAAATCAAGTTCTAGCTCAAAACAAGAAAAACCACTACAAGTAGTATACTCAATGCTATGGGATAAACCACAACTTAATAGTTTGCCTTAAAACAATAATATCTATTTTAAAATGTGATTAAATGTTGTAGTAAGTTTTTCTTATTATTGAAAGCAGGGTCGGCAAGATTTCATAAACACTACTTACATTGTTAATGAACTTTAATTCCCTTCTTCTTTTTTTTTAAAAAAAGCATAAAAAAAGACAAAATGTGAAATATTACTTAAAGCTGTAGTGCTAAATATCATTTTTATTTTAAAAGTAATTGTATGTATCAGAACAATTTTTGTATGTTTATTTTGTTAGACTTATATTTTAGTATCAACATTGTTAACTGTGTCTAGTAATATTCTTTTTTAATTATTTATATTTAATGTACTATATATAAACTTTCTTTGTATGACCTCTGTCCGCACAAAACATCATAACCTATTTGTTATATGTCTGAATATCCTGACTAAGAACTAAATAGAAATGTTTAGAGATTATAGAAGTATGTTATCCATTGCTTTTAACAGCCGTGGTACAGTCATTTCTAATTGTTTCTGTATTTCAAATAAACTACCACATTCCAGTTGTCAATTTCTGTTTTCTATAAATCAATATAAACTTGCAGCCCATATTAGATGTGCAGGTATATTGTCTTCAGGGGCGTACATATCGACTTTGTTTGGGGGAGGGGGTGTTTGCGAAAATGAGACCAACTAATGCACAGGTCAAGGTTCATTTGGTGCATGCACAGTAATCCGTGCTCAGACCGGTTTGCGTTTACACTACGAAAATTTAAAGCGAGCCGGCCCTGGTACCGTTCTGAGACCACCTCACTTCAATGGGCCAGATTGGCACCGTACCAGGGCCCGGTTCCTAGAAAATTCTTAAAGTAAGCACAATGTCATGCTTCACTTTTCTTACGTAAGAAACTTATAAAAATACCGTCCCTAGAAAATTCTCAAGACCATTCTTACGTAAGCGTAAGTCAAGTATAATTCTTAGCACGTTGTGACTAGTAAGGTTTACCATAAACTGTGACTACGATGCTCTTTAATGTCATAAAAACAACTTTGGTATGCAAATTACGTCATAAATTTGTCGTCTGCTTCATTGACATCATCCTATATGGTTGATTTAGATGCATTTGACATGACATGTCCCCTATACACATATAAAATGTGCCACAAGATAAAAAACGCAGACACATACAAACTAACTGAATAATTGTGAGAGCGCCTGATCTTAAAGTAGCCTGTGTGTTAGTAGCCTATTGTTTAGTAATTGGCAAATAAATAAAATGATTTCAGGGTAAAGCGAATTAATTTTCTATAGGCCCCCTAGCATTCTTAATTTCTTCTGGAGAAGGATTTTCTCTGTCTTGTAATTTTCTCTTTGGTATCAAAAGGTGTCGGAAATGCAGTCGAATAACTACGGTCAGCTATCTTTTTCAAGCTGAAACAGACTTAAGGTTGGTAAGCAAGCCGTATACCTTGCTTGGGACTTGTGCTTTGATTGACTATGTTTAAGAACGAAGTTGTGCTTAAGTTTTTTCTTGGAACGCATAATAACGTTCTTGTGCTTACAATACAATGAAGTCTACTTAAAATCTAAGCACAAGAACGTTCTTAAGAATTTTCTGGGAACACAAAATAAGGTAAGTTTACTTAAATACAAAGTCTACTTAAAATCTAAGCACAAGAACGTGCTTAAGAATTTTCTAGGAATCGGGGGCCCAGGTGCGGCACGCTTACGTTTGACCCGTTTACACTACAAAAAAGCGACAAGCGTGCCGTACCCGGTACCGGGACTGCACGTATTTAAGCCCCCCAAAAAACGTTTTTAAGCCTATGGGCGTAAAAATTAGATTATTGAATTAGAGTGGTCTCCCTTAACGGATGTCTGCTGTTGATATGATTGATGTGGTGCACATGCATTCGCACAATACTGGATCTTCAATGAGTTACTTTCTATTTTTCACTCGGCAACCGGCTGCAGATTTCACTCGGCCAACTTCGGTTACTCCTCTACACCAAACCATGTTTCCAAACAGAGTTATCTTTCCGTGACCCGCAAATTATATTTTTAACAATGAGTTGAATTCTATAGGAGGTGTTGGAACTCCCGCAAACAGTGCCGGTGGTGCAAGTAAGTTATAAAAATAAATACAACTGACAAAAGGTTAAGGACCACCTTAAAGTAAAACAAGACAGGAATATTTGGTCATTTAAGTAATAGATATTTTTTAATTGAGGATTTCGAAAAATATAGGAGTCCATTAGATGATCTGGTCAGGAAAAGGATGAGGATTACAGACAAGAGTAGTGATAACCATCGTCATGTGTATCCCTCTCTCACTTGGAGAGAGAGAGAGAAATGGGGTTTAACGTCCACTCGACTAACATATGGTTCAATTTTATTTCCATAATTCGCTTGCGCGTAGGGATCTTTAGCTGTGGGAGGAAACCGGAGGACCCGGAGGAAACCCACAAGGTTGGACAGGCGACCCTACTCCTTGTCACGTACAACCGGGGATTCGAAACCACGCCAGTTGACTGAATGACAGACTTTATGATACAGCGCGCGCACGCTAACCATTCAGCCATCCAACCCCCCCCCCCCCTCTCTCACTTGGATCACGTCCTCAACACCTCTTGTTTGATTAGTACCATGGTACCAAAGGAACCTGACACTATTCTTCTTGGAGTGGCAAGACTTATGCTGGAAGTATTTTGTGATGGATATTACATGGTTCCAAATAAAAACCATCTGAATTTATTGTTGATGGTTAAATATCAAACAGACCTCATTTTAAACGGTGGTGCTTATCTTTTTGACACACATAATTTTTACCGTACTACTGCTCAAAAGCTTTTAATTTTGTTTTAAAATTCTGTTATTCTAATCTCTAGTCATGGTAGTCAGTTAAACTTGAAACCTGTATGTTTAAGTTGTAACCACTGTAAAAAGGATGGCTGTAGAAGAATCATGTTCGTTCTGAATCTAAATGTAAAACCTATCCCCCCCCCCTCCCCAGCCGCTGATCAACAGAAATGAGCAAAGTGAACCTGGGCACTAAACAATATTCAGAATACAAGTTATTTAGAAGTTTATTTTGTTTGTGGCTTGATAAATACAAGAGAACACTTTTCAAGACGTCGTCAGAAATGAACTGTGAAAAAACTTGTATTTAATACACCGGTATATTAGTCATGGTTTATTCAATACAGTTACTAAATGCAGCTTTAACAAACTACATTTTTTAATGGTTTATTTACAGAGAAGAAATGGGAAACATTACCATGCTGCCAGACACGCCCCATTGATAACAAAGGTCTGCCTGCTGCCGCTGTACACAAAACACCCAACCCAGAACCAATCGATGCCACAAAATTGCCGCTAGCAGAAAAAATTCGACGACTTTCAATGTTTTTACGAAGTGAAAAAAAAGTAATCAATGAAATTATGGTGAGGTTTTATTTATTAAAGATACATTATGGGAGATGGAGATAAGATAACGAGTTAGCAGTTCTCACTATAATAGTTAAAAACTACATAATGTAAAGGGAATTTGCTGAAAATGTCAGTCAAATTGGTCCACTATGAACCGAAAACTAAGCGGATGAAAGTTTCGCCTAGCCTCGAAACTAATAGTCTCGATTGTCTATTGTTGTGATTTAATTATCAATGAGCGATAGCAGCATATAGAATTGTAATCCAGTCGACATCGAAGGCTAGCCTTGACATCGGGAGTTTATTATGGTCTGGATAAGTTAATTAATGTCTAATTAATAATTTAGATAAGATTTCAGGCCTAAAGAAAGACCTGAAATTGACAGGTTTAGCTCTTGCATAATGCATGTTTAATATTTTTCACAATAATCTCATTAAAAACACAGATTCTGCTTTATTTTTATTTTTATTTAAGCATGTATTACGTATAAAATTCTTTTATTTGCCCATCTACATAAGACCAGTGGGGCGAGTTTGGGTGGTCGAAGCGTTAATGCGTCATTACCCGCTTGTACGTGACAAGGAGTAGGGTCGTCTGTTCAACCTCGTGCGTTTTCTCCATGTCCTCAGGGTTTCCTTCCACTGCTAAAGACCCCTAATGAAATAAAATGAACTATATGTTAGTCCCGAAATGACCTAGTGTCGAGTGAACAATAAAGCCCATTTTCCTCTCTTTCCCATTAAATCCTATTTTATTTCATTTTAGTTGTTTGAGAATTCTCTGATGAGTTGTAAAGTTGGAATTAGACCAGATTTTTTGATCGATGGCATGGTACAAGGAAAGAACGGATCCTTTTTCACTGGCCGACTTAATCTGGGTGGTGTGTTCCTAGCCAGAGCTATCGGCATCAACAAGAAAGAAATCAAACTGTCATGTTTCAAGAAGGCGGTGGAACTTTATCGTACCCTTCCTGTCACTGAAATTTTGAACCAGGATGATATGACCCCAAAAGTTATCAAGGAGAAACTGGAGAATTTTAACTCGACCGTTGCTAAGATGGAGAAAGAAACAATTGCAGAGTTACCCCCACCATCTATTTTGAAACAGATCCAAGATATTCTAACCAATCCTAAATATGCTTCAACCAATTCAATCAGCAAAATGGAGTTGGCGGCCTCTGTGGCTAAATGTCGAGTCCGTTGTCGATATGATGTAGAGAGTTGTAAAGCTGAATCAGGGAAAGTTTATCATAAGGGCATGTACTTTATTGACAACATACTACAAGGTGCAGGTGTTTCAGTTTCCAAAAAAACTGCTAAGTCATTGTGTTATAATATGGTGGTTGAACGACTGACCACCATGAATGTTGAACATGGCAACATCTTAGATGGTGTCGAACAGTCTGTCATAACAGAAGCAGAAGCATAGGTTCAGAGCACTTTGGTAAAGGCAGCACCAAATCCTAGGGCATTTGATCTCCGTGAACAGTTTGTCAAAATGAACGAACTTAGCAGTGCCACGCATCCTGCATCCATCATTACTGTCTTGGATGGAATTTTCAACGATGTAAAATTGACGCCCATTTGTCTGTACCGTCGTAGCATGAACACAGAAATAGAAAAGGAGAAAATTTTCTGTAACCTCTATCTAGCTGGTCATCTCATCATGATTGGTGAAGCAGAGAACCGAACAGATGCCCAAGCAGACGCTTACTCTAAAGCCCGAAAGGTTTTGACGAACTGTGACCCCGAGTTCATCCTCCCCCAACACAGTAAACTTCAACCACACGACCAAGCAGCAACAGATGTTATCGACTTTCGTGTCAAGGGCAACTGCATTTTGGAAGATAACTGTTCGAATCTTCATCGCTTACAATGGACCCGAAAACCTATATCAACACTACCAGCCAAGGATATCGTTGTCTTTGAGGACGTCAGTTGGATAGTAGATCGTAAAGTTCAAGGTTTCTATATTTTACAACATTCATGTTTTGTCAACAATATGTTGTTGGAATGGGAGTTTTTTGACAATGATGATCGTGTATTCAGGTAAGTTGCCTTAAGGCCTAGTCTGGTCTCCCGGCCATAATCTTAAGGCCTAGTCTTGTGTCTTCCGGTCTCAACTGTAAGGCTTAGTCTTGTATCTTCTGGCCTCAACTGTAAGGCCTAGTCTTGTGTCTCTTAAGACCTAGTCTTGAATCTCTTAAGACCTACTGTAGTCTTGCGTCTTCCGGCCTTAACTGTAAGACCTAGGCTGTGTTTCCTGGCCTTAGCCTTCAAGCCAGAATTTCATATTTTCTATGAAAGTCAAAACATAATTATTTCTATGTCTTTTGCTCAATAGGTTATCAACTCACTATTATACGACTATGGGCATTATTTCCCACCCTTAAAAATCATTGACACAGGAAATAATAACACAATTACCTCCCTTGTTTTCCTATTGCCTCCATGCATTAGCTATCTTCAAATGTTGGAATTCGAAAATGATAATTTTGCCAATTTCGCAGCTGGCAATAGTGAATTATAGGATTAATAGGATTATTCTTTAACAAGGTAGGACTGTGTATGGATACCATCTATTTTAAGGCTTTTTTTTAATAAATTTTAAAAATATAACTTAACAAATATGAAATTGTAGCTTTAAGATCTAGTCTTGTCCCATTGATCAAAATTTTGAAATGTTCAGTTTGCTTGTTACTCTTTTGTTTTTAGGGGTGGTTGAGTGGTCCAAGCTCATAAGGTCTTTCATTGAGTCAAACCTCCTGGGTGTCAGTCCAAAAATGTTGGTTTGTTTTGTGTGAGTGTTAATCCCCATTTCTCTCTTTTTTTACTTTAAGATGTCAGATGAAGATACAGAAGGAAGATGTTGGAACCGAACCTGCAGTGTCTCTTAGTAAGATAGGCTCTAGAAATTTTGCAGCAGCTGATTTCTTGTTTAAGCTCTACGAAACACAACCAGTCATAGAGGTAAGTTATTCTATTGAATACTTGAATTAGCTTTAGGGCTATGGATTCCTGAGCTAAATAGGGCCTACATTATATAAAGATAGGTTGCCAGGCAACTAAACATACGCCCACAGCAGCTAAATCGTCCGAGCGGTCGACAAGAGTTGTCGTATATTTGTTCTTTTGTAGGTAATTAGGGGGCATTTAATAGACAACTTCATACAGATGACATTATAATTTTCGTCGTTTGAGGGTTCACAAGGTTCTAAAAACTAAAACAAGGGCTGTAACTCAGGAAGTAATCTACAGAAATTATTGAAATTCGACAGACTTTTTCGTTTTACTAATTCAAATAATACATATCAATTTCATACAGATCGGATGATAACTTTTGTCGTTCGAACGTTCACAAGATTCAACAAAGTAGAACAAGGGCCATAACTCTAGAAGTAATTGACAGAAATTGCTGACATTCAATAGGCTTCTTCATTTCACTAATTTAAATGATGCATATGAATTTCATACAGATTGGGTGATAACTTTTGTCGTTCAAGCGTTCACAAGATTCAACAATGTGAAACAAGGGCCATAACTCTAGATGTAATTAACGGAAATTTGCTGAAACTCAATAGGCTTGTTCGTTTTACTAATTTAAACGATACCTTTAAATTTCATACAGATCGTATAATAACTTTTGTCGTTAAAGCAACCACAAGGTACAACAAAGTGAAACAAGGGCCATAACTCATGGCGTAATTAAAGGAAATTGCTGAACTTCAATAGGATTCTTCGTTTCACTAATTTAAATCATGCATATCAATTTCAAACAGATCGGATGATAACTGTTGTCATTAGAGCATTCACAAGATTCAACAAAGTGAAACAAGGGCCATAACTCTAGATGATTAACGGAAATTGCTGAAATTCAATAGGCTTCTTTGTTTTACTAATTTAAATGATGCATATAAATTTCATACAGATCGGTTGATAACTTTTGTCGTTTGAGCGTTCACAAGGTTCAATAACATGAAACAAGGGCCATAACTCTAGACGTAATAAACGGAAATTGCTGAAATTCAATAGGCTTCTTCGTTTCACTAATTTAAATAATGCATGTAAATTTCAGAAAGATCGGATGATAACTGTTGGAGTTAGAGCGTTCACAAGGTTCAATAAAGTGAAACAAGAGCCATAACTCTAGACGTAAAAAAACGGAAATCGCTGAAATTCAATAGGCTTCTTTGTGTCACTAATTTAAATAATGCATGTAAATTTCAGAAAGATCGGATGATAACTTTTGGAGTTAGAGCGTTCACAAGGTTCAATAAAGTGAAACAAGGGCCATAACTCTAGACGTAATAAACAGAAATTGTTGAAATTCAATAGGCTTCTTCGTTTCACTAACATAAATATTGCATATAAATTTCACAAAGATCGTATGTTAACTTTTGGCATTAGAGCGTTCACAAGGTTCAACAAAGTGAAACAAGGGCCATAACTCTTGACGTAATAAACGGAAGTTATTGAAATTAAATAGGCTTCTTCATCTCACTAATGAAAACAACATATATCAATTTTAAAACAATTGGATGATAACTTTTGGCGTTAGAGCGTCCACAAGAAATTGTGGACGATGGACGGACGGACCGACAGACGGACGGACGGGGGCGACGGCAATATACGTCCACATTTCAGTGTGGGCGTATAAAAACCAATTTAGCCAAGCATTGCATTTCTACACCCTTTCACTGAAGCAACGTTCCTGTCCCTTGAGCAGGGTTATCCTGTGACAACACCAGAAGATTGATATATGGGTGGGCTGGTCTAGTGGTCTAATGCATGCCCTTTAGATCATAAGATATGTCCTTGAATCAATTTGAGCCAAGCTTGTATGTGACAAGGAGTAGAATCTCATGTCTAGTATCATGCATTTTTTTCCCGTTCCGTCAACATGCTGCCAATGGCTATACAAGGGACCTTTTTTCTTGTCCAGTCCATCTTGCCCTTGCAACAAGACGAAAAAAGGCTGGAAAAACCTGAGGAACTTCATTGGCCAGATTAAAAACAGATTCTTATCAATGAGCCAGTGTCCTACACATCGAGTCAGAACCCACCGAGCCAGCGGTTTACCCACAGAGGTGGGTCTTTACCCACTGAGACATTGTCTTACCAACTGAGCTGGTGGCTTAACCCCTGAGCCGATGGCTTATCCACAGAGCTGGCACCTCATGTACTGAGCCACCTTGGTTTTCGTTCTGCTCTTGTATTGCACATAAAAATGCCTTCCTGGCTAGGCACAGATTTGACCTTTAATTGATGAATGCCATTATTTAAAGTTAACCTAGATATCATGTCTTAGTAAATCGTTTTTCATTCCAGGTTTCTGCTTACACTAAACCTGATCAAGTGATAGAATCTGTCAGTTTTGATACGTTGCTTAAAGAAGCGGAGGTGTTGAAGAAAGCTGCCGAGGATGCAGGAGAAAACGTTACAGCTACTACAGCTGAGGGAACTGATTCAGAAACTGAGACCAGTGACACAGATGTTGAAATGAAGGAAGAAGTAACAGATTCACAGGCTAAGAAGAAATATCCTAGAAAACCACATTACCGTCATGCTGATAGATTTATTTTAAAAGCTGCCCAGGCACGACTAGACGAATTCATAAAAGTTAAAATGCTAAAAGATCTACTGTTTGGACCTGCTTTCCCTCATCATATCACACGCCAGATTAACGGCTTACTGTATAACCTCCCCGTTCCAGTTCGCTTTATAAATCATTCCACTAGAAATCAGATGTACACCATTGTAACGCAAAGTATGTCACCGATCAAAATTGTCGCATTTCTCAAAGCCAACGGTGGACAGTCTGGTCGCTTTCGTTTAGTCGACAAATCAGAACTTCCGACACATAAGGACATTTTACCAGAACTTAAAAGTAGGGAAATTTTAACTAAGATCAAATCCAAATTTTAGTAGAAATTTCAATTTTGATTGGCTAAGCACTAAAACCAATCAAATTGTTGGCTTTTTTTTGCTAATAAATATAAGTGCTAGTCTAATGTCTTGTCTCAATTACATCTTCAACAGTATGGTTTTGTTTCTAATTTAAAATCCAAATATTTGTCTAAAGTCTTTACCAGTTGTGTGGTTGAGTGGTCTGATGTATGCTTTAGATCATAAGGTCTGTCATTGATTCAAGTGCCATGGTTTGTTTTGAAGGTACTTCCAACCTTATTTGTCTTATACTATTCAAAAAAAGTAGGGGATATTTGATTTTTAAGTGTTATTAAAGTCACCTAATGAAACTGACGAAGAAACAAATGACAAAATGAAATGAAGTTCACATTCATCGATTTATTCCAAATGATCGTTAGACTAAGTAAGGCACAGACTGACCATTATAAGAGTAAAATGATACCCGGGGTCAAACAGCAAAGTTACCACAGCATCACAACCAAGTCAGTAACGGGTAAATCCTCCTCTGTTTGCCAAACAAGCATTGATCCGACGTGGCATACTCCTAATGAGACGTCTAAGGTCATTTTGGTCCAGATTGTCCCATTCCTGTTGCAACGCAGCAGCAAGTTCTTGGACATTGGCAGGACGTTGTTGACGTTGACGTAACCTCTGTCCAAGCATGTCCCAGACATGCTCGATGGGGGAGAGGTCGGGACTCAGTGCTGGCCAAGGTAATGTGGTGATGTTCTGTTGTTGGAGGTAACCTGTAACGATCCTGGCCCTGTGACATCTTGCGTTGTCATCCTGGAAGATGAAACGGCGGCCATGACGTCGTGCGAACGGCACAACATGGACTGCCAAGATGTTGTCCCGGTAGTACTGGCCTGTAACACGCCCTGCAACAACATGTAAATCCGTTCTTCCAGCAACAGTGATGCCTCCCCACACCATAACAGAACCACCCCCAAATCGATCATGTCTGATGACGTTAACGTCTTGGAAGCGCTCGTTTCGACGACGCCACACCCTCCTACGTCTGTCCAAAAAATCAACAGTGAACCTTGACTCATCTGAAAACATCACATTGCTCCAGCGTCGATTATCCCAGTGTTGACGATCCCTACACCAACGACGTCTTGCCTGAATGTGATGATCTCTCAAACAAGGGATCACGCGAGGACGTCGGGCGCGAAGGTGACCCCTATGCAGTCGATTCCGAATCGTCTGGCCACTCACTCTCAAACCAGTGTCTGTTTGAAGACGAGCGCTGATCTGATTTGCTGTGATGACACGATTTCTCAAGGCCAAGGTACGGATAAATCGATCCTGGGCTTGAGTTGTCGCCCTTGGTCGACCTGAGCGTGGTCTGTCCTGTACAGATTGTGTATCACGGTATCTGGACCATAGCCTGCTTCTGACAGACTGAGAAACATTCATCGTCCGCGCCACAACCGCCTGTGTTGTGCCGATCTGTAGCATGCCAAGGGCACGTAACCTTTCATTTTGGGTAAGCTGACACATATCAAAATTTGTTTTCTGGTCACTAAAACAATTAAACTGATGTTTCCACCCTGGAATTCAATGCCACAATGACTGTAACATTCAAAGTCAGAGTCGTGCAAATCTTGGGTTGGACCCCCATGATGATCCCAAGCATCACCTGCATTCCATGCGGTAGCTATTGGTGCGTTTGGGCGTCACATGTAACTGGAAATGTTTCTTCTGTTAGGTTCTATAGTGACTTTTTTCGTAGTCATTTGCATATTTTAGTATTATGCCCCCAAAATCAAATATCCCCTACTTTTTTTGAATAGTATATTTTCGCCAGTCATGTTTGGCCGTTTTGACTGACTTGCAGTGAAATTGACCAACTGGAGAATACTAGTAGATCATAAGGTCTGTCTAAAGTTTAGACAAATATTTGGATTTTAAACTAGATTTATAAGGGGCATTTTAAAGGGGCATTGGCGCCATTGGGTAAGATTAGATAAGAGCTGACAGTTCTCGCTATAATAGTTCAACAATAAATAATAGAAACAGAAAATGCTGAAATTTCAGTCAGATTGCTTTGCTCTGAACCGAGATATAGGTGATTCAGTTTTAGGCTACAGAGCCAATTTTCTGAAAGGTAACCTTTTCTGTGGTTCAAGTATCTGATGTGAGAATCTGGGCCCTGTTTCTCGAAATCTTAACAGTGGGAATGCAGTCGACCCTACTCTTGGAAACGAAGCTAAGCCTCTTCACTAAATGACAGACCTTATTATCCAACACGAATGCATTATCATTTGACTCCACCCCCTCCCCTGCAGTGACACATGAATGTTGTGACCAATAACCACTTTCCTGTCTTAAGGCCTTTGAAAACAGTATTCCTCATTATTAATTTGTCCCAACTAATCATGGTTCATGAATGCGTGTTCTCGATATGTTGACACTTCTACGATGGTGGGTGACTACGAGTCATGAGTGAAATAATCTTATTTCGTTTAATCTGTTATACTAATATAGAGAAAATACAATTTACATTTTATGGATATAACTTTTATGGATATAACTGTTACAACAAATAACACATCTACACAAATTTTTAAGTTGACCTCATTTCAATCAAAGTAAATACATGTACCCGTAAGTATTGTTTATATTCGCGTTACGTTTGGTAGTGGAACCGTGACACTGACATATTGTACATCGTTGACTTCAGGGTTAGGCTTGTTGTCTACCAAAGTTAGGTTAACATCTTCCACTACACTGCAAAGTCAGTAACATCATCAAGCTAACCTTTGCTAAAAGGTTAATGTTAATAACATCCACCAATTAGTCTATACACTAAACACAAGACCTGCAGCATTCAATCTCTGTGATCTGTAAATAATTAATAAAAAAACATATGAACTTACTTCAAATTTACACACTATAACTTATTACATAAACTTTATGTAGATAAGGAAAGTGAATTTTGAGATGCACTCCAATGACAAGTAGTTGATTTACATAAAAATTTACAAAAATAAGAACTGTTAATGAAAATAATAAACTGATTTACCTCAAGATAGATAATTGGAAATATTTTCTATACTTTTCTTCTGAAAAATGAAAGGGCGTAGTTTTATTATAAAACAAGGAACATGTACTACAAAAACATATAATTATTAATGTACCCCCTCGCCAACACGTACATTTGGAATTCATTTAATATAGTTAACTAAAAAAAATGTTAAAATCACAATTAATTATGATACCACAATTACAGGCTGGTAAAATCAACACAAAGTTCATACATTAGATTATAATAACCAGAATCGACTTTAAACTAATGTCTCTCACATATCAATGCCATAACTCTTGCAGTAATCATCAGATCTCGCTGAAAATCAATAGGCGTCTTGTCTCATGACCTTAAACACTGTGTATAAATTTAAAGTCAATTGGATTTTAACTTTAGCCTCTAGAGTGTTCACAAGATTTTTCAAAGTGATCAAGGGCCATAACTCTGGTAGTAATTATCGGTTGCCAATTCAAAACATATTTGTTTTCATTTTCCAACTCTTGTCTTACTCTTTTTGCAATGTAAAAATCACGAAAACGTTTTATTTCTCCCAAAGTGAAATTGCCATATGGCAAATCTATATAAAAGTCTTTGTCATTTTGTATAGACCCAATAATCTGATCCAAATCTTTAATTGGAGGCATGTATTTTGACTCTTCACATCTAGAGAATTTAATATTTGTTATGTTTCGTTTAATAATATAGCTTCTACATATAACAACAGGCAGAATTTTGTTAGGCAATGAGAGATTAATTCTACTAGTACTATTAGTATTTTGTAAAGCCATATTTGAGTACAATGTAACTTGCTCACCTGTTTTAATTTCCTTAGATTATACTGAATACCGTGGCGTACTGGAAAGGTCTTTGAAACCAATTTACGCTGAACAATCTAACACAGTACAGTAGTATAGTATTGTATGGTACCTTCTTCCACCAATCCAAGTGAAAAATCAAAACCACTATTGATGAACACTGAAATAGAAACATAATGTAACTACCCTAAATTCACATATTAGATAGTAAAAGCTTAATTGATTCTATTAGTTAAGTATAATATTTGAAATTAGATCTATAATATATAATTATGATTTTAATAAATCTTAGCTGACAATAACGTGCGGATTTCATTCAGTTTTAAAATTGGTACTATAGGGCCTAGCCAGTATAGCGATTCTGAAGGGAAAATACCGCTTATGACTCATGACGTCACTCAAATATGACAGAAAAGCACTTATTTTGGTGCCATCCCACGCATTGACTGGTATATAGAGGTTTTGATCATTTGAAACTTTGAGTTTGACCTGAAACCCTATTAATTAATAAATAGGTAATATTAATAAAACAATACTACTAGGCCTATTTATTAGTATTTAGAATATATATCATATGTAGGCCTACATACACTGTCATACAGTGCCTTTATTTACAAGTTACATCTGATTTATTAACTGATTATCAGACTTATCCATTTGTGTGTATCTCATTGATCATTCTCAGGCTCAAGTTATACTCCTGACAAGTCCACGAGTCACGATACTGTGACCCCCTGTTGGTTGCTGTTGTACTTACTTGTAGTTAAACTGTCACTACTACAACTTAAGAAGGGGTATAAATAAAATTCTTGAAATGAAGTCGGACTAGGTAGATATCTAGGCCTAATTATAATGTAGACTTGTTTTCATATCGATTACCCGACGCCAAGACCACTTCTACTGTACTAGCACTAATTTCAATGTAGGCTACTTAGTTAGTAGTCTTACCCCAAAAGTTAGAAAAGACTTCGTCAGCAAAAAAAATTATTTACAATCGGTACATCTATGATTAAGATTTGATTTATGCAGTTTTAGTCAAATACTAGCCTACTATAAAGTAACAAACTTCATTTACATTACCCAGGTCAGAAAATCTCCTCAGAAAATAAAAGACAACTGTTTAGTGTTTGTAGCCCAATAAATATAAGAAGCTGACGTCGTTAAAAACAGTGTTAGCCTAAACATCAGAATATTGCGCCAAAAGCAAACCAGTTAAAAATATAATTTGCGGGTCACGGAAAGATAACTCTGTTTGGAAACATGGTTTGGTGTAGAGGAGTAACCGAAGTTGGCCGAGTGAAATCTGCAGCCGGTTGCCGAGTGAAAAATAGAAAGTAACTCATTGAAGATCCAGTATTGTGCCATGCATTCCGTTTGCGTGGATAAGATAACATTTTTGAGAACTTAATGACGGCAAGTTAATTGTTAAAACCAAACTTGACAATTTTCATTTTTTTTGAGATCATGAAAATGCTGTCTTTATTAAACTTTGAATATTCTACATGTTTTGATTGTTTTTGCTAGTTTTTCGTTTTTAAGCCCTGGGCTTAAATTCGACTAAATGTTACCTGATGAAAACAGGCAAAATCCGTATTTAAGCCCGGGGCATAAATACGTGCAGTCCCGGTACCCCGCCTGGTACGCTTAAAATTTGTAATGTAAACGGGGTTTAGGCGGGACCGCAGTGGCGGCGCCAGCCGTCGGTGATTGGAGGGGCAAAGCTGGGGCAAAGTCCAAGGTTAAGGGGGCAAAGGCACGAGCTTCAACTAGGGGTAGGGGGCCTCCCCCAGAAAATTTTGAAAAACAGGTTGCCGGAAATGCAGCCTGGCAGTATTTCAGGTACTGATCGATGAGGTAAAGTGTCAAACGAACGGACTTGCGAATCATGACGAAGCCCACTCACGAGTGTCAAAGTAGGGAGTCCTCCCCCGGAAAATTTTGAAAAATAGACTGCCGGAAATGCTGTCTTACAGTATTCCCAGGCACCGATCGTCGAGATAAATAGATCTGACTAGAGAACAAAATGTCAAACGAACGGACTTGCGAACCTCAACAAATTGTGAACGCCAAAGTAGCAAGTCCATTATGGGGACCTCGCCAAGAAGATTTTGAAAAATAGACTCTCCAACATGCAAGTTTATGACTGAGTGGGGATGTAGGATTTATTCACTGTAGAAGGTATTGATTACCGAAACGTATCACAAATACTTTTTTTTTATTTTCTAAAATTATTGGGGGGGGGGGGGCAAACAGAGGGCAGACCGCCACTGTGGGACCGTAGCCAGCTCTTAAAATTTGGTGGGGCCACGGAATTTTTTGGCGGGGCTGAGATTGTTTTGCCACTTTGTTCCTTTATTAAACCACTGAATACAAAACTCCGGTTAACGTTAGAATCACATCAAATTATGGTCCATGAACAGAACAATACTAACATTTAAGAGCTGCAAGATATGTCACCAGTGCAGTGTTAAGTATAGGATATTAACCTACGTTACCTACCCGAGGTTGATATGTTAGAAAACACGCGGGCGAAGTCCAAGTTACCGAAGTAATCACGTGAATGTACGTGCATGTTATTGTTTATATATAATACGTCGCCATTTTGGAGTAACTATATAGGTTCAACTGAATTGAAAGCAAAAACAAAACGGATAGCAATACGTTATAGCATGGACCTTATAATAGTCCATGGTTATAGGACAAATAGTCAATCCCTTTTAGCCAACAGATTGACGATGGAATAAATGTGAATGCAAATTCCGACGAGGATCTATCGAAAGGCTGAAGAAAATTAGGATCAAAGGCAATCTTTTCCGATAATTTTGACAGTGACCCTTGACGCCGGGTTTTCCGTATGTTCAGAGAAGGATTTGGCAGATCCCGGTGGGGACACCGGGACGCGTCCCCACCAATATTTTTAGTGGTGGGGACATGATATACTGTGTCCCCACCACTTATTTCCGATGTTTTGCTTACTGTTTATTTTTTGAAATTGAAATCATTCCAGAGCTTTTATTGACATTCCAGAAAGTGTAGAGTTGGTCTCCGGCACTTGAGGCCAGGGTCCTTGAAGTTGTACAGCTGCACCCGGTGACCGATTTTTCTTTAACAGGGAATAAGTGATAATTCATATTATAACAGTAAATAATTAAAATATTCCATAGGGATTATAATAATATATATATCATCGTAGGTGTTTTTATCTGGTATACTGGATGTTAAATCACCTAACTATAGATTTAATTTGTATTGCTAGATTTGCTGCCATACTAAATAAACGTATACTCAGCCAAATTAAAAACTTGACACTGATGAATTTCAACAAATTTTTTTTTTCTGGTTCGTTCGTTCTTTTCTGGAGTTTTACGTCCACTTCCACCTAAGGTGATATCGTAGACAAGTTTTTTTGTTTTTTTCTGGTAAGTAAAATAAATTTTAAAGTGTTTCTAACGATAGTAAGAAGCCTTAATTTCATAAAATTGTAAAGTCACGTGGATCACGTGACTTTTAAGCATATAAAGATGAAAAACCTGAAAAACACGCGCAAACACAAACTCGTGAGGTCAATTGATGCAAGTTTGCTTAAACTGAACACGCACACGTAACTTGAACTGGAAAAACAAATTAAAATTGTTATTTTCATCTTTGTTAGAAAAAGCCAAATTAAAAACTTGACACTGATGAATTTCAACAATTTTTTTTTCTGGTTCGTTCGTTCGTTTCGGGAGTTTTACGTCCACTTCCACCTAAGGTGATATCGTAGACAATTTTTTTTTTTTCTGGTAAGTCAAATAAATTTTAAAGTGTTTCTAACGATAGTAAGCAGTAAGAAGCCTTTAATTTCATAAAATTGTAAAGTCACGTGACTTTTGAGCATATAAAGATGAAAAACCTGAAAAACACGCGCAAACACAAACTCGTGAGGTCAATTGATGCAAGTTTGCTTAAACTGAACACGCACACGTAACTTGAACTGGAAAAACAAATTAAAATTGTTATTTTCATCTTTGTTAGAAAATGCCGCGCCTTTCAAATGTAGAACGTCTACGTGCTATAGGTAGGCTCTATGCTGGTCAGTCTGTGGTCACTGTTGCAAGAGCCTTTAATTGTTCACGCCAGACAATAATTAATCTTAGAATGAGAGTGCTTCAAACTTGAACTGTTGCCGACCGCCCAAGGTCGGGAGCGCCACGTGTGACGTCACTCCAGGAAGTTCAAGCAATACGATTACGTCATCTCAGAAACAGATTTGTCACTGCAACCTCCACAAGTAGAGAGATGTTTGGTGGAAGGGTAACTGCACAGACTGTTCGAAATCGCTTGCAGGCTACTGGTCTTCGAGCTCGGAGGCCCTATAATGGACCAATATTGACACCTCTTCATCGCCGTAACCGACTTGTGTGGACCACAAGACACATACGATTTACTCAAAGACAGTGGAATTCGGTTGTCTTTAGTGACGAAGCTCGATTCACTTTGAGATTTGCCGATGGCAGGGTCCGAGTGTACCGCAGACGAGGTGAACGTTACGCTCAAGTATGCGTCAGAGAAGTTGACCGATTTGGTGGCGGCAGCGTCATGGTTTGGGGTTCTTTTTGTGCACATGGACGTTCTCCTCTTGTTGTTGTCCAAGGGAACTTAAATGCTGTCCAGTACAGGGATCAGATTTTGCAACCTGTTCTTCTTCCGTTTATGCAGATGCATGGGCCTGGACTAACGTTTCAACAAGACAGTGCTCGACCCCATACAGCAATTGCTACCCAGAATTTTTTAAGAAATGCCGGTGTCCAAGTCGGGATTGGCCGTCGCTTAGCCCCCACCTTAATCCTATTGAACACATCTGGGACGAACTGGGTCGACGTGTTCGTCAGCAAGTGAATCCACCACTGACGTTGCAGGACGTTCAACATGCTCTTGCTGAGCAGTGGCGACGTCTTCCTCGGGTAGTGTTTACTAAATGTTCTGAGATCCATGAGAAGACGTTGTGTGGCAGTACGAGACGCTAGAGGAGGCCACAACCGTTACTAAACACTTTATTCCGATTGTTCTCCAAGTCTGTGAATTTCATTTTGGGGGGTACTGTGACATCACGAACGTTATCAATGTCAAGGACTTTCGGCGAGACGTATTCTTGCTTTCTGTTGATGTCAAGGTCGTCTGTGCACAACATAACACTAAAATAGTTGCCTTAAACCAAATATTAAAAATCTAGTCCCAAAAATCCCGAGTGTCAAGTTTTTAATTTGGCTGAGTATTTTTAAAGACTGGTTTCTATCTCTCTCTGTGGAATATAAGCAATTAAATCTAAAATTTAAGACCCGAACCCTCTATTTTTTGGGAGTACAGTAAGCTGAGCCAAGAATCGTGTACTTTTTGAAAGTGAATTTTTTTTTGCTGTTTTGAAGATGGTTTAGAAATTTAGGAAATTTAACGGAAAATACATTTTTTAAAACCTGTCATGGGTCGTCAAGAAAGAAGACAAATGGAAAAGAAACGGGCAGAGTGGATATAAGTGTACTGTTCTTTAGTTTTAAATATATTAAACACTTTATTGAATGTTTTTTTCGATTAAAAAATTGCTCTCTGAACTATTTTGTTATAGGTAAAAACTCCTCAGAATCGCTGAGAATGCATATTTAGACACCATTTTGTAACAAAAATTCAAAAAATTGTAAAAGCCCCCCCCCCCCCACACACACACACACACACGTACACACTCCTCTAGCAGCTCACGCCAGCGGCGTTCGGTTATATAGTCGGTCCTTTTGTTTCACAAACGAACCCGCCCACCTTGCTTCCAGCCTACGGGCCCGACTCTGTATCTAACATAACATCACCACTGTCACATTCAAAATAGATGATATAATATGACTGGTACTATGTGAATCATTAAAATAGCTATAGGAACAATATAAACAGCTAGATTTAACTTTCAAAAAAAGCGAAAAGTTATTATTTCAATGTGGTCGCCATTTTTGAATTTTAACGTGGGACAATTCGCCTTTGCCATCGTATTTTTAATCACCTATGAATAATACAGTAAAATGTTACATTTATTTCAATTGGGATTGAATATTGATATGTTTAGCTGTGTGAGTGGCTTGTTTTAGTTTGTATAAATTAAAAGATTTGTAGACCTGTACATTAATTGTGTATCCAATTGAATACACATTTTGCTCAAAGACTTTACGTAGTCTTCGAACACCACTGGGAATGGAGGCGGAGCTGGAACGGTGACTTGAAGATTTGTCTTTAGATTAGATTTCGTATCATTTGCTGCCTCAGGGATAAGAATTGTTTACCAGAAAATGATGCTGAAAATACCACAGCGCGTTTTAGAGCGTCTAGTTTTCAAAAAAATTTCGGGGGAGTCCCCACGAACCACCCTTTTTTACCAATAGTCGCCCACGCATGGATTGTCCCCACCACTAATTTTTGGCGATCTTCGCCCCTGGTGGGCTGTACCCAAAAATACTTTACAAAGGAACTCTTGGGCTACAAATTTTGGAGTATGTGGAGAAATAATCGAAATGTGGACGAAAAGAAAATTCTGAAAGATATCTTAGACATTACCGATCTAAATATGCCGATAAGTACGCCGTCTATTTCGGTGCTGAATACTAAAAACTACCATAAAAAGAATATAAAAACTGATTTCTGCGTTCTTTGTATTATTTCCATCATCAACGTCATCAACGGTTTATATGAACCGAATAATATTATATCAACCTGAGATGGCGTCATGAAATATCAACCTTGATGACGTCATGACAGGTTGATATGAGATATAACTTCTATGCACATCAAAGAAAATAAAAAAAAACGCCCACCAGTTGTATATCAAAAGATAACCACGCAAAGCGTGTAAATACGCCCACACAGCAGCATGGATGTTGAACAAATTTGTTGACCCCGGAACGGAAAGTCTCAGAACGCTTAATCTCGATAGGGTTCACCCTCCCATGACCCCAGATACTTCCCGCTAAATTTGAAGGAAATTCGTTAAAAACTATAGCCTCTATCGCGTTCACAAGTTTTTTTGGCAAAGGGGGGATAACTTCGGAATGAAAAGTCGATAGAGTTCACCCTCTCATAACCCAAATGCTTCCGAGTAAATTGGAATGAAATTTCTTGAAAACCAAAGGATCTATCGCGTTCACAACATTTTTGGCAAAGGGAGGTGGAGTCGAAAATCGCAGAACGTTGAATATCGATAGAGTTCATCCTCTCATGACCCCATCACGTCCAACCAAATTTGAAAGACATATGTTAATAACTATAGCCTCTATCACGCTCACAAGGTTTTTAGCAAAAGGTTGATATCTCCAGAACGAAAAGTCACAACGCTGAATATTGATAGGGTTCACCCTCCCATGACTCCAATACTCCCCACAAAATTTGAAAGAAATCCGTTAAAAGCCATAACCTCTATCAGTATCATGGACACAAGGGTTTGAGTAAAGGCGGGATAACTCCGGAATGCAAAGTCGCAGAACGTCGAATATCGATAGGGTTCACTCTCTCGTGATCACAATGCCTCCCATCAAATTTTACAACAAAAATCCAAGCAAATTTGAAATAAATCCATTAAAAACTGTAGCCTCTATCGCAGTGGTTCCCAACCTTTTTGTGATAGAGTACCACTTGGAGGTCCCGTACAGTCGCCGCGTACCACCCGGTTCCAGAGAAACTGAATTCGATCAAATATTACTTTATTTGCATAATTGATTAATTAATCAATCAAGAAATAAATAAAGAAGTATAGAAATAACATATAAAGAAGTATATAAGATAATAATAAGAATAGTAACATACACACTGCGAAGGGAGCCACGTTGGCTAGTTGGTTAAGACACTGGCTCGCTAGCCTGGAGGTCGGGTGTTCGATCCCTGCATTGGCCGAGAAAGTTCATCAGGATTTTCCGACGTGGTTTCCCCTTGTCAGTGGTGCAGAACGGAGGGCCTGACAAGGACAGATGTCTAGTCCTTCGAATAAGACGAAAAACCGAGGTCCCGTGTATATATTGGAATGCACGTAAAAGATCCCCTGGCAGTTGGAATTCGATATAAGAGTAGGCGATAGTGCCGCTGCCCGGGCAAAATTTCCCTCATAGCACACTGTATGGCGTATGTCCGTCTTCATTAGCCCAGTATAGGAGTAGGACGTTAAACCCCATTTCATTTCATTTCACACACTGAGAAAATAATGGGTATTATCTGGTGTTCGGCAGTAAACATGTTTGTGAAATAAAAAATAACTTAAAATCGTTCATGACCCCGAAAGTGCTCGCGTACCACCTGGAAGGCCCTCGCGTACCACTAGTGGTACGCGTACCACAGGTTGGGAACCACTGCTCTATCGCGTTCACAAAGTTTTCGGAAAAGGGGGTATAGCTTTGGTTGCAGAAGGTTGAATATCGATAGGGTCCGTCCCAGGCCCGTAGCCAAGTGTGGGGGGGGGGGGGGGCCTGGGGAGGGGGAGAAGCCCCCCCTGGAAATAATCTTGCCCCCCCCTGGAAATAATCTTGCCCCCCCTGACAAAAAGTTGTCGACCATATTTATAAATTAGCTATGTGTGATTTGAATATATTTCTTGAAAAACACTCAGAATAGTTCGTTCTTAGAACATATAATTGTCGATTTCTATGCTTAGAAACTCGTTTACAGCTACTCAATTTTCAAAATTTTCCGGACCCCTATACCGCCAGGGCTGCCCCCCCCCCCCCCTGCGCCAGCAAGCTTGCTATGGGCCTGGACCGTCCTCGGATGACCACGATGATTGACACTAAATTTGAAAAGGATCCGACATAATACCCCCAAACTGAAATCTGACACGTTATTGGTAAATATTAAACGGTGATCCGGTTTATATAGCGGATTGTCCGGCCGATATACAGTTTTGTGAGACGTTGCTGACTGGGGCCAATTTCTGACATGATACTCCTAATTGAGACCAATATTTCAAAAAGAAGAGTATTTAAATATGATAAATTAGTGATTATTGGAAAGCGCTAATTAGTTTTGCTAAGATCGATTCAGCATTATTAATCATATTAAAATAAGAAACTTTTAAAAAGCATAATGCAAAGGTTAGATAATTAAAGAGCTATCAATTCTGGCTAAAATAGTTAAAACATAGATAATGAAAAAGGAATATGTTGAACATTTCAGTCAAATTACTTCATTCAGAGTGGAGTGATTGCCATTAGAAGAACAGTGTAATCACGATTGTCATTGCTACAGTTGTTACGATAATAAACAAAGTATCCCTTGTATAATTAAATCATTAACTAGCAATCGTGAATAAATGTCTATATAATATTTGAGGCCAAACGAAAGATCTACATTAGGTAGATTTAGCTCTTCCAAAATACATCTTTAATAAACTGTACATTAATTTACATAAACGATATTTGTCCTGTCAACTGTGGTCCCAATCAGCTTGGATAGGCCATCCAACCTCAAATATTTTTGTAACTGTAAGTTTAGGTATAATGTGATCAAAGTGTTTTATACAGCTAAACCTTTTCCTTTAAAGAATTTTGAAAACTAGAAATTCACTGAGTGTTATCTTTTTATTCAGTATTATTATTTAACGCCATTGGTTGGTACTCTTCAGCTCTCTTGTCATCTGACATAAAGCACAGACTCCACAAAAGGACATCGTTAAACAATCACCACAGATAGTTCCCTAGCAAATGAACAAATAATATTTCGTTTATTAACAATTATCAAAAAAAATAAAAAATAAATAAAATGAAATGGGGTTTAACGCCCTACTGTTCTGCTCCTACTGGGCTAATGAAGACAGGAATACGCCATGCAGTGCGCTATGAGGGAAATTTTGCCCAGACAGCGGCGCTAGGACCTACTCTTATTTCGAATTCCAACTGTCATGGGATCTTTAGCGTGCATGCCTATATGTACACGGGATCGAACGACTATACGTCGTACCTTTGCCAGGCCTCCCGTCCTACATCACTGACAAGGGGAAACCACGCCGGAAAAACCGAATGAACTTTCTCTGCCAACGCAGGGATCGAACACGGGACTCAATTATCAAAAAGCTATTGCGAAATATCTGACTACTCCAGGGCCTACTCTGGCCGACCTCTAATATGATATAACCAGCGGCTTCCATGCAAGATACGCCCACATTTTGCAAGAGATGGATAGCGAACAAGCTAAAACAAAACCACGCCATTTTACGTAAATCAAGTCATGGTTTGAAATGCGCGAATATCGAAAGGAGCTGAGATCTTTGAGATATAAACATATATTGTAAGTTTCATCAAAATCGGACAAAAATTGTGACCTCTAGAGGTGTAAAGGGAGCGGCCATTTTGTCAGGCAGTTTCGTTTCGATTTTTCGCGAATATTGAAAGGAGCCAAGTTGTGATATAAACACGTGTTTTAAGTTTCATCAAAATCGGATCAAAATTGTGACTTCTGGATGGTCCACAACCTTGATAATACATACTATATGTATAACACTATTTGCGTACAGGGTGCGGCCATTTTGTCCGGCAGCTGTGGTCCGATTTTCACGAAATTCTATCTTAGCCATCAAACGGAACCCAAGTATTTTGTAGATGAACCTATATTTCAAGTTTCGCCAAAAGCGGATAAAATTCTGACCCGTAGGGTGACGGACGGACGGACAGAGCCGACGACAATATACGTACACTTGATTACTGATAATATGGGCAACGAGAGCATCTCTAACGCTGCAATATACGTCCACATTCCTGCTTTCATTGATATGGTACTTTTTAAAATGAAGAGAATGAAATATGAAATGGCTGCAATGACTGTAATATGACAATTTACTGACTAAATATAAACAAAAAAGTGGGTGTGACACCGCCCCAAGAGGTCGGGGCATGCAACAAAATAATTGCTGTCTTTACGGTATAAGGAATAAATATGAAAAGTTCCCAGATGATCCATTCAGAATTGCAGCCTGTAGGCGATAAATACAAAAATTGGGCGCGGTTCTGCCCCTGGGTGTTGGATATGGAACAATATAAATAGGTACCACCATTATATTGAAATGACTGATGTACTGAATTTGAACAAAATCTGTTAATTATTGTAACCTGTAGAGTATTTACAGATAAAAATTAACAAAAAAGTGGGTGTTGTACCACACCCCGGGGGTCGGGACATGCACAAAATAAATAGTTGCTATCCTTACTGTATAAGGAATAAATATGCCGAGTTCCAAGCTGATCCATTTAGAATTCCAGCCTGTAGACTCTGCCCCTCGGGATTGGGCATGGGCCGATATAAATAGGTACCACCCTGTGCTAGATCATTCCGAATTAGATCCAAATCTGATAATAATTGCAGACAAATTTACAGACAAATATCAACAAAAAGTGGGTGTAGCACCGCCGGGGGGGGGGGGGAAATCATGCCCCAACATCAATAGTTGCCGTTCTTAGGGTATAAGGAATAAGTATACCAACTTCCAAGATAGTCCATTCAGAATTGTATCCCTCGGGCGCTAAACGCAAAAATTGGGCGTGGCTTTGCCCTGAGGGTCGGGACATGCACCAAAATCAATTGTTTCCGCCCTCCGGCTATGGGGAATACATATTCCAAGTTCCAAGCTGATCATTTAGAATCGCAGACTGTATACAAAATTTGGGCATGGCTCTGTCCCTGGGGGTCGGGGAATGCACCAAAATCAATAGTTGGAATACATATGCCAAGATCCAAGACGTTCCATTAAGAATCGTGGCCTGTAGGCAACACGCTGACACACAAAGAAAAATATGAGCGTGGCTCTGCCCATGGGGGTCGGGCAATCACCCAAAAAATAATAAAATAAAACAATTAAAACATTTTTTAGAGGGTTCTACCGTCGATCAAAATTCGAACAAAATGTGACTTATTGGTATTTTTTCATTTTTTAAAATTTTATGGAAAAAAGTTATAAAAGAAATGTTGTTTCCTAGCTGTTTTATTAGAATGTGAACAAGACAAAAATAATGTTTATAAAGCGTTTTCATAGTCTGGACGTACACACTAGACGATTTTTGGACGTTTTTCAACATTCTGAACACCCATAAGGGGGATCACGGTGGCTAAGTGGGTAAGACGCTGGCTCGCTAGCCTGCGGGTCGGATGTTCTTCCCCTGCATTGGCCGAGAAAGTTCACCAAGATTTTCCGGGGTGGTTCCCCCTTGTCAGTGGTGCAGGACGGAGGGCCTGACAAGAACAGCTGTCTAGTCATTTGGATGCGACGAAAAACCGAGGTCCCGTGTACACATTGGCGTGCACGTAAAAGATCCCTTGACAGTTGGAATTCTATATAAGAGTAGGCCGTAATGCCGCTGTCCGGGCAAAATTTCCCTCATAGCACACTGTATGGTGTATGCCCGTCTTCATTAGCCCAGTTCGGAGCAAAACAGTAGGACGTTAAACCCCATTTCATTTCATTTCATTTAGAACACTCATAATCCATCTGTCAAATAAACCGCAAATGTAAGTCATAACAGCATAGATTTTCTTGACACCGCCGTTTTTAAAAGTAGTAACACCAATAATACTGGCCAGTTGGAAACTAAAGTATTTTTCAAAGAAATCGATACACATCAATTACTGTTCAAAAGCTCCTTTCACCCAAAGCATACGTTCTCTGGCATAACGGACGGAAATTGAATTTAAATATTATATTATTATACTATTCCAAAAAAGTAGGGGATATTTGATTTTGGGGGCATAATACTAAAATATGCAAATGACTACGAAAAAAGTCACTATAGAACCTAACAGAAGAAACATTTCCAGTTACATGTGACGCCCAAACGCACCAATAGCTACCGCATGGAATGCAGGTGATGCTTGGGATCATCATGGGGGTCCAACCCAAGATTTGCACAACTCTGACTTTGAATGTTACAGTCATTGTGGCATTGAATTCCAGGGTGGAAACATCAGTTTAATTGTTTTAGTGACCAGAAAACAAATTTTGATATGCGTCGGCTTACCCAAAATGAAAGGTTACGTGCCCTTGGCATGCTACAGATCGGCACAACACAGGCGGTTGTGGCGCGGACGATGAATGTTTCTCAGTCTGTCATAAGCAGGCTATGGTCCAGATACCGTGATACACAATCTGTACAGGACAGACCACGCTCAGGTCGACCAAGGGCGACAACTCAAGCCCAGGATCGATTTATCATCACAGCAAATCAGATCAGCGCTCGTCTTCAAACAGACACTGGTGTGAGAGTGAGTGGCCAGATGATTCGGAATCCACTGCATAGGGGTCACCTTCGCGCCCGACGTCCTCGCGTGATCCCTTGTTTGAGAGATCATCACATTCAGGCAAGACGTCGTTGGTGTAGGGATCGTCAACACTGGGATAATCGACGCTGGAGCAATGTGATGTTTTCAGATGAGTCAAGGTTCACTGTTGATTTTTTGGACAGACGTAGGAGGGTGTGGCGTCGTCGAAACGAGCGCTTCCAAGACGTTAACGTCATCAGACATGATCGATTTGGGGGTGGTTCTGTTATGGTGTGGGGAGGCATCACTGTTGCTGGAAGAACGGCTTTACATGTTGTTGCAGGGCGTGTTACAGGCCAGTACTAGCGGGACAACATCTTGGCAGTCCATGTTGTGCCGTTCGCACGACGTCATGGCCGCCGTTTCATCTTCCAGGATGACAACGCAAGATGTCACAGGGCCAGGATCGTTACAGGTTACCTCCAACAACAGAACATCACCACATTACCTTGGCCAGCACTGAGTCCCGACCTCTCCCCCATCGAGCATGCCTGGGACATGCTTGGACAGAGGTTACGTCAACGTCAACAACGTCCTGCCAATGTCCAAGAACTTGCTGCTGCGTTGCAACAGGAATGGGACAATCTGGACCAAAATGACCTTAGGCGTCTCATTAGGAGTATGCCACGTCGGATCAATGCTTGTTTGGCAAACAGAGGAGGATTTACCCGTTACTGACTTGGTTGTGATGCTGTGGTAACTTTGCTGTTTGACCCCGGGTATCATTTTACCCTTATAATGGTCAGTCTGTGCCTTACTTAGTCTAACGATCATTTGGAATAAATCGATGAATGTGAACTTCATTTCATTTTGTCATTTGTTTCTTCGTTAGTTTCATTAGGTGACTTTAATAACACTTAAAAATCAAATATCCCCTACTTTTTTTGAATAGTATATTATAAAAGCTAAAATTTCTATTTTCTAACAAGTAAAAATTTATGTAAAGACAATCTCATTGCTAGTGTACGAAAAACATTTTAAAGAACAGTCAGCAAAAAAGTAAGGTCAGCGGGACAATTTGCCTTTCATGAACTCATCTCTTTGAAATTTTTTACCATTTCTCATTCCGTCCGTACCAAATCTTTTGGGGGAAGACAGGTACAATGTCAGATATTTCACTCAATAAAAGCCATTCTATATTCAAAATATTGTTTAATTCTCGTCTATTTATTTGAAGTGGAAAGATAAAATTATTGTAGGTTGCATTTAAAAATGTCATGCCCTTGTTGACCGATTTCTTATTTGATCCAGTTATTTTTGTCTTTGCCAGTAGGCCTATACTCACCTCAATACCTAGTTGTGTTCGAATTTTAGTCCTCAGGGCTATAATACCACCGGGTACACAAGCCGGTACACAACAATTCTCTCCAACCTTTGTAGATAAGTGACAAAAGAAACATGGTCCACAAAAGCTTGCCAAGAGACCTGAAATTAACAGCGTTGAATGTGTCACAATTTAAAACATAGACGGAGGCTTGTCATACCCTCTGTTGTATGCCCATCATCAGTATATAGACCGTACTTAAAGCGAGAATTTCATATTTTCTAAGAAAGTCAAAACATAATTATTTCTATGTCTTTTGCTCAATAGGTTATCAACTCACTATTATACGATCCACGGCATTATTTCCCACACTTAAAAATCATTGACACAGGAAATAATCACACAATTACCTCCCTTGTTTTCCTACCCCCCCCCCCCCCATGGAATAGCTATCTTCAAACGTTTGAATTTGAAATGAAATGAAATGGGTTTAACGTCCTACTGTTCTACTCCTAACCTGGGCTAATGAAGACGGGCATACGCCATGCAGTGTGCTATGAGGGAAATTTTGCCCGGGCAGCGGCGCTACACTGTTAGAAATTTTTGTAAAATTACAGTAGTACAAGTAGTTTTTGTACCTTAATTATCGGTATGTTCACCACAATGTAGTAGTTTTACCAAGTCTGGCGTATTTTTTTTAACGGAGTTTCGTGTACGTTTATAGAGTTTCGTGTCTTTTTTTACAATAGACGGTGATGAAATCAAAGACACATTCAAAATCAGTAAAAATACATTCTTACATATGTAATATTTCCAAACTGAACTCAAAATAAACAAGCTTGCATGTAATTTTACAGATCTTACGTTTATTCACATTATTTTGTAAATTTACTTTTAGGTTAGAAATATAAATAAAATTACAGCAGTTCTCACTATAATAGTTAAAAACTAGATAATGTAATGGGAATATGCTGAAAATTTCTGTTAAATTGATCCCCTCGGAACCGAGATATTAGAGACTGAATGTTAGGCCTAGCCTCGATCATCATTACTTATTAAGTCAGTACGATACAAAAAACATAGTCTTGATTATCTATTTTTGAATTTAATCATTAATGAGCGTTGAGCCCCAGATCGGACTCAAATCCAGTGAAAATCCAACACATAAGATGGCATCCATGAGTTGATTATGGTCTTTTCATGTTAATAAATGTCTAATTCATAGTTTATAGAACATATCAGGCCTAAAGAAAGACCTGCAATAGGCAGATTTAGCTCTTGCATAATGTATGTTTAACTTATTGGTAGTTATCGTATTCGGTAAATTTATTGTCTCTTAGCATGCAATTTTACAGATTTTACGTTTACTCACATTATTTTGTAAACTTTCAGGTTAGAAATATAAGTAAATTTACAGCAATTAAATTTTTACCAAAAATGTTCGGAATGTTTACCAAAATGATGTATATTTACCAAGTTTCATTCTTTTTTACAATAAACTTTGATGAAACCAAAGGCACGTTAAACCCCGGTAAAAATACATGCGTAATATTTCAATATTGAAATGAAAATAGCAAAGCCAGTAGGTAATTTTACAGATTTACGTTTATTCACATTGTTTTGTAAATTTACTTATTGGTAAATTTACTGTCTCTTATGTAAATTTACTGTCTCTTATTTTATTTTAGTATTCCATAGCAACGAACCATTCCTAATAATTATTTTCTTATAGTATTCATTCTAATTTATTAACCATAATATGGACAATCACATTTTGTGAAATTTGGTATATTGCATGTTATATATATTTAATTTTCTTTATTTATACGATCTAAAACGTGTATTATTATTCATCGTACGTTGATCAGATTGTAAGTATGTTCATTAACGTATAAAAAAAATGTTTTGCTTTCTTGTCATAGATTGTATTATCTCGTAACCAAGGTCAATTGACGGTTAATTAAACCGATTGGTCAGTGTTAGCTTGACTGTCTCTAGAGCAGAGTTACAATGCCTGCAGTAGACAGTACCACAAGCTTACATCTAAAATCCTGGAACGGAAGTTAAAATCATTGTGGTTTTTTTAACATTTGTCTGTAATTTTTCATTTACTGCTTTTAGGTAAATTTACATTGGGAAGTCTAAAAACAAACTTACTGTAACCGTTCATTTACTGTGTTGCGGTGAATTTACAGTCCAAAGTTAAAAAACAAACTCATGTTATTTTCCATTTACTGTTTTAAGGTAAATTTACTCACAAAGACAAATTACAGAAACTCTGTAATATTACAGCTGAATGTTTATTTACAGTAAATTTACTGGCAACTTTTGCTGCCAGTAATTTTCATGTAAATTTACCCGATTTTTTCTAACAGTGTACGGCCTACTCTTATATCGAATTCCGACTGCCAAGGAATCTTTTACGTGCACGCCAATGTGTACACGGGACCTCGGTTTTTCGTCCCATCCGAACGACTAGACAGCTGTCCTTGTCAGCCCCCCCCCCCCGTCCTGCATCACTGACAAGGGGGAACCACGCCGGAAAATCGGGATGAACTTTCTCGGCAAATGCAGGGATCGAACACCCGACCTCCAGGCTAGCGAGCCAGCGTCTTACCCACTTAGCCACGTGATCCCCTGTTTGAATTTGAAGTTGAAAATGATATTTTTGCCAATTTCTCAACTGGCAATAGTGAATTATAGAATTAATAGGATTATTCTTTAACAAGGTAGGACTGTTTATAGATACCATCTATTTTAAGGGTTTATTTTAATACATTTTAAAAATATAACTTAAAAATATGAAATTGTAACTTTAACTCTGGTAAACAAACATAGACGTGTGAACATTCGGGCAATCAGACTGCGGGCAGACGGGTAAGTGAGAACAAAATATTAATTATTGTTATTTTTTTTTTTAAATTGCTTTTTCCTCGGCAAAATAAAGTGACCAAAATTCCATGAATCATATTTTTCGGGTTGAGAAATATTGAAAACAATTCTCGGGCGCCAATGTTTAATTAAAGTTTTAGGAGAACATTATTTTTTTTTATTTTGGCATCAGCCATCCGATATCTTGGGGGTAGTTAAACCCGAAGCGTAGCACACGTAACATGAAATGGGTCCTGTATATACATGTATTAAGTCAACTTACAGCTCGGACCGATGTCACCCATACAGCCCGTTAATTCACTGCTCCATGGCCTCTTTTGCTGTAAGAACAAATTTGGTGCTTGAAAATTTCCAACTGGTTGCATTGTGACAAAAGCAGGTTGTTGTCCTGGTTGTTGTGTCACTGGTACGTCCCCTTCGCTCGACATCTCTGTTGTACTGGTTTTACTGTAGTTCTGAAAAGTCAAAGGTCCATGATACGTATGAGACGCACTCTTTTTGTAACACCAATTTTTCTCTGGTCTTAGGACGTTCAGTGTGAAACAGCAAAATAAATTCCGACTTTTATATATTAATGCAGGGTCAGAATGAAACTGGTTGGTGAAAAAGCAATAATCCCTCGAAAACACTTTTCTCACAAAGCATTAAAGGGAGGCATGTAAAAATCCTGGTTCTGCAGTATTGGGTCTAAATTACTGTCCAAGAATGCAGTGATATTGAGCATATGCAGTACTTTCTTTAATTTTAGTTGAATTTTTAAGGAATTTGGGGTTCTATTACGACAGGTATGACAAATTTCACACATCGTCCCTCAAACTGTGTCGACTATCTCACAGAAGCATCATCTCCATTATGTAAACAACTAACAGAAATTTTCCCATAGTGTGAAAGATTGCAGCTATTAGAAATGGTTCCACTACTGATGTCTTCCGTCTTACTCCAGCCACAGTAGTGGATCGTTCTATCATGGACCTTATAATACATCCATGGTTCTATGCAAGAAGCTTTAATGACGTGGAGCCGGCATGACTTCATTTTGGTAAAGTCATCGACGCCATATTGGTTAACATATAAAACAGCCCGGCTGTTCCGAGTCGGACAATGTGGAAAAAAAAAAGAAATATAATATTTTTTGTGAAAAAAAAATCCTTTTGCCCTCTATCTACAAAGTGCCCGAAATCCCATTACCTTTTGACCAATCTGCATTGTGCGACAGTTTTCGGACTTTTTATTAACTTGACGAATGGAAAAAACATTTAAAATCAGTGTAATAAACACTGTCTGGTGCCACTCTAAGAGTAGTCACTCTGCTTTATGGGCGCCATATTTGTCGTGCCCTTGATTTCGGGCGTAAATTTCTAGAAATGCATCTGATTGAGCTTAGATTCGCATCGCAATACCATATAATTAAGGCTATATTTGAGCATCTTCAGTTTGCTGTATTCATGGCCTGAATTAAACATACATTCCCGCGTACAAATTTTGTGATTTGATGATATATTTGGACTAAAAACATATTCTAAGTAACCAATCTATCAAAAATTTGCTTCAATTCCCTCTCAAAACTTTGTATTCGCCGGGGATACCTATAGCTATAAGCAAAGCAAGATGGCCGACAGAAGTTAGACGTGTACCTGGTCATAGCAAGTTATTATAAATCATGAGTGGTATACTTTAAATTATGGTTCTAAAAACTGCATAGCTTAGATAAGTATGAAGACGAAGTGTTCTGTGAAATTAGATTAACATTATGTAGAGCCGATTTTAAAATATTTGATGTTTACAAGTGTAGATATTTTCCTCGGTTGACATATACTCAGTTGTGTGAGATTGTTGTGAGTAGATTTTGTAACAGCCAGATTCGTTCAACCTTACACTAAAACACCAAACATGCCTAAAGTGAAAGAACCGGTTGTATCCAAACTTAGAGGTCGGTCTGTATCCATAAAACGTAAACGCGGAAATCATGATTCGAGTGCCAGTTCCCATAGCATTTCTGAGTTTTTAGATGATGTTCTTTCGAATGAATCATCCTTAAAGTCATTCGTTGGAGAATTATTCAAACGAGATTTGATCATGGACCACATTATAAAAATAATTCATCCAACATTAACAGACCCTCTACGCAATCGTATAGATGATTTAGAGAACCGAGTTGATGACTTAGAACAGTATTCTAGGCGAACATGCCTAAAATTTAGTGGCATCCCCGAAACACCTGAAGAAAACACTGATAATATAGTTTTAAATATTATTAACAATGACATACTTCCTGAAAAACAGGCTAAACTCACACTAAGTCAAATTGGCCGAACTCACCGGGTTGGAGCCAAACGCAGAGAAAAGGGCCGTGATATAATAGTACGTTTCAATAGTTATAGAGACAGGGCAAAGATATATGGTTCTAAACGCAACTTAAAACAGAGAAACCTCACCCAGATTCACAAGATCTTTATCAATGAAGCCCTCACTCGTAAACGCGCTGCACTCTACAAAAGATGTCGTGATATGTTTAAATCAAAGCTAATTAAAAACTGTTGGACGTATGATGGTCGAGTTTACATACGACCTCTAGCAGACGACCGAAATATTGTCATAACCTGTGAGCAGGACTTCGATAACTTTCATACATCAACAAACAGAGTAAATTCACAAGCTAATAAGTCTTTGTTTAACTACAACGAAGCTACTTTATCACATTCTGCAATCAACACATCTTCCGACTGTATAGACGATGATAACAGAGTTGGGCCATTAAAACAACAATCCTTACGAGATTTTGGCGGGTTTGCCTCGACCCCACAGCCTGATAAAAAGAAATAATGATGCCTGACAGTATCTTTATATTTTTGAACCAATTTCATTCATCAATATCATTCCCAAACTACTGTACCTTATTGTGTACTGATTTTTCCTGTTTTTCTTAATGTCTACAAATGCATAAATATATATACGTATTTAATTATATTTAAACATCCATTGCAAGAGCTGAATCTGCGTATTGCAGGTCTTTTTTAGGCCTGAAATTATTAATTAAGACATTAATTAAAACTTATTCAGACCATAATCAACTCTCGATGTCATCGCTAGCCTGCGATATTTACTGGAGTAGGATCCGATTTGCTGCTCAGCTTTCATTCATGATTTAATCATGAAATGGATAATCGAATTTCATTTACATTATCTAGTTTTTAACTATTATAGTGAGATATGCCAGCTCTTTATCTAATCGCCCATAATGTATCTTTAAGTTGATGACCAACTGGATAGTACCTCAAATCGTTTCATGCATTCACCATTGCCCCAATTATCCTTCATGTAATAATAAGTTTGCTTAGATTTTTAAAACAATGACAAAATCTTTCTGTAAAGTAAAGTCATGTACATGTGTTTTACTTGTTGGTTCCCTATTGTCTAACTATTACAGAGTAATATTAGCTTAGACCACTGTTTAGTTTATAATACATAGTTACATGTAGTTATACATTTATATTATTATATAACTAATTATGATAATAAAAAAAATCGAATGTATAAAACTATGCCCACATTATTTATGGGCGTATCTTTTAAAAGTTCTCAATTATCTACTTAAAAGTTCCATTCAAATATTAACTAATTGGGTTATCATCTCAGTTTAAACTTTTGATTTCGTTTTTTATTCCATTTAAATTACTGAAATATAAACAGCCAATTATCTAAATAATTGTCAATTATGGGAAATCAGTCTTGCATCAAAATTGCATATCGGATTGTTAAACTGACCACCCTCTAAGTATTATCACTTTAACCTTCATCTTCATTTTTTGTCAAAATTGCCTGCTTTAGATATCATCGTACGATATTGTTATATTAACTTAACTATGACCGAAACATTCAATGTTTATGTATTATACTATTGCTTTAACTGTAAATAATTCACTGTTTTTGTCTGTATGTATGTTTTATTTGTTTACTAGTTATTTACATCATGTTCTCATGTCTCTATATCCACCAAAACTAACCACTAAATATTTAAGATCTAACTGTTTGATGATTTCTCAGTCCCCTCGTGCAATACTGGCGCAAGTGCAACACTCATTATATTTTCATTGCTACTGTAATAGTTGACATTTACTACACAGTAAAGCACGAGGCATCTGAGAAATGGCAATGTCGAATAATATCTCCAATAGTTTTATGTGAACTTGATAATTTTTGTCTGCTAAGTACTGTTCTAGCCTTATTAGTTCTAAGATCAGGAGACGTTCATAAAAATCCTGGACCTTCAAATCACGATTCAAATGAAAACCTATCAGTCTATCACTTAAATGCACGTAGTATAAGACACAAACTTGAAACAATATACAACGATGTCAATGATTACCATATTTGTAGTTTCACTGAGACTCATCTGGATAACTATGTGTTAGATTCATCTCTAAAATGGGACGGTTACCATTCTCCATACCGGAAGGATCGGACGTCGCATGGTGGCGGATTATTATTATATGTTAATAAAACCATTTATTGCAAACGGCGAGATGATCTTGAGGTTACAGGTATAGAGAGTATTTGGGTGGAATGCAAATTTCCAAACACCGTATTACTTGTTGCCTTATTTTACCGCCCGCCAAACAGCACAATTGAATTCTGGTCATTGTTCGAAAGATCCATTGAACTAGCCTATCAAACCACGCTTAAGGTTGTAATTTTAGGTGATCTAAATGATGACTTGCTAGCACAACGCTGCAAGCTACGGGATATTTTATCTTTAAATAATCTCAGAAATGTTATTGATGAACCTACACGCGTTACTGGGACGTCATCAACCTTATTAGACGTAATTTTAGTAAATGATGAAATTCAGATTAGTTCCAGTGAAACGATTAATGTCACTCCTGACATATCCGATCATAAGGGTGTTTATGCATTATTAGATTTTCCAGTTTCAAGTCCCAGGAATTTTAAACGGGAGATATTTGTATATAAGGATGGTAATTATAATAGGTTAAATACTCTTATCAAAGAACACGATTGGGAGAGTACCTTTGCAAATTCTGATATTAACTTAGTATGTTCAAAATTTTATGAAATTTTAAATAGCTATATTACATTGTGCATACCAAAGAAATCAATAACTATAAGACTAACTGACAAACCGTGGTTCAATACAGAAATACGTAGAGCGATAAGAATCAGAAACAGGTTACACAAAAAAGCTTTGAAAACACAACATGAATGCGATTTAAGAAAATACAAAGTTCAAAGAAATAAAGTAATAATTTTAAAAAAGCGTTAAAAACAAAATACAAAGAAGAAATCACAAATTTCTTGAATTCTAACGATACAAATAGCCAGAATTACTGGAATAATTTAAGGAAAGTATTAGGCCAAAATGTATCAAATGATATTCCTCCACTTTTAGACCCCAATGGAAGAATTGCTCATTCAAATTTTGATAAAGCTGAATTACTTAACAACTATTTCGGATCAATTTCAAATAACACTCAGCAAGGAGAATTACCAAAATTCAATAAGCGAACAAATTGTCAACTTGATATTCCTTTAGTCGAAGAAAAGGAAATCGCAGATCTTATAAGTACACTGAAATTGAAAAAAGCCAATGGATTTGATAATATTAGTAACAAGTTACTAAAATATACCAAAACCTCAATATGTGTACCATTAAAATATATATTTAACAAATCACTAGAATCAGGCGTTTTTCCAACAATTTGGAAAAAAGCAAATGTCCTACCTTTCTATAAAAAAGGAGACAGCTCTCTAGTTTCAAACTACCGACCTATAAGCCTATTAAGTTCTTTGAGCAAATTATTAGAAAAGGTAGTTTTCAAACACCTGTTTAACTATTTTCATGAAAACAATCTCTTGTACAAATACCAATCAGGGTTTCGACCGAACTACTCTACTGTTCATCAACTTTTAGAAGTGTATCATGATATCTCATCTGCAATAGATAAGCAACTATATTCCTGCTATGTTTTTTGCGATATATCTAAAGCGTTTGACCGCGTATATTTACCTGGTTTGATACACAAATTAAGTCAATATGGGGTTTCAGGCATGCTAGTTACGTGGTTGTCTAGTTATGTCCAAGACCGGACTCAACGGGTATTCGTAAATGGCTCTGTGTCATCAGAAATTACTCTTCAATCAGGAGTTCCCCAGGGATCAGTTTTGGGCCCCTTTTTGTTTTTGACTTACATCAATGATGTACAAGATGTACTCCATAATGTGGCTAGATTATTTGCAGACGACACGGCACTTGGGTGTAGCAAACAGTCAGTTTCAGAGATAGAACAGTCCCTAAACTACGATCTGACAAATCTCAACATTTGGGCGAATAATTGGCTTATAAACTTTAATCCAAACAAAACAAAAGCTATTTTATTTAGCTCCAAAAAAACAGAAAATTATCCGAGTCTGATATTCGATAATCAAGCACTTGAAGTGGTTAAATGTCACAAACACTTGGGCATTACCCTTTCAAATGACGCCAAATGGACCATCCATATAGAAACTATTATCTCGTCCACCTCAAAATTATTAAATATTTTGCGTAAACTAAAATTCACCTTTAATAGACAAACTCTAAATAACGTATATTTGATATTCATAAGGCCAAAATTGGAATACGCATGTGAAGTGTGGGATGGGTGTAACGTTTCCAATACCGAAAAACTTGAAAAGGTACAGCTAGAAGCTGCCAGGATTGTGACTGGACTAACTAAAACTTGTTCTCGTGAAGCGCTTTATTTTGAAACCGGATGGAATAAATTGTCAGACAGACGTACACAAAAGCGACTAACCACATTTTTTCAAATTAAAAATCAGAGAAACCCAGCATACTTATATGACATTCTAGAATATTATCAACAAACACCACAAAAATACAATTTAAGAAACATTAGCGAATATAGATATCCTTATTGTAGAACAGCATTGCACCAAACTTCGTACTTCCCCACAACAATTCGAGATTGGGAATTATTAGAGGACCCCATAAAGCAATCAACCACCCTTAAATCCTTCAAATATCTATACAAACAAAAATTACGTTCCTTAATACATAAAGCGCCAATCTACTACTGTAAAGGTAATAGACATGAAAATATTATTCACACTAGAATACGGCATGGGTGTAGTTCGTTGCAAAATGATTTGTATGAAATAAACGTTGTGAATGATCCCACATGTTCTTGTGGCAAATTTATAGAAAATGCCGAACACTATTTCCTGCAATGTCACTTATATGATGTAATTCGTGCTGAACTATTAAATACATTGTCAAGTTATTCTGTGATAAATATAGATATCCTATTGTGCGGCAATTCAGAATTGTCAATTGAGATGAATACAAACCTTTTCCTTGAAGTTCACAAATATATCAAACTTTCAAAACGATTTAAATTTAAATAAAAGTTATTGTTAGTAGTTACATCTTAGAATAAATTATTAGCTTTAGCTTTTTTGGTGGATAACTTTTTTTTTTTTTTTTTTTTTTTTTCTCCGCACCCCCCACCCCCCCATTTTTTTTTTTTTTTTTTTTTTTCTCCGCACCCCCCACCCCCCATTTTTTTTTTTTTTTTTTTTATTATTTCTTTTTATCATTTTATACATGCATCAGTTCATTTATATCCCATTTATTAAACTTTATTTTTCAATGTTTTAAATATAATTTTATATTCTCTTTATCACCTCTTCACTTATTTTTATATAGAGCTTTGAGATATAATTCATCTGACTTTACTTATATTACTTATAAATTATTTATTATTGTATATACTATTTCGAAATCTTGTTAGTATTAAATAATGTCTATCATTTCTATGTATGGAAAGGGCTTTTCTAAGTTTTTGAAACTTCTGCTCAATCCTTTTGATATTTGTCAATAAAATATGTTTAAACTAGCTATAAGCAAAGTCTGTCAACTTAGCTTCATTGTGGGAGGGTCCATTTTTCAGAATGTATTTATCATTACTTACTGTACATTTACCAATACCATAGATATTGAGGCCTAAGTAAATTCTTAATTATTTCTGTCATCTTCTTTTTCCACCGTTTATTTGCAGTCTTTTGTACGTTGACACCCCGCAATGTTCCCAAAACCGTCTAGCCATTTGATCAAGAAATAACAACAGCTCCCTCACTTAAGCTGGCACACAATAAGATGGCAGATAACAGTCGGGTTGCCAGTTAGTGATACCCTGACAATTTTGCCCAGTGCTTGCCCCATGGGCGTTTTTCTGGTAATCCAGTATTTTTCTAGTAAGATTGTGTGTCTATACTTTCCATATAATATAATACACCAAATTTGACATACTTTATTGGAAATAACCACCCGATAAATACTTTTCTGGAAAAGTATCTTTAACACCCCAACATATCCACCCACTGTCTTGTTATAGGGGGTACTGCATATATTGGTGGAATTAAACAATTTTTGAACTACTATTCAACTTTCACATAATAGTTTGCAGAGGATTCATGTAGCGCAAGAATCGCACTCAGTTTTTAATTGAAACAAATGTAATTTAGCATTTTGAATATTATAGAAATATTAACCCGACTGTGAAATCTAATCCGTAAGTCATCAGTGGAAGTTTGCATGGGTCCCTTTGCTGAAAATGTCAACATTTAATAAAAACAGGCATATTCTGGTCATTGTCCGTCGCACACACAAATGCAATTTGTAAGTCAATATGGTTAATAGATTTATTTGGCACAACATAATAAATCAAATCATAAAATATTTTTTTAGAACTAATTTGGGGCGCTCCTTTAAAATTAGGGTTCTTGGCTGCAGTCTGGCCAGAACCCCGCCTAATCTGGGCAAGGTGGAAATGACTAAAAAAAATCTCCCAAAATTTGAGCCCCCGTCATTTTCTCCAGAAATTTGTGCCAAAATCCTACTCTTCTTGTTTGGCCCAGGGCAGCAAGTACACTGTTAAAATAATTGTAAAATTACAGTGAAAAATATGTAATTTCTTTAACATAACGCTGTAAAAATACCACAGCATGTTTTTATACTATAACATGGGATTACCGACTACTGTAAAAAAAAATTGGTAAATTAACCATAAAAGTGGAGTTTTACAAGTTAGAACTGTATTTTGTTAATGTAACCTGTATTAATACAACTATGTTAACGTACATGTGTGTTGTATTTTATCTGTTTTTATGGGTAATTCTACTATTCAAACATGTTTAAATACGGGATTTGTGTACAATTTACAGGAAACGCGTAATTGTACATCTCTTTAGAACTTTAACATTGATAGACCTTTGAAGGCTTCGTTACTTTTCGTCTCTAGTCCACTTATGAAGGGGGTGGGTGTCTCGGTAGTTAAGTGGGTAAGACGCTGGCTCGCTAGTCTGGAGTGTTCTACACCTGCTTTGGCCGAGAAAGTTCATCCTGATTTTCCGGTGTGGCTCCCCCTTGCCACTGATGAGGGCCGAACAGGGATAGCTGTCTAGTCATTCGGATGTGACGAAACACAGAGGTTCCGTGTACACATTGGCGTACACGTAAAAGATCCATATTAAACTGTTAAAAGTATATATATATATTTACAGTTATAAGTATACTTAAAATACTGTGACCGATTTGGTTTGTTAACTTAAATGCATATGAATACAAGGCTTATGTAAGATTACATCAAACGTAATGTAGAACTAGAAATACAACCATATTTTGTCAGTTTACATTATGTCAACTGTATATTAACAGAAATGCCATTTGAATTATTATTTTTACAGCAAATTGTAAATTAACTGTCAAATAGTGACCACATCGGTTATTCCCTCTTTGGCCACATATAAGATTACATCAAACGTAAAGTACAAATACAGCCACATGTCATTTTACATTGTGTGAGCTGTATATCAACAGAAATGCCATTTGAAATAGTATTTTTACAACAAATTGTAAATTTACTGTCAAATAGTGTTCAAATTGGTTATTCCCTTTAGACCACATATCGAATTTTGTGCAAAATATTTACTGTTATGTCAGTCAGATTAGTCTATTTTAGAGAAATAGGTTATTCAAAATCTGAAGGCACCTAACAGGCGTGTGAGACATTTTGCTTCGTGTCATGCCTCCCACTCTTTCCATTGTAAGAAGCAGAACAGTAGGACGTTAAACCCCATTTTTTATATAATTTCTTTTCATTATCCAATGAGGTTTTGCATGCTCGGCTGAAAGGTCCGTAAAACTTTATGTGTTCGCCAGGATCGAACCTAGGACCACTTAGCCGAGTGGGGACAAACACATTCCCTTTACAAATGGCAACTTTTCAAAGTATATTTCAAGTAAATATACGCTTCAAATTGTATTTTTACCGTAAAATGACTGGCAGAAAGAAACCAGTATAATCACTGTATTTTAACACTGACGTGTAAATGTACCCCTAAAAGGTAGATTTAGATTTACAAACACCACGTAAATTTACAGTAAGTGTAAAATAACTTTGTGGTAAATTCAAAACGACAGTGTAAATTTACAGTGAATGTAAATTGACCTCACTTTCTATTTACAAGCACAATGTAAATTTACATCGAAGTTATTTTACACTCTCTGTAAATTTACATGCTGTTTGTAAATCTAAATCTACCACTTAGAGATGTAAATTTACAAGTCAGTGTTAAAATTCCATCATTTTACTGGCAACTTTCTGCCAGTCAATTTACGGGGGTGGGGGGTTGGTGGATGGCTGAATGGTAAGCGTGCACGCACTGTATCATAAAGTCTGTCATTGAGTCGACTGGCGTGGTTTCAAATCCCCGGTTGTACGTGGCAAGGAGTAGGGTCGCCTGTCCAACCTCGTGGGTTTTCTCCGGGTCCTCCGGTTTCCTCCCACTGCTAAAGACCCCTACGCGCAAGCGAATTATTGAAATAAAATTGAACCATATGTTAGTCCCGAAATGACCTGGTTTGTGTCGAGTGGACGTTAAACCCCATCTCTCTCTCTCTCTCTCTCTCTCTCTCTCATTAGAGGCGTATACTGGGTGTTTGCAAAAACAAAAGAAACTGGAAATGGTTGATATAACAATCGAATCCGGTGAGATTTCCATCTAGGGTATTGGGATGGGCGTGGCTATCTGCCCTCTGTTCCGAAAAAAGCACCCTCTCAATGTACGTACATGCACCATTGATCAATCCTCCTTGTCCGTTGGCGTTGGCCGAGTTGGACAAGAAACTATGGCTGGTATCTAAATTCGTCCTCCCCCCACCCCTATCGCGGTGAAGAATAAGTGACATGGCGAGAAATCTAAACTAGTAGTATTCACTTTTCCCGCACCTCACTCATATTAATCATATAGATAGTTTTTCTCTCAAATTGAGGCCATTATTTTTTTCATAGATACGAAGATGAATTTTAGTTGTTTTGAAACAAAAAAAGCAATATATGTCAAATTAAGTTTTTCTAAGTCTGTGACGGTCCGAGACCCAGCCCGCCTCTGACAACAGATGAGTGGTAACGATACACTGTAAATAATATTTGTGCATTTTTACCGTAAATTGACTGATGTGTTAGAACTGCCGGTAATGGCCAAGAGTATACGGAATAGTAGAAATATATGTTGTAGAAATAGCAAGAAATATTAACGATACGTATGTTATTTTTTTAAACACCATTAAAGTTGAACAGCTATCGGCCGATGGTGTTTGCATTGCCGGTTATTACAAACAGTATACCGTACACGGAATAGCAGAAAATGTTGACATCTTTTTTATGCACGAAATAACAGAAATATGGGCGATAATTATTGACATTTTTTAACCGTATCTCAAAAGGTTATTGGCAAAATTAAAACATATCTAAAACATTATTCAATTTGAGTGATAATATATCATAATCTTTTAAGGTAGAGTCACCTGGTCGACATGTGTTGATTCTAGGGCAATTATTTCTTGAACTTCCGACTGCGGTGTCGACACGGGAAAAGCCTGGATTTGCTTAACGTTATGTATTAGACGCACCCCTTCTAGAAAATAATATATTTTTTAAAAAAAGTGCGCCTAATACAGAGAGAGAGAGAGAGAGAGAGAGAGAGAAATGGGGTTTAACATCCACTCGACACAAACTAGGTCATTTCGGGACTAACATATGGTTCAATTTTATTTCAATAATTCGCTTGCGCGTAGGGGTCTTTAGCAGTGGGAGGAAACCGGAGGACCCGGAGAAAACCCACGAGGTTGGACAGGCGACCCTACTCCTTGTCACGTACAACCGGGGATTCGAAACCCGCCTCTAATGAAGCCCCTGATATAAATTATCTTACATAATATTCTAATATTATATAACACATAGCAATCATTCATTTAATTTTATTAGATATGAAATATATTATGTGTATTGAAAATTTCATAAATCTATACAATCTGTTGTATAGGATAGGTTACTCGGTTTGAGCTAATATTTTTAATTTTATAACTTTATTTATTATAACTGTATGTAAATCAAATTTAATTTTCATAAATCTATACAATCTGTTGTATACGCAACTCTGTTTGAGATGGTATTTTTAATTCTATAAACTTTATAGAAATTACATGATTTATTATAACTTAATAATGTTGCCGTTCACTGTGTAAAACAAATTCCCCCTGGGATGATTAGGTATTCCGTTATTCTCGTTTTAAAACAAAAGTTTTATATTTACTCCACACACACAACCAATTATTTTTAATGTTTTGGGTTCACCAAAATGGCGTCACTGCATGGCTTCAATTTTCATAATGGTAAAATAACGTCATCCCGTCTAAAGTTCATGAAAGCTTATTGGTTCTTAGCAGTTCCTTTGAGCAAGTTTTTTTAGTCAAATGACTACAGACACGTCACTGGCCTATAGCTCCCTTAATTTCCACATAAACTGACCCCAAACTCTACTGCATATACATGTAGCTTAACATATATATAATAAACCAATTTCCATCGAAATAAAGGTGAAGCCTTACCGCATAATTGTATGATTTGATGAAACCGAAGTGCTACGCGAAATTTCTCTCTTATCCAACTTAAAATGTCCACCCAGACGTGATCATACGTCAATTTCCATATATCAATATGGCTTTAATAAACTGTAATGATATGTGTTGACAATAATTGTGCGTTTGAAGCTATTTGTACTTCCGCACGACCTCTTAGACTGTATCACTTGTAACGCTGAACACAGTTTAGCGCGAAAAATAGCTAGCTCTATGTGTTTACATGGCTCTACGGGCACGGCAGCCAATTGAAAGGGCACCCCGCCGTTAATTTCGAGGCCTGGGCCCTGTTTCTCGAAATCTTAACTAAAGATAAAATCCAAATTTTAGTAGATACTTCAAATTTAATTGGCTAGGCACTAAAATCAATCTAATATTATCCAATCAAATTACTAAAATTTGGATTTTATCTTAGTTAAAATTTCGTGAAACAGGCCCCTGGAACTCAGCTGTCATTACAGTGTGATATATTAGAATGTTTTTTGTATTTTTTTTTTTAAACCGGATAAATTGTGACCTCTCTAGAGGTCACAAGCTAAAAATGCGATTTTTGTAAAATCAGGAGCCATAATCCGGGAAGTTACGATCCCATATGCGCAAATATCGAAAGGAGCCAAGATCTAGTTATAAACATGTTTTTTTAAGTCTCGTCAAAATCAGATGAAAATTGTGACCTCTAGAGTGTCCACAAGCTAAAAACGTGATTTTTTGTACAATCAGGGGCCATAATCCATGAAATTATGGTAAGATATATGCCAATATCGAAAGGAACCGAGATCTTTGGGAGATAGACCTATGTTTTAAGTTTCGTCAAAATCGAATAAAACTTGTGACCCGTAGAGTGTCCACAAACAAATTGTGGACGGAGAGACAGGGGCGACGACAATGTACGTCAACATGAAAATGTGGGCGTATAAAATTGGATAACCGAGGCTACTTTTTTTTTTTTATCGTACCGACTTTAGTAATCATGATCGAGTCTAGGTTCAGAGTGGATCAATTTTCAGCTTCCCTTTACATTATCTAGTTTTTAAATTTTATAGTGATATGAGAACTGCCATCTATTTATCTAATCCCTAATCTTTGGATGTATATGCCTTCATTCGAGCCCGAATCGAGGGTCCGTGTTTAAGACCATCAATTGGTAATAGTCACCAGAACCAGTCGGCCAACGTATGTGAGCCATGTTTTAAAATCTCATATAGTGTATAGACTAAATTGGTGGATGTTATTCTCGTTAAATGGAACTCTCTCGCAAAGTCTTGAAAACAATGAAAATATTTAGTGTAATAGTTACCAGAACCAGTCGGCCAAAAGTTATCTAATTTCTAAACTGGTGCATGATACCTGGAGTAGTTGTTAAGCGCTAAAATGGTAAATTGGCACCATTCAAATCATGGTGGTAATTTATTTGAAAGCAATATTTCTGTAATTTCTGAAGACTGGATGTGTAGTTGCCACGTTGAACGCTGTCTAAAAAACCAAACTCCTTATTAATATTATACAAAAAAAATTTCATGAGAATGTGTCACTTGTTTTCTCAATCTGATTAAAATTCAGATCTATATTTCGATTCGTTTTTTTTGTTTTTTACAATACTTTGGATGGCCTACACAACATGAACAAAATATGATCTGTGTTTTAATCAGATGGCTGTTTTCTGTGCTTCTACTCTAATCTACATTATACATATGATAATGAAAGTTTCCTATTGAGGAGACCTGGCTTTTATCAGTTATTATGGCAAATTTCATTCAAATTGGTACATAACTTACGTAGAACAATATTGTAGTCACGCTAGCTAGTATGAGAAATAAACAAAATTTGTTTCCATGGTACGTAACCAAATAGTCCAATCATCATATTATTACAGAAATTATAATAATACACCACTATAAACTATAATTATATTTATAAAGGTTTTCTGAAAATTTCAGACCTCTCGATCAATTAGACACACACGTTTTCCAAAATTGCGTTTTTGGGTGACCATGCCCCTTTATTGGGTTTTAATCAACTAGGCCTATGAACTAATTGACAATTGCTAATTAATTTTAAAAAAATAATCACTGGAATTAGTGAAAGTTGTGAAATGATAACACATCCCTCTTTCCATTGAAAATTTCATACGGTTATGTTAAGAAATAAGGAATTTATTGTATTCTATTTAAAAGCTTTAAAGACAACAGGACAAATTATCAAATTATGCCGACTTTCAAGTTTCAAAGACTAAAATTCAAAATTGCTAATACTACTATTAACTTTTTTTTATTTCTTGACCGATTTTAACTAGGCCGTATTAGTATTATGTTGGTGCCATTGTGTTTCTTTTCTCAAGACACATTTATTTATTATTATTACAATGATAAAAAAAATCATTCCAGCACTTTTTTTTATTATTTATTTATTTTTTGTCTCAAATGAGTCAAATGATACTACTGACTACTGTGGTGGCTGAAACTGGAAGTACACTAGCCTACCTATACTAATACTATACTATAATATAATAAGCATTAGGCCGTACGTAACTAACGTACGAAAATTAAATGGTAGCTGGCTTTTTTTCTTCTCTGCAGGTAGGGTGAGTCTGTCGTTCAGATTGGCATTAGGCTAGCCTACTCTGCAGCATGCAAAACACCAACACCAAATGCATGAGTCAATTGGCCAACAGTATAGATCTACCGACTTTACAAAATTATTAATTCTCACTTAACCTGGTGGACTCCTGGAGTGTCTTGAAACTTGTACTAGTGGGACAATAATAACAACCTATCCTATTGTCCAATGACGTGATTGCTATTGTCTCTAGCCTTCAAAAGGGGACGTCACTCTGCATACACTACGTCAAAAGCCCGCCATTTTGTGGGAGACCGAAATGCACAAACCACTCGGCAAACCTCGGCAGATTCCGTTACTCTACATCTAGATGTAGGGTACCAATCTGTTTCACAGAGGATTACTAAAGTCTTCTAAAATCTCTGTAAAAGATGACTACCTTCACCAAGTGACTCTCATCACGCGGCGTCAATCATTGACTCAATGGCGCGTGCATTATTTACATAACACGTCCTAGTTCGGGCAGAATGGAGTCTTTTACTCATTTTAATACCCATTTACACTAAATAGGAAATAATTTTTACCTACAAATACGTCACACGTCTTTATTTATTTTTCTAATACATGTACATAAAAAAATGTTTTAGAATTTAATTTGTCGGAGGAAAAAAGTTAATATTTCTGGCTCATTACGCGGTATGACGGTAAGTGATATGTACCTACGCCTATACAATTGCGATGCGACACCGGTTTACTATTAGGAAAACTTGCCGCTTTTAAAAAGAAGTTATCAAAATTGCATCGTTCGAAGCGTGTTTAGAATTTTCAGTGCAAAGTTGTCCTTGTTTGAAGAAAATCGGATAAATTTGAAAGAAAAACAGATTATTTGTATAATAAACCATTTTTCAAAGGCGTCGTATTGGGCAACGCCGTTGGTAAATCCGGGAACTTGAAAGTAGTTCCAATGGCGGACCTCATCATACAGCCGTGGCTAGATGTAGAGAAACGGAATCTCCCGAGGTTTGCCGAGTGCGGTCCATGGTCGTAGTAACGTAAACTGGTCCGGGCAGAATGGTGTATTGTCGAATTTTAAAAGTATTTAATAACTTTTAAACTAATACACGAAATAACCAATGTCCCGATGCCAAGATTTGAAATATTGTCAGTCCCATGGACCCTTTCAATAATAATTTGAAAAAGCCAAAGTGCCTACTCCTTATCTATCTGATTAAATTAAAATGATTTTTTCACAATATAAAATACCCTTGGCTCCTGCTCCTATATAAATCATCATAACCCCAAAACCATAATTAATACTTTGCATATGGCGTATAATATCTAGTATTATAGGACTGTCAGGGTTTCGATTCCCCAGTTGTAGGCCTACGTGACAGGGAGTAGGGTCGCCCGTGCGGTTCCTCCGGTTTCCCCCCACTACTACGCCTACAATTTGTAGGCCTACAAAGATGTTTTTTTTATAGACATTAGATATGAAGTGGGTATGGGGCGCCGTTTGTAAATTAATTATTTAGCTTTTTATAAAGCAAAAAACACTAGATTTAATTTAAATTTATATATATAGTTAAATCTCGACTTTTGTGCAAATTTTTCACTTTTAATATTTAAACTTAAGACCAAAACAAGAGATTTGATGATATATAAATATTTAGCTAAATATTTAGTTAAATGTTTAAACATTTAGCTAAATATATATTTAGTTAAATGTTAAAATATTTAGTTAAACATTTATATATTTAGTTAAACATTTATATATATTTAGCTAAATAATTATATATTTAGCTAAATAATTATATATTTAGCTAAATAATTATATATTTAGCTAAATAATTATATATTTAGCTAAATAATTATATATTTAGCTAAATAATTATATATTTAGCTAAACATATAGTTAAATTTACAAAGAGCAACCGTACCACGCCGTTTGTAAAATAACTATTGTTCGTGGTCAGCTTCCATTTCTAATTGCTAATAGGCCAAGGCTCACGTGTCGGGTACACGTCTTCATTTTATGCGCAGTTTTTTGTGTCGCTTACGATAATAGAAAATATTGGCGGGACCACAAATATATATTTAGTTAAATATTTATACATTTAGCTAAACATATATATTTAGCATGATATTTATATATTTAGTTAACTGTTTATATATTTAACTAAATTTATATATTTAACTAAATATATATATTTAGTTAAATGTTTATATATTTAGTTAAATGTTTATATATTTAACTAAATATATATATTTAGCTAAATGTTTATATATTTAGCTAAATATTTAACTTTAGATTTTTCAGTGATTTAGTATTTAGCATTTATACCTACGAAAAACAGCACCTTTAGCTATATATTTAACTAAGCGATGTGAAATCAAGATATAACATTTAAAGTTTTTCATAGACCAAAAACTCGACTTTTAGCTACAATATTTTTTTATATTTACATATATGCAATTTTTGTTCTAATATTTATCTAAATATATATATTCGGAGTTAAATCTAATGTTTTTTGCTATAAAAAAAATTAAATAATTATTTTACAAACGGCGCCCCATAAGTGGGTTTAGATTTTTTTTTTTAGGTGTTTTTTTTTTTGGTCTATTAATTATTTGAAAATAGTATAATTTATACTTGAATCATATGGTAATATATAAAATAGTAACAAAGAGTTTTGTTTACTGGGGTTTTGAGGGGTTTTTTTTGTTCTTGGGGTTTTAATTTGGGGCGTCATCTTATATTGCCTTACAATAAAATAAACGAGTGGGCCGCAGCTATATTTCCCATGCAATGAAAAGAAATTGAATGAAAATTATTTTTGTGAATGATAGTAGGCCTATGTTTAAATTATATAACCCGGGCCATTGGCAATATTATTATTCTTCAAAATATATCTATATGTCGCAATATATTTCACAACGTAACTCTAATTAATGTTTGTTAATGTCGTGATTTTAAGTTAGGAGAGGGTGACGGCTGTCCAAAAGTTACAATAGATTTTAGTTAAAATTGTCCCTAAAATAGTTTTGTGAAACGCCACTATTGTAAGTTAAAATACAATTTTAACTTACAATATTATTTTAGTGGATTTGACCTAATATGCTTAAAATCGTTTTGGGAAACGCATCTAGGGTGGAATTTTAGTTTAAGACGATTCTAAGGAGATTTAAGTTTTTGTGAAACAGGGTCCTGGTGTTACCACGTACGTCCGATGTAAACAACGTATGTGCTATCGAGGTCGCATGATGTGACATCACACGTAGACGTATAATGCACGTGAACTTAAAGGTCAGTCATCTATTCTTGAAAAGTAAAAGAAGGCTTTCGCATTACCGCTATGAAAGAGTTTGCCGAAATAGCCAAGACTACGCCAGGGGAAAATCACTCTTAATAAAGATAGGTGGCGCTTTGTCTAGCAACATGGTAGCTTCTCTTAACGACATGGATTTTATTTTTTAGAATTTTCGAAATTATAACCATTTAAGCGCACTCAAATTACGTAACTGGTTGATGAACTAATTGGTTTGTTAATTTGTCTTTACTATACTTTAATACAACTTATATTCACTGCTCCGTCCCTTTTTAGCTTTTATGCGTAAGCAAAACTGACCTTTTTTTACTCCACTTCCAGAGTCGAGTGCCTTGAGGCTTGATGTTTCGTTCACACGTAACCTCAAAGTTCCTGAAGCTGTACTTATTTGGTGCGAACTGCGACTGAATTGTTGGCACATCAAATAGCCACGAGCTGAAAGGCGTCAGTCGATAAATTCTAAATGCATGTCCTACCAATAGTACCATATATTGTGTGATCCATCTCGACTGAACAACAATGACACTTACTGACAAACAAACGTTGTTCAGTGAAACAGGTTTATCCAATATCACATACACATACACCAGCAATTTTTTCAGTTGCCATGTTCATGTTGGGATAGTTTGACCTTTTTTTGACGCCATATCCTCTGCATTAAAATTTGAGAATCCCTGTTTTACGCGGAACGAAATGCATTTTTGTACAATATTTTTAATATATATGGATTGCGCATGTACTGTTTTTGTAGAGGTTTTATATCGGGATAGATAGAAGACGATGTTTGTTGAAGAATAATTAGGTTGCTCTTCACACGTAGTTGAAAAATACACAACGTCCATTGAGAACTTAATAATTATTTGTTGCATGATTAATTAGTATTAGTAGGCCTAGATCATGACCAGTGCTTGAAATGAGGATTCTTCTACAACGGCACCAAAAATTTATAAATGCTGTAGCAAAAATTAGCTGACAAGGCACGGCTGCTTTTCTTCATATTTAACAAATATACTGTTGTCATTTTCCGTCACTGAATGTGCAGTTTTTATATTTGGAGATAGACAAACGGCCCGTGCAATGAATTTCCGTGTTAATTAATCTAGTTCTTATTGTGTTGATGGTACCGTCATAAGTATAAAATTTACAGATTCCACTTGGAGTAATAAAGTCATCGAAATTTGTTTTCCTTACGATCCTTTAGTTATTCGTGTTCCCAATGGTTGCCATCATATCAACCATAACTAAAATTGATTCATCAAATTTCCCATGGCTCTGCCATAACCTTCTATAATAAGGGCACTATTTTAGAAAGTGAGCATTCTTATGAAAAAATGAACTATAAGGGTAGGCTTGGGACACTATTTACAACTAAATCTTGCCTTTCTGAATTATTGACCTAATCCCAAGCCCAGCCGCCCCTGAACGACTGTATGATATATTGAAAAGTTATTACCTATGCATTTCATATGTCTACATGTATATAAAAGGCATAACTTTTTGATACGTGTACACATGGACAACGGCGCAATTTGGGCTATTTTTATTACCGTGGCAGTCTGTGTTTGCTTCAGCTTTTACTTTTTACGACAGTTTTGCCGTTATGCCTAGGTAAATTCTAGCATAGGCAGTATGATTGAGATTATTATTTATAAAATGTTATTAAATGTTCATTACAATATAAATTCTTAAACATGCATTATGCAAGAGCAAAATCTGCTTATTACAAGTCTTTCTTTAGGCCTGAAATGTTATCTAAATTATCAATTAGACATTAATTAACTTATCCAGACCATAATAAACTCTCGATGTCAAGGCTAGACTTCGATGTTGGCTGGATTACATTCCTATATGCCGCTAACGGCTATTGATAATTAAATCAATAAAAGTGGATAATCGAGACTATGCTGTTTATATTAATGATTTTAGTAATGATGACCGAGACTATGCAAAAATTTCACCCGCTTCTTTCTTGGCTATAGCGGATCAATTTGACTGAAATTTTCAGCAAATTACCTTTACACTATCTAGTTTTTAACTATTATAGCGAGAACTGCCATCTCTTTATCTTATCTCCCACAATGTATCTTTAAATTTGTCGGCGTTCGTAAAATGTGTCATCGCTACCGGTTGATTATGATAGCTTCTGTCTTGTCAATGTCACGTGACATTTTCCCGCTTTTTCTATCTATAGAGTTGAAAATATCTATAATAAAGCATTGAGTCTTGTATCACACACACGGCAACTAAAATAAAAGGGCCGAGTGCCATTTTAAGTAAGAGACTAGGAGAATGCTTTGTTCACAATTTGAATAATATTTTATGAAAAGATTTATTGGCTGCCGAGTCATTTTGAACAGATATCAGCTAGGCAAATATCGATAAAATTTCTTCTGATAAGCCACTCATTGGCCAATTAGGCTACAGAATAACGAAACCGATGATCGCCTTCAAATTATTGTCTCATGATTTCGTTTCGTTTAAAGAATTCCGTTCGTAATGTGCACCATGCCAGAATTCAACTTTCGCCAATGTAAGTCATTTCCTGTTTCACCGTGTTTTGTTGCTTGTAGGCGAAGATTTTTGTGAAATCCCTTAAAATAGACAGCAAAAAATATTTTTCGGAACATAGATGGATATGATATGTAAGTTTAATGTGTTAGCAGTGCAGATAACTGAAAATTGTGAATTTTGCCGTCCGCTGAAAGAAGTAAACTAGTTATCAACTTTTGCGACAAGCTTTTGACCATTCGGATGTTAGATGTTACGTCCTCAGAATATCAAAGAGTAACATCTAACTTGTTGGATTAACCTTTTTTTACTTTCAATTCAAGAAATTTATGGTGTCACAGTACATAACTGTCTGGTCTAACTAAATCATAATTTAAACAACAATGTGCAAATTATCAAAGAGCTAATAAACCATACCTACAAATATAAATTCCAATAGACCTACATACAACCACATTTTCAAGATTATGATCATATTTTAATCTTGAGTTGTTGGTACAGAGTACACGAACTAGAGTAGCTCAAACTGGGCAGTCCATCCATGACCATGGCATGCTGAAATTTGAATACTGATGTAAAACATACTTTGATTTAGCCAACATAATGTAGTACCTCCAGATAGAAATCCATGCAATGTATGTTAGGGCCTACTCAACATGACTATATGGAGACTAGAGATATATGGCATTATTGAGCTGCAGATTTTGATCACTACCGTTTTGGAGTATACTTTATAGCACCTGGCCTGCGATTTTACAATTGTATAGCTATACTAAACTCTCATTCAACCAATCTTCTTATAGTACTATAACTCATTTGCAAATTTAGCTGCAAATTGTACGAAACTCCAGTTTAATTGAATACTTTTCAAAACATGCATTTCAGGCAACCAGAATTATGTAAAGCTTACGGTGAGAAAGCTATTGAAAAAAATTGAAGCAATCGTACTACTGCCTGACTGACATGATCAAAAATTAAGATTTAATTGCAGTCATCTATAAATATCGCTGTTAATGTAAAACTTAAAAGTCAAATTTTGCAAATAGGTGAACTCAAAATAAATTTTATAGATTAAAAACATTGATCTATTTTGTTCCCCGCCTTTTGAAGAAAGCAGGGGACTATTAAAATGGGTTTGTCCTCCTGTCCGTCACACTTTTTGTGACACAATAACTCTTCTTCTAATTGGTCAAGAATGTTTAAACTTGGTGTCAATGACTTGATGGAATTCGAAGATGACCATTATCTGCTCAGGGTAAGCAGAGATAAGCAATTTGATTGGTTGATGCTTTGGGACACAATAACTTTAGTCCTAATTAAGTGAGTGATGAAATTTGGTGTATAGTTTTATTACATCAATACCGTGACTAAGTTTGTTAATGAACATTTTCTGCTCAGGGTAAGCAGAGCGATAAGCAGTTTGATTGGTCGAAACTTTGGAACACAATAACTCTCATTCTAATTTAGCTAGAATGTTCACACTTGGCGTAGATGGTTTTTAGGTGAATGCCATGATGGAGTTAGAAGATGAGAATTTTCTGCTTAGGTTAAGCAGAGATAAGCAATTTGCTTGGTTGATGCTTTGGGACGCGATAACTTTAGTTCAAATTAAATGACAGTGAGGAAACTTGGTGTATCTTTTTATACCATCAATAGGGGGGGTTGGATGGCTGAATGGTTAGCGTTCGCGCGCTGTATCATAAAGTCTGTCATTGAGTCGACTGGCGTGGTTTTGAATCCCCGGTTGTACGTGGCAAGGAGTAGGGTCGCCTGTCCAACCTCGTGGGTTTTCTCCGGGTCCTCCGGTTTCCTCCCACTGCTAAAGACCCCTACACGCAAGCGAATTATGTAAATAAAATTAAACTATATGTTAGTCCCGAAATGACCTAGTTTGTGTCGAGTGGACGTTAAACCCCATTTCTCTCTCTCTCTATACCATCAATACCTTGCTGACAAGGGAATATTATAACATTTATTGAAATTTTAAAAAAATCATTGATTATGAGGGTTGCATGATTTCCATAAATGAACAAGTTTTTAAAATATTTACCTTTAGCCAAAATTCATCCTCTGAATATCAACTCAACTAAGTTGAAAAATAAGTATTTTCATTTATCTTTAATCCCCTGATGCACCGTTTTAAACAATAGGAATCACTTGCAAACTACAGTATTGTGAAAATGAATTTCTAATAGAAATATCAATCTGCTAATGGTTTAATCAATTCCTTTCAGTATTTATAAAGATATGTGGAATTGAAATTTCGATCTATGCTGCTCGGTATGCAATAAGCCTGCCGGTGAGTACATAAGAATACCATGTATTTAGCTGTGAGAAATTTGATATTTCACTAGCGAAAAATGCCAATGGCACATCCTTATTTTAAATAAGAAAATCTTCGTATCAGGTTCCTATTCTTTTATTTGCTAAAAATGAATGTCTAAAGGTTATTTTGAATATAGAATTTTACATTTGTTTTGTAATTCAAAAAAACAATGATAATACATACCTCTTTAAATTTCAGATCATATTGTACATAGAAAAAACTTAGCTTTTATTGATGAAACCCGATAAAAGAATGGCACTGGTGAATCAGAGTCAACCTATGTTACATGTTCCCATGTCAGCCAGACAACATTCAAGACCAAATGTCTCACATTCACAACCACCAACTGCAAGATCTTACATAGGTATATAAATGAAATTTATATCGAGTGTGACTAAATTGAATTAAATTTTTTTTAGATATAAATATCATGTCCATCATGCTCATTTGTGTCACATGTCTGGCTTTATATGAGATGAGCTTTATTGGGAAATTTCATCAACATGCTTTCCTTATTATCCGTATATTGGGAAGGGAAGAAGAAAAAAAACTATCTTTGATCAGTTTATTACTTTGATTTCTTCTCTTACAAGGTTTTGGCATACTGGTATGGTATGTATGAAACAATCTACATTGTTGTTATTTCACTGTTTTCATTATTACTTGGTTGAAACACAAAAATGTTTAACTGTGATCTTTAAAAAAATATCTTATTTTTGGAATGCAAATCTGTATGTTTTCTTTAGTCTGCCTTGCAATTGGTAAATGTTAATTTATTCCATTGTTTAAGTTAATAAATATGCTTGATTCATGTTGAATGTGTGTGCCACACAGTTTCCTTTGATTAATATTTTTATACGCCCACATTTTCATGTGGACGTATATTGTCGTTGCCCCTGTCCGTGACACAGGTCACACTTCTTATCCAATTTTGATGAAACTTTAAATAGGGTTTTATCTCCAAAAAATCTCGTTTCCTTTCGATATTGGCATGTATCGAAATGAAACTTCATGGATTATGGCCCCTGATTGTACGAAAGATCACGTTTTTAGCTTGTGGACACACTAGAGGTCACAATTTATCTGATTTTGATGAAACTTACAATGCATGTTTATAACCCAAAGACCTTGGTTCCTTTTGATATTCACGCATATCGGATCGTAACTTCCTGAATTATGGCCCCTGATTGTACGAAAAATCACGTTTTTAGCCTGTGGTTCCTCTAGAGGTCACAATTATTATCCGATTTTAAAAAGTGTTCGAATATATCACCGTTACACCCTAATTTTGGTTGAGTTTGAATTTCGTGAAAATCTGACCAAAATTGTCGTCCCTCGTACACAAACAGTGTAAAAATATGGTATATCAAGGTTGTGGATCCTCTAGAGCTCACAATTTTGATGGACTTGAAATACATATTCATAACCAAAAGATCTGGGTTCCTGTCGATTTTCGCACATATTGGATCATAACTTCCTGAATTATGGCCCTTGATTACAAAAAATAACTTTTTTTTTTAGCTCGTTCACTGTCTATCTCTTGTAAAATGTGGTCGTATCTTGCATGGCAACCGCTTGTTTTAAATAAACGGATATGATATTTAAAACACAAATATATAAAAACAAAAATTATTTTGCTGGCATAGGTATGTTGAAAAATTAAGTTGTATTAAAACATGTATTCTAAATATATTTGTGATGAAAAGTCAGCAACTATGTAATAAGCTCATCATTCAAATTTAAACAGTGAATTACTGATAGGATGACAATCGCTTACATTAAAGATCTACCACCTAGTGGGTAGTGTAGTCCTCAGAGGGGTAAGGGGCATTCAAGTAACTTCCCTTTTCTGGGTTTGCAAAATAATCTGGCACCGGCTCTGTGTAAATACATCCTGTCTCATCTACATATTCACAAACCTGACATATTTCTATTACGGTAATGTTTTTATATGCCCACATTTTCATGCTTCCATAAATCTTACTTGTTTTTAATGTCACTTTGTAAGGATAAAACTAAAGAAATTCATTATTGGTTTTAAATGTAGGGTCCCTAATTGTGACTTGTCATACTTTTTGCCGAAATTTGTTTTCGCTTGATTGCACCAAGGCACATGAGTTTAACAACTTTGCAATCTTTTTGCATGAAACCCATATCTAAGGCCTTTAAAATCCTGGGGTTCTCGGTTTCAAAATCAGTTGCACATGTAAACACTCAACGAGTCAAGTGATGCCACATCTGAACGAAGACCAACACAATAACACTATCGGTTGGTTAGGTTACAAGCAGTTAAATATCAGACAGATGTAGCCAAACTGCTGAATGTTTCCCAGAGTACCATTTCTCGCCTTTGGGATAGGTACCGACAGCAAAGATCAACAAGTGACTGCCCAAGCTCAGGCGAAACAAGAGTGACCCCACTTTCCCTGGATCGTCACATCCGGTTATGTTATTTGTGGAAACGGTTCACAACAGCAACCTCTACTGCAGCAGCAATTCCTGGACGGTGTAGGATCTCACACTAGACAGTCCATAGACGCCTACATGAAACCGTATTACGAGGCAGACATCCCGTTAGAGCTGTTGTTTTGAAATAGACTGACACCGTCAAATCTGACTTTAATGGGTTCAGACACACAGGGTATGGCCACAGCAATGCTGGAGAACAGTTTGGTTCAGGACAGCGACGAGTCGTGTTTCCTGTTGTAACGAGATGATTGTAAAGCAAGGGTATACCGACGACGAAATGTTACTATGCGTTTCTTTTTTTGAAGAGTATATTTATTTAGTTGATAAAAAAACTTTTTAAATATTTGTAGGTCGTATTGATAGAGGCCTCAATTCAGGTAGGCCGGGATTTTCAAAGATTGAAGTTGAAGCCTTAATTCGGGAAAAATTGAGACATAATTATGAAGGTATTAAAAATGTAGGTATTTACTGTATTTTATTTACGGTGAACTTTGTTAATACTTTAGACTTGGCAATATAGATGTTTAATTGCAGAGATGAGTGCTTTTACGAATGATTCTTGTAAATTTTGATAGTATAATTTACATTAATATAAATAGAGCAGCAAAATCTGTTAACTGTATTTCATTCCATCTACCTGTATTTACCTGTTTATTTAAATGAATATCTTATCTTTGTAGGCTTTCAAGGTATGTGATACTAATAGAAAACATTCCATATCTAAAGATGAGTTTCGCAGAGTTTTATCATCATATTGTTTCCCTATGACAACAAATCAGTTTGAATCACTTGTCTCAAAGGTATTATTAACAATTAATTTTAAAAATCTATGATATATGTTATCACAATTATTTACATTAACTTGTGTCTACTAGCACATGGCAAGCGAAAACCATATTATAGTGCCATATTTCTACTGCCATGGGCTGAGATTAATAATTTAGTGGTCCCATCAAAATTCCATTGATGTTTTCAATTTAGCTGGTAAATATCTTATAAATTAGATATTATATCAGTAAACTGTAAATTCTACATTTATTTATCTCATTACCTTTAAGGTTGAAAAGGCTCCTAATGGTTTTGTTCTATATGCTGACTTTTTAGAAAAGTTTGCAGGAGGATCCGTGAGAAGTTCACAAGAAAAAACAGAACAAGTTGCTGTAATAAGGTTTGATAATTATTTAATAGATTACAGTTTTTATTGTTTATTTAGATTATATTGTTGACAATTTGCAATGTATTAAATATTATATTGTACTTTTAGAAATAATAACCAAATACAACAGTTAAAAGAAGTAAATGTAGAAAATCTAGAAAAACTACTGAAAGAAAAAGTAAGTTATTTATGGCACCGGTTATTAATTATTATTTATGGATAACTAGTAAAATATTTTTTAAAAGTTAATGTATATTAACCCTAAAAGTTATGAGTTATTAGAACTTTCAAAATGAAAGAAATTTAGTTGATTTTAGATCATGTTCAGAACAGCCCTAAATTCACCTATTTATTAAAAATCAGTGTTATATATTTATCTTACCATTAATTATTGGTGTTTTTTTCTTTTGTTGTTGTAAAGGATTTTCACATTTTGTATTGTCTCGCTTATTTTTTTGTCTGTGGCACTGAGCAGATTATGTACAGCACTGTCTATTGTAGAATCTCTTATAATTAGGGAGAGGGGTTTTACATAGGCTAAGCCTGTTCCCTAATCTCATTCAGACATCCTGAATAAAAATATTGTTTATAAAAAAAACAAAATCTCTTATAATTAAATTATTGCTATTGTTTTATTTGTAGATTGGTGAGAATATGCAGTCTGTATTAAAGGCATTGAGATTGTTTGATTATAATATGGATGGTAAAATTCAAAGATATGAATTACGTAAAGTGCTAGAAAACTATTGTTTTAAATTAACAGATCAACAGTATACTAAGTATGTATATAAATTGTTGCTCTTAGTATTTATAAATACATGAATTTAAAAAAAGATTTTATATCAAATCCTGCCTTCAGATTGAGATTTAAAAACCCTGCTCACCAAGGGTGTCAAACTTTCAATTGATTTCTTTATTTTTGCAAAGGAATAGTCAACAGAAAAAAAATCATCAAACCGCAAGAATGATTGAGTATTGTGTCATGATACATGCCAGTACATGGTATCTCTGGTCTATTGCTGCTATAATAATGTGCATGTGAACATCGCTGGAAAAATCACCACTATCTAATTGGCATATGCTTTTTTGATAAAATGAAAATTGTTCTCAAATTTTCGTCAGGAAATAGTACAAATATAATCAAAATATTCCTTTTTTTTGTGGATTGTCTCCCTTATTATAGTTAGTTTTCACTTGAGTGAAGCCTGTATAATTAATTACAGTATTGATTTTATGACTATAAACAGTATTTATTGTATTAAAGTGGTTATATTATTACAATATTTTATTACATATCTATTGGTTATATTATTACAATAGTTTATTACATATGTAATGGTTATATTATTACAGTAGTTTATAACATATGTATTGGTTATATTGTTACAGTATTTTATTTCATACATATTGGTTATATTATAATTTAGGTTGTGGCAGAGGTATGATATAAATCATACAGGACATGTCAATTATAAAGAATTGTTAAAAAGATTAGGCTTCCCTTCTACAGAGAGATTGTTACCAACAAATACAGTTCAAAGTGGTGAGTTTCTGTGTGGGAGAAATAAAATATTTTGGTCCAAGGGTACTTCCTAGTTTCTAAGATCTTTGTAAAGTTTGTGAAATTAAAGTCTTCAAGTATTGCATGTACTGTTTTGGAAATTTTCACAGTTGTGTATAGAATATGGAACTATTTCCTTTATTAACATATTTACATTGAATATAATATAGACATCTATTTTTCAGCATTAACATGGCCAGTAGGTTTTCATCAGTCTGGTGTTAATAATACAGATAATCGTATTCGACATCAGCTTCGCCAAGATGAACAATGGCTTAAAAGATTAACGTTTGATCAAATTGAACAAGAATTCAGAAAAAGGGTACGTAATTAAGTTCTTAAAATAATCACCTTTATATAAAGTTTGTATAAAGACATGACAAAAAAAACCTTATAATTACTCTACAGGACAAAATGGTGATAAATCTGCAGTTATTATTACCTTGACAATCTATGTTTATTTATTTCAAAAAATCACATACTTTGTCTAAGTAATTTTTAAAAAGTGTATATTTTGTTCTTATTTTTGAATTGTATTATTTTATTTGTTTAATTTTAGATGCGGGCAAATTATACAAACTTGAAGAAATCATTCTTATCATTTGATAAGAACTTAAGTGGTTTTGTTAGTTTGGAAGATCTTAAAGCTATATTAACTAATTTTACTATTCCAATGTCTAATCAACTGTTCATGAGATTAATGGAAAGGTTTGTACTACTTTAAAAATCAATGTAAATATGTTTTTATGTTAAAAAAATTAATAAATTAATGGAGACCTTACAACTCAAAACAACTGGTGTCCTGAAATTCAACGTTTACTAAAAGTGCAATTAAAATTACATATTTATTTCCTTTTAACTTGAGGGGTTGGTTGGATGGCTGAATGGTTAGCACGTGCGTGCTGTATCATATGGTCAGTCTTTGAGTCAACTGGTGTGGTTTTGATTCCCTGGTTGTACTTGACAAGGAGTAGCGTCGCCTGTCCAACCTCGTGGGTTTTCTCCGGGTCCTCCGGTTTCCTCCCACTGCTAAAGACCCCTACGCACAAGCGAATTATTGAAATATTGAACCATATGTTAGTCCCGAAATGACCTGGTTTGTGTCGAGTTGTCATTAAACCCCATCTCTCTCTCTCCTTTTAACTTGGAATATATTGTTGGTCTGCTCTACATAAGATAGTACAGCTCCTTTACTGTATTGCCAAAGGAAAAGTGTTTAGATAAAAGGGAGAGATGCTAAATGTGTTAAGTCTGTTCAGTTAAACACAAACTTATTAAAGATGTTGTTATACCTTACACATAAAAATTAAAAAAAGGAAAGTATGGTCTATTTTAATTATACTATAAATTGTAACAAATTGTGTTGAGATGAGTCTTCTGGGTGTTACATGCATGGTTTTATAAAACTGTAAGTCATATTTTCCTTCATGTTTTTTTTAGATGTGGTATTAAAGGTACAGGAAGAATAGCATGGGAAATATTTTTGGAAAAGTTTCAAGATCCTATAGATGTTTTCAATGGTCAAACATTACCAATAGGACGTAATTACAAGTGAGTAAATATATATGATGTATTGTATATTAGAACTGTAGAACAATAAACGTCATGGATAAGATCTCAGAGAGAGCTTTTACTAAGATTTGTCTATTATAATCCATTTTTATTGCAATGCTAAGAAAACCTTTTCTGTAATGGAAAATCAGTGAGTGACAAGTTTTGTATGTATTTTTTTGTAGATTTTTCCCCATAATGGAGAAACAGTCAACAGTTCTATCAGATGATATTTGGAATCAACTTTATAGAAGTATTGAATCACATTATTCATCATTCAAACAGGCTTTCTTGGAATTTGATATTGTAAGTTTGTCTGGCTCCAAAACAATTTAAACAAAGCTATCGAAATGCCAACTTCTTGCAAATGAGTTTTTTTTCCCTAATCAATAAAATATTTTGTTAAACAATATAAAGAAAAAGAGATCAGTTTCCTGGATCAATCTTTTTTCAATCCATTTTTTTTTTTTTTTGAAAGCCACGGTGGCTCAGTAAGATGTTGGCTCGCTAACCCAGAGGACCTGTGTTTGATCCCTGTTTTGGCCAAGGTCACAATTCTTATCCGATTTTGACGAAACTTGAAATATAGGTATATCTCTGAAAGATCTTGGTTCATTTCGATATTCAGGAATATCAGATCATAACTTCCTGTGGACCCTCTAGAGGTCACAATTTTTAGCCAATTTTAAAAAAAGGTTTAAATATATCAATGTTACAACCTGATGATGGTTGAGTTTGAATTTCATGATAACCAGACCGAAACTGCCCGACAAAATGGCCACTCCTTGTAATGCAAGTATTGTAAAAGTATGTAATACAAAGGTTTTGGGCCCATGTAGAGGTTACAATTTTGATCTAATTTTGATGAAACTTAAAATATATGCTTATATCCCAGAGATTGTGATTACTTTTGATATTCACGCATATCGGACCATAAGTTCCTGGATTATGTCCCCTGATTGTACGAAAATCCCTTTTATTTTAGCTAGATTTCTGTCTATCTCTTGCAAAATGTGGGTGTATCTTGCATGGCAACTGCTAGTTTTATAGTCAGGTGATACCTGCTTTAATCTCATCTCTATTTTTCTAACCAAGTTTGAATTCAGTAGAACAACTTTGTTTAATACATCATTCATTTTCAACAAGTCATTATGGTGTGTTTGTTACTGCTTGTTATGAATGACCTACGCATGTATTAATTCCACGAAGTAGTCATAACAACCAAAGGTGTCTACATATGTATTTATTTTTCTATTATAGAATAGAACTGGTCATATAACAAGGAAAGATTTTCGGCGTATTTTAGAGAGATATACATTTAATCTGGATGATAATCAGTTTAAATGTATAATGTTAAAACTGGACCCGAATCATACTAACAGTATCACATATCATCAATTTCTACAAATATTTGAAGAGAGAGATAAATGGGTAAGTTTGTTCTTCATCACTAATGTTGACTGGGTTAGCACATGATGGATGATATTAGAAATCTGAGAAAAAAAACCAACTGTCCAAAAATTGGTCTTTTCAGTCAAGTAGACTTTAAATGGCATTCAGATAATGTCTAACAATATTGAAATTAGGGCTGCAATGATACGCTTACTCACGAAACGATACGTATCATGGTATAGATCTCACGATACGATACGTATCGCGATATTTTTGTCTTTCCAAATTTACATAAAGAATAAAACAAGTACATGTTATTTAAATTGTCTTTAAATAATTATTAGGCTAGTTAATAAACAATTCATATTTATTCAAATTGATGTTTTCTGGCAATAAATTTCCCAATTACTCTTGAGATACTAAGAGATCGGGGAGAATTGCAGGGTAGTTTAATATTTATCACATCTTGCATGCGCATTTGTTTTGTTTTTTTTGTAGGGGGGGGGGGGATTTTCTTACGAGATTTGTGGATGGTGGCATTTTACATGTGTCGCCATGTTTGATGTGTTCCCATCTTTATAGGAAACATCGGCAGAACGATGGCGACACTTTGTTACATCGTTAGTCACTGCCTATTCATCTTAAAATCCAGAATGTTTCAATATGCGAGATTTGGGATTATGTGGAGGGGAATATAACTTCGGCGGTACACTGCCGGAAGCCATTTTCCTCATTGTCACATGAACAACAGCGGTACAGAATTTTAAAGTTCACAACCGAACTGTGGCGTGTATACCGCGGTATGCTGTCTAACGCACCGTGTGTACTGAATGGATTCACAGTATGGATTTAAAGTACCATGAACCGAACTGTAGCATGTATACCGCAATATATTGTTGCAGCCCTAATTGAAATAATGACTTACAATATTGAAATAATGACTTACAATATTGAAATAATGACTTGTTATATTCAAGTAATGACGTACAATATTCAAATAATGACTTACAATATTCAAATAATGACTTGTAATATTCAAATAATGACATATAATATTCACTTATAATATTCAAATAATAACATGCAATATTTAGACATTGACTTCAAATATCCAAATAGCAAAAACATCAAACTATCAAATGATCAGTGTATGATCAGTTGACATGTACTCTCAGCCAGTAGCCAATAATGTTTGGCATCATATTTAATTCATCTAATCAATATTTAATTGAAATGTTTGTTATTTCAGGAAGGTCATAAATGGTTAAATTCTGTACATAGGTTTAATGAAAAACAGAAACCTATTATAATGCCGTGGGAAACAGTAAGTTCATGTTAATTTCTTTCTATAATATTAAATTGAGAGTAAACATCTTACACAGTTTTATTTGTCTGTCATTCAAATTAATGTATTCTTATAACTATCAACAATTAATAAAAGCATATAACAATTAATGTTATGATTGACCAATTCCCAATGTTATGAATTTTTAGCATGTGCAAAAAGAGTTACCAATATGAATTTTCAGCATGTGCATAAAGAGTTACCAATCTTATGAATATTTTCTTTCTGGACAAATTTGAATGCCAATATTGAAACCTGAATCAACATTGCAACGAGAGTGAAGAAGGATCCCACAAGCTGGGTGTATGAGTAGAAATAAAGTATATATATAAGTGTATTGTATTATATGTATAGGTAGAAGATATATTACGTGAGAAAATCAATGAAAATTGGAAGAATATTTCTGAAGCTCTAGTATATCATGATTATCTAGATGAAGGTTATATTACACCTGCTAATTTAAAGAGCGTTATAGATAAATATGTTCTACCTGTCTCACAAGATCATTTTCAACAGTAAGTTAATAACTTTTTTGATTGGTTACAAAATCATTTTACATTTTTAGCTAGCAGATGTATAAGTCATCTGATCTTTTTGAAGTTTATGCAGGTTGTCTAATGTACCAAGAAATAATTTATTTTCAAGGAGTTATGACCCTTGGTTGTGAAACTTTAGCTTCATTTAATCTCATGCTTAATATATCTCTTGTGGTTCTGGGTTGATTGATAATATTTTCTTTATTAATAGTTTATTGAATGAATGTGAGAAGAGATTAGCTGATGGTAGAGTTAGTTATATAGAATTTATAGAACGATTAAATGTAACTGTGTCACCAGGTGATCTAGATGGTTTGAGTTCTCAAATCTACGCAGGTAATCAACTATCAGAACATCAACGATTAACAGATCATATCAACAGGTATTTATAATATTATTACATCTATTGCATGGCCCGAGCCAACAACAATATTTGGATTTTTGCAAGTCTGGTTTACTCTTGGTAAGAGTATTATATTGCCTGCAGCACTGACAAAGTGTTGCTGAGAAGAAAAACTGAAGTTTATCCATGTAGAACGTGAAGGAGAATGCTTGATAGTCGAATTTGTAGAGAAGTTGCAAATGCTGCTATTGAGGCAAAATTCTCCTCCCTAGCATTGTACATGTTAACATAGAAAAAGAAAACTTTGTACGTTGATCTCAATATGACCAGTGTATTTTGTAGCCAATACATTAAACTCCATTATATTCTATGGACACATAGTCACATATCCTTATCAGTATATACGTAACTCCACTCATAGATTCAGTGAAGCACAGAATATTCCTGTGGAAAGAAACATATGAAAATCAGTGGAGTTTTAAAACATAACTATAAAAAAAAAAAAAAAATTGAATGGTATTGTTGTTAAGGATTAATTATAAGTCATTATGTTTTATTATTGTAGACAGTTACAGATTAATCAGAGGATTGAAGAAAGAACTATATTTTATTCTGCTGAAGAAGTTATAGTTAGATTATCAGATAGGATTAATCAACATAATATACTACTACACGATGCCTTTAATACATATGATAAAACAGGCAAGGGAAAAATATCAAAGAGAAACTTTAGAAAGGTAATACTTTATTTTATTTTCTATATCCTGTTTTACTGTCTTTAAAAGAACAACAACACTTGACCCTGTGACAAGCAGTAGGATCGCCTGCCTAACCATGGACGTTTCTTTGGGTCCTCCGGTTTCCTCCCACTTCTAAAGATAACTATGTGATTGCAGATTATTGAACTAAAATTGTACCATTTTAGTTCCAAAATGACCTGGTTTGTGTTGAGTGGACGTTAAACCTCATTTCTCTCTCACATGGGGATTGCTATTCATGGAGCTTGTCTTAAATTCCACATAACAGACAATAGTATTGCTCTGGAAATGTAAATTATGACAGAGGTTACAATAATTGAATGTGACTAGATTAAGGGTTCAATTTATCTGTGGATATATGTTTTTCAGCTGTTACATAATATGGGTTTTATAATGAAAGATGATCAGTTTGAAGAACTGGTAACAATGTTAGATTTTAATAAAGGTTTTATGACCTATGAAAATTTTATCAGTAATTTTGAGAATAGAAACAGTCAATATGAAGATATTGTTAGAACTGGTAATCATCATGTTAATCCAATTAGAGGTGATGAATTTGGATCAAACGCACATGATGTTGAATCTAAATTAAGAACTAAGCTTCGAGACAATTTTACAGTAAGTAATAGTATACTATTGAATTTTAATTTAATATTAAGGCACATTATTCACATATATCTCAAAAGTAAATAAAAATGTACTATTATTATGTATAGACTTATTAAAATGTTATTAAAAACATCTTGTTTATGAATGGGTTGGCTTAAACAAAAAAAGAAAGCCGAATTATTATTGCTTTATCTGTGAATCACAGTGTGAAATCAATAGAAACAAATGTATACTAAAAATGACCATAACTTAAATTACAGTAAAAGTACCCTTGCTTGCATATGGTCTTAAACTCTACATTGAACATTTATTCTGGCATTTTGGGTCTTTAAAAGTAAATAATGGAATATTCTCAAAATAAATTCATTGAAAGTAACTGGTTAAATTAATATCATATACTTGATAGTTATTATAATCTTACAAATCCTGACAAAGTAGACATTAACTTTAGTCTAATTGTTATATTATCTTACAGGATTTAAGATCGGCTTTCTATAAATTTGATGATGATCATAATGGTATTCTAACTATGAAGAATTTCCGTAGAATGCTGGATTCTTTCATGATTGTTATCTCAGATGAAGAATTTGAGAATTTGTGCCAGAGACTTGGAATAAACAAACAGTCTAAAATCAGCTATCAGGAATTTTTGGATCGTTTTGAAATAAGAGATACACAAGATGGTCATAAATGGTTGACTTCAGTACATAGGTTAGCCTACTGTTTGTTATTCAGATAGAAGATAGAATGTGACATAGAGGCCAAGGGCTCAAAAGGTGGCAGTGGGAGATTAGTTTTATTTGGCTATTATTTGCCAATCATATAATTTGAAATTTGTGATGTTTAAATTCAGTATATGAAAAGTTATTTTGGAATAAGATGACTAATGTAAATAAGGTAAACAGGGCATGATCATAATTTCTCCACCAGCAAGTATTGCCAAATTACCGGTACTAGAAAAATATTCCCATCAAGTCTACATGTTTATGCTAAATATTAATTTCAATAATTTTCTTGATATAAACAAAGGTATTATATAAATTTATGGCTTTAAATCAAATTACTTAAAACAGAATCCAGAGATAGGAGTGTTGCCTCATCGGGACGTTTAAGTTGTTTAATTTCAGTTCAGTAACCAGACATAATATAAACAATTCAGTATTAGTAAACTATTAAATGATTAGTTTTTATGTCCTATAAGGTATAATACAATGTACAGTGGACTCTGTCACATTTGGCTTCTGAATTCTACAGCATTCTGTGAAATCAGTCATCATTTTCCTTATTACTTCAACCAAAAAAGTTTTGAGTAATCCGTATTCTGAATATTACAAATTATAACATCAATCAACGGTCTTGTTACAATCCGTCGAGTGTTCACTTACAAAAGATTGACCTAAGCAATCACCAATCAATTATCGGTGAGATTAATACTCGTGTCGGTCTTCGTTGATTAGCTTGATGTCGGATGTGACAGAGTCTACTAAATAACATGTATGTGCAATATCTATATTTGTACAGATATAATACAGCTATTCCACCCAGATCATTAACAGCTGAAGAAGCACATGAAGAACTTAAATGTAAAGCCCATAGACAGTGGGCTGATTTAGCTAAGGTATTTAATATTTTATACACTCATATTTAATATTAATGTGCTGTCCCCTTCGTCTGTCCTGTGTTAACTCCCAATTTACGTTTAAACTCGTGAATGCAATACAGGACAGAGTTCTTGATATAACATTTCTTAAAACTCAGGTATGGTTGTTCCTTAGTGTATAAGAAAAAATTCAGCCATCGTATTAGATGGTGATCTGAATAATGCTCTCCTTAAAGGAAAAATTATTTTGCTGAGTCATATTATAATAAATACACTATTAAAAAGACTTCTGTCTTGAATTAAAAAAATATAAAATTTTAAAGATTAAAACGGCTTATTCTATATGATAATTAATGTCACTACATTGAGCGGCCATGTTGTTGTCAATCAATATTTCTCAACCAATCAAAACTAAGATTACTAGTTACGTCCGCGAATTGTTGACGTCAGAGTGCACTAGCCTTACAGATGATAAGCCTGAATTATGTGCAGCTTTTGGTCATTTAAATAAAACCTATAAATCATAGTGTTGAAAAACAGATCGAGATTTGTGATCCGAATACTTTTGTTGGCTATCCGAATACTATTCGTATAATTCAGAGACGTGAAATTCTTGAACAAAATTACATCAAAAGTTCATATACCAGTACTCATAATCACTAAATAATACGCATAATGTTGACATTTATGCTCAGAGCTGCGTACGTGATCAATTGCATTGGGGAAAATTTCAAAGTAATCAGACGTAAAAATGGCTAAATATAGAGCATACGGAATGTCAGAATATATTGTAACGAATAGTAAACGGATAGTAAAATGATTCGGATAACCCTTATTTTGTATCTGTTAACGAATATCCGAATAGTAGTTTCAACACTAATAAATACCTATTTTAAAATTCCAAACAAACGACCAATGGAAAGACACAGAACAATTCTTTGGTTGCAGAACATTGGTACCGGTCATAACATCGACAAATTTAAGTTCAGCGACAAGGTTATGTTTTCCGACCATTTCAAGGACAACGGTTATGAACAGGACTTGTGTGGTGAATTTTGGAAACTGCAAGTTAAAAAATAAAAAAACAGATGCCATTCCAACCATTTTCCACTTTAATCACAAAGAGAATAAAAAGTTTGAATCGTTAATGGGAAGTCAGAAAATCATCTTAAAGTAGCTAAGTCTGTAACTCAATATCATCCAAAATCTTCGACATCGAAAACACAAATTATTTGTCAATTTAAATCAACATTGGTGTTGTTATCGTATCTTGAAAAGATGGGCTTCTGATATCCAATATTTAAGACAAAATAAACATTTTACCATTGGTACACGAATCGTATACCATAATGCATTTCAGTACCATTTGTAATAGGGGACTCAAAGAACAAGGCTAGACATATTCCTCAAGTCATGTCAATCGGTGAAGCCATATTCTTATCTGGAGAGCATGCGCAATAAATACTATCAGTGTAGACTGGAAAAACCAGACGCTAGAGATAGCCATTTGATTGAGACTTCTGGCGTATTTTGCCGAACATAACTGATTTGAAATTAGAGTAAAAATGGAAACAATTGGATGTAAATCAGTTTATATACATTCATATTACATTATTATATGCGTTGCGACCAAATATTAGCGATTTACCTCCTTTAAGTAGCAAATTATTCTAAAGATCATTTTCGACTTTCCAAAGTAAAAGTTTGGTGCTAAGCCCCATTAAAGATAAATTTTAAATGTTCCTATTATTAATTAGATCAGGTTTTGCTTTAGTTTTTATATTTTACGTTGACATTTTATTGCTTTAAATCTTCCTAGTGCAAAAATGGTAAATTTCACCTTTTGACCTCCATGGTAACTAAGACTAAAGGTGAATTTAACAAGTTTACATTTTTATTGAAAGTGTGATTACTTTCGATCATTTTCAGCTTCTTTTCATAATACAACTTAGTACAAGCAATCACGGATTGTAAAGCGTTGGGGGGGGGGGGGGCACTGACAGTTCAATGTAGGTACACATAATTTTGATGATCTGTCCTCTTTTTTTTTTTTTTCAGGCCTTCCTAGGATTTGATAAAAAGAAAAAAGGAGTTTTAAAAAAGAATGAATTAAGAAATGCTTTAAATAGGTTCATGATATCTATAACAAAAGAAGAGTTTAACAGATTATGGGAAATGTAAGGACTATATTATAAGAGCACCATCATAATTTAACATTTGTGAAAAATCAGGGGAAAATACTTCATTGTTAGCAAACAATTTTAATTACCATATTTTTCAGTTGGATGGCTGAATGGTTAGCGTGCGCATGCTGTATCATAAAGTCTGTCATTGAGTCGACTGGCGTGGTTTCGAATCCCCAGTTGTACGTGACAAGGAGTAGGGTCGCCTGTCCAACCTCGTGGTTTTCTCCGGGTCCTCTGGTTTCCTCCCACTGCTAAAGACCCCTATGCGCAAGCGAATTATTGAAATAAAATTAAACCATATGTTAGTCCCGAAATGACCTAGTTTGTGTCGAGTGGACTTTAAACACCATTTCTCTCTCTCTCTCTCTCTCTCTCTCTCTCTCTGTGTATTAGGCGCACTTTTTTTAAAAAATATATTATTTTCTAGAAGGGGTGCGTCTAATACATAACGTTAAGCAAATCCAGGCTTTTCCCGTGTCGACACCGCAGTCGGAAGTTCAAGAAATAATTGCCCTAGAATCAACACATGTCGACCAGGTGACTCTACCTTAAAAGATTATGATATATTATCACTCAAATTGAATAATGTTTTAGATATGTTTTAATTTTGCCAATAACCTTTTTAGATACGGTTAAAAAATGTCAATAATAATCGCCCATATTTCCGTTATTTCGTGCATAAAAAAGATGTCAACATTTTCTGCTATTCCGTGTACGGTATACTGTTTGTAATAAACCGGCAATGCAAACACCATCGGCCGATAGCTGTTCAACTTTAATGGTGTTTAAAAAAATAACATACGTATCGTTAATATTTCTTGCTATTTCTACAACATATATTTCTACTATTCCGTATACTCTTGGCCATTACCGGCAGTTCTAACACATCCCCGTTCAAGATCGATGGTGTTATCAGTCATGTTGATGAATAGGGCGGGGCATGCATTTATACAAACATTTTCATTGGCTCAATATAAGATAAGTCATCAGTATTAGGGTGGGATTACAGTTTAACTGACATATTATATTGATGCTCTCCAGTCTAACCTGTCGTCGAAACAGCAAATCTACTCGACGTATATCATTGACATAGTCAACCAATTCTTTCTCAATTTGTGGATAATGTGCGTCACTCCATCTATTGGCTTCTTCATTTGGTTTATGTGACTAAGTTCCCAACTCATAGCCACCTTACGTTCGACTCACCCAAATTAAATTCACAACCCCTGACACTTACCGTACTCTTTAGCGGTTCGTCTTGTAGCAATTCTCAATAAATAATTTTTAAAAATTTGATGGAAGGTTCGTTGGTATTTTCTATACATAGCTGTAAATTTTACATTAGCCGTTTCAAGTTACCGCTAGTTTTCATGCAACATAGATTCGCCGATTGATCCATTGTTATAATTTACCGGTATCCTTAATTATCTACCGGCGATTTGTCACCGTATGCTTTATGAAGTTGTTTGTAGTTCACCAAATCATTGTTTCTTTGCTGGTATTATAAATGCTATTGTATTATGTTACTGATAGATGTAAATGGCTACAATCTAGGTATAGTCAAGCTGCAATGGTATGGCACGTGTTCCACAAGGTGCTGGAGAAGGGTGCGCCTAAACCATCCACTTTTATTTTTTCCTGAAACACCTCTGCCAAACTCGCCCTGTGCCTTATCTATGCATGCGCCTAATACACCGAAAAATATGGTAGGATATTTTTGCATTTTAACTGTATTTTGCTAACTCAATGTTCTTTTCTCTGTAGGTATGATGAAGATGGTAAAGGCTTTGTGTCACATCAAGATTTTTTAGACAAATTAGGAGCATCAGAGTTTACTCCTTTAGATGATGGTATCAGTCAGGAAATTACAGAAGCAAGTCGTCAAAATCTTGTTAATCATAATCTAGATCAACATATGAAACATGAAGATGCTACACTTAAACAAGCTGAACTTGGTCTACATATGACAGCTGAATATGTAGAACAGCAACTTCGGTAAATGATCATTTATTAACTAAACTCAGTTTGCCAACGAATGTTTCTCAGAAATGACCCTTCATCTCTCCCCTTCAGTCGATGTTATTATAACCAAACTCTGTTAAAATTGTTTACAGGTTTTTGAAGCAGGATCATATTCCTGTAGTGATGTTATTGATCTAGTACTCCTGTTTGCCTTGGTACCATATTATTTTTTTAAAAGAGACCTAATAACAATAAATACAGTACCTCTGTTGACCTAATAATAATGATTAAGCTCATGAATGAAAGCAACATGATAAATCAATTCTAAATAAAAACACAGAAACAATTAGATGATTTTTATACGCCCACATTTTCATGTGGATGTATATTGTCGTCGACCCTGTCCGTCCATCCTCAATTTGTTTGTGGACACTATACAGGTCACTATTTTTATCAGATTTGGACGAATCTTGATATATAGGTTTATCTCCCAAAGATCTCGGTACCTTTCGATATTGGCATGCATTGGATCGTAACTTTATGGATTATGGCCACTGATTGTACAAAAAATCACGATTGTAGCTTGTGGACACTCGAGAGTTTTTTTTTTTTTTTAGCTTGTTCTCTATCCATCTCTTGCAAAAAGGGAGCATATCTTGCCTGGCAACCGTTGGTTGCACAAGCAACCATGCCAAACCAGATACCTAGCCAAAATGCAACACCAGCTATGAAAGATTTATCACTTTGACATATTATTATCTTGTAAATTGCTATGTGTGATATAAAACGGCAAGTATATATTTAATTATGTTTTTTTTAGTGACAAGATTAGAGATAAATATAAAGATTTTTATGCAGCTTTTAGAAATTATGACACCAAGAAGAGAGGATATCTTTCAGTTAGTGAAATTCAGAAGGTTCTTGTTGATTTAAACTTTTTTATAAGTGATGATGAATTTTTTCGACTCCTTGAAAGGTTTGTGTAACTTGTATATAAAACCTGTCACAGAGGGTGAAACTGCAGTATGAATTTTGCCTTCTTTCATTTATGTTTAAAGCATATTTCCTCAACAATCAAAATCCTAAATACTTAAACAAATGATTAGAAAACTACTATGAAAAATATAATTGTTCCCTAAAACAATATTAATATATCTTTCAAGATACTTCAAGAAAAGCACATTTTATATATATATACATATTAAGAGTGTGTCCGCGAGAGCACCATGCAGGGGGTGATAACCCTTGGGTCAGGGATTTGGACCAAATTTTTTCTGTGAGATGGGTTAGTACCCAGATACATCCCCCCAAAATATTAGATGGATTCAGTTGATACCGACCTGGAAAATTGGAAAAGTATTTTTTAATCGAAAAATAAGCCAAAAATAGGCAATTTTGGATCCAAATTTGAATGACCTGCTATTCGGACAATAATTGATTTGGATAGACAAAATTTTGGGCATTAGTGGGACCACTCAGGTTCCTCCTTCACACTGTGTTTGAAGTTTCTACTGCTAATGATACCTTTGTACTGGCCGGATACCCAACTCTCTCTGAAAATTGAATTTAATGAAAACCAATGTTTAAGAGGCTATAGCTCGTTCTTTGCAGGGACTAGGACCAAAGTTGAATGTTACCCACAATTAACAACCTTCCTACTAACAAAATAGAAAATAAAAATGACCGGAACAGTCATAATAAAAACAGGAGAAATATATTAAAAACACCAAAAATTAGGATAAATTTAATGTCCCGTCTATCAATACTGTATCTATGGACATCATCACAAAGGGTGATTTTGACTTAAAAGAGAGAAATGGGGTTTAAGGTCCACTCAACACAAACTAGGTCATTTTGGGACTAACATATGGTACAATTTTACTTCAATAATACACTTGTGGGAAAAGAGAATATCCATGAGGTTGGACAAACAACACCACACCATGTCACCGGCATGCTGTCACACCACGTCACTCAATGGCAGACCTTAGGATCTAAAGTCTATGTGTTAGACCAGGGACAAGTTTCATGAATGTCCAATGCAATTTAAACAGAACAAATCGTCTTCTATAAATATGATATAATGAAAGGTGAAATATGATACACGATTCAGTGTAAGCATATTTTAACACTTGGGTAAAAGAAGTGTCTCTGAGGGATGTACATGTTCGCTCCTGTAACAGATTTTAAGGACGAGGGGATTGTAGATGATCCAGTGACAGCAAGACGACTATACAACACCTTTTCTACCAATGTTCCTTGTGCCAAATAGGTTATTTTGGTAAAACATATTTTAGGAATCAGACCAGCTTATTCCCATCTGTATTTAGGAGCCGATCATTGTATGGAAACATTTGGACGTTTTCATGGAGAGGCATTACAGATCGGGAGGCTATGATAATTCCATATTGAAATCCCTGAAGGAGAAGAGGTCAAAAACAGTACTACAAAATAAAACAGTACTCTGTGGTCCAAAAACCTTGAAGGAAGGTCAGAGAGCATTTACACTCGAACGTAGGAATCTAAATAAGTGAGCACTTCTGCTCGAACGTAGGTATATGTAGGAGTTTGGCACATGCGGTCAACAACATTATCCTGGAGTGCCATAAATCCTGTTGTGATCTATACCATGATTCAGAGATTTCAATACCAGACATTAAATGTCCCTACATGAACACTTCTGAATGTTTCTTCTTATGGTTCTTTTTTACATGAGAAGGTGTACAAATTAAAAGATATCAAGTTTATGATAGTCATGTCAGTCAAATTTATACGATGATCTGCTCATGAATACAGATCTTATTAACAGTGGTCTGATCCCTGCAAAATTACACACCACTTATGACTCTTCCCTATGGCTATCAAGCAAGCGTGAAAGTCAGATTTTGTCACAAAAATATTATGATTTTAAACAAAATGATGTATTTGACACGATTCACGTTGAAATTACGAAATATTACAAGTAATGGTGATGATCAGTAGTCATTTGAAGATAATCGTTAGTCATTGCTGAAAAGGTGCTGCTTTGGTTAAATTGTGCTAATATAAAAGCTTGTTATGCCAGTCCTTGCATTTATGCACTTCCGTGCTACTAACTACTGAATACAGATGAGAATAATCGTTGCCTGATCCTGCAAAATTATACACCAATTAAGCCCCTTTCCTACGATGACCGCAAACGTCCGATTTTGTCACAAAAACTTCATGATTTTTAACCAAGATAGTATATTTGGCACAAGGAACGTTCAAGTAACAAAAAATAGTACTAATGTTCATAATCAACGGTCATTTGAACTCTTGAAAATAGTAGTCGATTATCAGTGAAAAGACGAATTTCGTGGAAAATACCGTTTTTACACATTTTCAGAATATTACAGCACTCTAGTGGGTTGCGTTCCGGTCAGTTTTTTTCTTTTGACATTTACTTTGAGAAATGCCCTTCACAACCACACCAAGCAATTCTATGTCAGACCTGCAAAGAAGCAGCTACATGCGTTTTAGGATAGCATAGTTTTAAACATATGTAAAATGACCACTTTATGATCACTCACAGAAAATTCCACATGATTCATTCATTCCCAAACGACTGCAGGATTTTAAGACGACTACTAGGCCTATCATACCTGACCAATATCAAAAATTTAGAGACACAACATTTCGGGTAGGAGCGTTTTGAAATTAGGGTAACAAATTGGTCGAAATATGTCAACTTTTACCCCAAAACAACAATTTCCAGTTATACCGGAAGTTGTCCGTTCAAAAATTTTTCACTTCATCATGTGACTTCTGTCGCCTAGGGGTCCCCATAGACCAAGTATGGTTGAAATTTGCTGACCCCCCGGGTTATCGTTTTTTTCAATTTCTGCATGGTGCTCTCGTGGACACGCTCTTAATACGGTACCATTACAAATAACAGTAACATGTTACTGTAAGACAGCAAGTGCATTAGTGCAACAGTATTTGGTTGGTTGCCATGCAACATGCTTTAACATTTACATGGGACCAAATACAGTAGTAGATTTATTTCTGTATGTTTCTAATAACTAATTTTAGACTCTCTCTAGGCAGTTTGAGCCAACAATTTCATTAGAAATATCATATTTTCAGATAAAATTAAGTTTTGCAGGTCAAATTAATGACCTAATTATCCTAGAAATGAAAAAATAAATATACAATGCAACTTTCCACTCATTAGTTGAAATATTTCGATGGAAATTTCTTTTTAAACTTTTAAAGCTGATAGTGTGTGATAAAACCGACATTCTCATTTGATAATGTAAGTAGACAGTGACACATAGATGACATAAACAGGGCTTGACAGTAGTAAGCCTACTCATTATTATTTGCGATTTTATTATTTCGTGCACAACCTTTTTAGCGAAGTTTATCTTCATTCACATTAATATGTTTTCAGTTAAAGATTATTATGCTTAATGAATCAAACTTGGAAAAATGGACTTTTGTTTTGCAATCGTCTGTAAAAATGCTAATTATACCTATCATAAACATAATTTTACAAGAAGTAGATAGGGGTACATGATTTAAATGTCTGAATTCGTTTGTGAATAAATTAGTGCTTGGTTTGTAAAAGGTTGGCCACCTCTGCTTTAAATCAATAAAGATCCATCTTTTTGGACTATATATTATTATTATGATATATATAGTTAAATTATAATCTTAACTGCTTTTATCAGAAACTCCAAGTAATAATTATCTGTATGTATTTAGGATGGGTCTTCAAACCAATCAAAGTCGTCTGAATTATGATGATTTTTTACGAGCGTTTGAAGAAGGAAGAAAATCAAGTTATGGAAGAAGAAAGAAAGAATTTACTTTGGCAACAGAAAATTATTCTCATCTGCTACCACAACAGGCAGAGGATAAACTACGGCAAAACATTGCTAACCAAAAATATACATTAGAAAAGGTGGGATTTTTATATGCCCACATTTTCATGTGGACGTATATTGTCGTCCCCCCTGTCTGTACGTCTCAGAAGCGTTTTATAGCTGGAGGCGCCAGCCTCCTCACGAAACAAATCAAAGAAGTTGAAAAAATAAAACGGGGGAAAAATGCTAAAACCGATGAGAAAAATGAAAATGTACCCTAGTTAGGGAGGGCCCTAAAGGCAGACAAAAGGGCCCCATGTCTGACAAAAGGGCCCCTCTGGCCAAGGGAAAGGGCCCCCGAGTCCAAGTCAATCGTTTTCTATACACTGTTACTGGAGGATATGTCAGAATGCACCAAAATGTTTTCTATTTTGCAAAATTTCTCAACCTCTGGTGGCCAGGGGCAGAGCCCCCCCCCCCCCCAGCGAAAGAGGGCCCTCAAAATATTATAGCCTCTGCCATGATAAACCTTAAAACGCCCCTGGTCTGTCCACAATTTGTTTGTGGACACTCTACAGGTCACAATTTTTATTTGATTTTAACGAAACTTGAAATATAGTGTCATATTGTGGTATATTCTATATCATTGTGGTCTGAAACCTTATGTTTAAGCAGACACAAGTTGTCTCCCTTATGTTGTAGTTCTTCTGCCTTTTAAAGTAATAAAGATAGAGATTGGAATTCTAACATGGAGAATGGTTGATTTTTATTTTCACCCACATATAAATGTGTAACACCCCTGGATCCAAGGATCCGAATACAACATGGTGGAGATGCAAAACATCCTAAACTTATTGTGCTTCATATTTTGTATGTTTTTCACCAAACTATGGATTTAATCAGATTTTTGTGACAGTTTAAGAGTACCATGTGCTTTTCATATCTGTGCCATGTGCTTTCCATGTGCTTTCTTAGAATGGACTAAGCAATACTGCTTGACTTTACTGTATATCTTGAACTCTACTGATATTAGTCAACTGATGGAACTTTAATCAATCTAGTATCATTCTAATTTTGAGAATTTTCATTGTGCAGATGAGATCAGATTGAGATAGCCCTACATTGCCTACAATTATCCAAAGTCTGAAATTATTTTGGAGAGCCTAGTCTTGAAGACAGAATAATTTAAACCATGTTTATGTTCAACTTACATCATCATTACCTAATTTTCAATTCATACTATGATTTCGATCCAGTTTCCAGTTTTATGTGACTGTGAATGTAGTAATATTATTTAGTATTCTTGAGCAGGCAGTGTGGTGTAGATCATAATCCCAGAGAAGACCAATTATTGTAGATGTAGTACAGGCCTACCGACTTTTAATTCTAGCCTTAGACAGTCCAGTGACAATTATAACATAACATGCCAGTTTTTAGCTTCATACTGAATAGTCTTTAATAGTAATAGTAACATTTTGAAATCTACAGTCTACAGTGATTTGATGCATATGCAGTTGCAGTGACATTTGTGCGATATTTTCCTATATAAATCATTTGTTCAATTATCGACATTCATTGAATATTATTGACTTGTGTTTTTTTACCTGCTTGGTTATCGTTGTTAGGATATTGTATGATTGTATTGTATGATTGTGTTGGGTGAATGTGTTATTGTGTACAGTACTTGAATTTCCATTTTGTTAATTTGATATATTGTTTAGTAATTAGTTTTCTAACATTTTGTAAGCTTGATACATGTATATATATTGTTTCATAATTAATTTTGTGGCATTTCATAAGTTCATTTTGTACAACTTTGAAATGGCTCAAGGTAAGCCCTTTAATGCTGATAAATTTGATGGGTCTATCCTAAGTAGGGATCTTGCTACAGCACATTATTTGACTTTCGTGGATTATTTAGAACATCATAATCATGATCAGAACCCTGTCAATGTTGCAGGAATTAATGTGATGGTTGGTCTCTTCAGGCAAACATTAAAAAGCAAAGCACGTCTATGGATAGAAGGTAAAGTGTTCCGAAGCTTGGCAGATCTCCGCACTCAGTTTATTGAGAGATTTTCTGATAATCGGACGCCCTTTGGTTTGCATAAGGATTACGCTTCATTTTGTTATGACGAAACTAAACCGCCCTCTGAAAATTTAGAGGAACTTCAGAGATTAGGAAGACAGTTGGACATAGCTGATGCACAACTGCGATACAAGTTTGTTTCCATTTTGCCATCATTATGTCAACAAGCTGTGGCAATGTCAATTAATGACAGGACTTCTATTTCTGACATAGCTCTCAAAGCTCAGTATTACTTTGACATTCACAAGAGTGACAGTAAAACTAAGGAAGTAACCTTTTTCACGGCAGAAAATGACAAGGATACTGAGATAGCACACTTAAAACAAGATTTAGCTGATCTTAAGCTAGAGCTGGAACGCCCATCACGACAATTTGCTTCAGGTTTTTCTTCTCCTCGGAGACGGTCATCTTCTCATCATTCTTCTTCCAATGATAATCGACGCATCGATCACTCAATCAGTCCTAAGGCACGCCATACCAATGAATTTCGACCTCATAGCCCTAGACAAAATCGAAATTCTCATTTCTCAAGACATAACAACAGATCATATTATAACAGTCGATTTTCTTCAAGTCGTCAAGATTTTTCTCCAAATCACCGAGAATTTTCTCCAAGACGTCAAGATTTTTTTCAAAGTCATAGGAATCGTCAAATTGTCTGTGACTACTGTGGAAAGCCTAACCATACTTGGCGCTCTTGTTTCGTCCGCCAAAGGCACATGGCTGACAAACATAATCAGGATTTTTAATACAGGGAATTTGTTCCATTGCTCCGAATAAATTCCCGATGTCATCATCACAGACCAAACCTTTAAACATACAATTGTCAAAACGTAATTATTGTAAAGGTAATTTCCCTGATGGACATTCTGCTTTACTTTTGTTTGATAGTGGTGCTACTCGATCACTAATCTCATCATTTACTATTGAGTCATCTTCATATCTCAGTAGTTTACCACTTCATAAATTAGAACAATCCCTAAAATTTAGAATGGCTAATGGTCAACTAATAGTTTGTTCTTATTCGCTACAACTTGAGATAGTTATTCAAGGTCATACTTTAGTTTTTGAAGTGTACATTGCTTCCAATCTTGTTGGAATTGATTTGATCGTTGGTCAAGAGACATTGGCAAAGTTGGATGCCAACCTTAGTTTTAATAACAATGTTTTGCAGTGTCGATCTACCAACATTTCATTCTCAACATCTAATTCAGTCTATGTCAAACCCAATCAGCAACGTTATGTTACTGTTCATGGTAAAATTCCAGGTATTTTTCGCAATCGCGAGGTTTTAATGACATGTAATAGTAAGATTAAAAGTGCTTGTCCTTCAACATTTCTTATCAAGCTAAAAAGAAATAGTGCTGTGATTCCAATATGTAATACAACTTCCAAGACATTACATATTCCATCATCTAGACCTATATCCCATGTTTCACTACATGACATTTTCGTTTGTGACTCTATTAATATATCTACAGAATATGAGTCTAATTACACCAGTCATTCATCAGACTCTGTATTTCGCTCTACAATTGACCTTACCAAAAGTCTTCTTACAGCCAACCAGAAAGACAATTTCTACCAGCTTTTGACTAAACATAAAGAAGCATTCAGCTTGAATGGCGAAATCGGAAAATGTCCCAATATCCAAGTTGATATTGACGTCACTGATGACAAACCTTTTTATATTAGGCCTTACCCTAAAACCGAAAAAGAAAAACGTATAGTTGATCAAGAGTTACAGAAATTAGTGAAGTTAGGAATACTTGCAGTTGGTAGTCAAGCCTACACATCACCTGTCTTGATTCTTCCAAAGAAGGGAACTAATGAAAAGCGAGTCGTTGTAGATTTCAGATATTTAAATTCGCGGATTAAGCGCTTAAATCATCCGTTTCCACTGTTGACAGACACTCTGAAGAGAATTGGTAACGCTTCACCTGCTGTTCTTAGTTGTTTAGATCTTAAGTCGGCCTTCTTTTCCCTTCCTTTATCGCTTAAAGCTCAACAGTACACAGGCATATCTTCATACTCTGGTGGAAAACATTACTATTTTAAGAGACTAACACAAGGATTATGTATATCTCCAGCGGTTTTTCAATCAACAGTTGATAATGTTTTAGCAACTATTCCAAGTAGTTACGATTTCTGTATCGCACACCATGATGATATAATTGTTTTTAGTCATGATACTGATTCTCATACACGACATTTAAATCTTCTTTTTAAGGCCCTTATTCAACATGGTTTAAAAATTTGTCCTCGTAAATGTGCATTTTTTCGTCAGGAAGTTACATATATGGGTCATAAAATACAACTTGGTTCAGAAGGCCTAGTGACTATTCAGCCTTTGTCAGATAGGTGTAAAGCCATTCAGAATCTTCCCAGGCCTAGGTCAACCAGAGATGTACGACGTTTTGTGGGCGCTGTCAATTATTTGTCAAACTTCTTGCCCAGTTTGCAATCCATATTGCAACCTCTACATAAGATATCCAATAAACGTTCGGTTTTCAAATGGTCAGAAGCTCAAGAAACAGCCTTCACTAAAGTAAAATCTTTGTTAGTAAAGCCACCCGTTCTATATATGCCTTCTGGCACCGGACGCTTAACCCTTTACAGCGATACATCTCGCTTTGCAACAGGATCTTACCTTACTCAAGTCATTCAAGGTCAAGAACGACTGTTAGGATATTACTCAAAACGCTTACCAAAAGCTTGTGAAAGATATTCCGTTACTGAATTAGAGTTATTCGGATTACTCATAAATATTTCCAATTTCCAGTATTTATTACGTGGAGTAGAATTTGATGCATACGTAGATCATGCAGCCATCATTCATCTATTTGATTCAAAACGTGCACCTTGTACAAATCGACTTCAGAAACTTTTAGTAAAACTCTCCCATTTTTCCTTCAAGATCGGTTACAAAAAGGGAAAGGAGCTAGTTCTCGCAGATTTTTTGTCTCGTAATCCCCTTGAGGATGATTCAGAGATAGATTCAGTAGTTCCTACAGCATTTACTTTAACAGAAAGACCTATAACTCGTCAGTGGGCAAAACAACAGAACATACCCATTCCAGATCTTAATTCCTCAAAACAAAAGTTATCTTCTTCATCTATGCTTACCAATCCTCCAGTTTCAGCAAATCAACAATCTCTTCATAATTTTCCCAGTGATTTTGAAGATAGATCCAATGATAGACAAGCCGTCTCTACATCAAAGTCTGGCAACAAGTCTCATACTATTCAACAATCAACTCAGCAAGAGTCTACTCCCTTGTCTTCTGTTTATGCACCACCTTCTACTTTTCCCAATGAACCTCGACTTGTTGACCGAATCCTTGACTCAGACACACCCAATGTTGAAATACCTATTGAATTGTGCATGCCTCCTAGCCCAGTTGTTCATAATTCTGCACAGGTTGTTAAATCTCATTTTCCCAAACAGCGAGAGTTGGATAAATTACTTTCAATCATCAAGAGAAAAATGATACGAGATTACAATCTTCCTATTGATTGCAATCAACTGCGTATACAACAAGAGACATCACCATATTTTAAACCCATTTATGACTATTTATCTCACGGTATACTTCCTTCCAACCGTGCAGCGGCCAAATCGGTTAAGAATAAATCTGACGAATATATTCTCTATGATAATGTATTATTTCGTCTTATTATTCATAAGGATGAAACATTTAGTCTCCAGTTGGCAATTCCTGAATCGATGTGTTCTAATTTAATCAGTATTTACCATGATAATATTCTATCCAGTCATCAAGGTATTACCAGAACTTACCTCACCATGCGGAAACTTTTTTATTTTCCACAGATGTTTCACACCATAGCTAATTATATTAGCAGCTGCCATCCATGCCAACAGTTTAAACCGAAGTCAGACGATGTTCGTATTTTTCATCCACGAATACCTACCGAATTTCGAACTTTCGATAAACTTTGCTTAGATTTTAAATCCATGCCAGCTTCACCCAGTGGATTCAAACATTTAATGGTGATATGCGACGAAATAACTAGATTTATACTGTGTGTTCCATTGAAGTCTCTTGATGCGGAAACTATTTGTGAGGCTATCATCCAAAAGATCGTTTGCATTTTTGGCCCTCCTTCTGTATTAATTACAGATGCAGCATCCTCTTTGACAGGAAAATTGGTATCTATTCTTTGTTCTTCATTAGGAATAGATCACAAACTAATCAGTGTTGCAAACCATGGTAGCTTGTTGGTTGAGAGACATATTAAATCTGTATCTGACCTTCTCAAATTCAATCTAAATCAATTTGGTACGGATTGGGTCAGGTTTGTTTCTACCAGTTGTTATGCATATAATTCATTTGTTTCACCACAACTTGGAAATCATAGCCCATATCAGCTCGTTTTTGGAAAAGAACCCAAAAATCTTACTTCTCTCAACTGGAACTTTGACAAGAGTCTTTGTAAATCCTATTCGGATTATTTGTCACATTTGAAACAAAAGTTTGATTCTATGTCTTCTACTATTTTAGATTTGCAAAAACGCAAACAATTAAGTCAAAATGTTAGTATCTCACACAGTCTAAGTACAAATCCAGTTTATGGATTAGGACAGTTTGTTTATGTTCTGAAACCTTCCTCATCAGCTTTAACCTCTAAGTCAAAGAAAATCAAAGCTGAATGGTGCGGACCTTTGATTGTCCACCAGATTTTGGATCGCACACATTACATTTTAGCAACATTAGATGGTAGAGTTTTGCCTGATGTCTATTCCATTAATCGGCTTAAACCTTGTTTCATAAGAACTAATGAGCCAGTAAAGAGATTAACACATATTGACCAATTACGTAAACAATTAGGTAAATCTGTATCTAGCAATGATTCACCTGTATTGAATACTAAGGATAGTTTGTATCAGTTTACAGATGAAAATGGTTATAATTTACCTGAATTTAATGATAAGTTTATTACTTATGATAGATTTACTACTTCTGTTGATATTAATAGATGTATACCTAATCAAACTATTGCCTCTTTATCTATGTTATCACCTCCTCAAATGGAAGAACAACTCAACTACTTAACAGAAGTTGTGAATGATGACAATTTTATTGAAATCAAAAGAGCAAGATTTAAATTTGGTAAATTTCAATTGCTTGTCAAATTTAGCCCAAAACAACAACAAAGTTGTGAATGGATTAATATAGATCATAATGTTGAGTTTTGTAATATTGCTCATGAGTTAATTAATGAAAATACTCTTCAAGTAACTGGTAATCTCCGTAAATATCAAAGTAAATATTTTTAGAATTGTTCCTTACACAATGTGTTTAAGCTTGTATTGAAGGTAAACCTATTTTTGCTATTTATCATACACTCCTATATTATGATGAGACTCTTCATAGTTAAAATTAGATCATTATTGTTTATATGTATCTGATAGTTGGATAATTTGATATACACTTGTAAGTTAAAGAGATAATATAGTATTAGGTTGGAGCAATACTTCTCAATCAAGTTTGTTTTATAGAGAACATTTCAAAATGGAGTTATCGTAGGATTTCTATGTATATTATAGATGACATGTAATTTTCATAATTTGTTTTGTTTTAATTAACATTCAATATTGTTCTTGTTTTACTACTTTCTCATTTTTGGTATCATATCGTATCATCCCTCATTTTTATTCTCATGTATATTTAAGCTTTTCTTATTTTTGTGTGATAGTGTGTGAATGTTTTTCCATTTATATCTCTTCTTTTCAAAAATTCCTATGGAATTTTGTTTTAACGCGGGGGGATGTCATATTGTGGTATATTCTATATCATTGTGGTCTGAAACCTTATGTTTAAGCAGACACAAGTTGTCTCCCTTATGTTGTAGTTCTTCTGCCTTTTAAAGTAATAAAGATAGAGATTGGAATTCTAACATGGAGAATGGTTGATTTTTATTTTCACCCACATATAAATGTGTAACACCCCTGGATCCAAGGATCCGAATACAACAATAGGTGTATCTCCCAACCGTAACTTCATGGATTATGGCTCCTGATTGTAGCTTGTAGACACTCTACAGGTCACAATTTTTATTCGATTTTGCGAAAACTTGAAATATATGTTTATAACCCAAAGATATCGGTTCCTCTCGATATTTGGGCATATCGGACTGTAACTTCCAGGATTACGGCCCCTGATTGCACGAAAAATCAAGTTTTTAGCTTGTGGCCCCTCTAGAGGTCACAATTTTGATACGATTTAAAAAAAACCTTTTAAATATACCATAATAGGCGTTGAGTTAGAATTTCTTGAAAAATGGCCGCTCCTCGAACGCAAATAGTGTAAAAGTATGTCATATCAAGATTGTGGACCCTCTAGAAGTCACAATTTTAATCCGATTTTGATGAAATTTTAAATTTATGTTTATATCACGAAGATCTCGGTTTCTGTTGATAATCACGCATATTGGAACGTAACTTCGTGGATTATGGCCCCTAATTGTTCTAAAAATCACGTTTTTAGCTTGTGGACCCTCTAGAAGTCAAATTTTGGATTCAATTTTAAAATACGTTTAAATATATTACCGTTAGACTTCAATGAAGGTTGAGTTTGAATTTCTTAAAAATCCAATTGAAACTGCCAGACAAAATGGCCGCTCCGGGTATGCAAATAATTTAAAAGTATGTAATATTATGGCTCCTGATTGTACGAAAAATTGCTTTTGTTTTTAGCTAGTTCTCTATCCATCTCTTGCAAAATGTGGGCGTATTTTGCCTGGCAACCGCTGGTTTTAGTGTGCTATGGTCTTAATGACAAGTTTGTACATGACAAGAAGGTATCGAGTCCTCTGCCTAACCTTGTGGGGTTTTCAAGGTTCTCCGGCTTCTTCCCATTGCTAAAAAGCAAAGACCTATGCACAAACCGGTTTATTGAAAGATACCATGCAGTTATTAGAATATAGATACCCTATGTTAGTTCTGAAATGACCTAGTTTGTGTTCAGCGGACATTAAACCCTTTCTCTTTCTGTTAATATATTAGTGACTTTCAAAGTTTAATTATGTTAATGGAATGTAAGAACATGTATATTGTACAATATTATATGAATTATGTTGTTGATTACAGGCATGTGCTTCATTTGATAAATACGGATGTGGTTTGATAGCTTTACCAGATTTTCGCCGTATATTAGATATGTTCTGTTTTAAACTAACTAATCAGCAATGGTTATATTTTGTAAATAAAGTAAACAGAAGTTCAGATAATACTATATCATACCGAGCTTTCTTGAAACAGTTTTCATCATCTGTTGAGGAGGTAAGTTTCCTACCATAATAACTGCACCACACATAACCGACTAGAAACCCAGAAGACCAGTGATGGGATTTCGCCCGTATATTCCGAACATGTCCGACGCTATTTTCCAATCATCCTAAATTGTCCGACCAGGAATATGTCCAATCGGATATCAAGATATGGTGAATAATATTCAAAATTCCAAAATTAATATAGTGTACTGAGTGTATAACTACCACTCAACCCGATTATCGTTAAGAAGACAAACATACAGACAAGACATGAACATTTGCAATGAACTTTAATTTTATACCTAAAATTACATGATCACTTTAACATTTTCACTTACCTATGAGAGTAGTCCTTTAATTTTCTCTATATAATTGTGGCTAGCTCCCTGGAATCTAAAGACTGTAAAAGTGTTTTTAAGTCAAAAATAATCTTCTTTTCGCAGCGCTTCAGGATTTTAAACTGAAACTAAAATTGGTAATAAAATGTACTGTTCATAGTTGCAGATCAGTCTGTACTTGCTTCTTGGTTTTAGTTGACAGTTCCACTAAGCACCGTCATTTATGCCATTATGACACTTATCTAATTAATATTTTATATCTCCTTTCTGTAGGATACAGTACAGTGGTTGGATATGTTACAAAAATCTTCATTGGTTACCAAGAATCAAGTAGACCCTGATATACTAGACAGTGATTTAGAAGACAAACTAAAGGAATCTGTAGCAGCACATTTTCATACTGTAGCTAGATCATTAGAAGAAATTGATTATGCTAAGATAGGAGTAGTATCAAAAGAAGATTTCAAACATTTGATTAATACAGAGTTATTTAAACTAACAGATGAAAAGGTAAAATCATTACTCAAATTTATAATTATCTTTGGGGTATTGTTGCTGCTTATTTTATCCTCATTATAACTATAGGTCTATGTTGTGATTGATGTCAGCCACAAGGCTGGATTACTATCAAGAAGCTTTAATGAACTGGAGACCGCATGATGTCATTTTATCATTATGACGATTGAAGCCAGTGACACCATATTGGTTTACCCAAAACATTAAAATGAATTGGTTGCGTGGAGTGTATAATTTTTTTTATTATTTTTTTTTTAAAATAAAACGAGAATCAGATAATACTTTATTATCCCAGTGGGAACTATGATTAATTAGATTCACATAAACATCACATCACATGAGTTATGAGGACTGACAGAACTATGATGGCACTGAATTATGTGTCCCTCGATTCCAATTCTATGAATTTGGTAGGTTTCAGACTCAGCCAACAGCCATTGAATCACTTTAACAATTGTATTTAATATTGTTGACATTATGTTTGTTATATTATAGTTTGATATACTATGGAAGAGTTTACCTATCAATGAGTTTGATAATCTAGACTATGTGGAGTTTTTAAAAGAGTATAATGGTGATTATAGAGTAGGAGAATATCAGTCTAGTCCAGTTGTTAGATCAGAATCTGGTCAGAATATGGTTATTCCCATAGCTAGATCACATACATCCATGTCACTTAAATCTCAATCTAGAGTAAGTCTTTAATACATTACTTCTGTCTATACCAGTGGTGTCAAACACATTTCGATTCAGGAGCCACATGAACTGAAATTGTACATCAAGTGGGCCGTAGATATACAAAAATATCAAGATAAAGCCAAACGTCCTTGAACTTTACTAAATTCTAAAAACAAGGTCAAATGTCCTTGAGACTAGGTAATTTTTTTTAATGGTTTCCGAATTGTATTATATAATACGTTCTCTTGTATTACATACAACTTAAATATCTATGACATACAGTACAGAAGTCAAAGTTTTACTTAAACACGAAAACATTAATAAAAAATTCTAAGAATTATTGACCTATTAGTTTGTTGAAATTTGTTGCGCTGGCAACGTTTGACACCCTGGTCTATAGCTACACATTTACTATAGATTATATATTGGTATATCTTGTCTCTGGTAACAATTTCTACAGGTATTGCTAATTAGTGTGTGATTTTAATTATAATTACAGAATGAATCTCGACTTTCAACAAGATCATCAAGATGTAGATCTAGAATGTCAACACCTATGGTTAATGCTGATAATGCTGAACAATGTTTAAAGGATATAGTGTTAAAACATTGGAAAGATATACAGAAACAATGTCGAACTTATGATCATTATAACACAGGAACTATTGATGAATCACAGTTCAAATGTAAGTTTTTCAAAATAATTGAGTTGTTGAATTCCTCGCTAAAGTTAAGTATTGGGTAATACCCATAGACACAAGAGTGAAGTTTTTCTGTAGTATGTTTTTTTAATAATGGGTTTGTATCTACCTGTATGTTTCAGCTGTCATGTCACAATATGATGTCAATTTATCATCGAAAGATTTTAATAAATTAATGATCAAATATGATTTACATGAAAATGGGAGTTTCTGTTATGCTGATTTTCTACGCCATTTTGTTTTGGATCTAAAATCTCGAGATAATTCCATTGCACTCAAAAGACCCAAGTTAAAGCCAACAATTCTAGAGGTATATATTGTCATTTATTGTTTTAGATCTCACAATTTGTTTGCTCTTGTTCATATACATGTAATATATAACACAACAATTTTGTGATGAATAGATACTAAGAACATCACAATGAATAGATACAATTTACATCACAATGAATAGATACCATTTACATCACATTGAATAAATACAATTTACATCACATTGAATAGATACAATTTACATCACGATGAATGGATACAAATTTAATAAGAAAATACAGTTAAATTACTGAATACGTGAATAAAATTCCAATATGTAAATTTAATCCTTGTTCTTTTATATTTTAAGGCTACAATTGAAGAGACAAACAACCAGTATTTTACTGCTATTCAACAACTGAAATCTGCTGTTACTGAATACTGGAAGGAAATGAGACGTATGTTTAGAGCTGTAGACCAACAGTCCACAGGTATCATCTGTACAGATGATTTCCGAAGAATTCTACGCCAATTTAATGTTAATTTATCTGAAGATGAATTTTCTCATATGATATCTTATTTTGATAAAAACTTTGATGACCAAATTCATTATAATGATTTCATAAAGGCACACATAAATCATCACTGATAAATTAATTAAATAAAAATAAGCCAAAAACGAAGCTAGAATTAGTAAATAAAATTTAATCCTACAGGTCTTGTCCCATCACTGATCAAAATAAAACATTTAAACATCAGGATAACAATGTTTAAATCTGAATCAAGGAATCATTTGTTAATTTTAAAGAAATATGTTTATAATTGTTACTAATCATTAATATTGTTGATGCAATGACATATTTGGACATAGTAAAATAATGTATTTCCTATTTATCAATTGTTATTAACGTTATATACTTTTATTGATAAATATTAAAGTTTCTGATCATTATTTGCATTTTTCAGACAAAATCTATTTTCACAGCTTAATCCACCCAAATTGATTTTTAATATAGAAAACAAAACCAAAATATTAATGGTAGATAATATCAAAATTTGGATTAAATCAGATTAGGTAGCTCTTGCTTGTTAAAATCATCTGCAGAAAATGATGAATGTTGCAAAATTTACAATTTACCATATTTTTGTAAATACCGAACAAACCATTTTTGGACCAACATCTCTTTTGAAGATCCAACTTTCACAATATTGCAGTTTGCAAGGAATATATCAGTCTCTCAAATGACATTCAGTGGCATTCATTTGTTTCCATTTATGATTATAAGCTATCTTTCATATTTATAAGTGCTATTATTAATATATTAATTTGTGATATTTTAGATATGTAATATTATTATATATTTTTTGTTAGATTATTAAGTAGAATTTAAAAGTTACTGTTAAAAGTGTTGATATTTTGAATGTTATGTTATTTGATAGGACAATTTCTTCTCAAGCCTGTCTGTGATAAAATCTATATATCTGTGAGGATTATACAATACATTCATTTATTAAAAATTTATATTATTATATTTATTTCCTTTTAACTTCTAATATATTTTTAATGTTTTAATTGTTATAGATATATGTGTATTTTCTTGTTTTTAATCCATTTATATTTTGATAGAAAGATTAAACATACATTATTACGCTAGAGCTAAATTTGCCTATTGCAGGTCTTTCTTTATGCCTTAAATGCTGTATAAACTATTAATTAAAGATTTATTAACATGATAAGACCATAATCAACTCTCAATGCCATATGATGGGTACGATTTGAATTCCATCTATAGTTCAACAGCTTTTCATGATTAACTGTACAATTGGATAATCAAGACTTTGTTCATTCTCGTAACAGCGTTAACAATGACAATCGAGTCGACAGTGTTTTTGAATGAGGTTTTCTCGGCTCAGAGTGAAATAATTAGACTGACAATTTCAGCATATTCTCTTTACATTATTTATTTTTGAATATTAAAGCGAGGACTGTCAGCTCTTTATCTAATCTTCCATAATGCCACTTTAATTAGCAATTATATTATTATCTTAACTACAGCACTATAATTTGTTATGTTTGTTTTTTTGTTCCCTGCCTTTCGAAGAAAGCAGGTGAATATTAAAATGGGTCCGTCCGTCTGTCTGTCACACTTTTTGGGACACAATAACTCTCCTTCTAATAGAGCTAGCATGTTTAAACTTGGTGTAGGTGTTTATTGGGTCAATACCTTGACGGAGTTCGAAGATGAGCATTTTCTGCTTAGGGTAAGCAGAGATAAGCAATTTGATTGGTTAATGCTTTGGGACATGATAACTTTAGTTCTAATTAAGTGAGAGTCATGACATTTGGTGTATAGTTTTATTACATCAATACCTTGACTAAGTTCGATAATCAATATTTTCTGCTCAGGGTAAGCAGAGTGATAAGCAATTTGATTGGTCGAGACTTTGGAACACAATAACTCTCATTCTAATTTAGCTAGAATGTTCAAACTTGATGTAGGTGTTTATTAGGTGAATGCCTTGGAGTTCGGTGATATACATTGTCTGCTTATGGTAAGCAGAGATAAGCCATCTGATTGGTTGATGCTTTGGGGCACAATAACATTGGTTATATTTAAGTGAGAGTGATTAAACTCTGAGTATAGATTCATCATATCATTACTTTGACTAAGTTCGATGATTAAAATTTTCTGCTTAGGCTTAGGAACGATAAGCAATTTGATTGGTCAAGACTTTGGAACATAACAATTCTACTTTGAATTGAAGTAGAATGTTTTAACTTGACGAAGATGTTCATTAGGTGAATGTCTTGATTGAGTTCAGTGATTAACATTTGAAGCTAAAGCTAAGCAGAGTTAAGCAATTTCATTGGTTGATGCTTTGGGACAAGATAACTTTGATTCTATCTAATAGAGAGTGATGAAACATAGTGTGTAGTTGATAACCAGTTTGATTGCTTGATATTTTTTTTAAAAATAAATGTGCGATTAATTAATATGTCTCATCTATTTATTATGGGATTTTGGCAGCTTGTTCTGTACTACTATTACAATCTTATTAAAACACAGATCCTATTTCGTTTCGTTTTTTTTGTTTTTCTTGTCTTTACTACTCTAGGATCTGGCAGAGTTGTTATATAACCCGCGTTATGGATGATGTGAGGGATTAGCCAATGAAAGGGTCTGTTATGGAACTGTGGATAAACCACTAGAAACATCAACGCTGTTTGGCTAATCAAATGTCTGATGTCATAGGGTCAAAAGCCACTCGTATGACCTTCCATTACAACCATCGAAAGTATAAAAAACAAAACGAAATATAGATCTGCATTTTAATCAAATTGACTACTATTACAATATTAAGACTAAAGCCAGGTTTATACTTTCAAACACCATCAGACGGCATCCTGCATTTCAAGCCGGCGTTAAACAGTGTAGGTATATATACTTATGATGGACGTAAGTATGTTGTGGGGCCAATCAGTACTCTAATCCGGATTACTGGCCCTTACTTTAAAGCCTTGAGTAGGAACAGGGACAAAAACCAGACCCATGGATTCCCAAATTACCCCACATGTCTCGAAGACAATCTTGCAGACGGTTGATTGACTAACACAGTACGCAAATGATACAGATGTTTGCGAATCTCCAGAAATCAAGATACGGTATCGTTATCATGAGCCGTTCCTTTCGGGCCAATGAAAATCTTATGAGTTAGGGCATGTTCTAATCAAGGCCCTACAAGTTCTAAAACTTCATGCATGAGGGTTGGAGAAAACCTAGTCCACTTGCCAAAGTATTCCCTATCTGACAGTTCAAGCTCACGAACAGGGTGAGAGAGAGAGAGAGAGAGAGAAATGGGGTTTAACGTCCACTCGACACAACTAGGTCATTTTGGGACTAACATATGGTTTAATTTTATTTCAATAATTCGCTTGTGCATAGGGGTCTTTAGCAGTGGGAGGAAACCGGAGGACCCCCACGAGGTTGGACAGGCGACCCTACTCCTTGTCACATAAAACCGGGAATTCAAAACCACTCAATGACAGACTTTATGATTCAGTGCGCGCACGCTAACCATTCAGCCATCCAACCCCCCAGGGTGATAGAAATCACCTTGGCATCTATATGCCTTGCAATATGGGCCTCATGTTCGACATGGTACCAACTAGCTTCTATACTGGATTAATTTGGTTGAGTGTTGGGGTATTTTGTCTTATATTTGAATTTAAATCATGTTAGCTTCTGGGATAGGATATACCAACTTAAAATAAACAAGCCAACAGTGAGGCTGATGTCCCCCGCCAAAATCCCAAAATAAATGACACATATTAATTTATCGCAAATTAATTTTTTTCAAAAGTATCAAGCAATCAAACAGATTATCAACTATACACTAAGTTTCATCACTCTCTATCAGGTAGCATCAAAGTTATCTTGTCCTAAAGCATCCATCAATGAAATTGCTTAGCTCTGCTTTGCTTTAGCTCGAAATATCAATCATTAAACTCAGTCAAGACATTCACCTAATAAACATCTACATCAAGTTTAACCAGCGGCTGCCAGGCAGGATACGCCCACATTTTTGAGATGGATAGAGAACAAGCTAAAAAGAAAGTGATTTTTCCTACTATCAAGGGCCATAATTCATGAAGTTACAATCGGATATGCGCCAATATCGAAAGGAACCAAGATCTTTGGGTTATAAATATGCATTTCAAGTTTCATCAAAATCGGATTAAATTGTAACCTCTACCCACAACCTTGATATACCATATTTCCACACCTTTCGCGTACAAGCTGCGGCCATTTTGTCCGGCAGTTTTGGTTTGATTTTCAGGAAATTTGAACTCAACCTTTATTATGGTGTTACGGTGATATATTCAAACAGTTTTTTAAAATCAGAGGGACCACAAGCTAAAAAAGGCAATTTTTCGTATAATCAGGGGCCATACATGTAATTCAGGAAGTTACGATCCGATATGCGATATGCGACAATATTGAAAGGAACCAAGATCTTTAGGTTATAAATATGCATTTCAAGTTTCATCAAAATCGAATTAAAATTGCGACCTCTACAGGGTCCACAACTTTGATTTACCATATTTTTACACTATTCGCGTACAAACGGCGGCCATTTTGTCCGGCAATTTTGGTCCGATTTTCACGAAACCCGACATCAACCTTCCTTAGGGGGTAACGGTGATATAGTAATACGTTTTTTTAAATCAGATAAAAATTATGACCTCTATAGGGTCCACAAGCTAAAAACGCGATTTTTCGTACAATCAGGGGCCATAATTCAGGAAGTTACAGTCCGATATGCACGAATGTCGAAAGACCTTTGGGTTATAAACTTACATTTCAAGTTTCAACAAAATCAGATAAAAATTGTGACCTCTATAGGGTCCATAAGCTAAAAACGTGATTTTTGGTACAAACAGGGGCCATAATCCATGAAGTTTCGATCCGATACATTTCAATATCGAAAGCAGCCGAGATCTTTTGGGGATAAACCTATATTTCAAGTTTCGTCAAAATCGGACAAGAATTGTGACCTGTAGAGAGTCCACAAACAAATTGTGGACGGATGGACAGGGGTGACAACAAAATACCTTCTCATGAAAATGTGGGCGTATAAAAAATCTACCTCAGTTAAAAGCAAAGTTATGTTCCAAAGCCCAAGCAGAAAATTCTCATCATCGAACTTAGTAAAGGTAATGATGGGGTGTGTCTGTCATTCATAAAAGCTATGAGGTCCCATCCCATGAGCTAATGAAAACAGACATACACCAAGAAGTGTACTGAGGGAAATTATGCGTGGACAGCAGTGTTTCTGTTAACAGAACTTTTATGTGCACCTGGAATCCAAAATGACTACTCAGTTCCTCATCCTACTCTACTACTGACAAGGGGGTGGGGGAACCAGACTGAAAGATTCTGAGGAACTTTCTTGACCAACACAGCTCAGTGAGTCAACACTTTATCCTCTGAGCTAAAGTGGCTGTACACAATAGAAGAAGGTTTTTTTGTATAGATAATAAATGGATTTATTATAATATGTACAGTATATATGTTGCATGATTTATATATATATTTGTGATACAACTAGTCTTTACATGAAGATATAATGAGAAATCTGTACAACTGGATAAATACACCACAAATTCATTCAATATTTTTTTAATGTCTTTCTGATCAATGCCATTCTCTAAAAATAAATAATATATTCAATTTACATTGTTATTCAATATTGATAGCATAATGTGCAACTTTGAAAACAATTATGGCATTCATACTACAGAATAGGTCTTTTTCTTATGAAGGATTCGATTTCAAATTCTGTTACTTATAAACCTGTAACGGTAAATCTCTTTGATCTTTGGGCTATATTCTATGCCCGAAATAACTTGCGGTCAGAAAGTCAGGGGCGGCTTTGGATATATACAGGGAAATTTGGGGTTATTATTCTGCAAGTTTTTCTTTAAACCTGTACCGGATTATTCTTCCAGGGTAGGTTTTTTTTCCATAAGAAAACATAAGGTTTTTCTTACGGGAATTCTGGTATATTCTCATCTTGTGTACATGTAAACATAGACGGTTTATAAGCAAGATAAAGTCCCCGACTTCGGTTATGCTGGGGAAGAAAGACTTCAGAAAAAACCCTCGACAGAAAAACCTCGGCATAACCTCAGTCTCGTGCTTTATCCTACACATAAAAACCAAAGAGGTAAATTATTTTTTTAACTAATGGCCATTAAAAACGCAATGCCAAATTCAAAGTTTATTTACTGCAACACCTTTTAACAAATGTACATAACAATTGACGAAATCGCGATAAGCATCTGTGGATAATTTAATAAAAGAATTCACTACAAATGTACAAAACCGAAACGTCACAGAACCATGAAACAAAGCAGGGGTCAGCTTAAGTCAATATCGGGTATGTCCACCCTGAGCTCTTACACATGCCTGAAGTCACCTTGGCATGGACTGGCACAGATGTCTCACTACACGCTGTGGGATTGTTTGCCAATGATTTTGGAGTGCCTGTGCCAACTCTGCAACAGTTCGTGGTGGCACGGCTTGAGTTCGAACCAGTCGTCCAAGTTCATCCCAAAGGTGTTCGATCAGGTTCATGTTGGAAGACATAGCAAGCCAATCCATAACACGGACATGATGATTGTTCAGAAAGTCTCTGGAAAACCATCTGTCGACGGACGCCATGTTGAGCCAGCAATGGAAGCAACACCGGACGAAGGATGGCGTCAACATAATGTTGAGAGTTGAGATTGCCTAGGACCACCACACACTGGGATCGGAAGTTGATGTTGATAGCTGCCCAAACCAGCAATGGAAGCAACACCGGACGAAGGATGGCGCCAACATAATGTTGAGCGTTGAGATTGCCTTTGACCACCACCAACTGGGACCGGAAGTTGACGTTGATAGCGGCTCAAACCATGACGCCACTTCCCCCGAAACGATCCCTTTCCAGCACGCAGTTACGAGCAAAGCGTTCATGTCGACGTTGGTAGATACGGTGACGTCCATCAGAAAAACTGAGGTTGAATCGGGATTCATCCGAGAAGATAACATTTCGCCATGGTGTGTTGTGCAGATTCCCCTGATTTGCGACCCATTGCTGTCTGGCAAGTCAATGATGATGCAAAAGGATTTGACCTTGGTAAAGTCAACAGCAGTGTAACGCAAGATCAGCCAGGTGCCTTCGGACTGTTTGAGGACTGATCTGACATTGTTGTGTTCCAACAGGTCCCCTGGCAATAGCAGTAGCTGACTGGAACCTGTTGCGAAGATGCTGTAGTCGGATGTGACGATCTTGAGCAGTGGTTGTTACAGGTGGCGCTCCAGGTTGGGGTCGAAGCGTTGTGGCGTCAAAGCATTCTCTGAGGCGAGCAATGGTCGATGGGTGCCAATAGCTCTGTTCCTGTTTTCTTGTGTAAGGCGTGGCATTTTTCCGAAGTGATGAATGTTGAAATTTTGATCTGTGCAAAACGTGACATGGGACTGCTTAAAATCATGAAAAAAGACAAGTGTTCATTACCGAGAACTGATATTGGGTTCAAACCCAGAACTCCACAAAAAGAGACCCATCACAAGAAAACGTTTACCAGAAATATTTCACGAAGTAGGCATTGGGTTTTTAATGGCTTTAAGTATAGTAACAAACACTAATTTCTATATTCTTTTATAGAAAGCAGAAATGCTAGTGGATAGTTTTAAATATTTTACCTGTTTGTGAGCCTCAGTAACACAAGCTTTCTTGAAAGGTCTAACATCATCAGAACCAAATCCTGGTAACCACATATTCCATGTTCTTTCTGTAAATTTAGTATTAAAATACCGGTAAGTTTAGTTTGGTGTTAAATATATTACTATCAATACACATTTTTAAAGGACAATATTCACTGTAACCCAGGTATCGTTTAATCTTGTGTATCTAGCACTAATTACTTTCACATTCGTTTAATATCAAATCTTTGTTTAAAAATCGTTTAAAATCACCAAAAATCATCTAATTTGTACATGTGTCCAGTTTAAAGCTGACTGTTAATTTTGATAATGATTGTCCAATTTACAAGTGTTTAATTTCCTGATCACTGTTCAAAAATTAATCATTATACATCATTAATCAATTGGGTTGTTTATTTTTTAACAATGATTGAGAAATTAAACACTTGTAAATTGGACACTCATTATCAAAATTGAATGGTCAGCTTTAAACTGGACAGAAGTACAAATTAAACGATTTATGGTGATTTTAAACAGTTTTTACAAATTTTTAAACAAAGATTTGATATTAAACGAATGTGAAAGAAATTAGTGTTAGATACACAAGATTAAACGATACCTGGGTTACAGTGATTGGTGTCAGTCGTTATTACATAAGTGAAATAACTGGTTAAACATGTTCCAAATATAATTTTAACACAGCGATCATTGCTACGATAGATAGAGATGCATAATGTGATAATGGCTGACACCAATATTGTTAAAGTTCAATTAGTGTTACATATTATACAGTACAGGTCTCATGTTCTGTATATGAAATTACGTCAAGCATTTCTATATGGCACATGTGATCACAGATGATTATGTGCAGAACATGTAGCATGTAGTCATACAGTATAATTGTTACTTTGTGATTACAATATTACTTTATAGAAGTATCCTGAAAGTTTTAAACTTACCTAAATACAACTGAACATCTTTGACTTCTAGTGTATTTGATTTTCTATGTTTAGCTATTTGACATGCAGCACTAACTACATTTTCTATAAAATCATCAGCTACTTGTAATAAAACCTGTAAAAAAACCAATAAAACTAACTTTATTTATTAAAATAAAATGAAGCCCTTTTGATTATCAAGACATTTGATGGATTGTGTAATCAAGGTCACTGGCCCAGAACACATTTATTGAATAAAAATAACATCTAGTTTTACCTCTTCAACATCATCATCTAACTGTTCTAAAGGATCAACTTCTTTAACTAATTCTTGTAGACGTCTTTTATCTAAAACACGACCTTCGCTACTACTTGCACTTGTACTACCAATAGCTGGGCATGGTACATAAGGTGCAGCAGGACGGATTACAGGTGACATAGCTATAGGTGTAGGTGAATTGGTCATAGCCATAGGAGATGACTGAGATAAACCTGCTATTGCTGTAATACCTGGTGATACACAATTACTGTCCATAGTAGCTTTTAATGGATTGGTTATCTACAAAATAAATATTAAATTAACAGTCTTGTTACATAAATTCCTAACTCACAAATTATCACCCCTAAAAAATAGTCACAATTCTATTTTATAAATTGTGTCCATTAGGGATGGATGGACACCCATCAATACATACATTTAGCAAAGACAGGTTGCCATGCGATGAAACATATATCCACACCAGTTAAGTTGTTATAGCTAAGGTTATCACCTTTGCATATGGGGACATTTCAACACATGAAAAAATGATCAAGACTAACAACCTGTGAAGAAATAATTAAAATTTAATTGGCTTCTAGTAGGGCTAATATTTATTATACAAAATCAATAGACTTTTTTGATGAACATTAACACTGGGTATAAATTTCAAATCAATTGGATAATAACTGTAGACACAAGACGACCCACAAGATTTCTAAAAGGAATCAAGGGAAATTCAAGTAAACTGAGTGATAACTTAAGCACCCAGAGCATACACAGCAATTGTGGACGACAGACGGGTGCGAATGACAACAATATACAACCATATTTCAATTGGGCGTATGAAAATAAAGACTTAAATATGTTAGACGCCATTTTGGCCTTGATGTTCAGATATAGGAATGAATTATTGTTCAGGCATCGACTAACAATTTTTGAGAAAAGAAGATGGCCGTATGAAATTGACAGAAAATAATGGCCGTGTTGGGATTAATCAATTTGGATAGTTTTTGATAAGACTACTTTTTATTGTATATGGTCTGAATGTCTTTATTGTATTTTTGTCTGGAATACTGTGCCTTTAATTTTTCACTGGTCATTTAATTTACCTGTGACCAACATCATGTAAGTCACTCACAAAACCCATAGCATCTAGCTGTGTTTGCTTTTCCGTTTTTTAGTTTGTGTGATGGTGTGCTCCTCATGCACATATTAATCAGTGGAAAATCAACTTTTATTGCAGAATTTTTAAGCTACAAAACAGAATTAAATAAATAACAAAATAATTTCTTGTTTTCAGTAATCTTCACTGTCAATCTGATTTTTATCATACATAATTGAACCTTAAGTCTTCGGTTGAGAACATGATGTAATTAATGAACACAATACAAAACAAAATACCTTCAGTTGTTCCTGACGAGAACGTTCCAATAAAATATTCAATTTATCAAACTCCTCTTTTTGCTGCTGGGTATATGGTCCACTGCCTAAAAACTTATAAGAAAAGTTCAAAGGCTAAATAACATCATTTATAGCAAAAGATGAATTAGATAGACCTTGATTAAATCGAGCTTGTTTAAATCATACAAATTTTGAAACAATAAATATGCAGAGCTGTCGCTTAACATTTTAATTGTCAGTTCATGAGTCATACTTTTTTTTTTAGTGTTTTTTCAACAAAAACATTTTGAATACAATATTATTAAGAATTAATCACATAAATTCTATTATTGAAAGTGAAAATGCCTCTTTAAACGGACCCAATATATTGTATCTTAAAAGAGTGTCTAGTAACAAATACAATTAAGAATGAAACTTACTGATATTTGTTGCTCTAACTGTTTGATTGTATCTGCATAGTTAATAGGAGTTGCTACTTTAGATGGAGATGATAATGCAGGAACAGCAGTGGTGATGGTGGTTGAAGTAAGATGTGTGTCTGGCGTTGACGTCATTCCATGCACACCTTAACACTTGACCATTTCTTTTTTACATAACGCTAATTTGCGTAAGATTTTCTTCTATAAATTCATGCAATACAAAATACAAATAGTCTAACAATAATTTTAAATTATAGAATACATGTAATTCATCAGTCATTGGAATGATGAAGAATAAAATGTCAGAAACTTAATTTGATAATCAAACCATGGGGTACAAAAAGGTATTTTTTCCTGACTTTATAGTGAGGTGAGTTGGGTTGGGTGGTAATCTTGAATCTTAAGATGTTAAATACTGGTAAAAAAAATTTTATCATTCATTGTTTTATGCCTTTCATGTTCGAGACATGGCGATACGATTAAAGGCATTACATTTTCTAATGACATTAAATTTATGACAGTCAGTTGAGTCAGTAGTGATACATATCTGTAATCAGTACTGAACTTTAAACGTAGATCTAGTGTTACTGTTACATGTAGTTATAGTAGTGTATCTGAAAGTATCGGCGACTCACAGGCACTTATAGTTCCTTTCGAAACGGAAATGAAATGGGCTAAATGAAGACGGGCATATGCCATACAGTGTGCTATGCAGGGAAATGTTGCTCGGGCAGCGGCACTATGGCCTACTCTTATATCGAATTCCATCTGCCATGGGATCTTTTACGTGGACGCCAGTGTAGGCTATATTTAAGTCCGAAATGACGTAAATCCAAAATGGCGCGGGGCTGAAATGACATGTAATCATCCCGATGAATGTCATACCCACTTTGCCACTGTGGCTCCCCATTCACGAACAGTGTCTGATTGGACCCTGAGAGGCATTAGTCCGATCAGACACCGTTCTCCTAGTCCTAAAAGGAACTAACTAGCCTAAGGCTAATGCACTTGCTGCAGCGACTTTTCCCGGATGGCGATTCACCGATTGTGTATGAAATGTGCGCTATATAGCTAATTATACACACGTATACTTAGCGCCATGGAAAATGCATCACTCTTTTTTCCCAAATATTTTATTACTAGGTGGTTTTGTATGTATAATATTATGCAATACTATGAACTATTGTTTCACACAATGCTCCCAAACGTAAAAAATATCGGCCTGTGTGCAAAAAAAAAAAATTGCACGAGATGCACATGAAAAACCCAATATTCACGTGCAGCATTATGTGTGAGCCCTTTAAAAGCATGTTTTCAACTTAATGTGCAGTACATGAACTGTGAAACATCAATCTGTCGTAATTTGTTGTTGGTCGTGTGAAGGAATCGAGTTAGAGATGCCGAGACTTACTAAAAATCAACGCAATGAAGCCATGGGAATGTCCAGGGCTGGCATGTCTACACTGCTATTGCCAGACACTTCAATTGTCATCAGTCCACTATTGTAAGGTTGGTGGAACGTGTTCGAGTTACTGGATCAACACGTGACCGTCAACGTCCTGGTCCACAACGCGTTACAACCCAGGCTCAAGACCGTTACATCCGGGTCACTCATCTGTGTGACAGATTCCGCCCAGCGACTCGAACAGGTGCAGCAGTCGTCGGAAGACAAGGACCAGTAAGTGCCAACACCGTAAGACGTTGTCTAAGAGAAGTAGGACTCCGTGCACGACGACCTTATGTTGGAGCTATCCTCAGGGATCATCACCATCAACGGCGTTTGATATAGGCTCAAGGACACCAGACATGGAGAAGAGTAGATTGACAAAGTGTGCTCTTCAGTGATGAGAGTCGCTTTCATCTTTATCACGCTGATGGCCGTCTACATATTGTGTGGAGACGTCTTGGGGAACGTCTTGGGGAACGTCTTGCAGACTGCTGCGTCTTCAAAACGAATCGATGGGGTGGGGAAAGTGTAATGGTGTGGGGAGGCTTCACATTTCATCACCGGACCGCCCTACACATTTGCAGGGGTCGCGTTAATGCTGTAGCCTACCGTGATGATGTCTTGCAACCAATTGTTGTTTCGATGTTTCGAGCGCACCCACAACTTCAGCACTTCCAACAGGATAATGCACATCCGCATACCACCCGTTTTAGTATGGACTACCTGGCTGCTAACAACATCAATGTCTTGGACTGGCCAGCCATGTCTCCGGCACCGATAGAACATGTCTGGGATGAGATTGGACGCCGTCTGTATCGGAGACCGTCTGTATCGGAGACCACAGATGCACACCATTGCTGCTTTAGAAGCTGCTCTTGTCCAAGAATGGAACAATTTGCCCGAGGCCTTCTTGCAAACATTGGTAAATTCCATGCGACGTCGCTGCACAGTGTGCGTAAGCGCCCGTGGAGGACACACACGCTACTGACATCTGTGTCGTACTTTTGGTTTTGACCCCTCTGACTTTGTACCGTTGATTACAGACTAAACATCCATAAGTGTACAAATGTGTTGTTATTGATGTGTTCCCATTTGAATATTGTTCACAATAAGAAGCAAAATAAATAAGATATGATATGTTTACAAAATTACAGATTACAATTACAGGATCATTTTGTTATACGAAAAACTAAGTGATGCGTTTTCCATGGCGCTCAGTATATTTTACCGTGCTACTAATGGAAATGCACAACCATTAATGCTAATCTAATTTAACAAAAGAAAACGTGTAGGTCTTAATCTGGATTATATCACCTTACTTTAATCAAAACCATAAAAACAATGTCATCAGCTCTGAAGCTTCGACTTTCCTCTTTTTCGTTTTTAGCGACCACTTTCCGGCTTTCTTTTGCCTTTGATTATCCAGACAAAATAAGATATAGTTTCAACAATTATATGGTAGGATTTCTCTGGACAATCAAGCATAAAGAAATTACGACATACAGCAAATTTTACGACTAGCGTTAATTGTTCGTTGTAGTAATGTTTATATAATTGGCACAATACTGGATCTTCAATGAGTTACTTTCTATTTTTCACTCGGCAACCGGCTGCAGATTTCACTCGGCCAACTTCGGTTACTCCTCTACACCAAACCATGTTTCCAAACAGAGTTATCTTTCCGTGACCCGCAAATTATATTTTTAACTGGTTTGCTTTTGGCGCAATATTCTGATGTTTAGGCTAACACTGTTTTTAACGACGTCAGCTTCTTATATTTATTGGGCTACAAACACTAAACAGTTGTCTTTTATTTTCTGAGGAGATTTTCTGACCTGGGTAATGTAAATGAAGTTTGTTACTTTATAGTAGGCTAGTATTTGACTAAAACTGCATAAATCAAATCTTAATCATAGATGTACCGATTGTAAATAATTTTTTTTGCTGACGAAGTCTTTTCTAACTTTTGGGGTAAGACTACTAACTAAGTAGCCTACATTGAAATTAGTGCTAGTACAGTAGAAGTGGTCTTGGCGTCGGGTAATCGATATGAAAACAAGTCTACATTATAATTAGGCCTAGATATCTACCTAGTCCGACTTCATTTCAAGAATTTTATTTATACCCCTTCTTAAGTTGTAGTAGTGACAGTTTAACTACAAGTAAGTACAACAGCAACCAACAGGGGGTCACAGTATCGTGACTCGTGGACTTGTCAGGAGTATAACTTGAGCCTGAGAATGATCAATGAGATACACACAAATGGATAAGTCTGATAATCAGTTAATAAATCAGATGTAACTTGTAAATAAAGGCACTGTATGACAGTGTATGTAGGCCTACATATGATATATATTCTAAATACTAATAAATAGGCCTAGTAGTATTGTTTTATTAATATTACCTATTTATTAATTAATAGGGTTTCAGGTCAAACTCAAAGTTTCAAATGATCAAAACCTCTATATACCAGTCAATGCGTGGGATGGCACCAAAATAAGTGCTTTTCTGTCATATTTGAGTGACGTCATGAGTCATAAGCGGTATTTTCCCTTCAGAATCGCTATACTGGCTAGGCCCTATAGTACCAATTTTAAAACTGAATGAAATCCGCACGTTATTGTCAGCTAAGATTTATTAAAATCATAATTATATATTATAGATCTAATTTCAAATATTATACTTAACTAATAGAATCAATTAAGCTTTTACTATCTAATATGTGAATTTAGGGTAGTTACATTATGTTTCTATTTCAGTGTTCATCAATAGTGGTTTTGATTTTTCACTTGGATTGGTGGAAGAAGGTACCATACAATACTATACTACTGTACTGTGTTAGATTGTTCAGCGTAAATTGGTTTCAAAGACCTTTCCAGTACGCCACGGTATTCAGTATAATCTAAGGAAATTAAAACAGGTGAGCAAGTTACATTGTACTCAAATATGGCTTTACAAAATACTAATAGTACTAGTAGAATTAATCTCTCATTGCCTAACAAAATTCTGCCTGTTGTTATATGTAGAAGCTATATTATTAAACGAAACATAACAAATATTAAATTCTCTAGATGTGAAGAGTCAAAATACATGCCTCCAATTAAAGATTTGGATCAGATTATTGGGTCTATACAAAATGACAAAGACTTTTATATAGATTTGCCATATGGCAATTTCACTTTGGGAGAAATAAAACGTTTTCGTGATTTTTACATTGCAAAAAGAGTAAGACAAGAGTTGGAAAATGAAAACAAATATGTTTTGAATTGGCAACCGATAATTACTACCAGAGTTATGGCCCTTGATCACTTTGAAAAATCTTGTGAACACTCTAGAGGCTAAAGTTAAAATCCAATTGACTTTAAATTTATACACAGTGTTTAAGGTCATGAGACAAGACGCCTATTGATTTTCAGCGAGATCTGATGATTACTGCAAGAGTTATGGCATTGATATGTGAGAGACATTAGTTTAAAGTCGATTCTGGTTATTATAATCTAATGTATGAACTTTGTGTTGATTTTACCAGCCTGTAATTGTGGTATCATAATTAATTGTGATTTTAACATTTTTTTTAGTTAACTATATTAAATGAATTCCAAATGTACGTGTTGGCGAGGGGGTACATTAATAATTATATGTTTTTGTAGTACATGTTCCTTGTTTTATAATAAAACTACGCCCTTTCATTTTTCAGAAGAAAAGTATAGAAAATATTTCCAATTATCTATCTTGAGGTAAATCAGTTTATTATTTTCATTAACAGTTCTTATTTTTGTAAATTTTTATGTAAATCAACTACTTGTCATTGGAGTGCATCTCAAAATTCACTTTCCTTATCTACATAAAGTTTATGTAATAAGTTATAGTGTGTAAATTTGAAGTAAGTTCATATGTTTTTTTATTAATTATTTACAGATCACAGAGATTGAATGCTGCAGGTCTTGTGTTTAGTGTATAGACTAATTGGTGGATGTTATTAACATTAACCTTTTAGCAAAGGTTAGCTTGATGATGTTACTGACTTTGCAGTGTAGTGGAAGATGTTAACCTAACTTTGGTAGACAACAAGCCTAACCCTGAAGTCAACGATGTACAATATGTCAGTGTCACGGTTCCACTACCAAACGTAACGCGAATATAAACAATACTTACGGGTACATGTATTTACTTTGATTGAAATGAGGTCAACTTAAAAATTTGTGTAGATGTGTTATTTGTTGTAACAGTTATATCCATAAAAGTTATATCCATAAAATGTAAATTGTATTTTCTCTATATTAGTATAACAGATTAAACGAAATAAGATTATTTCACTCATGACTCGTAGTCACCCACCATCGTAGAAGTGTCAACATATCGAGAACACGCATTCATGAACCATGATTAGTTGGGACAAATTAATAATGAGGAATACTGTTTTCAAAGGCCTTAAGACAGGAAAGTGGTTATTGGTCACAACATTCATGTGTCACTGCAGGGGAGGGGGTGGAGTCAAATGATAATGCATTCGTGTTGGATAATAAGGTCTGTCATTTAGTGAAGAGGCTTAGCTTCGTTTCCAAGAGTAGGGTCGACTGCATTCCCACTGTTAAGATTTCGAGAAACAGGGCCCAGATTCTCACATCAGATACTTGAACCACAGAAAAGGTTACCTTTCAGAAAATTGGCTCTGTAGCCTAAAACTGAATCACCTATATCTCGGTTCAGAGCAAAGCAATCTGACTGAAATTTCAGCATTTTCTGTTTCTATTATTTATTGTTGAACTATTATAGCGAGAACTGTCAGCTCTTATCTAATCTTACCCAATGGCGCCAATGCCCCTTTAAAATGCCCCTTATAAATCTAGTTTAAAATCCAAATATTTGTCTAAACTTTAGACAGACCTTATGATCTACTAGTATTCTCCAGTTGGTCAATTTCACTGCAAGTCAGTCAAAACGGCCAAACATGACTGGCGAAAATATACTATTCAAAAAAAGTAGGGGATATTTGATTTTGGGGGCATAATACTAAAATATGCAAATGACTACGAAAAAAGTCACTATAGAACCTAACAGAAGAAACATTTCCAGTTACATGTGACGCCCAAACGCACCAATAGCTACCGCATGGAATGCAGGTGATGCTTGGGATCATCATGGGGGTCCAACCCAAGATTTGCACGACTCTGACTTTGAATGTTACAGTCATTGTGGCATTGAATTCCAGGGTGGAAACATCAGTTTAATTGTTTTAGTGACCAGAAAACAAATTTTGATATGTGTCAGCTTACCCAAAATGAAAGGTTACGTGCCCTTGGCATGCTACAGATCGGCACAACACAGGCGGTTGTGGCGCGGACGATGAATGTTTCTCAGTCTGTCAGAAGCAGGCTATGGTCCAGATACCGTGATACACAATCTGTACAGGACAGACCACGCTCAGGTCGACCAAGGGCGACAACTCAAGCCCAGGATCGATTTATCCGTACCTTGGCCTTGAGAAATCGTGTCATCACAGCAAATCAGATCAGCGCTCGTCTTCAAACAGACACTGGTTTGAGAGTGAGTGGCCAGACGATTCGGAATCGACTGCATAGGGGTCACCTTCGCGCCCGACGTCCTCGCGTGATCCCTTGTTTGAGAGATCATCACATTCAGGCAAGACGTCGTTGGTGTAGGGATCGTCAACACTGGGATAATCGACGCTGGAGCAATGTGATGTTTTCAGATGAGTCAAGGTTCACTGTTGATTTTTTGGACAGACGTAGGAGGGTGTGGCGTCGTCGAAACGAGCGCTTCCAAGACGTTAACGTCATCAGACATGATCGATTTGGGGGTGGTTCTGTTATGGTGTGGGGAGGCATCACTGTTGCTGGAAGAACGGATTTACATGTTGTTGCAGGGCGTGTTACAGGCCAGTACTACCGGGACAACATCTTGGCAGTCCATGTTGTGCCGTTCGCACGACGTCATGGCCGCCGTTTCATCTTCCAGGATGACAACGCAAGATGTCACAGGGCCAGGATCGTTACAGGTTACCTCCAACAACAGAACATCACCACATTACCTTGGCCAGCACTGAGTCCCGACCTCTCCCCCATCGAGCATGTCTGGGACATGCTTGGACAGAGGTTACGTCAACGTCAACAACGTCCTGCCAATGTCCAAGAACTTGCTGCTGCGTTGCAACAGGAATGGGACAATCTGGACCAAAATGACCTTAGACGTCTCATTAGGAGTATGCCACGTCGGATCAATGCTTGTTTGGCAAACAGAGGAGGATTTACCCGTTACTGACTTGGTTGTGATGCTGTGGTAACTTTGCTGTTTGACCCCGGGTATCATTTTACTCTTATAATGGTCAGTCTGTGCCTTACTTAGTCTAACGATCATTTGGAATAAATCGATGAATGTGAACTTCATTTCATTTTGTCATTTGTTTCTTCGTCAGTTTCATTAGGTGACTTTAATAACACTTAAAAATCAAATATCCCCTACTTTTTTTGAATAGTATAAGACAAATAAGGTTGGAAGTACCTTCAAAACAAACCATGGCACTTGAATCAATGACAGACCTTATGATCTAAAGCATACATCAGACCACTCAACCACACAACTGGTAAAGACTTTAGACAAATATTTGGATTTTAAATTAGAAACAAAACCATACTGTTGAAGATGTAATTGAGACAAGACATTAGACTAGCACTTATATTTATTAGCAAAAAAAAGCCAACAATTTGATTGGTTTTAGTGCTTAGCCAATCAAAATTGAAATTTCTACTAAAATTTGGATTTGATCTTAGTTAAAATTTCCCTACTTTTAAGTTCTGGTAAAATGTCCTTATGTGTCGGAAGTTCTGATTTGTCGACTAAACGAAAGCGACCAGACTGTCCACCGTTGGCTTTGAGAAATGCGACAATTTTGATCGGTGACATACTTTGCGTTACAATGGTGTACATCTGATTTCTAGTGGAATGATTTATAAAGCGAACTGGAACGGGGAGGTTATACAGTAAGCCGTTAATCTGGCGTGTGATATGATGAGGGAAAGCAGGTCCAAACAGTAGATCTTTTAGCATTTTAACTTTTATGAATTCGTCTAGTCGTGCCTGGGCAGCTTTTAAAATAAATCTATCAGCATGACGGTAATGTGGTTTTCTAGGATATTTCTTCTTAGCCTGTGAATCTGTTACTTCTTCCTTCATTTCAACATCTGTGTCACTGGTCTCAGTTTCTGAATCAGTTCCCTCAGCTGTAGTAGCTGTAACGTTTTCTCCTGCATCCTCGGCAGCTTTCTTCAACACCTCCGCTTCTTTAAGCAACGTATCAAAACTGACAGATTCTATCACTTGATCAGGTTTAGTGTAAGCAGAAACCTGGAATGAAAAACGATTTACTAAGACATGATATCTAGGTTAACTTTAAATAATGGCATTCATCAATTAAAGGTCAAATCTGTGCCTAGCCAGGAAGGCATTTTTATGTGCAATACAAGAGCAGAACGAAAACCAAGGTGGCTCAGTACATGAGGTGCCAGCTCTGTGGATAAGCCATCGGCTCAGGGGTTAAGCCACCAGCTCAGTTGGTAAGACAATGTCTCAGTGGGTAAAGACCCACCTCTGTGGGTAAACCGCTGGCTCGGTGGGTTCTGACTCGATGTGTAGGACACTGGCTCATTGATAAGAATCTGTTTTTAATCTGGCCAATGAAGTTCCTCAGGTTTTTCCAGCCTTTTTTCGTCTTGTTGCAAGGGCAAGATGGACTGGACAAGAAAAAAGGTCCCTTGTATAGCCATTGGCAGCATGTTGACGGAACGGGAAAAAAATGCATGATACTAGACATGAGATTCTACTCCTTGTCACATACAAGCTTGGCTCAAATTGATTCAAGGACATATCTTATGATCTAAAGGGCATGCATTAGACCACTAGACCAGCCCACCCATATATCAATCTTCTGGTGTTGTCACAGGATAACCCTGCTCAAGGGACAGGAACGTTGCTTCAGTGAAAGGGTGTAGAAATGCAATGCTTGGCTAAATTGGTTTTTATACGCCCACACTGAAATGTGGACGTATATTGCCGTCGCCCCCGTCCGTCCGTCTGTCGGTCCGTCCGTCCATCGTCCACAATTTCTTGTGGACGCTCTAACGCCAAAAGTTATCATCCAATTGTTTTAAAATTGATATATGTTGTTTTCATTAGTGAGATGAAGAAGCCTATTTAATTTCAATAACTTCCGTTTATTACGTCAAGAGTTATGGCCCTTGTTTCACTTTGTTGAACCTTGTGAACGCTCTAATGCCAAAAGTTAACATACGATCTTTGTGAAATTTATATGCAATATTTATGTTAGTGAAACGAAGAAGCCTATTGAATTTCAACAATTTCTGTTTATTACGTCTAGAGTTATGGCCCTTGTTTCACTTTATTGAACCTTGTGAACGCTCTAACTCCAAAAGTTATCATCCGATCTTTCTGAAATTTACATGCATTATTTAAATTAGTGACACAAAGAAGCCTATTGAATTTCAGCGATTTCCGTTTTTTTACGTCTAGAGTTATGGCTCTTGTTTCACTTTATTGAACCTTGTGAACGCTCTAACTCCAACAGTTATCATCCGATCTTTCTGAAATTTACATGCATTATTTAAATTAGTGAAACGAAGAAGCCTATTGAATTTCAGCAATTTCCGTTTATTACGTCTAGAGTTATGGCCCTTGTTTCATGTTATTGAACCTTGTGAACGCTCAAACGACAAAAGTTATCAACCGATCTGTATGAAATTTATATGCATCATTTAAATTAGTAAAACAAAGAAGCCTATTGAATTTCAGCAATTTCCGTTAATCATCTAGAGTTATGGCCCTTGTTTCACTTTGTTGAATCTTGTGAATGCTCTAATGACAACAGTTATCATCCGATCTGTTTGAAATTGATATGCATGATTTAAATTAGTGAAACGAAGAATCCTATTGAAGTTCAGCAATTTCCTTTAATTACGCCATGAGTTATGGCCCTTGTTTCACTTTGTTGTACCTTGTGGTTGCTTTAACGACAAAAGTTATTATACGATCTGTATGAAATTTAAAGGTATCGTTTAAATTAGTAAAACGAACAAGCCTATTGAGTTTCAGCAAATTTCCGTTAATTACATCTAGAGTTATGGCCCTTGTTTCACATTGTTGAATCTTGTGAACGCTTGAACGACAAAAGTTATCACCCAATCTGTATGAAATTCATATGCATCATTTAAATTAGTGAAATGAAGAAGCCTATTGAATGTCAGCAATTTCTGTCAATTACTTCTAGAGTTATGGCCCTTGTTCTACTTTGTTGAATCTTGTGAACGTTCGAACGACAAAAGTTATCATCCGATCTGTATGAAATTGATATGTATTATTTGAATTAGTAAAACGAAAAAGTCTGTCGAATTTCAATAATTTCTGTAGATTACTTCCTGAGTTACAGCCCTTGTTTTAGTTTTTAGAACCTTGTGAACCCTCAAACGACGAAAATTATAATGTCATCTGTATGAAGTTGTCTATTAAATGCCCCCTAATTACCTACAAAAGAACAAATATACGACAACTCTTGTCGACCGCTCGGACGATTTAGCTGCTGTGGGCGTATGTTTAGTTGCCTGGCAACCTATCTTTATATAATGTAGGCCCTATTTAGCTCAGGAATCCATAGCCCTAAAGCTAATTCAAGTATTCAATAGAATAACTTACCTCTATGACTGGTTGTGTTTCGTAGAGCTTAAACAAGAAATCAGCTGCTGCAAAATTTCTAGAGCCTATCTTACTAAGAGACACTGCAGGTTCGGTTCCAACATCTTCCTTCTGTATCTTCATCTGACATCTTAAAGTAAAAAAAGAGAGAAATGGGGATTAACACTCACACAAAACAAACCAACATTTTTGGACTGACACCCAGGAGGTTTGACTCAATGAAAGACCTTATGAGCTTGGACCACTCAACCACCCCTAAAAACAAAAGAGTAACAAGCAAACTGAACATTTCAAAATTTTGATCAATGGGACAAGACTAGATCTTAAAGCTACAATTTCATATTTGTTAAGTTATATTTTTAAAATTTATTAAAAAAAAGCCTTAAAATAGATGGTATCCATACACAGTCCTACCTTGTTAAAGAATAATCCTATTAATCCTATAATTCACTATTGCCAGCTGCGAAATTGGCAAAATTATCATTTTCGAATTCCAACATTTGAAGATAGCTAATGCATGGAGGCAATAGGAAAACAAGGGAGGTAATTGTGTTATTATTTCCTGTGTCAATGATTTTTAAGGGTGGGAAATAATGCCCATAGTCGTATAATAGTGAGTTGATAACCTATTGAGCAAAAGACATAGAAATAATTATGTTTTGACTTTCATAGAAAATATGAAATTCTGGCTTGAAGGCTAAGGCCAGGAAACACAGCCTAGGTCTTACAGTTAAGGCCGGAAGACGCAAGACTACAGTAGGTCTTAAGAGATTCAAGACTAGGTCTTAAGAGACACAAGACTAGGCCTTACAGTTGAGGCCAGAAGATACAAGACTAAGCCTTACAGTTGAGACCGGAAGACACAAGACTAGGCCTTAAGATTATGGCCGGGAGACCAGACTAGGCCTTAAGGCAACTTACCTGAATACACGATCATCATTGTCAAAAAACTCCCATTCCAACAACATATTGTTGACAAAACATGAATGTTGTAAAATATAGAAACCTTGAACTTTACGATCTACTATCCAACTGACGTCCTCAAAGACAACGATATCCTTGGCTGGTAGTGTTGATATAGGTTTTCGGGTCCATTGTAAGCGATGAAGATTCGAACAGTTATCTTCCAAAATGCAGTTGCCCTTGACACGAAAGTCGATAACATCTGTTGCTGCTTGGTCGTGTGGTTGAAGTTTACTGTGTTGGGGGAGGATGAACTCGGGGTCACAGTTCGTCAAAACCTTTCGGGCTTTAGAGTAAGCGTCTGCTTGGGCATCTGTTCGGTTCTCTGCTTCACCAATCATGATGAGATGACCAGCTAGATAGAGGTTACAGAAAATTTTCTCCTTTTCTATTTCTGTGTTCATGCTACGACGGTACAGACAAATGGGCGTCAATTTTACATCGTTGAAAATTCCATCCAAGACAGTAATGATGGATGCAGGATGCGTGGCACTGCTAAGTTCGTTCATTTTGACAAACTGTTCACGGAGATCAAATGCCCTAGGATTTGGTGCTGCCTTTACCAAAGTGCTCTGAACCTATGCTTCTGCTTCTGTTATGACAGACTGTTCGACACCATCTAAGATGTTGCCATGTTCAACATTCATGGTGGTCAGTCGTTCAACCACCATATTATAACACAATGACTTAGCAGTTTTTTTGGAAACTGAAACACCTGCACCTTGTAGTATGTTGTCAATAAAGTACATGCCCTTATGATAAACTTTCCCTGATTCAGCTTTACAACTCTCTACATCATATCGACAACGGACTCGACATTTAGCCACAGAGGCCGCCAACTCCATTTTGCTGATTGAATTGGTTGAAGCATATTTAGGATTGGTTAGAATATCTTGGATCTGTTTCAAAATAGATGGTGGGGGTAACTCTGCAATTGTTTCTTTCTCCATCTTAGCAACGGTCGAGTTAAAATTCTCCAGTTTCTCCTTGATAACTTTTGGGGTCATATCATCCTGGTTCAAAATTTCAGTGACAGGAAGGGTACGATAAAGTTCCACCGCCTTCTTGAAACATGACAGTTTGATTTCTTTCTTGTTGATGCCGATAGCTCTGGCTAGGAACACACCACCCAGATTAAGTCGGCCAGTGAAAAAGGATCCGTTCTTTCCTTGTACCATGCCATCGATCAAAAAATCTGGTCTAATTCCAACTTTACAACTCATCAGAGAATTCTCAAACAACTAAAATGAAATAAAATAGGATTTAATGGGAAAGAGAGGAAAATGGGCTTTATTGTTCACTCGACACTAGGTCATTTCGGGACTAACATATAGTTCATTTTATTTCATTAGGGGTCTTTAGCAGTGGAAGGAAACCCTGAGGACATGGAGAAAACGCACGAGGTTGAACAGACGACCCTACTCCTTGTCACGTACAAGCGGGTAATGACGCATTAACGCTTCGACCACCCAAACTCGCCCCACTGGTCTTATGTAGATGGGCAAATAAAAGAATTTTATACGTAATACATGCTTAAATAAAAATAAAAATAAAGCAGAATCTGTGTTTTTAATGAGATTATTGTGAAAAATATTAAACATGCATTATGCAAGAGCTAAACCTGTCAATTTCAGGTCTTTCTTTAGGCCTGAAATCTTATCTAAATTATTAATTAGACATTAATTAACTTATCCAGACCATAATAAACTCCCGATGTCAAGGCTAGCCTTCGATGTCGACTGGATTACAATTCTATATGCTGCTATCGCTCATTGATAATTAAATCACAACAATAGACAATCGAGACTATTAGTTTCGAGGCTAGGCGAAACTTTCATCCGCTTAGTTTTCGGTTCATAGTGGACCAATTTGACTGACATTTTCAGCAAATTCCCTTTACATTATGTAGTTTTTAACTATTATAGTGAGAACTGCTAACTCGTTATCTTATCTCCATCTCCCATAATGTATCTTTAATAAATAAAACCTCACCATAATTTCATTGATTACTTTTTTTTCACTTCGTAAAAACATTGAAAGTCGTCGAATTTTTTCTGCTAGCGGCAATTTTGTGGCATCGATTGGTTCTGGGTTGGGTGTTTTGTGTACAGCGGCAGCAGGCAGACCTTTGTTATCAATGGGGCGTGTCTGGCAGCATGGTAATGTTTCCCATTTCTTCTCTGTAAATAAACCATTAAAAAATGTAGTTTGTTAAAGCTGCATTTAGTAACTGTATTGAATAAACCATGACTAATATACCGGTGTATTAAATACAAGTTTTTTCACAGTTCATTTCTGACGACGTCTTGAAAAGTGTTCTCTTGTATTTATCAAGCCACAAACAAAATAAACTTCTAAATAACTTGTATTCTGAATATTGTTTAGTGCCCAGGTTCACTTTGCTCATTTCTGTTGATCAGCGGCTGGGGAGGGGGGGGGGATAGGTTTTACATTTAGATTCAGAACGAACATGATTCTTCTACAGCCATCCTTTTTACAGTGGTTACAACTTAAACATACAGGTTTCAAGTTTAACTGACTACCATGACTAGAGATTAGAATAACAGAATTTTAAAACAAAATTAAAAGCTTTTGAGCAGTAGTACGGTAAAAATTATGTGTGTCAAAAAGATAAGCACCACCGTTTAAAATGAGGTCTGTTTGATATTTAACCATCAACAATAAATTCAGATGGTTTTTATTTGGAACCATGTAATATCCATCACAAAATACTTCCAGCATAAGTCTTGCCACTCCAAGAAGAATAGTGTCAGGTTCCTTTGGTACCATGGTACTAATCAAACAAGAGGTGTTGAGGACGTGATCCAAGTGAGAGAGGGGGGGGGGGGTTGGATGGCTGAATGGTTAGCGTGCGCGCGCTGTATCATAAAGTCTGTCATTCAGTCAACTGGCGTGGTTTCGAATCCCCGGTTGTACGTGACAAGGAGTAGGGTCGCCTGTCCAACCTTGTGGGTTTCCTCCGGGTCCTCCGGTTTCCTCCCACAGCTAAAGATCCCTACGCGCAAGCGAATTATGGAAATAAAATTGAACCATATGTTAGTCGAGTGGACGTTAAACCCCATTTCTCTCTCTCTCTCCAAGTGAGAGAGGGATACACATGACGATGGTTATCACTACTCTTGTCTGTAATCCTCATCCTTTTCCTGACCAGATCATCTAATGGACTCCTATATTTTTCGAAATCCTCAATTAAAAAATATCTATTACTTAAATGACCAAATATTCCTGTCTTGTTTTACTTTAAGGTGGTCCTTAACCTTTTGTCAGTTGTATTTATTTTTATAACTTACTTGCACCACCGGCACTGTTTGCGGGAGTTCCAACACCTCCTATAGAATTCAACTCATTGTTAAAAATATAATTTGCGGGTCACGGAAAGATAACTCTGTTTGGAAACATGGTTTGGTGTAGAGGAGTAACCGAAGTTGGCCGAGTGAAATCTGCAGCCGGTTGCCGAGTGAAAAATAGAAAGTAACTCATTGAAGATCCAGTATTGTGCATATAATTGCTCTTTAGCCTAGCAGAAAAAAGGTTTCGAGTATTTGAAGATGGAACCATGCAACACAAAACATCTCAATTCCTCATCTGTAAGTTTTTCATTATATAATTTAGCATAAATCACAGACAGGACTTGTGTTTTATGATTTAGAGCCTAATGAAAGCCTAAATAAATGACATCATAGGCTATCATTCAACGTCCATGGCATAGCCTGCCATAGCTATCATCATTCAACCTGTTGTTAGCCTAGACTCCTACTCCTAGAGTTTCTGTATTCTGAATAATCTGCATCTGAGTCTGACTTTCTGTATTATAAAAGTCTACCTGTGTCCGAAATGTTGAGGATATAATTTTGTTAAGTCTAAAATGTCATGTATCAGGAAGTCATAGCCTACTCCTTATATTAGCCATGAAATAAAATAATAAGTTAGTACCGTACCGGTACAATATTTCGTACGTATTTAATTGCAGAGTGTCTGTTTTTTTAAGTTGTTTAATGGTCGAGTGCGAGACATTGCGTAATATATTGAAACAACACGGGTGATGTAGTCATGAAACAACAATATATTGAAACAACAACTCATGACTACACCACTCGTGTTGTTTCAATATAGTACGCAATGTCTGAAGCTCGAGACCATTAAACAACTTAAAATACAGACATTCTCCAATGAAATACGTCACACAGGTCCAAAATTTTAACTAGTATAAATAATGTACCGTACCGGTAGGCTTGGCACATTGCCCGTACCATTATTTGAAATAATGATACGCCAACATCAAAGGATGATGTCACATCTGTATTTTTAAGTAGGATTATTATTTACTATATGTCATGATTGAAATCAGATCTGCTGGTGAAAAGCCTAAGTAAAATTTGATGTGTAACATAAGGTAAATAAGATAAGATTTTATTGTGCATGTGTCTCAACACACTTTTCAGGTTGCATACATGTACAGATAAATAACATACATAGGCTATGTTATATAGAATAAATACATTTTTTTTTTAACATATTTTACAGATGGTTGATTTAAAGGCAGAACTGTTTAGAAAACAAGAAGAATATAATAAAAGAAAATTAGCAACTAAAGATGGAGATTATATAAAAGGCAAAGTTAGCGACAGTAACAAGGTGAATAATTACAATATCCGTACATGTAACTGATATATTCCTAAACTTTTCTTACATAAATCATGATTATTGTTTCTCCATTGCAATTATTCCTCTAAGAATAAAGGGGTAGAGAGGCTGTGTGGTCCAAGTCATGGTTTTGATCAAGGGATGGTATGTAACAAACTGACCTGCCAAACCTTTTCTCTGGGTGCTCAGGCCAGTCCTCACTTCTAATGACTCCTGGGTGCAGTTGAAAATGTACCATGTTAGTGCCAAAATTACCTGGTTATCTATCAACAAGTGGTTTTTAAAAATCAGCGTTGCCTCTTTGATTTCACAAATGAATAATTTCAGATTTCTGTATTACAGAAGAAAGGCAGTCTATTCAGTAAACAAAATAAAGGAGTTTTAGAGAGAGCAGAGAGAGATAGAGAAGTGAAAATAGAAGAAGAAGATGTACATGCTAGATCAAGGTTTTCATTTTACCTAATATCAGTCCATGTGAAAGCCGTCGGACCGTCGGTCATTACCGATAAAATAGCTCTCGGTCCGGTATTTTCATCATGAATACCGGCCCAGTTGTCCGGAAAGATTCTGGACCCGGTTTACTGACTGCTGATTGTATTAAATCATCGCCGTATTGGCACTGACTGACGGCACTTCGTGCACGGACTGTTGAATTCTCGTTTAATTTATTGTGTTAATTTCACTATTGTTTAAAATGTAAACAAAATCTTATCTCAAGTACGTAGTACCGTATATCGAGCTAGTCTAGTAAGTAGTAGGCTAGGTTAATCCAGACTAAAACGAAAGTCCTTTTATTGTATTAATAACATTGGCTTCTGGTAGACTCGATTGTCATCTAAGGGATTATATTTTCTTTGCTCGGTCTATTTATTGTTATCATTAACACAAAATGACAATTAAGGAAGTGTGCGAAAAAGTCTTTATACAATAGATAATCTTTGTAATAAAGTAAAGTATTTTCCCCCTTATATATACTGTTAGTTGTTTTTCGAGTTTTTTGGTATGAACTTTTTTGGACCAGTAAAATCTCATTCGGTTCACTAATAGTTGGAATAATACCTGCCCAAATGTCCAGTAAAAAAAATATCATTTCGCATAGACTGCCTAATATACAACATTTTGTAACATATATGTTGATAAGGCATAGATTAAGGCATGTCAGTGTAGTTTTTATACGCCCACCAGTCTACAGGTCACAATTTTTATCCGATTTCAATGAAACTTGAAATATGGGTTTATCACCCTAAGATCTCGGTTCCTTTCGATATTGGCATCTATCGGACCATAACTTCATGGATTATGGCCCCTGATTGTACGAAAAATCACGTTTTTGGCTTGTGAACACTGTAGAGGTCACAATTTTTATCCGATTTTGTTGAAACTTGAAATGTAAGTTTATAACCCAAAGATCACGGTTCCTTTCGACATTCGCGCATATCGAACCGTAACTAACTGAATAATTTGATTGTACGAAAAATCACGTTTTTAGCTTGTGGACCCTATAGAGGTCATAATTTTTATCCAATTTAAAAAAAGACGTATTATTATATCACCGTTACACCCTAAGGACGACTGAGTTCTAATTTCGTGAAAATCGGCCCAAAACTGACAGACAAAATGGCCGCCCCATGTTCTGAAATTGTGTAAAAATATGGTATATCAAGGTTGTGGACCCTATAGAGGTCGCAATTTTTATCTGATTTTGTTGAAACTTGAAATGAAGTTTATAACTCAAAGATCTTGGTTCCTTTCGATATTTGTGCATATCGAATTGTAATTTCCTGAATTATGGCCCTTGATTGTAGGAAAAATCACTTTCGTTTTAGCTTGTTTTCTATCCATCTCTCGAAAATGTGGGCGTATCCTGCCTGGCAGCCGCTGGTTTGTAAAGTCAACTCCCGTAGAAACACAAAAATGGAGGAAATAGATGATGAGATGCATATTTGAAAAAGTTGCTTGAAGTTGAGGTGTCAATAACATACATAATATGCCATTTTAAGCATTCACATTATTGAAATATAATTGTTCCAGTCTCCTAATTTGTGTTTATCTTTAAAACATTGTGTGATGGTTTTTTCAGTTTATGTAAAATTTCATGTGGTAAAAATGTCACAAATGCAGTATTAACAGATTACAAATTTCCATTTCTAATTTTATAGGAAGGCGTTAGAAGCGAAAGCTAAACTGTATGATAAGATGACAAATAGCTCTGATATTCCAGGTATGAATTTTGTAGAAAAAAAAGGAATCTGTTTTCTGTTTTATTTCTCAATCAAGATAATGAGTTGCCCTGATATATAGATTGACAAATTTATATATATTTTATTTTCAATTTGAAATAAATTTCAAAATCCACTTATTATCGACATGAAATGTCAATTTATTAGTTTCCAATCATCAAAATATGAATTAAAAGTTCTATAATAATAATTATTGGCATTATTTATTCATAAATGTATGTACTTTAATAATTTTCAATCATCAATATATGTGACCCACTCTGGCTAAAGGAGAGAGAGAGACAGAAATGGGGTTTAACGTCCACTCGACACAAACTAGGTCATTTCGGGACTAACATATGGTTTAATTTTATTTACACAATTCGCTTGCGCGTAGGGGTCTTTAGCAGTAGGAGGAAACCGGAGGACCCGGAGAAAACCCACGAGGTTGGACAGGCGACCCTACTCCTTGCCACGTACAACCGGGGAATCGAAACCACGCCAGTCGACTCAATGACACTGGCTAAAGGATCCGCATGTTACACGGCATTGTTTTTCAGTACAGTGTATAGAAGTGCTGTGCGACGAAATTGTGAATTTGAGATTTCTGTGAAAATACATCACTTAAAGATACATTATGGGAGATTTTAATAGAGAGTTGGCCATTCTTGCTATAACAGTTCGAAAATAGATGATAAAAGAAGAATATATTGAAAATTTCAGTTAAATTACTTTATTCTGAACAAAGTTATCACCATTGTAATTTTTGACTAGAAATAGGAGTCAAATCCCTCTTCACCGTCTACGAGAATGCAGGCCGTTTGATTGACAGGCGTTAACTCCACCTACATAATCTCGATTATCAAGTAACGTTTTCAATTCGTATCACATTTATTTTTACTACAAATTAAAAATAGGACTTTTATTATATAGATAAGAAGCGAAAGTTTTAAAGGAATGGACCAAATCAATGAGGCATAATTATAGCCGACTTCTTCAATCTTGTTAGCCTGCGTGTACTCCCGAAGCAGACAAATTGAAATAGGAAACATTGATCCAATGGGGCTGCATGGGCTGTAATTCAACTGGGGTGATGTTGGCTGCGATGTTTATCAATTTCCATAATTTTTCTGTAAACGCAAGTGACAAAAGAGCGTATAATACCGACATCCAAACTCTCATTTTAACTACAAATAAACATAATATCAAGGCCATATATATCGAACTTTCAATCAAATTGACCGACATATGCGGCCTCGCTCAACAGCAGCCTCGCTTCGTACACCCTATCATTCAGCCTTGATCTAAAATTTCCCGGAGTATGACGTCAATGTAACGATTAATCTCAGCTTACAACGCCATTTAAAAATTTAATCAATCAATGAAATCATGTTTAAATCCAAGTGAATCCAAGCCATCCGTGGGTCTACAGAGTTGATTTTGTGCTTGTAGTGTAAATAAAGATCTAATTTATAATTTCTATGACATCTGAAGCCTAAATAAAGACTTGCAATAATCAGATTTAGCTCTTGCATAATGTATGTTTAATGTCTCTAGGAGTCTATTTTAATGTCCCAAAATATAAAAATAAAAATCATAACACAAGTAGGTAAAAAGTAACAATTAATCAGCTGTATTGCATCAACAAACATGCTGAAACAAAGGTAAAACCCTGCTTTGTTACATGTTTTTGCGGTACTATATCAAGCTAACTGCCCTCAAAATAACTAATTAAATGTAGAATCCGAATATATCAATAACTCAATTTTAATTTTTTGACCCATGAGGATCCTTTAGCCAGAGCTGGTCTCATATATAAGTTCTCTGACTATCAACATACCAATAATTTATAAGTTCTCTAATGTCAACATACCAATTTATAAGTTCTCTAAGTATCATGTTTATGTATTTTAAAGAGGAGGATGGAAGTGGAACATATTTAGTTGATTTCCAAAGAAAAGTAATTGATTGTATATGTGAAAAAAAAGAAAAAGAAAGAGAAGAAGAAGATAATATACCTCCACCACAACATCCTGATGAACAGTGGTAGGGAAAAATGGTTGTCATCAGACATCAATGGAATGTACAATCTGATTAAAACACAGATCCTATTTCGTTTCTTTTTTAATAATTCAAAATTTCGCTTTACTTGTCTTTACTATACTAGGATCTGGAAGAGTTGTTATCATTGATGTGTTCTGGATGATGTGAGGGATTAGCCAATGAAACGGTCTGTTATGGCGAGCTTTTGGCGTGAGGTGCACTGAACTGTGGGTAATCCACAAGAAACATCAATGCTGATCGGTTAATCAAATGTCTGACGTCATAGGCCAAAAGCATCTCGTATGACTTCTGACGCGACCTCCTAAAACAACTGGTCAGATCTTCATGTAGTGTAGGCTGTTATGAAAAGCGAAATGAAATATAGATCTGTATTTTAATCAGATTGTGAAATGTTGTAATAATGGAGGAAATATAGTACTTAATAATCATGAATAGACTAGTACGTCTTGCAATCTAATCTTAGTAGTGTATTGATTAACTAATATTTTATGCAAATATTAAAAGTCAGAAGTAGCATATTTAAAGCAAAACATTACATTAATTATTTAAATTATACAGTATTTTAGTCACACATAGATGCTTACCCTTAATATCAGATAATTCAATTCTTCCCAAATGTGGAAATTCCTTTTGGTTTTGCGAAGACCCTATCTAAGTGTAAGCTCTCCAACTTCAGGGCTTGCAAATACTAGTTCCACAATATTATCTCCATTTTGCTAACAGACATGTTGTACTGGAAAGTGTAATCCCCATTGTACTTACCATGGTGTTATTGAAATCTGTGGCGGATTAAGCTCCACCAAGGCCTGAGGCGGCAGTTGCTGGAGGGCCTATTTAGTTTTTAAAGTTAGAGCCAAGGTAGTTGCTAACATTAAAAACGGGATTCGTTACTGAGGTTATAATATTATTAAAATATTAGTTATAACTATTGAAATTTGTCGTACAAAATGCTTTGACAGCAGAAACGTCACCGGAAACCAACTGTATATACACCTATTTTCAAGGATAATATTACCTCATGATAGGGTGTTTACATCGAAACTAGCGCAAGATCTTTTGCTAGATATTTTTTCTTAAGCCAAAGTCGTTTGATATTGGTAATGTAACTTTATATGCCCATAAATGACGTCACGTGGATACAATATATTAAGCAAGACATAACCGAAAACTTACAAGGATTTAACGTACATTGTAGGCCTACGTTTAAAAAATAAGATCAGATCTCCAAACAATAGGGCCTATTTAAAATTGCGTATCCCTAATTTCGGGTGAGGGCTATGTTGATTCCCATTGGGCCTAAACCCCACCCTCCTAACATTCATTGTCTATGCGTTTTTAATCGTATCAGACAAGTCTAAAAAAATTTTTTTTACAAAATCTTTGGGCCTGCGGCTGCAGCCTCATCAGCCTCACTGATAATCCGCTACTAATTGAAATGATGATTTTCTGAATATTATAAACATGTAGTTGCTCATTCTGTTGAATATTTATTATAGGGTAGATTATGTTGATTCTTTGGGGCGATCAAGAAGATGTTTAAAAAAAGATCTCTCACATCTAATTCAACAAGATAAAGATTTATGTGGAAAAAGAAGGTTTGGACAGATTTGTGTTTTTTTATTTCACAAAGTTATATTCCATATCTTAAACAGAAGTAGTTTTTTCTTAAAGTCATTAAATAAATATATACAGCAAACAGTGACATGACTGTAATTATTGTGTTAATATTATATTTTTTTAGCTTAACTACAGAGAAAAAAAAGCTGGATGAGAGTTTACCAACATTATTATCAGCTGACATGTATCGTGAAATACAGCGTAAAAAATGGGAAGAAGAGGAAGAAGCTAAGTTGAACGAACCAGTTGGTCCAATACATTACGCTAATGTTCAACATAATGGTAAAATATTTATAATTTGTCTACAAAATTATATTTAACACATAGTTGTAAATTATATGATGTCCAACATAATGGTAAACTATTTACAGTAGACCTACTGTAGTGAAATATCTCAAGATTACTAAATTTGAGAATGACCTTTCAAAATAGTTGTTTCAGGGATCCATATCTTTCAACCTGTATCTACTATCCTTGAATGATTAAATATTCCATCATATCTGTTCCTCTTTGCAGCTGGATGAACTGGACTTAAAGTATAGTACAGGCTGATTTATAATTATGTTATTTTGTAGAGATAAGAACTCATGGTGTAGGTTTCTATCAGTTTTCTAAAGTTGAAGAAGAAAGACAAAAACAGATGGATACATTAACTAAACTTAGAGATGAGGTACAGTATACCATATCTGTCATGATAATGGCTAGGCTCCGATGAGTGCAGACTTGTCTTTGTTTTTTTGTTGTTTTTTTTTTTTTTAAGGGGGGGGGGGGGGGGTCTCCCTCCCTCAGCATATGACCCAACAACAAGCAAATACTGAAGTGGTCCCTTTTGCTATCTAGAAATGGTAGGCATTCTATTAATCATTTTAGCCCTCTCTTAGGTGACTGGCCAAACTCCTACAGAACCAACAGGAGGAATGGGGGTTGTTTTATGTCGCTCTCGCATTGGACATATTTTTTTAACCCACATATTTTAATTTTAAATTGTAAGTCTCAATATATTCCATAAAATGAAGTTAACTTTAGGATGCATGAAGTATCACTTGAATTACATGTTTGGGTATTTTAGACAGTGGATGCTCGGTCAAAATCAGAGAGACTGAAGGAGAAAAGAAAAGCCCAGCTAGAAACTAGATTAGCTCATGTTAAAAAAAGAAGAAGAATGAAAGAAGGATATGTTGAAGAAACAGGTTATTATTATTACCTTTCAAATTTATTTATAATAATATCGTCATTTTTAAAGCGTGTTAATAATGAATAAAACAGTTTCTAAGGAGCTGTTGGTTTTTATATTCACTGATTATTTACATATCAGGGTTTTGAAATAAGAATGTTTTGAGTTGAGATTTAAAATGGCCCACAGATGGTAATTGTTTCATTGATTGTGGAAGTCTATTCCATAGAAAAGGACCAGCATAAAAAAAGGCACGTTTTCCAAATTGTATGTTAATTGCTGGAGATTTTAGAAGATGTTTTGTCTGAGAACGGAGCTTTTTTGCTGGTAGTATAGGGTTCTACAAGACTTTTTTTTATATAAGATGGAGCTTGGCCGTTTAAAGCTTTAAAGACAAGGAGGTGTAACTTATTTTATATAATGTCGAGTGTTGACTAGTGATCTATAATCCTATAAATTTAAAACAACTCACATCCAGGAAACTGGCTTCCATATTCTGTAGTGTAGATTAGAGAGAAACTGTGTTGAGGTAAATGAGATGAAATGAAGTTTAAAGTCCTGCTTTTCTACACCATCTGGGCTAATGAAAGATGCAGTGTGCCACCTTCTTTTTGTTGCTTTCCAACTGCTAGGGCTTCTTTTATCTCCATGCCAACATGTACACTGGACCAAAATGACTCAACGCCGTTCCTTGGCAGGTCCTCTTCTCTAACCAGGGAAATGACGTTAAAAAAACTTTCTTTGCCAACACCAGAATGGAACCGGAGAACTATCTGTTAGTGAACTAGCGCTTTACCCACTGAGCCACCGTGGCTTCCTTCAGGTAAAGGCCAGATTGAAGATAGTCAATGTTTTGTAGAAGAATGAGTAATTATTTAAGATTGGTGATACAGAAATATACAGGTGTATTGTTATATTGTAGAAGATGAGAAGAACGAAGAAGAAATTGGTCCCAAGTTAGAAGAGATGATATCACAAGAAAGACAAGTTGTTAATGATGATAAGGGTAATAAATTAAATGAGAAACCTGTAGAGAAACCAGTTAGAGAATGGGATAGAGGAAAAGAAAGTAAGTAAAAATTATAAAACATCGCCAGCTCTTTATTTATATGTGCAATTTCCATTAAAATGTAATAATCTAGCCATTGTTGTCACCCCTGTTTGTTTGTTTTTTTCTTGTGAGTGCTCTAGAGGCTAAGGTTATCAGCTGATTGGCTTAAAATTTGTAAGCTTACAAAATGTTTAAGGATCCCAAGACATGGAAACCTATTGCACTTGATTAGATCAAAATGTTTTTCACTCTGTGACTAAAATGATCATATTAAATTAATACTGTGTTGTTTATGTTAGTGCTGGGAAGAAGCCTGTCATATTGTAACAAATTCAGATAATTATTTCGTGGGTTATCAATCTAGATCACTTTTCGTTTTCATGTAAATGCTCTAATTACAATGCAGCAGTCTTATGGACTGCTCAGACAACTATGGATGTATGGTTTGTCGCCTGTCAACCTATCTTATAATTTTGATTCCTTCTGTATTTTCTTGAACAGTTGGTTTGCATTGACTATTAAATAACTATAATATATGGTTGGATGCACAGTATATCTGTTCAGGGCCATTTGGGATGCCTAAAAATTATGTCGGTGTTAAGAACTTTGCCACTAATTGTTCTGTGTCTTTATGGGGAGATTTGTGTTGCAATAGATATAATATATAATTATCTAGCCTCTAACTAGTCTAACAGTAAATTGTATTTTCACTGTTTATTTTTAGAAATGTTTGAGTTGAACTCTCATCGTTATTTTGAAAAGAGAAGAGAAGAGAGAGAACCTGAGTTTGCTCCACCTTCAATTTATAAAGATACACAGTTTATGCCCAGTGCTAATATCAGCTGTCAGTCAAAGCTATATTCTAAAAAGACAAGTGACAGTTTAGAGTTTGCTCCACCTTCAATTTATAAAGATACGCTGGTTGCACCACGTGTTAATATCAGCTGTCAGTCAAAGCTGGATTCTAAAAAGACAAGTGACCATACAATCACAAATAAAATAGAAGTTAAAGATTTAAATGTAAGTGATATACCATTGCCTAGTGATGATACAATGTATCAGGGACAAAAGGAAACAAATAAAACCGCAGATATTTTGATACCAAACTTCAATGTTCCACCCCCTGGTTATAATCCTATTACACCTTTTCACACTGATATCACTCCACCAGCTTTTATTACTAATATACCTCCACCCAGTTTTATTCCTAATATACCTTCACCAGCTTTTATTTCTAATATACCTTCATCAGCTTTTTATCCTCCGTCTGCTCCTGTGAATTTAAACCCAGCATATGATGATCAGCACCACGATTTTAATTATTACCAAAGTATTCCACCTGCCCATATTACAGAACAGACACACCAAGCAAACTATTCAAGTGGAATAATTTCTCAAACTGACAACAGTTATTCAACAAAAGAACCTGTAGAAAGGATGAAAATCATTGACACCCGGTTTGTTGATAAGGAAGATGGACTGGATGTTATGGAACAAGCAGAGAATATAGACAGTGTATCATATAAACCTGGTTCCTTTACAATAGCAGCATTAAACAGTGCAAATGCTGTCATTAATGACAATGATTTGAAAGATAATATTTGTGAAGAGTTTCATACTGTACAGCCAAGTTCTTATAGTGGTGGAGCAGTCAATTATTCATCACAAACAAATACTTGAATACAAATGAAAAATAAATTAGTATTAAATATTGTAATGTCCTTTGTAGTGTAAAAAAGCAAACAGTGAGGCTGATGTCCCCTGCCAAAATCCCCCAAAAAAACTGATTATCTATGCTTAATCTAAGCATAAAATGTTCACTATCAAACTCAGGTTTTGAAGTAGCTGGTAGTGAGTGAAGCTATAGACTAAGTTTCATCACTCTCCATCTGTTAGAATCAAAGTTATCTTGCCCCAAAGCATCGACCAAAGGCATTCGCCTAATGAACATCTATACCTCAATGAACAGAATTGTTATGTTCCAAAGTCTTGACCAATCAAATTGCTTATCGCTCCTTAGCCTAAGCAGAAAAGTTTCATCATCAAACTTAGTCAAGGTAATGATATAATGAATCTATACTTGGCGTTTCATCACTCTCACTTAATTAAAACTGAAGTTATCGAAGCCCCAAAGCATCAACCATTCAGATTGCTTATCTCTGCTTACGGTAAGCAGACAATGTTTATCATCGAACTCCATCAAGGCATTCACCTAATGAAGGCCTACACCAAGTTCGAACATTCTACCTCAATTAGAAGGAGAGTTATTGTGTTCCAAAGTCTCGACCAATCAAATTGATTATGCCAAGCAGAAAACGCTCATTATCGAACTTAGTCAAGGTATTGATGTAATGAAACTGTACACCAAGTTTCATCACTCTCACTTAATTAGAACTAAAGTTATCTTGTCCCAAAGCATCAACCAATCAAATTGCTTATCTCCACTTACCCTAAGCAGAAAATTCTCATCTTCGAACTCCATCAGGGCATTCACCTAATAAACACCTACGCCAGGTGTGAACATTCTAGCTCAATTAGGAGAGTTATTGTGTTCCAAAGTCTTGACCAATCAAATTGCTTATTGCTCTGATTACCCTGAGCAGAAAATGCTCATTATCGAACTTAGTCATGGTATTGATGTAATAAAACTATACACCAAATTTCATCACTCTCCCTTATTTAGAACTAATGTTATCGTGTCCCAAAGAATCAACCAATCAAATTGCTTATCTCTGCTTACCCTGGAGGTCGGGTGTTCGATCCCTGCATTGGCCGAGAAAGTTCATCTGGATTTTTAGACGTGGTTTCCCCATGTCAGTGGTGCAGAACGGAGGGCCTGACAAGGACAGCTGTCTAGTCCTTCGGATGAGACGAAAACCTGAGGTCCCGTGTATACATTGGAATGCACATAAAAGATCCCTTGGCAGTTGGAATTCGATATAAGAGTAGGCGATATTGCCGCTGCCCGGACAAAATTTCCCTCATAGCACACTGTATAGCGTATGCCTGTCTTCATTAGCCCAGTATAGGTGCAGAACAGTAGGACGTTAAACACCATTTCATTTATCTCTGCTTACAGTAAGCAGACAATGTTTATCCTCGAACTCCATCAAGGCATTCACCTAATGAACGCCTACACCAAGTTTGAACTTTCAACCTCAATTAGAAGGAGAGTTATTGTGTTCCAAAGTCTCAACCAATCAAATTGCTTATCACTCTGCTTACCCCGAGCAGAAAATTCTCATTATCGAACTTAGTCAAGTTATTGATGTGATAAAACTATACACCAAGTGTCCTCACTCTCACTTAAAGATACATTATGGGAGATATTTATAGAGAGTTGGCCATTCTTGCTATAACAGTTCAAAAGTAGATGATGAAAGAAGAATATATTGAAAAATTCAGTCAAATTACTTTATTCTGAACATAGTTATCATCGTTGTAATATTTGCCTAGAAATGGTAGCGAAATGTGTCTTCACCTTCGCCGAACGTTTGATTGACAGGCGTTAACTCCACCTACATATCTCGATTATCAAGTAAAGTTTTCAATGGCATATGGAAACGCTTTACAGCGGCCTCGCTAAGTACACTCTATCATTTAGCCTCGATCTAACTGACGTATTTTCATCAGGTTACCCCTTATCTGATTTAATCAATTAGTGAAATCCTATTTAAATCCGAGCTGTAGCCGAGCCATCCGTGGGTCTACAGAGTTGATTTTGGTCTTGTTTAAATAAAGATCTAATTTATAATTTCTATAACATCTGAAGCCTAAATTAAGACTTGCAATAATCAGATTTAGCTCTTGCATAATGCATGTTTAATTAGAACTAAAGTTATCCTGTCCCAAAGCATCAATCAATCAAATTGCTTATCTCTGCTTACCCTAAGCAGACAATTCTCATCTTCGAACTCCATCAAGGCATTGACATAATAAACATTTACACCAAGTTTGAAAATTCTAGCTCAATTTGAAGGAGAGTTATTGTGTCCCAAAAATTGTGATGAACAAACAGACGGACGAACCTATTTTAATAGTCCCCTGCTTTCTTCAAAAGGCGGGGGACAAATAAATGTAGTCTGTAAAGTGTTTACAAGAAATTCTGGACCATGGACAAGAGGGTACTGCAGTATGGGCGTATAAAAAATGAACATCTAAAAACCCCTGCAAATTTGAATGAAATGGGCAAAAGAGTCTCAATATGGTGGTGATCAACTTATTTGAACAAATCCTGAATGAGCACCAACCAAGCAATAAATATACTTACTAAATTTGGTGAAAATTCAACTACCGTTAGAAAACCCTTGAAAATGTCCAGTAACCACTTGCGGATGCAGCCCAATACGAAAACGTAACAAAATATTTAAAAGTTTATTTTTTGTACTTATAATAATACATGAATATATTTTACAATGTCAGTTATAAGTATATCCATACACAATAATGAAATGATTTCTCAAATGTAGAATTGGAATATTATTTTAGTATATGAATATATTATCAGTTTCTTCTCTTTAATTTCATACTAATATATTACTTTAAGACATTGAAGTAAGTTCATGCAGTTGTTTCCTTAAAATAAATTGTTTGCACACGATCCATATTTTTATGGAAATGCAAATGATAATGTGACAGGAACAAAATGTATTCAGAGAAGCCATCAATAAAAATTCCACTCTGCCTGAATTTAACAAGTAATAATGTAAAATAATAAATAAATAACTTATTGATAGTTAATTATAGAAAAACAGGCCAATACCAAGAGCGAATAATATCTTTTAAAATGTTGTTTCAAGAGATTTCTACTAGGAAATGTCACTTTGTCTTTGAATTTTTCTAGTCCTCAAATAGCCAAACCAAATACACTAACAATACAGTACATAGTTTTATTTTCCCATCTTATTGTACAACTTCCTACAAAGAGAAAGATAGATTTAACATTAATCAAACATTAACAAACAACTTCATGCAGTGCATAAAGGAGGTAAGTGATAAGTACAAAACATGAAAAGGGCATTTCTCATACATCATATTATTTTAGTGTATGCCCCTCATGATCAGCTGTTTTTGTTAGGAACAGGCTCTTTATAATATGCACCACCCTGAATTATTTTCTAGTAGACTGTTATTTTGATGATTGTGATCTTAATGCATAATATTAATATAATATAAAATAAAAAGGTTGTACTTACCATCAGTTGTATTATCCCAATAACAAGAGCTAGCTGTGTGAAGACCAGCTCCATTCTTCTGCATTATAACACATGTAACTGAAAATAACAAGACAAAGCTAATTAGTTCCTTATCCGACAGTATGTCTAGACTATACCCACATTATGCCATATCTACAACATACGCCAAAGGCAAAAGTCTCAATCGAATGACAATCTCCAGCGTTGGTTTATTTCAGTCTACACTGATAATATTTATTGCGCATACTCTCCAGATAAGAACATGGCACCACCGCTTGACATGACATGTGGAATATGTCTAGCCTCGTTCTTCAAGTTCCTTGTTACAAATGGCGCTGAAACACATTATTATAGTACACAATTCGTGTACCAATGGCAAAATGTTTATTTTGTCTTTAATTTGGATATCAGAAGCCCATTTTTGCACAGTAAGATTACAACATCAATGTTAATTTAAATTGGCGCATATAATTTGTGGTTTCAATGTCGAAGACTTTGGATGATATTGAGTTTGTTTGTTTGAATACCGGTACATCCTTTCATTATTAAATTTGAAGTGCCACAACATATTTGTACTTTAAGTACAAAGTTTTGTTGGAAGTTGTGTTACAGGTTGTCTGCAAGATGAAGTTGATCCATTTAACTTGACACTGAAGACTAACCACAAAAATATAATAAATTACTACTAGTTAATACAAACAGTCTACTTATAAATTACCTATATATTTGAATGGTTTGCCTAATTTTGTAAGTTGGTTCAAACACTGTTCTACAACATTGGAAGTCCACTGATTAACTTTATTGTGTTGGTATGTATTTCCTCCAATGGCTCCCTCTACAGCCTACAAATACAAACAAAAATATAATATAAGGCCAAGACAATAAAACAACAAATCCATTATTTATAAAAAAAAATACAGTATCGAGTTTAATGTATTAGAATAGTTGTGTTATAATGTCACATACCTTGGTTTGGAAGTAAATATTCGAGTGCATTTTATTATGTATATAAGTATCACTGTCAAAACGTTGCAGGTTATTAATAAAACCAGTAATTGTTATTCGATCAACAGTTTTTAGACAGTAAATATTTTTTCTTTTATTTTAATACTATAATTATAATTACAAATGACTTTAGTTGGTAAATTTTTAAAACTGATTTATCATACAATAATCCAAATAAAATGGATAAAATTTGGTAATTGAATGATCCCATTCAAAATAAATACCAATTTTGTTATAAATAAATGTATATCAATCAATATCATAAATTTTTAATTTGGTAACCAGTAAGCTTATATTCTTACCTCTTTTATAATAGTTGTTGCTTCATCAATGACAAACGCTGTCTGAAAAATATAGAAAAAAATGTAAAGTCCTGGTAGGAAATGGGTATTCTTTTAAAGAGCACCTAAAAGCACAATGAGCATATAATATGTGCTTGGAAGTTTTGTGTTTTAAGTTAACACACCAAAAGCAAATTTGGTAACCAAACACAAGAGGATTGCCAAGTATACAGCATACCAGCAGACTAAATCTATACATATTAATATAGCATCAGATTGCAAGTAATAAATAATAAATGTAAATTAGCTCTACCCAAGAAAACGATTTTGCCCATTAAAGTAACAGGTTTAGCTAATAAGTAATACTGATCCTCAAACTAAACCTTGCAATAAAATCTATGCACATAAAAAAATAACAAAAAATATTGGATCAGGGTTCAGCTCATTTAACATAATCAGAAATAACTTTGTATTTCAATCTATCAGCTAAACGTTTTTTTAAATGTAAAAGTTAGCGCAAGTGAAAAGACTTAAAAACTAAAGATTCGGCGACTGCATGTGCAATTTGGTACAGTCATGGAAAATGGAACAATCTCAATCTGTCAACGATCCCTTGATCAACCTATTTTCTAGACTAGTACATCATCGTGGGCTATTCTATTAAACTTTATTTTGGTATTATTAAAAATGTTGTGTAAAATACAATCTCCAGTCATCTAGACAGATACCGGTACATTGTTTTCGCTGACAAATAATAACCTAACAAGAACTGTACCATATTCAAAACAACCGAGAATCAACTGCCTGTGATAAGAAATGATCATTCTCCGCAGGTGAAACCAGTCTATGAACTGTCAACATCAATAAGAACCAAAGTGGGTTACACTCGACTACCGGTACCTACTTTACCTACATGATGTGGTATCACGTCATTTGGGACTCACGTCATTTGGGACTCAACATAAACGTCATTTGGGACTCAGTTGACGACGTTTGAGACTTGATTGGCGTCAATTGGGACTCAACACAAACGACATTTGGGACTCAATATATACGACAGTTGGAACTATTTATTTATGAGATATATAGTAACAGCTGTCTTAGTTGTCTTTCGTTTTATTTAGTTGATCGGCGATTGTTGAGACCGCGATTAACACTGCTAGTTCTCCTTTGTTTTGTTTTATTTGCAAGTAAACGAACTTGATTGACCGACCACTGCTGATGTTTTTTCGTGAAACTGCAATCAACACACGGCCGCCATTCTCGATGATTGTTCATCCACCAAAAAACTGTTAGGTTTCTTTGAATATACTGCAATAACATCGGGATTATCAGTTAATCAGCTTTAATTATCCCGCTTTGATCGTTGCCATTTCTTATATTTTCCACAAAAAAACTTTGCCTTGTACGCACTAATTTATCAATTGGTATTGCCATCTACGACAAGCATGTCAACGTGCAGCTCACGGATTATCGTTAACAATTTCTAGGGGCTTGTAAAAAAGATTGCATGTAGAGTAAATATTTATTTTGTTTTTTGTGTAGGTCATTTTCAAATAAATTCATCCGCATATTATTCGTTTTAAATAAATATATAACTTTTATGAAAAACGATGATTATCAAAGAACCGTAAGTGTAACTAATATTTTAATGTTTGGTTGAGCCTTTTACTAACCACGTGTTTCATGTTAATAAATATTTTCTTTCGTGTTTTGAATTGGCCTATTTCTAATAAATTATCCTGAGTCCAAAACGTTGTATACCCAAGTCCCAAACGACGTATACCAATGTCCCAAACGTCGTATACCCGAGTCCCAAATGTCGTGGTCATATTTTTTTGAGTCCCAAATGACGCGAGTCCCAAATGACATGTAATCCATGATGTTCATACTACAGTACAAAGCTACATACATGCATCAGAGGCTGGATTATTCAGTGACACTGACAGTCTATAGCTACATGTAGCTGCTGTCTAGTACCTCTGGCTCTACGTATTATTATGTTTCTATATTGGTAAGCAGGTGACTATTGTTAATATTATATTCAGTAAGAACCTAAGTTGGTTATACTCGACTCCCATTACTACCGGTACCTACTTCACCTACATGATGTTCATACAATGTACTATACTCCAGTACAAAGCAACATACATGCATCAGAGGCCGGATTATTCAGTGACAGTCTATAGCTAGCTGCTATGTAATGTAGCACCTCTGGCTCTACATATTATTATGTTTCTATATTGGTAAGCCGGTGACTGTTGTTAATATTATTTATAATAATAATATTTAATAATCAGCTGAAATGGTAACCCTGGCTAGGCCTACACAACCAAAATTTTATCACAGTTATGTTATGTTTTAGTTTACAACAATTACAATGTGAATGTAAGTGTTGGACAATTTTAGCATGCTGCCGTATACATGTACATTTGATACGTCGACCTACATGTACCTCTTAAATCATAGCCTATAACTATCACTGTCTTTATTCGTTAATGTCAAAACAGACAGACATATCAATTTATTGCCAAGCCATCACCAATGGCAATTGGCATGGCAATTGAATTTAATGAATTTTGGCAAATTCCAATCAATGGCAATGGCTGAATGGCATGGACATGGATGGAATGGCCGATGAGTCATTATTTCCTAGGTCTGCATACTTGGGCTGTCTTGTACGAAGACATCTATCAGTTTAACAACTTACCTCTTCTGCTGATTGAAAATCTTCCATTCTGTAGCAACAATAAGGCAAATCTGACTCGAAAACGCAATATTGTCAACAGACCTTTCCCTCTTGTACTTTTCTCGTTGACAACGAAATCTCGTATTATCTCGTGACGAAAACAAACAAAGGGAGGTAACTACCATAATGCCGAGATCAAGTGGCCACAGATCACTAATTTATTCCCCATTGACTTAATGTTAATTCTCGTCTCTTAGACCCGCTCTAACTTTTTCCCAAATTTTCGTTGGGTAGAACGCTTTCCGCCACAGATGGAGCAACATGTGGCAAAGTCTTGCCCAAAAGCATGTATGAGGTTCACCATGAAAAACTCGAGATACACAAGTTGGAAGTAGAGATAAATAAACATGCAATTTCCGGCCCTACATTTCAACGTAACCAACCTCACAACAACCTGGCAGAAAATGTATTTTCAAACCCTTTTTTTCGATTCTACACCAAAAAGTCAACAAAAATCGCCATGCAAAAGGGGGAAAAGGGAAAGGGAGAGAAAGACTAAAAATAACTTTGGCCCTTCTCACTATTTGGACTCAGTATTCCCCTTATTTCATCATAGATCGTATAATAATGTAGTACAGTTCTATGATTTCATGATGGGTAGTGCGAGTTATAAATTTTCCTTAATTTTTTTCTCCCCTCTTCCTGCATTTTTTGGTTGACTTTTTGGTCTAGAATTGGAGAAAAGAGATCAAATTTGGAATTTCACAGCAGTTTTGGGTAATACTGATAATATTACAGCGGAGGGATGGGAGGTGTAAAGTGTCTTTCTGCAGAGCAATCATTGTGTCGGAAGTGAGATTTTCACCCCAGTCAACTTTAAATCCCCGTCGCAAAAAATCATTCAGCCAGTGAAGGCTACCAAACTTGTATCAATTTTAATTTAAAAAAAAGTATATATATGCATTCCGACGAAAATATAATAAATACATTTCAAAAGAGGATTAACTTTACTTTTCATAGATATACGGAATTTTGGATTAAGCCCCGTATTTTTATTTCAAATACCCCACCCCCACCCCTTCTCACTTTACCATTAATAAATATAAATGTGCCAGAAAATTATTTATATATTTGAAAAGAGAAATGAATGTGATTTTCAGTGATATGTAACAAGATATCTGGAATTTCGTATTAAGAACCTCTCAAGGCAAGTAAATATAAATGTGCCAGAAAATTATTAATATATATGAAAAGAGCGGTGAATGTGCTTTCTACTGATATGTAGCATGATATCTAGAATTCGTAAATTCGTATTAAGACCCGTAATTAGATATTGAATACCCCACCCCTACCCACGTAATAACTTAATAGAGTTTAGTATTATCCAACTTTGATAGGTTGTCAAGGTAAGTAAATATTAATGTGCCAGAAAATTATTTATATATATGAAAAGAGCAGTAAAAGTGCTTTTCAGTGATATGTAAAATGATATCGGGAATTTCGTATTAAGACCTGTAATTTTACTTTGAATACCCCTACCCACATCGTGCAATAGAGGTTTGTATTACTCGACTTTGATCATTTATCAAGGTAAGTAAATATGAATGTACCAGAAAATTATTTATATATTTAAAAAGAGCAGCGAACGGGCTTTATATTGATATGTAGCATGATATCTTGAATTTCGTATTAAGTCCCATAATTAGACACCGAGTACCCCCCCCCCCCCCCCCCGAGACATTAATTAACCTATCCAGGACATAATCAACTCTAGGTGGCAGCGCTAGCCTGCGATCTTTAGTGGATTGTGACTCGATTTACTGCATAACTTTCCTTCTCGATTTAACGATTAAATGGATAATCGAGACTATGTTGTTTATTGTACTGACTTTAGTAATGATGACCGAGGCTAGGGGGAAATTTCATTCGCTTAGTTCTCGGTTCATAGTGGATCAATTTGAATGAAATTTTCAGCAAATCGCCTTTACATTATCTATTGTTTAACTATTATAGTGAGAACTGCCAACTCGTTACCGAATCTCCCATAATGTATCTTTAATATAGTTCAGTATTATCCAACTTTGATAGTTTATCAAGGTAAGTAAATCTAAATGTGTCAGAAAATATTTATATATTTGAAAAGAGAAATGACTGTGCTTTTCGCTCATATGTAACATGATATCTCTATATTCGTATTAAGACCCGTATTTTTACCTTGAATAACCCCCACTCCCTTCATTTAATAGATTTTTGTGCCATTCGTCTTTGATCACCTCTCAAGGCAAGTAAATATAAATGTGCCAGAAAATTATTTATATATTTGATTTGAAAAAAGTAGTGAACGTGCTTTCTATTGATATGTAACATGATATCTGGAATTTCGTATTAAGACCCGTAAGTTTCATAATGCATTATGCATATATTTGTCAAGTTCAGCATCACAGGATTAAACCACCATAAATTGTGTTTTTATGGTAAAGCCCTGTTTATACAGAGTGCGAACTCGAACGCGTCCATCGCGAACCCGAACGCGAACGCGACTTTTGAGCCGTTCGAACCCGAACGCGACTTTTGAGCCGTTCGAACCTGAACGCGGAAAACCATCGACGGCTTTCGTGATCGCTTGTCTTTTTCTATAGCTGTGAGAGATAAATTTTGTCATTTGCTATCATGGCTCTGGTGGAATCAGACACAGACGAGATCTTGGCACTGTATTTGTACATAAAACAACGAAAGAAGAGAAAGAGGCGAATATCAATGCATGAAATTTTACAGAGAAGAATTACATTCCTTTCGATTTCAATGATCATTTCTTCGGTCTTGTCCATTCTGCTTTTGGGGGGTTGGATGGCGAATGGTTAGCACGCACGCGCTGTATCATGAGGCCTGTCATTGAGTCAACTGGCGTGGTTTCGAATCCCCGGTTGTACGTGACAAGGAGTAGGGTTGCCTGTCAAAGCGCGTGGGTTTTCTCCCGGTCCTCCGGTTTCCTCCCACTGCTAAAGACCCCTACGCGCAAGCGAATTATTGAAATAAAATTAAAACCATATATTAGTCCCGAAATTACCTAGTCTGTGTCGAGTGGACGTTAAACCCCATTTCTCTCTCTCTCCATTCTGCTTTTACAAGTAGACTGTGAATATTGCACACTATAATAGTGGGAACGATCAGGCCTCGCGGTTTCTATTCGTGGAAATGATGGCATGGGAAGTGCCCGCTGATTGGTTCATTGGGAAAGAGTTCGCGCGAACTTCTGAAATATTCGCTCGGGAGGCAATCAAGGCGGTCGTTCGCGCGAACCAATATTTGTTCGGGTTCGGGTTCTCGCTCTGTATGAACGGGTCCTCTAAAACTGACTATATCATTCCAGGACGAAAAGCCGCATTCACGTTCGCGTTCGCGTTCTGTATAAACCCCCCTTTAGGGAGTTAAAAATGAAATAAAATTTCACTTCATTGCTGAGTAATTTTTTTAGCCAGAAATCGCTTAGAAATTAGAAAGCGTCTCCGACTATCTAGATCCCCAAGAGCTTCCGGGGCCTAGGCGGCCCCTGGAGCCTCGCCTAAGGACCTAGGATGGTAGACCCCCCCCCCCCCCCCCCCCCAATCAACAATTGCTTCCGCCGGCCCTGCTTTTTTGAAATTAAAATTGATACAAGTTTGGTAGCCTTCACTGGCTGAAAGAGAGTGGTGGGGGTGGGGCGAGTGTTTAATGTCAAAATACGTGTCTTAATACGAAATTCCAGTTATTGTGTCATACATCACTGGAAAGTAGGTTTCTATGGGTTTTTTTAAATCTACTTGTTATTTTCTGGCACATTGATGATTACATACTTTAGAAGAGATAAAAGCATTTTTATTTTGAGCAAAGAAATGGGTTACTATAAATAGACTACTTTCAATTCATTTTATTTATCGAAGGCTGGGATTAGCCCATACCGAAAACGTGATTTCACTGAAGTCACGGTCATCCAGCGAATTTCGTAGTGAGGGCCAGCTTGATTCGCAGTTAGTGAAGGGTAAGTATTCTTAGTGAAGGATGAGATAGTGAGGGCTGACTTGATCTCGGCCAATCATATACCTGCATGATAATCGAGTCTAAATTATTTTTTAAAACTGTAAATTTTAAAGGCACAATACTGGATCATCAAATCTTTTAAGTCCAAAAAACAACCGGAAACATGTTGCATGTGTAGCAGGGTTTCTATTCAATGATAGGGTGCCCCGTGTAGCGAAATTTTTGGCTACTGAAAATTAAACTCGACACGGCGAATGCGCACGCTTCAGTGGTTTGTTTGGAAGAGATTTCTGGCTAGTCACGCGGTACCAAAACACTCGGCGCACGTGAAATTCTCTACACATCTATCGTCGTAAAAAATCTATTATTGACGATTCTGAATAGCAGTGATATTTAACTGTTTCGTTATTACATGTACAGCAGCTTTAGAAATTACGTTTGTTTTATTTTTTAAATTGTTTTATCATTAACTATACAGTTAGGAGCGGCATCTTTTGGTTTAGTACAAATAATATCTCCGAAACTCTCGGGTTAGGCAAGAACATGATACTAGCAGTAGTTTCATTTTACTTTTACAAGGTTCGTAAAACAATTGTTGAGTTGCCTAACGTGCGTGTGTTAATTAATAGTGGTGAGAAATTGACGGAAAGGTGATTTAATTATCGCTGGGGCAGTAGGGGCGAAAATCTCTGCGACGGTGCGTTTTCTGTACTGGGTGTGTTAATTAACGGACGGGTTAAAAACAACTAATACGGTGTGTATTCTATGTTTGATGAGTTTTCTCGAAAGCGTGTTATAACTGCACCAAAGGTGTTTTATCAAGAACCAGCAGGCTTTATCTGACGTGTAGGTGTTAAATCTAATTTACCGTGCGATTTCTTGTCAGAACGTATGTTTTACGCAGATCGGTCTTTATACATGGATTTATACGTGCTATATAGTTACATACACTGTTAAAAAAGGGTGTAATTAAAAATTATATTAAGTGTAAACTTTACACCACAGCTACCGTTTTTTTAAAATGTAATACCTTTCCAAGGTTAACCAACTAAAAGAACTACACCTAACAAGTGTAACCGATAACCATGACTACTGAACACCCGAATAGGTGTAATTGTGTGGTGTTTTGGATAAGCTACACCACTACCAGTGTTATACTGCATTTACACCAAAGGGCGTAACTATCATTGGAGAATAATTCATAGAACAGCGTTAATTTTACAGCGTTTATTGGGTTGCAAAAGTGTAATCGATATTCATGAGTACTGAACACCAGGATAGGTGTAATTGTAGCCGCTAAAGGGTGTTTCGGAGGAGCTACCCCACTACAAGCGTTTTATTGCATTTACACCAATTGCGTTTAGGGAAACATTCCTCCGAAAAAGGAGTAAATTTTACACCGTATGCAGGATATGAAATAAGCCTCTTATATGGTAACCTCAAAATAGGTTACGCTTATTTGCCTGAAATTTGAAATGGTAACCTATAGGATACGATGCATCAATTTGCTTACATATTTGTTTAGAGCTGAACCTCGAATTAGCCTAGGGGGATTTGGGGGCAAAGAAAATTTTGCATTTTGGCACGCAATATGGTACAATTTGGATGATTTTACACTACTATAGGTAGTCTACACTTTAACTCATTTAACCCTATAGAACCAATTAAAAGATTAGCCAGCTACCCCTGAGCTCATTAAATCATCAGGGCCCATACCCCTAAGCCAATTAGTGGATTATCGTTAGTCCTAATACCCCCTACTTACAAAATTTCGGATTTAAATCAGGACTTGGGACTGTTGATGCAATATTCGTTCTACAAAATGTTATACATAAGTACTTAGCCAAAAATAAACGCCTATATGCTTGTTTCCTAGACTACGCTTCGGCATTCGACCGGATCGTTCCAGTAAGACTCTGGCAAAAACTGATAAAATTGGGTGTTACTGGCAATTTTCTCAAAATCCTGAAATCCATATACTCAAAGTTAATATCTAAAGTAAAGTTTAAAGGTGAAATATCAGAATATTTTAATTGTCATACAGGTTTAATGCAAGGAGAGTCTCTGTCTCCAATTCTTTACTCATTTTATGTAAATGATATTGAAAACGAATTACTGGAAAATGGTTGTCAGTCACTAACATTAAATGATATACATAAACTTGTACTTAATAATGTATACAGGTGATACTGTTCTTTTAAGTGAAACGCCTGAGAATTTACAGAGTATGTTAGATGTGGTAGAATTTTATTGTGAGTCAAATCATCTTAAAGCTAATGAGATGAAGATAAAAATTGTTGTATTTAGGAGGGGGAGGAATTTTAAAACACAGTCATGGACATTTAAAGATTGTAATATTGAAATTGTTAAAAACTTTAATTACCTAGGTGTTAACTTTAATTATAATTGTAAACCAAATCTTACTCAACAAACAATAGCATCTTAGGGTAATAAAGCATGTTTCAGCTTGCACAAAATAATAAAAGAAAACAGTTTCAATATAAAAACAAGCCTTTCATTATTTGATACATATATTGGTTCCATATTAAACTATGGCTGTGAAACATGGGGATACCACCCTGGAGATGATATTGAAAAAGTCCATACTAAATATTGTAAAAGAATACTTGGGGTAAAACTGTCTACAACTAATGTACTCATTTATTATGAACTAGGTAGATTACCTCTATCTTTAATAAGAAAATATAGAATTATTAAATATTGGCTTAAGTTACTGAAAACCAACAACGTTGTTCTCCATTCTTGCTACAAGGATATGCTAGCATTACATACGTTCAATAAGAGTTATAGCCCTTGGATAAATTTTGTTAAGATTTGTTTAGAAACTTATGGCTTTAGTTACATATGGGAAACACAATTTGTATTTGACGATAAGATATTTTTGAGCGAATTTTATCAGAGAATTAAAGATGTTTATATTCTATCTTTGTCAGAATACTTTGAAACGTCGTCAAAATGTCTTCTTTATAGAAGTTTGAATGTAGATTTTAAATTACAGTTTTATTTAAAACATCCTATACATTATAAGAATGATATTTGTTAGACTTTGTACATACTGTAATGATCTAGAAATAGAAGATGAATATCATTTTGTCCTGTCTGTAAATCCCACACAACTTTAAGAGAAAAGTATATAGACACATACTATTGGAAAAAACCACCAATGTTTAAATTTATAGAACTGCTGAATATTGTTAAATAATTTAGGAAAATTCGTACATTATAGAGATGTCCTACATAATTGCACGCCTCCGCCATCACTACTTTAATGTGAACTATTGTTTTGTAAAACCTATATACTATGTATTTGGTAATAAACAATTACAATTAAAAAATTGCAAATAACTAAAAAATATTTTCTATACAAAGAAAAAGATGATAAATGTAGTCTTTAAGAAGTTGTGGACAAGAGCCACGGCAATATACGACCACATTTCGATGTTGGCGTATATAAATATTTGGAGGGCACCAGACCCATTTGGCGCCTATAATGAGGGCAACACTGTTACATTGCAAGCTTCTTTTAACTGCGGAAACTGACTTTGTTTATTTCTTGAAATGCCGTAGTGTGTCTTGTCCGCAGGTTTGTCTGGTCTGTTCTGTTTTGCTGTTCTCCTGCACTTACTATTTGAATAGAGTTTTAGCCCTTCGTACTGCAGAATGTTCTCGATGTTGGGCTTTGTCCCTGTTTGCTAACTACACTTTAACCATCTTTTAACTGTGGAAACTGACTGTTTATTTCTTGCAATAGAGACTTTTGGCAACCGGAATTTTCCCCATTCGTATCACGTATTAGATAGTTTTAGAGTTTTGGCAGATTTTCATAACGCGTACGTATGAGTAGCTGAACTGAGCTTAGTTCTATTACAGATGGCAGTTATTTACCAAGATTACCATCAGTACTAGCCTACAAATTCCTGGAGGGAGTAAAGTTGCTCGACAGTCGCTGAGCCATTAAAAAAAAATAATGTCGAATCTTATTAAGAATCTTCGACCTCGACTCGACAGCCATTTTTGGTTTCACTAGTAATGTATCATTTTAGAAAGTTTACACCCCTTTACCTCCCTAAATTTAGAAAAATAATGAATAAAGTCAAGCTTTTATCATGGTTAAATCACATCAAATATACACCCTTGTGTTCTATGATACACATAGATTCATAAAAACTCCATGGTACAACATTTCAGCGTCTAAAAGTAGCATAAAAGACTGTAGAATGACAATGAAGTTATACGGACCTTTTCCGTATGAAAGCTGTTCGGTACGTACTGCCGTATCCGTGTGCCGTATCACGTATGAGAAATACCCACACATTGATGACGTCACACGCAAAATCGATACGGATACGCGATACGTACCAGGAATTAACGCCTGCCAAAAGTCTCTAATGTCTATGCAGTTTGTCTTGTCCGCAGGTTTGTCTTGTCGGTTTGTTTTTGCATGTAGTGCGGTCTTCCTGCACTTACTTTTGTTTCCATATTTGTTTCCAAACCGTTGTAATTTGCTTTCACGTGAAATGAAATCCTTCAAATACGTACTGGCTGAAATAAGCTGGCAACAACCAAATCAACCAAACAAAAATTTAATTCATCTATTACCAAAGAACATTTATTAATCTTTTTATTGATTAGATTTAATCATTTTCTTCTTCATTTTACAAAATAATTGTTGAGCGGACATTAATATTTGGAATTATAATTTATCCAAAAAGTTATCTAAGGATGGTATGTTTGGTGATAATCCTTTTCTTGTTCTTGTCTCGACCACAATGGCGGCTGCCCTTGATGCTGGATCGAATGGATCACCAGGCATTAGTTGCCAGTGATCAAATATACATTGTGGGAAGGCCTGGCCCCCAGTTTGTGATCTTAATTCTTTATCGAATCCTGAAATTCACAGAATAAAAAATAAATATAACTATAGGGTAATCCTTTTAAGACATATAGAAATAGATTTCACTAAAATTAGAACACTTATATGGATGTACATGTACTACTTCTGAATTTTATTATCATGCTACGTTTCAACACTCATACAGGTATCGTTATCAAGCAAATAATGATTAGTTAACAAACATGTGGTGCAATATATAGATAAACTCTATTGGAAGCCATTTAGCAGATATATCTGCTTCCATGGGCATATCTTTAACTCCAATTTGCTCAAAAATCAATAGTTCCTGTGAGCTAACACCCTATTCTGGCCAATCTAGTGTATTTGGTTTTTGTGTGTGTGTATGGACTTACCAAACGATTCGTTGACAGGTAGATAAGCTTTCATGGTACAGATTGGTGTACCTGTTTGACGATGTTCTTCTATTATCAATCCACGTCTCTTATTAACAGAGCTATAGACACCTCCTATTACAGTATCAGTACACTACAACAAATAATACAATCTGATTATATGTCATACGTTGGCAAAGGGTGCACGGTCAGACAATACCTGACAAATGGGCAAATAAAGATTTTCAAATCATACAAAATAAAAGGTTGCCTTACCAACAACTATTAGAAGGGATCAATGCTAACAGAAGTTATGACTGTCTATAAATGGTTCCATTTTCTATTGATTTCATTCAGCCATCATTTTTCTCTAAAATCGTTAACTGACTTCTGAATGATAATTCGTCTCTCAACATGAACAACGGGATCAAAATGGCATCTAACCCACGAATCGTTAATTTTTTTGTTAAATTCATGAGGTTTTATTGTTCCTTTCAGTAATTTCTGTTTTTCTGTTTTCATTTATAATTGTAGTCTATTTCTCACCTGCACTTCAACAAGGTAAATAGGTTCAACTAGTCGAGGATTAGCTGTTAACACGGAAGCAAATAAAACTCGTCTTGCAGTAGGAATAACCTGGGCACCACGTCTGTGGGCAGGATCACTATGGAGATGAGCGTCTGTTATATTAAACCTGATACCTCGCATTGATTCCTCACACAAAACTCCCTGAAACATAAACGGATAAACCAATAAAGAATAAGTCTTAGATGAGTTAGTAAGCTAATAGCTTCAGTGGCTGCTTTGAAATCAAATGAAATGGGGTTTAACGTTCCACTTTTCTGCCCTTCCAGATGTGCTATGAGGGAAATTTTGCCCGGACAGTGGCGCTGTGGCCTACTAAAATTTCGACTTCCAACTGTAAAAATAATGTCCTTTAAAGTATCTTTAAAACAATACCCGGGGCCACAGTGGCTAAGTGGGTAAGACGCTGGCTTGCTAGCCTGGAGATCGCGGGTTTGCTCCCGGTGTTGGCCGAGCAAATTCATCGCGATTTTCAGACGTGGTCCACATTGTCAGTGGTGCAGGGCGGAGGGACTGACAAGGACAGTTGTCTAGTCGCTCGGATGGGACAGAAAAACAGGTTCCGTGTACACATTTGAGTGCACGTAAAAGATCCCTTGGCAGTTAGAATTCGATAGAAGAGTAGGCCGTAGCGCCGCTGTCCGGGCAAAATTTCCCTCATAGCACACTGTATGGCGTATGCCAGTCTTCATTAAATCTAGTCGGAACAGACCAGTAGGACGTTACAGTCCATTTCATTTCATTTAAACAATATCAAGCAATACCCACCTCCTGTGTAGACCACTGGAATCCAGCTACAACGGTATCTTTAATGTCTTGCATATATTGAACAGATTTTGTTGCATCAATCAATATATTTGGACCGCTACCCTCTGGACCGAAACACCAGATCTTTCTACCTAGTCCACTCTCAATACCGAAATTATCGTCCAGATAGCGAGCACGTTCTTTAAAGTCCTGTGTAGCTGTAACTGTACCCTGGTGAAAGAATAATAATCAATACAACAAGTTTAGGTGTAATTAATTATAAGAATCTTGCAGCATTTGGAACACCGGTGTTCACTGATTATTCTTTTTTTACAGTCCGATTCTGAAAATTTCCCACATACATGTATTATGTATAACAGGGAATTTTTATGTAACAAATGTATTGTACAAACCTCTTCTATTTCTTCTGATAAACCTTCTGGTAAAGGTTCCGCTGTAGCATATAATCTCAGTAATTTATTGTTACTTTTTGATAAACACGTTCTATCAGACCTGGTCGTTACCGTTTCTTTATAACTCACCACCGGATTCTTTCTCTACAAAATACAAATTAGTGTCGTTTTATAACACGAGAAGGTTTAAACGTTATACCATTATTTAAGCCATATTAAATAAGTTAGATTTCATTGTTTTAGAACATGGATTACAGCGCAATCTGTTTTAGAATACTGACCTTTAAAGGGATACCAGCGTGTATGTTTTCCAGATCATTCAAACATATTTCTAGATGTAATTCACCCGCACCAGCTACTATATATTCACCACTATCCATAGTACACTGTAAGTATTAAAATATAGAATAGTACACTGTAAATAATAATATTTATTTTATGATCAGTAGTGGAATACCGCGTTTTATCAGTGAAATAAAAGTGTTATTCCACTGGCTAGCAGTAGTCCATGTTGTAAAATCATAAAATAAATAGAACATTTGTCGTTTTGTCGTATATAACATATTTTATTTCATCTCTAAGCAAGAAAACGTTTATATTTTCACTCATGCTACGCATTCGTGAAAATATCATTTTCTTGCTTCTCGATGAAATAAAATATGTTATTCACTCTAAAACGACAAATATCCTCTATATATACAATATTCATATAGACCACTGTAAATAATAATATATAGGCCTACAATACTCATATAGACCACTGTAAATAATAAAATATACACTATCCATAGTACACTGTAAATATTGAAATATACAACAGTACACTGTAAATAATAATATATACAATACTCATATTATAGACCACTGTAAATAATAAAATATACATTATCCATAGTACACTGTAAATAATAACATATACACTATAAATAGTACACTGTAAATAATAAAATATTACACGACTCTCTATACTTTATTATTTATATATTTTATTTTAAAAATATTTGTTCATTTTTAACATTGTTGTGTTTAACATCTTATTGTTTACCTGAATCATCGTGTCGGCTTTAGCCAATCTCTTCATTCCTTCCACAAGCTTAGGTAAATCAGACGCGTGAACAACGTCCACTGCAACTCGAACAACAGGACTCACTGAAAATTTCAAAACCTGAAATGTAAGTATTTAAAATTAAAATATGTGTTATCACTGGCATCGAGAAAATATATAGAATTATAGAGTTGAATGAATTATGTACTAGTAAATTGAGATGTTATATTTGCATACATTCTAATTTGAACATGCCCGATGTAACTGTACATGCATAGTCAAATCAAACATTTTCCATTAAACTTCCACATAACCAATGGCTCTTTAAATAAGAAGTTATTTTTAAATTATTATTTATTTTACTAACAAAATGTTCTACTATAGAATATGTTTGTATAATTTATACCTTCAGGTTATGGGCGTGTTCATAAGATGTCACAGTTCCTGTCTTTACAAGATATCTATCAACACCACCGAGACCAGCAACATTACCACATGGCACTTGACTTAATCCAGTGGCAGCTCCACCCATCAAAACCACAACCCTGGAAGTTATAAAAACTATTAGAAATAGCATGGATTAAGCAAGCGTGCATGCGAGTAAACAGAAGAAAGTGAACACATTCTTGTATTGAAAATAAAAATAAACTACAGTTTTCTTACCTTGGTATAGATGTTAAATGCAGATTTGGATCGTTCTTTTTTCCTGGGGTATAACCTGGGCACATGATTCTAACAGGTAATCCACTTGTAACAGTTCCAGAAAACACCCTACCGAACGCATAGAAACGGCCTTTATCCCGAGATGGCACCATCTTCGATACATACATCATTAAAGGTCCGTTTGGATCACAACTTTGCATGGCTACAAAACAATCATTGGTCAATATAAAATTTAGTATAATACCAACGAGTATGCCTCTTGGGTGTCAAACGTACTCAATGTAACGTTACCGTCAGTGAGTTACACTTTTTGAGACGATAATATAAGTTACCAAACAGTAATGGGTTTAATTTTAAAAAAGAAAACACAGTGGAATCGACTTTCATATTCTTAAACTTAAGGCACCCTTGTTTCTATGTCCTATAATTCAACAGTCACAAATCGGGAAATGTATTTTTTCTAGATAGCGACAGCGCCATCGACATTACATTATCCAGTCAATAACTTTACTTGTACTGCCTTACATTAAACATATTAATCTAACGTACCAATGGCAGCTTCGTCATCCAAAGGGCCTTCATATAAAAGTTGTGTCCTGTATTTCTGGGCCACGACTGGCGAAGGTAAATGATTAATGATCATATCTAACATGGCGTCAGCAGCTGGTAACCATTTCTTCATCACTGTCTTCATAAAAATTTTACCCTCTTTTTCCATTTCTTCTGAATTTAACTTGATGCCAACTTTAGCGACAAGTTCCTTGGTTGTCTCTTTTTCACATTCTTTAGACGTTTGAAGAACCTAGGAAGGATTAAAATGATGATAATAATTTTATAAAAAGGTGTTGGCATCTATACAAAATGTGTATAACACATACAATAATTTAAGTTTGATAAGCTACCCAGGGACTTGATGTATTTACATTTTAACCTCATTTGAAAGCATAAAACTCTCACCTTCATTAAAGGTTCCATGATAAACTTGTTGAATCCACGAACAGAACCATCTGTCTCTGTTTTGCTCCATTTTTTCGTCTGTGGATTAAAGAAGTTATCTCCCCACAAGCGGCTCATCATCTTCTTCTCTGTGATAGAGAAGATTTTCGCATACATTTTAGCGAATGTTTTCAAATTGAAACCCCAGCCGTGCAAACCAGAACCAAACGAGACATTGCCTTTTACAGGATCAAGCTGAAAGTACATAATGCATCGACATACCATTACCCTGAATGTTTTTGTCAAGTGTGATAGAAAGGCGGAATTATATTACTAGATCAAGCTGAAAGTACCTTAATGCATCGACATACCATTAGGCTGAATGTTTTTGTCAAGTGTGATAGAAAGGCGGAATTATATTACTAGATCCCCACAAATTGTCTGAAGTATCACAAATGACCCAGTACTCTAGAACTGTGTCTGGGTTTTTAAAATTATTTTATTATATTCTATAGTCTGTCCTATAAACTTACCGAAACATCACCCATGGGAGAACTTTCATCACCATACATAGACAATATAACGTTGACGTTTTCAACTACTTTTCTCAGGCATTGGTAAATCTCTTCGGCTGACAGTTGTTTCTCAAAAATACATCGATCCAGTTTATTCATCATTAAAACTGGTTTAATGTATTCAGCTAGACCTTGTCTTAAGACTGTTTCAGTCTGCACACAAACTCCTATAAGATTGAAAAAAAAGTTGATCTCAGTAATTCAAATGTCAATAAATAATTTAATGGAATGGTGTCCTGCATGGCGTAAAATATAAGAATACAAGCCAACAGTGAGGCTGATGTCCCCCGCCGAAATCCCAAAATAAATAGATGACACATATTAATTAATCGCACATTTATTTTTTTTCACAAGTATCAAACAATCAAACTTAATATCAACTAAACACTAAGTTACATCACTATCTATCAGATAGAATCAAAGTTATCTTGTCCTAAAGCCCTGTTTAGCTTTAGCTCGAAATGTTATCATTGAACTCAGTCAAGACATTCACCTAATGAACATCAACATCAAGTTTAAACATTCTACCTCAATTAAAAGCAGAGTTGTTATGTTCCAAAGTCTTGACCAATCAAATTGCTTATCAGAAAACTTAGTCAAGGTAATGATATAATGAATCTATACTAGGAGTTTCATCACTCTCACTTAATTAAAACCAAAGTTATTGTCCCCCAAAGCATCAACCAATCAGATTGCTTATCTCTGCTTACGGTAAGCAGAAAATGCTCATCTTCGATCCCCATCAAGGCATTCGCCTTATAAACACCTACACCAAGTTTGAACGTTCTAGCTCAATTAGGAGGAGAGTTATTGTGTTCCAATGTCTCGGCCAATCAAATTGCTTATCGCTCTGCTTATCCTGAGCAGAAAATGCTCAATATCGACCATAGTCAAGGTAATGATGTAATGAAACTATACACCATGTTTCCTCACTCTCACTTAATTAGAACGAAAGTTATCTCGCCCCAAAGCATCAACCAATCAAATTGTTTATCTCTGCTTACCCTAAGCAGGAAATTCTCATCTTCTAACTCCAAACTCCATCAAGGCATTTACCTAATAACACCTACGCCAAGTGTGAACATTCTAGCTCAATTAGAAGGAGAGTTATTGTGCTCCAAAGTCTCGGCCAAACAAATTGCTTATCGTTCTCCTTACCTGAGCAGAAAATGCTCATTATCGAACATAGTCAAGGTTATGATGTAATGAAACTATACACTAAGTTTCATCACTCTCACTTAATTAGAACGAAAGTTATCGTGTCCCAAAGCTTCAACCAATAAAATTGCTTATCTCTGCTTACCCTAAGCAGAATATGCTCATCTTCGAGCTCCATCAAGGCATTGACCTAATAAACACCTACACCAAGTTTGAACATTCTAGCTCAATGAGAAAGAGAGTTTTTGTGTCCCAAAATGTGTCGGACAGACAGACAGACGGACGAACCCATTTTAATAGTCCCCTGCTTTCTTCGAAGGGCGGGGGACAAACATACCAGATCTATAATGCTGAATATATAAATAATAATGTATACCTACCAGATATACAATCGACCACAACCATTGCCCCATCTGTCACACGAAGAGCTGCCGTTACCTCAGATGAGAAATCAACATGACCAGGAGAGTCAATTAGATTAATTAAATATCCATTACTCTCAACAACGTCTTCTGCTCCCGCATCTTTAACATCGTCACATTCAACTTCATAATATAATGAGATGGCACTGTAAATACAATAAAATACAAGTAACAATAAATGGGGTTCTTATCCTGCAATACTAACTTTATTTCATACAATTGCGTGTATTGTCAGTAGAATGTTTTTTACCAGGACAGTTTTGTTGTAAACCTTTAATAAATTATTTAAAGATGGGTTCTCAGCAAAGTATTTATCAGGTGGTTATTTCCAATAAAAGTATGGTAAATTTGGTATTTATGGAAAGTTCTAGAAAAATACTGGATTCCCCGAAAAACACTCATGGACAAAAATGTAAGGGTTCCCCTAATCGACAGCCCGACGATTAGGAATTTCTGCACGCGTGATCTCAAAGGTCACACGCGAACATTGACCGCTTGATGTACAAGTTGATAAACTTTATGAACAGTTAGACGTACAACACTTTCTGAGATAAAAATGACGGAAAAAGATTTGAATATCATTTGGACCAAAAGTCTTTGTTTAATAAGGGAGTTGGATGGCGAATGGTTAGCACGTGCGCGCTGTATCAGAAGGTCTGTCATTGAGTCAACTGGCGTGGGTCGCCTGTCCAATCTCGTGGGTTTTCTCCGGGTCCTCCGGTTTCCTCCCACTGCTAAAGACCTCTATCCGCAAGCGAATTACTGAAATATAATTGAACCATGTTAGTCCCGAAATGACCTAGTTTGTGTCGAGTGGACGTTAAACCCCATCTCTCTTTGTCTCTCTCCTCTCCCTCTCTCTCTCTCTCTCTCTCTCTCTGTTTAATAAACAATAATTTTGTTGTGCTCTTAGAATATGTATTTCACCAGTGATCTGGCCTGCTGGGGACTTAAATCTCTGCGGAAGAATTCAAAGTTGTCAGTTAGAATCTGGTTGTCGGCGATTTTATCAGTTTCGCTTCATATAATATATGACTTACGTTGACTTGATGGTTATTCCTTTCAATTTTTCATCTTCTCTGGTATGGGTGGCCATCTTATCTCCAGCCTGATCTTGGGAGATAACACCAGCTTTAGCCAGTAAAGAATCAGTCAGGGTAGTTTTACCATGATCAACATGAGCAATAACTACCATATTCCTGATATTACTCTGACGGCCCATCACCGCGCTTAGCTGTTCTTTCGAGAAGTTTACCTAAAATTAAAGCGATATTGTTACTAGAAGCTACTAACAAGGTTTTAAGACCTTTGTATCAATACGATACCGGTAATAAAATCCAAATTAGGAGAATCATTAGTGTAACAAGCCAACAGTGAGGCTGATGTCCCCCGCCGAAATCCCCAAATAAATAGATGACACATATTAATTAATCGCACATCTATTTTTTTCCAAAGTATCAAGCAATCAAACTGATTATCAACTATACACTAAGTTTCATCACTCTCTATCAGATAGAATCAAAGTTATCTTGTCCCAAAGCAGGAAATTGCTTATCTCTGCTTAGCTTTAGCTCGATATGTTAATCATTGAACTCAGTCAAGACGAACATCTACATCAAGTTTAAACATTCTACCTCAATTTGAAGAAGAGTTTGACCAATCAAAATGCTTATTGCTCGTTAGCCTAAGCAGAAAATTCTCATCATCGAACTTAGTCAAGGTATTGATGTAATGAAACTATACACCAAGTTTCATCACTCTCACTTAATTTAATTAGAACTAAAGTTATCGTGTTCCAAAGCATCAACCAATCAAATTGCTTATCTCTGCTTACCCTAAGCAGAAAATGCTGATCTTCGCACTCCATCAAGGCATTCACCCCATAAACCCCTACACCAAGTTTGAACATTCTAGCTCAATTAGAAGGAGGGTTATTGTGTTCCAATGTCTCGGCCAATCAAATTGCTTATCGCTCTGCTTACCCTGAGCAAAAAATGCTCATCATCGAACTTAGTCAAGGTATTGATGTAATGAAACTATACACCATGTTTCATCACTCTCACTTAATTGGAACTAAAGTTATCGTGTCCCAAAGCATCAACCAATCAAATTGCTTATCTTTGCTTATCCTAAGCAGAAAATGCTTATCTTCACACTCCATCAAGGCATTGATCCCATAAACCCCTACACCAAGTTTGAACATTCTAGCTCAATTAGAAGGAGGGTTATTGTGTCCCAATGTCTCGGCCAATCAAATTGCTTATCGCTCTGCTTACCCTGAGCAGAAAATGCTCATCATCGAACTTAGTCAAGGTATTGATGTAATGAAACTATACACCAAGTTTCATCACTCTCACTTAATTGGAACTAAAGTTATCGTGTCCCAAAGCATCAACCAATCAAATTGCTTATCTTTGCTTACCCTAAGCAGAAAATGCTTATCTTCACACTCCATCAAGGCATTGACCTAATAAACACCTACACCAAGTTTGAACATTCTAGCTCAATTAGAAGGAGGGTTATTGTGTTCCAAAGTCTCGGCCAATCAAATTGCTTATCGCTCTGCTTACCCTGAGCAAAAAATGCTCATCATCGAACTTAGTCAAGGTATTGATGTAATGAAACTATACACCAAGTTTCATCACTCTCACTTAATTGGAACTAAAGTTATCGTGTCCCAAAGCATCAACCAATCAAATTGCTTATCTTTGCTTATCCTAAGCAGAAAATGCTTATCTTCACACTCCATCAAGGCATTGATCCCATAAACCCCTACACCAAGTTTGAACATTCTAGCTCAATTAGAAGGAGGGTTATTGTGTTCCAATGTCTCGGCCTATCAAATTGCTTATCGCTCTGCTTACCCTGAGCAGAAAATGCTCATTATCGAACTTAGGCAAGGTATTGATGTAATGAAACTATACACCAAGTTTCATCTCTCTCACTGAATTAGAACTAAAGTTATCGTGTCCCAAAGCATCAACCAGTCAAATTGCTTATCTCTGCTTACCCTAAGCCGAAAATGCTCATCTTCGAACTCCATCAAGGCATTGACCTAATAAACACCTACACCAAGTTTGAACATTCTAGGTCAATTAGAAGGAGAGTTATTGTATCCCAAAAAGTGTGACGGACAGACAGACGGACGGACGGACAGACAGACGGACGAACTCAATTTAATAGTCCCCTGCTTTCTTCGAAAGGCGGGGGACAATAATATCCCTACTAGCTCTAGTTCGAGTATTCCGATACAAACAATACGGTTACTTCTTCTTATTGTGGTTACTGTACACTGGTAGTAGTAGTAGATGGGGGTATTTTGCGCAAACATGGGAATATCGCATACTTCTTTCATAATAAATGTTCTTTAAATTCCCAAAATGTGTAGACGGGTGAAACTGTGTTTTTCTCCTCCAACGAATGGCATGGCACACTTTCTTAGTGGGAACAATGCGTAAAACTATTTATATCAGGAAATAAAAAAAAGGAGTAGATGCTGGCATGTCGGCGTGAAGAAGCGGTCATATAATCATTTCTTTTGAGTTTTCCCAATTATGCTAATTATTAGTAGAATTCCGCGGTAGATGTTTGAATTCCATTAACAAAATGATTTTTGTGAGGTTTTTTTATTTATCTTTTTTTTCCTTTTTTTTTTTGCCGACCAATTATTGACAAAAGTAAAATTGTAAATACACTCACGCCTGAATAAAATCAAACCATATCATAATTTTATGCTTACCATTTTACTGTTTTAGCTGCTCTGGGGCTTCCTGCAATATTAGATTTTATCACCGGGTGCAATGCACACACTCGTTATGTTCACATTTTTTACTATGTAAAAGTCCGTTTCGTTCAAGGTATTTATAGGTGCTCCGCGAAGCCTTGATATTTCACAACACCATTCCCATAATGCACTTGATTTCAATTGGTTATGAAATCATTAATACACAGTTCAGTGTACATATCAGTGGCGAAATCATTGTTGTTATTATACATAAATGTTCCCAGTTCGAGTTATTTTTAAATTCATTGAAAACATCTTGATTTACTAAATTTATTAGCCTATCTTCGATAAATATAGACTTCGGTGTGTTAATCACCGCGGGTGGGTTTTAGAAATACTGACATATGATATTGGGTTCTCTGCTGTCTGGTCATGCGAGTGCTGTGAATTTGTGCCCGTCTATAATTTTTGTACTTGTAATTTTATACATGTACTTTGTATATATGGCATGCTGTCCTCAAAGGACGTTTCTATTATATTCCTAGCTTGTATTTTTGATTTACGTATGTTCAAAAATTTAATTGCCTCTGCAATCTGAGACATTGATGAGCAATATAAACATAATCTTCATGTATTTTCGAAAACACCCTGGAGTATGGCCTATTATGAAGTCCGATTAAAATATTAAATTATATTTTTGATAAGATTTAGTGCCGCAGACAATTGATGATGGTGTTGGTATCCAGGACTGGATTTATATGCAATAATTAGATTATATTTTTTATTATACATATTTAACAAAGTATGTGTAGGGGCGTCAGAAATTAGAAAAACAGGGGTTACTAATTGCCCCTCAGGTTTGGCTGTTTTTACCATTCATACATATCGGGGATATTAGGCTATACTATTCAAAAAAAGTAGGGGATATTTGATTTTGGGGGCATAATACTAAAATATGCAAATGACTACGAAAAAAGTCACTATAGAACCTAACAGAAGAAACATTTCCAGTTACATGTGACGCCCAAACGCACCAATAGCTACCGCATGGAATGCAGGTGATGCTTGGGATCATCATGGGGGTCCAACCCAAGATTTGCACGACTCTGAATTTGAATGTTACAGTCATTGTGGCATTGAATTCCAGGGTGGAAACATCAGTTTAATTGTTTTAGTGACCAGAAAACAAATTTTGATATGCGTCGGCTTACCCAAAATAAAAGGTTACGTGCCCTTGGCATGCTACAGATCGGCACAATACAGGCGGTTGTGGCGCGGACGATGAATGTTTCTCAGTCTGTCATAAGCAGGCTATGGTCCAGATACCGTGATACACAATCTGTACAGGACAGACCACGCTCAGGTCGACCAAGGGCGACAACTCAAGCCCAGGATCGATTTATCCGTACCTTGGCTTTGAGAAATCGTGTCATCACAGAAAATCAGATCAGCGCTCGTCTTCAAACAGACACTGGTGTGAGAGTGAGTGGCCAGACGATTCGGAATCGACTGCAAAGGGGTCACCTTCGCGCCCGACGTCCTCGCGTGATCCCTTGTTTGAGAGATCATCACATTCAGGCAGGACGTCGTTGGTGTAGGGATCGTCAACACTGGGATAATCGACGCTGGAGCAATGTGATGTTTTCAGATGAGTCAAGGTTCACTGTTGATTTTTTGGACAGACGTAGGAGGGTGTGGCGTCGTCGAAACGAGCGCTTCCAAGACGTTAACGTCATCAGACATGATCGATTTGGGGGTGGTTCTGTTATGGTGTGGGGAGGCATCACTGTTGCTGGAAGAACGGCTTTACATGTTGTTGCAGGGCGTGTTACAGGCCAGTACTACCGGGACAACATCTTGGCAGTCCATGTTGTGCCGTTCGCACGAGGTCATGGCCGCCGTTTCATCTTCCAGGATGACAACGCAAGATGTCACAGGGTCAGGATCGTTACAGGTTACCTCCAACAACAGAACATCACCACATTACCTTGGCCAGCACTGAGTCCCGACCTCTCCCCCATCGAGCATGTCTGGGACATGCTTGGACAGAGGTTACGTCAACGTCAACAACGTCCTGCCAATGTCCAAGAACTTGCTGCTGCGTTGCAACAGGAATGGGACAATCTGGACCAAAATGACCTTAGACGTCTCATTAGGAGTATGCCACGTCGGATCAATGCTTGTTTGGCAAACAGAGGAGGATTTACCCGTTACTGACTTGGTTGTGATGCTGTGGTAACTTTGCTGTTTGACCCCGGGTATCATTTTACCCTTATAATGGTCAGTCAGTGCCTTACTTAGTCTAACGATCATTTGGAATAAATCGATGAATGTGAACTTCATTTCATTTTGTCATTTGTTTCTTCGTCAGTTTCATTAGGTGACTTTAATAACACTTAAAAATCAAATATCCCCTACTTTTTTTGAATAGTATATATAAAGAAAGACACTAATAACTAGTTTTTGGCTAGCGCTTTATATACTGTTCAATATTAATGTTCACCATGCCTTAATTTAACTAATAAGACACGATTATTCTGCAGAATATTCTGTAGAATATACATTCTTGACGATTGTGCAATATTTCTCATTGGAACGTGTGTGTGTCATGCATTGTCGTCTGTGCACATGTCATCAGCCTTCATACTACACACGAGAGAGCTAGAGAGAGAGAGAGAGGGATGGTTTAACGCCCACTCGACACAAACTAGGATCTCGGAAATAACATGATCCAATAATTCGATTGCGCGTAGGGGTCTTTAGCAGTATAGGCGGAAACCAGAGGATCCGGAGAAAACCCACGAGGTTAGACAGGTGACCCTACTCCTTGTCACGTTCAAGCGGAGATTTGAAACCACGTCACTTGACTCAATGTCAGCTTGACGCCGCAATATATCTAGATCCCCTCTTTCTTCATACCATATCTACACAATCACCAGTAATTAATTCATTTCCTGTTACGGGACCTGGGGGTTTTACTAGACAGTATATACAATAACGGGACTATGAATTAATGCTGTCGGTGGGGATGGGGTGCACATTATTCAAAATAAATGCAGAAATTTATTGGAGCCCTGCGTCAATTTAGATGAACGAGACTATGTCTTGACTACTCTGAGTTATCACCCCTCAATTATTCTTCAATGAAGGAAACTTAAAAAGACGCCCTTGGTGATAATGTAAATACAGGTGTGATCCCATCCAAAATGGTGCGTTTTCTTATTATTTCTAATGCTGTAGAGGTGAATCGACCGCAACCCCATCCCCACCATAAAGCAATACACTAATCACTTATGAAACTAGGCTAATGAAACCTTTTTTTCCATTTTAAATACCACTTAAAATATAGCAAGGTATCATTAAAGATACATTTATGATTATGAGAGATTAGATAAAGAGCTGACAGTTCTCCCTATAATAGTTAAAAACTATATACTGTAAAGGGAATTTGCTGAAAATTTCAGTGAAATTGATCCACTATGAACCGAGATTTTAGCGATTGAGTTTTCGGCCTAGCCTCGATCATCATTACTAAAAGTTGGTAGGATAAGAAACATAGTCTCGATTATCCATTTGTGAATTTAATTATGAATAGAAGTCGTACAGCAAATCGAAACCTAATCGAATAAACATTGCAGGCTAGCGATGCCACCGAGAGTTGATTATGGTCTGGATAAGTTAATTAATGTCTAATTAATAATTTAGATAACATTTCAGGCCTAAAGAAAGATCTGCAATAGGCAGATTTAGCTCTTGCATAATGTATGTTTAATGATTGTTCGCCTTACTAATGTTTAGTAATAGAAAGTGGTTAAAAATTATACATAATACAGTAGTCATTACTCATTACTTAGCAGGTGTGTAAACACAAACCCAACCAATAGTGGTGTATATCATTCAGTACGGGTAATCAAGGTCTCAACACCCTAGTGACATAACACTTACTTAACCACCTACTAGCTAATATAGATCTACTGACAATTTTAACCAAGTATATGACTTAGATTTGTTTGTGTCATACATTTTCATTTATAAAAGGTATGAACTGTACATTCCTTTCAAAATACTACTACTCCCAATCAAATAAGCGACAGTTTTATGCCAGTTTCCATATATCTGAACTTGTATAAAGATTTAGATAATTAAAGAAAATAGCTGCCTATTTTTAACATATTCCCTGGCCTATAAAAAGTGTACCCATGATGATCACCTTTTTTTTTTTTATAATTTTCAGGGTAATGAAGCATCCCATTTAACACCAGAACAACTAGAAGAAATATCAGCCAAAACACCATGTATGTTAAAGAAGATGATCCTCTTTGATTTAAGTCAAAATAAAGTATTAAAATAGCTAAGTCTCTAACTCAATATCATCTAAAGTCTTCGACATTGAAAGCACGAATTATTTGTCAATTTAAATCAACATTGATGTTGTGATCTTACCGGTAAAAGATGGGCTTCTGATATCCAATATTTAAGACAAAATAAACATTTTACCATTGGTACACGAATCATGTACCATGATGCGTTTCAGTGCCATTTGTAACAAGGGACTCGTAGAGAGAGAGAAATGGGGTTTAACGTGCACTCGACACAGACTAGGTCATTTCGGGACTAACATATGGTATAATTTTATTTCAATAATTCGCTTGCGCGTAGGGGTCTTTAGCAGTGGGAGGAAACTGGAGGACCCGGAGAAAACCCACGAGATTGGACAGGCAACCCTACTCCTTGTCACGTACAACCGGGGATTCGAAACCACGCCAGTTGACTCAATGACAGGCCTCGTGATACAGCGCGCGCGTGCTAACCATTCGGCCATCCAGATAATGAAGATAAATTATCCTAGAAAACAGATTAACATACAAAATCAGATTGTTTATTCTTTTTAATTCCATTTTTACACACAGTTAATTTTTATCTCAATACACCAAATTTTCAACAAGGACCATATGTCATCCCACAAAACAATCCATGTAATACTATCTAATAATGAAATAGACAATTTTATATTTCTCCAAATACAAAGACGACTAATTTTTAAATTATTTGAATCAATCTGTAATTGGTGAGAAATTTAAAAGCTTTTAGTACCGGTATTAAAGATAAGGTTCGGTTATTTTGTAAATATATTTTTATTAGCTAGCTGGTAATAGAAAAATTATAGTTCTGTTACACAACACATGTATAATTACTAATAAATGAAATGAAAGTCTCATTTGATTGATATTCATTTTTTTCCCCAGTTAAAACAAAAGAATTAGAGAAGCTGTTAAAGAGATATTCACAATATGATTCATCAGAACGAGGGATCAATGGAATACCATACAATACATGTGTTTCAATTCCAGAATTTTCTGGAAATAGATTTGTTCCATTCATTATAAAGCATTATATGGACAAGAATTCAAACAGTATATACCCAAAACAGTTTCTGGCTATTTGTGGCATTCTTAGCCCTGACACTTCAGCCTTGGTGAAAAAAGAGTTTTTGTTTGAGATGGTTGATGACCACAATGTTGGTGTTTTAAAGCATGGTGAAATGTTTAGTTTATATAAGATAATATTTAGTGAAAGTATCAGTGATAATATTATCTTAGATTTAACATTTAGATCTTTAAATCATACTGAGTTAGAAAAACCAGGAGAAATAAGAAAGGATGAATTTGTGAAGGTAATTGTAATCTTTGTACACTTTATAATAGCCTGTACAGAAAGAAATAGTTAAGTTAAACCTGAGGCAAATAAAGATGTTGTTTACCTGAAGAGCTAGTAATCGACAAATAATGTAGTTCTTTTTTCAAAAACTTTTATATTTTTGTGTATAATATACATACACACCTTATTATGCTGGCATGGGTCGTCAGAAGTATTAGATTAAATACCCCTAGAAAGTCCATAAAGTTAGAGACAGACCTACCCCTTGTCACTTTAAAAATAGATCACCAGACAGCTGTCTGAAAACAAAATCAATTTCAGTAGGTAGTGGAAGTGTATATAAAAATAACTTGACTTAATATCATTTTATATTTCAGATGATTCCTGATAATGAAATAATGTCTAAACTATCTGTTAATCTTCAGTTAACATAATATACAATATCATGTGATATGATAAGTGTTTGCGACTCTAGAAGGTAGTAGTGATATATAAAGTTTGATAAAGTTTCTTACAGTTCACTGAAGTACTGTGGACAGTAAATTGGTCTCTGAATTAACTAAATCTTGATAATAATCAAGCCAATGGAGAGTAACATAATTTCAATCAGGTTATCACCAGAATAAATATGATAAACAAACTGTGGTGTAGCTATATAAAGGATAATATGCATAAAAAGCATTAAGCTTACAGGGTAAACCATTTTCATGTTGGATAAAAGTTGTAAATTTATTTGTTGAGTTTTTACATGAGCTATGAACAATTCTGAATAATGCTTCTGATGATTATCGGAAGTTGAAATTGTAAACTGATGACAGTCACAAGCCCTATGGGTCTATGTGCTCCAAAACACAATTACTATCAACAATTATTCCTAATTATGGAGAATAAATTCATTTAAATTGATTTATAACATTATATTGTAGGAAATAATTCCAATACTTTACTTAAAAATCACTCTATATGGAATAATTTAACCTTGTATTGATTTTAAAATTAATTGGACATCAACTAATCACACACATTATATAAAAGTAGAATCTAGTAGGGATGTACATTTAACGTCAGACATCTGACGCTTTATATAATATATCAGGATTTTCTATATCTTTTTTACTTTGTATTAATCGTAGTTCTAGTTGATGCGTTGTTGGTTTTTCCTGACCTGCTAGAGCTGAAAAGTTAAACACAAAGTCTGTTAATAACATACTCTTCAATTATCTTACAAGTAGCTTTAAAGATGCATTATGTAAGAACTAAATCTGCCTATCACCTCTTTGGGAGATTAGATTAGAACAATGCTGTCATTTAAGAGTTTAAAGATAGGCTGCCAGTCAGTGAAACACACACTCACAGTAGCTAAATTGTCGGAGCAGTTGACAAGGGTTGCCACATATTTATTCTTTTGTAGGTAATGGGAACATTTACAAGACATTGATATAAAAGTGAAAAAGGGCTATAACCTTGGGCGGAATTAACCAAAATTGTTGAAATTAAATAGGCTTCTTCGTCTCACTAATGTTAATAAAAATTTCAAAAAGATCAAATACTAAATGTAATCTATTGAGTGTTCACATAAATGGATGGAGGCAACAAAAATATACAACCACATTTCCATGTCGGGGGGTATAATGATAAAATAGATAATCAAGACTTAGTCTCGCCTGTCAAATACCATTGCTAGGATAATAAACAATCTAGCTACATTTTGTCAAAACGTCAAACACTCATAACTTCACACAGTATAAAGTTATTTTCAACATATACATTTTTCATTATCTATTTTTGAACTTTTATAGCAAGAACGGCAAGCTCTTTATCTAATGCTTACATAAAATGCATCTTTAATCAAGTGCAACTTGCCTTAAATAAAGGGACTATCCCGATTTGAACAGAGTCGCAAAAATAAAAGTCCGAGTACGTATGAAATTTAAGTGCCAAAATATAGAGGAATGGTGTATTTACCTCGTCTCAAAATTCCAGCTCATAATATTGAGTCGTTTGGACGAGAACGTCAAAACTGCTTATCTGGACACGTAACCCTTTTAAGATTTCGGGTCAGTTTTTTCGTTGGGTGACCTGATAATCGATTCCCGTCCCTTAAGAGGTCTATACAGTGAATGACCCATGCGTTGTACTTGATAACGAAAAGTAAATTTCACCTACACATTATTTTAATAAAAAAAATGTCTAGTTTTATCCGGACAGCGCATAATACAGTTTGTGACACCAGTGTCCATTTCCAGATGAAGACTGACAGGATTAAGTTGTTTGAAAACGTATCACAAATATTGAGTTAGTTGCTCAGCCCTTAGGTAGGGGATTTTAAGGGACTTTAACACAAAATTAAGCAGTTTTATTCTCCCAAAAATTATCGGGATTAGCCCTTTAAACTAAAAAATGAGCATGGAGAATGTGAGCAGGGCTGCCGACAACCAGTATCGCAGCGCAATTTGCGATACATATTTTGTCCGTTGCTAACCAAAAATTAAAATCTAACGTTTTTGATTCGCAGTTACTGCGAATCATCAATATGCCTGTCATTTTGGATATTGACACAAGAATAATCCACATTTTGAAGACTAGAAGGCTTACTCAACACTTTCAACGTGTATAAAATGTTGAATAAAATTTTATAAACAAAACTGAATTCTCCGTGTGACATTTTCTTCTCGAACTACCAGACACAATACTATATAACACATAACTCTATGAATAGGGACTATTAAACCGGAAATAGGGAATCAAGTAGTACCACTCACGTTGCGAGACATCAAGTAATTATATCATATTCATTTTGAAAGAAATAAATCCAATGTATCCCCCACGTATTGTAAATAAAATATAAAAAAATAAATACATGTTAACGTATTGTAAAATGATAAATCAAAGTAAAAATTCCCGTAAAACATTATTGTTTATATCGTGTGTGTCTAGTTAATCGAGGTGTGTCCGACTGAAGAAAAATAGTAATACACGATAAAAAGCAGACGAAATTGTTTTCTAACGAAGATTTCTAACGTAACAAAAAAATAACAATTAAAATGAGTGGGGCTTCGGAAGTCACTGTCAAGAATTGGCTTCAGACATAAGACCTAACTAAATTTCTACATCACATTCACAAACTGTCACAAGTACTTGTGGCAGTGCTAAAAAATCTAAGAATATAGTCAGAATGGAATCTAATCATATTTGTTATGAATTAAAGTAATATCTTGTTATTTAGGTGTTTTACATTGAAACTGAAAAACTGCTAATCAATTTTTAAATTTGCTAATCAAATTTGGCGAAATTGGACTTTTTGATTAGCAGTGCTGCTAATCAACTGTGAAAAATTACCGACAGCCCTGAATGTGAGGCGGATATAAGCTGTTAATCTTGTGAGCTGGTTGACAAAGAATATTATATAGTCTCGAACTATTAGTGATAAATGTCAGCTATTAGAGCAATGAACATTTCACCTAAATATTTGGGCGAAAAAATAATGGTCATATCTCTAGAAATATGTATTGCATGGATTTATCTCTATTTGATACTTTATAACATTATATTGCCTAAATTATGATTTAGATCAGTTTTCAATTATGGAACCATTGGTGGCTCCGTCAAATGGCGCTGGTCACTAACGGGGAGTTCATGGGTTATCCCAGTGTTGGCTGAAACAGTGCCTCAGGATTTTTAAGTGTGGTTTCCCCTCATCAGTAGTGCAGGAAAGAGGGCCTTGAAGGAACATATTGTGATGATTTATGGGGAAGCATATACAGAAATGATTTTGATTGGTTTGGATGTTATAGCCCACACAGAGTAAAATCTGATACAAGCAGGATACCGGGTTTGGCCCAAATTTGACTGGGCCTAAATTTGCCTGGGGGCCCGAATTCAATGGCCTAAAAAATATTATAACATATGCGGGGATTGATCGCGTCGACGAAGCAATTTCACCCAGGGCCCAAATTCGATGGCCTAAAACATTCACGGGGTCATGCTGGTTAATTTGATACCACATATGTGGGGGTGGATTGCAGCAATGAAGCGTGATGGGCAAACATACACACACACACATCTTTGATTTTATTTATATAGATAAATGGGGAAGGATATACAGAAATGATTCTGTTTGGTTTGGATGTTATAGCCATATGGAGTAAAATTATCTGATATAAATGGCAGAACATTGTGATGATAGAAAGGATGTTATATTACAATGTTGTGTAAAATTTAAAATAAAAATTGGACCAATCTTGTGCAGTTTATTTTAAGGATGTTTTCAGACCTGTTATATTAAAACCTTTACCCACCCATGTCATCAAGGTATTTATCTAAAAATTTCAATCTCCATAGATTGCCATGTATTTGTATTGAATGTTATATAGACTCACATATAGCATGATCTAAAGTTCTTCTAATGACAGCTTGAAGTGTTGATACTGTTTTTTCTATAGCTGTCTGAAAACAACAAAATTATAAATCTTAAGTAAAATAGGGATGAGGCAGTGGTAGTGATCTATAAAGTGTTTTTTGTGCTACAGAGCTTGGGGGTTGGATGGCCTATTGGTTAGCATGTGCACGCTGTATATCATAAGGTCGTCAATAAGTCAACTGCCATAGTTTCGATTCCCTGGTTGTACGTGACAAAGAGTAGGATCACCTGTCCAGCCTTGTGGGTTTTCTCCAGGTCCTCCGCTTTCTTCCCACTGCTAAAGACCCCTACGCGCAAGCGAATTATTGAAATAAAATTGAACCATGTGTTATTCCCAAAATGACCTAGTTTGTGTCAAGTGGACTTAAAGCCTCTCTCTCTCTCTCTCTCTCTCTCTCTCTCTCCAGAGCTTGAGTCAGTAAAAGTGGTATGAGAGGAGAAAATGTTCTGTATTTTCTCCGATTACATAGTTGTGTATTTATCATATTACCTTGAGATGTTTGTAGGCTGTTCATCCGGTAAAATTGAAACAGTACCAATGTTTTTGTATTTTTTCTGATATTACAATGCATACCAAATGAAAGTAACACCAATTGTCCCTCTTCCTTACAGTAAAATTGTCCCCATATTCTTACCTTTAAATTTTTATCTTTGTGAATCCATGCTAAAAGGGTTGCAGCAAACAGATCTCCTGTTCCAGAGAATGTTGCGGGTAAAAATGGCATTTCTACTTTATAGGATTCTTTTTTCCCCCCTAAAATATCATTCAAAACAAAATCTTGTTTTATGTGTAATTATTGAATAAAAAAACAAACTAAGAAATTTGCTGACAATACAATAAAGTAGATTAAGACCTATGTTTTAATGCAGTTAATATAAGTTATAAATACAGTGCTGTCTGGCACCGGAATACATTTAATGTAAATTTCCAGTAGAATAGATTATAACTTTTTTCTTAAGAGCATTCACATGAGCCTACATACAAAGTAAACAAGAAGTAGTTAACATGAATTGCTGAACCTCAATATCCACAAATTTTTTTCGCTGACCGGGGCAATAAGAAAATATATGAATTTTGATAGGGTTCTTCATTATGGCTGCCCCAAAATCAGAGCTGGTAACAAAATACTACCACATGAAATGAGTATATCAAAATGTTCATCAAAATTTGTAGTTAGTAATGACTGACACTGGAGTTTTCTTCCTGAATAAACAACAGAATATATATAATTTTACCTATTACAGAGCTAGCTATACAGAGTAAATGCCCATCATTACCCAGAAGACTACTACTTAAAACAACAGTTACAACACCTCGTTCATGTAATATATCTATAGCTTTTACACAATCTTCTATACTCCTTATACTCACTTCTGTTAATAATCTGTAATACATATCATTATCAATAATTTAATAACTAAATATTTAATGAACAGAATATCAGAAGAGATGGAAATGAAATGAAATTTTACATCCTACTGTTCTGCTCCAAATCAGAAGAGAGGGAAAGAAATACTACTGGTATTTAACCTCCACTAAACAGCCCTGTAGAACATTTTGGATTAACATGATATTTTTTTATTTCAATTATCTGCTTGAACAGGTGTCATTAGAAGTGGGAGGAAATCAGACAACAGATGCTACAGCTCGTGGGCAAAATGATGTCATTAACTAACTAAATCTGTTCCCTTAGAACGGGTTGGTCAATGATCTTGTGGCCAATTTTATTGCTTTACTTTCTTTTTTATCATAGTAACTCTATAGAATAAGACAAGGTTCAACAGTATAATGTATGAAACAAGTGTTTGCCCAAAAGATACGCCCACATTTTGCAAGAGATGGATGGGGAACATGGAAAATCAACAGGACTTTTCTGTTCATTGTCCCAATGTTTCACACTGAATTAGAGTTGAGTTTTGATGGGCAACAAAATCGAACTCATTCAAGATCTGTTGATCCTTATCATATAGTTTAAGTTTCATTGCTTCGGACAAAAATTGTAGACCCTCCAGGGTAAAAATCAGGGGCTATAACTCTAGAATTGAGGGTCTGATGCGTACCAAAATCAAACTCATCCAAGCACTATTGACCCTTAACAAATATTTCAAGTTTAATCTGAATCAGACAAAAGTTGTCGCCTCCGGTGGGTCCACAAACTTGTACATATTTTACATTTTGCGTAAATGGGCAGGGGGCATAACTCCAGAATGGAAAGTCTGATGAGCATGAAACTCATCCAAGAACCTTTGATGCTGAACGTACATCTTAAGTTTCATCTAGAAAAAACAAAAAGTGCAGCTTTAGAGGGTTAACAATTCCACAACAATTTTGTCGGGTCAGTTTAGGTCCGATTTTCACAAACTTCGAACTTAATCGTAGTTATGGTGCAAAGGTGACATATGAGTGGGTCCACAAGCTATAAAGGGAGTCAGGTCTAAATATTAAGGCCTTGTCAAGGTCACAAGATTGTGGGCTAGGGCTAGGGTTAGCTAAAAACCTGATTTTGCATACAATCAGGGGCAATAATCCATGCAGTTACGACCCAATACATGCCAATATCGAAAGGAAACCAAGATCTTTGGGATATAGTATATTTAAATGAAAATGTGGGTAGATCAAAACTTACTCTAATTCAAATTGATTAGGCGTAATAATATCAGCTAATGGAATGATGACATCTCTATACACGGGTAATAATTCCTGAGGTACATACTGAAAATATACATTTCACATGTATAAACAAATTTTTAGAAAAATATTACTACTATGTTTTAAAATATTTAAACAGATTCAATTTAATGATTCACATGAAATTATATTAATTCATTCATTATTAAAAAGCGCAATGTGTCTAAAATGTCTTTTTTTTAGGAAATACATATAAAAGAGCAGCTGAAATTGTAGAAATGCCCACCTTTTGAAAAATTTCGGAAATGGCTGCAGTCAAACAAGGATTAGTTTGGTGTGTTGGCTATTCGCAGTTAAAAGCAACTATATATAAAATGAATCAAGTGAGTTCTATGATTCCACAATTAATTGATATCTTATGGTTATAAAGCCACATAGCAAGTTTATATTAATTGGATTTAATCTGTAGATTCCAATACAATCGCTAGCTATTCATGACATATTTGATCAAAATGTAGATTCTAGTGGCTAATGCCTTAACAGGCTATTTTGTCAAGGACAAATTTAGACCCTGATGCGATTGTAAGTAATGTGGACAGACCAATAAATAAATAATTTATGAAAGTAGACTATATATTATTAGTAAAAATATAGAAAGGGATATACAATATTGATACAATAACCCACCAGCCTATCTTTATTAATTATCTTTCCATTATAACCTACCATCTTGCCATGATCTCCCATCACAGGATCACATACTAAAAAAAACAAAGATAGGTTGCCAGGCAACGAAACACACGCCCACAGCAGCTAAGTCGTCCAGGCAGTCAACAAGGGTTGTTAGATCCGAGCATCCAGTAATGAAAACATTTACAACTCATTAAGTAATTATCAGAAATCATTAGAATTTTTTTTGATTGTTTGTCTCATGACCTTTAACACTGTATAAATTTATATTAACTTTAGCCTCTAGCCCGTCCACAAAATTTTTCAAAGTGATTAAGGGCCATAACTCTGGTAGTAATTGTTGAAAATCAACTAGCCTCTTTGTCTCATGACCTAAAATACTGTATCTACATCTAAAGTCAATCGGACTGGGGCAACGACAATATACAATCAAGGATGTGCCCAGGATTTGCTGAGTAGTGGAAAAAATAGCTTCCGAGCGGAGCGAGTAAAAAAATTTTTGAGAGGGGGGGGGGCGTGGTCTTTATGAAAATTCAACCCTTATTGGTGTATTTTCAGAGCATCTGCTGCCTTTTGTATTTGTTTCAGTGCAAATCAAATTTCCATTTTGCAGTCCTCGAAATTAAGAATTTTCTAATTTTTACTACGGCACAAACAAATGAAAAATGCCGTAGCAGAATTGAACTGCTACGGCACCACAGCATTTTTTGGAACCGGTACATAAAAATAAAGTTTTCAAAATTGATTTACTGTTCATATGCTAAACAAAACTAATGTAAGTGGTATTACATATACCATTATAGTTATTATTACTATAGTTTACAATATACTGCAAATTAATTTACTAAAAAAAAAAGAACTGTTTCAAAGTCAAAAAAGCCTCTCGTACTTATAAGTGATTAGTGAACAAACAAGTAAAACAGTACACTCGCCTTGCCGCCTAATTTATTTTTTTGTGGCAAGTGTAAATAAAATGGACTGTAGTCCAGCTGTCTCTAGGATTTAGTTTAGATTCGGTAGAATTTACGGTAGAATAAATACATTACAAATTGATCGTAAAACTGAAAGTACGACACCATTTACGACATCCAAACCTTTAACATTGGAGTGTCGTAAATTGGTCTGGGTGACATATTTACGGCAAATTTAAAGACCGTAGAATTGTAAAATGAATAGACCTACACAACTTCTAAATTTAAATAAACAAAATACCAATACTTCTTTCTTTAAACTAATTTGGGATGATAGGGTCTTCTACGGCACCCAAAAATAAATTATGCCATGGCAGACATGGTTTGCGTGGGCTTTTACCATGGCTTTGCCGTTTGCCGTGGTAAATTTTGAGCGCTGAGTTTGTGTACAGAGAGGGGGATCACGTGGCTAAGTGGGTAAGACGCTAGCTCGCTAGCCTGGAGGTCGGGTGTTCGATCCCTGCATTGGCCGAGAAAGTTCATCCAGATTTTCCGGCGTGGTTCTCCCTTGTCAGTGATGCAGGACGGAGGGGCTGACAAGGAAAGCTGTCTAGTCGTTCGGATGGGACGAAAAACCGAGGTCCCGTGTACACATTGGCGTGCACGTAAAAGATCCCTTGGCAGTTGGAATTCGATATAAGAGTAGGCCGTAGTGCCGCTGCCCGGGCAAAATTTCCCTCATAGCACACTGTATGGCGTATGCCCGTCTTCATTAGCCCAGGTTAGGAGCAGAACAGTAGGACGTTAAACTCCATTTCATTTCATTTCATTTCATTTTGTGTACAGAGACGGACGAAGGGATTTAAATATGACTGGGCGGCTTTCATTGATTTTTTCTTTGTGCTGTACATCCCTGTACAATCACATTTCAATGTGGGCGTATAAAAATGATCAATGTCTCTATTCTCTGAAATATATTTTGATAGCTGTTTTAATAATTGCCAAGCTATTCTATTATTTTGAACACATCAGTCACATAGTAAAACAAATGTGATATTAGTTTTATTATGGTTTTCTCATCGTGTACAAAACATTTATTTGGTTGCCTGAACCACCTGTTTCCTTATGGCCGGATTAATAACTATTTGATATCCAAGGTCACACACACAGTACAATGTAGCTTCAGCTGCTGAAATAAGTTGTACTTTCGTTTTAAATGCAAGTCATGATGATTTTATAAAAGAAACTAACTTACCATATTTTACACTGGGAGATTTAGCTTTGATTTCACTAACCATTTCACCAACCTTTTCCAAAAAACTCTTGGACCCAATATAACCTAAAAACAAACCAACAGGTAACAAGTCAGGCAATCCCCAAACAAACAAATAGCACACATTAATTATTTGAACATTTATCTTTTCATCAAATGTTATCAAGCAATCAACTTCATGCAAACAAGACTTCATTGACGCATATTTCTATTTGCAAAATCGCATCATGAAACGAGAGCCACGGTGACTCAGCAAGTAAACTTTTGACTCACTACCCTGGAGAGCAGAAAAAGTTCCTCAGGATTTTCCGGCATGGTTTTCCCTTGTCAGTGGTGCAGGATATATGGAGGGCCTGGCAAAGAACAGAGATGGGACAAAAAGAAAACCAAGGTCCTGTGCGACTCTCCTGACAACGTAAGCCCCTAGTGTATTCACAAGATTTATCAGCTTGATCAAGAACAAAACTCTGTAATAACATATCTTGTTGAAAATCTATAGGCTTCTGCCTCTGTTTCTATACTCAGACACAATGAATACATACCACTGATTTCAACAACAAATGATTGAGATCGTAACAACTTTACTTCTCAGTGAAAATTTGGCATAATGCGCCAGTCTTGTTATGGCAATGTCACACATTGCTGTCTCGGCCTTGGCCTATCTCTTGGTGACCTCTCAGTGTCCAGGTGTCAACGATGATATTATTACATCTTCCACAGATCTGTTGGGGTTGTACTAACTTAATAGTTTCAAAGACACATTTTACACCCCATTTCTGACCCACTAACCTATTCTACCTGATATGAGGATATACTCACAAAGAACCCAGTTAGTAAATATTCACAGATCGCTTCTACACACTATGCATCTAACAGTGTATATTATTACATCTTTCATAGATCTGTAGGGGTTGTACTAACCCTGACAGTTTATAAGACACATTTTACACCCCATTTCTGACCCATAAAATCCTTGTGATCAGATGTTGTTACAATCAAATTAAAGGGTATTTTTGATATAAAATCAACCATTTATAAAAGTGACAGCGTTCTCAGTCTATTATATGGTAATTTATGCCATTAAGAGTGTCAGGTTATTTGGTGTATCTAGTGTGTTAATATTCAAATTGTAAGCAGATTTTGATGGATATGAACATGAATTTTATCATCTTCATTAGCCAACTGTTGAGGTTAATAAATGCATAAAATTTGAAATGGACTACATGAGTTTGAATATCACAAAATATCTTCATCTAGTTGTCTGGTATTATCCATGCATCAATTTCAAAACAATTTATTGTGTACCACCAAATAGCCATTTATATACTTTAATATAGCTGACATGAAACTTGTATACTACCTGTTAAAACATGAGAATATTTCAGTAAATTGTTTTGTTTCAATCCTTCATATAATGCACCAATATCATTGGAGTCTAGAATCTGTCCTTTAAATTTTCCATATCCTAAAAAAAAAGTGTTTTTCAGTCATTGTTTTTTTAAGGAGAGTGATCGCTCACCTGAATGTCGACCGAGGGGAGGTTTTCCTCCCTCCCCTTACAATTGAAAATCGCTCTCCTTTACAAAGTCACGAGGGGGTTTATTATCATTTCATTTATGAAATGAGGAATGACCCTCTAACAGGCAGTTTATTACTGATCTTCAGAGCCATTTCCATACAAACAACTAATCACTTGCCTTAATATCAGATCACTCTCCTTAATTTCTAAATCACTCTTCTTACCGAAACTGGGAGAGCATTTTTAGGGGAGCGATTTTTTTGAATTTATTGATTAAGGGGATCTTTTTTCGCCTCTTCTCTAAAATACAAACAACAACAACTGGTTTTTATTAGTCCATTAGGATGGGGCTCGTCCCCCACACAATTTTGGAAATTACATCCTTGGTAAATGTAAATGAGAAACAAAATCTCATCTAATTACTTGATCTTTTAGAGGCATTACTTGCTAATATAGAGAGTAACACTTGATTATTTTTTAAAGGTATATTAGGAGGTAATTATTTACAAAATAATAATATTAATTAGCATCAAGTGTTTTATTTTAATATACAACAATGTATAGTAAATAATTACCTGTGTGATTTGAGAATTGTACAGAATTAATGGTGCTTACATCAAACCCTAAAACCTGTAATTAAAAATAAATTATTTATGACATGTAGCCTTTAGTCTCACAACTATGTTCACGGTGCAAAATGCATATGTCAGCAGTTCGAAATACGTATTTTGATTTTACAATTTGCAATTTCCATTGATTGACAATACCATTGCTGCAGTGTTAAAATACAGAATACACTTCTCAATAACACACAAAACAGTATAATAGTTATTTTGCACATTACACTTCTCCATTCTGCATTTTGCATAATAGACAAATGCATAATAGAACGTAGCATATTAGAACGTAGTGGGATCTACAACGAAGCTCATTTGCATACGAAAAAAAGTCTGGACTAGGACAGAAATTAATAATTTACGCGATCAACCTTGTCGGTAGAAGGGGGCGGTACTCATATTTAAAGACCTTCGGAAAATGATCAATGAAATGAAATTAAATGGGGTTTAACGTCCCACTGTTTTGCCATGACTGGGCTAATGAAATGGGCATACGTCATGCAGTGTGCTATGAGGGAAAATTTGCCCGGACAGCAGCGCTGTATACGACCTACGCTTGTATCGAATTGCAACAGCCATGAGATCTTTTATGTGCACGTTAATGTGTACACGGGACCTCATTTTTTAGTCCCATCCGAACAAGGTGAAAGAAAACCGATCATAGTCGGGTGGTAAAAACCTCTATTAAATGACGGGGGTGGGGGTATTTTAGGTAAACATAGGCCTACCTGTCTTAATTTGAATTCCAGATATCATGTTACTTATCACTAAAAAGCACGTTAATTTCTCTTTTCAAATATTTAAATGAAATGAAATGGGTTTAACATCTAACTGCCAAGGGATCTTTTACATGCACGCTAATGTATACATAGCACCTCAGTTTTTCATCCCATCTGAATGACTAGACAACTGTCCTGGTCAGGCCCTCCTTCCTGCACCACTAACAACGCGAAACCACATCAGAAAATCGCAATGGACTTTCTCGGCCAATGCAGGGATCGAACACGCGACCTCGAGGCTAGCGAGACAACGTCTTACCCAGGTAGCCACCGTGGCTCCCTACTTTGAAAAAAAAAAGAAAAAAAGATTCAAGTTGAAGTGAAGGAGGGGGGCGGGGTTGTGAAATAAAAATGTGGGGTTTATCGAAGGCTCGGATTAGCCATATCGACTAGCTCATGATTTCACAGAAGTCATGGACATCCAGCGAATTCCTTATTGCATGCTAGCTTGATTAGCCCTTATTGCTAGGTAAACTGTATGACTTATTGTATGGTGACTTATTGAATGCCAGCTTGAACTCTGCCCCTTCTACTGATGTTGACCTTGTAGATTAATCAGGTAAATTATTAATTTCTGTCCTAGTCCGGATTTTTTTTCCGTATGCAAATGAGCTTCGTCGTAGATCCCATATAAGGTGTATGTTCTAATATGCTAATTTCTATTATGCATTTGTCTATTATGCAAAATGCAAAATGGAGAAGTGTAATGTGAAAAATAACTATTATAATGTATTTTGTATTATTGAAAAAAGTGTATTTAACACTGTGACATTGGTATTGTGGAGCAATGGAAATTGCAAATTGTAAAACTAAAACTGAACATTGAAATAATATTGGCAACGTTATCTTTCCATAATTTATGGGTATATAGAAATAATTAAAATATGTTCTAACAATTTTAAAGTTTGGAATGGCATTACACAACTATACAGTACAGACCAGTAAATGAAAATGAAATTGAAAATTCTCAAATGTTTTTACATCTTCATGTTTAAGTTTTGCTTTACAAACAGTATCATAGCTTGATAATGACTAGAGAAGCCTAGTCGAAACGTCGCTCAGTAATAAGCAGTAATTGTATTCCATAGAATTGTGACCTGTTTACAAACAGTTCACAGAATAAAATTACTATTTCCTCAATTTGTCAACAAATTCTGTACTTTATAACAACTGTATAGTATATGTCATATGTATAACAGAGTAGTACAGCTTTCTTCTTCTTCTGCATACTTAACTGGGATCTTCTCAGATAATAAATAAGTAGTTCAATGAAAGGCATGACATGGTGATGGTACTCAGCTTAACAAGTTGACTATGTACAGTTTAAAACTGAGCGTGACGGTTAAAACTATTTACAAAAGAGGCTCTAGTCTGATAAAGTGGATCTGAACTCTTCCAGGGAGGTGGTCGACACTACTCTTGTTTTGGAGCAGTTTTCGAGGAAAAGGTTGTTGTAGGTGTCGTCTTCTCTCCTTGTAGAATCTGTGTTTGCCTCGGCTATATGAGAGTCACTGTTTCGTAGATACTTCTGATGAGGTATATCTAGTAAGCCGTGATGAATTCTATACAGCATTGAAAGCCTGTTGGTCTTCTCCCAGTGGAGGTCTTTCATCATCTTGGTGACACATCCTGGTGCTCTGCTATGGTATTTGTTGTATACGTATCTTGTGGCTCTCACTGGACTGATTCAAGTTGCTTGATGAGGGGTGTCCCAAACTGTAGATGCATACTCCACTGATGCTCTTACCATGGCTGTGTAGGTAGCTGCTTTCACTGGAGCTGTGCACTCTTTCTTTGAATTCCTCCATATGAAGACTAGAGTTATATTACTCTTGTTAGTATCATCTGTGCATGCTTATCCCACGTCAGGTTGATTGTGATAGTTACTCCAAGGTATAGCTACTGGCATGTTCAGTTTCCAGTATAATGTCCATGTAGCTTATACATGGTTACTGGACACTGAAGGTTACTACTTGACCTATACTCGGCTACTGTGCCATTTGAGAGGGTAGCCCGATCCACCCAAATCCACCATTATTTCAACTTATGAGACAATAATTCATATCGATATTTGATTATGTATTGTTCTTTATGCCAATTTGTCATTTCTATTTTACAATCGTTACGTTTTTGTGTCAAAATGCCCCCGAAATGCAATTTCCAAGCAAGTTTGGAAGTTGTAACTAAATCCACCATTATTTCAACTCGTATATCACAATAATTTATATCGATATTTGACAATATACCGTTTAATATTATGCTAAATTGTCATTTTTAATTTAAAATCTTAACATTTTTGTATCAAAGGGACACAACTCATGTTTTACCTGGAATCGCTTGCATGGAAAATTAAATTTTGACAGGCATTTTTGAAGCAAAAACATTACAATTTTAAATTAAAAATACCAATTTGGCATGTATAAGAGTATGCTATATTATCAAATATAGATATAAATTATTAGTATATGAGTAATGGTAGATTTGGGGGTGTTTCGGTAGGTATATATTTGGGTAAATCGTGCTACCGGTTTGAGGTGCTAGCTAGATCTATTTATTTGTTAAGGCCAACTCAATTTTTGTCAACGTCACTATAAGATGTAAATAAGGTTAGGGCACATGATTGTAGGTTAGGGTAAGCGTTAGGGCTAGGTCCAGGGTTAGGGTTAGGGTTGGGATTAGCTCTAGCCCTGTTCACATCTCGTGACCTTTGACCAAACTTGAAATTGGTCTTATCAAATTGAAATAGATCTAACCCGGTTTGAGACTCTGTTTGAGACTCTGTTAGTATTACGATAGTTATTACCTGAAGTGGAAATGTTGCACTTTTATTACCAACATAACCATAGACCACTGTACTTTGAATTGACAACACACTACATTCTTCTTCTGACATGTTGTACGAATGACACTTTAATTATTTCACCAAAAACATCTTGTTGTAAGTTATACGTGAACTGTCTTCTCTACTTCCAGGTCAATATTATATATATATTTATCACGTGATATCAACAGTGACAGAGGTCACGTGAGCACCAAAATAGGTCGGGCTAATTTTCTGTAGGAAAAAGGTAAACGTTTTTGAAAGAGGTATAATTAAGGTCCATGAATTTACGAAAAGATAATTGCATGTCAGGAAAATGGGAAAGCCAGTGCGAGACTAGATATATATATCATTCTGATAATATCTATTATATAGTTGTCATCCTTTGCATCTTGACTTTGAAACAATAGTTCAAGAGTGCAGGTCAGCGGTCGATCGCTGACCCATAGGTGTGACCTATATTCAATTGAGGGACTTTGGTCGAATTCCGGAGTGCTACCTGGCAAACAGGTAGTAAAGTATACTTTAGTAACGTTGTCTGATAGAGGCTTAGACATTGTTAGCATTAAAACTTCTGCAAAAAAATAAGTAAGTGTAACTGATTTAAATTACATTTTATTTATTAAGAACTTGTTTATAAATATTTAAAACGGGGATCACGTGGCTAAGTGGGTAAGATCTGCTGGCTCGCTAGCCAGGTCGGATGTCAGTGATGCCTGACAAGGACAGCTGTCAAGTCGTTTCGGATGGGACGAAAAACTGAGACCCCATGTACTGGCGTGCATGTAAAAGATTCCTTGACAGTTGTAATTTGACATAAGAGTAGGCTGTAGTACCGCTGTCCGGGCACAATTTCCCTCATAGCAGTAGGATGGTGTATGCCCGTCTTCATTAGCCCAGTTCGGAGCAGAACAGTAGGACGTTAAACCCCATTTCATTTGTTTATATAAACATATTCCTATAAAATATTATTGTGAATTTATAGTGGACATTTTTTACTCACATATCAGGCCATGGCATGCAGAGATCAATCTTGTTTCTATAATTGAGGTTGAATGCTCAAACTAAAGTGTAGATAGTGAGTACGTGTCTTGACTGCATGAGTTTTATGATGAGCATTTTCTGCTTAAAAGAGCTAAATCGTTAATATTTGGGACCTAGAATTTGACACAAATGGGTCTCAATGCATATGATAATGTAATTTGTACGGAAGACCATTAGGGTCAATCAAATGAAAAAAAATATTCTGATTGTCTTGTAATTACAAGATGGCATATCTTGTTATTACAAGATAGCTATCTTGTAATTACAAGATAACCATTTTATATAACTATCTTGTAACAAGATAGCCTATCTTGTAATTACAAAATAGCCTATAGCCTATCTTGTAATTACAAGATCACAATGCTTCCAGTGCTACCTGGCAAGTAGGTAGTTTTTTTTCTGTTGTATGTACATGTATAAGTGGCTCGGGTAATCTAATTTAGGCCTAACTACATGTAATTGAAATTAAGTTTGCAAGTCTGGCATGTATTTAATGTGTGAGCTGTCGTGTACATGGTAGGCCCAGTGGATTGTTCCGTTTGTATAGCAATATACTCAATAATAATAGTCATAGGATTCACAGATGGTACTTAGAATGGGGGGGGTGACAGTCAATAGGTCGTCTGGGCTTATTGGTTGTCCCATCTTGGTTGTTTGTTTGGTAATGAGGATTAATTACATTTAGGATATTCTGGAATATATCTGGACTCATCCTCATATAACCTATTTTCATAATTTCATGCTCTCCTTAAAGATACTTTCCTGCGTACAAACTGTGTGATTTGATGATATATTTGGACTAAATACTTATTCAAACTACTTAATCTATCAAAAATTTATCGTACATATTGAGACCTAAGTAAATTCTTAATTATTTACTGTCAACTACTCTTTCCGCAGTTTAATTACAGAGTCTTTTAAACATTGACACCCCTTGATGGTTCCAAAACCGCCTAACCATTTGATCAAGACATAACAACCACTCCACAGTCAAGCTAGTACGCAATAAGCTGGCAGACAGCTGTCGGGTTGCCAGTTAGTGATACCCTGACATTTTTGCCCAGTGCTTGTCCCATGGGTGTTTTTCGGGTAATCCAGTATTTTTTCCAGTAAGATTGGGTGTCTATACTTTCCATATGTACCAAATTTGCCATACTTTTAATTGAAATAACCACCCAATAAATACTTTCGGGACAATGTATCTTTAAAGTCACAGAATGCCATTTACATTTTTCAGAGAATTGGAAAATCCAAGCCTGAATGTACAACAATTAAAACGAACGAAAACAAAACGGACAAATATATGATTTTTTTTTTTAGCTAAATATACGTCAGTGGGTTCTTATTAAAAGGAGTATGGCTCTATTTTTTGGGAACCTTGAAGTATACAAAAATAGTTATAAAAGCACATATGCCCCAAAAAATTATTTTCGGGTTACAGATGGTGGTGCCGGTCGTCTGCAAGAGGCGAAGGTGCAGAGTTTATCGTGTAGGACCCCCCTCCCCTCCTTTGAAAGATAATTTGTAAAATTTGATGGCCGCAGACACGTTTTCCTTGCGTGAATGGTGATAGTGGGATATTGGATTAAGACGGTTGTATTAACATCTTCTATTTCTATGTAACACCTCACTGGTTTACGCAAATAAAATTAATTGTCAGACCGTTTATGCCCCTATATTTAAAGATAAAATAGATATTAGAGTATTGTCCTTGTTGAATAAGTATGCCAATAATAATATACCGTATATACTCTTTAAAAAAAGTAGGGGATATTGAAATGCAAATAACTATGCAGGTTGTGATATGATAAATAGTCATGGACACTTGACATGCTTTTTTAAGAGTATGTTCACAGATGAAGAACTTATCGCCCCAACAGAACAACTGAGCTGCACATGCGACACGCAATAGCGCCATACACATGGGAAGGTTCATTGTCAAATTTGACACTTCAAGGAATGGTTGATGAAAACTGCTGGGTGCTGGTTTATTATATCCATGTTTGGTTTCCTATCAGTTCTTGCATAAGATTTACTGTTTAGGGTAACTTTTCTTTAGTGTGTTAAGTTTAATTTGATCGGGAGACGTGTTCGTCGAAGTCAACATCAACCGACAATACTGCAAGAATTGACCATGGCAATGCAAGAGGAGTGGGTCAGATTGCCCCAAATCCTGATTGGACGGTTGATTAGGAGCATGCCACGACCAATTGCTGAATGTCTGAGGATTGGTGGAGCAATTACTCATTATTAAGACAAAAATCAAAAACGTCCATTTTCACTTTCGACTGTGTATCTCTTTGCGAGTGAAATGGGGCCATCAGATAAGCCACCCATATGAACTGTTTATGTTCATGTGTAGGCAATTGGCCTGTTATTACCATACACTGGTTACCTCTAATAAAAACATCAGTGCATTTCTGCAGTTTTGTATTTTTTCTGAATATCCCCTACTTTTTTTGAAGAGTATAATATAAAGAAGATGATGAGTGAAAATGTATACATATGTATAAGATCAACGATAAATAAATTCATTATTAATACATTTGGAGCATGACATGATTTTTAAATTTTTGTAATAACCAGAAGCCTTTATTGAAGGGTGTTTCACGTTTTACTGAGTGTCCTTTTATCAAGATAAATCTAGAAATATCAGATAAATCTATACATAAAATGGTCCCGTGATGAATAGGCATACAAGCTCGATGAATGTTTGAAAATTTATCTGCAACAAAAGCGTTTTCCTGCTAGACAAGCCCATGAATACAGATACCTCAATGTGGTCCAATATAGAGTGCCTTAGGTGATTTACCTAAATCTCATTTCCCAAACAACCTATCAATCTTCGCGCTTCCTGAGAAAAAGTTGAAAATTTAACCGCAACAAATGCGTTTTTCTGCTATTTTAGCCGGTGATTTAAGCAACTTCAAAGTTTCCAGTCGGTTTTCAACTGAAATCCCACTCACATTCGACCTGAATTCCAACCACCCAATCAGACTGTTGCAGCTGCATTCACAAACCAGCGGCTGCCAGGCAGGATACGCTGCAAGAGATGGATAGAGAACAAGCTAAAAACAAAAATGATTTTTTGGTACAATCAGGGGCCATAATCAAGAAAGTTATGGTCTGAAATGCACAAAATTTAATATCGAACGGGACTGAGATTTTGGGAATATAAACGTGGTTAATGTAGTATCTGATACTCGTGCAGTAGATCATGCTCAACTTTTTGAAAGCTTTCAATATTTTAATTCTGTCAAAAAAGATGAACTTAAAAATATTATTATGCAATCAAAACTGACATCATGTGCATTAGACCCCATCCCAACCAGTCTTTTCATTCAAGTCTTAGATGTTCTCCTTCCATTATTAACCAAAATAGTCAATACCTTCATGAAGCTTGAAATTGTGCCTCAGTCGTTTAAACATGCAATTATAAAACCTCTTCTCAAAAAGCCATCATTGGACCCGGAGCTATTAAAAAACTATCCTCTAGTTTCAAACCTACCTTTCATTTCAAAAATTCTTGAAAAGGTCATCAAAATGAAATTGGTTAGCTATTTGGATAGAAGTAATCTGTGGGACAAATTTCAATCTGCATATCGGACTGCACACAGTACAGAAACTGCCTTAAATTGTGTTTTAAATGCAGCTAAGGAATCTGTCGACAAAGGTAAGGTGTCAATTTTGGTACTACTAGATCTGTCAGCTGCCTTTGATACGATAGACCGTAGGAAACTATTACAGCATCTCGAGTTTGAATATGGAACTAGTTCCACTGTTTTAAACTGGTGCTTATCATACTTGTCTCAAAGATCATAATCTTTGTATTACATACTTATGCACAATTTGCGTAGAAAGAGCGGCCATTTTGTCGGCAGTTTCATTTTGATTTTCCCGAAATTCGAATTCAACTTTCATTATGGTGGAATGGTAATATATCTAAACGGTTTTTAAAATCGGAAAAAAAATTGTGACCTCTAGAGAATCCACAAGCTAATTATGCGATTTTCCAAACAATCATGGGCCAGGAAGTTACGTTCGGATATGTGTGATTACCACAAGGAACCAAGATCTTTGTGATATAAACATAAAGTTTCATCAAAATAAGATAAAAATTGTAGCCTCTAGAGGGTCCACAACCTTGATATACCATATTTTTACATTATTTGCGTACAAGGGGCAGTCATTATGTCTGTCAGTTTTAATACGATTTTCCCAAAATTTGAGCTGTGATATTTTCACACGTTTTTTTTTATATCAGATAAAAATTGGGACCTCTATAGGGAATACAAGTTCAAAACGCGATTTTTCGTACAATCAAGGTCCATAATTCAGGAAGTTACGATTCAATATGCGCGAATATCGAAAGGAACCAAGATCTTTGGGTTATAAACAAGCATGTTAAGTTTCATCAAAATCGGATCAAAATTGTGACCTCTAGAATGTCCACAACCTTGATATACCAGATGTTTACACTATTTGCGAACAAGGGGCGGCTATTTTGTCTGACAGTTTTGGTCCAATTTTCACAAAATTCGAACTCAACCATCATTAGGGTGTAACGGTGATATACTGAAACGTTTTGTTTTTTTAAATCGGATAAAAATTGTGACCTAGAGGGACAACAAGCTAAAAGCGTGATTTTTCGTACAATCAGGGGGCCATAATTCAGGAAGTTACGATCCGATATGCGAGAATATCGAAAGGAACCAAGATCTTTGGGATATAAACATGCATTTCAAGTTTCATCAAAATCGGATGAAAATTGTGACCTCTACAGGGTCCTCATAGAGTTTTTCTCAAAACCCTTTCCCTGTGTCCCTTATCTATCAAATAATTCACTGCTACCAGTTATGACCAGTTAAAACAAGCTGTTGCCATGCACAATACAGCCGTAATTATGGTGCAGCAGTGATATATTGAAACGGTTTTGACAATCAAATAGCAACTGTGAGGTCTAAAGGGTCCCCAAGCTAAAAATGTCGAGATCTTTCGGTTATAAACATACATTGTCAGTTTCAACAAAATCGTATAAAAATTGTGACCTCAAGAGTGTCCACAACTTTGGAATTTTTAGACATATATTTGTCAAATTTCAGCATTGCAGGAAACAACAATCGAATGTGTTTGCATGGTAAGGGATTTGGAAAATAAATAAAATTTCACTTCATTGCTGAGTAATTTCATATGCCAGAAAGTGTCTCTATATCCCCAGGAGCTTCTGGGGCGTAGGCGGCCCCTGGACACTTGCCTCAAGTCCTAGGATGGTACCCCCCCCCCCCCCCCAAAATCAAGAATTCCTTCCGCCGGCCCTGAGAAGCCCATCTTTTCTCGGTAAGATCACAACATCAATGTGATTTAATTTGACAAATGATTCATATTTTCAATGTCCAAGACTTTGGATGATATTGAGGTATAGACTTAGCTACTTTAAAGATCATATACACTCCTGTTAATTAATGATCTGTTGTAATTACTACATATTCACAAGTGTGTGATTTCCCGACATGGTCTTCACATATATTCTCGCAGTGTGAAAAAGAAATAAACCATGGACATAATCAAAAATATGTATATATGCATCTTATCTATGACAAAATTCACAGATTTATGTAGTTTAGTTCAAGTGTGAGTTGATTTACTGTACTGGGTAGCCTACTACAATTAATTTGAGCGCCTCAATTTTTACAGTTCATAGCTCATTTGTCATTCATTTACAGTGAACAGCTACATCATAAATTGAACTTAGGTTTAATTTATCCAAATGAGTTGGAGTGAGGAGGGGGGAATTGAACTATTTAATGATATGTTATATATTTCACAGCCAGTTTCAAGCGGCTAAATAATGAGGTCTGTGAAATTATAGACAGCAGAGAACGCAAGGAAACTCGCCAGCCGCTGACTCCTATGAGACCCCTGTATATCCACCATTTGCTGGCGACTATCTTGCATAATACACTTGAAGTTCTGTTCAATGCTTGTAAAAGTGTAACAAAACCCACCAGAGGTTTAATATACTGTAGAACTGTCCCCACATCATTGGCTGTAATAAAATACATATAACATCCACCTACCACAAGACTTTTTGTTGTTGATTCTTTACTTTTGCACCTTACAAAAAAGTGGAATATTGCGGGCTCCATTAAAATTCAATATGCATTTTATGTTGACCCCATTCAGGTAACAGGAGCCACGGTGTGTCAGTGAGTAAGACACTTGCTAGCTTATCAGAAGGTCTCAGATTTGATCCACGTGTTGGAAGATAAAGTTCCTCTGGATTTTTCTATTTGGTTTTCTCTTCCTTGTTAGTGGTGCAGGATGGAGAGCCTCACAAGGACAGTGTCCAGTCGTTCAAATTGGACGAAAAACCGAGGTTCCTTGTACACATTGGCGTGCATGTTAAAGATCCCATGACAGTTGAAATTCGAAATAAGATTAGGCTGTAGTGCCACTGTCAGGGCAAAATTTCCATCACAGTGTATGGCATTAAACCCCATTTCATTTAATTCTGTTTCCGTTCAGATAATATTTAGTTCTTGTCTCACAGTAATACTTTTGTTTTTATTTAGATATAAAAGTTGAACAACATGGGAAGATTAGATGGGAAGACAGTAGTTTTAACAGCAGCAGCTCAAGGTATTGGTAGAGCATCAGCTGAGGTATGAAATAAAACTCTGAATTGCCAAAACAGTCTACCGGTATAATATACAAATGTGGGAAATTCTTCTTCTTTTAATCTCATCACATGATTATATTAAAGGCAAAATATTGTGAACCATATACAGTGGACTCTGTCACATCCAATGTCTGATCACTCCGGATTGCTGTGACATCCGACATGATTTTCATGTCCCGATTTATTTCCTTATTACTTCAGCCAAAAAATTACTGGTAAATCCAGATTCTGTATGTTCCGGATTACGACATCAATCAGCCATCCCGTCACATAATTTCCATTGAATCAACACCGTATAATCCGTACTTCAAACGGTGGGTGTGAAGCATCAAATTATCAGTGAGATTAAAACTCAATGGGTGTGAAGCCAGAAAAGATTAACAAGCAATCACCAATCAATTATTGGTGAGATTAAAACTCGCAAGCTCCGATCCGTGTTGATTACTTGGATAATGATATAAATTCTTTCTTGATTATTTTACAATTTATAATCTCTTGTAAGAGTGCGCTTGGTAATTGATTTTAGTTACTCATTTCAAATACCGCGACATTATATAAAAATTGCCACGATTGAAGAATCATTATACATTATTGTATTCAAAATGTCTGAACGTCCTGCAAAGCGTGCCCGAACAGATTTGACATTAGATGTAAAACGGCAACTTATAGCAGATTTCGAGAAAGTTCCACGACCTGCGCAGAAGGAATTAGCCGTTAAACATACATTATGCACGAGCTAAATCTGCCTATTGCAGGTCTTTCTTTAGGCCCGAAATGTTATCTAAATTATTAATTAGACATTAATTAACCTATCCAGATCATAATCAACTCTAGATGGCATCGCTAGCCTGCGATCTTTAGTGGATTGTGAGCTGATTTACTGCATAACTTTCCTTCTCGATTAAATAGATAATCAAGACTATGCTGTTTATCGTACTGACTTTAGTAATGATGACCGAGGCTAGGCAGAAATTTCATTCGTTTAGTTTTCGGTTCATAGTGGATCAATTTGAATGAAATTTTCAGCAAATTGCCTTTACGTTATCTAGTTTTTAACTATTATAGTGAGAACTTCCAACTTGTTATCGAATCTCCCATAATGTATCTTTAAGTATTCAATTGGCCGAGCTACAGTGTCAGACATATTAAAGCGTAAAGATGAATTTAAACAGAAGTTTGCCGATAATTTAAACTGCAGTAAGAAACAATTGTTATTGTTAATTATTTAATGTAATAAAATTTTGAAAGTACAGAAAGGTTTATCATTTTTAAAGGGAATAGCATTCTGGTGATTCGAAGCTACAATATGAAAATACTTCCGATTTTCTTAGTTACAGTATTTCCGGTTTTGGAGAAAGCTCGGAATTCCGACACACTGTGTGATCCGAAATATTGTAACGATCCCGTACGATGTCGGATGTGACAGAGTCCACTGTACACACACTATAAAGTAATCCACAAAAATACCATATTGGTCCAATCATCAATCATATTAGAAGTTAAAGCTGTCTGGATGGACGATCAGTGTGCTTAATTGTTTTTTTGTACTTCTGTATTTCCAACGATTACTCACTAGTTTGATACTAACAAATTTTGCATTTCAAAAACTAGATAAACTCATTCAACAGTTGGCCAAACTTTAGTACCCCTGTAAAAAATTCATGGCTATGCCACTGCAATAAACAAACCCATCATGAAACTCAAGATTTTTTTAATACATGGCTTTTTATACGCCTATTGATTTTCAATGATTTCTGATAAAAACTGCCGGAGTTATGGCCCTTGATCAGTAAAAACGTCTTGTGGACGCTCTGGAGGCTAAAGTTGATATCTTGTGGACGCTCTAGACAGTTTATATCTGTTTGACTTGAAATTTATAGACAGTGTTTAAGGCAGTGGTTCTCAACCTTTTTTTGCCAACGGCACACCTTGGAACACACGAAAAAATATCAACACACCTTCGCTAAATATATATGAAAAATATTTGAATTTTACAAAATAAAAACATGGTAAGTCAGATGGCATACAACCGTAGACACAGACTAGTCATAGACAAATAGAATGACTCAAACGAAATAAAGAAAAACACAGCTATGACCTTACCAGTAGACACCATAGAATACGCAATTGGGATCACACGGTTTTTCGCATTTTCTTAGTGTGCCGTCCAAAATTTTGCGGCACACTTAGGAAGATCTCGCGGCACACTGGATGAGAATCACTGGTTTAAGGTCATGAGAGGAAGAAGCTTATCAATTTTCAACGATTTCCAGTGATTATAGCAATTTATAATAAATGTTTTGTATGCTAAATATTAGAATAGGGCAGAACTAGAAGCCAAATGGGTTGTTACTCGTAATCAGATTTTAGTGTGTTGTAAATGTTTTCATTTCTGACAGAAGAAAAAAATATGTGACAACCCTTGTTGACTCCCCGGACGACTTAGCTGCTGTGGGTGTATGTTTTGTTGCCTGGCAACCTATCTTTTATTAACTTCCTGCCTTCTTGGTGGTATTACTTTGAAACATGAGGAGTGAAATCCTTGGCATTGGGTTTATTATTGTACGTATGATTTTACCAATGTTGGATTGTCAAGCTCCAGCCTATGTTTATTTATTATTTATGTTAAATTGTAGGCTTTTGCAAGAGAAGGTGCCAGGGTTATTGCTACTGACATTAATGTAGAAAAATTAAAAGAATTAGATTCCATTAAAGGTAAAGTAATGACATGTCCATTCATATTCTATATTTAACAGCTACTGTGATCTACTTTTAGAAAAATTCTAGATGCCTCATATTCAAGCTCTACCCTTAATGTAGACCTATTTTCATTATAGGTCATGTGTTAACTAGTCTGTAACTTATTACCACTATCTTTGGTGCCACATCTGGCTGAATATCATACACATAAGATGACTTTTTTAAATTAAATTTATCAGATTCTTGGCAAAAACAATCAAGAGAATTACTCTGATAATGCTGCTATACTGTGGGCCATTTTCAATCAGTGGGTTAATTAGAATGGGAGTCCATAAATGCTGCTGCCCTGGCAGAATACGTATGATGAGAAATATTATATATTGGAATTTAACAAGCTGAAATAAAAACATTTGGTGAATATTTGAAATATTATAAAGTAAGATGTTAGTTAAACCCCATTTCATTTCAATCATGTCATGAGTGATTTTCTTAATTGAAATGAGAGGATGTCTAAACTGGTCACCATCACTCTTATCATAAACAGTCTGTATACACAGATCACTTACCATTTCTACAGGTTATCATGGTCCTATAGTCAAATACATTAATTTCTCAATGAAGATTCTCAAACTTCACAAACAAAATGCGCTATAACCAGAGCCAATGCTAACAACCATCTGACAGGTCCATGTCACTCGCTACCATAAACCATAATGCAATAGTCTTTAAGTCAAATAATCAGGTCCAAATCAGGAAAGGGATATAAAAGACACTCAAGTTATAAGAAATCAACCTACTTGAAGCTAGTTACCACTACTGAGGCTTTCTATTTGGAAATCCCAGACACGTCACTCTGTCCTGTTACGAGATACACCTGATTTATTTGCCAAGTGTTATCAAGGAGTCTGGGATTGCTGAACAATTACTCCTATAATCTGGAGTTAAAAGATATTCTTGTTTTAGAAAATTGCAATGAAATCTTGACTGTTAAGGTGACCCAGAAGACAACGGGCATGGTGAGTATATTGTTCATTATAATATTTGTTTTCATCTTTAAGGAATTGAAACTTATAAACTAGATGTAACTAATATGGCTGAAATAGAATCACTAGCTACAAAGATAGATATTGTAGACGTGTTATTTAACTGTGCAGGGTAAGTACAAATACAGATTAATGTTGAAGTAGAAGTTCTCTGTCCTCCTTGCACAGTGATTGCACAAAGAAATATTGTCAATCTCAAATTGTATAGAGAATAGGTTTATATGAATAATCAGTTGCCAACAGAATTCTTCATTCTACAATGTACCATTATTTGTTTATTTTTTTATTCTACATTGTATTTACTACTAAGTTAAGGTTAAACATACTTTCCTATATTCAGTATGAAACAATACTGCAGGCCCAGTGAAAATATTTATATTATCATATGATATATTAATATGATAAAACTGTAATTATATTTGATAGATATGTACACAATGGCACTTTATTAGAAACAGATGAAAAAGGTTGGGATATGTCATTTGATATTAATGTCAAGAGTATGTATAGAATGTGTAAAGCCTTTATACCTAAAGTAAGTAGAAAAAAATACGTTTTCTGGTACTAACTTCTTTAATTTGAAAATCAACGGGGTTTCAATATTCATACAAAAGGACATTCTCAATTGATATAATGAATCGATGAAATAATGAAAGTACCGGTACTCTAAGTATAAGTTCAAAAAATTTTCTGTACTTTCCAAAATGTCCCCATCCAGTACTTGATTCTTTTTATTACTAAGAATTTCTATAAGATGTTTCCAAACCCTCTTTTTTGACACATCAATATTACATTAAAATTTGAGTATAATAATATGTTTTTCCCAGGGTTTTGTATTAAAGCGATAGGGTGGGGTGGGGTGGGGTGACTTTGTGGACAGTGCTTGAATTATTAAGTAAAGTACAGTTTTGATCTTTTGTACATTGAACAGCTCATTTCACAAACTAGGGTTAAACTAAATAAGAACTTTGACCTCTTCATATGTAGGTATATCAATTCAAAATGCTGCCTTGTCTTTCTAACTGGTGTATTTTTTTTTTTCAACTATGTTAATAGATGATATCAAGAGGAGAACCAGCTTGTATTATAAATATGTCTTCTGTTGCTTCTAGTATCAAAGGTAAACAACATAAAACCATTTTAACAAAATATTTTAACAGAGAGAAAAACAAGGTTTAACGTCCCTAAACTGTGTCATTTCGAAACTAACATTATGGTTCAATTTTATTTCAATAATTGAATTGTGCATATAGGGGTCTTTAGCAGCGGGAGGACACAGTGGGGAAAAATGACAACAATGGGCAGGTGTCCTTACTCCTTGTCATGAACAAGTTGGGAATCAAAACCATGCCAGTTGACTCGATGACAAACCTTATGACCTAAAGCCAACATGTTAGACTATTTGGCCACCCATCCCCTCTTCAAAGTAGGATAGTGAACTGTACCCAGTACAACATATATTTTCTTATCTTGTTGCGTTGATTGTATTTTCTTGACATGTGTTATTGTATGTCTTATTGTTTTATATATATTATTCTTGTTTTAAACATATAAACTGAAGCAGACATTTTATGAGTGTGAGTATTACTGAAGTGAACTTTAAATGATTTGATTCAGGTGTTCCTAATCGTTGTGTGTACAGTACAACAAAAGCTGCTGTGATTGGTCTAACTAAATCTATAGCTGCTGATTATTGTGAGAAGAAAATCCGTTGTAACTGTGTCTGTCCTGGTAAATAAAATCTCAATTATTTGTAAACTACTATGTCATCACCCATGTCTGTCTGTTGGTCTGTCCACAATTGGCATTTGAACGTGGTAGAGGCCAACAATTTGGGGGGGGGGGGTCAAATTTATTGTGAAGCAGTAGGATCAAGAGAGAAGGAGCCCTATCGATATTCAGCATTCTGAGCTATTTTGTTGGTCAAGAGTTACCCTGTTTTTCTGTGTAACACCTTGTGACCTCAATAGAGGATACAGTTTTACCAGATATTTTTTCAAATTTGGTGTGAAGCATAGATATCATGAGAGGACAAAACCCTATCCACTTTCAGTTTTCAGCCTGGATGAATCCTATTGATTTTCAAATTTATTGTGAAGTATTTGGATCAGAGAGGATGAACCAGAGATCTTAATCGACACAAAACAAGCTTGCTGATTATTCAGAACAGGTCCAGTAAGTTGCGTCTGTGAAAATAAGCCGAGTGGCGAACAAAGACGATCTCGGCATGCATAGTCATTGTCAATCTCGGGATTCGTGCTGTCTTTGACGCTCTATGTGATCCTAGATAGATATTACAATAATAATTTAGATCACACATTTGATAGTTTCTCCGACCAGTTGTTAGTTAGATTTAAATGGTCATTGAAATAATCCCCTGTTACTTAGAACACCAAATATTAATAATAATTTTCACATGCCAAATCCTGATGACACAATTGCTTGTGGATGCTCCCTAGAGGCTAAAGTTATTATCTGGTTGAGTTTAAATTCATACTCAGTGTTTATGGTCATTAGTCAGAGCATCCTATTGATTTTCAAAGATTTCCAGTTAATTACTGCCAGAGTTATGGCCCCTGATCACTTAGAAAAATCTTGTGGATGTCTATAGGTTAAAGTTAAATCCGATTGGTTTCAAATTTATATACAGTGTTTAAGGTCATGAGATGAAGCAACCTTTTGATTTTCAGAGTTATGGCCCTTGAAATCTTGTGGATTTTAGGGTTTTTATTACTCAGAAAAGAAAAAATATGCGCCAACCCTTGTTGATGACTTGGACGACCTAGCTGTTGTGGGCATATGTTTCATTGCATGGCAACCTACCTTTTATTTTATGCACATGCTGACAGAGGCTTAATTTTGAAACTATTGACCTTACTATTGAAGGTTATTTACGAATGAATAACAACTTTGCAAGTTGTGTGGTAGACAAAAATATTGTATTTAATATGAAGAAATGCCATTGTGCCATATCAGTTTATTTTGGCTAAGGCATTTTTTGATACTGACTTAGTAGAAAAATCCTAATTTTGATCAACTGATGAACTATATATATCTTAATTCGGCTACAGCATTTTCTTCAAGAATCTTTCGAATCTCAATAATACTGACTAAAAAACAAAATTGTGTTTATTGTTTATTGCCAGTATCAGAAAATGCTGTAGCCAAAATAAGCTGATACGGCGCCGTGGCATTTCTTCATAACACAATTTGTAGTCCTTTGTCCATCACGTAACGGTCACGTAACTTGCAAAAGTCTTTATTCATTCGTCGATGATAGACAAACGGCACAATGATCACGTGACAACCATAACTGAAATTGCTATAAAATAAAATTCTGTACGACTATGATATAGCCTTCAATAATATAAATATAAAAAATTAAGCCTCTGTCAGTAGTGTATAAAATAAAAAATCATAACGGTAAATGCTGTTATTGACTGGTTTATTGACATAATTCCAACCGATATGTCACATGGAATTCGGCAATGGAGATTCTGTCGGGAAAATATCCACTGTTCTCTCTCCATGTTTATATGAAGGTTTAAATTTACCTTACAACTGGTCAGTAAATACATCAATGTATTATCCAGTTATTATTTTAATATCTATCTGTACCCGAAATTCACATGGACGGAGCGTGGAAGATGCACAATTCGGAAACCATGTGGAGATGTCTTCAATGACCATGTGGCTTATTTTACTGAACATATTATGAATAATCAGCAAGCTTGTTTTGTTTATTTTACCAGATTATCAAAATCACCGTTAAATATGCTAATTACTCGGATTATGAACCACATATGGCTGATTCTCACTAAGGTATGACTGTTGTAGCCGACAAGCAAGTTGATTGTCTTCTTAATTAACAAGTAATAATTAACCTGTTGTAATTTAGCCAAAAGTAGAATGATTATTTACGATACCATAGTGGCCAATTCATTGTTTTACCAATCAGCTTGAATAAACATCAATCGGCTAAAGCCGACAAAATACAGCCCCATGATGAACACTGACCCTGTCTGACATTCAATAGTCGGACTCAACAATTCTCTATTTGTTATTATTTTTTGTGATGATCACATATATTATCCTATTCAGAATATGACAACAAATCACCAAGAATTATTTTTGTTTGGTTATATTAAAGATGCCTTCCCGCGTACAAACTCCATGAGTGATTTGATGAATTATTTGGACTAAAAACCTATTCAAACTAATTAAATGTATCAAAAATTGCTTCAGATCCTCTTAAAACATTGTATTCGTGAGGAAATTACCCAAGATATAAAAACTTGTATGTTTGTCATGTAACTTGATTGAGGGAGAGCCTATTTTCAGAATGTATTTGTTGCTACTTACTGTCCACTTGCCATACATATTGAAGCCTAAGTAAATTCTTGGATTACTTCTGCCAACTACTTTTTCCACTGTTAATTGCAAAGTTTTTTTAATGTTTAAACCCCTCACTGTTTCCAAAATTGCCTAACCATTCGATCAAGAAATAACAAGTGCTCCCAAAATCAGGCTGGCAGACAATAACCGTCGGATTGCCAGTTAGTGATACCCTGACATTTTTGCCCAGTGCTTGCCTCGTGGTTGTTTTTCAGGGAATCCTGTATTTTTCTAGTAAAATTGGGCATCTCTACTTTCCAATTTTACCAAATTTGCCATACTTTTATTGGAAATAACTACCGTATAAAAACATGTTTGTGAGAATGTATCTTTAAAGGAAATGAAATGAAATGGGGTTGAATGTCCTACTGTTCTGCTCCTAACCTGGGCTAACGAAGACGGGCATACAGTGTGCTATGAGGGAAATTTTGCCCGGGCAGCGGCTCTACAGCCTACTCTTATATCGAATTCCAACTGCCAAGGGAGCTTTTACGTGCACGCCAATGTGTACACGGGACCTCAGTTTATCGTCCCATCCAAACTACTAGACAGCTGTCCTTGTCAGGCCCTCCGTCCTGCATCACTGACAAGGGGAAACCACGCAGGAAAATCGGGATGAACTTTCTCGACCAATGCAGGGATCAAACACCCGACCTCCAGGCTAGCGAGCCAGCGTCTTACCCACTTAGCCACGTGATCCCCATTATCTTTAAAGGGAATGGGAGCTATCTTTAAAGGGAATAGGAGCTTATAATTGAACTCATTTGACCAAATTCTGACCGGTTTGTTTCAAAATGGATTAGGAACCCTGGTATGAACCCTGTTGATATTACATGTCTAGAAAACCTTGTGGACATGTAGAGATTAGATTTCTTGAAGGTATAAAGACATCCAAATTTTCCTTTCAGATAAGGTCCTGTCTATGGTTATCATTTTATTCAAGACATATAGCTGCTGTCAGGGAATATTTCTATGCTTTGCGTGGCTATCTTATTCATCCTCCTCCATATATTATCATCTGAGGGGAGGTAAATGATGAAATAGGATAAATTTACATTATGGTCCATAATGTCTATGAAATTTATAGATAGTCAGTGCTGTTTGCTGTGCTACATTATTTTTAATTTCATAGGAAATTGCTTTTATCCAAAAGATTGAATTTTCACAATTCATAATTCCGTAATTATGAAGATAATTTGAAATCCTTAGTAAATCACTCTTGTAATTTAAGGTAATATTTTCAGGCACTGTTGATACACCATCACTAACTGGTAGAATTAATGCCTTAGAGGATCCAGAAAAGGTATTATTATTCAAATATTGGAAAGGTTATTTATTGTTTTGGCTAGAAATAAACATTGTTATATATATTATGTCAATGTATATGTGGCTGCACAAGAAAACCTGTCGGATGTTGTCCTGGCTCAAGTCGAGATAATTTTTTATGCCAAAATACAATGTTAACCATTAGGTCAATTTTCCATTCTTAACATAAATAAACATTTACTTATTAAAATACAAAGTTATGAAACAGAAAAATGATTTTAAATACATTTATTCTGAAATATTCTGAACCGTCTTAGACTTGCAGAACGGTGCCAATGCCTCAAAGTCCATAACAATATAATGTCAGCCTATTTTGTCTGTGTAACACGTCTTGCTCAAGTTAATTGAAGTGGTCGCAAGATATGCCATGAACGGACTAATGCTCTTGACTGGCACGGGGTATACTATATACCGGAAAACACCATGTTATACTGAATACCGGAATACACCGGAAAAACACTAAATACAGGAAAACACACTAAATACCGAAAAACACCCTAAATAGGTAGGTAACCCGGAGAAGGGCTATACTATAAATTTTATTGACAAAATGGAAAAGCATGTCATTTAGGTTACATATCGTGGGTCTCCGCTTGAAACCTCGTATAACGAAAAAATGCGGAAAATTAGTAAATGTTTTGATTCATGAACATTTTCAAGTGAAAATATTTATTTATTCTAAAATATAGTCGAAAAATGTTATATACATGTTTTTTATTCTAGAAAGAAGACCAATTCTTCGGGTACGTGTTTTTTGATCAACGAAAGTTTAAATACAAGTTTAACAAAAACAATGTTAAAATAATTAGTTTTGAGCTTTCGAAATTTTATAAATAATGGAATAATGTAATAATTTCATGTGTCTGATATATTTCATATGACAATTATTTAATTTTGTAATAACGAGAATTTTCAGATGGGTCGTGATTTTGGAAAACTGAAAAGTACAGTTCCCGATACAATGCCAAAGGGCTAATATGAGTAGGACACCGGGATCTGCAGTGGCTCAGTGAGTAAGGCACTGGTTCGCAAACCATGGCGTCCCGGTTTCGATCCCGGTGTTGGCCTAGACAATTCCTCGGGATTTTCCAGCTGTCAGTTGTGCAGGTCGGAGAGGGTCTGGCAAGGAACAGTGTCTAGTCGTTCGTATGGGACACCCACCCCCACCTAAAACCAATCGGATACATACTATAGAGATACCAATTCTTCCATCGCCACACCAATACCAACCAGATTCATGCTATAGAGATACCAAATCATACCAATACCATACTACCCATGTTGCTAGTTACCATGAGTCGCATCCGTGTCCAAGGCTCGGGTACTCATACTCATGACTTACAGGCATTGTGCTGGACGCCATTTCATGGAGGTGGTATAGGGGTACCCAGTAGTGTCAGCATGTTGTCTAGGAGGTAGTGGCGGGATATTACTGGTGTCCTAGACTGAAATCCTTCTTCCAAAGTCATGGCCGCATATTCCAGCTCTACGGTAACCGTTGAGACATCTTGAAGAGATACTGTGGTCTTCAGCTTACGGGTGCAGACAAAAGGTTTGTTCCATACCATTCTCCTATCTAGCGAGTCAGAAGATACTCCAAGAAATTCAGCCAAGGTCAACTTCCTCGTTTCCAAATGGAATCCTTTAAGGGCGATGTCAACACCAGGAGGTCTCATGTTATTGGAGTTTGGTAGAAGAGTTAACTTTCGGGTTAAAGAACCCAAGGTACGAGGGGATTGTTACAGCGTTTTTCTTTGGGGTGACCCTGTACCACACCTTATCTTCATCAGTCGCGAACAGGGCAACTCTGCAATCCTTCTAATAGTGAGATCTGTAAGAGTAACCAGATCGGCAAGGTTGAACGATGGTTGATGAGGATAATACTTCTCCAGTAAAGGGGTTGTTGTTAGCGTTATCTCCCCTTCGGCACAGACAGGCAACACATCACTGACACTCTCGCAGTCACCTTTGAGGGTTCTCCATTCTTCTGTCCATTCTTCTTCTGACCGGAAAAGATCTGGAAACTTACGGGTCAAGTCCAGCATCATCTGTCTTGTAAGCTGGGATAGTGGTGAAGCCCACTTTGGTACCGTGGCAACTCGTTTGTAGACTTGGGGGGTGATGGCGTTATACGACAGAATAAACACACAACCTTCATTCGTTTATGGGGAGCAGCAGCCAAGTGGTTCTTTAGTTGTTTCTTCGTTGCAACGACCCAAGGCAAGACCCAATCCCGCAATTCTATTTAGACATCTTAGAAAGCCTAAAATGTATAATAATGTGAAAACCTTAAGTTTTGCGGACTATAAAACGTTATCAATAATGCCATCATGTGTATCTAAGAACGTAACTATTCGGGCATAGGTTATATTATAATCAAACAGCCATCATCCACGTATACTGTGTCCTTACAGTTGCTCTATAATAGGCTATTGCTCCCATTAATTCTTCCTTTGAGTTCGCTACTTTTAATGCAGCTCCGAATTCATTTGGAAAGATCCTGTGTCAGTAGGTTTCTGGTTGATCAGGTCAAATCTCTACTGACAAATTACTTCAATGGGTATACTTCCTATCCACATTGTCAGCCTTTCATTATCCAATATCAATTTCCGTAACGGAATCACTGCATCTCAAACTTTAGACTTCTTTTTACCTTCTTCAAGGATGCTGACTAACAGCAATACCATTTCTCTCACTTAAAAACTTCTAAAATGGACAACTACATAGCATAAGATGACCGGATTACTTCATTCGTTTACCATCTGTTTAACTTCTAACATTTAAGAAATAATGAATCTCTAACGACTAACAACAACATATATTATACAGACAATGGGACAAAAAATTGACGTTGGAATCCTTAAGTTTTCCCATTCAGGTGGGAAGGTTTCTTCCTTTGTATGGTAGAAGCCTATCTAAGTGAAAAACTTGTGGTGCTTTCTTCATGGACTGTTTTATTTGGTACGTTACATCATAGATTTTCCTAACAAGATATGGCCCTTTCCATAAAGAAGTGAACTTGCTGCACACCGACTTTTCTCACAGGATTGTGTAACCATACTGCCTGTTCAGTTCCTCTTCTTGGCCTTTAAGTCATAGTACTTCTTCCTGTAACAAGGAACTTCTGACTTATCTCGTGACATTGTTTGTTTTTGTGTTGAAGACATGACAAATAGTTGTCGACATCTTGTTCAGTTACTTCCTTTGCTGGTTGCTCAATCATTGCCTGCATTGGTAAAGTTATCTCTCTACCAAAAAAACATCATATTCGGGGTTTTGCCTGTACTTGAATGAACAGATGATCGTTAGGCAATCATGACTTGTGGTAAATATTCATCCCACAATTTCTGGTCTTTTTCACAATACATAGTGATCAAAGTCCGGTTGAATCTTTCTACACTTCCATTTGATTGGGGTCGGAAACTAGTCGTTTTAGTCTAATGTATGTCTTTCAGAGAACAGACGTCATGAAAGAGTTTACTTTGATAGTTTGTTCCCTGGTCGGCATTTTAATGTCATAGCTACAGTCTTGGCTTCAGGGATGGCAAAGCCCTGGGCCTGACAAGAATCGCGGGGCCCCTAACGCGACTAAAAGATTATTTCATATGCTTTTGAATGGCACACATGCGCAACACACGATTAAACGGTCTGTAATAGAAGAATAATTACATAATAGCTGATCACATACGAAATCTATTCAGTTCCGAATGGCATACAATGCGCGGAAATAGCATAAGACGGCGGGGAAGCCTAGACCTATCACCGAGTGGAACTTCACAGAGAAGGTTGAGGGATAGCTCAGTCTCCGCCCTCGCACCTCTAGATCGATTACCGTGAAACTTTCATCTACAATTTGAATTTTTTCTCTTTTTGCCATGAACAGTGGCCTGGGCCCCTAAGGCCCATGCCTAAGCTGGGCTTTTAGGGATGGGTAGAGCTGAAGCTTCTGTCCATTTGGTAAAGCAGTCGCTGATTACTATTATATATCGATTACCTATCTTGGTGAGCGGCAAAGGTCCAAGGATGTCCATGGCGATTCTCTCCGTAAAAGCAAGAACACAGGCGTTTAATTGGGCTATTTTTCTATTATTATGACATCTTTTGGTGTGGCGTAAGTAAACAGCGTAGTTATTGTTCGTGTTTGTAGGCTTAAAGGCTTTGTCTAATGTAAAATCTGGACCAAGTGTAAAATCTACACCAAGTGACATTTCGTCATAGTGACACATTCAGTAAAACACGAACATTACACATTAAATTTACTTATTTTGCTATGCCAGAATTAAACAGTGTGATACTGAATGGCAAAAAAACAAATGAAACTTTCATAATTCTAGTAAAGTTTAAACGAAACTTACGTTTTATCTTGATACGTCGATGTCTTACTTGGTTAAAATGACCTCGTATTATAGTAAATAGATGCCACGTGACAGGAATCTGTAGTATGAAAACCTCAGATATCGGTTTATACGAGGTTTATATGTTACTGTTGATAATATTTGCAATTCAAGACCACGTATATTATTATACGGGGTTTTGATTGTATGCCATTTTATACGTGATATTCATTTAGACATTTTCAGACATTTAAAACTGTCGTAGCTAAACGAGGTTTTGATATTCAGAAGCGCGCTTTTACGAGCTTTACAATGGTATCAAAAAGTGTTTTTGGCCAAAAATCGGTTATACGAGGTTTCAAGCGGAGACCCACGATATGACATGATTAAATATTCATAGATGTAATTATGAACAATACATAAACATTTATACAGATGTTCTAATAATGATTTGGTTCTTGGCAGCATTCATCTGGACAAAATCTCAACACTTTTCTAATAGTATAAGGTCTTTAACATTTAATCTTACAAGGGTCCAAAAAGAGAGTTATTCCCCTTTAATCACAATCTATGATTGAAATAATGCAATGTTTCCTTGGGTTGTCCAATGTTCACTATTAAACGACAGTTAGTTGTTAAACGTACGAATAAAAGAACAGGAGATATGTACACTCAATTAAACCTTTGCAGTATCACTAGAAATAAGATAATTATTACTGACATGTCCCTAGAAACACACAAATTCCTAACCGCGTGGCCATGTGACCTATTGCTTCCCGGGTCAGCCGAATAGCTATCACTCTAAAATGCAATTAACCAATTGAACAGAGAGAGAGAGAGAGAGAGAGAGAGAATGGGGTTTAACGTCCACTCAACACAAACTAGGCCATTTCGGGACTAACATATGGTTTAATATTATTTCAATAATTCGCTTGCGCGTAGGGGTCTTTAGCAGTGGGAGGAAACCGGAGGACCCGGAGAAAACCCACAAGGTTGGACAGGCGACCCTACTCCTTGTCAAGTACAACCGGGGATTCGAAAACCACACCAGTCGACTCAATGACAGACTTTATGATACAGCGCGCACGCTAACCATTCAGCCATCCAATCCCCCCCCCCCAATTGAACAGGATGTAACATCCTCCAATTAATGCATACATGATAGATAAGAACATTATTCTACACGATAATAATGATTACTTAGCAAGGCATATAGTATTAAGTGATATCTACCTGAAAATATGAGAGACAGAGAGTAAGCGAGTATCAAATTTTATTGACAAAATGGAAGAGAACCATGCGGTTTCAACTTCCGGTGATATTTCCTAACCACTGACATATATTCCGAAACGAAACAAAAAGTGATATAATACGTGCAGTATCATTATACTTTTTGTAAAAAAAAAAAATGGTGGAAAAATATAAGTTAGTTTCCACATGGCTACATCTGCAGCTTTATAAAGTTTCCTATTTGCACACTCACACATATCAAACACCATTATAAAACCTGTTATAAGCAGTACATTACTAGTTGTAATGCACATAAATACAAAAATTAACTTTATTTCTAATTTGTGCTTGTTGCAAACGTACCAACAACATGATTTTGTTCATTTTCACCATGTGAATGGTATTGCCATGCATAGGACGCATAGAATATGTTTAAATTAAGACCTCACTTGTTCACTTTTTGTTCCCCGCCTTTGGAAGAAAGAAGGAGACTATTAAAATGTGTTTGTCCGTCCGTCCATCTGTCTGTCCGTCACACTTTTTGGGACACAATAATTGAGCTAGAATGTTCAAACTTGGTGTTGGTGTTTATTGGGTCAAGGCCTTGATGGAGTTCGAAGATGAGCATTTTCTGCTTAGGGTAAGCAGAGATAAGCAATTTGATTGGTTGATTCTTTGGGACACGGTAATGTTAGTTCTTATTAAGTGAGAGTGATGAAACTTGGTGTATAGTTTCATTAAATCAATACCTTGACTAAGTTCAATAATGAGCATTTTCTGCTGAGGGTAAGCAGAGTGATAATCAATTTGATTGGTTGAGACTTTTGAACACAATAACTCTCCTTCTATTTGAGGTAGAATGTTCAAACTTGGTGTAGGCGTTGAATGCCTTGATGGAGTTCAATGATGAATATTGTCTGTTTACGGTAAGCAGAGATAAGCAATCTGATTGGTTGATGATTTGGGGCACGATAACATTGGTTATAATGAAGTGAGAGCAATGAAACTCTGAATATAGATTCATTATATCATTACCTTGACTAAGTTTGACGGTGAGAATTTTCTGCTTAGGCTTAGGAGCGATAAGCAATTTGATTGGTCAAGACTTTGGAACATAACAACTTAATTTGGTAGAATGTTTAAACTTGATGTAGATGTTCATTAGGTGAATGTTTTGACTGGGTTCAATGATTAACATTTCGAGCTGAAGCTAAGCAGTGCTAACCAATTTCATTGGTTGATGCTACGGGACAAGATAATCTTGATTCTGTCTGATAGAGAGTGATGAAACTTAGTGTATAGTTTGAATGCTTGATACTTTTGAAAAAAATAAATGTGCGATTAATTAATATGTGTCATCTATTTATTTTGGGATTTCGGCGGGGGACATCCGGAACATCAGGCTCACTGTTGGTTTGTTATTTTATGATTTCAGTCGTTGAAGGACTTCGTAGCTAGACAGAAAATGGGGAGATTTGCTTCCGCAGATGAAATAGCAAGTTTGGTATTATATCTAGCTTCAGATGAGGTAGGAGTCTTTTTTGTCCCCCGCCTTTCGAAGAAAGCAGGGGACTATTAAAATGGGTTCGTCCGTCTGTCTGTCCGTCTGTCTGTCCGTCTGTCCGTCCGTCTGTCTGTCCGTCTGTCTGTCCGTCACACTTTTTGGGACACAATAACTCTCTTCCTAATTGAGCTAGAATGTTCAAACTTGGTGTATGTGTTTATTAGGTCAATGCCTTGATGGAGTTCGAAGATGAGCATTTTCCGCTTAGGGTAAGCAGAGATAAGCAATTTGATTGGTTGATGCTTTGGGACACGATAACTCTCTTCCTAATTGGGCTAGAATGTTCAAACTTGGTGTATGTGTTGATTAGGTCAATGCCTTGATGGAGTTCGAAGATGAGCATTTTCTGCTTAGGGTAAGCAGAGATAAGCAATTTGATTGGTTGATGATTTGGGACACGATAACTTTTAATTGAGCTAGAATGTTCAAACTTGGTGTATGTGTTTATTAGGTCAATGCCTTGATGGAGTTCGAAGATGAGCATTTTCCGCTTAGGGTAAGCAGAGATAAGCAATTTGATTGGTTGATACTTTGGGGCACGATAACTCTCTTCCTAATTGAGCTAGAATGTTCAAACTTGGTGTATGTGTTGATTAGGTCAATGCCTTGATGGAGTTCGAAGATGAGCATTTTCCGCTTAGGGTAAGCAGAGATAAGCAATTTGATTGGTTGATGCTTTGGGACACGATAACTTTAGTTCTAATTAAGTGAGATTGATGAAACTTGGTGTATAGTTTCATTACAGTAATACCTTGACTAAGTTTGATAATGAGCATTTTCTGCTCAGGGTAAGCAGAGCGATACGCAATTTGATTGGTCGAGACTTTGGAAAACAATAACTCTCCTACTTTGATTGTTAGACTATAAGTAAAGATATACTGTTTGATTGTTCAATACTTTGTAAAAGATAATTTGTGATAAATTTGTATGTGTCCTCTAATTATTTTCCTATTTCGGCGGGGGACATCAGCCTCACTGTTGGCTTGTCTTATCTTCATTAGACTTCAGAGTGTTTTGATTACTATTTGTATGTGTACTACATACACATATCTCATCTAACAATGAGTACTAGTGATTAGTATTTCATGTAAATTTAAACAATAGCTGCTAAAATATCCTAGATTGTTTAAACAATCTTATATTCAGTCTAAACTCAACCTTCAACTCATAATGGAACTAATGACATTCAAACCATAAATAGATAACTATCAGGGGCGCACAAATATATTTACCCAGCGGAGGGGTGCCATCAAAAAATCGGCCCACTCAGTATTAGAAAATAAAATTGGCCCACAATATCAATAAAACAACAACAAAGGAAAATTCGCCCGCATAATCTCAAAATTTATATTTCCAAAATAAAGTACCAAAGGACAGACAGTGATCATCATCATCATTTACATGTTATGTAATGTAGCTACGGTACGCAGGAGTTTCCTCATGAGCACAGAGTAATTTTGACAATACAAACTTTTGGTTTGACTGAATGTGTAAGAGAACCCGGCAAACTGGTCCTTTTTCCCGAAAAATCGGCTCACTCAGCAAAAAAATCAGACCATCCCCGTTGTACGCCCCTGATAACTATCATTCACAATGTAAATAGGTAACTATCACACCATATCATAGACTACTAACTGATATTCATATCATCTTGGCTATTCAGTGATAGTCACATCATCTAACTATTCACTGAGATCACTTCATCTCAGCTATTCAGTAGTATTCACATTATGTCAACTTTTCACTGAGATCACATCATGTCTACTATTAAAGGATAATATTGGTGCCAATCATTATCACATATGTGATAGAACTGGTTAAACACGTTCCAAATATTATTTTATCACAATGATCATTGCTACGATAGATGCGTAATCAATGTTTCAACAAACTGAAGTGACGAACGCAAAAGCAAAACACGAGTTATCCCTCTATATAACTGACTGAAGTGACGGGTGATAACAGATACATGGGCGAATTTCTGCTCACTAATAATTCCTTCGAAGACCAAAAGTGGTTGTGTGAGAATGTGAAAGAATATCTGACAATTCATAAACAAAATTGACTGTCACTAGATAAGAGAACATGAAAGAAAAATAGAAAAATTCTGTGCATTACCATGTTTTTATGAGTATAGAATGAATAAACACACGTGAATGTGGGGACTGTTTCTATTTTTCTCATGTTCTCTTATCTAATGACATTCAGTTACTTTAAATTGATACACAGTGTTTTAAGGTCATGAGAAGAAGAAGCTTATTGATTTTCAGCGATTATCGATAATTACTGCCAGAGTTATGGCCCTTGATCACTTCAAAAAATCTTGTGGACGCTCTAGAGGTCAAAATTAATATCCGATTGACATTAAATTTATACACATTGTTAACGGTCATGAGACAAAAACGCCTATTGATTTTCAGCGATTTCCGATAATTACTGCCAGAGTTATGGCCCTTGATCACTTCAAAAAATCTTGTGGATGCTCTAGAGGTCAAAGTTAATATCCGATTGACTTTAAATTTATACACAGTGTTTAAGGTCATGAGGCGAAGAAGCCTGTTGATTTTCAGCGATTTCCGATAATTACTGCCAGAGTTATGACCCTTGATCACTTTGAAAAATCTTGTGGATGCTCTAGAGGCTAAAGTTAATATCCGATAGACTTTAATTTTATACACAGTGTTTAAGGTCATGAAACCAAGAAGCCTATTGATTTTCAGTGATTTCTGATAATTACTACCAGAGTTATGGCCCTTGATCACTTTGAAAAATCTTGTGGACGCTCTAGCGGCTAAAGTTATCATCCGATTGACTTCAGATTGATACACAGAGTTTAAGGTCTTGAGACAAACAAGTATATTGATTTTCAATAAATCTTTATGACTTGAACAGCTCAATCCATGATGTTAAAAGTTTTGTATACTAAACGTTAGCATGGGGCCGAACTTTATAAAAACCAAACAAATTCTAATGGTTTTCTGATAATTACTTAATGAGTTGTTACTCTTAATCAGATTTTAATGTATTATAAATGTTTCATTACCGAAAAAAGTAAAAATATGCGACAACTCTTGTTGACTGCCCGGATGATATAGCTGCCGTGGGCGTATGTTTCGTTGCCTGGCAACCTATCTTTTGAATTGTCAGATATACTCTTACAGTCTCATATAACAACTTTGGGTCTTCGAAAGAATTATTAGTGAGCAGAAATTCGCCCATGTATCTGTTATCACTTGTCACTTCAGTCAGTTATTTAGAGGGATAACTTTTCCGTTTGTCACTTCTGATTGTTCAAGCATTGATTAAGCATCTATTGTAGCAATGATCACTGTGATAAAATAATATTTGGAACATGTTTAACCAGTTCTATCACATATGTGATAATGACTGGCACCAATATTGTCCTATAACTGACATTGCGTTACATCAACCATTCACTAATATTCAAATTATGTCAACTATTTACTGAAATTCACATCATATCAACTATTCACTGATATTTACATCATGTCAACTATTCACTGATATTCATATTATGTCAACTATTCACTGAGATTGCATTATGTCAACTATTCACTGATATTTACATCATTCAACTATTCACTGATATTCACATTATGTCAAATATTCACAGAGTGGCACTATGTCATTGTCAAATTATCACTGATATTTGCATCATGTTAACTATTCACTGATATTTACATTATGTCAAATATTGGCATCATATCAACCTATTCACTGACATCGCATCACATCAACTATTCACTGATATTCCCATCATGTCAACCATTCACTGATATTCACACCATGTCAACGATTCACTGATATTGTCAACTATTCACCGATTCACAGATATTCACATCATGTCAACTGTTCACTGATATTTACATTATGTTGACTATTCACTGATATTCACATCATGTCAGTTAGTTGCCAAACTTCATATAATAGACTGATCATTCATCTCATCATTTCACATGAAATATTGTCAACATAAGTATGAACATTGATTAAAGTAAATTGTATTATTTATTTTCTAGTCTGTTTATGTAACTGGACAACCATTTATCATAGATGGAGGATGGAGTCTTTAAATATGGTACAAACTATCATTGCTAGTCCCAATTATATGCATATTTATTTACAGAATGACATTGTTAGTTGTAAATTGCACTTGTATTGTCCTGAATGAACAAAAAATTATGAATTGAAAGTAGTCAATTTAAAATTATAATAAGTATATACATTAAATATAAAATCATACATTGTTAAAGAAAATAAATGGTATAATTAATTTTATGGATTTCTTCTCTTCTTTGATGAACAAGACTATAGACCAGTGGTTCTCAACCTTTTTTGCCAACGGCACACCTTGGAACACCTGAAAAAATAGCGGCACACCTGGCTAAATATATATGAAAAATATTTGAATTTTGATATAAAAACATGGTAAGTCAGACGGAATGCAACCGTAGACAGAGACTAGTCATAGAATGACTCAAATTAAATATAGAAAAACTCAGCTATGAATTTATCAGTAGACACCAGTGAATACTCAATATTGGGATCATATGGTTTTTCGCATTTTCTTAGTGTGCCATTCAAAATTTCGCAGTACACTAAGGAAGATCTCACACTGGTTGAGAATCACTGCTATAGACCAATTCATCTCTTAGAAGTCATTGAATTGCCGTACAAATATATAGAGTGGTCAAATGTTGGACTTGTAGCGTGACAATTGCATGATTGTTGAAGATATGCTTTAAGACCAGGATTTTGAATATGATTGAAAACTCCCCTCTTGGTTTTGCGACTATCCAAAACCACCAAGGACCCCAGACTTTTCTAGGATTCCTCTGTATCAGTTGTAGCTGGTTGTAACCTGTTGTGGCTTCAAACAAAAACTATAGCATGGGTAACTAAAGCTTTGAAAGGGATGTGTGTGACAAAGTTGCCTGAAGCATGGTACTGCCAATCATAGGTCTGTCATCTATGCTAATATGACCTTGATTTCAAATTTGTACATCACAAAAAGGGGTATGGCCTGTACAACTGTGAAATCTAAAATGCTTAGTCAAATTGAAAACATAATACCTCCATAAATGTTTACACACCTCACTAAAAAAAATGAATTTAAAAAAAAAAAGATAAGCAATGGATGAATCTTCACCTTTTCAAAACCATTTTATTTCTACAAACCTGATAAGTTATGTGAACTCAATGAAAAGTAAAATCTGTTGTTCTGGGAATGAAGCACACCATATGCAATCCACAACACCGGTTACTACTATTGCAAATCGGATATACAATGGAGATGAAAATCTTGACTTTCAGATGAATTTTATTCGGAACTAAGATTTTTTTTATGACATTTTCTTTGCTACTAAGTTAACTTAGTTTTCTGTCCCGAACAGTAAAAATTGATAACAATTTACAAATATATAGTAAGATTGTCTCTATGTAGGAATAATTACCTCAATCACCGTTTGAACTAGCTTTAACTTATAAACAATATGTGGTATTTGATTGTTTTATCCTTATGAAACAGAACACATGGCTAGTGCTTGACACTAAATAAAGTTTAATATACATGTAGACACTGGGGTTTAATTTACTGTTCACATGGTGCAGGGGCGGATCCAGGAATTTATGCAGGAGGGGGTTTGCCAGGTTCCTGTTGAGGAAATCTGTCATCATCGTCTCTAAATTACATAGGCATACATACAAATTGACCTTTTTAAAGAGAGAAATCATTTTTGTAATGATGTAGGAACACATTGTGATTTAATTTCATTGATGCAAGGCATTCAATTTTTTTATGTATATGAGCCGGGTGGGTTTTTGGACCCCCCAAACCCCCCCTCTGGATCCGCCCCTGATGGTTGGGTGACAAAGAAGATTTATTCTCTCATGTGTCAATATATAATGGCTGGGTGATCAAGATTTACAAAAAAAGGTTTAATAGTTGACTACTGTGGTCAGGGATTGCAGATCCTTAATTTATATAGGTTAATATTCACAATAATTGAGCCAAAAGAGGCGGCAGGGAGGGGAACACTTGCAATAAAATCAAGTGGATCCTCTTGTAAGAATTTTGACAGTTCAGACATATTTTACAGGAGCCCAAATGTGTGCCTTAAAGAATTTGACTGTGTAGTATCTTGTTTTTGAGTATATGAATAATTCAAAGCATTTATTTATAAAAATGTTTATTACTAGTAAATTATAAAGTGGAACAAATGCTTTGCTGAGTGAAGTTGTGGGGTAATAAAATTCATTTTGTGACATGGAATGAAAGTGTTGGCACCATTTAATACATGTTTAATCCTTCACAACCTCTTAAATTTAAAATATAGTTCATACTCTGTTTATTTCAAATAATCTCTAAAAGCCCTTGATCCTCCAAGTTATTGAGAGATGATCCATACCCTAACCATGGAAGATCATTGATCCATAATCTTGAGTGTGCAAGGCTTTACAGAGAATTTTACACCAACCCTTCTCAATGAATTTCAGAAAATATGACCACCATATCTTTGTACCTTTGAGATCCTCGAAGGTTAAGTAAAAAGGTCAACATGGTTACCACTTCTATTGATATTCATATCACTTGAAGTAATCTTTTGTCATCAGTTGTACCATGTAATTAGAATATTAGGCCATACAAAAAATGTTCTCAGGCAATCCTTATGCTAGGTTCCGACTTAAAGCATTGCGATAGGATTGTCCCTATTGAGTCCACGATCTGGTACATGCAGATATGTACACAATTAACATGATTCCTACAAATGACCTCAATATACAGTATGATAAGACCTGATAGGATCACCACGATTACTGCACGATTAAAACCATGATTTCAATCGCAGCACGCTTCATGATAGTGGGAACCTAGCATTACCAAAAATCTTATGTGGGAAGGAGGACTTTATTATGTGTTTTTATTTTATCAAAGAATCTCTACTTGGTTAAATGACTTCCCATACACATCAAATTTCAAGGCAATTTATCTCATAATTTTGTTTATAGAAATGTATGATTATCCAGTAGCATTTATGACTGTCATTAACATGTATCAGAACCTATGCATTCATACAAGTTATTTTATAGATTAATTTCCAGTAACCGGGGTAAAATATTTACATGCAGCAATTAATGAGACTGTTCTATTTTTTGAAATAAAAACATGTTATGCTGCCTTTTTTAAGTGATGCAGGATTATGTGAGAACCAGAATATATTTTTTGTATGGCCTTAGTATTATAATTCTATGGTTGTATTATTGAGGTTCTGTGGTGTGACATAATGACATATTTTCTGAAAACAGCTATAGAAAGTCTTTCATTGTATAATGAATTTAGAGAATGTGAAACAATTAAGATAAAAAGTACTCAATACAATGTACTTTGTGAAATAAATTGTTAGTAATACAATCATGTAATTTTTCAACAAATAATACTGATATTCTTGTGTTCTTCATCAATTTCTCAATCACAATATTAAAATAGTTTTATATTATCTTTAAATGGCATTTAGCGATTTGAACATAATATTACACAACATAGTTCTATGGATAACAATCACTATATTATATACACACAACGTTTCAACAAGATTTCACAAAGCATACAAATTTACGACCAATGAAATCGTGTGGATATGGTATGTGTATATAATACATTGATTGTTATCCATAGAACTGTGTTGTGTTATAGTTTTATATTTTTTGCTATAGGATTAATGAGAGAACTTAGAGCCTTAAATTTAGAGGACCTGATCAATATCAGTTCACTACGATAATTTTAAATGCATGTTTCAATGTAGAAGGCTGAGAAAAATAACTGATGAATTTAATCTTAGAGTTGTATTAAATTTGAACAGCTCAAAACAGATTCAAAGATTTGGCTTGTATATTTGTCTTCTATTATTATAAATCTATATCCTTTCTTTCAGATAGGGTTAACAAACATTTCAATAATCAGACATCCTAAAATAAAGTCTAATATTTGGAATGTAGAATAAAATATTGCTTCCCTTCATTTCCACTTATGTTATATATAAAAAAAAACAAATCTCTTCTCATTCATTCATTTAAAAAATAAATATGACATGACACTAAGCCTTCCTTTGGCTGCAAACTTGTGAGGTGGTAATCATGAAGGTCAAATCACATCCTGTGTTAAATTTGATCAATTTCAATTTTTAATATACCAGTAGCCATTATTTTCTTAGTAGTGCTAAATTAGATGAATGGTAACTTACAATCAGGTACATAATTACCACTGTTAAAATTGCCATCTTATCCAGTAATCCTAAAACATAATTATTGTGACACATTTTTGGAATTTTACCAATAAAACTGGCCATGAGTTGACTTTTGATTCAGAAAATATGGGTATCTTCTCAAACCTTAAGGTTAGCCATGAAAATTTAATTGTGGCCATGGCTACATTTGCTAATATTATTCCTTGTGATTTTTTAGGAGCTTCATGGTATGGTTACAGCTACCATTTTCAGCACACACACTTAATACGTCATAAATTTTTATAATTTGGAACCAAATTTCTTGTCTTAACACTTTTTGCTTGAGTCAAAGAAAGACCATGCTGACTGTAGTGGATTCTCCATTTTACTAGTAGCCTCTTACACACAGAGAATACAATCACAGTATTGAGGCTATCTAATTCAATAACTAGAAGAAAGATATATATATATATATATCAACAATCATTTTATTGGGGTTTTTTTTGTGTGTGTAAAAAAAGTTATGTTTTAAAAGTGCTAAAAAAATCTAGTAAAAAATAATTTAACAAATTTTGCACAAAGTATAATGTGCATGATAATAATATTTCTCTGTAGTTAAAAAATGAGTACACTACAATATTCATGTTATTATGCTATACTTATCACAGAAGTATATTCTAAATAAATATTATAACAAAAACAATATATATTTATATATATACAAAGTGAATGGTGTACATACATCTAAATAGATCTTGTTTCACAGCACTTATATAGTACAGGTTACATGTAAAAACAACATTCCACGCCCTAGGTTGTACACGTTGTTTTGGTAAAAGGATATGTAATCTCACTGTTATTGGTAATCACCAACAAAATACTAGTTACTAGTAAGATGTATAGCAAATAGTATCAGACATCACAATCATTCTACCTGGTTACAAATTGCGGGGTTTGGATGGCTGAATTATTAGCATGTGTGTGTTGTATCATAAGGTCTGAAAATATGAGAGACAGAGAGTGAGCGAGTATCAAATTTTATTGACAAAATGGAAGATCATGTCATTTAGGTTACATATGACATGATTGAATATTCATAGATGCAATTATGAACAATACATAAACATTTATACAAATGTTTTAATAATGATTTGGTTCTTGGCAGCATTCATATGGACAAAATCCCAACACGTTTCTAAGGCCTTTGGGGGGGTTGGATGGCCGAATGGTTAGCATGTGCGCGCTGTATCATAAGGCCTGTCATTGAGTCAACTGGCATGGTTTTGATTCCCCGGTTGTACGTGACTAGGAGTAGGATCACCCGTCCAAACTCGTGGGTTTTCTCCGGGTCTTCAGGTTTCTTCCCACTGCTAAAGCCCTCCTACGCGCAAGCGAATTATTGAAATAAAATTGAACCATATGTTAGTCCCGAAATGACCTAGTTTGTGTTGAGTGGACGTTAAACCCCATTTCTCTCTCTCTCTCTCTCTCTCTCTCTGGTTACAAATTACTATTTGTTTTAGAATTACACTTTAAAGGTTTCAAAAGACAGAAAAGTTATATATTCAGCCCTAGATATATGAATCTTACAAGTTTGTATATAAAATTGTTTAGAAATGTTTTTAAATGTCATATAGATAAAGGAAGAAAATCCATATAATATAACCAAGTCATGGTAATAGGTTTAACACATCTACATTATTCGTTAGAATATTATTAATTTGCAAAAGGCACATCTAATTTTATAGGCCCACATTGAAATGTCTGGCATCCACAATTGCTTGTGGACACCCTGAAGCCTCAAGTCTTTGCCCGATTAACTTTAAATTTATACACAGTGTTTAAGGTCATCGGACAAAGAAGCCTGTTGATTTTCAATGATTTCCAATAATTATTGTCAGAATTATGTCCCTCGATCAATTTTAAAAATCTTGTGGGTACTATAGAGACCAGAGCTATCAACCGATTGACTTTAAACATACATAACGTGGTTACGGTCATGAGATGAAGAAGCCTATTGATCATCACATTGGCTTTAAAACAAAGTGTCCACATTCATGAGAGCAAGAAGTCTCACGCTTTTCAACGATTTCGATAACTTGAACAGCTAAGTTCATCATATTACACATATTTTGTATAATAAAAGTTATCAGGAAGAACTACTTCAAGCCAAAACAATTCTATTATTTCTGATAATTACTTAATGGGTTGTAAATGTTTTCATTACCAACAAAAAAGAATATGCGACAACAATTGTGGACTGCTTGGATGAATTAGCTGCTGTGGGTATATGTTTTGTTGCCTGGCAACCAATCATTTGATATTGAGTTGATATTTGTACAAAGATTAATCAAGATAGTTTTTGTCATTTGTATAGAGATATCTGAAATGATAATTATGTACTTAATCCTAAGTAAAAACACACAAACTCTTCAATTGAGAATTGTACAATCAGCAAAAGGTATATACTTTTGTAATATATTAATGTCTGCATAGAATTCTGTAAAAAATATAGTTCACAGTTTCTGATAAATTATACATAAAGTAATAGAATACCAAAGTAAGATTTGTTTCCAATACTAATAAGCAAAAGGCACGACTATTATAATAGATTGGTATGTTTACAACGTTTCCATCGAAACACAAAAATTATTCCATCAAGATTTGGCTAATGGAACAAATTTCACAACAGCTATAATAGACTGATATGTATACATAGTTTCAGAAAGATATCTTCAATGACATACAAAAAACTTAATAAGCAGACAGTATTTAATACCTGTACTATGTGATGTGAAACTTAACTGAGATTCAACAAATAATAAAAATAGTACATACCTTATACAATATACATGTACATGTATTAACAACAATTTGCCATTCTTCGTATTTTTGATCATTTACATAGCAAGTAGTACTTTTTTGAAACATAAAAGAATGTGTTTTCTATTATATAAAGGTAGATCTTTCTGAATCTGTCTAAAGTTAATGGAAACCCCCCAACAAACAGTAGTAAAAAGGAGTATTAGATTGTGTTAGCCTAATATCCAACTAGAAGATATAATATTTGCACTATTTTAAAGAATTGTAAGCACAACTATTTAGTTTGATATTATAAAATTACAATCTGATATACCGGTACATAGAGACAAAGGTCCTGTTTTTAAAAAAAAAAACAAACAAAAATTCACTCTTCCATAAAAATGCCTTTTGGGTGGTTTACTTAATACAATATACAGGTACATGTATGAGGTTGATATGCCATTATGATAATGTGCCTTAAAATGGTGAAAATGCATAAAAGGGGTGCTTTGGTTTGAATAATTTCTAGTTTGTAATGCTTGCATCTTGCATATATATATATATATACAGTGCTGTGGGCTTCTCATATTTCTTTTAATACTGTAATCTCTATCTTATATATTATTTTACAATTGTTTTAGACTAGAAATTGTTAGACATTTTTGTAGCAACATTGAAAGTGAGACTATTATAAAGTGGCTTTATAGTGTATGTATAATTAATTCATCATTTGTACAGTATTTGTAAATATATGATATAAGTACTTAAACAATATGTTAGTTGCACCACATAGAACTATATTATCCAGTATATAGAGGGAGTTTAATTAAATCTTCTATATACCGGTATATATATATATATATATATATATATATTGTTTACAAACCATCATGTCAAGTACTATATATGTTCATGTCTTTGGATTTCAGACACCTTATATAATATTAACCATTGTAGAAATGTGACATTAGCTGTACTATAACTGTTTATTTTTACTGTATGTACTTACACTGTGGGTTTTTTGTACTGAATTTTATATCCAAAGAATGTATTGACACTGTGGGGTTTTTGTACTGAATTTTTGTAACAACTGCACGAGTATAATGTACTGACTCTAGAGTTTTTATACTTATCTATTTTTTGTGTCTATTTCTATTGACTAGTAATATTTCTGTAAATCTTTTGTTAATCCTTCTGATAAGTTGAAATAGCCATTTGTTTTTTGAATGGAGGACGAGATAGTTTATCTAATACACAATAAAGGTAATGTACATCTGTCAATCTCGTTGTTTGTCACACACACGCACATCTTGATATTATAAGTGTTCCACAGAATCAGTCAGCTTTCCAATTTATTGTCACTCATTATTAATCAGTTAAATATCTATTATTAAAAATAACCACAGCATATCTTCATCATATCATTTGTGATCATCAGTATTTATATGATTAATGATATAAAGCTGTACACCCGTTCTTGAACATGCTCAGTCTTTAATGGTTATCTCCCTTTATTTTGTAAAGTCTCATGATAAACCATTATGTGTGCTAGGATTGGTCATCATCATCATCTACATCATCATACACTATATCTGCTGCCGATTGGTTCTGAGATTTAACCAATATCTTTAACAGAATTAACACCTGATCCATTTTATTATCTAACTTATTAACCTATAATAGATAATATTATATATGTTATAATGTCTGGAGCCACAGTGGCACAGTAAGTAAGGCACTGGCTTGCTAACCAGGAGGTCCTGGATTTGACCCCAGTGTTGGCCCAGATAGTTCTTTGGGTTTTCACATGCTAGTGGTGCAGGATGGAGAAAACAGCAATGAACAGCGTCTAGTCGCCACAAGGTGGAAATATTGGATATATAAGCCAAGAAATCAATGTTGTAATTCCCAACTGTTCAATTGTCTCACTAGTCTAGGCAACAGTTGTGACATAAACCCAGTGTATACTGTATAGTCCATGACATGTTCAGAGACTCAGTAGTCAACTGGGTCAACATTGCTCCAGATCTAACAGAGAAAATAAGGGACCACTTACACTTGTATCCCTAATTCGTTGCATAGACATGTAAAAACATACTGTCACTTCTCACTGTATAGATACAGTTTCAGCATTTGAAGTCACACATATCATTCGTAATCATGTCTACCAATGGTATAAAAACTTACCTGAGTTTCTACCCTTGTAATTCTAGAATATAGAGTCATCTTCTCTTTCTCTTTTATATTACTACAATAAGCTGGTTTACCTATTGTTTGATCCAACCTGCAAATCAACAATATTTATCATACCTTGTTCTAATCTAAAACAACTCTTTCTCTAACATGGATGTAGTAATGGTTGTCAGTTAGAAGAGAATCATGATGATTAAACGTAAAAGAAAAACCAAATGGAATTAACATCTGATTGAGTTGGTAACTGTAGTACCAGTTAATCATTAAACATGATTTCAGCTAATTAACTCAAATATACTATCTAACCATGGATAATTTATAATCTTTTCAATAATTTCATATCTTACCTTCTTTGTAATTCTTTGATTCTAACCATCATATTTAAATGACCCTGAGAGTATTGTTCGATCACATCTCGAACATCATATGGTTTTCTTGCTTGCTGGAATAGAAAATTAAATTCAATAAGTAACCATTATAGTAATAAATTTGTCAATACGATAATATATATGAAATGTACAAGTGGGAATGTTACTTACTTGAAATTTTCTTCTTGCTACAAAAAATTTAATTTTTCTTATAACTCTGATTATAACTTTATGATTTTCATTTAAACTGAAAAATAAAAATAATTTTTGAGTAAATTATGTAAAGGATACAAAAGTAATAGCTTTGTGAACATAGATGTGATATAAAGTGTTCTTGACATAAAAGTGCTTTTGTTGCAATGATGGTGTGATGTGGTTTACCAGTAAATGGCTAGAACTCTCGGATTTGAGTCAAATTTCACTGAATTCGATATGTTGATTTGTTCAGTGCTACTTGTCTATTTTAAACTATCAAGTTCACAGAGCCAATGTTGAAATATGTAAATAGAACTCAGTGACCATTGAATACTGCTCGGGTTATTCAATGGTTCATGTGAGTGTATCCTTGCGGCAGGGATACACTGAGTGAATCATTGAATAACCCAAGCAGTATTCAATGGTCATTGAGATCTGTTTTTATTCTATAACTACATGCAAATCTCAAAATAAGAACAAATTCAATATTCAATAGTGTCTAATTCTTAAATTTCATTTTCATCAACTGTAGAAACTGTTCTATCCAGATTATCAAAAATCTCATCACCAATAACGTCAAAATTAATCATAGGTTCCGTCATTACAGTTGTGACGTCATCCTGGAAAAAATTAGCCCCTCTTGAAGCCATTGAATACAACCATGGATTATTCAATGGCTGTATTGAATGGCGCTTGTATTTGCATGTAGTTATACAATAAAACTGATTCTTTGAGTTACAGCAGCTGACAGTTTAAAGCCGAAATTGAAACTTAAATTGGTAAACAAACCAAATTCTGTTTAATACCTGGTACTTTGAAATGAAAAATTGATTGTTTTGAGCTTGTCCCATCACTGATTTGGAATGTAAACAATGAGAGGAGCAGGGTGGGGATGTAGAGCAAATTCAAAAATCTATGATCATTAAAAGTATGATAGTATTCTTCCATATGGTACAGTGAGCAATTATAAACCCTGACTTCTAATTTTGATTTAACTTGGATTATTCAAGAATAGGATCAAGATCATGAAAATAAGGATATCATCAGAGTTATTTGTATACATGTAATTATATGATGGATGAAATATTGACTTACATTGTTGGTTTATAAACAAAATCATTATCATAAACATCATCTACATTATTACCATCTGTTAAATCTAAAGATTCTGATACTGATTTAGTTGGTGTACCTATACATTTATATAAATAACATAATAATTATTACATAGTAAAAACAATATATAAATGTACTTAATAGGAAAAATGTAAATTTTGCTAAAATTGGGCTACGCTGAATCTGTTTAGTAGCAGTTTAATTTCCATTTTTATAAAAAAAAAACCTGTCAGATATTAGAGAACCAAGACTGATGTTTGAACATCCATTTCTGTGTTCAGCTAAGGCTTTACATAGTAGATATACTCATTTGTAATTAATGAATTATGATTAAATATAGATAATGTTGTTTTACCTGGTTTATTAATGGTCTGATCTGTATATGCTACAATACTATTACTGCTCTCCTGTCGCTCTAAACTATTTGCACTTTTAATACTTCGTTTCTTCTTAAATAGACTAGGTCTACGATTAAATCGAGAAAATGTTGATTGATTGGAACTATTCTGGTATAGTGGATGTTTGGTTTTATAATGGTGACCTTTATCTTGTACATGTATTTGCCATGTTGCCAGTGAATCAAAGCCAGCTTCTGCTGCATGACATCGCCATAAACACTGTTATAAATATACATTAATATACTTCATTTAGCTGTACCAGATGTAGAACAGAAAGATGCAACATTTCAGAGTTTTTTTTAAATTTTCTAAATTGAAATTACAAGTCATAGTAATTTATAATATATACTGGATGATTTCAGAATCTTCCAATCAGCTAGAAAGATTACACATGACATAAGATTGACATTTATTGCTTTATAACTCATGTGATTAAATATTCTATGGTTTACCATATGTTTCTTGTAATTTGAATATTTTATTCACAAAGATAAATGTTATTTTGTCTTAATTTCTGGCAGAATCTTGACTTGATCTGGAGATGATAAAATAGCCTGACATTTTCTCTACATACCGATAGAACAAAGTATATACATGCACTTACCAGACATTATAAACATTAACTACTACCAGAATATACTAGCTTAAATTAAAGGTATCAGCAAACTCACAGATCTTACAAGATTTTATAATTGATCAGAAGATGGTGTTGTTTATTAATACATGTTTTTATACCTGAATCAGTGTAGCTGCTGTTGGAATTTGTCGATTGAAATGTTTTTGCCTCTGTTTTTGTTGTACTTTTAAGGCAAAACCAGATCCAAGAATACCCTGTAAAATTTGAATTATTTCTGTTATTAAAGTTAATGCAAAGCCAAAGTCCAAGTTTGACTGGGTATCTGTTTTGGCTCAGTCTTACTTCTTTTTTTAATTATAAAATGTAACATTTGCTATTTTTGTAAGTAAAATAGTATGTATACATGAAATACAATGTAGTACTCAATAAACCCAAGTAGGGCGTATAAATGATAATTAGTAAGAAAGAAACCTAGGCATTAGGGTTATGAGAGGACAAACTCTATTGATTTTCAGCGATCCGCTAACTGAGGTTATACTTTTTAACAGATGATTTCAAATTTTCACTCTGTGACCTTTCATTTTGTAGGTACCTCCCTTTTGCCGGAAACCTTGTTATGGTGATATAAGCTGCAGTATTTACCGATGTTCTACAAATTTGGGGTAAAGCATTGGGGTAGTTAGAGAATATATCAATATTTAGCGTTTCAGGACATTCCATTCCGGATTTGCCAACCCTTCTTCAAAAGTCTTGTCAACAAGATAAAACTACAGTTTTTATACGCGCACTCTAAAGGTCACAATTATTATCCAATTGATAATAAATTATGAATTTGTAGAGCGCAATTCTTTCCAGTAAACTGCTCAAGAGCGCTAGTCATATATTTGCTTGAAGACTGGTATCTTTAGCTATGATTTTAAAGTGTTCCATGTTTTGGATCTTTTGATGTCTATGGGAAGTCTGTTCCACAAAACTACATCACATCGCAGAAAAGCACGATCTCCATATTTGATTCTTGATGGCACTGCCAACTGTAGCTGCTCAGCTGATCTTAAAGCACGAGATGTTTGATAAAAGGAGAACAGATCTTGAAAGTAAACTGGGCCGAGATGTGGATTGCTTTGTAAACAAAAGTTAATAACTTGAAATTTGTTCAAGCACGAATTGGGAGCCAATGTAAGCTCTTAAGAATGGGAGTAATATGTTCACGGATATTTGTGTGAGTAATAAGTCTGGCGGCAGTGTTCTGTAAACGCTGTAGGCACCCATAAAGGAGACTATTACAGTAGTCAAATCTGGAGATGACAAATGCCTGAATCAAACGTTTCGTGGAGTCTGTATCAATATATTTCCTAATTTGGCGGATATTTCTTATTTGAAAATAAGTAGTTCTGCAAACATTACTCACATGTGTGCTGGAAAGGGATCATTGAAAGGGGAGGTGGCATCATGGTTTGGGTCGCTATCAACGTCAACATCCGGTCCCAGTCGGTGGTGGTCCAAGGCAATCTCTACGCGCAACATTATGTTGATGTCATCCTTCGTCTGGCTCAACATGGCGTCCGTCGACAGATGGTTTTCCAGCATGACAACGCCCGACCCCACACTGCCAGGTTGACAAAAGACTTTCTGAACAATCATCATGTTCGTGTTATGGATTGGCCCGCTGTGTTTCCTGACATGAACTCGATCGAACACCTTTGGGATGAACTTGGACGACGGGTTCGAACTCAAGCTGCGCCACCACAAACTGTTGCAGAGTTGGCACAGGCACTCCAAAATCATTGTAGTGGGACATCTGTGCCAGTCCATGCCAAGGCGACTCAGGCATGTGTAAGAGCTCAGGGTGGACATAACCGATATTGACTTCAGCTGACCCCTGCTTTGTTTCATGGTTTTCTGACGTTTTCAGTTTTGTGCATTTGTAGTGAATTCTTTCATGAAATTATCCACAGATGCTTGTTATCTCGATTTTGTCAATTGTTATGTGCATTTGTTAAAAGTTGTTGCAGTAAATAAACTTTGAATTGGGCATTGCGTTTTTAATGGATTTGAGTGTATTTTTCAAGTTTTGTCAAAATCGGATAAAAATTGTGACCTGTAGAGTGTCCACAAACAAATTGTGGAAGGACAGCCACCGGCGACGACAATATACGTCCACATGAAAATGTAGACGTATAAAAATGAAAAAATCCATATGCTGTGCTATATAAACATGTATAAATAGTTATTAACTTACTGCTGGTAAGGCAAAGAATGAAATTGCGAAGACAGAAAAACAGGAAGCCACAATTCGTCCCATCCATGTTTTAGGGACTGTATCACCATAGCCTATGGTTGTAACAGTTATCTATAAGAAAAGAAATATAATATGCTTGTCTTTTTTTGTATAGAACAGATTCATGTTTACTTTATGTAGAAAGAGAATTAGGTATAATGAGAGGAGTCTTTATTTACACAACCTTGAGTTAGCATCATTTGCTAACTCATTCATATTGAACTTTTTTTTATGGTTTTGTTAAGCTATCAGGATATAAGAATGGAGCTATTTATTTAGATCTAAGGCGATAAAGGTATTAAACTTACCACCCCCCACCAAAGGGCATCAGCATAACTTGTAAAATCTGTTGACCCATCTGCCGAGACGGCATCTTTTTCTGCTAAATATACAAAGTAGGAAGAAAATATAAGCCCAAGGAAACCTATATATAACGTTGTTATTAACTCCTGAAATAAAAAATAAAACCATTATTATTGACGTGTACAAGTATAATGGAAAGGTCTGAATCGTTGAATTATTAAAGCTGTTTAGTCAATTATTAGAAGCTATTGTATTATTGATAGTATATCTCTAAATTTAGTGTCCAAACAATATAAAGTTATTTTATGTAGTTTTCAAATATATGTAATAGAACAGTACCGGTAATATTTTAGATTATGTGTATGTAGAAACTCTGTGGTTTAAAATGCTAGATAATGACACCCATCATAAAAAGAAACATTCAATGTTATTCACTAATTATTGACCAATCTCCAATCCTGCACAAATGTGCAAAAATAATGACAATCTTGTGTCAGGATGCGTCTGATGCATCATATAATGTATAACCCAGAATGTATATAAAGGAGGCGAGATTAGGTTAGAACTATCAAGTTGCATATGTACCGGTATATAGTATTCCATATATGCTTAAAAACACTGGAAGAGGGAAGATAAGTGAATATTTCTCACAACCCCTTACTAGTAGAGATTTCTTTTCGTAAATGCACAGTTAGATGTCTAGAATACAACTAAAGCATAAGTTGCTGCTCAGACTCACCTTTAAATCCACTGGCAATGTAACATGGAATATTACATCACAAGATTATTATCTGTATTGTCATCTATTGTTGATTATTATGGTTGAACTATTGTCTCATTAAAATCTATTTCTAGAGACATCCTACACATGAAACATATATGCATAGTTGATATGATAAAGAGAACTTACCTGTCTATGTATATATACTACGGAACCTAATAACCTCCATGTTCCACCCTGTCTGTCTACATGTAACATACGTAAAATCTGTAGAAATCGAACACCCCTAAAATAAAATAGTTTCCTTGTGTGAATTAACATATAAACAACTGTTGTACACTAACACAATAAACTCGCACTTGTCGCAAACCATCCAGCAATCAAATTAGGACAATCATTGAGGACAAATTATGTTGATAGAATTAAACCACATAAATTGAAGAAAAAATCAATATTTTCTTGGAAAGGCAAGAACAATAATTAATATGAGAGCCACCCTTACCCTGGTATGTTTTGGAACCATGGGCATTAAGTCTATAAATAAATGCTGATTTTCAATAGGGTTCATCCTTATGATGAGACAATTTTAAATTACTTATCCCTTCTCGAAAACTCAGTAAAGAATCGTAGAATTAAGCTTATTTTTTTTTATTTCGAAGAAATAGGTCTGTCTGTCGGTCAGACTTTTTGGAACACAATGACTCTGCTTCTAATTTTGGTAGAGTGTTGAAACTTGGTGTAGGTGAATTTAATTATAAATGAAATGAAATGGGATTTAACGTCCTACTATTCTGCTCCTAACATGGGCTAATGAAGACAGGCATACGCCATACAGTGTACTATGAGGGAAATTTTGCCTGGGCAGCGGCGCTATGGCCTACTCTTATATCGAATTCCAACTGCCAAGGGATCTTTTACGTGCACGCCAATATGTACACGGCACCTCGTTTTTTCATTCCATCCGAACGACTAGACAGCTGTCCTTGTCAGGCCCTCCGTTCTGTATCATTGACAAGGGGAAACCACTCCGGAAAATCTGGATGAACTTTCTCGGCCAATGCAGGGATCGAACACCAACATCCAGGCTAGCGAGCCAGCGTCTTACCCACTTAGCCACGTGATCCCCGAATTTAATTATAAGCATCTACGGCTAAGACTTAGCAAAAATAAGCAATTTGATTGGTTTAGACTTTGTAATTCAATAACTTTGATTCTAATAGGGTGAGAGTGATAAAACTTGGTGTGTAGTTTCATTACATTAATACCTTGACTAAGTTCGATGATTGCTTGATACTTTACAAAACGATAAATGTGCATGTAATTAATGAGTGTCATCTATATATTTTGGGATTGAGTTGAGGGACATCAGCCTCTCTGTTGGCTTATTTTGGATTTCATCCAAAGGATAAGATGATTTAACTTTGACAATTCCTCTTTTTCGTGGCAAGGGAATAATAACTCTGTAAACAATTACTAGTTCATCATTCAAGTTTTAAAAAAATCTTTGATAATTTCTCTTTTAACACATTTACAAGGTAAGTTTCTCTACGCTTGTTGGTTCTAACCCTAACCTGGGAAAATTATAAGTCTAACAGTTTTATATGTCTTATTTGGCAAGGGGACAGACAACACTATTACACAAAAAAAACCATCTGTAATTCTTCCGATATAATCATATACTGAGCGCCATGGAAAACGCATCACTTGGTTTTTCATATAACAAAATGATCCTGTAAACATATCTTATTTATTTTGCTTCTTATTGTGAACAATATTCAAATGGGAACACATCAATAACAACACATTTGTACACTTATGGATGTTTAATCTGTAATCAACGGTACAAAGTCAGAGGGGTCAAAACCAAAAGTACGACACAGATGTCAGTAGCGTGTGTGTCCTCCACAGGCTCTTACGCACGCTGTGCAGCGACGTCGCATGGAATTTACCAATGTTTGAAAGAAGGTCTGGGGCAAATTGTTCCATTCTTGGACAAGAGCAGCTTCTAAAGTAGCAATGGTGTGCATCTGTGGTCTCCGATACAGACGGCATCCAATCTCATCCCAGACATGTTCTATCGGTGCCATGTCTCCGGACATGGCTGGCCAGTCCAAGACATTGATGTTGTTAGCAGCCAGGTAGTCCATACTAAAATGGGCGGTATGCGGACGTGAATTATCCTGCTGGAAGTGCTTAAGTTGTGGGTGCGCTCGAAACATCGGAACAACAATTGGTTGCAAGACATCATCACGGTAGGCTACAGTATTAACGCGACCCCTGCAAATGTGTAGGGCGGTCCGGTGATGAAATGTGAAGCCTCCCCACACCATTACACTTCCCCCACCCCATCGATTAGTTTTGAAGACGCAGCAGTCTGCAAGACGTTCCCCAAGACGTCTATGCACACGTTGACGGCCATCAGCGTGATAAAGATCAAAGTGACTCTCATCACTGAAGAGCACACTTTGCCAGTCTACTCTTCTCCATGTCTGGTGTCCTTGAGCCCATATCAAACGCCGCTGACGGTGATTATCCCTGAGGATGTTGATCCAGTAACTCGAACACGTTCCACCAACCTTACAATAGTGGACTGATGACAATTGAAGTGTCTGGCAATAGCACGTGTAGACATGCCAGCCCTGGACATTCCCATGGCTTCATTCCGTTGATTTTCAGTAAGTCTCGGCATCTCTAGCTCGATTCCTTCACACGTCCAACAACAAATTACGACAGATTGACGTTTCACAGTTCATGTACAGCACATTAAGTTAATAACATGCTTTTAAAGGGCTCACACTCAATGCTGCACGTGAATATTGGGTTTTTCATGTGCATCTCGTGCAATTTTTTTTTTTTTGCACACGGGCCAATATTTTTTGCGTTTGGGAGCATTGTGTGAAACAATAGTTCATAGTATTGCATAATATTATACATACAAAACCACCTAGTAATAAAATGATGCGTTTTCCATGGAGCTCAGTATATTTAAACTGCTCCAAGCATTGGCCTTCTGAGAGCAAAGAGCAAATCATTTTTATGAGTATCTGCTATAGCTTGTTAAAACCACTAGAGGCTGTAATATATACCACTCTCATGTAATGAATCCTAAAACATCTGTATCTCAGCAAGGCATTGACAGGTCTGTCAGAGACTAGAAATTTTGCATGCAATCTAATTTTGACCCCACCCCCAAAGATTTCTAAGCAGCAAAGATTTCTTATAGCTGTATAAATTGTATGATAAATAAGGTAGTTAATATGACTATTTACCTGATGGCTGAGGTGGCAAACACTTGACCATTAGAACCAACAGATAAAACTACTATACTTGCAACAACAACTAAAAAATCTGTATAAAAAATGTTAGCTTATTATTTACCATATTCTCTTTGATTACACTTTCAATTCACCTGTGTTCAAAATAAAAGTATCTAAACCAAATAACAACAAATGTTTTGCTAAACATCTGTCAATGTGATGGACAAATGGACTTTTTTTAATGCCATATTGTCATGCGGGAAGGAGCATAGTCTAGTTCTTGGTATTGATCCTTCCCAAGCAAATGCTGTCTTTCTGATTTGACTGCCCCACCCCCTTACAAGAATCCTGGATAAAAATCCTTCAATTAACAACATAACATATTGGGTTGATGGTTTGTAATAAAGAATTATATTATCTTGATAATGGCTTAAACATGAGAAAAAAAAAATGTCTACCCTATTGTAATAGGAACAATGTTTACATTTTTAGGTTAGAAGCCTATTTCCTATTATTAGTTAGTTTGGTTATAACATGGGAAGTTATTATCAATTGACCTTTTCAAAAAGGAGCTTAGGAAATTTTGTATGGCATGTTCTGATTTGAAATAAATTTCCAGTGACTCAATGGTTTAGATAAACTGGAACTTTTCCTTTCATTTCCTTGATTAATAGTAGACAGGCTATCAAGGGAGATGAAAACTCAAACAAATTAACTTCTCAAATTTGTTTAGGTCAATAGATTTTAGGTTTCAAAATGTCATTGCTCTCAGCTCTAAGGTCAAAGATCCGACATGAGCAAGATATTAACTAAAGATATTTCTAATCAGAGATCAAGACTCACCAATTATTGAAATTGGCTTCCGAGCGAATCGGAATCTACCTCTAAGGCCCATATACTTGCTGCGACATCCAGCTGACCAAAGCCGGATAACATACTCCAAGCCAAAGAAAACTACCAGCACTATTTCCTGCAAAATAATCAAGAAAATACTTGAACGTTAAAGGAAATAACAGCAGGACTTCACTTGTTTCATTGATGGGTATAATTAACAATTGATAATGTGTGTGGTATTTTTATACGCCCACATTTTCACGTGGACGTATATTGTCATCGCCCCTGTCCGTTCACATTTTTATATGCCCAGATGTTCATGTGGACGTATATTATCATCACTCCTGTCCGTCCATCCGAATTTCGTTTGTAGACACTGTACAGGTCACAATTTTTATTCAATTTTGATAAAACTTAAAATGTATGTTTATAACCCTCATATCTCGGTTCCTTTGGATACTCGCACATATAGGACCTTAACTTCCTGGATTATGTCCCCTGATTGTACGCAAAATCGCATTTTTAGCTTGTGGACCCTTTAGAGGTCATAATATTTATCTGATTTTAAAAGCCGTTTAAAAATATCACCGTTACACCACAATGATATTTGAATTTCGTGAAAATGGTCGCTCCCCTTAAGCAAATAAAGTAAAAGCATGTAATACCAAAGTTGTGGACACTCTATATCACAATTTTTATCCGAACTGTCAGTTCATCACTTTGTTGGTCCAGCGTCAACAATTTCTTATCTACAAATTCTGACTATTATCTGATCTGAGATGAACATATGTCACGAACTTCTGATAAAACATTCATGATTATTGCCCTTGATCACTTTTTTATACACCCACATTTTCATGTGGATGTATTATGTTCATGAAACTTATATGTGCATATCCCAAAGATTTCAGTTCCTTTCGATATTGGCATGACCGTAAAGTCATGGATTATGACCAATGATTTTTAAAAAAAAATCTTGATTTTAGCTTGTGGATCCTCTAGAGGTCACAATATTTATCTGATTTTAATGAAACTTAAAATATGTTTATATCCCAAAAGATCTCATTTCCTTTCGATACTGGTGTATATCGGACATTAACTTCCTGGATTACGACCCATGATTGTACGCAAAATCATGGATTATGGCACCTGATTGTACAAAAAATCATATCTTGTGGACATTATAATCAACTAAACAATGTATATTTTGATCATTCTTCATTGTCCCCAATTTGGGCTAGTTTCCTAAAACTATTCAATAGTCTTGACAAATAAGGACCCTTTTTTTTAAAACTGAACCTTTGTCAGCATATGTATGACAGATTAAATTATAATGTTAAATTATGAATAAGTTTTTAACTGATTTTTGTCCCCCACCTTTCGAAGAACACGGGGGACTATTAAAATGGGTTCGTCTGTCTGTCTGTTCGTCCGTCCTTCTGTCCTTAACACTTTTTGGGACACAATAACTCTTCTTCTAATTGAGCTAGAATGTTCAAACTTGGTGCAGGTGTTTATTAGGTCAATGCCTTGATGGACTTCGCAGATGAGCATTTTCTGCTTAGGGTAAGCAGAGATAAGCAATTTGATTGGTTGATGCTTTGGGACACGATAACTTTAGTTCTAATTAAGTGAGAGTGACCAAACTTGGTGTATAGTTTCATTATATCATTACCTTGACTAAGTTGGATGATGGGAATTTTCTGCTTAGGCTAGGAGTGATAAACAGTTTGATTGGTCAAGACTTTGGAACAAAACAACTCTGCTTTTAATAGAAGTAGAATTTTTAAACTTTTATGAAGATGTTTATTAGGTGAATGTCTTGACTGAGTTCAATGATTAACATTTCTCACTAATTAAGCTAAGCAGGACTAAGTAATTTCTTTGACTTTGATTCTATCTGATAGAGAGTGATGAAACTTACTGTATAGTTGATAATCCGTTTGATTGCATGATACTTTTGAAAATGATCAATGTGCAATTAATTGATATGTGTCATCTATTTATTTTGTGATTTGGACGGGGGACATTAGCCCCACTGTTGGCTTGTTTTTTAAAGTTTGATTTATTGGGACATTAAGAAGATGAGCCCTATTGATTTCCCTGCTCTCTGTCCATCTCTTACAAAATGTTGGCATTTCTTTCACGGCAACCGCATGTATGATCTTGGGAATGCCAAAATTTATCATCAGATCAGAAATTTATATATACATTAGTGAAACAAAGAAGCTAGAGCATGCACAAAATTATTCACACTGTTCAGTCGGCTTTGTCTCGTGACAACACCTACTAATATATTAACAAACACAAGAAAAAATCTTACCATCCAAAATAAAGTTTCATTTGCAAAATCTGTATATTGATCTATTGTTGACAGAACACTGAATATAAGACAAATTAGCACCATCATAAAGCTAAAAAAAAAAAAAAAATAGAAATACATGTAAGAATTAATGTGATGTATTATTAGCTAACAAAAACCTGATGTTATTATTTTGTACTCATGTTAATGTGTTTACTGGTATATGCTGAAACACAGTAAAATTACACTACTTATATAGATTAATTCAAGAGAATATGAGTACCAGCGCCAATGGATGCAGCATTGCAACAAGAGTGAGCAGGCCCCACAAGCAACCATTAAGTGGTTTATCTCATCCATGTGGCAACCTTATATGACACGTGTCAGCTAGAGGTGGAGACATGTTACTGACTTGGAGTTTTACCCTTGACAGTTGGAATTTGATGAAGAGTTGGCAGAAAGGCTACTTTCTGGGCCAAATTTCCCACATGACAGACTCTATGGTGTATGCCCATCTTCATCAGCCTAGTTGGTGGAAAAAAGTAGAATGTTAAACTCCATTTTATTTATTGATTTTCCTGTGACGGTAAATGCCCAGCCTATAAACAAGCGAAAATCAACTGCATTAAGTCTCACCATAACTTCCTGTCAAATCAGTTTTACTCTTTCATTGCGTGTCAGTATATATTGCCACTCTCATCTGTTTGTTTGCTTTTTTCTTGTACAGGTTTTTCGAATGACATTTTTAAACTTGGGCTAATCTTAAACTCATATTTTGAGATTTGATATTTAATTTTAGTGTTCAACTAGTCCCGAGGATGAAGACTATAATTGTAATTCAGTGTTGTATATAAATTATTGCCACTGATACACAGATGTTTTGCCATGACATAAACAACAAATATATAACAAAATATTTTGTTCTGATGCAGTAAAGAACTATTTAGCAACTAACCCAACATACACCCACAAAACATTTCCTTCACTTTAAAGATATATTATTTGTATGACACTCACAATCCTAAATACCAAATGTATTGATTGCAAAACAAACTGCTGTATCAGTAATATTACCTAAAATATTTAGGGGATATTTTTGGGATGACCTACGGAGTTGAATGTAGCAACCATAGTGTATTAACAGAAAGTCAATTTTAAGTCTGAATTGGTAGCCTGCTGTGCTAGTCATCAGCTGTGTTCCAGTGGGAATGCATTTGGCAAAACAGGGGGCTCTAATTTAGCCCAACATGAGTATTGTAGGGGGTCAGGGAATATAATTATTGGAAGTAGTATAATGTGTATTTTTATATAATTATTGTGATTCTTATGTGTATTTTTAATTACAATGTTTTCTAGTCATTTATTTGTTGTCAGTAATAAATGATATTTTACACCTGATCAAGTGTTGAGTTCGGTTATTGGGTTACGGACACAAATAGATTTGTAAAATTACTGACATATGCACTGACTGCAATGCATCACCATAATATATATTTATTTGAATTGACATAGGTATTAGATTATAGTGTAGGAGAAACATAGCTAAATTTTGGATATTTATTACATAAAGCTTTAGGTCAAATAATGTATTAACAACATACAGGGTAGGTTGATTTGATGTGTTATTGTTTTATTCATGATGAGTTAACTGGCAGCTCTGTCCGATTATATTTTTATTTTTAATGATAAGTGGAAGTTGGCTTGTTTACTAATTTTAGTTTCCTTTTTGGCGTACTGTATCCACAATGGATCACAAAATTGGTTATATCGCAACAGTAGTTTTATTTAAAGAGATAATGTTTTCAGTGGATGCAGATAATCATTCTATAAAACAAATCACAACATAAATACACTGAAGTTGACAGTTTTATTTTTGACTCCATTCACAGAAATCTTGTGATTTTAACTGGTTCTAACTACATGTATATATTAAATGTCATTTAAATTGGTGGATATTTTGAAAGTACTCTATCCTTTCTCTTTAAGAACCACCTGGGAATTAAATTTGTGTTTTCAGATCAACTATTTTACATAAACCATTTGCTTTAATCTAATATGCACAGACATTGAATGTGCATTTGTTAATTGTAATTGGAAAAGAAATCTGCACATAAAATATTAATATTGACTTTTTATAACTTTTTTTCTCACTGATCTTTAATTTTGTTCCTTCTGAATAAGAAACAATTTATAGTCACAAGTAATTCAGTTTAAAAGTCTCTCAACGTGATGCTTTGAAGCAAGTATTTGATTTTTTTTTCCTTTTAACATCAAATATTTTTGTGCCTTTTTCTAAGTTTAATTCCAATATTGATAAAATTGAGATTTGATGAGCTGAGTTGATGTGATGATATTTGTGACTTTGAACAATCTATCTGTTAGAACCAGAGCTTTACGCATTGTTTTAAATGGTATCTTTCTAAAATCTCTTAACTTGTACAGTGGTGATAGATTTTTATGTGGGTGTATATTTGTCTTACCCCTGTCTGTTGGTCAGTCAATGCACAGACATTTTAAAATTGTTCTTTCAAACTTGTTGCATGTTTGGCTAGTCATAAGGAGGAATTCTATTAAAACTAAATATTGTTTATCAAGTTTTTCAAACTTGCTTATTGATTTAATGCCCCTGTCACCAAAACCCTAATAAATAGTGTAAAGGTCAACATTTTTGAGGTTTGTTTTTCATACTTGCTTGGATTGATTGGTTCGACATCGGGAAGATCTGTATTCAAAATCAGAATTGGGCATCAGTTTTATGCCATGTTATTGCCCTGAATAAAGTAATCTGAGTGAGTACGTGACTGAGTTCAACATTTTAAAGTTAATTCTTTTGTCTAATTAAAATCAAGTGTGATAAGACTTTGGTTTTTGTGGAAGAAAAGTAAGATAAAAACAAGACAGAGCAGTTTGAATTTTAAATTAGTATTACTGCTTCAATTACATAGAATTATAGACTTGTAAATAAGCTAGATTTATTGTTAATTAATATTTATCACCTAGACTACATCTAATCTACCAATCTATTATTTCAAGATAAATTTAACTATTGTCAGTCTTCTCCAAAACCATTGTTGCATTAGTGCAAATAGCACAATGGCTATAGTGTGTAGTATGTGATCCGTAAAACATTAAGCCTGTCTGATGTCTCCTTTAAACACACACAATTACTGTCTATATAAAACCAGATGTACTCAATCATATAACATTAAATTATTGGCTTTATGTCCTTGTAAAGCTGCTAAGGTTAGGAGCATTTTGTTGAAGTTTTTCTCAGTTAATCAGCTGGACTGTGTTTAGTTAATCTTCCTCTGTGTCTGCGATATCACACTCAGTGGAAGCAGACATTATGCCGCAGGAACATCTGTGTCCATCATGCTAATAAAGGCTATTATGGTAATCACTTTGGACTTGATGATGACATCATCTTGTTTTAATATGATGATGAGGTTTATTGAATTGCTTGACCTCTGTATAGACACCAAATTCATAGTTTTGGTATGCCCATGTCAAAAGTTATCACAGTTTGTATAGTGCCATGGCTTTTTGGTGGTCATCTTGGATTTCACAAAGACTTCATTGCTTGACTCCTAAAACCTAGGTATAGACACCAAAATTATTAGTCAATTATATGGAATGGTGGCCATGCTTAGGTGCTATCTTGAATTTCAGAGTGGCCACCCAAGTCTTTTTTACTCCCACTTAAGTATCCCCAACACGATTCATTAGCTCAGTCAGTTGTAAATTTTGGTGTTAATGTATCCGTTTGTGCCGAATATTTCATAAAATGGCATGTTTACATTGTATCATTTCCAATGTGGTTTTATGTCAAATTACATGTAGTTAAATTAAATGCCTGAAAATATGTCAATAATTATATTTACATAGCAGCCGTGACCAAGACAATGCTAATAAACCTGTAAAATGTAATTATTGTGCTATTAGAAATATGGTTTATAAGGAGCTAAATCGCTAACATTTGGGACCTAGAAATTGACAAAAGTAGGTCACAACACATATATACTGTAGTATGAATGTATATAAACTGATTTACATTCAATGGTTTCCGTTTTTACTCCAAGTTCAAATCAGTTATGTTCGGCGAAATAAGCCAGCAGTCTCAAGCGAGTGCAAATTTCTAGCGTCTGGTTATTCCAGTCTACATACGCTGTTTGATTTGGTGCAATGTGTCTAGCCTTGTCCCTCGAGTCTCTTGATACAACTGAGGCTGAAGCGCATTATGGTACACGATTCGTGTACCAATGGTAAAATGTTTATTTTGTCTTAAATACTGGATATCAAAAGCCTATCTTTTCCCCGGTAAGATCACAACATGAATGCTGATTTAAATTGACAAATAATTCGTGTTTTCAATGTTGAAGATTTTGGATGATATTGAGTTAGAGACTTAGCTACTTTAAAGAACCATATTGTGACAAATGGATCTGCCATTTCTTCGACTTTTATTTAAAATGGTTAATACTTTGTTAAATACCTGGAATGGTCATCCCATTGTATTCTGTCTTGTGAGAACTAAGTTCATAGCTTTTCTCCCTTGAAAAATTGTGGTTTGTTGACATTTTGGTACTGAAAACAGCCATGTTTGGCCTAGTTGTCTGGAAGAGCCTAAACGGACATGGGGTAGTGCTGGGTTGGCTTTGAGTTGTTTCTCTCTACTTGGATTTGTAGGTGGTTGTTTCGGTCCAGTATAATATAGCTCTTTTGAAAGCATTATTTTTGGATCCCAGACCAAGGTTGTTCGTCCTACTGACTTGAATATTTAATTTCCCTCCATCCAAGGGTTGTAACTTTTTGATATCAATATAAGCTACATACAAATTTTAACCTGCTTTTGTGCTGACAGGGCATACTAAAAAATAACCTGGTTCACAATATCCATTGGTTATGGCAGTTTGCGTAGTTATTCAGTGGCTTCTCATTTGCCTTTAGAACTATTGAAAATTTTAAACTGGAGCTAAGACTGACATGGTGATCAACTAATTTTCTATGTAGCGTAATTCCTAATGAAACCTTCAACAAAAATACTATTACTATTATATTATTGAGACATTTATTAAATCAATAACACGGCATGTGTGTCTGCTATCGAAATTAGAAATGCATTATGTAAGATTTAGATAAAGAGCTGACAGTTTAAATCTAATAGTTTAAAAATAGATATTGAAAAAGGATTATATTGACACTTCAGTCAGAAATGTTGGAAGTTCTAATAAGAAAAGCGCTGTCTCGATATCCATTGCTACCATTTTTACCATAATAAACAAGTCTCGATTATCCATTTTTAAAACAATTATCAAATGGTGATCGTGTTTCACTCCATTAAAATCACGACCATCGGATTGTCTAGAGAGTTGATTATGTACTGGTCATGTTAATAAATGTCTAATTAATAATTTAAATAACATTTGGGGCCTAAATAAAGACATGCAATAGGTAAATGTAGCTCTTACACAATGCATCTTTAAAAGAAATTCACTTGCATACGAGCCATTACCGCGTAGATTGTGGATAGTCTCTAACTGGTCAGGTCAAATTTATCTAACGTTGGCAATCTTTTTTTAAAACTTTTAAATTGTTTATAATTCATTGTATCATGTTTCTCAAATAACTATATACTTGCTTGATATTCCTTGACATATTGTGTATATTTTATCTTGAAATTGTGGATAACAATATTCCATTATTCAAGGAACTATATATTATGTTCCTGAGATTTGTTTGTTTTTCTTCATTTTTACTACTTCAGAAACAAATCTTTTGTGCCTAAATGTAAAGATCTATTTTAAAAGGAATAGCAGTATGTAAAACTATTGTAAATCCAATTATAAGATATCTTACAAAAAAATTTACACTTTATCCCAAAGGTTACCATTCCATCTGCTGCTGAAAATAAGTGTTCTGTGAGGAACATTTTGGTAGCAATGCAATACTATGAATATCAATGATGTTATGAACAGTGAGGAATATTAAAATACTGTTAACCAAAAAATAGTAGGCCTACTATTGAAAACATACATATATTTATTTTGCATTTAGAAAAAGCTCTGAAACAAATCAAAAACTAGAACTATGATGACGAGTTTCACCGGCGCCTGGACCTTTCAGCGGACGTCAATTCCCATACTAATGATACGGTTTCACAGATTCCGATACTTGTTAAAAAATGGACGCGAAATATTCATTTATCAATACATGTACATATTAAAATGTGAAAGCCTTACAAAGTGACTAATGATAAATCGGCCATCTCTCAGCAATGGATACAGTTGGAGATTATTTTGTGATATCTGCCTGATCGTATATTTGCATACAATTCGTCTATTTCTCGGCAAAGGACAAACTTAAAAATTAATTCATGATATCAACATGGTCGTATATCTGCATACTATTATTTAAAGGAAGTTAGTAAATAATATTAGTAAAGGGTAGCAAATAACAATCTTTAGAACAAATATTTGTTTTAAAGGATAAAATTATAGGTTTTTTTTTTTTTTAAATCGTGTCACTTCCGGTAATACTGGAAATTTTGGATTCATTGGATTTAATGGCAGTTTGTATAAAGTTAAATGTCTATTAAATTATTAAACTATAAATAAATGTGTTGTGGGCAAAACAATGTAAAAGGTTACTCTTGAACAATTGTATATTTCTGGGCAATGACTCAAGTTAGAAACTATCTTTTGATGTATATATGTTCACAAAAATATACTTTTTGCCACAATGACATCATTTTCGGTGACCAATTGGTAACATCTTAAGAACATTAAAAAAATGGTGCAAATTTTTATGAAAATTGAACAATCATTTATTATTTTATGGGCATAAAAACTTGAAAAGTGATTCCCACAAAATTGCCTATTTCCCGGAAATGTCAAGAATTTAAAATGAATTATGGATTTCGTTTGCTCTTATATATGATTTATATGTAAATAGTTATATTTCAGCCTTAAGATTCAAATTGCAGGGAAACGAAATTCGAAAATTGGCTTCCGCCTGCTCTGCTCATTTTCAAAGGCAGCTAAATTTTAACCCCCAAAAGGGTTCCGAAAAGGTAAAAGATAGGTTGCCAGGCAACAAAACAACATACGCCCACAGCAGCTAAATTGTCCGAGTGGTCGACAAGGGCTATCACACATTTTTTCTTTTGTATATAATTGGGGGCATTTATTTACAAGACAATTTCATACAGATCAGATTATAATTTTCGTTATTTGAGGGTTCACAAGGTTCTACGAACTGAAACAAGGGCCTTAACTCTGGAAGTAATTTACAGAAATTGTTGAAATTTGACCGGCTTTTTCATTTTACTAATTCAAATAATGCATATAATTTTCTTACAGATTGGATTATAACTTTTGCCATTTGAACTTTCACAAGTTCAACAAAGTAAAATAAGGGTCATAAATTTAGAAGAAATTGCTGAAATGTTATAGGATTCTTGATTTCACTAATTTAAATAATGCATATAAATTTCATACAGATCGGATGATAATTTTCATCATTTGAGCGTTCACACGGTGAAACAAGGGCCATAACTCTACAAGTATTTATATGAAAATGCTGAAATTCAATAGGATTCTTCGTTTCATTAATTAAAAGATGCATATAAATTTTCTACAGACCAGATGATAACTTTCGTCCTTTCAATGTTCACAAGGTTCAATAAAGTTAAACAAGGGCGATATGTACTCACAGCTGATCAGTACATATATGTTATCACAAAGTTTCAAGCAGAAATTTTGAAAACTAAAGCGAGTTCTAAAAATGCCACATTCCCAGACTTTGCTCTCAAACAAAATCATTTTACCCTTTTCATTTATTCAAATTTATAAAAGACCTAACATTTTACACCAAATTACTTATTTCGAAGAGTTCTCATGGTTCTGACATGTGCTGACTTTTCATAGCTTTAATCTATAAGTCACTCCAAGTGATCCAATAAGCATTTTTCTCCGAAATAAGCAAAGTGGAAACAGAAAAATAAACATATTAATCTGAACAAAAACAATATTGTTTCACACAAGCTTTAAAGTGTGAAACCCTAATAAGTATTATTGTCGCTAAACAATCAGACGAATTCTCCTTCACTAGACATTTCTAACCGAATGCACCAAATTTGTAACGTACCTGTCTACCCTGATGCGATATGCAAGTGTTCCATTTAACACAGGCGTAATTGTAATGTTTATGTTCTGAGAAAGTGACAATGTTGAAATATTTGAGATTTACAAGAGAATACTGGATTTTATCGGACTTCTAGTCATTTAGGCTAAGGGAAGAAATCAAAGGGATGAAATTCCAGGTATGTTACCAAGTTTTAGCCATTTTAATTAAAAAATGAAGAAATGGCAAGCAATTTTCAAGTCGGAGTATCACCTGTAACAGACAGTGAGTTTACCCATATAGATTAGAAATAGTGTGACACGCAAGCAGTATAACTATAATGAATTTATTTAAAATGAAAATATATGTACATGTACAACCCAGTGCCTCAGTTTCCTTGCTTAGAAAAGGAACCTCTTATTTTATTTTTATTTATGTAAAAAATACACTGCCTACATCATATTTTTTTATACGCCCACATTTTCATGTGGACGTATTATGCCACTCTAGAGGTCACAATTCTTATCCGATTTTGACGAAAATATTGGCATGTATCGGATCGAAACTTCATGGATTATGGCCCCTGTTTGTACGAAAAATCACGTTTTTAGCTTGTGGACCCTATAGAGGTCACAATTTTTATCCGATTTTGTTGAAAATTGAAATGTAAGTTTATAACCCAAAGATCTCGGTTCCTTTCGATATTTGCGCATATCGGACCATAACTTCCTGAATTATGGCCCCTAATTGTACGAAAAATCGCTTTTTTAGCTTGTGGACCCTATAGAAGTCATAATTTTTATCCGATTTAAAAACCCTTATTATTATATCACCGTTACACCCTAAGGACGAATGAGTTCGAATTTCATGATAATCAGCCCGAAATTGACAGACAAAATGGCCTCCGTTCGTTCTCAAATAGCGTAAAAATATGGTATATGAAGGTTGTTGACCCTATAGAGATCACAATTTTTATCCGATTTTGTTGAAACTTGAAATGTAAGTTTATAACCCAAAGATTTCGGTTCCTTTCGATATTCGCGCATATCGGACCATAACTTCCTGAATTATGGCCCCTTATTGTACGAAAAATCGCGTTTTTAGCTTGTGGACCCTATAGAAGTCATAATTTTTATCCGATTTAAAAAAACGTATTATTATATCACCGTTACACCCTAAGGACGACTGAGTTCGAATTTCGTGAAAATCGGCCCAAAATTGACAGACAAAATGGCCGCCCTTCATTCTCAAATGGCGTAAAAATATGGTATATCAAGGTTGTGGACCCTATAGAGGTCACAATTTTTATCCGATTTTGTTGAAACTTGAAATGTAAGTTAATAACCCAAAGATCTCGGTTCTTTTCGATATTCGCGCATATCGTACCGTAACTTGCTGAATTATGGCCCTTGATTGTACAAAAAATTGCGTTTTTAGCTTGTGGACCCTATAGAGGTCATAATTTTTATCCGATTTAAAAAAAACTATTATTATATCACTGTTACACCCTAAGGACAGCTGAGTTCGAATTTTCGTGAAAATCGACCCAAAACTGACAGACAAAATGGCCGCCCTTCGTTCTCAAATAGTGTAAAAATATGGTATATCAAGGTTGTGGACCCTATATTTCCTGAATTATGGCTCTTGATAGTAGGAAATATCACTTTCTTGTTAGCTTGTTCTCTATCCATCTCTCGAAAATGTGGGCGTATCCTGCCTGGCAGCCGCTGGTTCAATGTATCTGTAACATTTATTAACTTCTACAGATATAATTTGAGTAATTCAGATTCAAACACATTGTTATTGGGTTGTCAGTATTCTATAACATTCAGCTTTTGAAATGTCTCTTCAAATTCCTCCCGTCTTCATTAACCCAGTTTAGGAGTAGAGTAGTAGGATGTTAAACCCCATCTCATTTCATTTGATTTCAAATTCCCACTCATAATATCTGTCAAGTGAAATAAATTCTAGCCATTACTAATAACAAGTATGTACTTATTATATATTGATTATAAACATAGATCGGGTATTTTTAATGAAATGAAAAACCATTCAGAGGAAAAACTAAATGTACATGTAGGTGAAAAATCAATTAAACAGCTTTACTTCATACATAGATTGAATAGTAAAAAGTTATTGCATTTGTTGGCATTTCTATTAACAGATGTAAAACTACTGTCATTAGGGCTGGTATACTATCATACAGATATTGATGTATGACATAACCATCTCATAGAATCATTATCATGATAGAAAAAAATATTCTTCATTTAAATTATTCATGTCTTTGTTTTATTGTACTAGAATGACACGACGTTCACCAGGTTTTTCTTATTAAAAGGTTCAAAGAAATGTCAAGGCACACAGATCATTCATTATTGAAAGGATAATTGGAATTGACAATTCCTAATGTGATCTGTGAAAAATATCTTTTATTGTCATATTTTATAATATTATTTTAAAAGAATTTATTGCGGAAGAATTGTTGCTGATTATTTGCATTAAAAACTAAATACATAACAAAAATACATAATGGGTTCTCTAAAGTTTTGAAGCTTTGTGAGCTACCATTTTCAAATATATTTCAATATTTACATTTCTAGTTTCTGTTGTTGTCAAATGCTTGTGTGTATCGACAAACTTTTATCAAGGTTTATTGTGCGCTAAACTAATCAATTATCAAACACGTATTGATAAATACTAAACAAATATTTCACAATAATAATCAAAACAGTAGTGGACATTAAGGAGCTACTCTAGTCTTTGATAGTAGAGACTTTCATCAACAATCTCTTGTTGGACCATCGGCAGAGAAGATAGTAAATCTTTATCGTTATAAAAACACCTATAGCATAGCTGATTGTTTTAAAACAATACTTGAAATTTCCTTTATTCCAGTTCAAAGACATGTCATGTGATGTTTATTAGAGGTTGGATGACCTAAACCAATAATTCCATAATGCTTCCAGTTCTTAATATAAAACTCAGGTGTATTTTGTAGATGTATATTGTTTGATGTTTTCTGTATAAGCCAAAGAAAACACCTGGAAATGTGATCTGTCTATTTACAAAATAAAATCAATATATTGCATGGGAAGTTTTCAATTTGAGACTCATATAGCAAGACATTGTACTCTATATCCAAACTATTGCTTGATTTAGCTATAGGTATTGACTGGTGTTGTGCATACTATAACCGCTAGGTTCTTCAATAACTACTAAGTCTGGAATGGTTCTTCAATCTTTTAATTACTGTAACTTCTATCTTACAAATGACAATAATTTAATAGCCTACACACAATGTGCACCTACAGCACAGTGGATGAATGAGGTAGCTGCTACTGAGTCAGGTGACCTAAATGACTTCCCTATTGGTGTACATTAGCATTTTTATATTCTAACTATAAATGGATAAGCTGAAGTGTTGACATCAAAACATATTCTATACAGAAATGAAATGAAATGGGGTTTAACATTCTACTGTTCTGCATCGAATTCGGCTAATGAAGACGGGCATACGCCATACAGTGTGTTATGAGTGAAATTTTGCTCGGACAGCGGACTATGGCTTACTCTTATATCAAATTCCAACTGTCAAGGAATGTTTTACGTGCATACCAATGTGTACACGTCCCATCCGAACAACTATTGTCAGGCCCTCCGTCCTGCATCATTGACAAGAGGGAAGCACGCCGGAATATCTGGATGTACTTTCTTAGCCAATGCAGTGATCGAACACCCGACCTTCAGGCTAACGAGCCAGCGTCTTACCCACTCAGCCACCATTACCCCAATATACTAAACAGGATTATCACTAGAGACATTAACATAAATAAACAATAATGGATTAAATACTTAACTAATTAGCCCCTGCCCTGGTTGACACCAATCATGACACATTAAATACTATCTAAAACTGTCGGGTCATTATGCCTGGTCTTAATACCCTTCTAGAAAATGATATACTACTACTTATTTGAGTATTTTTGTATTTAGCATATGGTGACAGGGTTATTGAAACCACATTTGAGGGTTTTTGAATCCCTTGCAAACTACAATATTGTGGAAGTTGAATCTGTCCAAAAATGGTTCAGTTCTGTTTCAGTCTGTAGGGTTTCCCAACATTCCACATCTTTTGCAGACAAAATAAACAGAATAAAGAGAGAAATGGGGTTTAAACGTCCACTCGACACAACCCGGGTCATTTCAGGGTTAGTGCTATAAGTGTTTACTAAAAACCTTTATATTGGCATCAGTTTAATCGGATTGAAACCCAAGTTGATATTTTGGTTTTGTTTTCTTAATTAAATGTTAAATAATTAATTTGATCTCGTCTGGTAAATGGAAATGACGATCAGTGACTGTAAATTGGTAATGTTTTAAGTTAGTCTTTCACAAAAATACCATCTTTAATGTAGAATTATAATAGGTTATAAAAAAAAACCTGATTGTTTCATTTGGTATAACACTGACGAAAAAATAAAAACCAGCCTTTGGTGAAAATGACAGGAAGTCAGAAGCCCTAAGAACTATTTATTGAGAAAATATGTGCACAATTTAACTATAACTGTAATTATCTTATTTATTCCTGTACTGCTAATCTTAATATTGAAAAACTATTAAATCAATCACTTTTGTTCCTTCCTACTCGTACTGACAAAGAAACAGGATAAAAAAGGAATACAATTTTTTGCTTACATTCAATTATGTTTGAAAAAAAGAATATCATCCCGATAAGAGTATTTTTACAGTAAATTGCGTATTTGTAATTTACAGACAGCTACTCTATTTAAATGTATATTTGCTTTAGACACACATCAACAATTCTCCTCAATGACACGATGGACTAGACTAGTTTACAGTTGAAATATGATTCAATATTTAATGATTTATTTTTCATATTCTGTTGAAAAGATCAATATAACCTGATTGTAGAACTTTAATCAAAACAGCTGCACATGTAAATAATCCTCAACAATATTTGAGATATTTCAATAATTTTTTATCTTAATAGGCAACACGACTATAGAAGCATGATTATTAAATGAAGCAGTCATGAAGAAAGTTCTTCTATATTACGCAATGTATAAACATTGACTAGGATGCTCAGTTTGTCTTCTGTTAAAACAAAGAATATTGATCTGTTTAAGTCCAATAACTTCTTTAGGTTCAAAACATTTGCACGGTTATATCAACATTATGATATGTCTTCCATTTTGTTTTTGGTACAAAGTCAGTTTAATTATGTGGGAAAAGTATGACTGATGTAGTCAATATGAGATCTTATTTGACAGTATATTCTATAGATCCAGATTTCATTAGGTACAATATTTGTTATCACCTCTATCCATCAACTACACTTATAAATGGTCTACAGTTGTCAGTTTTTGTAATTTGCTGGGATTGTTCAGCTTGTCCTAAGATGGAACCTTATTCAAAGTCAGAAGCAATTGTTTGTTGTGTTTATGCCTCTGGTATTCTTAATCATACTGGGGAACCGCACCACACACAAACAGAAAGACAATTCTGTCTACAAGATTTTTTTTTATATTTGTGGAATTAGAATTCAGAATTTTCAGATTGCTAATTTCAACAAAATATAGTTCTCGATGGCTCAATGGAATTCATAAAAACTTGTTCAAATGGTTTATTGGGACATAATGAGGAACCGTAAGGAAATTCAGAATTTTTCTAATCACAGGATTGTCTCCTAGTTTCTGCTGTGACATTTAAAGGTTTTAAAATGGGTCTGTCTGTCTGGCACATTTTTTGGGACACAATAACTCTGCTTCTAATTGAGCTATAATTTTCAAACTTGGTGTAGATGTTTATTAGGTGAATGCCTTGATTGAGTTTGATGATGAGCGTTTCTGCTTAGACTCAGCAGAGGTACACAATTTGATTGGTCGATGCTTTGGGACACGATAACTATCTTCTCATTAAGTCAGAGTGATCAAACTTGGTGTATAGTTTCATTACATCAATACCTTGACTAAGTTCGATAATGAACATTTTTGGTTCTGGTTAAGCAGAGTGATAATCATTGATTAGTCGAGACTTGGGAGACCAACAACTTTGATTCTAATTGGTTGAGAATGGTGAAACTTGGCGTATATCATTACATCAATACCTTGACTAAGTTCAATAATGCGCATTTCCTATAGTTTCATTACATCAGTACCTTGACTAAGTTCAATGATGAACTTTGATTCCAATTGAGTGAGAGTGGTAAAACTTGTTGTATAGTTTCATTACAAACTCAAGAGTATAGTTTCCGTACATCAATACCTTTACTAAGTACATTGATGAGCGATTTGATTGGTCGAGACTTTGGACCTAAACCGATTTGATTCCAATTGAGTGAGAATGGTGAAACTTGGCATATTATCATTACATCAATACCTTGACTAAGTTTGAATATCTGGACTAAGTTCGATGATGAGCAATTTGTTTGGTGAGATTTAAAAAAAAAAACTACTGCCATTACTTATTCATAACTTAATACTGTGTAAAAATTGGGGACTATTAAGATGCATCAGTTCATCTGTCACCTTTCAGAACATATTTCTACTTCAATAATGAACATTTTCTGCTCACATTAAGCACTGATAAGCAAAATGATAATTGCTTTATAAAAAAGATAAATATGCAATTAATGTGTGTCATCTAATCACTTTTTTTAATTTAGCCTGACTGTTGGCTTGTTTTATTTGGTTTTATATAGCAAAGATAACTTTACTTCCTGTGAGCATATAAGGGAACACATGTTAAATTATAAATTTTTCTAGCTCTCAGTATTTGAATTTGATTTCTAATTAAAGCTTAGATTATATGACATGTGAAAGAAAATGTATGCTGTTATTTCTTCATGAGAGAGACAAAGCTATTTTAATCAAGAGAGCAGAGTGTAGCTTCTATATACAATCATATAGAATTATTGGATAGAAAAAGGCTAATGGGGTTGTATATATTATGAAGAGATGGGCCATGTAAATGGAATCACCGTGCGGTTAATCTACTTACTACATCAGACAGACACACAGCTATATTCAATCACCAGCATTTGCCATAGGTCTTCAAATTTTAGCACAGTTAATTTCAGATATTGTCAGATTTTAGCCCTGTTGTCAGATATTAGTCCTGTTTTGTCAGATTTTAACCCTGTCAATTTCATATGTTGTCATATTTTAGCCTTTTCAATGTCATATGGTGTCAGATTTTAGCCCTGTTGCCAGATTTTCACCCTGTCAATTACATATGTTGTCAGATTTTAGCCCTTTTAATGTCATATGTTGTCAGATTTTAGCCCTTTTAATGTCCAATTTAAGCCTTGTCAATGTTGTCCGATTTAAGCATGGTCTATTTCAAATGTCTTTGGGTTATGGATTTCCTTTCAAAATCAAGTTTCAATAGATTTGAACTTTGAAGTATGTGTAATACTTTTAGTAGAATTTTTGCTCGAGAAATAACATATTCGCATAATATGTGATATGTACTTAAAATACTTAAATCAACTTAGTCTGTAATTGACAGTTGACACATAAAAAAGAGCTATTTATCGAAAACATATGTCACTCATTTACCACCAGAATTACACGTGAGTGGAATTATTCTAATTGCATCATTTGATTTAAAGTAACCAATCATTTTGTTAATTACACAAGTTCAGGGCCATGATCACGCGTTATTGTGCATGATATTCACTTACCTTTAGAAGAAACCGGGGAACCCTGTAAGTCAGACTTGCATTAGATTCCAGAGATCGAGGGTAAATCTGAGTTCCTAGACAGCCGAGAGGCTGGATAGGGTGGAGAAGTGGTTTTAGCTATATAGTATTGTAATTTGTGCTATGCTTGTATACCTGTATTCAGTTATATGCTATATAAAATGTAGAAGCGAACTATGCATTATTATTCCTGGTAAGACAAACGTCTTAAGAAACTGGAAGAAGTAAATACACAACGTGAAGCAGAAGTAAAGACAGCTAGAGACAAATTCTAGACGATCACAAGGCTACAGAAATATGTAGTAAGAAAAGATGCATGGGTCGTACGTAGGATGTGGCGACCGGTTCCCTTAAATCTGCTCTCCACGTCAGACAGAAGGCTCATGGTGCTACATATTTTATTTGGTTGCCGTGACAGTTTCGACCTTTAGGGTAAGCAGAAAATTTGGAAGAAGATTAGAAGAAAAGAGAGTATGCATCACACGTTGGATGTGGGGAGTTCTCTCGTAATATTTTCCACATCTACCCAGTGACTGCCTAGCACTGCATAGTCTTACATATTCGATTTAATGCCGTAACGCAACAGAAAAATTCTGGTGGAAAAAAAATATCTGGTGGAGATATTCGAAAAATTGGGTAAATACATTTTGTTTGGTAAATTAAATGTGTTAAATTTGTTTAAAGACCAAATAATATTAATTTAAAGTTAAAATCTGATTAGAAACTAAAATTTAATTGTATAGAGAATAAATTACAGTCATTCATAAGTTTTGATTGATAGGTATAATAAACAATATAATATCACTGGTTAGGTGTGTATATTATCGGGTTAACATGACCTGTAGTAAAATTAAAGTTAAAGAGAAAGTTTAGGGAGTAGGTTTTTTTTTAAAAAAATTTTTTTTGATATAACTAAGGAATAATGATGATAAGGAAACGGAATAGGGAATAAAGTAAGGAACTAATGTTGTCTCCGGATTGCAGTGACAACGACGGCAGAGCTAAGGATGAAATTTGTGAGTGATTAACTCTAGTTTCCTAGTTGGCCGTGCTTTCTACTGTGATTCGTTAATTTGTGTTTTTGTGTCGTTCGTATGTGTGGTTAATTAGCTATATAATGCTAATATAGTTTTGAGGCTCTAGTCCAAAGTCTCAAGATTTTAATTTTAGTCGTAGTTTAACTTTTGACTAAAAGGTTGAATTGCTATTATTCGTGTTTTTGTGTCATCCACGTGGTTAAATAAGTAGAGTAGTGTAATTTTGAAGCTCTCGTCCAAGGTTTCAAAATCAAGTAATTTAACTTTTGATTAAAAAGTTAGGTTATGTTGAAAATCCCATATGGTTCATCTAGGGATGTTGGTTATAGTTTTCCTGGGAAAAATTAATGGCTAGTTAAATTGTGAGATTATCGCAAAGTCATTAATACGAGTTTAATAGGAGGTTAAGTTAAGAATATGACACTTTTTTAGAAAAGTGGAGTTATACGGTAAATTTTGTCCGTATATAATTTTATGTAATTAAATTTTTGCTTAGAAACGTAATATTAACGTTTAATATATACTGCTAATTGCTTTAAGCTGTCAACATGAGATGATTAGAATGTGTAATTTGACATTAGGTCAGATTATTATAAACAATAGGTTCTAACACTGTGTTAAATTTGACGTGTGTGAAAGTCACAATATATAGGATATAGTAAACTATATGTGTTATTAAAAGTTAGGTATATTCTGGTTGTCGTGTTTATAGAACATGTTCTGAGTGCATGATGTCCGGACTCATTTGCTTGGGATATAGTTCTAGATAAATTAAATACTAGTAATAATGGAATGTCATTCATATACTGGCCATATTTGATTGACATTCTCGATAATGTTATATCACGTTGAAATAGGCAAAGGCCCTGCTTGTTTTAGACATTTAGTGGTGTATGATAACAATATAGTTGTTTTGGTTGACATGTAAAAGAAGAAATAGTAGTCAAAACGAAATACAAAATTGTAAATGATTAGGTCAAAAAGGTCACATTACTGACGGTGAAATATAAAATAATAATGGCGGAATTCTAAAACACAAACGGAAATTCTAAAACAGAAAACGCAATTATAAAATTACTGATCGAGTTAGGTCAAGAGGTCAAAGTTAGTTTGAAGATTTATAATTAAAGGGACACATCAAAGTTTATTAATACTTAAATAAAGTTTAATTTTTATTAAGAGTAAGATTTGTTAAAAAAATTTCGAAATAATAATGTTAGACTAATATCAAAAATAAAGTTTAGTTTTAAAAAAATAGTAATAGTTAGTTCTTGGTCTGATGGCAATGACATGTTTGATTGACGGATAAAATTGTACAAACCAATCATACTTAGAAGAAAAAAAAGAAAGTTTCAACTTGATACTATGGTAGCTGGAACAGACCAATACAAATCCAAGAAGAAGAAATGGTTTACCAGTTTACCAAATTGACATTTCCTGAGACAGAATTTAATGTGAAACCTGAACTTTATAAATATTATGCGATGTGTTATAGTGTTTTGAAATTAGGACACTTGAAGATTTTAAAAAGACAATTTGTGTTTTCTGTGTTTAGGCTTAGTGAATTTTCATAGGATTTTACAGTGATGAACTTTTTGGAGAACTTTTGCATGCAACTTTTGACTTTTGATTTTTGATTATTTGTGTTTTTATTTCATAGTTTTGTTATATAGTATAGTATCATTGATATTTGCCTGTTGCATGAATAATTATAGGGTTTAGCACATAGAAGTTTAAGAGTCTCCTACCTGTTCATTTAGCATAAATCTTGCAAGTGGGGGAGGTGATGTATGTTGATTTTCTAGATTTCTGCTACATTTATGAATAGTTATATAATTCTACAGATGTTGGTATGGTTATTGTGAAGGATTCAAGGGATCTTTTACCCAATACCGAGCAAAAAGTCTTAAAGGAAGGGACGAATGTAATACTTTTAGTAGAATTTTTGCTCGAGAAATAACATATTCGCATAATGTGTGATATGTACTTAAAATACTTAAATCAACTTAGTCTGTAATTGACAGTTGACACATAAAAAAGAGCTATTTATCGAAAACATATGTCACTCATTTACCACCAGAATTACACGTGAGTGGAATTATTCTAATTGCATCATTTGATTTAAAGTAACCAATCATTTTGTTAATTACACAAGTTCAGGGCCATGATCACGCGTTATTGTGCATGATATTCACTTACCTTTAAAAGAAACCGGGGAACCCTGTAAGTCAGACTTGCATTAGATTCCAGAGATCGAGGGTACATCTGAGTTCCTAGACAGCCGAGAGGCTGGATAGGGTGGAGAAGTGGTTTTACCTATATAGTATTGTAATTTGTGCTATGCTTGTATACCTGTATTCAGTTATATGCTATATAAAATGTAGAAGCGAACTATGCATTATTATTCCTGGTAAGACAAACGTCTTAAGAAACTGGAAGAAGTAAATACACAACGTGAAGCAGAAGTAAAGACAGCTAGAGACAAATTCTAGACGATCACAAGGCTACAGAAATATGTAGTAAGAAAAGATGCATGGGTCGTACGTGGGATGTGGCGACCGGTTTCCCATAGACGCTCTCCACGTCAGACAGAAAGACCTATGGTGCTACATATTACAGTAAATGAGGGAAATCTTCTTTTTTTTTCAGATACAAATACAAACTAATACAACATTTTAATGAGTATATTGACCCATTTTAACTGACCGTATCACAAACCAATGGTTTTCAGTTTAGTTAATGCTTTCCCTCGGAAACCTGAGAGAAAAAAGTATTTTTTTAAAAAAAATGCTTCGTTTAATATTGGCATGGATGGACCTTTTTGAATATCCACAAATATCTGTAAGAATTTCCAGAGTTATTGTCTTTATCCTGAAAAACTGTGCAAATGAATTAGAGACCAAAAATATTTTAAAAGTAAAAAATATATTCTATTTTAATGGAAGACTGTTGATATTATGTAATTAACAAATCCAAAGAATGGGCTGGCATTTATTAAAAAAAAAAGGACTGCTTATCCTGGACATGTAAAGATGGTGGTGTTAAAGGACAATATTGGTGTCAGTCATTATCACATATGTCATAGAACTGGTTACACACATTCAGAATATAAATTTAACACAGAGATCATTGCTACGATAGATGTGTAATAAAGGTTTCAACAATAGGAAGTGACGAACGCAAAAGGAAAACACGAGTTATCCCTTTATATAACTGACTGAAGTGACTAGTGATAACAGATAAATGGGCGAATTTCTGCTCACTAATAATTCCTTCGAAGACCATATTTGGAACATGTTTAAACAGTTCTATCACATATGTGATAATGACTGACACCAATATTGTCCTTTAAATTAATAAAAACCAGTGACAACTTAAAATCGCTGAAAGTAACAGTAGTTGATAAGAATATTTTTATTCACCAAAATGATTTTTAATAAAGATACCTTTGTTTTGTGTATAGGCTTAAACTCTATAACCTTTATTATGATATATATGAGCTTTAAATAGTTACTTGATACTATGAATAGATAAACATCAGTTAATGGCTACTAATGGTATTAGCATCCAACATTTGTTCTTTCCATATTAGGGGGGTTGGATGTCCGAATGGTTAGCATGTGCGCGCTGTATCATAAGGCCTTTCATTAAGTCAACTGAGTGGTTTCGAATCCCCGGTTGTACGTGACAAGGAGTAGGGTCGCCAGTCCAACCTCGTGGGTTTTCTCCGGGTCCTCCGGTTTCCCCCCACTGCTAAAGACCCCTATGCGCAAGTGAATTATTGAAATAAAATTAAACCATATGTTAGTCCCGAAATGACCTAGTTTGTGTCGAGTGGACGTTAAACCCCATTTATCTCTCTCTCTCTCTTTCCATATTATTTTATTATTCTGATGAAAGATTCTTGCTAAATTATTTTTCTTATTTCTATCAAATAGCTAATATATTCAAAGAACAAGATCGTTTTATACTATGGGAATTAATTTGGACATCATCTCCAAATAAAAACACAAAGTTTTGAAAAAAGGTCATTTACAATTCCAATTTGTATATTTTAGTACCCCTTCCCTAATCACCATTGATCAACTTTGATACTTAAATTGAATAACATTTGCATGCTGTTGTAGATGGCATTTATGACGGTTTATCTGGTGTGACTTGGTTGATTAAAATGTTTTACTGTGGTTTTTAATGTATATTTACAACTGAAACAGAGAAAGGAGATATCACAAAGATCAGGTTTTATTACCTTTGATATATAATATATATATCTTTAATACATGTTTTATAATAGTTCTAGTGTATTTTTATTATGTATTATGGGATCATTTCTTCTGACATTATTACTATAATATAGATGGCATCATAAGCTTTTATGGGTTTGGCTTCTGCTCGTTTAATTCAGTTGTAATAATAATGTTCTCATTCTCGGCTTCACGGCTGACAAGCTAATAATTCTTAAGTATGTTCATAAAGAGACTCAATTATAGGTTAGCGACAACTGGAAGAAGTCATACTGTGAAGCTGTGAAAACAACGATTAAATAATTAATGCAAGTTCTTGAAGGGAGACGGATGTGTGTGTGGTTTCTATTGGTTAATCGTATCAACCCCTAATACATGTATATCATCAAGTCTTTTGAAAGATATCACATTCTTCTTGTATATGTATATGCTGGCATGTTCTTGTTTTTTCTTGAAGGGCAATTTTATATAATAGCGTGTCCCAGACATTACAAACTTTTTCAGAATTTTGTTTCTAGTATCAGACAATTTAACAGACTTACATAGCCTCTATAATTTCATGGTACTTTTGCTTGGAGAATTGCTTGGTTAATTATTAACATTAGATGAGAGTGACCAGACACATCATAGCATAATAGATATATATTGTCTGATTTTCACTCTTTTAAATGTAGTATGCTTTTAAGTTTTCATATAGAAGACATTAAGACTTATTGTTCTATGTTACCATCTCTTGCAGATATTTCCCACATTTTGTTGATTACGTGATGAATAAATTAACAGTCACGTGTTCAGTGCGATTGCTGATACAATTGACATAAGCACTCTTGTAACTGACTGCAACTAGTTGCTTTGGGTTGCAAAGTTGACATATGCCCCGCTTAAAGGAACCCTTGACAGTTTAAATTCAAAATAAGAGTAGGCCCTAGCACTGCTGTCCAAGACCAAATTTCCATCATAGCACACTGTATGGCCTGTGCCCATCTTCAATATCTTGGTCGGTGCAGTAAAGTTGGATGTTAAACCCCATTTCATTTCACATACAGATTCGTTAATGGTAAATTTAATCAACCAAGTCATACAGACTTAACATCTCTAAATTTACCCCTTTAAACAAATCTTTTTTCTTTTTAATTAGTAAGTATAAAGGGGTCATCCAGAAGAGGAGTATGTGTTAACATGGCTTTAAATAAAACTATTTACATAAAATTTGGAAGTGTTTATTTGTGTGCATGATGTGGCCCGCAATCACTCTGAGATATGTGTATTAAGAATAAGTCATTACAATTTGACATCCAAAAATCTTCATAAATTCTGTACAACATTGTAGCATAAAATAATGGAAATATTTTTAAGTTAGAGTCCCATTTTAGAATTATGTAAAACTAAACCTCACATTGTAGCTTGGAATTTCTTAACATTATTCCAGAAAGTCTGTGCATGGAGGAAATATATTGTCAACTTGAGTGTAAAATAATTTATACAAAGGTCTTGTAATTTTATCCGTTCCTGTTCAGTTACATATTTTAAGAACCTCGAAAATAATATGAAATACAGATAGTCTAATAAATTATTATTATCTTTGGTAATACTAGGTTTTATTACACAAAGTATTGATATCTGTAAATTCAAAGATTCATAAATTGAACTATAGAAAATCTGTTGCAAAGTTGTCATTATCTCTGTCCTGTATTCTTGATCATACAAAACTAGCATATAAACATGAGCATCACATGTATTGAGACCATTATTTTACTATAGAAATTATCCTACAAAGATAATCAATACTTTCAGTTACACAAAATATTGTTATTAAGAGAATTTAGTTCGAAATTATTGCAACAATTGATGAGGTATGGCTTTATATCACAAAAGTAACTCACAGACTCAGGTAATCTCAGATGAAATGATACAATGCAAATTTCACAGAGTTATGGAAAATTAAATCATAGTTTAAACGTTATTAAAGTATGTTATAATGTGTTTGGGTACTAATGTGAATGAGAGTTTATAACATTGTTTGATATCCTTTAAACTCCATTATAAAATACAAAAAACCCACAATCTGGCTGTATCCTTTGATTTGGATCAAAAATAAAATTGTCAATTTGATTAAATTTAAAACGTTGATTTATTTTTTCAAGTGAAACCAGAATTATAATACAAACCAACTTTTGAGCAAGTCCAATCAAGTATATGAAATATGTCAGAGGAACACAATTCATCTCTTTATTGTGTCGTAAATCAAAGAGGTTTAGCTGATTTAAGGTTCTTTTTGCTATGCTTATAATGGTTTTAGTGGAGGGAAAAATATTTCTAATCAAAGTTTATGTTAACAGTGACATAGGATTCCAATTTGATAAGATGAAATGGATTAGTCCGTTGGTGCCATTGCCATTGCCAGAGACATTATAAAGAAAAATACATCACTCTCTGATATAGATTAAGAAAACATGGTGACAATTACTGGAATAAAACCAAACCCCATTCATATTTTGATTAAACAAAATATCTATAAAACAATGACCATTTGTAATCATTTTACATTTCATTCAACAAATTATCATCATTGACTAAGTCATGAATATTTGACCATATTAATTAACAAATCAATAAGTATAGTATCGTGTCAACATGAGGCAAAACTAATGGTTGTCGTTGCCAATAAACTGTAGTGCAGTTTGTACTAAACTCTTCATTGATCATTTCCTATAACAGTTTAACAATTGAGTGAGGTCTGTATAATAATTATAGTCACAGAATGTCAGTGTATTATTATTTGATTGCTTCCTGCACTGAGTTGGTTGTAAAATAGTTTCTGTATGATCAGCCAGTCAGTACCGGATCTAGGGAGGGCAAATTAGGGCAATGTCCTGGGTCCCCCACATTTTGGGTTCAGTAAAAGATCAAAAGTTCCATGAGATGACTTCAAGATTCTAATTTGGATTTGAAAATCTGTAGGACACAAATGCTTCTGAATTGATAGGTTGACTGGGGTTTGTAACTTAATCCTTTTATTAGTGACTGTTAAAATGGACTGGCTGGAATTCGTACCTTGATTAAAGTTTGAAACTTACATTGTAATGTTCTAATAAAAAAAAAATGTGCAATATTTCTATTTTTATTTAACTTGTGTTGCTCACCCAGAATAGGCCAATACCTCAGAATCAAATCTATTTTTGAAAATGTTCTAGACCCCTCCGTACATTATTCTATTTTTCAGAGTGAATACATATTCAATTGTCCATGTATCACTAATTAATAACTTGGAGGAATAAAGTGCCAAGTAGTTGAGAAACAATAGAATCTAGGCCATACATATTGATGGTCATGTATGAATGTATGTATTGTCTATGTATTATTAAATGTATATGACTATGTCTAACTTGTGTATATGTACATGTATGCATACTGTCCATAACTTACGTTTTGATGCAATAACCATCTTATGTTATCTCTATTCAATAGGATAGTGTCCATGTCATTTAGAGACTAATGAAAGTTATTACTAAAAACATGTTATGAATGCAACTAGTATAATAAGATACTTCCAGGTATATTGTTTGAATGAAATTATTTACATGACCAAATGTAAACATTTGTTAGATTCAACAAGTTTGTAGATGACCATAATATAGAATGTTATACTCCAATTTAAACGAATATTTATCATTTTAATAATTTTTTGCCTAGAATGGGTCTTTTGTGTGTTTGCCCTAAACTCTCTGATCTTTTTATCCTCTATTTCTGGCATGTTGAGTTTATGTTTTGTTGACAGTGTTGCAATTTAGAACAAATGAGAATACTCCAGACTTTAGTAAGCCATGTTTTGTATATCATAACTTTCATGGGAATAACTTCTGTTAATCTCATCAATTATTTAGCACCTTTAGTTGTCAAGAGATTGAAATTGTTTATTGGGTAATCAAAGAAGCGGCCACAATTATACGTGTGTTCTGTCTTCGTCACATGACTGAACTAAACTAAGGTTTTGTGTGTACACGTTATAGGTATCAGAATCTGAATTCACTGAAAGAATGATAAAAATTTCAATTTCATTTGTAAGAGATACTTATGTTCACTTTAAGGCCTCTTGGTATAGTGAAACAAACGGCAGAGAATTTTCTCACTTGAGATTTGTCGCTTTTTCAACTTTTTTGTCGTTCTAATTTTTCCGAACCTTGCTGATAATAAAATCCACTTGGATTTATTATTCAGGGTAAATAATGACTTGAGAAAGGTTTAATAATCATTGACAATTATCAATCAATGACTCATTAATCCATGACAATTGATTAGTATTTTTCAATGGCAAGTTTATATGGTTTAACCGAGTTGATTAATTTATAATATGCCATGTGGGATGTCTGGGCGAATCAGCGAACGAGTTACGCTGACCTGACTTGAAACAGGCTAAGGGTGTTTACGTTTTATACGCCCACATGGAACACTCCAAAAGTTATTATCCGTTTGTTTTAAAATTGATATATTATGTGGTTTACATTAGTGAGATGAAAAAGCCTATTTAATTTCAATAATTTCTGTTTATTATGTCTATAGTTATGGCCCTTGTTTCACTTTGTTGAACATTGTGAACGCTATTACGCCAAAAGTTATTATCCAATCTTTGTGAAAGTTATATTCATTATTATTATTTAAATTAGTGAAACAAAGAAGCCTATTGAATTTCAGCAATTTCTGTTTATTATGTCTAGAGTTATGGCCCTTGTTTCACTTTATTGAACCTTGTGAACGCTCAAACACCAAAAGTTATCATGTGATCTTTCTGAAATTTATATGCATTATTTAAATTATTGAAACGAAGGAGCCTATTGAATTTCATTAATTTCCGTTTATTATGTCAAGAGTTATGGCCCTTGTTTCACTTTATTGAATCTTGTGAAAGCTCTAATGCCAAAAGTTATCATCCGATCTTTGTGAAATTTATATGCATTATTTAACTTAGTGAAACAAAGAAGCCTATTGAATTTCAGCAATTTCCGTTTATTACGTTTAGAGTTATGGCCCTTGTTTCACGTTATTGAACCTTGTGAACGCTGTCAAAAGTTATCATCCGATCTTTGTGAAATTTATATGCATTATTTAACTTCGTGAAACAAAGAAGCCTATTGAATTTCAGCAATTTCCGTTTATTACGTCTAGAGTTATGGCCCTTGTTTCACGTTATTGAACCTTGTGAACGCTGTCAAAAGTTATCATCCAATCTTTGTGAAATTTATATGCATTATCTAAATTAGTGAAACGATGAAGCCTATTGAATTTCAGCAATTTCCATTTATTACATCTAGGGTTATGTCCCTTGTTTCACTTTATTGAACCTTGTGAACACTCTAACGTCAAAAGTTATCATTCGATCTTTCTGAAATTTATATGCATTATTTAAATTGTGAAACCACGAAGCCTATTGAATTTCAACAATTTACAATAATTATCTAGAGTTATGGCCCTTGTTTCCTTTTGTTCAACCTTGTTAATGCTCGATTGATGAAAGTTATTATCCGATATTTATGAAATTTATATGCATCATTAAAATTTGTGAAACAGAGGTCTACAAAAGTGATAATCCAATCTGTATGAAATTTATGTGCATTATTTAAATTAGTAAAACGAAAAAGCCTGTCAAATTTCAACAATTTCTGTAAATTACTTCCAAAGTTGAGGCCCTTGTTTCAGTTTGTAAAGCCTTGTGAACCCTCAAACCACAAAAATTATAATCTGATCTGTATGGAACTGTCTTGTAAAGGCCCCCAATTACCTACAAAGGAATAAATATGCTACAACCCTTGTCGACCATTCGGACGATTTAGCTGCTGTGGGCGTATGTTTCGTTGCCTGGCAACCTATCTTTAAACTTGTTTGTACTCGATGAAAATGATATCATCAGTAGTACTTCAGTCATATTATAAACTAGAGATGTAACGCTTCACAACAATGCAAGTATTACGCAAGGGGATTAACTGATCATCCCACATCAAGCGAAGAAAAATACCTAATTCGTTGAGAATTTTAAGAAAAAAGGAAAATTTATGAATACGGTACTCTCACAAAACATCCAAATAAAGGTGGTTCAAAATGTTTTATTGCTATTTTGATCTTTTAAGTTATCTGTAGTTCAATATCAGAATTTGTGCATTCCGACTCATTTAGCCAGCATGTGTCACATATGTGTGTAACATTTGGTGTATCATCAATGAATTTAATAGTAATATTAGGTAAAAAATGGTAAAATGGAATATGGTTTTAGCCGTTAAAGTTGCTGCTGTATAAATGTTAGGATGCAGTACAACCTAATGTTATTGTTTTTGTTGGGATAGAACATATTCCCTATTGTTTTTGTTGGGATATAACCTATTGACCTAATGTTATTGTTTTTGTTAGGATACGTACATTGACCTAATGTTATTGTTTTTGTTGGGATACAACCTATTGACCTAATGTTATTGTTTTTTGTTGGGATACAACCTAGTGACCTAATGTTATTGTTTTTGTAAGGATACAACCTGTTAACCTAATGTTATTGTTGTTGTTGGGATACAACCTATTGACCTAATGTAATTATTTTTGTTGGGTACAACCTAGTGACCTAATGTTATTGTTTTTGTTGGGATACAACCTATTGACCTAATATAATTGTTTTTGTTGGATACAACCTAGTGACCTAATATTATTGTTTCTGTTGATATACAAAGAGCTAGAATAAATATTCTTGACTATGTCTGCTGGGGTTCTTTCTTTTCTTATATCTCTTTGCCAGGAATGATATGCATGTTTCTACATAATGGTAAGAAATCATAACTACATTAGTGACAATATTGCGAAAACAGAAAGAGTGCCAAAAACTGTAGTTTATACCCCCCACCCACCCCTTTTCAAAAATTTAGTATCTGCCCCTGCATTTATTGTTTTTCACATGACTCCAAGGTTAGGCTAAGAATACATGACTCAAGAATTTATTTAGCATTGAGGCATACCAAATATTCTCAAAATATATCTGTGTAATACAGAACCAAGAGTTTCATTCGTGACCATTTTCATAAGAGTCAGGAATTGTTTTCTTCACTATATCTAATAGTATGTACAAGAGGACCACATCACACACAAATAAAACACTAAAGACATCTGTGGACAAGACACAAACTACACTGACATAGTAAAATATTAATGTATAAAATTATAGCAATATTTGCCAACAATTTATAAATATATGGATTATACTTACACAGTGAAATGGTAAACAAAACACTTCCATCCCGTAGGTCTCTCCAAAAAGTTGTACATTTTATTCTGTAACGTGGCACGGACATTATTCTTTAATCTTTGTCGATGTTGTGTCTCTATAAATTTGTCCATTTGAGATATGACGGGTTTATACTCATCCCAAGCGACAGCAGACGGGTTGATGGGCTCCGAATCGGAGGGGTTACGACAACGTGGTGATCCCATCTCACTCATTTCCATATCAGTCTATTGAAATTATGTGGCTATCAAATAGAATAGTTGATTGAAGGGGGAATCTTATTGGTTGACTATAATCCCCATGGTAGGCCATTGAGAATAAAGCTGATATATTTCACACTTAACACATAGAATAGTAAAGTCAAAACTCGAGGGAGGGAACAGCTTGCGTGAGATGAGAATCCAATACCATGAACAAACTATATGATGTCATTACTGATTCCAACCTTCCGTAAGCCGTTTATTCCTGCAAATTTCTGCTGACAATTATCAAAATTATAGTGAAATCAGGCTGTTAGGTGTTTATTGAAAACACTTTCTGTCGCTAGATCTTTTTAATTTACACATCCAGTTCACAGGAATCATTTTTTTGTTTCTAGCCTCAAACACAACATATACACACATGATAGAAAAGTGATCAATATTGGAAACAGTAATCACTGAACATAATAACTGGAGGATGTGGAGTACGTATTAACCTCACTTTTAATTTTCTATATTTGGTGGTTGTAGATATTTAACAGCTGTAATAAAGAATGTAAAAGATAATCAATTGTTTCTACCATCAGTAGATAATATATTTACCTCGTTAACATATCTATATTTTGATGACAACTGTGTAAATTCACATATTTCACAAACATTCAAATCAATATATTATTATTGTAAATATCGTAAATCTATTTTTCATTGAGAAAGATTCGGTTTGTGGAAATAAAGTATACACAGTCATCTCATTGTTCATTTTATATGAAGTAATTAATCCTCCATTTTGACGTGTCATGGTGGCTAAGTGGGTAAGATGCTGGCTTGCTAGCCTGGAGGTCGGGTGTTTGATCCCTGCATTGGCCGGGAAAGTTCATCCAGATTTTCCGGCGTGGTTCCCCCTTGTTAGTGATGCAGGATTGAGGGCCTGACAAGGACAGCTGTCTAGTCATTCGGATGGGACGAAAAACCAAGGTCCCGTGTACACATTGGCAAGCACGTAAAAAGATCCCTTGACAGTTGGAATTTGATATATGAGTAGGCTGTAGTGCTGTCCGGGCAAACTTTCTCTCATAGCACACTGTATGGCATATGCCCGTCTTCATTAGCCCAGTTGGGAGCAGTAGGATGTTAAACCCCATTTCATTTCATCCCTCATTTTAATAGTACCACTCCAATTATAATTTTGAACAATAATGATTACTATGTGTGAAAGATGTAGAATAAATGATGTACTTTTAATACATAATATACTAAATACAGAATTTACAAAATATTTTAACTAACCCTCATTAAATTATTAACCTTAAGAAATAAAATAAAAATTAAGTGCTAATGATTAAATCATCTGTAACCAAAACAATATCTTTTGTTATATATTAATGTAAAAGTTATGTAGTAGTGTCTGCTATTGTTACCTATCCTGTCAGCGAAGATGGGTTAATCAAAAGTTATGCAGGCGAGGATATTGTCTTCATCCTAATCTAATTCATTTGAAAGCAATTGAAAAGAAAAGATAAAACTAAGTCAATTAAGACTTACCTCTATACGGGGCTAATACACTTGTAAGTCTTTGTGATTCCTTCTTTATCTACACTCTTATTGATCACCATTACAAGATGGAAGCCACATTGTCTTGTGAGCACTGAGCTGCCAATCCACTTATGGTCCAGATGTTAGCACATCAAACTGTTGACTAGGAAAGTATCTTTACCATCTCTCTGACTTCAGCAACAGATAACCTGAAAAAACACATTACTACAACTGAACATCTAGATTTAGCCACCTGGAGAAATGGGTTTATAAATACAATAGGTTAATCAGTAGGCATGTTTCGTAGGAAACAACTTTGTTCAATATCACCCATGACGAGTAGTAGTACGGTAGTAGAGATATGTTATGTTCTACCTGTCCCATGATGCCAACAACCTGTATATAAATACCTTTCTACACTTGATGATAAACAAAGCACACTTTTAACCATCATGGAACCATTAACAGCTTCAGCTAGTCCTCTGTATTATAGAGTTAAAAACTCTCTTGAATTTAATAATTATTTGTATAACTAAATGTATGTCGGTGCTTTAGCGCAGTCAAATACGCTATTTCTAAAGCTAAATTGTGCGAGTTGGTAATAGGAGCAAACACAAGACACCAAAATATGACAAGAGTAACAAACCATGAAGAAATGATCAGAAATAATTAAAATTTGATTGGCTTGTAGTTTTTCCTAGAGCGTATATTACATCAAACATGTTGCTGTAAATCAGATGAACTTTTATTGTTCAAGTATAAAGAGTAATACAAGTAACCAGATGGGGTTTTGTATTTTAATCATTAGTTATGCATATGTTAATAATCAATTGTTGTAATATCTGCAAGTGTTTGCTGTAAGGGTAGGCAGTAATATTGGCACAATCTTCAAATCCTTATTGTTCAATCAGAGGATAAAATGTAATTTTGTGACAGATATTAATTTGCATTGAAAATATTCTCTGTACTTATGGAAAATGGGAGCCACGGTGATTAGGTGGTTAAGACGCTGTCTCGCTAGCCTGGAGGCTGGGTGTTCTATCCCTGCATTAGCCGAGAAAGTTCATCTGGATTTTCCGACATGGTTTCCCCTTGTCAGTGGTGCAGAACAGAGGGCACAAGGACAGCTGTCTAGTCCTTCAGGTGAGATGAAAAACCAAGATCCCGTGTATACATTGGAATGCACGTAAAAGATCTCTTGGCAGTTGGAATTCGATATAAGAGTAGGCAATAGTGCCGCTGCCCGGGCAAAATTTCCCTCATAGCACACTGTATGACGTATGCCCGTCTTCATTAGCCCAGTATAGGAGCAGAACAGTAGGACGTTAAACTCCATTTCATTTCATTTCATTTCTTATGGAAAATGTGTCACCACTGTCAATAAAATGTATCTAAAACTGTTGTGTTCTTGAATTATACACCATGTTGTGATGTATTTTAGTCTATTATGTCTGTAGATTTATATATATGGATCATAGTAAAGTTCAGTAACTTTGTATAAAGGCAATTTGATTTTTCTCTGTCTCAGTTGAAAAAAAAAGAAGACGAAAATACTTGTAATCCTGGCCATTATAAGAATTCCAAAAAAATCGTGGTTAAGCAGGGAACACCTAATTAACTATTGGAGGAGTGATAATTTCATTAAAACTTCTATTAAGAATATGGTGAATGGATCTTGAAGAGCTTGTGTCAATTTGCACAGTTCTAGAATTTACAAAGTAATCTGTGATACAGGAACCATTGAGATTACTGGTATACAGTGTCATAATAGACTGTAGTAGAAGTTAAGACTATTATTAACTAAATTCATAGTCTTAATTCTGCTTATCTTCTGGACAGAAAGATACTAGAATTTTATTAATGAAACTAAAATAGATTTACATATTCCAATATTAAATATTCTTCAAAAATGTTTTTTTAATCAGACTGTAGTGTATTGTGTTATAAATATGACATGCTTTACTGTATTGTATTGTGTTATAATATAATTTAACTTGTTTCATTCACTGTGCAGGGGCGGATCCAGGATTTTCAGAAGGGGGGGGGGCGTACTGCCCGCACTTGGGAGTGCAAAGCCCGGCCCTCGGTGGGCAGACTGATAGGCAATCAACCAAGGACTCAGGGACCGCCGACTTACGACAGGGATCACTTCCATTTTTAAGTATTTTTGTTCTTCTTTCCCGCGAGAATATATGGGGCAAAAAAATATAGAGGTTGGGGGCGTGTGCCGAGTGTGCACCCCCCCCCCCTGAATCCACGCCTGCTGTGATCTGTAGACAAATCAAGCCATATAAATACAGTAGGCTAGAAAATATGTGAGGAGGAAAATGTAATCATATGCTGTTTGTTCATGACACCCACCACATTATTTCAATCTAGTTAATATTGAGTATCCATCCATTAACCATTTCATACAGAGTTTGAAAGAAACTGGTTGGGTGGAATGATTAATGTACCAAAACCATACTTTATCATAAATGGGATCACTTTAACATCTATGTGTTGTAGCAATATAGAGAAGCTTTTTTGATCAATATTGTAAATTATAAAACAAGAGATAGAGATATTGTGGCAAATATTGCTATATGTCTGCTTGATATTAAAGAGAATAGCATCGGAAGAATCTAGACTAAAATATACAATGGTATACTAGGTATTTCTAATAGATAAATAAGAGATATAGCAAAATCAATTTCTATCAATCTTTCAGTAATTTACTCCTATTCCAAGTTTCATGGCTATACAGTATCATACAGACATGTAGAAAACAAATATTTAAGAACACTTCAATCGATGATATATTGAATGAAATCTTATTGAAAATTGGTGAGCAGTAATACCTTGGGTACAATCAACCCTCCAGTTCTATTCAATAGACGACTAGTCCTGTGTTTGGATCTGATCATCTAAAGGCAGACAAGATTTGAACATCATAAACTAATATGATTACAAGGTCAATATGCTGACTTCTAGTCAGCACAAAGCTAATTTCTACTGATTAATGTAATAACAATCCTGCATTTCTTATAAGATTAATTAATTTTAACGAAGATATCGAAGGATATGCCAGATTCATTGATATCTCACAGAATAAACATGCCCTGTCTATATTGTCTGATTTATACATTTTACAAAATGAAATCTGACATATCCATCTATGCACTAGTTTGTCTCCAGATAAAGATATTCACAATTTTATCTTTCCACCAAATAAAATATATATATTTTTTTGTAAAAATAATTTGGTTTGAACACTAATGTTGTTTAATGGAACCTACGTATGATATCTAATATTTAGGGAACCTCCTCACATGTCCTACCATGAAGTTATTTAAAAATCCATTATACTTCAAATAGCAACAGGACTGTATAGTTCAAAGGTTCGACAGTACAAACGTCCCAGAGTCCAAAACAACTTTTTTGAACAAATCCAAATTGTTCCATTTGATGAATTACCAAAATAACTTAGTTTTGTTCAAAATTAATATGGGGGTATATTTTGGGAAAGGTTTTGTTAGCTTGCGGAATGAATTTATAAAGCACCTGTTAATTATTTGCAAGAAAATGACAGCATTTACTTACTTACATTTATTTTACGAGCATCTCTGATTAATTACAAATATTTTATCTCCAAATGAGCTTACTTATTGAAATATAGAAAGACAATCAGATAAAGACATCAATTCAAATAGGAAATTTAAGCTAAAAAATAGATGAGGAAAAATTGGGTTGTTTGTATAATTCAAACGACCATGAAGCAGTATATTTTTAAAGAACCTTGTTGGGCAGAGAGCAGATCAATTGTAACATTAAATAGCATGATTACATGTTCTGTTTATGATTCCAATCTATAACAAGAATATCTTAATGTTAAAGGTAAAAACACTGATGGTATAATTACTATTGCAGATCTATAATATTATTTTATATATTCACAAAGAAGCTAATCAATTACATACTTCATCTCTATTTTAAGATATAGATGCAGTTAAATTGGAATTTTTGAATATGTAGGCATGTATAAACCTAATTGGCTTTGTCATGATAACGGTTCAATGTCGAATTGTCTAGATTACCATCCAGACTATAAGGACACAAATTTCTCATAGCAAAGATGAAGGAAGTTGTTTAAGTATTGCTAGCTGGAACTAACAGGAAGTTTTCAAAGAGCGAGAGAGAAATGGGGTTTAACGTCCACTCGACACAAACCAGGTCATTTCGGGACTAACATGGTTTAATTTTCTTTATTTCAATAATTCGCTTGCACGTAGGGGTCTTTAGCAGTGGGAGAAAACCGGAGGACCTACAAGGTTGGACAGGCGACCTACTCCTTGTCATGTACAACCGGGGAATCGAAACCCCGCCAATTGACTCAATGACAGACCGTATGATACAGCGCGCGTGCTAACCATTCGGCCATCCAACCCCCCGGAAGTTTTCAAAAGTTGCCAGTTTCTTCTGTAAGGAACCTAGACATGATCATTTTTTGTGATGTTAAACTGGAATGAACTAGATTTTATTCAGTGTTACAAAATACAGATGTCAAATCATACAACCAAATTCCTCCAATTTACTTTAGATTTGATGAACTTTGAAATATAGTTTCATTAGTTCCCTTTGTTCAATATTATTACTTTGTATTATTCATGTATGTAAATGTACCATAATTGGCCAATACATGAATTGCCACTTACAATTCATCAATATATTATAAATATATATATGAACTTATTATGTTACTAGCAATCCCATATATTATGTAATCATTTAGAAATTTAAATTAAAAATAACAATAGGCTGATGAAACCCACATAACTGAATCAGTCTGTTATTGTAGAATTAGACAACATTTATGGAGAATTTACTATTGATAGCATGCAAGTAGAGAATATCATAGACATGATCATAATGGCTGTCATCAAGCAATTTAACCAAATTTCTCCTTTTCAGACAAGTGGTATTTCAATGAAGTAGCTTTAAAACCAATTAAGTCAATGATGAAGTTATGTATGGAATAATGGCATTATATTCTAACACTATAATTGATTTCATAGACTAATTCTCTATAAATAACATTCATTGTTTACTTTTACAAACCAAAATACACAAAAAAACTAGCCTTCTTCAGTAATAGATTTTGAAATGAATATATGGTAGATTCTGGTGAGTAATTTTGAATACAACATGCAAGTTAAATATTTCGTATGAAATATAATTGTCAGCAATTGTGACTCATAACCAGGTTGTCCATGGTTCCATTGGGATTTTCCAGCCTGGTTTCCTTGTTGTCAGTCGTGCAGGATGGGAGACATGTCAAGGAAAAATGGGCTGAAAAATCAAGGTCCTGTGTAAAAAGTTCCCTGACAGTTTGAAACCTATATTTCCCATCATAGCACACTGCATGGCGTGTGCCAATGTTAATAAGTATGGTTGGTTCAGAAAAGTAGGATGTTAAACCCCATTTCATTTCAAACTTAACTTTAGATTTTGTTTTTTTATAGCTCTTTTAAACTTATAATTAGACCTTGGCGTCATGCATTTACTTCTGATAATGTTTTTCTGCTTTATTTCTGTACTAAGAGGTCGATAATGTCAGGACCTGATGAATACCTTCCTTCTATATTTAATTGATTTTTGTCTGTGAAGGAAAGTAAAACCGTGACCAATTACACGCTTTAAAAAAAATCCTGATGTCAATCTGAATATATTGCAGAAGAATGGGTTTTTAGTTAAAATCAGCATTTTCAAATTATAGGCAAGTTTGATGTGCTTAACTAAAACTGAAATTATTATTTCTTACAGTATAAAATTGAAGCGCCATAGACATAACACTGTTATTAACGGCTGGATTAAAGAATTGCAGGGTCCTAGACCAACATCTGCATGGTAGAGAAAAAATCTGACAATGGGAGTAATAAAACACCTAAACACATAGCTATATAGTACTTCTGTATTTGCTGTTATTTTATTTTCGATGTGATGATGTTTCTTTTATGGAGTCAGTGTGTATAATGGATCCTCATTCGATTCTTCAAATCTTATTGTATATATCTGAATTTACATGTTCATTTAGATGTTCACTTTCGAAGCTTACAGTTTCTAAATATTTCAATCTCACTGCTTACATTTTGAAAGGGCTGTTTGATTGATAAAATACATTGATACTTGTAGAGATTGTTTATTGGTTTATTTGGTTTATATTATCTATTGAAATTCTAAATAAAATCTAATCAGTGTATTGTTAAGAGAAATCCCATATATATTACAGTGAATAAAACTGGTTAATTCTCTGAGAACCCATTACTCTAATCCAAATCAACTATTATGTTTTGAAAGAAATAACATTCAGTTGTCTGATAGTACCTTGTGTAAAACTCACACATATTCACAGTGAAAACAATGTATTTTCAGTTTTTTTGTACTTCACAAGCTGATAGTAGAATTTTGTAGGTTATTGTGGTGTTGTAATTATCATCTGGCAACATATACAAACCTTATCATATAGTCACATTTATCAACTGTCTAAATGAAATGTTGGATGCAGAAGAGAAGAGTTATGTTTTGACAATCATTTCAAAATTGTTTAATATTTTGAGTTGAAACTTTTAGAAAAGGCTAATTTCGGCATATTTGATTTGCATACTTACACAAATGTTTTCAGAAACCCTGTGCAAATGAAATATGTGTGCTGGATAAAGTTTGGGTTTAATATGGATTTTGTTGTTTGACCACTATCCATCACAAGCCACTAAATGAAATAATTTTAAAGGTATATTGATAGATTTATCTCTCATGTAATCCAATTAGCTATCTATTTACTATGTTCCACTTCTTAATTGAGTCTAGTTTGGTATTACTTTATTAAGTTAGCATATGGTTAAAGTATGATCTTGTCAATTAATAAAAATCCTTCACATACTCAATTCAATCAAATAACTTGAACCATATCAACAATACCAGGCCTGTACAATGAAGATTTGAAAAAAGAAGTCATCTCTGTGACAGTAGTGATATAAAGTGAACATGGTTAAGATGGTCAATAATTGCTTAACAACCAGTAATGTCATTGATTTTATTCTTCAATTTTTTTAAAGTGGTAGTTTGACTTATGTCACTGTCTACAGTGCTCATATAAGTTGTATGCTCCATAAGGCCAGGTAACAATATAATTTAAATATATTATTTATTTTATCTAACACACGTTTAGATGACAGCATTACTGTCTTGCAAAACAAATTCCTCCTTTTGTCTCAGTCATTAATTTAAATATATTCAGAAGAATTAATTCTTACACTGAACTAAAAATTACTCAAGATCTGTGGGTTTAAAAATAACGGTGATTCTTCTGCTAGGTTATCCAATAAATCAAATGACTATAAGATTACATGCTGCGTGAGAAAATGTTAAATTCAATTCAGAAACTTGTCCTGTACTTGATTTGACATCATTCTGGGATGAAATTGAGCAGAATGAATTGTGTCTAAATCATGTGCATCAAAAGAAAGACTTTGTCAGTAGATTATGGTGTACAAAACATAGAGGATGAAGAATGTAATGATAATGATTCATTTTTATAAGCCCACATTGAAATGTGATCGTATATTGTCGTCACCTCCGTCGTCCGTCTGGCAGGCGGTCCGGCATCTTCTGGACGCTCTAGAGGCTTAAGTTAATATCCGATTGATTTTAAATTTATACACAGTGTTTACGGTCATGAGACGAAGAAGGCTATTGATTTTCACCAATTTCCAATAATTACTGCCAGAGTTATGACCCTTGATCACTTTGAAATATCTTGTGGACACTCTAGAGGCTAAAGTTAATATCCAATTGGCTTTAAATTTATACATAGTGTTTATGGTCATCAGACGAAGAAACCTATCGATTTTCAATAATTACTGCCTGAGTTATGGCCCTTGATCACTTTGAAAAATCTTGTGGATGCACTAAAAGACCATAGTTATCATCTGATTGATTTTATAGTTATGCACCATGTTTACGCCTATATATAATCGTTTCGATTGACTTTAGGTTGATACACAGAGTTTAAGGTCTTGAGACGAACAAGTACATGTGTATTGATTTTCAATGATTTTTGATAACTTCAACAGCTAAATCCATGATACTAAATGTTTTGTATACTAAACGTTAGCATGGGCTAAACAAATTCCAACAACTCTTGTTGACTGCCCGGACGATTTAGTGGCTGTGGGTGTATGTTTCGTTGCCTGGCAACCTATCTTTATATATGATCATATATTGTTGTCAACTTCATCTATCGGTCTGCAGGTCTCTATGTTTGTCGTCCATAATTGCTTGTGGGAACTAAAGTTGTCGTCCAAATGAACAGAAATTTATTCACAGGCTAATTAGGTTTTTTTTTCGATAACTACTTCATGGGTTGTTACTTGTTACTTTTGATTATTTTTAAGAATAAAATGGTCTGCACATGTTTAATAATGTAGTCCGATCTGGAGTGACAGTAAAGATGACAGTATTCATCCTGTACATGTATATATTGTTATGTACTCTAACAATTGAAGTTAAGTATTTAAAGTAAATTGTACTTTAATTTATTAAAAACAAATTAAGTTTTACTTCTTTAGATCAAGTATTTTGTCTAGTTAGAACATAGGACTTCCACAGAAATTTCGTTGCTTCTTCCCATTATAAGTGGCAGAGCCAAAGGTGGGAACTAGCAAATTTGTTACTCTTTATCTATTTTACATGCTTCTTTTTTTTACTGAGAAGAGACTGACACTACCTTATAATAATTGTTATTAACTTCTGTTTCCCATCTAATTTCTGTCTTCCCAAAATCAGCAAAATAGTCTTCATGACATTTACAAGTGCCCCCATCAGTCTTTAGATTATTAAAAAATTAATTGATAAAAATTAGTTATTTATGTCATTGAGAAATTGAGAAAAATGCACCTATTGCAGCATTTTCACAATGTCAAAGTATTATGTCATACATTGATACATTTACTGTTTGAGTTGGCATTTTAGTATGGGTTACATTGGCCAATGATCTTTGTTCATTATTATCCTGCAACAATATTTTCTAGCAAATTGTACTAGGTCAGTCAAAGTATCCAATATCTTCCAATATATTTTACTGTATGAGAGCCTCAAACTCTTCCATTGTTTTTTGACTCTGTTAAGTTCCCTATGACACAATCAAAAGAAGAGTGATAATCATTTTACCAGTAAAAATATAAAAAAATTGTGATTTTGTCAGCAGATTTATAAATGTAATGTTATCTAGCTTAACAGGAATGCATACTTTTTCTTGTTCTGTGATAAAAATCTATCTAGGTGATATGTTTAACCTTCAGTAAATCATATTCTAACATCATGATATATATTATTATTATACATTTGTTAATACATGACATGACATGGTTTCTAAAACTGCGCAAAATCTCCAAGATACTCTTTAAACTAACATTTTACTTGCAACTATTGCATTAAAGTTTCACAACTCATGCCAATAGAGACATTTTGAAGTAGGCATATTCTTGTTTTTATAAACATTTATATATTTTTATGCCCAACATGTGAATGTTTTATAAAATATGAAATTAAAGCTTTTATTCTTTTTTTGATAATGACAGTTATACATCCATTCTTCATTTACAAGTTTATTTCTTTTATTCAGTGTTCTGAGATCTTGAAATAACATTCATGAATTCAAGTTATGCCTTGTTAGTAAATTTTAAATGTCACATTGGCTAAAGAATGTCATTTATGAGGTCATAAGAATAAAATATATGTACAATGTTTTGTTTTCACTTTATGTTTTTTGATTGTTTTGTTCAAAATCTGGTACATAGGCCTACATGTACTTGGTTTTCAGGGTCATACCTGCTACCAACACATGGATGTACCAATAATATGACCATGGTTTTCATTTCAATCATAAATGTAGGATTTATTGCCCTTGTGCCTTTGTTTTCATACAAGCCAGTCCATTCTTTATGAAGGATTTTTTTTTAATAATAATAATAATTTATTGTTTTCACTAATCAGTCACATATACATATCAATGGACTTTACAGAAAGAAAAACTGAATAGCTATAAAAATACTTCAAGGTTAAAAATTTGAGGCATAGTATTCTTTAAAAGTAAAATTTTTAGGGAACTTTTAAAAGATGCCAATGTGTCTATTGTGCAGGTGCTAGGCGGTAGCCTGTTCCAGAGAGTGGGTGCAGTGATAGAGAAAGAGTAGGATCCATAGAAGTCATACTCTGGTACATTTAGCCTAACCCCTCCTCCTTCGATCGTAGCCTGGCAAGTGTACCTCTGTGGAAACCAAGTGGTAATTAATTCTGAAAGATAGAGAGGTGCTTATTTGTGAAGACATTTATAAGGTAATATCATAATTTTTAATTTTATACGTTGACAGACAGGAAGCCAATGGAGTTTGTGTAAGATAGGGGTGATATGTTCGTGTAATCTAGTGCGGGAGACTAAACGGGTGGTGGAGTTTTTGAAGTATTTGTAGGAGATTAAGAGTGCTGTGCTTAGGCTTAAGGTTATAGAGAAGGCTGTTAAAAAAGTCAAGAAGGGAGGTGATTAAGGCGTGAACTAGTGATTCGGTGCATTTCCAATCTTAAAAATTTCTTATACACCCAATACAAAATAATGAATAGGATAATGATTACAAACTTTTGAAATATGGTCATTGTCATGATTAAAACCTAAATTACAGACAGCCGTGAAAGATTTAACTGGTGTGTCACCGACATTTAGAGTGTCTAAAATATTTATTTTTTCTTTTCTTTGAAATTTAGAGTAAAAATATAGTACCTCTGTCTTTTTATTGTTTAAAGTCAACTTGTTATCAACCATCCATGACCTAATTTTATTAATACATTTTTCTACACTGTGTATATTATTTGTTACAATTTTACACCTGAGGTAAAGTTGAGTATCATCAGCATAGAGCATTTAATCGAGGCAATTACATACAAAGATATCTTCTAAAGGGGCACAGTACAAAGTGAATAAAATCAGGCCTAAACACTTCCCTGAGGTACACCATATTTCAGTTCATTTACACAAACGTTTTGCGTCCTACCCCTCATATATGATTGTAATCAATTTAAAACAGTATTTGAAATATTAAAACGAGATTTAAGACGTGACAATAAAATATCATGATCAGCCGTGTCAAATGCAGCTGATAAATCTAAAAGAACCAGAACTACCCCTTACCATTGGATATTAAAATGTCATTATAAACTCTTACTAAAACCGTTTCAACACAGTGAAATTCACTGTATGCTGACTGGAAGTTTGAATACAACACAATAAATAATTATGCAACTGGTTAAAAACAACTTTCTCGATAACTTTACTCATAAAATGAATGTTTGATACCGATCTGTAATTGGAGAGTTCGTTTTGATCAAGCCCTGTCTTCTTAAGAAGAGGGCGAACTATTGCCTACTTAAATACGTCTGGAAAAACACCAGACTGGAGAGATGAGTTAACAACGGAAGTTACTTGAGAAATGAGGTAGTCAATACATATTTTAAGGAGAGATGTGGGAATGGGATCCAGTTCACATGATTTTGATTTCATAGTCGGAATAAGTTTTAACATTGATTCCTTATTTACCTGTTCAAAATGTGTAAAGGTTATATGTCGAGTTGATGTCATCTTCATTCGAGCAATGGAAGCATTCTCAAATTTTTGAGACTTTGTTTTCGAAAAAGCAAACGAAACTATCAGCCAGTTCTGCTTTTTGTCATCTGTCATTTCATCTACCAAATCAAAGAGCTTCTTGCTGTTATTTACTTCCAATATTTGATTACAGTGATACATTGTGCGGGCGTTGTCTAGCATTTGGATGTATTCGGTACGTTTGTGAAGGTAAATCTGTCTGTTCATTTCAAGTTTTTATCTTTTTCCATTTGCGTTCGAAATTGCAGAATACCATGGAGCACAAGGTCTGTCTATAAACGTTTTCTGACTTGCAGGGGCCAAAGTATCGATCATCATTTTAAGCTGATGGCAGTACACACTGGCTTGTTCATTGGCATCTTTGTCCATGAATGATGGGAGGGGATTTTCTGTGAAGTAGTGGGTCAGATTTTCACAATCAAGGGCCTTTATGTTTCTGGACATTCTGATCGCCTGTTTGTGCGGTGGTGCTGTCAGGTCCATGGAAAACTTGATAAGGCTGTGGTCAGATGGTAGCGTGTTATCCACAGACATGTCAAAAGGCAAATTTAATATGTTGTGTCAGTCCCATAGAGTGAATCAGGTCAAGCAATTTCTGGGCATCTCTATCATTACTGTCTTCAATATGAAAATTTAGGTCACAACAAATGGATAAATGCCCTACTGTTGTGTTGTGGTTTCAGAACTTCCTGGATGTTGATATCTTTGACAAGTTTCTAACATTCAAGATTGGTTTGGCTCTCCCGAACTCAACCGTATTGATGGGTTGCCTGAACTCACCTGTATAAGAGTTCTGATTAGCTGAAGTAGGTGGGGGAGGGGGGGTTAATACACATCAGAAATGGTCGCTTGTCTAGCAGACCAGTTGATTTTATGGGTATAATGGTCACTTGTCTAGCAGACCAGGTCATTTTATATATTTTATAGTTTTCTGATGGAGTTGTCGATGGTAGATTTTACTAGCCCTTATTTAACCATCCTTCATTTGGTCGATCACTTCAGTTGTGATCAGGGTCTCTAACAACTTAGAGAATTCTTCAAAGAACAGGTTTGATGTACATTTGTTCTTCTTCGAATATGGTCACCTATAAATGATCATCAGTCTTTGTAAGGCATTCCCAATTTTTATGGACAAATCGAGGCATTCAAACAATCTGCGATATTTAGTTGGATTTACTTTCGTATCAAGACAGCTAAGGGTGAAAGCTGCAACACCACCACCTTTACAACCATTTCGTGAACAGCTGGGAAAGTTATATCCAGATAGTGAAGACTGAAATTCACTGGAGATACATTTGTTTTTAACATCCGACAGCCATGTTTCCGACAAAACAGTTTTTATCTTAGTAGACACATTTTCAGAGTTCACCTTTAGCTCAGGATACAAGTCAAAGTCTAACAAACCACTCACATAATCTTTGTTATTGGTAAACTAAGTGACAGTTCATCCGTGATGTAAGAGATCATCATGAGTGCATGTTCACTTTTCTTAGTTAAACATAAAATATAGCCAGGCAAATTGTCCAAATACATCCAAAATAAAACATTTCTAGGTAAAAGTTTCTGTCAATTAAATCTATATACCTTTATACGGAACATATTAAAGAATTATCCAAAACAGTTCAATCCTAGTTCAGATTAAAAAAACAAGGTAGAGCAAGACACACAGCAACCTTGTTAAACGCCACATAAACGTAACTTATTTTTTACTTTTGAAGTAGGTATGGACAATCTGACAGTAGGTCACCACATACATGTGACAACAAGGTTACAAAAATATATTCCGCCTCTTTTTGTTTTTTGTCAGACTGGTTATTATTTTGCCAATAATTAGATAAGTTGTTTGGGCTTTGTAATGGTATCAATATTGATTTATCTATAAAAGGGATAATCCATTATAACTGAGTTTTGTTTTTATGCCTCTTTAAATTACTCAGCACAATAACCTGAGTGCCAAACATACCATATAAAACTGTATGTAATTATTCCTAACTGGCAATCAAAGACAAAAAGTACATAAAATTGAGATAATAATAAATGGACTTCCATAATGGGCAATTATCAAACCAATAGTACCCAGTAGCTGAGTTGTTTCAGATGTCACAAAAAGAGTAAAGCATAATCTGCTTTGCACATGACATTCATGACAAGTATAAAATCATATAAATACTATAGCATAGTGCATGAATTACGAGAAAGTAAGTATTACTGAAAATGAAAGAGATCATATCATCTTCTGTGTATTATTATTGTGGTTCACTAGTTTAGAAATGAAATGAAATGAAATGGAGTTTAACGTCCTACTGTTCTGCTCCAAACTGGGCTAATGAAGACGAGCATACGCCATACAGTGTGCTATGAGAGATATTTTGCCCGGACAGCGGCACTACGGCCTACTCTTATATGGAATTCCAACTGTTAAGGGATCTTTTACGTGCATGCTAATGTGTACACAGGACCTCGGTTTTTCGTCTCATCCGAACGACTAGACAGCTGTCCTTGTCAGGCCCTCGTCCTGCATCACTGACAAGGGGGAACCATGCTGGAAAATCTGGATGAACTTTCTCGGCCAATGCAGGGATCGAACACCCGACCTCCAGGCTAGCGAGCCAGTGTCTTACCCACTTAGCCACCGTGATCCCCCACTAGTTTAAAACTATTTGTAATGGCAAGTATTGTTTTTGTGAAAAAGGGTAAACGGATAATGTGTTTAATATGGTTTTCAATTTGTGGTGCAAAGAGTTAATAGAATCAAACAAATGAGGCAGAAATATGAATAAAATCAGATAGTGATATGAGTAAAATTAGATAGTGATATGAAATTAGATATAAATGAAATGGAAAGAGACAGTGATGTTTATATATATAAAATGTCATAGAGTAATGACAGCAAGTAGACCTATGATAATAGGAAGTGGTACCAGGTGTTCATCAACAGCTGAGCATACACTGCCTTGTATGTTTTGTTTTGCTAGTACATATTAACAGATTTATTTAGGACAAAGAAACATAGCTTCAAGTGTTAATACAGATCCTAAGGGATGGTGCCAATATTAGCTATACTATGGCACTAAATCTGTTACATCTCTTCAGTTCAGAGTTCAACGCCAACTACTTGCAACCACCCTACCACTCTTCCCCACATTTTAAAAAAAACAACAGATCTTTTGTTAAACCATTAAAAGCATAAAACTTGAAACTGCTAAACTTGTTTTAACTCGCAAGAATAAGTATCATATCGAACTTCAAAGGTCCGTACTGTGCCACTCCGGGAGCCCTGCACCTTAGCCAGCTGCTTAGTACTTGGCCTAATAGTAGAACCAGACCTGATCATTAGTATTAAAACTACTAGCTAAGGTATAATTATTATAGCTGAATACAACTAAAACACATTTCTCTATGGTTTATCCACATTCTCGCATCTAGGTTTCCATTTACAATATAATGTCATTGACGCTACATGATGATGACACACCATACAAAAGGGTTCCATGCACATAATTTTTGCTGGTAGATGTAAAGTTTGCCTGTACAGCTAGGGAGGTAGTATTTATACCCTCAGGTTGGGAAGATTCTCTATTGCTAGTTAATGAAAATGCACACAGTATTTATCAAAATAAAAGTACAAAGTGTAAGAATTTACCTGAAGTCTGTATAACATGTATATTTCCGTATCGATAGACCAGGACTAATGTATTTTGACTGGCAGTAGATCAATATATGTAAGCCATATTGTGAAATAACTGAATAGAATGTATTACAAAGAGGGTATATTATGTATATCACAGATAAAAATATATTACTTAATTCTTACTTACCTGAATTTATTAATTAGTAGCAAAATATCCCAGCAAGATTATTATATAAGCATGTAGAAATCTTGTAAACTTGTAGGGTTGATTAAGCAGTTACTGCTAACCATGTACAGCGTGTTAGAACATGGTAATATAAGTAATCTTCCAAAATCTAACTATAATACATATATTATAACGATTCATATTCATAACAGCTGTTGAAGGTCCATCATATTAAAAACATCAATGTAAAATATACCACATAAATATACACAATCCTAAACTGATAATAACAACAAAATCAAACCATTCATGCTGATGACAGTAGGACTAGTGATAACCAATATTATAGCCATAAGAACCATTGAACCGTGAACCATTCTGATATTTAATATTAATATAAGAGGCTAAGTTCAATAATTCATTCAAGGCTCACAAAAGAACAGATAACATATGCATTGTTTAAATGAACAAAGAAAAATGAAATATTAATCAATCAGAATAATTGCCTATATATGTTTTTTTTGTAGAATTAGATCAGGATGAAAAAGACCCAGACAATTATGTCAGTTAAAGAGCTTTTACAGATTAACTCTTTCGTTACTAGATTACGAATGCCCCAATCAGATTAATATCTAATCTAACTTTAATCTACAGCTAGTTCTAATTGTGAGGCACTTGAAGGGATTAAAATAAAACTTCTTACTAGTATACAACAGTAGGTATATCATATCCCATTTTTTGTACATGTCTTCTTTAACCATCTTATAACTCTCCCTTTCTTTTATAGTGCAAACAAGGCTTTATTTACTTCTTATTCAGTCCCCAATATCACCAAATTTCAGAGAAATATCTCTAAACTAGTTGGGTTTCAATTTCCGTGCAATATATCTTGGGATTTGTCATAATGATATTGTAAAATAAAATGTTACACAGAATGTTGAATAATACAATACACACATTCTAATAAGTAAATATTAACCTATTATTCTATCAAAATGAGATGATAAAGTCAAAGTTTCTTCGATAGGCATTTAGTAATTGAACATATTAACACAAGGTACAATTTTATGGATACACTATTTTGACGAAGATACTCTTATCTTTTTCAAGCAAATGATAAAGACCAGAGTATCCTTATCGAAAGTCACAGTAATTGTGTATCCATAAAATTGTACGGGTGTTAAAGTCAAAGTTCATTTGTATTTTTTATATATTACTTCAAAGGGTGGCAGGCTTATGTTAGATTCATTATGCTGAAATATGCTTTGTGCTTTATTCAGTTCTATTCAGTTTAAGAATTATTACAGAAGGTCATATAACCTCTGACCAGATTTACAATGGAAAGTTGTAGATAGATTCTAATATGTATATTCTGTAACTAAAAATGGAATGAAATGTAGTTTTATATCTATAGTATATAGTGTATATTTACTATGTATAATATTAACATATATGTTTCTATATTGGGGAATATAGGTACAGGGAATGGTTCCACAGATTAACACTATTTAAACAACCATTTTAAAAACATCGCTATTCCATATTATAACCCAGCATATAAATGCTGCATTAATTTTCTAAATGAGAAAATGATCTGTTATTATTGTACATTCTGTTTTAGCCAAAACTTGTGGAATTTATTCTGTCGATAAGGTACATTTTACAGCCATGACCAATATCCAACTCATTTTACTGATGGTGTTTACAGCTTTATACACCGGTGCTCATACCAATAATGGCACAATAATGATTGAATATATAAAAACAGCTTTTTAAAAAATTATAAGAATCAGGAGTTTAAAGGAAAAAAAACCAATTCCATTGCAATCTGGCATTTATTATCTTAAACAACACTTTGGAGATCTTCACTAAACAGTAAAAAAATATTTTCGATTTGTCTTGATTCCGGTTTTCAGATACCATATAAAATCTGAGCGTGATCTACCAATCCATTGTGGCTCATATACATTAGACATTAAGAGCCAATAGTAGTTTTGAAAACGATTGCAGGTTGCTCCTGGAAAATTCCTTGCTGCATTAAGGCGGGACAAAGGTTATCCCAAATATAACTTATATAAAATTTTTAAATGTGAATTTGAAAAGCTGAGAGGCTTATGATGAAGCTTCTAATCCCTTCATTTCACCCACAGGAAAAACAGAATAATATTATTGTGTACAAGTGAAAGCAATGTTTCTATGATATTTTTAGTAGTATAACCTTTTTGTAGAATATAAATAGAATACTAATAAAAACATGTAGCTTCATGCTTCTATAGAAATACCTGTTATATTATATAGTGTATGATTTATGAGCAGGGATTGCTAACGCTTAGCTTACATTCAAGCAAGAACATTGCCTTAGAGTTTCATTCATTTCATTCAGTCTTTAAAGGCAGATAATGTCTTCAGTTTATTATTTAATTTAAGCACATTAGTTTCTAATGAGAGAGAGAGAGAGAAACGGGGTTTAATGTCAACTCGACACAAACTAGGTCATTTCAGGACTAACATATGGTTTAATTTTATTTCAATAATTTGCTTGCGCGTAGGGGTCTTTAGCAGTGGGAAGAAACCGGAGGACCCGGAGAAAACCCACGAGGTTAGACAGGCAACCCTACTCCTTGTCACATACAATTGACTCAATGACAGACTTTATGGTACAGCGGCACGTGCTAACCATTCAGCTATGACATTCATATTAAACAGGTATTATGCCTTAGTCCTTAAATGTTATATAAACTATTAATAAAACATTTATTAACATGACAAGACCATAATCAACTCTTGATGCAATCTAAATAGATTTGAAATTCGATCTGCAGTTCAACGGCAGTTGAGGATTAACCTTAAAAATGGATAATCAAGACTTGTTTATTATCGTAACAACGGTAACAATGACAATCGAGGCTGCAGTGTTATTGAATTGCTCTGCTCAGAGTGAAGTAATTTTACTAAATTTTCAGCATAATTCCATTACATTATCTATTTTTTAACTATTATAGCAAGAACTGTCAGCTCTTTATCTATCTTCCACAATGCTGCTTTAAATAAAGAAAACTGTGACACTCTAAAAACAGTTGTCCAAGATATTGGTATTACCATCAAAAACTGTAAATTAGATTTTTTCATATGATAAAACAGTCTTTTTACATAAGTCATGAAATACTCTAAAATTCTAAGCTTTATTCCTGAAGACACTCTACAGAATGTTTTTTGTTTTTTTTTATATCAATATTTTCTTAAATATTTGTAATGCTTTTTGTAGTTTCAAAGACAGGTTAGTATAAAAAAAAATAATTAAACAATGGTATCCTACTTCATTGTCCTAGCAACAAAAATTACTGATCAATCTTCCCAAAAAGAACCATTTCTGTTAATTGGTTCTATACTTATTGTCCTTGCTCAAATTTGTTGAATCTTGTGACTACTCCAGCAACTTTTTTTTTAGCTGGTCAGCTTGAAAGCTATACACATTGCTCAGATTAGAAAGGTATGTGATGCAGAGACTACACTTGGATTGATATTAAACTAACATAGTTTTTGTCTGTTCACTTCCTATTTTCATTAACCAACTGCTAAGCAACTTCAAGTGTTAGACCCAGTATCCCACCCAACATCCATAGATTCCCTTTCCAGACTCACCTAATGCCAGGACAATTTTTTGTGAAGAAAACTTAAGAGTGTTTGAAACTTAATTGTAGTTAAAGTATAGAAATAAAGTTGGAAAATAACTTCATATTGCAAGGACAACTGACTCATCTCAAAATTGTCCTATCCCGATGTGTCCTGTCCTGACTGGGGGTACATTTGAGTTATTTAACCATGTGTTGATTTCACTAAAAGCCTACTTCAATTCAAATTATGATATTTCTACACCCCTTTCATCAGAATTATAGCCAAACTATGATTCATGCGACCAGTTAAATGTTTCATCATATTGAAGAGGTTAGTGAAAGGAACTCTTTTATTTAAAAAAAAAAAAAATACCTTATATGTGTATGGGGACTATTTTCGCCAAGGTCCTGTTACAGTCTTAATCCACCTCTGAAGATTCTCAGTTTCTAAAGCATTCTACATTGATTTGTAAAGAGAACACATGAATGGCATGCAGTTAGTTATTCAAGGCTGCATTCACATACCGTGGCAGTTCTCCATATTAGGCATATTAAAGCATGGACCTTATAATACATGATTAAAGTAATTGTATTTAAAATACAGATGTGACGTCATCCTTTGATGTTCAGGTACCATTATTTCCAATAATGTACGGGCAATTTGTCAATCGTACATTATCTATACGAGATGAAATATTGGACTTGCGTGACGTATTTCATTGAAAAGCACGTGCATGATGGTGTCTGTATTTTAAGTTGTTTGATGGTCTCGGGCTAAAGACATTGCAGAATATATTGAAACAACAGTCGGCTAACGCCTCGTGCAGTATCAATATATTACTTAATGTCTCACTCTCGATCATTAAACCATACATAATCTCTTTTTGACATGTAAATGAAATATTAACAATCATATTTAGTTTCAGGTGTCAGAAGTGACTTGACTTTAAGAAGTTATCTGTTCGTCAAATATGTAGCAACTATATCTCTTTGTAATTTTCAAAATGTCTGCTCAAGAGTTGAGTATGTAAACCTTGATATTGTGGAGAAGCTACTGTACCTTATTATTGTTTTGAGACCACATAATAATCTTCATATTGAACTTTTCTGGTTTCTAATTCCAGTAAGACTTTGCCCATATAAGACTTTTCTTGTTGTGGTCCTGTTTGCCCATATAAAAAACTAGTGATAATAAAACATTGTTATGGTTTTATGATTTTGTATTAAAATTGATTGAGAACTGTGACTGTTAATACTGTTGTGTGTGTAGCCACATGAAATAAGGCTTACAGTGGATTAAATACAACCAATAATCAATGTAACCTTGCTGTTTATCAAAGTTCATATCAATAAAAAGAACAATATTGAAAAATGGCACAAGTTTTTAGAACAAGTTTCTGATTTAGAGAGAGGGGGCCATAACCTATAAGGACAAGTATAGTTAATGAGATTAAAAGCAAACTTTTGTGGAATCTAAGTCTGCTGGTTCATAGTTTGTTTCATCTAATTTTGTATAAGTTATTAGGTATCAACAGTTTTGGAAGATGTAGATATTGAATTTCAAACAATAGGAATGGAGAAACTGGAATCACTTTTAAGTGTTATTTATTATTAAACTTTGGTATTATGTGTTCCAGTTGCATTATCAAATAATAGATATTGAGAATCTTGGTTTGCACTTGTGTAAGGATTATCTCAAAATAGACTGCACACATCAAATTTGACACAAAAACTGGTAGTATTGAACTAGATTTAGAGACTAGAGTTATCATCCAAGTGACTTTAAATGAAATGAAATGGGGTTTAACGTCCTACTGTTTTGCTCCGAACTGGGCTAATGAAGAAGGGCATACGCCATACAGTGTGCTATGAGGGAAATTTTGTCCGGACAGCGGCACTACGGCCTACTCTTATATCGAATTCAACTGTCAAGGGATCTTTTACGTGCACGCCAATGTGTACACGGGACCTCGGTTTTTCGTCTCATCCGAATGACTAGACAGCTGTCCCTGTCAGGCCCTCCGTCCTGCATCACTGACAAGAGGAAACCACACCGGAAAATCTGGATGAACTTTCTTGGCCAATGGAGGGATCGAACACCCGACCTCCAGACTAGCGAGCCAGCGCCTTTCCCACTTAGCCACCGTGATCCCCCAAGTGACTTTAAATGCGTTCATTTAAGTTGATGAGATGAAGAAGCATATTGATTTTTAGTGTTTCCTGATAATGACTGCCAGAGTTATGGCCTTTGATTACTTTGAAAAATATTTTAGAGAGAGAGAGAGAGAAAAATGAGGTTTAACGGCCACTCAAAACAACGAACACATGGTTCAACTTTATTTCGATAATTCGCTGGAGCGTAGGCGTCTTTAGCAGTGGGTGGAAACTGGAGGACACAGAGAAAGCTATCCCACGAGGTTGGACATCTATATAGGTTTAAGTTATCATCCAAGTGGCTTTATATTTACACAGTGTATAAAGTGAGGTGAAGATGAAGCCTATTGTTAAGGCTCTTGATTACTTTGAAAACCTTGTGGATGCTCTAGAGGCAAAAGTTTCATCAAATTTATATTTAGTGTTTAAGGCAAAGCAATTTCCACTAATTGTTCCCAGTGTTATTGCCCTTGATCACTTTGAAAAACTTGTGGATGCTCAACAAGATGATAAAATTATCTTTTAACTGGTTTTATGGTTGTACACTGTGTTTAAGAGATGAAGAATCCTTAAATCACTTCTAGAGTTATTGCTCAGGATTTTGGAGGCACAATTCCTGTCATTTTTTTAGGCAACTTTGATACTGCCTAACATTTTATCTGCTAGAAATAAAATCAATATTTCCATGCTTGTTTATGGCAACACAAATGTGGTTTGTACTTATTGAGAGTTGTCATAACCTTAACCCAATTAATTAATTAATAGCCTAAGAAACCTGAAAGTATGGTTGAATGATTTCTAATATCTTGACATAGCCTGTATCCTAGTATGTCACATAATAATGATGGAGTGAATCTTTAAAGATAGACAAAAAGAATAGCTTTACTTGCTTATTTAATCAAAATATTTTTGTCATTTTGGTCCCCTAAAAATGGTGAAAAACACCATGAATGGATTTCATTTTATTGTCCTGTGCCAGAGGAGAATTACTCAAAGCAGACGTATCGTCTCAAAGATGGTTGAAAGTTATTTTATTGTCACGTGAAGTGATCTCCAATTTATATTATAATTGAGTGACATGAATGCAACTATTCAATACCATTTGTAACTTTTGCAAACAGGTAATTAAAATACAGCACTAAAATATGGCACAATGTCTGAGTTATAGACAGGTTATGAAGTGGAAGCAAGGCTGAATATTGTGAAACAAAATTTCAACATTTTTCATTGATTGCTGCTAGAATTATTGCCCCTGCTCACAGTGTACAAACATGTGAATGCGCTACAAATTAGAGTCAGTGATAAACCTGAAATTTATCCGCTTGTGCTTAAGTTGTATACTATCTTGTGAACACTTCTGCAACAAATGTTATCATTTGAATTCTATTAATAAATTGCCATATGTTTAAGTTTATTGAGACATATAGAATTTCAACAACTTTCGTTAATTATTTCTAGAATTATATTGCCCTTGCTGACTTTGTAGAATCGTGTGAACACTCTTGAAATCAATATCTTTTACCTAAAATCTATACCTTGGCCTTGATTATGATGTAGCGTATCTTCTCATTGCTCCAGTGATCTTTTTCAGTATAACAATTTTATTAGCCCATACATGTGTATTAACCCCTAACTGTTTATTACCTACTTTCCTTTTCAACTGCTTGGTGGAATGATCGATTTCGATCATATTTGAGGGGGGTTGGATGGCCGAATGGTTAGCGTGTGCGCGCTGTATCATGAGGTCTGGTGTGGTTTCGATTCCCTGGTTGTACATATGACAAGGAGTAGGGTCGCCTGTCCAACCTCGTGGGTTTTCTCTGGGTCCTCATGTTTCCTCCCACTGCTAAAGACCCCTACGCGCAAGCAAATTATTGAAATGAAATAGAAATTGAAACATATGTTAGTCCCAAAATGACATATTTTGTGTCGAGTTGACGTTAAACCCCATCTCTCTCTCTCTCTCTCTCCTGCTAATCAAATTTGGTAGGTATTTTGCTTGGGGGATGAGATAGGGGTGGTATTAAATATAATTTAGATTTGTTCAAAGTAAGTCCCACATAATAGAGATGAGACAGAGACACCTTAAAGGAGCAAATTTAGTCATTCTCAACTTCTTCTTCAAAACCACATGATGGATTTTAATCAAATTTGGTAGGTCAGTTTCACAAGTGGTACTTAATCAGATTTAAACTAGCCGTAGACAGCCACTCAGCTTTGGCCCTACTTTGGCCCACATATGGCAACATCTGGCTGGATATGGCCCACATCGTCTTCAGTTGATTGCACACTTGTCTTTGGTGTGAACGTGTTCATTGATAATCTGTTGTTCTACGTTCAGGTCGACGTCATCACACGGTTTTGATAGATCCGTAGGGTGAACAAACTTAGGTATTCAGGCTCAATCGGCATGTGCAACGAATGTTTCCGACAGGTTCCAGGAATATTTTTACGACTGTGAATAATTTGTGGGAAAATTCGTGGGTATTCTTGAGTATTAGTCACAACTGTCTTACAAGAGATTATAAAATTATCAAAGTAATCAACAAAGACCTACGCGAGCGAGTTTTAATCTCACCGATAATTGATTGGTGATAGCTTGTTAATCTTTTGTGGCTTCACACCTACCGATTGAAGGCCGGATTATACATTGTTGATTCAATGGAAATTGTGTGATGGCACGGTTGATTGATGTTGTAATTCGGAATATTCAGAGTACGGATTACTCTAAAGATTTTTTGGCTGAAATAATAAGGAAGTAAATTGGGACATGAAAATGATGTCGGATTTCACAGTATGTCCACTGTATATTCAAGACATTTGAAAAAATATTATGCAAGAAGTTTGCCATGTTTGGGCCAGAGATGGCCCACATGCAACTGGCCAAATGCCTCAAAATATCAACCCAATAAATATTGGTTCAGAATATGACATCAAGTTCCAGCAGAAGTTTCCTGGGTGCTGTGGTGGTGTTCTATATTAGTTTTATTAGGAATAAAAAATAGAGTCTTAAAATAATATTTTTTTAATGTACAAGATTACAGAAAGCTTATTGGCCGTTTGTCCTCGATTTTGCAGGACCTGTGTACTAATGTATCGATCCTGGGTTTGTGTAGTGGCTCTAGGAAGACCTGAACGAGGTCTATCATCAACATTGTGTGTTTGTTGGTACCGCTTCCACAGTCTGCTGATCACAGACTGTGACACATTAAGCATATCTACTGCTCGTTGTGTAGAACCCATTTGAAGCATGCCAATAGCGCGTAGATGTTCTTCATGTTGAAGACGTCTCATTGCAAATTAAACGTAACACACTAAAGCAAAAATACGCTAAACAGTAATGCAAGAACCGATAGGAAAGCAAACATGGATAGGATAAACCAGCACGCGCCAACCCTTGAAGTGTCAAATTTGACAATGAACCCCTCCCACGTGTATGGCGCTATTGCGTGTCGCATGTGCAGCTCAGTGGTTCTGTTGGGGCGATAACTTCTTCATCTGTGAACATACCTGCATAGGTATTTTCATTTCAATATCCCCTACTTTTTTTGAAGAGTATATTTTATTACTTTCTATACAATAATAAAAAATTAGATAAGATCTATGTGGTTTTATTATTTAAATAATTTCATTTAACTATTCTTTTGCCTTGGCATCATTAACAGAATTCAAATTAATCAACAGAGAGAAAAAATAAGCTTATCAAATTAGAAGAAATTATGGGCTAACTATATCTATTCCAAATATAAGAATTATCCGACTTAACGCTTTGACACTGGCATTGACAGACCCCTAGACCATGCTTGATATAAAGAAGTAAAAATGTGTTTTTTTTTATGTACATTTTTTGCATTTATTGCAGGTGTGATCAAACTCCACCACAAGGATTATTAAAATAATAATTGGATCATAATTTAATGGTTTCACTGACCAGTTGCTAGTTAAATATAATCATCGGATAAAACATCAAATACACCGAGAAACAGTCATTAAATATTATGAATCTCCAATGCCGAATCCCCAATGATACGTGACGTTGGAATAAGGTCAATAGCGTTTACCGTTATGATTTTTTATTTTATACACATGCTGAAAAAATATTGTCATTATTATTGAAAGCTGTATGGCATAGTCGTATCAAATTTAATTTTAAAGCCATTTCAATTATGGTTGTCACGTGATTACTGTGCCGTGTGTCTATCATGGACGAATGAATAAAAACATCTGCAAGTTACTTGATAGAAAAAAACCTACAAATTGTGTTATGAAGAAATACCATGGTGCCGTATCAGCTTATATCCATCGAAAAAAATGAATACAGTAATTTGCTTGTGCATAGGGTTCTTTAGCACTGTGAGGAAAGGACCCGGAAAAGCCGATGAGGTTAGACAGGCAACCTTACTTCTTGTCACATACAAGTGGGCATTAGAAACCACACCACTTGACTCAATGACAGACCTTATGATTTCAGGGGCATGCGTTAAACCACTAGACCATCCAACCTCCGTCTTTAAGAAGGGATAGAAATTGTACCACCTCTGGCCCACATCTTTGTCAGCTGTTAGCTCTGACTGGGCCATGTCCAGCCCAGATTTTGCCCAGTTGTGGTATGCCATATCCGGCCCAATCATTTTGCCAGATATGGGTCTGTGTCTGTGCCAAATATCATGCAAAGTTTCCGACATTGAAAGCACAAATTTAAATCAACAATGATGTTGTGATCTTACCAGGAAGAGATGGGCTTCTGATATCCAATATTTAAGACAAAATAAACATTTTGGTACCATAATGCGTTTCAGTGCAATTTGTAACAAGGGACTCGAAGAACGAGGCTAGACATATTCCACAGGTCATGTCAAATGTTGAAGACATATTCTTATCGGTGTAGACTGGAATAACCAGACCCTAGAGATTGCCATTCAATTGAGACTTCTCGCGTATTTCGCCGAACATAACTGATTAGAAATTACAGTAAAAATCGAAACGATTGAATGTAAATCAGATTATATATATTCATTTTACATTATTATATGCATTGCGACCCATTTGTGTCGATTTCTAGGTCCCAAATATTAGCAATTTAGCTCCATGAAATATAGTTGGCTTAGGGTCTTGTTTAACTGTGGAATCACAATGCAACAACTCATATTGACTGCTTGGAGTGTTGTACGAATATGTTTTTCTGTCTGACAATCTATCTTTAAACATACATGTTGATTGCTTCATGATTCTTTAAACAGGTTACAACTTAGAATTTTGCAAATTAATATTAAAAGCTTACCTGGATTGTTCTACCACTGGATGTATAAAATAGGAATTTCATTGTCCCCCACCTTTCGAAGAAAGCAGGGGACTATTAAAATGGGTTCGTCTGTCTGTCCATCTGTCTATCCGTCCATCTGTCTGTCCTTCACACTTTTTGTGACACAATAACTCTCTTTCTAATTGAGCTACAATGTTCAAACTTGGTGTAGGTGTTTATTAGGTCAATGCCTTGATGGATTTCAAAGAGGAGCATTTTCTGCTTAGGGTAAGCAGAGATATGCAAATTTTGTTGGTTGATGCTTTGGGACACGTAACTTTAGTTTTAATTAAGTGAGAGTGATGAAACTTGGTGTCTAGTTTCATTACATCAATACCTTGACTAAGTTCGATAATGAGCATTTTCTGCTCAGGGTAAGCAGAACAATAAGCAATTTGATTGGTCTAGACTTTGGAACACAATAACTCTCCTTCTAATTGAGTTAGAATGTTCACACTTGGCGTAGGTATCTATTAGGTGAATGCCTTGATGGAATTCGAAGATGAGAATTTTCTGCTTAGGGTAAGCAGAGATAAGCAATTTGATTGATGCTTTGGGACACGATAACTTTAGTTCTAATTAAGTGAGAGTGAGGACACTTGGTATATAGCTTTATTACAACAATACCTTGACTAAGTTTGATAATGAACATTTTCTGTTGAGGGTATAAGGAGAGTGATAAGCAATTTGATTAGTCGAGACTTTGGAACACAATACCTGTCCTTCTAATTGAGGTAGGATGTTCAGACTTGGTGTAGGCGTTCTTTAGGTGACTGCCTTGATGGAGTTCGATGATGAACATTGTCTGCTTACGGTAAGCAGAGATAAGCAATCTGATTGGTTGATGCTTTGGGGCACGATAACTTTGGTTATAATGAAGTGAGAGCCATGAAACACTGAATATAGATTCATTATATCATTACCATGACTAAGTTTGATGGTGAGGATTTTCTGCTTAAGCTAAGGAGCGATAAGCAATTTGATTGATCAAGACTTTGGAACATAACAACTCTGCTTTTAATTGAGGTAGAATGTTTAAATCTGATGTAGATGTTCATTAGGTGAATATATTGACTGAATTCAATGATTAACATTTTGAGCTGAAGCTAAGCAGAGCTAATCAATTTCATTGGTCCATGCTTTGGGACAAGATAATCTTGATTGTATCTGATAGAGAGTGATGAAACTTAGTGTATAGTTTGATTGCTCGATACTTTTGAAAAAAATAAATGTGGGATTAATTAGAATGTGTCATCTATTTATTTTGGGATTTCTGTGGGGGGACATCAGCCTCACTGTTGGCTTGTTTTTACTTCAATCACTTTTAACTCATTCAGTCTACAGAAAGTTTTAGCTGAGTCCTGATATCAATTCTAACGGATTGAAATAAAATATTAACAACTCGGTGATCTTCTTTAGCTTTAATGCATACATTTTAAAAAAAAATATTCCTGTTCTTCCTGCAAGCTTATTAAAAATTGATGGATGTTGGAAATCCTAAAGAACCATACAATTTATTCCTAATACAATATCATCTGGTAAATTTATACATGAAATGGTATTCTCTTATGTCATTCTTTTGCAATGTTCTGCATACAATTTGATTTTGTAGAGCTGTAGCCATAGAAGCATAACAGTCAATTTTTACTAATGATCTGTGGGGAAATTTTTTTACTTTGAAACATAAAAGCATTATTTTGACGGAAGAATCCCTTAGTGTATTTCTTTAAAACATTTGTCATTGAAAGTCGAAAATTTTCTTCCTCCTGCAGAAACAAAAATCACCAAATAAGCGAAGAAGCTTATAAACCTCAGTTTGTAGCAGAGTTGGTGCACTTAACACAAAATCTTTATTTATACTTGACAGGTCTGAGTTTTAAATCTTGGTACCATGGAAAATTGGTGTTGTGGGATACTTAATAGGTGAGTTACTTGCTGTGTTTTTTCAGCTATGAAAAAATAAAATAAGAAACCTATCAAAAGTTGACATTGAATAGTTAAGGACCAACACTTTATCCTTACTTTGAAAGCCACAGTTTGGTTGTCCTATCTGATTTGTTTTTACTTTATCTTGTATATTAAGTCTTGAAGGAACATTTTTATCTGAAACTCTGCATGTTTAAATTAAGAGTAAAAAACAAAAGAGGGCTCGGGTGGTAATAGTAGTTTTTGTAGACATAATATTTTATTATGTTTTAGTATTTAATGTTATTAGTACAAATAGTATTTTAAGGTCATTTATGGATATATCACATATCTCTTGTTCTCAAATATATCATCAGTTATCTTTAATGTTTTAGTTAAAAAAGAAAACTATGGGATGATCACTTGATCAGCAATGTATCAATTTAATGTCAAATTTTGTATATGTTACATCTTATTCTAGCTTTAAAGTATCAAGTTTTTGTCAGTAAATGGTCACGATTTTAAAGATATCTGACAACAAATCAATAGTTTAAAATGAAAACAGATAAATTTCACTGACATCCAGTTTAGGTTGGAAAATTGGATGAAGCTAGCATTGGTTGTGATTTCAAGATCTTTGTCATTTAATTCAGGATATGCAACCTGTAAGTAATCAAGGAGCAAATCAGTCATCTGTAAGTAACCATTAAATCATGTAAATTGAACAGCAGTAACCCTTTATAATTCAAATACTGATATTGGCCATTTTTAATAAAAACTAATCAAAAAATTGGACTGATTTTAATCAAGATTATGATTACATCTACCTAATATAGTAATAATAATACTACATATAGTTTGATATTTACTAATGATATCACTATCAGATATAAATCAACACAGCAATAAAACTATTTATGACAAACCACCATCTTAAATTATGCATAAAAGATCTTTTTAACAATTATGTAACCAAAAGGAGGACAACAAACACTGCATTGTAAATCAACTATTTATATTTTTGTCTTGACTCACGGCAATTTTATTAACATAATAAGTCTGCCAGTATGACCATTGATGTATTCTTATGGGATATCAATATTGACGGAGCCTAAATGAAACTTAAAATCACTTTCAGGAAAATACACACTATAGATATCTAAAGCATGCTCATCATGTACTAAATCTAAGGTACAACACAATATATCCATTATTGAAAACCCATACAACTTCTCATTTAAAGAAGACACAAACTTTAGTTGTTCTTTTGTGTACAAAATTTGTACATGGTAGAGAAATTTGGACACTAACCAGGTCATTTTTGAACTAATATTATATATTTCTTCATTATTATTTCAAGGAAACCAAAATGCCCAGAGAAAACCATGAGGTTAAGCAGGTGACACTACTTGTGGTCAAACCAGAAATCAAATCCATGACTTGAATAGATAACAAGCACACATACACAAGACTATTCCTCCTCTTAGTCCCATAGAAAATAAAGAGGAAAAAAGAACATTGTAGGTATGATTTGGTTTGCTTCAGAAAAGAAGGGTATATCATTCCGGAGGTAACATGATGTTTCTGTACTTTATTTTGATCTGAATATCATATTAATTGAAATGGAATATTACTGAAATCATTTTGCCTGGCTTATTGAAACTTTCTTCAGAATTTTCTTCAGAGTGGTGATAAATTATGGAAGAATCCTATTAAAATTCAAAAGTGAGGAAACATTGTTATTTATTATTTGCATTATCAGCATTTTTCACCAGTCAGGTTGTATGAAGTATGATATAAAATTGTGTAATTAGTTAGCCTGTGATTAAGAATCTGTACGATGTGTTTGGTAACTTTGATAGATGATTGTTATTGATTAACAATTTTCTATTTTAGTCATTGACTCAATGTGTTGCTCTAGTTTTATCCTAAAGAGTTTAGGTCACTTCTGTCCATCATCAGTCTGTGCCTAGTACATGATTATATGCACATATATCAATATGGTAGTATATTGTTATTGCTTTCTTTCCATGATCAGTTCCCAATTACTTTTACTAATTCTACAGAGCTAATTTCTTCACCAAATTTTTTAGGAGTAATTAGTTATGTGGTAAAGATAAGTCATGTCAATTTTGAACATGAATTTATATAAGCCCCGGCTTGTTTTCAGATCCCACAATTATATAGTGTACTTTTATAATATGTAAATATTTATTGAATAAATAGTGTCAGAAAAAAAAGTGACAAATTTTCACCGCTTTTTATCAAAAATTTAAAGGAAATAAACAGGTGTTTAACGTCCTATTTTTCTGCACTGACGGCTAATGAAGACGGGTGTATGCTACGAAGAAAATTTTGCCCAGGTGGCACTCCAGCCTACTATTATTTCAACTTCCAGCTGTCAAGGCTTATTTTACGTGCATGCCAATGTGTACACAGGACCTTTTTTTTTTCTTCGTCCAATCCGAAATATTCCTTCTTAGTGAGCCAGTGTCTTATGTACTGAGCCACTGCGGTTCCCAAAATTTTGAATTAATAGTGAGATTTAGGTGAAGATGTTTAAACTATCAGATTTATTACCCTTGACTTATGATTGTTTATTGAGGGATATAGCTCTGTTTTTCTCCCTCTATTGTCCGGTTCTCACATGAATTGGATGTTGATCATTATTTACAGTGCAGATTCCCAAATTCGGATAGGGATGCATATGTTACCCTGTCTGGCAAGCTATGATTTGACTTCTTCTACAGAATGATGATGTGATTTCAACCAAATTTCATATGTAGGTATTAAAACGGAGGCATCGATTTGTTTATTTGAAGAACTTTCGTACATGACATCATGAAATACGCCCCCCCCCCCACCCCAATAAATAAACAGAAACCAAGTAGACAAATCAGTGGTCAAGACACAATGCACAACAACACTGCAAGTAATAAACAATAATTTTACCATCAAATCATAGGAATGGATCAGGGGGCCGGACATAAGCATCCACTGTGAGGTTTAATTCATTACAAGGGAGACAATCCATAAACGCAAACACAAAAAATGGGAACATTTCTCAAACAGTATATTATTGTAGTGTATATCATGATTGGTTGTGTGTTTACAAGATATTTCATTGTTACTAAAATGAAGAAAATGGTTTAGGATTACTCAGTTTGTAGAAATGAGGCAAAATCAAAGTCCAGAACAAGGCTAATCAATAGGGTTTCTAACATAAGGGTTTAAATCTATGAAAGCAGCTATAGAATGTATTAAATGCAAAGTTAAGGCATTTAAGTCCTTCTATAACCCCGTTTACATTACAAATTTTAGGCGTGCCAGGCACGGTACAAGCACAGCTTGGTTAATTTTTTTGTAGTGTAAACAGGTAAAACGTAAGCGTGCAGTACTGAGTACCATGCCAATCTGGTCACTGAAGTGAGGTGGTCTCGGCACGGTGCCAGGCAGGGTTAATTTTTGTAGTGTAAACGCTATCCGGTCTGAGCACGGTTTCAGTACGGATTACTGTGCATGCTCGAAACGAACCTTGACCTTTTTCTCCGCCAACTTTAACAGTTCTGTCATCAGTTCTGTCAAAATGGCTGCTCAAACCAAATCAACCAACATAAGTGTCTTCATCTGGGTAATTTGCATAGGGACTGAAATAAACTTTTCTGTGAAGAGTTCTACATTTGGCGAGCCTGGCACGGTTCCGAGACCAGTTCTTTTAGAGTAATATTATTATTGGGTCAATTTCTTGAAATTTATTGCGGCCCGGTACCGTGCCAAGAACGCCATGCTTATCGTGGCCAAGTGTAAATGGGGCTTATGCACCCACATTTTCACGTGGATAGTTTAGGTTGATATTCTGTGTTCCACGACCTTCCATTCTAGAGGTACCCCCCTTGCAAACATAGTGAATGTGGTAGAGGTTACAGTTTTTAACAATTTGTTTTTCAAATTTAGTGTGAAGCATTGGGGTTATGAGTGAACATTCAACTTTTTTAGTTATTTTCAGACTATTAACCTTGCTGTAGATAATTTTGTCTCGAAAATTAATAAAAGATGTCAGTTAGAATGTTTAAATGTTCGACTGTAATACCATAGGTTGTTGGTTTGTTTGATGAAGACCACAAGTTAGGATATTTACTTCCAGTATTGACCGCAAGATAAGAAAAAAAAGGTGTGATGAAATGAATGTTAGAGTTAACAAACAGGGTGGTGAAGAGTTAATTTGCCACCATAATCATCACACATCTTGTGAGAAAATTGGCCCGCAGAGAAAACATGTAGAGGAAAGGCAAGCAAGCTCTAATAATCAATAGGGAAAAAGTTACGAAGCCATCAAATCTGAGAATTATCTCTGGTGGCTTATGTTCTTAGTCTCGGTTAACGGCCCCCTTTCGTCAAGACCTATAGCCTTAATCAATCAAGTATTATAAAAACCACCATCACTTATGGTGAAAGTTGATATGTCATACACGTATGTTGGAGCAATCTCTTTATTAAGTCATAAAGTAGCATCAAATAAACTGTGGCTGTTTGTGGTAATACTCTAATCTCATTAATTAATGATAAACCAGCTTCAAATAACCTGTGTTGACAAAACATTTTATTAATTCCATTGATTTTATGTCTGTTACTAACAGTAAATTCTAGAACGAAATTAATATCTTTACAAAAGAAAAAGATATGGAATGAAGAACAAATTTATATTTTCCTATGAGAACGAATGTTATTTATGCTTAGTAAACCTACTTTTACAACTATTAAAATGGTAAAAATAATTTAATCTATTATTAAATAGTGTATGGACCATTTTAGATTATACACACTTTCTTAATAGAATTTACAAGATGGCATCCATCTTGGAACAAAGAAAGGTATGCTGAATGCATTCCATGTTATAAATGCGATAAACAAGTAGGAAACACAATTTCCTTGAGAGATAACAATATTCAATGTTTTTGTTTTGTTTCAGACATAGAAATAACTTGATAGGGATTGAAGCAGGGCTTCCGCGTCAGAATTTTGACTTTCGGTCATTTTTGATAATGCACATAAAAATTGCAAATTAAATTCATATTTCATGTTTTTTATTTATGGTAGGGTATTGTGTCTATATATTGCACTAAGAAATAAAATATTAGTAAGGCTTATGATAATTATTTATTAATGAAATATTCCCTTTTGACTATTTAAATAGCTTTTATTATCGAAATTGAACAAGTCAGCAGAAGAATAATGAAGCTTATTAATGCTATAAAATACATGTGTCCATCCATGTATATATATGTAGGCTTACATAATAAGAAAATTTAGCAGTATGTAATAGGGCATATGATGTATATGATGAAGACATATCTTTACTTCCTGGATAATATTGATAGTATGATGTACATAGTATTTAAATAAGTAAGCTTTGTAAATATAAAGAATGTGGGGACGTCGTCGACCCTTCGGGACTAAATCTTATGAAATTGTATAGCCATTCTTTGCGAAAGTTCTTAAGTGTGAATCCATTTTTATACACCAACATAGAGATGTGGACGTATATTGCCGTCGCCCACATCCGTCCGTCTGCCGGTCGGTCCGTCCGTTGTCCACAATTTCTTGTGAACGCTCTAACGCCAAAAGTTATCATCTAGTTGTTATAAAATTGATATATGTTGTTTGCATTAGTGAGATGAAGAAGCCTATTTAATTTCAATAATGTCTGTTTATTACGTCTGTTTATTGTTTGTTGAACCTTGTGACTGCTCTACTGCCAAAAGTTAACATCTGATCTTTGTGAAATTTATATGCAATATTTAAATTAGGGAAACGAAGAAGCCTATTGAATTCCAGCAATTTCCGTTTATTACTTCTAAGAGTTATGGCCCTCGTTTCTCTTTGTTAAACCTTGTGAACGCTCTGACGCCGAAAGTTATTCTCCTATCTTTCTGAAATTTATATGCATTATTTAAATTAGTGAAACGAAGAAGCCTATTGAATTTCAGCAATTTCCGTTTATTACGTCTATAGAGTTATGGCCCTTGTTTCACTTTATTGAACGTTGTGAATGCTCTAACATTAAAAGTTATCTGCCGATCTGTTTGAAATTTGCATGCGTCATTTAAATTAGTAAAGAGAAGAATCCTATTGAATTTCAGCAATTTCCGTTTATTACTTCTAGAGTTATGGCCCGTGTTTCACTTTGTTCAACCTTGTTAATGCTCGATTGATGAAAGTTAATATCATCCGATATGTTTGAAATTTATATGCATCATTTAAATTTGTGAAACAGAGGTCTATTGAATTTCAGCAATTTTTGTTAATAATTTCTAGAGTTAAGGTGGTTGAGAACGTTTGAATGACAAAAGTGATCATCTGATCTGTATGAAATTTATATGCATTATTTAAATTAGTAAAACGAAAAAGCCTGTCGAATTTCTGTAGATTACTTCCAGAGTTGAGACCCTTGTTTCAGTTTGTAGAATCTTGTGAACCCTCAAACAGCAAAAATTATAATCTGATCTGTTATGGAACTGTCTTGTAAAGGCCCCTAATTACCTACAAAGGAATAAATATGTGACAACCCTTGTTGAGCGCTCTAACGATTTAGCTGCTGTGGGCGTATGTTTCATTGCATGGCAACCTATCTTGATTTAAAATGGTTCAAATATTATCCAACGTGACACATCAATTATTATGTTTCAGTCGGGATCAGTCGTGAAAGGCCCAATTATTTGTGAAAGGCCCAATTATTTGTATCGTAACATTTCTACTTGCATATCAGCCTTCTAAATGATGTGATTGTTTTTTTCGGGGAGTGTGCGGCATGGGCTATTTCCGAATTGGATATTTCCGAATTGGATAATAGATGCCATTTCTCTTGGGAGGGCTTGTTAAATTGAACAATAGTGGGATCATAATCCGTTATATAAATGATCGAATTTTGTTTTGGTGATCTAAAAATAGTTTTCACTCTGATTTGAGCGTACATATTTTTATAAGGCATATAAAAGGATCAGAATAGTTTTTCGGTCTATACGATGAGGGTGATCTACTATGAATCAAAATCATCTAAATTTGCTTTTCAAATTTTGACTCCAGTATAGCGGTATAAATTTGTTGTTCAATTTAGGGAGTATTAAAGGAGCTAAATCGCCAATATTTGGGACCTAGAAATTGACACAAATGGGTCGCAAAGCATATAATAATGTAATATGAATGTATATAAACTGATTTACATTCAATCGTTTCTGCCAGAAGTCTCAATCGAATAGCAATCTTTAGCGTCTGATTATTCCAGTCTACACCGATATTATTTATTGTGCATGCCCTCCAGATAAGAATATGACGTCACAGTTTGACATGATTTGTGGAATATGTCTAGCCTCGTTCTTCAAGTCCCTTGTTACAAATGGCGCTGAAATGCATTATGGTACACGATTCGTGTACCAATGATAAAATGTTTATTTTGTCTTAAATATTGGATATCAGAAGCTCATCTTTTCGCGGTAAGATTACAACATCAATGTTGATTTAAATTGACAAATAATTTGTGTTTCTAATATTGAAGACTTTGGATGATATTGAGTTAGAGACTTAGCTTCTTTAAGTCTGATTGTAAACTAATCACACATGTCTAGACGAGTTCCAAATTGGGGGATCACGTGGCTAAGTGGGTAAGACGCTGGCTCGCTAATCTGGATGTAGGGTGTTCGATTCCTGCATTGGCTGAAAAAGTTCATCCAGATTTTCCGGCGTGGTTCCCCCTTGTCAGTGATGCAGGACGGAGGTCCTGACAAGGACAGCTGTCTAGTCCTTCGAATGAGACAAAAACCCAAGGTCCCGTGTATACATTGGTATGCACGTAAAAGATCCCTTGGCAGTTGGAATTCGATATAAGAGTAGGCGATAGTGCCGCTGCCCGGGCAAAATTTCCCTCATAGCACACTGTCGTTAGCCCAGTTTAGGAGCAAAACAGTAGGACGTTAAACCCCATTTCATTTCACGAGTTCCAAATTATGCTATCTAATACTAACTAGCGGCTGCCAGGCAGGGTACGCCCACATTTTGCAAGAGATGGATAGAGATGAAATATAGGTTTCAGTTCCTTTCGATACTGGCATGTATCGGACTATAACTTCATGGATTATGGCCACTGATTGTATGAAAAATCATGTTTTTAGCTTGTGGACATGCTAGAGGTCACAATTTTTATCCGATTTAAAAAAAAAATGTTTTCGTGAAAATCAGACCAAAACTGCCAGAAAAATGGCCGCCCCTTGAATGCATATAGTGTAAAATATGGTATATCAAGGTTGTGGACCCTCTAGAGGTCACAATTTTCATCTCATTTTGATGAAACATGGAATGCATGTTTATATCCCAAAGATCTTGGTTCCTTTCAATATTCATGCACAACACTCTACAGGTCCCAATTTTTATCCAATTTCAATGAAACTTGAAATATAGGTTTAACACCCTAAGATCTCAGTTCCCCTCGATATTAGCATGTATCGGACTGTAACTTCATGGATTATGGCCACTGATTGTACGAAAAATCACGTTATTAGCTTGTGAACACTGTAGAGATCACAATTTTTATCTAATTTGGTTTAAACTTGACATGTATGTTTATAACCCACAGATCTCGGTTCCTGTTGATATTCTCGCATATGGGACCATAACTTCCTAATTATGGCCCCTGATTGTACAGAAAATCGCGTTTTTAGCTTGTGGATCCTATAGAGGTCACAATTTTTATCCGATCTAAAAAAACATTTGAATATATCACCGTTAGATCCTAAGGATAGTTGAGTTAGAATTTCGTGAAAATCGGACCGAAACTGCTGGACAAAATGGCTGCCGCTTGTTCGCAAATAGTGTCAAAATATTGTGTATCAGGGTTGTGGACCCCCTAGAGATCATAATTTTGATCCGATTTGGATGAAACTTAAAATACGTGTTTATAACCCAAAGATCTTGGTTTCTTTCTATATTCGTGCATACTGGATCGTAACTTCCTGAATTATGGCCCCTGATTGTACGAAAAATCACGCTTTTAACTTGTGGTCCCTCTAGAGGTCACAATTTTTTCGTACAATCAGTGGCCATAAAGTTATGGTCCGATACATGCCAGTATCAAAAGGAACCGAGACCTATATTTCAAGTTTCGTCAAAATCGGAAAAAAATTGTGACGGACAGGGGCGACGGCATAATATGTCCACAAGAAAATGTGGATACATAAAAAAGCTGTTTTTACAAATAATTCTGACTTGTTTATATCATTTTAAATGACAGAGTTAAATTGGTTGGGAGCCTTAAAGTATATGCAAATAAGCATTTTATAACGGCAGCTCTTTAGCCGTCTCTCTGTTCACCATTTTGTGCTCCGGTCCCCAATGACTATATAAAGGGAACATCTGCACAATCTCTGCAAAACAGCTTCATGGACTTCTTTTAAACCCTGATATAGATGGCGGAAGAACTGGGAAATTTTATAACAGCATCGAAAACATCGAAGAGGTCAAATTATGATGACGTTGATGAGGAGAAACTTATTCCTCAGGTAAATCTTGCTATCAGGAGGAGGATCACTTGTGTACGCTACTTAGTGCTGGAGATATACCCAGAAGCATACCGGTATTGGCTCCGGAGGAAAGCACGAGTGTGACACCACCTATGGAGAGCGAAACGCCTGTGGATCAATAGATGCGAAATATCTACGCGCATCTCTCCAGACATGTCATCATGGCGGGACAGGTTAACGTTAATGGACTGTCCTCCAGATGTGCTGAGCTGAGAAAATACCTCACCCATTACCCCAAAGATGTGTTATGCTTCCAGGAGACGAGATTACTACCAAAAAAGAGCGACATCTACCTATCCGGATATACTTGTGACAGACCGGGCACAACAACACATGGTGGCAGTCTTGCCATCTACGTCAGTGACAACATAAATTATATTTCTGTTCCACTGAATGTAGCCAGCCTTTTAGAAGCAATGGGCATAGCCATCACATTGAGCAATAATACAAAATTGACAATAGTGAATGTCTATGCACCCCCCAGAGGTCACAATAGAACCAGATGACTTCCAGTCGAACTTCTCAATCAGCTTCCACAGGACGAATCTATGTTTTGCAGGGATTTCATCCAATACAAGGCTCTGTGTATTGCGCCTGGCTTTGGGCTTGGAACTAGGAGAGAAGCATTACTACAGGAAGTCAAGGAGTTGCCCCTTTCCCTAAGAAGAAAGGAACTAGCGACAAGATACTGGGCTAAGATCTTGCAATTGGGCGAAAGATCCCCAACCTTTGTCAGCCTAAAAAAGACAAGATATATGAGAGATCCTAGAAAGAAAAACTTCGGTCAGGGTATTAAGGAAACAGTCAAGGATCTGCGAAATGGGGAAATCGTGATAAATGAACGCGACCCACCCACGATAGCCCCTTGTACACTTCCAATACCTCCAGTCAATCTAGATCTACCACAGAAAATGGGCAAGAGAAACAATCCTATTGCTGCACGTGCTTTCTCTCCAGAACACCTGGAAGACAACTGGACGCCGGATGACTGGGACCATGTTTATACGGCTGGCTCACGCAATCCTGAAAGGGGCACCAGCTCGTTTGGAATATACTTGCCAAACGGGGAACAGGGAATAAGCAGGAAACTTCCCAATAACTGTTCGGTGTACTCTGCAGAGATTGTGGCCATCTGTGATGCTATATCATGGATCTCCCATCAAAAGACTAGTACGTTCGTCATTCCAAGCGACTCTCTGGGCAGTCTATGATTTCAATCCAAAATGACAACTCGAAAATCAGGCAGCACCAGAGGGTCCTAGAGAAGGGAAGCAAACTAGAGCTCGTGTGGATTCCATCACACATGGACGTCAGAGGAAACGAGGGGTCAGATCAACTCGCCAACGAAGGTCTCAGGGACACAGCACCACTCTGCACCATAAAATACAGCTCCACGGAAATCTTCAGTATGGTTAAAAGACAGGTCAATTCAGTATGGGAAGTAAAGCTCGTTGAACTTGGCATGTACAGATTTCGGCTGGATGACAAGTATACACAAAGACAGCGATAAATCATTCTAGAAGAGATATATGCAAACTTATATCGAAACTAATTGTGAAAGAGCGGCTGCGAGACTTCAAACACCAAGTTATCGTCTGTGAGTGCGGAGAAGAATGTACCACCAACCATGTTCTGGTAGACTGTGAAGTATACAAAGTCTAGAGAAGGGGACTCAACATCTAAGAACCTAACTAAACACTAAACCTACAAGGATACAATCCATAGGCTTAGGTGCTCAAATTAATTCAGGGGGGCATAAGAGAAAATTGCCCGAAATCAATACCGTTTTTTCGGGCATACCTGTCATAAGAGAGCTTCGGGCATATTTTCGGGCATGCAGTGGACAAGAAAAAGACGAGAAAATACTTTTCGGGCAGTGTGGATCTCATAGAAATAAGTTAGTTATATTTTTTCTCTAAACATTAATAGAAAAAAAAGGTCATCGTATTATTCATTGCCCGAAAATAAATTTGGGGGGGGGGGGGCAAATGCCGCCCCTGCCCCCCCCCCCCGGCTCCTACGCCTATGATGACATCTACCAATGCAGAGAAGAGACGTATGCTGTCTCTACAGATCAACAAAAACAATATGTTTATTATTAAATAAAGGGAACACCTTCCCACTAAACCAACACTCCATGGCCTAAGACCGCAAATGGAAAGATTGCAAAATCATATTCTAAAAACAGGAAGAAGCTTCGGCTCTCCCATGTCCTGTCTGCGGTATATCACTTCTGTGGAAGCAGACGTTAAAGCACCAGGCTGGTGAGTTCGAATTGAACTTAATGAGAGAAATCTGGGACGGCTACTCACCACTCACAGATATCTAATTTTAAGTAACCTGTGGTCACATGCATATAATATTTTAATGAGTAATATAAGCTGTGGTAACGTGCACATAACATTTAAATGAGTAGGCTGTGGTCACGTGCATATAATATTCTAATGAGTAAGATGTGGTAATGCACATAATATTTAAATAAGTAAACTGTCGTCACATGGTCATAATATTTTAATGAGTAATAGTCTGGAGACTCAGTGCAGAGGGTGTCCATCAAATGGGAACAAAACCAGACCCAATTTTGCGTAGAATACGATGCCGAGTGGTAATCAGTCCGCCATTGAGGCGTTTTCGGGATATTCGGGGTCAAAGGTCAAATGAAGTCATTTTCATTGAAAATGAATGCGCAGCCATACTTATACCATAAAAACATGCTGAAAATGATCGAAAGTAATCACCCTTTCAATAAAAATGTAAACTTTCTAAATTCACCTTTGGTCTTTGTGACCAGGGAGGTCAAAATGTCAATTTTTCCGTTTTTGCACTAGGAAGATCTAAAGCAATAAATGTCAGCGTAAAATATAAAAACTAAAGCGAAACATGTTCTAATTAATAATAAGAACATTTAAAATTAATCTTTAGGTGGTCTTAGCATCGAACTTTTACTTTGGAACGCCGAAAAAGATCTTGCATAACAGGACCAAAACACGTCGAAACCTGTTTCAAAAATACGTAAAAACTGTCAAAATAAAAATCACTCCGATTTAGTTAAACAACGATTGCTATACATAATGAAATTAGTTGTCCGAAAAACAATTGAATGGTTTCATGGTTGTTCTCTAGCCTGCAGGCCGCGTCGCGAAGCGTGCCAAACTTTTCCCCGGTAACATTTACCAATACGGCATTAATGTCACGTGAGCTATTATGTACAATGCATCCGTCAGTTTTACCCGTGTCCATGGTCCGACGAAATTCATGAAAACTTTTAATCAAGTCTTCAGATACGTGTTTTCCGGTCACAGATTAACGTCGGTTTTTCTTGATTGGGATTCCAGGAAATCCACGCGGTCTGCAGGCTGGTATCCAACCATGAAACTATTCAATTGTTTTTCGGACAATTAGTTTCATTATGTAAAACAATCGTTGTTCAACTAAATCGGGGAGATTTCGATTTGACAGTTTTTTACGTATTTTTGAAACGGGTTTCGAAGTGTTTTGGTTCTGTTATGCAAGACCTTTTTCGACGTTCCAAAGTAAATGTATTGTGCTAAGACCACCTTAAGATAAGTTTTGAATGTTCCTATTATTAATTAGAACATGTTTCGCTTTAGTTTTTATATTTTACGCGGACATTTATTGCTTTAGATCTTCCTAGTGCAAAAACGGAAAATTTGACCTTTTGACATCGCTTTAGTTTTTATATTTTACGCTAACATTTTATTGCTTTAAATCTTCCTAGTGCAATAAAAACGGAAAACTTGACCTTTTGACCCCGAATATCTCGAAAACGCCCCAACGGCGGACTGATTACCACGCGGCATCGTATTCTACGCAAAAGTTTACTCTGGAAAAGTTGGGTCCCCATTTGAGGGACCCCCCCCCCCCCCCCCCAAGGCACTGAGCCTCCGGTCTATAAGCTGTGGTAACATTCACATGACATTTAAATAAACAAGCTGTGGTCACATGTGCATAATATTTAAATGAGTAGCTGTAGGTTGCTATCTTTGGCATGTTTACGATTTTTTCAGCCAACCAGGTCCGACTAAATGAATGTTAACAGTACAGACCTCGCCAGACTAGCTGATGAATTTCTTGGTCACTTTAATTGCAGAAATAATTCCTCACATGGCATTCTTTAGTATAGTAAGTAGTGGGGTAAATATCCCACTGATAAAAAAAAATGCCTAAGTGCTTTGTAAAAAAGGCAGTTGGGCAATGTCCATATAATGTCAAGTGAAAATTACATGTTATGAGCTTGAGACAAGGAAAGTATCATATGTAGGTACATATCACATTTGTAACACAAGGACGTCCACATCCTAAAACAATGAATCTATATAAATAAAATCAAAGCCGCCGCGATCTACCCCAGCATATGTGGTATAAAATTAACCAGCATGAACCCGTGAATGTTTTAGGACATCGAATTTGGGCCCTGGTGAATTGGACAAACAAATCATGCTTCGTCGCCGTGCTCCACCCCCACATGTGGTATCAAATTAACCAGCATGACACCGTGAATATTTTAGAAATGAAATGGGGTTTAACGTGGCAATCGAATTCGGGCCCCGGGCGAAGCCGGGTATCCTGACTAGTACCTGATAGAATCTGAATATGAGCTGAGAATATAGTGTTTCCATGTTGAATTTTGACATTTTGGGACGATTATAGTTTTATACATTTTGTAACACATTGGTCAACTGTCGAGTAGTCAAATATAGATAACTAACAGTTACTCCAACCAGACAATACCTTGAATCATGAATTAAAATGATTTCTTAACAAAAATGTCCTGCTTTCTCTCTAGAATATCCATGATCCAGTCATACAAATACAACCCATACAAATATTATGTAAATGTTATAACACATTGTAATTAATCAGGTTTTTATTACAGGAGGAACTAAATTATAATTTTGCTCTTCTGTATGTCAAACAATTGTGGAACTTTTCCTTATATCTTCATACTGACAGTCTTTGTAATGGGTTGGAAAGTATTAATGAACATTAATTATTAATTAACAGCGGAATATTTTGTGTGAATAGACAGAGTCAATGGAGAATATTATTATTAGTCCTATTTTCTAAACATTCAAATTAATTTTAGATAACAAAAAATACACTCATAATTTAATACAATATCCCCGTGAATATGAGAATGGAAGAATTTGTCTAAGGCTTTTTCATTATAATAACTGATGAAATAAACATCTGTAGAGATGGGTCGATTTACTATTTAGTATCAAAAGTCACCATTTGTCTCTCTAATTCTATATGGGCATAATGCAATTTATGATAAGAATATTTCACAATGCATGTAGTTGCATCTCGCATATGAAGTTCTATAATTTAACTTTTATTCGTAATAATTCACTATTTACAAGTTTATAAGGTGTTCCCAAACTACAAATCAACAATATTTATTACATATAAAAATCAGTATTATCTCTTTCACCTTGTTGTTTACCAGATGTGTCTGAATCTTTCGAGGCCTCCCGATCTCAGAAACACCAACATGTATTTTAAGGGAAGACAAAACCGACCCTTACCAAATGGTACTAATTCTTATAAATCGGCGAATTTTAATTGACGAAAATATCATGTTCACCTTAAAATGTATTAGAGATTGGATTGCCGAACACTCTACGTTCTTTAAATAATCACTGATAATCACGTGTTGGCAGAAATTTATTTGTTATATCGTGCCAGTTTACTTATTATATAATAATGATGTATATTATAAACTTACCTTACAATGTAGATATATATATAAGATGGTCATCTAATACATTTAAACTGACACAACTCGAAGGGTCATCACCTGCCCGCCGGAGACAACCCGATGAAATTACCAAGAAATAATTCTCGTGGTTGGTAATAGATAGGTTGACACTTTGGAAGAGTGTTTCATCAAAGGATTAATATCGAAATCAATTTTAGATGATATGACAGCAGTATGAACCGTATGTTGATTTCCCCTGTGTACGATTGTTTAAGCGACCAAGCAAACATCGATCAATTCATTGAAACAACTTGTTATTTCACTTGCTACTGAGCAATCATGAAAATTCATCAAGTATTAATTACTAACAAAAGAGGGGAACCCTTTCTAATGTCTCCACGGCCATGCAACTTGACTGAGGAACGTGATTCTAGCCAACTTTAATTTCATTTATGAAAGTCAGATTGGACTCGTGGCAATTGTTTTGTCACTGACATTTCAACACAACTCGAAGAAAACTATCTAAATTTCTGATTTAGTTGAGTGAATTCTTTTCGAATTGACATTAAACATAGAATTAACAATTTACGAGGTAATGTTTAGGGGGCCCCTGTACGCCGTTCGCAATGGAACGCACTGGTCCCTTCATTACCACGAAAGCTTGATTCACCTTGTAAACTTTACATTTATAAGGCTGGATACAGAAACATAGAAGAAAATATATACAGTTGAAAGTTAAATGTATGTTATGGAAATTTTTACATTTTCTTTAGGGTGTGCTGTAAGTTTCGTAAAAAGTTTACAAAACATACACAGAGAACATCACCATGTATACAATTGTTATTTATTTAAGAACATGTTTCCAGTCTGCCATTTTCTTAACATTTAAAAAAAAGAATAACTTTCAGTAGTCAACTGAAAAGAAAAAAAAATACCACATTTATTTTGTCGTCGTTATCACTAGTTTGGAAGCAGACGTTAAATGGCAACTTGGGTCATTTTTTAACAATAAAACAAAGGAATGCTAATATTATAGAGAATACGGACACGGTCATTCATGATTGGTGTATCGCAACTCGACTTTTCGACAAATAAATTCTGAAAGTCTTATATAATTGACCCTAGTTCAGGAAGAGAGCTATTTTAATTATGAAACGTTACCCAGTTTATTAAATATTTATGTTATTTTAGAACCTTGAAGTCGATAGTCTGACGCACGTTGTAATAATATTAAAAGAAAGGCAATGATTATATTACAGTTTTCAAACCTGCATTTACTTACATTATCTTTCGATGACTGTCTGTATATTACTGTTTTATTTCTACAAACCGCACCCTATCCCACTCGACACATTTTACGCTATTAGAAGTTCCCCTAATCCTACTATGTAAAGTTGTACTAAACCATTTAGGAGTTTTTAAATCATGGTATACGGATGCGGTTCACTAAAATCTGTGATAGTTTGTGTGTTTTTCGGGAATATATAAAAGATGAATAAACGAATATGAAATGGGGTTTAATGTTAACGCCATGCAGTTTGCTATGGGTGAAATTTTGCCCGGACAGCGGCGCTACAGCCTACTCACATATGCGTTGAAGTTCCGATAGGGTTAAAAAAAAGTTCCCCACTCGATTTCTTTTTTATCGGAGACTTGGCAATTTATCTAATACCAAAATAGAAAAAATAAAATTTTTCATCGAGCCCTTTCTATAAAAACAGTAAATATTCATTTTTTCAATGTGACTTATCGAATCAATCCAGTATTTCAGATATAACAATACGTAGAGCAAGTCCTGTCAGTTCGCAGTTTATGTATGCCTTGAACAATATGTTACAACACATTTTAACAGTTTTTTTTAGCGTATTCCGGATGTCTCATGTCGCGCTTATACCCCCCACTTTCCCACGATTTGCTGAAATCAGAGTGAACAGACTCCGATGCCTGCTCACTCCAAAATCCGAGCCCGCGATTTAAGGATTGCCTCTCCGTAGCTGGTAATCGACTCTGGTTCTGATCATACAACTCCTTCTGTGTTTCCATAAACCGTTCGACATGATCGAAAACCATCGCCGTTGACCAAAAGCTTACCCGATGGTGTGCTTGTCATGGACATACTGCCTGTGATGGAATTACACGTTATGTTAGGAATCATCAACCGTCTCTACAACCAGGTTGACCAGTTCGAGAGTTCCCGAGGGACTAGCATAGCAAAGGATTGGTTGGATCAATTAAGCCTTCGCAGACCGCAGATGCATGGCGGCGAGTTCAACGGTCAGCAATGCGTTAAACTGTTAGAGAACACTTCCTGCTTAGAACAACTTATGACCGAGATCAATCTGGGAGAAGAAGGGTATAGAGTGATATTCGCTCTTCAATCCTTCAATGATGTACGAAAGAAATGCTTCGGAAAAGTACTGCATGTTGACTATAAGGAATCGATTATAGCATTCGAACAGTCGTACAAAAATATCTGAATTCCGATAAGGTCGAAATGCCATGCGGTTTTCGATCATGTCGAACAGTTTCTGGAAACACAGAAGGAGTTGTATGATCAGAACCAGAGTTGATTACCAGCTACGGAGAGGCAATCCTTCAATCGCGGGCTCGGATTTTGGAGTGAGCAGGCATCGGAGTCTGTTCACTCTGATTTCAGCAAATCGTGGGAAAGTGGGGGGTATAAGCGCGACATGAGACATCCGGAATACGCTAAAAAACACTGTTAAAATGTGTTGTAACATATTGTTCAAGGCATACATAAACTGCGAACTGACAGGACTTGCTCTACGGATTGTTATATCTGAAATACTGGATTGATTCGATAAGTCACATTGAAAAAATGAATATTTACTGTTTTTATAGAAAGGGCTCGATGAAAAATTTTATTTTTTCTATTTTGGTATTAGATAAATTGCCAAGTCTCCGATAAAAAAGAAATCGAGTGGGGAACTTTTTTTTTACCCTATCGGAACTTCAACGCATATGTGTACTCTTATTTCGAATTCCAACATGTGAACGGGACTCGAAGTTTGCATCCCATCCGGGCGACCAGTGGCTTGGTGGGATGGTCGCGGCAAGGTGTGTAAGATAATGGCGCGCCAGTAGGGTTTAGTACCTGGGCTAGCTGAAAAGTTCTAAGTCTGAAAAAAATAGATCGATTGCTTTGAAACAAACTTTTTCCACCAACAAGTACAATCACTGGATGAATCATAGACATAAGAATTCCCCGGGGCGCCGGAACGGCGCGAGGGCCAGGGTACCAAAAGATTTGATGGGGGGGGGGGGTCTCTCCCCCGGCTTCTAGAAAATTTTGAAATTTGTCAATTCAAAATTTTCATCGCTAGCCTGCGATATTTACTGGATTAGGATCCGATTTGCTGCTCAACTTTCATTCATGATTAAATCATGAAATGGATAATCGAGGCTGTTTTATCGTTCCGACTTTAGTAATGATGATAGAGGCTAGGCCGAAAATTCAATCGCTCAATTCTCGGTTCAGAGTGGATCAATTTGACTGACATTTTCAGCAAATGCCCTTTACATTATCTAGTTTTTAACTATTATAATGATATCTGCCAGCTCAATATCTAATCTCCCATAATGTATCTTTAAGTAAATATAAAATTTTGGAGCCCCTGCTGAAAAGCTTGATAAATTTTTGAGTCTTTAATTGCGTTTTGCTGTTAGAATTGTGTACAGTTCTATTTCGTAGAAGCACCCCATTTAGCAGCAGTACCAGAATTCTATTTTTTGTTATTAGAAGCCACAGCGAAAGTGCCTACATTTTATTGACCATAGAAGAATGATAAATATTCGCATCCTTATGAAGCTTACAAAGGGACTCCAATAAGTAAACAATAGAATTTTGGCACCCCTGCTGAAAAGCTTGCAGGGTGGGCCCGTGTCGGTGCCGGAGAAAACCCACGAGGTTAGGCAGACGACCGTACTCCTTGTCACATATGCTGGGGGCCGAAAACACGTGACGTGACCATTCGACCCGACCCTCGTCCAGCTCGTTAGTTTTTAATGGATTTTTGTTTTCAAATATAATAATAATAACTTTATTTTCTGAGGGAACATACTTGGTACACGAGTTCTAATTTTCAACATGTCCCTGCTACTCTATAAAACTAGCAACTAGACAGTAACAAATTTACACATATTTACAAAGTGCATATATATCATATTATATAAGCTTATAATGGAGAAGATTTGACATGTTTTACTTACTCCTTTTTGAAGATAAAACATGAAGGTACATGTTTCACAGCTAGAGGTAGTGAATTCCAAAATAAAGAGGCTATATATTGGAATGTTCTTGTTATTGCCTTTTTCTTACTTTTTGGAATTGCTAATTTAGATTGATTTTCTGATCTCAATGTCATGGTAGTTTCGGTCAATTTAAAATTTTCACAGAATGTGTTATACATGTTAATATGATGGTAATTTGTCTCTTAGAATTTTGAAGCTCAGCATCCCTTTGTTGTATTGAATGCGTTGGTAGATTGTGGGCTAATTTAAAGATCCAAACAAAGGTGCCGCACGCTCTTAAAGTTGATACAGGACCTCTAGGTTACCTTTATTGGCATTACCCCAAACTGTGGAACAGTAATCAAAGTATGGTAAAATATAGCCGTTGAAAAATGAGATTCTAAGATGATGTGGTAAATAAGGTTTTAACTTTGTCAGGAGGTAGATTTTGGAGGATATGATTTTGGAAATTTTGTTAATTTGGAGATTCCAATCTAAATTTTGGTCAACAGTCTTCAGATACATTTTCTGATGATTCTCTATTAATTTTTAATGATAAGCTGTTTGTGTTTGTTTCGTGTTTTGAAGCTATTCGTGGCTTTTGTCTTTTCAGCATTCATTATCATACCATTATCATTACACCAATTAAATATATTTAGTAAATCCTCTTGAAGGGCAATCCCTATATTAGCTAGATAGTTGCTAGAGAAAAGAAGGGTACTGTCATCAGCAAAAAGATCAGTATGCCATGGCATTTACTGACATGAAGTGGGAGATCGTTTATAAAGTTCAAGAAAAGTAACGGACCAATATTCAACCCCTGTGGGACCCCACATTTCACATCAGTAACAGTTGAATGACATGCCCCTAAGACTACTTGTTTCTTTCGAAATTCCAGATAGGACGAACTTAGTTTATGCGATTTCAAGTCAAATTTATATAATTTTAAATTTTGGAGGATTAATCTATGGTCTATAAGATCAAAAGCCTTATTAAGACCGAGATAAACAACTCCGGTCATGTTACTTATTAAATTTTTGTCCCACGCCTTTCGAAGAAAGCAGGCGACTATTAAAATGGGTTCGTCCGTCTGTCTGTCTGTCCGTCTGCCTGTCTGTCCATCACACCTTTTGGGACACAATAACTCCCTTTCTAATTGAGCTAGAATGTTCAAACTTGGTGTAGGTGTTTATTAGGTCAATGCCTTGATGGAGTTCGAAGATGAGCATTTTCTGCTAAGGGTAAGCAGAGATAAGCAATTTGATTGGTTGATGGTTTGGGACACGATAACTTTAGTTCTAATTAAGTGAGAGTGAGGACACTTGGTGTATAGTTATATAACATCAATACCTTGACTAAGTTCGATAATGAGCATTTTCTGCTTAGGGTAAGCAGAGCGATAAGCTGCAATTTCATTGGTCGAGACTTTGGAACACAATAACTCCCCTTCTAATTGAGGTATAATGTCCAAACTTGGTGTAGGCGTTCATTAGGTGAATGCCTTGATGGAGTTCGATGATAAGCAGAGATAATCAATCTGATTAGTTGATGCATTGGGGCAAGATAACTTTAGTTTTAATTAAGTGAGAGTGATGAAACGCCGAGTATAGATTCATTGACTAAGTTTGATGGTGAGAATTTTCTGCTTAGGCTAACGAGCGATAAGCAATTTGATTGGTCAAGACTATGGAACATAACAACTCTGCTTTTAATTGAGGTAGAATGTTTAAACTTGATGTAATGTTCATTGGGTGAATGTCTTGACTGAGTTCATTGATTAACATAAATCTAAGCAGAGCTAATCAATTTCATTGAGTCGATGCTTCGGGTCAAGATAATTTTGATTCTATCTGATAGAGAGTGGTGAAACTTAGTGTATAGTCGATAATCAGTTTGATTGCTTGATACTATTTATTAATATGTGTAATCTATTTATTTTGGGATTTCGACGAGGACATCAGCCTCACTGTTAGCTTGTTGGTCTTGTTTCGTCATAGTTTGTAGTTGATACGATCATTTTTATACGCCCACGTGGAAATGTGGACGTATATTGCCGTCGCCCCCATCCGTCGGTCCGTTCGTCGGTCCGTCCGTCCGTCGTCCACAATTTGTTCTAAAAGGTCTAAAGCCAAAAGTTATCATCTGATTGTTTTAAAATTGATATATGTTGTTTACGTTAGTGAGATGAATAAACCTAGTTAATGACCATAATTTCCGTTAATTACTCCTAGAGTTATGTTCCTTGTTTCACTTTGTTGCACCCTGTAAACGCTCTAACATCAAAAGTTATCTTCTGATCTGTATGAAATTTATATGCGTCACCATTTAAATTAATATAAAGAAGAATCCTATTGAATTTCAGCAATTTCCGTTAATTAATTACATCTAGAGTTAGGGCTTTTGTTTCACTTTGTTGAACCTTGTGAACGCTCTAACGCCAAAAGTTATCATCCGATCTGTATGACATTTATATGCATTATTTAAATTAGTGAAACAAAGAACATAGGCGTACGAGCCGGAGGAGGGGGGGGGGGTGCCGGGGCAGTTGCCCGCCTAACTTTCGGGGCAATCTGACTTTTCGGGCAGACGGGCAAAGTGAAAAGAAAACAAAAATTATTATTTAATCTAGTTGGCAAAATAAAGTGCTCAAAATTGAAAAAAAACACCAATTTTACTTTTATTTTAATTGAATACCCCGAATTCGTACTGAATTGTCTATGAATTAAAACATTTTCTGTGGAGTCCCTTTACTTTGTGCGACATTTTCGGGCATCGATTATTATTTGTGAAAGCAGCTGCAACAGTCTGATTGGATGGTTGGAATTCGGGTCGGCATTGAGTGGGATTTCGGTTACAAAACCATTGGATAACTTTGGAGATGCTTAACGCACGGGCTAGAATAGCAGAAAAACGCATTTGCGACGGTTACATGTTCAAAATTTTCTCCGGGAGTGCGGGTCCCCCATACCCCACGACGATTGGTTGTTTGTTTATGATTCGGGTTAGCCACCTCAGGTAGGCTATATTGGACCACATTGAAGTTGCCGTATTCAAGGGCTGAAATAGCAGGAAAACGGTTTTGCGGCAGTTAAATTTTCAAAATTATCCCCCCCACGGTCCCCCGGCTCCGTGAACTGTAAACGATTGATTGGATGATTGGAATTCGAGTCAGCCAGCTAAGCTTGTTAGACCACTTTGCAGTTGCTTTATTCACGGGCTGGGGTGGTAGGAAAACGCATTTGCGGTCGTCAAATATTTTTGCGGAGGGGGGGGGGATCCTAACCCGAATTTTTTAGGGCATTTCGACTTCTCCCCCCCCCCCCCCACAGTCATCTATGACAAAGAAGCCTATTGAATTTCGTCAATTTCCGTTAATTACTTCTAGAATTATGGCCCTTGTTTCACTTTCTTCAACCTTGTCAATGTTTGACCGACAAATTTTATCATTAGTTCTGTATGAAATTTATATGCATCATTTAGATTAGTGAAACGAAGAAGTCTGTTTAATTTCAGCAATTTCCGTTAATTACTTCTAGATTTATGGCTCTTATGTTACTTTGTGAAACTTGTGAACGTTCGAATGACAAAAGTTATCATCTGATCTGTATGAAATTTATATATGCATTATTTAAATTAGTAAAACGAAAAAGCCGTCAAATTTCAACAATTTCTGTAAATTACTTCCAGAGTTAAGGCCCTTGTTTCAGTTTGTACAGCCTTGTGAACCCTCAAACGAAGAAAATTATAATCTGATCTGTATAAAATTAGGTACAAAAGAATAAACATGCGACAACCCTTGTCGACCGCCCGGGCGATTTAGCTGCTGTGGGCGTATGTTTCTTTGCCTGGCAACCTATCTTTTCTCTTGTAAAATCTCTTGTTTTTCGAGCGTTATTGACTTCTCAATTAAACCCAATCTGATTAAAACACAGATCCTATTTCGTTTCGTTTTTTATTATTCAAAATTTCGTTTTACTTGTCCCCACTACACTAGGATCTGGAGGAGTTGTTATTACCGGCGTTTTGGTTTTTGTGAGGGATAAGCCAATGAAACGGTCTGTTACGGTGACACAATTTAACAAATTTCTTTCAAATTTGATTCTAAGCATTTGGGTCGATAAATTCAGCGCCCCGCGACCCTCAGTGTGGGGGTATTCACACCAATTGCATGGTTATATTATTTAGATTTGGTGAGAAAAAGACCCTTGAAGATCTCACTACCACTCACAATCCGTTAACCCCACGTGAGCACAATAAAGATTTCAAAAGATATTAACATGTATCACGAGAAAATATATATAAGATTAAGTTACCGATACACAAGTCTCCTTCAAAGTCAAAGATGTATAAAATCACCTGGACGCCACACGGCGAGTAGCCATTGTCGCGCAGCGACCCATTTCAAATTCCGGACACTACTTTTCAGCGACAGCCCATAGAGTAGGGAATGGCACTATGTTTTCACTCCTTCAAAACGACTGCGTATTAAGGACAGTAAGTTACTGATTATGAAAGAAGAATTCAAACTTTGATTAGAAAAGTAGAATAACGCGGATCAAAACGGGTATGGGATGCACATTTCCGTCCACGATTTTCGTAACAGAATTCGGGTTACTCCGCTGTCAACTGATGACGTCATTGCTGGAGCCACCCCTATGCATGATACATTAAAATTTGATTGTATTTGTTGAAGTACACATCAAAGTTTATTCTAGTTATCTTACTTATACGCCAGAAGCTGGGCCAGATTTCTATGACTTTTTGTTCCACCCATCGGTGTTGTGGCTAAAAATATTTTTAAAAATTCAATAAAATGTACAAGTTGGCGAAACGAGGTCCAACGCGCGAAAAGCCTCTTAACAGAAATCCAAATTATTTTCTTAATTATTTAGGATTTCATTTTGTCGCGGATTCAGCGATGACAACTGGCAAATAACTGCTGACCGACTTACCAGTCAATAAAAGCGCATTTTGAATTCTTTGTAAAGTGGTAGTGTTTTCGACATTATAAAATTAATAATGATTGTGAGAATAAAGTAATCATTATGATTTAATTAGAATAACGTCGTGCTTAGTTTGTACGAAACTGAAAAGTCTTAAATGTTGCCGTTCTTGTCTTTTGAGGTATGGTATTAGCAAATGGCATACTATTTGGGAAATTGCAGGTAAAGGTAAAGTTACACTAAAAGAAGTCACTGAATATAACTATGACAACACTTTTGACTTGGAAAGCCTGTGTCATCGCCTGCTTGGTCCATTCGCTGGCGTATTTGCGCATGGACCAATTAATTCGCCGCCTCACTAAGAACTAGTATATTGACAATGCACAACACTAGTACGCCATTTTTTCTGGGTTCTTGGATTAATAGTAAGGGGGAGGGGGCTTCATTAGTTCAGTTACGAGGAATATCTGGGAGAAAAAATATAACTTATAACCCGACCCCAAAATACTGTTTTCACTATATAATGCCCACTGAATAAAAGTGATTTGATGAATAAAAGTGATTTGATGAATAAAAAGTGATTTGATGAATAAAAGTGATTTGATGAATAAAAGTGATTTGATGAAAGTAAGGTACAAATCGGTGTTGGAAATCAATTTTCAGTTTTTGATATTGTTATAGACCAGTCAATTTATGATTTCAATTGCAAGAAAACGTCTCTATGCATTTTTGCATTTATTTAGGTGTACTTTATATGATTCCAAAAGTTTACCAAATTTTGCGTACAGGAAAGTGGTAATATCCAAGATGCCCGACATTCGCCTTATCATGTACAAGAAAATCCTAAACCCTATATGAATAATAAATTAATGTTTTGGGGTCATTCTTTCATTTGAAGATATACCCAGTTGTGTTAACTGGTCCCTTAAAGCCGTATAAATGGGTAAAATCCAATATGGCCGACATTCGCCAAATCAATGAACAAGAAAGTCTTAAACTTTTGGTTTAAGACCCTATAAGTGTACTATGAACATATAAATTAATATTTTGGGGGTTATTCTTTCTTTTGAAGATATATCTATTGGTGTTAACTGGTGCTGGCTACGTAAATCGGTAAAATGTGGTAAAATCCAAGATGGCCAATATTGGCCTAATCAGTGTACCAGAAAATCCTAAACGGTTGATTTTTAAGATCCAATAAATGTATTATGAACATATAAATTAATGCTTTTAGGGTCATTCTTTCATATGAAGATATACCCAGTGGTGTTAACTGGTGCCTTATATCATTTTTAGGGGTACCCCTACCACGCTCAATTTTTGCATCAGAACTAATGTTTGTGGGATCAATATTTCGTTTGAATATATCCTCAGAGTGGTTCCTTATACCCTTTGCGGGGTACCCCCTACCGGCCCAAAACATTCGGCCTCTAACCCAAATTTACAAATATCCGTAACCCGGTACTACTTCATCATTTACTGGCATTTTTGGTATGTACATGTTTTATTATTTTATTGGTGGGGGGGGGGGCATACCCCTACCCCTATAACTTGCTGTCGTGAAAGATGAGTGAAACAAGACAAGCAAGAAATTATTTACCAATTTGCTATAAATAGAATGAAGCGTGTTGCCATCTATGATTTTTAAAGCACATCGAGTTTTCATTAATTGAGCAACTTTTGCTAAAATAATAGCCAATCTCGTTTTCATCAAATTTACTCTTATACATTCGGCCAAAGTTCAATACATGTGGCTGCTTTTGCTGCACAGGCTTTTTGACTAAGAGTGTCGTTTTGTTTATCATTTTAAATATACTGTACGGGAAGCCCACTGTGTAATAATTCTAGGACGTTTTCACAAGAAGGTGATTCACTGAAACATTTGAATTTACATTCCAGATAAATAATTGTTTATCGATACTTTTGGGGGTGATTTTAGATACCATACTAAGAATAAATGCAAGCGTTGGCAAAGACACTTATCCATTCTGCCGGGAAGAGCCCGACAATAAAGAAACAACCGTTGTTGGTGAACAGGGCGCAATAATGTAGCAATAATGGTATTGATATCACTTATTCTTAGTTACCACAAATCACCCGAAAAGGCGCTGGTAAAAATTCATAATGGCTTACAATTAACTAGTTGTACAATATGATACATAAAAAAAATTCCATTCCATTAACATTTTGGTAGTTTATAGAACAACACTATCCCATATTTTAAACTACTGGCTTAACTATGTGGTATACAAATGAAGTCATAACCGGAATGTGATTTGGTGTGTAAACGTCCAGGAATTATTACACATTGGGCTTTCCATACAACAGAATAGAAATGATTAACCACATACTTATTTCAAATAGACTGTGCAGATTCAGCCACCTTGTGGTTCTACGAATGTATAACAGTACATCTGATGAAAATTATAACGTTGTATAATCAAGCAAACTGAGATTGACTATTATTTTAGCAAAAGTTGCCCAGTTAATGAAAAGCTACTACATAATATGACAACTCGCTATTATGAGTAAATATATTGGAGAATATTTTCCTGCACATCTATTTGCTTGTTTTGCTTCCCTCATCTTTCAAGACAGCAGGTTATAGGGGTAGGGGCTCCAACACATGTACATACCAAATATGTCAGTATTTGATGAAGTAGTAGAGTTACGAATATTCGTAAATTTTTGTTCGCGTCAACATACCCCGAAAATGGTATAAGAAACAACTGAACACAACTGAGCATGTCTTCAAATGAAATATTGACCCTAAAAACATTTGTTCAGATACCGAATTGCCTATATTCATATTGGGATGATGGAGTGCAGAGTTATGCCTATTCGTAAATCGGGGTTCTCTGTCGTTGGTTGTGGGGGTAGAGGTATACCCACCCGAAATGGTATAAGGAACCTGTTAACACCACTGGGTATATCTTCAAATGAAAGAATGACAAAAAAAAATAATTTAGAGACCAAACTTGCTATTGTATAATAAAACTGTGCAGAGTTATGCCCCTTAACAGATTTGGGTTTTTGGGGTAAGGATATACCTGAAAATGGTACAAGAGAGCATCGGACATCTACCAAAACCATGTCATATGAAGATTCACCCTGACGACCTAAAGGAAGGCGTCAGTTGACGAGTTTGAGCTTGTCTGAAGTTGAACCTTTTAAAGGAAAATGACTTTACTTTCACAATTTGGGACTTTCCGATACTCCAATTTTGGTAAACTTTTACGATGTCAATCAGTACACCCAACCCTACCAGAAACCATTAATAAACAACCTTTTGGAATAGTTTAGTGGTTGATCCATTTTTTTGTCATAAGTTGACTGGTCTATTAGGTTCTTGTTGTTGTTGTGCCGCCAAGCAATACAAGGGTTTTTTGTTTCTTATTTGGTTCGACGGGGGACGGGGAGTGGTGATATCTCGTCTTTATACGCTATCAGCACAATATGAAGAGTTGTGTTTTTATTTGGTCGTTCTTGGACAATCAACAACGAGTTATATCCCCTTACTGTTATGATCCAGATCAAGTTAAAGACGTTTTAATATTGATGTCGCCTTTTGCGCCATTTTTGTCGAACCCATGTTCCGCCCACGTAAACAATCAATCACCTTTACTTTAAGGATCAAATTTAGGCAATCTTGTAATGACTGAATCGTTTTCAGAGGATTTGGGGAGGAACTATTCTAAAATGATAATATAAAAGGAATTTAGCCACATGGTTGATTTGGTTAAATAAAGTTACTTGGTCTCAAAAGATACAAGGAAGGGCAGTGGCGGATTAAGCTCCACCAAGGCCTGAGGCGGCAGTTGCTGGAGGGCCTATTTAGTTTTTAAAGTTAGAGCCAAGGTAGTTGCTAACATTAAAAACGGGATTCGTTACTGAGGTTATAATTTTATTAAAATATTAGTTATAACTATTGAAATTTGTCGTACAAAATGCTTTGACAGCAGAAACGTTACCGGAAACCAACTGTACATACACCTATTTTCAAGGATAATATTTCCTCATGATGGGGTGTTTACATCGAAACTAGTCCAAGATCTTTTGCTAGATATTTTTTCTTAAGCCAAAGTCGTTTGATATTGGTAATGTAACTTTATATGCCCATAAATGACGTCACGTGGATACAATATATTAAGCAAGACATAACCGAAAACTTACAAGGATTTAACGAACATTTTAGGCCTACGTTTAAAAAATAAGATCAGATCTCCAAACAATAGGGCCTATTTAAAATGACGTGGGCCTAATTAATTTCGGGTTAGGGCCTATGTTGATTCCCGTTGGGCCTAAACCCCACCCCCTAACATTCATTGTCTATGCGTTTTTAATCGTATCAGACAAGTCTAAAAAATTTTTTTTACAAAATCTTTGGGCCTGAGGCTGCAGCCTCATCAGCCTCACTGATAATCCGCTACTGAGGAATGGACACAGCGGAGAGTCAAATTTAGACGTTTAAGACTTCTGTTTCTTAACAATAAACGTGATTACAATTGAAACGGTCTTCATTTAGTTTGTTTTGTATTGTAAAGGTTCTAAGGTAGATGAACCTCTCCATGTCCATTAGTGATTTTATACAACATGTGTGTAAATAATATAAACAATATGTACAATTCTAATTCATTCAGTTTTTATTGTAGGCCTATTAAGAGGCATTATGGAAGATTAGATAAAGAGGTGACAGTTATCACTATAATAGTTAAAAAATAGATAGTGTAAAGGGAATATACTAAACATTTCAGTCAAATTGTTCCACTCTGAACCGAGATATTGGCGTTTGAATTTTAGGACTAGCCTCGGTCATCATTACTAAAGTCGGTACGATAAAAAAAAAAAAAACATAGTCTCGATTATCCATTAAATCATCAGCGAGCGTTGGGCAGCAAATGGGATTCAAATCCAGTGAAAATCCGACACATAGGATGGCATCGAGAGTTGATTAATAAGGTCTTTTCATGTTAATAAATGTCTAATTAATAGTTTATATAACATTTCAGGCCCAAAGAAAGACCTACAATAATAGACAGATCTAGCTCTTGCATAATGTATGTTTAATATAATCTGTATGGTGTTTCACTGATTCCAAATATGCATTCATAGCCCAGTGGTTCTCAACCTTTTTTTTGCCAACGGCATACCTTGGACACATGAAAAAATAGCGGCACACCTGGCTAAATAATATATGAAAAATATTTGAATTTTGCAAAATAAAAACATGGCAAGTCATAGACACAGACTGGTCATAGAAACATAGAATGTCTCAAACTAAATAAAATAAAACACAGCTATGAACTTACCCGTAGACACTAGTGAATGAATACTCAATTGGGATTACGTGGTTTTTCTCATTTTATTAGTGTGCCGTTCGAAATTTCGCGGCACATTTAGGAAGATCTCGCGGCACACTGGTTGAGAATCACTGACAAGCCTATGATTCTATTTTATTATAATTATCAATATTCGATCTTTGATATGTTTCAAAAATTAACACCCGTCCGTTTTGTTTATTATTTATTTTTGAATTTGTTCTTGTTCACGACATTTTTGGAAATTTGGGATTACGTTCGTGACAATTTGGCAGTACGTTTGGGTCTAGGAAAATGTTCAAAATTTTGAGCGGGTGACAACGTATACGCTATGTATACGTTGATCATTCGCTTTGTGAACGTTTCGCACGTTAGGTTGCTTCTTCGTCCGCTTTTCGTCGATCTGGAACTTTGTCACAGCAAATGCCCAACATCTACATAGCTTTTGTGTAACGAATGGTCAACGAATGCAGTGTTTTCAGACGTACATCAATTTTCAGCATGCTTCCATCTAACGTGCATGACGCTAGACTACCGATATAGTTACGTATTTTTACAGTACAGCTACTGTACATAGGTAGCGTTTTTCTGTCAAAACGGTGAGTAGATACCCTCCAAATATCGGATCTACCTATCAGAACTACAATAGTTCTTCTGGTGGCGGGGAGGCGGACTACAAATACATCTGGACATATATCAGTGGTATGGCCCTAGGACATCCAGGGTGACGCCTAGGGACTTGGAGGTGACATTCTCATCATCATCCTCACCCATCAACGTATAGTCTTGAACCTGCTTAACTCACAGAGGGTCCTCTTGAAGTTTGGTCACTATAATGACTGTGACTGTAGAATCGCAAATTTCAAGATTCGGCACAATGTCATTTGTCAGCTCCTATAACAACCGTGCTTGAAAAATTCCAAAGGATCCTCTCGGATTCAAACCCGAGATGCCACTAAAATCTCTCGACCACCGACATGGGCGTGGATTTAGGGACGGGGGGCGCGTCTCCCCATTAGAATCGGAAGGGGGACCAATAGGTCTCTGCCCCCCCCCCCCGATGATTTTGATCGCCAGGACAGATTTTTAGGTTTGTATCCACATGATGGTGAGCTTGTTTCTACGTATCTGGAGCTGAATCGGGACTTGGAACAAGAATTGCCATTCTTAAAGCTCCAGTTTTCGGCCAAATCTATTTCACTTGTGTACGAAGCGTTCCTCATTATGTCACCTGAAGTGAGGCAGACGTTCCCTTCTGTCGAAGCTCTTCTCATCTCACACTGCTGAACCCTGCAAGTTCCTGCTCAGCCGAGCGATCCTTCAGCACTCTGCGTCGTATCAAAACTCGGCTGCGCAACTCCATGACGCAAAACCGACTGAGCCACTTGATGGCGTGCGCGGTTCATAATGACCCCCTTCAAGTCGCCAATATATTCAAAGAGAACAGACCTGATCGTAGAACGAACGTCTTTGGACGATTCACTTAACTTCATGAACAATTAATATTTATGCAGCTTTCATGTAGGTAGTCAATTTTTCCATATTGTCATCATATTACCCTATAGTTACAGCCTTCCCTATAGTTACAGCCTTCATCGAAATAACACTGGTACAGTAAACTGTTCGTACTTATTTATTTCGTTTGGTAATGAAATGTTCCAGATTCCAGGGTTCGTCCGTCCCCCCCCCCCCAAAAAAAAAAGTTATGACAAATCCACGCCCTTAACCACCGTGGTCCATAAATATACTTCCTAATTATCTTAAAGTTAAGACACCGCACCAGCAGTAATTGTCTTATAGTTTGATATTTGCTAAAATATGCTACACCCTGGGTAGTTACACACTGATCCGCAGTGAATATTCGCTTGGCCGCTACAATCACTGATAAGGATGACATCGATGCGACTTAATGACTACAAAATATTAACTTTTTTCTTTCGACAAATTAAATTCTGAAACATTTTTTTCATTTATTAGAAAAATAAATAAAGTCGTTTGAATTGTTTGTAGGTAAAAATCATTTCCTATTTAGTGTAAATGGGTATTAAAATAAGTAAAATTCACCATTTAGCCCGAATCTGTGACGTCTTATCAAAACAATGCACGCGCTATTGAGCCAATGATGGACGCCGCGTGATGTGACGTCACGTGTCGAAACAGTCATCTGTAACAGAGATATTAAAAAATCTCTGTGAAACAGATTGGGGTAGTTACTGTACAGAGCACAACCGACATATCGGTATACACGTACTTATTGAAGCCAATTAACTTGCAGGACCGTGTCTCCTCTCAACCGTAAATGACTAATTATTATTAAAGGGCTAATCCTGATTATTTTTTTGAAGAATAAAACTGTTTAATTTTGTTTTAAGATCCTCTACCTAACTGAAACCCGTCAGTCTTCATCTGGAAATGGAGACTGGTGTCACAAGTTGTATTATGCGGTGTCTAGATAAAACCAGACATTTTTTGTATAAAAATAATGTGTAGGTGAAATTTACCTTTCGTTATCAAGTACAGCATTTGGGTCATTCACTGCATAGACCTCTCAATAAACGTTAATCGATTATCAGGTCACCCAACTAAAAAATTGACCCGAAATCTTAAAAGGGTTAGTGTTCGGATAAGCAGTTTTGACGGTCACGTCCAAAACGACTCAATATTTCGAGCTGAAATTTTGAGACAAGGTTAATACACCATTCCTATATATTTTGGCGTTTAAATTTCATACATACTCAGACTTTTATTTTTGAGACTCTGTTCAAATAAGGGATAGTCCCTTTAAAGAAAAAACCCAACAAAATTGAAAATTGCTTTTATTGTGTACATTCAACAACTTGTACAAATTGTGAAAATAAATAGGAATAACATTTTATTATAGACATTCCTTTACAAATCGTTTAAATATAGTAGAATTTGTCATACAACAGATTGATTAAAGGATAAAAATTGATTTTGAATGAAGAAATAATGCTTTACTATATACAACTGGCTTAGCATGCATGATGCATTATATATCATAAATATTGAAAATATTTAAATTGTGTCAGCCTTTCAGGGGCATATGTAAGTATTTAAATGAATGGTTATTTTGGGTAAAAAGTATGCTTATTTACATATACATAGCATTGGAATGACTCCATTAAGAAAAACATAATGTGTACAATACATGAAATCTGGTAATACACATAAATAACATAACGTTGACAGACAACAAAATATTCATCCACCAGGAGCTTTGTCATCCATAAACGGAGGCAAGAAGAGGGCCTTACATAATGTTATGATTGACACCACAAGAGTAATAACTCAATCTCAAAAACTCCTGGACCCTTTTCATAAAACCCCAAACTAAAATATTTAAAAAAATAACGAACTGTTCATTGGCCGAGGGTTAAGTACAATCACCGCTGTTTATTTAACATTTATGTATGTTCGTTGTGTATTGAGATGTGTTTTTCGCAGGTCGAAAGGTGAGGCTGGGAGTGAGGGTAAACGCACGGGCAGTCTAGACAGATCGAATAGTTTATCTCTTATACCCCTCATCAAATTCAGTCAAGAGACTCAAGACAATCACCTTATGAACATGTACACCAAGTTTGAACATTCTATCTCATTTAAAAGCAATGTTATATGGAAGACCAAACAGCTCTTTATTCATAGTTCTTAATTCTTAGTTTTTAATTCATAGTCCTCAATTCTTATTTCTTATGTTGTCGATTTCGACATTTGTATACTAAAATATTAACATTTATAAATTGTATTTTTGTTTAATTTATTTGTATTTTAATATAATGATAAAATTTCTGTTGAAAATCAAAATAGTACATTTACATTTCATCAGAAACATAGATCGAAAAACAAATCTTGAACAACAATTTTTTCAAATTAAGAATACTGAATAAAGAGCTGTTTGGTCTTCCATAGTGTTATTGTGTTCCAAAAGGTGTGACGGACTAACCTCAGATGGACACATTTTAATTGTGTTTTCTCTGAAAGGCGAGGAATAATAAGTACAATATGAGATGTTATATATTACAATGTATTATTTATTATAAAGTTAAATACCATAAATTTTCACTTTAGCAAATTTAAGTTTCATATTTGAATTGAACTTTAAAGTAACTTTGACATAGAAATATATCAATTCCACAAAATAAACCAAAACTTTAACTCTTAAATTAAATCAAAGAAGTCATTTTAGTTATAAATAATCATATACTATGGATAGTTTAGGTTAATTATGTCGGTACAATGCATTAGTTTAAGTTGAACAGTTGGTACAATGGTTAGTTTATGTTAACCATGTAAATACAGGCGAAAGTTTCTGTTAAACCTGTCAGCATAGTTGATAGTTTATGTTAAAGTGCATTGGACGACAATACTGTTCGGTATGTATAAGCAATGGTTACTATATCCACTTTACGGCAAGTTCACACCAATCTGATTAAAATTAATTCAGCTATCTTCACTCAAATCGCAAACAGAGACCCCCCCATAAAAACGACTTTGCCAATTATCGAAAACACTCTAAATGCCCTCAGACGCCAGTGTTTTAAGTTCAAGTGCTTTATTCCTTTAAATCAAAGGCTCATCAGGTATAACATACAGTACAAGAAAGAGAGAGTGAAATGTGGTTTAACGTCCACTCGACATAAACTAGGTCATTTCGGGACTAACATATGGTTTAATTTTATTTCAATAATTCGCTTAGCGTGTAGGGGTCTTTAGCGGTGAGAGGAAACCGGAGGACCCGGAGAAAACCCACGAGGTTGGACAGGCGACCCTACTCCTTGTCACGTACAACCAGGGATTCGAAACCACGCCAGTCGACTCAATGACAGACTTTATGATACAGCGCGCGCACGCTAACCATTCAGCCATCCCCCCCCCCCCATACAGTACAAACAAAATAAATAAATACAATATGTACAAAAACAATATCAAACATATATATACACACATATCAATCTGGGTTAGATATTTAAACATATGTTAGAAATATAGGAGAGCAAACGTTTTTCTATGCACGTTGCTTGTTTGCCAAATATAGAAATTTCCCTAGATTAATGAATTCAATAGTTTTATCTATATTTAATAATTGAATTAACTTATGAATACTGGGGTTGGTAAAAAAAAAAGTATTTATTTATTTAGTCCTAAATCCGTATATAATGGGCAGATTAAAATAAAATGATATTCATCTTCAATATCTTCTAAATTACAGTTAGTACAAATTCTATCGCATCTTTTAATTTTATTATATCTTCCCTTTTCGATGTTAAGATTATGGCTTGAGAGTTTTATTTTAGTTATTTCTTTACGGTATTTAATATGCATATTCGGAATGTTTATTCCTTAATTTTAATTTAAACTTATTTTATTGATCATAAATCATCAAAGGAATGAGAGACAAGTGAATTCACTTACAAAGCTCTTTGTGTATGTGTGTATAGACAGGGACATATTGTATAGATAATGTATACTATGTGTAGTCTCTGTGACGTCACCAGCCAATCAACCGGATTAAGGTTGTAACTGAAAAATTGAAACACGTTTTGCTCTGTCGGATACTTAAACCACAGGCACTTGAAGGGATTAGTATTATACTATAATATATAGTCAAGCAGTAGTAAGAAGTTTTCTTTTAATCCCTTCAAGTGCCTGTGACTAAAATGTTAATAGCTGAATTAATTTTAATCAGATTGGTGTGAACTTGTCCAAAAGTGGATATAGTAACAATTGGCTATACATACCGAACAGTATTGTCGGCCATCTTTGTTCACTTTAAACATGTTTGTGGTACAGTGGATAATTAATATTATAATAATATGTTCATAATGTTTGTTAATCATGTCGATCATGTGGATAGTGTCTGCTAAACCTGTCAGTATAGATGATAGTTTATGTTAACCATGTCAGTACAGTTGATAGTTTATGTTAAACATGTCAGTACAGTTGATAGTTTATGTTAAACATGTAGGTCCAGTGGTTAATGAACATTAAATATGTTCAAGATGTCTGTAATTGGATAGTTTATTTGAACCATGCTGATATACAGCGAATAGTTTTTATTAAACATGTTGGTAACTTTTTGTATAAAGTTCTGAAATAATGTATAATAAAATCATAATAATGTTCTCTTAACGTCTTATATCTTCTTATATCAATATATTTTCATAATATCATTATTCAATATTATTAATATAAATATCAAATATAAACAAGAAAATACTTTAACATGTGTATATACATTATACTTCTAGTTGTGACCTAACCTTTCCTGAAAACTAAATACAATACCCTTTGATTAAAATATATTCTTTGGTATTGCATATATCACCATTACATTATACTGTTTTTATTTTAACAATGTGCAAGAATGAGAAACGATTTTAAAAAAAGAAGATTGCGCTATATATGCATGTGAAATTGTGCATATTATAATTGATAGTGAAAATTAAAGCTCAGTTTTGATCTCTTTCAATTAAAGGCGCATTATGGGAGATTAGATAAAGAGCTGGTAGATAATGTAAAGGTAATATGCTGAGAATTTCACTTAAATTGCTCCACTCTGAACAGAGATATTGGTGCCTGAATATTAGGCTTAGCCTCGATCATCATTACTAAAGTTGGTACATAAAAAAACATAGTCTCAATTTTCCACTTTTGGATTAAATCATCAATGAGCGTTGAGCAACAAATCAGATTCAAATCCAGAGAAAATACGACACATAAGATGACATCGAGAGTTGATTAAGGTTAATAAATGTCTAATTTAATAGTTTATATAACATTTCAGGCCCAAAGAAAGACCTGCAATAGGTAGATTTAGCTCTTGCATAATGTATGTTTAAGAGAACCAAAAGTTATAAAAACACAAAAATAGACATACATGGATAGACAAATATTAGTAGTCTATTTCACTACTGGTGCCAATGATATGAGTATAATAAGTTTTTTCGCGGACATAAATCTCTTTCAACTCATCAATCAATGATAACGCTCTTAAAAATACAATGTTCCTCTTCTTCACAAATGTCTTCCAAATATGAAACTGTGTTACATTATATTATTGCCTGATAAAATCTAATAAGTAATAATTAAAACTATAATTTTCCGTTATTAATGAAACAACCCCCAACACCTCTTACCCTTCAAACATAATGTACCAACCATCTACGATATATATATATTATATTGCAGTTTTATTTATCATGTACAATGTATACTGTAATTATGAGTATTTTTCTAATGCCACAAGTCACAACCATCTGAATTATTCAACTTCTACATACACAGTTAAATTATAGTATAAAAACTATAATAAACACGAAGCAACATCAAACATCACCTGCATTCTTTTCTTCTGCTATTATTGTTGTTGTTGTTGTTGTTGTTAGTCGATCTTTAACAACAGTTTTAAGTAAAATTAATACTTGATCCATTTTCTGATCTAATTTGGATATCTGTCAACATAAATGTATATGTTAATATAAACATATACTGTATTAACCCCAGCAGAAAATGGTCATTATCAACCTTAATATAAAATCAAAGCTATCGTTTTCCAAAGCATCAACACATCAAATTGCTAAGCTACGTTTAGCACAAAATGCTCATAATCAAACTTAGTTCAGACATTCATCTAACGAACACCTACAGCAACTTTGAACATATAACATCAATTAGATGCATATTTGTGATCAAGGGCCATAATTCCAACAGTAATAATCAGAAACCATCGAAAATTAAAAGGATTCTGCCCTTGGTCACATTAATATAAACATTGTGTTTAAATTTCAAGTCATTCGGATGATACTTTTAGCTACTATAGTATCCACAGATTTTTTAAAATTCATTGATTACAAATGTTGCATATATCCTCTTTGACTCAGTCTCATCCAGTAATGGTAGTATTGAGCCACATACTGTTTGTGTTTGGTACATCCTATATCTGGTGATATCAGTTGGCTATATAACAGTTATTTCCCATTCAATAGATTATACAGAATACCAGGACAGGTGTAAGTTTGTGATGGGACATGATCTTGTGCATACCTGATGTTATGTGTTATCATACATAATCAGCCAGTTTTGGGACTAATTTAATCAAGAAATTTAGGCAATAATTCTTGTTCGGGACTGTTGAACTTTCTTTGAAAATGTGAAAATATATTTGACAAAATCTTTTAACCATGTGCGAATATGTTCAACACAGAAACCGGCACATTATCGGAAGAAGAAACTACAGGATTGTTTTAGACAGAGTCAACCTATTGTCTTCACATTTCATTGTGGAGTTTAAAAAGTATAAATGTACCTGATTCTCTACTCTAACTATTCGAGCACTAATGGTAGATTTCTCTCTATCTCTGGAATGATTACCATATAAGGTACTAGGTTTACCTAGTGTTTGGTCTAATCTGAAACCAAGACAAATATACTCAGCAGTAGAATATTATTGGGCTAACGATTATCCACCTAGATAGATTTAGGTAACAAGATTCTCGTATAATAAGAGAAATAATCTAAAAATGTCTGGGTGTGCATTATTTTAAATGAACGGCCACTACAGCAGAAGGAATCAAGTTATCTGATTTATATATAGCCACATATAGCAAGCAGGTTTTATTTAAATCAGATGAAAATTGTAGACGTGTTCGCTAGCTATTCTCAGGATATTTTTACTCTGGGATGGGCGATTACTCCTGGACTTATTTATAAAACATGTTCAAGTTTGATCGAACTCATCAGAAATCTCCTTTATAAGAAGCTTCATTACATTCAATCAAAGGTGTTTGTTATTCTTGACATATTTCTATTATTTCAAGGATGATAACTCTGCAAATAATTGATGAATCTTGAAATTTGAACACATCTAAGATCTCATGAATATAAAGTCACATACCAAGTGTTAACAAAATCCTTTAGCTATCCTTGGTAATAGTTAGGCTGATACTTTACGATCAAGGCTATATAACCACAATGCCAACAAATGCTGAAGCCAATCAAATATCAAGTGTGTCCACGACTTTAATATAATAAAAATAGACTGGCTATTACCAAGGTTAGTTAATTGCAGGACTGAGTTGAATATCATAAAACAATAAATCGCAGGTGTGGATTTAAGTTGGGGGGGTGGGGGGTGGGACCAAGTAAGCGCCTCGGAGATCAAGTAAGTGCTTCTAAGGTTTACAAAAAAATAATAACAAAATCAATAACAATCATAGTACTTTATGTTAACTTGAATAAAATTGCTTTCCGGCAAACTACTATACAGGCAATACGATCTATGTTCTATTTAATCATTTATACCTAGCTGTCATAAATTATTTTGGGGGAGGGTGTAATTAATATAATATATAACAGTACCTTCTTTGTAATTCTTTGATTCTAACCATCATATTTAAATGACCCTGAGAGTATTGTTCGATCACATCTCGAACATCATATGGTTTTCTTGCTTGCTGAAATGTTATCATGAAATGCCCTTTTTAGTTTAATTTAGCAGGATAATATAAACAAGTTATTATTATAAGAATGATATTAATTATTTTAAATTTAACTGTATTATGTAATAAAAAGTATTTGTCATCATGAATCATGGTTTAGTAATGTATTAAAAAATTACATTAGAAACCATACCAGGCCCAACCATTGTATGTATATTTAATGTAGAAAAAAGCAAGTATATTTAGTACATGATTCATCTTATATCCCATGAATCACTTTATATCCCACCTTATCCCATCCTATCAAATCAAAATATATTTAAATGACATCAACAGTTGATATATTTTCAAACATTACATATGAAATCAATTTTGGCCATTTATAAAACATTTCACATGATCAAAGTGGGTGTGTGACTTTGAGGAATATCTAACAGAGATATGCATAAAACATTATCAATGTTAAAGATAGTTTGCCAGGTAATGAAATATATGCCCACTTTAGCTAAATTATCAGAGCAGCCCACAAAGGTTGTAGCATATCTATTCTTTTGTATCCAATGGGGAGCATTTACAAGACACTCAAAACTAATTAAGAATGAAGTAATTATTAGAAATAATTAAAACTTGATTGGCTTCTAGATCTACCTAGTGCTAACATTTATTATGCAAAACAGGTACAGGTAATTTGCTGTTGAAAACCAATAAACGTCTTCATCTCATGAACAAAAACAACTGTGTATAAATCTAAAGCTAATCAAAGATAACATAAGAATTTTGAGCATGCATATTCAAAGTGGTCAAGGGCAATAACTCAGAAATTGTTGAATATCAAAAGGTTTCTTTGTCAACCCGATGATCACTTAAGTCTCTAAAGTTTCCACAAAATTTTATTGTGACTAAGGGCCAAAACACTGATCAATTAAGCCTCGAGAGTAGCCACAAGAATTTTCAAATTCATCAATCACAAATGTTGCAAATAACCACTTTGACTCACTCTCATCAACCGATGGCCCTGATTCTAACAGTTATCATCGAGAATTGGTCAAAAGCAATAGGCTTCTTTGTCATATGAACATGAAAACTGGGAAAATCGGATGATAACTATAGCAATTGTGGGCGAGAGTGGCAACAATATAAGACCACATTTTAATGTGAGTGTATAAAAAGGCTAAACTACCTGAAATTTTCTCCTGGCTACAAAATATTTGATTTTTCTAATAACTCTGATAGCAGTTTTATGTGCTTCTGTTAATCTATAAGATAATTAATCAACACTAATATAATATTAGTAAATTAAAACTAAAAACATTAAAGTAGGCATTATTATGAAAGAAAAGGGGTTAATGTTATTGCCTTGGTTAATTTCAATTTATTTTGTCTGAATTGATATAAAATTAATAACTTCTACTGTCCTGGTAATTAAAATAGTTTAAAAATAAAAAACAGTGAAAACAGTTTAAAAATAAAAAAATGTGAAAATAGTTTTAAAATAAAATTGTGAAAATTAATATAACATGGATGAAAAAAATCATTATGTAGTTTTCACGTAAACTTACAATGCAACCCTTTCTGTTTCATCTCCATCATAATCTGTATCATCTACAAATTGTTCATTAGTACCACCGCATATACTAGCACGATGACTATCTTTTCTACTACCTTTAGGTGTAACTATAAAATATAATGTTTAAACACCATGAACCTTTAGGTGTAACTACAGAATATAACATTTAAACAACATAAACCTTTAGGTGTAACTACAGAATATAACATTTAAACACCATGAACCTTTAGGTGTAACTACAGAATATAACATTTAAACACCATGAACCTTTAGGTGTAACTAAAGAATATAACATTTAAACACCATGAACCTTTAGGTGTAACTAAAGAATAGCCTATAACCATGCATGGAACTTTAGATGTAAAGTTATAACAACAAAATATAACATTTAAACTATAGACCTTTTGAAACCTTTATTCTAGTCCAGTGCAACAAATTCTAAGCTGTCCCCAAGTCCCTGGTTAGCAATATCTACACATTTGCCAAAGTCATGGCTGTAAGTTTTTGTCTCAGTGAAATTTCATAAATAATGAAGCGATAACTTCTGAATGACTCAATATTTTCAGATGAAACGTCCACAAAAGCTGGATTCCGCGGTGGCTCAGTGGAGAGGTGCTGGCTCGCTAACCTAGAGATTCCATGTTCGATTCCTGTTTTCACCAAGAAATTTCTTTTGGATTTTACGATGTCGTTTCCCCTCATTAGTAGTGCAGAATGGAGGGCCTGGCAAGAAAAAGTGTCTAGTTATTAGGATGGACCTTAAAAAAACAAAGGTCCTGTGTACACGTTGGAGTGAATGTAAAAGAACTGTTGAAATTTGAAATAAGAGTAGGCTGTAGCAGGGCTTCCACTTCAAAAATTTCAATGCCGGTCATTTTTGATAACCCGAGAAAACTTTTCAAAGTAAATTCATATTTCATGTTTTTTATTCATGGTAGGGTATTGTGAATTCACGTGTCTATACCACTTTGTCAGCATAGGGTACACAAAAAAATATATAATGGACTTAAAAATGAAATATTAGTAAGGCTTATGATAATTATTTATTAAAGATACATTATGGGAGATTCCATAACGAGTTGGCAGTTCTCACTATAATAGTTAAAAACTAGATAATGTAAAGGCAATTTGCTGAAAATTTCATTAAAATTGATCCACTATGAACCTAGAACAAAGCAATTGAATTTTCCGCCTAGCCTTGATCATCCTTACTAAAGTCAGTACGATAAACAGCATAGTCTCGATTATCCATTTAAGCGTTAAATCGTGAAGGAAAGTTATGCAGTAAATCGGCTCACAATCCACTAAAGATCGCAGGCTAGCGAAGCCATCTAGAGTTGATTATGGACTGGATAGGTTAATTAATGTCTAATTAATAATTTAGATAACATTTCAGGCCTAAAGAAAGACCTGCAATAGACAGATTTAGCTCTTGCATAATGTATGTTTAATTAAATCTTCCGTTTTGGCTCTTTAAATAACGAAATAGCTGAATTGGCTGTAGAAAAACCATTTCAGTAGCTCACATGTAATTACCACATGCTCTATAGAAAACACACTGACCTGGATAATTTTGAGTTATAATACAATAACTTTGAAATGAAGATACATATATAATTATCCACGGCATATATCTCACATTTATTGGTTTTAGACCATCTCTTACGGGATTACGAGCTGCAGAATTGTGACGTAAATCCTAATAATGTATAACTATGACCAACGGATAACTAACTTCACAGCTAGCGACACTTGCGCCTCCTAGAATATCGTCGTGTATAAGAGTAACCGTATATACACAACATTTTTGCTACACATGGAATTATCAATATTGCTGCACAATAGAACTGGAATACGTAATTTTCTTGATTTTTCGGTAATCAAGTTAACTAATCTCTAGATTTTATTTCTACAATTCCCACAAGGCCGTAATACCACTACGACAGTTTAGTGGGGAGTACTACAGGGACAAACACAGACAGCGACAACTGTTGATAACTTTAATTGACGTGCCACCATTACAATAACATAATAGATAACCCGGATGTCTCGTATCACGAGAACTAACAATGAACGAAGGGACCTGTAACCTACAGGGACTTGTAACATATATAATTAACTATAATGGCGCGACCCTTTTTTTCCTTTTCTTGTAGAACAATTTATGGAATTAAAAATAACTTTTAGACATGAAAACACTTAAAAGTCTTAATAAAGAACATAGTCTATTAGTTTTTTAGGCAACTGGCGTGTACGATTTCGTGGTAATCCTGGTATGTTAGAAGAAACACTTGTTGCTGTATTTGACAGGGTCTGGATGTTCAGGGTATCATCGATAAGATCAGATTCTGACGAACTGCTTGATGCTTCTGCCTCGCCACGGTCGGGTAGTTGAGCTGATGCAGTCGGGTCGAGTGGTGTGGTCAATACAGAAGGAATGATGACCGTATCATCTTCGCTATCATCTGAAGCAACGGAGCAAGCTGTGGGGGAAATATTTACCTTGTAAACCTCTGTAGGATGGACGGAGTATGTCTTCGAGCGGATTTGAGAGTTCCTCAGCTTATGAAGTTGTAGAAAGCCGTTCTGAACACCCGAGACAATATATTTGTCACGTGCCCTGTTTTTATCACGATCACAAAATAAATAAACTAAATCCCCAATACGGACGTTCTGTGGAGGACCAGACTTGCCAAGAGGGTTTTTTGACCGTTCACTGTAAGGATGATTTTGGTGACGTCGCACTTGTTGAGCATGTATGAGATTACTGTCATCGATGAGTAACTGCTCATTGGTGATTTGATCCCGCTTGCACCACATTTCCCTAGCCGACAAACCACTGGCCCGAAGACGAGAATTAACGCGCGCAATGACACAGCTTAATAAAACTGGGGTGATGGGGGATCCTGAAGGGTCCTGTCGGAGGATCTCATCCTCGATTTCTTGGATGGCGTGTTCAGCTACAGGGTTTTTATTTATGTTCTTTGTTCGGCCAAGCTCGACATAAACACCATGTTGGTTCAGTAAGCGGTCATTAACTATAGCTTGAAAACAGGGGCCTGGGTCACAGCGTATAATACTACAGCCTTCAACTGGTACCATCTCAATGCACAATTGGAGAAGGGCGTCCCGGATAGTTTGGTGCTTTTCATCCGGAACTAGGGTCGCAGAAGTTTTGGAGGTAACACATTCACGGAGTACGAGAATTTTCTGTTTGGCGCGACATAAAACATCTGCGGCGAAATAGGTTCCAACAGCTTTAGGTGGGGGTTCGCTAGTTTGTTGAATAATAGAAGATGGTATTTTGCGAAGAGCTGCACATTGTTGACAGTTTCTAGATACAGCGTCCACGGCTTGATCTAAATCCAATGCGTAGAAATATCTACGAACGATAAGACGTGTTTGGTAGCTTGAGGGGTGATCCAAACGAATGTGTAACGCAGTGAGTAGACCTAGTATCAGGTCCCTTGGGATGACGATTAAGTCTCGAGTCACAGCTAAAGGGTCAGACTTTTGAACGACTAGGGTTCCGTCTAATGCGATGGAGACGGTATTGAGGTACCGTTTGACGTCATGAATATTGGTAGATTTCTTTGATGGTCGAGTGCCCTGTGCAAGGTGGGCATGCACTCGACGCAGGTCCTTACAATCTTGCTGAGCCTGGCGCCACATGGAGCGATTAACAAATGGCAGCCTGACCGATCCATTCATAATATCTTTCACAGACACGGCACGAACAACAGAGTCCATGGTAACCGATATGAATGAGCACACTTGACAACTCATATCTTCACAATCTGGAGCATTTCGACTTCCAAAATCTGACGGAATGTTGACCTTGCCGGCTAGGTGGCGAATGAAAACTTGATATCGACTGGCAATGGATAGAAATGTGGTCACTCTTGGACTAGTAGAGTATTCACCCCTTTGTAACTTGGAATAAGCCTCAACACAAGGCTTACTGTCGGTAAGAATTTGAGCTACGTGACCAGACTGAATGATATAAGGAGCAAAGTGTTTGATGGATGCCGCAATAGATAAAGCTTCGATCTCACAGGGACTCCATCCATGTTTTCGTTCAGGGAGCTTCGCGCTGTAGAAACCAGCTAATTGTAGTTTGTCGTTTCTAATAAGGTATAATGTGGAGGCCAATCCAAAGCTTCTGACTGCCCCATCTGTGACTATCCATAACTGATCGTTGGGTCTTGGTAAAGTGATAGACTTCGCATCTTTTAAATATGCCTGTGCCAGGTGGAATGAAGCAGTCGTGTCATCCGTCCAGACGATTATATCTTTAGACTGAGCTCCTCCTCCCACTAGGCTATCGAGTGGACTCAAATATTTAGCACACTGCGGAAGTACACGTGAGAGGAACTTGTATGCACCTATAAAGGCTCGCAAGTCTTTAATAGTCTTAGGGATTGCACACGTCGATAGGGTGGCGATTCTGTGAGGGTTTGCAGTTAAAGATCCCTGACACCAGGTCCATCCAAGAATGGTAGTTTTTCTCGGTGCGATGATTGTTTTAGAGGCCTTTAAGTTGAGAGAGGCTGTGTGTAAGGCATTGAGAACAGCCTGCCAGTTCTTTAGGAGTTCTTCAGGAGTATTCCCCCCACAGTACAAATCATCGGCAATTTTGGCGACAAATCCCTGTTGTATCAAATCTCCCAGCACACGGCACATTAACTCTTCTAACGCTGTCTCTGAGCCCGGCATACCCATGGCACACCTAGTATATACCCGGATACCCTTAAATGGGGTAGCGACGCCGCAAAACTTCATAGAATCCGCGGATAAGGGAATTTGGTAAAAGGCATTTGACAAGTCTGTAGCAATTATGTAAGTCCAACTGGCAATTGACCGTAAGGTTGAATCGATATCTGGCATCAGGGATGGTTGTGGTTTAGCATACTTGCCGACTTCGCCAAACGCAGTCACCAGTCTGTATGTACCATTGGGCTTTTTGATCAAAAATGACGGATTTAAGTATTCGACTACCATATCCAGGTCCTCGGGTTTCCGGAAGACTCCGATGCTCTCAAGCTCATCAAATTTGGATTGTAGTTCATCTAGCTTATCTTTAGCATACTGGGGGACACGCCCTTTTCGTTGGGGTGGAAGGACTGGACCCATATTGACTTTTGCGGTGAAGTGACCAAATGCACCGTTATAGCCCTTGGGTGTTGTGCTGAAAACAGAGTCGTATTGTCGTAGTAGGGTGCGAAACTGCTTGTGAACAAGAGGTGACAGTATTTCATCCGGATCAAGCGTAACAGCAGATGAGGGCGGATTGGGCATGGATGTGGTCAGTGTGTGTATGTCATTGGCTGAATTCGGTGATACCAGGGGGTTATACACAGGTAGCACCTGAGAAAAGTGGCTGTTTCTGCGAACGATGATTGGTAAATCAGTAGAGTTAGGTATACGTAACTTTCCGCCTATCGGTCGTAAGACGGACGGAGCAGGCCATAATGCTTCGGTCTGATGGGGAGAGAGATCTAGCCGGGGTTCTACGGCCACTGTGTCGATGTTGTCGAGTTCAGCTGGGACATCTACTTCTATGAATTTACCAGGCCAAATAGTGGTAGCAGTATTCGATCTTAAAACAGAAGCTTGAGTGCGTCGTACCGATGGACTTGACTTTGGAGAAGAGGAACCGTATGGATAAATATGGCCACCAATAAGTACGTGTTGCTTGGAAGGTCGCACGGCTACATCGTTGACAGACATGAAAGGGGTTCCTCCAAGTAGTTCCACATCCATAGAGGACACGACTAATGCGGTGAATGATAAGATATGATCGTCTCTTGTCAACTCAAAGCGAGTTTCTCCGACAACGTTTAACAATGTTCGGCCATCAGCCTGAGTAGCGTATTGTGTACTTTTAGTAACAGGAATGCCCAACTGGAGAGCGAGAGGATGACTTATCATATTCGTTTCGGAACCAGAGTCGACGGTTATGCGGATGGCATGGTGGTCGTAGAATGCATCAAGATAGGGAGACTGATCGACTTGGACTCTTCGTGATGAAACCGACAAAGTTGGCGTATCAGCATTATTGGCATCTGAAATGATATCAGTGTTCTCATCATCGTCAGAATCGACGATAACCTGCCTGGCTCGTGACATAAACTTTCTGTCGCTCTCGGGCAAATATGGACATAGACTGAGGTAATGGTCAGTGGAACCTCGGTTGGATTGTAAGCATAGAGGACACATTGCAGGCGATCTTTTTGTAACACGTTGTGGCTTTAAGGTTTGTGGCCTGGGCCTTGGCGGGGGGTTATGCAGTCTGGAGTCTGGGCGAAACGGTGGTCGGGAACCCATACGCATGCAACGAACCTCTTCAGCAGTTTCCACCTCTTCTAAAAGGGATGACAAGGCCATTGATATCTCTGGTTTAAGTGACGCGATAGTACATGTACGTAATTGGATTCCATACCGTTGCTTAACGAGCTTGGGCAAACCGGGGTGGATTAAACGAAGCCATAATACTGTTATCAGATTTTCTAAGGATGGAGACATTTCCTCCTCGGTAACTTGAGTTCCATAGTGTGTAAGACCGCATCCGACAGTTAATAGATTGTCATCAACGAAGGCGATCAGCCTCTGAAATAAGTCTTCTGGTTTTTCATCCATTTCTAGTTTCATATCACAGATGTCAAGGAACTGTGCCCCACTATTCTGAAATCCATAGTGAGCACGGATTGATTGCCAAACAGAGCTTATACTCACAGACTTGTGAATAATGGTGTTGCGGGCTATCACCGGGCAAAAATTGGCGATTTGACCCAACATGAGCTCTAAAAAAACCACCTTTTGTGCTGCAGTCTTCCCACGTTCGTCGGTAAAGCCTCGATTTGGGTTATCCCTGCTTTTCTTAGACCATACAATATCGGGAGCGAAGAATGGGGCGAAGTTGTCATCTAGAGATAAAATGTATGTAAGGTTCTGTTTCCAGGCCTCGAACGAGGTGATAGTTTCATCTTTTGTCAAAACACGCTGCTTTGGGGCGCGAGTTGAAGCCATTGATTGATAAATTGATGGGGGTTCGTCTTAAAAGTAAAAATTATATGGCGCGCTTCTACGCGAGCCAACAGAAATCTATTTACAGTACACTGTAACCTGCCTGTTGAATGATATTTCTTGTTTGCCGAGTCCTGCAGTTCACGGAGACGTAAGGAATAAATCCACAATCAGCCACCACGACAGTTTAGTGGGGAGTACTACAGGGACAAACACAGACAGCGACAACTGTTGATAACTTTAATTGACGTGCCACCATTACAATAACATAATAGATAACCCGGATGTCTCGTATCACGAGAACTAACAATGAACGAAGGGACCTGTAACCTACAGGGACTTGTAACATATATAATTAACTATAATGGCGCTATAAAAAATTATAAATGCATTTTTCTCCCAACACGTACGTTGTTGAGGATTTACGTAATTTCTATGTTGTTTTTATTTGATATGACAGTTGATTGGATTCGAAGAGCAGTACTTCATATCAATTGCCCTTTTTCAAAGATCATAATAACCGCTTCACGCCATTGATTAGATTCCCACATATCAATTAACTTTTATTGTTCTACTACCAGACACTCATCATTATCAACACTACACTCAGTATAATCTGTTGACGACTGTATACAAGTCTATATCACCAATCAGCAGATTATGTGGCTTCTATACGTGTGGATTATTCTGTACTGGCCGTACAATTGTATAGTTACATAGTGGAGGTCAGTCGTAGCCATGTTTGAAAATTGAGTTTTGAAAAAAAAGGCTCTCTTTCCGACATGCAAAATGACAGTTGGGTCAGCTCTAGTTACGGTCATTTTCCATAGCCCTAGATCCTGACCAGCATATATGGCCGACGTGGAACCCATGGGCTGTAGCACTGCTGTCCAGCCAAAATTGCATGCATACAAAACTGCATGGCATAAGCCAGTCTTCATTAGCTTAGATGGACTAGAAAAGTAGGATGTTAAACCCCAATTCATCTTACTTTCACACAAGCTATTGACAAACCTATTAAAAATAAATAATAAGTGTGGGTAATTCTTCTGTAGCACTACACAAAAAGAGTTAATTTCATCTGAAATATTTTGAGTACCTGATCCTGATTTATCATTATCATTGTAAGATATGGAGGATACACTTTCTCTATGAAAATGATTAGTAACTGCTGAATCTAATCGTGACATTCTTCTCTTTCGTAAAGTTAAACTAGCTCTTCGAGCAACCCTGGCTAATACTGTCTCCTCTGAAGTTGGATCATGAATGTGTATTTTCCATGTTGCTTCAGATTTGGATGATGAATCTGCAGCATAACATCTCCATAAACACTAGAAAATACAATCATTTATTAATAATTAGTTGATTAACTAACTTTAGAATTAAATATTCCACAACACATTTTGAATGATTTTATCATTGTTATGTTAGTTCGTTTTCAGAAAATGTGATTAACTGTTCCAGGCAGCCCACATACAAGTACCTAGAGGGGTGGCCAACATTTTACATATCATGCGTCACATAAAATCAGATACGTCATACAACTCTTGTTAAAATATGTTTATAACAGGCCTAATTAACATTTTTAGAACAAAAGTCAATCTTTGCTTGTTTGATTCATTAAGCACATTTAATTTTTTAACAGATTAATTTGAAAGAAGATAGCATTCACTTAAGGGTTACGTAAGATGATAAAACTAGATTTTATGTACTTATAGCCAGTGGTAACTATTAAGGTAAGTTCACATCAATCCAGTTAAAATTATTCAACATATTAAGGTTTAAGTATCGGACACCCAAAAATGCTTTTCAATTTTTCAATTACACCCTTAATCCGGTTGATTGGCTGGTGACGTTATATACACTATCTATACAATATATCACTGTCTATACACACCACCAGTTGATAAGTGTTTATTGACGGTCCAGTTAACATATGACTGGCCTAATCATAATCTCTGAATTATCACCTTGCATTGTTGAAGATTAGACATTTGTGATTGGAATATTTTAGAGTGAATTTTAAAGATAATTACCTAATCAGTGCTCTTAATCCCACACACATTAGTATGACATCGAGGTGTAAATTAATTTATGATCCCATGTCTGTGCAACTTCAGTCTGATTGATTGATGACAGATATTAACAACACTACACTTGCCATATTAGTATTAATACACTGAAGATAGTTTGATCCATCTAGATGGTTGCCAACAAAATTAATTAGGTCAAATTTATTTGTACTGTTAATTCTAACGTATATTGAGATATTTTTTCGTATTTCATTTTTACGGCCTATTTCAGAGTAATAAAGTCAAATCCACATGGAGAAAAAAGGCGCCGTATGATGGCTACAGGAAAACGAGATACAGTTGGCTTCTCCGATAACGGATCGTCATTTACAAATAGCGTTCAAATCATGTTTGACTTATATGATACATTTTGCCTGATCACATCTTTTTACTCCTGTACTCCAGGAAATTAGAACCATAATACTCTTCTAATGAAAATGTATATATCTTGAATCGTTTGGATTTTTGTAGCACTGTCGATAACAATTTCACACCAATCTCATTTTAATCGGAAGCCAATTATTGTTGGTTTAATGTCGGCTTATTCTCAATAAAATGACACAGGGATATAGATACATCGACTGTCTTTGTTATGACATTATAAAACAAATTATAAATTGGATCTTAAATTAAATTAAAATAAATTACAAAACAAATTATTCTATAGTCAATTGTTTTATTTAATTAGGGGATTAAGGAATCAGTCAGGCATTAATGAATACACATGCCGGCTGTATATAGGTAATTAAGGAATAAACAGTGTTTTCGACAATTGGCAAAGTCGTTTTTATGGGAGGTCTCTTTTTGTGACTTAGAGTGAAGATGGCTGAATTAATTTTAATCAGATTGGTGTGTAAAGTGGATATAGTAACCATTGGCTATACATACTGAAAAGTTTTCTCACCCATCTTATGTGTCCTTCAAAAGGATGTGCACAAACTAATAAAATCACTAAAAATAATGAGCAGGTTTACTGCCCTACTTTATTATCATCACAATGATGCAAAGTTCCACTTCTAATCATTCAATGCACCCCGTTTGATGCATGTGCCATAGGGTGGCCATCCCTGACCTTTGGTTACCTTAAAAGATACCATAGAGCCCATTTCACGAAGCGTGTGTAAAGTTAGATATAACTTGTATAGTAAAAGTCTTATATGAGTTTTATTACATGGGATCATGTCTGGTATGTTTGAGATTGTATTTTAAATTGAGGTAAAACACAGACCTGTATTAATGTTGCTGCAGCTGGAATTTGTCGATTAAAATGTTTCTGTCTCTGTTTTTGTTGTACTTTTAAGGCAAACCCAGAACCGAGAATACCCTGAAACAAAAAATTTATATAAGTAGACTTGCCATGTTCTAGTTGAATAATTACAAATGAATGTATACATAATTAATATTGTATTTTACTACAATAAATTTTAACATATCATCCTTAGAAAGCAGAACTTTATAGCTACCTCGAGAATAATAATGCTTGCAACATAAAATATTGGAATAATTATTTATTGCCCTCAAAGGATGAGCCAGTGCGTATATATAATTTGTGTTTATGGTAAAATTATTGACAGTAGGGCTCATTACTTCATGCCACTATTCAGTAAAGGCAATAAATCCCTAAAGGCCTATTACAACATTATGGTATAGCAACACAGCCATGCTTTATAGAACTATCAGCTGTTGCCAGGCAAGATAAGCCCACATTTTGCAAGAGATGAATAGAGAACAAGCTAAAAAAGAAAACAAAGATAGGTTACCACAAGATTTTTTCAAGTGATCAAGGGCAATAATTATCCGAAATCGCTGAAAATCAATAGGCTTCTCCATCTCATGACCTTTAACACTGTGTATAAATTTAAAGTCAATCGGATGATAACTTTAGCCTCTAGAGCGTCCACAATATTTTTTAAAGTGATCAAGGGCCATAACTTTGGCAGTAATTATCGGAAATTGCTGAAAATCAATGGGCGTCTTCGTCTCATGACCTTAAACAATGTGTATAAATTTAAAGTCAATCGGATATTAATCTTGGCCTCTAGAGTGTCCACAAGATTTTTTGAAGTGATCACGGGCCATGACACTGGCAGTAATTATCGGAAATTGCTGAAAATCAATAGGCGTCTTCGTCTCATAACCTTAAACAATGTGTATAAATTTAAAGTCAATCGGATATTAACTTTTGCCTCTAGAGCGTCCACAAGATTTTTTGAAGTGATCATGGGCCATAACTCTGGCAGTAACTATCGGAAATTGCTGAAAATCAATAGGCTTCTTCATCTCATGACCTTAAACACTGTGTATAAATTTAAAGTCAATGGGATATTAACTTTAGCCTGTAGAGCCGGAGGGATGGATAGATGCACGGACGGGGCGAGGACAATATACGACCACATTTCAATGTGGGCGTATAAAAACGATTTTTCATACAATCAGGGGCCATAATTTTGGAAGTTATGATCTAAAATGTGCAAATATCGAAATGGACTTTGGGATATAAAGATACATTTAAAGTTTCATAAAAATCGGCTAAAAATTGTGACATATAGAGAGTCAACAACCTTGGTATTACATACTTTTATACTATTTGCGTACACAATTTTATGGAACACAGGTACTTTTCACTTCACACATGTTTCCAGGATGATTATCTCTGTGTTTTATTTTAGCAGTATAAACCATATTGGGATATGTACAGGTTTTATACAGATAGAATCTTAACTAATCCTAATAATTGTTGTAAATAAATAGGAGTTTGGACCTACTATGTAAATTTTTTGGGGGGGTCCAAGTATATTGATATACCTTGATATACCATATATTTACACTATTTGTGTACGAGGGGCGGGCTTTTTGTCTGGCAGTTTTGGTCCGATTTTCACAAAATTCGAAGTCAATCTTCATTAGGGTTGCTGATATATTCATACGTTTTTTTAAATTGGATAAAAATTGTGACCTTGATATACATATTTACACTATTTGTGTACGGGGGGGTGGCCATTTTGTCCGGCAGTTTTGGTCCTATTTTCATGAAATTCAAACTCAACCTTCATTAGTGTGTAACGGTGACATATTCAAACATTTTTATAAATTGGATAAAAATTGTGACCTCCAGAGGGACCAAAAGCTAAAAACGTGATTTTTTGTACAACTAAGGGCCATAATTCAGGAAGTTAGAGTGTGCGAATATCGAAAGGAACCAAGATCTTTGGGTTATAAACATGTATTTCAATCATAAAAATCAAATCAAAATTGTAACCTCTAGAGACTTGCAACCTTGATATACCATATATTTACACTATTTGCATACAAGGGGAGGCCATTTTGTCTGGCAGTTTTGGTCCGATGCTCATGAAATTAGAACTCAAGCGTTGTTAGGGTGTAACGGTGACATATCTGAATGGTTTTTTAAATCAGATAATAATTGTGACCTCTAGAGGGACCACAAGCTAAAAACGTGATTTTTCGTACAATCAGGGGCATAATTCAGGAAGTTACCATCAAAAATGCGCAAATATCTTTGGGTTATAAACATATATTTCAAGTTTCATCAAATTTGGGTAAAAATCGTGACCTCTAGAATGTCTACCAGCTAAAAACGTGATTTTTCGTACAATCAGGGCCCTAATCCATACATGCCAATATCGAAAGGAACCAAGATCTTTGGGAGATAAACCTATATTTCATGTTTCATCAAAATTGGATAAAAATTGTGACCTGTAGAGTGTTCACAGGGGCGACGACAATATACGTCCACATAAAAATGTGGGCCTATAAAAATGTAGATTCTTTTATACAGAGAAAACGATCAGAGCACTTAGATAAGTATTTACAAGACCTAGTCATGCATCTAGAAAAACCTTCACTGCAGGATTTCAAAGAAGATTAAAATAAAATGTTAAGATGTCTGTAAATTGTCCTGGGTATTATAAAATAGAAATGACGACTAATGACAGTTTGGTGTCAGAATGTTTAATGTAACTCTCAATATATTAAACATAATTCTCTTTCAATACAAATAAATCTTTGTTAGTTACAATCCCTAAATTATGTGAGCAAGACAAATGGTGTGAGGTTATTTTTGTTAGTTCCACTCCAATGTCATAATCATGTGTGAGAGAGAAAGGTGTGAAGGGCAGCACAAATCATTTCACCCTTACCGCACCCATACATTTAACGAATCATATTTATCAATGGTTCTTAAACTACAAATACATCTACATACATGATGCTGAACATGGATTTTCTGGTTCATAAATACTTAAAACACTGTTCATTTGTTTAATGGTAACCTACATAGATGACCCAGGGGTAGATATTGAGTAGGTTCATTGATTGCTCATTAGTCCCCCCGTTATGTGCGATTTATATATCTAATGATTCAAAGCCTTAACATCCAATATCTGCTTCTTTTCAGAAATTCTTCACTCTTCAAATTCTAATTACTCAAATGTGGGGGTTCTTGATTGTCAGTCTGGAACGCTCCGAATTGACGGAATTGCAAGCGAGAGACGCAGAATTCAGTCCTGTCACAGTTCTGTCAGTCCCGACAACAGAGGTGGTGTGAGTAGAATTGCGCCATAATTAAACCTAATAAATAAGTTCAGCTGTCATCATGGGCGTCACACATGGGGGGGGGTCCGACCCCCCCAATTTTTTTTCTGGGGGGGTCTGAATATACTTGGACCCCCCAAAAAATTTACATAGTAGACCCTAACTCCTATTTATTTACAACAGTTATTAGGGTTAGTTAAGATTCTATCTGTATAAAACCTGTACATATCCCAATATGGTTTACATTGCTAAAATAAAACACAGAGAGAATCATCCTAGAAACATGTGTGAAGTGAAATTAACTGTGTTCCATAAAATTGTGTCTAGTTAATTTTTTTCTGCCACTTATCAGAGTGAATCGCATGTAGGTACCCAAAAACATTATCGCCTAAACCAAATATTTATTGCCCCCTCAGCCAGCCACGTAACCATAATACTTTGCAGGCGGTGGGCCAATCACCAAACGAGTTGTGTAGACAGCATGGCCACATGGTGTTTGTTTATATTTTGTAGGGGTTTTAAAATAGGGTTAGTGTTAGGGGTTAGGGTTGCGGACCCCCCCAATATATATTTCACGGCTACGCCTCTGGCTGTCATGGTTGGTTGAGATATTTTCTCATGCGGTCAGTGCATGCGTTGTAGCCCAAAATTCCATTTTCACTCAATTGTGACTATTTTTGGGATTGACAGAATTCAATTCCGGAACGTTTAATCGAGCATCCCCTATGAGACCATTTCACACTTCTAAGGGAAGTAACTAACATGACTGTAGACACAACTATACCAGTAACATGCTAGTATTTACGAACAGAACATTATCGTTGTCTTTAACAAAAAACCTGCATTGCACTATTCCAACATTCGATTTTCCACCCCAAATTACCTAGATCTACCCCATGTAAAACACAGGTTCATTTGTTTTCATATTAATTTGGTCCCAAAACTATTCAAGTTATCAGTGTTTCAGACTAAAAGATGAAATATTTTAATCCAAGTTTTAATTTTGGGCATGACAGAAGACAAGAAACAAATTAGATGAAAAAGTCTATTGATCGTATCAGACCTTATTTCAATGGATATTATGGTATATATCTGTGTCTAACAGAATGTGATTGATAATATTATCAAATTTGTAGCCCTCATGTGAATATATATTTTTTCTAGTGAGATACATGTAACTATGAAGATAATCAGATTTAACAACATTCTCTATTATCTATTCTTTTCAGAAATCAATATTAATTAATTCCCAATAGAATACTGTCTTTTGTTTTAATATTTTTTGTCTATATGTGAGTGAGGATTGTAATCAGTCATCTGTTATAATGATATTAGGTAAAATAAAAATTTAATGTTGTATTTCTGCAACCAATATCATTAGAAAGACAATATACTACGTAAAAGTTAATTTTAGATTCAGACACAAATGTTCAAAATGTTCATTATTAATTACCATCATGAGATGTTCGAAACTACAAATAATGTTTTGAGAAGACTCAGCAGTTAGTATTTAATTTGCTTACACTGAAGGATTCCAAGATACATTCTACTCTTGAAGTATTCCCACAGAAACATATAAAATTGCGAGATTTGCATGATTCGATCAACTTCCCTTTCTTGCATCATGTGGGGCAATACCACATTATTGGAACCAAATATTTATATATTAATTTATGTTTTAAAAAAGTAGTGAAGTGGGCCAAACTATAAAATGCTTTATAGGCACTGCTGTTCTCATATAAAGAGAGACAAATTATGCTTATGATATCCAAAGCTACCCATGTCCTTACAGTGTAAAGGTTTTCAGGATCCACAAAGTTCAAATTATTCACTTCGGAATTTAATATAAAATGAATTTAATTATGCAGTATAAGCCTCATCATAATACAATACAGTATGCAGTATATGTCTCATTATAATACAATACAGTATGCAGTATATGCCTCATCATAATACAATACTGTATGCAGTATAGGCCTCATCATAATATACAATACAGTACGCATTATATGCCTCATCATAATGAGTAAAAAGGGTAAAAAATATATAAATATACAACTACATCAAAGATTTTTACTAGGGTAATAATAAGCAGTTGGAATTATTGTTTAAAACATAAAGCAACATGATAAATTAATACTTTGCTTTATGGTACTGTACAATAACGGTATAACCAAACATATACTCATGTTGTTTTATTCAACAAGTCAAAGCTTCTACCGTGCCGTACTGTGACATTGTCATGAATTGTTTAGTGAGAGTTCAGTCTGCGAGTAACAGTAATATCTCAGGAAAGGACCTGTATATTTATGTTTTAATCTTTCTTCTTGTCTACATCAGAGTACTGGTAATAATAATATTCTCTTGTGATTTCTATATTTTCATCTTCTACTTTGAATAATGCTGAATTACTTTGTTTGAGCCAACTCTCTTGAGAAATGTATGCTACAATGTCATCATACTTAAGCAATGATAGAAGTCAAAATAAAATGTATAAATATCTTCATATTGAAGAATGGTGAACCAATGTCATCATATTGACTGTATCCACTTCCCAAGACAAGGATTAGGCACTGACACACACTTAACCTTGTCATTACCTCTTTAAAGGGATATATGATCTAGGAAAGGGGAAAACCTAACATAATTATGTTTAACATTATGTAACTTTAATGCTTGTAAATGTTTTTCAATCTATGGTGAAACATTGTTGACAAATATATAATAATGACAAAATCTTTGACACCGTTTGACAAGACATTACATCAATTTTCAAATTAAATATATACTCAAAGCTTTCCTATCTTATGGCACATAGGTGAAACTTGTGATGGGTCTCTTTTTGTGGAGTTCTGGGTTTCAACCCAATATCAGTTCTCGGTAATGAACTTTGTTCGTGCAAACCCAACACTTGTCTTTTTTCACGATTTTAAGCAGTCCCATGTCACACGTTTTGCACGTGCATTCCCTGCACTCTGGCCCTTTAAATACAGATCAAAACTTCAACATTCATCACTTCGACCATTGCTCGCCTCAGACAACGCTTCCACACCACTGGAAGAGTTGCCGATTGCCCCCAGCCTGGAGCGCCACCTGTAACAACCGCTGCTCAAGATCGCCACATCCGACTACAGCATCTACACAACATGCTACTGCCAGGGGAACTGTTGGAACACGGCAACGTCAGATCAGCCCTCAAACAATCCGAAGGCGCCTGGTTGCTCTTGGGTTACGCTGCCATCCACCTTACCATGGTCAAATCCTTTTTCATCATCATCGACTTGCTAAACAGCAATGGGCCGCAAATCAGGGGTATCTGCACAACGAACCATGGCGAAATGTCATCTTCTCGGATGCATCCCAATTCAACCTCAGTTTTCCTGATGGACGTCACCGTATCTACCGACGTCAACATGAACCCGATCGAACACCTTTGGGATGAACTTGGACGACAGGTTCAAACTCAAGCTGTGCCACTACGAACTGTTGCAGAGGTGGCACAGGTATTATGGCCACCTGCCTAACCTTGTGGGTTTCCTCCCATTTCCCAAATGCTAATGCAAGCAGATCAAAAATGACTGACTTACAGTCCTGAAATGACCTAAAATAGACCTAGTGTTGAGTGGAGGTTACAGTTAAATCTCTCTCTCTCTCTCTCTCTCTCTCTCCCCATACTACTATCTATTGTTCACGCAATGTGTGATAACTTGACCATGCTCACTATTATCTATTGATCACGTCAAGCATTTAATAATCTTAAATGATAACCTGACCATACTCACTTCTATTATGAATATAAATACTTACTGCTGGAAGAGCAAAAAAGGAAATTGCAAAAACAGCAAAACATGAAGCAACTATTTTCCCCATCCATGTTTGTGGTACTTTATCACCATAGCCTATAGTCATTACAGTTATCTGAAACAAAGTGAAATGAAATGAAATTGGGTTTAAGGTCTTACTTTTCTGGATCATCCAGAAACACTTTTCCTGGCTGCACGTCATTAATATGAACAATTTATATTTCTAACAGACAATAGGATTGTTCCTAGAATGTACTTAAGAATGCGTTTGCGAGAGAACCATGCAGGGACCGGCACATAGTGGGTGACCGATTTTCACCATTTTTTTTATGTATGATGGATAACCCCTCCAAACCCCACTGCCACAATTTTAGATCAATTGAGCCATTTTTAGAGTGTAGAAAAAAAATTGAAATTTTAAGACCGAAAAAAGCCAAAAAATCATCATTTTCAGGCCACTTTTCAATTATTTCGTACAACTAAACTACGGCGAGTAGATTAATGAAACTTTATAGCGTAGCAGATATGGTTAGTGAGTATACATTCTGAAAGTTTGATGGATTTTCATGGAGCGGTTTTTGGTATAGGGACTTATTGCTGCAAGGTACCAAATTAGCTCAATTTAGGTATGTCATTTTATTCTATCTATATCTCACCCACTGCGGGTTTAAGTATTTTTTTTGAAAGCTGACTGAAAAGACAATGATCTATAGTATTAAGATCAAGAAAAAAATTGGGTGGCACTTTACCCGTTTAGTAGTAAATAATTTCCATTTTTGTACAAAAATAACGATTTTTAACAAAAATGACGAAAAAATAAACCGCTTTATTTACACACTCAAAATTGTAACATGGCACTTGAAACCAAATTATCTATTTATCTATCTATCCAATAAGTATCTCATCACGAAAACGGAGCTCACAATTACACCGTTAAAATTTTCAAACGATCAAGTTTGAAAAGCTTAATTTACTGTAAATGCCAAAAGAGCTGTTCTTGGTAAATACAATTAATCTCTCTAGACTTTTTGTCAACATTTTATTAATTCGGCAATATAACCTCATGATCTAGTAGAAGGATGATGAATTTTTGAACAGCAAAGTAAAAACTAAATAGTGTAGTAGTCATATATATATATCTGTCTATACTTGACAAACGAATCAAGCGATATTTCAAAAAGACAAAAACAAATTGTATATGACCGTAAGGTCAATATTTTAGCATACTCCCCGCAGTGTTTCGTTTGATTAGACCTAATCCCACTCAACACTGCCGTAATGAAAGCAAATTTCTGTTCCAAATTATGATTGGTCAATAGTCCGATTAACAACCAATACCTAACTGTGTAACAATATAATTCTGGTTTAAACAGAGTTTCAAATATGTTAACATAACGTTACGTCATGATTCACAAAATTTATTACGCCCAATTAACCAGTGCATAGCAGAATATTGCAGAAAAACTAATTGCGTGACAAACGAGGCTATCAACATGGCTACAATGTAAACAATACTGTTTGGAGACGAACAATTCTTTCACCGTTTTTAATACATTAATACATGTCCAAAGTTTTAGGGAAGACCCCAGATTAAACGAAAGTGCAAATCTAGCTTCGGCCTGACGAATAATAATATTATTAATATGTACATTTATATAGCGCATGTACACCATGTACAGAAGAATGTCCACTGCACATACAATTAAATTAATTTAATTAATCTTGATAAGTCTTGATGTAAAACAAGAAAGGGTTTGAGATGATTTAATGATCTCTGGAAGATTTTTACGCAGTTTAGGCGCATTCACTGAGCACGATCCGTATCCAAATGATATTAATTTCCACCTGATGAATGTGATGAATGTGTGTTCGGCCGGAGGTTACTCGAGGGAATTTGTATGTGCATCATTTGAACTTGTATTTTTCAGATTTGTATTTTGACCACATAAAATACATTCTGATTTACTTAATTCAATTAAATTTAATTTCAACATATTTCTTGTCATTATATCTTTAATTTCATGTGTACACAATTTGATGTCAGAATAATTAGGGAATGAAAAAGTTTTTGAAAGGGAATAACTTGCGATCAGCTGTGTATCATCTGCATAAGAATGTCGTCCTAGAAACCACGCTTATCGATTAGTTGTCCCAATTTCTTAGTACACATTACATAAAGGACAGGCCCAAGGACTGATCCTTGTGGAACTCCCGAATCATCTGTACCGGCCCTACACAGGGTTGCTGGTAGGCGGTTGCATGGGGCATTATCAGGCCTAATAATCCAGGCAATGGATGATTTTATTGGACAAATGATGTCAAAAATGAAGTCATTTTCTTCAAGTTCGACCACCAAATTTAATATGAAAGAAATCCGTGCCAGTCATTTTGTCAAAACCAAATATTAGTATTAGTAGTCATCATCTTCCATTATAAATATAATTGTCCTCAGCCCCGCAGTGGGTGAGATATAGCATCATGAAATTTATATGTTTTAGCATATAGCAAAAACTACGTCTCAAAATAAATTCCTCATAGCCTGAAATGGTTGTCGGAAAAATTTAATAGTCATATATATTGAAGTAGTAGACATGATCATTCATGAAAAAATAATTTAAAAAAATAAAAAATCAATAGACAATTTATGGGAAATATTTGAATTTAAGGAATTTTTTTATAAAAAAATCACCGGTTTTTAACACTAAAATGGCCATAGCTGGTTCTCCGTAACTACAAGGTTGGTGACCCACATATTTCATGTGGGGTATACGGGGTACCCAATGACCAAATCTGCAAAGTTTGGTCAAAATCGCCCGACACCGCTTGTGCCGGATTTTTTAGCTGTAATTTTTGGAATTGCATAAGACTTTATATTAATTATAACTTTCAATTATACTCTTTCATAACTTAAATGGTAATTCTGGCGCTCGTACGGTAGTAAAATTGTCGTTACAGTCCTGCCCACAACAAACATGACCATCTATTACCTCCTGTTAAATTCATGAGCAAATGGCTGTGATAAATGAATAGGTATTGGTGATGAACAAATGAAATAGTAACTGTAGAAATAAATGAACATAATCAGCTACTGAGACTTCAATCCTGACTACCGGTAAATGAGAAACAATGTTGCTGTTGTTTATTAAAGATTTAATGTCCAATACATGAAATATGATATTATTGACAGGTTGATTTAATTGTCCACAATAATTCTAGTATACTTTATACTATCCAAACTGGCAATCAAACGATGGTGTCCATTGTCCCGCCCACTACACATGGCATGACAATACCTAGATTGTAACCATTTAGATCTATCAGTAACATAGTACAATAGTATTTTTAATACCAATCAAAGAAACAATGAATTTGTGAACTACAAACAACTTCATAAAGCATACAGTGACAACTCACCATTAGATAATTAATGATACCGGTAAGTTATAACAATGGATCAATCAGTGGATCTATGTTGCATGAAAACTATCGGTAACTTGAAACGACTAGATGTAAAATTTACAGCAATGTATAGAAAATACCAACGAAACTTCCATCAAATTTTTAAAGATAGGTTGCCAGGCAACGAAAGATACGCCCTCAGCAGCTAATTCGTCTGGGCAGTCAACAACAGTTGTCGCATATTCTTACTTTTTTCGGTAATGAAACATTTATAATACACTAAAATCTGATTAAGAGTAACAACTCATGAAGTAATTAGCAGAAAACCATTAGAATTTGTTTGGTTTTTATAAAGTTCTGCCCCATGCTAACGTTTGTATAAAACTTTTAATATCATGAATTTGTTCAAGTCATAAAAATTCATTGAAAATCAATATACTTTTTCATCTCAAGATCTTAAACTCTGTGTATCAATCATAACCTCAAACACTGTGTATAAATTTAAAGTCAATCAGATGATAACTTTAGCCTTTAGAGCAGAAATCGTTGAAAATCAAGGGCCATAACTCTGGCAGTAATTATTGGAAATCACTGAAAACCAATAGGCTTCTTCGTCTCATGACCTTAAACACTGTGTATAAATTTAAAGTCTATCGGATATTAACTTTGGCCTCTAGAGCGTCCACAAGATTTTTTGAAGTGATAAAGGGCCATAACTCTGGCAGTAATTATCAGAAATTGCTGAAAATCAATAGAATTCTTCGTCTCACAACCTCAAACACTGTGTATAAATTTAAAGTCAATTGGATATTAACTTTAGCCTCTAGAGCATCCACAAGATTTTTTGAAGTGATCAAGGCCATAACTCTGGCAGTAATTATTGGAAATGACCTTAAACACTGTGTATAAATTTAAAGTCAATTGGATATTAACTTTAGCCTCTAGAGCATCCACAAGATTTTTTGAAGTGATCAAGGCCATAACTCTGGCAGTAATTATTGGAAATGACCTTAAACACTGTGTATAAATTTAAAGTCAATCGGATATTAACTTTGGCCTCGTACTTAATTAGAACTAAAGTTGTCGTGTTCCAAAGCATCAACCATTCAACTTGCTTATCTCTGCTTACCCTTAATAGAAAATTTTCATCTTCGAACTCCATCAAGGCATTCACCTACTTAACACCTACACCAAGTGTGAACGTTGTTGCTCAACTAGAAGGAGAGTTATTGTGTTCAAAAGCCTCGACCAATCAAATTGCTGATCGCTCTGCTTAGCCTGAGCAGAAAATGTTCATTATCGAACTTAGTGAAAATATACACAAAGCTTGGTCACTCTCACTTAATCAGAACTAAAGTTATTGTGTCCCAAAACATCAACCAATCAAATTGCTTATCTCTGCTTACCCTAAGCAGAAAATGCTCATCTTCAAACTCCTTCATAAACACCTACACCAAGTTTGAACATTCTAGCTCAATTATAAGGAGAGATATTGTGTCCCAAAAAAGTGTGACGGACAGACGGACGGACGGTAGGACGGACGGACGGACGGATGGACAGACAGACAGACAGACACATTTTAAAAGTCCCCTGCTTTCTTCAAAAAGTGGGGGACAATTATATAATGTAATTGAAAAATATTAAAAAATGTGCATACCACTCCCCACCACAAAGCATCTGCATAGCTGGCAAAATCTGCCTTTCCATCCTCTCTCTCAGCCAAATATACAAAATATGAGGAGAATATAAGGCCAAGGAAACCTATATACAATGTTGTTATTAACTCCTGAAATAAAAGAAAACATATACATTCAATAGCTCAACAACTAGGCTGCAGTCTACATTGTCTCTGATTCTACTACCATGAATATTCATGGTAGTTGAATCAGACTCTGGACAGAGCAGCACCAATTCAGAGATCCTTGAATGTTGTATGATTTGTTGTGAAGAAAATGATCTTCACTGTCTATTTGAAATATTTGGAATGCATTGTTAATTGGTGAATTGAGATAACATTTCACATAACAGACATATAGTATGACGAAATTATTTTTTGTCGAAGGGGAGACAATTTAGTCTGAAGAGATCAAGACTAATATAAAAACTTATATATGTGTCACATGCCCTGGTCTGAAACAGTCAACTGAAGTCCGTGAGATCTATACTTCATCCATGCAATTCAAGATTTGAGAATATAATTACAAATTTTAATACCATCTTAACTCTAAAGATTGTTAGATTTATAGCTTTTTAACCATAATTCTGACTATCTTTTAGTCTTTAACAGTAAAGATAAAATTTCTAGTTGTAGAGCAACTGGTTTTGACAAATTGAATATGTCATCTAAAATCATTTTATTCAACATCACATACACTGCACTTGTTCTTCAAATATAAAAATTCTCTATACAGTATCTAATGTAATAACTGTGCAGGCTTACTTTCAGGCCAAATAGATTAACAGTTCCAAGATAACACATGTTTAGTAGAGAAGGGTATTTGTTATGTTCAATACAGTAAGTGTGTAAAGACTCTATCTTGCTCCAAGGCACACTTACACACCACTGAAACTGCTTATTTTCTTTCAATTTAACAATTAATAAGACCTCAAAATTGTGTTTAAATTCAGTGTAACAGCTTTCTTCATCTGCTGGATCAATTAAGTCCAATTACATTGAGATGGTGAAATTTAAAGAAATTGTCGCCTCAATGCTACTGATCATCGTGATTTTACACAGTTTTTATATTTTTTTTATCTACATGTATAAATACAACAAAAATAAAGTTATCAATTACCTGTCTATGAAGATATATCACAGAACCTAATAACCTCCATGTTCCACCCTGTCTGTCTACATGTAACATACGTAAAATCTGTAGAAATCGAACACCCCTAAAAAACAAAACAAAATAATTTTTAAAATAATTCACTGAGATTACATTTAGTTACATAGTTTTATAACACAGAAGCGACATATAGAAATCTGATCATAAGACTAATATATCCATAATACAGTAAATTGTGATTTTTATCTATTAAATATGGTGTTTCTATTATATTGTATACTAAACAGCCAAAAAAACCTCAGTATGATTTCAAAATCAGAGAGGCGCTTTAATCAAATCATTCTAGAAAACGACTTACTAAATGGATCAAAGCAATTTTTTGTGAACAGTATGTTGACACATTAGTGATTAATCATCACAATTCCAAGACATTACAAGAAGGTTTAGAGTCTGTACACTACACAGTCTATACATCAGTATCTGGTGTGTCCACCGCGAGTGTCAATAATAGCAGCGCAGCGTCTGTACATGGAGTGGACCAGACAATTGATGAATGCCATTGGCACCTGGAATCACACTTTCAGAAAAGCCTGGCGCAATCCATCGTCTGTGTTTGGTCTCAGTATGACGTTATTAAGTCTCCTCTGAATTTCATCAAAAAGATGTTCAATCGGGTTTCAGTCTGGACTAAGGGCTGGCCAGTGCATAACGTTGACACCGTTCTGCTGTAGAAAGTCCTGAGTAACTCTGGTCGTATGGGAAATGTTGTTTCGATGATGTGAAATGTGGTATGACGTGGGGTCTGAGAGCTTGATCGATGTAGTGCACTGCTGTGATGTCGCCTCCTCTCCCTGGACCCAGATTTTGGAACACCACAGAACCCACTCTCTGGTTCAGGCCATCTGCAGTTGATACGCAATACCGACTCATCTGTGAACAGAGCAGTTCCCCATTGCCTGTGTCGCCAGTTCTGGTGTTGTTGTGCCAACTGTAGACGTTCACGTCGATAATGAGGGGTGAGGATTAGTCCACGGCAAGGTCTACAACAATGGATGTTCTCTCTGGTGAGACGTCGGCGCACTGTATCGCTACTGATGGGTCTTTCGTGTCTTACCACTGTCTGACGTGCTGTCTCAAATGCCTGTGTGACGGGATTCTGCACGTGCTGTCGCACAACATGGCGGTCTTGTAGCCCTGTGGTAACCCTTGGTCTACCAGTTAGGGGGCAATCATCCGTGGTGTTGGTGACCAGAAAGCGTTGCTGAAGTTTGTAGATGGTCTGAACACTGACCTGGAAGTGATTGGCGACAGCTTGGGCAGTTTGGCCAGCGTCGAGTCTTCCAAGCGCCTGTTTCATCTGAGCTGTCCTGAGTCGTGGCATGCTGCTGACATTGTAGTGTGAATGGGTCAACCAGGTACGGGGGTGCATTTTATAGGGCTCGTCCTGGTGAACAGCACGTGCAGCATGAGTTATATGAACATTATGGAGAACACATTACCATTTCAGAAGTCAGGTTGGGTTTTTGAGAACATTTCCTGGGTTCAATTCTGTGTTTGGGAAGAAGCCTTATTGCTCAGGAAAAGTTGCTGATGTGTACAGTTGGCTGACAAGAAACAAACTGGAAGTGAGATCGGCTAACCTTTCTAGGTCATAAGCCTCCATGTCCGCCATATTTATTTCACAAATAAGAAACAAATATGGCGGCTTGGGGGTGTTAACTTTTTTTTATTTAATTATTTCAGTATTTTTGTAACCGGAGTTCAGCTTTAGCTCCTATTTAAATGCCCACATTCTGCTGGGTTTTATTACTGCTTTTATTTTCAACATTTTCATGATCAATATTTGTTCTTTTGACAAATGTATCAACATAAAATCAACAATTACATGTATTTTAGTGTTGAATACGACCCATCAATTATTTCCCCTGTCACACGACACCTTATAAACAGACTATAGACCTGAGTTTTGGTGACTTTTAATTCGAGCTTGCTTTCAGAGTCATATTTTGATTTTACAAAGAGTTATTTATTCAGTAACTATGAAACAATTATGTACACACACCAAGTTCTAGAGATAAACTTATAACTGATTTGACAGAATAACATTTTGTCATGTTCAAACATATATAACAATCTAAAATATGATATGCTTCTTTATCACACCTAAACCTAAACTATGCATATAAATTTCAAGTAAATAATACTATAATTGTTTCTAATAGATCATTTGCACTGCAATCTGGGTTTATAAAAATATTAACAGAAGTATGCACATTATGATCACTATCAGGTATCTAGTTTAACTTGAAACTATAGACACATTATTCATGATTCAGCCATGACATCCCAAATTAGCACATGTTAAAGGAAATATGAATGTCTGAATTTTGATTATTAACATATAATATATGTAAATTGGTGTAATTCTTATATGATAGAAGCTGTCTGCCGATTAAAATCTACGAGTCCTACTATTCTGTCAAAATGGGTTATAGATTTGAAAAAGATACATTTTTAATAATTTTGGCAAGCAATGGAGGATAAAGTAGAATGGGGCAAAAAGCCTCAATAGATCATATATTCTGTGTAAAAACTACAATTACACATTTGTACATTCTGGTAAACTTAATTACTACTTTTTCATTAGATTTGTCATTTGAAACTTTCTGAATTTCAATGGTGGATTCCTGTATATCCAAATTAACAAAATCCATCCAGAACCATCTTTGTAGGCATGTTCACGTATCGCAACAGCATGCAAAGTATCTGCATTTAATATAAAAACAAGCCAACAGTGAGGCTGATTTCCTCCGCCGAAATCGCAAAATAAATAGATGACATTTATTAATTAATCGCACATTTATTTTTGTTTCAAAAGTATAAGCAATCAAAATTATTATCAACTATACACTAAGTTTCTTCACTCTCTATCAGATAGAATCAAGGTTATCTTATCCCAAAGCATTAGCTCGAAATGTTAATCATTGAATTCAGTCAAGACATTCACGTAATGAACATCTACATCAAGTTTAAACATTCTACCTCAGTCTTGACCAATCAAATTGCTTATCGCTCCTTAGCCTAATCAGAAAATTCTCATCATCGAACTTAGTCAAAGTATAATGAATCTATACTCAGAGTTTCGTCACTCTCACTTAATTATAATCAAAGTTATCATGCCCGAAAGCATCAACCAATCAGATTGCTTATTTCTGCTAACGGTAAGCAGACTATGTTTATCATCTAACTCCATCAATGCATTCACCTAAAGAACGCCTAGACCAAGTTTGAACATTCTACCTCAATTATCGTGTTCCAAAGTCTTGACCAATCAAATTGCTTCCTCTGCTTACCCTGAGCAGAAAGTGCTCATTATCGAACTTAGTCAAGGTATTAATGTAATAAAACTATACATTAAATTTCATCACTCTCACTGAAGTTATCTTGTCTCAAAGCATCAACCAATCAAATTGCTTATCTCTGTTTACCCTAAGCAGAAAATGCTCATCTTCGAACTCCATCAAGGCATTGGCCTAATAAACACCTACACCAAGTTTGAACGTTCTAGCTCAATTAAAGGAGAGTCCCAGAAAGTGTGACGGACAGACAGACGGACAAAAATGATGAATTCCTATACGATTCCACAATTGTGCAACTAATAACCCTCAATTTCTTTTCTTTTATTGAGAGAGAGAGAGAGAGAGAGAGAGAGAGAGAGAGAGAGAGAGAGCTTAATGTCCACTGACACAAACTAGGTAATTTTGGGACTAACATATGGTTCTATTTTATTTCAATAATTTGCTTGTGCGTAGGGGTTTTTAGCTGTGGGAGGAAACCAGGGAACACAGAGAAAACCCACAAGGTTGGACAGCCGACCCTACACCTTGTCATGTACAACCGGGAAATCGAAACCACACCAGTAGACTCAATGACAGGCCTTACAATACAGTACGCATGCGCTAAACATCCCATTTCTATTAAATAAATAATCTGCACTTTTCCATACTAAAGAGAGTCCCACAAAGGGGCAGTGTCTACCACCCCCTACCATCCCCCCGTCTCCCAAGGGTCCTAATCCACAAATGATGTAAACTTACAGTAGACATTAATAAATAATACCCATTTAAGATAAACTGATCCGTATAAAATAATCCACCCAATTGCCTTTGCTGATATTTTATTAAAATTCAGTTTATTCATTACTCTGTATGATACAATAAAACCTTGTCTTATCTTATCTTATCTTACTGATACTCTTAGTTTACATCGAAAAGATTCTGACAAATCCTAGTATCTTTGTAAAATATCCTGTTTAGACAGTATGCTTAAATTTTATAAAGGCTTTTTGATCTGCACAGAAGAGAGAAAGGTTTGTTATTCAAAAAATCTATTTAGATTGGAAAATCCATCTACTTCTAATGAAAAATGCTCTGTGTATAACTGACACGAAAACTAAAATCATGAGTTAAAGTGTGTACAATTATCACGCTAGCATGCTGGACTAATGCTTTGTTGTAATCATGAAGTCATCAATCAGTTTATCAAATACATGAACATGTCATTATTAACAAAACCGACACAGACATTATCAGACTCTTGTCATTATTCCTATTTTATTTAAAGGAAGCTCCATTTGATATAAAGCATTAATTTAAAACATCATTTCCCTTAAATCCAGAAAAGAATAGATTGTCAGGCAACAAAATCTTTACCCCTAAGCTGATAGACATATCAGAATAATAAGTAGTTTATTCAGCTTGGTACAATCATATGCTTTATGGTCATTTTTCAATATTTCCTGCAACAAATCAGCCATGATTAAAGACTTAGTTAACTAGAGCCATTTTTCATCATTTGTGAGGTAATTTAAAGACAGTAGACAGCTAGTAGTTATTGTTGCAGAATGGATTACATCCAGTCTGTTGACATTCCACCCAGAAATAATGTTTTTATGTCAAACATAATCATTAGTTGTACTTGAACTCTATTAATATAGTAATCTGTGTATTTTGTTACTAAATATCTTTAAACCACATGCCATTATTCACTATAGGAAGTATTCCTGAAAGCTGCTTAGGATTCATCGGTGTTTAGATGTTTTTATTCCTACAGCTAGAGTTAAACTATGTTTTTACTTGTACGACTAGAGTTAAACTATATGTTTACTTATAGGGCCTATAGCTAGAGTTAAACTATGTTTTTACTCATACAGCTGGAGTTATACTTAAAAACTCTAACCTATTAAAGGATTACAAACTTTCAATGGTATGGGCAATACTGATATAACTGATGGGCAACACAGTCTTTATGTTTATGAATAAGCCCAACAGGTTTTGATAAACAAATCTCAAAAACAGTAGAGTGATAAACAGTGACAATGATGATATGAAAATACATTAAAATTACTGTAGGTCATTATTGTCTAGCTGAATATAACATGACTAATGTACCTGATAGCAGATGTTGCAAATACCTGTCCCTCTGAACCAATAGAAAGCACTACACACGATGCTACTACTACTATGAAATCTGTAATTGAAAAGAAGCAGTGTTTATGATTAACTCTTTCCTCAACAGCCATGCAGTTGGCCAGTTTTCATCTTGTCCTTCAGAAAGGTTAAATTTTGACATTTATTGTACGTTTTGTTACCTAACAAACTAAAACATCTTTTTTCACCAGGTCTCTGAAATAAAGGTTTGTTTACCTGTTTAACTATTCAAATCAAATGCCACAATTTAATAAATAGCTTTTTTATTCATTAGTCAACAGAGATGATTTTCTTTAACAAGAGCCCCTGTTTTTTGTTTGGATTGGTGCGTTCGCACATTTCCTTCATCCATCCATCCATTTAGTTAACACATAGTAAGACATGGTATTATTATTGTTATTTATGACCACACAACTAACTATATATAAGATGAAGCAGGTGTCATAGCTAACACTAATGATGTCAGATTAGGAAGCAGTGCTTTCAACCTCTTAATGACTTGCTAGAACAACCATTATATATAAGTCTGCTACCAGTATAGAGTGAGGTAAAATAAGCCCTTAGATTCTATCTAGACTGATAATCAGGGATTAATTCCAATCTTAGACCACCCATTTATATTATAAAAGATCAACTGGTCGACTTGTTAAAAGGATCTAATGTTTACTCCTAAAATAAACAAGAGCCAAAGTGGGCTTAATCACCTAACAGTGGTTTGGTTTAAGCCATCAAGTTATCAATAATTTCTCTGTAAGAAAGTCTACCTTCTTTTGGTGCAACCCAACTTAGTTTTAAACACATTTGCAGATACCTAAAAGTGTTATTCAAGACTAACAAGAAAATGTGGGAAGGTGGTCATCTGGGGATGTCTATCTAATATTACAGTTCCTACTCTGTTACTGTATCATTTGTTCTATCTTTTTTTTGTTGTGCAGGTATCTATTTCATTAACTAAAAATAACCAAATTGTGTACGGTAGTTATTCGACAAATTATTTTCCTTGGAAAAAAAAACATAGGGTAAAAGTATGTGAACTTAGCTTTCATTTTGAACAGTAGTATTTCTGTCAAGTTTTACATCAGATTAAAGAACTAATAATAAACCTACCTATAACAGATATAGGTTTCCTTGCAAAACGAAACCTCCCACGTAATCCCATATATTTACTTCGACATCCAGCAGACCACAATCGTATCGCATACTCACAACCAAAAAATACCACAAGAAAAATTTCCTGAAAGAAAAAGATTTTATATTAAAACTAGAACTGCGATGCAGTAATGACGGGTTTCACTGGTGCCACGTTACCCTTGAACTTAAGTCACTTCTGGAGCCAAGTTACCCTTGAACTTATGTCACTTCAGGTAACAATGAAACCGTTAAACAGGTTTCTACATAAGCATTGCACACATGTTCTTCGAAAGGTGGGGGACAATTAAAATTCAACCTGCTCACAATCTTAACGGAAAACATGGAAATTCTATTTAAAAAATTTCAACTAAAATAGAGCATACTTACCATTCCAAATAATGTTTCGTTCGCAAAAGATTCATACTGGTCAATAGTAGATAAGACACTAAATATAAGGCAAATAAGCACCATCATAAACCTGTAAAATAATATTTACTAATAATGTACATCTTGTTGCTAATATCAACAACTAACATCATGCTGGCTTAATATACTCTTCAAAAAAAGTAGGGGATATTCAGAAACAATAGCCTACTAAACTGCGAAAGGAAATGTACTGCTGTTTTTATTAGAGGTAACCAGTGTATGTTAATAACAGGCCAATTGCCTACACATGAACATAAACAGTTCATATGGCCGGCTTATCTGACGGCCCCCCATTTCACTCGCAAAGAGATACACTGTCAAAAGTGAAAATGGACGTTTTTGATTTTTGTCTTAATAATGAGTAATTGCTCCACCAATCCTCAGACATTCAGCAATTCGTTGTGGCATGCTCCTAATCGACCGTCCGATCACGATTTGGGGCAATCTGACCCACTCCTCTTGCAGTGCCACGGCCAATTCTTGCAGTGTTGTCGTTTGATGTTTACGTTGACGAACATGTCTCCCGATCAAATTAAACGTAACACACTAAAGCAAAGATACGCTAAACAGTAAATCTTATTTAAGAACCGATAGGAAAGCAAACATGGATAGGATAAACCAGCAGACGGCAGTTTTCATCAACCCTTCCTTGAAGTGTCAAATTTGACAATGAACCCCTCCCACGTGTATGGCGCTATTGCGTGTCGCACATGCAGCTCAGTGGATATGTTGGGGCGATAAGTTCTTCACCTATGAACATACTCTCAAAGCATGTCAAGTGTCCATGACTATTTATCATATCACAACCTGCATAGGTATTTGCATATTAAAATCCCCTACTTTTTTTGAAGAGTATATTACAAGAGCTGAAGCCCACTATCTGTATGCCTGTCGAATCTTCATTAGCCCAGTTGGTGCAGAAAAGTAGGAAGTTAAATCCCATTTCATTCCTTATCTGTGGGTTAAATTATGCTATGAATATATAATAATTTCTCTCGTACCGTGTACACATGACAATTTGCAGTATGTAGAAAAGCCAACATAGAATAATCCCTTCTCGACCAGAAGTACAAACAGGTGTTTAGAATAGAGCGGTAACGTATATTCATAATGTTTCAGGTCTTGCAACCCTTTTTCAAATGCTACTCTTTTAAGGGAGTGTTGTCTAACCCCCTCCCCCTTTACAAATTCCTACAATTTGTTGTACATGTAGTAACACAATCATGTCTAACTTTGAGCCTTTAAGGTTACCCCAACACTCTGATGAACCTCATTTCAACAAATCTAATTAAGCAATATATCTACCCCATTTCAATGAAATTCATCAAGTTATTTTTCAGAGAAGTCACATCTAACCCATTAAGATACCCCTATTGATTTCAACTTAATAAATCTGAAAAAGTACAACTCAAGTATAACCCCATTTACATTACAAATTTTAAGCATGCCATCCACAGTACCAGGCACAGCATGGTTAATTTTTTTGTAGTGTAAACGGGTCAAATATAAGCATGTCGTACTGAGTACGGTGCCAATTTGGCCCACTGAAGTCAGCTGATCTTGAAACGGTGCCAGGCACGACAATTAAATTTTCGTAGCGTAATTGCTATCCAGTCTAAGAACAGTTCTCGGTATGGATTACTGTACATGCGCTAAATGAACCTTGACCTTTTTTCCAGCAAACTTTGATAGTTCTGTCATCATTTCTGTCAAAATGGCTGCCTAAACTTAACCAATCACCATAATTATTTTCATCCCGGTCATTTGCATAGGGACTGAAATTTACGTTTCTGTGAAGAGTTCCACATTTGGTGTGCCTTGCACAGTTCCAACACCGGTTATTTTAGAGCAATGTAAGCGGGTCAATTTCTTGAAATTTTTCATGGCCTGGTACCAGCACGCATATCGCCTCCAAGTGTAAACAAGGCATATAAAAATGTGTATCAAGTCTAAATTTGCCATTTCAAGACGTTTACCATAAAAACTTGAAAATCTGTGAAACTGAGGTACCCAGTGGCTTATAAGCTAGGGAGAGGCCATGGGCAATATTTGCTGCCTCTGAGCACATGTTAAAATGTGGTTCGTTTTCTTTACTTCAACGATAAAAGTCAAATCTCATTTTCTTTTATTGTTTGATGGATGGCCTTGAATAACTTTTTGGGCTCATCAAAATCAAAATACAAATGAATAATGAATTTAGATGTGTTTGGTATGTGTAATGACACCCTTTTTAATGTACTCATTCCTGCTATCTTTTCGAACCTTGCTACACCCCTGAAAGTTCCCCCATTTCTCCCACAGGGTCGGTCAACTTCAAATGTACAAATCCCAATTAGTACCACCAAAAGCAACATGTCTGGTTCTGAATAAAGAAATCTAAAAAGTCTATTCTATATTTAAATCTGGCTTCCAGTAAAAACAAGGTCATTTGACAATCAAACTTCATAAGATGACAATGTTTGAGAACACAGAATTAGCTGGTGAACATATTGACTATTTCTCTTCATACATATATAACACCATTTATAATACCAGCATGTCAACTTCATATTTTCACTTTTAAAATATGTTATTAATAATAATCAGAACAGACATTCCTTCTATGAGCCCTTCATTAGAATGACAAATATCAATGACAGGATGCAAATTATACTCTGATCCCTATTTGATTTTTAATAAAATGGCTTGCCAGGCAATTCAATATATGCTTAGGTCGTCTAATTGGGCCTTTAAGAAAATATGGATAGATTTTTAGATTTTCTTGAATCAAATTTTAAAAAATGTAATTAATATTCTCTCTAAAAGGTTGCCATGACCAGGAAATTATAGCGAATTTATATTCTTGACATTTTTATAACATCATAAAACAGAGGTTGTCATGGCAATGAAACATATACCCACCACCAGCTAAGTCATCTCACTCATCTAAGCTAAAGGTTTCAAAACTTGTTGATTGTTGAGTAATAATGATTTTTGAGTAATAATGATTAATATGATTCTGACACATAATCATTCAAACAATCTCTGCAAGCTGCTTCAAAAAGAACTAACATCCAGCCAGACACCAACCATAGAAAATGAGAGGTAAATCACTGTAAACAAGCCAACAGCGAGGCTGATGTCCCGCGCCGAAATCCCAAAATAAATAGATGACATATATTAATTTATAGCACATTTATTTTGTTCAAAAGTATCAAGCAATCAAACTGATTATCCACTATTCTGTTCCAAAGTCTTGACTAATCAAATTGCTTACCGCTCCTTAGTCTACGCAGAAAATTCTCATCATCAAACTTAGTCAAGGTAATGATATAATGAATCTATACTCGGCGTTTCATCACTCTCACTTAATTAAAATTAAAGTTATCTTGCCCCAAAGCATCAACTAATCAGATTGCTTATCTCTGCTTACGGTAATGTTCATCATAGAACTCCGTCAAGGCATTCACCTAATGAACGCCTTCACCAAGTTTGAACATTCTAGCTCAATTAGAAGGAGAGTTATTGTGTTCCAAACACCCGACTAAACAGATTGCTTATCGCTCTGCTTACCCTCAGCAGAAAATATTCATCATCAAACTTAGTCAAGGTAGTGATGTAACAAACCTATACACTATGTGTCTTCACTCTCACTTAATTAGAACTAAAGTTATCATGTCCCAAAGCATCAACCAATCAAATTGCTTATCTCTGCTTATGGTCCAACCTTCCACGATGGGTTATATATTTAATACCTTACTGGATAAACTTTACAATAGATAATAATTTATAAAACAATGTCTCTCTAATATAATTACAAAGTTTATTTTAGTTAGGATTCTGGCTAATCTATAATGGCTGTACAGAGTTTATTTTAATTAGGATTCTGGCTAATCTATAATGGCTGGGGCCTCAATTTAACTATGCTCTAATTCTACGTGGTCATAGTGTCCCAAAAAGTGTGACGGACAGACAGACAGACGGACGGACGGACAGACAGACGGACAAACCATTTCAATAGTCCCCTGCTTTCTTCGAAAGGCGGGGGACAATAATACCCCTGATAGTGAATAGTTTCATCTTTATGACATTGTTACGTATGTTTGGAAAAAAATCTCAAAAACTTATGTATGGAGTGTGATTACAAGTTTTTGATGATATGGGCAATAACTCTGTAATAAAATCATGCTACTTCATAGGTAATGCTCCTTCTATGTAAGATGTATTTCTATTTTGTATTAGAAAAGTTTGATAAACTCATCCAAACATTCCATGAAAATATGGTATAAATTTTGTGATAATACACTAACGCTGAATCCACAGTAGCACCTTCGGTCAATCCTGTCACCCGCCTCAGCAATATGCTGGCTATAAAACACTGTGATAAGAATGCATAATCAATACCATTATATTCAATAATTCAAATTATTTGACAGATGATTTTAGGAAGGATTGCCAAGATTTCTACATAATGAAACTACTTCCTGTATATGTAATATTGATGAATGACTCTACAGATGATTATAAATCATTCTATACCAGAGGTCCAAATAAATCTTCTTTTAAAGGGAATGATTCATCTTTTTTAATATTCTGATAAAACAGAGAAACATTTAATTAGGACAGATAATTGGATTACCTTTTAGGAATTTATAAGGTACGTATGACACATTAAGGCACTGCCACTAATTAAAGAAGGCAACATCATTAATACTACTAGATATGTCAATATGGCTTTAAAATGGAGATATTTATAATATATAGGCCAAATCTGTTTATCTCATGTATCAAAATTACTTTGTTTTCATGCTCAGTAACAGTGGCATAATATGGTTTATCAGTGCTAGGAAGGTAAAGAACTTTTTTTGTTCCCCCCACCCCACACACACACATAGCTGTAATTTTGACCTATTTTTCAAAATTTTGCGTAATGAGGGGAAAAAAAGTAATGCAATGAAATATTACAAAATTGTACTGACTAAATTCTTAATGTGTTATAAAAAGCATAATTTTTATATCACTCATATTAGAGCAAAAACATAAATGTGAATATAATGGATAACGCATAAATTGCACCAAATCATATTTGACTGCTCTCCTCAACTCCCCCTGGTCAAATTACCTTCTCTAACTGATGATTGCTAGTTTTGATTCTAATGACATTGGATCGATCTTTAGTTTAGTGTGGCATTTGATTGGAGGTGTCTTTAAAGTAAAAAATTAAAAAAAAGAGCTTCCAACAGTATCTATAGCTAATATTAGAATATAGAAATACGAGGAAAGTGTCCTTTAATAGTTTTAGTAAGTGTAGGGGGACTGCACCACACATAATTTACACAAAACCAAATATACGGACAAGACATATTAAACAGAACTCACAAACAAACGCACAATTCAAATAAAGTGAATGGATCTGGGGGGCTAGCCGTAAGCGTCCACTGCGCTGTACAATCCCGGTTCTGTAGTGACACAGACTTCATTCAAATTTGTAAACAATCAGGAATAAAACCCAGAGAAACCATTGTGTAATGCCAGCATGAGTCATGATCTGTTATATGTTACAAGAAATATGAATGTAAGCATATATTGTAGTAAAATTTAACTATACAAGTAACCACATAGGTGAAATGTATAAAAAAAAAAGCAGGTAGTCAAAAACTAAATGTTCTAAGTCAACTAAGAAACATTTCAGTATTCAATAGAATAGAGGCATATTGAACACAGTAGGGTAAATGTTCCCCCCATCACAAAAACAGAGCAAAAAACAAACAATACTGAATACAAAGAAGCAAAAGAGAAAAATGTAGACCATCTTGAAAGACAGCCGTCTGCTGACGGAATGACGTAGGTTGTCAATGACGTCAGAATTTTAGAAAGTGACAAAAACACCACAATAAAAAGGGCAATAATCCAGATAAAATAACACCAAAAGGTTAATAAACTATCAGTTTTGCAACTAATCGGAATTATTAAGTTATGTAATTGCACAAAATACAATACATAATATACCACACAAGAAATGCAAAACAGGTATACTGAAGAAATTGTACTATGTAAGTGTATTTATAAAGTGGGTCCTGAGAGCTATCGACCTTGCACAAGATGTTTATGTCCTTGAGATGGAAAATAGGGGACTTTAGAATAACTTCATAACCAAATTTTTACCAGATGCTGTATTGTCTGATGAAACTGACTGACAATTAATGATTATTGCATTAATACGGATGTTAGAAAAATGGAGATAAACTCATCTCGTGCAAAGCCAGGTAACACAGCTAGTTTTTTTTTAAAAGAAATATCTTAGTAGAAGAACTAGTTATTAATTTAAAAGCTTCAAGTACATTAGTTAAAGGCCAACATCATGCTGTCTTGATCAATGACAAGAGATGTCCCTTGTCAATGTCAAGCTGTTCTCATAATCTTTTGATTCACTCGGACTAACTGGATATTGAATCCAATCATATTAAGATATAATACACCTGGTATATCATCATACTGATGTATACGAGTAATACATATTGTAGTTGCCAATCTCTACAACATTATTATTTTTTCTTATTATTATTTATATAGACCAGAAAGCTTGCTTGCCATCGAAACATATGCCTACAGCACCTACATCGTACGAGCAGTCCACAAGGTTGTCGCATATATGTTCTTTTGCAGATAATGGTTGCATTAAAAACATTAAAACGGATCAATGTGGGCATATAAATATCCTAATTGCTATTTATGTATGTTTCACATGGATTACCGTAGATTAGATATTTGAAATGTGTATGTTTTGTTTTAATAATTATTTGCTGAAATTATGTGCATTGACCAGGGCCTTTAATAGACAAAATTAGTGCTACACTAACACTGTTGTTGAGGTTGACTGATGTAACTTATCATCTGGTGAGTTTCTATATATTACACCGAAGGGCTTCACACTAACCTTAATACCAAAACATACTTTATAGGAAACTGGTTTATATCCAACTGAAATTTATATCCAACTGAAATTTATTTAACAAACAAGATATTTTTACTCAAACAAATTTTGACTTTTCTGGGGCTTATATAATCCTATATAAAAAGTTCTTTCATCTACATTTATTTCCAGTAAATATCCTGGTTTACCACCTGCATATAAGGTATAGTGTTGGTGGACAGATTCTAATATTGATAAAAACAAGCTTATATATGTAATATGTTTTATGAAAGTCTGAATAATTTAGAATATATGTTCTTAAGGACATTGAGTTGTCTAAGATACACACTAACTTTTCTGCACCAATCTTATTAAGACTTTGCACACTGGTTCTCTGTGTAAAATAACCCAGAGAACACATAACAGTCCGACTGTTTGTTGTGTAATAATGGAGATACAAGAGGAAAGAAAAAACAATTCTTCAACCTAGATCAGTTGTTGAATAAATTATGACATTGTAAACATCAGTGAAGTGATCTGTAGTATACATCGTGGCTGCTTCCAGCAACAGTTTCGCACTGGACGACATATCCTAATTAAGTCACGTGACCAGAAGAAATTCCCACTATGACGCAATTATCCAGATCTACAATCTATCATGACTGGAACAGCGTTGAATTTCTTTTTATGATGGTCGACAACTATCATTTTTGAATGCATAATATGAATTTGAGTGCAGCGGAGTTGACATTTCTTAATGTCTCTGGTGTCGAAATGTTGCTTATAACCTACCTCTATGGCAGGGCAGGGATTATCGATATCTCTTTTTAGCATGAACTAATAGAATTTCCAAGAAAACTCATCAAATTTTATTTTTCCATGGATACCAGACAAACCATGGTCTATAGCCCAAAAGTGACCCGTAGGTTTCTTGGACTTGCATTTAGCATTGTTCATGCCAAATTTGATGAAAATCTATGCAAGCATAACTGAGAAAATTCGACTTTTATTGTCATCAACACCCTTTATTATCATGCTTTTGTGCCAAGTTGGGAACATAGTTGGTAAATAAAATTGTTATTTTTTTGCTGAATAATATGTAGTTTAACACCCCAAATAACAAAGAATGCACATCTTACAGTGCTCACTTTAAAATGCGTATTTTAGAGTACCGGTACTCAATGCCCTTCATAAGATTGGTGTTGAAAAGTTAGTGCATATCTTAGACTACTCAACACCCTTAAAGGGCCAATCCCAATAATATTTTGGAGAATACAACTGCTTAAAATTCTCTACCTTAGGGCCGAGTAACTAACTCAACATATGAGATACGTTTTCAAACAACTTAAACCCATCAGTCTTCATCTGGAAATGGAGACCGGTGCCCCAAGCTGTATTTTGCGGTGTCTGGATGTAACCAGACTTTTATTTTATAAAAATAATGTGTAGGTGAAAATTACCTTTCGTTATCAAGTACAGCACATGGGTCATTCATTGTATAGACCTTTGACGGAACAGGAATCGATTATCAGGCCATCCAACGAAAAAATTTACCAGAAATCTTTAAAGGGTTACGTGTCCGGATAAGTAGTTTTGATGTTCACGCCCAAACGACTCAATATTTTGAGCTGAAATTTTGAGGCAAGGTAAATACACCATTCCTCTATATTTTGACGCTTAAATTTCATACGTATTCAGACTTTTATTTTTGAGACTCGGGACAATCCCTTTAAGAAAACTGGATATGACTTTAGACCAGTAGGTGTCATTTATAGTTAAACGTCAATATTGCCTTCTTTAAGCATACTATAATCTAAATAACATAATAATATTCAAGATAGGTTGCCAGGCAATGAAACATACGCCCACAGCAGCTAAATCGTCCAGGCAGTCAACAAGAGTAGTCGCATATTTTTACTTTTTTCGGTAATGAAACATTTATAATACACTAAAATCTGATTAAGAGCAACATCTCATGAAGTAATTATCAGAAAACCATTAGAATTTGTTTGGTTTTTATAAAGTTCTGCCCCATGCTAACGTTTTGTATACAAAACTTTTAATATATTTAATATAAATCAATATACTTGTTCTACTCAAGATTTTAAACTCTGTGCATCAATAGGATTCTTCGTCTCATGACCTTAAACACTGTGTATAAATTTAAGGTCAATCAGATATTAACTTTGGCCTCTAGAGCATCCACAAGATTTTTTGAAGCCATCAAGGGGCATAACTCTGGCAGTAATTATCGGAAATCGTTGAAAATCAATAGGTTTCTTCGCCTCATGACCTTAAACACTGTGTATAAATTTAAGGTCAATCAGCTATTAACTTTGGCCTCTAGAGTGTCCACAAGATTTTTCAAAGTGATCAAGGGCCATAACTCTGGCAGTAATTATCGGAAATTGCTGAAAATCAATAGGCTTCTTCGTCTTATGACCTTAAACACTGTGTATAAATTTAAAGTCAATTGGATATTAACTTTAGCCTCTAGAGCGTCCACAAGATTTTTCAAAGTGATCAAGGGCAGGGCCATACCTCTAGCAGTAATTATCGGAAATCGCTTAAAATCAATAGGCTTCTTTGTCTCATGGCCACAAGCAATTGTGGACGCCGGACAATATTATTCCTTGATCCTTGTATAGTTTACATAATTGAGGGGAGTATCTCTGGCAGTACATGCAATTATAGGAAATTGTTTAAAGTCTTGTTTAAAAATCTTTTAAGATTAAAAAAGACCCCAAAATCTGAAAACACTTGTGGCTCAACAAATTGTAATAAATGATAAATCCAAGTTTTTTTTTATAATATTATGTAATAAACAGTATTTTATACCTTTTGAACAATTTCTCCTTTAATTTTGCATAGAACATTACAAATTTCACATTTCTGAATTTCTAGAAATATGTCCCATCTGTTTAGATGTGGATAATAATTTTTTTTTATTTGAAATAAACGTATATTCAAAGAGAATAGTTATTTTGTAATAATGGCAAACATATTCCTCGATTAGTCTGTGTTGAGATCCTGGTAATTGATAAATGTCTGAAGAACTCATTTTTCTATTACATGTTATATCAATGTGTTTTTTGTATACGGTGAAGCGCAAGAAATAAATTGACCAGACAGTTAAACAGTGACATTATGGTTTAAGAGACCTTGTTCAGATTTCCTATGTCAGAATGTCAATAAAATCGTTTGTTCTATGTTATGCATGTATGTCTTTATTAATTTCCATTAGGTTTTTTTTCTTGTATAAGTTAGATACAAGATGATGGATTGTGACGGGTATTTTAAGTATTTAATTATCTTCGAAAAATAAATTTTATGGAAAAAAATTATGAAAGACTGAAGATTTACATCACAATGAGTTATTATTATTATTGAAAAATTTATAAACCGCATAGCTTCCACCGTTAGGTGCCCATATGCGCTGTACACAATTAAAAGATACATAAATAAGAACTACATATAAATAAAAGGGTTACAGAAAATGTAAAATAACGACAAGTATAAAATGACAAGATAAAACATACAGAATACATTTAAGTAAAACACAGGTTAAAAATAAGAACATATTATATAAAAGCAGTGGTGTTGTGTCCATTGGGGCCCGGGGGGAAAATAAAAATATTTTTATTGATATTATTAAGACAGAAGACCTGTCCGTCTGTTTTAGTCATTACACGGTCTCCAGGAATTGTATAATTTGACATTATCTGTGTTTAGTTTATTGCACTTTAGTTTAGGTGTCATTTGTTAAGGCCTTGCTCAACAGCGGCCTCGCTTCGTAGACTCTATCATTTAGCCTCGATCTAAAATTTCTGGGAGTTAAGAGTTTGCTGTAGCTAGAAAATCCCTATTTATGATTGTATGTTGTATTTGATAAAATATCCATATACGGGTGTCAAATAAAGACTGAAAGTATTTTTTTATTAAAATATAAATACATCTAAAAACATATTTGACCATGAGCCTGGCAGAGGTTGGGGTGGAGGAAGGAATGGGGTTTTGCATGAAGTTGTTCGAAATGTCCATTCAATAATTAAATCGAAGTTGAGATGAATAAAATATAATTCAAGTTTCGAGTGATAAATTACAATTATCATTAAAAAAACGCCCATTTTTCAATCTTAACTTTATTGTCTCTAATCCATCGAAATTGCGTTTCCTGGCTTCTAATTTTAAAACTTTTCCGGGAGAGGGCCACCATAAAACAGATGAAAACGTGTCAATAAGCATAGATTAATGTAATATGAATCTGTACAGATTTACATTCAATTTTTCAATTTTCATCTGTGAAATATGAGAGCAGTCCAAACTGAATTGCAGTCAATTGCGCCTGGTTAGTCCAATCGACATGTTTATCTTTTTGTCTGGTTTCCTCCCACTGCTAATGACCCCTATGTGCAAACGATTGACTGAAATAAAATTGTACTATGTATTAATCCCGAAATGAACTAGTTTGTGTCAAGTGGCGTTAATCTCCATTTCTCTCTCTGCTTTTATCGTTTGTGGATCTGTCATTTTTAGTAATTTCCGCATTGATATGATTTGCTGGAGACCATAGACAACCCAACCTCTGGAGTTTTTCATGGTGTCTTAAAAGTTATCATTCTATCTGCAATTGATATGTTGTGGACCTTTCTCATCTTGCATTATATATGTATTATGAACACTTTTATGGTATCAGAATTAACTGAAATTTAATAATTTTATTGATCTCAAAAATATAAACAATGCATATAAATCCTTTATTACTTCAACCAACAATCAACCAATTTTAAACAAGGTGTAAATTTAATTAGAAGATTATGGTGTATCTTTAATTCAAATATTAATGGGTATCTTTTATGAGAATATAAAGCTTTAATTACCATTTTAATCATTGATATTGCCCTAAGGTGGATGCATTACTGAAGAAAATGAATCCGTAAGCTCTATACACGGATATGAAATCTTATTCTAACCATCAATGACGTACACACCGACTGAAAGGCATGCTTTATTTGAATCAATATGGAGGTTTAGATTTTAATACCTGATGTAGTCACGGTATCTAGTATAATCTATTTAGATTGAGCAAGACAATACCCTTAACACATTGCTGCTATTATCCTTCTCTTTGTTGAGAAAGAGAAATCAATATTTAAATCTGGTAAATGTAAAAAGGATTAGCCTTGTCATGGATGTTGAATTTTATGACATACAGACCAATATATTTGGAGGACTTGGTATATCTTCTAAAATCAATCTAATATTTATTTTGAGATGGTTTAACTTGAATACATTGGTTATTTTGAGGTGGTTAAATTGACTACACTGGTTATTTTGAGATGGTTAACTCGAATACACTGGTTATTTTGAGGTGGTTAACTCGAATACACTGGTTATTTGTTGTCACCGGTTATTTTGAGGTGGTTAACTTGACTACATTGATTATTTTGAAATGTTACCTCAACCACACTTGAGATGGTTAACTCGACCACACTGGTTATTTTGAGGTGGCTAAGTTGACCAAGTTGGTTATTTTCATGGTGGTTAACTCGACCTCACTGGTTATTTTGGGATATTTCATCACCTTAACTGTGTTAATTGTAGGTATAAATTATATCTGTTCAACGTTTAATCTCAACTACAACTTGCCCTTCTGAAATTCTGAAGCTGACAGCATGTGTAATGGGAGGTTCATAATGTGATTCATATTGCCTATAACTGAACTGAACCAATAAAAATACAAAACAACTTTGACTTTATATGAAAATTTACCGGCAGCTTAGTTGTGAACTTTATAACTATATGATTAATATAAGATACTGTATCATAAAAGTAATTAATTTCAGTGGTTAGTGGCATATTATTCACTTATAAAACTGTGCAGGAATTATGACAGTACCTATTAATTATCTGATGTAATTAAATGATCTATGAACAATATATATATATATATATATATAGGTAATATAGAGAATGTGGGCAGGTTCCCACAAATATTTTACAACTGTAGAGTAAAAAAAATTACAAAGCGATTTCAGAACTTGTCAAACTAAGATTTGTACTCATCAAATAGAATGCTTATCATCAAACGCAGTTAAAACATTCACATAATGAACACCAAGCTTAAGAGTTATTGTGTTTCAAAAACTGAGGTGGACAGACAGACAAACGAGACGGATAAACAGGTGGTCAGATGGACAGTCTGACAAACCCATTTTAATAGTCCCCTATTGGGACACAATTAGGCCTACAGTAGTGAAAAGATCCTGATATCTATACAAAAAGATATCCAATACATTATTTTTGACTTGGTCAAAAGGGATCCTATCAAGGTTCGCCCCTATCAAACCGTCTGTAATTGATTTGTGTTACTTGTTTCTATTAACTGAAAGTTTTTCACATGCAATTGTGGATGCCAAACAGACAGACACACAAGCCTATCTATGAAAGACCTGTACAAAGTCAATTGTTTCCAGGTGTATACACTTTTGCCAATGATGTTCCAAGGAAGAAATTTTCTTCAGCCACTCTAAAAAAAAAAGTCGTTCACAGCTCACATGATGTCAACATTACTTGGAAAATGACGACCTGCTAGTTCCTTTTTCATTTTTGGAAACCGGTCTCATCCATGGTTACAAATCTGGCAAAAAAATTATCAAAATCTGCTTCAAAAAGGTGCAGATTGTCACACGACATCAGGAATCTCATATGTTTCCGATCCGATATATAGAGGTTTAGCATCCATCTTGCAGAAACTTTTGTCATTCCTAACTCGTTGGCGATAACCCTCTCATGAGGGATGCCATCATCATGTCATGCACACAGATAATGTTTTCCTGAATGGTTGCTGTCCTTCCAGGATATGGGTCACCGTCAAGGCTCTCTCTGCCATGCTTAAATTCAGCAGCCACTTTTTGCAGTTCTTATGTCTGTGATTCATTCAATGATTGTACTTGGTGGCAAAAGTTTGTTTCAACCCAATTGATCTATCCTTTTCAGGCTTAGTACTTTTTGTATGACCACATTTCAGTGTGGGCATATAAACAGGTAAATGCAAAAGTTACAGTATAATATAAAGAATATAATAAATTTTGAGCTAATGTATATTGTAATAAAATCTTCCCCGCTAGAAGTCAGTGTATCAAATAGAGGAAGTTGATCTTTATTCAACGTATAATATGTCACTTCATCAATCTAGATAATGCATTAATATAAGCTAAAGCTTGATCAATGCTATATGATATGATAAGATGATAAAGAGACCCATAATGTTTCTTAATGCTATTAAATGATTGCTATACTTCTAATAATAACATAAACCTGATACTATACGGATGCTACAGAAGAAAGTAATACTAGATAGAAATGAAATAAAGACCTGGCTGACTTCAAACCCCAAAATATAGATTAAAATGTAGTTTGTGTCTGTTCGATCAATTGTTTTACATTTTTGTATATTCAAACAACTGGATTTTACTCTACTATTTTTATACATCAATGCACAAATATTGAAAGGATCTGAGATCTTTGTGATATAAACATAAATTTAAAGTTTCATCAAGTTTCAGTCCGATTTTCATGAAATTTGAACGCAAACATCATTATGGTGTAATGGTGATATATTTGAATGTTTTTTTAGATCAGATAAAAATTGTGACCTCATGGGGGATCACAAGCTAAAAACGAGATATTACGTACAATCTGGGGCCATAATCCATTAAGTTTCGATCCGATACATGCCAATATTGAAAGGAACTGAGATCTTTTGGAGATAAACCTATACTTCAAGTTTTGTCAAAATTGAATAAGAATTGGGACCTATAAAGTGTCTACAAACAAATTGTGTACGGACATCCGGACAGGGGCGTCGATATCATATGACCACATAATATTGTGGGCGTATAAAAATTCACAATGATTAATTAATATTTTTTACCTATAGTATGAACAGTGGTAATCAGATTGATGGACTAACACCATGGGTAACACAATATACATGTATAACAAAATTTTTATTTAGCTGGAAATATTTGACAAGAGTCTAGCCTCTTTGAGGGCAATGATGAGAATTAAGAGATAAGACCCTATTTTTTGGTCAGTTATTTTGAGAATTTTGGTTTAAACAATATTTTATTCAATATAATTACAAATAATCATACAATTGTATAGTCTAAAGGATACGAAAACATAATAATTTACTTTTTGAAGGATGCATCACAGAACTTTTTATAGCATGTAGTAAGTACGAAGTGTGTACCAAATGATACCACCTATTACTTTGTACACAATTTTCTATATCATGCATCTTTTTACAGGCAGTTGATTAAGCTTTTGATCAATGTACCCTATGTCTAAAATCTTAAAATTTTGGAAAAGGTTTGGAAAATGAACAAAAAACAGAGCTTTATCCATTGTAATCACTAGGGAGAAACTCAAGACATTTCAGACTACACTTTAGTAAGAACGTGAAGAAAAATATTAGTACTATCAAAATATACTTACACAGTGAAATGATACAAAAAGCACTTCCATCCTGTTGGCCTTTCTAGAAAGTTATAGATGCGTGCCTGAATTGATGTCTTTGGGTGAATTTTGGTTCCATACAGCATGGAGGTATACACTTTATCCACTTGAGTTCCTGCTATTTTCGATTCAGTCACTGTGAATGTGTTTGATGAGCATTCTACCTCTAAATGTTCTGGTAATATGCTTGGAAAGCCATTACCAGAGAACTTGCTTTTGTTTCGCCTGAGGAAACTTTTTGGCTTAGAGGGTTGTAGCATCTTCTGTGATATGGCGTCATTTTCCTTGGTTGAGTCCATGATTAGCGCTAACAAGAATTCAATTACTCACATTGGCAAATCCTGTTAAATATTAAAAATGATGCAGCAATCTATAAAGTGTGTGTTATATTTGTTAAAACAAGACTCGCAGAATAATAAATCACATCCTGTTCTCTTGTTAAAACTGGTGAACTTATATATTAATCATTTAAACACATTTTCTATAGAGCCGTCATTCTATATTGAAACCCTACATACATCATGTCATTTTTTAAATATATTGAAGAATATATAAATTATAATATAATAAATGGGATCTTCTTCACATATCTTAATGTAATACACATTAAAACAAATAAATATAAAGCCCTCTGATATTATTTGGTGTCTGTTTGACTTCGATTACTTGACATTCTTTCATTCAATTATAAATCCAAGCTGACATTGACAATTTTTCTCCATTTACTACTTGTGTTATTGATAAATTCTATAATCCGTGGTTAGCTTGATTTCAAACACACAAAGATTCCAATCTAAACCAGCTTCACATTTCTTAATAAGGGGTAGAAATCTCCAATACATTTGAGAGACCATTCTTTGTGTAATACAAAACAACACATTTTTGAAGCAAAGATCCTGTTAATGAACAACCACAGATGGAAGATTTAAAAAAGATTCTCTTAGCTGCTAACAAGTCTGTCAACAAACATGAGCTGTGATTTGTGACAGCAGGTCAACAGCTAGTTTATCAGGGTATTTCCATGTCAGTTGACTCAGTTCTAAAATGCCATTAGCTTGATGTATTCTACCATCTGAAATCAAATAATAAATGACAGTAAATATATTGAATAATATATTAGAGATAACAAAACATTTTATAACAAAGGCAAATTAATGGCATAGGCCTACTTTGGTGGACGTGCCATTTAAACAGCTAAATACAGAGTTTAAGACCTTACATAATGTAATACTATGGTCCTTGCGACCATACTGTATCTTTAACTAGTTATTTGGTTCTCACTTTCTAAAGAGTCAAATCACACGTACTTGATGAATTGAGTGAAATATTTATATATAAAAATCAGTGATATTTTGGTAAAATCCTTACTATTGTCAAAATATCCATAAAATACTATCTTGTTTATGACATGTGTTTGGTGGACCCCAAATAAGGTAATGTGTTCCCCCCCCCCCCTGACTTTGGAGAATGGGGATGTTTATTCCATATTTGGGAAGGAAATTAATGCCAAGGTAAGTCTATGACGTACAGAAATTAGGGGGTTATAAATGAGGGTGTTGAGCGAAATTTATCAGAGCTCACCCAGATATTCCGAACAGCTATCATACTTTATTGAGAACGAAGCAAAACAGTTTAATAACAAAGTTGTAGAAACAAACTAATCTGTAGTTTATTTATGATTACAAGGCTATTAAGATATGTAGCAAGAAGTGAGTGCATGGGTCATACGTAGGATGTGGTGACCGGATTTGAGGGCCCGCTTCCACGTCTGACAAGACCCATGGTGCTACAATAATCATAAGTACTGTGTTTATTTTGAAAAAAATGTTTTTTTTGTTTACATAGGTTTTATTAATTTCATAGAGCCAATTTGTTGTGCATTTTTACAAGTTTTGGCCATAAATGGATCAAATCTATTATTGCTCGACTCTAGAATAAATAGCAGAATTTGTCCACCATACACATTACCTGTATTACATGTGTATTGGAATAACGGTATGAATGAGGGTAGAGTTATAGCCAGGCATATTCGCATTACATCATACATGTAGAATAACCACAATTACTTAAAGTAGCTAAGTCTCTAACTCAATATCATCCAAAATCTTCAACAATGAAAACACGATTTATTTGTCAAATTAAATCAACATTCATGTTGTGATCTTACCGGAAAAAGATGGGCTTTTGATATCCAATATTTAAGACAAAATAAAGATTTTACGTGTACCATAATGCGCTTCAGCCCCAGTTGTATCAAGAGACTCGAGGGACGAGGCTAGACACATTGCACCAAATCAAACGGCGTATGTAGACTGGAATAACCAGACGCTAGAAATTTGAACTCACTTGAGACTGCTGGCTTATTTCGCCGAACATAACTGATTTGAAATTGGAGTAAAAACGGAAACCATTGAATGTAAATCAGTTTATATACATTCATATTACAGTATTATATGCGTTGCGACCCACTTTTGTCAATTTCTAGGCCCCAAATGTTAGCGATTTAGCTCCTTTAAAGAAGCAATATGCTAGATAAATGATTAACACCCCATATTGTCTATCCTTATTAACAACAGCTATATATTTGATATGAAAGCATGTATAGACTAATGTCACTAAATTATTAACTAGTAACAATGGCAAGTATTATAATCATATAGTAAATCCATTAACAATATATATATATATATATATATTGACAGATAAATTGATGAATTTTATAATAGTGCCCTTTGTCAACATTTACACTTATTATTCACTGTAGAAATCAATAAAACTCTAATATATACTTAAATATACTCTTCAAAAAAAGTAGGGGGATATTGAAATGAAAATACCTATGCAGGTTGTGATATGATAAATAGTCATGGACACTTGACATGCTTTGAGACTATATGTTCACAGATGAAGAACTTATCACCCCAACAGAACCACTGAGCTGCACGTGCGACACGCAATAGCGTCATACACATGGGAAGGGTTCATTGTCAAATTTGACACTTCAAGGAAGGGTTGATGAAAATTGCCACGTGCTGGTTTATCCTATCCATCTTTGCTTTAGTGTGTTATGTTTAATTTGCAATGAGACGTCTTCAACATGATGAACGTCTACGTGCTATTGGCTTGCTTCAAATGGGTTCTACACAGCGAGCAGTAGCCAACATGCTTAATGTGTTACAGTCAGTGATCAGCAGACTGTGGAACCGGTACCAACACACAATGTTGATGATAGACCTCGTTCAGGCCGTTCTAGAGCGACTACACAAGCCCAGGATCGATACATTCGTACACAGGTCCTGCGAAATCGAGGACAAACGACCAATCAGCTTTCTGTAAACTTGTACCAAAGTTACAGGAATTTGAGTTACACCCCAAATGACTAGAAATCGGCTACATGCAGCCAATTTGCATGCGCGACGACTGCAGGTTGTGCCTCCATTAACTCGCCAGCACATGGCAAACAGGCGTCAATGGTGTAGCCAGCGTAGAAATTGGGGTATTCGTTGATGGGCGCGTGTAATGTTCTCAGATGAGCCCAGATTTACTCTGGATTTCACAGATAGGCGTGCTCGTGTTTGGAGGCGTGTAAATGAGCGTCATGCTAACAATAACGTCAGACAGCATGACAGATTCGAGCGTGGGTCTGTTATGGTGTGGGGAATCACCATGACTGGCAGAACGGACTTGCATATTGTTCAAGGAAGGGTCACTGGTGTGTACTACTGTGACCACATCCTGGCACCGATAGTTCTGCCCTTTGCTCAACGTGCAGGTCGATGTTTTATCTTTCAAGATGATAATGCCCGTGCTCCGCACTATCGTGTCGTGAATGACTACCTCCAGCATCACAATGTTGTCAATATACCTTGGCCAGCCATGAGTCCTGACCTTTCCCCTTTTGAGGATGTCTGAGACATGACCGGGAGACGTGTTCGTCGACGTCAACGTCAATGGACAACGTTGCAAGAACTGGCAGTGGCACTGCAAGAGGAGTGGGTCAGATTGTCCCAAATCGTGATTGGCCGGTTGATTAGGAGCATGCCACAACGAATTGCTGAATGTCTGAGGATTGGTGGAGCAATTACTCATTATCAAGACAAAAATCAAAAACGTCCATTTTGACTGTGTATCTCTTTGCGAGTGAAATGGGGCCGTCAGATAAGACGCTCATATGAACTGTTTATGTTCATGTGTAGGCAATTGGCCTGTTATTAACATACACTGGTTACCTCTAATAAAAACAGCAGTGCATTTCCACAGTTTTGTATTGTTTCTGAATATCCCGAGTATACTATCAAAAAGTTCATATACAATAAAGGCTATTAGTCTGAGACATACCATTAACTAATGCTTTTGGGCCATTTTTAGAAAGTGTCAACACTACATTTAATACAATTTATCTTGCATGGTGAAGACAGTTGAAACTGGGTGATTGTACGGAAAACACTAGGGGGAAATATGTGTTGTACTAGACCAATATTTAATAGTACCAATTGCACAGGTTGTTCATTGATTTCAAGTACAAAGGCTATCTCAGTTTGGTTACATACTGTCATAGGATACCAATAAACTCATTCATCCACACAGTACCAATCAAAATTAGTCCCAGAAAAAACTGTCACAATACTAAATTGACATCCCAGTTGAACTGTTTAAACTCTTCTACAACATTTTCAGAATGAGAGTGTGAGGCAGATCGACATTAGTAGAATGAGAGGGTAAGGCATATAACAGTAGAATAAGTGGGTGACACTGATATTATGTTAGTAGAATGAGTGGGTGAGACAGATAGATGTTAGTAGTATGAGTGGGTGAGACAGATAGATGTTAGTAGAGTGAGTGGGTGAGACATTGTGGAAATAGTGCCTGAGATAAACAGATGTTAGTAGAATGAGAGAGTTAAAGATAGGTTGCCAGGCAACGAAACATACGCCTACAGCAGCTAAATCGTTCGGACAGTCAACAGGAGTTGTCGCATATTTTTACTTTTGTCGGTAATGAAACATTTATAATACACAAAAATCTGATACAGGGTAACAACTCATTAAGTAATTATCTGAAAATCATTGGAATTTGTTTGGCCCATGCTAACGTTTAGTATACAAAACATTTAATATCATGAATTTAGCTGTTCAAGTTATCAAAATTCATTGAAAATCAATATACTTATTCGTCTCAAGACCTTAAACCCTGTGTATCAATCTAAAGTCAATTGAACCACGGTGTATAAATATAATATCATGACTTGATGACCTTAAACACTGTGTATAAATTTAAAGTCAATTGGATATTAACTTTAGCCTTGAGAGCGTCCACAAGGATTTTCAAAGTGATCAAGGGCCATAACTCTGGCAGAATTATCGGAAATCAGTGAAAATCAATAGGCTTCTTCGTCTCAAACCTTAAACACTATGTATAAATTTAAAGTCAATCGGATATTAACTTTAGCCTCGAGAGCATCCACCAGATTTTGGATCCACCCATGCATCTTTTCTTACTACATATCTTAATTAGTAGCCTTGTGATCATCTAGAATTTGTCTCTAGCTTTCTTTGCTTCTGCTTCACGTTGTGTATTTACTTCTTACTTTTTTCTTAAGACGTTTGTCTTACCGGGAATAACAATGCAACAGTTCGTTTTTACATTTTATATATCATAGCTGCTTACATATGGTACAATAGAATAAAGTCATTCTCTCAAACCTCATCCAGCCAGACTCGCAGGGCGAATCTGCTGATAGAAATTGCTACATCTTTTCCCTTCTGGAATCAAGCTGCTATCTAGGAACTCAGATGGTAAACTCTCCGGAATCAAATGAAAGTCTGTCTTAAAAGTTTACCATGATTTCTTTTATAGGACTCATGGATATCACGCACAGAGTAAGCTACTCATGACCCTGAACTTGTGCAATTACTGATTATGATTAGTTACTTTAGCCAAATGATGCAATTAGTAAATTTCCAAGCAGGTGTAATCTCGTGGTATTTTATTGACACATACAACCAGCTATGTTTTGGTTCTGTAACTCTTTTTATGTGTCAACCTGTCACTTATTCACTAAGTTGATTTTTAAGAACAATACTACATATATGTGAATCTAATAACTTGCCAAAGATATTAATTAATGAAATATAATGTCACCATTAATTTCAAGAGCAAAAATTCTACAATATTAATACATTAATTGTGTATGCCGGACTGATGGATGGGCGGGAGCGACGACATTATACAACCACATTTCAATGTGGGCGTATAAAAATGACTGCCAATGACCTATTTAACATAGAAAATGATTGAATTTACACGTTTAAATAAGAAACATTCTCATATCTTCATTTCTGACAAGAAACATCCTTTTAAACCTATAAATGTAGTTGTGAAAATGTCAATTTCAAAACACCTGCTGTTAATGCCAAGGATAGAGGACATTTCTTCATCAGACGTCATAGCACTGTGTGTGGTTTATCCCTGTAAACTAATCATTTCATTAATTTGAAGCTTGAACATATATATCTCTGCAAGCAAAACTAAACCGATTTACATTATAAACTAATAGTAACGTCACTCAATTGCAATCTTCATACATTCAGCAATTTTGTTACTACTTCCTCTGAAACCACAGTTAAACATTAAAACTGCTAAAAAAAACATTAAAACAGTTAAACATTAATAGAAGCCATTAATATTTTAAACTCCCAGTTTGATTAAGTCTGGTTTATAATGTTGTTTATGAAGTTATATGTTGTATATGTTTCAATAATTAACATCAACACCTATTCCAGAATTAAGTTTTTCTAAGTGTGTAAGTATATAACATCCTATTATTCTGCATCAGCCGGGCTAATGATGACAGGCATGTGTCATGAAGTGTGCTGAGAAAAGTTTCGGGCAGACAGCATAATTTCGCTTACTCTTTATTGAATTCCAACCATCAAGGGTTCTTTTACATGCATGCCAACGAATACACAAGTGAACCTTATTTTTTTATCCCATGCAAATGACTAGACATTCTTTAATTCCTAGTCAAGGCCTCCATTCGCCACAACTACAAAAAGAAAACTGATTAGAAATCCTAGAACCATTCTCTGTCAACACTGTTCTACTGGTAAAAATAAAATGTTGAATATTGTTGATCTGACAGGTTATTTTCATTAGTGATGGAATATACTCTATAGAATTAAATTTTAATATTGAACTATTAAGTGAAAGTCAGTTTATGTTTGAATAGATATATTATAATGGTACACAACATTATACAATCTTTAATAATGAAAAGTAATTATCCTTACAGTGTTGTTTAATTATACTGGAAGCAGTAAGTATTCAATACAAAAGCATGAATTTGTTACATTTTTCAACACTGATATTTCTTTAAATAAAGATCTTTTTGTATTAGTTTCTGTCATTGTTTTTCTTTCAAAAAAATAATGAATGTAATGACATTTACAGTTAGGCATGTAATTAGATTATAGAAGTGTATAGAAAGTAATCAATGATTATTATCTTATAGAAAGATATGTACTGTGTGCCAATTGTTTATCAACACCACACTAAGACTGACCTGTTTTGAATTCTCCAACCCTATTGTAGGCCTACATATAATCATAGAAATAAAATTAATGTATGTTTATCTCAAAATGACCAGAGTAAGTATTGGGAAGAGTTTAAACTCCATTATCGGACATTACTTTATAACCTTGGTTCCTCTCTTATTGGATATCTTACTACAAGTATAATTTTTATTGATTTTTGAACAATGATATATAATAGTCAATGGATGCATGTTTAACTGATCATACAATAAATTGAATAATGTAAGATAATTTCAGTAAGTCCATATTTACATTTATATGAATAGATAAAAACATGTGAATGTAGAATCATGTTTGAATATTCAGAGTTAATAAAAATGTCAAGGCATACAGAATAACCTAAATCCTGCAGGCCTATAAAATATAGACACTAGATTCGATAAACTCTCAAATAAAATATGTGCTACCATCATAATTTATTTTTATATACTATTCAAAAAAAGTAGGGGATATTTGATTTTGGGGGCATAATACTAAAATATGCAAATGACTACGAAAAAGGTCACTATAGAACCTAACAGAAGAAACATTTCCAGTTACATGTGACGCCCAAACACACCAATAGCTACCGCATGGAATGCAGGTGATGCTTGGGATCATCATGGGGGTCCAACCCAAGATTTGCACGACTCTGACTTTGAATGTTACAGTCATTGTGGCATTGAATTCCAGGGTGGAAACATCAGTTTAATTGTTTTAGTGACCAGAAAACAAATTTTGATATGCGTCGGCTTACCCAAAATGAAAGGTTACGTGCCCTTGGCATGCTACAGATCGGCACAACACAGGCGGTTGTGGCGCGGACGATGAATGTTTCTCAGTCTGTCATAAGCAGGCTATGGTCCAGATACCGTGATACACAATCTGTACAGGACAGACCACGCTCAGGTCGACCAAGGGCGACAACTCAAGCCCAGGATCGATTTATCCGTACCTTGGCCTTGAGAAATCGTGTCATCACAGCAAATCAGATCAGCGCTCGTCTTCAAACAGATACTGGTGTGAGAGTGAGTGGCCAGACGATTTGGAATCGACTGCATAGGGGTCACCTTCGCGCCCGCATCCTCGCGTGATCCCTTGTTTGAGAGATCATCACATTCAGGCAAGACGTCGTTGGTGTAGGGATCGTCAACACTGGGATAATCGACGCTGGAGCAATGTGATGTTTTCAGATGAGTCAAGGTTCACTGTTGATTTTTTGGACAGACGTAGGAGGGTGTGGCGTCGATGAAACGAGCGCTTCCAAGACGTTAACGTCATCAGACATGATCGATTTGGGGGTGGTTCTGTTATGGTGTGGGGAGGCATCACTGTTGCTGGAAGAACGGCTTTACATGTTGTTGCAGGGCGTGTTACAGGCCAGTACTACCGGGACAACATCTTGGCAGTCCATGTTGTGCCGTTCGCACGACGTCATGGCCGCCGTTTCATCTTCCAGGATGACAACGCAAGATGTCACAGGGCCAGGATCGTTACAGGTTACCTCCAACAACAGAACATCACCACATTACCTTGGCCAGCACTGAGTCCCGACCTCTCCCCCATCGAGCATGTCTGGGACATGCTTGGACAGCGGTTACGTCAACGTCAACAACGTCCTGCCAATGTTCAAGAACTTGCTGCTGCGTTGCAACAGGAATGGGACAATCTGGACCAAAATGACCTTAGACGTCTCATTAGGAGTATGCCACGTCGGATCAATGCTTGTTTGGCAAACAGAGGAGGATTTACCCGTTACTGACTTGGTTGTGATGCTGTGGTAACTTTGCTGTTTGACCCCGGGTATCATTTTACCCTTATAATGGTCAGTCTGTGCCTTACTTAGTCTAACGATCATTTGGAATAAATCGATGAATGTGAACTTCATTTCATTTTGTCATTTGTTTCTTCGTCAGTTTCATTAGGTGACTTTAATAACACTTAAAAATCAAATATCCCCTACTTTTTTTGAATAGTATAGTAGCTCTAGGCCTACACAATCCTTGAAAAATAATAAAGCAACTATTATAATATCTTATGTCAGGAATATTTGAGTATTGTGCTAAAGTAGTTTCCTCATTACTCTTTAGTGATCACATTTAAACTATGCTAATGGTCTCTTAGCTAGAGCTCCCTAATATTCACTTAATCGGCAACTGTAGGTTTTATTTTTTGGCCTCTGCGTCTATGTACGTAAAACTAAAAGAACTCTTTTGTGTCTACATACAGTCTAGCCCTAGCTTAGATCATCAACAAATACAACATTACTGTGTGTACTAATACACACAATGGGAGGTTAACTCCCATTTTGACTACGTCCCATTTTGACTACGTCCCATTTTGACTACACCCCATTTCAATTACAAATTTTATTTCACTGATTAAGAGATGTAAATCAATCTAATGATTATTGTTAAAATAGCTGATTCCTTATATATTATAGCTTGTTTTCTTTAACATCAAAGCAAAAATATCAACTCTAGAGTACATTTTTGTTTTGACAAATAAATGTAATATTTGGAAATTACATTGAGTTTAAAACTTGCTTATCTATATAAGATGAATTGTTTCAAATTTTGTACATCTATTCTTCAAGTTCACTATCATTCAGTCAAAATTTTTGGATAACAAATATTGTGTTTATTTTCAAATTCGGGAATTTGGAAGTAGAAATATTTGTTTATAATTTTTCATTCTTTTTTCTGTTTTTGATATCTGTTATATGCTGTAGCCTAAATGGGATGTTTTATGGAAGAATCTATTTTAGCTATAGAAAGGGTATATAAGTAGGGATAATAAAACCACTAGACCATATAATCTGTTGTTATAAGCTGTAGTCGAAATGGGACGTAGGCGAAATGGGAGGGTACCCAATGGGAAATGTTCATAACCAGTTGGCAGTGCAAATGATCTTCCAAGACATATTCGGGAAAATAGAACATTCAGTAGTTTTAAGAGATATTCCTAGACCATTATGAACTTTTTCTAAAGCGCTTACCAATGACTTTTGGACATAATGTAGCATTAAAGAAGAGAATCACTTCATGATAAATGTCGCAAATCATAGAATTTAGTCAACCCATATGAACCAGGAACTGACCATGTTGTTGGATGAAATTCAAAAATGTAATTCACCAAATCAATGCAGAATTGTTCAAAGCAGAAGCTTGCCAATTTTCATGTCAATCGGACTTGAAGTGATGGAACCTTAGGCTTTTTTGAAGAAGAACAAGAACAAGATGAGTAGCTGTTAGTGACCAGTTTTGGTCCGATTTTCACGAAATTCGAACTCAACCATCATTAGGGTGTAACGGTGATATACTAAAACGTGTTTTTAAATCGGATAAAGATTGTGACCTCTAGAGGGACCACAAGCTAAAAACACGATTTTCCGTACAATCAGGGGCCATAATTCAGGAAGTTACAATCTGATATGCACGAATATCAAAAGGAACCAAGATCTTTGGGTCATAAACATGCATTTCAAGTTTTATCAAAATCCGATCAAAATTGTGACCTCTAGAATGTCCACGTGATTTTTCGTACAATCAGGGGCCATAATCCATGAAGTTATGGTCCGATACATGCCAATATCGAAAGGAACCGAGACCTTTGGGAGATAGACCTATTTCAAGTTTCGTCAAAATCTGATAAAATTGTGACCTGTAGAGTGTCCACAAACAGGGGCGACGACAATATACGTCCACATGAGCAGCTAAACTGTCCAGGCAGTCGACAAGGGTTGTCACATATTTATTCTTTTGTAGGTAATGGTAGCATTTACAAGACACTGATATCAATTTCATACAGATCAAATGATAACCCTTGTCATTAGAGAATTCACAAGGTTTAACAAAGTGAAACAAGGGTCATAACTCTAGAGGTTGTTAATGGAAATTGCTGAAATTCAGAGAGACAGACAGACGGACAGACCCATTTTAATATCAATAGGCATCTTCATGTTACTAATGCATATAAATTCAATAGGCTTCTTAAAGGGACAATAACATTCTTGCTGGCTTGACAGCTCCAGTAAATAAATATTAGCCTTATTCTAAGTATTAGATATTTAAGTCTCCTACCTGTTGTGTAAATTATCCATTACATCCTATTTTACTTGTCCAGAGGGTTCGAAAACCATTTGTAAAGGTTTACGTTAGGCTTTTCAAATCATTTAGTTGAATTTTTCCAATTTTTTAAATTAGGTGTGTTAAGATGAAATTTGTATCATCAATTAATTGGAATATTGTAAAATATAACAAGAGTGGTATTGAGCCTTTAAATTTACTAATCTAAATTATACAATCAGGGGCCATAAATGAGGAAATTACCGTCCGATATGTGTGAATATCGAAAGGAACCAAGATCTTTGGGTTATATACATATATTTTAAGTTTAGTCAAAATTTGATAAAAGTTGTGACCTCTATAGTGTCCACAAGCGAAACAGGATTTTTCGTACAATCAGGGTCCACAAACAAATTGTGGCCGGCTCGACAGACAGGAACGATGACAATATACGCCCACATGAAAATAGTGTACATAAATATAAAGCTGTCAAGAGCAGTAACTCTGGAGGTAGTATATTCACATGCACTTATTAACTTCAAGAGTCCTACCCTACAATAAATTTTCATGGTTTTGTTTAAATAGTCTTTGTTTTTATCAAATGACATTTTGAGTTGTAATGCTTTATATTTTGAGTTGATAAAGAATTAGCTACTGTTAGACAAGAATGATATAATCATTGACTCTTTTTGTTGTTTATTTCTAGGTTTCTGTAATTTTCTCTTTACTTCAAGAGAATCAATGAAAAAAGAATAAAGAAAACACAGTTAGTTTATATCTGTGCAATTATAATGTCATTATGATTAGTTTTCTCTATGCTCAAACATGTTTTTTATCAGGGTAACGACATAACCTTTTATAATGTAATTTGTCAACTGTAGTTTGTCATGCAACATTTGTCTATAAAGATTTTGTATTCCTATTAATTTTCAGACAGCATTATTTCAAAGATATCTTTAAATGCTGTACTCCAACTTTTTCTGAAACAACTGATACCACTTTTGATTAGAGGAGTTTAAAATGTGTTGTACTTTTTCATACAGATATGATACGTATAACAATACCATCAATTAATTACAACCTATTTGACCTTTTGAAGACCATAATTTTGCTGATATTCCAAACTGACCAGTATTTGTATTGAGTATTGATAATATTCTTCTAAAAGATTTAAAAAGTCCTTTAACATTTCAAACATAATCCGTCAAAATAATAGGATTGGGTATGGTTGTTAAGAGATTATGTTCTTACTACAGGAAAGGTCATTATCTCAGATATGCAACAAAGCACACATCAATAATCCATAATAAATCTAGATATTTTAGATTTCTACATCAATCTAGAGAAACATGCTAACGAAGTTATATTGTCACATGCAAACTACTCATTAATAACAATATGTGGTGACAACTATATAGATTTTTGATTCCCTTACATTATAAATTACAGAATTACAAGATCATTTTAAATAATATGTGGATTACTTTGAGTACATTATTATGTAGGCCAGCATGATCTAAATCTTTAATACCAATAAATGATTATAATCTTGTGTGAAATCAATGTCTCAAAGAGTGCAAATTATTTTCTAACCTGGTGGATTTGGGGGTGGGGGAGAGAGGATCAAGTGGTCCTAATGAGGGATGTAGATAAAGAGAGACGCTAGGCTTCTCCATTTATGAGGCTCCTCTCAATCCCCCACCCTCACAACTAGAGAAAGATGGAATAAGTGTTATTTAAACACATCTGAACAAAGTTGAAGATGATGACAGATGTTTATGATCACAGTGCATTAAGAAAGGTTTATGACAGTGTCCAAAAGAGTATACATCTTGGCCGGAGGCCCTCTAGCACTCCAAGCCCTAGACTTCAGTCTGCTCTATAGGTAAATCTGGCACTGGGTGGTCCAACTAATACTGTAAATTATAAGTCCTTACTTTTATCGATGTCATGGGTTCGCTCCTGGGTTTGTCATAACAACCAGTAAGGATGTCCGCCTAATCTTTCTCCAACTACTTAAGTTTTTTACCATTTCTAAAGACCCGCATACCCACCACTATATTATTGAAATAAAATATATGTCAGTCTCTAATCATGTCTCTGTTTTGTAACTTACGTTTGACATATACCTGTAACACATGTGTCAACAGATAAAATCAATGGTGTTTTCATAATACCAATCTATTTATCATTATAAATATAACAGATCTTATAATGATCACAATCATCTTGCTCCTGAAAATGACCAGAGATTTAGGGAACTGTAAACAAATTAAAGAAGAGAAAGGCATATACTTATATTTTACAATCATGGTACATTATTAATAAGATATGGCCAGAATAATCCTTTCTTTGATGACAAATCTCTAAAAGCCTTCCCTTGTTCAACCACCATGTACTGGAAGTAGACAATGGAAGACCATTAATGTCACATCAGTTTATTAAGTTGGTTGTATGACAGCCTTCTGTTTCAAGGGACCATCACTTTTTGATGTGTGTACTATGAAGCAACAATAAGTGTTTTACAAATATAATAACAGTGTGGCCATTTTACATGGATTGGTATGAGATACAATAATAAGGTAGTCCATATACCTGTCAGTGATGTTGAGAAGAGGGGTTTAACGTTCACTCAACAGAAACTAGGTCATTTCGGGACTAACACATGGTTTAATTTTATTTCAATAATTCGCTTGTGCGTAGGGGTCTTTAGCAAGCTGTTAAAATATAGGATGTTATACCCAATGACCAGTCTAACATGTATATTATTCTACTTATAAATTTCAACTTGGTTAAATCACTTTGTTTCATAGCTATAGTGTGGGTAATTTATATCGCCGTTAGAAATGTTTTTCTAAAAGTTTTACAGGGTGGACCAAAACAGAAATGACCAGCGGACGGACGGATGGACGGACGGGGGCGACGACAATATATGACCACATTTCAATGTGGGCGTATAAAAATCAATAGGTTACTTCATCTCATGGACATAAACAATGTGCAAACATTTGTAGATGACCGACAGGGGTGATCACAATATATGATCACATTTGATTGTGGGCATATAAAATTCAAATCATTTCGTCATTAATTATTTTTCACCTCACTGTACTTAGTTGGCTACACCATTTATTTTACATGAAGTATAAAAATTAGAATATACATGTATTTCACTTATGTAGCGGAGATGTAAAAATTTGATGTGTGATTGTTTCCATTTATTTACACAGGACACCTAGATTGTTCTCTCCTGTCTTTACTGTGCTGTCTAATGAAGAAACACCATTTTACCAAAGTAAATGTAGCAATAATTAATAAGCTGATAATGCTCATAACCATTGTCACAAGATTATGATGCGAGAATTGATATTTGATGCATGAATATTTTAAGATTAATATTATACAACAAATCACCCAGTGAAAATGAATTTTTTGACACCAAAGTTTAGTGAATAAGGAGACTGTTATTTTTGTCTAACAGTTGCATAAAGAGTGAAAAGATGTGTCATTGACGGCCCAAAAAGAATTTAATCAGAAACTGCCTTAAATGCATATAGCAGGTCACTATCAATTTCACCATTTTAATGCTGATTCTTGTTTCTTGGACTGGCTCTAACATTTTCCAAAACTTTTGTGTGTTTGAACACTTAATACACATTGTTTAAGTTAAATCTCATGAATCGGACAAAAATTGTCACCTCTTTAAGGTTCACAAACTTCATTCACGGCAGGTGTGTGTGTGTGTGGGGGGGGGGGGCAATGCGCACCACAATTGAACTCATCCAAGAACTAGTGGTGCTCGTTTTAAGTTTCATCTAAATCAGATAAAAATTGTGATCTCTAAATGTTCCACAACCTGGGCATTACATTCATTTATACTATTTGCGTAAAGGGGAGCGGCCATTTGACTGAAAATTTCTGTCGGATTTTCATGAAATTCGATCTCAACCATAATTATTATGTAACAGTGATAGGCCTATATTTGAACGGTTTTCAAAATATGATAAAAGTAATGACCTCTAGAGGGGCCACAAGCTAAAAACGTTACATTTCGTACAAACAGGGATCATACTCCCAGACCTTTGAGATATATCAAATTGGATGAAAATTCAAACCTCTGGGTGTTCCACAACCGTCGAGTAGTTTGGATCCGATTTCACGAAATTTGCACTCAACCGTAATTATGGTGTAACGGTGATATATCTAAACGTTTTTTAAAAATGGATAAAAATTATGACCTGTAGAGGATCCACAAGTTAAAAATGTGATTTTTCGTACCATCAGGAACTGAGATTTTTGGGATATAAACATATATTTTAAGTTCCATCAAAATTGGACAAAAACTGTGACCTCTAAAAGGTCCACTGATTACATACTTTTACTTTTTTTGCGTTCAAGGAGTGGCGATTTTGTCGGGCAGTATCGGACCAATTTTTACGAAATTTGAACTCAACCATCAACAGGGTGTAATGATGATATATGTTTAATATCATATGAAAATTATCATCTCTAAAGGGTCCACAAGCTAAAATCGCGATTTTTTCATACAATCATGGGCCATCCTCTAGGAAGTTACAGTCCAATATGCGCAAATATTGAAAAGAACTAAGATCTTTGCGATATAAACACATGTTTTTAAGTTTTATCAAAATCGGATAAAAACTGTGACCTATAGAGGGTCCACAACCTTAATATCACATACTTTAACACTATTTGCGTACTGGGAGTGGCCATTCTGTCAGGCAGTTTCGGTCCTATTTTCACAAAATTTGAACTCAACTGTCATTATGGTGTAACAGTGATATATTTGAACATTTTTTTAAATTGGATAAAAATTGTGATCTCTAGAGGGACCACAAGCTAAAAACGTGATTTTTCGTACAATCACGGGCCATAATTCAGGAAGTTACGGTCCAATATGCGCGAATATCGAAAAAAATTGATATCTTTGGGTTATAAACATACATTTCAAGTTTCATCAAAATCAGATAAAAATTGGTACGTGATATTTTCTACAAACAGGGGCCATAATCCAGGAAGTTACGGTCCGATATGTGCAAATATTGAAAGGAGATAAACCAATATTTCAAGTTTCGTCAAAATTTGATAAAAATTGTGACCTGTAGAGTGTCTACAAACAAAATGTGAACGGACACATGGACGGACGGATGTACGGACACATGGACCGACAGGGGCGACAACAATATACGTCCACATGAAAATGTTGGCGTATAAAAAAACTGTGAGCTCTAGAGTTCACAAGATAAAAATGTATATACAGTATAGGAAGTGGCGGTCCTATATGCGCGAATATCAAAAGAAACCGACATCTTTTGGTTATAAACATACTTGTCAGTTTCATCAAAATCATATAAAAATCATGACCTCTAGAGTGTCCACAACCTTGGTATTATTATGCATATATATTTGTCAAGTTCAGTGCCGCAGGAAACCACCATTGACTGTGTTTGCATGGTAATAGAGATTTAGAAAAGAAATATAATTTAACTTCAATGCTGAGTAATATTATTAGCTGGAAATCGCTCAGAAAGCATCTTTGATGAACTAGACCCCAAGGAGCTACTGGGGCCTAGGCGACCCCTGGACCCTCGCCTAAAGTCCTAGGATGGTAGCCCCCTACACCCACCCCCAAATCAAGAATTGTTTCCGCTGGCCCTAATATCATCCAAAGTCTTTGACATTGAAAACATAAATCAGTCATTTGAAACAAGGGACTCGAAGAACGAGGCTAGACATATACCACAAGTCATGTCAAACAGTGTCTGGAGAGCATGCACATTAAATACTATGAGACTTCCGGCGGATTTCGCCAAACATAACTGATATGAAATTAGAGTAAAAACAGAAATGATTGAATGTAAATCAGTTTATATACATTCATATTACATTATTATATATGTTGCGATTCATTTGTGTTGATTTCTAGCTCCTGTAACAAAATAACATATGACATACCAAATACATGTACAAGGTTTTAGTTTTACTGATTTAATAATAATCAGATGTTCACGATTTTAACAGGAAATTTGTGCAAGCAAATAAATAGAAAAACAAAAACCATGCTGTCATTGGTCGGAAAAAGATCCGCAATTGGCAAAAATATTGAAAAACATTGAGATTTTTAGCGTGATCGAACACCATTCAGCCCACCTGGAGCTATCGATAACCTCGTGCATGATCACTTGCGGCAGAGCACACTCACAACCATTGTACAGTTCTACAGGCCTGGACTAGGCCCTAATTAACTGCCGGGACCTGGATACCCTGAAGGTGACGAGAGTCTCAAACGGAATAAGAACGGTGCAAAGGCACAGTGAGGTGATTTATAACTTTTAATTCACCAATTTTTTCCCCAAAAAGTGGACTTACAGAATTTGATTCTAATCCTACCCACGCCACTAGGTACCCACATTCAGAAATGTCACTGGTTTTCTTCTACTTTATGACCCAGTAACGGTGTATTTTTTTTTATTATTTATTAATTGTTTTTATAAAAACATTTCTTGGCATACCTTTGGGCCCCTCTAGGCTCCAGGCCCCTGGACAAGTGTCCCAGCTGGCCCCCCCTCTCACGGGTCCTGCCTAAATGACCTGCCTCAAACCCTGTTTCTCTCTATCTCTCTGTTTTGTATGTTGTTTTCATAATACCAATCTATTTATCATATATAAAACAAGACATCTTACATCTTGTTAACACCGTATTCATCAATGATAGGTCACATTATATTATAACCAGAATTTGGGGTGAAATATTGGTCAGATGCAGTCAAAGGCAATATCTTACAAAAATTCCATTCTACACATAGCCTTCACCTAATTTCTTCTAATACAATATTATTAAACAATATTCATAAATCACATATAACAAGCAGTTGCCATGCAAGATACACCCACATTTTGCAAGAGATGGATAGAGAACAAGTTAAAAAAAAACCTGTGATTTTTTGTACAGTTAGGATCCATAATCCAGTCAGTAATAGTCTGAAATGCATAGATATCGAAAGGAACTAAGATTTTTGGGATATAAAGACATATTTTCATCAAAGTTGGATCAAAATTGTGACATAAAAATGTGGCTGCATAAAAATTAAAAACAGTCCAGGAAATAATGAATTTTGTTCTACCTGACAGAACAACTAATTAATTAGAATCTGACAGTTTCAACTTTGTGTTAGTCAAGTATTCAAATTGTCATTTTAAAAACTGAAAGAATACAAATCTGTGTCGAATACAATGACAGGCATAAGAGGGAGTGCACTCGATTAACCTGAATTTGTGCCTAAAAATGTCTGTAACAGGTGGGTTATCTCCAGGCTTGCGTATAAGGAATATAGGTTAAAAATACAAATATATTCATTTACTGAAAAAAATGAAAGAACTGTAGCAATGTTTGTGTTGCAAAGAGAAAGAAATTGTGTACATATGTATTATGTATTTAGGCCTACTGTATAGATAGTTGTAGATATAGAATATCACGAGTTGTATTGTCAGTTTTCTTCCACGCAAAAACCAACGTGATTAACATACCAGAAACAATAACTCACACAATGCATATAGCAACCTTACAGCTTCTTTCCTCTAAACACAAAACAAATTAATATTCGCCTGACTTATTCTAGAATTTAAAATAAAATAAAGTCAATGACATCGTACAAATATAATTTCCGTTCAATGTGTAATAAATTAACAAAAAAATATACCTGATATTATTTCACTCTCTAACAGATCCTCATAAATATCTTAACGTGATTCTACTGTCACGAATAAAATACACTAATAATACGTCCACGTGCTTCTCTGCTCGATTAATTATGTCTTCTACATTATGCAGACAGTGAACAAAATGTCTGCAAATACCCGTTAGTAATCCAGTAACGTATATATTAACAGTTCTTACAATAACTCGTAGTTATTCCAGAAACCATGGCAGAAGTGCCTTGGAACAAATTGTCAAGATATAAGTTGCAGACCTGGTGTAATTTACACTTCTCGTCTGTTCGTTACCGGAACTGATAGTATATGAACGATGGCACTGGTTCGCGCGATTTTCGACTAATCATGAAATTTTCAATCTATAATATGGTGTCCTTTCTGTGTTGTTGATCATCACTACACAGAGACAGGTAATAAAAGTATGAGCTAGTAAATATTTCACGCCTAGTTTTACATCCACTTCATTTATATAAATTTATCGATCCAACAGGACATCATACACTAGGCCTATCCTGTAAATGTTGATTTTTCAAATTATATAACCAAGGTACTTGACTTGCTGTAAAAGTCATGAGTTCATAGTCGTCGAGATTTGATTATTCTACATATTCGAGATCATGATTGACTGGGGACGTGTCAAACAAAACAAATCAAGCAATAGAAATACACAATCTTTGACAAGAGTTCTTGGTTCACATTGGTATTTTGGAGTGAAGTTGAGCATAGATTGAATGCAGAAGCGGATTATAGTGGAGGCGCTAGATTTTTATTTTTTTAAATTTATTTTTAGTACTGAAAAAAAAAAGCCGATTCGTTTAGAAAACTTGATATAGAGTTGCCGTGGAGGGGCCACCCGAGTCCAAGAAAAGGGCCCCCGAATCAGAGAACGGACCCCTTTGGCTCCTATATAAGGGCCCCCGTGTGCAGTCGAAAGGCATACGAACACGAATCTTGAGTCGTGCGCCGCCCAATCAATCATCAGGGTCCATCTTGGCTTTGCGTATATTTTTTTGGGTCCCATTCTAATAACTAAATGCTGGGAAACTGGTCCGAAAAATCACCAGGAACTTTCGGCCAATAGGCGGAAACGACACAGTCCGGACAAATATGCTCTCACACACTGCATGGCGTATGCACAACTTCATTGGTCCAGTTGGCCCAGCAAAGCGGGACGTTAAACCCAGTTTCATTTGTTTTTCGTCAGATTTGAGCAACGAAATCATTGGTTACAGTTTGTATCGAAAAGAAAAGTACATCTACATGTAATTTTCAAAATTTTCTGGCGAAGGGCCCACGTACCTTAATCAGCTCCTGATTGAATGTCATGCCTGTTGAAATGGAACTGGACTAAAAGGCGTCAGATATAAGGTAGCGATCGACAATAAAATTGAAAGATGTCTTAGAATTCTAGAAGCGACAGATATCTAACAATATTAATGATGAATATTATATTCACAAAGACATACTGTGCGAGCGGGTCATATATAATTTAAAGAGCCGTCTATATTTCGATAGTGTACAACAGCTAAACATGATTGTAATTATGTGAAAACACGTTAAAGGACAATATTGGTGTTAGTCATTATAAAATATGTGATAGAGCTCGTTAAATACATCCCAAATATAATTTTAACACAAAGATCATTGCTACGGGAGATGTGTAACAAGCACGTGAAGAAACGGGAAGTGACGCCAAACATGACAAACACGAGTTGTCCTTCTATATAACTGACTGAAGTAACGAGCAATAACAGACAAACGATCGAATTTCATTTCACTGAGGATATTCGACTCAATAGATCAACAGGTGTCGCCCCCCCCCCCTTCTCACACACACACCGCCTAATTTGAAAAAGGTAAATATGGAACAGTGAGATACTTCTAATTGTCGAAATAAATGGATGTGGAATAAATTTAAAAACGTTTTATTTTTTTGTATTGTTGTTTGCAGACTTTGTGTGGTTGTTCGATATGAATAAGAGAGAATTACCCGGATTAATTCGTTCACTATGTCTTCTACTACTAAAAGGTTAAAATTCGGTTATATTTTGGATGAGGTTTCATGCTCTCATACTCTTATTTGTTCTCCACTAGACCGGTTCATACGACAACAATCAACCGTCGAAAATTGGTCCCAGACTAATCGATGCTCTAGCTAAAGCCGGATGCCATATTGATTTTTATAATAAAAAATGAAGTAAACATGGATTTTCAGCTGTGTTTGATTGAAAATACCGAGCGAAATTGACAAGACCTGTAAGGCACAAATAACAGCCATGTCCATCCAATCATAATAAAGTGGTTGCAGATGTCCATGGACCAGTGATCATACGCTTTTGGTGACATGAGCACCATTCTACTACGCATACCATGAGCCCCGCCCCGCCCCGCAAGTAAAAAGAAACAAGCGGTTGCTTAGCTGCAATATAGGAGCGGCGCATGTCTTGGTCATCGCTACAATTGATACATTCTTCGAGGCATTGCTCAAGTAACAAGTGGTTGCCATGTAACAAATGCCCATATTCTAATAAAAAAACCCCACGATTTTTCGTACAATCAGGGGCCATAATCCAGGATTTTACGGTCCGACATGCGACCATATCAAACGGAACAAAGATCTTTGGGATATAAACGTATATTTTAAGTTTCATCAAATTCGGATACAAATTGTGACCTCTAGAGATTCCACAAGCTCAAAATGCGATTTTTCGTACATCCAGGGGCCATAATCCATGAAGTTACAGTTCAATATACACGAATATCGATAGGAACCGAGATCTTTGAGATATAGAAATATTTTAAGTTTTATCAAAATCGGATAAAAATTGTGACCTGTACGTTCAGTGTCCACAAACAAAATGTCAACGGACGGACAGGGGCGACGACAATATACGTCCATATGAAAATGTGGGCGTATAAAAATAGCTTAAAACTCAAAATTCATAGTTTGCATGGAAATAACTGAAATGAAATGAAATGGGGTTTAACTCCACTGTTTTGCTCCGATTGGGCTAATGAAGACGGGCATAAGCCATACAGTGTGCTATGGGGACATATGACCTACTCTTATATAGAATTCCAACTGCCAGGGGATCTTTTACGTGCACGTCAATGTATACACACGACCTCGGTTTTTCGTACAATCCGAACGACTAGACCACTGCCCTTGTCAGGCCCTCCGTCCTAGCTACGAGAACTTAGCTAAAAACGTTGATGTGCTTGTTTTTAGCTACGATTGGGTGCCTTTAGTTTCACCTGGCAAACTTAATTTCTCTATTAATGCATATTACATCTTAAAAATAAGTTAATTGTATACTATTAGAACTTATTACACATACGCAGCCTAATCTACTCTAATCACTTTCATTTATCAGCAAATATTGACAATAAAGTAAATCAAGCGTTGTTTTTTTCAAAATTGATACTGACATTCATATTACTCCTGTGCAACTCGGATCACGTTAGTACTTTGATTGGCTATTGTACACGAGGCCCCGCCTTTGTGTTAAAGACGCCAAATTTAAAATGTCGGAGAAAGCACTCTATTATCGCTTTGATTTAAACGTAGGGGATTTGTGCCCGTGTCAGGTAGGATATTCTGCTTAATTGTAGTTGGATGTGGCAGAAATGTTATAAATAACAATAATCAATCGTTGTTTTGAAGAAAAAATTGTCAATTTTGCTTATTTCAACCCCGATGTGATTAGCGTTGGGGGTTTGCCAGTTGAAACTATATAGCACGTGTTATAATTCTGGTTTGGCGGTCATTTTAAAACAAAAGAAATATCCCGTAGCCGTTGAATTGAATAAACTCACGAATTTAACCTGGCGCACACTACGCGACGACATAGGCGATTTCGGTCGCCGACGATGAAAAATCAAAAACTCACCTAGTGTGCGCACTCGATCGCAAGCGATATTTCGTCGCCAGCGACCATCGCGGCGATGATCGCCGATATCAGACTTGTTTGATATGATCGCCCAAGTCGTCGCTTCATCGGCAACAAATCGTGTAATGTGCTCACCTCGGCGACAAGTTAAGCGACAACGAAGAAAATAAATTCACCTATTAAACCAATCATTTCTGGTTATTCTTCTCATGTGACATAACCACACACGAGATTTCTCAGAATTTTTTTCTGTTGCATGTATAATATTAAGTGACTCGGGTAATCTAATTTAGCCCTAACTAACTAATTGAAATTAAGTTTGGGATTCTGGCAAAGCTGTCGAATACATATGGTAGGCAGAGTGGATTGTTCCGTCTATTATAGCAATGTACTCAATAATAATATAGTCCCAGGATTCATAGATGGTAATTAGAATGTTTTTTCCCCAGTACCTGTAGCGAGAAAACGGAGAGTGACCGTCAATCGCCCACTTGGGCTTATTGGTTGTCTCATCTTGGTTGTTTGTTTGGCAATAAGAGGATTGATTATATTTAGGATTCTCTGGAATATTTCTGGACTCATCCTCACGTAGCTTGTTTTTCTATACATGCAAGAGTCGCCCAATTTGAGCTAGTTACTTAGAATACTATAAACGTACTGCACTCGACGGGCGTTGTACTAAGAAGGCTACGCCAACGCCTGATCATCATGTATAAAACAATAATAATTGAAGTATTCAACGCGATGACGACTAAAATGAATTTACAGGTGTCACATGACAAAGCACATGACAGGGTGTTTTTTCCGTGATCGCCAAAGTCGTCGTGTAGTGTGCTCAATCCACTTATATTGAGGCGATATTTGTCGCCAGACTCGTCGCTTAGTTGTCGCATATTTCAACGAGAGTTAGTTTATTATATGTTAAGCTATGTGCAGTAGAATTTGGGGTCAATTTCATTGTAAATTAAAGCGAGAATTTCTTTTGCTCAATAGGTTGTCAACTAACTATTATACGATCATAGGTATCATTCTCACACTTAAAAATCATTCACCCCGGAAATAATAACACAATTACCTCCCTTGTTTTTCTACCCCCCCCCCCCCCGTGGAATAGCTATCTTCAAACGTTTGAATTTGAAGTTGAAAATGGTATTTTTGCCAATTTCTTAACTGGCAATAGTGAATTATAGGATTAATAGGATTATTCTTTAACAAGGTAGGACTGTTTATAGATACCATTTATTTTAAATTTTAGGGCTTTGTTTTAATACATTTTAAAAATATAACTTAAAAATGTGAAATTATAGCTTTAAGGGAGTCATAGGTCAGTACCTTGTGCAAGGAAGTCCTAACAGAACGACTCACTGCTGCGACTGGTGGCAAGATGGAAGAAATCAGTAGTGAAACCATGGCGTTTTTCGTTATTCACCAATAACGAATAACGAGGGATACGCAACCACGTTATTCAACTTGTTATTCGGGATTCAAGTATGAAGCTAGCCACCACTAAATGATGGATGCTAAGTATACCGCAGTAGCATTAAACACAGCTAAAAAAAACCAGTTCACATTGTAAATTCAAGCAGCGAATAACGAGCTGTTTGTTATTCGTTTTTCACCTCGTTGTTCGGGATTCACATATGAAGCTGTTCAGGTATGCTTAATGAGGATATTTCAAGATTTAATTTAAAACGATTACTAGACAACAATAGAATAATGGATTACAAAGTATACCCTAGCTGTAGAAAAAATGGTTAAATGATGTAAAGTCGGTAAATGAACCCAATTGTTATTCAAACGGTGAATAATGAATAACGAATAATGAGGTGTCCTGCCTCGTTAATGGCGGATAAAGAGGGACACGCTGCCTCGTTATTCGTTATTCACATATAAGGCGTTCAGGTATCTTTAATGGAGATATTTCAGGATTAAATTAAAAGCAATAACTAGACAGCAATAGACTAATGGATTGCAAAGTATCCCCTGGCAGTATAAAACTGGTTAAATGCCGTATAGTCGGCAAATAAACCAGATGGTTATTCAAGCGGTGAATAACGAATAACAGGGTGGTCTGCCATGTTATTGGCGAGTAACGACGAAAAAACTGCCTTGTTATTTGTTATTCAACTTGTTATTCGGGATTCAAATATGAAGCTAACCACCACTAGAATGATGGATGTCAAGTAACCCCCAGGAGCATAAAACACAGCAAGACGTCCACAGTGTTATTCAAGCAGCGAATAACGAGCTGTTTGTTTTTCGTGTTTCACCTCGTTATTCGGGATTCACATATAAAGGCGTTCAGATATCTTTAATAGGGATATTTCAAGATTTAATTTAAAACGATTACTAGACAACAATAGAATAATGGATTAAAAAGTATACCCTAGCTGTAGAAAATTGATTAAATGACGTATAGTCAGTAAATAAACCGGATTGTTATTCAAGCGATGAATAATAAATAATGAATAACGAGGTGTCCTGCCTCGTTATTGGCGAATAAAGGGGGACACGCTGCCTCGTTATTCGTTATTCACATATGAAGGCCTTCAGGATTAAATTAAAAGTGATAACTAGACAACAATAGACTAATGGATTGCAAAGAAAGTATCCCCTAGCAGTATACAACTGGTTAAATGACACATAGTCGGTAAATAACAGATTGTTATTCAAGCGGTGAATAACGAGTAACGAGGAACAAGCTGCCTCGTTATTCAACTTGTTATTCGGGATTCAAATATGAAGTAACCCCCAGTAGCTTAAAGCACAGTAAGACGATTTCTAGACGTAAAACAGTCCACAGTCTTAATCAAGCAGCGAAATCCTGAAATATCCCTATTCAAGATACCTGAGCACCTTAATATGCGAATCCCGAATAACGAGGTGAAAAACGAATAACAAAGAGCTCGTTATTCGCTGCTTGAATAACAACGTAGACTAAAGAAAGGCCTGAAATAGGCATATTAAGCTCTTGCATAATGTATGTCTAAAGATACATAAACGCCTTCATATGTGAATCCGGAATAACAAGACAGTGTGTCCCTCGTTATTCGCCAATAACGAGGCAGGCCACCCTATTATTCGTTATTCACCGCTCGAATAACAATCCGGTTTATTTACGGACTATACTTTGCAATACAGTATTCTATTGTTGTCTAGTAATCGTTTTAACATAAATCCTGAAATATCCTTATTAAAGATACCTCAACACCTTCATATGTGAATCCCAAATAAGGAGGTGAAAAACGAATAACAAACGGCTCGTTATTCGCTGCTTGAATAACAATGTGGATTATTTTTCGTCTAGAAGTCGTTTTGCCGTGTTTTATGCTACTCATGGATACTTGGCGTATCATTCTAGTGATGGCTAGCTTCATATTTGAATCCCGAATAACAAGTTGAATAACGAATAACGAGGCAGCGTGTCTCTCGTTATTAGCCAATAACGAGACAGACAACCTCGTTATTCGTTATTCACCGCCGAATATCAAGTTGAATAACGAACAACGAATAACGAGGCAGCTGGTCAGGCCACCTCGTTATTCGTTATTCACCGCTTGAATAACAATCTGGTTTATTTACCGACTATACGTCATTTAATCAGTTTTCTACTGCTAGGGGATACTTTGGAATCCATTATTTTATTGTTGTTTAGTTATCGTTTTAAATTAAATCCTGAAATATCCTCATTAAAGATACCTAAACACCTTTATATGTGAATCCCGAAAAACGAGGTGAAAAACGAATAACAAACGGTTCGTTATTTGCTGGTTGAATAACAATGTGGATTATTTTTCGTCTAGAAGTTGTTTGCTGTGTTTAATGCTACTGGGGGATACTTGGCATCCATGATTCTAGTGATGGCTAGCTTCATACCTGAATCCCGAATAACAAGTTGAATAACGAATAACGAAAAACGATTCAACTTCACACTGCCTGAAACCATTTCTAGTGGTTTGCATGCTAGGTACACCCAGATTTTGCCAAAAAGGTCTGTTAAAAATGTAGCTTCAGTCAAGTTCACAACGGGGGATACTCGAAAGAACGTTCTGGAATTGAATTCTCTTAATCTAAGAAATAGAGACAACCTATTGAAAATGGGATTTCGGGCTACGACGCATAAGCTGAGACTTATTCGTCGTGTGTACACGACTCTACTCACACTACCTCAGTTTTCGGAACTGACGGAACTGAGACAGGACTGAATTTCGCGTCATTTGATTGCATTTCCGGCGATTCGGAATGTTCCGGCCTATCATTCGAGCAGCCCAAGGTTTTTGGCAAAGTAGGGTAACTCAAAGTTATAGGGTTCGTTCTCTTATGAACCCAATGCTTCACACCAAATTTGAAATAAACCTGTTATAAATTGTAGCATCCATCGCATTCATACGTTTTTTTCTAAAGGGACGTACTTCTGGAACGAAAGGTCCCGGAATGCCGATTATCGCCCTCTCATGACTTCAATGCTTCAACCTAAATTAGAAAAAACTGTTAAAAACTATAGCTTCTATCGTTGTTCACAAGAATTTCGGAAAAGAGGGCATAACTCGGAACAGAATGTCCGATGCACACCAAAATAAAACTGATCCAAGATCTTCTGTGCCGTAAAATACATTCTAGAGGGCCCACAACATAAGTACATATTTCATATTTTGCGCGAAAGGCATGGGGGCATAACTCAGAAACGGAATGTCCGATTCGCACCAAAATGAAACTCATTCAAGAGCTTTTTCACTTTAACATATTTAATGGCCTCCGTAGGCTATATATTTCACAGTTTAGGTAAAAGTCAGGGGACACCAAAATCGAACTCCTCCAAGATCTTTTAAACCTTAACACACATTTTAAGTTTCATCTAAATCGGGCAAACATTATGTCCTGTAAAGAGCCCACAACCTTGATATATGTATTACAAGCTTTGCCATTATTTTTCCGGAAAAGGTGGTGTAACTCTTGAACGTGTATTAAGTGTCATAAATACCGGCCTCTGAAGGGTCAACAAACTTTGTGTATGTATTACATGTTATTTGCGTAATTGGGAGGGACCATTTTGACAATAAGTTTCAGACCGATCCATTCGTGATTATTGTCGAACGCAGATACGTTTGAATGGTGTTTAAAATCGAATAAAAATTGTGACCATTAGAAGGTCCACAGGCTAAAACGAGAGATCTTTGAGATATAGACAAACAATTTAAGTTTCATCGAAATCAGATAAAAACTGTGACCTGTAGAGTGTCCACAAACAAATATGAAGAAACGCACGGACGTTCGAACAGACATGGGAGATGCCATAATACGCCCACGTGACATTGTGGGCGTATACAAATATTAAACAAAGGAAACACAAACAAAATGTAGAAATGTTATGTACAAAATGTATTCTACATCCATTAAAATTTTTAATAAACAAAGGTCACAACTAATACATAACCATGGAGCGGTACTGCCCTGGTAAAATTCTTACCCACGTTTCAAACGGTAAACTACTAACACAGAATAGTAGCTAGACACAAGACCTATCTGCCTCTACAGTAGGCTATTACTGGGAAAAAGTTAAAAGAGGCATTTAGTAGATGACAACCAAATTATAAGTCACAGATAAGAAGTACTAGTTATACGTTACTTTCAATAAACCAGATAGTTATTTTCTATAGAACAGTAAGTGTTGCTAATATAACTAGCCCTCTTCCATTTGGGTTAAAAATAAAATGGTAAATGTCATTGGATTTTAAATGTCCCTATGCCAGTCAATTTAGCTCGCAGGCTTGCCCCCCCTCAACAACATATTAAAATCTCAATTCTAATTAGTGGCCAAATAAAGGGAATCTGTGAGTTTTGACATGTCGGAAGGCTGGTATTTATTTTATGCTTTGTTGGAACCATTCACAGAGAAAGATGAACAGCAAAACCCCTCTCACATGGACATATTTTATTTCTGGTGCTCTGGTGTTCTGTCAGTTTTTGCATTGATTTACATATATTACGTTTACTAGATGATATAGCTTCAGACAAAGAGCGCAAACTTACGGTTATTTTTCAGCAGTAGTTGCAGACTTGCACCCCATAATCAACTTTTAGTGACGAAGGCACATGTTTCAGGCGCAGGAAATAAATAATACTATCCTCTTTAAAGCTATTTAACTGAGATAAGACCTACGTGCATGACATCTATAAACAAACCAGATGCATCAGAGCATTTCACATTTAGAAGAAAACATGTTGTGTGTTACTTATTTAGGAATTTTCAAAAACTTAATTGGAAAAAAGGTGGCAGTAGGGGGTTTCAAATGTAATAAAAATGGAGTGTTAATCCAGAAAATCTGAGACACCCACCTCTTCACCAAAATACACAGAGAATGATCTCAATGTACTCGGCCAAAAACCAAAAAAGGTATGAGTTGCTTGCAGTTTGGTGCCATATTATGCTAATGAGCGTATTTCCCACTATGTAATCTTTATATTGTTTTTTTTTTACAAAGATGAGGTTAAAACCCTAACTTTACCTCAAAAGTTTATTTATTCACCCCACTTTTGCCAATACCTCTTTGTCATGTGTATAAAAGTCGATATTACCATAAATCTGGTCACATTCCCATCTGTCCAACAATTTGTTTTTAAAAAAATGTGGAACAGTGTGGGACAGTTTACTACTCACAAATAGTGTAGGATATTTTACTACTCATAAACATTGTGGGGCAGTTTACTACTTATAAAGAGTGTGGGGTAGTCTACTAGTACTCATAAACATTGTGGGACAGTTTTACTACTCACTTCCTGCAATAGTTCGACTTAAATGAGAATGGACCATATCAAAATCCGTACAGGCAAGTAAAAACGATTTTGATCAAAGTTGTGTTATTGAAAGCAAAGTTTTGGGCATGTTTTCTTTTTTTAACTGCGATGACATACTTTGATGTGATCGACTATCATCCTGGAAAAGGGAATTGGCGACAAAATGACGGAGGAGTTCCCATAAGTCACATCAGCAGATCCGCCCCGTGTACAAATTTCGCCGTTTATAGCGATGCCGTTCTAGGATGCGATTATTATATAGCTTACTTCAGCATCAAAATGTTTTCTTTACCTTTTTGTATCAACGCTTTAGGTGAGATTCAATTCACCACAAGAATTTCTAAGAGAAAATTACAGATTTCGATCTTGCTCTTTCTCTTTAAATATTGACAAGAAAATTACTCCAGGCAAAATATTGCAATTTCGAAACCATAAAAACGTCTATTCTAAGTACGTACACGTTGATCCATTCACCCCTATTCATATGTTTTGAAACAAATTTCTTTAGTCACATCAAACGTGACAAGCTTCAGACACCTTGCTTAGTAATGCTTCGTTAATTTATTTTTCTACAGCTAGTAATTCTGCCCTGTCAAGCTAATGCGGCCCTTGGCTTTCTACGAGTAGTTATTATGTGTTCTGGGATGTAATCACTTCAACGAGTCGGGATTTAAACAGCTTTTATTTAAATAGGTTCTTGAGTTAAAATGGCAGAAAACAATTTGACTTTACTAGTGCATTTCTTGTTGCATGGTTTACAGCCGTCAATTTCAGATACTAAAATTGTCAACGTAGATGCGTAATGGCTGAAAACATCAAACCTAAATGAACTCCCCACTTTACCCTATTAGTGTGTAGTGGAGCTATGAAAAATTCATATAACATATATTCCGAGCGACAAAATAGACAATATGAACATAAATAAAAATACATAATGTGAACATAAATGCAAATACGTAATATGATCAGTGTCGGATTAAGGCCCTCAATTGCTCAAAAATTATCGGCCAGTATCAAATCTGGTCTTTCTTTCCAAAGGTTTGAAGAAGGTTGTTAAACAGCAGCTTCATAGCCATTTAACAAAATTTGCTCTCCTTAATGAGTTCCACTGAACTTGTTGCGCTGGTCACAGAACTGAAACAGTGCTACTATGTGCCCTGGGTGCCATAAAATCATCTGTTGATTCTGAAAAGATTGGAGTGTTAGTCCTTTTGGATTTATCAGCAGCTTTCGACACTGTTGACCACCGCAACATACTGGATCGACTGTCATCAAACTATGGATTAACTGGATCCATTCTTGTTGTTGTTTGTTAGTTGTATTTTACGTCCGCTTCCACCAAGGTGATAATAACAATAACATGTTATGTGTACAAGGTGCAATAGTTTACAATGTGATTAGTGAAAAAAGGATAATTAGGTTTTTATATATATGTACAAAAGACAATAGATAACATCAAGAGACAGGTGAACGTAGACATTTACAAACAGACGAATTTGTGACGAAACAGACATGAATGTGGACGAACATTTAGACAGACATGTATACAAGGACATTTTGACAGAACAGACAGTGTGGACGAACATTTAAACATTATTATGTACATATATATAGTTATTGGGTCATTTGTATTGGCTTGGTCGTTCTGTTCGGTTGAATGGCAGGGCGGTGCAACTCTTCCTTGGGGCTTGTTGGTGAGTGTAGAGCCTGGACCATTCTTCCTTCCATTTGGTTTTGTTGTCCGGTATGGTGGTTGATTTCGTCATTACTTCTGTTGTTCGTTCCTTTGTTGTTGGTTCTCTGAAGGAAGAATCCAGCACCTGAAAAGAGAAAGCTAGAGAAAAAAGAGTATTATGGTCTTACGATGGTTTTGTTTTTATTTCGTCTAGTAAGGGGGGGGGGGTTGTGGTTTGACATTGATTTAGAAGATACTAGTTGATTCATGGAAGAGACTCAGACAGTTGTCGATCTTCCATGGTTTTCCAATGTACTGAAGGGGCTTCTCCATCTCATAGTAGCATTGGGCAGTTTCTTATATAATTATTCGTATCAAGTCCAGTAGATTTTGGTGTTCGGTGTCGTTGAGGTGGATCTGATGTTTTTGAAGCATCTTTTCTGTAGCCTGTTTCCATTTCTTTTTCTTGTAGTGCATCATGGGGTATAGGGCCAGTTTCCTCAGCATTTGCTGATTTAGTCTTTCTTGTATACGAATATACTCGAGAGGGTCAGCGAAGTATCTGGGTTTTAGTCTAGGGCATGAATTGATCCAAATGACAGGAATCATCCCAACTCTGCCCTGAATGGCAAGCATGACCTCGATGATACGATCAGCGAGTGTTTCAGGGTTAGTGTCGGGTTGAATGTCGTTGCCCCCGATATAGACAAGTGCTATATCTGTGGCTTTAGATATTCGGCTTACCCTACTTCTAAAATGGTTTCCATCTTATCTCACTGGACGATTTCATTATGTTGAAGTTAACAACTCGTCATCAAATCATCAACAGCTACCATGTGGTTTCCCCCAATGATCCGTTTTGGGCCGCTCAATTCTCACAATGTATACTAAGACTTTGGGTAAACTCATTCTGATTTCAATCTGATGTATCCATTTATTATGATTTCTAAGTCCAAAGATTACAAAACCGTTCTGTTACTAAAACTAAGTCAAGATCACACATCACCCCTGTCTTAATCAAGAGAGAATTAACTTTAAAATCTTAACAAATATGCTCCGTTTTATCTTCAAAATCTTGTATCATCCTAAACGTTCATTACGGTTAGAAGCTAAATTATTATTGGATATACCTACCTATTTGAAATCATTTGGATCCAGAACTTTTCGATACAGTGCATACATCAGTTATGTGGACTACACTCCCAGAAAACATCCGACAATGAAAACCTGGTTATTTAGTCACTATCATTAACACTCCAAAGTGAGAACATTTTCTACCGGGGAACATTTTCTAGCGCCTAGAGCATTCCCTATTGGATTGAATAGTTGCACGATACAAATATCATTATTATTATCATCATTAGCAATGTATATCAATTATCAAACTGTTGCTGAGTAAACTTCAATCAAAATAGTTGTTTACGTGCCTTCACTGCACTAAAGGGGTCAATGAATCCGAGAAGTCGAATTTCTGCGTCAAAATGTATAAAAAAAAATATAATTGGATATATATTTAAATTAGCAGTAAATTGTTTTTCTATGTCCTGACTGTGTACAAGGCCCCTAAACCCTGGTGCAGGTGCGTTATGGGTAATCCGCCACTGACTATGATCATAAATCCAAATGAACATAGATGTAAATGCAAATACATAATATGAACATAAATACAAATTCAACATATGAACATAACTACATAGTTCTTCAATTATAAACCAACGACAATAACATGAGAAACACCGATAATGACAAGGATTATATCGGAAGGAAAGCATTAAGTTAGCGACGACATTTTCGATCATAAAACAGCTGCTGTGGACGTGGAGAACGTTATGGTTAATTAGCCATCAGCCGGATTTCAAAGTCGTATTTAACTGGAATCCATCACCACATATTGGGAAATATTACAGCTTGTTTCTTTATTGAAATATGCGGCTAAAATCTATAAATGAACAATAAGTTAAATTCAAAACTTACGAATTCTTTATAATAAATACTATTTAGTTCTTAATACCTTGCAGTACCCGCGAGGTGTTAAAATAGATTTATCGGCAATGACAGTGACACTTCATCAAGGAATATTAAGTCCAATGCTTTATCTCATCCTTCTTGTTTTTCTAGAGTTTGGCTAAAAACCTTTTCGTGAACGATGGCCATTTATTGATAAGACCTATTGCATATAATATCATCAATATGTGACAACAGTAGAAGTATAACGATCCATTTGAGACCGAATTCCCCAATCCAACCGTTTTGAAATCGACATGCTGATTTTTAAAAATGTATATACTATTGTTATACGGTATGTGTGTGTGTGTAAAAATTAAAATATCCACACCAGTGTCTATGAAAACTTATTTTTACTGTAAGTTTAACAAAAATCGCCATAGATTATCTCGTTATGTGGTTAGCAAACTTCATTCATGTATAGTTTTTAAATTATAACTGACACTAATCCGCGATAGGTCAATCTACATGTAATATTGTAATCATTTATTGTCCCCCGCCTTTCGAAGAGAGCAGGGGACTATTAAAATGGATCTGTCTGTCTGTCAGACTTTTTGGGACACAATAACTCTTCTAATCGAGCTGGAATGTTAAAACTTTGTGTAGGTGTTTATTAAGTGGATGCCGTGATGGGGTTCGAAGATGAGCATATTCTGCTTAGGGTAAGCAGGGATAAGCAATTTGATTGGTTGATGCTTTGGGACACGATGACTTTAGCTCTAATTAAGTGAGAGTAACAAACTTTGTGTATAATTTCATTACATCGATACTTTGACTTAGTTCGATAACGGGAGGTTGGGTGGCCGAATGGTTAGCACGTGCGCGCTGTATCATACGGTCTGTCATTGAATCAACTGGCGTGGTTTCGATTCCCCGGTTGTACGTGACAAGGAGTAGGGTCGCCTGTCCAACCTCGTGGGTTTTCTTTGGGTCCTCTGGTTTCCTCCCATTGCTACAGACCCCTACGCGCAAGCGAATTATTGTAATAAAATTGAACCATGTTTTAGTCCCGAAATGACCTAGTTTGTGTCGAGTGGATGTAAAACTCTCTCTCTCTCTCTCTCTCTCTCTCTCTGAGTCTCAGTTCGATTAATGAGCATTTTCTGCTCAGAGTTAGCAGAGCGATAAACAATTTGATTGGTCGAGAATATGAAACACAGTATCTCTCTTGAGGTAGAATGTTCAAACTTGGTGTAAGCGTTCATTAGGCGCATGCCTTGACGGAGTTCGAAGAGGAACATTTTCTGCTTAGGGTAAGCAGGGATAAGCAAATTGTTTGCTTAATGCTTTGGGGCAGGATAACTTTGGTTCTAATTAAGTGAGACACTACGTTTCATCACATCAATACCTTGACTAAAGTGGATCATGAGCATTTTCGGCTCAGGGTAAGCAGAGTGATTAGCAATTTGATTGGTCAAGACTTTGGAGCTCGACAACTTTGATTCTTGTTACTTTAACTAAGAAATGCGACCACATAACTCCTGTTTTATATAATTTACACTGGTTACCTGTTAAATATCGAATTGATTTTAGGATTTTATTACTTATTTTAATTTTTTTAAATAATTTAACTCCTGTTTACCTCTCAGAGCTTTTAGAACTTTATACACCTGGCCGAACATTACGTACATCAGATAAACTGAAATGAAACGAGGTTTAACGTCCTACTGTTCTGCTCCTATACTGGGCTAATGAAGACGGATCAGATAACCTACTTTAAAAGCCCAAAACTGTTCAACTAGTCTCTTATAGTCAACGTTCTTTTAGTTATCAAGCACCTGTTTTATGGAATAATCTAAAGTTAGTTTAAGATGTACATCTCTATATTCTTTTAAAAAACAACTTAAACCACATTTATTTAATCAGGCTTTTAACTGACTCTGTATACAATCGTTAACATGTCCATAATTTTGTTGTTTACTTATAGTTATATTATCACTTTGTAAAATGACCCTGAACATGTTATATGAAAGGTCGCACTATAAATATGTTGTAATAATAATAATAATAATAATAATAAATGAGTAATCGTGCTGACACTTCGTTTACAGTTTCATTACATCAATGCCTTAACAAAGTTCGATGCTGAGTATTTTCTGCTTAGGCAAAGCAGAGACTTCAAACTTATTGAACACAATAACTCTCTAATTTAGGTAGAATGTTCAAACTTGGTGAAGGTGTCTATCAGGTGAATGCTTTGACAGAGTTAGATCATGCGGATTTTCCACTAAGGCAAAGCAGAGATTAGCCATTTGACTGGTTGAGACTTTGGAACACGATAACTTTGGTTTCAATTTGCTGAGAGCGATGCAACTCCGGATATATCAAGACCTTGACTAAGTTCGACGATGGGAATTTTCTGCTTAGGCTAGTAGCGAGCGATAAGCAATTTGATTGGTCTGCTATTAATTTAGGTAGAATGTTTAAACTTGATGTAGAATGTCTTGACTGAGATCAATGATTAACATTTCCCGCTAAAGCCAAGCGGGCCTAAGCAAAGCTAAGCAATTTCATTGGTCCATGCTTTTGGACAAGATACAGAGAGGGAGAAATGGGGTTTAACGTCCACTCGACACAAACTTATAGGTCATTTCGGGACCAACATATGGTTAAATTTTATTTCAATAATTCGCTTGCGCGTAGGGGTCTTTAGCAGTGGGAGGAAACCGGAGGCCCCGGAGAAAACCCACGAGGTTGGACAGGCAACCCTACTCCTTGTCACGTACAACCGGGGATTCGAAACCACGCCAGTTGACTCAATGACAGGCCTTATGATACAGCCCGCCACGTGCTAACCATTCGGCCATCCAACGCCCCTTTGGACAAGATAACTTTGATTATAACTGGTGGAGAGTGATGGAACTTAGCGTATAGTTTCACTACCAGGTACTTCAAAACCTTGACTGAGTTCGATAGTGAACATTTTATGCTTAGACTAAGTATAGATAATCAGTTTGATTACTCGATACTTTTGAAAAAGATAAATGTGCGATTAATTAATATGTGTCATCTATTTATTTTTGGATTTCGGCTGGGGACATCATCCTAACTGTTGGCTTGCTAATGTATGTGTAAAATGCATCTCTGGCTATACTTCATCTATTCCAATTAATTTACAGTATAGTCACATGTTGATAAAGACGGAGTTGTATAATTTTCGATGTGCGAATAGAACGCACGGTCTGGTATTTCCACTGATGTAAACTCCAGTTTTGATTAAAATGAGTTTCAAGAATTTTCGTGAATTTTATCCACCAATCAAAGAACATTTACCTAGAATTTTATAACAATATGTAGCAAAACACAAAACAGTGCCAAGGCGAGTCCCGCGGAGTATCATAACAATTCTTTCTAAATGACATCAATTTTTAAAAATGTATCATCCCTTGTTGACGACAGTGGTCACTCTATTGACGACATTTCTCATTCGGAAACGTACGGAGTAAATATGATTAATTCACCATGGATGATAACGGTCATACCCTTCGGTCAATTTTCAGTATGTACGTTTCTTATTACCAGCTTACTTTCCTTCACTTCTTTTAGTAATTGTCATGTGCCGTGAGCAGTCTTGCTTCCTAATGCGATGAAGTCGATGTCGTCTGCTCTCATTAACGCCCAAATACGCCGTCAACGATACAATGTGTCACTTAACTTGTGACATTATTTAACTATAATGGAAGAATGCCTGCAGGCTACCACACAAATATACCCACACCTAACTTTCTAGTTATACTTGCGTGTATTGCGTACAAACAATATTACACATAACATAGAAATTATATAAATGTTTATTCCAAAATATAACTATAATGTTAGGTATTTACGTAAGTTGGGCGTAGACTTTCAGAAACTGTTATGTTGCAATAATGTCATAATTACCACTATAATATTTCAACCAAATATAGAATTATAATGGCGTCAATAGTATAATGACGTAATCCTATCAGCGTATCTTTAAAATAACAAGTTAAAGATGCATTATGAATGTATAAGATTTATTTAAAGAATTGGCGGTTCTTGTTATTACAGTTCAAAAATAGATAATGAGAAATAAATATATTGAAAATTTCTTTTGTCAATAAAGTCTCGATTGTCGAGTATCACTGCTACGATAATCGACAAAGTCTGGATTATTTTGAAAATTGCTCCATTAAAGTTTTCGTTGCTTGTGTTTTAAACAGATTTGGAGCACATCAACTTTCTGACTAAATCTCAATAGAGCCTACTCTAAAAGCAACGTCATTTGTTGAAGTTGTTGTAGTCGTAACATCCCAGGTCACATTTGAATACGTGCAATTCGCGTTAACAAAATGATCTGTGCGATAAAGTCTATAGTATTGACGGCGATATTAGCGAACTATGATTTTGAGTGGGAGTGGGAGGAAACCTGGTTTGACAGGCGACTCTACTCCTTGTGACGAATCGAAACCACGCCATTTTACTCAATGACAGACCTTGTGATTTCACGCGCACGTGGTGGGGTCGCGAAGGTCGCGAGACAAGCGTGGTAAAATCTCCATGAACGTAGTACACGCGCAGTACACACGCAGTACACAGGTGGCAAAGACCCACACTGATCCGCAGTGAATATTTGCTAGGCCGCTACAATCACTGATAAGGATGACATCGATGCGGCTTAATGAGCCAGAAATATTAACTTTTTTCCTGCGACAAATTAAATTCTAAAACATTTTTTTTATGTATTGGAAAAATAAATAAAGGCGTTTGACGTATTTGCAGGTAAAAATTATTTCCTATTTAGTGTAAATGGGTATTAAAATGACTAAAATGCAGCATTCTCTCCGAAGCAGTAACGTCTTATGTAAACAATGCACGCACGTGTGACAGCACGTGTTAAGGCAGTCATCTTTGACAGAGATATATCACTAGACTCGTAATTCTCTGTGAAACAGATTGGCAAAGACCCTGCGAAAATTGTAACATTTGCAACGGTTACTTCATGGTGTCTTTACCACGACCACGTGTGTCTGTGACAACCCCACCAAGCGTTCGGGGTCCTTAGGGCGTTGTCATGGCGATGTTACGATGATTTCACCACTGTTGCGCGATTGCACCACGTCCTCATGGCGATCTTCTAGGATTCCAACTGCGTTTATGGGGTTATTAATTATGGAAGGGTATCGCTGCCGATATTGAATGCTCTGCTAAAATGTCTTTTCCATTGATTATATGTAAAAAGTACAATGTGCAAAGTCCTAATACCGTTAATGATAAAGTCAAAATACCCCTAGGGCCGAAGTTAATTGTAAAACATCGAATGTAATGTGTCAAATGACAAATGTTTTATTGGAAAGGCTGTTTTTTTTACGTGTCAACATTTTACATTTCTCTCATTACATTTTACATTTGCGTTCTGCTGCATCCCATTTGTCCTTCACGCTTTCTACATAGCATCTTACGCAGAGCACTAACTCTATATGCAAATGTAGATATCACGTGACTTATTAACATATACGGAAACGAGGCCGAGATCAACCTGGCACACTGTAAGCCAGCACACGATAAGAGAAAATCAACCTGGCACACTATAAGAAATTTACTTACCTTCAAAAAAACCGATCAAATTTGGATGGTACTAAACTATATTACCATGATTACAGAAAGGGGGAGGGTATGCAATGTCAAAATACGGTTCATAACACGATATTCCAGATATCATGTTACATATCAATGAAAAGCACGTTCATGTATACCCATTCCTCTCTTTAGTACATGAATATTCATTATTTGCTGGCCACAATAATTATACTTTTTAAAAAAAATAGATTAAAGTTAATTAGCCTGTACTAAATTTTAGAGAGAGGGTGTGGGACGGTGGCGAGGGTTTAAAATGTTAAAATACGGGTGTTAATACGAAATTCCAGTTATCGTGTTATACATCACTGAAAAGAATATTTTTATGGCTCTTTCAATCTATTAGTTATTTCCTGGCACATTCATAATTAGGAAATCCTCCTTGTTTCGTCGAAAAAAAAATGTCGCTGTCCGACAGTAACCCCATTGCTAAATATCGACTATTCTTTCAATTTATGTTATTTGTCAAAGGCTCGGATTAGCCATACCAATCACATGATTTTACACACTGATCAGCAGTGAATATTCGCTAGGCCGCTACAATCACTGGTAAGGATGACATCGATGCGACTTAATGAGCCCAAAATATTAACTTTTTTCCTCCGGCAAATTAAATTCTAAAACATTTTTTTTTATGTATTAGAAAAGACCTCTGAAGTATTTGTAGGTAAAATTTATTTCCTATTTAGTGTAAATGGGTATTAAAATGATTAAAAGGCACCATTCTGCCCGAACCAGTAACGTCTTATGTAAACAATGCACGCGCCATTGAGCCAATGATTGACACCGCGCGATATGACGTCACGTGTTGAAGGCAGTCATCTTTTACAGAGATATTAGAACACTTTTGCAATTCTCTTTGAAACAGATTGATGATTTTATTGCAGGCACGAGGTCGTCCAACGAATTTCTTATAGTTTGCCCTATTGATTGCCTCAGTATCGTGTGGTAAATATATTGTGTGTGTGAAATAGCTTTATTTAACGTCCGTTTCCACCGAGGCGATATCGCAGACAATGGAAATGAAATGAAATGGTGTTTAACGTCCTACTGTTCTGCCCCTAAACTGGGCTAATGAAGACGGGCATACGCCATACAGTGTGCTATGAGGGAAATTTTGCCCGGGCAGCGGCGCTACGGCCTACTCTTATATCGAATTCCAACTGCCAAGGGATCTTTTACGTGCACGCCAATATGTACACGGGACCTCGGTTTTTCGTCCCATCCGAACGACTAGACAGCTGTCCTTGTCAGGCCCTCCGTCCTGCCGTGATTACGTGGTAGAAACGCACGTGCAATCGCGACACACGTAGAAGACGTGTGGTAAGAACCCCATGAGCGTGGTTAGAGCGCCGCGGTTTAGCCGATGATAGCCGTTGCCAAGCCAATAGATCTCAATAGAAATGCCATAAGAGCGGAGAGGTCGTGACGAGCGCGCCGTAAGAACGCGGTATAATCTAACAGGTCGCGGTAAGAACGCGACTTATTTTAAGTTTGTAATTTTGGGGGGACATTTTCTCGCGTTTTGTGTTCACGTTTACCGGCGACCATGTGCATTTTCTGGTCGCCGCACGGTCGCAGCAGCGCAGTAAGGACGCCACCCTGGTCTGACGGGGGCTTTACTGACATGAAAAACCCCCAAAAATATAACCAAGTCGAAAGCCGACAAGACGCTATATACACACAAGCCAAAATGCAAATCGAAAAGTAGAAGTCACGACAAAACGAGCGGTGCTATTGTCGCGGAGTGTTTATTTCTTAATTTCCTACTTCTAGTTTTCGACTTTAGCGTTCTGTAGGGGGCGAAAAGTGGAAATTACAAATTGTACAAATTGTAGTTATACTGTAGGCTTCCATACATTTCTCTATACAGACGAGCAATGCTTACCATACACCAAAATCAAATTAACATTTAAAAGTGTACAATTTCTAAACTTCCACACCGCTACGCCCCAATAACTTTCTATCGTATTATTCAAGTTTTAAATGGAAACTCTTCTTTGCGGTTGTCTTGCACACGATCAACTCATATCATAAATCTACTTATGGTGACCCTATCCCGCGCCAGTCTTTTTTTTTTTGGGGGGGGGGGGGCATTTAGAATGGAAAACGACTAATATTATTCAAACGGGTTAATAGATAACATTTTTTTTAAAATTTCAGATATCCAAACTTTTTGTTGATAGGGTTAGTCTGAGTAGACCTTTATAACCACATGCACCTGGAACAGATAATATTGAATGGTGGCTGGTGTTGTACAAGATGGAAAATGTAATTATCCCTGTTTTGATTACTCTTATGAATAGAGACTGATTAATTACTGCTCTTGGAAAGAACAGAAGCCTTTTTCTAGTGTCTCATATGTCACTTTTAGCGACAATTTTTATCTACTTCTCAATTGGCCCTTGGCTATTATTTACATGGCATATAATGAGATGTCCTTCAAAACTGACATCCAATCCACGTGAATATCAATCTAGTTAAACATAAAGGGCAAGGAAGCCTTGTGGCTTTTCCTGGCATTCTGAAATAGCAATTCGTAAATAGTCACAACGACACGAACTTACAATATTTTAATTAACAGCATGAATAGATTCAGAGTTTTGTTACCTTGAAATCGAAAATTAAGGCTTAAGAATTTATTTTTATTTTCCATAAATCTCTGTTCAGTTTCTTATTATTAGAATATGTGTTAGCTTTAAATATATCTAGTAAATATATATATATTGCACGGTTTCTTGCCATTCCATCCATAAGTTTACAAATGTTTCTCTCAACACACCATATGCTGTGCCTGAATCAGATAATTTCAAGGCATCTTTCAGCAAATAATGCTTTACCCATCATTTGTTTTACAATCAACTTGTTATTGAAAATTATAATACAAAATACTAACACCAATATATTATAAACCTATATATCACCCATAATTCTAATTTAAATTTGTTAGATATTTCATTTGACCTTTTCCTAGCCGTATATTTGATTCCAGCCACCAGGAGACCGTCCAGGTTTAATTATGTAAGTTGTCTAGACCTTCGACTTTTCAGTTCTTTAGTTTGATAGGGTTGGCATGGATTATGCCCTTCTGAAACTTGTAGTATACATCGATCGTAAGGACAATATTGGTGTCAGTCATTATAAAATATGTGATAGAGATCGTTAAATACATCCCAAATATAATTTTAACACAGAGATCATTGCTACAGGAGTTGTGTAACAAGCACATGAAGAAACGGCAAGTGACGTCAAACATGACAAACATGAGTTGTCCTTCTATATAACTGACTGAAGTAACGAGCGGTAACAGACAAACGATCGAATTTCATTTCACTGATAATTCCGTTGAAGATGAAAAGTTGTTATATGAGACGATGAGAGGATATCTGACAATTCAAAAATAGTGATGCAGGACGGAGGGTTCTGACAAGGGCAGCTGTCTTAGTCATTCGGATGAGACGAAAAACCGAGGTCCCGTGTATATATTGGAATGCACGTGAAAGAGTCGGCGATAGTGCCGCTGCCCGGGCAAAATTTCCCTCATAGCACACTGTATGGCGTATGCCCGTCTTCATTAGCCCAGTATATAGGAGCAGAACAGTAGGACGTTAAACCCCATTCCATTTCATTTCATTTCTCTCTCTCTTTACGGGATTGTCATAGTAAATTAAGGAGTTATCTCCCCATTTAAGTTCGAACATATGTACCATCTTGTAAACTGACAGTGGTCTTAATGAAAAGAGTTTTCGGGGCATTCGTTTAGATACTTTTTGCAGTTACCTTTACGTTCACATTTTGACTTTGTATAGCTTGTCAACGCAATATAGTACACACTGCATGATTAATATTTTGTGGACGCGATTTAAGGCCGAGTTTTTGGTAAAAGTATGACATTGATTCAAGAGCTAGCAGGTACGACTATGCTGCTGATGTGTCTATTCACGCCCCCATTTCTTAAACTAATATTTTTAAATGATTATAATTATTGGAGAAGATTATAGATGGCATTCATATATGGATGAAATATTATCGTATAGTTTGTAACATTACACGCAAATACTAATTACACTGAAAAAACACAACACAACTTTATGGATAACAATCACTAGCAACTTTAATAGTGCAACGTTTCAACAAGTGTCCTCTTGTCGTTATCAAGCACAGGGTAAAAATGATAAAGTTGTGTTGTGTTTTTTCAATGTTAGTCCTATCACTAAATGCCTTATAAACAATATACTAATTACACCGGTTTGTATAATAGCAGCATCATGCTTTATTCCCTGGTCTCTGCTTCCAACTGGAGACTATATCTTACAAATATTTTGAATAGCACGACACATTGTTTTACGGATTGTAAGACGATTTCATACGTTTTCACCTCATCCACTGTTTTAGTTTACGTTTAAATCTTCTCAACCCTATTATAATTATATACGTTGCAAGGGTTCACAGCGGCTGAAGTAAAACACTGTTGGCACCCCCACATGGGTAGTTAGAATTTCGGCCTTATTACACTTATACAGCGCACAGCTGTGCCACATAAATGTGCCCATGTGCGTTCTACAAATACATAATATTATAGAACAAGACAATATTTCATTTACATTATAAAACGGGCTGAAATGAAATGAAATGGGGTTTAACGTCCTACTGTTCTGCTCCTATACTGGGCTAATGAAGAGGTACATACGCCATACAGTGTGCTAATATGAGAGAAATGAAATGAAATGGGGTTTAAAGTCTCGCTGATCTGATCCTATACTGGGCTAATGAAGATGGGCACACACCATTCTGTGTGCTATGAGGCTACAGTTTTCGATGGATTCTTTTCAAATTTGCAGTGAAGCATTATAGTCATGAGAGGACGAGGATGAACCCCATCAATTTTCAGCGTTCCGCGACTTTCAGTTACGGAGTTACCCCCCCCCCCCCGCCCATTGCCGAAAGCTTTATGAACACGGCGGAGGCTACAGTTTTAATGGATTTGTTTCGAATTTGGTTTGACGCATTGGGATCATGAATGGACGAACCCTATCGATATTCAGCGTTTCACGACCTACTCTCGATTCTAGAGAGAGTAGTTCCCACCTTTGTCGAAAACCTGGTACACGCGATAGAACTTATAGTTTTTAACAGATTCTTTTCAAATTGTCTGTGTGCAGCATTTCAAGGACAATATTTGTGTCAGCCATTATCACATGTGTGATAGAAGTGGTTAAACACGTTCCAAATATAATTTTAATACAAAAATCATTGCAACGATAGATGTCTAAGGAAGATTTGAAGAAACGGAAGTGACGCAAAAAATGGAAAACAAGAGTTATCCTTCTATATAACTGACTGAAGTAACGAGTGATACCCTCCATTCAGGACTCGCTCTCCCCGCCCCCTGTTAGCGTGTTAGAAACAACAATTTTTTAACAGATTTTCTCCAAGTTTTGTGTGGAACATTAGGACTGAGAGAAGATTAATGAATGATTGTAAATCTTGGTTGAGAGCCACTTTTGAATCTTGTACTGAATGTAACAGCATCATAACACGCGAGAATGATATTTTCACGATCGCATAAACTCACCTCAGATCAGTTCTCTCTAACGCAAAAAAAAAAAGAAAAATTGATTTCGGCAGAATGGAAATGTGTAAAATCATTATTTAATGCCACAAACATGGAGTATGTAATTGTGGATTTTAAAAAGCTAGGTACCTACAATTCTGTGGAAACGACAACGAGCGCGCTACTACGTTAATTCAAGAAGGCGCGAATACCAGAGCCACTTGAGAGTCGAGACAGTTACCACGATAAGCAATTAGGACGCTTATCTCTTCAATGTAACATAATTGGAATGTTGACAACGCCTCGACAAGACCGGACCCGGAAGGGTCGTACGCTACCACCTTCCCCGGAAAGGTGCTACTGTGAGGGACTCACATGAGTTTGTCCGTGCAGACACTGTTTTAGTCGCCGACTACGCGCTGCCGGATTGTGTTTCAGGCGGCCTAATATTGGACCTTTACTGACTTTCGATTTTTACCCGTTATGCAGGTTAATGCAGCTTCGTTGCACTGTACAGTAAAGTTGTTAGAGAAATCAACATTGGCCAAAAGACCCTACCAGTTTCGAACTGCTCCCTGTGGACTTTCGTTGTCATATAACCAATCGTATGGTAAATAAGAACTGTAACTTTAATTGGGAAAGTCTTGAAATGTCATTCTAATGTGAGAAAGAGGGAGAAGTGGGGTTTAACGTCAACTCGACACAAACTAGGTCATTTCGGGACTAACACATGGTTCAATTTTATTTCCAATAATTCCCTTTCGCGTAGGGTCTTTAGCAGTGGGAGGAAACCGGAGGACCCGGAAAAAACCATGAAGTTGGACAGGCGACCCTACTCGTTGTCACGTACAATCGAGGAATCGAAACCACGCCAGCTGATTCAATGACAGACCTTATGATACAGCGCGCACGTGCTAACCATTCGGCGATCCCACCCCCATTCTAATGTGAAGAAATTTTAAGTACAATGAAATTATGAATACCAGTACATTTATTGAATCCCGCCTGACCTAGGTAAAATGATAAAATAATCTCAGATAATCGGAGTTATACAATAAATAAATACAGGTACAGTAAGTGATAATAACTACTATGTGTACTACGTATTGGTTACTACATTAATTATATATTGCTTACTGTCTGGTGGAGTGGGCTGTAATCAGAAAAGCAGGTCGATTCTTTATGTTCTATCTCGGTCATTATGACTAGTATATCATTTCCATTTCAGTGTTTAAGTGTGCAATGAGGACGGGATATTGCCAGGGCAACACTAGCTATTCTGCCTAAATGCCCTTTTCGAATTAATTTTTATAAGCCCACATTTTCATGTGGACGTATATTGTCATCGCCCCTGTACGTTCGTCCGGACGTCCGTCCACAATTTGTGGACACTCTACAGGTCACAATTTTTATCCGATTTTGACGAAACTTGAAAGATAGGTCTATCTACCAAAGGACTCGTTTCCTTTCGATATTGGCAAGTATCGGACCATAACTTCATTGATTATGACCCCTGATTGTACGAAAAATCACGTTTTTAGATTATGGACCCTTTTGAGGTCACAATTTTAATCCTATTTTGATGAAACTTGAAATGCATGTTTATAACCTCAAATATCTTCTTTCCTTTAGATATTCGCCCATATAGGATTGTAACTTCCTGAATTATGGCCCCCGATTGTACGAAAAATCGCGTTTTTAGCCTGCGGTCCTTCTAGAGGTCACAATTTTAATCCGATTTTGATGAAACTTGAAATGCATGGTTAAAACCCAAATATCTTGTTTCCTTTAGATATTCGTGCATATAGGATTGTAACTTCCTGAAGTATGCCCCCCCCCCCCGATTGTACGAAAAATCGAGTTTTTAGCGTGTGGTCCCCCTATCCGATTTAAAACACCGTTTTAGTATATCACCGTTACACCCTAATGATGGTGGGGTTCAAATTTCGCGGAAATCGGACCAAAACTACGCAAAAAGTGTAAAAACATGGTATACCAAGGTTGTGGACCCTCTAGAGGTCACAGTTTTCATCCGATTTTGACGAAACTTGGAATGCATGTTAACATGTATATCCCAAAGATCATGGTTCCTTTCGATATTCGCTCATATCGGATCGTAACTTCCTGAATTATGACCCCTGATTGTACGAAAAATCGCGCTTTTAGCATGTGGTCCCTCTAGAAGTCACAATTGTTACCCGATTTAAAAAAAAGTAACGTTTTAGTATGTCACCGTTACACCCTAATGATGGTTGAGTTCGAATTTCGTGAAAATCGGACCAAAACTGTCGGACAAAATGGCCGCCCCTTGTACGCAAATAGTGTAAACATCTGGTATATCAAGGTTGTGGATCCGATTTTGATGAAACTTAAAATGCATGTTTATAACCCAAAGATCTTGGCTCCTGTCGATATTCGCACCTATTGGATCGTAACTTCCAGAATTATGGCCTTTGATTGTACGAAAATTCGCATTTTGAGCTTGTGGACCCTATAGAGGTCACAATTTTTATCTGATTTAAAAGAAAACGCGTGAATATATCACAGTTATACACTAATGATGGTTGAGTTTGAATTTCGTGAAAATCGGACAAAAACTGACGGACATAATGGTCACCCCTTGTACGCAAATAGTGTTAAAATATGGTACATCAAGTTTGTGGACCCCTAGAGGCCACAGTTTTTATCCGATTTGGATGAAACTTTAAATATATGTTTTTATCATACAGATCTTGGTTCCGTTTCATAATCGCTCATATCCGAACGTAAATTTCTGGATTATGGCCCCTGATTGGTGGAAAAATCGCATATTTAGCTTGTGGATTCTCTAGATGTCACAATTTTTTTTCTTCCGATTTTAAAACCGTTTAGATATATCACCATTCCATCACAATGAACGTTGAATTGGAATTTCGGGAAAATCGAAATGGAAGTGCCCAACAAAATGGCCGCTCTTTGTACGCAAATTGTGTATAAGTATTTAACACAAAGATTATAGACCCTCTAGAGGTCACAATTTTTAGACAATTTTGATGAAACTTAAAACATACCTTTATATTCCAAAAATCTCAGTCCCTTTGATATTTGCGCATTTCAGACCATAACTTTGTGGATTATGGCCCCTGATTGTACAAAAAAATCGTTTTTGTTTTTAGCTTGTTCTCTATCCATCTCTTGCAAAATGTGGGCGTGTCCTGTCTGGCAGCTACCGGTTATATGCACAACGCACAAAGTTGAATCCTATAAATTATTCTACAGTGAACAGTTATACGAAGATTTCGTGCTGCCCAATAAATCAATATTGAGTTTACTGAAGTTTGGTCTTCAGATAAATGTTCTGTTTTAAAATGGTGAACGCATTCTGAGCTTTAAAAATCCTGACCGTGACATCCTTGTTAGTTTCCCTAATTTTATCGACGATATTACCAAGATAAAACCACTTCCATCGATGATGACCACATCATCCAATTTCGCATTCACGTGCAAGATCTTAGTTTTAGCATTGTTTATCTCTAGATCGTCGGTCTTGCAGACTATTCGTTTGACAGCACGTGTTATTAGTTAACGTCTATCGGATTACTCTTACGGTAACAGACTGGAAGAGATCTGTGTTTTCGATCAAGTCGCCGTTTGCTTCTTCGTCAAGTTTTTGGATTAATCTCACAATTTCAGCATGCGTGTACAAGCCTTAGTATTTTCTATTTTTTTTGACATTTCCACCATATCAGACGTCTTCTTTAAATCACATAATGTGGTAACTGTCATTTTAGGACTGTTCTATCATTATTCTTATGGTTCCTATTTAGTCTATCACGGAATTCCATGTGATATATCATTTTCTAGTGTTTTCACAATTAAAACAAGAAACGTCCACGCTTTTCAAGGGGTGGGTGGGGAACAGGCAAACAACGACAGAGCATCTTTCCCCAAAAATCTGTTAAAAACTGTATCCTCGATCGCGTCACAAGGTTTTTGAAAAAGGGGGGTAACTTCGTAACGGTAATTCCCGTAGTATCTTTGAAAGGCATTTAGTGAAAGTGATATATAATAACCGACAGCTTTATGGATGACATTCACTAGGTTTATTAACTGCAACGTTTCAATGAGGTCACTCTCACTGTTATCAAGCAATGATACAATCAACATGTTACAGAAGGTTATATACAAACAGATAACAATGAACTAATTAACAAAATAAGGCCGAAGCCATTCAAAGTCATACCTAAGTAAACTATTATTAATCAATGAGAAACCCTTAAAGGGGGGATGTAATGTACAAATCCATGCTAAAACAACAACTGGTCATAATTAAACCCTTAATTTCCATATTGCAAATAAAGATTACAAAATAAAGATTAAATTATTTAAAAACAACCTATGAATGAGAAACCATGTTATTGTTGATACCATTAATCACCCTCTCCATTAGACAACAAGATGTAACCAATCACAAATATTATAACAACATATATCTAGTGATCTAACTTATGCAGAGTTAAAAACCATAATAAAGGGAAATAAACATATATGACTGTTAAATGATTATCCAAAAGTTAAAACATTAAAACACAAATAAAACACAAACTGCAACAGTACCGGTAAGGATGTTCCATATGAATGACAGCTCATGTGTGGCGTTTGGCACTTGAACACGTAATTTGACTTCAATGCTTCACACATTAGAAAACCATAGCCTTTTTCGTTTTTCACAAGGTTTTCAGAAAGGGGGCAATGTCCCCAAAACTGAATTTATTTTAAATGAGATGTTTATGACCCAATGTATATTTTTATCATGGTTAACAAAAGCTATTTGATCTGTGTGGACAATCAGACTACGGAAAAATCACGTAATATTAATAATTGTTATCATTTCCACTTAGTGGAAGACGGTGTCTATGAATCCGTATAAAAAGTCTGCCAAATACCAGAAAGACGACATGTCTAATAATAGAATCCTTACAGATAACCCTGTCACTCAGCCAACCATTCTTCTCATCGAATTTAAAGTTAACTTGTCTATAGTCTAGCCGTTTGACACTAAATGTCAGTAACGTGTTTTGGAAGATAAGTCTGTGAGTTTTGGTCATGTATTGAATAGGTGTAGTTTATTGCTCAATTTCTATAAAAATAATCCTTCAGAAGCCATTTATTTGCTGACAGGACAATCAGACATCGCGTATGAGAAAGCATTGGTGCCTGAAATTCTTGAAAGAAAAGTCGTATTATTCCTATTTTTTGGCGTTCGTCATTCGCCGTTTTTGGGAGAATCGCACACACACCACTCCTTACCTTAACGCATGTAGTGGCAAAGTATGTAATCAATATACCAAGGTTGTGGATGGACCCTCTAGAGGCCACAATGTTTTGTCCGATTTAAATTATGTTAAGGATCACAAGATCTTGGATGGGTTCCTTTTACATTATCTAGTTTTTAACTATTATAGTCAGTGAGAACTGTCAGCTCTTAAGGCAAGAATTTACTCAAAATGGTTCACCTTATGTTAACTTATGTTTATAAACTTTTGTTGTTTTAATGTATCAAATACATCAATAAGAAACTATGTGCAAAGTTTTGTGATTCTGGATCAAAGATATTTCTCATAAACAGTGATTGAAAGTTGAGTAAATTCTCAACTTAAGTCTAAGAATGCTTTGTGAACACGGGGCTTGGTTATACCAATTCCAAATATAATCTTAACATATATATATCTTTACAATAACAACGATTTGAAGAATCGGAAAGTGACGCAAGTAGGGGAAAACAGTTTTCGTTTTGTATTAAAATTATAGGTATTTAACAAGTTCTATGACGTAATAATATTGGTCGACAATAATAATAATAACAATAATCAGTTTGTATAGCGCTGAGTGCTCCAGCTAACAGCTGCTTCACGGCGCTCTTCACAATTAAAATACATACAATGTAAAACAAATAGTTCTAAAAGCACGTTTAAAAAGTTCTGTTTAAAGATTTATTTTTTAAAAAACCAGCAACATTAGCAGAGTGTTTTTTTTACATGAGTAGGTAATTCATTCCACACGATAGCAGATGGGTAAACAAAAGCCCGTTCATCAGTTTTAGGTTTTACTGTAGGAACATGAAGAAAGTTTTTGTCAGCAGAGCGCAGGTTCCTACATGGTTTATATATGGGTTAAAAGTTCATTAAGATACTGTGGGGAACAGCTATTATTTAGACAATTAAAAGTTAAAAGGCCATTCTTAAAATGAATTCGTTGATAAACTGGTAGCCAATGAAGGTTTTGAAGTATTGGAGTTATTTAGTTAGAGAAAAGATACGTGCAGCTTTGTTCTGACTTTTCTGGAGTCTGTTTATATCTGATGCTGGTAATTGGTATAGGAGTAAATTGCAGTAATCTAGTTTGGAGAGAACAAAAGCGTTAGTTAACATTTTAGCGATATCTGACAATATATGGTCGAAGTTTACCAGTATTGTAAAGATGAAAATTTAAAGACTTGCAAATAGTAGAGATGTGACTTTTCATTTTAAGATCTTGATCAAAGTAAACTAATTGAGAGGATGTTATTGCTGAATCACCGATTTTAACGGATTGAGAAAGAGATTTTCTGTTGATCAAGTTGATCTCTGTCTTATCATGATCTAATTTTACGAAATTAAGATTCATCCAATGTTTAATGTCATCTATACAAGCCTCAAGTTTACAGATTTCGGTGGAGTCACTCGATGGTTTCAAAGCAATTAAGATATAGTTGTGTATCGTCAGCATAAAGATGAAAGTGAATTCCATGTTTTCGGATGATATCGCTACTTGGTGTTGTGTACACCAATTGGTTGAGGACCAAGAACCGACCCTTGCGGAACTCCAAAGCGTAGGGTTTTGGGAGACGATGTTGCATTATCAATGACTACATACTGTGACCTGTCTGTTAGATAAGAGCGTACCATTTTAAACTAGTTCATCAACGCCAAAACGTGTTTATAACCGGTTTAATAGAACATCATGATCAATAGTATCAAAAGCAGCACTTAAATCAATATTGTTCTTGAAAAATTGGGGGCAAATGCAAGGTTCGTTTCGAGTCACGGGATCTGACAGGATTGATTCGTTTGCCCGGTGAAGTGACGATACGTTCTACTGGCCCAAATAAGGCCCCTTGTCACAATGTCAGTGATGCAGGACGGAGGGCCTGACAAGGTCAGCTGTCTAGTCCTTCGGATGAGACGAAAAACCGAGGTCCCGTGTATATATTGGAATGCACGTAAATGATCCCCTGGCAGTTGGAATTCGATATAAGAGTAGGCGATAGTGCCGCTGTCCGGGCAAAATTTCCCTCATAGCACACTGTATGGCGTATACCCGTCTTCATTAGCCCAGTATAGGAGCAGAACAGTAGGACGTTAAACGTCATTTCATTTCATTTCAAAAAAGTTTTTTGGCTCTATGTTTGTTGGGGTTTTTTTTTTGGTCAATTTCTGCAGCAAGTTTTGAAAAGATGAGTTTTTCATCGAGATTTGAAGATTGATAAAGAAGTCACAAAACGGAGTTCAACTGGAAGTGCATTCCATCTTTCAGTGGCAGTAACAGCAAACGCTCTTTGTCCAAAGGTAGCAAGTTTCCACTTTGGTACCACTAGCTGATGAGATTTTCTGAACGCAAATGTCTTTTTGGAATATACTGTTGAATTAATTTGCAGAGGTAATCAGGAGCCTCTCCGCTGACACACTGATGTGTTAGGCAGAGTACTTTAAAATCTATCCGGGCACTGGCTGTGAGATTTTGGATTCGTTGAAGGCGATTTAGTTGATTTTGGGGTAGGCCGGTGAGAAGACTATTACAATAGTCTAGTCGCGATAGAATTAATTATTGATCGCGCTATAGCTGAAGCTGAATCTTGGGTGAGAACATGGCGGATGGAACTGATGTTCTTCAGATGGCAGTAGCATTTTCTACTCAGATCATCAACTGTCTTTCATAAAGGTCAGACCACTATCCAATAAAACGCCTAAATATTTTACCACTATTGTTGGCGGAAATTCCATATTTCCCATGTCGAATTTTAAATTTGACAAGTCCGATAATCGAGTTTTGGAGCCAAAAAGGATAACTTCGGTTTTATCTGCATTTAATTTCAGGCGATTTAAATTCATCCAGGTTTTAATTTGTCCGATACTGGTAGTCATTTTTGTGAGCACCTCTGTCTGATCTGATCCAGGAGTAAACGAATCTAAAAGTTGGGTGTCGTCAGCATAAAGACGGTGACAGGCCGAAGTTTGATTTAGAACATCTCCAAGCTGCTTTGTATACATGGTAAATAAAACAGGTCCTAAAACAGAACCTTGAGGAACACCACACACTAGAGGAACACATTCGGATTTGTCTGAGTTGATAATCACAGATTGATTTCGAGACGAGAGATACAATATAAACCATTCCGAAACAGCACTATTAATACCAAAGTTTTTCTGAAGACGGAAAAGCAGCTTTTGGTGGTCTATTGTGTCGAAAGCTGCCAAAAGATCTAACAATATCAGCAGTGAAACACGTCCCCTATCGACACACATCTTAAGGTCGTTTACAACTTTGTTTAAGGCTGTTTCAGTTCCACGATGAGGTCTTTAAGCTGACTGAAACTCACAGTAAAGGTTTTACCACAGCTGATTTGAAGAGTGCTGAAACAGTACCAGTCACAAGGCTCTTATTGATAATGCTGGTGATGGTTGGCAGTAGAATGTCCAGATATGTTAGAAAAACGCTAGTCGGAATTGGATCAAGCTCGCATGATGTTGGTTTTGAGGATTGCACTAGTTTCTGAATTTCACCATCCGTAAAAGGTGTAAAAGCTTCCAGTAAAGTACCGGAATAACCAGGATTGTTAAATGCAAGACTAGAGTAATCGTGTTTATTTATCGACTGCTGAATTGTGACAATCTTATCATGGAAAAAGTTACTGAATTTGGTTGCGAGGGATTCAGTATCATTATCAACCACAGGAAGCTTCCCTTCATCACGCTTGCCCATTAAAGAAAACATAAAAGAGTAAAGGGCTTTAGAATTACCAGTGTTTGACTCGATCTGCTCTTTACAATATTTGACCTTTGCAGACTTAAGGGGATTATTAACATCATTTCGGCAGCTGACATAGATTTGTCGATGGATCTCTAAACAAGATTCTCGCCAATGTCTCTCTGCTTTCCTTTCCACATTTTTAGCTAGGGAGATGACCTCAGAATACCATGGCGATCTAGGCTTAATTCTGACACGCTTCGAGACTTTTGGGGCATGTATATCCATCAAGTTGGTCAGTGTTGTAAAGAATAGATCTGCAAGTTGATCCAAGTCTTCAGGAGGATTTTTCAGCAGTTTGGATTCTGTCAGATCTTTACTAAAATCTAACACAGATATTCCTACAGGTGACAAGTTGGGGTGCTTCTACAGGTCTTTCAAAATCAAGAGATTTGTCTACCACATCACACTATTTCTCAAACAAACGAGTTACAATCCAATCAAGAATATGTCCACTTTTATGTGTACAACTTTCAACAAGTTGAGTGAGATTATGAATAGATAATAAATTCACTATCTTCCTTACTTCAGGTTTGTCTGGGCAATCAAAATGAACATTAAAGTCTCCAAGGAGAATAAGCTGACCACGTTTAACACAAACAATTCCTAATAACTGGGAAAATTCTTGATAAAATAGTCAGACACAGAACATGATGGAGATCTATAAACACCTACAAATCTTAGAGTCATGGGTTAATAGAAATTCTACAGATTCAAAAGACGTGAAAACCTCAAGTTGTGATGCAACCACTACAATTTTAATAAAGCTTTTGTAAATGATGACAATGCCACCACCAGTACCATGTAATCTAGGAAAGCTTTTTGAGGAGTAACCATTTGGGGTTAATTCATTCAGTTTTGAGTCATCCCTAGTTTTCTTTAACCATGATTCAGTGATTAACACAATGTCAAGTTTATTTTCAACAATTTCGTCTGATATTGCTAAAGTTTTATTTCTAGCAGATCTTGCATTCCAGAGTGCTAGTTTAATATCAGACGAACAGAGAGCAAGAAAAAGAAACCATATTTTCCCTATCCTTTTGATCTCGAGAAATGAGGCCAATACAAATGAACCTGATAGTTCGTTTTCAAACAAATTGTCGGTATCCGCTATTAACTTTCTTAAGTGCAGTCAGTAAGACTTAAATAACTGAATTTCATTTGATGTTTAAATCTTTATTGAAGGATGGTTGCTATTTGTTTGTTTTCGGGTTTTTTTTTGTGTTTTGTATTAGGGTTTCACACGTCAAAATTAAACTCCTAACTGGGACTAGTTTTCGTTACCTCGAGGTCCAAAAAAGAATGGAAGGTTGACAAACTGAGATTTAATCAAAATATATCAAGTGAAAATCATTTGGAGAGAGAGAGAGGGCAGAACATGCCCATTATCGAACAGAAAGAGAGAGAGATGGGGGTTAACGTCCAATCGACGCAACCTAGGTCATTTCGGGACTAACACGTGATTCAATTTTATTTCAATAATTCGTTTGCGCGTAGGGGTCTTTAGCAGTGGGAGGAAACCGGAGGACCTGGAGAAAACCCACGAGGTTGGACAGGCGACCCTACTCCTTGTCACGTACAACCGGGGAATCGAAACCACGTCAGTTGACTCAATGACAGACCTTATGATACAGCGCGCACGTGCTAACCATTCGACCATCCAACCCCCCAAAAATCATTTAGTAATTAGTAATATTTGAGGGAGGGAAGGGGCATCATTTAGGTAGCCAGAATCAGATTACGTTGAGAATTTTATGTATATGTACGTTATTCCACTTTCTAGTAGTCAAACGATAGAGAACTGCATAAACCACTTATTCTATCCAGATAATACGATTGAAGCACGATTTGGTAATACAAATAACGTAGCACAAAATTTGTCATTTTCTATGTATTTTAACTGTTGTCCGATGGAAAGGGAAAGGGCAAATATAAAATTTTTCTTTTTCCGTTAACACTTAGGTATTTGCAGGATCTAATCTAAGGTATGTAGCAATTCTAAACTTTTTACACGCCCCTGCCGGACTCACCTATCCCCTACCGCTTCACATGTTTTAAAAACAAGGCCCTGGACTGGAATATCCCAGGCCAGTGTGTAGTTATAAAAGGGGTATTCCTGATTTCATATTACTACAGTCCGTCTTTTACGTCAGTGAGAACTCAACCCGAATATTGACGTTAAACTCATCTCTGGCAGTGACAAGCTGGCGATAAGTTATGAAAAATTTCAATCAAATTACTTTTCTTTGCGAGGTCATGTGTGTTTGTCAAGTACTATTAACAGGTTATTGTCTCGATTGTCAGCCCTTTTATGACTGACATTCATCTTAACGTTAAAGGGTTAGTCTAGATTATATTTTGGAGAATAAAACTGCTTAATTTTGTGTGAAAAAACCTTTAAAACCTGTACCTTAGAACCGAGCAACTAACTCAGTATACGTGATACGTTTTCAAATAACTAAAACCCGTCAGTCTTCATCTGGAAATAGAGACCGGTGTCCCAAGCTGTTATGCGGTGTCTGGATAAAACCAGGCTTATATACTCTTCAAAAAAAAAAAGCAGGGGATATTGAAATGCAAATACCTATGCAGGTTGTGATATGATAAATAGTCATGGACACTTGACATGCTTTGAGAGTATGTTCACAGATGAAGAACTTAACGCCCCAACAGAACCACTGAGCTGCACATGCGACACGCAATAGCGCCATACACGTGGGAGGGGTTCATTGTCAAACTTGACACTTCAAGGAAGGCTTGATGAAAACTGTCGCGTGCTGGTTTGTCTATCCATGTTAGCATTCCTATCGGTTCTTGCATAAGATTTAGTGTTTAGCGTATCTTTGCTTTAGTGTGTTACGTTTATTTTCATCGGGAGACGTGTTCGTCGACGTCAACGTCAACCGACAACACTAAAAGAATTGGCCGTGGCACTGCAAGGGGAGTGGGTCGGATTGCCCCAAATCGTGATTGGACGGTTGATTAGGAGCATGCCACGACGAATTGCTGAATGTCTGAGGATTGGTGGAGCAATTACTCATTATTAACCATACATTATGCAAGAGGCAAATCTGTCTATTGCAGGTCTTTCTTTAGGCCTGAAATGTTATCTAATTATTAATTAGACATTAATTAACCTATCCAGACTATAATCAACTCTAGATGACATCGCTAGCCTACGATCTTTAGTGGATTGTGAACCGATTTACTGCATAACTTTCCTTCACGATTTAGCGATTAAATGGATAATCGAGACTATGCTGTTCATCGTAAAGACTTTAGTAATGATGATCAGGGCAAGGCGAAAATTCAATCGCTTTGTTCTCGGTTCATAGTGGAACAATTTGAATGAAATTTTCAGCAAATTACATTTACATTATCTAGTTTATAACTATTATACTACAGTGAGAACTGCCAACTCGTTATCGAATCTCCGATAATGTATCTTTAAGACAAAAATAAAAAACGTCCATTTTCACGTTGACAGTGTATCTCTTTGCGAGTGAAATGGGGCCGTGAGATAAGCCGCCCATATGAACTGTTTTTGTTTATGTGTAGGCAATTGGCCTGTTATTAACATACACTGGCTACCTCTAATAAAAACAGCAGTACATTTCCGCAGTTTTGTATTGTTTCTGAATATCCCCTACTTTTTTTTTGAAGAGTATATTTTATAAAAATAGCGTGTAGGTGAAATTTATCGTTCGTTATCAAGTACAGCACATGCATCACGCACTGTTTTAAACACTTCAGGAACGGTAATAAATTATCAGGTCACCTAACGAACAAATTGACCCGAAATTTTACAAGGGTCATGTGTCCGGATAAGTGGTTTTAAAGTTCACGCACAAACGACTCAATATTTTGAGCTGAAATTTTCAGACAAGGTAAATACATCATTCCTCTATATTTTGGGGTTTATATTTCACACGTACACGGACTTCTGTTTCTAAGACTGTTAAAAACGGGACGGTCCCTTTAATTGATTATATTGCGCGTTCGAAGAACAGTGTAGTCCCGATTGTCATTGCTACCGTTGTTACGATGATAAACACAGTCTCGATTATCCATTTTTAAATTAAATTATTAACTGTCAGTCATGTCTAAATCCTTTCAATATCTCAGCCATTTGATGATCTAGAGGGTTGGTTATGGGTTTGCCATATGGATAAATGTCTATATAACATTTGAAGCCAGAAAAAATAGTTCTTGCATACTGCATCTTTAAGTGAAAAGTTAATTGTGACACTCGTCTGAAACAGCCTTCTCAATCCAGATACATGCTTCTACTGGAGCGTATGTATAGCGCTAGTATTGATATCGCAGACAAACCTTCCACGGAGAATGGAAATTTGTAAGCACGTGTCCCATCGACCATTCAACACAAGAGCTGATCGCACACTGGCCAAAATGTAATTTTCCATTTTTCTCTAAAGTCATAGCCGGATAAACCCAGCTGGTGTAAAGTGTATTCTGGAAAATCGTTGAAAATCAACATGTTCTGCACTTACTTCCATAGGGTAGATAACCTATATAAATGTCACTAAAAATTTAATCAAAATCCTCCACGATGCAAGCAAGATTTCGTTATAATTATTAATTATTGAAATCACGTTTTTATACGCCCACATTTTCATGTGGACGTATTATGCCGTCGCCCCTGTCCGACCGGACGTCCGTCCGTCCGTCCACAATTGTTTGTGGACTCTCTACAGGTCACAATTCTTATCCGATTTTGACGAAACTTGAAATATAGGTTTATCCCCAAAAGATCTCGGCTGCTTTCGGTATTGGCATGTATCGGATCGAAACTTCATGGATTATTGCCCCTGATTGTACGAAAAATCACGTTTTTAGCTTGTGGACCCTATAGAGGTCACAATTTTTATCCGATTTTTTTAAAACTTGAAATATAAGTTTATAACCCAAAGATCTCGGTTCCTTTCAATCTTCACGCATATCGGACCGTAACTTCCTGAATTATGACCCCTGACTGTACGAAAAATCGCGTTTTTAGCTTGTGGACCCTAAAGAGGTTATAATTTTTATCCGATTTAAAAAATCGTAACTTCCTGAATTATGGCCCCTGATTGTACGATTGTGGACCCTATCGAGGTCATAATTTTTATCAGATTTAAAAAACCGTATTATTATATCACCGTTACACCCTAAGGAATGTTGAGTTCGAATTTCGTGGAAATCGGCCCAAAATTGACAGCAAAATGGCCGCCGTTCGTTCTCAAATAGCGTAAAAATATGGTATATCAAGGTTGTGGACCCTATAGAGGTCACAATTTTTATCCGATTTTTTTAAAACTTGAAATGTAAGTTTATAACCCAAAGATCTCGGTTCCGTTCAATCTTCGCGCATATCGGACCGTAACTTCCTGAATTATGACCCCTGACTGTACGAAAAATCGCGTTTTTAGCTTGTGGACCCTAAAGAGGTTATAATTTTTATCCGATTTAAAAAATCGTATTATTATATCACCGTTACACCCTAAGGACGGCTGAGTTCGAATTTCTTGAAATTCAGCCCAAAACTGACAGACAAAATGGCCGCCCTTCGTTCTCAAATAGCGTAAAAAATATGGTATATCAAGGTTGTGGACCCAATAGAGGTCACAATTTTTATCCGATTTTGTTGAAACTTGAAATGTAAGTTTATAACCTAAAGATCTCGGTTCCTTTCGATATTTGCGCATATCGGACGTAACTTTCTGAATTATGGCCCCTGATTATACGAAAAATCGCGTTTTTAGCTTGTGGACCCTAAAGAGGTTAAAATTTTTATCCGATTTAAAAAAAAACCGTATTATTATATCACCGTTACACCCTAAGGACGACTGAGTTCGAATTTCGTGAAAATCGGCCCAAAATTGGCAGACAAAATGGCCGCCGTTCGTTCTCAAATAGCGTAAGAATATGGTATATCAAGGTTGTGGACCCTATAGAGGTCACAATTTTTATCCGATTTTGGTGAAACGTGAAATGTAAGTTTATAACCCAAAGATCTCGGATCCTTTCGATATTCACGCATATCGGACCGTAACTTCCTGAAATTCGAACTCAACATTCCTTAGGGTGTAACGGTGATATAAGTTTATAACCCAAAGATCTCGGATCCTTTCGATATTCACGCATATCGGACCGTAACTTCCTGAATTATAGCCCCTGATTGTATGAAAAATCGCGTTTTTAGCTTGTGGACCCTATAGAGGTCATAATTTTTATCCGATTTAAAAAAACGTATTATTATATCACCGTTACACCCTAAGGACGACTGAGTTCGAATTTCGTGAAAATCGGCCCAAAATTGACAGACAAAATGGCTGCCGTTCGTTCTCAAATAGCGTAAAAATATGGTATATCAAGGTTGTGGACCCTATAGAGGTCACAATTTTTATCCGATTTTGTTGAAACTTGAAATGTAAGTTTATAACACAAAGATCTCAGTTCCTTTCGATATTTGCGCATATCGAATTGTAATTTCCTGAATTATGGCCCTTGATTGTAGGAAAAATCACTTTCTTGTTAGCTTGTTCTCTATCCATCTCTCGAAAATGTGGGCGTATCCTGCCTGGCAGCCGCTGGTTCTTCATTTCAATGAGATAGATAAAAGAGAAATGTGTAGGCTATATTGTGAACAGCAGACGAACAGTGATATGGTGGCGGAAATGTACGACCACACCAAAATCAGTAGAGGCAACCAACCTTAGTTAACACGGTCTCAGTCGGTTTCGTTTAATAGAATATTTAATGACGTCTGTGAAGTTCTAGTGACACATATTGTCTCTATCTGATCTTGTTCAGTGAATGCTAATAAAATAATTGGTTCCATTATTCCCTAGAAACTTGTCGCTCAAAGGTTCTTTAATATGTTTTAATTCTAATTTATCGAAAGGCACGCAAGTACTATCCGAAATCTCCACCATCTTTGTGAAGCTCTAGTAAAATCACACGATTTCCATTTTTGATGTATTATAATATCTCTGGCCAATTTTAATTCAATTAACGTCTGCTGTTCTCTAAGTAAAAGTGGAGGGGGAAGCGGGCATTGTGAAGATTATGTAGTGCTTTTCTGATTTCTCTTTGTCTGGGGAGTTGATATTTTAATGAAATCATTTCCTGTGGCAAATAATCCTTGTTTAATTAAATTAAAAGAACCCGTATGTAGTTTGTTGCCGATTTTGTTTACCTGATTAAGTTTACACTTTTAGTGTCAAAGTGACCTTGTCTATATTTAAAAACGTAAAAATAAACTGAACATGTTTTATCTGGTTTTACCTCGTTTTCAAACCATAAATTACATCTTCTTGTCATACTTTCAGTCAAGATGATCCACGCGTGTTTTAATGTTTGTCACTTTTTATTTTGATTTTTCCTATATCTATTTTTTGTTGTTGATTGTCCATAAAAGATACAATTCATATTATCAAGTAGTCCGAAAACTGTGTCGAAAATAATTCCTTTGGCGCTTAGTTCTCGCTCTCTCATTTATTTGTCGAAGGCTTATTGATCTAGATGTTTGTTAGTTAGACACTGGCAATATTTCCAGTGTGGGTAATCTTTCAAGTCCTGCGTGCAATTCTAAGAACGTGATAAATTTAATTATCTACCCACAGTCACGTTTAGTATATCGTTTCTGTGGTTAATGTCACAGATCATATTAATAAATCACATTCGAACAAAAGTGTTGTTGACTCCGCTATCAAATTTAACCAGCGGCTGCCAGACAGGATACGCCCACATTTTGCAAGAGATGGATAGAGAACTAAACAAAAAGCGATTTTTCGTAACATCAAGGGCCATAATTCAGGAAGGTACGATCAGATTTGTTCGAATATCGACAGCAACCAAGATCTGTGGGTTATAAACATGCATTTCAAGGGTCAAAAACATTAAGGGCCGGCCATTTTGTCTGACAGTTTTCGTCCGATTTTCACGAAATTCGAACTCAACCAACATTAAGGTGTAACGTTGATATATTCGAACGTTTTTGTGAATCAGATAATAATTGTGACCTCTAGAGGGACCACAAGCTAAAAACGCGATTTTTCGTACAATCAGGGAACATAATTCAAAGAGATAAGATCTGATATGCGCGAATATCGAAAACATTTAAGATCTTTGGGTTATAAATATGCATTTCAAACTTCATCAAAATTGTATCAAAATTGTGACCTCTTGAGGGTCCACAACCTTGATATACCAGATGTTTACACTATTTGCGTACGGGTGGGGTGGGGGCATTTTGTCTGGCAGTTTTGGTCCGATTTTCATGAAATTCGAACTCAACCAACAATACGGTGTATGGTGACATATTCGAACGGTTTTTGTAAATCAGATAATAACGCGATTATTCGTACAATCAGGGGTCAATTCAGGAAGTTAAGATCCGATATGCACGAATATCGAAAGCAACAAAGATTCCTTGTTATATAAGCATAAATTTAAGGTTGCATCAAAATCGGAAAATAAATTGTGGCATCTAGAGGGTCTACAATCTTGATATGGTTTATTCCCATAACGCCGACTCACCGAGTTTTAGGGGAAAAATTTTGGTCGGTGTTAAGGGGTCGACTGGCCAAGAACAATAGACCCAAGCTGGGGGATAAAACTAATTCATTTATTTTTTACAAAAATTTATAACAATCTTTAACACATAACATTACAAATAATTTTAACTTTTGGCACGCATAAAATGTCCAACATAGTCCAAAAATTCTAACAAATTCAATCCACCTTCTTCATATCATTATTTGGATCCATGCGTCATCAATTTGCAAATAAAAGAAAGATACATATAAATTATCTATATTTACAATATATCTATATTTACAATATAGCTATATTTACAATATATCTATATTAACTATATATTTATATTAACTATTGACTAAATATAATGAATACTTACATCAGTCAAGGGCAGTAATGGTATCCCGATACACCGTCTAACGAATTTGCGTGTTTCTTCTTCTCGGTATGACGTTTGCAGACCCAGTTGTTGGACTTTTCTCCAAATACATTGACCATAGTGAAAATAACACCCTTTCCATTCTACTCCGGGAAAAACTGTCTCACTAGCATTCTTTGCGGCCAACTCAAAGTCCATCTAAAAAATAAGAAACACATTTAGGTCATACTACTATGTTATGGTTATACATGTAGATTACGATGTAGAATATGATATTAATCGGTGTATTGTGCATTGATTAAAAATATTCTTACCTGAAAAATGGAAGGTTGAAGGTTGAATCCGTTTTCACTTGCCACTTGCTTCAAGAGACCAAAAGCTCTCCGGTATGTCGACTCTCTCTTGTCAGGTAAAAAGAAAATTACCAATGGAACAGGACGATCTTGGATCAGTGCGTGGATGGCGTATAGTTGATAAAAAATTCGTGGGCATATATAAAATGTTCCATCGCCAAAAAGTACATTCGAGTCACACAAAGATTCAAGATTCTGTCTTGTGGTAAATCCTAAAATTTTCTCATCGTCACCATCATTGATGAATAAAAACTGTTCTCCGCTATCTGTCTGTTGAAAAAGGTCGGGCACAACAATGTCACGTCGATGTTTAGGTAATTTGGGAAATTTCTTATTCCTGGCTCTATATAGAGTGCTCTTCTTGGAGTAAAAAGTTGGCATGTTGGCGATGGTGGTTCTATTTCGTACAATCAGGGGCCATAATCCATGAAGTTACGGTCCGATACATGCCAATATCGAGAGGAACTGAGATCTATAGGAAATAAACCTATATTTCAAGTTTCGTTGAAATCGGATAAATTATGGACGTCCGGGCGGACAGGGGCGACTACAATATACGTCCACGTGAAAATGTGGGCGTATAAAAACTTTACTTAATATGTTTGGTTTCCTCAAGGCTGCTATAATGTATTGTTTGTACCTGACTATCTCTTTGTGTTTATTACATACAATATTGTTATCATAATAGTTCACAGCTTATTGGTCCTACCATTTGCCATCATCTTTATCATCATCTTTATAACCACTGCCCTTCTGGTATGATCATCGATGTCGGCCGAAATAAAATGTTGATAATAGTAATGATAACCAAGGGCGTGGATTTGTCATAACTTTTTTTTTGGGGGGGGGGGGACGGACGAACCCTGGAACCTTTCATTACCAAACCAAAATAATAATTACGAACAGTTTACCAGTGTTATTTCGATGAAAGTTGTAACTAGGGGTAATATGATGACGATATGGTAAAATGACAAGGATAACATCGCTATCATTTTGTGCATAAAAATTCTACTTTCAATTGTAGGAAATGCTTTTTGGGTTAAGATTTATTGGTTTTACATAGTCCTGACCTTTCTTCAGTAATAATTACTCTTATAGAAAAGACACATAATTCGTGTTTTTTTTAGGTTAAGGGAGATTAAAGAAAGTACACAGGTGGTATTAAATGCATTTTATTGATTTTCACATGAGATTGGGGCCTTTAGAGACATGGGCTAATAATTACAATATAATTAATTTAACATTATTCGTATTCGCTAATTATAAATATAATGGTTCATTCTTTCTAATCCTATTTTATTAGTTTCTTAGTTAATGGGAATTTTTTCACTTTCTTACATCTAATTCATTATATTACATTCTCTTGGTTTTAGACCAGGAGACATTGTTGGGTTTATTAGTTTTCTGAGGTATTCGCTGTATTAATTAAAATGGTAACAGACAACATGTTTCAAACATCATCTTATTCTAAAAAAAAACTGGGACTGGTGGTTGTGTGTGTATGATACTGAAGAGGTTTTGTCGGGTTTTGTGTATTTTCTTGAATTCTCGTTGTTGATTAAATGAAGACAGGAATCTTGTTGATTGTTAAGATTACTATATTCTTTGGTTAACAAATAATCAACATAAATTGCAGCAGAAAATTAATGTAACAATTATAGGTTCAGTTCTGAATAGTAAATAAGCTCAAATGTGGATATGGGAATTGGCATAAACTTGTGCCTCCAAATATCCATAAACAGGTAAATAAGGTCTGCCCTTAGGAATGTGATCTAAGCTGATCTCCCAATGACACGTTTGTAGCAAGCTTCCTCATAATTCAGTCTATATATCCCCATACATCGCCTAGGGCATTAATCATATATATCTATCGTCTATACAAACAATACACCATGGTAACTAAAACGCTTTAGCGCGTAGACGTTAAAACCTTTTTGTCCATCTGTTCTTTTCGATCACTTGTTACAACTACTTTTGGTATATTTATATTGTATAAGGATACCAGGCTAATGTCAAAATTTGAACTTAAAAATTCCTCCACAGAGTGTAAACCACTGTTGTAAATTTTTCGTGTAGACTGGATCCACTTGGCGCTTTTCTCTTATTATTATATAACTGGTATTTTATTTATTAAATACAGGTTGGTCCTAAAGAAGTACTTCTTCTAACAGATGAAGAATTTTGTTCACTTGGCCTTGTCACAATTGGGGACAAGGCCAGGCTGCGGCAGCGTTGTCGCGTAAATTTAAATGGTACGTTGATTTGATGTTTAGAATACCCATGATTAAATTTGGTGTTTAAGCACACACGGTTTTACCTATCGTTGTATGGGCTTATTATGCTGTCACTATTGCCCTCAGTTGTGTGGAGAAGATCCGATATTTTTTTTTTCTCGTGGATACCCCATTTCAAGTACCAGTAGGGGTGTGCGATTAAGATCATACGGTCTGCCTTTAAATCAACTGTCATTGTACGTGACAAGGATGGGTCGCCTGCCCAACCTTGTGGGTTTTAATGATGTAAAATTTACTTTTTAAAGGTTTCCAGTAGACTCCAAGGCATGGAAAACCAAACATCTCTTTATTCAGTGTTCTTAATTCTTAGTTCTTAATTTAAAGCCCTTAATTCTTATTTACATTTCATCAGAAACAACGAGAAACAAATCTCGAACAACAAATTTCCAAATACAAATTTGTCAAAAAACATTTCTCCAAATTCAAGCTAGTGGTGAGTCGAAATTAATCTGACATACAATAAGTCACCATACAATGTGAATCGAGCAAGAAAACAATTAGAAAAATCGCACGATGGTAGTGACTGTAGTGACACCCGATCCGCCTATTATTAGCCTGCTAGTAGTAGTAGGGAGAGAGAGAGAGAGAGAGAGAGAGAGATGGGGTTTAACGTCCACTCGACACAAACTAGGTCATTTCGGGACTAACACATGGTTTAATTTTATTTCAATAATTCGCTTGCGCGTAGGGGTCTTTAGCAGTGGGAGGAAACCGGAGGACCCGGAGAAAACCCACGAGGTTGGACAGGCGACCCTACTCCTTGCCACGTACAACCGGTGATTCGAAACCACGCCAGTTGACTCAATGACAGACTTTATGGTACAGCGCGCACGTGCTAACCATTCAGCCACCCAACCCCCCGCTAGTAGTAGAAAGTTGTTAGTCGTATTGGGGATACTCGATTGAACGTTCCGGAATTAAATTCTCTCCATTCCCAAAATAGTATCAATCGAGTGAATAAGACAATTTCGGAGTACACCGATGTGCCGAGTGCATAAAAAATATCTCAACCAATCATGACAGCTGAAACATATTTGTTACTTAAAATACGTCACGATTCTACTCACACCACCTCACCTGTCGGGACTGGCAGAACTGTGACAGGACTGATGTCCATATCACTTGATTGCAATTCTGTCAATTCGGGACGTTCCAGGCTGACTATCGAGCAACCCCTTTTAATTGCTCGTAGCAGCGTCAAGGGCTGCCTCTGCGCCCCTGGATGGAGTTGTTAGCCGCTACAGTAACAACTAACAAGGACAGCCTTTCTTATCTACTATTAGCAACTAACAAGGACTGTATAGTTATTATCCGCTATTAGCTTATTTATCACCCGATCCGGAGGCTCATTGCGGGCGGGGGGGTCCATCAAATGGGCACAAAACCAGACCCAACTTTTCTAGAGTAAATTTTACGTAGAATACGATGCCGAGTGGTTATCATTCCGCCGTTGGGGCGTTTTCGAAATATTCGGGTCATTCTTGTATCATGAAAATAAGCTGAAAATGATTGAAAGTAATCACACTTTCAATAAAAAATTGGGGACAAGGCCAGGCTGCGGCAGCGTTGTCGCGTAAATTTAAATGGTACGTTGATTTGATGTTTAGAATACCCATGATTAAATTTGGTGTTTAAGCACACACGGTTTTACCTATCGTTGTATGGGCTTATTATGCTGTCACTATTGCCCTCAGTTGTGTGGAGAAGATCCGATATTTTTTTTTTCTCGTGGATACCCCATTTCAAGTACCAGTAGGGGTGTGCGATTAAGATCATACGGTCTGCCTTTAAATCAACTGTCATTGTACGTGACAAGGATGGGTCGCCTGCCCAACCTTGTGGGTTTTAATGATGTAAAATTTACTTTTTAAAGGTTTCCAGTAGACTCCAAGGCATGGAAAACCAAACATCTCTTTATTCAGTGTTCTTAATTCTTAGTTCTTAATTTAAAGCCCTTAATTCTTATTTACATTTCATCAGAAACAACGAGAAACAAATCTCGAACAACAAATTTCCAAATACAAATTTGTCAAAAAACATTTCTCCAAATTCAAGCTAGTGGTGAGTCGAAATTAATCTGACATACAATAAGTCACCATACAATGTGAATCGAGCAAGAAAACAATTAGAAAAATCGCACGATGGTAGTGACTGTAGTGACACCCGATCCGCCTATTATTAGCCTGCTAGTAGTAGTAGGGAGAGAGAGAGAGAGAGAGAGAGAGATGGGGTTTAACGTCCACTCGACACAAACTAGGTCATTTCGGGACTAACACATGGTTTAATTTTATTTCAATAATTCGCTTGCGCGTAGGGGTCTTTAGCAGTGGGAGGAAACCGGAGGACCCGGAGAAAACCCACGAGGTTGGACAGGCGACCCTACTCCTTGCCACGTACAACCGGTGATTCGAAACCACGCCAGTTGACTCAATGACAGACTTTATGGTACAGCGCGCACGTGCTAACCATTCAGCCACCCAACCCCCCGCTAGTAGTAGAAAGTTGTTAGTCGTATTGGGGATACTCGATTGAACGTTCCGGAATTAAATTCTCTCCATTCCCAAAATAGTATCAATCGAGTGAATAAGACAATTTCGGAGTACACCGATGTGCCGAGTGCATAAAAAATATCTCAACCAATCATGACAGCTGAAACATATTTGTTACTTAAAATACGTCACGATTCTACTCACACCACCTCACCTGTCGGGACTGGCAGAACTGTGACAGGACTGATGTCCATATCACTTGATTGCAATTCTGTCAATTCGGGACGTTCCAGGCTGACTATCGAGCAACCCCTTTTAATTGCTCGTAGCAGCGTCAAGGGCTGCCTCTGCGCCCCTGGATGGAGTTGTTAGCCGCTACAGTAACAACTAACAAGGACAGCCTTTCTTATCTACTATTAGCAACTAACAAGGACTGTATAGTTATTATCCGCTATTAGCTTATTTATCACCCGATCCGGAGGCTCATTGCGGGCGGGGGGGTCCATCAAATGGGCACAAAACCAGACCCAACTTTTCTAGAGTAAATTTTACGTAGAATACGATGCCGAGTGGTTATCATTCCGCCGTTGGGGCGTTTTCGAAATATTCGGGTCATTCTTGTATCATGAAAATAAGCTGAAAATGATTGAAAGTAATCACACTTTCAATAAAAATGTAAACTTGCTAAATTCACCTTTGTTCTTTGTGACCCAAGAGGTCAAAAGGTCACATTTTCCATTTTAGCACTAGGAAGATTTAAAGTAATAAATGTCAGCGTAAAATATAAAAATAAAAACTAAAGCGAAACCCGTTCTAATTAATAATAGGAACATTTAAAATTTAACTTTAGGTGGTCTTAGCATCGAACTTTTACTTTGGAATAAAATAAAACCAAGTACGAACAATCCAAACCATTAGACAAAATTCGAAGTCCTAAAAAAACCAAAAAAAAAACGGTATAGGCAAATAGTGTAATAAGGCAAAATAGTGTAATCAGCATATGGACTGTTCACCGTGTACAAAATACACGACGAAAATAATCTTGCATAACAGAACCAAAACGCTTCGAAACCTGTTTCAAAAATACGTAAAAACGGTTAAATCAAAATCTTTCCGAATTTTACAACGAATGCTATACATAATGATACTAGTTGTCTGAAAAAAAAACAATTGAATAGTTTCATGGCCGGATTCCAGCCAGCAGGCCGCCGTACAAAGCCTTCCAAAATTTTCCCCGCTAACATTTACCAATACGACATATATATATATATATCCTGTGAACTACTATGTACAATGCATTCGTCGGTTTTATCTGCGTCCATGTTCCGGCGAAATTCATAAAAACTCATAAAAAATTTGCAAACTTTTAATCTCGTCGTCACATACGTGTTTTCCCGTCATAGATTAACGTCGGTTTTACTAGACTGGGATTCTCGGAAATCCACGCGGCCTGCAGACTGGAGTCCAACACTGAAACTATTCAATGGTTTTTCAGATAACTAGTATCTTTATGTATAACAGTCGTTGTGAAAATAAATCGGAGAGATTTCGATTTGACAGTTTTTACGTATTTTTGAAACAGGTTTCAAAGTGTGTTGGTTCCGTTATGCAAGATCATTTTCGACGTTCCAAAGTAAAAGTTCGGTGCTAAGACCCCCTAAAGATAAATTTTAAATGTTCCTATTATTAATTAGAACAGGTTTCGCTTTAGTTTTTATATTTTACGTTGACATTTTATTGCTTTAAATCTTTCTAGTGCAAAAACGGTAAATTTCACCTTTTAACCTCCAAGGTCACTACATGTTTACATTTTTATTGAAAGTGTGATTACTTTCGATCATTTTCATCTTCTTTTCATAATACAAGAATGACCATCAATTGTAAATCACAATATTATGGATCATAAAAATGTTTATTCGTGATTGGCTTTGTTGCTGCTCCAAGACGAAGGAAGTTGCTGATGTGGACCAGCATGATTTTAATATATATTATCTTCTTTAATATAAGGTATTATTTCATCCTCACCGATAGATACAGGCTTCAATGAAAAGAAAGCCAAATTCTAAAGCTGCTCCTATCAAAAAGAAAAAAAACCATACAAGAAAGCTATACGTTGGTTGGAAACACAACTCTTAATACGATATAAATTCATTAGGTTTCCAGCAGGTTCCTTTTTCGAAAGGCGGGGGAAGCCTGTCAGTGGATGTAGAAAAAGAACTAATAAAGGGTACTTTTTTCCCAGGTGGGAAAGCTACGCTAAAAGACCCGGAAGCTGACCAATGTAAATTTTACTTAGCATTACTTAGCAACATTTAGTGGCAATGCCATCGGCGATACCCTTAGTAGTGGGGATACATTTACTCTCGAAAAGTACTTTGAAGAATTTAAAACTACGCCACAAAGAATATATTTACATAGCTATGTAGTACACCCCGGCAAAGATACATGTACAACGACCACCGTGGGTAGTAATTTATCACAGAATCCTTCAACCTCCTTGACCGCTGTTGGTATTATATGAACTTACAAGAGAATCTTTCAACCACTCTTAATATACAGATAATCTTTCAACCTTCTCGGCCACTGCTAGTTGTTCTACTTCCTCTACCTCTACTCAAGTTTTCAACAAGTCTTAACAGCAATGTAATACAATAAACAGGCAATAATCATCTCCTTAAAAATCATCAATTATACTCAAGGTAATAATCCTAATTTACAACACAATAAACAAAGGAAGAATGCAAGGCGAACAGAAATGTATTACAGCAAACAATCCACTCCCCTTAAAATTATATATAATACAAGACTCACAGTAAGCCATTACAAATAAACAACGATACAATCCGCCACTTTAAAAGAAAAATTGTTTATGCACTTGTAAAGAAAGTGCCAAATTCTATTGCTGTCATCATTCGGTCTTTAAGGATATCAATGTCTTCTGTCACTGGAATAGTTAGAGTGTTCCTACATGTGTTGGCGAATGGCAGAGCATCTTCCCCCCTTCAGGGTGGTGGAATTGTAACGTCAAATTTGGCTCAAATCCTAGGGGTGGAATTTCTTCGAAGGCAGTAATATAAACCAATAATATCTTTATGACATCCTCTATTCCTAAAGAAAAAAGCGGTTGCTATGCAAGAAACGCTCACATTTTGCAAGAGCTGGGCAGAAAAAAAGGAAAAATCCATAGGGCCAATCCTTTCACTTTCTCAATGCGATTGTTGTGTAATAAACATATATGTGAACTTTGATCAAAATCGTATAAACATTGTGACTTGTAGAAAATCCGCAAGCTATGTAGGTGATTTTCGTACAATCAGGGGCAATAATACAGGAAGTTACTTTCGGATATGTGCCAAAATTGAACCCCATCCTAAATCTTTGGGACACAAAAAATTGGGACGTCTAGGGTCTCCACAAACAAATGTAATATACAAATTTTACATTTGCACGAACAAAATTAGTATATATTATTAGATTTCATTTTACATGTTGAATTTGTTACAGGTTTTAACTTTACCTTTCAAGTATTGACGGAAATCCCTCCAATTGGTGTGGGTTTTAAGTTCCATTTTGTTTTTGTTGGATCCTTCTTCAGAACATAACACTGTCGTAAATAACTGATCTAGCTGGAAGCCATCACTGCCATAGGCTTTCAAATCATACATCAATTGGGGGGGGGGGAGCTGGTGCTGGTCCTTTATGTACGATTATAATGTATGCAATAATCTGTCCATACATTTTATAGTAGCGCCCTTCTTCACCTTTAAAGAAAACATAGTAACAAAAACATAAACTAAAGATAGCCACGCAAATCATGGAAATGCGGCCACATAGTAGCCTACATATTACCCCAAAAACATAGGTTTTCAACTAATCCACTTACAAAAAGTGGTTTCCATTCAAGATATGCCCACTAAGAACAGTGATGAGACACAACCTCATATGGTCCCAGCTCTTCGTGCTTCACGTCCATTTTAAACAAGCGGTTGCCATGCAAGATACGCCCACATTTTTCAAGAAATGGACAGAGAACAAGCTAAAAAAAGAAGTGATTTTTCGTACAATCAAGGGCCATAATTCAGGAAGTTAAGACCCGAAATGCATGAATATTGATAGGGACCAAGATCTTTGGGTTATAAACATGTATTGCAAGTTTCTTCAAAATCGGATCAAAATTGTGTGTCTCTCTAGGGTCCAAAACCTTGATATACCATATATTTACAATATTTGCGCACGAGGGGAAGCCATTTTGTCCGGCAGTTTTGGTCCGATTTGTAAGAAATTCGGACTCAGCCATCATAAGGGTGTAACAGTAATATATTCAAACTTTTTTTTAAATCGGATAAAAATTGTGACATCTAGAGGGTTCACATCCTAAAAACGCAACTTTTCGTACAATCGAGGGCCATAATTCAGGAAGTTACGATCCAATATGCACGAATATCGAAAGGAACCAAGATCTTTGGGTTATAAATATGTATTTCAAGTTTCATCAAAATCGGATCAAAATTGTGGCCTCTAGAAGAGGATCCACAACCTTGATATACCATATATTTACACTATTTACGTGCAAGAGGCGGCCATTTTGTCCGGCAGTTTTGGTCCGATTTCCATGAAATTCGAACTCAGCCATCATAATGGTGTAACGGTGATATATTCGAACGTTTTTTTTTAAATCGGTTAATAATTGTGACGTCTAGACGTACCACAAGCTAAAATCACGATTTTTCGTACAATCAGGGGCCATAATTCAGGAAGTTGCGATCCGATATGCGCGAATATCGACAGCAACCAAGATCTTTGGGTTATAAACATGCATTTCAAGTTTCATCAAAATCGGCACAAAATTGTGACCTCCAGAGGGTCAACAACCTTAGTATACCAGATGTTTACACTATTTGCGTACAAGGGGCGGCCATTTTGTCTGGCAGTTTTGGTCCAATTTTCACGAAATTCGAACTCAACCTTCCTTACGGTGTAACGGTGATATATTCAAACGGTGTTTTAAATCGGATAATAATTGTGACCCCTAGAGCGACCCCAAGCTAAAAACGCCATTTTTCGTACAATCAGGGGCCATAATTCAGGAAGTTACAATCTGATATGCAAGAATATATCGAAAGCAACCAAGAACCAAGATCCTTGGGTTATAAACATGCATTTCAAGTTTCCTCAAAATCGAATTAAAATTGTGACCTCTGCAGGGTCCACAACATTGATATACCATATTTTTACGCTATTTGACAACGAGGCGTGGCCATTTTGTCTATCAGTTTTGGTTCGATTTTTACAAAATTCGAACTCAACCATTCTTAGGTTATAACGTTATATATTCAAACGTTTTTTTTTAATCGGATAAGAATTATGACCGCTATAGGGTACACAATCTAAAAACGCGATTTTTCGTACAATCATTGGCCATAATTCAGGAAGTTACGATTCGATATGCACGAATATCAAAAGGAACCGAGATAATTGGGTTATAAACTTACATTTCAAGTTCCATCAAAATCGGATAAAAATTGTGACCTCTATAGGGTCCACAACCTTGATATACCATATTTTTACGCTATATGAGAACGGTTGGCGACCATATTGTCAGTCAGTTTTGGTCCGATTTTCACGAAATTCGAACTCAGCCATCCTTAGGGTGTAACAGTGATATACTAAAACGGTTTTTTTTTAAATCGGATAAAAATTATGACCTCTATAGGGTCCACAAGCTAAAAACGCGATTTTTCGTACAATCAGGGGCCATAATTCAGGAAGTTACGGTCCGATATGCGCGAATATCGAAAGAAATTGAGATCTTTGGGTTTCAAGTTTCAACAAAATCGGATAAAAATGGTTACCTCTATAGGGTCCACAACCTTGATAAACCATATTTTTACGCTATTTGAGAACGATGGGCGGCCATTTTGTCAGTCAGTTTTGGTCCGATTTTTACGAAATTCAAACTCAGCCATCTTTGGGGTGTACCGGTGATATACTAAAACGGTTTTTTAAATCGGATAAAAATTATGGCCTCTATAGGGTCCACAAGCTAAAAACGCGATTTTTCGTACAATCAGGGGCCATAATTCAGGAAGTTATGGTCCGATATACGCGTAAATTAAAACCCTAAGATATGACATGGTAAAGCACCTACTTGGCATCCGTTAGTATTCTTCATCAGAACTGAGATCTTTGGGTTATAAACATATATTTCAAGTTTAAACCAAATTGGATAAAAATTGTTCACAAGCTAAAAACGTGATTGTTCGTACAACCAAGGGCCACAATCCATGAAGTTACAGTCCGATACATGCCAATATCAAAAGGAACCGAGATCATAGGGTGATAAACCTCTATATCATGTTTCGTTGAAATCGGATAAAAATTGTGACCTCTAGAGTGTTCACAAACAATTGTAGACGGGCGGACGGACGATCGGACAGGGGCGACGACAATATACGTCCACATGAAAATGTGGGCGTATAAAAAAGATAGCCACGGAAAGCGTGCAAATGTCCCTGGATGTTGACCAAATTTGATAAGGATCCAGGATCCTTCAAGAATTCTAATCAGTTGCTGCCCAGAGTGCAGGAAATAGCGTTTCCTACAGTCGAATTTTGAAAATGTTCTCGGAGCCGGAGAGAGAAAGCCCATCCCCCCTCCCGCCCCCTTAAAATATATATTGTCAGGGAATCCGTGATCCGTAAATTAAAACCCTAAGATATGACATGGTAAAGCACCTACTTGGCATCCGTTAGTATTCTTCATCAGATTCGACAAGGAAGTATAATTCATATCGATCAAACACTAATCTTTAGTTAAGAACACGAGCTTCTTGTTTACACTTGCCTTTGCCACTATCGCGCAAACGCATGGATTTGCTTCCAAGGCGACACGTCGCCTCATAGCTCATTGTATGGCGTATGCCGTTCGTTCGTTCTTGGTGTTTAACGTCTGCTTCCACATAAGTGATATCGCAGACAAGACATAGGAGAGCCGAAACTGATTCCTGTTTTTTAGAATATGATTTTGCAATCTTTCCATTTGGCCTTAGGCCATGGATTTGGTTTAGTTTAGTGGGAAATTCTTCCCTTTATTTAATATAAAACATATCGTTTGGTAGATGATCTCGTCTGCTTCTGGATTGGTAGATGTCATCGTTTGGGGTTAGTGTTTAGGTGCCAGACCCGTCTTATCGTGGCCTCCCCTTACTATCTGGGTTTGGTATCAGTTTTATTTGCGAAATAGTGTTTAGGTGCCAAGTTCGTCTAACCGTAACTCCCCCTTACTCCACTATCCTGCTAGTTTGGTAGATGTCATCTTTGTGGGGTTTGTGTTTAGGTGCCAGGCCCGTCTTATCGTGACCTCCCCTTACTCCACTATTCCACTCTCTAGGTTTGGTGTCTGTTTTTGGTGGAATAGTATTTAGATGCCGAGTCCGTCTGATCGTGACTCCCCCTTACTCCACTATCCTGCCAGTTTGGTATAAATACCCTATGTAGTTTAGTGTTTAGATGCCGGGCCCGTCTAACCGTGACCCCCTCTTACTTCACTATTCTACTTAGTCCAACTGTGTCCATTAGGGCGTGGATTTGTTCGAAGATTTGCAGTTTCAGATCTGGTCTCGGGAAGAGTAGGTTCTTAGTGTTGAATGGTATGTTGTTGGTCTCCATTGTTCTCACTAGTTCCCTTCTCTCCTCCTCGTATACCTCGCAGTCTACCAGGACATGGTTGGCGGTACATTCTTCTCCGCACTCACAGATGATGACTTGGTGTTTGTAGTCTCGCAGCCGCTCTTTCACCCTTAGCTTCGATATAAGTCTACAAATATCTCTTCTAGGGTGATTGAGTGTTGTCTTTGTGTAGATCTTGCCATCCAGCCGGAATCTGTATGTGTCAAGTTCAACGAGATTTAATTCCCAGATTGAATTGACGTGTCTTTTGACCATACTGTAGATTTCCGTGGTGCTGTAGTCTATGGTGCGGAGTGGTGCTGTGTCCTTGAGACCTTCATTGGCGAGTCGATCTGCCTCCTCGTTTCCTCTAATGTTGACATGTGATGGAATCCACACGAGTTCTACTTTGCTTCCCTTCTCTAAAACCCTCTGGTACAGCTGCCTGATTTCCAAAATGACTTCTGGTCTTGAGTCCGAGTTGTCATTTTGGATTGAAATCAGACTGTTCAGAGAGTCGCTTGGAATGACGAACTTACTAGTCTTTTGATGGGAAATCCATGATATAGCGTCACGAATGGCCACAAGCTCTGCAGTGTACACCGAACAGTTATTGGGCAGTTTCCTGCTTATTCCCTGTTCCCCGTTTGGCAGGTATATTCCAAACAAACTGGTGCCCCTTTCAGGATTGCGTGAGCCATCCGTGTACACATGGTCCCAGTCATCAGACGGCCAGTTGTCTTCCAGGTGTTCTAGAGAGAAAGCACGTGCAGCGGTGGGGTTGTTTTTCTTGTCGGTTTTCTGTAGATCTAGATTAACCGTGGGTATAGAGAGCGTCCAAGGGGCGATCACTGGGGGGGGGGGGGGGTCGTGTTCATTTATCACGAGCTCCCCCAGTCGCAGTTCCTTGATTGTTTCCCTGATACCCTGGTCGAAGCTTTTCTTTCTAGGATCTCTCACATATATTGTATTTTGTAGACTGACAAAGGTGGGGATCTTTCGCCCAGTTGCGAGTGGCGTATGCCCATCTTGATAGCAAACAGGCTTAACCGAAGAATGCTTGCTCATGCGCACTGACTCATTTCCGAGGCGACAAGTCGCGGCACGACAAAGCGAAATAATTGTATTTTGTCGTCTTGTCGGGTTGTGAATGAGTCGAAGGCGACAAGTCGACAAAATTGACGCGACAAGTCGACAAAATGAAGGCGACGATTGTTGGGTTATTTTGTTGCGTTGTCGGGTTAATTTTGTCAACTTGTCGCCTTCACAACCCGACAAGTCGAGAATTTAGAATGGCCGCTAACAGCCACCATAGTTTAATGCCGTGTTGTGTTGACATGTTACATAATACATGTATATTAGATATTCTGAAAGAGTAATCATACCTTAGATATTCTGAAAGAGTAATCATACCTTGCCTAGTGTGATATTTTAAAGCTACGTTAGCTTAAATCTTTGGTGTGCACATGCCACGCTATTCGATTAATAAAGGCAATTATGCTGTTTGAATTGCGCAACTATTCCGTCCATTTCACTGTAGATTAAAAACCGAAACAGAATCGCCTTATTCCCTCCTTAGGTATATAAGTACTCGTACTGATAACACCTAGTGCACCAGAGCTCCAAAGCTATTGCTGAGTTTATCATAGATAAAGTAGCCTAGCCAGACTCCAAAAGACTCCTCAAACCCAGGACTACTAGATTCTGCAAAGATCCTCCAGTCCATAAGTAATTTTAAGGTTGTCTTTATTTTTATACCTTCACAAGGTATAAGCTGTTCTCATTTTTTTCTTTTCTATCTACCTTATTTTATTCTTCCATTTTTTTTTGCTTCTTTTCTCTTTGATTCATTGTTAGGATACTATTTTTCCTTTTTTTATATCAGATATAAGCTTATTTCCTTAATTCCTCCTTCTATTTTATTTTCTACAATTTTAATCTACTTTATTTAGTTACCTTCCCCTCACCCTTTTTTACTTTTTGTTATTTGTTTTTTCATTCTCCCTATATACCAACTTCTTAACTCCATTTATATATTTATTTTTATTTATTTTTCTTTCTCATCCTTTCCTTATTTCCATTATTTTCCTGATCAGACTCTTCATTTATTTAACTATTCTACTCTTCTTTCTATCATCTAATAACCAAGAAGCTTAGTGTACAAGCCAATCAACTGATTGAACTCGTCACAAACCTCTTAAAACAACACCAACAAGCTAAATCTCTTTTATAAATACCAAACCTGATAACTGTTAATTAAACTCATACAAGCAATAGGAACCCATAGTTAATTAGTATTAATAACACTGATTGACTAGCAGCTTTTTTGTGGAAAGGGTTAACGACAGTTATACCAGCTTAAAACAACACTAACAATCTAAATTATTATTATAGTTACCAAGCCTCATAACTGTTAAGTAAACTCATACAAGCAATAGGAACCCATAGTTAATTAGTATTAATAACACTGATTGACTAGCGGCTCTTTGTGGAAAGGGTTAACAACAGTTATATCAGCTTACGCCATTAATTAACAACAGCATACAACCTTAATCAACACTGTTCAGTCCCTCCTTTTGTTTTCGATTTTACTTTTCGGCAGCATAAGAACTATGGCGACAGAGGCTAGCTCACCCATGTCAATGGCTGACGCTTTTAAAAGCAGCCCTGCACCAAAGTTCTTTCCTGCGACAAAAAGGAGAGAAGAACAGACCCACGTCGTACTTGTGAGGCCACTGGAAGGTAAGTCCTTCCAAGGAGCCAAACTTACGGCCGTGGGCAAGGAATTGAAGAGTAAGTGGGGTATTATCAACATACCCGACATAAAGATCACAGTGCCGGGACATATTAGACTTGCCCTAAAAAGTAGGTCTGACATGGACCTAGCGCTAGCCCAGAACCTACTTCTCGGTATGACCGTGACGGTGTCCGAACCGTCCACCTTGTCAATAGACAAGGTGGTTGTTCATGGGATACCGGCCGAATATACCGGGGACGAAATTCTGGAGGATCTAATAGAGAGGGGGTACCAAGCAACCGAGGTATATCGGTTTAAAGTGGCCGAGGGGAAGGACCAGGGAAGCGTCGCCCTAACTTTCAAGAAAGGTACATCGCCCGAGGCACTTAAAATCGTCTACCTCAACCGACGTACTCACCCCTATGTACAGAGGGTAAGGCAGTGCGCCAACTGTCAGAAGGAAAGATTGTGTGCGCCCAGTGTGGGGGGGAGTCATGCGGCGACCGACTGCAGGGCGGGCATTCAAAAAAAATGTTCGAACTGTAAAGGCGGTCACGCAGCGAACTCTCCTGAATGCCCGAAAATCCAGAACACCAAGGAAACTCTAAAGATCCAGGTAAAAGAGAAAGTAAGTTTCAATGAAGCCTCATTGATGCTGAAAAAGAAGGAAGGGAAGACAAAAGATGTCAGGAATAGGGCTCCGGTTGCAAAACCAATTCGGGGGCCGATTCCATCGACATCCCAAACAACGCCGAAAAATCCCACCACGACACCCAACCAAAAAGACAAACCAACACCAAAGAATAAGACCAAATCCAAGAAGGAAGAGGAACCGAAAACGAATGTTCATGAATCACACTTCATTCCTAAATTTAAAACGGAAAGTGGCTTCATGAACTTCATGATCGAGTCCCTCACGGTGGCCGTGTCCAATGAGGACCAAACTACCAAGATGACAAACCTACTCGGCAAAATAAGGACACACATGGTCAACCCCGATGTCCTGTGTGTCATGATTAATTCAATCAACACGGTAAAAAAAAGATCAAGAGAAGAAGAAACCACAAAAGGTGATCAAACGGCAAACCTCGCACTCCGTAGAAGGATATCTCATGTTCGTCACTACAGCACTGGCGATATGCCAGGTAAAAGTTCTACAACTAAACGTTAATGGACTGGCCCCCAGATGTGCTGAGCTCAGAAAATACATCACCCGCAACCCCAAAGATGTAATATGCCTCCAAGAAACCAAGCTACTACCAACCAAGAACGACATCTACTTGCCCGGATACACTTGTCAGAGAAGGGACAGACCGGGCAGCACGACACGTGGCGGTGGTCTTGCCATCTACGTCAGTGATAACTTAAATTATATTTCTGTTTCGCTGGACGTAGAGAACCCTCTAGAAGCAATGGACATAGCCATCACATTGAGCAATAATACAAAATTGACAATAGTGAATGTCTATGTACCCCCAGAAGTCACGAGAAAACCAGTTGACTTCCAGTCACTTCTCGACCAGCTTCCGCAGGGCGAATTTGTGTTTTGCGGGGATTTCAACGCAAAACATGTCCTGTGGGGGTCACCGAGGAATGAAAGAGGCTGATTGGGCTAACTTCCGTGTAGGCTGCCTTGGGTGGAAAGAAGAAGACATCATCGATGCCAACATCGACGTGTACGCAGCCAACATCACGAGTGCTATTATAGGTGCCGCAGACGACTCCATTCCCAAGACTTCTGGAGGGCAATCAAGGATTAGAAAACCTCGGTGGTCACCAGAATGTCAGAAGGCGGTTAACGAAAGAAAGAAGGCACTACGCCTACGGAAACGCCACTACAATGAAGTCAATCACCAAAACTACCTGAAGTTGAAATACGCCGCAAGAGACACCATCCGGAAGGTACAAAGCGGACACTGGATGACATTCTGTAATGCGTTGAATCAAAACACGCAAACAGGTGCCGTCTGGAAGAAGCTGAACGCCATGAACGGGAAGCGCAGATCATTCAACATACCAAACCTAAAGAATGGAGATGAGTACGTTACCAACGGCAATGAAAAGGCAGATCTACTTGCAAAAGCTTTCGCTGACGCAAGCAGGGACGAAAACCAATCACCAGAGTTTCTGAAGAGAAAGGAAATCTTTTACTCACAGCACCCTTCATTAGAAATTGAACCTAATGAAGGGGCTAAACCAATCAATCTACCCTTCTCTGTAGGAGGAGTTAAATAAGGCTCTTTCCCTCAAGAAGGATAGTGCGGCTGGTGAGGACAAAGTAAAGTACTCGATGCTCAAACATCTGCCTAGAAATGCCAAAAGGATACTACTAAACTTCTTCAACACATCCTGGCTGGCAGGAGAGGTACCTAAAGAATGGCGGAAAGCCAACGTCATCCCTCTCCCAAAACCAGGTAAAGAGAGAACAAAGGCAGAGTCCTATCGACCAGTAAGTTTGACATCCACACTGTGCAAAACCTTGGAAACAATGGTTAACATACGACTACAGTTCTATCTGGAGAGCAACCGACTGATCGACGAAAATCAAAGCGGGTTCGGGAAAGGGCGTTCAACAACGGACCACTTGGTGAGACTACAGCAAGTCATGTCGCAGACACTCCTCTCTGGGAACCTGTTATGTGTCGTGTTCGTAGATTTAACTAAGGCTTTCGATTTAGTCTGGCTAGACGGGCTGCTCTTCAAGTTAGGACGTATTGGTATAACGGGCATAATGTTTCGGTGGATCAAAAGCTTTCTGAGCGATAGAAAGATACAGGTGAATGTTGGCAGATTCCTAAGTTCCGAGCAAACTTTAGAAAATGGCACGCCTCAGGGATCGGTTATCAGTCCCACTCTCTTCAATATCATGATCAACGACATACAGAAATCGTCCTACCTCGACGCCAAAACTGAGTTAGCTAAATTTGCTGATGACAGTACCATATGGAGGAAAGGGAGGAACTTCTGTGAACTACAAAAGAAAATGCAGAAGGCCTTAGACAAATTCGTGGCATGGGCAAACGATTGGGGATTCAAAGTCTCGGAGAAGAAAACATGCGGCATGCTTGTAAGCAGGGATAGAGGGATAAGCAGAATGACTCTGTGTATGAACGGGAAAACCATCGAGTTTAAAGACCAAACCAAGTTCCTTGGCGTAATCTTTGACCGAAGGCTGACCTGGAAACCGCACATCGACGAGACTGTAGATAGATGCACCAAAATCCTAAACTTAATGAGGAAAATAACGGGCAGCACTTGGGGTGCCAACAGAGTCACACTATTAATGATGGTGTATCGTGCTCTAATACGATCTGTATTAGACTACGGCTCTCTGGCCTTCATGAACTGCGCGCCATTACTCTTAAGGAAGCTTGACACCATCCAATATAAAGCTCTGTGTATTGCGACTGGCGTAGGGCAAGGGACTGGGAGAGAGGCACTACTGCAGGAAGTCGGGGAGTTGCCCCTATCCCTAAGAAGAAAAGAACTAGCAACAAGGTACTGGGCTAAGATCTCGCAACTGGGCGAAAGATCCCCAACCTTTGTCAGTCTAAAAAATACAAGATATGTGAGAGATCCTAGAAAGAAAAGCTTCGGCCAGGGTATCAGGGAAACAATCAAGGAACTGCGACTGGGGGAGCTCGTGATAAATGAACACGACCCCCCAGTGATCGCCCCTTGGACGCTCCCTATACCGCCGGTTAATCTAGATCTACTACAGAAAACCGACAAGAAAAACAACCCCACTGCTGCACGTGCTTTCTCTCTAGAACACCTGGAAGACAACTGGCCGTCTGATGACTGGGACCATGTGTACACGGATGGCTCTCGCAATCCTGAAAGGGGCACCAGCTCGTTTGGAATATACCTGCCAAACGGGGAACAGGGAATAAGCAGGAAACTGCCCAATAACTGTTCGGTGTACACTGCAGAGCTTGTGGCCATTCGTGACGCTATATCATGGATTTCCCATCAAAAGACTAGTAAGTTCGTCATTCCAAGCGACTCTCTAAGCAGTCTGATTTCAATCCAAAATGACAACTCGGACTCAAGACCAGAAGTCATTTTGGAAATCAGGCAGCTGTACCAAAGGGTTTTAGAGAAGGGAAGCAAGGTAGAACTCGTGTGGATTCCATCACATGTCAACATTAGAGGAAACGAGGAGGCAGATCGACTCGCCAATGAAAGTCTCAAGGACACAGCACCACTCCGCACCATAGACTACAGCACCACGGAAATCTACAGTATGGTCAAAAGACACGTCAATTCAATCTGGGAATTAAATCTCGTTGAACTTGACACATACAGATTCCGACTGGATGACAAGATCCACACAAAGACAACACTCAATCACCCTAGAAGAGATATTTGTAGACTTATATCGAAGCTACGGGTGAAAGAGCGGCTGCGAGACTACAAACACCAAGTCATCATCTGTGAGTGCGGAGAAGAATGTACCGCCAACCATGTCCTGGTAGACTGCGAGGTATACGAGGAGGAGAGAAGGGAACTAGTGAGAACAATGGAGACCAACAACATACCATTCAACACGAAGAACCTACTCTTCCCGAGACCAGATCTGAAACTGCAAATCTTCGAACAAATTCACGCCCTAATGGACACAGTTGGACTAAGTAGAATAGTGAAGTAAGAGGGGGTCACGGTTAGACGGGCCCAGCATCTAAACACTAAACTACATAGGGGATTTATACCAAACTGGCAGGATAGTGGAGTAAGGGGGAGTCACGATCAGACGGACTCGGCATCTAAACACTATTCCACCAAAAACAGACACCAAACCTACAGAGTGGGATAGTGGAGTAAGGGGAGGTCACGATAAGACGGGCCTGGCACCTAAACACAAACCCTACAAAGATGACATCTACCAAACTAGCAGGATAGTGGAGTAAGGGGGAGTTACGGTCAGACGAACTTGGCACCTAAACACTATTCCGCAAATAAAACTGATACTAAACCCAGAGAGTGGGACAGTTGAGTAAGGGGAGGCCACGATAAGACGGGCCTGGCACCTAAACACTAACCCCAAACGATGACATCTACCAATCCAGAAGCAGACGAGATCATCTACCAAACGATATGTTTTGGATTAAATAAAGGGAAGAACTTCCCACTAAACCAAATCCATGGCCTACGGCCAAATGGAAAGATTGCAAAATCATATTCTAAAAAACAGGAATCAGCTTCGGCTCTCCTATGTCTTGTCTGCGATATCACTTATGTGGAAGCAGGCGTTAAACACCAAGAACGAACGAACGCCTTATTCCACACAGGTGATGTGCGGTATCAAGAAAGTTCTGGATCCAGAATAGGCACAACGAATAAAGATTATAATAGAAGGCGTAGATTAAAAAACAGAATCACCTTATCTGACAGATTCTGAAAAAGCTTATTCCACACAGGTGATGTACGGTATCAAAAAGTTCTGGATCCAGAATAGGCACAACGAATAACAATTATAATATTTTAAAAGGAAAGGCTCTTTTTTCAAATTTTGTGCAAAGCATTGGGGTCATCAAGAATATAGTCTACAGTTTTTAACCAATTTTCTTTAATAAATTTTGTGCAAAGGATTGGGGTCGAGGGAGAATGAACCCTTTCGATATTCAGCGCTCGACGACGCTATGTTCCGGATAAACTGCATGTTAATGACATCGTATTTCCACGCGTTGTGGCTTTGAAAATCTACGATAAATATGTCCCCAGGTTACAATTTTAATGGCAATCCTGACTTTCCATCATCAATGTCGATGGTTTGCCCATCGATATCGTTAACCTCTAAGGGTAGCTGTTCCGAATTTGTTACAGTTAATGCTCTGTCAATTTTATTCTTCTTATAAGGATCATCGTTTTGGGAAATCGGCTTGTACGTTTTTACTTTCGCGAATGTATTTAAAAATTGTAATTTCACGTTTGCAATAGTTGCCGGATATAAAAAAAGAGAGTAAGGGATTGTGATCCATGAACCTTAAAGATTCATCATTCAAGTGCTAAATCTGTCTAATGTAGATCTTTCGTTTGGCCTCTTTAATTAGACATTTAATTACAAATTTCACTTACATGAGTAGGGCTGATCTGAATGAGGTAGGCTATTGGCTAGATTTCTCTTAGAAGATTCCTTCCTTCTGGTTGGTTTATGCTTTAAAATATACTTTGAAACAAATTTAACTTCTTTGTATATTCGGATATTATAAGACGTGGCTATATTATTAGACACATGGATTAGTTCTCTACTAGTGTATCTGGACACAGATCACTAAAGATTTCCCCATTGACTCCAATGTTAATTCTCGTATCTTAGACCGGCTCTAACCTTTTCCCAAATTTTCGTTGGGTAGAACGCTTTCTACCACAGATGGAGCAACGTGTGGCAACCACTTGCCCAAAAGCACGTATGAGGTTCTTCATGAAAAACTTGAGATACACAAGCTTGAAGTAGAGACAAGTAAACATGCAATTTCAGGCCCTACATTTCAACCTAACCAACCCCTCAACTATTGTATCCTTCCGCATCAAAATTATGAATATTTACCAAAACCTGGCAGAAAATGTATTTTCAAACCCTTTTCCTCGATTCTACACCAAAAAGTCAACAAAAATCGCCATGCAAAAGGGGGAAAAAGGAAAAGGGAGAGGATGACTAAAAACAGCTTTGGCCCTTGTTTCGTGGGTGACGGCGTAGGAATATTTGGTGATCTGTGTCCATCTAAGTAATTTGACACTCGTAGAGTTGCGTTCAGGTGAACTCTTGGTTAACATGACCATGTATAAAAATAGACACATTCATGCTTGATTGGGCACTATAAAGTTGTTTTAAGTAGATATGACAAAAGTTACATACGTATATCTTGAAATTAGAAACATATTCCACAATCAAGACCGTAACATAAGATACAAATTACTATAAAACGACACACAAACATTCACAGAGTAAAAATAAATATGTTGACTAAGAAACTTAAAATATCAGGAGCCAATGATGAGCAGCCTACACGCTCAAACCACGCTGCACGCGTGAAGTCGAAGGTTGCACGTACAACACTTTCTGAAATAAAAATCACGGAAAAAGACGCGGGTAGTGGATAGTTGAAAATTTAATTAGGTTTCGATATTTGTAATAAATAGTCAGCGATTAAAGACAACATTGTCTTTTGTATGCAATCAATTCTACTCCGACTTCGCTTGCGTTGCTAGGTACCGAGAGAGGTAAGTCACGTGACACAAACATGACCTCCTTTGATCGATTTTTTATAGCCAGGGTATTCCCCGACAATTGCAATGTTTTGAGGAGAGAGAGAGAGATATCTATAAATCTAATAATTTAACACCTTAATGTTAGTCCCATAGATAAATAAATATATTGTGCAGTATATTTGTTATGAAAAAAGAACAATGTCGGATAAAGTAGAAGAAAATATAATGACATGTAATACGGAGAGCGATGGATAAATACCTCTATATATCTAATAATTTAACACTAACTTTATTTTTTTGTCTCGCAGATAAATAAATATATTGTGCCGTATGATGTTTGTTATGAAAATACAAAATAATTAAATGAAATACTCTAAAAATAATTACACTAAGTTTCCGAAAAGTGTCTGGAAAATAAAGACTACAAATACAAATTTTGTTTCGGTTATTTTGCGGTCTCAAATAGTTCTGCGTATTTAGAGCTAGCAAATATTTATTTCCTAAACTCACGAGAGCGGCACGTAAACGAAGGTTGTAACCACTAAATAAAAGTAAATCTCAAAGCGTTGTAATGAGTTTATCTTGCTGCACTCATGAGTTTGAAAGTTAGAAATGAAACGAAGCTATTACACCTAAATCACCAAAATCAAAAATTAAATGAGTACAATCAAAATTTTTTGTTCACGTTCGCTGAAAAATAACCACGAAAGTCGAAGCGCGTAATGGGTGTATGTGTGAGTGTGAGTTAGTTGTATTTTACGTCCGCTTTAACTCGGCTTTATATACCAATACTTGTTTGTTTAAAAGCTGTTTGTAACGTATATTTGCTGCGATCTCCGAACCCACGTGCGCGAGATTAACCTTTGCTCACTCCCGAAAATCTCATCGATGGTGCAGACAGAAAGATTAGCGTGTCAGTTTTTATAAGGACAAATTATTGAGCGTGAACTACTCTAATATTACAATTGTAATACACACACAAGTATATTGTGGGCATAATAAACATATAGTTCAATATTGCACTGTTGTAACACTATCCCGTGTCTCGGCAACAAAAAGGAATGGGACCGATGTGACTATCTTTCGTCACGGCACCAAAAAGGAATTACTTTTCGAGTTACTAAAATATCCACGGTCTGGGTTTAATATCCTTTCTAACTCAGACCAGAACGGCTTAAACGTGGCAAGAGCCACATACTTCTTGATAGTTCTACATAAGGTTCGCGCTAGGATGATGTGTTCACCCTAGCCTCTAAGCCGAGGAGGCTACGATGCCCCCCTCTCGGGCCGCTCTATGATATCTGAAGGTAAATCAAACCATATCTCTCCTATATAGATATACTATTCAAAAAAAGTAGGGGATATTTGATTTTGGGGGCATAATACTAAAATATGCAAATGACTACGAAAAAAGTCACTATAGAACCTAACAGAAGAAACATTTCCAGTTACATGTGACGCCCAAACGCACCAATAGCTACCGCATGGAATGCAGGTGATGCTTGGGATCATCATGGGGGTCCAACCCAAGATTTGCACGACTCTGACTTTGAATGTTACAGTCATTGTGGCATTGAATTCCAGGGTGGAAACATCAGTTTAATTGTTTTAGTGACCAGAAAACAAATTTTGATATGCGTCGGCTTACCCAAAATGAAAGGTTACGTGCCCTTGGCATGCTACAGATCGGCACAACACAGGCGGTTGTGGCGCGGACGATGAATGTTTCTCAGTCTGTCATAAGCAGGCTATGGTCCAGATACCGTGATACACAATCTGTACAGGACAGACCACGCTCAGGTCGACCAAGGGCGACAACTCAAGCCCAGGATCGATTTATCCGTACCTTGGCCTTGAGAAATCGTGTCATCACAGCAAATCAGATCAGCGCTCGTCTTCAAACAGACACTGGTGTGAGAGTGAGTGGCCAGACGATTCGGAATCGACTGCATAGGGGTCACCTTCGCGCCCGACGTCCTCGCGTGATCCCTTGTTTGAGAGATCATCACATTCAGGCAAGACGTCGTTGGTGTAGGGATCGTCAACACTGGGATAATCGACGCTGGAGCAATGTGATGTTTTCAGATGAGTCAAGGTTCACTGTTGATTTTTTGGACAGACGTAGGAGGGTGTGGCGTCGTCGAAACGAGCGCTTCCAAGACGTTAACGTCATCAGACATGATCGATTTGGGGGTGGTTCTGTTATGGTGTGGGGAGGCATCACTGTTGCTGGAAGAACGGCTTAACATGTTGTTGCAGGGCGTGTTACAGGCCAGTACTACCGGGACAACATCTTGGCAGTCCATGTTGTGCCGTTCGCACGACGTCATGGCCGCCGTTTCATCTTCCAGGATGACAACGCAAGATGTCACAGGGCCAGGATTGTTACAGGTTACCTCCAACAACAGAACATCACCACATTACCTTGGCCAGCACTGAGTCCCGACCTCTCCCCCATCGAGCATTTCTGGGACAAGCTTGGACAGAGGTTACGTCAACGTCAACAAGAACTTGCTGCTGCGTTGCAACAGGAATGGGACAATCTGGACCAAAATGACCTTAGACGTCTCATTAGGAGTATGCCACGTCGGATCAATGCTTGTTTGGCAAACAGAGGAGGATTTACCCGTTACTGACTTGGTTGTGATGCTGTGGTAACTTTGCTGTTTGACCCCGGGTATCATTTTACCCTTATAATGGTCAGTCTGTGCCTTACTTAGTCTAACGATCATTTGGAATAAATCGATGAATGTGAACTTCATTTCATTTTGTCATTTGTTTCTTCGTCAGTTTCATTAGGTGACTTTAATAACACTTAAAAATCAAATATCCCCTACTTTTTTTGAATAGTATATTATAATGCGTCATCTATTAGGGCGGGACAATTACCATTTTGCTTCAGTGTTTCGTATAGGCACCGTTTTGCGTCAACACTATTCTAGTTAATTGTACTAATTCGTGCACGAGATGGCTGGACTATAGTACCCTACTTCCAGCAATGGATACTGACATAACTGTCGGTGATTTAGTCTAAGATAATAGTAGAATAACGCAAGCTACTTCATTGCCCTAGTTTTCGTCACACATCATGTAGGTAACGAATTTCTATATTAAACAGAACACATTTCTTATAACTGAAATAAACCCTATAGCATAACACTGTCTGCGATATCACCTCGGTGGAAGCGGACGTTAAATAAAGCTATTTCACACACATTGCACTGTAAATATTTCAGGACTGCGATATACACAAACTGCACTGATATCACAAGCGGACGTTAAGTAAAACTTTTTCACACATACACGGTGCTGATAATAAAATACATATAGATCAATATTGCATAATATTGCACTGCTAATATACTACATAATTATAGATCAGAGATCAGGGACATATCAAATCATAAAAGACATATTTACAGATATGTTGCTTGTTTCCCATAGCATATCCAAACTTATATCCACTGATAGAATTATGGATAATTGACAAAGAGGAACTTTACACAACGACATCATTGTTAAATCTGTCCTATGGATAGGGTGACTCGTGCATTGAAAATTTTCTCTACAGAAAGTTGGACTCGACAGAGCCAATGTGTACGCCTCAGTGGTTTGTCTCGAAGTCATTTCTGGCTAACCACGCAGTATGATAATACTCAGCACTAGAGTCTATGAAACTATAAATGGCCATCGCACGTTGACAAGACGGTACACAACCCAAAATGCAAGTCGAAAATAAGAAATTAGGAAAAAACGCAGTGTATTATTTCTTAATTTCCTATTTTCGAGTTTATTTTGCCTTGTATAGCGTGCTATCGCCTCACATTTTGTCGTAACTTCTACTTTTCGACTTTCGTGTTTTGAAGAGGCGAAAAGTAGAAGATTGTGCGGTGGGTTACCCCTAATAGACTAGATAGCGGGCACTGTTCCCGTGTTCTAAAAAATTAAATTTTTAGCTAGGATGCGTAGAATACTAATACCTAGAACGTATGGAAGAGGCGATAAACTGCGGTTACAAGAAATTGATTTTTGGGCATAAAACGTTTTATGGGGTTAAAAATGCGTTTTTGAAAAAACAAATTGTTCCTGAAACCGCAGAGTATCGCCTCTTCCATACGTGCTAGGTATTAGTATTTTACGCATCCACAGGAACAGTGCCGGTTAATCTATCGTAGTGTTGGGGGGGGGGGCATTTTGGGCGTGCCCGTAAGGGGTAACCCACCGCACAAACTGTCTGGCAGTGGTCATTCATGATTCCTGTAGTGGTACTGAACAACTCTAAAGCTGTTTTAGGTGGTACAGATTTCAACTAATCTAGCCTAGCTGTGGACTCTTGTCAGGGATACTCCACCACTACAAATGTCTGACAATTACATAGCTATGTTAGGGGTAACCCACCACTAGAAATGTCTGTCTGTACGATTTTCATGTGGTACATTTTTGAGCTAATCTAGCCTAGTTGGGGGGCATGGCATTTTGGGCGTGGAATACCACACCCACCACCAGAAACCCGGCAGACATACATTCTGATAATACCAGATATACATGCATTGATACCATATATGAAACCAGCGGCTGCCAGGCAGGATACGCCCACATTTTTCGCGAGATGGATAGAGAACAAGCTAAAAAGAAAGTGATTTTTACTACAATCAAGGGCCATAATTCAGGGAAATTCCAATTCGATATGCGCAAATATCGAAAGGAACCAAGATCTTTGGGTTATAAACTTACATTTCAAGTTTCAACAAAATCGGATAAAAATTGTGACCTCTATAGGGTCCACAACCATGATATACCATATTTTTACGCTATTTGAGAACGAGGGGCGACCATTTTGTGTGTCAGTTTTGGGCCGATTTTCACGAAATTCGAACGCAGCCGTCCTTAGGGTGTAACGGTGATATAATAATACGTTTTTTTAAATCTGATAAAAATTATGACCTCTATAGGGTCCACAAGGTAAAAACTCGATTTTTCGTACAATCAGGGGCCATAATTCAAGAAGTAACGGTCCGATATGCGCGAACATCGAAAGGAACCGAGATCTTTGGCTTATAAACTGACATTTCAAGCTTCAACAAAATCGGATAACCAGCGGCTGCCAGGCAGGATACGCCCACATTTTCGAGAGATGGATAGAGAACAAGCTAACAAGAAATGATTTTTCCTACAATCAAGGGCCACAATTCAGGAAATTACAATTCGATATGCGTGAATATCGAAAGGAACCGAGATCTTTGGGTTATAAACTTACATTTCAAGTTTCAACAAAATCGGATAAAAATTGTGACCTCTATAGTGTCCACAACCTTGATATACCATATTTTACGCTATTTGAGAACGAACGGCGGCCATTTTGTCTGTCAGTTTTGGGCCGATTTTCACGAAATTCGAACTCAGCCGTCCTTAGGGTGTAACGGTGATATAATAATACGTTTTATTAAATCGGATAAAAATTATGCCCTCTATAGGGTCCACAAGCTAAAAACGGAATTTTTCGTACAATTAGGGGCCATAATTCAGGAAGTTACGTTCCGATATGCGCGAATATCAAAAGGAACCGAGATCTTTGGGATATAAACTTACATTTCAAGTTTCATCAAAATAGGATTAAAATTGTGACCTCTATAGGGTCCATAATTTAAAAACGTGTTTTTCGTACAATCAGGGGCCATAATCCATGAAGTTTCTATCCGATACATGCCAATATCGAAAGCAGCCGAGATCTTTTGGGGATAAACCTATATTTCAAGTTTCGTCAAAATCGGATAAGAAGTGTGACCTGTAGAGAGTCCACAAACAATTGTGGACGGACGGACAGGGGCGACAATATACGTCCACATGAAAAAGTGGGCGTACAAAAATAGCTTGCTATGCATAGGTCTCATCGAAAGTTTAAGTTGGCCTAAAGCGATACACCTCCTCTGAAATCAAATTGGACGTTTTATAAATTGAAATTTAGAACTAAATTATCCCGATGATTACCAAATAGACTTATTTTATACGATGCGAAATGAAATAAATGCCATATAACCATTAGTTGCTAAATTACATTTACACGGCCGTCTTCATCTTAAAACACATATTAAAATTAGTTACTTTACACTCATATTGAATAATGTTTCTTTGTCAGCAAAAATATCAATATGAATACAGACTATTTAAGAAAAAACTTCAGTCCAAAGAGCTAGGTCCCAATTTTTCGACAATGTTTTTTGTTACAAATCAGTACGAAAGATGCTTATCCACAAACCTATTTCACAGAAGATGCTCGGTGTTCTATTATAGTCATTTGGTGAAAAGCGACACGACACAATAAATGACATCACCCTCGAAAATTACACACCTTGGGATGATATATCCTTTGATCTCACAACAGGTTTACATCACCCGTGATATACCATGTATACATGTATTTGCACTATTTGCGTACGAAGGGCGGCCATTTTGTCCGACTGATTTGACCCGATTTTCACGAAGTTCGAACTCAACCGACATTACGATGTAACGGTGATATATTCGAACGTTTTTGTTTAAAATCGGATAATAATTCTGACCTCAAGAGGGACCACAAGCTAAAAACGCGACTTTTCGTACAATCAAGCACCATAATTCAGGAATTTATAATCCGATATGCGCACATATCGACAGGAACCAAGATCGCTTGGTTATAAAGATGCATTTCAAGTTTCATCAAAATCAGATGAAAATTGTCACCTCTAGGGTGTCCACAAGGTAAAAACGTGATTTTTCGAACCATCAGGGGTCATAATCCATGAAGTTATGCTCCAATACATGCAGATATCGTAAGGAACCGAAATCTTTGGGAGATAGACCTATGTTTTAAGTTTCGTCAAAATCGGATAAAAATTGTGACCTGTAGAGTGTCCACAAACATATTGTAGACAGAGGCGACGGCATAATGCGTCCACACGAAAATGTGGGCGTATAATAAAAGATATGAGGTACAAAACATTTTGTTATCTAAGTGAACTCCTTAAACGAGATTTGGTTTCATGTATTGTACAAAGAGTAAGTATACTATGCCTCGTCCACGACAACCGTTTGCACTGATGGGTAACTGCACCGGTGGAATACACCCGGATTTAACCAAAGACCACTTACAAAGTTACAAATAAGCTGTTGGATTAGATTGATATGGCATGTCAATTCCATCCATGCTGGCTCTATTCCATCCATGCTGGCTGTATTCCATTTTGCTATAGAACTGTTTCATAGGTGGATCCGTCACTGACTCCCAATATTTTTTGATCACACCTAAATTGTCATTTCTATAGATAAGATACGATAGTTGAACACGTATTTTTAAAATTTCATAAACCCTTGAACATTCATATCTGGAAAAATAAACTTTTCTTCGAATTAATGGCAATGCTGTTTACTATCTAACGCTTATATTTTGCTCAATAGGTATCATGATATCAAAGAGCAGTAACTAGAAACTGAATGGTTAGTAGTTCAACACCTGCTTCTCTATACAATTAAATAGGGCAATATCTTAAGATTATGAATTCAGAATGTACCTTGTACAATGCAACTAAAAAAAAAACATTACTTCAGTTCTAGACGTTTTTAAATCAATATGTTCTCACAGAAACTTAACTAAGAAACTTGGCACGTTTGTATTTTATTCTACAAAACTACAGAAATCAATGTCTTTAGATTTTATTTTGGTAAGATAATTGATTTCATTGATGTTAAATAGAGATTGATTGTATCGTCGACAGAGATTGTATTGCAAAGCAAGTTTAATGAGCAGAATTACCACTGTCTATGATTATCACTAACATACCATTTGTTTCCTGTCAGACTTAACGACCACCACCTACTTTATTTTTAACATTGATTTTATAAAACAAGTGATTTAAAAAGAAGCAAACGTTTATCTGATTACGTGTTACAAGTAATAATTATAACGTTAAAATGGTGAGGAAAAATCGCCTGATAATCGTAAGAAAAGCAACTGGGGGCTTGGCAGCGCTATACATTTATAGTTTTTTGACGATTTTAATGCTAGAGATGCTCATTATTGTGTAGTCTCTATCATCCACAAAAATTTTCAACGAATATTAGTCTGGATGTTGTCAACATTTGAGAATAATAGGTCATTAGCTAGATTATCTTTTACATTATCATAAACAAAGTTTAAGGGAGGTAACTAGTCCTAAAACATGGGCCATATCTATTTTTTTTTTTTAATTAATCCCAATTCGTCGTCACGATTCGTGGTTTATAATAATGCAAGAATTATGGGATTTATTGCGGGAAGGAGCGCAACTCTTACTTGACTTGGCCAAAGATTCTGGATAATCAGCCACATAAAAAAAAACTTGACAACGGCCCCAGCCCCTCCGTACGTGTAAGACTAGGAGGTTCTTGGTGACCGAGACTAATTATGGTGGGGACACCCCCTCTCCTTGGCTATATATAATAACTCGTATCAGCATAGAATCAGTGGCGGCGCCAGCCGTCAGTGATTGGAGGGGCAAAGCTGGGGCAAAGTCCAAGGTTATGGGGGCAAAGACACGAGCTTCAACTAGGGGTAGGGGGCCTCCCCCAGAAAATTTTGAAAAACAGGTTGCCGGAAATGCAGCCTGGCAGTATTTCAGGCACTGATCGATGAGGTAAAGTGTCAAACGAACGGACCTGCGAATCACGACGAAGCCCACTCAAGAGCGTCAAAGTAGGGAGTCCTCCCCCAGAAAATTTTGAAAAATAGACTGCCGGAAATGCTGTCTTACAATATTCTGTCAGGCACCGATCGTCGAGATAAATAGATCTGACCAGATACCGTCCGTCGCCTGATCACTAGTTTATCCGACTACAGAACAAAATGTCAAACAAGCGGACTTGAGAACCTCAACGAATTCCCCTTGTGAGCGCCAAAAGTAGCGAGTCTATTGGGCACCTCGCCAAGAAAATTTTGAAAAATAGACTGTCGGAAATGCTCTACAACATGCAAGTTTATGACTGAGTGGGGATGTGGGATTTATTCACCGCAGAAGGTATTGATTACCGAAACGTATCACAAATACTTTTTTTTATTTTCTAAAATTATTGGGGGGGGGGGGGGGGCAAACAGAGGGCAGACCAGATTAATGGGGCACCCCCTTGCCCCCCCCCCCCCCTGGCGCCGCCACTGCATAGAATAGACAAACAGATTTTATTAAATATATACTGAGCGCCATGGAAAACGCACCACTTAGTTTTTCTTATAACAAAATGATCCTGTAAACAAATCTTATTTATTTTGCTTCTTATTGTGAACAATATTCAAATGGGAACACATCAATAACAACACACTTGTACACTTATGGATGTTTAATCTGTAATCAAGGGTACAAAGTCAGAGGGGTCAAAACCAAAAGTACGACACAGATGTCACTAGCGCGTGTGTCCTCCACGGGCCATCATCACGGTAGGCTACAGCATTAACGCGACCCCTGCAAATGTGTAGGGCGGTCCGGTGATGAAATGTGAAGCCTCCCCACACCATTACACTTCCCCCACCCCATCGATTCGTTTCGAAGACGCAGCAGTCTGCAAGACTCTCATCACTAAAGAGCACACTTTGCCAGTCTACTCTTCTCCATGTCTGGTGTCCTTGAGCCCATATCAAACGCCGCTGACAGTGATGATCCCTGAGGATAGCTCCAACATAAGGTCGTCGTGCACGGAGTCCTACTTCTCTTAGACGACGTCTTACGGTGTTGGCACTTACTGGTCCTTGTCTTCCGACGACTGCTGCATCTGTTCGGGTCGCTGGGCGGAATCTGTCACGCAGATGAGTGACCCGGATGTTGCGGTCTTGAGCCTGGGTTGTAACGCGTTGTGGACCAGGACGTTGACGGTCACGTGTTGATCCAGTAACTCGAACACGTTCCACCAACCTTACAATAGTGGACTGATGACAATTGAAGTGTCTGGCAATAGCACGTGTAGACATACCAGCCCGGGACATTCCCATGGCTTCATTCCGTTGATTTTCAGTAAGTCTCGGCATCTCTAGCTCGTTTCCTTCACACGTCCAACAACAAATTACGACAGACTGACGTTTCACAGTTCATGTACTACACATTAAGTTGAAAACATGCTTTTAAAGGGCTCACACACAACGCTGCACGTGAATATTGTGTTTTTCATGTGCATCTCGTGCAATTTTTTTTGTGCACACGGGCCGATATTTTTTTGCGTTTGGGAGCATTGTGTGAAACAATAGTTCATAGTATTGCATAATATTATACATACAAAACCACCTAGTAATAAAATATTTGGGAAAAAAAGTGATGCGTTTTCCATGGCGCTCATAATAGCTTTCGATAGCTGATCGACCAAAAGAAACTCCAAACATATTTTAGTGAATAAAACTGGGGTAATTAATTCTGCGTGGATTAGACAAGGAAAGCTATGTTACAGATGCGTATTCTAGATATTATCATATTCAAAATTTAAATTAGTGAAATGGACAGCCACAAACCGCTCTTGTTAGTTCTTGTGATTTGTAAAATCGTTTGTGTCAAAATGTCTTGTCGGTGATTACTAGGACCACTTTTGTCCATATTAGCATCATCAATAATGTGTTCAATTTTTTAATGAAATCATTTAAATTTAGAATATGGTGTGTAGAATATACATATACATACTTTGGGTGCTGGATGAAACATTCTAATTTTTGTTGTCGGTCCTTGTCGATGATTAGTAGAGCCGTAGAATTCTAACCCAAAGCTCTGTAAAAAATATATATATATATAAACATACAGTTGTCAGGTAAAGTTAGAGACTTTCCTCTTGAAACTCAATAAACTCGTGTCACCTAGACGCATACATGGTGAATACTACCCGCATACGTTCAATTTTGTTGTTTTTCAGCGAGTCGAGTTATAGAATTTTGCTGACGATTATTTTATTTTTTTTAATTACCCCGTGGTTCTACACGAGTTACGTCATTACCCCTATAGTCTGTTTCAGAAAAATCAAACAGGCTAGAGTTGATCACAGGCGCCTGTAACGTGAAAAATATTTCAAAAATGACATTAAGCTATGCCTAAGTGTATGTCTAAAGTCTGTTACGTTCATGTTCATCATACTCTTCGCAATGTTTCGTTTGATTAGACCTAATCCCACTCAAGTCCACTGCCGTAATGAAAGCAATTTCTGTTCCAAATTATGACTGGTCAATAGTCCGATTAACAACCAATAACTACCTGCCTAACAATATCATCCGGGTTTAAACAGAGCTCCAAATTTGTTTACATAACCATAGCAGAATCGGGAATTAACTGTTAAATTAGTTGCGTTAAAAGAACACTACTCGAGGAAAGGTAACTGGTTGTGTAGACCAGGTTGGCCTCTAAGCCACCTGGATGCTTTAATAATATCAGAATAAATTAACGTTAAGATAAGGAACTACATATCTAGATTACAAAGGAAGGGGCTATTATTGTAGGACAGTATGGCGGTTCAGCCTACTGCATGATTTAATCTATCTATTTAATTTAATCAGTTCGAATGCCCTGTTGGATGAAACTGTCAGAAAGCGGCAGGTGGATAAATTTAATAACCTCAGATCCTCATTACTACAACACCCAGTTACAAATAGTACCAGACAATCGAGAGAAGAATTCTTTACAAAACCAGTAGTCAAACTTAGAGATCGAGACTTAACCGATGACGAAATTACCATTCTATCAAAGGGATTAAAGTTCGCACCAACCACAAAGTCCCTCAACCATGACACCTATATTGTCAACATTCAGGAAGGATTACGTCAACTCGCTCCAGGTGGTAAAGTCGATTATCTAAGGCAGCAAATAATCGAAATACTAACAAAGTCAAACACTGAACAGCAGACCACCAATGTTTCCCGCCTGGAAAGGAAAGCCCTCAATGACCTAAAAGACGATAGAACTACCACAATTATTGTTTCCACTGACAAGGGAAAATCAACAGTCACAATGAACACTGATGAGTACCTCACCACTGTCAACGGCTTACTCTAAGATCCGACAACATATAGAAGAATCCGCAAAGACCCCACAAACGCGCACAAGGACAGCCATGAAAACTTGCTTAAAAAACTGAAAGAAGAAAAACAGATCTCTGAAGCTCTCTATTACAAGCTCAGACCAAACCACCCTCGACAAGGGCTACTGGCAGGGCTACTATACAAATCCACACAAAACCCATGAAAGCCCGTCTGTTAGTGTGTTCTCGAGATTCAGTCTTCTACAACACAGCCCAATACTTATCAAAACTACTTTCCTCACTTGGCACAACAGCATCTTCCTTCCTCAAAGATTCAGGTGAATTCTGTGAGAAACTGCAGAATATTCAAAACCCCGGGAGGATGGTCTCATATGATGTTGTAGATTTGTTTACAAATGTACCTAGGGAAGAGACTCTGATGATTCTACGCCAGCGCATAGATAGTTTAGACAAACCACTGGAGACATCACTGGGGATACCGAGGATGGGAAATGGTCGGATGCAAGGTAGGCCACACTCTTTTACTACCGAATCCCGAATAACATGCTGGCTCGTTATTGGTTATTATTGGCTATTATTATTCTTTATTCGAATCCCGAATAACGTGCCAATTTCACGCTGCCGTTACACGAAGCATTATCCAGAGGTTGGTCCGTTAAATTATAACTTTCAATGGGGCTTTGGGGTTAGGGGCGATAACTGCGCAGAAAATCGTTGCAATTCTTTGAATTTTATTAGATTACGTCTCTATTAACGTGTAATATGAAAATAACGCTTTACACCACATCGGTTCTGAGGCTGTTTTGGAATCCTTACCGTCTATTTTTTACCGTGATACTTCTTTGTTGGCCAAAAGGATACTTCTTTGTTGGCCAAAAGGAAAGGTATGTCGACACATCTGACACAAATTTATAATAACTCATCACTATTTTTATTATCAAGTAGAATGTTGCGATTCAAAATTTAGGAATCTAATGTTACCATAGACAAAACTTCTTGCTAACTTCAATTATGTATTAATCGATTTTACGTAATAAATAGAGAATCTCCTACCAGTCTTTTTTGATATCAAAAAATATCAACACAAGTTTTTTTTACTGTATCAACGAGTGTTGATATTTTTTGATATCAAAAAAGACGAGTAGGAGATTTTATTTATCACCCAATCCCTTCTTACATGCACAAATAGATAAATATAATTCTGTGCTGTAGATTTCACTTTTGCTGAACATTACGGCGTAGTGATACATCATTTTTTGACAGCAATTCAACCATTGCAAAGTCCTTTATATTGACCCAGTGTTTCCATCAAGGTCAATTGAATAACATTAGTCCATTTTTAATTTAAAAAAGTTACTTTTAATAAGAAATGAACTGTTCATTGAAAATAAAAAAAAGTAATTCCTTTTCAACTGACCAATCAAATTCATGTAGATTATGAAATATATCACACAAGCGATATCTACTGTAGAATGTATTATTTGGTGATAATAGTTTATGTATGTTGAGTACAAAAACTTTAGTGGTATCAACAGTTACAGTTTATTCCGTTAATTGAAGTACAGCAAGAATTTTTGTGTACGGTAACATTAGATTCCTAATTTCTGAATATTGGTTAAGCAAACGAATTTGTTTGTGTTTTAGAATCGCAAAATTCTACTTGAAAATAGTGTTGAATTATTATAAATTTGTGTCAGTTTGTCAAGAAATGATTCCTTTTGGCGAACAAAGAAAAATCATGGTGAAAAATAGACGGTAATGATTCAAAAACAGCATTAGAACCCAGGTGGTGTAAAGCTTTATTTTCATTTTACACTTTAATGAAGACGGGCAGTAACGGTGAGAGACCAGACACCGTTACTAAAGTAACTAGATTTTTTGTTCAGCAAAGTTTTCCCTTGTTAGTGGTCCGAGACCCGTTTACACGTTGATAGTCGAATTTCGATGCCGCAATCTAGACAAAATTTCCCACATAGCATATTGCATGGCGTATGCATGTTTTCATGCACCTGATTCATTTTCTTTTTAGTTTGAAAAATTGGTGTCGGTAAAAGAGGCAGTGGCTGCGAAAAATATCGTTACTCTATTCTGATCGTTATACCTGATCTACGCCACGTGTCTGGACAGCTAACGTGCCATAAATGCTTTGTTTTCAAGGAAAAGTATCGCAAGCGTTTGGTTGTAAATAAATTAACCATAAAATAGAGACAATGTAGTTAATTCTTAATCAATATCAAATACAACCCCGGCCGAAAATACTAATATTCTTGTTGACAGTTTACTGTAAATAATATTTGTTTTGTTCTCATCTGGTTGACCCCCTCATCTTTATCGGTGCGTGGTATGCAAAATAATATCGTGTAGCGCTTAAGTCTAATCAAATCGTTGGCGTTAAATGAATTTTTCTAGCAAATAACAATCAATCATCTTTATCTTATATAAAGAGATGACCAAAACTAATTCTTTTAACTAGGAACTACCCGGCCTAACGAAACATAAAAGGTTAATCGTCCGTTGTTGGAAAGGGAGTCTATTGTAAAATATGCCATTTTGTCCGTGAGGTTACGAGTAGTAAAGTGCCAAAGGTGGCCGCTTTAAATCTGGTACGCGTGTCTCTAAAATTTGTCATTATTTCCCTAATAAAGGCTTGTTTCAATATTTTCGGATATTGAATGTATATTAAATAATATGACCACAACATTGTAAAATCAAGCTTACCTTACAAAGGAAAATTTGCAGGTACCATTAGATCACTGATTAAGACGCTAACTCGCTAATCTGGAGGTCCCGTGTTAGATCCCAGCATTGGCACACAGAGAGAGAGAGAGAGAGAGAGAGAGAGTTTAACGTCCACTCGACACAAACTAACTCATTTCGGGACTAACATATGGTTTAATTTTATTTCAATAATTCGCTTGCGCGTAGGTGTCTTTAGCAGTGGGAGGAAACCGGATTACCTGGAGAAAACCCACAAGGTTTTACCCTCTTGCAATTTGTACACCTGAACGTTATATCTAACGCTGGTAAGCGTGAACCGACCAACACATGTTTGGTCCCTTGGTTAAAGAGATAATGTCCCAATTTGTCTCTATAATTTACCATAGCCAGAGGGTCTAGCATCAATTATGAATAAGCGCCACTCAAGCGACATACGAGCGTACCTACCAAATTTGTGTTTGAAATCGATCAAGCCTTTTAACTGAAGAAGTAAACAGTTAACGATGAAGAGCGACCAGTTTGTGTGGCATCAGTCATTTCGTTAAAACAATTTACTTTTCATGAATTGCAAAGGAGATTGGTCATCATTTTATGATTTTTTATATTTTATTTATAACAATCTATAATTTGATTTTTTTTAATGTGAAATTATGTCACGTGGAGGGGCGTGGGCACTGTTATTTATTTTTTCATCAACGAGATAAATGGTATTGCTTACTAAACTAATGCCCTGGAAATTTTTAATATATTTGCGACTAGTTTGTGTTGATTAAACGACCCTATCTGACCTCCATTAGACCATTTAATAAAACGTCTGTCTGTGTACAAAGAAGGACGATAGTTTTCCGCCCTGAATCAAAATCGAATTTAATGACAAAAAATAATTCTTTTTAATCCATCTGAAAAATACTTACCACTAGTGATAGACACAAATAATAATATGTGTTGAATTAAGAAAAAAGACATTAAAAGACGGTTACATTTTTGAATCGAAATGATTAATTGAATGTCAGTCAATTGTAAATAATTAATATGATCCTAGTTAAAGGAGCATTGGGTAAGATTGGATAAAGAGCTTACAGTTCTCGCTATAATAGATAAAAAATAGAAAACGAAAACAGAATATGCTGAAAATTTCATTCAAATTGCTTCACTCTGAACCGAGATATTAGTGATTCAATTTTAGGCTAGCCTCGATCGTCATTACTGCCGTTGGTATGATATATGAGTCTCGATTATTCATTTTTACGTTAAATCACCCATCACAAAACGTATTCAAATCCACTAAATATCGTAGTCTAACGATGGCATCGAGGGTTGATTATGGTCTTGATATCGAATCAATAATTTATACAACATTTAAGGCCTAAAGAAAGACCTGCAATAGACATATTTAGCTATTAAACAATGCATGTTCAATACATCCAGCCTATTAGTAATTATCCAGTAAGTCATGTTAAACCGCACATTGTTAAACACACATTATGCAAGAGCTAAATCTGCCAATTGCATATCGGACCGTAACTTCCTGAATTATGGCCCCTGATAGTTCGAAAAATTGCGTTTTTAGCTTGTGAACCCTATAGAGGTTTAATTTTTATCCGATTTAAAAAGCCGTATTATCATATCACCGTTACAACCTAAGGACGGCTGAGTTCGAATTTCGTGAAAACGGCTCAAAACTGAAAGACAAAATGGCCGCCGTTCGTTCTCAAATAGCGTAAAAATATGGTATATCAAGGTTGTGGACCTTATAGAGGTCACAATTTTTATCCGATTTTGTTGAAACTTGAAATGTAATTTTATAACGCAAAGATTATTATTATTTGCGCATATCGAATTGTAATTTCCTGAATTATGGCCCTTGATTGTAGGAAAAATCACTTTCTTTTTAGCTTGTTCTCTATCCATCTCTCGAAAATGTGGGCGTATCCTGCCTGGCATGAAATGAAATGAAATGGGGTTTAACGTCCTACTATTTTGCTCCGAACTGGGCTAATGAAGACGGGCATACGCCATACAATGTGCTATGAGGGAAATTTTGCTCGGACAGCGGCACTACGGTCTACTGTTATATCGAATTCCAACTGCCAAGGGATCTTTACGTGCACGCCAATGTGTACACGGGACCTCGTTTTTTTCGTCCCATCCGAACGACTAGACAGCCTTCCTTTTCAGCCCCTCCGTCCTGCATCACTGACAAGGGAGAACCACGCCGGAAAATCTGTATGAACTTTCTCGGCCAATGCAGGGATCGAACACCCGACCTCCAAACTAGCGAGTCAGCGTCTTAACCACTTAGCCACGTGACCCCCCCTGCCTGGCAGCCGCTGGTTAGAATACATTGTGACACTATGAGATTTTAATCATTTTTTCTTCGGATGTTTAAGATTGTTCTTAGAACAATGGTTTAATATTGTGCGTTATATGTATATTGTACATACATACCAATGCGGTACACACAATTTCTAACTCACCCTATTATGAGTAAAACATTTATTGTGCTTTGACTCTTCCCTGATTTAGCCTAATTTAGGTGTCCATATGTTTTTCGATTTAAAACTGATTTGGTTTTGCATTAAAACGCCGTGAAAGTTCTATTAATCTAACTGTTCGTCTTTTACACAACCAGAATCGGGTCCTACTAATCACCGACAAGGACCCACAAGAGCCCATTTTCCATGTCACTTTGTTGTCAATTTGTTTTATGAAATCGTTTAAATTTTGGATATGATGTGTAGAATATGCATATCTATAACATACCTTTCCTTTTAGGTCACCTACTTTAGACGCTGTTCACCCCCCCCCCCCCCACACACAAAAAAAAGTCTGCTCTTGTCGGTGATTAGTAGAAACTTCAGAATCAACAAAATTTCAACAAATTTAGAAAACCTCGATATCAACAAAACAAGATTAGATTCAAATACGATACCCGTACATGAATTATAATATATATGTTATCAATCCAATAAATGTGTGTGTACATTCTACAACCAATAAACGGATACAGATCGAATGTGTATCCTATAATGTTAGCTTGCTTTATAAACAAGATCGTATTTCAAATAACCAACAAGATTATACATGTTCTTTAATATTTCACACGACGAGTCGTATTTTTTTGTCCATAAAAGATGACATAAATATAGTTGTTAGCATGAACGTTATTTAAAACGTTTTATATGCGCGGCGAAGAGAACTGATATCTCTATGCACCACTTCATATAATTGCAAACTTCTAAAGGTTAGCATGGCCTGTAAAAAACTCAACAGAACTTACATTTAAAAATATATTTGAATTATAAAAGGATATAAAGACGCCGATTACAAAACTTATAATCAATACTTTTGAAAACATTTGGAGAAATATCACAATCATTCGTGGTCTCACCAGAATAATTATTGAGGGAATTCATTGAAAACTTTCTGAACATAATAACTATGGGTGTGCTCTAGACTCGTCTGATTATTTTGCAGGCTTGTAGTACTAGAATGACCAACTAACTCGTCTTAAAGGGCCAGTGTATATAGTGTGTGTGTGTGTGGGGGGGGGGGGGGGGGCGGGGGGCGAATGGTTTAACACGTACTCTTTAAATCTCAAGCTCCGCCATGTAGTCAAGTGGTGTTGTTTCGATTCCGCTTGTAGCCTACGCAACAAGGAGTGCGATCGCCTATCCAAACCTCGTTGTTTACTACGCGCAAGTGAATTATTCAAGTAAAATCTAACAGTGTTTTTAGTCTCGACATGCCTTAATTTGTGTTGTGTGGACATTACCCCCCCCCCCCCCATCCCTCCCCTTGCCTTAATTTGTGTTGAATGGACATACCCCCCCCCCCACCACACACCCACACACACACACACACACACACACACACACACACCCATCCCTCCCCTCTGCCTTTCTCTCTCACTGTTTATTTTACTTCGGGATCATGCGTAGTCACCCGAAACCATTCTTCGATACTAGACTATAATGTCCCAAATTCCTTTTCTTTGATTCAGAAATATTACAAATTTAAAAACCCTTATCAAATTTGTACAAGCAATGCATTTGCGATTAGGCATATTTAGTATTTTAGAATTAGCGATCGAAAGATACTATTATTTAAAAAATAAGTAGTTGTAGCACGAAAATAGACATAAAATCAAACTGATGTTAATAGGGTCGTGTCATGCACATTAGGGACATTGTAGTCTAAAACATTGCGAAATAAAATCCCCTAAACACTTTCGGGAGTTTCATTTTTTATCAAATATATCGGAACAAGCTATCTTAAATGTATGATGAGGGCTTTATATCAATACAGATGGTTTTATCAGGTATTTATATTTTAATCTGACTGTGACGTGGAATCAGGATGACCTAGACTTGATAACTTTCAAACTCAACCACCCGGGATCTAAAGTGTGACCTTTATCATTGATTGTAGACCAGATGAATTAAAACGTTATAATACCAAAGTTCAGAAGTCTACAAATCATAGTTAAGTTAATGGCAGGATATAAAGAAACCCCGGGAGACAGATGTGGGGTTTTCAGTCCACCCAACAGAACCTATGTAATTGAGTAGCCAATATTGGTCAATAACTGGTCATATGTTCTATTTGACAGACTAACACAGAATACGGATAACGAAGTGCCTTCATGTGAGAGATGTATTTGAAAATTAAAGCTGACAAAAATTAAATAGGGTAGCTTTTCAGAGGAAAAATTAATAGTGATTGCATCTATCCACCCCGTGATATCTTCTTTTATTTTCACGTAGAAAGAGAAACAAAAACCGAGTTGGAAAGAACTCAAATGGCATAATTTAAATATATATTTTTCCGCAGTGGTTTATAATAATGGACAGAAACATTAACATTTGAATAGATTTCTTTTTTTTTCTTTTTTTTGCAGTGGTTTATAATAATAACATTTCATGAATGCAGAATTAAAGAGATACAGGCATGCTATGTTATTGACTTGTGATTTTGAATCCCGAGAATCCACGCCCTACTGATATAGCTGGATCCACATGATAACATATGGTAGGTATTATGAATCTGTAAAGAAACTAGATCAGCATGCTGACTCTCGACAATCTAGACTCGGATCTACCACAATCACACACACGCACACACACATTTAGACTTCTTCTATTTTGGTCCCCGTTTCTGCGAATGCGTCAAAATAAACTTTGTGGCAATCTGACTTTTCGGGAAGAAGGGCAAAATAAAGTGCCCGAAGTCTAATAAAACTCTCCGGTTTCCTCCAACTGCTAAAGACCCCTACGCGCAAGCGAATTATTGAAATAAAATTAAACCATGTGTTAGTCCCGAAATGACCTAGTTTGTGTCGAGTAGACGTTAAACCCCATTTCTCTCTCTCTCTCTAATAAAACTCTAATTTTACTTTTGTTTTAATTGAATACTACGAATTTGTACTGAATTGAATGTGGATTAAACCATTTTGTCTGGAGTTATACTACTTTGTGCGACATTTTTCGGGCTTCGATTATTACTAGTAAATGCAGCTGCAACAGCCTGATTGGATGGTTAGAATTCAGGTCGGCACAGAATGGGATTTCGGTTGCAAACCGATTGTGAACTTTGGAGTTGCTTAATTCGTGGGCTAGAATAGCAGAAAAAACATATTTGCAGAGGTTAAATATTCAAGCGCGAGGTCCCCAAACCCCGCGACGATTGAATGGTCATTAGGGATTCTGGTAAGTCACCTAAGGTAGGCTATATTGAACCACATTAAAGTTGCTGTATTCACGGGCTGGAACAGCAGGAAAACGCTGTTGCGGCAGTTAAATTCCACGGTAAGCTCCACTCCTTTGCCTGTCGCAGACAACCGGCACCTCTGTCTGTAACCCCAATTTTTTTTTTCGGGTATTACAGCCCCCCCCCCCAATCCCCCTAACAATTCTGTACGTTACGGTGTCAACCTTAGCGTGTCGTTCTGTTCTGCACCATAAAATCGTGATTTTCAACATTCCCATTCTGCCGAAAACAGTTTGTTGTGTTGTCTGATTACATAATATGCGATACTGATAACATCAGAATTGCACAATTTAAAGTACATGTATATCTATCAAACGAAATGTACAATCATGGCTAAATAGTACGCCATAAACTGTCTATATTGCAGATACTGTTATTATTACAGGATCTCCTTTTATAAGCTTTTGGTACCACCATGTTTAGCCAATGCCATGGTCCAACCTCGTGGGTTTTCTCCGGGTCCTCCGGTTTCCTCCCACTGCTAAAGACCCCTACGCGCAAGCGAATTATTGAAATAAAAGTAAACCATATGTTTGTCCCGAAATGACCTAGTTTGTGTCGAGTGGACGTTAAACCCCATTTCTCTCTCTCTCCAATGCCATGGATCCTGGATATGCTATCACAGCCACTGAACGCGTGAAGAAACAACATTTGGGAACATATTTTAGATCCCAGAATTTTCTTGAGACAGACTAGATTATACACATACTTGGTGCTCTGTTTGTCAGAACGAAAATAGTTCCGTTTTGTGTGTGTGTTTGCATTTTGTAGCAGCAGTATTAGAAGATCTGTGCCCTCACCAATCAATGCCGTGGAATGTAACTACCTCACCTCTTCAGTAGCTGCCTTTACTACGTCGACATCCGCATCTGGATGTATAACATTTTAACCACATAAAGCAGCAACCACACGTAGTAAACTTTGACTTTACCTTGAGCTTCTATGAAAGTATAACAGTAAATGTGATGCAAACCGTAAGGTTGTATAGCCCAGCAAACTGATATTGACGCCTATTTTAGCAGAAGTTGCTCAGCTAATGAAAAGCAATTCCATGTGTATTATAAATCAAGTATATGATTTCTTACACATAATATTTGCTGCATATCAAATATGCCTTTGTGATAAGGTACCCCGAAAATGGTAAAAGGGCCAAATTAACACACCTGAGCTTATTTTCAATTGAAATATTGATCCCCAAAAATAGTCCATTTACTAATTACTAAATTTACTATATTATTATTAGGATGAAGCAGTGCAGAGTTGTACCTATTCGTAAATTTGGGTTTTCGGTCGCACGTGGTGAGGTAGGGTGTAACGGACCAGTTAACACCACTGGGTATATTATATCTACAAATGATTGAATGAATTCTCCAAAATATGTTCGGTCTACAGCGCGGGAATCCAGTGTATGTGCCCCTCACGAACAATCAAGAATATAATTTGACAAACGGTAAGATTTACTAAGAGTGAAACCTGGCCCATGCTGGTGCTGTAAAAGAAGTGTCCAAGGACACAAAGGTAAGGAAGGAATGCACATTCCCCACCATACTATGACCAAAGACCAGACTAGGTCCTCCTAACCTCACGTTTAGATGAATGATGTGCTAAACCAATGGGTTACAGCGAAATAAACCGCAAGACCAGACTCTCCGTCATTACGATTCGCAACACACGACAAACACAATGGTCTATTAACGACATACGGGGATAAACCTTTCTAGGAGAAAGTCGCAATAGAAGGGAGATAACAATGTTTTATCACTGGATGGAAGAAGGTGTTTGTATTATACAATATCTTCAACATATTATGCCCCAACTCCTCCGCTGCCCCCATTTTACATTTCTCAAATATCTACGTCGTAAGGCCAAAAAGATGTTCACACTTGCCAGTTCTCCAAGTCGTGAGCTAAACATGGCTTGTATTCTTTAACCTAAGCAAAACTAAATCCTATTTTACCTACTCTTACTCTCGCGAAATTGCAAATGTGATAAACATAATGATATATTATTGAAAAAATAAACCCCCAGTAATTTTGTGAATCGTTTACGACCCCTCAAATACTGATTAAGCTACAAATCGTTACAAGCCATCTACTAAACTTCTTTCATTTTACATCAATTTGATTATTGTGATGTCATCTGCACGCACCAACCAAAACTCTGTATATGGCTTTGGGACCAACTAGCTAGGAAATTAGAGCACCTACAACCGGATGCACTTAGATCCATATGTAGTGCTATAAATAAAAGGTTATTCCACGCAATAATCATACGAGATCTTTGGGCTATAAACATCAAGGAGCTTCCGGGGTCTAGGCGACCCCTGGACCCTCGCCTAAAGTCACAGGATGGTAGGCCCCCTAATCAAGAATTGCTTCCAACGGCCCTATACCATAAGCCATAGATTGATTGTATGAAGAAACCAGTTTTATTACGCTAAAATGGAGACGCAGAGAAGATATAAACTCAAATTTATTTATAACATTATTAACGTCTTTCTCCACATATCTCCAGGATTTAATCTTGACAAAAAGCGCACAGTATAGTATCCGTAATAACAATTTAGCTGGGTATCAATTCAATGTAAAACAAATATTTTCTACAATTCTTTCACACCTTCGTCAATTAGAGAATGGAACAAATTACGTGTAGACACTAAAAAATCAACAACTTTAAATACTCTCAATTTGAAACTGATGGCTCAAAGTACAGCACTATCTAAGTCTTTTGTACGTAAACCAGACTATTCATTGTAAACTACGTCTCTCTTGTAGCAATCTGAACGGACATATATTTTTAGGTCATATTTCTGACAATCCAACCTGTAAATGTGGTCATCATTTAGATGATACTGGACACTTTCTCTCGAATTGTCCGTTAGGATTCAATAGAAAAAAAACCCACCGTCTTTTTTTCGAAACACATCCATTTTACAATCGTATTTTGAACCCAGCAGAAGGCTCCCTGGTTAACTATAACAGTACAGTTCATAATTTGGGCAATTGAGGTACACACACACTGTAAGTATGTTTCTCTAGTGTACATTGTTTATTTATAAGTATAAATATACATTTATCTAAATGTGACAGGGAGGAACCTCTAATATAGAGTGGCTCAGTTGGTGAGGCGCCGACTCGCTTGCCTGGAGGTCGCGTGTTCGATTCCTGCATTGCCAGAGAAATTTCATCGGAATATTCCGGCTTGCTTTGCCCTTGTCAGTGGTGCAGAACGGAGGGCCTGACAAGGACAGCTGTCTAGTCATTAGGATGGGACGAAAAACTGAGGTCCCGTGTATACATTGGCGTGCTCTTACAAGATCCATTGGTATATAAAAGTATGCCATAGTGCCGCTGCCCTGGCAAAATTTGCCTCATAGCACACTGTATGGCGTATGCCCGTCTTCATAAGTCCGCTCGGGGCAGAACAGTAGGACGCTAAACCTCATTTCATTTCTAATATAGACTTAGTTCCTTTCGGAACAGTATCTGAACGAACGAAGGCCTCTGACCGCCTCTGTCCGTTCTTATTAAAAAAAAAAAGCAATATGAAATTAATCAAAATAACCCTCTACCCCACCTCAGTTCCACGACTCTTTTGGAATCCTTACTTTCTATTTTTCAAAATAATTCGTAATTCTTCTTTGTTCGCCAAAACGCATCATTTCTAGTCGCATCTGATATAAATTTATAATAATCCAACTCTAATATCAAGTAGAATTTTGCGACTCAAAAACATAAACAACAAACCACAGTCGCGTAATGGAAAACCAATAATCAAACAGATTTTGTTTATGTTTTTGAATCACAAAATTCCATTTGAAAATAGTATTGGATTATTATAACTTTATGCCAGATATGGCGAGCAATGGTTCCTTTAGTGAAACGGCATATTCCGCAATCCGTATCCTTATTGTTTAAAGGACAATATTGGTGCCAGTCATTATCACATATGTAATAGAGCTGGTTAAACACATTCCAAATATAATTTTAACACAGAGATCATTGCTACGATAGCTGAGTAATACAGATTTTCTGAATCGGAAGTGACGAACGCCAAAGGAAAACACGAGTCATCTCTATATTAACTGTCTGATGTGACAGGTGATAACGGATATACGGGGGAATTTCTGCTCACTAATAATTCCTTCGAAGACCAAAAGTTGTTGTGTGTGACTGTGAGAGAATATCTGACAGTTCATAAAAAGAATTGACTGTCACTAGATAAGTGAACACGAAAGAAAAACAGAAAAAGCCCGTGCATTACCATGTTTTTATAAGGTATAGAATGAATATCAACAAGGGAATGTACGGACTATTTCTATTTTGTTTTCCCAACTTAGCCTCTGGCATTCAAGTTGGCCTTGTCCAAAATATAAACCAGTTTATTCCACTATTTTTTCTTTACAGTTTTTTAGTTTTCCTATCCATTTACCTTCTGTGTTATTTTGATTTAGTTTTAATCCTGACTATAATCAAAATATTTCTATTTCATTCATTGCTAAGGATATCTCTTTCTTAGACCCCCCCCCCCCCCCCAAAAAAAAAATTTAAAAAAATGTGTCATCAACCATTTGTGTAATTTTTATACCGTGTGTTTGGTTATTTAGTTTTATCTATATTCCTTTTATATTTTTATTCCCCCTTTAGTCCGCTGGCTGAAGGGGGGAATCGCCACCCGAGCTTTGAATTTATGAGACCAAGTTTTTCTAGACGAGATTTTGCGTAGATTCCAAATCTGAGTGGTGATCAGGCGTTTGAGTGAACGTTTTCGAGATATGGGGCGTCCAATGTCTACAATTGGGGGGGGGGGGGTCATTATGTTGACTTAAATGATTATCATGTTATATATTAATAAACATAAATGTCTAGGACTGTTCATCTCTAAAGAAGTGTGTATGATGCCCCTGGACAACTGTTTTGATTTGTGGGGAGGTGGGTTGGGGGTAGCAAGTGAGCGTGTATGGAGGGGCAAGGGGGGGGGGGGGTAAAATTGGCGGGAAATGATGATTTTCTTAGAGCTTGGTAAAAATATTACTTTTTCATTCCGCTGCACACATATGGGTGTAAGATTCCCATTTTATGAGGCGGGGGGAGTGGGGGATAATTTGGGGACAGAAATCACTTGGTTCAAAATTGACCTGAAAAGTGTTTTCTCGTTAGCTTTTTAGTTCAAAATTTCGTTTTACTTGTCTTCACAAAACTAAGATCTGGAAGAGTTGTCATACAACAGGCGGTATAGTTGATGTGAGGAATTAGCCAATGAAGCGGTCTGTTACGGCGAGTTCTTGGCGTGCTCTGCACGGAACTGTGGGTAAACCCCCAGAAACGTCAACGCTGATTGATTAATCAATGTTTGACGTCATAGGGCCAAAAACTGCTCACATGACCTCTGACGCGACCTCCTACTACAACTGGTCAGATCTTCATGTAGTGTAGGCCATCGAAAGTGTAAAAAAAACGAAACGAAATATACATCTGTATTTTAATCAGATTGCCTTTTCGTTCAGTACGAATTTCGTCATTCCAAATAATGAATTATAAAGGTACTTTTCAAGAGATCTAGAAATGTACATAAAAAAAACCCACAGTAAAACAGAGACATTCTTAGTCTTCATCAGAAGGTTCAAAATCAAAGTTCATAATATGAGCGGGATAGATATCTTCTGGATGGCTAATCAACAGCTCGCATATTTCCTTTGGATATGCTTCAGATACCCATTCATATTGTAAATCTTCATACCAGCCTTGTATCGCAGGATCATCTTGTTCGATCACTGGTTTTGCAGCCTGTCTCCATATTTTTGCAACATAATTGTTGCGTTTAATGTGCAGCAAAAGACTACTCAGGCAAGATGGTAATAAAGAAAGAAAGGTTTGATATTTTTCATCACAATTAAAATTCCTCTAGAAAATCTTTCTTCTAGTGTCATCTACTGATGTAAATCGCCTTTTGCCGTATATGGTACAAACATTTTTTTCTAAACCAACAATAACGTCATCAGAAACATCATTTGTCTGTCCCAGCTCTTTAAAAATTGGCATGTAGGCCAAGATATTCTTGACACTTCAATACTAATCTTGATTGGATAAAAAAGTATATCAAGATTAGTATTGATGAAAGTGTCGAGAATATCCTAGAACTGACAACAAACCACGAGGACACCAAAATAGCTTGCCCACTCCTCTTCGCATTGCAAATTAATGGAGGCGCTGAAACAAATTGTATTTTGCGTTCTTGCTCAGGCGAAATAGACATCCCAATCATTCTGCTAGCAAACAATGATCCAAATATACACATTCTGATCGATAATGAAACGGGCAAAGGTTGAAAATATTGCGGAAGGCGACATACATCAGTAGATGACGCTAAAAGAAAGATTTTCTGGGTGAAAAAATAACAGACCTTTCTTTATTACCACAATGCCGTAGTGGTCTTTTGCTGCATGGCTGGAATGAAGATTTATAAGGCGAATTGGTATCTGAAGCATATGCAAAGGATATATGTGAGCTGTTGGTCATCAACCAAGAAGATATTTATCCCGCTCACATTATGACCCCTGATTTTGAATCTTCTGATGAAGACTAAGAATAAACTAATATCTAAACATGTCTCTAATTTACTGTGTTTTTATGTACATTTCCAGATCTCTTGAAAAGTACTTTTATAACTTAATATATTGCATGACAAAATATGTACTGAACGAAAAGGCTAACGAGAAACCACTTTTAAACTTGTAAGGTCAATTTTTAATCAAATGATTTCTGTTCGCCAAAACTCATGTTGCCCCAGCCCCCGTCGGGCATCCAACCCCACACAATGGGAATCTTATAAACATATTTACAGATGTTTCATCAAGCTCTAAGAAAATCATCATTTAAATCGACGTGAGCTCATTTCCCGCCAATTTTACCCCCACCCTCCACTCCACACACGCAAACCTCTACAACCTCCCACCCCCACCACGCCACAAATCAAAACAGTTGTCCAGGGGTATCATAAACAGTTATTTAGAGATGGGCAGTCCTAGAAATTTATGTTTTATTAATATATAACATGGTCATCATTTATGTCAACATAATCACATTTTCCCCCAATTGTAGACATTGGACCCCCCCCCCCCCCATATCTCGAAAACGCCCCCTCAAACGCGAGATCACCACCCAGATTCGGAATCTACGCAAAAAATGTTAATTCTGGCTACATTGTACACCTCCAACTTTTCTCCAAATTTTCGTTGGACTGAATGCTTTTCACTAAACAAATGGTCATGTTTTTGCACTAAAATTTGTATGAGGTTGACCACCAAAGTTTTGAGATACACAAACTTGAAGAAACATACTAAAAAACATATAACTATTTGCCGTACACATCACCGTAACCAACTTGTAACTTTGTTATCCTTCCGCCTCAAAATCATGAATATTTACCAAAATCTGGCAGAAAATGTTAATTCAAATACTCTTCGTCCATTCTAGACCATGGGCATGAAAAGGGGAGAAAGGAGACAGAGAGAGAATTGCTATAAATAAACGAACTACAATTTGGTGAATTTTAATGATGGTCTGCCTCCACTGCATATCGTGGAGTTATCTCTCTGCTTACGATCAAACTCAAGACTGCTTGAAAGTTCTCTGTACCGGTAGTGGCAATGTTTACTGGGGCTAAAGTTATTATCTGATAGATATTAAACTGGTACACAGTGTTTAAGGTCAATTACCTCTGTAAAAGATGACTGACTACTTTCAACATTTGACGTCACATCACGCGGCGTCAATCATTGGCTCAATGGCGCGTGCATTGTTTACATAAGGCGTTACTGGTCCGGGCAGAATGGTGCCTTTTACTCATTTTACATACCCATTTACATTAAATAGGAAATATTTTTGACCTACATCTTTATTTATTTTTGGAATGCTTAAAAACTGTTCTAGAATTTAATTTGCAGAAGGAAAAAAGTTAATATTGGGGGCTCATTAAGCCGCGCCGATGTCATCCCTATCAGTCATTGTAGCGGCCAAGCAAATATTCACTTCCGATCAGTGTGAAATCGGACCGAAACTACTTGACAAAATGGCCGCTCTTTGTTCGCAAATAGTGTAAAAGTATGCAATACCAAGATTGTGGACACTCTATAGGTCACAATTTCGGTTCCGATTTTGATGAAACTTAAAATATAATATTTATGTTAATACCCCAATGATCTCGGTTTCTGTCGATATTCGCGCATATCGGACCGTAACTTCCTGGATTATGGCCCCTGATTTTAGCTTGTGGAACCCTTTAGATGTTACAATTTATTTTTTTTAAAAGCTTTTTCAAATTTTGATGTATCTTTGAACATTCAATTAAAACTATTTGATATCCTAATCAAACCAATTTTATTATGAATGCGATTCCTTGGGCGATCATATTACATCCAACCATACAAACTGTTACAAGCTTGACAAGCTACATTTAAATCTCTGTAAACACTTTTTAATATCCAAGTAAAACCCATACTATGGATGCGATTCCTGGGGCGATCATATTACATTCAACCATACAAACCGTTATATGCTTGCAAAGCTGCAGTTAAATCTTTGTAAATACTTTTTGCATGTTCATAATACAGCTTCAAACTCTGCTGTATTAGCTGAAGTTGGTTGGTCCCCGATTCTTCTTGATGTTAAATACAGGATGGTCAAGACATGGATCGAATCAAAATCAAAACAAGCCAACCCCCTACTTCAGTCTGCTCTGGATGAAATGAAAAATGCCAGTAGTAGATAGAGTAATCAAATTAGATATGTCCTAGAGGAGACTGGACTCGGTGGGTTGTATGAACAACCTATCGCTCAGTCTTTTAATACAGACGCTTTTCTACAGATGTTCAAACAAAGATTGACGGATATTTATGTTCATTCTTGAAAATATATTTAAAAAGGACTAACTGTTAAGAACTTAAATAATTGCCTTAAAACTAACACAAAATGATTTTTATTATAAAGTTGTTATATTGAAGTTGTTATATTGAGAATTACCTGGATCTACCAGATGAACAAAAGCGCCAGGCACTGCGCCAATTTAAACTCAGTGCACATAAGCTTGAAATAGAGACAGGAAGGCATAAAACCCTTTTGTCCACCCACAAGAGGACCTGTACAAATTGTACTAGCGGAGAAGTAGAAGATTAAACGCACGTTCTTCTCCATTGCTCCGCCCACAATAATCTTCGGAAAAAGTTTTTAAGTCATCCCATTAAAACTAATTTGAATGATTCAATGATGCATATAATGAACGTTGATAAATGTATACAAGATGTTGCAACGTTCGTAATTCGTATATGAAATGTTTAAAAATAGACATTAAAGTAGCTAACTCAATATCATCCAAAGTCTTACACGTTGAAAACGCGAATTATTTGTCAATTCAAATCAACATTGATGTTGTGATCTTACCGGGAAAAGGTAGGCTTATGATATCCAATATTTAAGACAACATAAACATTTTACCATTGGTACACGAATCGTGTACCATATAGTGCGTTTCAGCATCATTTGTAACAAGGGACCAGAAAGAACGAGGCTAGACATATTCCACATCTCATGTCAAACGGTTACGCCATATCTTATCTGGAGAGCATGCACAATAGACTGGAATAACCAGACGCTAGAAATTGCCATTCGATTGAGACTCATGCCGTATATTTCGCTGGACGTAACTGATTTGAAATTAAGAGTCAAAACGGAAACAATTGAATGTAAATCAGTTTATATACAATCAGATTACATTATTATATCCGTTGCGACCCATTTGGGTCAATTTCTAGGTCCCAAATATTAGCGATTTAGCTCCTTTTAATACCTAATATATATCTTACAAGCGTTATTAATATAATTTAATATACTTTTAGAAACCTCTGTAAACCTTATTCTATATTTGATGTTTATTAATGTATTGTAATATATTATGCTTTACCATACTCATGTATACCATGCAGTTGTGTAATAAAGCATTATTATTATTATTGTAGATTGGATCTAGTTGAAATATTGCCTGTGCATCGTTTAATCTGTAAGTGTTCCTGCTTTCTCTATTAAGTAAGAATTATTGACCGATTTTATAGTCACGTGCACGATTGTACCTCATGACATCAAATAACAATGTAACCGAGAGAATCTAACTATGGTGGCACTGTAACCCAGATACTAGATAATTCTTCTTCCTGTCTACAATCAAAATTCTTATCTGATGGCCAGATTGTAGTGAATCTCCTTTAAAGAATTAAATAATAAAAAAATAGGTCATATTATGCCTTGATATCAGACCAACCTCCTGTCGATTTGCTGACAGGCCGTGTGCGACCCATATTTCTAGTTGACTGTATATTTATCTGGTACGGTCACCTTTTATTATTTAGCGCACATCAACAGCATCATCCACAGTGAATATGCCAGAACATTATCTACTGTGGCTACTGTGGTACTCATTCGTTTGTTGAAAATATCACGTGTGTATTTGTGAGTTAGTGTGGCCAAGTTTAACTGTAGCTGATAGTAAGCTGTAGAGAAGTGGGTATCCCGGCAATATTGATTTACCACAAACATCTCAATATTACCTTCACGTATTACCTTATCACAAACATTGCCTTATACATTTACCCAATATACAGTATAAATAATACATGATAGCATTTACAACTGCTAAATTCTGTAACAACTGATATTATTTATGTTGTTATTGATTAGAAATACATGTAACAATCGTACTGGTTAGAATGTATCATGCAATAGACCTATATTCTTGTTTATAAAACTGACTTATTAACAACGCGACACAGTGACCCAATTAGACCGGGGGCCCAGAGGGTCGAACCTAGACGAACGAGGTCCCAATATCTAAATAGCCATCTACATACTAACCTGGGATGTACAGAAATGTCTGTCGGGTTCCAGTCCTTGGGTGTGGCTCTGGTAACCCTAGAATATCCCCCCCTCCCACACATACACACACTAAATGGGTTAATCTCATACATTCGAGACACCTGTCTAAACCAATTTTAATTGAAGGAACTGAGTACGAAATTGCCCATAACTGACGATTTTGGCCCTGGGATGACCCAAACTGACACCCTAAATATGGACCCCAGAGGCTTGAAAAGGGGTGAAATTCATACATTCGAGGTACAAGTTGAAATCAATTTTAAATGAACGTGTATACCCCACTGAGTACGTAATGGCCCATAACAGGTGATTTTGGCCTTGGTATGATCCAAACTGACACCCTAAATATTGCTTCCCTAGGTTTGTAAAAAGTTATAGTGACAATTGATTCACCCTAAAAAAAATGTCGTTCACAGCTGACATGGCGTCATCATTACTAGGAAAATGACGACCGGCTACTTCTTTTTTATACGCCAACATTGAAATGTGGTCGTATATTGTCGTCGCCCCCATCCGTTTGTCCGGCGTCCACAGAGTTATGGCCCTTGATCACTTTGAAAAATCTTGTGGACGCTCTAAAGGCTACAGTTAATATCCGATTGACTTTAAATTTGTACACAGTGTTAAAGGTCATGAGATGGAGAATCCTATTGATTTTCAACGATATCCGATAATTACTGTCAAAATAGCTTGTGGACGCTCTAGAGACAACATCCGACTGACTTTAGATTGATACACAGTTTACGGTCTTGAGACGAATAAGTATATTGATTTTCAATGAATTTTGATAACTTGAACAACTAAATCCATGATTTTACATGTTTCGTATACTAAACGTTAGCATGTGGCCGAACTAAAACGCAAAAAAACTTCTAATGATTCTCTCATAATTACTTAATAAGTTGTTACTCTTAATCAGATTTTAGTGTATTATAAATGTTTCATAACCGATAATAGAAAAATATTCGACAACTGTTGTTGACTGCCCGGACGCCTAGCTGCTGTGGGCGTATGTTTCTTTTCCTGGCAGTATGTTTCGTTGCATGGCAACCTATCTTTCATTTTTGGAAACGGGTCTCACCCATGGTTACAAATTTGTCCAAAAAAATATATAAGGATCTGCTTCAAAACGGCGCAGATTGTCACGGGACGTCAGGAATCCGACACGTTTCTGATCGACAGTTAAGAGCTTTGGTAACTATCTTGCAGAAACTTTTGTCATTCCTAACTCGTTAACTAAAATGTGCTCAACCCTCTCATAAGAGATGCCCACAACAGAGGCAATATGTCAAGTGGTCAATTGTCGATCAGCCATCACCATGTCATGCACTCGGGTAATGTTTTCTTGAATGGTTGCTGTTGATGGCCTTCCAGGACGCGGGTCATCGTCAAGACTCTCTCTGGCACGTTCAACTTCCGCAGCCCACTTCTTTACTGTGGAAAAGAAAGGGGCATTATCCCCTAAAGTGGAGACGATGTTGGCATGTATCTGTGTTCGGGTTAGCCCCTTTCAGTTGCAGTTACTGGATGACTGCCCTATAGCCAGTTTTGTCAATTTCTGGTGATTTCAATGGGTAGGTTCACAAAATGGTCTGGTACGAAGACAATAATAACCCTACAGGTGCAATTCGTCAATGGAACAGCCAGTTATGTTCCATTGTGTGGCGCTGTCCCCCAAGTTTCATTGCAACACCTGAACATGATGCAGTCAGCGTATTTATGAACTGAGTTCACAAAATGGTAAAGATAAACTGTGCAGTTAAATAAACCATTTGTGATAATTAATCCGACTTTTGGCAATAAATGTAGAAAAAAACAGCTTGGGACTTCGGTTGAACGAAATTACCCTTTTTGAGACCTGTTCAATCGCGTTTCTGGGGACATTTGGAACTACTAAAGGAATCCGAAATAAAAAGAAACAAAACGAAATGAACAGAAACGGAACGAAACAAAATGGAGTCAAAGGAAATGAAATACGTATATACGTGATCATTTTTTCTAATTTTAAGTGGCACATTTCTTTTTACCTACACTTTCAACATATGAATCCAAATGACATTCAATCTCCGGAAGAACTATTATTTATTGTTCGAATTGCATGTTGACCTACATACAAATTAACTAGAGTTCTGTCAAGGGCTACTACACTTCCGCGTCTTTGGTTTTCACCTGCTAATTTTTATATTCCCACATGGAAATGTGGTCGTTATAGCCCTTGTTTCACTTTGTTGTATCTTGTGAATGCTCTAATGAGAACAGTTATCATCCGATCTGTATGAAGTTTATCATTTAAATTAGTAAAACGAACAAGCCTATTGAGTTTCAGCAAATTTCTGTTAATTACATCTAGAGTTATGGCCCTTGTTTCACTTTGTTGAATCTTGTGAACACTTGAACGACAAAAGTTATCACCTAATCTGTATGAAATTCATATGCATCATTTAAATTAGTGAAATAAAGAAGCCTATTGAATATCAGCAATATCCGTCAATTACGTCTAGAGTTATGGCCCTTGTTTTACTTTGTTGAACCTTGTGAACGTTCTAGCGACAAAAGTTATCATCCGATCTGTATGAAACTTATATGCATTATTTGAATTAGTAAAACGAAAAAGCCTGTCGAATTTCAACAATTTCTGTAGATTACTTCCAGAGTTATGGCCCTTGTTTTAGTTTTTAGAACCTTGAGAACCCTCAAACGACGAAAATTATAATGTCATCTGTATGAAATTGTCTATTAAATTCCCCTAATTACCTACAAAAGAATAAATATGTGACAACCCTTGTCAACCGCTCGGACGATTTAGCTGCTGTGGGCGTATGTTTCGTTGCCTAGCAACCTATCTTTCTCCTTATCACTCACTGCTAACGTAAACATTAATTTTACACGTCACCTTGCAAAATGTGGACACCATTATAATTTAAGAATGTTTATACATTAATATTCATTTTACAAGCCACCTTTATAATTTAAGAATGTTTATACATTAATATTAATTTTACAAGCCACCTTTCAAAATGTGGACATCTCTTTATAATCTAAGAATGTTTATTCATTTGTCGAATCATTTTCAGCTTTGAAATTCTATCAGCAAAACTATAAAGCATATTATTGTAGGATCGGTAGAAACAACCTTGGCCTTACAATCATATAGACAATAATTACAGCTATTCAGATCAACCGGCAATTAGAGACTGTTTGTGGCGTCCTCAATATTACCCGATCTTTCTGTATTTATAACTGTATTAACGACGTTTTTAGTAAAAAGTTTATTTTGTGTGTCAGTTGCTGGTTTTGGTTTCATAAGTGACGGCATGAACACAATTTTTAACTTAGTGTTGTTAAAGGGATGTAACTGTAGCTGTCCTCGTTATCTTTCTATTGTTAAAATAAAGAAATAGGTGTTTCATCTCCTTTAATTAATCACGACGTATGGAAGAGAACGCTCTAGTATGATATGTACACTATATAAAACAGGGACAACTCCTGGGTACCCCATCTACTTCTTGTACAAATATGTTTATAGACATAATTATACTTAGCATTTTTACATGATAAAAGTATAAACAGAATATCTGATCAAGCAGATAAACATTACTTACTTTTAATGAGACTTTTGAGTAGGCTAACTGTCTTTATTATTATCACGGAGATGCATTGCGCCATGTCTAATTATGCATGGCGCGACATTTGGCACATGCGCCGGAGTTTGGCCATCTCTGATATAAAACACCGGCTTGTGTCATTTGAATTCTACATCAACATAGTTACGTCACTACAAAACCATGTGAGAAGGCGCGGACATCCAGTTTCATTCCGAGCGTGAACTTCGCAGCCACGTGTTGTGTGTTTTTTGCTCATACTTCGTGTGCTTTTCGGTCAAGTTATTTGAGTTCTACTGTTTCGTTCTACTAATTTGTAGTTGACACAACTGCTGTTTTTCGTTGGTTGCTACGCTTTTATCGACCCGACCTTGCGTTAGCCTGTCACACCTTTTTTAATATGGCGTCGAATTCTGTCACCGACGAAGAACGAGCTCTTTTAGAAGATGAAATACCTAGTGGGGTACCCATATTTCCAGTGACACACATGGAAAACAAGCTAAACAACCTGGTGTATTATTATCAGTTCAAGATACCATGAATCTTATGTTGCAGCATCTTGAGACTATGGGAGAGGCTATTTGCAAATTAGCTGACAAATCTGGCGGTCACCGTCGGTGTTGTATCTTCTATTTAATAACCCTCTAATATCTACTTAAGTCTGGTTAATCACAACTATATAATGTTTTCTCTGGATAATCGAATATTGAGAGCCTCGTTGTGAGGTTGACTTGGTAGAATGGCGGAATAAACATCAAATCAACCATCAAACTCTCCTGATTTCAATTTATAAATATGCACGGCACATAAATCCCCGCCTTTGTAAGATAACATGGTGGAGATGCTAAAGTTCTGGTGAGTCGACCAAGGCACGTTATAAACCACACATTATGAATTCTACGCTGTTTCCTTCTGTCATGATTGTTTGGTAATCTCAACACGCCCGTCCACGTTTTTTCAGCCATGTTGATGTCTGACGAAGTCACGTAACGGTGCCACTATGGTCACTATCAGTAGTTGGTATTACTGTATTACTTTAGTAAGGCAAGCCATGTACCATTGGCAGTCATCTACTTAATTTACCGATCCAGGCATACCTAAAAATAACATGTATTTACAAGATTCAATTGCTGTCGATCTTGGTGATCCCTATTGGTTCCCAATCCATCCTACTTCTGGTCAATGCCAGAATTTTTCCGATGAGTTGAGTTCGGACGGTTCTACAGTTCACCGCCAATACAAGCTAAATTATCTCTTGCCGTATTTTGATGGCAGTACGCAGCAGGCTGAGTATTTCATTTCTGCCTTTGATTCGTATTGTTTGTTAGAAGAAATCGACACTGATAGTAAGAAAATTGCAGCTTTTCACCTACAGCTAAGTGGCCCAGCACGCACCTGGTTCACCCACCTATCTCCAACAGACAAAATTTCTTGGAGTGCACTGTGTGTTCATTTTCGTCGTACTATCATTGAAGGTGATCGAGTTTTACAGTTTCAGGCCTATAACACTGCAGCCTTACACCCTGGTTTCTCAATACAAGAATTCAGTGGGCAGTTGTTAGATCTTGGTACTCGTCTTCAAAAGCCAGATTACGATATTTTGCTGAGGTTTGTTGATGCTTTGCCTCCACCCTTAGCCTTTTTTGTACGCGCAGGACAGCCAAAGACTTTGCAAGATGCAATTACTGCAGCCAAGCTTAGGGAAGCTTATGGGTATCGACGTCAAGAACCGATCCAGGGTCAGCCTAGTTTAATACGTACCCACGACTGTTCTGGTGATAAAAACTTTAATCCTTGCATCACAAGTCATGGCGATAGGAAACAGTTTTCCTTTAACCCTCCATCTGTAAGCTACTCAGATTTTGTCAACTTACATCAGCAAGTTTCTGCACTGACAGAGCAGTTTTCGCGGATCCATACATCTCAGCCCTCGTCTCAGCAACCGTCACCGCCCAAATCTTACAGTCAACTAGTCAAATATCGACGACTCCTCATTCACTGCCTGTACCCTCACAGCAAATTCCTACCTGTTCTGCTTGTCGTGCCCGGTCTTCATTGTCTCCAATGTAAACAGCATGGACAAACAGCCTATCGTTGCAAACTACGTAATGTTCAACAGCAGGGAATCTTGCAGCCCCCACGAGCTCCAGAGCACAGACCCTTGGGAAGGAATCAGTAAACTTTTGTTCCAGTCGTGCTTATCCTCATCGTCTGAACATTGAACAAGGAGGAAAATTTTTATATTTACCAGTACGAATTCATCAGCTGAAATTGTATGCTTTACTGGATAGTGGCAGTTCCATCAATATTTTAGCAGCTGATCTGTATAATACACCACCCTCCCATGTCAAGACTCCAGTTAAACCTTTACCATACGCAAGCATTCACCTAGCAGATGGTAAGCCAGTCGATGTCCTTGGGGTTACATCAGTTCAAATTAAAACATCGACCAGTAAATCTAGTGCTGTTGAATTTTTTGTTTTAAACCAGTCGTCTCAACCCTTGATTCTGGGAACTGAATTTCTTCGAGATAATCGTGTTTTGTTAGACTTCAGTAAACCTTTACCTGCCTTACAATCTCATGTCAAGTGTTTAAAACAGTTGAACTTCCTCCAAACTCTGAATCAATTATATGGGGTCGTGTTAAACCAGATTTGGCTCATGTCGTAAAAATGTGCTCATTTGTAAGAGTATTTCGGTTATATCTCGCCAGAACACCACGCCTTTGAAAAAACCAAACTTGACCGCAGACCCTATCACTTTATTTAAAGGGTGTCTTAAAGCAAACTTTAGTGTTATTGATAAAGACTGTGAAATAACTGGTTTATCTTCCGTCCTCCAAACCCCATTCACCAATCGCCGTGGGTGAACTCAACCATATTGATCATGATGTCAATACAAGTGATGATAAGACTCAGTTTTCCAACCATTTTCATTTTTCTACAACTGCTGTCTCTAGTGATGAACTTAGTCAATTACAGGACTGTCTTCATCAGTTTAGTAATATATATGTTACTCCAGAGAAACCTGAACTTGGGAAAACTGATTTTGTGCAGCATCAGATACAGTTAAAACCTGTGCCATTCCAAAACAACAGCGCCCATATCGCTTACCTCCAGACAAACGTGGAGTGTTCAAACATCAACTAGAAGAATTAATTCAACAAGGTGTCATTTGTCGTGTCAGCGAAACTGAAGATATTTCTATAACCAGTCCGATTGTTTTGGTCACTAAACGCGCAAAGCACAAAATCAATGTACAGATTTTGTTGTGATTTCCAGTACTTAAACTCACAGACCCAGGATTTTCATTACAATATTCCTGATTTACAAGAACTCACTGAATCCTTTGGTGATAAACAGTCTCACTTTATTTCGTCCATTCATTTGAGTAGTGGGTTTTTTCAAATGCCCCTTGCTCCTGATTCGTCCAAATATACGGATTTTGCTACATGTTTCGACACATTTAAATTTTTAAGATTACCTATGGGATTGAAATCTTCTCCTAATTCGTTTCAGTTATTGATGGACAAAGTATTCCAGGGGTTGACATTTTCGTCGGTACTTTGGTATTTTGTTATCTGGATGATGTTTTGATTCATAGCGCTACGTTTAAACAACATTTGGCTGACTCAACTGTAGTTTTCGCTCGTTTAAAATCAGCTGGACTAAGCTTAATCCAAAGAAATGTGGGTTTCCTCTAAGTAAATGTGTTTCTTTAGGTCATGAAATTTCGAGTAAAGGAATCACTCCACCTAGTCGCCATTGCAGTGTTATTATGGACTCTCCCAAGCCTTCACTAATTATCGTGTTGTAACTCATCCTTTGCAAACCTTACTGAAAAAAGGAACATTTTTCGTTTGACAATCCGAGCATCAAGACGCGTTTGGCCGTCCTCGTTACAAAATACCCTTTCGTCTCAGTGTTGATTCTTCCAGTTTAGGCGTCGGATACATGTTGTACCAGATTTATCCGGAATCCGAATTTCCCAAAGACACGGATGAAAAACAGCGAACACGCATCGTTAAATTTGGATCAAAGAGTCTTTCTAAGTGGCAGAGGTCTTATAGCCCCAGGAAACTAGAACTAAAAGGAATTACAATTCTAGATTGTGCACCATAACTTCGAGGCCGACATTTTGTCGTAGAATGCGACCATCAAGCGCTTCAACCCATTTTCCAGAAAAAATTACGTGGTGCCATATACGGGCGTTGGATTCCTCTCTTACAACAGTTTGATTTCGAAGTTGTGTATAAGACAGCAACACAAATGTGTGTACTTGATGCTCTTAGTCGTATTCGGAACACAAAGTCTAATTCTTGAGTAGACAGTCTAGCTGAAGAGGATCCCTATTTTCCTTATGTTTTCGATAAGGAAAACCATATAACCTTGCCAGGTGGCTTAACATTTAATGATCTTCTCAATAGTACTGATGAACATTGTGCAAATAATTGTGCTGTTAGTTTCAGTCTTAATGATGATTGCATATGATGGTGATACAGAGATAGAACTTATTGATGCTAAGCCTAAATCCACAAAACGTCGGTATATGCATAAACATAAGCAGTTGAATGTTAAAGCCAATTGTAATGGTTCAGACATTCCAATAGACAAGCCAGATAAACACAATTCAGTTACAGTTACAGAGTCTGAGACTAACGTTAATGACATTTGCGCTGTGTTTACATCTGATAACTGTACTACTAGTGCACCTTGAAACCCTTCGGATCAACATGATTTATCCACTGAGTCTGATTTTACTGACTCTGTTATAGTTGAAACAGATCGGTTTGTCTGCGATGCGAAAAATATTGACCTCATTAAACCTTTTAACTATTGTTTTGAGGGTTTTGCTAAGCTCCAGTATGAAGATCCTACTTTAAGGCCCATATTAGATTATTATCTATATAATAAACCTCCGGATTCACAAAAATTAGCAAAGAAACTGCTGGATATTAATGAATATTTGGTTGCAGATAAGATGTTATTTCGTACAAGGGTTGTTAAATCAAAACGATCAAAGACACTAGACTGTTATCGGTTCGTTGTTCCCGCTGTTTTGGTTAAGAAGTTATTGTATTTATACCATGATACTCCATTAGCAGGGCATGGTGGGATTCAAGATACTATCGAACGACTTAAACATACCTACTATTTCAGTAATTTGAGTACTGTTGTCTCGGATTATGTCAAGTCATGTGACTTGTGTCAACGTCGCAAGCTGACAAAGTCCCTCACCAAATCAGGTATTACGGCTTATCATACACCTGGATCACCATTTGAAGTATGGCAAATAGATTTCTATGGCCCGTTACCCCCTACACCTGGTGGTCATTCATATGTGTTTACTGCTATCGATATGTTTAAATTTGCGTATGCGGTACCAATCCGAAATTGTGATTCTTTAACTGTTAGTACAGCTATCTTTGATCTTTTCACAACCTATGGCGTTTGCAACACTTTAATTAGTGATAATGGCTGTGAGTTTATATCGCGATGTACCAAAGAAGTGTGTCGTCTGTTACATATTCAACAAGAATTTACGCCAAGTTTCGTGCATCATTGCTTAGGTGCTTGCGAACGATCACATCGTACCCTGGCAGAGCGCTTAACTCCATTCATGTCTCAAAATCACAATACATGGGATGAAAAATTGTCTTCAGTTGTGTTTTCCATTAATAATTCTGTGCATGCTACAACAGGATACACGCCATTTGAAGTCATTTACAGTGTCGTTTTCCACTCACTGGTAAATTCACAGATTCTATGCTACAGACTATTCCAGTTGATATACACAGCTTCATAAAGCAGCAGCACAGCAACCTCGAACTTATTCGTGAACAAGTATGCATTAATATTCGCAAAGCTCAATGTAGCATGTTAGAACGTGCAAATGCTAAGACGAATCCGCTGAAAGTCAGTGTTAGTGACTATGTTTATTTACATATTACTCCTAAAGGCTCTGGACAGAAGTTACAATATTGTTATTGTGGACCATATGTTGTGCATCATATCCGCAGTGATCACTTAGTCGATTTGAAACATCCTGTAACTAATCGTATTGTGTCGCGTGTTCATTTAGATCGCTTAAAGATGACATATGTGCGTTCACCTAATCCTATGCCATATTTTCCTGATAAAGTGACAACCTTTCATGTTCAGAAAAGTAATGTGAAATCAAAAATACCTATACGTACAGATACTTTAATTACTGTTCCAAAGACATCACATAAGTTGTCGATTAAATCGAGTGTTCCAGCTCCTTCGCGTTTACCGGTTCCAATTAAGTACAACGAAAGTGTCCAGTGAAGGACAAAAATTGTAATGCATTTTCTAAACAGTGTGCCAGACCAGTACGTACAATTCGTAAACCTTTGCGTTATCGTGAGTCGGATCAGACCGACTGTGTCTTTAGTTCTTCCCTCAGTGACAGTGGTTTCCACAAGATTAAGAGTGTTTTAGGACAACGCGTCAGTCCCACTGGTGTGAAAGAATACTTGGTGCATATTGTGGGTGAACCTGCTCAGAAATCCTTTTGGGTCACTGGATCCAAGCTTAATGCTAAAGCTAAACATGCCATATTTGTGAAACCACCGCCTTTTATTTAACACCCAATATGCGTTAAGACAATGACATTAACTGAAAATTGTGTAATTATTTTCATAGATGCATTTTGGACACTGTTTTCTCTCCATAATTTTGCCTGAAAATTGTGTTATTATTTTCATTGTTGCATTTTTGACATTGTTTTCTGTTCATAATTTTGCCTTAAAATTATGTGTTTTCATTGATATGTGGATTTTTGAAATACTTATTTTGCCAGCTTAATTTTGCCTTTCTGTTGTAATGTACTTGAATGAACATTTTTCTTTGCTTAATATCTATTTTAAACATGTTTATTATTCATTTAGTGTTCCCTTTGCATAAATTTATTAGTCTTCTTTACTACCAGGAGTAGTCAGTATATATCTCATTTGGATTATTCTGTTTTTGATATGTCTTTTACAAATTGTTGCTAACCTACATGTCATATTGGCCCATTTCTGCACATGTTGATGTATTGTCACTCAATAGCTTTTATATGATTAGGATTGGATAATTGCTCTGTAAGCAAGGCAAATCCCATATTTTTATGCTATAGTTATTATTATGGTCATATTGTCTCATTTATTTTTGACTTACATGTACTTTGCTTTTAGTTATGTATTGCACAAATCTTAACCACTTTAGTAGATATCATCGGGTTTTATTAAACAAATAATATTTGGGGGGTTTTCGCCGAGGGAATGTTATATCTTCTATTTAATAACTCTCTATATAATGTTGTGAGGTTGACTTGGTATAATGGCGGAATAAACAGCAAATCAACAATCAAATTCTTCTGATTTCAATTTATAAATCTGCACGGCGCATAATCCCCCGCCGTTGTAAGATAACACCGGTCTCATTCTGAAATATCAAAGACAGACTCGAGATCATCTAGAAGTAGAAGCATCAGAAAACGTCCACATAAGGAATCACTTAAGCGGATTCCTCGGATCTTTGCTCATAGATCACCTTCTCCAAAGAGCAGAAAGGTCCTTCGTCACACCAGTAGAAGTTCGACATCAGATACTGGTCGTTCTCTTAGTCTTACTGGTTAGATACAATTGATAAAGAAACTCTTGATTTTGAAAAGGCAGGACCAAAACTGTCATCTAAATTAGCCTCTTCGGTAAATAGTCGGTTTGCTGAAAGAATGACAGATGATATATTGAGGAAAACATTCAGTAACCTCAAAAGCGGAAATATCAGATAGTCCTGTTGGCTTAACTCTTAAACGACCCAGAGGTTTGACGTCATAACGTCATAAAAACCCACGTCATAATGGTCAATAGTATTAAAATATAGATATGCATTTTAAAGTCATATCATTAATAAACAACTGTAGATAGACCCTTAATGTAGTAAATGGATGAAATAATCTAAATTTAATGCCATTTTCATAAATATAAATTTATACAAAAAATTAATTTAGACATTTCATGCAAAATCCATGTATATAATGGTTATTTCTATTTTTTTTTTTTTTTTGTTCGGCTGTTGTGAACTAAAAATTATTCATCATGAATCTCTTTTAATTTAAGCTTATTTAAGTACCGTAATAGAAATTTGTTGATTAACTAAGCCTACTTCTATCACGTTCTAGGCCTAACGCAAAATCTGAATCACTGTCATTCAATAAGGATGGTAATCCGTCATTAGGTGAACGTTGCCGAATAGGTCTAGACATATCACCGTTTTATTATAATTTTTCAAGGAGAAACAGTAAGATTTTTAACTGTCAAAATGTCAAACAGGAAGTAAACAAATGAGATAAAGTCGTCTGTTCATAAGGGAAATAACTCTCATTACGCTAGAAACGTTGCATTCGGCTAACCGGTTTTGTCGACAAAAGTCGCCGTGGGTACTTAACGGTAACGTTATAGGTGCTGGATGGAGTAAATCGACCACCTTCCAGAAATTTTACTTTAAAGACATTTTAAAATCTAATAATTTCGGTTCTCAATATTCCTTGAAGCCTCGTTTTTTAAAAAAAAAACGTAGACAGTTTAACTCTCAGAGGCATAGTTACATGGCCAAGTCAGGCTATCTCATTGTTTATTTGTCTTTTTGTAGCATTTCTATAATAAATCATAAATGTTTATTTTGCTTTGCCTTTCATATTTTTGGCGATATCATATTGACTTTGAAATCTCACATGGTTTTGTATTGACGTAACTATGATGATATGTAGAATTTAAAAATTAAACGAGCTTAACTTCAGAGAAGTGAAGTTTGATTGTAATTCTACGAGTCATAGTAAGGAACGGAGAAATCATGTGCCATCCCAATTCGGTTGATTTGGCACCCACCCCTTTTCTACTATTTCTCGTTCCTAACCTGTACTGAAATATGCTATCGCCTGCTTTAAAGAATGAAACTGGATATCCGCGCCTTCCCACATGATTTCTCCGTTCCTTACTATACTCTTCAAAAAAGTAGGGGATATTGAAATGCAAATACCTATGCAGGTTGTGATATGATAAATAGTCATGGACACTTGACATGCTTTGAGAGTATGTTCACAGATGAAGAACTTATCGCCCCAACAGAACCACTGAGCTGCACGTGCGACGCGTAATAGCGCCATACATGTGGGAGGGGTTCATTGTCAAATTTGACATTTCAAGGAAGGGTTGATGAAAACTGCCGTGTGCTGGTTTATCCTATCCACGTTTGCTTTCCTATCAGTTCTTGCATAAGATTTACTGTTTAGCGTATCTTTGCTTTAGTGTGTTACGTTTAATTTGCAATGAGACGTGTTCAACATGATGAACTTCTACGTGCTATTGGCATGCTTCAAATGGGTTCTACACAGCGAGCAGTAGCCTACATGCTTATTGTGTCACAGTCTGTGGATCAGCAGACTGTGAAACCGGTACCAACAAACACACAATGTTGATGATTGACCTCGTTCAGGTCGTCCTAGAGCCACTACACAAGCCCAGGATCTATATATTCGTACACAGGTCCTGCGAAATCGAGGACAAGCGGCCAATCAGCTTTCTGTAAACTTGTACCAAGTTACATGAATTCGAGTTACACCCCAAACGATTAGAAATCGGCTACATGCAGCCCATTTGCATGCGCGACGACCGCATGTTGTGCCTCCATTAACTCGTCAGCACATGGCAAACAGGCGTCAATGGTGTAGGCAGTATATATTGGGGTTATCATCGATGGGCGCATGTAAGTCCAGATGAGTCCAGATTTCACCGATAGGCGTGCTCGTGTTTGGAGGCGTGTAAATGAGCGTCATGTTAACGTTAACGTCAGACAGCATGACAGATTCGGGCATGGGTCTGTTATGGTGTGGGAGGAATCACCATGACTGGCAGAACGGACTTGCATCTTGTTCAAGGAAGGGTCACTGGTGTGTACTATCGTGACCACATCCTGGCACCGATAGTTCTGCCCTTTGCTCAACGTGCAGGTTGGCGTTTCATCTTTCAAGATGATAATGCCCGTGCCCACCGCGCTCGTGTCGTGAATGACTACCCCCAGCGTCACCATATTGTCCATATGCCTTGGACAGCTATGAGTCCTGACCTTTCCCCTAAAGAGCATGTCTGGGACATGATCAGGAGACGTGTTCTTCGACATCAACGTCAACGTCAACCGACAACACTGCAAGAATTGGCCGTGGCACTGCAAGAGGAGTGGGTCAGATTGCCCCAAATCGTGATTGGACGGCTGATTAGGAGCATGCCACGACGAATTGCTGAATGTCTGAGGATTAGTGGAGCAATTACTCATTATTAAGACAAAAATCAAAAACGTCCATTTTCACCTTTGGCAGTGTTTCTCTTTGCGAGTGAAATGGGACCTTCAGATAAGTTGCCCATATGTACTGTTTATGTTCATGTGTAGGCAATTGGCCAGTTATTAATATACACTGGTTACCTCTAACAAAAACAGCAGTGCATTTTCGCAGTTTTGTATTGTTTCTGAATATCCCCTACTTTTTTTATACGCCCACATTTTCATGTGGACGTATATTGTCGTCGCCCCTGTCCGTCCGTCCGTCCGGACGTCCGACCAGAATTGTTTGTGAACAGTCTACAGGTCACAATTTTGATCCGATTTCAATGAAACTTGAAATTTAGGTTTATCACCCTAAGATCTCGGTTCCTTTCGATATTGGCATGTATCGGACTGTAACTGCATGGATTATGGCCCCTGATTGTAAGAAAAATCACGTTTTTAGCTTGTGAACACTGTAGAGGTCACAATTTTTATCGATTTAGTTTAAACTTGAAATGTATGATTATAACCCAAAGATCTCGGTTCCTGTCGATATTCGCGCATATCGGAACGTAACTTCCTGAATTATGGCCTCTGGTTGTACGAAACATCGCGTTTTTAGCTTGTGGACGCTATAGAGGTCATAATTTTTATCTGATTTAAAAAACGTATTATTATATCACGGTTACACCCTAAGGACGGCTGAGTTTGAATTTCGTGAGAACTGACAGACAAAATGGCCGCCCCTCGTTCTCAAATAGCGTAAAAATATGGTATATCAAGGTTGTGGACCCTATAGAGGTCACAATTTTTATCGGATTTTGTTGAAACTTGAAACGTAAGTTTATAACCCAGAGATCGTGGTTCCTTTCGATATTCGCGCATATCGGACCGTAACTTCCTGAATTATGGCCCCTGATTGTACGAAAAATCGCGTTTTTAGCTTGTGGACCCTATAGAGGTCATAATTTTTATCCGATTTAAAAAAACGTATTATTATATCACTGTTACACCCTAAGGGCGGCTGAGTTCGAATTTTGTGAATATCGGCCCAAAACTGACAGAAAAAATGGCCGCCCTTCGTTCTCAAATAGCGTAAAAATATGGTATATATCAAGGTTGTGGACCCTATAGAGGTCACAATTTTTATCCGATTTTGTTGAAACTTGAAATGTAAGTTTATAACCCAAAGATCTCGGTTCCTTTTGATATTCGCGCATATCGGACCGTAACTTCGTGAATTATGGCCCCTGATTGTACGAAAAATCACTTTCTTTTTAGCTTGTTCTCTATCCATCTCTCGAAAATGTGGGCGTATCCTGCCTGGCAGCTGCTGGTTTAAAAAGTATATGACTCGTAGAATTACAATCAAACTTCACTTCCCTGAAGGTAAGCTCGTTTAATTTTTAAATTAAAAGAAATCTAATCATTCTACAGCCTAGTAATTTGTGGAGTTGTTATTGTAATATAACTACACAAATCAGCTGTAAACATTGTTATTATGGTCTTTCTTCGGGAATGATACCAGTCTCCATATATTTAGTGATCTATTTCTTGTATGAGGTAGGGTATGGTTACTCTGTTTAAAATACCCCATAGAAGTTCTCATTTCAGAAGTCCATATACCTATCCAGTTTTGTTGTACTGTATGAATGTATGATAAATACAGATTGTCTGGTTTCAAGGCTTGGAATGCAAATGCAATTCGTAATTTGTACATTTTATGCAAATCACAAGAGATTATCAGCTTCACTATTAACAAGTCGGATTGGAAATGAATGCAAATGTAATATGTGATAAATAAAGATGGCCTAATTGCAGCTTAAAGCGCACGTCGAAATGCATACAATTGGAGTGGGTTAGGTTCATTCGTTTCTGCACCACACGGGATAATGAAGACGTGCATACACCATCCATGCAGTGCCCTGTTAGGAGGTAAAACGAAATGGCAGATAATGTAGTATGTATGTCTTTTAAAGATGCATTATGTAAGAGCTTAATCTGCCTATTGCAGGTGTTTTTTCTTGTTTCAAATATCAGATACATTATTATATAAAATTGTATTAATATTATAAGTCCATAATCCAACCATTTAAAGTACATTAAAACACCGCGGTCATTTAAAAGTTTTACGATAACATAGATATTCGAGTACCTCTGCTACAATAATAATCTACGCTACATTTGGTCAAACTTCAATATATTAATTTCTTATCTGGTTTTAAACTATACTCAGCCAAATTAAAAACTTGACACTCGGGATTTTTGGGACTAGATTTTTAATATTTGGTTTAAGGCAACTATTTTAGTGTTATGTTGTGCACAGACGACCATGACATCAACAGAAGGCAAGAATACGTCTCGCCGAAAGTCCTTGACATTGATAACGTTCGTGATGTCACAGTACCCCCCAAAATGAAATTCACAGACTTGGAGAACAATCGGAATAAAGTGTTTAGTAACGGTTGTGGCCTCCTCTAGCGTCTCGTACTGCCACACAACGTCTTCTCATGGATCTCAGAACATTAGTAAACACTACCCGAGGAAGACGTCGCCACTGCTCAGCAAGAGCATGTTGAAGGTCCTGCAACGTCAGTGGTGGATTCACTTGCTGACGAACACGTCGACCCAGGTGTGTTGAATAGGATTAAGGTCGGGGCTAAGCGACGGCCAATCCAGGACTTGGACACCGGTATTTCTTAAATTCTGGGTAGCAATTGCTGTATGGGGTCGAGCATTGTCTTGTTGAAACGTTAGTCCAGGCCCATGTCTCTGCATAAACGGAAGAAGAACAGGTTGCAAAATCTGATCCCAGTACTGGACAGCATTTAAGTTCCCTTGGAAATAACAAGAGGAGAACGTCCATGTGCACAAAAAGAACCCCAAACCATGACGCTGCCGCCACTTGACGCATACTTGAGCGTAACGTTCACCTCGTCTGCGGTACACTCGGGCCCTGCCATCGGCAAATCTTAAAGTGAATCGAGATTCGTCACTAAAGACAACCGAATTCCACTGTCTTTGAGTAAATCTTATGTGTCTTGTGGCCGACACAAGTCGGTTACGGCGATGAAGAGGTGTCAATATTGGTCCATTATAGGGCCTCCGAGCTCGAAAACCAGCAGCCTGCAAGCAATTTCGAACAGTTTGTGCAGTAACCCATCCACCAAACATCTCTCTACTTGTGGAGGTTGCAGTGACAAATCTGTTTCTAAGATGACGTAATCGTATTGCTTGATCTTCCTGGAGTGACGTCACACGTGGCGCTCCCGCCCTTGGGCGGTCGGCAATAGTTCCAGTTTGAAGCACTCTCATTCTAAGATTAATTATTGTCTGGCGTGAACAATTAAAGGCTCTTGCAACAGTGACCACAGACTGACGAGAATAGAGCCTACCTATAGCACGTAGACGTTCTACATTTGAAAGGCGCGGCATTTTCTAACAAAGACGAAAATAACAATTTTAATTTGTTTTTCCAGTTCAAGTGACGTGTGCGTGTTCAGTTTAAGCAAACTTGCATCGATTGACCTCACGAGTTTGTGTTTGCGCGTGTTTTTCAGGTTTTTCATCTTTATATGCTCAAAAGTCACATGATCCACGTGACTTTACAATTTTATGAAATTAAAGGCTTCTTACTACTTACTATCGTTAGAAACACTTTAAAATTTATTTTACTTACACGAAAAAAAAAATTGTTGAAATTCATCAGTGTCAAGTTTTTAATTTGGCTGAGTATACAATTATAGCAAGAACGGCCAGCTCTTTATCTAAATCTTACACATCCTCGGTATCGACAGTGGTGCCATTCTGTTCTACTCCACTATACCCTGGGTTCATTCATCGGTATTCACATATTCAAATTATCTGTCCTTAATCGTAGCTTGATTCTACGAACCAATCATAAAACAGTTTACAAACCAGTCTTAGCCTCATTGTTTACCTTCTCATTGAGACCACTGGGTGTACCGAGGATGAACCTTACATAGTGCCTCTTTAAATACTTAGTTTATTTTTACCAGACTAAAAGTAAGCACAAAAAGTATCAAAACTAGGTAATGCAATTAATGCTTTTTTTTCTTTTCTCGTGGTAATTAATTTATTCTTATGAACATTCAGTTTCGAAACTTAGATTCTCTCACAGTCAAATAAGAGGGAGAGCTGAAAGTCGTTTGTGTAGCTGTTACAGCTCTCTGCTTCAGTCACTATTAATTGAGATCCTTTTTTGCGTCAGTTCCCTAATCTTCAAAATGTGCTTAGGAATCCATCATTGGCGGATCCAGGAAGTTTTGCAGGAGGGGGTTTGCCAGGAACCTGTTAAGGAAATTGGCAGTTGACCATGCATGATGCCATCATCGTCTCCAAATTACGTAGGCATACATACACACTGATCTTTTTACAGAGAGTAATCCAACACCCTGTTTGGCGTCAATTTTTATTATGAATTAATATAATAGGATCACATTGTGATTCAATCTTATTGATGCAAAGCATTAATTGTGATATCACATATGTCTATATCAGTATCTCGCGCTTTGAATGCCCGTCCAATCCTACCATCTGATGGTAAAGGATAAAGCACACGACCGTGACACTTTTCTCATAAAAGTGTTGTTTTACATATTTTTTTTTTGTGTAGCTGAACAGGACAAAATATAGCATTGCTCTCTATGTTAAAATCATAACCAATGCCATCTAGTGCGTATTGTCCTTTAATACGAGGCTGTACTATTTTAAATTTGCAAATCGTGTTTCACAGAAAAGTTGGTGTTATGTGATTTTTGTTCCCTTCTCGTCAGATTTGAACAACATATACTAATTACGAATTGCACTTATATTCCTAAATTGCAAACTACACAATCAGTATTTTTCATACATTAAACAGGACAGTACAAAGTAATCGCAACAGAAGTGGTAGATGTACAAAAATGGCCTAATTATCAATAAACTGAGTGTTCAATAGTCCAATAGTTTAACTAGTTATGGAGCAATGTGACACATAATATCGTTAGGAAGCTATGTCGACCACCTATAATATAACGGGCTGATGACTATTTCCGTACATGTCCAGAAGTCAACAGGCTTCAAATTATTATAAACACCGATTATCATTATCACTTTTTACTCACAAAGTTATGAACAAAATAATTACATTAGCACACTCAAATGTACAACTTATTCGCCTTAAAACAGTTTTATATAAATGAAGCATCCTCATTAATTGTATCTGCAATAAAATATGAACATTTTCTGTAGAAAAACACTTTAATTTGGAATTAGGAATAAAAGAATGGTAAAAGGAGGGTTGTTACGGTCATTTTACAAAATTATGGACAGATCCGAATTCACCATCTAAAGTATTTATATAGATACATGCTAAGACAATATTCTAACCATTTTATACCGACAAACTGTTTAAACTTTCCAATTTATTGTCGATCAGATACTTTACATTATCTTTTTCTTGCATAAGATTATTTCCACAAAATTATTTTCCTAGAAGATGTAATCTGGTATTAAGAACAACAGGAAAATGGGGATTTACGAGGGGTAAGTGTAAATCTTAGCAATTTCTTGTTTCTGATGTAAGGTGATAAAGCTATTATGTTTGTTATCGAGTGGTCGAATGATATGACGAGCAACATGTATATGTTAGTACGTAACATAATCTTCTTATATAATGTTAATATATGATGACCTTTAATAAGCTTAGTGGTCTTCGCGGAGGATGTTACAGGAAAAGCCAGCACAAGCCAAGTAGATAAAGCTAAGTTTCTTACTATCTAATTATATAACGGACAATACCACGCATTAAAAACAACACATAAGAGTAAACATGACCAGCATGTACTTGATTAAAATGTAATTATTTTTATTTATTTTTAAAGTTATGGTGAACACATTGTAGCTTATTAGAAAAATACCATCACATGTACTTTTACCACAAAAAGGACAGTTTGTTATCATTTCCCTGCCCTTTTCCCCGCAAAACACCACTATAAATACCAATAGTTTTATGCTGACATTATGGGGAGATACGAAAACGGAAGTTATGTATGTGAAAACGGAAGTTATACGTATACGTAGATATTATTTAATATGAGTATATTAAAGTGGTAATGACTTTATTTATACCCCTCCTTTCTTCTTTATGTGTACCATTGTTTTAACTGTAGTATTTGGGGAAAAGTATCTTTCATTGATAACATAGGATAACAAAAGTATGACATGTCATTTGTACAAAGGTTTCAATACAAAAATATGTGAGAGAACAGCAGTTAGAGGTCGCAGTATTTAGTTGATTATGTTGACAGGTAATAAATTATATGCTATATATTTGGAATGAGTATAGGTCTATCTCATCTTAACAGCAAACTGCAAAAGGCATCTATTGTGTATTAAATACAAATCAAATTTACCATGTAAAATGTATATAAGAATTGGGTACACATGTATGGGTGATCTTAATATTATGTCTTTTGAAATACCTGGCTTTAACTCATAAAGTAAACAGTACGGACCATTATTCATTGTCATACAAGGTCGTGACTGTCAAATAAACTATAAACATAAGCCCGGGATTCAATACATTCCACGCTCCTTATCCAAAAAAGCACAATAGTTTATCTCTTCATTCGAAAGTTTCACACATTAGTCTAGTTGGGTAAATGATCCATACTTTGGATGAGTGCAGTCTTAATCGTCTCCATTTTCAGTTTATTATGTGTTATTTATATGGTCTTCGTGTTTGCCTTTGTTGCAAACATCTTGCTAGACTTTTGTCCAAGGTGTCTAAAATCTAGACAGGGGCGGATAATCCTATACATCCTATATGCAATTAATGTTAATCCTGAAATATATATATATATATATGCCACACACCAATAAATCCCTTTCCGTGGTTTATTTCTCAGCTAATCCTTGTATTCTTTTCTATGTGGACTCCGTGTAATGTTATATGATCCACTTTTAAATCAAGATCATAACATCAAGGCAAACATTATGCTAACGTACTCATGGCGTACATGACCCCATACCCAACCCGCAATAAAATTTTTCTTGATGGGTTTAGTTACGATAGCACTGGGCTCCAAAGTAGTTGTTCGATATGTGATACATGTACGAGACTTTGGTGCCACTGGCATTGTTTTGTTCCAAGACGACAGTTTAAATAGTTTTATCACCCATACTAATGTGTCACCGTTTCTTATATCTACATCAAGTTTATTTGAATAGCACTGTATCATTCTTTGAAATTACTTACGTCAGAACTACTATAGAAGCAAACAATACAAGCACTAGAAGAGATAAACAAGATTCGATTTAAAACCCGTGTTATACCAGTGGAGAGGTAAACGAATGTTTTCAGGTATTCAAGATCAAGAAAACAGGCCTCACAACGAATATTAAAAACATCAACATCACACACTTAAGATTAAATGTTCGTTATAGTTAGTTTATATCCAGGTCGCACTTTATAAAACATCAATAAAAATCGCTGTCATTCATTAACAAATTGCTAGTCAAGAATGTATTCAATTTCAAACCATATTCATACTTGAGCTTCACACAGATTTATATACAAATCACTGTCATACGAAACCGTGGCCGTCGACTCCTTTTCCTGGCTAGGCGGGTCAAAAAGGTCAATCCTAACGTCGTTTTTCTTGCTTTTTTTGCTATCGTTGGTTTTGACCGAGTTACTGTCTTTACTACTGGATTTGTCAGTATTATTAGAGAAAGTGCTGTCTGATGGACCATCAGTTGCTGATTCCGAAAACTCGTTTTTATTGGTCATACAGTCCGCCATCTTGTTATTATGCGTCATTTCATTAATACGGGTTCCGTCACGTTCCTCAGCTATTTTTGACAGAACCAATTGTTTGGGTTTTTCCCTTTCTTTGTGTTGAATATAACACTGTAATTGAATTTTATTCCCGTCCTTACAGTTGGGTTTTAGTTTGGAATGTGACATAATACATTGTAGATTGTTTAAAGGCTTAGAGGTCAAGGCCTCAGATAGTTCAAGGTCAAGTAAAGCAGCGGCTTCTGACATGTGTGCACTGCAAGAACTGTTTTGTTTCTGTAGTATTTCCTGATTAGAAGGGTGTCTCTCAAAATACGGCATCGTATAAAATAACAAACCACCAACAATCATCGCAACACCAGCAAATATATACCCTCCAACATCATTTAAATGGGCATCTTTTAGATAGGCTGAAAAACATAAAGAGAATAAAAAGATATGATTACAGTCCATAAAGAATGGCGGTATAAAAGAGTTGTGTATCTTCCTATGTTTATAATTTGTTAACCCCTCCTCCAAATACATGAATAATGAACTACTACTACTTCTAGGGGGTGAACGTCCACTTCCGTCTTGTCTGATATCGCAGACTAATGTTTACGTGTTAAATTTGCCATAAAAAGTCAATCAAGGTTAGTAGACAGGTCCAGGTAATAAGGGTTGCAGGGGCATGAAAAGGTTTTGGTTTAAGTTAATGAGCCCATAGGAGTACTAGCCGGGTGTGGGAGAGGGGAGCTGTCCCTATAACTTGGAAAGTGAAAACAAAAATTATTATTTCATCTAGTTGGCAAAAAAAAGTGCCCGAAATCTTATAAAACACTATTTTACTTTCCCTTGAATTGAATACCACGAATTTGTACTGAATTGACTATGGATTAAAACATTTTGCTGGTATCGATTATTATTTGTGAATGCAGCTGCAGCAGTCTGATTGGTTTGTTGGACTTCAGGTGAGCATAGAGTGAGATTTCGGTTGCGAACTGAATTAGAAACTTTGGTTGCTTAATTCAAGGGCTAGAATAGCAGAAAAGCGCATTTGCGGATGTTAAATTTTCAAAATTTTCTCAGGAAGCGCGGGGCCCCCATATCTCGCAATGATTGCTTGGTTGTTTGGGATTTAGGATTCAGGTAAGTCACCTAAGGTAGGCTATATTGGATCACAATGAACGTTCTGTATTCGCGGACTGGAATAGAAGGAAAACGCGTTTGCGGCAGTTAAATTTTCCAAATTTCCTCACGGCGGCCCATTAAGGCTATTTTAGACCACTGTGTAGTGCAGAAAAACGCGTTTGCGGTCTGCGGGGCGTGTATCCTACACGGTACGCTCCACTCCTTCGCCTCTCGCAGACGACCGGTACCGCTGTCTGTAACTCCAAATTTTTTCGGGCATTTTAGCCCCCCCCCACCCTCTCTTAACATTCATCGAACCCGTACGCCTATGCATTATTGTACCACTTAATGTATAACTTTATCTGGTATCTCGAGATAGGCCTTGTCTCCGATATCATCCCTGGTGGAAGTGGACGTAAAACTCTAGGAACGAACGAACGAACTAGATAAAAGTCACGTCATGATCCAAATTTATAAATAATGAATTACACGATCCATATATTTATCGTTGAAGTTATACATACGTATACAATTTCACACACCGTCTTCTTTATATTATATATTATTATTGGCATACTTATTCAACAAGGAAGTTACTCAAATATCTATTTTATTTTTACTCATGTGACGACGTTATGCCTGGCTCTCACGTGGGCTACAAATGTCACGAATTGTCACAATTCCAAAACTTTTTCCGATTTGTAGATATATCGTAGACGGTTCTTGAAGATGTGAATGATTCTTACTTATTCCTATTGTTCGTAGCAGTTCGTCGCTCGACCAAGAACATCTTTCTTTGTCGAAAACTGTCGTGGCCGGTCTACGAAGTTCGGAATGTCTATATTTGGAATATTTGACGGTCGCAAACGCGTTTTCCTGCTATTTCAGCCGGTGAACAAAGCAACTTCAAAGTGGTCTAATATAGCCTAATTAAGGTAGCTGACTCGAATTCCAAACAAAAAAACAATCGTCGCAGGGTACAGTCCACGAAGACGGGACCGTTGGGAGAAAATTTTTAAAACGCGTTTTCCTGCGACTCCAGCCCGTGAATACAGTTTCTTTAATGTGATCCAATATTGACTACCTGACTGACCCGAATCCCAAACAACCAAACAATCGTCGCAGGGTATGGGGGCCTCGCCTCCCCCCCCCCCACCTCCCGGAGAAACTTTTGAAAATTTAACCGCCGCAAATGCGTTTTTCTGCTATTCTAGCCCGTGAGTTAAGCAACTCCAAAGTTGTCCAATGGTTTTGTAACCGAAATCCCACTCTATGCCGATCTGAATTCAAACCTCCAGACTGTTGCAGCTGCATTCACAAATAATAATTGATGCCCTAAAAAATTTCGCACAAAGTAGAGTGACTCCAGACAAAATGTTTTAATCCATAGTCAATTCAGTACAAATTAGTGGTATTCAATTAAAAGAAATGTAGATGAAATAAAAAAATTTTTTTCACTTTACCCGTCTGCCCGAAAAGTCAGATTGCCCTCCGTCCCCCTGGCTCGTACCCCTATGGATGTTTCAAAGGACAATAACTCCTATAAAATTGAAAATTTAGCTCCAAATATCTCCCTTCATGCTCATATGCATGGTCATCTTATCTCGTTTCAAATTCCGATGTAATCCCTTTCAAGTTAAGGATTCAAGGTGAAGTAACATCAACACTTTTCCTTCCTGTCAAATCTAATTGATATCTCATGATAAGACATGCGTACGTGGGTTCCAATAGTCTAGGTTGCGGATGTGAAAATAATCTTTGATATCACTTCGTAGGGTACGGTCAAGTTCGGTCTTCGTGTCAATGCTTAGTAATAATTTTGCAAGCACAATGTTAAACCCCGTTTGCTATTTTTGACTTAATTACGATGTTTTCACTAATGTTATATTGCGTAAACAAGCCAAGTGAGGCTGATGTCCTACGCCGAAATTCCGAAATAAATAGATGACACATATTAATTAAAAGCACGTTTATCTTTTTCAAAAGTATCGAGCAATCAAACCGATTATCAACTAATTTTCATCAACGTCAAAGAAATTGCTTAGCTCTGCTTAGCTTTATCGGGAAATGTTAATCATTGAACTCAGCCAAGCCATTAACCAAGTTTAAACATTCTACCTCAATTAAAGATAGGTTGGCAGGCAACCAAACATACGCCCACAGCAGCTAAGTCGATCGGGCAGTCGACAAGGGTTGTCGCATATTTATTCTTTTGTCGATAATTAGGGGAAGTTAATAGACAATTTCATACAGATGGCATTATAATTTTCGTCGTTTGGGGGTTCACAAGGTTCTAAAAACTAAAACAAGGGTCGTAACTCTGGAAGTAATCTACAGAAATTGTTGAAATTCGACAGGCTTTTTCGTTTTACTAATTCAAATAATGCATATAAATTTCATACAGATCAGATGATAACTTTTGTCGTTCGAACGTTCACAAGGTTCAACAAAGTAAAACAAGGGCCATAACTCTAGAAGTAATTGACGGAAATTGCTGACAATCAATAGGCTTCTTCATTTCACTAATTTAAATGATGCATATGAATTTCATACAGATTAAGTGATAACTTTTGTCGTTCAAGCGTTCACAAGATTCAACAAAGCTAAACAAGGGCCATAACTCTAGATGTAATCAACGGAAATTTGCTGAAACTCAATAGGCTTGTTCGTTTTTCTAATTTAAACGATACATATAAATTTCATACAGATCAGATAATAACTTTTGTCGATAAAGCATTCACAAGGTACAACAAAGTGAAACAAGGGCCATAACTCACAGCGTAATCAACGGAAATTGCTGAAATTCAATAGGCTATTTAAATGATGCATAGCAATGTCAAACATATCGGATGATAACTGTTGTCATTAGAGTGTTCGCAAGATTCAACAATGTGAAACATGGGCCATAACTCTAGATGTAATTAACGGAAATTGCTGATATTCAATAGGCTTCTTTGTTTTACTAATTTAAATGACGCATATAAATTTCATACAGATCGGTTGATAACTTTTGTCGTTAGAGCGTTCACAAGGTGCAACAAAGTGAAACAAGGGCCATAACTCCAGAAGACATTAACGGAAGTTATTGAAATTAAATAGGCGTCTTCATCTCACTAATGCAAACAACATATATCAATTTCAAAACAATCAGATGATAAATTTAGTCTGTAGAGTGTTCACAAAAGTTAAAGTTATCGTGTCTCAAAGCATCAACCAATAAAATTGCTTATCTCAAGGTTACACTTATATTCCACCTCTTAGAGGTGGGTTCGATGGTTGAATGTTTAGCGTATGCGCGCTGTATCATAAGGTCTGTCATTGAGTTAACTGGCGTGGTTACGAGATAAGGAGTAGGGTCGCCTGTCCAACCTCGTGGGTTTTTTCCGGGTCCGGTTTCCTCCCACTGCTAAAGACTCCTACGCCCAAGCGATTTATTGAAATATAATTGTCAAGAAATTACCTAGTTTGTGTCGAGTGGACGTTAAACTCTCTCTCTCTCTCTCTCTCTCTCTCTCTTATCTATAAGCAACCTATAGGCCAAGCTGACTATTATCTATAAGCAACTTATAGATTAAGGTAACCATTATCTATTAGCAACTTATAGGTCAAGCTAACCATTATCTATTACCAAATTATCGGTCAAGTTAGCAATTGCACTAAACACATTGACGATGAATTATAATAGTAAAACTACGTATATTGTTTTTATAATAAATTGTCGTTGAGGTAGACCTAACTGAGTCTGTGACAACGTTATCTGTGATTGAACTGTACATTTCTTCAATGACTGAGAAGGAAAGGGTAATTCTAAATCAACGTGTTCCCGATAACAACATATAGAGAATCTCCTATGCATCTTTTTTGATTTCAAAATATATCAACACAAGTCTATGATGTAAAAAGAAATGAGGCTTTGCCAAGTCTTTTTTACTTAATCGACAAGTGTTGATATTTTTTGATATAAAAAAACGAGTAGAAGATTTTATTTATCACCTAACTCTTTCCATCCTTTTTAATTGACCAATCAAATCCACGTTAAGCCAGATATCGCTCAGTAGAAAATGACAGTTATCACACAAGCGATATCTACTGTAGAATGTGTTATTGGGTGATACAGATATATTATTCAAGTTTAGAATAAAACTTTTAATATTCTCGTCTAGATGGATTTATTTTAAATAGCGAGATTTAGATTCTTTCATTTTTGGGTCATATACTTAATACTAGCTTATATAGAAACATTAGTTTCGATCATACCCCAGGTAATGTTTACATAATGTTATAGACAATAATATGAACGGACGTTTCTTTAGAACCTTAAAATAGACGAAAATCGGCCTAACAGTACATATTGCTATAAGAATGTATATAAAGTTATTTATATTCAGTTTTTAAAACAAATATTGTAATTTCTAATCAATTATGTTCAACGAAACAATTGAACAGTCCAAATTAAACGACAAACGTTTACGCCTGCTTAATCCATTCTTCACATTTTTTTCTTTATTATTTTGTCCTTTGTGAATAAGCCATTACTAATTACTTATGCTTTGTCTGGTAGGATATGTTTTTCTTTTTTCATTATAAATGGCGCCCGAAACCATAGAATAAACGACTCGTGTACTGATTATCAAATGTTTATTGAGTCTTAAATATTGGATATTAGGATCCCATATTTTCACGCAGGATAACAACATCAATATTGATTGAATTGGACCAATATTGAATTCTTATTCGTGTTTTTAATTTTGAATATTATGGAAACTATTGATTTAGGGGTTTAGCTCATTTAACTACCATGGAATAACACTACATGGCTGAAGATGTTAACAATGTTTAATTGAAGTGCTGTCAACATATAATACTTGATTAGTGGATTTTTATAGAGTTGAACTATAGGCAAGTCTAACACTACGATTCCTGTTACTCAAAATCAATGTGAACTTCGAATATGCATATTCCTGAAGCAATGGCCCGAGAAATCCCTTTCTGGCCATTGCTGGATTGGCTTTTGAGGGAGTGTGTCTATTCTTCCCGTTCAATCAAATCTATCCCAAGTACAGCAACATGACAGCCCTAATTCGTTTAATCTGGGGTCTTCCCTAAAACTTTGGACAGTGATTTAAGGCATTAAAAACGGTAAAAGTCTTGTTCGTCTACATACAGTATTGTTTACATTGTATCCGTATTGGTAGCCTCGTTTGCCACGCAATTAGTTTTTCTGCAATATTTTGCTATACACTGGTTTATATGCTCATAATAAAATCGTGAGTCATGACGTAACGTTATGTAAACATATTTAGTGCAATTTGGAGCTTTGTTTACGCAGTTAGCTATTGGTTGTTAATCGGACTGTTGGCCAGTCATAATTTGAAACAGAAATTTGCGTCCATTAAAGCAGTGTTTAGTGCGATTAGCGTTTCAGCGGCATAAAATGGTGGTATGCATATGAATTGGACAAACGAAAGGCCGCCTGGCAATCAGTCGAATTAATCTTTTCGTGTTTGAGAGAATTGTCGTGTGTTATCATCGTGACCTGTTGTTGTTTTAAAATTAGAAGATTCGAGCGTATCTCTTAAACAAGATTTACAACCTTCCATTTCTAAAAGGGCCGTGTTTTCATTGTGTTAGATTATATAATATGTTCTTAATATTATAGGCATATAGTTTCCACAACGTATCGCCATGGAGTGTACAGAATAACATAAGATCCGGGCCAATATATTGTTATAGCCAAGTAGGTTAAATAAACCAGCTACTGGTGGCATAAGTAAAATGTTATTTTTTTTTAACCATATGTAAATAATGATTGTTATAGCGTATTGAGTATACGGTATAAACATTGTGTGAGAATCACCACGTCCTTTTCCGACATCAATTCTTAAGTATTTTGATCAGTACTTTTACACTGTACTAAACATTGCAAAAATAACTGCCCAACAAAAACACAGAATGACACAGCTGTGGGTTATACACTTTATAATAGGCTGGGTAGATGTAGCTAAACATTCCTCTTCCACGTGGTACCTCTCATAATATACTTTATACGGAAACCGGAATATGCCAGCTTCAACTAAGACGCTATCAACATAAAATGATACTTTTCTACAAAATTTTAAATGGACTAGTTCCTAAATATCTAACCGATATAATCCCACCTCTTGTATCCGCCGACCAACCCTACCGTCTTCGTAACTCAAACCAAATTAAGCAAATAAACTGTAGAACATTACTATACCAGAATTCTTTTTTTCCTTCCTCTGTTAAACAGTGGAATGATCTAAGTCATCAAATAAAAAATTCCAAAACTATTTCTGAATTCAAAACTAAATTAAAATCAGGCATGCGCTTAATCGAAACAAATGCTCACTACTATATAGGCGAAAGACATCTACAGATAATACATTGTAAACTACGAAACTCAAAGAGCGACTTAAACCTTCATAAGTGTTTGATGCACATATCGGAAAATCCCTCATGTTTTTGTGGTCAAGGTGTCGAAGACTGTGAACATTATTTCTTACACTGTCCACTATACAATTCTCAGCGAAAAATCACAATAAATAAATTAGGTTTTGATCATAGGAATATTCAAACAATACTTTTTGGAAACACCGCTACTTCTTTTGATGAAAATTCTTTAATCGTTGAAATCGTACATAATTTTATCAAACTAACTAAACGCTTTAAAACTGCCTAGATCATTACTGAAATTCCCCACCCCCTCCAGTTAGCAGATGAACTCATAAAATTCATAAAACTTGATGAACTAATTTTGGGCCTCGGCATCGTCATCGTCTTATTGAATATCTATCGTTATAATCTACTTGTATATGTACTGTTTATTTCCTTTCTAAGGGATCTTTACCTTCTTTACCTTCTTTTCCTTCACCTTTTGCACTCTGTAAAATATGTTAATCAAATACATCCAGTCGTCCACTTCTGAATGATCACTATTTATGGAAGCGATTTTACATAAGCAGCAATGCTTGTTATTGTATCCATATATTGTATGTTAAATATATCTGTGATTCACTAAGAAATAAAATATTGTTTAAACCAAACATTCCTATCATAACTTCCACATGCAAGTTTTCTTCCTATGGCTTATTGCTTTCTTCGACCCAAACTTGCACAAAATTTTGACAAGTCATTTTCCAATAAGAGATGCATCTGCGCTGAATTAAAATACCATTAATTTGTAGCTTTTATAACACGGCTTACATCTTTCTGATGAATCCGTGTGTTCTTTTCATGCCATTAAAATGCTCTTAAAACATGATGGTTAACATTTTTAATTAGTTCTAAAAACATTAACTTGTGCTGATAGGACAACTTATTGTAGAGCTAAGCACATTCAGTTTGGGAGAGCTCGAAGAAGGTAAAGTAGTTTGATATATGCCCCGTCTCGACTAAAAATAGTTGTTTGCAGATAATAGCTTGCGAATAGACAGTAGGATTTTTAAGAAATTTGACCATTATAATGCTGTTTTGGGGTATTTAGCTTATTGGGTGCCCCAACCTCCAACCCCAAATTTTAATATCAGTTTAAGTCATTCAAAGATTTCGTGCTCTACTCCCGTTTTTCCAAATCCTGCATAAGCCTCTGCATTTAGGTTCATGTTACTCTGGAACATTTTGATCAATTTGTGGGGGGGGGGGGGGCCTGACAAATTTTATATCATTAAGTTTTAAAAAAAAATTCTCCAATGATTAATATGTCATTATTAGTTTAATTAATCAAATTAAAGATATAATGGTCCCATTGAAATCGACTCGTGTAAAACCTGAGAAGCTTAAAATCGCTGAAATACAGACATTTTAGCTTTCTGTTTCCCTCTTATGCACTTTATTTTAGTTTTAGAGCCCTTCAAGGAGTTTAACAAAAAACAGTCAAAAATCCCTCAATCCACGCAGGTCCTCAGTGCTAGGAATTGTAGAACTTGGGGGAGTCTAAGTTTAATTTCATATATGAGATTGTTCAAAATTAATCATAATAATTTTCTTGATGAAAATGTTAATACCGCTTTAAACCAACGAAGAGAAATTTATTGTAACCTATATGTCGATTAGTGTACCTATAAATAGCAGTTACAAGGCTTCGCACCTGGGCAAAACATCCTGTTTTACGAAGGCCGCTCTTGGAACCATGGTGACAATTGACGTCAATGGTGCCATTTATAGAAAGGAATCACGCCAAAGACCGGCGTCAGAGTATTGATCGTTCACCACTGTTACGAATCAGATTAAGTTAAAACGACCACTGTCTCCGAAATGTTGCAAATAGAATACAGTGACGATGTAATATGACGAAATAACATCTTTTAAAACGAGTTCCTGAGACGGAAAACATAAAGATTAACTTTAGATCCCCATTTCGTCAAGTGATTCTATTTTCATCTGATTCAAGAAGTATGTTTAGAAAGTGAGCTGCCACTTAAGTTGGAGATAACGGTAGTCCATTGAGATTAACTGGTTTGCTGGGGGGTGGGGGAATGTGAAAATGACCTTATTTTAGGGTGGATATCTACATTTGTGTATTCACTCTATATAAGATTAAAATATTAGATACATAAACATTTAAATTTGACATATTCAAAAAACAAAAATATATATCTGTCTTCAAACCTATTGTCAATCACTGTTGCGCGTGTACAGGCGAAATGTCGCTAAAATGTTTATTTTAACATATTGAATTTAAAATTCACGGAGACTAACATTTTAAACCCAAGAATGACCAGTGGCATTTCACTCATAAATATACACATTTACTACTATCTAAATAACATCGAAGCAAAGCATCCGCTTTATTCGTTTTATTTGCATCATAACTGATATAATTCTTGTAATAATAGGACCTACTTGTGTTAGCATGGCAGTCACATAAAACTATTTAAAAATTCTTTGTTAGCGCACAATTTGCATATATTTCTCGGCTTCTTTTCAATGAAGACAATCTATTCATATGAATAACTAGCCAACAGTGAGGCTGAAGTCCCCCGCCGAAACCCCAAAATAAATAGATGACTGATTATCAACTATACACTATGTTTCATCACTTTCTATCAGATAGAATCTAAGTTATCTTGTCCCAAAGCTTAGCTTTAGCTTAAAATGATAATCATTAACCTTGGTCAAGACATTCACCTAATGAACATCTACATCAAGTTTAAACATTCTACCTCAATTAAAAGCAGAATTGTTATGTTCCAAGTTTTGACCAATCAAATTGCTCCTTAGCCTAAGCAGAAAATTCTCATCATCGAACTTAGTCAAGTCATCTATTTATTTTGGGGTTTCGGCGGGGGCCTTGACATAAACTGTCGTCTGTTTAAAGGTTGTATAGTTCAACACTAGTTTAACATGGAATTCATTTCTAATCCAAATATAGGTCATCTCTATTATAGTCAACACAATGGGATTGTTCTACAATGTAGTATAGTCAACATAATTGCATTGTTCTACAATGTAGAATAGTCATCAGAATGTGATTGTTCTACAATGTAGTATATTCGTCAGAATGTGATTGTTCTACAATGCAGTATAGTCATCAGAATGTCATTAATCATCATAATATGATTGTTCTACAATGTAGTATAGTCATCAGAATATGATTGTTCTACAATGTAGTATAGTCATCAGAATGTCATTAATCATCATAATATGATTGTTCTACAATGTAGTGTAGTCATCAGAATGTCATTAATCATCATAATATGATTGTTCTACAATGCAGTATAGTCATCAGAATGTCATTAATCATCATAATATGATTGTTCAACAATGTAGTATAGTCATCAGAATGTGATTGTTCTACAATGCAGTACAGTCAGAATGTGATTGTTCTACAATGTGGTATAGTCGACAGAATGTGATTGTTCTATAATATACTATAGTCAACAAAAGATACACAAGAATGCTTTAATTCTGATTAAAAGGGTGCGAGGTTTATAAGTTCATTTTACTGTCAACTCTTTCTATTATATTCGAAATTAAAAACACGAATTGGAATTTAATATTGGTCGATTCCAATCAATGTGGATGCAGTTATCTTGCCGTATGTGATCCTAATATCTAAAATTTAAGACACAATGGCCATTTTAAAATAAGTACGTGAGTCGTGTACACTATGGTTTAGCATTCCATTTGTAATGAACAAAGACAAACATATCCTACAAGATAATGCGGAAGTAATTAGTAATGGCTGATTCACAATGGACAAAATAATAATTAAGAAATGTGTACATTAATACGTGCATTTAGGCCCATTTTCATCTATTTTAAGGTTTAAAAGAATAGAGCCATATGCCGTTTAAGTAATGTCCATGAAGAAATTCAAAATTGCCTGCACTGAAGTCAGATCTATTGTAAATAGATTTGTTTTTTTCCACAGATAGATTTCGAAATATATTGCTATACTATTACATACTTCTGGTGATGCTTACTTCTGTAAATCATGTATATTTGGTTGATCTTAAAAAACGTCTCCCAAAAAACTTACAACAAGTGTATGAACTAAGTCAGAAAATGTAATTATTAATCAGTACATTTACTTAATGTAAAAATTAATTTGTCATATTAGGACAGTCAGCATATACTTACTAGCCACGGGAGCTCCAAAAAGAAAGGGAAAACACTGTACAGCACAAACAAAGCTCCACGCCCGTTCCATAAGTTTGTGCCTTACCAATTCATATGCGTACATTTTTAAAGTTAGATAGTAACTACCACAACATATACCATAAGCCCACGCATATAGTGAATGTGCATTATGATCCTGTGCCATAATAAACAGAAGCGTAAAAACACCACACAAAATGGCTGAAGTTTGACACAAATGGCGCCTGGAAATGGAGCAGTCATTACTATTTTTAATTATAATATATCCCAAGGCACAACATCCGATCACAAAGCCAACACCTAAATACACGTTAAGTAATAACAGGTGATCGCCATCTATATTCTTATTTTCTGACGCTGTTCTCATCTGAAAATAGAATATAATAACATTTTTTATTTATTAATTCCATAACTTACCGGTTAGTTAAAATCATTGTACAAATGACGGTATAAATGTTTTTGATTAAAAAAACCATTTCTAGAGTATGATTATTTACATGGATATATATATACAATACATACATCCTGTTTTATACACCGGGATAATTTGATCCTTCTTATTGTCCAACATCGGAATCTTAAATTACTGTAATTGAAGATGTACTCACTAGCGTTATGAATGGAACATGTATTCCAATGGCCACTATTCCACATATAGCTAACAATGCTTGTAACGATCTCATTTTGAGAGCACTGAAGTCTAAATATGGCGGTTTTTCCGCCTCTCTGTCTCTTCTATTTTTCTTCTGATTTTTTAAATGAAGTATAACTTTTCTACGAGGATGATAAAGTGAAGCAGAACGGTACAGAGCTCCAGCTATAATAGTTAATACCAGAAGTCCTGCTACACTCTGTAATGCATACATCCATTTTATTGCCCTGAAAAAAAAAACCCAAACCCAAAAATATTAATCGTCTAGTGTAAACCCAGAATCACATTTAGCCATTTGTCCGCAACGGTATACAAGTTACAATGTAAAGAAAATAATACTGTAGATGGTCATGACGTTGTGTTACGGGCAGTTTTGTCGCAAGAATGTTACGACAACGCTGACATTGTGAATTCTTGACGTTGCAAATGGACATTTGTAATATTGTGTATGCAATAATTTACATTTTATATCTAAATACTGTGAACATATTTAAAAGACTTATTAAAATAAAGGTTTCGATTTTTTAACACTCGGCAACCGAAACACCTTTTCATAACTTGGTTAAATTATCACTTACCCTATTAACTTTCGGAACAGCACCGACATGACAGCTGTGCCTATTCCAGTTCCAGACACAAGAATCATCTCCGCCAATTCACGTCGTCTTCTAAAATAGCGCCCGACCATGATATTAGCTGTAGACAATGTTATACCACTTCCGAGGGACATCACCACACAATGACTGATAAATAACTGCTCGGGTTGAGTGGAGAAGGCGAGGAATAAACATCCTAAAGCACATATCAATCCTCCAATAACTGCATACAACCGTGGACTCTTCCGCCGACAGATGATGGTTACAAAAGGTGATATGAAAAGGGATATGCCAATACCAAGACTTCCAAGCCAAGCTGAAATATGGAGAAAAAAACATTAAAACTCTGAAAGTGTTTAATTTTCAGAGGAGAACCAGTATACATATGGAATCTGAACTAAAACTGGTCAAGTTTGGGACAGGTGTGGACTATGTGTAGAACTTGTTATATTATGTTGATGCTGCATGTAAGGTCGCGTTGCTACGATAATAAAAAAAGTCTCGATTATCCATGTTATCGCTTAATAATTATTAAATGACGCCAAGGTTCTAATCCATTATATATCGCGGCCTTCTGATGTTCTAAAGAGTTGAGTAAGGGTGTTTCCTGTGAATAAATTCCAAATTAATAATTTAATTAGCAATTGAAGAAGACGAGAAAACCCGCAATGGGCAGTATTGGCTCTTACATAATGCATCTTTAAAGAAATAAAATAGGTTGGAAGGCAACGAAAATACGCCCACAGCAGCTAAATCGTTCGTGCGGTCAACAAGGTTTGTCGCATATTTTTTTTTTGAAGGTAATCGGGGGCATTTACAAGACAATTCCATACAGATCAGATTATAATTTTTTCGTTTGATGGTTCACAAGGTTCTACAAACTGAAACACGGGCCTTAACTCTGGAAGTAATTTACTATTTTGAATAATGCATATAAATTTCATACAGACCGGATGATAACTTCTGTCATTCGAACGTTCATAAGATTCACAAAGTAAAACAAGAGCCATAAATCTAGAAGAAATTGATGGAAATTGCTGAAATTAAATAGACCTCATCGTTTGACTAATCTAAATGATGCATATAAATTTCAAACAGATCGAATGATAACATTTGTCGGTCGAGCATTGACAAGGTTGACAAGGCAATAACTCGAGACGTAATTAAAGGAAAATGTTGAAATTCAATAAGATTCGTCGTTTCACTAAGCTAAATGATGCATATAAATTTCATATAGATCGGATGATAACTATTAGCGTTAGAGCTTTCGCAAGGTTCAACAAAGTGAAATAAGCGCCATAACTCTAGACATAATAAACGGAAATTGCTGAAATTTAATAGGCCTCTTCGCTACACTAATTCAAATAAAGCATATAAATTTCACAAAGATCAGACGATAACTTTTGGCGTTAGAAGATTCACAGGGTTCAACAAAGTGAAACAAGGACCATAACTCTAGATGTAATAAATGGAAATTGCTGAAATTCAATAGGATTCTTCTTTATACTAATTTAAATGACGCATATAAATTTCTTACAGATCGGCACATAAATTTTGATGTTAGAGCATTTACAAGGTGCAACAAAGTGAAACAGAGAGAGAGAGAGAGAGAGAGAGAGAGAGAGAGAGAAATGGGGTTTAACGTCCACTCGACAGAGAGAGAGAGAGAGAAATGGGGTTTAACGTCCACTCGACACAAACTAGGTCATTTCGGGACTAACATATGGTTTTTTTAATTTTATTTCAATAATTCGCTTGCGCGTAGGGGTCTTTAGCAGTGGGAGGAAACCGGAGGACCCGGAGAAAACCCACGATGTTGGACAGGCGACCCTACTCTTTGTCACGTACAACCGGGGATTCGAAACCACGCCAGTCGACTCAATGACAGACTTTATGATACAGCGCGCGCACGCTAACCATTCAGCCATCCAACCAGGGGCGGATTGGGCCATCGGGCGATCGGGCGATCGCCGAAGGGCCGGTCGGACAAAAAATGACCAATTCATCTAAAAAAAAACTTTCTGCTGAATATTATATGGGGGTGGGGGGTATTGGACCGGCCATGGAGCGATGATGATCATGTTGTATGTGGCCGGTGGCTTTAACGGGCCGCCACGCCATCACTGGAATCTGGATTGGGCTGGTATAATAGACTTTCTGGGCCGGGTGTGCTGGGTGTGGGCCGGAATTCGGAATCCTGCAATGGGGATTCCGAATTTCATCCGAAAATTTCATCGGATTTACCCCACACTGTCGCCAGAAACGTCTGCCGACAAAATTTGATGATAGCTGGTCTTGACGATACAATGATAATACGTTAATTAATAATATGACGATATGATAATTTCACATCGACGGCTTCCATGGGCATATTGAAATGGGAAGATATCAGATGGTCTGGTCTATGTTCACAAGACGGAATGATATACTCCTTTATTTTCTGTCTGCATGAATATTATTTTTTTCTGGTTTTTAATTATCAGACCTATTATATACAATACATAATGGTAGTATGTCGTTTCTAGTGTGATATCTAAGAACCAGGTTTTAACATAACTGTCAGAACAACTATCTATAAATGTCAGCACAAGAGAAATATTTTTCATAACATATCTGCCGTTTACGTCACGGAAAGTGACAGTCTGTTTACCAACGTCATTCACCCAGATTTATGTCATTCTACAATGTAGTAAATGTTCACCAATTTGATATTGGTTACCAAATTAAGAAGGCTTAATCAAATATTCGTGGACGAAAATAACTATATAAACCCCTTGACACTCGGTGATATCACGATACAAATGCATGCTAAATCGGCATGTTTAAACCAAAAAAAAACATCGCCACATTTCTCAAATGCATGTATATCGATCGATTATTAATATTATGATTGTAACGTGGCATGCGTCTGGACAATTGATAACACAATCTGGGTCGTTATTTAAATGAAAAATTGCGCACGAATCATAGGTATGTAAGTAGTATAATTAAATGAAATTAGGCACATTCAAATCAATTAGTGGTTTTACATTTGGGGAGGCAGTATAAAATTTTGGCCTATTACACCAAAGATTACAATCGTGTTTGTAATGCAATAAAAGTAAAACTATTATAATCGACTATGATTGAAAGGGTAGAAATTACCATACGGGGTGTGTTGGAAAGTATAACCATACCCAATTTCCTTTATAATATCCGCCACTTTAATATCCCAGAAGGGCAGGCGTTCGTATTTCATGAGCATAATAAAATAAGTAATTGCAAGTATTGAGTAAATTTTTGAGATTTGTACTTTTTAAAAGGATATCGCAGTAAAAAGGACCGGTCAAAGAACCGATCCTTGTGGCACATCATAATACATGTATATAAGTGATATAGGATCTGATTGAGAGGAGTTTATTGATGACGATCGGTCAAAGGCGATAAGATCCTATTTGGGGCATTCTACGCATTATAAAATTCATTTCCAAACAATTTAGCAGCACTGATTTGCCAATCGTGTAGAATGCCGTCCTGTGATGTAAAAGCACAAGTACTACTTGAGTTCTTTCGATCCACATTCAGAAGCAGTAATGGTGCAACAGTGCTGACTCGGTACTGTGCATGGTGTTGTTTATAAGCAAATTGAAAAGCCTCGTTGGGAATTATTATGCGACACATGTCCTATAAATTGCTGATTAACCACCTTTTCAGTCAATTTGGAAATAAACGAAAGATTTAACACGGGTCTATAATTTTTAAGAATTTCCCTATCAAGGTATGTATCACGTTGGTTTGAAATAAAGTCCCCAATGCGCATCATCGAGTAGGGCGGCAATGTATATTATATTTATGTTTTTGTGTATATTGCTATGTTACGTTTTGTTTAGGACATTCTTTCCGGGACACAAGACATAGTCCAGGTTTCCGCTGTCATAGCATTACCGTTGGCTATCACAGGTCGTTCTATGTATCATAGAGGAAGGAAGGAGGGAAGAAAATGGCGGGTTTAAAGCTGATTGTTATATTCACTTTTAATTATGTCGAGAATAGAAGAGAGAGAAAAATGAGGTTTAACGTCCACTCGACATAAACTAGGTCATTTTGGACTAACACATGCTTCAATTTTATTTCAATAATTCGCTTGCGCGTAGGGGTCTTTAGCAGTGGGAGGAAACCGGAGGACCCGGAGAAAACCCACGAGGTTGGATGTCGAGAATAGATGTTCATTATCTCTTCATTTTACATAGGTTAAATATATACATTTCCTGCACATTTTCATCTCAGAATATTATGTCAAAATACTCTAGACCAAAATCACTTTTTTGCTAACTCTGATTTGAGTGGACAATCTTCGGGTCAACATCTCGGCACAATAATCTTCTATAATATCTTCTTCGGGTTGGATATAGCCTTCACGCAATATCACGTCTGACTGTCCCTATAATTCATCACGTTAAACCAAATGTCATGTCATTGTACTTTCTAGATAGACACTGACTTAAAACAAAAGACCGTGTTATACTACTACTAAAAATATATGGTAATAAACACTAGTCAAAATAATTTGAATAAGACATATTACTGTGAATTAAGTTGTTTTGACAATGATATATCGAGTTAAAATTCTTACATGCTTCTAGAAATAAGTGGTTATTATAATTTGAATATTGCACGTATACTGGCTTATTATTTTAGTAGTATCCCGTTTCATGTGCAATCGCTATAATATGCATACTGTCTAATATAATTTAAAACTTAATTGGTTTGACTATCGGATATTTAATTACATGTAATATTAAGAAAGAAAATCACTTAAAGCTTAACAAGATAAATGTCCCAGATGTTCAAAACTATAGCGGATCTATTTGTCAGCAATATCACCTCAGTGGAAGCAGGCGTTAAATAAATCTGTTTACACTGACCTATATTAGTATTCTGCAGACGATAGACGGCATATGCGCAAAACCAATAATCTTACCTAATATCTTTCAATGTCATCCAGGGAGCCACGGTGGCTCAGTGGGTAAGACGTTGGCTCTCTAATGCGTTCCATCCCTGCGTTGGTCGAGAAAGTTCATAGAGATTTTCCGACGGGATTGTCCCGCACAGGACACAGGGCCCGACAAGGGGCAACATAAAGTCGTTCGATTTTTTTTTTTTTTTTAAATACGTTTTTAAATAATTTTGGTTGTTGCGGGTGAGAGGCAAAGAATTAGTTATTGATATATAGAGGAAACTATAATGGTGTATATTATCTGCTAGGTAGTTTCCGAGTATTATTGTTCATATGTTCAAGAAAAACTTCGGGTATAGTTATTGCAAATGTAGGTGATTCCACCATAGATTACCGTTTGTTTTTTATAATATCCGGCAAAAGGCAGACTTTCCATAAAGCTGGCGTGCCAGCATCATCATTAAATATTGTATTTGGCTAGTGTTTCTTATAAGTAATAATATCCATATTAATAAACACATTAGTATTGACTACAAGAAGGCTACAGAGTCCACAGGAGACAATAGTTGGTATGATGTCATGTAGAAGTCTATAAATAGTACAGATAAGATTGATTGGCATTGTCAACACTGTTGCTTGAACAGAACAATGGTAAACTAGACGCTGAAAATACTCTTCATGGATGCCATATTCGCCCGATCGATATCGAATGCTATGCTATTCTTATGCATCTGGTGTTATACTTCTAAAATATATAAATCTGTATATGTGTATATAATATATCATATACAATAAACTAGTAGCAGTCCGTTTGATGTTAAACTACAGTCCTAGTTCTACTAGTTTGCCTCTAGGTGCCAGAGCTTATGTACATATCATTAACTAAATGGAATGGCATTTAAAGTGTCGTCAAAATATACATCTACCCCATTTTGAGACTATAGAAGTGATTTGTTTATTGTTCTGGGCTTGTATTGATGTCCGAACATGGAATTTTCAATCGGCACATTTTCAAATACTAACTAATCGTGTGTACATGTACACGGGGTCATGCGAGCGACGCTACTCCAGATTCCCGATGAGAACCGAACTTATCTACATCTTGATGTCCTGATCGAACGACTGCCACAACTTCTCTAAAAATACCCTAATCGTTTTATAGTAAAGTCATGTTTCACTGACCTTTCGCTCAGCACTCAATGGTATAAAAAATGTTTTTAACAAGAAATAATCACAGGAGTAAAGGTTTTATATTTAACAACAGTTAAATTACAAATACAGTATTAAAAAGCAAGTGTGTTTGAAAGTGTGTCCTGGACAATCCTGGACAATAATCTGTTTTTAACTTACACATTTTACAGATGCCAAAACTACATGATAGAAACTAAGAGGGAAACTCCACCTAAGGGCTAAAAATAAAATTCTTAGCAATATTTGCAAATGATCCCTGTGTACATATCATATCAACTATTGTCTCATGTTATTATGCAATATGTACCAGGAGAAAAAAATAAATCAAAAAGTGAGGAAATATATAAAGTGTGGTAACAGTTAACTTACCAGTATCAATCTCATCTGTTTTATAGGTGTGTCTTATCTCCAAGTATAGACTACCATAAGAGAAATGAAATCCATTACAAAGAATGTGAACTAAAGTTGCTGCTATGACAACAACCCAACCCCAACCACCGTCAGGGTAATATTCCCCAAAGTCAATTCTGGTTCCACCAGCCCCTTTAGTGTGCTGCATGTTATTACCATCTTTCTTCTGCAGCCGGCTGCTTAATCCAGCGTCTCGACTCATTTGTGAATTTCCACTACTTTTATTACTATCTCCACTACGTCCACTTTGTCCACTTTCGTCACTTTCGTGTCGGTACAACGGGTGCTTTTCGCAAATAACTTGAGTGACCTCTTCGCACCCAGGGGATGCTGGCATGGCACCCAGAACCTCAGCCACTCTGACCTTAATTGTTGTTTCGCCACGTGCTACACTGTAATAAGGTAGCACAATACGGTATTAGGATGATATAGTAAAATATTACCTATATATTATAAAAGTGGGGTTGTAAACAGGCACAACCAGCTATATTGAATTCAATAACATTTTACACATTCTTCTTCACTTGTAGGCAATGCGTTTTAGTCACAATTTTGTATGTTGCGCATGATTCACTGTTATGATTTATGAGAGCATCTAGGAAACGGCTAGAGCTTGGAGTATAATCTACCATGATGTCACATACATAACTCTTAATGCTGTAAAACTAAAATAACAAGCGCTCAAACTTTACACAATATGTCAGCGTGCATCCTGGTGCATATGCAACAGCTAAATCGATGGTGGACTGCTGCCAAACCGTGGCACACGTCAGCTCTCCGACTGGTAACGAAGACGTCAAAGGACAAAGATAGAGTTTTGCGACTTGCAGACTCTACAGGGCACCACTGACGTCTTTGCCATAACGTTCGTACAATAACTATAGCGTTGAACTGGCCACGCTCCGAGTGCTGTGTATCACGAGACAAATCAATCGACTAGTATAGGTTGCCTTATTCTCTGGCTTTTCACTGTCTATCGGCTCCGTCTATCGACCACTAGATGGTGATATCTCCTAAATTCATTCCCCTTTCTAGTAGAGTCGACCGGTGAAAACATCAAAATGTCAGTTTATATTCGCCTTCTCGACCTTATTGAAGCACTCTCTACTATGCAGCTAATTCTTTATAAACATCACGTAAAATAAGCAACAGTCTAGTAGTATACATCAGTGAGTTACAATGTCAGCTATGTAGAGTTGTGTATGTTGATCTAGAGAAAGATATAATAATACTAGCAGTTGTCGCTTAATATAAATTTCTCAACGTATAGGCTACATGTGAAATTTTACTAATATTTAATAACACAATGCTTTATGGTCGGTTAAATTATAAATGTAGCAAGCTGTCGACAAACGTCACATCTAGCAATATGTAAATGAGAATCCAGTTAGCACGTTACCATAGAAGCCAGTGTAGACAAACGCGTAAATCAGTTGCTATAGTAACTCGTGATATTAACAAAGTCGCACGCGCCGTGTGTTTAGCTGCCTATTGATTTTTAATGGAATACGAGTATTTTTTACTACCTTTTACGGGTCATTTTATTTAGCAAACAGTTACTGCTGACTGTTGTGCATCTGAATGCGATATCACTTGACAGTAGAAATGTAAGCTCGGAGAAGAGGGTGCCGATAATATGCAGGTCTACTAGTCGAAATAGGCCTATTTATTTTAACACCTGAAAATTTAATTACATGTCGGCTAAGTAAATCTTAACTAGTTTTAAAATTATATTCATTGGTTTGTTGATTTGGGAGGTCTTCAATTAATCTTGTTAAATCGTGTGTTTCAATCGAGATGTAGATGCATACTTTGAAAACTGACCCAGACACACTCATTCCAACTTTACTGACGGTATTTTAAAAACACCCTCTACTTATGGAACGGAATTTACGACATAATTCTAATCTAATTCTTAAAGACCCGAAGGGTCTTTCAGCAGTATAGGAATCTTTTGCTAACTACATTATTGTGAAAGTTTAATCTATAATGAAGAGAACGCATAGCCGCGTTTTTCGAATCTCTTATTACAAATGGCGCTGACACGCATTATGGTATACGATTCGTGTACCAATGGTAAAATGTTTATTTTGTCTTAAATATTGGATATCAGAAGTCCACCTTTTCCCGGTAAGATCACAACATCAATGTTGATTTAAACTGACAAATAATTCGTGTTTTCAATGTCGAAGATTTTGGATGATATTGAGTTTGAGACTTAGCTACTTTAATTGACTAAGGCAGCCAGTCACCTCTTTTGTACTCACACTTATTTCAGATAACGCCAGCAATTCACTCACATTCATGCCGATGTGCTATCAAAGATTCGCCCGGTCTATTAAGACAATGAGCCAACCTCAGTGTTCGATGATATAACTCGTTAAACAAAAGGTTGTTCTACATGACAACGAATTTATTTCATTTTTCCCCAAAAAATAATCAATAAATTCGGAGAATTCTTAACAGTTATGAATAACCCAATGCAGCAGTAAATTTTAGCCGAACCTATAAATACTGACGTCTTATAACGTCAACTTTGGCTGAACCACGCCCTCTGTCCGTTCGATTCGAGAAATTTTGGTGGTGGAAAATACACAATCTGTTTCATAGAGGTATTACGAAGACTAATAGGAGCTTTTACGGGTTTCCCCTTTGACGTCATTTTCGGTCATGCACAGACCATGGCCTTATTCGTAGACTGAAACCCATAGGCCACTGTGTGTATTTTGGTGAAAATACCGTCGTATAGTAAGCTTGTTTTACATAAAATGGAATCGATCGCCATTTCTACATACGTGTAAGGTTTATTGACCGTTGCCAGAAACGATATTTACAAAAACTTCGATGTAGAAAAAGATACGGCAAGTTTACCAGACCCATAATGGCCATATGCAATTGGGGAAAACAAGTGGATGACTGATCTGTGCTCATGGCCCGAACTAGAACTTTGTCAAGTTTATTACGCATTTTACGACCAAACAGACTTTATCTAATAATCACAGGACTATTGACACAAAAGATTTAAATGGTGTATCCTATTTACATTCAACTGCCGACTGGACAGTACGCGCGAGGTTGATGATATATCGTCTGCTTTTGCGCTGCATGCTATACTCTGCAAAAAACACGGTACTATGCTGGTTCTTGCGGCTATCGACTTAAAAATAATTTCAGCTAATAATACTATAAATAGTATGCAATATGCAACTAAGATCGTTTATGCGTGCTGTTAGCCAATAGGTACTGTAAATTTCCCCGCGTTTAGACGGCTCTAACCAATGATAAAGTAGTTGTTTGATGCACGGAGTAAGACTTCGGCCATTTTTTATAAAAATATCCCCTTGATGGAATATGAATAACAGAAAAAATAAAACCATGATCAAGTTGAATCTGTGAATATCTTTTAAAACCTTTTTATCTTCACTGTCGCAACAAAGAATGAAGAACGATACATTTGTGTCCATTTTATCAATTTCTAATTCAGTATTAGGTTCAGAGAACAACTGTTGAATGCAAATATATAACTGGACTATACAAAATTATTTTTTACGGCGTGATTATTATTTGTTCTTTTTTTTTTTAGATGTGCTACGGTCGTGCTTAAATTTTAATATCGTCTTGAATAATTCTTTCGTGGAACGCAGCATCACCACTCTAACCCATTCTATTATTTACTCTTATGCTCTATTTCGTGGCATTTTACAATCAAACAGATGTTGTAGGTCTATGGGTGTGCTGTTAGGATAGGTGTTCCACAAGGATCTGTATTGGAACCTCTACTTTTTCTTCTATACTTTCTTCCAAATGGTCAAATCATAAGACATAGGGTACAAAACCACGGATTTGCTGATGACACCCAAATATATGACTACTTTCAACACAACAACTATCTTGCCTCCAAGGATTCTATCAGTAGAATAGAGTCTTGTCTTTAAGACATTCGAGGATGGATGACCAGAAATAGGCTAAAAATTAACGATGACAAATCCGAATTTCTTGTCATATAATCAAAATCACAATTCAGTAAATTGTTTAAAGCGGATTCCATGCAGAAAGGTGATTGCTCTATATATCCCAAGAAGCAGGCTAAAAATCTTGGCTATGTGACCGATGAATTTATGTCCCCAGTTCCCCAAATCAATAGTATCATACGGAAAATGGATCTTGAAATGAGAGCTATTTCGAGAATACGCTCTAATCTTAATACTGATGCTTGCCAGAGTGTTGTTAGAGCATTAGTAACATCGCATATGGACTATGCAAATTCTCTTCTATTATGAGCTCCAGAAACCGCTTTAAATAGACTACAAATAGCGCAAAACAATGCTGCACGTCTCATAACTAGAACACTGAAATTTGATCATATATCAGCTAAGTTACAGAAACTTAGAGCATTAGTAACATCGCATATGGACTATGCAAATTCTCTTCTATTAGGAGCACCAGAAATAGTTTTAAACAGACTACAAATAGCGCAAAACAATGCTGCACGTCTCATAACTAGAACACGAAAATTTGATCATATATCAGCTAAGTTACAGAAACTCCATTGGCTTCCAGTTCCAGCGAGGGTTCAATTTAAAGGTCTTGTGAATGTGTTTAAATCAATTTATTCTAACACTGCACCCAGTTATTTAAAAGAACTCTTTAATTTCTATTCTCCTCGGCGATCCAACCTTCGTTCTTCACGTGATCGTAGCATATTGAGGATTCCTAAATATAATAAACGTTCTGGTGAATATGCTTTCGCCGTCAGAGCAGCTAAAATGTGGAATGATCTTCCAAAAACTCTTCGAGAGTCCTCTTCCATCCAGAGCTTTAAAACTAACTTGAAAACATATTTATTTCAAAAATGTTTTTGAACTGTTTTGTTGTGAATGCGCTTAGAAACACTCATGTGTAATGAAGCGCTAGATAAATCGAACAATAATGATAATCTATTAATTGTTTGCAGTAAAATTAACACACAACATATAAATCGGCTTCATACAGCAATGCATCTTCGTTTATGCTTTTGCGTACAGCGGTCAACTGGAACGTTTGCGAGCTTGGCATATATCGTCTGCTACAATGCAGTATATCGTCAATGAAACGAAAAAAAAATTAATTTAGACATGATTTAAAATCGGTAATTTATTACGAATGCTACACGCATCTTACAACAATAGTGGCATTCAAGAATACGTTTTCTATTAAAAGAAAAAGACTAAAAAAGCCGTTTTCCTTAGCATTTACCATGTTAAGATACGTGAAAAAAAAGGCCAGCCTAAAAATAGACACCGGGAGTAAAAGATGGCTGCTTTATCATGTGACATCACTTAATGGCGCGTGCATTGTTAACATAAGACGCTACTAGTCCGGGCAGCAATGGTGCCTTTTACTCATTTTACATACCCATTTACACTGAACAGGAAATATACTTTACCTACATAGACTTGAAACGTATTGGGGGTTTTTTTCTAATGCTTAACAAAAAATTTTAAAATTTAATTTGCAGAAGGAAAAAAGTTAATATTTGGGGCTCATTAAGTCGCATGATGTCATCATTTCAGTGACTGTAGCGGACTAGCGAATATTCACTGCTGATCAGAGTGGAAAATACAATGGAGAAATTCCGATAGTTGAAAATGCAAAGATGAAAAAGTTACAGTAAATTTGCAAAGGTGAAAATTAGAAAGTGAAAAAAAACATAAATAGATTTTTTGGTTTTGTTTTGATACTTATATAGTGATTTGTGTTATGTTATACGTGTATTTACAAATGAAAAATCTCGAAAATAGCCAGCCATTTTTAACATTTTGACATGATAATTTTAACCATGATATTTTCTCTTAATATAACAACGATTCGGCTCCATATTATTCCAGTCGCCTTGTTGATGTATACAAGGGTTTAGACTATTTTTTCTCTCTTAAGTCGCATGATGTCATCATTTCAGTGACTGTAGCGGACTAGCGAATATTCACTGCTGATCAGAGTGGAAAATACAATGGAGAAATTCCGATAGTTGAAAATGCAAAGATGAAAAAGTTACAGTGAATTTGCAAAGGTGAAAATTAGAAAGTGAAAAAAAACATAAATAGATTTTTTGTTTTGTTTTGATACTTATATAGTGATTTGTGTTATGTTATACGTGTATTTACAAATGAAAAATCTCGAAAATAGCCAGCCATTTTTAACATTTTGACCATGATAATTTTAACCATGATATTTTCTCTTAATATAACAACGATTCGGCTCCATATTATTCCAGTCGCCTTGTCGATGTATACAAGGCTTTAGACTATTTTTTCTCTCTCAAAAATAATAAAATAATTTACGCACAAATATAAATTATTCTTGATATTATTTAAATGATCTAGAAATAAAACTGGTCAACAAAAGTTAGTTAGCTATATTAAACATACATTATGCAAGAGCTAAATCTGATTATTGCAAGTCTTTATTTAGGCTTCAGATGTCATAGGAATTATAAATTAGATCTTTATTTACACAACAAGCACAAAATCAACTCTGTAAATCCGCGGATGGCTTGGATTCGGCTTGGATTTAAACCAGATTTCATTGATTAATTAAATTTTTAAATAGCGTCGTAAGCGGAGATTAATCGTTACGTTGACGTCATACTCCCGGAAATTTTAGATCGAGGCTAAATGATAGAGTGTACGAAGCGTGGCCGCTGTTGAGCGAGGCCGCATGTCAGTCAATTTGATTGAAAGTTCGATATATACGGCCTTGATATTATGTTTAGTTGTGGTTAAAATGAGAGTTTGGATGTCGGTATTATACGCTCTTTTGTCATTTGCGTTTACTGAAAAATTATGGAAATTGATAAACATCGCAGCTAACATCACCCCAGTTGAATTGCAGCCCCATTGAATGACTGTTTCCTATTTTTCTGCTCCGAGAGTTACGTAGGCCTACCAGTTACAGTACAAGAGTAGGCCTATACGAAAGGCTAACAGTAACAAGAAGTCGGCTATAATTTTGCCTCATTGATTTGGTCCATTCCTTTCAAACTTTCGCTTCTTATCTATATATTAAAGGCTCAATACCACTCTTGTTGTAACTGAATAATATGTCCCAATCTTTATTCTGGTCAACAAATTGTACTATTTTACAATATTCCAATTAATTGGTGATATAAATTTCATCTTAACACACCTAATTTAAAAAATTGGAAAAATTCAACTAAATGATTTGAAAAGCCTGACGTAAAGCTTTTCAAATGTGACTTGGATTTAAAAATATTTTTGAACCCTCTGGACAAGTAAAATAGGATTTAATGGATAATTTACACAACAGGTAAGACACAAACACATCTAGTTCTTAGAATAAGGCTATTTTTTTTTAATTTTCTGGAGCTGTCAAGCCAGCCAGAGTGTTATTGTCCCTTTAAAAGTCTTATTTTTAATTTGTAGTAAAAATAAATGTGATACGAATTGAATTGCAACCCCGTATCAAACCGAATAGGCTAACGGTACCACAACCATTGAAAACGTTACTTGATAATCGAGATTATGTAGGTGGAGTTAACTTCTGTCAATCAAACGATCGGCCATTCTCGAAGACGGTGAAGAGAGAGTTGACTCCTATTTCTAGTCAAAAATTACAATGGTGATAACTTTGTTCAGAATACAGTAATTTGACTGAAATTTTCAATATATTCTTCTTTCATCATCTATTTTTGAACTGTTATAGCAAGAATGGCCACCTCTCTATTAAAATCTCCCATAATGTATCTTTAATTCCTTGAATGAGAAGTGATATCGGGTGTTCAAGAAAGAGTAAACGTATCCTGTCTCGTGTACTTCGCCCGAAAGACCTTACAGCTAATTAAGAACACGAATTAGTCTATTTCAATCAATTTTGATGTTGTTATCTTACCTAAAAATATGGGATCCTAATATCCCACATTTAAGACACAGTGACATAATGGTTTCGAGCGCCATATATAATGGACAAAGAAAAAATATAGAGCTATAAGCCCTTTAAAAGCTACATCGTCTGTCTTTTCTGAATAATATCAAAAATGCTTTCGTGTGTAAAACATTTCATTGTTTTGAGGTGTAAAAATATGCTAATTAAATCAATATTATCCCTAAATATCTTTTTACCTACATTATTTATACTTATTTATTTAGTTTCCTGAATGATGTAATGGGTTAGTACTATAGTGTTTGTCGAAAGATTCCAAGGCTAGAACACGACGTTAAGGGCAGCAATCACGTAGTAAATTGAAAGTAAAAATGGAAACAGAACGAAATATATATTCAAGCTACTATATTTAAGAAATATATCATATAAATTAAGAAATGAAATGGTATGAAATGAAATGGGGTTTAACGTCCTACTGTTCTGCTCCAAACTGGGCTAATGAAGACGGGCATACGCCATACAGTGTTCTATAAGGGAAATTTTTCCCGGACAGCGGCACTACGGCCTACTCTTATATCGAATTCCATCTGTCAAGGGATCTTTTACGTGCACGCCAATGTATACACGGGATCTTGGTTTCCGTACCATCCGAACGACTAGATAGCTGTCCTTGTCAGATCCTCCGTCATGCATCACTGACAAGGGGTAACCACGCCGGAAAATCTGGATGAACTTTCTCGACCAATGCATGGAACGAACACCCGACCTTCAGGCTAGCGAGTCAGCGTCTTACCCACTTAGCCACCGTGACCCCTATATAAATTATCAGTTCTACATTACGTGTAAATAGCCAATTTACTATATGTAAATAAGAAGCTAAGTGCATTGAAGTATGCATACCAGCACACGCATTACTAGTCCAAGAGTAAAAAGTATGTAATGCTCCATATTATGGAAGCCTATAACTACCATTCATAATTCCTACTTTTCGCCCCTTCAAAACACGAAAGTCGAAAAGTAGAAGTTACTACAAAATGTAAGGCGACAGCACGCTATACAAGCCAAAATCGACTCGTTTTTTCCTAATTTCTTATTTTCGACTTGCATTTTGGCTTGTGTACCGTCTTGTTGACTTTCGACTTAGTCATATTTTTGTATTTATTGATGTCAGTAAGAAGGCGCCAACACGCATCCCAAGCCATAATGCCACTCGAAAAGTAGAAATTAGGAAATAAACACACGCGCTATTAGCGACCTATCATTTTGGCTTGCTGTCGTACTGGCGACTTTTCGAGTTTCGCCTAGGAAGTGGTTGTAGTCTCCATTTGCCAGGTCGCATTTGAATACATGCAATTCGCGTTAACAAAATAGTCTGTATGATAAAGTCTAGTATTGGTGGCGATATTAGCGACCTATGATTTTGGCTTGCTGTCGTGCTGTCGACTTTCGCCTCGGAAGTTGATGTAGTCTCTACTTTCAAGGTCACATTAGAATACGCGCATTGATAGTTGAATTTCATTTACTGTGGCTTCATACGGCATATAAAATATACAGGTTTTCCCGATTGTATATTATTATTTTATTTCAAATTATATTATCACCATGGGTAGGAAACTTAAGAACGAGTCGAATAGCGACGTTTCAGTACCGCCGCCAAAATTCTCTAAAGTGAACGACGAGTGTGATTGTAAGCATGTCTTACAAATAAAATTGAAATTTCTATGAGGATTCAGATTCTAGATCATTGCGGTACCTGCAATTAAGAATAGGCCTATTGTACTGTACATGCAAAACGTTAAAAAAAGGGAAATCCTTGGATGAGACTGGCGTGTAGAGGCTGAATATTTATTGTTCAGTAGATGTGGAAATAACTAAAGACAACAAAAATAAATTCTGATCTTAGTGAATCACCTCAAAACTGTGCTAATAGTCCGATCCTAAATGTAAATCCGTCGGCTTTTCGAGTAGAAATCCTGGAATAAGCTTTATTTTGAAGGTTTCGATGTGTAATGACAAAAAAACAATGTTGACATTTTTTCTGAGTAGGTCTTCATGGTATGGGAGGCCATTGTCTAAGGGTAGCCATTTTCGATAATATTCCATCTTATTTTTTTTATTTTCACCCTATTTATAATGTTATCGACATATCAACTGTGATTTGGCACTGTATTAGTATTCACAGGGGTCATGACTAAATTTCAGATTTTTTCTATTACTTCATGAAGATATTTCTTCCAAGATGGCGGCTATTTTTAGCGCCAAAATGGGACAATGTGAAGATTTTGTTTAAGAGTGGTGTTTGGTGTCAATGTTTTCGGGGTCGCAGATTCCATTTCTGACATTTACAAACTTGTAAAATGATTACTTGTTTACATAATTAGCATATTTCCAAGATGGCTGCCATTTTGGCGGGAAAATGAGACGATAGGAAGATTTTGATTAAGTAGTAGTCTTTGGTGTCAATATATTTGTTTTCGGGGTCGTAGATTCCTTTTCTGTACTTATAACCTTGTAAATTGATCACATGTTCACATACTTAGCATATTTCCAAGATGGCAGCAAATTTTGGCGGGAATCGGGACATGTCCAGATTTTGATTAAGTAGTAGTGTTTGGTGTCAATATATATGTTTACAGGGGCGCAGAATTCATTTCTGACATTTATAGCTTTGTAAAATGATCACATGTTCACATATTTAGCATATTGCCAATATTGCTGCCACTTGTGGTGGAAAAATCGAGCGATCTGCTGATTGTCTTTGTAGTCAATATATATGTTTTCGGTGGCGCGGATTCGATTTCTGCCATATACAAATGCGTAAAATGATCAATGATCAATTTAGCATATTTTCAAGTCGGCAGAACGTTTTTTAAACGTATTATTATTATATATTTACCTGCAATTAAGAATAGGCCTATTGTACTGTACATGCAAAACGTTAAAAAAAGGGAAATCCTTGGATGAGACTGGCGTGTAGTGGCTGAATATTTATTATTCAGTAGATGTAGAAATAACTAAAGACAACAAAAATAAATTCTGATCTTAGTGAATCACCTCAAAACTGTGCTAATAGTCCGATTCTAAATGTAAATCCGTCGGCTTTTCGAGTAGAAATCCTGGAATAAGCTTTATATTTGAAGGTTTCGATGTGTAATGACAAAAAAACAATGTTGACATTTTTTTCTGAGTAGGTCTTCATGGTATGGGAGGCCATTGTCTAAGGGTAGCCATTTTCGATAATATTCCATCTTTTTTTTTTTTTTCACCCTATTTATAATGTTATCGACATATCAACTGTGATTTGGCACTGTATTAGTATTCACAGGGGTCATGACTATATTTCAGATTTTTTCCAATACTTCATGAAGATATTTCTTCCAAGATGGCGGCTATTTTTAGCGCCAAAATGGGACGATGTGAAGATTTTGTTTAAGAGTGGTGTTTGGCTTTTAGAGTGTGTTCATAGTTGAAGGCAATACTGGGCCTATTTTTATTCATCTAGGCCTCGATAGGATTAGTGATGCCAAACGGATGAATGAGATAAGGTCAATAACAGCTGCGAATCGTTTCTGCACCTCATAAAAAAACTTCTCCTGCAACTATTGGGGTGGCGTGCTACACTCATGCGGTGATTTTAAAGAACGTGGCCCGATTTGATTCTTTCTCAATCCCCTTCCCACCGTGTAATAAAACAAATGTGAAATCTTCTGAATTCCCGTCTAAACTATCGCTCCAGTCATCTATAAGTATTGGTGGGTGTCGTACACGAGTCAATGTATGCTAGCTTGTTCGATACTTCCCGACACTACTTCTTATTCAAGGAATTAACATAGCTAACTCACTTTGGTTCTGCCATGGACCTTCTAATACGTGTATTATAAGGTCCATGGTTCTGATATTGTAATTCTAGATTTTTTGAATATAATACAAAATATAATTCACTTTTGGGCACAAAATGTTTCATTATTTTGAGAAAACAAATAATTAATCAACGTTTTTCTGTTATCTCTTTTGCACGAGTCTTATTCATATTTATCTAATCTGCTACTTATATGATGTAATGAGTAAAGTTGTATTTTTGTGACTTGTAGAAAGAGACTAAGCCGACAAGTCGACATCTCGACGTTACGACAAAAATAACACGATAATACGACATAGCACTAAAGTGTCGTGTGATTGCGTCAATACTGTCGTGATTTCGAGTCGTCGCGTTATGAAAAGGGCGAGATTAAACATGGCCACTATCAGCCACCATACCAAAAATAGCCACCATACTGAAAGCATGTCAAGTATCCATGACTATTTATGATATCACAACCTGCATAGGTATTTGCATTTCAATATACCCTACTTTTTTTTTGAAGAGTGTATAATATTAATGCAAATGGATGTATATACATAGGTAAAATGGCAAACACATACATATTATATGAATATAATAGAATGGATGAAAATGTACAATATCCTATTTCTATTATGGCTTGCTCTTAAATTAAAGATACATTCCCGCGTACAAACTGGGTGATTTGATGATATATTTGGACTAATTAATTTATCATCATTTTGCTTCAAATCCTTCTCAAAACACTGTAATTGCCAAGGAATACCTGCTATAAAAATGGATTAAAAGAGGTCATGTTTGTGTCACGTGACTTACCCCTCTCGGTACCAATAGCAACGGGGGCGAAGTCGGAGGAGAATTCATTGTATACACAAGACGATGTTGTCTTTGATCGCTGACTACTTATTACAAATATCGAATCCTAATTAAATTCTCGGATTATCCACTGCCCCCGTCTTTTTCCGTGATTTTTATCTCAGAAAGTGTTGTACGTCCAACTCTTCATAAAGTTTATCAACACGTACACCAAGCGCTCAATCTTCGCGTGCAACCTTCGACGCAGCACTAAGTCCCTATACCAAAAAACGCTCAATGAAAGTCCATCAAACTTTCAGAATGTATACTCACTAACCATATCTGCTACCCTATAAAGTTTCATTAATCTACTCGCTATAGTTTAGTTGTATGCCATAATTGAAAAGTGGCCTAAAAATGATGATTTTTTTTAATTTTTTTTTTGGGGGGGGGGGGCTTTTTTCGGTCTTAAAATTTCATTTTTTTTTCTACACTCTAAAAATGGATCGATTGATCTAAAATTGTGGCAGTGGGGTTTAGAGGGGTTACCCATCACACATAAAAAAAATGGTGAAAATCGGTCACCCGCCATGTGCCGGTCCCTGCATGGATCGTTCGCAAACGCATTCTTAATACAATCAATCGTTTATTGATGTTAGAGTAAGGGCTGGAATTGTGTAATAGTGTTTCAGCGAGGTAGTTTAATTTGGGCATTGCTGGTTTATAATTTTGTGCAAGAACACGTATTTATTTAACAGTTGCCGTTAAATTTTTATTTTCAGCATTTTGCCACTTTTTCACGAGAGGACAAATACTATCGATATTCAGTGTTCTGCGAGTTTCCATTCTGAAGTTATTCCCTCTTTTCCGAAAACCTTGGGAACACGATATAGGCTGTGGTCTTTTTTAACGGATTTTATTCAAATTTGGTGGAAAGCATTGTATTGGGGTAATGATCAGGATGAAATGATGAACACTATTAATTTTCAGCCTTCTGCGACATTTCATTCCGGAGTTATCATTTCCGAAAACATTGTGAACGAGATAGAGGCTGTAGTTTTTAATGGATGTTTTTCAAATTTGGTGGTAAGCATCGGGATCATACCTGGATGAACTCTGTGGATTTTCAAAAGAGAGAGAGAAATGGGGTTTAACGTCCACTCAACACAAACTAGGTCATTTCGGGACTAACACATGGTTTTTTAATTTTATTTCAATAATTTGCTTGCACGTAGGGGTCTTTAGCAGTGGGAGGAAACCGGAGGACCCGGAGAAAACCCACGAGGTTGGACAGGCGACCCTACTCCTTGCCACGTACAACCGGGGATTCGAAACCACGCCAGTTGACTCAATGACAGACTTTATGGTACAGCGCGCACGAGCTAACCATTCAGCCACCCAACCCCCCCTGTGGATTTTCAACATTTCACGATTTTTCGCATACCTGGATGAATTCTGTGGATTTTCAACATTCCGCGACTTTTCGTTCAGGACTTATTTCCCACATTTCAGTGTGGGTCGTATCATGTCGTCACTCTGTCCACCAACAATTGGCTTGTGAACGCGATAAAGTCTAGAGTTTTTGAAGGATTCTTTTCAAAATTGGTGTGACGCATTGTGGTCATGAGAGAAAGAAGCTTATTGATTATATTCAGTGTTCTTAGACTTACCGTTCCGGAGTTATCCACCCTTTGCTGAAAACTTTGTGGATGAGGTAACGAGAGAATTTTCAGCTTTCTGCAACTTTTCTGTTCCAAAGTAATTCCCCCTTTGCAGAAAACCCTGTGAACGCGATGTAAGCTACAGTATTTAACATATTTATTTCAAATTTGATTTGAAGCATGAGAGGACAAACCCTATCAATATTCAGCGTCCTGCTACTTTGCGTTTCAGAGTTATAACCCCTTTGTAGAAAACCTTGTGAACGCGATAGAGGATACAGTTTTCGACGGATTTGTTTAAAATTTGATGTAAAGCATTCAGGTCATGAGAGGACTAACAATATCAATATTCAGTTTATTGTGAATCGTTTTCTTATCTGGCTTGACATATATTGGCCATAATACGCAGCGTTCTGTTTCTGAGTTATCCCCCTTTGCCGAAAACCTTGTGAATGCGATAGAAGCTGTAGGTTTTAACAGGTTTTTTTTATACGCCCACATTTTCATGTGGATGTATAATATTGTCGTTTCCCCTGTCCGTCCGGACGTCCGTCTGTCCACAATTTGTTTGTCCACACTCTACAGGTCACAATTTTTATCCGATTTCGATTCTTTTCGATATTGGCGTGTATCGGACTATAACATCATGGATTATGGCCCCTGATTGTACGAAAAATCATGTTTTTAGCTTGTTGACACTCTAGAGGTCACACCCAAAGATCTTGGTTCCTTTCTTGGTAACTTTCTGAATTATGGCCCTGTTTTTAGCTCTTGGTCCCTCTAGAGGCCACAATTATTATCCGATTAAAAAAAAAAGCGGCTGCCAGGCAGGATACGCCCACATTTTGCAAGAGTTGGATAGAGAACAAGCTAAAAACAAACAGGATTTTTTGTACAATCAGGGGCAATAATCCAGAAAGTTATGGTCTGAAATGCGCAAATATCAAAAAGGACTGAGATCTTTGGGATATAAAGATATGTTTTAAGTTTCATCAAAATCGGATAAAAATTGTGACCTCTAGAAGGTCCACAACCATCGTATTGCATACTTGTACAAAGAGCGGACATTTTGTCGGGCAGTTTCATTTTGATTTTCCCGAAATTCGAATTCAACATTCATTATGGTGGAATGGTGATATATTTAAACGGTTTTTAAAATTGGATAATAATTGTGACCTCTAGAGGGATCACAAGCTAAAAACGCGATTTTTCGTACAATCAGGGGCCATAATTCAGGAAGTTATGATCCGATACGCACAAATATCGAAAGGAACCAATATCTTTGGGTTATAAACTTACATTTCAAGTTTCATCAAAATCAGAAGAAAATTGTCACCTCTAGAGGGTCCACAACCTTGATATACCATATTTTTACGCTATTTGAGCACGGAGGGCGGCCATTTTGTCTGTCAGTTTTGGTCCGATTTTTACGAAATTCGAACTCAACCATTCTTAGGGTGTTAAGGTGATATATTTAAACGTTTTTTTTTTTTTGGTTTTTTTAATCGGATAATAATTGTGACCTCTAGAAGGATCTCAAGCTAAAAACGCGATTTTTCGTACAATCAGCGGCCTAATTCAGGAAGTTACTATCCGATATGCGCAAATATCAAAAAGAATCATGATCAGTGGATTATAAACATGTTTCTCAAGTTTCATCAAAATTGGAAGAAAATTGTGACCTCTAGAGGGTCCACAACCTTGATATACCTTTTTCGTACAATCAAGGCCCATAATTCAGGAAGTTACAGTCCGATATGCACGAATATTGAAAGGAACCAAGATCTTTGGATTATAAACTTACATTTCAAAACTTCAAAAGCATTGATTGGGAACAGGAAATCAGTGAAGTAGGTCTAGATCAGCCAGCAACACTCTTTCTGACAGCCACCCAGGATGCATTCCTAGTGCAACATCAAAAAGAGCCTACAAGATACAGAGAAGGGGAAAAATCAAATGTGTTGGACTTGGTTTTTTTAAATCGTGAGGATCTGGTTGATGAAATCATAGTAGCACCTGGAATGGGGAAAGTGACCATTTTACTCTCTTCATCATACTGGACCACTCCAAAGCAAAGCCGCCAGAGCAGAAACGGATCAACTATCCAAAGGCAGATTTTGAACGACTCCGATCTGAACAGCATCAGATGAAGAAAAAGCAGAGCTACTGAACAATTTCTTCCACAGCGTATTCACTCGTGAAGATGATGGCCCCCTCCCTAACCCACCAGCTACTGAGTACAGTACGACCCTGGAGGATTTTGAGATTTTAGAAGAGAAAGTGATGAGATTGCTCCAGACTCTAAAGACACACAAGGCTACAGGTATAGAAATGAAATGAAATGAAATGAAATGGGGTTTAACGTCCTACTGTTCTGCTCCTATACTGGGCTAATGAAGACGGGCATACGCCATACAGTGTGCTATGAGGGAAATTTTGCCCGGGCAGCGGCACTATCGCCTACTCTTATATCGAATTCCAACTGCCAAGGGAACAGGTATAGACGGCATCAACCCCCTTGTTCTGTCAAAAACTGCTGACATACTTGCTCGACCGATTACGCTACTCTTCCGTAAATCTCTTGAGGATGGACAAGTGCTGCAGGATTGGAGAAAAGCAATCGTTGTGCGCCTATCTTCAAAAAGGTAAGTCGACTACAACCATGTAACTACAGACTGGTTAGCCTCACATGCATACTCTGTAAGGTGAGCACAAGCAGCAACACGGCTTCGTGAATGGAAGATCCTGCATCACGCAACTGCTGGATGTCTGGACCGAAATTCTCGACGCAGGAGGAAGTGTCGACATCATATACATGGACTTCATGAAAGCATTTGATTCTGTGCTTTCAGCGTATGGCATCCAGGGCAAGGTTTTCGACTGGATCCAGGCATTCTTGACGAATAGGCAGCAGAGTGTAGTGGTGAATGGAGCAGAATCACAACCAGCACCAGTGACGAGCGGGATTCCACAAGGAAGTGTCGTTGGACCAATGATATTTGTCATCTACATCAACGACCTGCCAAACATCTGCGCCAATGAAGTGAAACTGTTTGCAGATGACACAAAGTTATTCACCCGCAGTGACATCCCAGGAGCCACGACTACCTTGCAAGCTGACCTCGACAAGCTCCAGCAGTGGTCGCAGGATTGGCTACTCCGCTTCCATCCGCATAAGTGCAGCATCCTGAAACTCGGCAGTAAAAGATCCGACGCAGTATACACCATGCAAGATGGAACACTGGGCACAATAACGTTGGGGGAACACGAGCATGAAAAAGATCTGGCATTTATGTCGACAACAAGCTATCCTTTAAAGAACACGTAGCAAAAAGTACAGCAAAAGCCAATAGAGTTGTTGGCATTATTCGACGCACCTTTGACATTCTCAGCAACGACCCCTTTGTACAACTGTACAAGAGCCTTGTGTGCCCGATCCTAGAATACGGTGTGGCAGCCGCACCACAAAACCCTCTGTAGTGATGTGGAAGACGTACAACGACGAGCAACCAAGCTGGGAGACAAACCATACGCTGAGAGACTGGCGACTCTGAAACTATCCACTCTGGAGCATCGCAGAAACAGAGGCGGTATGATCGACCTGTACAAGTATATCCATGGGATCTACGTTTCAGATCGACCTAAATTTGAGATCACTAGTGACCGCGCAACAAGGGGGAACAGTCTTAAGATCAACAAACATCGCTGTAGGCTAGACGTTCGCAGCGGAACATTCTCTCAGAGAGTGGTTTACATATGGAATGACCTCCCGGAGGCCGTGGTGAGAGCACCATCTGTGAACAGCTTCTAAACCGCCGGACAAAATCGCCGCCACTGGTACGCAAATAGTGTAAACATATGGTATATCGAGGCTGTGGCCCCTTAAGAGGCCACAATTTTGATCTGATTTTGATGAAACTTGAAATACATGTTTATAACCCAACGATCATGATTCCTTTCGATATTCGCACATATGGGATCGTAACTTCCTGAATTGTGTCCCTTGATTGTACGAAAAATCGCGTTTTTAGCTTGTGGTCCTTCTAGAGGTCTCAATTTTTCTCCGATTTTAAAAGAAAACGTTTGAATATATCACCGTTACACCCTAATGACGGCTGAATTCGAATTTCGTGTAAATGGGACCAAAACAGCCGGACAAAATGGCAGCCCCTCGTATGCAAATAATGTAAATATATGGTATATCAAGGTTGTGGACCCTCGAATAGTCACAATTTTGATGAAACTTGAAATACATGTTTATAACCCAACCATCATGATTCCTTTCGATATTCGCACATATGGCATCGTAACTTCCTGAATTATGTCCCTTGATTATACAAAAAAGTCACTAGCTTGTTCTCTATCCATCTCTTGCAAAATGTGGGCGTATCTTGCCTGGCAGCCACTGGATTTAGTTGGAAGCAATGGGGTCAGAAGAGGATGAACCCTAGAGAATAGATTTCTTCAAGGATCGTAGATACTTATTAAATTTGCTCAATATCCAAGTTTTCCACTCAGATAAGCTGCAGTTGAGACAAAGCTGCTGTGTGGGTGTATTCCATGCGTTACGTGGCTATCTTTTTAAATCTGACAAACCCTACTGATTTTCGGCGCTTGTCAATCTTTCCATCAAGAGTACCCCCCACCACTTTTCAAAAACTACCCGTCAAATATATTAACTTGAATTAAATATAACTCTATTAAATACATTTATCAACTCTAAAAGTCCATGGGCATTGAAACGAAGAAATCTGTAGTCTGGCAACATTTGTAGCAGAGTGGTGAAATTTTTTATTTTACCCAGATTATCATATAAAACTGGTTTTAATTTTACATATATTTATTTACAAAACAGTACAGGGTTAGGATTTATGAAAATCCAGTTCATGATTCCTTCATATCAGATTAAACAATGTATATAAATTGTACACATTTAGACTAATTAGGAGCCCCTAATATCCTTTAACCAATAAGACATCCTGGGCTACACAGCACTTCAACATAAATGTATAATTCCTATGACTAAAATTCTTAATGGAATGGTAATTCGATAATTATCTTCATACATGAATGAATGATTATGATTGTGTGCCATGTGGCATCCTGAAAGAATGAACAAACAGTATATACATTTCCACATAACATTGCAAGACAGATGATGGTGTGGACAGTTCAGTACAATAAATTATTACAATATCTATACTTGATTTTGGCTACGGATAAGGATGGTGTCTAGAATGTATATATAGTGTAGGGGTGATGATTTTCCGTTTCAGAAAATAGCAAATTCCGTTTAAAGTATTTTTAATTCCGTTATTTTCCGTTTCAGAGCTGACCATATTCCGTTTTTTCGAGATAAAATGTTATTTTATGAATAAATGAATAAAACATCTTAAAATGCCTTTTATTACAAAACGGATCATTTTAAACCAATGATAACAAATGTTGAATTGTGAATGACTTGTAATGTTCAATGACTAGTTATTCTTTAAACCTGTTTCCCGAATTAAATAACAGAAAATTACATCTTGTGAGCTCGTTTCATCTTTTTAGCAGACGAAGCCATTTTTCTCAGCTGCTAGGTGTAGTCGCGATTTATCCAGACATCTTCGTAGTTACTACCGTTTCTTCGAGAATAAGGGCTGGATTCACAAGGCTACGGTATATTTCTGATGTCACGTGGTTAATGCGGATAAACACGAGTCACGAGCCCGGCAGTAAAATAAGAAGTAAATGAAACGATTTTTACTTTTATGAAGTGACAGAAGTTTTTTTTAAGACATATATATACATTACAATGTTTAATTCAAGTTAAACTACAGAGTAATTTTATAATGGGATACATGAAAGACGGGTTTTCGTTTCGATTAAAATTATGATTCCTAAATGAAATGATGAAATGAAAGTAGCGAAATACTAAAATAGACAGTAACAAAACCACGCGATATCATTCAATATTTCCGATTTTTATGAATAAAAAGATGAAATACTTTGATAACTGCAAAATTATTTTGAGTTTGTGTTAAGTATCAGCAAATATCGGCTTTTCCGTCTTTTTCCGTGTGAGATTTCAAATTCCGTTTTGAGTGGACAATTCCGCGATTTCCGCGTTTTTTCCGCGATCACGGAAAATCATCACCCCTAATAGTGTAGCCTACAGATAGGCCTACTAAACATGTAATGTGGTCTCACAAATTAGACTGTACTAAAAAGTATGTACACAGATTTTTACATTAAATGTACGAGAATACGACCACTGGTCAGATGATATTATGATATATGATTGTTTAAACAATTTACACATCACACATCAATCATCCTCTTCTTCTTCATCTTGTAACTCAGATGTATCAACTTTATCATGTAATATAACATATTCTCTCGAACTATAACCGAATTTAACCACATCTTTCTCAAATAATTCTACATACCTCTGTCCATCAATTTTTTGATTGTTTACATAAGTGCCATTGGCAGAGTTCAAATCAATAACATATGGCTTTACCTTTCTTCCTTTAGAGCCGTCCTCTTGGCGTTTATATTCAACCAATCGGAACTGAAGTGCTGCATGTTGTTTAGAACAAGATGGATGATCTACAGGAATATCGGCTACTCTTCTATCACGCCCTACTAAATATGCACTTTGTCTATGAATATGTAACACAGGTAACTCTGTGTCTCCTTTAAAAGGATATAATCGCCACTTCTTTTTAGGTTTACGAGCCTCTGGAGGTTCATTATAGTTAACAACAACACCCCGAAATGTATTTGTATCTTCTGTTAATTTACCCGACAGTTTAAAGTCTGGTTTAGCTTTATCTTCAGGTACTTGTTGAGAGTTAGGATCCTGTGCATTTTGATCAGGTCGACCAAAATTCGTATCCACACCTTCCGCTTCTCTCTGTCGGCGAGCTCTATTTCGTCTTTCATCATTTTGTCTACGATCACGTCTCTGTTGTGTCATATCAACTGCTTCCTGTTTAATTCTTTTATGAGGATCATACTGTTGCTCTTCATCATCTCTATGACTTCTATCTCTGTGTTTACCAGAATCATTGTGTTTGTTTAGTTTTCTATGTGAGCTATGTTCTCTGTCAATGGATGAACTTCTACTACGAGAATGTCTTGCTTTATGTTTGTTTCCTCTTTCTGAGGCCTGTAAGTACAAAAGTTTATTATTAATATTATCAGAAATTTCACAGAACTGTGAACCGTTAAAATTAAAGAAGCAAGAAAAATCTTCTGCCCAATCAATAAGCTTACATTAAAAATACATAATGTAAGATTTAGACACAGAGTTGGCCATTCTTGCTATAATAGTTCAAAAATAGACAATGCTCTGTTGCGAGCGAAGATATTAGCCTTTGAAGGTTTGACAAGATGTGTACAGTAATTGGAGCCACTGTACTAATTGTTCGAAGCTAAGCTTGGGTTGTCCATTTTAAATTAAATCAAAATATGGCTAAACCTTTCTAATCTACTTAATATTGGAGATATCTGATGGCATCGAGAGTTGATTATGGTCCTGTCATGTTAAAGATACACTGTATTTATCAGGTGATTATTTTAAATAAAAGTATGGCAAATGTGGTATATATGGAAAGTATAGACACCCAATCTTACTAGAAAAATACTGGATTACCCAAAAAAGTCCAATGGGGCAAGCACTGGGCATAAATGTCAGGGTGTCACTAACTGGCAACCCGACTGTTGTCTGCCAGCTTATTGTGTGCTAACTTGACTGAGGGAGCAGTTGTTATTTCTTGATCAAATGCTTTGGCATTTTTGGGATCACTGAGGGGTGTCAACGTACAAAAGACTGCAATGAAATAAGTTCACAGAAAATAATTAAGAATTTTTTTAGGCCTCAATATGTATGGTAAATGGAAAGTGAGTAATGAAAGGTGACAGACATCGCGTCTAACAACTGATCTTGGAGTATCGCCCAGCCCAATCTGATTAAAATACAGATCTATATTTCGTTACGTTTTTTTACACTTTCGATTGCCTACACTACCTGAGAATCTGACAAGTTATAGTGGGAGTTCACGTCAAGAGGTCAAACGAGCAGCTTTTGACCCTATGACCTCAGACATTGATTAATCAATCAGTGTTGATGTTTCTAGTGGTTTACCCACAGTTCCGTGCATTAAAAAGCCAAGAAGTCACTGTCACAGACTGTTTCATTGGCTAATCCCTCACATCATTCAGAACACGTCAATGATAACAACTCTTCCAGATCCTAGTGTAGTAGAGACAAGTAAAACGAAATTTTGAACTATAATAACGAAACGAAATAGGATCTGTGTTTTAATCAGATTGCGCCAGCAAAGACATAATTTTGAGAGGGATTTGAAGCAAATTTTTGATAGATTAATTAGTTTGAATGTGTTTTTAGTCCAAATATATCATCAAATCACACAGTTTGTATGCAGGAAAGTATCTTTAATAAATGTCTAATTAATAGTTTACATAACATTTCAAGTCTAAAGAAAGACCCACAATGGGCAGATTTATCTCTTGCATAATTTATGTCTAATTAACACTGGCAGAAAATGGACTTAAAAGGTCACCGGAAAAGGTTCATAACTTTTTCAAATAAAGCAAGTAATTATGTCAACATATCCTTTCCATAAGTATAACACGAACCCGAATGTCAATATTACCTGCAACAGGTAAATTTCAACATTAGTAATTTCCGACATTCTTCGTGGGTAGTCGTAACTTTCCGTATCTGTGACGTCATTTTAGTCCTTCTGCTCATATTCTAGTCTATATTTCTATGTGCAGAAGGACTAAAATGACGTCACGGATTGCTTAGGGACGGAATGTTACGACTACCAACGGAGAACGGCGGAAATTACTTATGTTGAAATTTACCTTTTGCAGGTAATATTGACATTCGGGTTCGGGTTATACTTATGGAAAGGATATGTTGACATTATTACTTGCATTTTTTAAAAAAAAATTGATGCTTTTCCGGTGACCTTTAAATTACTTATATAGTTATAGTATGGAAACCAGACTCAACTTTACCAAATTTAAATTCACAGACTGGTATGGAACTAAGCAATCCACATTTGAAATAATCAGATCAGACCCTATTTCCACATTTAAGCTCACCAAATGCTTTTAAAATTAGTTTGAATAACTCTTGTCTTACTCTTACTAACATGCTATCTCTGATTTTGTAAAGCCTACATTGTATTTGTGAAAAATGTTAGATGATAAACTGACTTTGGCAAAAATTCAACCTCCTATAGAAAACCTCTTCCTGCACAACAGCCTTGTGGGTTTTCTCTGGGCCCTCCGGTTTCCTCCCACTGCTAAAGACCCCTACGCGCAAGCAAATTGTGGAAATAAAATTGAACCATGTTAGTCCTGAAATGACCTAGTTTGTGTCGAGTGGACATTAAACCCCATTTCTCTTTCTCCCATTAGGAGTATGGTTTGACATTTCACTTCTACATGGACTGGTTTGATATGATTTGCGCCGTTCACTAATATAAATGACACACAAGACTCAAGATTATATTTATTATAGAGAAAACGATGTCGCTTACCGATTTTAAAATATTCATTGAATCAGGAGCCGATATTTTAAGTGTAAGTTAACATTAATATTGATTGCAGTGAAAGAATTGAATATTTAATGTTGAAGATTTTTTTATGGATAATCTTGAGTTAGTTAGATTAGTAGATTAAAAGAGGTTAATTAGTTCTTTAACATCAAGCAGTATATATATTGTAGCACAAATTAGATTGGTCGAAAAGTGTGGTTGAATGGACAATAAACCCCCTCTAAATTATCACGGCGAATTACTGCGAATAATTATTACAGTGTACTTTGTTTTATTTTTGTGCTCAATGATCTTCCTCAACTCAAATCTTTATTGGCAAATATCTTCAAGAAATTCTGCACACATGACTATCACACCATTTTCAAACATCATCTTTTATGAAAACACATTTCTGAAAAACATAAAACAGTAGAAAGTCAGTCATAAATTCATTAAAACCGTTTTCAGGTATCCAATTATATTCGTACCTAGGCAGTGACAATATGTACAAATTTGTTTTCTTTTTTCGGTAGGCTAGCTTCACTCACCAATTTTTACTTAATCACATGGAATTCTTTTTAAATCACACTTTGATCAAAGTCTGACTAGCATAATCTACCTAATAAGTCCTTAGTCACAAGAAATCGCTTGAAATACAATGAGGGAGTCGAAAATAACAGCTGAAATATAGGCCTAATCATTATGCCAAAATTGACATTTTTGTTGACAACACGTCAGAACAGTATACATAGTAACCACTACAATCTTTGGCTAGACATCACCGTCATAGGTTTATAGGGTATTTTTGAGGATGTAAGTACAAACTGCAATCGTGTGAACAAGAACTAGCTACAAAATTGTGATAACAGTCTGCAAATAAAATAATAAAGGCGGAAAACTTACATGAAACTCCCAAAGCGAAGTCATCTTTGTTGCAAATTGTTACTCCTCTTTTAGTCTCAGATAGCAGGCCGGAATTATTTCAATTACCGATGACACTCGTCTCTAAATACCGCAATAACTTGAATAAGACTAATTTCCTATTCTTTTAAAAATCATTAAACGTTAAAAAAAAAAATATTATTTTGGCGATATCCGAATAACATTTTCTTTCTTCATAATTCATTTACCATCAACTCACAAGACTCAAGCATTTTAAATTTGCAGGAAAGCAAGGACGGTCTAAACATGCGTCTCCTGTACGTTCTAATGATTCAAGCAAGCATGGTTTATAAATGTGTTTAGTTTATCTCAGCAAATCCTAACTCTAAAGTAACGGATTTTTAACCGGAGGTGATTTCAAACAAATAGATAAGTTTATAAAAACTTGTCCATACGGGAAAAAATCAGGTTATTTTTTTATGGCGGCGCAGACAGTAGACAAGGTTAGCCTATGACTATGTTAGATCCAACTCCAAGAATATCATCATCATATCAATCAAGTCAAAAATCGTAATTACAACTTTCTTACACTATGGACACTATGGTTATTTTCCTGTGGACTAGGCGACCTTGTACGTCGACTTCGATGTTTTTCTCGATGTTTATCTCTTTCGTAGCTCGGGGAACGGCGATCTCTTCGGCGAGGCATTAGGCGAAAACAGAACAGAATTCTATTAACAAATAAAAAAAAATAAATTGATTCAATGAAATGAGTAGGCCTATTTAAAACTATTTTTAGTAAACCGGATATTGTTTTCTTAAGAGGATAATTCGTCCACCACAGATCAATGTAAAAGTTCTTTCGTAAACCAGGTCGATAAAGTGACATTTTGCGTATTAAGATATTGTACCAAGAATTAATGAACATAATATTATGTCGTTCATGAAAAGGAATTTAATTTAAAATATGTGTCTTTCCTTTTTTATCATCACAGAAATAGATACCGTACCAACTCAATCCCGAATCAACGATTAGCGATATGTGACGAAATATCTCCAACCAATTAACAAAATTCTTTCACGATGTTTTTTAATGTACACCCAGAACGCATGTCTTAATTTATAAATTATAGTAGATTCTTGTGAAGTTGATATTCATATGTTTCTTATATAATCATTGATTACTGATTGTCTACGATGTTAAGCTTATTTAAATAAAAGTAGAAAATGGTTTCGTTTCACTTTATTATATATTTCAACATTTATGAAAAAAGGGGCGTAACCCATAACAAAAATAAAAAGGATTACGGTATTATTTGTTTTATTGGGTTTTTTTTATCGCTTTTATTTAATAAATTATGAGTAATCGTCTAGGTGAAGAGTACAAAACAGTGGTACAAGGAGAAGCATCAGAATCTGACGAGGAAACAGTGAGGCTTTATTATGTTTTCATTGTTTAGTTTTTTTAGTAGGCCCATAATTAGGCCTAATATTAAAGTTGCAATTTCATATTTTTAATTTTAATAAGTTATATTTGTTGCAAATTGTTACTCCTCTTTTAGTCTCAGATAGCAGGCCGGAATTATTTCAATTACCGATGACACTCGTCTCTAAATACCGCAATAACTTGAATAAGACTCATTTCCTATTCTTTTAAAAATCATTAAACGTTAAAAAAAAAATATTATTTTGGCGATATCCGAATAACATTTTCTTTCTTCATAATTCATTTACCATCAACTCACAAGACTCAAGCATTTTAAATTTGCAGGAAAGCAATTACGGTATTATTTGTTTTATTGGGTTTTTTTTATCGCTTTTATTTAATAAATTATGAGTAATCGTCTAGGTGAAGAGTACAAAACAGTGGTACAAGGAGAAGCATCAGAATCTGACGAGGAAACAGTGAGGCTTTATTATGTTTTCATTGTTTAGTAGGCCCATAATTAGGCCTAATATTAAAGTTGCAATTTCATATTTTTAATTTTAATAAGTTATATTTTTAAAATTTATTAAAATAAAGCCTTAAAATAGATGGTATCTTACTATCTATAAACAGTCCTACCTTGTTAAAGAATAATCCTATTAATCCTATAATTCACTATTGCCATTTGAGAAATTGACAAAAATATCATTTTCAACTTCAAGTTCAAACGTTTGAAGATAGCTATTCCATGGGGGGAAATAGAAAAAACAAGGGAGGATATTGTGTTATTATTTCCGGGGTCAGAGGATTTTTAAGTGGGAGAATAATACATATGATCGTATAATAGTGAGTTGACAACCTATTGAGCAAAAGACATAGAAATAATTATGTTTTCACTTTCTTAGAAAATATGAAATTAGCGCTTTAAAGTAGCTAAGGAGTAAAGTCTACAACTCAATATCATTCAAAACCTTCGACAATGAAAACACGAATTATTTGTCAATTTTAATCAACATTGGAGTTGTGATCTTACCGGGAAAAGATAGGCTTCTGATATCTAATATTTAAGACAAAATAAACATTTTACGATTGGTACCAAATTGTGTACGATAATGCGTTTCAGCGCAATTTGTAGCAAGCGACTCGAAGAACGAGGTTAAACATGTTCCACAAGTCATGTCAAACCGTGACCCCATATTGTTATCTGGAGAACATGCGCAATAAATACTATCGGTGTAGGCTAAAATAACCAGACAATAGAGATTGCCATTGGATTGAGACTTCTGGCGTATTTCGCCGAACATAACTGCCTTGAAATTAGAGTAAAAACGGAAACGATTGAATGTAAATCAGTTTATTTACATTCATATTACATTGTTATATACATTGCGACCCATTTGTGTCAATTTGTAGGTCCCAAATATTAGCGATTTAGCTCCTTTAAATAATAATCTAAATCCACCCGAATTCACAATTATTTCAACTCATATCATAATAAATTTATATCGATATTTCGTAATATGATAATACCGTTCTTTACGCCAAATTGTCACTTTTGATTTATATACATTGCGACCCATTTGTGTCAATTTGTAGGTCCCAAATATTAGCGATTTAGCTCCTTTAAATAATAATCTAAATCCACCCGAATTCACAATTATTTCAACTCATATCATAATAAATTTATATCGATATTTCGTAATATGATAATACCGTTCTTTACGCCAAATTGTCACTTTTGATTTAAATTCGTAGCATTTTGTGTCAAAAATGCGAAATAAATTATCATGAGTTAAAATAATGCTGGATTTGGGAAAAATCGTGCTACACTATATAGAGGTATTCGTCACTTGGTCAAGTTTAAAGTTCCTCTGGTTTTCCGGCATGTATTTAAACTATTTCCCTTGTATGTGGCGCAGGGTGGAGGGCAAGACAAGGAACAGTGTCTCATCGCTGAGGTCAGGTTTACCCCTTGGAAGTTGGAATTCGAAATAAGATTAGAATGTCTAGTGATGGTCCGATAATAGGTTTCAACATTGGTAATTGGCCGACAATCAGCCATCTAAAAGATAGAATTAGAGAACGCATGCTGTTATCATACGTCATCATGCAGTGGACTTATACCAGAAATAAGAGATCACAAACTCGAAAAATAATACCTATTTATGCTTTTGTTTTTTATTTAAAATTTATAAACTATGAAATAAACAATGGTCCTGCTTTGGTCACTGTCGCTCAATGTGAAATAGGTCCAAGACTTACTACTCCGCAGCATTTTTTTTCTTCACTTTATCCAACTCACTACGGTACTGGTGTATGCGTGATTCAAATGAAGGATGGAAGAGGGGGAATGGCGGGAGAATATCATGTGATTGCCACTGTTGACAGACAGGAAGCTATCGCTTTGATGTTGTATCATTATCGCATGAACCATTGTGACATACATATAATATGTGCCGCCCAAGTTTGGGAATTATATCGTAGTCAACATTTAATAACTGATAATCTTGACTTTAATTATTATTCATACAGCAAATAATTTTAGTACACAATAGATGGTGTGTATATTTGACTGCGGAGAAGATGTGACCCAATTATTTCTTTTTTAAAAAAACCCCATTCCGTTCCTGTTTGATTCCTGAGGTAAAATAGTACCAGGCGTTTTCCGACTAACAATGACATGTAACTACATAGATTATCATGACATTCGAGGTATTTTAATGTAATAGTTTTATATCCACCACTATCGGTAATTGTATCTGTATCGGACGATATATTTCGCTGTCAATATCTGATATCGGTGAAACTGGGAGTAGCCATATCGGACCATCACTAGTAGTGACGCTGTTTGGCCAAAATTTTCATAGCACACTGTATGGCAGATGTCCAATTTCATTAGTCCAGTTGGTGCAGGAAAGTAGCATGTTAAACCCCATTTTTATACGCCCACATTTTCATGTGGACGTATTATGCCATCGCCACCTGTAGTCCGGAAATCCGTCCGTCCATAATTTGTTTGTGAACATTCTACAGGTCACAATTTTTATCCAATTTTGACCAAACTTAAAATATAGGTCTATCTCCCAAAGATCTCTGTTCCTTTCGATGTATGGATTATGGTCCTTGATTGTACGAAAAATCACATTTTTAGCTTGTGGACACTCTAGAGGTCACAATTTTCATCCAATTTTGTTGAAATTTGAAATGCATGTTTATAACCCAAAGATGTTGATTCCCCTTGATACTCGCGCATATCGGATTGTAACTTCCTGAATTTTGGTCCCTGATTGTACAAAAAATTGCGTTTTTAGCTTGTGGTCCCTCTAGAGGTCACAATCATTATCCTATTTGAAAAACCGTTGGTATATATCACCGTTACAACGTAATAATGGTTGAGTTCGAATTTCTTAAATATAGGACCAAAACTGTCTGACAAAATGGCCGCCCCTTGTACGCAAATAGTGTAAACATAAGGTATATCAAGGTTCTGGACCCACGAGAGGTCACAATTTTGATCTGATTTTGATGAAACTTGAAATACATGTTAATAACCCAAAGAGCTTTGTTCCTTTTGATATTCTCGCATATCGGATCGTAACTTCCTTAATTATGGCCCTTGATTATACGAAAAATTGTCTTTTTAGCTTGTGGTGCCTCTAGAGGTCACAATTTTTATTTGATTTAAAAAAACGAGTGAGTATATAACCGTTACAGCCTAATGATGGTTGACTTCAAATTTTGTGAAAATTGGAACAAAACTGGCAGACAAAACGCCCCCCCCCCTCGTGCATATCGGATCGTAACTTCCGGAATTATGACCCTTTTTTGTATGAAATCACGTTTTTAGCTTGTGGTCCCACTTGAAATCACAATTTGTATTCAATTTTAAAAAAGCGTTTAAATATATCACCGTTACACATCAATGAAGGTTAAGTATGAATTTCGTAAAAATCTGACCGAAACTGCCAGACAAAATGGCCGCTCCTTGTACACAAATTGTGTAAAAGTATACTCTTCAAAAAAAGTTGGGTATATTGAAATGCAAATACCTATGCAGGTTGGGATATGATAAATAGTCATGGACACTTGACATGCTTTGAGAGTATGTTCACAGATGAAGAACTTATCGTCCCAACAGAACCACTGAGCTGCACGCGGGACACGCAATAGCGCCATACACGTGGGAGAGGTTTATTGTCAAATTTGACACTTCAAGGAAGGGTTGATGAAAACTGTCGCGTGCTGGTTTATCCTATCCATGTTTGCTTTCCTATCGGTTCTTGCATAAGATTTACTGTTTAGCGTATTTTTGCTTTAGTGTGTTGCGTTTAATTTACAATGAGACGTCTTCAACATGATGAACACCTACATGCTATTGGCATGCTTCAAATGGGTTCTACACAGTGAGCAGTAGCCAACATGCTTAATGTGTCACAGTATGTGATCAGCAGACCGAGGAACCGGTACCAACAAACACACAATGCTGATGATAGACCTCGTTCAGGTCATCCAAAAGCCACTACACAAGTCCAGGATCGATACATTCGTACACAGGTCATGCGAAATCGAGGACAAATGTCCAATCAGCTTTCTGTAACCTTGTACCAAGTTACAGGAATTCAATTTACACTCCAAACGATTAGAAATCGGCTACATGCAGCCCATTTGCATGCACGCTGGGGCCATCAGATAAGCCACCCATATGAACTGTTTATGTTCATGTGTAGGCAATTGGCCTGTTATTAACATACACTGGTTACCTCTAATAAAAACAGCAGTGCATTTCCGCAGTTTTGTATTGTTTCTGAATATCCCCTACTTTTTTTTGAAGAGTATATGTAATACCAAAGTTGTGGACACTCTAGAAGTCACAGTTATTATCAGATTTTGATAAAACTTAAAATATATGTTCCTTTCGCTATTTGCGCATATCAGACCGTAACTTCCTGGATTTTGTCCCCTGATTGTACGAAAAATCGTGTTTTTTAGCTTGTGGATTCTCTAGAGGTCACAATTTTTACATTTGATTTTAAAAACCATTTAAATATATCCCCATTCCACCATAATGAAGGTTGAATTTGAATTTCGAGAAAATCGTAATGAAACTGCCCAACAAAATGGCTGCTCTTTGTACGCAAATTATGTAAAAGTATGTAATACGATGGTTGAGGTCACAATTTTTATCCAATTTTGATAAAACTTAAAATATATCTTTATATCCCAAAGATCTCATTCCCTTTTGATATTTGCACATTTCAGATCATAACTTTCTGAATTATGGCCCCTGATTGTACGAAAAATCACTTTTGTTTTTAGCTTGTTCTCTATCCATCTCTTGCAAAATGTGGGCGTATCTTGCCTGGCAACCGCTGGTATTTCATTCCGTAATCTTCAAGTCACCTGGGAGACAGGACTACTATAATAATATTTTTAAACCAACCTACATACATGCATAGGCCTACCAGTCCAATATTATGACGTTTTAGATATGATAGCTGCAATTTTGTAATGTCAACATAGGTCTCTTCTACAATTTTTATACACCCACATTGAAATGTGGTCGTATATTGTCGTCGCCCCCGTCCGTCCGTCCGCCGTCCACAAGCAATTGTGGCCAAAGTTAATATCTGATTGACTTTAAATTTATACACAGTGTTTAAGGTCTTGAGACGAAAAATCCTATTGATTTTCAGCGATTTCCGATAATTATTGCCAGAGTTATGGCCCTTGATCACTTTGAAAAATCTTGTGGACGCTCAAGAGGCCAAAGTTAATATTCGATTGACCTAAAATTTATACACAGTGTTTAAGGTCATGAGACGAAGAAGCCTATTGATTTTCAGCAATTTCCGATAATTATTGCCAGAGTTATGGCCCTTGATCACTTCAAAAAATCTTGTGGACGCTCTAAAGGCCAAAGTTAATATCCGATTGACTTTAAATTTATACACAGTGTTTAAGGTCATGAGACGAAGAAGCCTATTGATTTTCAGCGATTTCCGATAATTACTGCCAGAGTTATGTCCCTTGATCACTTTGAAAAATCTTGTAGATGCTCTATAGGCCAAAGTTAATATCCGATTGACTTTAAATTTATACACTGTGTTTAAGGTCATGAGACGAAGAATCCTATTGATTTTCAATGATTTCCGATAATTACTGCCAGAGTTATGGCCCTTGATCACTTCAAAAAATCTTGTGGACTCTCTAAAGGCCAAAGTTAATATCCGATTAACTTTAAATTTATACACAGTGTTTAAGGTCATGAGACAAAGAAGCCTATTGATTTTCAATGATTTCCGATAATTACTGCCAAAGTTATGGCCCTTGATCACTTTGTGACGCTTTAAAGGCTAAAGTTATCATCCGATTGACATCAGATTGATACACAGAGTTTAAGATCTTGAGACAAACAAGTATATTGATTTTCAATGAATTTTTATGTCTTGAACAGCTAAATCCATGATATGAAAAGTTTTGTATACAAAACGTTAGCATGGGGCAGAACTTTATAAAAACAAACAAATTCTAATGGTTTTCTGATAATTACTTCATGAGTTGTTGCTCTTAATCAGATTTTAGTGTATTATAAATGTTTCATTACCGAAAAAAGTAAAAAAATGCAACAACTCTTGTTGACTGCCCGGACGATTTAGCTGTTGTGGGCGTATGTTTCGTTGCCTGGCAACCTATCTTTACATTTGTTGTAGTTGAGCAAAACAACACACTGGTATAAAATCCAAATAGCCTCTATCGTATGCACAAGCTTTTTAGAAAAGAGAAAGATGTAACTCTGGATCGGAAGGTCACAGAAGTTTTAATAACAATAGTATTTGACCTCTAATTAGTCTAATAACCCCAATGCCTCGCACCAAATTTGAAATGAAATGAAATGGGGTTTAACATCCTACTGTTCTGCCACACCAAATTTGAACAAAATCCATTAAAACTATAGCCTTTAATGCATTCATAATGGTTTTTGGAAAAGGGGGATAAGTCTGGAATGCAAGGTCATGGAATGTTGAATACCAATAGAGTTTGTCCTCTCATGACCCCATGACTCCGGATTGCTTGCTTAAGAGCAAAAAGTTTCAATTCCTGTCAGGAGCATATAATAATAAAAGCAGTACAATAAGCCTATACAGTACTATATTGTTTCCCAATGACCAAAATAATGTTTTGATGATATATTTCTTTCTTTTCAGTTGGCAAATGATCTCAGATGTGACCATCCTATTAGTTGTAATGTGCTAGTTACATAAAGTCTATATTCTTGTTTATTTCAGCCTAAGACATTAGCTACAGGAATAGTTGTATCAGGAGAAGCATCTGAATCAGAAGAAGAAATAGATACAGCTGGTCGTAGGAATGCTGATTTACCACCTATAATAGGTACACATGTCTTCTTAATACATGTATACAAGCTTTCATTACCAGTAATAGCCACAGTTAATAAGGGAAATCCCCCAAAACTCATCAATGTTTAATTTACATTCTTATTCTTATCAGTTTGTTTAAAGATGCATTATGTAAGATTTGGATAAAGAGCTGGTTGTTTTTGCTATAATAGTTAAAAAATAAATAATGAAAAATAAATATATTGAAAATTTCATTCAAATTACTTTATTCTGAGTGAAGTTATGAGTGTTAAATGATAAAGCGTAGATTCTTTATTATAGTAGCAACGATACTGGACAAACAAGACTAAATCTCAATTATGCTGTTTATCGTTATTTTTTTTTATACTCGCGGGCATTCTAATCGAACTAAATATCTGCCATCCGATGGTCTAGAGAGTATATTATGGGCTTGTCATGTTAATGAATGTCTAAATAATAGTTGATATAACATTTAAAGACCTACAATAGGTACATGTAGATTTAGCTATTACATAATGCATCTTTATTAAAGATACATTATGGGAGATAAGATAAAGAGATGGCAATTCTAGCTATAATAGTTAAAAACTAGATAGTGTAAGGGTAATTTGCTGAAAATTTCAGTCAAATTGATCCACTATGATCCGAGAACGAAGCAGGTGAAATTTTCGCATAGTCTCGGTCATCATTACTAAAATCATTAATATAAACAGCATAGTCTCGATTATCCACTGTTTTGATTTAATTATCAATGGCCGTTTAGCGGCATATAGGAATCTAATCCAGCCAACATCGAAGACTAGCCTTGACATCGAGAGTTCATTATGGTCTGGATAAGTTAATTAATGTCTAATTGATAATTTAGATAACATTTCAGGCCTAAAGAAAGACTTGTAATAAGCAGATTTTGCTCTTGCATAATGCATGTTTAAATACTTGATGTGTTTCATTTTATGTTTTGGTTGCTTTTGTTACTTATTTGCATGGGCATAAAACAAAATAGAAAAATGCATATTCAGTTGCCCCTGGCAATTTTCGTCACAAAATGCGGAAAATTTTTAGATCATTAATCAACACTGTAAACATATTCAGACATTTTTCCTACGCCCACATTTAAGCGTGGTTGTTATTGTCACCACCACTGTCTGTCCAAAGAATTGTGGACACTCTAGTTGCTACCATTATCATCTAATTGACATGAAATTTATACACAATGTTCATGACATATAGAAGTCGGTTTCAACCATTTATATTAATTAATGATGGAGTTATTGTCCATTTGAATATTCTTGTGATTTTTCAAGAGGCCAGTGTTATATACTCTTTGTCTTCATGAATCAACAAAGCCTCACCCAAAACAATATTTGGATAACCATAAAGCTTGTGTCTATGACAGTAGAAATGACTAGCCTATAAATGAGTATGACTAATAAATGCATCTAACTTACTATTAGCAAACCCTAATAGTCCAGTGGATATGTGCTGAAATTGCATGAATTTTGGCAGACCTATAGGGCCTACAAAATTTTATGTGCTGACTATTTTAAGATTTGGAATGTCCATCGTAGGCATATTTTGCTTAGGTTAAGTAGAGTGATAAGCACTTTAATAGGTCGAGATTTCGGAACACAAAAATTTTGTGTGAGAATTGTCATTAGTAAAACTTGGTGTATAGTTTCATTCAATATTTATCCCTTGACAAGTAGCAATGAGCATTTACATTGGTCAAGAATTGGAAACACAATAATTAAAGTAGAATGCTCATTAGATGAATGTATTGTTTTTATATTTTGCAGCATTTAACAATTCTGGAAATTGTGAATAAGTTTAGTTGGTGTTGATTTGGTTTCAGTTCCTTGATATAACACCAGAGTACCACCACAACACAATTGCTTAACTCAAAAACCCTTGTCTGGTGTTATCTGCCGGATAAAATGATTGGTTATTTATGAATGGAATCGTATCTGAGCAATAAAAATAGATAATTCCCCCAAAATAGTAACATGGGCCAGTTGCTCAAAACACAGTTATTTTAACGATCTGTATACTCTAATGGATTGTTATCTTGCTAACCTGTTGTTTATTAACGGTCCGTTAAATTTCTGTTGCTGGAATGGCAACAGAATGTTAGCGAACAGACTGAATAAGTTAATCCAAGAGAAGATGTTTGGTCTTTGGCTGAATTTTAAAATTTTAAATTCAGTGTGTATAAAAACTTCATAGAAGTTGGTATTAACAAGAAACTGAAGAAAGTGGGACAACTGTGCAGTCTGTTCACAAAACTTGTAGAATTTACTACAGAAACACTATAAAAAAAATCTATAGAATACTTTAGTATTTTCCTTTAGAAATTGGTATTAACACAAACCTGAAGAAAGTGGGACAAATGTGCAGTCTGTTCACAAAACTGGATTAATGACAAAAAGATAACTGTAGAATTTACTACAGAAACACTATAAAAATAATCTATTGAATACTGTAGTATGTTCTTGTAGAAATTTTAGCATAAATTTGTAGGAAATATTATAGGATTTACACTACAAAAACTGTAGAATACTTGGGGCCTTTATCTCATCCTATAGAAAATGGGATAGCCCTCCACCCCTTTTCAACCCTCTAGGATGTTCTATAGAATTGAATTGTATAAAAAAAAAACTTAGACTGGCAGCCGACTAATGCCATCGTTAAACAGATAACAAAGCCCAACGCCTTCTTTAAAGATAACAATCTGTTAACTCCATATTAACGAGTTGTTTATACTACCAATATCTTAATTCTGTATGTCTTGTTTTATAGGCATGCGTAAGTTAATGCATGAGTTAATGTCCTAGTTAAGCAGAGGGTGAGAAACTCAGTTTAAAAGAAGTATTAAAGATTTGTGTGTAAGTCTTACGTCTATATATGTTGAAAAATTCAACACTGTCTCTGCCAAATCAACTCAACTCAACTTTGCTCAACCTAAAACTTAAAATAACCCAATGCCTGACAACCTATCATGATATATGTATTTGTATTTAGTTGCACAGAGGAGTATAAGTTTATCTAGTGACACAGCAACTGATATCCCAACTTTGATGACATCTAGAGCTGCTGAAGCTAAAGCCAGTAAACCAAAATATGACACGTAAGTTTCATCAAACATTTTTGAGCATATAAATATAAATTTCAAACAGCTTTTGCGGTTGTCTTCTGTGTCACTCCACCATATAATTTTGGCAGGGTTCTTACTTCTTACTAAATGGTAGAAGATTTGGTTTTTTGCTGGTATCATCAAGACTGGTTCTGTGTTAAACTGTTGCCATCTTTACTATTATATCAAATTTTATATAATAAAATCTATTTGGATGGACAGAGCTTTTGTGATGAAGAAAGCATGCTTTAGCTGTTGCTATTGAGCTAAACTAAAAATTTGCCCAAGATTTATTTAGCAATGGATATTTCTCAGGTGGTTCATGTATATTGTCTATTTACACTTTCAAATATGCCCTGATGCAAAAACTTTACTAAATATATTCCACAAAGCAGGCATGACATATATTTTTATTTACACCAGGACAGTTTACAGTCAGCTTTATACATCCAGTTTCTAATTTGAGCTATGAAAAAATGAGTTATCTCTCTTTAATAAGTTCATTAGAATACAATGTATTTCACCTCTTACCATTTCAGATTATTACATAGAAAATTACGTAAGTATTATTAACAAGTAGTAATAATAGATTGTGATGTGATATGTAATGTCTAGAAATATAAAACGTTTTCTATATAATTGTATCTAATGCTGGGTTTTATGCTGCTGATATTTTATCAATAACGTTCAGCCGACTTAAAATTTTGGGAAAAGTTACATTATGAATTAACATAAAAATCTATGATAACACCCTTGTCAGCCCCCTCTTTAGCTCTGTCTTTTAAATAAAAGGAATAATCATACTAAACATAATTCTTGACAATCTGATTAAAATACAGATCTATATTTTGTTTTGTTTTTTTTATATTTTCGATGGCCTACACTACATGAAGATCTGTAGTAAAAGGTCACGTCAGAGGTATTACGAACGGCTTTTGAATTATGAGGTCAGAAATTGATTAATCAGTCAGCATTGATGTTTCTAGTGGTTTACCCACAGTTCCGGCAAGAAGTCGCCATAACAGGTGGTTTCATTGGTTAATCCCTCACGCCATCCAGAATGTAGGTTATATAACAACTTTTCCGGATCCTAGTGTAGTACAGACAAATAAAACAGAATTTTAAACTATAAAAAACGAAACAAAATAGGATCTGTGTTTTAATCAGAATGAATTCTTGATGGAATTGTAGTAACTTTGGTGTGAGTTTTGCATGAGATATACAGAACTCCCCTTTTATCTTAGAAATGCTATATAATGACGGCTGTTCACATCTTAGGCAAAACTGATTTAATTTTTAGCTCTTCATGGTAAAATGCATAAATAGTCACTCAAGTCGCATGAACACTGTTTTGTTTAACATTTGCAGACTTTGAAATTTCAACTTAAAGTATTTGAGAAGAGCAACTAAGTACTTTTTGTTTTTTTCCCAACAAATAAGCAAAAGCATAAATCAATGTTTTTTCCAGAGGTTTACATGTCATGATTTTCATGGATAGCGAACAGAAATAATTAATAACTTGTTCAAAACTTAGTGCGATTGTTCATAATATTAATTTTCAAATTGCAAATCTGTTGTTGCCTCTTTATTGTAATTATGGCGTAGAAGGACAAAATTGTTATTAGGATTTGTAGTTCATTTTAAAGGGCAGGACTCAGTATTCCTGTCACAAGGTACATATAATATTGCTAATAAGCACTTCAGATTTTGGGTAATTTAAATGTTAATGTATCTATATTTTATGTTTATGTTCCTCCTGTGTTACTGACTCTTGAACTTAAATTTCTGATAAATGTAATTATACTTGTACATCTCTCCGACTGTCCATGATTGCTTTTGATCCTGTTAGAATCTACATTTTTCATCGGATTTTAATAAAACACAATGTTCAAATTTGACATTTTAAAAATATGTAACAAATAGCTTGTGAATTCAGATTTCATCTAATTTTATGGTATAGAGATTTGCCAAGTATTCAAGGAGTGAATACACTTGACTGTTTAATTTTTCCATTCAATGGATCTGCACTGGTTTCTTCCTCCTAAAAATTAGCGGATGAACATTCATTTCATTCAATTCACTCTCCTTATTAACTCATCAAGCCATTGGCTTATAGGACTGTCTGTTGACGTTTTCTCCTAAACCACATACTCGATTTCAAAATTTGGTAGGTGCAAGATAGCAGTTATTGCAATTTGTTCAAATGAAGTTACTTTCCCCCCATAGGGACTGGGTAGGAGCACATTTAGGGGACAAGTTTAAGTAATCTTTCAGTATCTTCTTCTGACTGACTCAATGGACTTCTTCGTAATTTGGTAGGAGTTCTGCTTTGATAAGATGAAAAGTTTTGTTAAAATGAAAGGCTTGACCTTGATTGTCTTCTTGATTTAATCAAGAAAAGAGCCTTGATAAAAATATTTTTTGTGGTAGACATTCATAATTTCACCAAGCAAAATCTTCAATGCACACATATTGTTAGCTAGTGGGTGAAACTAGATACTTTTACTGTGAAAAGTAACAGTGTCTTGTTTGAATCCTTTTCTGCCATGACAGTTGCTTATTTAATTAGTTAGTTGAGAATTTACATGTATGTTTACAGGCGACAGTAATTTAAACTTCCATTCACATCTAGTCGATAACTGTAGTCAGACATATTTAGCTGCTGCTAGAAATTTACACAGTACAACATTACAACTAAATAAATCACACTCAGCTGTGCAGGTGAGATTCATATATTTTATGTATATATATATATATTTCTTTGCTGTATGTGAGATAGCTTTATTTAATGTCAGCTTCCACCAAAATGATATTACCAAAATGATATTGCTGACAATTGCTTTGGCATTGTGTCCAGTAATTATTTTAAACTCCTCCACATTGTTATAAACAACTTCTGACATGACCACACATTGTAATATACTATGTATAATGGGTGAAGCTTGTGTGCAACACATACAGCCATACAAAACTTTTGATGTCGGTAACTAGCTATATAGCAGAAATACCAGGTTATTTTAGGTAAAAAGCAAACAGGGCCGTATGTGGGATTTTAAAAGTGGAGGTGCAGCAGAGTGGTGGGGGGCGCCAATATAATGCCCGAGTTAATGAGCGCAAAGGGGTGTTGCAAACACGTTTTCCACCCACTTGGAGCTGCAATCAAAGTCGCTCCTGTGTGTCAATTTCGGCGGCGCTATTTCTCATTTTGATGTTAAACACACCAAAATGAGAAACTTCTTGTCCTCTAAACTAGAACTAGTCCGAAACACCAATAAGGCCATGTGGATAGGGTGACGAGAACGAGAATCTCTAATAATGTCTAATAATTGATAATGGTATCCATCCCCCATGGGTGGTGCCACACCCACTTTTTTAAATATTTTGTCTGTAAATAATCTACAGGTTGCAATTATTAACATATTTGGATCCAATTCAGTATGATCCATTATAGGGTTTTACCTATTTACATTGGTCCATGTTCAATCCCCAGGGGCAGAGCCACCCCCAATTTTTGCGTTTTTTGTCTACAGGCTTGAATTATGAATGGATTATCTTGGAACTTGGCATATTTATTCCTTATACAGTAAGAATAGCAACTATTTACTTTGGTGCATCTCCCGACCCGCAGGGGCGGTGTCACACCCACTTATTGTTAATATTTAGCTTGTAAATTTGGCCTTCTTTGCCTCTTGTCATATTATACTCATTGCAGTCATTTCATATTTCATGCTCTTTATTATAAAAAGAACCATATCAATCAAATCAGGAATGTGGACATATATTGTTGCGGTAGCGATGCTCTTGTGAACTATTATAGCAAGAACTGCCAGCTCTTTATCTAAATCTTACATAATGTATCTTTAAAAATGATGTAATGCTTTTAATGGAGGCTGACAGCAATAAGTACTGTTTTCACAAGAAGGAAGTGGACAGTGTTCACATTGATCAGCAGTCTGTCTAGGGTAGATTATTATGGGTGTAGTCTTAGAAACAACCTATCATCAAAAATTGAATCAACAATTAATATTCATGCTTACCCCATCCCGAATTATGAGTCCTTACTATTGTCAGTGATGGTAACAATTGTGTAAGATATGGTTGAAGAGTGAAGACTATAATTATTATTAGAACATATTATATAGCATGTACAGGGGCCGCAGAACAGGGGGGGGGGCTGCGGGGGCTTCAGCCCCCCCCCCCCCCCCCCGCCCACACACACCTTTTTTTGCAAAAAAAAAAAAAAAAAAAAAAAATTGTTATTTCGTCCCATTCTACAATTATAATAATTATAACTGGCATTGTTCTCGTCATGGATAACATGAGTGGTGATTCATGGTCAGCTTTTCTTTCGTGATAGCAGGAGGGTTTTGGGTTGCTTAAAAATACAAAAAATCACATCAAAATTTCAAAATTTTCTTGGGGCCCTTAATCGGGCCCCAAACCCCACACCGGAAGCTTCCGGCGCCTGCGGTGCCTCCAACTATACGCTCTCACGTCCCTCAATTATTATTGTCAGACCCCCCAGTTTGGAAATCGTTCCGCTGCCTCTGATGTAAAACAACCCTTGATTTACTAGATCTGTGAAGTACATATATTATCTTTAGGTTATATTATTATTTGTAGATATTAGTATCTTTTATTTTCTAACAGTAAAATTATTAACCATATTATTATAATTTTTATCTTGTAGGATGCTTCACACAACTTGCGACTATTGACAAATGATTTATTTCATCTAGAGGATAAAGTGGATATTATATGTAGCTGTAAACTCTTACCTGATATAATTATTGCTACCAATGTCTAATGAAATTTACTATTTACTGGATATTATTAGTCTGAAAGTAAATATTCTTAAAAGAATCAGATCTCTTGCATTTGAATCAAAAATAAATATGTAGATTTGATTGCATTTAGTGTGTTTAGTTAATTTGTGAAATAAAAAAAAAAATCTGACTTTGTAACAAAAAAATAAATAAATAACAAAAAGTCTATAGATTAAGGCAATATTGAAATATAACCTTTTGTGTTAAACTGTCAACATTGTATGCAATGTTGGAGGACAACAAAATTGTCCTTTAATATGCAACTTCGTATAAAAGTACATGGTTAATGGTGAACCCAATTTTCACATAATTTTAATTGGCCTAACTTTAAATGCATAGTCTTCAGTTGGTATTCAAAGGCCAGTTTAAGTGCATATTCCTGAAACAATGGCCTGAGAAATTCCTCTCTAGCCATTGCTGTACTGAGAGCAAAAACTTGGAGTTTTGATGGTGTGTGTCAATTTTTTTTAGGGCCAATCAAATCTCTCCTGAGTACCATGGATGGAAATCATATTTCTATCCAGTTTGTTGAAACACAATACGTAACATGACAGTCAGTTCTTTGATCTGTGGTCTTTCCTAACACTTAGGACAGTTGATTAGATGGTGAAAACGTGCTGTGTGGTCCACCAAACGATAAAAAAAATCTATGTGTGGCGATTACATAATGTTTATGGGTAGCCTTGTTTGTCACATAATTCATTTTTCTGACAATATTTTGCTATGCGCTGGTTAATTGAGCATAATAAATTTCGCACGTTATGACTTAATTTATGGCTGCGATTTTCATTATATACTTTTATGTTAACATATTATATAGTAGGGTGAATTTGGACTCAATTAGCATGACGTATTAAACATTTACTATTGAGACCAAATTCACCCTACTATAATATTCACAACTCTGGTTAATCCCGATTGATTTTGTTACGTTGTAAAATATTGAAATATTGGTTGTTGATCCGACTGTTGACCAGTCATAATTTGGGACATAAATTAGCTGGGAGTCCGGCAGACTGTTTGGAGAGAGAGAGAGGGAGAGAGAGAGATATGGGGTTTAACGTCCAGTCGACACAAACTAGGTCATTTCGTGACCAACATATGGTTTTTATACGCCCACATGGAAATGTGGTCGTATATTGCCGTCGCCCCCATCCGTCCGTCCATCCATCGTCCACAATTTCTTGTGAACACTCTACAGACTACATTTATCATCTGATTGTTTTGAAATTGATATATGTTGTTTGCATTAGTGAGATGAAGAATCCTATTTAATTTCAAGAATTTCCGTTAATTTCTTCTGGAGTTATGGCCCTTGTTTCACTTTGTGAACGCTCTAACGACAAAAGTTATCAACCGATCTGTATGAAATTTATATGCATCATTTAAATTAGTAAAACAAAGAATCCTATAGAATTTCAGCAACTTCCGTTAATAACATCTAGAGTTATGGCCCTTGTTTCACTTTGTTGAATCTTGTGAACGCTCTAATGACAAAAGTTATCAACCGATCTATATGAAAATGATATGCATCATTTAAATTAGTGAAATGAAGAAGCCTATTGAATTTCGGCAATTTCCGTTAATTACGCCGTGAGTTATGGCCCTTGTTTCACTTTGTAGTACCTTGTAAATGCTCTAACGACAAAAGTTATTATCCGATCTGTATGAAATTTATATGTATCATTTAAATTAGTAAAACGAACAAGCCTATTGAGTTTCAGCAAATTTCTGTTAATTATATCTAGAGTTATGACCCTTGTTTATCTTTGTTGAACCGTGTGAATACTTGAAGGACAAAAGTTACCACCTAATCTGTATGAAATTCATATGCATCATTTAAATTAGTGAAATGAAGAAGCCTATTGAATGTCAGCAATATCCGTCAATTACGTCTAGAGTTATGGCCCTTGATTTACTTTGTTGAACTTTGTGAACGTTCGAACGACAAAAGCTATCCGATCTGTATGAAATTTATATGCATTATTTGAATTAGTAAAACGAAAAAGCCTGTCGAATTTGAACAATTTCTGTAGATAACTTCCAGAGTTACGGCCCTTGTTTTAGTTTTTAGAACCTTGTGAACCCTCGAACGACGAAAATTATAATGTCATCTGTATGAAATTGTCTATTAAATTCCCCAAATTACCTACAAAAGAATAAATATGTGACAACCCTTGTCGACTGCTCTGACAATTTAGCCACTGTGGGCGTATGTTTTGTTGCCTGGCAACCTATCTTTAATTTTATTTCAATAATTCGCTTGCGCGTAGGGGTCTTTAGCAGTGGGAGGAAACCGGAGTCGACCCGGAGAAAACCCACAAGATTGGACAGGTGACCCTACCCCTTTTCACTTACAACCGGGGGTTCGAAACCACGCCAGTTGACTAAATGACATGCTAACCATTCGGACTTCCACCCCACCCCCCAGCCACCACCCCCACCCCCACCCCACCCCCTGTTTGGATAGGATTAGGTCTAATCAAACGAAACTGCGAGGAGTATGGTTTAAGTGAAACAAATCCAATATTGATATTAACTCCAAGGACGAAGATATGGCTAAGTTTAGGGAGCATATCGGCTATAGTATTGTTTCAAAATAATAATAATAATAACCATCTTTATTACACCAAGAAAAACAATTAATACATTAAAAAAGCTGGAGTATATATTCAGTTTAATTGCACATGGTACATCATGTATGCTTTAAGTTATCTCCTATTTCAAACTATTTATAGTTTAATTTACTTTAAGATTTCGATGAAGATAGCAAACTATCAAATTACGAAAGAACTGGTATTTATTACATAAACACGTTTTTATACAATTCAAAACACATCTTTACACCAACATGAAACCTTGTGGCTTTCGAGCGAGTATAGAATCAATTTTTATATGCCCGCATCGAAATGTCTTCATAATTTGTCGTCGCCCCTGTCCGTCCGTCCGTTCGGTGTCCGACGTCCACAATTGCTTGTGGACGCGCTAGAGGCTAAAGTTAAAATCCGATTGACTTGAGATTTATACACGGTGTTTAAGGTCATTTTGATTTTCAAGGATTTCCGGTAATTACTGTGAGAGTTATGACCCTTGAACACTTTGAACACTTTAAATTTGATATCCAGCTAAATCCATGATATTACATGTTTTGTATATTATATGTTAGCATGGGGCAGAACTAGAAGCCAAACAAATTCTAATTATTTTCTGATAATTACTTAATGAGATGATACCCTTGTTGCATGTCGTAGGACTTAGCTACTGTGGGCGTATGTTTCGTTTGTCTGGCAACGTATGTTTGTTAAAGACTATACTTTTTAAACTAAAATCACATAGGACTGTTTTGCACCAGGTATGTTCAAATAATAAAACAAGGTAGTAATTAATTTGATATGGGTTAGATACTGGTTGATTTGGGTATAGCTTGCAAATAATCGATCCCGCCCCATATAAGGACGCAACCCTGTCGCGTGTCATATTCGACACGGAATTAGGTGCTTTTTTGATTAAATGGTGGTGACTTTTTTTATGTCCCGTTCCGATTATTGAAATAGGGGTGATATTGGGTAAATCGACATGACGGGTCAGACTGTTCCTTCGGATACAGGCATAGGTCAGCGTTCTTAAAGGGTAGAAGTTTTGTTTAAGGCTTTTAGCGGCTTGTGAAAGAGTTCTTGATTACAGTTTTTAAAACTCGGTGTGATGTTGGTTTTTTTTAATTTTTTCTTCTGTTGGAGGCGGGGGGGGGGGGGGGGAGACAGGACAAGGTTCCCGTATGATTTTTATTTTCTTTTTGACTAAACAGAGTTGTTTATGAGAGCTATCTGGAATATTTTTAGCTTTAATAAGATTGCTTTAAAACTTTTTGAGCTTGATTTGTAGATATCGGGTTTCATAGCTCAGTGGAGCATGCTGCTATTAAGTGTATGCGGGTCTGACAAGATAGGCATAGTTTTACGAAAATTTCGTAGGCTATATTATTTGATAACAATTGTAATAAATGTATAAACGACGCAAACCATTCTATCGTAATGCTACAATTATTTATAATTTTTTATATAAATACTAAACAGCAAAAAAAAAAAAAAACGTCAGTACGATTTCAAAATCAGAGAGGCACTAAATCAAATTATTCTAGAAAACGACTTAATAAATGGATCAAAGCAATTTTTTGTGAACAGTATGTTGACACATTAGTGAGTAATTCATCACAATTCCAAGACATTACGAGAAGGGTTAGAGTCCGTACATTGTCTATACATCAGTATCTGGTGTGTCCACCGCGAGTGTTAATAACAGCGTCTATACATGGAGTGGACTAGACGATTGATGAACGTCATTGGTACCTGGAACCACACTCTTAGAAAAGTCTGGCGCAATCCATCGACTGTACTTAGTTTCGGTACGACGTTATTAAATCTCCTCTGAATTTCATCCCAAAGATGTCCAATCGGATTTAAGTCCGGACGAAGGGCTGGCCAGTGCATAACGTTGACACCGTTCTGCTGTAGAAAGTCCCGAGTAACTCTGGCGGTGTGGGCACGGGCGTTGTCATGCTGGAAAACATTGTTTCGATGACGTGCGAAATGTGGTATGAAGTGGGGTCTGGGAGCTTGATCGAGGTAGCACACTGCTGTGATGCCGCCTCCTCTGTCTGGACCAAGATTTTGGAACACTACAGGACCCACTCTCTGGTTCAGGCCAAATCTACCCCAAACCATTATGCTTGGACCTCTTCATGAGTCTCGTTCCATGACACATCGGTCAGAATAAGTGTGTCGCCAGTTCTGGTGTTGTTGGGAAAACTGTAGACGTTCACGTCGATGGCGAGGGGTGAGGATCAGTCCACGGTAAGGTCTACGGCAATGGATGTTCTCTCTGTTGAGACGTCGGCGCACTGTATCGGTACTGATGAGTCTTTCGTGTGTTCCTACTGTCTGACGTGCTGTCTCAGATGCCTGTGTGAAGGGATTCTGTACGTGCTGTCGCACAACATGGCGGTCTTGTCGCCTTGTGGTTACCCTTGGTCTACCAGTTCGGGGGCGATCATCTGTGGTGCTGGTGGCCCGAAAGCGTTTCTGAAGCATGTAGATGGTCCGAACCGAACATTGACCTGGATGTGATTGGCAACGGCTTGGGCAGTGTGGCCAGCGTCGAATCTTCCAAGCGCCTGGTTTCTCTGAGCTGTCGTGAGTCATGACATGCTGCTGACGTTGTAGTGTGAATGATTCAACCAGGTATGGGGTGCATTTTATAGGGCTGGTGCCAGTGAACGGCACGTGCAGCATGAGTTACATGAAAACCATGGACAACATATTACCATCTCAGAAGTCAGGTTGCGTTTTTGAGAACATTTCCTGGGTTCCATTTTGTGTTTGGAAAGGAGCCTTATTGCTCATGTAAAGATGGAGATGTCGTCACAAATATAAAATAAAAACATTTGGCAAGTTTTATGCAATGCGTCTATTCAGAGTAACATACTACCCTGACGTGTCTTTTGTTGCTTAGTATATACATATATATATATTGTTGTATTTTATGGTTGAAAGATCAGCAACTATATTTATATCAGCAACTATATATATATATATATATAGTTGCTGATCTTTCAACCATAAAATACAAGCCTTTAATACAGTAGTATACAGTATATATAGATATAATAGATATTATAGAGAAAAGAGTGACACGGTGTGATTTCTCTCTCAGCTGGCATGAATTTGAACGCGAGGCGTGTGTATGAATTAATTAGCAAAGGTTAAACTCTAAGAGGTACATCAAATAGTTGAGGATTATATTAAACTTGTGATATATGGCGTGTATTAATAGGTTTAACGTAGGTGAGTACAATAAAACATTTATGTCTCTAATATTTGATTTTGTAGGCTGGAATAATATTTGATTTAATAATTAACACTGACCTATACTTTATCTCTTACAGGCTAAATGTTTAATTCTACTCGCCGTGCATCATATACATCCTGCGATTTGTGTCATGGTGTTATTTTTATTCACCTTGCAAGTACTATTCGTGTTTAGGGCCAGGCATAACATTCTCTTTTTATTTGTAGTTTTAAGCAGAGAATACAGAAATATTTTACTGTTATCGTAGGCCTAAATTAAAAAGTTTGAACTCATATCAACCTCTTTTCTTTTATCACGTGTCTTATGATAATAAAATATAAAGCGACATGTTGATAAATATACATACTTATTCTATATTTACAATGAAATATAGACATATTATGTTAATATTTAAATGATTTATTTGCTGTTTCTTCATTGACGGGGATAAAATAAATTTCAGTTGCGCAGTCTTACAGAGGCTTTATAGTGGTTTCAAGCCAATGGTAAAAAATATTTTTGTAATTTACCAAGATTTAACTATACCGTTTTAATCGATGTTGTTCAAATTACATTGTCTTCAGACCGATCTGTCTATCCATAATTGAGATACAAATATTTATAGGTGCATTACATGTCGTCCACATAAAGCTTTGGTTAAAACAATAAAACGATGGGGATGGGAGGGGGGGGTGATCAGAACCTCCAAGGATTTTATACAGATTTCGTCTGAGTCATTCCCTTTCAAAGATGTATCTATAATAATAATGTGAGCATTTGCATTTGTATAGCGCTATTCCACACTGACTGTATGCTCATAGCGCATGCAAAAGAGTTCAGTTTTCTACAATTCCAGCAACATTTACAACACAATATTAAACATAGCGTCGGAACAGATAAAGTCCTCGGTGATGATTTGAAAGTTGATAGGGTTGGACTCTGTTTCAAATAAGTATAGGGAGATTGTTCCAATGTGAAGCTACCAGAATTTTTTAAAATTGCTAACTGGGATCTGTAGCTGAAAGTTATTTTTTGATCTGAGGTTCCTGGAGGTACACAGGTGCTATTTTGTGAACTGCCTAATATGTTATAGACGGTAATTTGTTGCGAAGCCAATGAAGAGAGGATATAATTTTGTATCCTTTGAAGGCGATTTTAATGTTTTTTCGTTATTCCAGATAGTAGACTATTACAGTAGTCTAGGCGAGATAGGGCATCGAACCAGAGTTCCTGCAGAATCTGCTGTTATAAAATGACATATTGAACCAATGTTTCGATTATGGTAATGACATGTTTTGAAAAAAAAAATGGTCTGATTTTCTATTCATAGATTGTTGTCTATGATGACACAAAGATTTTTAACAGAATTTGGAAGACTTTTCAATTTTCAAGTATGAAATGTCAATCTTATGTAATCTTCCCGGAGGGGCAATCAATAACATTTCTGTTAGTTGGAGATTGTTAGTCATCCAGATTTTTACGGCTGTGGCACAACGTCAGACTTCAAACTGTTATTTATGATTGCTGTTAAATAGCTAAAAAGGGATGTAATATTAATAGCATAAAGCTAGTTGGAAGTGAGTCCAAATTACAGGAGACTGGGTTTGATGAAACAACAATTTTCTTAAGTTCATCTTCCGTCACGTCTCTGAATGATCTCCAATTTGAACTTTGTGTAAAGTACCGAGAAACGGAATATTAAGAAAACTGGCAAAACAGGATCATACCGTTCTGAACAGTCAATCCTAAAAATAGTTTTAGTCATAAATGGGCGAGGAGATTTTTTTCAGGCATTTATCACTGATATTTTTGGACTAAATGTTTACAACTAGACGATGCACATTGCCATGCACGTCGCCATGCACTGTTGACAAAGGGATGCCAGATTGGAGAATCATGATGAATTTCCTTGGGTCCTTCTGGTTATAGAGCCAGGTCCCATTTACCGGGACAAAATCTTTGAGACAATTACAACTAAGAAGCTTGGTAATTTTCTAGATATTTGTATAGATTATGCAATAGCCTTCCAGTAACATAATTTGGTTTGCTTTATTTTAAATGGTCGCTTTGTAAATTGTTGTCGTTGTCCCCGTTTACCCCCATCCAACACCTCATTGCTAAAAAATGAAATGGGTACGTCTTCCATTTTCTCAATAGAAGTTAATTGATCAAAATTATATTTTATTATTAGCAATTAAAGTAGTATAGCCATCACAATGACTACTTGGAACTATAGTCAATGAAGCCACGAGTTAGATCCCATTGTTATAGACTTTGGGATGATCGAGTCAGCGGTGCTGAACCTATGGCCTTGCAAGTAAAAAAAGTGTCTAGTCTTTCTGATGGATCGCAAAACAGATGCCAATCGGTGTGCCCGTCGGCGTGGCGTGGACGTAAAACAACCCTTGGCAGCAGTTGTAACTCAACAAATAGTCGACGGAAACATCGCTGTCCAGGCAAAATTTCCTTCATATCATACTGCAAGGCGTATGCCCGTCTTTATTAACCCGATTGCTCTGTCAGTGAAAATTCAAATTTAACGATTTTGTTCCAGACAGAACAATGCGGCTGGATTATCGAGACTAAACATGTTTATTGTCGTCGCGAGAATGCTTAATCTATATTATGATGATGATGCCGCATTTTAATTGTACGTTTCTTTTATTTAGTTTTTCAATAGCGTGTAGAATATATCAGATTTTATAACAGATTTTGTAAGGCAAATATATTATAATATAAAATCCCCTTTGAATGCACAACACTAATATTGGCAACATTTGTCACACATGGGAACACTCTTTTACATATAATACTTTATAACAAATTCGTATAAAGTGCTAGGCCCATATTATTTATAATCAGGCTTCGGAAAGGATTATTGAATTGTAAAAGAAAGATATATGTTATAGAACTGTAAATATTTATCATTATGGTAATTATGCGCTCACCAAACCTACATAATTATGGCTGCTATTAATGTCTGCTGTAAAGTCGTCAAGCTGACAAGTAAAGCTCTATATGTGTCAACATACTGCGAATATGTCTTCGGTTTCCTGACGTCTTTTTCTTAAAATGATAAAATAAACGGACGCTTAGTTTGAAATGAACAATTGCATGAGTTTCTTTAGCTGTAGATTATTCTATATAATCTAACACAACGGCAGCTTTTCAACAAAATAATAGATATAGGTACATGTAATACCAGTAAATTTGATGAATGTCAAGGAATCTAGTGAAAATAATTCGGGATGCAATCGTCAACCACTTTGTCAAAGTAAACTTAAAGCTCGCCCTGGGGTCTTCCTCTAACTTTTTGTTAGAATAGTTTCATAGTAGGAACAAGATAATTACACACATGCCATCTTCATTTATAGATTCATAGTTTTGTCCTTTCGGTCTTTCCGAGAGTAAAACAAACCAAAAGCCAGTGTATTATGTAGATTCTACAAAGTTTAATATTGAAGTGTTATTAGTATGGGCTGGTGTTACAATAAATGTGTGACGACAGCTTGACCATAAAAGATCTCGTATTGTCATCATATAAATTTCAAGATGAGATAAGATTCACTGGAATTTGAAATATTATTAAGAAAATATTTTAAAGCACATTTTTATAAGCTGTATTTTATGGGAAAGTATATTGTCGCGCCATCCCTATCTGTTTTTTCGATTCGTCGACACTTCTATCTTTAAATATTTATTTTTATAAGGGGCGGGGTTATTGCCATAGTCATTCAAACCTTGATGCTGTCACAGTTTTTTAGATTCCCTTTTGAAACTTGCTATAAACCCCATAGAAATTCAGTATTTGTTATAGATTTATGTTTTTTAAAATTTATTTGTCAAATATTTTGTGCTAATGGTTAGCTCATCGTTCACATGTTAAAATTGTGAATTCGCCACGCGTTGAGGTTGTTGAGGGTTATCTCATGATCCCAACTGGCGGAAAGTACATTAAGGATGCATTTTATTATGTAAGATTAAGAGCTGACCACTCTTGCTATAATAAATTCCAAAAACGATAAATGAAAATAAACCTATTAAAAATTTCATTCAAATTACTTTATTCTGAGCCAAGTTATCACTAATCGAAGTTTTGACAGGATGTGGCAAATATTGTTTATACCCTGCCAACGTTACTTGTTAACCACACTCAGCCTCGCTTCTCCATTAAATCATTAAATGGCGATTGCATTACAATCGATTTAAATCTCTGCCACCCAGCGGTCTAGAGAGTTGATAATAGGCTTGCCATGTGAATAAATATGTAAATAATAATTTATATAAAATTTATAGCCAAAATAAAAACCTGCAATAGGCAGATTTAGCTCTTGAATAATGCATCTATTAACGTTCCGTTAAATAAGATGGCACAAAGTCATAATGCAATAACTGTAAGCCACTATAAATCCACGAGGACAGGAGCTGTGTTGATGTAAAATTGATTTAGAACTGATCCAGTTAGCTGATAGAGTAGGGAATCACAATAATACAGGTTTGAGAAAGTTAAGGAGCACACTAACATATCGGTTTCATCTTTATCAATAATATATAATGTCAGAGATTTCCAATATTTTTATTATAGATATGAACATTAATTGAACCACACGTTTTAGTTATGAATGTTTTCTTGTTAAGTTTCTGATCGAAGACTACATCCAGATTGTCTGCTGTTTTGGAAGACGATATTTCTGCCTCATCAATGGATACTATTGTTAATATTCTATTCAGTTGAGCTTTTGGACAAATTTGAAGTACGCCAGTCTCTTCATCATTTGTTTTCAAAAAATTGAATATCATTCAGTTTCTTCTAAATTTTATTTAGTCGCATTCATCATAATTTTTTTATGGTAAAAAGAGCCGAATGTTGTATTCATGTATGTGAAAGTCAGTGGCGTGTTTTCGAACAATGACACCAAACAACACAGGGCACCAAATGTAAGAGAACGCTGTCCTGTAACACGCGGAAAGATGCTTGATAAGAATCTCATGTTTTACGGTGTCAAAGGCAACACTTATATCGAATAGTTTAATACTGTAAACGCCTTGTTGTAGAGATTTGAGATAATATCATTATACATACTTTTCTGCAGAACTGGGATAATAAAGACAAGTTAAATACACAAACAAATAAGATTTTTCTGTTCTTTGGCCACACCTCTGTTCACTAAAATTGTCTTCGCTGAAATTAAAGTTCAGGTGGTAAGCAGTATAAAATATTACGAGGTGCATAGATTATGTTGTAAACAGCATTACGGGCGCGTTGGTGTTGGTTTAACTGACGATAAACCAATAACTTGGTTTTACTAAAGAACGCTGTAGCCTAAATTTGATGTTTTATGGAACAATCTATTTTAGTTATAGAGAGGGTAAATAAGTAGGGATAATAAAACCAACAGACCATATAATCTGTTGTTATAAGCTGTAGTGGAAATGGGACGTAGGCGAAATGGGAGGGTGCCTTACGTCTATTAATTAACTTTTGATTGTGGAATATCATCTGAAAATCGCTTGATTCGGTTTTATATTCCTATTTATACTTTTTATGAACTAGAGTGAACCGATGCCATCATATTTTTTCGTCCCCATTTCGTCACTCTCTCCATTGTACTTTCAACAGGACGAACCCTGTCGATTTTCATCGATTTGCTAACTTCCGCTTGGGGTGATGACATATTTTCCGAAAACCTTGTGAACGCGATGGGGTTTTTCTTTCCAATTTTTCAAATCTTGGATCTTGGGAGAGCGAAGCCTTGGTTTTCAGCGTTCTGTCGGACCTTCTTTTCGAAGTTATGCCATCTTTTCCCGAAAGCCCTGTGAAGATGATAAAGGCTGTTTTAAATAAATGGATTTTGGCGTAAACCCTATTTTTTTTCAACCGTTAGTTGAAACCAGTTAATTATCAAACTCGGTGTATAAGATAGTTTGTTTAACAATAATTGTATGCGTGTAAAGTGATTATTGACTAATCATTACAGAGCCCATTTTAACGTGCCTTAAAGTACGATGAGCTAAAACCGTGCCCTGAGAAATAAACAGTCGTACTCTTCAGAAGGCTTCAATTTGGGAAAAAGACGCACCAGGTATCACTGGGAAAATTTGAATCTGAGTTATGATACGTTGTTTTGACCCAATCTCTCCCCGTCTTCCATAGAACTCGAGCTTGCATATTTGCTTTCTTTTTCACATCGACGCCATCTGTGAATTGTTTTGATGTTTTACTGCCATGAGTTCGTCTGGGGACGGGGAGAAAGCGCCAAATCCGCCAAAGTTAATAAATAAATATTTCCAGTCCAGCGGGTGTTGAAAATGAAGAGCCGTTGAATGAAAAGAGCGAACATGGTCAATAAGCACAAGAATGTCTTCAATCAGAATCACGCTTATTTCGAATTCGTCTTGATTCAACGGAATTTATTGTTTCTGGATATACCCTAGAGAGAGATTCTATCCTTGAGGAATTAGTATTAAATTTTTAAAAAAAAATCCTAATTTCCGCCGGAGCATACTTACATTTCGAGCTTACCATTCTTCAGTTGCATTAGTCAATGTGCATAGTATAGTTGGTCAGTTCCTGTGTTTTGCCAGATATACGCCAAATCGATGCTAGAGACCCCACCCCCACCCTTATTATTAACGTTGCCAGGCAGCCGTGCTCCACGAAATTCTCCTTAAAACAGGCCCTAGGCTATAAAATATGTATGATTTTTCACGATGTCCAGCAGAATTAGAAATTCCCGCCATAACGGTAGTGTAAATCAACTCCTACTATTAGTCAATAAGGAATATGTTACGTAAGAACAAAAAGAAGTAAAGTACAGAGTCACGCCAGGTAAAATTGTCGGCCCACTAAAAAGTTAAAAGTTTTGTACTATTGTGGTCACCCCCGTCAGTCCGTCCATTATCCACAATTTATACACATTGTTTAACCCGAGACAACGAAGTCTATTGATTTTCAACGATTTTCGATAATTCCTACCATAGTTATGGTCCTTGAGCACCTTGAAAATGCTTGTGGACATTGTAAAGACTAGATTATCATCAGATCGGCTTGGAATTTTTGTGTTTATTTTTTTCAGGGATTCCCGATAACCCAAAAAGCTAAAATTATTATCTGATTACTTGCACATGTTTTGTGTAATAGATCATTCTAATTATTTCTGTTAATTATTTAATAGTTTGTTACTCTTAGTCCGTTTTTATACGCCCATATTTTCATGTGGACGTATATTGTCGTCGCTCTAGTCCGACCGGACGTCCGTCCGTCTGTCCGACCACAGTTTGTTTGTGGACACTCTACAGTTCACAATTATTATCCGATTTTGACGAAACTTGAAATATAGGATTATCTCCAAAAGATCTCGGTTCCTTTCGATATTGGCATGTATCGGGTCGAAACTTCATGGTCCCTGATTGTACGAAAAATCTCGTTTTTAGCTTTTGGACACTCTAGAGGTCACAGTTTTGATCCGATTTTGATGAAACTTAAAATACATGTTTATAACCCAAAGATCGTGGTTCGATATTTACGCATATCGGATCGTAACTTCCTGAATTATGACCCATGATTGTACGAAAAGACGCATTTTTAGCTTGTGGTCGCTCTAGAAGTAACAATTTTTATCCGATTGAAAAACCATTGGAATGTATCACCGTTACATCGTAATGATGGATGAGTTCGAATTTCATTAAAATCGGACCAAAACTGCTTGACAAAATGGCCGCCCTCCGTACGCAAATAGTGTAAATATATGGTATATCAATGTTATGGATCCTCTATTTTGATCCGATTTTGATGAAACTTTAAATTTATGTTTTTATCACAAAGATTTTGGTTCCTTTCGATAATCGCGCATATCCGAACTTTACTTCCTGGATTATGGCCCCTGATTGTTCGAAAAATCGCATTGTAGTTCGTGGACCCGCTAGAAGTCACAATTTGTATCCAATTTTAAAAAACGTTTAAATACATCACAGTTACACATCAATGAAGGTTGACTTCAAATTTCGTAAAAATCTTACTCAAACTGCCGGACAAATGGCTGCTCCTGGAGTATGGTCCCCAATTGTACGAAAAATCGCGTTTTTTTAGCTTGTGGACACTCTAGACGTCACGATTGTTATCCGATTTTTAAAAAAATCGGACCAAAACTTTCCGACAAAATGGTCACTCCATGTGCGCAAATATTATTATTTTATTGTTATTATTATTACAAACATTTGTTATAGCCCCCCTTTCACATATACGTCTTCAGGGGTGCTTTACGATGGAACAAATTTAGAATTATGAAATCATAAAATTAAACAATATAATACAGTCAATACTAATGAATAAAAAAAACCATACCAACAAGAATCAATAAAAAATTTCAATATATATACATGTTTATCTAAAAAGCCTGGAGAAATAGATGGGTTTTTAGTTTTTTTCTTAAAAGTATTCCACAGGACCCGATGTCCTGTAACTTATTCCATAAAGCAGGTGTCTGAACACTAAAAGATCTTTGACTGAAAGTTAAAGGTTTTGAATGTTTGGGCTTTAAAAGAAAATTATTATCTGAAGTACGTATACATCGCCCTGGTATATACAAATGTAAAAGTTCAGATAAATAAAACAGGCGCTAAGTTATTCAAACATTTAAAAGTTAACAATAAAATATTAAAATCAATTCTATAAGAAATGGGTAACCAATGTAAATTTTTTAAAATTAAGGTAATATGGTCATATTTTTTAATGGGTGTAATAAGGCGTACAGCTGTATTTTGAACTCGTTGAAGTTTATCTAAAAGTTTGGCGGGAAGACAATCACGGATTAAAATTGTCCAATCTAGAAGTGACCAAAGCATTAACTAGTGTTTTGTGGAGTCTAAAGAGATAAATTTACGTATTCTACCAATATTTCAAGACAGTTTACATATATAATTTACTTGGGCTTCCATATTCATATCAAATATTGCACCAATATTACGGGCAGATGACGAAGGATTAATTTCACAATTACCAATTAAGAAAGGAGACTTACAATCAATTTTTGATAATAGTGTAAAAGTATGTAATAACAAGGTTGTGGACCTTTTGATGGTTAAATGGACAATAAACCCCCTCTAAATACGTAACAGGAAGTGTTTATCTCCTAAATAATATCATTCTCAAAGAATTCTTTTCCTGTTGATATTCACGCACATAAGATCTAACTTCCTAGATTATCACCGCTGATTGTACGAAAAAATCGCATTTTCAGCTTGTGGACCCTCAAGAATCCACAAATTGTTATCTGATTTTAATGAAACTTAAAATATATCTATATTTCAAAGATCTCTGTGTTCCTGTTGATATTCGCGCACATCAGTCTGTAACTCCCTAGATTATCGCCCCTGATCACAATTTTTATCCGATTTGAAAACCCGTTTACATCTACATGTACCACCTTCACACCATAATGACAGTTAAGTTCGAATTTTGTGAAAATCGGACTGAAACTGCCCGACAAAATGGCCGCAAATAGTAGTACTAAGGGTGTCGAACCTCTCTAATGGTTACAATTTTTATCCGATTTTGATGAAACTTGAAATATATGTTTATATCCTAAAGATCTGGGTTCCTGTAGATACTTGCGCATATTGGACCGCAACTTCCTGGATTATGGCTCCTGAATGTACGAAGAATTGCCCTTATTTTAGCTTGTTCTCTGTCCATCTCTTTCAAAATGTGGGTTATCTTGAATGGCAACCGCTTGTATAATTTAAAATTGTGAAGCTTGAACGAATTTGTTGAGATGATCTCACAAATTCATGCAGTAAAGGTCCCAGTGCCATTTGTAATATAATATACGATACGCGACTTTCAGCTGAATATAAAAATATACTGATATATTATATAGCTAGAGTACATTTAGCTGCAGGCTAAACAGTAAACACCAGTCGATTGATAGAATATATAGATCTAAATGTCGCCAAACCAAGGTTTATCTGTACACAGTATATACTTTAAAATCTTCTTGAAACAGATTTTTTAAATAAAAAAAAAATGTTATTTATTGTTGGTCGTAAAATATTAATTATCTGATTAATTAATAAACTTTAAAATCATGTTGAAACAGATTTATTGTTGGTCGTAAGATATTAATTATATGAAAATATTAGCATATCCGTAAAGTTGCACTGATTTGTTCCTAGGTAAATGATGAAAAGATAAAAGTTACGCCGAATGTTTTATGAAAATTATTAAAATGGTATAAAATAAGGTGGATGTACTATCCCAGTCATAAATTAAATTCAGAAATATTTTTATCAGAATGAAAATGTCAATACATGCAATATATTTGATTTTTAACAATCAATAGATTGTTATTAGTAGATAATAACAGTGATTAGACAAGTGATTAATCATCTTATGTTATTTGATTTACCGTTATTTAGGCGAAAGTTATCTGTGATGATCGCTTCACACCCGATTTATGCTTTAGAGATAAACGCTAAAATGATCTGTCGGTAGTAAGCCGAGATCAGTTCAAAATCCTTCTATTATAAGAGTTCATTATTGCTTATTGATAAGAAGTTGATCAAACAACAATACAGGCATTATACAGCATAGTATATCTATTGTCTATTTTTGTATATACAAATCGTTATACACGTATAGAGGTGTACTCTGTTCTTATTCATATGTTCAAACGAAGGCGTGAATGATACAGAAACAGTCTTATGTTGAGTCTACTGGTTCATGAAAACATTGGATTAATTATTCGTTAACGGATAAACACTAATAACAGATAACAAATAAAAGCAAATCGTTGTTGTTATAAATTATACTATATGCGTGTTTCTGTAGCTGGGACATTAAACTCTACGTAGTCTCCGATTACAGATCAGATGGGTACTACTGTTATTGGAAAGATCACGTTATCGTTGTTTTGGTATCGGAGTGTAAAACCTTAAAAGAACCAGAGCTCTCGGAGGAAGGCGTTTGAAACCGATTGGGAAATGTGGTGATAAATACGTTTAACATGTTTATAATTAGCCTAACATAAACATCTATTTTAATGCACATTGATATATTTTAAGATGGTTAGATATTTGATATTTGGGTGAATATAGAGGAATAGAGGAAGCGTTATAGTATGTTTTAATGTGTTTAACAGGTAATTTACGATTCTCTAATGTATTTTGTGGAGTTAGTTAAATTGATTGAATGAATCGACGTAAAGAAAATGTTATTCACGTGCAACGTGATTTATTGTCTCTGATGATATTTGTCTAACGCGAATAAATCCAGGTTTTTAAATCAGGAATAAAGATTATTTTATACAAAAGAGTTTTCTATGAGTGGGAAACGTGCATTGAAAAAACATAGAAGTGATCAAAAAACAAAAACACTTAAGATACTGTAAGCAACGTTTCTAAAGTTCCAAAACCAAATTCCGAGAAAGGTGAATGCATCTGAATTAACTAGATAAATTGTTTTTAAGTGTCAAGTTTTATATGCAGCCCATTAAGAGTATGATTTACAATAACAACAACATACAAGGTGATATTGCCGCCTGCTGAAATTTCAATCAGGAACGATAGAATTGTTTGGAATTTGTCCAAACGACGAGTGTACATATTTCTAAAATACTAATTTGAATTCAGTTTCAGTTATATTCTATGTGTTTCAGCCTTTTAGCTTCGCGTAAATTTGGTAAGTTGGATTTTTCATATAATGTCATTGTTTATAGTTTCATACATATCATTATTACACCTCCCACCATTTTTTTATGGATTTGTTGTATAATTGTTTATCGATGAGTATACTAGTATAGCAAACTATAGTCTATATAGTCATGTGAACAAATTGTCTCAGTTCGAATCAAATCGAATTTGAAATATGTTTCGCATAATTTTTGACTGATCAACAAATGCCAAAGACGCTAGTAGTTAAACTAACCATTACGGAGCTAAACCAACAGTAACATTGCAAAGTTTGGTTCCAATAATCAATTATTATTTTTTGTTGGAAGGGGGGGAGGTCCACTTCGATTGCACATGCATTTCATTGTTGAGATTTATCATACGACTTCCGTCAAAATTCTTATTATTTCAAGGGGGGTTGGATGGCTGAATGGTTAGCGTGCGCGCGCTATATCATAAAGTCTGTCATTGAGTCGACTGGCGTGGTTTCGAATCCCCGGTTGTACGTGACAAGGAGTAGGGTCGCCTGTCCAACCTCGTGGGTTTTCTCCGGGTCCTCCGGTTTCCTCCCACTGCTAAAGACCCCTACGCGCATGCGAATTATTGAAATAAAATTAAACCATATGTTAGTCCCGAAATGACCTAGTTTGTGTCGAGTGGACGTTAAACCCCATTTCTCTCTTATTATTTCATATCCGCATAGTTGGTTCCTTATGATTTATTGGTAGAAGATACCCCCCCCCCCTTTACATGTACCCTCGAACATACAGTGGCAAGCTCAAGGTAAAATTCGTAAAAACTTTCGGCCATGAAATTCAAACTAGTACGGACGAGTTCGCTACTGATAGGTTCTTATGGGGATCGCTTAGCTCGAAGCCAGTCAGTCATCTCGTAACTATAGGCGTGGGATTCCTAGCGTTGTGGAGTCGATATTATAGTGTATAAATAATAATATATCTAAAGGCGTTACGGGGGTATTTATTCTAGATTGCTCCTTTCACAGGAACTACTCGTCGGATGGTTTCTGAAATTCTGCGCCAATGCGATATAACTAACTGGGTGCTGCCAGAAAAGTGACACAAAATGTTGCGCTCAGTTGTTGTTGTTGGGATGGGGTTTTTTTCCACTTTCGCTTACGCGCCATTTTGATATAAAGGTGTGAAATTGGCTATTCACAATGTATTCTGTCATTTCCTTTTGTTAAATATGTATTCACAACTTTCAAAAAGTGGTAACATTAATGTATACGAAGACAACCTATGTCAACCTTAGTTTTAAACTTGATTTTTTGCTCATAAATAGGCACTTTCAATCACAAACAGGTTGCGTTGTCCAGAAATAGCCGATTTTTTGCTATCAGCAGGATATTTTTTGGGGGAGGGGGTTGTCCATAACAGTGTCACTTTCATAAATTTGTTCACGATTTCATGATGCTCAGTGCTACTGTAACGCTTTCATTGTCACCGGAAGCGACGCCATTTTGGAATAAACAATGTTCGCTATTGGTTTACGGTTATAATTTTTGATTCCCATTAATAAATAGATTGAGTCAATATGATCATATAGATAACAAAAATATAGTTTATAACTTGTTTCATTGTCAAGGAATATTGGGGGGTTGGGTGGTCGAATAGTCTACCGCTTTAGATCATAAACTCTGCCATTGAGTCAAGTGGCGTGACAAGGATCATGATTGCTTGAAAACGTTGAGAGAATACTCTTCGAAACGTCTCCCAAATAAATCAGTAATTGTTCTTCCATAAGTATGTGTTATAGTTTATTGCTCTATCCAGTTACTAAATGCCTCTAAAAGATCATGATCATGATTGTCTTCCTAGCCGTTTGTGTTTGCTCCCACTGCTAAAGACCCCTATGGTAGTAGCGAAATGACCTAATTTTTGTTGAGTATACTCCCCTCTCTCTCCCCCCCTCTCTCTCTCTCTCTCTCTCTCTCTTCTCTCTCTCTCTCTCTCTCTCTCTCTCTTGCCCGCAGTATAGTGAATAATTCACTGAGGATGATCTATTTATACATTAATGATAGATGAATTACATAAAATCAGTAGACACAATATACTACATGTAATACTTTAGAAAAAATAACAAAGAAAAACATATTATGCGCTTGTGCATTGTTGTAAAGTAAAGAAAACATGTTTGATATGACAAAATATGAGATAACCTATAATAAAAGTCTTTTACTGTGATTAAAAGTTAATGAACGCCAAAAGTTAGGGTGAAGTCGGTATAACTGTTATTAACGTGAATAAAGTTGATTAATAGACATATTTATTTCTGGAAGGTATATTAATCTATTCTTTATTAACATGTTAAAACAGTGACCCATTGTGATAAAATAATTTCTTTCTAAGGAGGAGATATATATATATATTACTGATTAAATTTGTAAACGATCTGTCAGATTTCTTTCTAAGTAGGGCGTATCTATTACTGATTAAATTTGTAAACGCTATGTGGTATTTCCAATGATCTGAATACAGATGTTTGATTTATTTGTAGAATAAAATGAGTGTGGATATTGTAGAAATTGACAGAACTTGATTGGATGCGGTTTTATATTATAACACCTATAATATTAATATTTGATTGTGCACAAACTATTGGGGATTACTGATAGACCAAATGGGTCGAAAAGCAAATGATTATATACTCAGGCAAATTAAAAACTTAATTAACACTGATGAATTTCAACAAAAAAAATTTTCTGGTGAGTCAAATAAATTTTAAAGTGTTTCTAACGGTAGTAAGTAGTAAGAAGCCTTTAATTTCATAAAATTGTAAAGTCACGTGGATCACGTGACTTTTGAGCATATAAAGATGAAAAACCTGAAAAACACGCGCAAACCCAAACTCGTGAGGTCAATCGATGCAAGTTTGCTTAAACTGAACACGCACACGTAACTTGAACTGGAAAAACAAATTAAAATTGTTATTTTCATCTTTGTTAGAAAATGCCGCGCCTTTCAAATGTAGAACGTCTACGTGCTATAGGTAGGCTCTATGCTGGTCAGTCTGTGGTCACTGTTGCAAGAGCCTTTAATTTTTCACGCCAGACAATAATTAATCTTAGAATGAGAGTGCTTCAAACTGGAACTATTGCCGACCGCCCAAGGGCGGGAGCGCCACGTGTGACGTCACTCCAGGAAGATTACGTCATATTAGAAACAGATTTGTCACTGCAACCTCCACAAGTAGAGAGATGTTGGGTGTAAGGGTAACTGCACAAACTGTTCGAAATCGCTTGCAGGCTGCTGGTCTTCGAGCTCGGAGGCCCTATAATGGACCAATATTGACACCTCTTCATCGCCGTAACCGAATTGTGTGGGCCACAAGACACATAAGATTTACTCAAAGACAGTGGAATTCGGTTGTCTTTAGTGACGAATCTCGATTCACTTTGAGATTTGCCGATGGCAGGGCCCGAGTGTACCGCAGACTAGGTGAACGTTACGCTCAAGTATGCGTCAGAGAAGTTGACCGATTTGGTGGCGGCAGCGTCATGGTTTGGGGTTCTTTTTGTGCACATGGACGTTCTCCTCTTGTTGTTGTCCAAGGGAACTTAAATGCTGTCCAGTACAGGGATCAGATTTTGCAACCTGTTCTTCTTCCGTTTATGGAGAGACATGGGCCTGGACTAACGTTTCAACAATACAATGCTCGACCCCATACAGCAATTGCTACCCAGAATTTTTTAAGAAATGCCGGTGTCCAAGTCCTGGATTGGCCGTCGCTTAGCCCCGACCTTAATCCTATTCAACACATCTGGGACGAACTGGGTCGACGTGTTCGTCAGCAAGTGAATCCACCACTGACGTTGCAGGACCTTCAACATGCTCTTGCTGAGCAGTGGCGACGTCTTCCTCGGGTAGTGTTTACTAATGTTCTGAGATCCATGAGAAGACCTTGTGTGGCAGTACGAGACGCTAGAGGAGGCCACAACCGTTACTAAACACTTTATTCCGATTGTTCTCCAAGTCTGTGAATTTCATTTTGGGGGGTACTGTGACATCACGAACGTTATCAATGTCAAGGACTTTCGGCGAGGCGTATTCTTGCTTTCTGTCGATGTCAAGGTCGTCTGTGCACAACAAAACACTAAAATAGTTGCCTTAAACTAAATATTAAAAATCTAGTCCCAAAAATCCCGAGTGTCAAGTTGGCTGAGTATATATAACATGAATTTATATAAATTGAAAAAAAAACATTCAAAGTAACATGAATTTATATAAATTGAAAAACACATTCAATGGATGTCGTTTTCGAATGGTTAGTCCAATCTACACGTTTATCTTTGTTATGTTATTTTCCTAATCAATACAGATAGTTCGTAACTGTCAGGATTTGGGGAAAGTACGCTTAAACGCTATGTTTATTTGATGTTGAAAATGTAATACAATGCTTTAAAACATTTATTTTGAAGTTATTACAATAAACACCTCAAAAACTTTCCCTGGACATAACAAATTGCTATATTAAAACTGTTAAATCTCAGCGATGGATTGGTAGATTTGTTACAGATTTTGTATACGACCTACTATTAACATCCCTTATTTAACTGTTTGGCGAAATCACGTCAGATTGAAAATCATCTTTTTTACCAAACTCCGAAGACTCGTCAAACATAAATTTCGTTAATACCCATTAATATAATTTTGAATTTGACATCGATATCGGACTTACGTACACTGCCATTACATATCCCTCACAATGGAGTCTCCTATAACTTTATTTTGAAACATTCTATGGTTGTCGCACAATCCCTGTGATGTGTATGTTGTGTTATTGTTTCCAACATTACAATCTTTATTAGCCCAATTCTGTTTTTTTTTGTTTTTTTTTTTTGGGGGGGGGGGGCATAGCAAACAAACTAAAATTGGGTCGCGGTAGTATTTGTTATCGAGGTTTATCACTAACTTCTAAAAGCTCTACTGTAAGAAAAACAAAAACAACAATAACTTTATTTTGACCAGTCGAAGAGTCCTGCCTGTTGTTTATTTATATATAAATGTTTGTATTATATTAAAGGTGGCAAATAAAATAAAGGCGCCATGGCAGATGATAGAGGCGTGGATAAGAAGAAGGTGCCACCACCTTTCAAGCGCCGCTTTTCCTTGGATATTATCAGAACTCCTCGAAATATATTTCGAAGAACATCTTCCACAGTAGAAGCACAGATGAGGATGCTAGAGATACGAGGAGTAGAAGATGAACCTATAACAACTATTAGAGACAGAATTTCACCTGATCATAAAAAGGAAAAGGTGTTCAGTGTTCTTCATCTGGAGGGTGGTGGCCATTTAGTGGTTAGTATTGTTTACATGTATACTTACTCTATTCCTCGAATTTTAGGGAATCGTATTCTAATATTGAGGTTTTTTTTATAAACTTATCTGTAGATAGGCTAAAACGTGTGACATCCAGTATTTATGTTTACAATCTTGACGTCATGATTGTGACAAGATATTTACCAGTTATTGTATTTCCAGTAAAGTAAAACAAACACATTTGGTACCGAGAGACTAGATATACATTTATCAGAAATGGATGACTTTCAAAATTGCCACTAGAAAAGAAATTACTTTATTTCTCTTGGGCTAATTGTATTACCACATTACAAAAAAAATGCTGGTGTTTTCTGTCAATTTCCATAAATTCGTTAAGCAATGAAATAAAAGAAATCGTATTGAATGATGCATACGTTGCCAAACCTTGCATAGCCAGGATAACCTACAACACAACCCCTCAAACAGAAAAAAATAAAGACCTATTTGTTGCGTTCTATTGAGGCATATAGTTCTTAACCTAATTTAAATTAATAATTTATATATCCAAATCTTTCGCTAATGTCGGATTTGTCAGATCTCATGGTTTGTTAACTTACATTTAAACGGTGTAAATGCATGTGGATACAAAGCGTATGTAGGATTACATCAAACGTGATATAGAAATACAATTTAACCTTATGTCAGTTTACAAAATGTGAGCTGTATATTAACAGAAATGCCATTTGAAATATTATTTTTACAGCAAATTGGTTATTCCGCAACATATTTACTGTTCTGCCAATCAGTTTAGTCTATTTTAGAGAAATAGGTTATTGAAAATCTGAATGCAACTAACAGGCTAATGAAGACACACATTGTGTTGTGTGGGGCATTTTGCTTGGACAGTGTCATCCCATCTACTTATTCCATTGTCTTATGTTGTTTTACAAGCTCGACTGAAAGGTTCCCAAATTGCCCAAAACATTCTGTGTTCGTGTTCGCCAGTGGAGACTGCCACATTCGCTTTAGTAATTTTACCTCGTCAAATTAAATAACATGTAAATCTACACTAGAATGGTAAATTTACTTGCAGAAATATTGCCATTTGAAATGAGGTATAATTATATAAACTTTGTCAGATCACACGACATGGTAATTTTACAAGCACTCCATTTATAGATATGTAAATTTACCTTGGATGTATAATAGCTAGAGTAGAGGTATTACATTACAGACTGAAATAACATACAATGTAGCTTTAAAAGGGTAAATATACATCATATTTTTAACAGTGCATGTGTCGTTATACAATGATATAGCCCCCCCCCCCCACACACACACACACACACCGACACTCAGCAAATGTTTTGGGTAAGAAGAAACATCACCAGAGACGACGTCAAACAGATTGTGTTTTTATGTCTGGAGAATGGAAGAAAGTTTTAATAACCTAGTGTGGAAAAACCTTAATAACATATAGTGTCTAAATATAGATATATTGTTTATTTATAAATGTTACCCTGCTGTCATCTTATCATTTACTCAGATTTCCAATGCGTTTGTATTAAAGAAATAAAATAGACAGTCTGTCCGCTATATGGCTTTCGTTTATTGTTTCAATTGTTTTTAAGCTGTAAAAAATGAACATGCCATTTTGAGATGTCTATTTAATTTTCTATAAAGATAAATATTTATATGAAGAATGTGTAATGATGGCATATAGCCAGGTTAAAGATGAAGTTTAAGTGTTCTGTTTAAAGTAGAGCTTTGATACTATTTTATTTTTATAAACTTCAAGGTAACTTTCATGCTCTATAACATGATCATGTAATATTAACAAGATAGTAATTTGTAGACTATTTCCAGAATGAAATAAATATTCGTGTATTTTATTTGGCGTGTGTGTAACTTACTGTAACGGCACTTAAGTAACTAATGAGGAACAGTCTAAAAATCAGAAATCAATGCGTCCAAGTGTAGAGTTTCACCTTACGGTAATTTCTCGAGGAGCTGAATGCCGGGTTCACGGTTTGGCTTAGTATTCTGTTTAACTTGATACCGTATATTTTTAGAAACAAAAAAACAACGACCTTATCCTTGCATGATATTGGTAAATGATAGTATTCATAATATACAATACAGTATTTAAGGGCGCTAAGTAGACCTACCAGATGATTTTTACTCGAGTCTTATTCACAAGGAATGGAGCCAAATCTGGAACCTGGTTAAACCGAGTCATTTGCTTAGGCCTTCTCCCATTTTAATTAATTTCAAATTAAACGCTTAGGCCTTCTCCCATTTTAATTAATTTCAAATTAAACGCTTAGGCCTTCTCCCATTTTAATTAATTTCAAATTAAACGCCGTATAAAACCAAAAGGTTCCTTTGTGAAAGAGAGTGAGTGGTGCGTAAGAGTGTCTGGAACCAATGTCCATGTTTGTCAACTTATTTGTATTTCTGTTAGAGATATTGTTACTAGAGTCGGCAATAACCACACAACAGTCCATTCAGATATGAAGGTGATATAGAAATAAAGCAAAATTTAATCGAAAAGGTCCAGTCTATACTCCTCGTCTATACCAAGAAGAAATCAACACTTTAAGAAATGGTGAATGAATAGAACTGAGTAGTGATGCCGTTGCTAAAACACCAGCATTCCGCACCGAGAAAAATGCCTTGTATGGAGTCTCAAATAAAATTTTTCCGAAATTACCGAAACAGCGAGGGGATATAATCATACCAGGATACCAGTTTTTAGTTATAAACGATGGTGAGCAAGATAGAATATTAGGCTTCTCCACTGTACAGAACCTGGAATCTTTATGTGGTGTAGATGGACTATTTGGTGATGGTACATTCTATACATATCCTAAACTTTATCACCAACTTTATATACACGCTGTCATAAACGATTGTTCAGTTCCCTTATAGTTTATTTCCTTTTGCCAGACAAGAAAGGAAATGCCTATCGGAAGGCTTTTGGGTGTTTGAAGGAAATTACAGCAGCAAATGGCTTTAACCTTTAACCAAACGTATTTCAAATGGATTTTAAGTTTGCCTCAAAGAATGCTTGTGAGGTAACATTTCCTGGTACTGGGTGGAGAGGATGTTATTTCCACTATACCCAGTGCATCTCGAGGAAAGTTCAGCAGTTAGGATTGCAAGCCTGTTATCTCCTATAAAGCGGGTCATAACGTCAGCCAGTTTATCAGAAGATGTTTTGGTCTATCCGTACTACCCGTAAATGATATGAATGATATGAACAGAAGACAATCGAAGTTTTACTTACCACCAAAAACGAATAAATATATACAGGTATAAACAGAAGGATAGAAGACGCAAAGTCTAATTCTGAACGAGATCTATTTAACATTTTACCATTTCTTTTACCCTGTTGGATATTTTGTTAAAATCAACAATTAATAACATTGTATTTTATATTTGTATCCCAGAAAAAATAAATGCTCTCAATTTCCTATCTAATTAGCTTTAACCCTACAGCTTATGATCTATTGTTCAAGATCAATTAACTACTTAACGCCGACTAACTTCTCATCCAGAATATATGTCCGGTCGGCGAAATGGGAATGAACCTATAAATAAAAACCGAGTTAGGGGTAAATGTTTCATTCGAGTAATATCATTTTGAAGGTTACAGCTGCTTTTTAATTAGTAATTAATGCAAAGTTTCCAAACAGTAACGAATAGTCTCGTTTATAAGATCACACAATGAATATTGGAGATGACTGCTCTGTGTTTGTGATCATTTCAAAACGGCTAAATATTTTGAGCTGAAACTTTCAGATCGGATAAATAAATCTGTTTTGCGTTCTTAAACGACCATTTTTGGGGTGACCCAGTGAAATCGAAAAGCAAGATGTTAGGTGATATTAATAAAATTGCATCTATGTAAGTCATTGGCGTGTTACAATTTTTAAGCGCATTGGCTCTCATTTAAGATTTTACATTTTTGGCAGATTTGTTAAGATGAAGGTCCCAATAGGGATGGGATAGGGTAACCCCGAATAGGCAATTTAGACAATGATTACTTGTTCTGTCAGTGCTCCCATAGTTGTGGATGTTTACTTGTTTTATCAGTGCTCTGAAAGATAGATGGAGTTGAACGGATTGGCAATTTCTAGAGTGATTATCTCGATACTGGCAAATATAATGCCAACTAGAACTGCGAAGCAGTAATGACGGGTTTCACCGGTGCCACGTTACCCAAAACATATGTCACTTCCGGTACCAATGAAACCATTAAACAAGTTTCTACATAAGTATTGCACACAAATAAAATTGACGCCGAATCAACCAAATTCAGCAATATCAATTCATTTTATACATCTTTTACATGTAAGTGTGCAGTACTTGCTTTTTACTTACTTTAAAAAAATAATATTTGCTTGCGAAAAGACGTACCTAACCGCCAAAATTGTAGTTTTGGTCAAAATTACGTCATGTCCGCTGCTGACAGAAAGGTTTATCGGTAATAAAAAAGTTGAGACTCTGCACTATTGAGCATATGAACTTTGTTTTATACAAATCGAGCAATAAATAATTAACCTAGAACCCATAAACTGAATTAGCCAATAGCGGCCAAGTTGAATTATCGATACAAAATTTTTTCATATTTTTGCTCAAATCACATGACCCTATAATTATGGGTAAATCGCCATAAAAAAATATTTATAAATAAAAAAGTTTTTTGTCAAAATTTAAATTTTCAAAATTTGGCGCCTAATATCTTCGAAGATTAATCGAAAATAAAAAATCTAAATAATCGTAGCTATTTACCGTGTCTCAGGCTATGTCAAAATGTATCAAATGTTAAAATCCGACAATTATTGTTAATATTACGGCAATACTTAAAAAAACGACAACTTCGGTGATTTCGGACATTTCGCATTGTCACAGAAAGTTCGAAATAGCTTTAATCTCTAAGTCACACCCACTTTACCATTAAAACCGAAGACATCGAGTCGATCCGACAAATAGTTTCTGAGATATGCTCAAGTGGAAAAAAAAATAATAATAAGAAGAACTAGAACTGCGAAGCAGTAATTACGGGTTTCACCGGTGCCACGTTACCCTAAACATATGTCACTTCTGGTACCAATGAAATCATTAAACATGTTTTCACATAAGCATTGCACACATCAAATAAAATGGACGCCGAATCAACTAAATCCAGCAATATCAATTCATTTTTTACATGTAAGTGTACAGTACTTCCGGTGATGATGAAAATGTTCAATTAGTTTTATGAAATCAGAAATGGCATAAGGCATCACATGGTGAAAATTTTATGTAAATCGAATAATAATTGCCACTTTTATAGACCAAAAACCTTGAAAAGTGACTTGTAGAAAACCGTCTATTTCTCTGCAACCGTACAAGTTAGAAACCATTTTCTGGTATCTGTATGATCGTATGGGTTCAATCTATTTGCTGATTGGAATCAAATATCATAATTTTAAAAATATTACAAATCAGACTCATTTGAATAAAATATCTGTTTTGAAGGCTAAAAATACAGTTTTTGCCAAAATGACGTCACTTCCGGTGATAATGAAAATCTTAAGTTACTTGTATGAAATCGTAAATGGCATTAGGTATCAAACACAAAAATTTTATGGAAATCGAATAATAATTGACACTTTTATGGACCAAAAACCTTGAGAAGTGACCTGTTGAAAATCGCCTATTTCTCCGCAACTGAACAAGTTAGAAACCATTTTATGATATCTATATGATACCATGGGTTCATTCTATTAGTTGATTGGAATCAAATATCAAAATTTTAAATAAATAACAAATACGACTCACCTGAATAAATTATTTGTTTCGAAAGCTATAAATATAGTTTTTGCCCAAATTACGCCATTTCCGATGATATTGAAAATGTTAAATTGGTTTGACCTAGTCACAATTGACATTACGCATCAAATGGTATCACTTTTATGATAATCCAATAATAATTGACTCTTTTACAGGCAAAATAGCGTAAAAAGTGACACTTGCAAAATTGACCATTTCTCGGCAACTGCTCATATAACAAACTAATTTTGAGATAGATTCTCTTCGTATGAATTAATGCTACAAGTTTATGAAAGTCAAAAAGAAATATTTTAAAATATGAAACGCCTGAATGGGTTGTAAATAGCTCAATTTTACACCGTTTTTCACCTTTAAACCGAAATGGCGCAAAAATGAAATCGAAATTAAAAAAACGGCTTCCGACTTTTTTTGCCCCTTTACATGGCACAACTTCTTTCTTTTTACTTATTTTAAAAAAATAATATTTGCTTTCGAAAAGACGTACCTAACCGCCAAAATTGTAGTTTTGGTCAAAATTACGTCATTTCCGCTGCTGACAGAAAACTTTATCGGTAATAAAAAAGTTGAGACTTTGCACCATAGAGCATATGAACTTTGTTTTATACAAATCGAGCAATAAATAATTAACCTAGAACCCATAAACTGAATTAGCCAATAGCGGCCAATAAAGCGTGTAAATATAATCTCAAATCTCGACCTTCCATCGATACTGGAATCCCAAATTACGAAAGGTATTCTTGATATTGGCAAGAAGAATCTCAAAGTTCTGTCTTCTGATATTGGCAAGTAAAATTGTAAAATTTTGTATATAACATAAAAGAAACTATATAAGATGTAATAATAGAAGAGTATTTATATTGCCAGCTTTAAGTTACACTTGATTACTTTTTCAGACTATCTTCAAACATATGCACTAACACTAAAATAGATTTAAAGCTTTAGGTCATACTCTGATATACCAGACTTGATGGTGTATGGGAAGTATCTACATTGATCAGAGGTCAAACATTGCCCGTGGGTCATAACCCTCCGGTACCAACAATAAAAATGTATATTATAGCGGTAAAAAAAAGTAAAACGAACACCAATTTCACTGTCCAGGAACCATCTTTTGATAGATATGGTACTTATTGAATATACTTTCGTTTTACAAAAAATTACACGACAGACTAAACAATAAGTTGGAACATACTAGCATTAAACCGAGCATGCAATATTTATAATATCTTTAACGGTTTATGCTGCAGGCCTAATACTATAATAATATAGAGAACCGCATCACAACAAACAGACATTGCAAGTACTAAAAAAAAAAAGTATTAAAAAATTAAATGTATGAATCGTGGGGATAAACATCCACTGCCAACATCCAAGTTCAACTTACAACAAAAGGGACAAGCCGCAAAATTTTAAAAAGGCATATTTTCCAAACATTGTATTATTTCTGTGTATATTATGATCTCGAATATCAATATTATTAAATTGAAGAAAAAGTTTTAGATCTGTTTAATTTGTAGACATGAAATTATAAACATGTGTCAAGATTGAAACAGGTGATAGGCAAATAGATTAATCAAGTAACAGTGTTGTTGGAATGAAAGTGATTTAATACAAACCCTCCATTAAAACAAAAACAAAACACTGAGAACATGAAAGTAGTAATCGCACAGATCCGACCGGTCTTGCCGACAAAAAATAGATATGCCAAATGAGGTTTAAAACCGACTTATTTCTGTAATTACTTTACAAATAAGTATACAGTAATTAGATAAAGCTTACTGGTGGTGAAAACAAGAACTTGTAAAACGATTATAAATTTCCTATTATTGGCACCAATACAAATGTTAAGTGATCATAGTCGTAACATCAAACACCTGAATTCTTGTAATTTTAGCCATGTTTGTTTATCGTTATGCAATGTAGTGAAGAGAGACAATCGTATTTAGCTTAATACTTTCTTCATCAACAGATCAACACAAGTAAAAGAAAGTTGGTCTGCGAGCGAAAATACTTAACAAATGTACGACAAATAAAAAGCTTCAGGGGTTTGTTTTCTTTTTGAAAGTAAAATAACTGAGAAGATCATTTTCGGGGAAATTTTGAACTACAGACGCTTGCTGAATGTCTACCTATACAGTAGTGTTAGTGAAGAGAACGTTGTGTATAATTATGTTACAAGTATAACTTAATATTGAAACGACGTCGTATATCCAGCGAGGAAGGCGGCAGCTTTATTTTGTAAAATATTGGAAATTTGCAAGTTTGGTGGAGTGCCTGTTGTGTGTTGAGAGAGAAAAGGATTTAACTGTGACTGTGTTTTTAAAATGATGATGGACATTAATTGATAAACGCTTATTTAGATTATAGATACAGATCTGGCATCTGCATGTTCATCGAATGTGGAAGATTTGTTAATGTTTTAAGACATGTTTTAGATAATTATTTTCTAGAACTATTTTACTGTTTGTATGATATTTTACCGGTTTGTTTTTAATGATGGGCATGAGTTTGCAGGCTCAGCTAACGGGATAAGAGCTATGCCAACCACACGTTATTCACTATGTTTTATATTTATTTCCATCACTGATGAATGCAGTGGCGTTTAATTTCTGTACATGATCTTGGCCAGTTAAAAATACCTTTCAAAAATACAAATAGAATATTATTCATAAATATTTTTCTTATATCAGTTATGTTTTGAAATATTTTTACATTAGTATATAAATAGCAGAGGATTATATAAACCCGTGAAAAATTTATGTCTTTAATTCAATATTGATATAAACTGATTGGTAGACTTATATAAGTGAAATTATACGTTTGTATAGAGAAGATAACGGTTTATAATCGGTCAAAGTAAGGAACTAGTAAACCTAGGTAATATGTAGGTGCGATAACAATAAAAGTACAGATCCTTATATATCCAAGTACTAAATAATACTTTCTTTGTATGATTTATAGTACACATATCAGCTATAGTGAACAATATCACCTTTTATCCGTGAAGTATCGCTTGTCTAAATTAGTTTTTCAAATGGAGGCAGGTAAAATCACACCTATTACCGACAACTGTGACAGCAAAGGCAATCCGGAACACAGATTGGTAGGCACTTTTTTTAATTTTTCTTCCATTTACACCAATTTGTATATCAAACGTATAAGGGTTCAACTATTAACATAGTTCTCAAAATGAGTTTCTTATATATCACAATAATTAATTATTAAACAACAATACCCGAAGTGCTGTTTTACACGAAGATCTATATAACAGCAGGCCCGTAACTAAAGGGGGGGGGGGGCGGTTGGGCATAGGCCCCCCACTCCCCGCAAAAAGTTTCGTCCCCCCACCCCTGTGAAAAAATGGTCGACCATAAAAACAATGAATATACGCTGTCCGTCAATTTTACAGCACCCCTGAGAACACTTCCCGCCCCCTCGTTGGTCTGAGCTAGTTACGGCCCTGTATAATAGATGCTAGATTTTCTTCTGGATCAAAAACGTGTAGCTTCTATGGCTCTTTTGGACAAAAATATTACAATTCTGTCAAATTTCCTGTGAAGAGTGGCAAAATGTATCTTTGTGCATTGAGAACTTTGTTAATAGTTGAACCCTTACAGCTATTTATGAAATACAAATTCAAAATAGGAGCAAACGAGACAAAAGTTTTAAATCCAAACATTGACGTGAATGGGAGAAAAATAACTAAAATAAGTACACCTTAAAGTGTCTGAACCGTCCTTAATTTTAAACGGATTTTTTCGAATATGAACAAACTACTGAGTTATGGCTATTATATAAACTTACATGTGTGTTTGAAATTACCATTGTACAATTAAATATTCCAACGAATAAAAATGTTTTCTCTTAAAAAGTCAATATTTTAATTTGCTTGTATTTTGGATTGAGTTCATTAAACATTGCACAAGTCACGTGATGATCGAAACCATCGTAGGGTCGAGAGTAATAGCTTATTCATACACCAAATTTAAATTGTCGTAAACTAAAAGACTAAAGAGTCAGACTCACGCACCGTTTCGATAGACACGCCTTGCTGCCACCCCTTGTACAAAGTTATCTATTCCAATGAGTGACATAATTATAGCATCCATTTTGGTATTTCTCGATGTCAAAGTTTGTGAGGGGTTCAATTTTTCAAGAGATAACTTTGCTTACAAATTTAATTGCACAGTGGATGTTATTTAACTGTAGGCGATTTCAAACACACAGGCAAGTTTATAATAACCATAATTAAGTAGTTTGTTCATAATCGAAGAAATCCGTCTAGAATTTAGGACGGTTCAGACCAGTGATTCCAGTGAGGGGGCAATTTGAACATTTATGGGAGCGATTTAAATATTTATGTTGAGGTGGGGCATTTCACACAATCTGTATTCAGGATTGCATCTGCTGTCACAATTGCCGGTGTGAAGTGTTCAATTTGAAATTTGAATTACTGCGACTGTTTGTTACATCTCAAACGCAGGAATATTTGAGACTACATGGTCCAATAATCCCCTGATATGAACATTATTTTTATACGCCCACATTTTCATCATCCGGACGTCCGTCACAGGTCACAATTTTTATCCGATTTCAATGAAACTTGAAATATAGGTTTATCTCCCTAAGATCTCAGTTCCTTTCGATATTGGCATGTATCGGACCGTAACTTCATGGATTATGGCCCCTGATTGTACGAAAAATCGCGTTTTTAGCTTGTGGACCATCTGAATTTATTGAAATTTGAAATGTAAGTTTATAGCGCAAAGATCTTGGTTTCTGTCGATATTCACGCATATCGAACCGTAACTTCCTGAATTATGGCCCCTGATTGTACGAAAAATCACGTTTTTTTTGCTTGTGGACCCTATGGAGGTCACAATTTTATTCCGATTTAAAAAAAAACGTTTGTATATATCACCGTTACACCTTAATGGCGGCTGAGTTCAAATTTCGTGACAATCGGACCAAAACTGCCGGACAAAATGGCCGCCCCTTGTACGCTAATAGTATAAAAATATGGTATATCAAGGCTGTGGACTCTCTAGAGGTCACAATTTTCACCCGATTTTGATGAAACTTGATGATCTTGGTTCCTTTCGATATTCGCCCATATCGGATCGTAACTTGCTGAATTATGGCCCCTGATTGTACGAAAAATCACGTTTTTAGCTTGTGGTCCCTCAAAAGGTCACAATTATTATCTGATTTACAAAAATGTTCAAATATATCACCTTTACACCGTAATGTTGGTTGAGTTTGAATTTCATGAAAATCGGACGAAAACTGCAAGACAAAATGGCTGCCCCGCTACGCAAATAGTGTAATTATCTGGTATATCAAGGTTGTGGACCCTCTAGAGCTCACAATTTTGATCCGATTTTGATGAAACTTGAAATGCATGTTTATAACCCAAAGATCTTGGTTCCTGTCGATATTCGCACATATGTAATCATACCGTCTTGAATTATTCCTCATGATGTTACGAAAAATCGCTTTTTTGTTTAGCTTGTTTAGTATCCATCTCTGGAAAAATGTGGGCGTATCCTACCTGGCAGCCACTAGTTATTTTTTTAATTGTATCGGGGGGGAGGGGGCGGGGGGGGGGGGGCTAATTCATGTTTTTTGTTTGTGAGGGTGGCTTAAAAGAACTCACACGACTGACAAGATACAACAATTTTACCTCCTGTACCCCCTAGCCATTCTTGTATTTATACGACATCCATCCAATATTATCATCTTCAACAGGGGGGGTGCCGAATCATTAGGATTGAGTCAACTGGCGTGGTTTCGATTCCCCAGGTTGTACGTGACGGAGTAGGGTCGCCTGTCCAGCCTCGGGAGTTTCCTCCAGGTCCTCCCACTGCTAAAGACCCCTACGCACAAACGAATTATTGAAATAAAATTGCCTGTTTGTCTCGAGTGGACATTAAACCCCACTGCTAAAATTGCTCCATGTGTTAGTCCCGAAATGACATGTTTGTGTCGTTAAACCCATCTCTCTCTCTCTTCAACAAGATACACTCCTCTATAAGATATTAACATTTCTCCAGTTGTAATACTTTTTTTTATAATATAAATACTTTTTACAAGGGTTCTTAATCCATTTTGAAACGAATTGGCCAGAAGTGGGTCAAATAACGTAATACTCTACTCTATACAAATCAGGGGGGTTGGATGGCCGAATGGTTAGCACGTGCGCGCTGTTTCATAAGGCCTGTCATTGAGTCAACTGGCGTGGTTTCGAATCCCCGATTGTATGTGACAAGGATTAGGGTCGCCTGTCCAACCTCGTAGGTTTTCTCCGGGTCCTCCGGTTTCCTCCCACTGTTAAAGACCCCTACTCGCAAGCGAATTATTGAAATAAAATTAAACCATATGTTAGTCCCGAACTGACCTAGTTTGTGTCAAGTGGACGTTAAACCCCATTTCTCTCTCTCTCTCTCTCTATACAAATCATGACTTGTATATCACTGTAAACCGGGCCTCCGCTTTTAGAACACCAAATACGCCATTTTAGAACACTATTTTGAAACAATTTTTGAACACTCTGACGCGTCTTTTCTTCTATCAGAACACTATGTGATCACTTTCAGAACAGTATGTGTTCAGTTTTAAATGTTTTTCCCTATGGATTTTAGAACACTTGCGGCGCGTAAAATGTGTTCTGTTTTTAGAACACTATACATTCAACCTTTTCCCCCTGGATCTTTCAACATATCGGACAGGTAAAATGTGTTCTTTTTAGAATACAATAAGGTGTTCAACTGCATGAAACAGATAATGAACACTAAAAGGTGTTCAGTGATCATATTTTGAACACTGTTCGTTCAGAATTTCACACACAGGGGGAACCAGGCGTTCTAAGCAGACTCCGGGTGTTCTGTTGTGATAGACTCTCTGAAATTTTAACAAACATTTTAAAATTCGAAAGGAATAAACAGATGTCAAAGACCAGCCCTAGAAGCTTAGGCCTAGGCTATAGGCCTAGCTAATTGTTAATCTAGCATTAGCAATATAACCTAAATTCCATGTCTACTTCCAAATTTTTGAGGAGTAGGTCTGAGGGCACTTTATCTCTGAAATGCCCTGGACTTTGGGGGGAGATTTTGCAGAATTCTGATGGTCAGAAAACACTTACAACATGAGTAAAATATGTTTCAATTTCTCCTGGGATTGAATATGCAACAAGTAAAAATTCTTAAATGCAATAGCTCGCCTTAAAATTTCATAATTTAAAGATTTTTTACGCATTTCTGAAACAAGCTATACTTCCGATAACTTCTTACCAACTGTTCGACTAATATTATTCGTATGACAATCAAGAATATACTTCGAAATATCAAAATCTTTGTAACAAGCTCTCTCAATTTCTTAGACCAACATACCCATAACAGGGAATTTTTTTTTGCAAACATGACAAGCTGACTAGGTTATCTTATACTATACCCTTGCAATTTAAGTGCACGGATTCACATAAAATTATTCCCTTCTATTTTGGTATTGTTTGTTTACCTCATTTACTCATTTAGTCTGAGACCGACTTCAGTGAGCACTTTTTTTGAGACCGAATATTTTTTTTACCATGGGGGAAAACATTTCTTAGAACAACATACTCACAACAGAATAAGAGTGCAAAACATTTTTTCAAACATAAGCAGACATGGTTATTTTATACTATAGTTTTGTGTGACGTATGCATAATTTTGAGACTGCACTTACTTTGAGACCAACTATTTTTCTCGCTGGGGGAAATTTTGTTCTTAGACCAACATACTCACAACAGAATAAGAGTGAAACACAACATTTTTTCAAACATGATAAGTTGACATGGTTATTTTATACTAAAGTTTTGCGTAAGTAGCGTGACGTATGCAGTGAGCACTTTTTTTGATACCGACTGCTCTTATTTTGCGACCGACTGCACTGATTTTGCGACCAACTATATTTTTCCTGGGGGGGTGTACCACCCCCACACCCCCCATATTTACGCCCCTGCACACAATGTGTTCAGTTTTGAACAGATTTTAAGGATTTGTGTACGTTTTAGAACTGCAGTGTTCACTTGTGAACATTAACGTGTGTACATTTCAACGCAAAATGGTCTAATAAGAACACATTAGACGCGTTAGACGTCCGTTGGATTTACAGCATGTAGAGTAGAGTATTACATTATTTTACTCCTTCGGGATGATTTGTATAGAGTAGAGTATTACGTTATTTTAAGAATCAATTCCAAAATATTTGTATTTGGAAAATATGTCTATTAAATCGTTTACCCCCAATAGTCAATAGTTCATATATTGCTCTCTCGCTACACCAAATTAATAGTTCCCCCCCCCCTTTTACTACACCGAATTAACAAATCATTGGTTAATCTCTATGTCGTTACATAAAATTAATAAATCATTTAATCTCTCCCTCGATACACCAAATTAATAGATCGTTTAATCTCTCCCCCAATACACCGAATTGATATATCATTTAATCTCTCCCTCGATACACCTAATTAATAGATCAATTAATATCTCCCTCAATACACCGGATAAATAGATTGTTTAATACCCCCTAGATTTACTGAATTAATAATGTAGCTTAATATCTCCCCGACTGCATCGAATTAATAGATAGTTTAATCACTTGATACAACAAACTAATAGATCGTTTAATTTCTCTGTCATTGAGTCAAGTGGCATGGTTTCAATTTTCCGCTTGTACGTGGCAAGGAGAATGGTCGTCTGTCCAACTGGCATAGTCTTGTCGAGTGGACGTTAAACCCCAGCTCTCTATCTCTCTCTCTCTCTCTCTCTCTCTCATTAATTGTGAATTTTTGTATAGAGAAACTATATTGTCCATGTGACTTACTATATAATAATAAATTGTATTTTGAAGATGGTATTGAAATAGAATGTGACTTGAAATATTATACTGCATGTAGTATGTTGGTTTGAATGTATCATTGCTTGCTTATTACAAGGAAAATGTAAAACAACTTTTATTTGAATTCATCTGCATTGATCTATTCAAATGTTGCGTATTATGTACTATATTGCATGATGATGGTATGTATGATGATGCTGACTACCGAGGTATTATTTTTACTATATTTTTACATATATATTGATGGTTTTATGTTGCTTGTATTTAGAGCGGGGGAGGGGGGTAATTTCCGGGCAAAATAAGAGGTATAATTAAACGTAGTCCCCCCCCCCCTCCACACAAACGCACACGCACACCTAAAAAAAACACAGGGGGAATTTAAATTAAAATTTACGATCTTTACAGTTTTGAATCTTATTAGGTGTGTAAAGTAAAATAATATTAATTTGGGTTGGGTGAAGTACAGCAGAATCGTTTTTGATGTTTTATACACTAGAATAAAACTTGTGCAATTTTATTTTGAACATCTTATATTTTAAAATATACGTCAGTTAAAGAAAAGCAACCATTTTTAATTTTGATATTCAGAAACAATACAAAATTGTGGAAATGCACTGCTGTTTTTATTAGAGGTAAAGAGTGTGTGTTAATAACAGGCCAATTGCCTACACATGAACATAAACAGTTCATATGGGCGGCTTATCTGACGGCCCCATTTCACTCCCAAAGAGATACACCGTCAAAAGTGAAAATTGACGTTTTTGATTTTTGTCTTAATAATGAGTAATTGCTCCACCAATCCTCAGACATACAGCAATTCGTCGTGGCATGCTCCTAATCAACCGTCCAATCACGATTTAGGGCAATCTGACCCATTCCTCTTGCAGTGCCATGGCAAGTTCTTGTAGTGTTGTCAATTGACGTTTACGTCGACGTACACGTCTCCCTATCAAATTAAACGTAACACACTAAAGCAAAGATACACTAAACAGTAAATCTTATGCCAGAACCGATAGGAATGCTAACATGGACAGATAAACCAGCACGCGGCAATTTTCATCAACCCTTCCTTGAAGTGTCAAATTTGACAATGAACCCCTCCCACATATATGGCGCTATTGCGTGTCGCCTGTGCAGCTCAGTGGTTCTGTTTGGGCGATAAGTTCTTCATCTGTGAACATACTCTCAAAGCATGTCAAGTGTTCATGACTATTTATCATATCACAACCTGCATAGGTATTTGCATTTCAATATTCCCTACTTTTTTTTAAGAGTATATATCAAAACATAAGCTATCTGTCGGCCGTTAATGAGCGTCTTCAGATGTCATAATGTATAAGGGCCGACTACCATAATTCAATTATGAAATACTGAGAATTGTATAAGCCAGTGGATTACAATTTTGCATGGAATGTTCATTAGTTGAAATTATTAGTAGTGCATTTTTGGAAAATTAGAAGATAGCTCATGTTTGTCTAAATATCAAATAAATTGGAATGGCATTTATTTTCATACCGGAGTTAATAATATGTTTCAGATTGGCGGCGAAGACGAGCGCCAATTGAATCAACTACTAATACAAGCTTTGATTGACCACCAGGTCATACATTATAGTCTTATAGTACAGAATACAAGATTTACATTTAAAACTGACGAAATACCAAACAGAAAACGACAAGACACACTTTCACCTCAGTCAGACATATCTTTTACTTTTCCTGAAGGTAAGAACTATTTTTAAACCTAAATTGTGTTTTAAACAATCGGTTTTGTCATTAATGTCAACCCCTTCAGCACGGAAAAAGGTTCAACAAGACAGGCACAATATCCCATAACATATGCGGGGTCGCGCGAACGCTGGCAGCTTCCGTACGGCTGCTACTGTAAGGACTTGACATGGGCCTATCAGTGCTGACACAGTGTGTTGCCGACTACGATATTCCGCACTGCTTACCAGACGGCCTTAGGTTGGACTAATTTTGACGCAACGTCGTTTCTAAGTATAGATTTTTGCCATTTGCACCCACGTTGGCCTGCTTCACTGTAAAGAAAAAATGTGATGGCCCCCATGAGTTGTTGATTTTCTTATGCTGGTAATGGTTAATATAAGACATAAGGTGGATTTAGAACACTTGGTAATGAGAAGGAAATCCCTATTAATTGATCCGACGAGAGGTGCGGACGCTGAATGCAGTAAAATAGGGGATTCGTTGATTTTCTGCCAGTTTAATGTATTCTGCTCTGTACGTTGAAAATGCCAAACTATACTGAGCGCCATGGAAAACGCATCACTTTTTTTTCCCAAATATTTTATTGCTAGGTGGTTTTGTAATACTGACGTCCAAAAGAAAGTATACCAAATATTTATTGGGTTGAAAACGTTATTTGTGAACGGAAATTCATAAAACTTTACAGGAACATGTGAAAACCTACTACCTATTAATTTCTTCTTTTAAAGTTTGTGAAACTCTGAAAACTGTCGGACGAACTCGAATTTTCGAAAAAGTGATATGCACGCATTCCACGAAATGCACGTGCTGACAAACAGTATAAAACCAGCAGAAGACACAAGCCCATTTAGCAGTATGAAAAAGCACACACGAAAAATGCCACGCCTGACCGCAATTCAGAGAGAGAGAGCCGTAGGGATGAACCAGGAAGGAGCTTCACATGCCCACATCGCAAGAACGTTCGGCTGTACCCGTGTATGTACCACCAGACTGTTTCGACGGTTACGGCAGACAGGCCAGACTGCAGACAGACCGCGAAGTGGGAGACCATGGGTGACCACGCCCCAGGAGGAGACCATGGGTGACCACGCCCCAGGAGGACCGGGGGAATTCACCTAAGAAACCTCTTCATCCCTGCAGCAGCAACGGCACTCGGACGTTGTATCAGTCGACAGACTGTGTCAAGCCGTCTACGTGAACATGGTATCCGGGCACATCGACGTAACAGGCTCCGCTGGGCAAGGGAGGTTCGACGTTGGCAAGTCCGAAACTGGTCACGTGTCCTTTTTTCTGATGAAAGCAGATTCTGTTTGTTCAGAGCTGATGGTCGTCAACGTGTTTACAGACGTGCTGGGGAACGGTTAGCTCCAAACTGTGTTCAGGAAGTCCCAGCGTATGGAGGAGGCGGTGTGATGGTGTGGGGAGGAGTTTGTGGTGAACTGAAAACGAGGCTAGTCATCATCCATGACAACCTGAATGCGCAGAGGTACAGGGATGAGATTCTGCAGCCAGTTGTCCTCCCTTTCATCAACCAACAGCCCCATGGCATTGTCTTCCAGCATGACAATGCAAGACCTCACACAGCCAGACTCACACAGAATTTTCTCAACAACATGAATGTGCATGTTTTAGCGTGGCCTGCTTGTTCCCCAGACATGAACCCGATCGAACATTTGTGGGACCATCTTGACAGACAGATTAGGAGCATACCCCTACCCCCAGCAACCCGACAAGAACTTGAACGGTGTCTGATTTGTGCATGGAATCAGATTCCACGTAACGTCATTAGACGCCTCACGTCATCCATGTGCAGACACATTCTTGCATGTATCGATGCTCAAGGAGGACACACTCGATATTAAAGCAAGATCCAATGACTCTACAGTGTGTAAATTTTGTTGTAAATAACCTTCTGTATAAGGATACATTTTGAAATCCCATTTTTCAACCCCCAGTGTGTTTCTGTCCATTTAACATTTTATTGTTTGTTATCGATGTAATGTGTTTACATGTAATTTATGCAGAATTAAAAGCTCTTATTAAATATTCCAATCATTTTGTCTAATTTGCCTTTGTTGTTTTTTAATTACTTGTCAAAGTGATGGTATACTTTCTTTTGGACGTCAGTGTATAATATTATGCAATACTATGAACTATTGCTTCACACAATGCTCCCAAACGCAAAAAATATGCTTATGAAAAACCCAATATTCATGTGCAGCATTGTGTGTGAGCCCTTTAAAAGTATGTTTTCAACTTAATGTGCAGTACATGAACTGTGAAACGTCAATCTGTCGTAATTTGTTGTTGGACATGTGAAGGAATCGAGCTAGAGATGCCGAGATTAACTGAAAATCAGCGGAATGAAGCCATGGGAATGTCCAGGGCTGGCATGTCTACACGTGCTATTGCCAGACACTTCAATTGTCATCAGTTAACTATTGTAAGGTAGGTGGAACGTGTTCGAGTTACTAGATCAACATGTGACCGTCAACGTCCTGGTCCACAACGCGTTACAACCCAGGCTCAAGACCGCTACATCCGGGTCACTCATCTGCGTGACAGATTCCGCCCAGCATCTCGAACAGGTGCAGCACTCGTTGGAGGACAAAGACCAGTAAGTGCCAACACCGTAAGATGTCATCTTAGAGAAGTAGGACTCCGTGCACGACGACCTTATGTTGGAGCTATCCTCAGGGATCATCACCGTCAGCGGCGTTTGATATAGGCTCAAGGACACCAGACATAGAGAAGAGTAGACTAGCAAAGTGTGCTCTTCAGTGATGAGAGTCGCTTTCATCCTTATCACGCTGATGGCCGTCAACGTGTGTGGTGACATCTTGGGGAACGTCTTGCAGACTGCTGCGTCTTCGAAACGAATCGATGGGGTGGGGAAAGTGTAATGGTGTGGAGAGGCTTCACATTTCATCACCATATGGACTACCTGGCTGCTAACAACATCAATGTCTTGGACTGGCCAGCCATGTCTCCGGACATGGCACCGATAGAACATGTCTGGGATGAGATTGGACGGCGTCTGTATCGGAGACCACAGATGCACACCATTGCTGCTTTAGAAGCTGCTCTTGTCCAAAAATTGTAGAAATTTGCCTTCTTTCAAACATTGGTAAATTCCATGCGACGTCGCTGCACAGCATGCGTAAGAGCCCGTGGAGGACACACGGGCATCTGACATCTGTGTCGTACTTTTGGTTTTGACCCCTCTGACTTTGTACCGTTGATTACAGATTAAACATCCATAAGTGTACAAATGTGTTGTTATTGATGTGTTCCCATTTGAATATTGTTCACAATAAGAAGCAAAATAAATAAGATATGTTTACAGGATCATTTTGTTATACGAAAAACTAAGTGATGCGTTTTCCATGGCGCTCAGTATATTACTTTAAATATAAGATTTTATGAGAGGCATAGAAAATAGGTCTGTTGAATTTTGCAACTTGCCACTTTATTACGCTCCATTTCTGTAGTGCATGATCCGGAAACTTCAGGTTTTAACATTACTAAGTCTTGGTGGTTATTAAAAAAAAGGAATTCAATTAGCATCGTGTGGTCTACTTTTCGGCACACTTGGCCATATGATTTCATCAGTATCAGTAGTAGGGCAAAGCAGATGGAAAGTGCTTATGTGTGGATCTGACTTTACCCCTTTTCCCCCTCCCCTCAATTGAAATAGTAAGTCATAGTAAAAATGTTACAGCAGTAATGTTTATTAAAATTTATTTCAGCTGGTATCAGTGAAGAACAAGAAATACTAGATCTTAATCCTGAGTTGGCTACCATGCGTATTCCTGAAGTGAGTAATTTTAGTTGTAATCCTACAACAAATATTTTCCTACACATAGATGTTTTTCGGCATGAAAGAAGCAACTGTTCCGCATAATGACTGGCAATTTTATTATCATTAATTTTTGTAGACCAAGACCACTCTCTGGTTTGGTGATAATTTGGTAATAGTGTGACACTTTGGTCCTTAAGACAATATTGGGTCTTTGAAAAATTGTTGTTGCTTCACTCTTTCTATAGAGTCAAATCACACGTACTTAATGAACGTGAATGATATATTTATATACTCTTCAAAAAAAGTAGGGGATATTGAATTGCAAATACCTATGCAGGTTGTGATATGATAAATAGTCATGGACACTTGACATGCTTTGAGAGTATGTTCACAGATGAAGAACTTATCGCCCCAACAGAACCACTGAGCTACACATGCGACACGCAATAGCGCCATATATGTGGGTGGGGTTCATTGTCAAATTTGACACTTTAAGGATGGGTTGATGAAAACTGCCACGTGCTGGTTTATCCTATCCATGTTTGCTTTCCTATCGATTCTTGCATAAGATTTACTGTTTAGCATATCTTTGCTTTAGCGTGTTATGTTTAATTTGCAATGAGATGAATGTCTACGTGCTATTGGCATGCTTCAAATGGGTTCTACACATCGACCATAGTCAATATGCTTAATGTGTCACAGTCTGTGATCAGCAGACTTTGGAACCGGCACCAACAAACACACAATGCTGATAATAGACCTCATTCAGGTCGTCCTAGAGCCACTACACATGCCCAGGATCGATACATTCGTACACAGGTCCTTCGAAATCGAGGAAAAATGGCCAATCAGCTTTCTGTAAACCTGTACCAAGTTACAGGAATTCGAGTTACAGTCTAAAAGATTAGAAAACGGCTAAATGCAGCCCATTTGCTGCCTCCATTAACTCGCCAGCATATGGCAAACAGACGTCAATGGTGTAGGCAGCGTAGAAATTGGGGTAATCGTCGATGGGCGCATGTAATGTTCTCAGATGAATCCAGATTTACTCTGGATTTCACCGATAGGCGTGCTCGTGTTTGGAGGCGTGTAAATGAGTGTCATGCTAACGTTAACGTCAGACAGTATGACAGATTCGGGCGTGGGTCTGTTATGGTGTGGGGAGGAATCACCATGACTGGCAGAACGGACTTGCATATTGTTTAAGGAAGGGTCACTGGTGTGTACTACCGTGACCACATCCTGGCACCGATAGTTCTGCCCTTTGCTCAACGTGCAAGTCGACGTTTCATCTTTCAAGATGATAATGCCCGTGCCCACCGCGCTCGTGTCGTGAATGACTACCTCCAGCGTCACCATATGCCTTGGCCAGCCACGAGTCTTGACCTTTCCCCTATAGAGCATGTCTGGGACCTGATCGGGAGACGTGTTCGTCGACGTCAACGTCAACCAACAACACTGTAAGAATTGGCATGCCACGACAAATTGCTGAATGTCTGAGGATTGGTGAAACAATTACTCATTATTACGACAAAAATCAAAAATGTCCATTTTTCTTTTTGACAGTGTATCTCTTTGCGAGTGAAATGGGGCCATCAGATAAGCCGCCCCTATGAACATTTTATGTTTATGTGTAGTCCATTGGCCTGTTATTAACATACACTGGTTACCTCTAATAAAAATAGCAGTACATTTCCGCAGTTTTGTATTGTTTCTGAATATCCCCTACTTTTTTTGTTTTGAAGAGTATATATAAAAAACAGTGATATTTTGGTAAAATCCAAACCATTGTCAAAATATCGATCAAATTCTGTCTGTTTATTGACCTATGGTTAGTACACCAAATAAAGTAATGTTCCCCCCCCCCCCCCCGGTCTTGAGAAATGAGGAGGTTTATTCCACATTTGGGATGGAAATTAACGTCAAGGTCGATCTAGGACGTGCAGAAATTATGGGGTTATATAGGAGGGTGCTGTGCAAGACTGGTCAGAGCTCACCCAGGTATTCCGAGCAGCTATTATTTATTGAGAACAAGGGACCTTCGAAGCCATTCCACCTTAACAATAAAATTGTAGGAACCATTTAACATGTAGTGTTATATATTACAATCACAAAGAAAACAAACACAACAAGGAAGTCCGATAGTACTACAATAGGACTAGTATATAATTATTCTCCCTGATTTCTTAATACACCAGTGTATCTCACTTGTTTATTGTTATTTCTCCCCCATTTTCATAGCAACATTTTTTTACTTATTGGTTCAGAATCAAAGAAGAGTGTTTGAACTTTTATTTTTCTGCCAGATTGTGGTGAATATTTATGATTTTGAGGCAGATAGATCAAGAGGTAAATAGACACAAATTAGGGAAATTACATCCAAAACCTGCCATCAAGGATTATAAGTTAATTTTGAGATGTTGGGCTCTTTTTTTATAGCTATAAAGATTAAGAGCTTCGGAATGTTCTAAATTAAGTCAAGAAATAATTTGTAGGTTTAACCCAAAATAATTTGAAGCTAGTGTAGGTTATCTCCCTTTATTCTGCTTTATATCAGTAGATAGAAAATTTTATAACCATAAAACATTCAACAAGCTTAGGAATAACAATTTAAATCATCAGAAAAACAAACACTTAGATTGTTGTCAAGATGGTTGACAGCAACGTATTATTATATCACTGTTACACCCTAAGGACAGCTGAGGTCAATTTCCTGACAATCGGCTCAAAATTGCCAGACAAAATGGCCGCCTTTCGTTCTAAAATAACGTAAAAATATGGTATATCAAGGTTGTGGACCGTATAGAGGTCACAATTTTTATCCGATTTTGTTGAAACTTGAAATGTAAGTTTATAACCCAAAGATCACGGTTCCGTTCGATATTTGCGCATATTGGATCATAACTTCCTGAATTATGGCCCCTGATTGTACGAAAAATCACGTTTTTAGCTTGTGGACCCTATAGAAGTCATAATTTTTATCCGATTTAAAAAAACGTATTATTGTATCACCGTTACACCCTAAGGACGACTGAATTCAAATTTCTTGAAAATCAGCTCAAAATTGACAGACAAAATGGCCACCGTTCGTTCTCAAATAGCGTAAAAATATGGTATATCAAGGTTGTGGACCCTATAGAGGTCACAATTTTTATCCGATTTTGTTGAAACTTGAAATGTAAGTTTATAACACAAAGATCTCAGTTCCTTTCGATATTCACGCATATTGAATTGTAATTTCCTGAATTATGGCCCTTGATAGTAGGAAAAATCACTTTCTTGTTAGCTTGTTCTCTATCCATCTCTCGAAAATGTGGGCGTATCCTGCCTGGAATCTATAATAGAATGTCATCGTAATGTCATATTTTACAAATGAATTTAACGCATCAAACTTTATTATATGATTGTCATTGGAAAACATGATTAAGCAATGCGAACATGATAAATGATTGGAAATAAAACCTTAAACACTGTTATGACACTACAAGATCAAAGCTGATGATGGGGAAAAAAGTTTTTGGCCAGCTATGCTCTGCAACATTGTCTTTGTTTCAATATGCCAGTATTCTCAATCGAATTTCAATCTCTAGCGTCTGGTTTTTCCAGTATTTATTGGTCATGCTCTCCAGATAAGAATATAGCGCCACCGTTTGACATGACTTGTGGAATATGCCTAGCCTCGTTTTATTGTATAAACGCATTATGGTACACGATTCGTGTACCAATTGTAAAATGTTTATTTTGTCTTAAATATTGGATATCAGAAGCCCATCTTTTCCCGGTAAGATCACAACATCAATGTTGATTTAAACCGACAAATAAATCGTGTTTTCAATGTTGAAGATTTTAGATGATACTGAGTTAGAGACTTAGCTACTTTAATATTGTCTTTGAATACCACTTACCCTTAACTTACAGGAAGTTATATATATTTAAGTGACTATCTTAAACTTAAGATATCCTTTGAATACGGACCCGTGTGTGCTGGTTGTCGGATCAACACACAGGACTAGCTCAGGTTTGAATTGCTGTATGGGCTTAGGAGAAATCCCTCTCGAGCCATTGCTGTACTGAGACTGATTACTTGAGTTTTTGATGGAGTGTGTCCATTCTCATCGTCCAATTAAATACAGTAAAATATAGGGAATTTTCATGACTGGCCGCTTAACGGGGGGGACCTCTTTAAAAAAAAATCCCAGTGTTTGTTAGTGCTGATTTCAAGAAAATTTTTACCCTTGGATGCATCGGGAGCAGACATTGATACTCACATCGGTAAATTTGACCATCGCTGAAATTCGCTATTGGAGCGAAAATTCTTTGACTCAAATCTCTGATATAAATTCTATAAACATGTCTGTTGGTAGCAATTATTACTGCCTACCTTTAAGTATTTGATACTATTTATCCATTTTTGTGAACAAAATCCATGCATTATTTATTTTATCAAAAAAACACATGTCATATTTCTATCCAGTTTGTTAAAACACAGTATGTATATGACAGCCCTCTCTTTGATCTGGGGTCTTCGGACAGTTGATTAATTGCATTAAGAGATGGTGAAAATATTATTTGTCTGAGCATGTGTGATCCAAGGGAAGGTAAAAAATTCCACTGCGCAGCCATTAGCCAATGTTTACATAGTAGCTATTTTGGATAGCCTCATTTATCACACAATTAGTTTCTCTGCAGTATTCTGTTATGCACTAGTTAATTGAGATTAATACATTTCCCACATTATGACATATTGTAGCTGTGATAGTCATCAGACACTTTACGGTAACATATTAAGAGCTCTGGTTAATCCGGATTGATTTTGTTATATAGTTATGTACTGGTTGTTGATCAGACTGTTAATTTGGGACAGAAATTTAGTGAGTAGTGCTTGAGTAGGACTACGTCTAATCAAACAAAACACTGTGAAGAGTATGATCTTACATAAGAATACCACCCCTGATCACTCACTCTGTATCATAATTCTCTCCCCATTTTCTAACATTCTGATGATCTTAATCTTTAATAACCCACAAGCCCAACATGTTATAATCATGTGATATTGACACTGAAGGGGGCTTACTATCTCATCATATTTGGCAGATTTCTCCAATTCATGTCTGTTTACCAGTAACTCCTGATCCTTCCGCCTGAAAATTCGAACACTCTTTTTCGATTCTGAATCAAGAAGTCAATAATAATTGACATGCAAAATGGACCAGAAAAAAAAGAATTGCCATGAACAGACGCACTAAATTTAACAAGAAATAATTAACAGTGTTAGTCCTTCATGATGCAGGCCACCAATTACTTCCCATAAATAGGTGCCAACGAATGTATGTAGTTTATTCTATTTAGAGTATTTATCTCCCTGGTTTTTCTTATGGTTTCCATGACCATTTATGTTGACTTTTTGGCCTAGAATCAAAGAAGAGGGTCTGAATTGAAATTTTCTGCCAGGTTTTGATAAATATTCATGGTTCAGTGACGAAAGGATGTCGAGCCAAGACGTTGATTATGGTGATATGTACAGCGAATAGTATGCAACTTCCAATTTGTATATTTCAAAATTTCAGTGGTCAGTCTCATACAAACTTTGGAACAAGATACTGTCAGAAGTTGCTCTTTCTGTGGATAGAGCATTCAGCCCAACAAAAGTTTGGGAAAAGGTGGAGCTGGTGCTGTCATATCTCTCCCCATATAATAACATAAAGTGAACAATTCCTCTTCTATTAGTGTTTAACGTCCGCTTCCACCAATAGTGATATCGCAGACAAGTTGTTTTATTATATTATGCTTAGTGCACATGCAGGGTTCTTTCCTCTTGGTTACTTTCGATATTCGCGCATATTGGATCGTAACTTCCTGAATGATGGCCCCTAATTGTACGAAAAATCGGTTTTTAGCTTGTATTCCCTCTAGAGGTCACAATTATTATCTGATTTAAAAAAACGTTCCAATATATCGCTGTTACACAGTATTGACGGTTGAGCTCAAATTTCTTGAAAATCAGAACAAAACTACCGGACAAAATGCTTGTACAATAGTGTAAAAATATGGTATATCATGGTTGTGGACCCTCTAGAGGTCATAATTTTGATCCAATTTTGATGAAACTTGAAATTCATGTTTATAACCCAAAGATCTTGGTTCCTTTTGATATTCGTGCATATTGGATTGTAACTTCCTGAATTATGCCCCTGATTGTACCAAAAATCAAGTTTGTAGCTTGTGGTTCCTCTAGAGGTGGGGGGTTGGATAGCCGAATAGTTAGCATGTGCGCACTGTATCATAAGGTTTGTCATTGAGTCAACTGGCGTGGTTTCCATTCCCCTGTTGTACGTGACAAGGAGTAGGGTCGCCTGTCCAACATTGTGGGTTTTCTTCGGGTCCTGCAGTTTCCGTCCACTGCTTAAGACCCCTACACGTAAACGAGTTATTGAAATAAAATAGAACCATATTTTGTTAGTCCCGAAATGACCTAGTTTGTGTTGATTGGACAGTAGACTCCATCTCTCTCTCTCTCTCTCTCTCTCTCTCTCTCTTTGAATATATCACTGTTACACCCTAATGACAGTTGATTTCGAATTTCATAAAATCGGACCAAAACTGCCGGACAGAATGGCCGCCCTTCATACGGAAATGTAAAAATATGGTATATCAAGGATGTGGACCCTCTAGAGGTCACAATTTTGGTCCGATTTTGATGAAACTTGAAATTCATGTTCATCACCCGAAGATCTTGGTTCCTTTCGATATTCACACATATTACACGTCAATGAAGATTGAGTTCAAATTTCATAAAAATCTGACCGAAACTGTAGGACAAAATGGCAGCTCCTTGTACACAAATAGTGTAAAAGTATGTAATACCAAGGTTGTGGACAGTCTGGAAGTCACAATTTTTATCCGATTTTGATGAAACTTTTAATGTATGTTTATAATCCAAGGATCGTGGCAACTTTCTGGATTATGGCCCCTGATTTACGAAAAATCACGGTTTTAGCTTGCGGACCCTTTAGAGGTCACAATTTTTATCCAATTTTAAAAAACGTATAAATGTATCATCGTTACACCCTAATGACAGTTGAGTTCAAATTTCGTGAAAATCAGGCTGAAACTGCCCGACAAAATGGCGTCTCCTTGTACACAAATTGTGTACAAGTATGTGATACAAAGGTTGTGGTCACAATTTTTGTCTGATTTTAATGAAACTTAAAATATATCTTTATATCCCAAAGATCTCAGTCCCTTTCAATATTCGCGCTTTTCAGACCATAACTCCTTGAATTATGGCCCCTGATTATACGAAAAATCATGTTTTGGGGTTTTTTTTTAGCTTGTTCTCTATCCATCTCTTGCAAAATGTGGGCATAATATATTGCCAGGCAACCGCAGGTTCAAATACCAGTATACACAGTATTGTCTACAGGTGATGGCAATTAACAAAAACATGAAAATGTGGGTGTATAAAAATGATCCAATATATCACCCGTACACCACAATGATGATGGAGTTCGGATTTCGGGAAAATCAGACCGAAATTGTCGTAAAAAATGGCTACTCTATGTACACAAATAGTGTTAAAGTAATATCAAGGTTGTGGACCCTTTAGAGGTCACAATTTGATCCAATTTTGATGTTCGCGCATATCAGACCTTAAGTTCATGGATTATGGTCCCTGATTGTACGAACAAATCGTGATTTTAGCTTGTGGACCCTCTGTAGGTCACAATTTTTATCTGATTTTAAAAATTGTTTCAATATATCACCTGTACACCTTGATGATGATTGAATTTGAATTTTGTAAATATCCCCGAAAATAAAACCCCACACTGTTCTGACAGTCAAGATTAGTTGGGTAAGCGTATTATTACGAGAACCTTAAATAAGGATAAATAAATGAAGACTGAATATGCCATTGTAAGTTTATAGAGAATTGACAGATAAATTGATGGAGATAATATTGTAAATAGTGTTAATCATGAGAAATGTTTTTATTGTAGTGAAAGTATATTTATAAAAAAAATGCTAATAAAAATTTTGGTGTACGCACTCCCTCACACAACCTCTGCATCCGCCCCTGATAGACCCTGTTTTAGAATGGGACAAAATTATGGTTGGAGTAGGAACGGATGATTCTTCTGATATGTAGGGTTAGAACTGTAAATTGTTTTTTAACAGCAAAACTTTTCAAAATTTCATGGGCCTCCAATGCTACACTGCCCCTCCCCCCACCAGCTGGTTTGCCCGCGACCTTCCAGCTTTGTGGCTTGGCACCTCCTTCGACAGACTAAACCCCACTTCTAGGCATCAATACAAAATCTTGCTTCCTTTTCTGCAACATTACCTCATCTCCACTGGCAGAATGTATTTTATCACTACTTGAATCTTTTTATGATAATGTATATCATGGAAGTTTTAGAAATATCCTTGAACTATCTTTGACCTGTGATATGATGACAATATTGTATACTCTAATGTATATGAATCACTAATGTCAGAATTTATCAGGTAAAAATTATCAAATTTATCATCATGGTGTATTTTGATAACCTGTCTCTGCCAAAAGTACAAAAACATGCTAGTCTATAGTACTGATAACAATGGTTAGTAAAAGTACCAGTGATGTGTACATAAAACATTGACCTTTGACAATGTATAATTACACTTTATGTCACTTGTAACTGTCAGTTTGTCCATCCTGTTAAAAGGAATGTAATGTACATTTAGTAAGTGAACTGTCATCTGATTACTTAAACATACATTATGCAAGAGCTAAATCTGCCAATTGCAGGTCTTTCTTTAGGCCTTAAACTTAAAGGTTATGTAAATTATTAAATAGACATTAATTAATTTTTCCAGACCATAATCAAAATTCGATGGCATCGCTAGCCTGTGATATTTTCTGGATTAGAACCCGGTCTGTTGCTTCTGATTAAATAAAAAAATGGATAATCAAGACTATATTTTCTATTGTACTGACTTTAGTAATGATGATCGAGGCTACGACATCAATCAGCGGTCCCGTCATTCATTGCCCTGATATGGTTTATATGTTTTCCATTTAGGGTCCAAATTTTATGTCTACGCCCAGGAAATTGATAAAAAAACTGAGAAGTTAAGCCACATTTTGGTGCATTTTACACCCCCATGTGATAGCCTAATCTTTACATTATATGTCTAAAAGTTGCACCACTATAATCTGTAGATTTGTGTGTTGAATTTTGAATTTAGCTTAACATTGCGGTTGGTACTTGATTGATTCAAAATTGGAAGAAAAAGTAGGTTCTGCATCTAGGTTTTCTATGACCCCTTAATTGATTAATAGTAAAATTCGACAGTATATATTGGTTCTAAAGATCTTCTGAGGTGGTCCATGGGAATGATAAAGGAATTTTTTTTTTTTAACAGTAGACCAAAGACCTGCCTCCTGAAAAATGCGACCCTGTAAAGACTGCATGTTCTTCCCTGGCTACAAACAGTTATCATTCAGTTGGTTAAGATGAATTCTAGTAACTTATTTAATACAGAGATTAAAGAGCTAGTTATATATAGTGACTTAAAATATTAAAATAAATTCTTGCTAAGTAAATATTTTCGTGTTCCAGCATATTTATGCATACACAGGTTGTTTCATAATATTTTTTGTGTAAGACTTGAATCGTGTGAATTGAATATCTCTGTAATAAGAATGTAAAATGGTATTTAATACTATTTATTGTAACAATTATATATGGAGGGTGTGTGGTGGTAAAAGGACAATAATAGTATATCTATTGCTCTATTCAAGTGGGAAATATATGATACAGAATAATTGTTGACATATAATAGATAGGTTTACTTATATCTGATAAATACAATCATATACATAATAGACATAGTTTTATATTGGGCATTATATGTACTGTAATACATCATCCGATTCTATGTCTTATATACATGTAAGCTTTATTGTTATGAAACAATATTGTTATAACTGTCATTATAAAGCTATATGTAGTTAAAGTCTCTAGACTATAAAATGAACATTTGATCTTCTTTTTAAAGATATGGAATAGATTAGAGGTCTTTATTATGGAAGTTTATAAAGATTATGAACATCATTTTTTCTTGCGTTTATCAACAAGATCTTGACATAATCTTAATGAAAATCTGTATCTTGACTTAATCATTTCTAGTCCCGAACATCTCAACTGAAGCATTTTGAGATCCTGTGGTCCTGACCGTTTTAAGGTCCAAGCTAGTGTCTCAAGGTCCTAACTTTATTATCTTGAGATCCTGTCTTAAAAATGTCCAGACATCCCAAATTCCTGACTGTTGTATTATAATCTGAAATATGCTGTGTGTTACAAAAATGTAATGCAAATGTCAGTTTAGCATTTCTACAGATCATGTAATATTCTTTTCTAGGGAGTCCATATTTCAACCTTGGACATTTTAAAATGAAATTTAGCAATCAGCTCAATCGTTGCAGGGAAGGGAGAGAACTATGTGTTACTCTTGTTTAGTGCTTTTTCCCCGGATTTAAAAAAAAAAATGCAAAGTTGAGATCAGGAGAGAACAAACCCAATTGATATTCAGCATTCTGTGGCCTTCTGAATGAAGCATCCTAAAGATTGACCAAAGTCATGAGTACTTTTTGAGTCTTTCTTAAAACAAAAAAACTAAACCCTATTTCGACAGTCATGAATTGTCTGTAAGTTTATTACAAGGGATCGCAAGTCAGATAAATAAAAAGAGGTTAAATGTCTTACTACTTTGCACCAGGAGGGTTAATGAAGACAAGGGTTAATTTTTGTGCACGATAATGTTTTTTTAATAACATCTGACCTATTAGATGTTCTGCACCACTGTCAGGAGGAAAAAGGCTGGAAAATCCTGAGTAACTTTCTCAGCCAGCATTGGGAACCTCCTGGTTAGTGAGCCAAAACCTTACTCACTGAGTCACGGTGGACCTATACTGATAAATAAATCTTGAATAGGCATATTGCAAGTTAATAAAGTAACTTAGGCATGAATTTACAAATTTATGAGAACAATGCAATAATAATATTGTAAATAGTTCTAATCAAAAGAAGCATTCCTATGTATCGTAAAATGATTGCCACCAAGAGGTACTGGGTGAGGGGGGTGGGGGGTAACAGTTAACCCTGCAACCTCTTATGTGAGCCTGCACATTTTCTGAAGGTGTCATATGATTTTAAATTTACAGTGTTATTGTTTTAAATGTATATTAATTTACTTCTTGTGTTATTCATGTACGTAAACTATTTATCTTACAAGGTCAATAGGTGATATATCCACTTGCTGTCACTTTGTTTCAAATTAACAGAAAAATGATCAGAATAATGGCATAAGTTTATGTTGAATTGTATTTTTGCTTTTCATGTGTACTTATTGTAGTGATTTTTAAAATAAAGTCTAACATAATTATTCTCAGAATTGGTAAAACATTACACAGGTGTTGGTTTTTAAAATATAAATTATGTATACCGGTAAATAGAAAACTAGCCATGAATGAGGTGTAATTTAACAGGTTGAGTCGTGATGTTCTATTTAAAGTGGCAAACCTGTCGGCTTTTGAAATATTACTAGCTGATTGTGGGGTTAGGTTGTGGATTAAATGTATTATACCACTGAGTATATTTAACTAGTTATGTTGTCATCTACCTGAAGAAGGAGATAATTCTTAGAGTGGGACACCCCTTATTTGATCTATATACCATGGGTGTTATATTGTTCCTATGAAGGAAAGGAATGTTGATTGTTAATCTTTTGAATCAATCCTGTATCTTGTAGGTGTGTTAAAACTGGTAATTTTGTTCATCAATTCATCAAACTTAGACATTTCTGATAAAAATCTCAAACTCCAGTTACTTCCTAGAGTAAAAAATGATATTATAGAGTATGAAATGATAGCATTTTAAATACCATGTGTTAACCCTAAATATTTAGGGTAATCTGTTCCACAATGTTGTTCTCATAATCTTGGAAATGAATTGTAAGTCAAATTTAAAGGGTGGGGATGTATATTTTCATGTACATGATATTATACCTATGTAATTTCCATTTAAATAAGATAATAAATATAAGATTAGGCTTTGTAATGACAATATGGTACAAAGGCTTGTTATAATATTTTCAACTAATATCCATCCAGGGATTATAAAAATGACCCCATGGCTTAGTCACATGTATGTACAGAGAATCAGGGTCATAAAATGAATGATGGTCATTATCGTTGGTCATTCAGTATGGTATCCATGTGTGTGTTCTAGCTTCTTTAACTTGAAGAATGAGAATTATTTTTTATCATCTATATGAAATTATGAATGAGGTTATAGACAAGTTGTTGTTACGCATCATAGCTTTTCAGTCCTTTTGCTTGTGATTATTTGCTTTTCTTGCTAGGAGGCTGATATCCTGTAGGGTCATTGTAGGACAGGGATGTAAAAACTACTTGTACAAAATACAGCAAGAATAAAAATAAAATACATTTCATGATCTGTAATATCCTTGACTGTAAATCAATAACCAATATGGAGTAAAGAGATCCCTCTGGGCTTATTTTATATATACAAAAGCTAGTGTGTGTATGTATATAGTTGTGAATAAAGTATATATATATATATATATATATATATATATCAAAGTATGTCAGGTAGACTCTTGTGTATATATCTATTGTCACGCTTGGTAGAATCTAGTTTTTGTGCCCGATCTTTAGCTGTAAATGAAAGTACATCACTAAACCTCACGTACTGGGATGGTTAAAGTCAACATTTGTTAAATGCATTTATTTTGACCATTATCTCAAGCAATAGGATGTTTCTAAAGTCTTCCGGTAACACACAACAGGTTGGTAGAAGGAAAAGTAGGCAATTTTTGTCAAGGTAACTTATTAATGTGAATTAAGGATGTCAGATGTGACACTGAAGTATGACGACATGAAGTATGTATGATGGGTGGATAACAATTGTCTCACCTGCTTGAATTTAAACTATCATGTCACCTTTATACATATCTGTACCTATATGAATAAAGTATGTAAATGTTATTAACTATATACATACAACAGGTCGTCTTTGTACTAGATAAAAATTATCAGATGAGTTATAATAGTTTTAGTGGAAATCAATCAGTTTTTGAAGCCAGTTGTGCATTGTGTAATAGTGATATTATAGACATTGTTATTAGTGTGGATCATTAAAATATTTGTGGTTAATCTGAACTCTGGTTGGATTTTTGGGATGATTGGAATGGATTGTATTCAACTCTCTGTCTAGCAAGGATTAAGTATGTGAACAGTATTTGCCCTAGTGACTAGATAAACTTTACTGATGGCTCAGGTGAAAACAACCAAGTGCTATGGAATTTATTTAGTGTTTACTGACATGTGTGTAGATAAAATTTTAAAATAATCATATTTTATATAAAGTTTATAAAATGCATGATATCAAAAAAATTCAGGTAAAATAGTTATAACATTGTTTGCTTCAATAATCTGTGAAAGGGAGTGAAATAATGTCTGCTGTGATGACAGGAGTTAGTGATGATTCCTCACTTAGTGAACTCTCTGAATGTATTTCATTTGATAACAAAAAAAATGACAATTTAAATGCTAGTTCATCAGAACACTCTCCTCCACTAAATGTTAGTGCTGGGAGAAAGAAACAAGCTCAACAGTCAGATGTTAAATTTGAATCTAGAAGCAGACGTAAGAACAGACTGGCACCTCCACCACCAGAAAATCATAAAACTCGCAGCAGAAGTCTTAGCAGGGACAAAGGCAAAAGAGTTTTGAAACAGGGTTCGACAGATTCCGATAGCCAGGTTTCACCATATTTAGACTTACCATCAACTAAACCAAAATCAAGATCACCATCTCCTTTTCTTGCTCGATCTGATAAAACAAGATTTCAGGTGCTAAAAGATGTCTTTCAATCGCCTAGAAATCTACGAAGAAACTCCAAAAGGATTACAAAGGAAAAAGGTAGTCCAGGTCCACTTAAACCAAAACCAATTAGGAAATTAGCCGTTGTTCAAGTTGCTGATAATAAAACTTATGGAATATTTTGTCAACCTCTCAATATAGACAATGAGTTTGAGGTAGGTAAAAATTAAGAATAGAAAGACTACAGTGTTTAAGTCAGCATTTTCACTCTAACAAGGATGTCTTCAGGTTTTTATTAAATAATTATATGATATACTTACCATAATGACATTATCTTAGCAACAATAGTTAAGGCAATCAGAGGGCGATAAATCTCATGCAAAATGTTTATACCACTATGCAATTAATAAAATCACTGAACAAAATTATTTTACACTTTGGTGTTAGATCTGATTAATTTTGTTCAGTAATATTTGACTTGTTTGGCTTTATTAATTTTCATTTTATTGCTTTTATGTCGTTAGGTTTATAATAAATATTTTTCTATTGCAATGGCAGATTTTATAACCATATAATAGTTACTGCAGGAGAACTGCACTACACACGAAACAAAACCAACAAAACAAACTGCATAGACATTGCAAGAAATAAACAACAAATATCAAATAAAGTGAATGGATCCGAGTAATGGGACACTGCGCTTATTTTATGTTCATTTGATTCCAATGTGAATAGTATCTTAGAATGAATACAATGTAGACTATCTCTGAACATATTTCAGTTTTTTATGAAATTGTTGTTCAAAAGTGACAGATATTTGAATCAGTGTTGCTATTTCAAAATTTTTCTTGTTGGACATTTTTACCGAAAATAAAGGGGCATAACTCTTATTATTTAGGCAGACAGAGACAGACTATAATTAAAAATCATGTGTCAACAAAATATTCAAATTCGAACGTAATAATAGTTGCACCTCGCAATTTTTCATATTTAATTCCTGTACGGTATTCAAATTTATCCTAGTAATATTCCTACAAAATTACATGTTTTCGTAATGCGATAGAATGAAAGTGTGTCGACCCGTACCTGCTTCAAATTCATGCAAGTAATATTCCTCCAAAATTACATGTCTTCATTTATACGGCAGCAGATGAAAGCAAAATGTCCGAAATAAGAATAGTTTGTAATGTCGAAACATCATTTTCTTTTTTATAGATTTTAAAATTACATTGGTAGTTTAATCACCTGTAAATAGGCCTAGCCAACTTCCAGATATTATCATGTCTGGAATCTACAGGCGAAATAGCATCACTGATTTGAATCCTAGGTAACCTAAGACTGCTGTACATTTTGTTCCCATAGATGTACCTATCTGCCATCTATAGAATGCATTTAAAAGAAATTATTTGTTAAAACAAATTTTAAACTTTGGGAAATAAATGTGCATGTAATTTGAAAATTTATCCAGCCAAATTCTATAATATAAATTTGTGACTTCAAAAGTGACAAGAATAGAATTTGCCGGTATTTCATCTGGAAGATTATTGAAGAAGTCCAAAATGTTCTAAGAAGGATATCCAAGATAGGACTCAGATTGAACTGCTGGGTTTGTACATATTCCGATATCGCAGTTTCACAAATTGTTTAGATTGCCAGACAGTTTTGGGATTTTTGAAGTCCATAAAAGTTAGTAGATTTCACATCAAAGTTGTTTAGATAGTCTGACTCTTTTCATGTAATATAAACACTAATAAACACTAATAAATTTATTCATCACATATTTAGCACTTACAGTCTTCCTAAACATATACACAAGAATTATTTATAAATAGTCTTGTAAGACAGATTTTTTGAAAGGTTTTTATTTAGACATATATATTTTAATATAGCTCGATATATCTTAGTCATGTATATGTATGTCTTAATGATCTATATAGAAAATAAGTTGAACCTTTGCTTCAGGTAGAGTGTGTAGTTTAAAAAAACAGAAGAAAGATTAATCACTACCATCCCCAAGTTAGGGCTGACTGTCAATATTAGTATTGTCTTAGTTGACATTCCTTGGGTTATTTTTAGAAAAGCTTGTTGATTACCATTGTTTGTTTTAATTAATGCTTTCATTTATCTTAATACAAAACCCTGATTACATTTACAAAGTAACTGGACATGGATGTTGCATATATAAAATCCAAATTGTTTGATCTTTATATCCTTCAAAGAGTTTTTCTCTGATTTATGTTCGTAATACACAGATATAAATAATGTTATTTCAATTGTCATAACCTTTCTCATTGATGTTTGTAATGATAAAATACATTCAAGAGTTGTGTAAAGCTAATCAAATATTATCATCACATATATATTGTTGTAGAAAAGTCAATAATTACTGGCAACATCACAATTCATACTTTTTTGTGTCTTGCTGATGATTAGGCTACATATATGTTATGGGTGTATCTTGGATTTTCCATGCACTTAATATTCAAACTATAAAGCAATGTGAGGAAAACAAATTTCTTGTAATAGGCCAATCTGATTAAAATTAATCTCTGTTTGGCCAGCTCATCTTTTGGTATTGGAATATTGTGTGTTACCGAAATGTGTCACAATAATAAGTCCCTGTTTTTTTTAAAACAAATTTGGGAAGGCAAGGCAATTTGTCTTTCAAACAGTGGATAATGTAAGGTATGCTGACAATAAACAGTGTCTTATCTTACTGTTGTTCCCTTGATAATATAAATTATAATCAACCATCAGATTAGCCATTAAAAAGGCTAGGAAAAGAATCAGACAAGTCCTGTAAGAAAAAACCCAACAAAGTATCAAATATTTTCAATCTTTAAATTTATATGGTTTTTATAACAAAGTAAAAAACTCTGCCTTAATTAGGTATGCAACTCCCAAATTTGATTGGGTTCTACAGTCTTTGCTATCACTAGCCAAACAAGCCCAGCAAAACAAATTTTATGTAATTATCTCTTTGTGTGTGGGTGTGTTTGTATATGGTGTATATCGAGGACACACATCTGAATACACACCTTCTAATCGCGAACCTGTGTCAACCGAGGACTTTTTGAACTAAAACCAGGACTGTAGCGATGTTCAGAAGGGTGGATTTAATATCCCATTTGATTTTAAGTTTGATCTGAGGTGTTCCACGTTAGGCGGTATTCTACAGTTAGGGTGTATCTTTCATGTGTGTGATATGAAAAGGAAAAAATATGATTGTGTGTATATCAAGTCCGCAGTTAGTGTTTATTGGACAGTGAGTGTATCAAGTTTTTGGTTAACCGATTTCTACCATACACATCATATGGTCACGTGGGAGAAATAAGTTTTTATTTCTGCCATATCTAAACTTAATAACCATTTTAAACCCGTACGATATTACAAAAATCAAGCCATCTAGTCATTTTATTAATTTTGTCTGAAATTTCAAAATTTTTATCTGGCGTAACATATAATAAGATTATTGCCGAAATAATAAGCATATAAAAAACAACAATTGAAATATTAATAAGTCGCGCAATTTCAAGTAGTAACACTTGTTAGGGCGTATTAAGCCAGTTACAATTGTCTTATATAATGCATAGGTAGCACTGGGCAATTTTTGCCTTGCGGATGTACTACAGATAGAAATTGGTGAGCCTCAGGAGGAGTCAGGAACAGGTTCACCAGTGAACCATCGGGAGGCCACGAGAGAACTGCGAAAAGTTTCAATGCACGCATTGTCAGGAATATAGGCCGGGAAGGCATCCCCGGAGCTTTCCAGATTCACAAGGAAACTCTGGGGATGATTCCCTGGAGCTTCCGCGAAATATTTGTTTCGGGAACAGGGTTAGGCGTCGGGAACAGGTTTCCCGGTGTCCCAGGGGAGCTCCTGGGGCATCGCTAGCCTTGTGGAGCCATCAGGAGGCCACGGGAGAACTGCGAAAAGTTTCAATGCTTGCATTGTCAGGAAAACAGGCTGGGGAGGTATCCCCAAAGATTCCAGACCCACAAGGAAACTCCGGAGATGTCTTGCTGAAGAGTCAAGGGGCTTTTGAGAATATTTAAATCGAGGATGCCTCGGGAAAAAGTATTTTGCGGAAGCTTCTGGGAAGCATCCCCAGAGCTTCCCTGTCCGGAAAACATCGGAAAATTTTTGACATCTTTCGCAGTTATCCCGAGGCCTCCTGATGATTCCATATGGCTCGCGACGACCCCGAAGCTTCCAAGAGGCATCCCCGAAGCATCGGCGATGTCTTGCTGACTTATCAAGGAGACCTTTGAGGATATTTAAATCGGGGATGCTTCAGTAAAAATATATTTCGCTGAAGTTTCACTGCTCCACTGGACGTTTCACTGGATCTGGAGAGCTGTCAGGATGCCTCCCCGGCCAGTTTTTCCACAAAACGATGGGAACACAACGGAAAAATTATCAGTGCAAGCTTTGACATTTTTCGCAGTTCTCCTGAGACCTCCTGATGGTTCCACATGGCTCACGGCCCTGAAGTTCCCCTGTTATACCGGGTAACCTGTTCCCGGCACTTCCTGGGGATCATCAATTGCCATCGGTAGTATATCGCCCATGCAAAAAATGTCCAGTAGGACCTAGGCATAAGTGCCGCCTATATGCCACCACGCAAGAGACCTAGATCTAACTACATGAATATTCACCAATGATGTTGATTATCGGTGAAGGTACCCCGGAGCTTTCCCGATAATTGGGAGCCATCCCCGATGATTCACGGCAATGCTCGGGGGGCATTCCCAGAAATTTTGTGACCATAGCCGAAGTATCAGTGCACATTCACTGGACCACCCCGGATGCTTAATAAGTTCTATTTCTCTTGGGACTACGCTGTTTCTTTGGGCAAAAACATCGAGAGCCATCGTGAGAAAATTTGTTTATTTCCATATCGCCAATGATTTTTCCCCAGTGGTACCTAGGCATTAGTTCGTAAAATATAGTTAGTGATCTGTCATTTTCAAAATTGTACACAAGAATTGTATGAAAGACTGGGCTTTGTTATTAACTGTTATCTTAACTTAAACAGTGTATTTCACACAAGTAGTATGTCGAATAAACATACATAACAGGTAAACTCGTCTTGTTATGAAAATCTTTCTAAGTAAATATCTTAAAAATGTAAGTTAGTTGAAAGTTCAAGGTAGTATCTTGAAAATTCAAAGTAGTATCTTGAAAATTCAAGTTTATATCAAGTAGTATCTAGAAAATTCAAGTTAGAGTTTAAAAGTTTAGGTTAATATCTTAAAAGTTTAAGTTAATATCTTAAAAGTTTAAGTTAATATCTAAACAAGTTTAAGTTTTTTTAAGTTAATATCAGAGTTTAAGTTAGAGATGCCTTCACATGTACAAACTGTATGATGTGATAATATATTTGGGCTAAAACATATACAAACTAATTAATCTATCAAAAATTTGCTTCAAATCCCTCTCAAAACATTGTATTCGGGAGGAAGTGCCCCAAGATGTAAAAATCTATTTCAGAAGCCATGTTGTCACGTTATTTGATTGAGGGAGGGTCAATTTCAGAATGCATTTGTCGTTACTTACTGTTCATTTACCGTACATATTGAAGCCTAAGTAAATTCTTTGATTATCCTCTGCCAAATTATTTTTCCGCCGTTTGATTGCAGGGTCTGTTGTACGTTTAAACCCCCTGGTGTTCCCCAAACCACTTAACTATTCGATTAAGAAATAATAACTGATTCCTAAGTCAATCTGGCAGACAATAAGCCGTCGGGCTGACAGTAATTAATACCCTGACATCTTTGCCCAGTGCCTCCCCCATCCAGTATTTTTTTAGTAAGATTGTGTGTCTCTAATTTCCATATGTAACAAATTTGCCATACTTTTATTGGAAATAACTGCCCTATAAATACTTTCGTGAGAATATATCTTTAATATCTTAAAAGTTTAAGCTAATCTCTTAAAAGATTAAGTTCAAGTTGAAATTTAAAAATGTTAGTAGTGTAAAAGCTCAAGTAATCTTAAACGGTTTTATTTCAAGATATTAGTTTGACTTTGCAAGATGTCAACTTGACTTTTCAAGATATCAAGTTGACTTTTCAAATGTCAACTTGACTTTTCAAGATGTCAACTTGACTTTTCAAGATGTCAACTTGACTTTTCAAGAAAAATTAGTTTTATCTAACTCTTTACCTGCAATCAAAGGGCAATCCTCACATGTCAAATGTTTCTTACAAGTCAAGTTATAGTGCCTTGGAAATTCATGGTTATATCTTGAAGATTCACGTTAGTTTCTTTAAAAGTAAGTAACAGCTTGTTGATAATTAAATGAGGATCCATTTTGGGATTATCGTTTGCTGTAATAATACAACAAACGAGCATTAGAGAGTTTGTACACATCGCATTGGCATTGGTATACACATATAATGTCCTCGGAGTGTGGGTGTACTCAGTTGTTAATGTTCACCATACACCAAGTCTCCATTTGTCGGTATTAAAACATAATGTGCATCCTCGGTTGGCCACATTAATAAATAACTGTTCTATTGTGGTATTATGTACCGCACATCAATTATAAACGGTTATATTCTCTTTTTTTCCCATGTGTGGTCAAAGGGGGGGGGGGGACAAAAATGTAGTTATTTAAAGATTAAAGACCACAATGAGTGTCAAGTCCACAAGTCCTCGATTGTTCACAGTCAGACTGGTTTAGAAAATTAAAAGTTTTAAGTGGCTGAATCAATAAAAAATGTTTTTTCAGTGGGCTGCTCCACTGGTCAAAGGGGCATGTTCTCGGATATAGAGTGTTGAACCCACTCAGTTTATATTATTGACATACACTTGTAGCGTCCTTGGATGTGAGTGTGTATGTACTTGGTTGTTGGTGTTCACCATACACAAAGTCCCCATTTGTCGGTATTAAAACATAATGTGCGTCCTCGACTGATCACATTAATAAATAAACGACTGTGCGACTGCGATATTGTGCCATACATCAATTTTAAACAGTTATATTGTATTTTTTCCCATGTGTGGTCAAAGGGGGGACAAAATCGTAGTTATTTACAGGTTAAAAACCACAATAAGTGTCAAGTCCACAGTATGGTAGTATTGAGCAAAATGACCTCGTTTGGCGGCGTTCCCAACATACATCATGCGTGTCCTCAATTAGGCGTATAATTTATACCCTTTCATAATCCTTTGATGTAATAGAGTTCAGAAATAATGGTGCTTTTCAGCTAAATGTAATATTTATCAAGACCTTGATTAGGAGGATCCAGTCAAAGTCCTCGATTTACACCATATATATACATGTATGTGTGTGTGTGTGTGTGTGTGTGTGATATCACCAGTTAGCCAGTCCCTCATTCATTTGGTTATGTTTTCTAAAACTCACTTGAATACTGTGGGCTGGGTTTTAGTCAATTGATGTATATAAATTCAGACAACACATACTGTATTCATCAACCCTTTAAACGTATTTGTTGTCAATTAAAGGTGTAACTGTGTTTAAATCTATTGAGTATAGTTAGTGGGATTGTAGCATCAAATCTTTTATCAAGTTACTGGTCTTGAATTTAAAGTATTGTAGTACAAATAGTAAAGTTATATTACAAAGACAACTAATGAAATGGGGTTTAATGTCCTACTTTCCTGCACCAACCAGGCTAATGATTTTAACGAAGACAGGCCGGTTACTCTACAGCCAACTCCTATTTTGAGTTCCATTTGTCTTGGGGAAACTATGCTGGAAGGAAGATTACAGGGAACTGTCTCAGCTTGAATGACGGACATCTGGGTTTTGAGTTCCATTTGTCTAGGGGAAACCATGCTGGAAGGAAGATCCCAGGGAACTGTCTCCGCTTGAATGACGGACATCTGGGTTAGTGAGCCAGAGCCATACTCACTGAGCCACTGTGGCCTCCAATAATACAAAGAAATGTGATATAATCTGTTTTAATATTCACTGTTTTATATGTGTGTTTAAAGGACAATATTGGTATCGGTCATTATCACATATGTAATAGAACTGGTTAAACAGTTCCAAATATAATTTTAACACAGATCATTGCTACGATAGATGTGTAATGAAGATTTGAAGAAACGGAAGTGACGAAATTTAAGCAAAAGGAAAACGCGAGTTATCCTTCTATATTGACTGAAGTGAGAGTGATAACAGATACACAGACGAATTTCTGCACACTAATAATTCCTTCGAAGACTAGAAGTTGTTTTATTCATTCTGTACTTTATAAAAACATGGTAATGCATGGATTTTTCCTCTTTTTTTTGTTTTCCCTTATCTAGTGACAGTTAATTTTTTTTTTTAATTGTCAGATATCCTTGTACAGTCTCATATAACAACTTTTGGTCTTCGAAGGAATTATTAGTGAGTAGAAATTTGCCTGTGTATCTGTTATCACTCGTCAATTCAGTCAGTTATATAGAAGGATAACTTGTGTTTTCCTTTTGCTTTCGTCACTTCCATTTCTTGAAATCTTCATTACACATCTATCGTAGCAATGATCTCTGTGTAAAAATTATATTTAGAACGGGTTTAACCAGTTCTATCACATATACATGTATGTGATAATGACTGACACCAATATATCCTTAACCACAATAATAAAGTTAGCTGAATATTATGCTTTAACTTTTAAACCATATAAAGGTGCTACATGTAATGTACATCTGTAGATGTTAACCAATCAAAAATCATTTTATATTTAAATAATTGACTGGATGCCTTTTACATGTATCAAAATGAATTTTGAAGTGAACATATCAGCAGTGGGCATGTAGTTATATGAATATAAAATTTTGTATAATTATATTAAAATTAGTGACGATATGAGTAATAAATCCAGATAAATAATGTTAAAATTTAATTAATAATTTATTTCTGAGACAAATTAGTATTTGATTATGGATGGAATTACTTTAAAGCATACTGTACATGTACATACAAATAAATATATAATTGAAATTCTTTACATTCTTAGATAAAGCCCATCCTAATATACTTATAACAATAAATAAAACTCAGTCACATATAGTATCACCCACATATTTTAATACATTGTACTATAGTAAGGGATTTATAATATCAAGTTTATAACTCAACTGTGGCATAGGTTCAGTCTGATTAAAACCTAGATATCCTATTTCGTTTTATATAGTTCAAAATTTCATTTTACTTGTCTTCACTTCACCAGGGTCTAGAAGAGTTGTTAAATAAACCTGTTTTGGTTGATGTGAGGAATTAGCCAATCAATTCCCAAAAATAACTAATAACACACACCTCATAAAGCAATCATAATTTTGTTGTAGCACAAGTGAGAAAATACTGCATTCTTCCATCATGAACCATGTTTTAGTATACAAACTCTCTACCATACTTATATGGCTGGCGGATGTGGACAAAAAGCTGATTTAATATACATGTACATATTAATTCGAGATTTAATGTCTGTATTAAATTGATTTAATATGTGTATTAAAGATACATTATGGGAGATTTTTATAGAGAGTTGGCCATTCTTGCTATAACAGTTCAAAAGTAGAGGATGAAAGAAGAATGTATGGAAAATTTAAGTCAAATTACTTTATTCTGAACAAAGTTATCATCGTTGTAATATTTGACTAGAAATGGTAGTCAAATGTATCTTCACCTTGGCCAATCGTTTGATTGACAGGCGTTAAATATAACTCCACCTACATAATCTTGATTATCAAGTAACGTTTTCAATGGCTTGAGACGGGGTTGCAGTTCAATTCGTATCACATTTATTTTTACTACAAAGTTGATTTTGGGCTTGTTGTTTAAATAAAGATCTAATTTATAATTTCTATAACATCTGAAGCCTAAATTAAGACTTGCAATAATCAGATTTAGCTCTTGCATAATGTATGTTTAAGTCATTCATTTTTAATATGTATATTAATTCCATTTTATATCGATATTAAGTCCACCAATCACTAGCTAGGAAATAATATCTTTTTTTGTCAGTTTAAATCAACATTGATGTTGTAATTTACCAGGTGAAAAGGGGGGCTTCTGATATTCAATATCTAAGACAAAATAAACAGTCTTACACCTAAGGTTAGAATTGCATATTATCTCCGTTTCTCTGTTACAGTACTTTGCTTTATGTTGTCACATCATGTACCATAATGCTTTTCAGCACTATTTGTAACAAGGGACTCAAAGAACAAGGCTCGATATATTCCACAAGTCATGTCGAACGGCGACACCATTTCTTATCCGGAGAGCATGCGCAATAAAAACTATTGTTGTAGACTTGAATAACCAGATGCTAGAGACGGCCATTCGAATGAGACTTCTGGTTTATTTCGCAAGAACATAACTGATTTGAAATTACACTAAAAACAGAAACGATTGAATGTAAATCAGTTTATGTACATTCATTTTACACTATTATATGCTTTGTGACCCATTTGTCTCAATTTGTAGGTCCCAAATTTTAGCGATTTAGCTCCTTTAAATATGGTTTGCTTAGATGATCATGTCACTGTAATTAAAGCAAATTAGTTTTAATCATTAATCATTCCAACCAAAACTTCAGTGCCCTTGTGTTAGTCCCTAAAAAAGACCAAAGTATTGTGTTATGAGACGTTTTTCGATATTAAATTGTGTTTGTCCTTTTCCCTAATCTTTGTCGTTTGAATGGGATGAAAAACTGAGGTCCTGTGTACACATTGTCTTGCATGTAAAAGAACCCTTGACATTTGGAATTCATTATAAGCATAGGCCGTAGTTCCTTAGCCCAATTGTTGCAGAACAATTGGATGTTAAACCGCATTTCATTTCATTTCTCTTGTTTGTGTAAATTTTTAAACATTTGTTGAAAAAGGTTTGAAATTTGATTTTCTGTTGTATGTTAGGTAATAATCCTGCATGGTGTATGCCCAACTTCATGAGCCCGGTTGGATCAGAACATTAGCATGTTAAACCCAATTTTATTTCATTTCATTTCTGATTTAAATGTGAATGTGTGCGAATGTTAACAGTACTGATATACACAAGTCCAACTACATCATCTGCGACATCAACATTCGTAACTATAATAATGTAACTATGACATTGTGACGTCATTGACTATTGTTAATTGAATTATTGTTTAATAAATGCCTGAAGAGCCGCTATCGCGGTGAAAACATGAGCATAAAAATGTAGTTTTATTTTGCCATCTTTAATTTCAATTATATATATATACTGTAACATTGTAAATGACAACAAATTAAATGTAGTCTTACACCTAAGGTTAGAATTGCATATTATCTCCCTTTCTCTGTTACAGTACTTTGCTTTATGTTGTCACATCATAATAAAAATAGAAATTACTAATGATAAGTAAAAGTTTTAAGCCGATTAAAATAATAATATATGTTTATCCTGCACTTTGATCAGCTTCAAGTTGAAGATATTTTATTTCAGTTTGGAAGTTGCTGTTTACAGACAGGCTTAAATAAATAGATTTGTGGAATTGTATTACTTACTGTGTTTAGCTGTACAAAGCTAAAATCTTGGCTGGTTTTCAGCAAATTTTCAGGAAGAGATGATTCAGAAACGTATTTCCCAGCATTTCCCAGACATACAACTGTTGATTAATGGATATTTTTCCTTTGTACTGAGTGCTTGACAAATTTTAACAAAATTTGGATGGTAATCACTATTACAGTAGAGACCATTAATGTTAAAAGTCTGTGCATGTTTTAGATAAAAACCAAAAGGAAATCATGAGGTGAATAATCTTAATATATTGAACAGATGAGGAAGTTGTTGATCGGAACTTTCAGAAATAATTTAATTTATCATGATATAAAATTGCTTATTGGCACTAAAAATGCTTATTCTAGATTTCAACACAATTGATCCTAATTACTGTTTAAGTACAGTGTCCAGTCAATGAATACAGCAAAATTGAAAAAAATCCCATAATGGGGCCATAATATTCACAAATAGGTAAGCATCTCCTAGCTGCCTCATGTGCATCACCTGCCATTGGTGTTAAATGAAAAGCCAAGTATAATATACTCTTCAAAAAAAGTAGGGGATATTCAGATACGCTAAACAGTAAATCTTATGCAAGAACCGATAGGAAAGCAAACATGGATAGTGTTATGTGGGTTTAATCCCACTGGGGGTGTCACTATTTCTCAATCTTTAACTCTCAATAAAGAAAACACCATTCAATGATCCACATGTTTATTCTCTTCCCCCAAGGGCAGATCACTCATACAAAGTAGAAACATCAATAATTCTTTTTATAAATCAAAGGCAAAGACAGTTAAAGGAAGGTAACTCTTTCAAGCTTAACTAAGATTCAGACCACAATTAACTACTTATGTAACTAGACTTATCACTATATAACATCCCTCCCTCCTAAGTCAAAAACACAGTTTTTGGAAAAACTAGTTTGACAATACATATCATCTATGTTTGTATAAGTGCTTAAAAATACTAATGTGTAACATATATTACAAGGCATGAAACTTTGAACAAATCAAAGACATCAAAAAAAATGAGTAAACAAATCAGAATAGGTTTATTCAAGTGCTCCAAAACCCCCAAAAGCATGTAGTATATATTACCAAGAAAAGATTGCTCTAAAATATGCGATACAGGTGGGTCTATGAATAAACACGATTCAGAGATGTTAGAATAACACTTATGTTATAATCCTCAAATGAATGTAAAACAATAATTATTATAACAAGGTTTGATATTTGCTTAGGCTACCAGTTACTTGTAGTTTATTATCATTGATAAGTCCATTGGCTACATTAAACAAAACAGGAGATGAGTTAACTGGTATCCAGGAAGAAGTTTGACCTTTCTTGACATTAGAGGTAGTTATCAAAACTTGCAATGAACCACATTTGAACCTAGCTTTATGCAGTTCCATAGAAGACACATTAGACATTTCCTGTAACATCTTACATTGTTCTGATAACTGATAGTGTGATAACTTATCTACATAAGCAATATTATGATTATTTGTACTATTTGGAAGATAATGACAAATATTAATAGGATTTGTAGACCTATTAGAAACAATATCACTCTCATCAAATCTAGGTAAGATAACATCACATTCATCCGTAATGAAACATTGATTAGTTTCAGTTAAAACAGTAAGATTGTCATTGTTAGGAATATTACCTAACTCTTTCTGAAGTTGATCAATGTGGGTAATTTTTGTCTCAAAATTAGGAGACCTAACAAAACATGGTTTTAACCGATTAATCGAATAGACGTCCTGTAGGACCTTACCATCCAACGTAGAGAGAACGTAATGGGTTCGATCAAGAATTTGATGCACAACCAAAGGACCACACCAATCAGCTTTGATTTTACGTGAATTTGAAGTAAGGCTTGATGATGACGGTTTGAGTACATAAACTAACTGGCCCAATCCGTAAATAGGATTCTTACTGAGGGTGTGTGCAATACTGATATTCTGAGATTCCTGTTGACATCTTTGTAATTCAAGCATAGTCTTAGAAATATGATCAAACTTGTCCTTTAAATGGGAAACATACTCGAAATATGAACGACAAACTCCATCGAATTGCCAACGAAGATGGGTAAGGTTTTTGGGCTTCTTACCAAATACCAACTCGTAAGGGCAAAAGTCACCTAACTGTGGTGAAACAAAAGAATTGTAAGCATAGCAACAGGGAGACACATATCTGACCCAATCAGTTCCATACTGATTTAAGTTAACCTTGAGAAAATCAGAGATTGATCTAATGTGGCGTTCTGCCAGAAGACTACCATGATTTGCAACACTAATTACTTTTTGACTAATACCAAGTGTTGTACAAAGAGAGGTAACCAATTTTCCGATGAAACTTGCAGCTGCATCTGTTACTATGACAGATGGGGGACCAAAGAGACAGACTACTTTCTGGATTAAAGCTTCACACACTGTTTCGGCGTCAACTGACTTAGTTGGGACGCAAATGATGAAGCGAGTAATCTCATCACATATAACTAGAAGATGCTTAAAACCAGAGATGGATGCAGGCATGCTTTTGAAATCAATACTAAGTTTGTCAAAAACATTGTATTCTTCAGGTATCCTAGGATGAAATGTTCTGGTTTTATCTGTCTTGGGTTTGAATTTCTGGCAAGTAGAACATGTATTAATGTACTGTGCGATCCTCTGAAACATGTTGGGAAAGTAGAAGAGCTTTCGCATAGTCAAATAAGTCCGAACTATTCCCTGATGATTACACAACTGGCTATCATGATACTGATGTATCAAATTTGTGCACATTGACTCAGGAATGACAAGTTGAAGAGTAAAGCGATCATCCTTGGGTAGGAGAAGACGAAATAAAATATGCTCTGCTAAAATGTACTCTTCTGCTTGGAGTTTGAGACGTTTCGCAGCTTTGCGATCACTGGGCAATATATTGTGAGACAAATAATCATAGATAGGCTTAAATTGGGGAGAAGACGCTTGTTCAAGCCGAAGCTTATTTTGATCGAATGTCAAATTATAGTCTCTGATGATTTTACGCTTAATAACATTGTACAACTTATCCAATTCAGCTTGTCTTGGGAAATGATTAGTGGAAGAAGGGATTTCAGTTGAAGTACTAGAAGTTGGTTGACTAACGGTAGTAGTGCGTGTGGAAGGTTTGGGGAAGAGTTCGGGAATGGCTATTTGCTTCTGGTTTGCATATTGCCGTGTAACCGGGCGACTTGCTGACTGAGTAACAGGAAATGCGAGCTCAGAAAGGGTAAAAGCAGTGGGCACAACTTGATCAATTTCATCGTCTGTATCAGTTGAACTCCTTGATAAGAAATCTGCTAAGACTAATTCAGTTCCCTTTTTATAGAAGATTTTGAATGAATATTGGGATAGTTTGACAATTAACTTAGTGAGACGTTGAGAACAAGGCTCTTTCTTGGAGTACAGAAGTTGAACTATTGCAGAGTGGTCAACATAAGCAGTAAACTCAACTCCTTTGAGTAAGTACTGGAAATTTGTGATGTTTATGAGAAGACCAAACATTTCCAACTCGGTAACACTGTAATTCTTACATGCCGGAGGTAACTTCTTAGAATAATAACCCAATATGCGCTCCTTGCCATTTATGATTTGTGTAATGTACGATCCAGTAGCTGATCGAGATGTATCGCTATAGAGACTCAAGGGACCATTTGCAGTCGGGAGGTACAAAACAGGTGGGTTAGTAAGAAGATATTTTACATCTTGAAAAGCCTTTTCATGTTCTTCGGTCCATGAAAATTTAGATCTCTTGGAAGAAATCTGATGAAGGGGCTGCATAACTTCTTGTAGCCTTGGCAGAAAGTTTGAGACATAGTTAACGGCTCCTATAAACCTACGAACTTCTTTACTAGACTTAGGACGAACAAGATGTTGAATTGCCTGGCAACGATTTGCCAATGGTTGGAGGGTAACAAGTCCTTCGTTATTAATCTTAATTAAATGACCCATGTACACAACTTGATTTCTGAAGAACGAACATTTACGAGGAGAAATCTTCAGTCCATTATCAATAAGTGCTTGAAAGACAGCCTGTAAGTGACAACTGTGTGACTGGACATCCTTACTAAATACAATGATATCGTCGTGATGAGCAATACAGTAATGACGGCTGTCAGGTACTTGAGAGAGAATCCTATCAATTTCGGCTTGAAAAATAGCAGGGGATACACTTAAGCCTTGTGTTAAGCGCTTGAAGTAAAAGTGGCGACCTCCGTGATAGGACGATATACCCGTGTATTGTTGAGCATTTTGTGAAAGGGGCATAGAAAAGAAAGCAGACTTAAGGTCAAGGCAGCTGATAACTGTGGGTTTAGCATGACCAATTCTTTGCAAGGTAGATGATAATAAAGGGAATGGATGGTTATACCTCTTAATGCGCTTATTTAAGTGACGAAAGTCAACTACAACACGTTTATCTGTAGTTCCCTTTTTAGGGAGAATTAAAACAGGAGAGGTGTACGATTGGTGACCCTCGGCGATAATACCCAATTTTACTAATTTATCAAGTTCAGCATCGATAACCTCTTTATCTGATTCAGTGGTATGATATGGGCGAATATAAAATGGACGAGGGTCATTAACATTAATGTCAACTTCAATGTTAGAACAATGGCCAATCTCACCATAAAGACTGAATGCTTCTCTGCTTTGGGATAGTTGTCTTTGAAAATCTTTCTTCTCATTAGGTGACAAAATACAATTATCATACAAGTTAATTTGCTGTTGTAAAATCTCATCTTCTGATAACTGCAATAAAGGATCATCCTTCTTAAGGTGGGAATATTGTTCTGCACGTTGAACAAAATCTGAGGAATCACACACAAAAACAGTACCTGTGTTGAAATAGAACAAAGGATGAGATTGCCTAAGGTGAAGAGTTTTACTACCAGGGTTTGATATGGGAACAACAGCTCTGTTACGCTGTAAAGTAGCGAGTATAAACGATGAACATGTGTTATCTGATCTTTTCTGAAGAAGGACCTCACGATTCCTATAAAGACCTGGGACATGACCATATAAGGCGACATAGCGTGTATGACCTGGCTTAATGTACACATTGTGTGTTGGGGAAAAGTTGACTCTTTTAGGCTTACACCGAAATACATTATCCTCAAAATGTAAGGAACCTTGTAACTCTGATAAAGTATCCTGACCAAAAATAAGATCAATGCCCACTAAATGTGGGGCAACATAAACCTTTAAACGAAACGAATAACCTTGAATAAAGACTTGTATAAACATGAAAGTTGAACAACTTAACATTTGACCATTACCCATACGAAATTCCAAACATTTTTCTAACTTATGTACAGGTAAACTTGACAAATAAGGAGAAGAATTAACAACGGATTGTGAAATAAGTGATTTAGAAGCACCACTATCAAATAAAATAAGCACAGATTTTCTATCTGATAAACTACCCTTACAGTAATTAAAGGGACTTAACTGAAGAATGACATCCGAGTTAATGTCCTTTGAAACATGTTTGGCTAGATGATTGAGTTGGGGGAATATTTGTGGAGCATTATTATCAAATATTCCCCTATTCAAAAATCCTTGCGAGAACTATGTGTGCGTTGATCTGAGCGTTGTGGCCTAGATGATCCACCAGGTTGTCGAAAACCCTGTCTGTCAACAGCAGAAGGCTGCGACTGAAAATCTGACGTATAAGGTGACTGATAACTAGTAGGGTTGAAAGAGTGTGACAAATGTCTACGCCTACTCATAAGATCATCTTGCCGAGCAAAACAGGATCTCCATGTGTGACCCGGATTGAGGCAATAATCGCAAAATATAACACGCCTCGACTGACGTATTGGACTGTTATCTCTAAAGGGTGACTGTGAATTGCGCAGCCTAGAATTTGAGGGACTTTTAGGTCGTTGAACCCGGAAAGGTGAATGAGATGTGTCTCTGCTGGAATCAGAATGTGCTGGGGTTCTCCTTTGGGGACTATGGGAATTCTGGGATTGCAATCGTAAACTGGACAAATTCTCAGACAAATTAAAGGAAACCTCTTTTACAGCTGTAGTTGGTGATGAATTACTACCCACATCAAAATAGCGTTGAGCTTGAAACGCAAGTGCTTGTGCAGTTGTGTCATCTGAACTTGCCATAATAACAGCCTGTTTACAGTTGGTTGGTAAAATAGATATAAATTTATCCCTAACTTGTGACAAATTATAACTTAACTGATTGGCTAATTTCTTGATTTTATCTAAATTGTCACTAGGTGACAATGAACAATCATATTGAATATTGGAATATTGGCTATACAATCCAAGTTTAGTTTTAGTTGAGGAATACTTGTCAATGAACTGGTCTTTCAAACTAGCGTAAGAATCAAATTCAATGTCCTCTATCCAAAGACGAGCCTTGCCCTTGAGCGATTGCTTAAACAGTTGTGATATGTGCTCAAATTCTTCATCGTCAATAGCAATATCTTGATGGTTGAGGTAATCCTCAAAGCTAAGAATGTGGGCTCTTGCAGTATCCCTATCAATAACAGACCCATCGAACCGATCAATCATTTTCTCCATTGCAGATAATAAGAAGAGAAATATTAGGCCAAAAAAATAACATTTAAAGTTACGGTACCTAGGACCTTACACACACTGACACTGATCAATTTCTGGTAATAAAAGAATAGGCCTACACTTAAATCATAAAACTTAAACCTGAAAAGAAATTTTGATTAGTAACATGCAATTGATTCCTACAAGAAAACAAATATTACATATCAAGGAGTTGACAATATAGTTTTGGACAAATTGACTAAATATTACTAAACAGTTCTGTAAATTAAATTAATAGTTTTATAAAACACAGAATATCAAATTAATGTTGTTATAAAAGCTAAAATGGATGAAAATGTCACTGCACTCCTTTCGAAACAGCACATGTAACAGGAATCGCTAGGGAGTTGAAAATGAATCAAATGTCACTGGACACAGCACACATTCAATGATTTTAAAAACTGGAAGTTGAAATTGTTCAGCTTGTAAATAAGATCTGATCTGAGCTCATCTACACAAAAGTTTGTAATCATTTTCATTCGTCATCATTCATATTACTGCATCTTTGCTTTAATGTTTATAAAAGGCATGACAGGCTAAATTAGGTCTAACTGATTCTTGGCAGTGTTCATGTCTAGATCTAGGCTAATAATTCAATGAAGTGGAATACTACAAACGAACTAGGATACCTCACCAAAATTTCACAATGAAAATGATAAAAATGTTCTTGAACAAAGTCAAACTGCAACCACAAATAGGCACAATAATTGTCTTTTCACACAATGACAATGCGAATATTCACAGTGATAGGCCTAATTAAGCTGTAAGCAGCCTGAAAAGTTAAAGCTGGGCTTGACTCAAACCAGGCGAGTTTGGCTGGCACAAAATAAAAATCAAATCCAATTCAATCGAAGAAAAGTCATGGCATCCACTCAAATTCAATGACTATAAAGTTACTTCAGGGAAAGATCTGGCGTCTCCACCATGTTATGTGGGTTTAATCCCACTGGGGGTGTCACTATTTCTCAATCTTTAACTCTCAATAAAGAAAACACCATTCAATGATCCACATGTTTATTCTCTTCCCCCAAGGGCAGATCACTCATACAAAGTAGAAACATCAATAATTCTTTTTATAAATCAAAGGCAAAGACAGTTAAAGGAAGGTAACTCTTTCAAGCTTAACTAAGATTCAGACCACAATTAACTACTTATGTAACTAGACTTATCACTATATAACAATAGGATAAACCAGCAAGTGACAGTTTTCATCAACCCTTCCTTAAAGTTTCAAATTTGACAATGAACCCCTCCCACATGTATGGCGCTATTGCGTGTCGCAGGTGCAGCTCAGTGGTTCTGTTGGGGCGATAAGTTCTATAAGTTCTTCATCTGTCAACATACTCCCAAAGCAAGTCAAGTGTCCATGACTATTTGTCATATCACAACCTGCATAGGTATTTGCATTCCAATATCCCCTACTTTTATTGAAGAGTATAGAATGGATACATAAGGTTGGACCAAGCAAATCTGTAAAGTTATCAGACACAGACATGTTATAGTGATCAACAATATTGTGTTGGCGACCATATAATTTGAAATACTTTAGTGGTAGATAACAATGTTAAGAGTGCCATGGGTCAAGAAGTCATTACAAAACAAGCATACTTTGGCATATTTCATTTTAGATTAAAGTTTAGGATCAGATAAAAAAAAAAGTAATACATTATTATTATATCAAAACTTACAAACAACCAGGGCTTAAGGAATTCAAAATTGTGAAAGTAAGCTATGTTTTAGACTAGGAGAAATATTGAATTAAATACTATGGTAGACTATTTCAAGTATTGTAAACGTCCAAACTGAGTATAGTCGTTTTTTCAGAAGATGTCAATAAAAGGTTTGTGTAACTTCGACTTGTGTTAATAGAAAAATTAGTGGGAAACGACCATATAATATTTTAGTTCAATATTTAGTTGATAATTATTTACCCAACTTGTTTAAAAGACAAGACCTGTTGGGGAAACAATGTTCATTGAAAATATACAATTTAGTTTGACGCAAACCCTGAAAATTTGCTTTAAAATTAAAATAGTTCATACGGCAGCCATAAAATCATGTACCTTGTGTCATTCATCAAGTTTAGTTAAGTTGAAAGCAGGTAATGTTCATTATTATGGTTTTCTCTAAGCGTGTATCTTCTAATAAATGGGAAATATATTTTTCTGTCTGACAAAAAATACCAATTTGTAAATAAAAAAAAAATGATAAAATTTGTTTTGAAACACTGCTCATGTCAAACATGTATTGGTTATATACTATGTAACAAGTTGAATTTCTTTTGTAATAAGTATCGTCGTTATTTGACTAGATTTATGACAGACTACTACATATAAAATATACTTCTACAATATTTACAGCACTGATCACGCGGTAGAGTGTTAAATGTTGTTTTTCACCTTGTTTTTATTAGCTAAATATATGATTAACGGTAGATGGATTATTATCAAATATTATTTGGGGTGAACAAAGTTGAGGGGAGAGATATTAAATGGGCTCTGTCCGTCCCGATTTGGTTCCTGAAATCTACCATGCCATGATGTAGTTTTAGAATACCATTTTATATGTGCACATATGTTCTTCGATCAACAATTGGCTTGTTAACATGATAAAATCTAGAGTAGTTTATTTTCAAATTTAGTGTAGAGCTTTGGAGTCATGAAAGGATAAACTCCCCTTTTCCAAAAACCTTGTTAATACAGTCGAGACTATAATTTTTAACTGATTTATTTTTTTTTTCAAATTTGGTGTGAAGCTTTCAGGTCACGAAAAGATGAAGCCTATCTGTAATCAATGTTACTTTCTACAGAAAATGAATTTGATAAGAATTTGATAAAAACAAAAATTTGCTTGAGAATTCGTGTATTTATTGATAAAATGTATTTTTGTGAAGTATAGAAATAAGATAATCATGGCATTTTTCAGATGTGTGTGATAGAATAACTGTATTATAATAAGCTACTCAGTTCTAAACCTTCCTTTTAAATGATGGCGAATAACTTAAAGTAAGAGCATTAATCTAATAATCTGTAGGGTTACTGTTACTTATGGACTGACATACCTTGAGGCCCAACATGTTTTTGACATATTGACAGATTACCTGTTGTCATTGATACTAGCGTCCTTGAGTCACTACCCGTTAATTTGAGAACTTGAAAATATTTGAGAGAAAAGGAATACCATTAATTTTAATGTGATTGATATAATGATCGGTCAAATTTCACCTCGGGCATTAGTAGTGTGCTAATCACAAATAACTTCTTTTACACATTACCCTGGAAAAGTAAATGTAGTATAATATTACTTATTGGAATATGGCCTGAACTGGTAATTTTCTACATATTAGCTATCTTTTAGATAATAGTTTCTCTTACTTGTTTATTCCGTCACTTCTAAAAAACTAGTGATATAGGGACAGTGTATTAAGATAGATGGATTGATGTGCTCTTTCTGCTAGGAATATTGGTGTAATGTTTGACTCAAATTTTAGTTTGGATGATCATGTTAAACATATTTGTGACCCCCCATGGCATGCAGAGTTGCAATGAGGAAATTTTGAAAATTGAGTTATTATTATTTTCACATTCTCTGACTCATTACCTTCAATTTGATGTATAGTTTGTTTGAATCAGGCAAAAATTGACTGAGTTGTGACTGCTTAAAGCCACCCAACTCACCAAAGTAAGTTTTGAGAAAAATCAAGTTAAAGATTTGGTATGTTTCAAAACAAAATCCCATAGCAACCAAGCCATTTATTTGCTGTTTTGTTGTTGAATATTGTTTTCTAGAGATTTTCAGACGAAAATTGTAGTAACAATTTGATCCGACAATTTCCGCCATCTTTTTTTTTCAAAATGGACGCCAAAATAACAAATTTTCGAGTTTTCATAAGTTATATGTTTATTAATGTCATTGAATGGGTTTTTGGGGGTGCTACATCAAACAATTGCAGTATAAGAGTAAATCCGATAATACCCGCCATTTTGTTTTTCATAATGGCGACCAAAATGATAATCGTAGTAGTAAAATTAATCCGTCAAAATCAACCATTTTGTTTTATCAAAATGGCGACCAAAATGATAATTCTGTTGTTATTTTATCACCATATATTTGTAACCGTGTCGTTTTATATGTTTTATTAGGCATAAAGGTTGTAGCATCAGGGGTCGACTGGACTTTTTGTTCCATCTTGTTTTTCAAAATGGCCACCAAAATGGCAATTATTGGAGTTCTTATACTTGGTACTTGTGTAATATATCATTTTAGAGGTTTTCGGGGATGCTGAATACGAAAACATGGTGTTGGGTCGATGCAACGAATATTTATCATTTTACATATTCGATGATTTTATGGTCACCCATCAGTTATGGTCACACCTTGCAGGGTAGGGTATACCAATGAAACGACGGTATTCAACACCTTATGCTATCAAGTATAAGAAAAGACAACATACACTATGGAGTTTTCGTATGGCACGGTTACGATGCCAGTGTATAGAAAGCTGTAAACAAACTCTATTTACAGTGGATATAATTGCATTACGAGAATTTAATTTATTAATTCATCGGGCATGGGTGACTGTTTAAGGTTCGAGAATGGAAAAGGGCAAGCTCTCAGTTGCAAATGAATTGAATGCACTGACATCTGCAGTTTTTAGAAAAAGCAAGTTAAAGGTGTCGGTATGTTCTAAAACAATATCACACAGCAACCATGCCATTAAATCTTTCGTTATTTTGTCGTTTAATATTAATATTTTCTTCTTTAGGTTTTCAAGGGTGCCGATAACGAAAATCGTAGTAAATGCGCTCTTTTCATAGTAAAACATCCACAACACATGCGGCATATTCACATTTCCTATGATAGCGTTATAATTTAGAACAGTGTATACATTAGTAGTTTGTATATTATAACTTTGGTGAGATTAACTTCAGTTCAGTTAATCTCATCAATTATTTAGCACCTTGGTCAGAAGATTAAAGTTGTTGATTGGGTAATCAAGTTTAGTAGCCTATCTTAATCATCAAAGAAGCCGCCACAGCAGCATGCCTGAATTAAGATTTTGCGTGTACAATAAGTCTGTTGTTATTTTAAGCCTGAGGTACCGTAACGGTATCAAAATATGAGTCCATAATAGAATAGAAATTTCAATTTCATTGGCATGAAATGCTTACGTTCATTTTGGAAGCGGTGTAGTTAAACAATGGCAGATTATTTTTCCCACTCGATAATCGTCGCGTTTCGACTCATTGGTCGTTCTCATTTTCCCGACCCATGGTGATAATAGAATTTTAAACAATAATAATATCCAATATGCATTCTTAACTTTGCATGCCGTATGAAACGACAGTAAACGGAATTCACCTATCAATGAAATTCTCTTCGGAAAGAAAATTATTGGCTATTTTGTTTATTTCCATTTAAGGACTATAAATTATTTTCTAACAGACTAAACGAGACATTAAATCATCGCCGCTTTGATTAGTTATTCGGAGTAAATAATGAATTGTCGGTGGCCTTATCATTGTAAATTATCAATCAACTAATCATTAATCCGTGAGAAGTGATTACAGATTAGTATTACTCAATGACACGAACGGCTTGTTGATTGATTTACAATGTTTTGATTAACACTCAACGGCTATCTATATACGATCAGAATTAAGTTGTTGATATCCGAGGAGCTTTTTTTTTGTGTTTTTAACAGTTTTCAAGTGTAAATAATTTAATTAAATCAACCTGTCCATAATATCATATTCATTGTATTGAACGTTAAATCTTTAATAAACAACAGCAACAGTTGTTTTCTGCCACTTCTCAGAATGAATCGCATGTAGATACACCTTAACATTGCCCAAATCTAATTTCTATCGTCTGCTTGAGCCTCGATGTGGCCACGGAACCACAATGCTTTGCACGCGTCGTCTGGGCCAATCAGCAAATAAGTCGTGTTGGAAGCATAGCAACAAGCGGAGTGTGTTTACATTTTTAGGGGTTTTAAAACCCTTTTGTATTTCTTCAAAATGAATTCATCGGCAATACTTTGGTCATATTTATAAACTAGAGATTCCCCGCTTTACAACGATGCCAAGCATTTTGCAAGAGGATTGACAGGTCGCCCCGCTGCGAGCAGAGAAAAATATCTAATTCTGCTGAGAATATTCAGAAAAAGACAGATTTAAGAATACGGTACTCTTACAAAACGTCCAAATAAAGGCGTTTTAAAATGTTTTATTGCTATTTTGATCTTTTGAGTCGATAGATAGTATATTTATAGACTCATTTTTGTGAAAATCTCAATTTCAATCAAAATCAATATTTTCACTTATTTTGTCTCTTGTGCAAAATTAATTTTACCATATTCCGACTCATTTACATGCGGCGGGTCACATTTGTTAATTAGGATATGTTAATCTATGTAACATAAGTAAAATACACAAATATTTATCCACTGATGTTACCAGATCTCTTTTTATATCCCATATTGATCATTTTCATGTGGACACATATATATATATATATATTGTCGTCGTCCCCATCTGTCAGTCCATCCGTCCTTGAGTCTGTTCACACTTGTTTGTGGACAGTCTACAGGTCACAATTTTTACCCAATTTTGACAAAACTTGAAATATAGGTCTATCTCCCAAAGATCTCGGTTCCTTACGAAAATGGCATGTATTGGACCGTAAATTCGTGGATTATGGCCCCCAGATTGTACAAAAAATCACATTTTTAGCTTGTGGACACTCTAGAGGTCACAATTTTCATCCGATTTTGTTGAAACTTGAAATGTATGTTTATAACCCAAAGATCTCGGTTTCTTTCGATATTCGTGCAAATTGGGTCGTAATTTCCTGTGAAAAATCACATTTTAGCTTGAGGTCACAATTTTCATCCGATTTTGTCGAAACTTGAAATGTATGTTTATAACTCAAAGATCTCGGTTTCGTTCGATATTCGCGCATATTGGGTTGTAATTTCCTGGATTATGGCCCCTGATTGTACGAAATATCACGTTTTTAGCTTGTGGTTCCTGTAGAGGTCACAATTTTATCTGATTTAATAAAAAAAACATGCGAATATATCACCATTACACCATAATGATGGTTGAGTGGGAATTTTAGTGAAAATCGCACAGAAACTGACGGACAAAATGGCCACTCCTCGTACACCAATAGTGTAAAAGTATGTAATACCAAGGTTGTGGACCCTCTAGAGGTCACAATTTTGATCAGATTTTGATGAAACTTCAAATTTATGTTTACACCACAAAGATCTTGATTTCTTTCGATAATCGCACATATCGGACTGTAACTTCCTGGATTATGGACTCTGATTGTATGAAAAATCGCATTTTTAGCTTGTGGTCCTCCAAGAGATCACAATTTTCATCTGTTTTAAAAAAAAATGTTCAAATATATCACTGTTACACCATGCACATATCGGATGGCAACTTCCTGAATTATGGCCCCTGATTGTGCAAAAAATCACGTTTTTAGCTTGAGGTCCCTCTAGAAGTCACAATTATTATCTGATTTAAAAAACTGTTTGAATATATCACAGTTAAACCGTAATGTTGGTTAATTCGAATTTTGTGAAAACCGGCCGAAAACTGCCAGACAATTGTGTAAATATCTGGTATATCAAGGTTGTGGGCCCTCTAAAGGTCACAATTTTGATTTGATTTTGATGACCATAACTTTCTGGATTATTGCCCCTGATTGTACAAAAAATCTCATTTGTTTTTAGCTTGTCCTCTATGCATCTCTTGCATAATGTGGGCGTATCCTGCCTGGCAGCCACTGGTTATCCAATTTTATTGAAACTTATGTTTATAACCCAAAGATCTCGGTTCCTTCCGATATTCAAGCATATCGCATATCGGACCATAACTTCCTGGATTATGGCCCCTGATTATTTTCTTAGCTTGTTCTCTGTCCATCTCTTGCAAAATGTGGGCATATCTTAAATGGCTACCGCTTGTAATTCTTTGTTAGCTGGTTCACCTCATAAACTTATTCAAAAATTACAAAACTCAGCTGTTCGTTTTATAACTGCCTCTGGTTCTAATTATAATGATCATATCACTCCAATTATTTTTAATTTACACTGGCTCCCAGTTTCTTTAAGGATAAATTGTAAGATTGTACTCTTCACTTTATCAATGTTTAAATAACCTAGCTCCACCTTATCTGTATAAACTTACTCGCTGTTTAAGATCAGATCAATTAATTCTTGTTCAGCCCAAGGTCAGACTGTCTTCTTTTGGTGATAAAACATTTTCTTTTATAGACCCTTTTCTATCAAACAAACTTCCCTACTATTGCTATTTTCAAATCTGGTCCCAAAACGTATCATTTTAAATGTAGTTATTTTAAGTTATATTAAAGATTTTAAGTCTGTATTATGTTATATTTGTCTCTCTTTTATTTTATATCCTATATTTATTGTAAAGCACTACTGAACACATTAGTGAATAGCTGTGCTTTAGAAAATCTGTAAATAATAATACACCCCCAGTGAAAAGTGGTTGTATTTTGCTGTCACTCCCTAGCCTTCTCTCTTTCATCCAATCTTATGTATGTGTCTTTTAGTGAGATAAGAAAAGCCTATTAATTGGAGGCAGACCACCATTAAATTTCACCATCACAAATTGTAGTTCATCTATTTATAGCAATTCTCTCTCTCTCTCTCTCCCTTTTCTCCCCTTCTGCATGGCAATTGCTAGGTTTTTATACGCCCACATTTTCATGTGGACGTATATTGTCGTTGCCCCTGTCCGTCCGTATATTTTCATGTGGACGTATATTGTCGTTGCCCCTGTCCGTTTGTATGGATGTCTGGCCACAATTTGTTTGTGGACACTCTACAGGTCACAATTCTTATCCGATTTTGACAAAACTTGAAATATAGGTTTATCTCCGAAAGATCTTGGTTCCTTTCGATATTGGCATGTATCGGATTGAAACTTCATGGATTATGGCCCCTGATTGTACGAAAAATCACATTTTTAGCCGATTTAGATGAAACTTAAAATATATGTTTACATCCCAAAGATCTAGGTGCCTGTTGATATTTGCGCATATCGGACATTTAGCTTGTGGAGCCTCTAAAGGTCACAAATTTTATCCGATTTTAAAAAATGTTTAAATATATCACTGTTACACCCTAATGATGGACCGAAACTGCCCTACAAAATGGCCGCTCCTTGTGAAGGGAAAAAGTGTATCATGGATTTCAACAATTTACGTTAACTACTTTTAGAGTTATTGTTCCTGCTCATTTTGTAAAATCTTTTGAATGCTCTTAACGCTAAAGATTTTATTAACTTGAAATTTGTACGCGTTGTTCAGATTAGTGAAATGAAAGCAGACAATCAAATTTCTTCTATCTCTGTTAATTTCTGCTAGAGTTATGACCCTTGTTTATTTATGCAGTGTTCAGATTAGATCAGATTTCAATAATTTCTACTTTAAATTTAGGTTCATTGTTTCAATTATTGTGATGAATAACAATTACAACTATTTCTGATAATATAGACACTGCCCTTGATGTCATAGAATCTTGTCAACATGCAAATGATATTATGCAGTATAAAGATTTAGCTTTTTATTGACCTAAAGCTTTACAATGCAACAACTTTTATTATTAATTATTATTATTTATTATTACATTACACAATTCTATAGCTCACAACTGGTCATATAAGCTTACGCTTTACAAAGACATATTATAGAACAAGACAATATCGCATTTACATAATAAAACGGTATAACAAGGAGCACACAAAATATAAATAGAAAATGATTTTGGATAATTCACCCATTAAAAGGATCTGAAAAGCCTTTGTAAATAAGTCTTTAGTTTAATTTTAAAAGTAGCAATAGTTGTGATGAATTAGAATTGGTAATTTGTGCTATAAAGGTGCTTGTAAATAGAATGAGCTGTAACCATTATTATGATGATAAATTCAAGCGCTGTATATTTCATGTGGGTATATGCGGTATTTGAGAAACTTAGAAAAATAGGGCAGGGACAAAGTATTCTATTCTGTATTCAATTAGTAGGAAGGGGTGATATGCGACAAGCATGTTGTTCTAGAAATTGTGCCACCAAGTTACCAAAAAATATAGTTTTTGTTTAGTTGAAAAAATATATGGTATCAAAATCTGGTGAAAAAAAACCCACCAAGCGAGCACTGTTTATCAAAATTAGTTATGTTAAAATGAAAGAATCTTATATTGTATCTAAGAATGTATAGTTCATTCTGCCAAGATATTGATTTCATTTTGGCAAGTGTATTTGTCAAAATTTACTTAGACCTTTTTGTCTTCATACATAATTGCTTCGGAAAATTTTGACTATGTAAAAGTTCATTTGGCATAAAAGTTCCTTTCAAAAAGCAGGCAAAAAAATATTAAAATTGTGGAAGTTTACTTCAGTTGTTTATTTAACATACATTATGCAAGAGCTAAATCTGCCTATTACAGGTCTTTCTTTAGGTCTGAAATGTTATCTAAATTATTAATTAGACATTAATTAACTTATCCAGACGATAATCAACTCGAGATGGCATTGCTAGCCTGTGATGTTTATTGGATTAGGTTCCGATTTCCTGTTCGACTTCTATTCATAATTTAATCATAAAATGGATAATAGAGACTATGTTTTTGTCCCTTGCCTTTCGAAGAAAGCAGGGGACTATTAAAATGGGTTCGTCCGTCCGTCCGTCTGTCTGTCGGTCGGTCCGTCCGTCTGTCTGTCCGTCACACTTTTTGGGACACAATAACTCTCCTTCTAATTGACCTAGAATGTTCAAACTTGGTGTAGGTGTTTATTAGGTCAATGCCTTGATGGAGTGTGAAGATAAGCATTTTCTGCTTAGGGTAAGCAAAGATAAGCAATTTGATTGTTTGATGCTTTGGGACACGATAACTTTAGTTCCAATTAAGTGAGAGTGATGAAACTTGGTGTATAGTTTCATTACATCAATACCTTGACTAAGTTCGATGATGAGCATTTTCTGCTCTGGGTAAGCAGAGCGATAAGCAATTTGATTGGCCGAGACTTTGGAACACAATAACCCTCCTTCTAATTGAGCTAGAATGTTCAAACTTGGTGTAGGTGTTTATTAGGTCAATGCCTTGATGGAGTTCGAAGATGAGCATTTTCTGCTTAGGGTAAGCAGAGATAAGCAATTTGATTGGTTGATGCTTTGGGAGACAATAACTTTAGTTCTAATTAAGTGAGAGTGATGAAACTTGGTGTATAGTTTCATTATATCAATACCTTCAGTAATTTCGATAATGAGCATTTTCTGCTCAGAGTAAGCAGAGCGATAAGCAATTTGATTGGCTGAGACTTTAGAACACAACAACTCTTCTAATTGAGCTATAAAGTTCAAACTTGGCGTAGGTGTTGATTGGTTGGTGCTTTGGGACACGATAACTTTAGTTCCAATTAAGTGAGAGTGATGAAACTTGGTGTATAGTTTCATTACATCAATACCTTGATTGGTCAAACTCTTCTTCTAATTGAGGTAGAATGTTTAAACTTGATGTAGATGTTCGTCTTGACTGAGTTCAATGATTAACATATCGAGCTAAAGCTATGCAGAGATAAGCAATTTCCTGCTTTGGGACAAGATAACTTTGATTCTTTCTGATAGAGAGTGATGAAACTTAGTGTATAGTTGATAATCAGTTTGATTGCTTGATACTTTGGAAAAAAATAGATGTGCGATTAATTAATATGTGTCATCTATTTATTTGGGGATTTCGGCAGGGGACATTAGCCTTACTGTTGGCTTGTTTTTATCGTACTGACTTTAGTAATGATGATCGAGAATAGGCCAAAAATTCAATCGCTAAAATCTCGGTTCAGAGTGGATCAATTTGACTGAAATTTACAGCAAATTCCCTTTACATTATCTAGTTTTTAACTATTATAGTGAGAACTGCCAGCTTTTTATCTAATCTCCCATAATGTATCTTTAAGAGGAGTTTATAATGAAATATTGCAAATGATTTTGTCTTTTCTTGATGCTTTCGTTTGATATGTTTTTTAAATTGACGAAGAGTGAGCTCAATACAATGCAAATTGTTTTCATTTTTCAACCTGATTAAGACAATTATAATATGTTGTTTTAATGTACCTAACTCAATGCCAAGTGTGAAAATATAATGTGTTTTGTTCCCTTTATTTAATCATATTATCAACGTGAGCCATCTTAATCTAAAAAATTCAATTACAAAACAAATATGCACAAAACTATATTATTTTGTTAACATTTAGCGATTGAGCACAATAGAAACACAACAACCACGTTATGGAATACAATCAGCAGTTTGTTATACATATAGTGCAACATTTTGAAACATCACGCTACTTGTATATTATAACAAATAACTAGTTATTGTATTCCAATAAATGGTTGGTTGTTATATCGTTAAATGACTTTTAGAAGTAGAGGTATAACATTCACAACTCTTGAAAAAATGACACTACTTTCTATGGTGGCCTTTTAGTTCCATATGTTCATTTTTACTTTTTTATTGTAATTTACCTCATGGGAGAAATCACAGTGAAAACTATGATAAATCAAGAAACCATGAAAATCCTTTTCTCTGAAGTGTAAACCTTTTCTCCACGGTATAAAGTTTTCTCTGCAGTGTAAACCTTTTCCCCACAGTATAAAGTTTTCTCTGCGGTGTAAACCTTTTCTCTGCAGTATAAAATTTCTCCACTGCAGTTTACAATGAGTAGAAAAGGTTTACACCGCGGGGAAAATTTTCCCATTTAATTGTTTCTAGTGAGGGATCACGTGGCTAAGTGGGTAAGACGCTGGCTCGCTAGCCTGGAGGTCGGGTGTTCGATCCCTGCATTGGCCGAGAAAGTTCATCCCATCGTTTGGATGGGACGAAAAACCGAGGTCCCGTGTACACATTTGCGTGCACGTAAAAGATCCCTTGGCAGTTGGAATTCGATATAAGAGTAGGCCGTAGTGTCGCTGTCCGGGCAAAATTTCCCTCATAGCACACTGTATGGCGAATGCCCGTCTTCATTAGCCCAGTTCGGAGCAAAACAGTAGGACGTTAAACCCCATTTCATTTCATTGTTTCTAGTGCATCCCCAAGCAACGAACTTACCATGTTAAAACTTCTGGCTAGTCAAAATGATGTGATAACTTTAGTTCTAAGTAAGTGATAGTGATGAAATTTGGTGTATAGTTTCATTATATCAATATCAAATTGAAAAAGATTGGAAAATTACCTCACATAGCCCCACACTTTAATACACCTGGTCATGAATCTTATGTCTGCACTGTACTCGATAAAATCCCTCAGAACAATAGAGCCAAACTCAATATTGCTGAATCACTTTGGATCCACAGATTAAACACTGTATGGCCTAGTGGTTTAAATGAAATGCCTGTAAATTAATTCTACACCCCTTTTTTTTTAAACTATTATTTAGCTTATTCTTTATATTATGTCATCAAAGCTATGACGTCATATTAACATTATGACATCACTTGTTACCATGACTAACCTTGTACTGCAACTGTATCATTTGTGTAGCTTGTATTCTCTGAAGAAGTAGGTTTTTAGACTTACGAAACGTTAGATACTATAAAAGATGGTTTTGTGATACCCATGACTTTGTTTTTGATCACATTTTCATGTGGACGTATATTGTCGTCGCCCCTGTCCATCCGTCCACAATTGTTTGTGGACACTCTACAGGTCACAATGCTTATCCGATTTCAACAAAACTTGAAATATAGGTTTATCTCCCAAAGATCTTGATTCCTTTCGATATTGGCATGTATTGGACTGTAACTTCATGGATTATGGCCCCTGATTGTACGAAAAATCGCATTTTTAGCTTGTGGACCCTATAGAGGTCACAATTTTAATCCTATTTTGATGAAACTTGAAATGTAAGTTTATAACCCAAAGATCTTGGTTCCTTTCGATATTCGCGCATATCGGACCGTAACTTCCTGAATTATGGCCCCTGATTGTACGAAAAATCACGTTTTTTGGCTTGTGGACCCTATAGAGGTCATAATTTTTATCCGATTTAAAAAAACGTTTTAGTATATCACCTGTTGCACCCTAAGGGCGGCTGAGTTCGAATTTCGTGAAAATCGGCCCAAAACTGACAGACAAAATGGCCGCTCTTCGTTCTCAAATAGCGTAAAAATATGGTATATGAATGTTGTGGTCCCTCTAGAGGTCACAATTTTCTTCTGATTTTGATGAAACTTGAAATATAAGTTTATAACCCAACGATCTTGGTTCCTTTCTATATTCGCACATATCGGATCGTAACTTCCTGAAATATGGCAACTGGTTGTAAGAAAAATCACGTTTTTAGCTTGTGATCCCTCTAGAGGTCACAATTATTAACCGATTTAAAAATTTTTTGAATATATCACCGTTACACCGTAATTTTGATTGAGTTCAGATTTTAAAAACAGTTTAAATATATCACCATTCCAGCATAATGAATGTTGAATTCGAATTTCGGGAAAATCGAAATGAAACTGCCCGACAAAATGGCCGCTCTTTGTACGCAAATTGTGTAAAAGTATGCAATACAAAGGTTGTCAACCCTCTGGAGGTCACAACTTTTATCTGATTTTGATGAAACTTAAAACATATCTTTATATCCCAAAGATCTCAGTCCCTTTTGATATTTGCGCATTTCAGATCATAACTTTCTGGATTATTGCCCCTGATTGTACAAAAAATCCTGTTTGTTTTTAGCTTGTTCTCTATCCATCTCTTGCAAAATGTGGGCGTATCCTACCTGGCAGCCGCTGGTTTCAAAGTGTGTACAATTTGTTGGGCTAGGTTGAGTACACAAGCTGCACAGGACAATTTATTGGAAGTATGACATTGGCAAATAGAATACAATTCATTCAAAATAATTTCTGGGTCTTTTTGAAATTTCGATTTTTTTATAGAATGTTTTTTATTTTGCAAATTATGATCGATTTTTTTATATAACAATTTCTTGTAATCAAAGTGTTTTCATCACTTTTGTTATAGTCATTCCATGTCAAGTGGGTCAATTTTCAGAAATTTGGGAAATAGACCCCCCTAGAAAAAATCTGGAAAAAATATATGTTATTGTACATGCAAAACTGTGCAGAATTTGTGGTCTGTAGCTTAAAAATTGACTGAGATACGTGCATTTGAGTTTCATGAGTTACCGATAAGTTTTCGAAACAAAATATGTATCAATAATTAACTCGAGTTTCAGATATCTTGTTTTTACCTTTCTAGTAAAGATATACAGCCCGAATGGATCCAGGGGCCAGCCGTAAGTGTCCACTGTACGTACAGTCTCGGGCCTGTAGTGATACAGACTTCACTCAAAATTGAAAACAATCAGGAATATAACCCAGAGAAACCATTGTGTAATGCCAGCATGAGTCATGATCTCCTATATGTTACAAGAAATGTGAATGTAAACATATTGAAGTAAAAATTACCTATACAAGTAACCATATTGGTGAAATGTATAAAAAAAACAGGTAATCTAAAAACTAAAAGTTCTAAGTTAAGTGAAAAACATTTTTAGTATTCAATAGAATCCATATATATATTGAATATAGTTAGGGCATATGTTCCATTTACCACAAGAACGGAGTAAAAAACAAACAATACTGAATACAAAGAAGCAAATGAGAAAATGTAAACTGTCTTGAAAGATAGCCATCTGCTGACTTAATGACATGACATAAAGGCAGTAGGTTGCTAATGACGTCGAAGTTTGAAAAATGTAATAAACCACAATAAAAATGTGAAGAATCCGAATGAGTTATAAAATTTTGAGGTACGAGTAGATATGCTAATTTTACACTTAGCCAATTTTTCATACCAAAACAACTTCTTGTGGTAGAATTCTACTTTAAATATACTTTTCAAAAAAAGTAGGGGATATTTAGAAACAATACAAAACTGCATATCGTGGGTCTCCGCTTGAAACCTCATATAACCGATTTTTTGCCAAAAACACTTTTTGATACCATTGTAAAGCTCGTAAAAGCGCGCTTCTGAATATCAAAACCTCGTTTAGCTACAACAGTTTTAAATGTCTGAAAATGTCTAAATAAATATCACGTATAAAATGGCATACAATCAAAACCCCGTATAATAATATACGTGGTTTTGAATTGCAAATATTATCAACAGTAACATATAAACCTCGTATAAACCGATATACGAGGTTTTCATACTACAGATACCTGTCACGTGGCATCTATTTACTATAATACGAGGTCATTTTAGCCAAGTAAGACATCGACGTTTCAAGATAAAACGTAAGTTTCGTTTAAACTTTACTAGAATTATGAAAGTTTCATTGTTTTTGTGCCATTCAGTATCACACTGTTTAATTCTGGCATAGCAAAATAAATAAATTTAATGTGTAATGTTCGTGTTTTACTGAATGTGTCACTATGACGAAATGTCACTTGGTGTAGATTTTACACATGGTCCAGATTTTACATTAGACAAAGCCTTAAAGCCTACAAACACGAACAATAACTATGCTGTTTACTTACGCCATACCAAAAGATGTCATAATAATAGAAAAATAGCCCAATTAAAAGCCTTTGTTCTTGCTTTTACGGAGAGAATCGCCATGGACATCCTTGGACCTTTGCCGCTCCCCAATATAGGTAATCGATATATAATAGTAATCAGCGACTGCTTTACCAAATGGACAGAAGCTTCAGCTCTACCCATCCCTAAAAGCCCAGCTTAGGCATGGGCCATAGGGGCCCAGGCCGCTGTTCATGGCAAAAAGAGAAAAAATTCAAATTGTAGATGAAAGTTTCACGGTAATCGATCTAGCGGTGCGAGGGCGGAGACTGAGCTATCCCTCAACCTTCTCTGTGAAGTTCCACTCGGTGATAGGTCTAGGCTTCCCCGCCGTCATATGCTATTTCCTCGCATTGTATGCCATTCGGAACTGAATAGATTTCGTATGTGATCAGCTATTATGTAATTATTCTTCTATTACAGACTGTTTAATCGTGTGTTGCGCATGTGTGCCATTCAAAAGCATATGAAATAATCTTTTAGTCGCGTTAGGGGCCCCGCGATTCTTGTCAGGCCCAGGGCTTTGCCATCCCTGAAGCCAAGACTGTAGCTATGACATTAAAATGCCGACCAGGGAACAAACTATCAAAGTAAACTCTTTCATGACGTCTGTTCTCTGAAAGACATACATTAGACTAGAACGACTAGTTTCCGACCCCAATTAGGAAAATCTATGATGTAACGTACCAAATAAAACAGTCCATGAAGAAAGCACCACGAGTTTTTCACTTAGAAAGGCTTCTACCATACAAAGGAAGAAACCTATATAATATGTTGTTGTTAGTCGTTAGAGATTCATTATTTCTTAAATGTTAGAAGTTAAACAGATGGTAAACGAATGAAGTAATCCGGTCATCTTATGCTATGTAGTTGTCCATTTTAGAAGTTTTTAAGTGAGAGAAATGGTACTGCTGTTAGTCAGCATCCTTGAAGAAGGTAAAAAGAAGTCTAAAGTTTGAGATGCAGTGATTCCGTTACGGAAATTGATATTGGATAATGAAAGGCTGACAGTGTGGATAGGAAGTATACCCATTGAAGTAATTTGTCAGTAGAGATTTGGCCTGATCAACCAGAAACCTACTGACACAGGATCTTTCCAAATGAATTCGGAGCTGCATTAAAAGTAGCGAACTCAAAGGAAGAATTAATGGGAGCAATAGCCTATTATAGAGCAACTGTAAGGACACAGTATACGTGGATGATGGTTGTTTGATTATAATATAACCTATGCCCGAATAGTTACATTCTTAGATACACATGATGGCATTATTGATAACGTTTTATAGTCCGCAAAACTTAAGGTTTTCACATTATTATACATTTTAGGCTTTCTAAGATGTCTAAATAGAATTGCGGGATTGGGTCTCGCCTTGGGTCGTTGCAACGAAGAAACAACTAAAGAACCACTTTGCTGCTGCTCCCCATAAACGAATGAAGGTTGTGTGTTTATTCTGTCGTATAACGCCATCACCCCCTAAGTCTACAAACGAGTTGCCACGGTACCAAAGTGGGCTTCACCACTATCCCAGCTTACAAGACAGATGATGCTGGACTGGATCCGTAAGTTTTCAGATCCTTTCCGGTCAGAAGAAGAATGGACAGAAGAATGGAGAACCCTCAAAGGTGACTGCGAGAGTGTCAGTGATGTGTTGCCTATCTGTGCCGAAGGGGAGATAACGCTAACACCAACCCCTTCACTGGAGAAGTATTATCCTCATCAACCATCATTCAACCTTGCCGATCTGGTTACTCTTACAGATCTCACTATTAGAAGGATTGCAGAGTTGCCCTGTTCGCGACTGATGAAGATAAGGTGTGGTACAGGGTCACCCCAAAGAAAAACGCTGTACAAGCCCCTCGTACCTTGGGTTCTTTAACCCGAAAGTTAACTCTTCTACCAAACTCCAACAACATGAGACCTCCTGGTGTTGACATCGCCCTTAAAGGATTCCATTTGGAAACGAGGAAGTTGACCTTGGCCGAATTTCTTGGAGTATCTTCTGACGTGCTAGATAGGAGAATGGTATGGAACAAACCTTTTGTCTGCACACATAAGCTGAAGATCACAGTATCTCTTCAAGATGTCTCAACGGTTACCGTAGAGCTGGAATATGCGGTCATGACTTTGGAAGAAGGATTTCAGTCTAGGACACCAGTAATATCCCGCACTACCTCCTAGACAACATGCTGACACTACTGGGTACCCCTATACCATCTCCATGAAATGGCGTCCAGCACAATGCCTGTAAGTCATGAGTATGAGTACCCGAGCCTTGGACACAGATGCGACTCATGGTAACTAGCAACATGGGTAGTATGGTATTGGTATGATTTGGTATCACTATAGCATGAATCTGGTTGGTATTGGTGTGGCGATGGAAGAATTGGTATCTCTATAGTATGTATCCGATTGGTATGATGATGGGAAGACTTTTCCTGCCCTGCCACAGTATGATGATGGGAAGAATGGTCCTGCCCTGCCACAGTTGACGTTACAGCTCCCGGGTATCTGATGTTTTAGGTGGGGGTGGGGGTCCCATACGAACGACTAGACGCTGTTCCTTGCCAGACCCGCTCCGACCTGCACAACTGACAGCTGGAAAATCCCGAGGAACTGTCTAGGTCAACACCGGGATCGAATCTGGGACGCCATGGTTTGCGAACCAGTGCCTTACTCACTGAGCCACTGCGGATCCCGGTGTCCTACTCATATTAGCCCTTTGGCATTGTATCGGGAACTGTACTTTTCAGTTTTCCAAAATCACGACCCATCTGAAAATTCTCGTTATTACAAAATTAAATAATTGTCATATGAAATATATCAGACACATGAAATTATTACATTATTCCATTATTTATAAAATTTAGAAAGCTCAAAACTAATTATTTTAACATTGTTTTTGTTAAACTTGTATTTAAACTTTCGTTGATCAAAAAACAAGTACCCGAAGAATTGGTCTTCTTTCTAGAATAAAAAACACGTATATAACATTTTTCGACTATATTTTAGAATAAATAAATATTTTCACTTGAAAATGTTCATGAATCAAAACGTACACATATTTTCACCAAATTGATACCCGATGTTATTAAGAAAAATGCGGCAGTATTATGTAAAACAAATTTTATCGGTTAACTCCTTTACTAATTTTCCGCATTTTTTCGTTATACGAGGTTTCAAGCGGAGACCCACGATATATGAACTGCTGTTTTTATTAGAAGTAACCAGTGTGTGTTAATAACAGGCCAATTGCCTACACATGAACATAAACAGTTCATATGGGCGGCTTATCTGACGGCCCCATTTCACTCGCAAAGAGATATACTGTCAAAAGTGAAACTGGACGTTTTTGATTTTTGTCTTAATAATGAGTAATTGTTCCACCAATCATCAGACATTCCGCAATTCGTCCTGGCATGCTCCTAATCAACCGTCCAATCACGATTTGGGGCAATGTGACCCACTCCTCTTGCAGTGCCGCTGCCAATTCTTGCAGTGTTGTCGGTTGACATTGACGAAAACGTCTCCCGATCATGTCCCAGGCATGCTCTATAGGGGAAAGGTCAGGACTCATGGCTGGCCAAGGCATATGGACAATATGGTGATGCTGGAGGTAGTCATGCAAGACACGAGCGCCGTGGGCACGGGCATTATCATCTTGAAAGATGAAACTTTGACCTGCACGTTGAACAAAGGGCAGAACTATCGGTGCCAGGATGTGGACAGGGTAGTACACACCAGTGACCCTTCCTTGAACAATATGCAAGTCCGTTCTGCCAGTCATGGTGATTCCTCCCCACACCATAACAGACCCACGCCCGAATCTGTCATGCTGTCTGATGTTAACGTTAGCATGACGCTCATTTACACGCCTCCAAACGCGAGCACGCCTATTGGTGAAATCTAGATTAAATCTAGACATTACACACGCCCATCGACGATTACTCCAATTTCTACACTGCCTACACTGTTGACACCTGTTTGCCATGTGCTGGCGAGTTAATGAAGGCACAAGACGGGGTCGTGATGCATGCAAATGGGCTGCATGTACGAATGTATCGATCCTGGGCTTGTGTAGTGGCTCTAGGACGACCTGAATGGGGTCTATCATCAACATGAAGCATGTTGGCTACTGCTCGTTGTGTAGAACCCATTTGAAGCATGCCAATAGCACGTAGACGTTCATCATGTTGAAGGTGTCTCATTGCAAATTAAAGGTAACACACTAAAGCAAAGATACACTAAACAACAAATCTTATGCAAGAACTGATAGAAAAGCAAACATGGATAGCATAAACCAGCATGCGGCAGTTTTCATCAACCCTTCCTTGAAGTGTCAAATTTGACAATGAACCCCTCCCACGTGTATGGCGCTATTGCGTGTCGCACATACAGCTCAGTGGTTCTGTTGGGGCGATAACTTCTTCATCTGTGAACATACTCTCAAAGCATGTCAAGTGTCCATGACTATTTATCATATCACAACCTGCATAGGTATTTGCATTTCAATATCCCCTACTTTTTTTGAAGAGTATATTTGAATTATTCTGAGATATTCAACTGCAGTGTGTATTATATGTGAATAAGATTTAAAGATATATGTGGGGTTAATTTGATATGAATAGCTGACTGGTAATGATTTAACGATTGTACAAAAAGGTTTAAAAAAGGCACGTCTGTATGATTAGAGGACCAGGACTGTAGAGAACAGTGGCCCCTAGATCAATTCACTTGATTTGATATACGGTTGTTGCTTATTGCTTGCAATGTCTGTGTAGTTTGTGTGTTCAATTGTCTGCAGTTTTGTCTAATTGGGAGGTCCTCCTGCACATGATCATATGGATGTACAATTTTTGTCATCTGCATATCTTCCACAATTTCTTGTGAACAATATGCGGCTCCTTCTTCTTCACAACTCTTTAAACACTAGAATTTTAAGTGGAAGAATATTGTTGTCACACCACATCAACCATTGAATTTTGCCAATCCACATTACCTGTAAACAATCTAATGGCCTGATTTTTTAAAGAATTTGTTTCTTTCGAGCTGGTTGGGAATGTTTGTATGAACCATATTAATATTCACAGTTGACCAATAGTTGTTTGCAAATTACCAAAACCATGTAAACACTGGAAAGATTTCTTATATGTTCATTTTCAAACTTGTAGCGATTGTTCACTGTTTAGCTATAGATGACGAGGAACCCTATGCCCACATTTAAATATGGCCACCTAGTACATCATATACGTATAGTACATACAACTTTTACAGTAATGATTACAATATATTTATATATATTTGTTTAAAGTCAGGGTCGAAAGATTGTCACATGGCGTCAAACAAGACTAAATGTTTGGATAAAGTCCAACATTCGTAGAATTTTTACTTTTCCGGTTTAGTTGTAACATTATCCCATAATCAACACAGAGCTTAATGACGTATTTATATTTTAATATTTCCTGTAGTTTTATATCCTGCTTTCCAAAACAAACAGTTTATGTCCTGTTATAGATTTTATAAGAAAACAGGAGTTTTTAGTGAGAATCTGAAACAGATGCAGTCAAGAGGTTTTTGCTTAAATGGGAAAATGAGTTGAGAATAAAAAATATATGTATTATTTGCATGAATGGGAAAATTAGTTCAGAATAAAAAGTGTATGTATTTTTGGTATTGCACCACAATGAAAAATGTCTTTATTTATCAAAATAGTACATTCTTTTTTGTTTTAAAATAAAGTTAGTTTTGTTATACTTTAGAATGCAAAAATACAACAAAATAATTATGTTAGAATCTACTATCATCAGGGGTTTAATGATCTGCTCATAAGTCCAACCTTTGATGATGGGTTGTATGTTCAATCTAGTTGGGGTTGTAATACTTAAACAATAATACATATACAATAATGACCCACAAGCTAGGTAACTTAATAAAGAGAGAGAGAGAGAAATGGGGTTTAACGTCCACTCGACACAAACTATGTCATTTCGGGACTAACATATGGTTTAATTTTATTTCAATAATTCACTTGCATGTAGGGGTCTTTAGCAGTGGGAGGACCTGGAGAAAACCCACAAGGTTGAACAGGTGACCCTACTCCTTGTCACGTACAACCGGGGATTCGAAACCACGCCAGTTGACTCAATGACAGGCTGTATGATGCAGCACGCACATGCTAACCATTCCTACATCCACCCCCCAGGTAACTTAATAAGGAACAATGTCTAAGAAATAACTTATCAGTATATCCTGCTGCCTGCATGTGGTCAACTAACTACAATCTACAATTTTTACCCTAATATACTAGAGTTTACTTGGATAACAATAAACAATAAATTTGTCTGCGATATCACTTCAGTGGAACAGTGGAAGCGAACCAAGGTACTACTACTACTAAACAATAAATAATAATTTATATATATTTAAACTAAAAAAAATATTTTTTAGTTCATAAGGGGTAGTATCATGGACCTAATGTATTTTTAGGTCCATGGTAGTATTTAAGTGACACCCATTCATTCATTTACTGAGTGGGTCTTCAATAGGGAATGTTTATAGATGGATTATCTCATTACTGCTATTGTCCATTATCTCTGTCATAGCTGACCATTGTGAAGTTACTTTAGGTAATCCATCTTGGGTGTAAGTCTACCCCTTAATATTGGGTGAATGGCTGTATTAAATACTACCTGGTCAAATATAGATGCCCCCTATTTAAGTGTCGTTGCACTTAAGCTCTTCTCCCAACCTCATTCTGTTAGACCTATATTAAAGGAGCTAAGTCTCTAACTCAATATTTTCCATAATATTTGAATTTACAAACACGAATTAGAATTTAATATTGATCAATTTCCATCGATATTGATGTTGTTATTTTGCCATGACTTTAGAATCCTAATATCCAATATTTAAGACACAATTAACATTTTATAGTCAGTACACGAGTGCTGTACCCTATGGTTTCAGGTGTCATTTTGTAATGAACAAATAAGAACATATCCTACAACACAATGTGGAAGTAGTTAGTAAAGGCTGATTCACAAATGACAAAAAAAAAACGTGTAGCATCCATTAAGCATGAATAAACGATTACCGTTCAATTGAACCAATTGAACTGTTCACATATTTCACCAAACATAATTGATTAGAAATTACAATTTTTATACGCCCACATTTTCATGTTGACGTATATTGTCGTCGCCCCTGTCTGTCTGGACGTCCGTCCACAATTTGTTTGTGGACACTCTACAGGTCACAATTCTTATCTGATTTTGACGAAACTTGAAATATAGGTTTATCTCCAAAAGATCTCGGCTGCTTTCGATATTGGCATGCATCAGATTGAAACTTCATGGATCATGGCCCCTGTTTATACGAAAAATCATGTTTTTAGCTTGTGAACCCTATAGAGGTCACAATTTTAATCCTATTTTGATGAAACTTGAAATGTAAGTTTATAATCCAAAGATTTCGGTTCCTTTCGATATTCGCGCATATCGGACCATAACTTCCTGAATTATGGCTCCTGATTGTACGAAAAATCACGTTTTTTGGCTTGTGGACCCTATAGAGGTCATAATTTTTATCCAATTTAAAAAAATGTTTTCGTGTATCACTGTTACACCCTAAGGGCGGCTGATTTTGAATTTTGTGAAAATCGGCCCAAAACTAACAGGCAAAATGGCCGCCCCTCGTTCTCAAATAGCGTAAAAATATGGTATATCATGGTTGTGGACCCTATAGAGGTCACAATTTTTATTCGATTTTGTTGAAATATAAGTTTATAACCCAAAGATCTCGGTTCTTGTCGATATTTGTGCATATTGAATTGTAATTTCCTGAATTATGGCCCTTGATTGTAGGAAAAATCACTTTCTTTTTAGCTTTTCTCTATTCATCTCTCGAAAAGGTGGGCGTATCTTGCTTGCCAGCCGCTGGTTTTATTTTTTTTAAATGAAATATATTTCACTTTACATACATTCATATTACACTAATATGTGCTTTTAGAAATATTTTGTCTATTTCACGGTTCCAAAAATTTAAGCCATACACCCTTTAAGCAAAAAATGTACCATGCTTCATAAATGCATATTATTACTATCTCCTTCGACGATGGGTTGTATGTTCAATCTAGTTGGGGTTGTAAGATTGAACATACAATAAATGAACAACTCACAACTCAGTTCTCTATTCTTGTAGCAATACATAAAGGAGCTAAATTGCTTATATTTGGGATCTACAAATTAACAATAAATATAATGATTTATATATTTAAACTTAAAGATACATTATGTAAGATTTAGATAAAGAACTAGCCATTCTTCCTATAATAGTTCGAAAGTAAATGATGTAAAATGAATAATTTGAAAATTTCATTCAAATTACTCTATTGCAAGCGAAGATATTAGCCTTTGAAGGTTTGACAGACGTGTGCAATAATTTCAACCACCGTACTGGTTGATCGAAGCTAAGTCTTGGTCCTCCATATTTGATTAAATCAAAGTATCGCTGAACGATTCTAATCTATTTAATATCGAAGAAATCTGATGCCATTGAGAGTTGATTAAGGCCTGGATCAGTTAATTAATGTCTAATTAATACTTTAGAAAACATTTCAGGCCTAAAGAAAGACCTGCAATAGGCAGATTTAGCTCTTGCATAATGCATGTTTAATAATACTTTATAGTTGTTAAGGGGTAGTATTTAAGTGTCACCCATTCATTCATTTACCGAGAGGGCCTTTGATTATGTAATGTTTATAGATGAATTATCTCATTACTTCTTTAAATGACATTTAGAAGCATGGTTAACTATTCATAACAAAACACAACACAAGGTATGGATATAACTACTTTAATATTTAATAACTATTTAATAAGGATGTTTCATAACACATACAGGTCACATTTTCAAGTTAATGATAAATATCCATCTATATATAGTCAGCATACTTATACATATTTTGGCTTAAACTAAGTTAATAAATAACCAGAAGAAACCATTAAAATAATTAAAAGCAACCACAATGACAATATAACTACTTCCCTATTATTTAATAACCACGTTTCCTAACACATACAGGTCACATTTTCAAGTTAATGATAAATATCCATCTATATATAGTCAGCATACTTATACATATTTTGGCTTACACTAAGTTAATAAATAACCAGAAGAAACCATTAAAATAATTAAAAGCAACCACAATGACAATGAATAAAACAAATAATAATAATGTGGCAGTTTACTTCATGTTAGGGTTTTTACTTGTTTATATCCTTGTTCTCCTGGGTTAATTAATATCTATATATTATATAATATATAGGTCTTAATCAAGTATAAATTTAGAGTAGTGTGGCCTGTGATAGTATTAAATTCTTATAATATATTTTGCATAACCCTATTAAGGTGGAATGTTGGGTGCAGGGGGTGTCTCTATCATTCTGCAAAATATTATATTATCTTTATTACTGCCTAGTTCTAATTTATCTGTTATTAAGTTGTGATATTGTGAAACCCTCTTTTTATACGCCCACATTGAAATGTGGTTGTATATTGTAGGGTGACCCACCATAAATAAATATCTCCATATATCTCGACAATTAAGCCACAATATTTATATATATGCCAAGCCTCAAATCAGTTTCACACAATTATAGTCACTAAATAAACGATCATGCTGTACTTAATAAGCTATGACCATTAATCATGTATAAATAATAGACTGAAAACTGGTTCCAAGAGTCGTCCATAACATCCAGACACTTTTGAGTAAAAGATAGGTTACGTGCCCTTGTTTTGAAATTAGTCTCGCTTAACCAGTCTATCGACCATTCTACGTCTGATTGACAGGTCGGGATAATCAAGACTACTTTTTTACGAAACATAACAGAAAGCTAGAACAAGAAATTGAATTTAGAAATAAGCACGTTAGGGAGCTCAACAATCGTTTTAAGAAGCTTGTAAATGTAAAATGAAACTACTGCTAGTATCATGTTCCTGTCTAACCCGAGTGATTCAGAGATATTATTTGTACTAAACCAAAAGATGCCGCTCTTAACGGTACAGTTAATGATAAAGCGATTTAAAAAATGAAACGAACGTAATTTCTAAATCTACTGTAATAACCAAGAAGCTTCATTTTACTGCTATTCAAAATCGTCAACAATAAATTTTTTACGGCTGTAATAGTTGATAGATTTGTAGAGAATTGCACATGCCATGGCTATTTATAGTATCATACTGTCAGAAAGTTGGTCTCGGCACGGCGAATGTGCACGCTTCAGTGGTAGTTTCGAACTATCAGTGGTGGACTGTATTTCTGTGAGTACATGGGTCACCCTATATATTTTCGTCGCCCCCGGCCGTCCGGCTTCCACAATTGCTTGTGGACGCCCTACAGCCTAAAGTTAATATCTGATTGTCTTTAAATTTATACACAGTGTTTAAGGTTGTGAGACGCAAACGCCTATTGATTTTCAGCGATTTTGGATAATTACTGCCAGAGTTATGGCCCTTGATCACTTCTTAAGATCTTGTGGATGCTCTAGAGGCTAAAGTTAATATCCGATTGACTTTGAATTAATACACAGAGTTTAAGTTCATGAGACGAAGAAGGCTATTCATTTTCATTGATTTCTGATAGTTATGGCCCTTGATCACTTTGAAAAATATTGTGATGCTCTAGAGGCTTATGGGTTTTTTTGTTTTTTTGGGGTTTTTTTTTATAAAAAGAGGCTTATGTTATCATCCGATTGACTTCAGATTGACACACAGAGTTTAAGGTCTTGAAACGAACAAGTATATTGATTTTCAATGAATTTTGATAACTTGAACAGCTAAATCCATGATATTAAATATTTCGCAAACTAAATGTTAGCATGGGGCAGAAATTTATAAAAAAAAACAACAAATTCTAATGATTTTCTGATAATTACTTAATGAGTTGTTACTCTTAATCAGATTTTAGTGTATTATAAATGTTTCATTACTGAAAAAGTAAAAATATGCGACAACTCTTGTTGACTTCCTGGATGATTTAGCTGCTGTGGGCATATGTTTCGTTGTCTGGCAACTTAACTTTTACTGTTGGTCTGATTAAGGTGTGATATTGTGAAACCCTATTAATGTCGATCTTTGATCTTTAGTACTGATAATCTTTTATCATTCTTTTAAGGGTCAATTATCTATTATTGTTAATTTATTTATTGTCATTGTGGTTGCTTTTAATTATTTTAATGGTTTTGTCTGGTTATTAATTAACTTGGTGTAAACCAAAATATGTATAAATAGGCTGACTAGATGGATATTTATCATTAACTTGAAAATGTGACCTGTATGTGTTAGAAAACGTGGTTATTAAATAATAGGGAAGTAGTTCAGTGATTAACATTTCGAGCTGAAGCTAAGCAGAGCTAATCAATTTCATTGGTCAATGCTTTGGGAAAAGATAATCTTGATTCTATCTGATAGAGAGTGATGAAACTTAGTGTATAGTTTGATTGCTTGATACTTTTGAAAAAAAAATAAATGTGCGATTAATTAATGTGTGTCATCTATTTATTTTGGGGTTTCGGCGGGGGACATCAGCCTCACTGTTGGCTTGTTATCTCTGTCATAGCTGACCATTGTGAAGTTACATTAAATAATCCATCTTGGGTGTAAGTCTACCCCTTAATATTGGGTGAATGGCTGTATTAAATACTATCTGGTCATACTACTCTGCTCATATGGATTATAAATTGTAGTTTGGTTTGTACTAAAAAAAAAAACAAAAGCACACTGTCTATTAGAGGCATTGTTACCATCCACAGAATTTACATATGTGATTAGCAATAGGTTAAACAGATTCCAGATATAATTTTAAAATAAATGTCTTTGCTATAGTTAATCTGCAGAAAAGATTACTGCTAGATCAGAAATAATGATTGTCACTAGAAGTAATGATGACCACTCTCAATTTGTGTGTGTTTCAAACCTGAATCATGCAAATTATACAAATTACAAACAAGTTTTGCTTGAATTCAAAAAAATGCAAATGAAACCAAAATCTTAGAAACTTCTAATTTTTTAAACAATTTGACATGAAATTATGAACACACTAATAGATGGATGTCACAGATGGTAAACAAGACGCAGTTTACATATAAAAAGGCTGGTAACTTCCTCTGTTAAAAAATGTATAAGAATGTATCAGAAGAATTGACATGTTTTAGTTGCGAACAAAGAATCCATTTTCTTGAAATACTATAGTATCTCAATCAAGATATCAAAACCCCTCTTCAGTTGACACAATGATTACATCAGTTGATTCAATTATTTGTCCAAATTGAATCACAGGAATGTGTCCCTGTTTGCCCCTCCAGGAAAAAACAAAGAAAAAACCATTTTGAATGAACACAAGTCAAGATATTTAGCTACATACATAAAATAACAAAGATGACTATTAAACATTTTGGTTTTTTAAGGGGTGAGAAAAATCATATTTACTTTATTGTAAAGGGTGGTTAAAACAGAGTTTAAAATGTATTCCATGTGGAATATGAAATGCTGAAATAATTCTTTTTATACACTCACATTTTCATGTGGACATGTATTGTCGTCGCGTCCGTCCGTGTGTCCGTTTAACAATTTGTTTGTGGAGACTTTGCAGATCACAATTTTTATCCAAACTTGGAGAGACTTGAAAAATAGGTTTATATCCCAGAGAGCTTGGTTTCTTTCTATATTGGCATGTGGACACAGATCACCAAATATTCCTACGCCGTCACCCACGAAACAAGGGCCAAAGCTATTTTTAGTCTTCCTCTCCCTTTTCCTTTTTCTCCCTTTTGCATGGCGATTTTTGTTGACTTTTTGGTGTAGAATTGAGGAAAAGGGTTTGAAAATACATTTTCTGCCAGGTTTTGGTGAATGTTCATAATTTTGATGCGGAAGGATACAAGAGTTGAGAGGTTGGTTACGTTGAAATGTAGGGCCTGAAATTGCATGTTTACTTGTCTCTACTTCCAGCTTGTGTATCTCAAGTTTTTCATGAAGAACCTCATACGTGCTTTTGGGCAAGTGGTTGCCACATGTTGCTCCATCTGTGGTAGAAAGCGTTCTACCCAACGAAAATTTGGGAAAAAGTTAGAGCCGGTCTAAGATACGAGAATTAACATTGGAGTCAATGGGGAAATCTTTAGTGATCTGTGTCCTGTCTGTGTGTGATAAGGCTGTCACTGATATGCCTTAGTTTTGAAAATATGAAGATTAAATTCTCAGAAAATATGAATAAAATAGTTTGGCTACAGAAAAACTAAAAAAAGTTAATTAAAAAAAAAAAATCAAAGTTTTGAAGAAAAATTGTGATTTTCCTGCAAATTTCTCAATTTTCATTCAATTTTTATTGAATTTTTAACAGTAAGTAAAATATTCTAATGCCCAATGTTGGCTTATTCAGTCTCAGAAAGCACAGATAAAGTGAACAGTATTGAAATTTCACCAAATTTTGTCTAAAAATCAGGAATATTCACAAAAAATCTTGAGATTCCCCCCATTTGGATGTAGAAATTAATATTTTCATGACTACTAAAATGAATCAAAATGTCTAAAAATGCCCATATTTTCTTTGCTAATATAACTTAGATGGGATCTACATGTTTGTCAGTTTTAGAAATAGCTCCAGCTTTCCTACAGAAAATTGAAAATTGGTAACACTGAGTTAATAATGTACAGCTGATGGGTTTGTACAAAATGTTCAAAACAGGGGTTGGCTCAATTTTGCCACTATTTTACCCAGAATAAGCATTTTTTTCTTCTTTGAAACATTAAATTCTTGCATTTCCTTCATGTAGGAAGCAATATCCCAGCCTTTCTAGACATTTTTTACTCCATCATTCTGTTTAAAGAGGCAATAAATGCCCCACCCCACCCTTTTCTATTAATGTGTTTTGAGGGATTTAAATGCACCTGTGTTGACATGTAAATGATCTTAATTGGAATTTGTGGTTGAATTACAGCTAAGAATGTTATTTTTCACCCAAAAATATTTTTTTTGTGCATTTCAAGGATTTCTAACCCGTATTTGTTCAGAGTCAAACGTAGAACCCTGAGGCATTTCAGGCCAATGAGACCAGACCCAGATATAAAACTGGTGTAGATGTGTAAATGTCAGTTTAATGTTCAATATTTTCTTATCAAAATCCAGCATTTGTGGTGTTTGCTGCATTTATGTTGCCTATAAAACAATAAAATGTTAATTTTTCTCCTTTTCAGGCCTCTTTTTATGTTGTCAAGTCTGTCATGACTACTTTTTTGACTTCATTTTTTCAGGAAATTAATGTAAAGTTCCAGACATCTTGCTTCAGCACAAGGATTGCAATACAAATTTGTAACATGCCTCTGAGGTTTGAGATGTTGGAAACATTGAAATTTGTGAAAATTGTGTATTCTGTGACCCTTCTGTTAGAGAGGGGTGATCATAGACCAAATATGGCATTTTTTTCATTCATCAAGGCCTATTTTTAACCATAATTCATATTTATTGCACCTATTTTAGTTTATATGTGCATATGTTAGCCAGGGATGGTAAAACATAGCTGTTAGACAGATTCCTTTGGTAATGTAAGTTCTGCAACCATAGATTAGATTAATTCAATCAGTGGCATGTTCAGGGGGTAGGCATACATGTTTCAGTATAGATCTCTAATATTACAATCACTGCAACTGGTTTGCATTTTTTCTGTTTGCATATTGTCCACAGATTCTAAAAATATATTTCTTGTCCGTCCGGATATTTAAAAAAGTGGAAAATTATTGGTATTTTGAGAGATGCTACATGTAAATTTTGTACATTTTTCATCACATGGCAGTAAAAAATTATATTTTTGAAAAAAATTCCAAATTATGAGTGTTTTCTATGTAGTTTCTTTGTTACTTGTCTAATTTTTTCACAGAACTCAGATACTGCCTTTAATAAGAAAGATTTTTAAATTTTAGCACAAAAGGCCTATGGACCTGAGATGCACCAGTGTACATAAAGCAGCATGTGTACTTAAAGGGCCATCATTTTTACAGTTATTCTTTGATTTTGATTTCCTTTCACCGGCATGTTGCCAGAACACATGGGAAGGAAATAAAAAAAGCCTTTTGGTGATCCCTGAAGTTTCACCCCTATATAGGACACAGATCACCAAATATTCCTACGCCGTCACCCACGAAACAAGGGCCAAAGCTATTTTTAGTCTTCCTCTCCCTTTTCCTTTTTCCCCCTTTTGCATGGCGATTTTTGTTGACTTTTTGGTGTAGAATTGAGGAAAAGGGTTTGAAAATACATTTTCTGCCAGGTTTTGGTGAATGTTCATAATTTTGATGCGGAAGGATACAAGAGTTGAGAGGTTGGTTACGTTGAAATGTAGGGCCTGAAATTGCATGTTTACTTGTCTCTACTTCCAGCTTGTGTATCTCAAGTTTTTCATGAAGAACCTCATACGTGCTTTTGGGCAAGTGGTTGCCACATGTTGCTCCATCTGTGGTAGAAAGCGTTCTACCCAACGAAAATTTGGGAAAAAGTTAGAGCCGGTCTAAGATACGAGAATTAACATTGGAGTCAATGGGGGAATCTTTAGTGATCTGTGTCCATGTATCGGACCGTAGCTTCATGGATTATAGCCCCTGATTGTACAAAAATTCATATTTTTAGTATGTGGACACTAGAGTTCACAAATTTTATCTGATTTTAATGAAACTTAAAATGTATGTTTATAACCCAAAGATCTTTGTTCTTTTCAATATTGGCACATATCAGACCTAACTTCCTGGATTATGGCCCCTAATCATACGAAAAATCACGTTTTTAGGTCACAATTTTTATTTGATTTTAAAAAACATTCAAATATATCAGTGTTACTACTGTTAGTATAAAAGTGCATGTATGTAATACCAAGGTCGTAGACCCTTTAGAGGTCACAATTTTTATCCAATTTTGATGAAACTTAACATTTTTGTTTATATCCCAAAGGTCCCAGTACCTTTCGATATAGTGCTTATCGGATCCTAACTTCCAGGATTATGGCCCCTGATTGTTCAAAAAATCATGTTTTTAGCTTGTGGACCCCCAAGAGTTCACAATGTTAATCTCATTTTGATGCACATCTGGGATTATGTCCCCTGTTTGTATGAAATATCGCTTGTTCTCTGTCCATCTCTTGCAAAATGGCAACCACTTGTTAAACTTTTGCAAATATTGTAATTACTGTCACATTTTTCCAGTGCCATATGAGAATTATTGCAATTCCTGTAGGCTATACAGATAGATTTTTTTGTATATTTACTAAAACTGATTAAAAGGAATATCTAATAATACTTTAATATGTGTTTCTTACTCGAACATTCACTTCATCATGCTTTCAATTTGAACATATAATTTTACTCTTGTAAAATTTATTCCTGGGTTGTACTCTTCAAATTTTGTCTTTTTTCGGTTTGGATTTTTTATTCTCTATTTTATATTGTTTCTATATTACGAAGTTCATCAATTCTTGATAATCTCTCAATTCATATTTTCATAAATCAATCAATTTAGATAAATTCTCTATTTTATATCTTTATTGACCATGTTCAACAGGTGGATCTTAATGCTGATTAATGTTCATTAAGTCAAGTAATCTGTAATACAAACATGTACTATTATTAACCTGGTGTTTAACAAATTAAGCATTAACCATTTTAAGTCTTGTGTTGTTCATATATATTAAGAGTCAGTGATAGTAAAGACAGACATGTGCCACAACTTGATCTTTTCAAGTGTTATGTCATCATTGTAAGTACAGGTAACTATATGATAACATATTACAAGGTGGAGAAGAGGTTAAAGTTAGGGTAAGTTTACGTCCCAAATTTACTTTATTCAAACATAAACAGTAACACACTTTTCAGTTACTCTGGAATAACCAATAAAGTTCTAATAGAAGTGCAGGGGAACTGCACCACACATAATTTACACAAAAACAAATCTATGGACAAGACACAATACACAGAAATCACAAACAAACGAACATATCAAATTAAGTGAATGGATCCGGGGGCTAGCCGTAAGTGTCCACTGCGCTTTAGAGATTATCTGCAGCAGAAGATTGGGTTTTCACTTTGAAGTAGATATTGATAGTATTCCAGCTTAAAAACTCAGTATGTGATCCTGTAATAAAGTTGATACACCTATGTGTGGTCAAATATTTGTGTTGCATATTTATTTCTAAAGAAAATAGAATCTTGAAAGATAATGTTTTCATCAATATATACCCTAGCTGTATAAATATATACCTTTTAGTAAATTGTAGAAACATGTTAGACAATTTAATTGGTAAATAGGTTTATATGATCTAGACACTGGCTTCAAAGAAAATATGTTGGATGTCAATGTAGTAGAAACTAAAATTAAACAAACATAATTACTGTCTGATTTTTGTGTCAAAACCATTTAACTCTAGAAGTATTTAATTTACAGTTGAGGAATATCTGGTATTGATTCTAATGTTGGCTGGTCAGATAGTCCGGTCGTTTACTCTAGCTCCCCCCCGGGATTAAACAAATTCTTCATCGATCTGCACATTGACTGACAAGTGGAGTATTTTCACTGCCCATCTTATCAAGTAGGTTTACTCAGACTAAGTACCACAACCAGTAATGCCCTCATTATGGTTCAGACTTATATAAACATTTATAGCTGAGCTACAGATCAGGTTCACATTTCATGGCATTCCCTTAGTTTTTGACTGAATTATGGCCCCTAATGAAAATTCAGATTTTCGGAATTTCTTCTTCTTTTTTTCTTTTTTCTTTATTAAACTGGGAGATATGTGATTGAAATTTGATTCAGTGCTGTATATAGATGAGTTACAGATCATGTTGTTTTTCATGCTGGATTCTATCAATTTTAGACTTTTTGCAGAATTTTTGCACTTTGTTGGCAGAAAATCAATGAAAATTCTGTTTCCCGGAATTTTTTAAGGTTAAACTTTTGAGGTTGGTACATTGCTGTATATAGCAGAATTATGATCCTATATTGACTTAAAATCAATGAAAAGTTACTTGCAGGAATTGTTTTAGGTTAAGATTTGAAGTATTTGGTTGAAATTTGATTATATGTTCGCAGAAATGTGTTGGCAGTATCAGCCTCTTATATATGCAAGCAATGTAAAATTTGTAGGGAAAGAAGGCAACATGTATTGCTTCAGCAATGCTCTCATAATGCTCGTTATTTATTTATTACATCAAGACTTTCCCCAAATCATATCCTGTTCAAATTAACTATAATTTCACTTGCATACCCCAGAAAATATGGAAAAATTGAATGCTGTAGATAACATATCAGAAAGGGCCCAGGACCGCCTAAATTGAGTCTGGAGTGTGGTGGTCCAGACCATGGATGCTATTTTGCCCGTATATAATCTCGGACATGTCCTATGCTATTTTCCAAATGTCTGACCAGGATATGGTGAATAATATTTAAATTTCCAAAATTAAATGCGTGACATTACGAGAGATGGAAACGTGACAATTTTGACAAGAGTAATGTCAGAGAAAAGATTTTATTTTGATGGCATATTCTTGGGTTTATGATAATATTTTGAATCAGGTTTATGTTTTTAAATAAAGAAATAAGCAAGCTAAGAATTGCCAACAAATATTTTGATTGGAATGGTGTAAGTAGTTAATTCTTCTAGATGATAGGGCGTGCGTTCAGAGTCGAGTACTATTATTTAGCATATGATGTCACTCGCTCGGCATTGTGGAGTGATATTTACTGCCCAAAATTTTCTGGATGACATTTTTTTTTATATTTTACCTTCATCCGTATATAAGTCGAAATGGAGTATAAGACGAATGTCGAACTTCTGCTATTAAAAGTATTGACTTATACTTCGAAAAATACGGTAATTTTGGAAGTGTTAGACCACACCAAACCACTAACCACCAAGAAGTAGCATACGGTCCTACAATACAGAGAGCTATTCACATATCTTGGACCATCTGAGGCGCTCTAAGGTACAATAAATTCGGGCTGTCCACTGATATACTGTTATGAAATATATTTTCTTCAGGGGACTTGGGTAGTTAATATGCTAAGGATAGGCCTAAGCAACGTATACTTAAATTTAATCTTCATATTTTATCAACATCAGTAAAATCCTCCAAGGCTAACAGGGGGCAAATTAAGTCTCGAATCTTTCTTCCATCTCTTCTTAATTTTCACAATATTCTAGTTATATCTTAAATTGGATCCAAATATCGCCCATTTATACCCTAATATATTTGATCTCATTGTTATCAAATCTGATTTCAATATATATATACGGATGTCGAACAGCCGCGACTAAGGATCTTCTTAAGTAATACACACTTTTCAAACCAATTTTGACAAAGTTTTACATTAACCGGCCAATAATAGGTCATAGTTCATTCTTACCAAGGTGACAGCCAGTAAAATGTTTGTTGCTCGCCAATTATTTGTTTAGGTCTTAACAAATATCGGCAGAGTGTTGTTTTCCTACACAGCATTTGAAAGACACTACATAGCTGTAAAAGTTTCTAAAATGAGTAGTATGGTAGCCTATTAAGAAAAGAATCACAGTTTATTGTGTAAAAGGCATGGACTAAATATGTGCGTTTAAATACTATCCTATACAATTGCAAAAACTATCTCAAAATATTGCCATTATATTGATATGTCCGTGTACAGTGGATGATGATAGTTAATTATTTTTAAAATATTATGAAAAGTTAAACCAGAAAAAAATGCATATCAAGGATATATTAGGACTGAAAAATAATAATTTATTTGTGAATGATAATCAGTGGAAAAATATAGGAAGTGCAGTTTACAACCAGGTAATTTAATATTGTAATTTGTACAAAACATGCATTATCAAAATATTAATGTATTATTCAATGTTTGATATTTGACATTTTAACTTCTGATACTAGGTTATTTAGATCACATTCTTATATGAAGATGATGATCTTTCAGATATTAGACTTGGTGCAGAAAAGCAGAACGTTAAACTCCATTTCATTATATTTATAAACAGAAGAAGAATAATTACATGAAATAATTAAACTTTCCATATTTCCACATTGAATTTTGAAAGGTGTTTTAAAATCCAGGAATATTTTGAAATATGAATTGCGGAACTTTCATTGCATTTATATTTTAACTCTTGACGTTTGTAAATGCCATGCATACAAGAATACATTCTTGTTGAAAGTTTAAAACTTGTATGAACTATGTCGAAATGAGGAATTTGTTAGTCAATCTCCTGGATTCTCCTGTTTTTTCATTGCTGGTCTCCTGTTTTTTTCATACCTGGGGGTTGACATTTTGTTGCTCACCAGGTTTGTTTAGGTCTTGCCAATATCGACTAATTAGTGTTATTTTTCTGCAAAATGTTAATAAGATCCCATTTTCCACAGCCAAAAGTAATGTATTTTTGTGAAATGTTAAACTCTACAATAACAGAAATGAAACTAAAATAAGTAATTCTAATAATGCAAATAAATTTTACAGTTGGCAAAACTCTTAATTCTAACAAAATTAATTAGTCGTTAATATATATTTTATACTTGTTTCGTGTGATTTGACTAGAAAATTGTGTAGAAAATTATTCAGGTCATATATATGATAATTGAGTATTCTTGTTAATACAGTACTATATCTGAAATGTCTTAATGAAAGTATGTAAGCCTAGGTGTGTCCGAAGACAATTTTTTGAGTGAAGGTCAAAGCTTTTAAGAGAATTACATTTAGGTCAATTCTCACTAAATTCCACATTTATTTAGAAACCAGTTTATTTCATTAGTGATGGTATGTAGGTAAACATATAGGGTATGTTAATACATGGATATTGTACATATCAGGTTTTACAAATTACAAATATAGCTTAGGTCATCTTTATCATATTTATATAAAGGTTATCTTGATATTATATCATTTAATATCAGTTAAGGATATATGAAGCTCATTTGTTAAAGCATGGACCTTATAATAAAATCTTTGTTTAAGTTCACTGAATCTAGGGATTTTTAACAGTTTGTGAAACTAGAAATTCAGGTATTGTAGGCCTACACAAGCCTCATCACATTCGATCAGTCATATAATTGAACCTTCAGTTGCATCAATTACAGACCTTTGATCTGAATTAAATGATATTTTATTACCAGTATTGGAATCAGTATTTGCAAACTAACTAGAACAAAATGATAAATAGTTTTAAAGTAAGATAGTTTTTTTCTCTGAATATTTCTCTAGTTTTAGGTAAAGGAACCAAGAAATATTTTTTTTATACGCCCATATTTTCATGTGGATGTATATTGTCGTCGTCCCTGTCCGTCTACAATTTATTAGTAGACACTCCACAGGTCACAATTTTTATCCGATTTTGACGAAACTTGAAGAGTATGTTTATGACCCAAAGATCTCGGTCCCTTTTGATATTAGCGCATATCGGACTGTCACTTCCTGGATTATGGCCGTTGAATGTACAAAAAAATCACTTTTTTAGCTTGTAAGCCCTTTAAAGGTCACAATTTTTATCCGATTTTGAAACCATTTAAATATATAACAGTTACACCCTGATGATGGTTGAGTTTGAATTTCGGGAAAATCGCACCAAAACTGCCTGACAAAATGGCCGCTGCTTGAACGCAAATAGTGTAAAAGTGTGTAATACAAAGATTGTTGACCTTGTATATGTCACAATTTTTGTCGAATTTGGATGAAACATAAAATATATGTTTATATCCCAAAGATCTCAGTTCCTTTCGATATTCGCACATTTCAGACCATAACTTCCTGGAATATGGCCCCTGGTAGTACAAAAAATCACAGTTTTTTTTTTTTTTTTAGGTTCTATCTTTTGCAAAATGTGGGCGTAACTTGCCTGGCAACCACTCGTTATTTCCTTTAAAGGAGACGGGTTTCTAACTAAATATCATCCAGTCTTCGACGTTGCAAACACGACTTACTGGTCAATGTAAATGAACATAGATGTTGTCATCTAACCGTAAAAAGATATCCAATATTTAAGACAAAATGAAAATTTTTAAATTGGCACATGGATAAAGTGTGCCAGAATGCTTTCGAATGCCATTAGTAATGAAGCGACTTGATGAACGAAGCTAAACATATCCCACAGGAGAATACTACCAGTGTAGACTGGAATAACCAGCTGCCAAAGACTGCCAATCAATTTGCACGTTTTGCGTATTCCATCAAAGATTTTTCCGGCGTGGTTCTCCCTTGTCAGTGATGCAGGACGGAGGGGCTGACAAGGAAAGCTGTCTAGTCGTTCGGATGGGACGAAAAACCGAGGTCCCGTGTACACATTGGCGTGCACGTAAAAGATCCCTTGGCAGTTGGAATTCGATATAAGAGTAGGCCGTAGTGCCGCTGTCCGGGCAAAATTTCCCTCATAGCACACTGTATGGCGTATGCCCGTCTTCATTAGCCCAGGTTAGGAGCAGAACAGTAGGACGTTAAACTCCATTTCATTTCATTTCATTTCCATCAAAGATAACTGATTAGAAATTACAGTAAAAACAGAAACAATCGAATGTAAATCAGTTTATTTATATTCAAATTACATCATTATATACGTTGCAAACTATTTGTGTCCATTTCTAGGTGCCAAAGAATAGTGATTTAGCTCCTTCAAGACATCTTTATTTATATGCAGAATAAAAAGTATAATGTCAGCCTATTTTAGGATGATTTTAAATACCACCAGTGTATTGATCATGTATTTAAACAATTTTAACTTCTGTACATGAAACCTTGTAAACTGTCTACAGCATGAGTCTTCTTTTGTTTATCTTTTTTTATAAAGCAGCTGTAGTTAGTATAACCCTAATTTGTTGCCAGGTATTCTGGTTTTCAGACTATGATGTAGAAAGAAAGAAATCATTGCCAGAACAACTAAGTTTCAACGGAAGCTTATTGTATAGGCCTACCACTAATTTGCATTGTCCTTTCGTGTTCACTATTACTTTATATTGTATATTTCTTTTCAGAATTTTTGTTTGAATTCCCCAAACTTAATATTAATGTTGTACATTTAGGGCATTCCACAGATTAGAGTTTTATAAATTTGATTTTAGGTCTTGGTGTAAGAGATAAAATATGAACTTAAAATTGATATATATATATATAGGCCTTTATTTGTATGAACCAGTGATTGTTATATACTTATCCCTTCTCGATGAAAGTGGAAGGTAAATTGTAGATCAATATCCTCATTTGTATTAGTTAAAGTAAAGAGATAAAACCCTATATAACACATATGTCAATAATCTGTTCGATTCACTTGTCAAATTCTGTTTGATGTTACCATGTGTACCTATACAAAAACTACAGATAATAATCCAGACATTCAGCAGGGATTCGCTGTCTTGGCACAGAAATGATATTTTGCCAATAAGTATGGAGAAACATTTGTCGCATACCTTTGCACTCTTGAAATAATAAAAGCCGACCTCTTTGCAAAGGATAATTTTTGTTTAACATGGGCAAAGAATTTGACATGGGATTTTTTTTTTTTTCGGGGCTGTTTATGTTTTCTAAGAGGTGTCTCTTCAATAAGAGACTTTGCATCACATGATTAAATAATATCTAACAATTAACGAACAATTTCTTTAATGGGACAAAACTGTCTTTCTTTATATTTTATCTTCATTTCTTTATTAGCAACATTTTGGTTAGTTCCTAGGATTTTTTCTAATGTGATTTTTTTTATTTTTAAAAGTGTAAAAAAACAAACTGCTGTCTGGATCTGATTGCTAAATTTATGAATATTAGTTTTGGATATTAAATTAGATTAGTAAAAGAATGCAATAACAAATACAAGCCAAAATTTGATGTCATTGATGATGGATTAATGTGAACTGTACATCCTATGCCTACTGTTTTCTTTTCTATGTAATACGGATGGGAATGTTTTCAAACGTATTAATTGTATTATTACACCATTATAAACTTAAGCGAGGGACATATAATGGTTTCCACTTGTGTATTTCAAAGTAAATATACATGATATTAAACTATTGATTGAATTCATACTGAACTAAATGCTGGGAGAGTTTTTGTTTTGATTTCAGTCAGATTGGTGGAATTTTGAAATGCTCTCGCAAAATCAGTTGAAACAATGAGTCTGTTAAGTTTTGCTTATCACTTCACAAACACCATGATGCCAACCTTTTGATTCTGCATGAATCCTTAAGTCTCCCAATCCTTATGTTTCCTATATAAATTGTCAGTTTGCTGTTCCAATATTTTAAAGATATTGGATGTACAAATGGTTGTGCCAAATTCTGTTCAACTGATACATTGTAATAACATTGAAGATATGTTCCTGCAAGCATAATTGAATAATCTGTTTTGTTTTCTAAATCTATTTTGTATCTGATAGTATATTTGTTATAACCACAAGAAAACTACTTTAAACTGGTTTGTAGATTGTCCAAAAAAAAACCCCTTAATTATCTCATGCAAAAGATATAATGTTTCTGGTGAAAACCATATTTTTGTACTCGCACATTGAAATGTGCTTATGTTCATGTGTTAAAGATGCCTATTTATTTTCAATGATTTCCGAGTTATGGCCCTAGCTGCTAAAGCTATCATCTGATTGATATTAAATTTATAAACAGTGTTTATGTTCTCGAGACAAAGAATTCTGTTGATTTTCAATGTTTCCAATAATTACTGTCAGAGTTATATGGCCCTTAATTAATTTGAAAAGTCTTATTTATAATTGTGAAAGCTCTAGACTCTAGAGGTTAAAGTTATCACAGGAAGTAGAATAGTCCTTTAGGATCTGCGTTGGTATTTGGTCCAAAACACATGATTTAGAAGCATATGGATATATGGGTATTCAGATTTCGGATTCACTAATATTTTCAAAAACTGTTGCCTGGTTAGATGGTAAGGCAACTGCGTGCAACATCTTGATTGATGGAAGATGATAATCCTTTGCAAATTTTAGCCATCTTTGACATGAAGTAGGAGAATATATCGATGAGTACCCTTCAGGCAAGATATTAACACCATATTTTTGGTTAGTTTTTAGTGTCTTGTAAATTCTCATATTAACTAAAAAAGGATAAATATGGGATAACCTTTGTAGACTGCTAAGCTGCTGTGGGCGTATTATGTTTTGTTGTCTGGTAACCTATCTTTCTCAGAAATTTGGATATATTTTCAAATCAAAGATTGAGTATTTTGGATCATGACCGTTAAGGAAGATGTCAATTGAGAGATAAGAAGTGGTTAAACAAAAGTTTGCAGCTGAAGTGAATTTCAAATACAATTTAAGGCTTTCAGTCCTATTCATGTTTTGAAAACAATTTTTTAGAAAGGCAACTTATCATGGATACAATGTCAGAAGATGAAATGTATCTTTTTGTCTGTATTGCGACCATAACATTTCCTACACGTCAAGTAAAGGGTAAAGATTGATTATTTACATTTTGTTCTTTTTCTACTGGCTGTAACAATGTGTCATGTCCATATTGGCCGGCTCTTTGTGATTGACTTTCAGATGGGAGAAGGCACTTAAGTAAATTCAATTATATGTTCAAGACTGGCAAACCAAGTTCAAAGCATTTTTGAGAGAATGTGTTAAATATTTGGAGGGTGTGTAGATTATATGGTTTGTTAGTGATTAGTCTCTTGTGGTTGTTGATACATGATGGTTAGGTGAATTATATGACCAAGTACTTTTAAATACCTGACAATCCCAAAACTTCTTGTAACAAATCCAAACTTTAAGAAAGAAATATTTAACACTCCAATTTGGCACTCAGGTGGCATGTACAGATTCATGACAAGAACATTTTTTAAAAATGAGATGAAGATAACATTCATTGATTGTATATTTTACCTTTTATACTTAAAATAATAATACTACGAATTGTAGCACTATTCCCTTAAAACGTAAGATGGTACATGTGCGTACGGTAAAATATTTCAGTAATAAAAAAGAGAAAAGAAATAAAACACCGAGCTCCTGCAAAGATATCAGGTCCAAATTGATTATTGGGAACACTCTTGAATAAACTCAAAAAGTTCAACTTCAAACTTTTATCCTGGATATAAATGGTTGGCCTGATGATTGTTCCAGCTAAATTAAAAGGTTTAAATTATCCATATCTTCAATATTTATTTGGTTATTTAAACATGCATTATGCAAGAGCAAAATCTGCTTATTACAAGTCTTTTTTTAGGCCTGAAATGTTATCTAAATTATCAATTAGACATTAATTAACTTATCCAGACCATAATAAACTCTCGATGTCAAGGCTAGCCTTCGATGTAGGCTGGATTAGATTCCTATATGCCGCTAACGGCCAAAGATAATTAAATCAGAAAAAGTGGATAATCAAGACTATGCTGTTTATATTAATGATTTTAGTAATGATAACCGAGACTATGCAAAAATTTCACCGGCTTCTTTCTCGGCTCATAGTGGATCAATTTGACTGAAACTTTCAGCAAATTACCTTTACACTATCTAGTTTTTAACTATTATAGCGAGAACTGCCATCTCTTTATCTTATCTCCCATAATGTATCTTAAACAGTACTATGTTATCATTTACTATACATTTGTGAATCTTTATCAGTCCACTCACATTTATTTTTTTTTTTACAACAACCTTTATGGACTGTACATAGAGATGTCTATACCTGCTGTGTGCACATATTTCATTGCCTGGTAATCTATCTTTATTAAATATTCTGATTTGTGAACACCATTTATTTTCTTGTTCACCATGTACAATGGTTTCACCATGTACAATGGTTTATTGGCTTCTATTTGTACAATGTTGATGTTTCATTGATTTATAGAATGCACATAGAAGCAATTTAAGTTATTTTCTTTGTTTAAACTGTGACATTTATTGTGGGAAAAGACACAGTATTATTTAAAAACTGGTTTACATATTTTTGGGTAATGCATTCGTAATTTCTTTGGTCGTTTACGGAAGGAATGGGTTAAGACAAGTAAACTGACATTTTTAAAACAATTTCAAGCTATGTCAACTGTATTTTTATTGGTGAATAAACATGCAAGATTGTGTAGATTGTGTATGTAAATGAGGTTGTTTTATTTCTAAGATCATGTGGTAAAAACTCATTTTTCAAAAAATCTGGGGTAGCTTCTGCTGGATTGTCTTTCTTATTGAAAGAAAACTATTACTAATCCCATCAAAAACATTCTGTGAAATATCTAAAACGTAAAGGCATAACAATGCCATCAAGTAGTATTTACTGAGAGCTGCAATGTACAATAGAAAGTGTCCATACTGAAAGTTTTTATACTCCCACATTTTCACGTATATTGTCGTCGCCCATGTCCGTCCGTACGTCCGCCCGTCCACAATTGTTTGTGGACATTCTACAGGTGACAATTCTTATCCGATTTTGACGTAACTTGAAATATAGGTTTATCTCTAAAAGATCTCGGTTGCTTTCGATATTGGCATGTATCGGAGCGAAACTTCATGGATTATGGCCCCTGATTGTACGAAAAATCACGTTTTTAGCTTGTGGACCCTATAGAGGTCACAATTTTTATCCGATTTTGTTGAAACTTGAAATGTAAGTTTATAACCCCAAAATCCCGGTTCCTTTCGATATTCGCGCATATCGGATCGTAACTTCTTGAATTATGGGCCCTGATTGTACGAAAAATCGCGTTTTTAGCTTGTGGACCCTATAGAGGCTATAATTTTTATCCGATTTCAAAAAACGTTTGAATATATCACCGTTACACCCTATGGATGGTTGAGTTCAAATTTCGTGAAAATCGGACCAAAACTGACAGACAAAATGGCCGCCCCTCGTACTCAAATAGCATAAAAACATGGTATATCAAGGTTGCGGACCCTCTAGAGGTGACATTTTTCTTCTGATTTTGATGAGACTTGAAATGTAAGTTTATAACCCAAAGATCTTGGTTCCTTTCGATATTTGCGCATATCGGATGGTAACTTCCTGAATTATGGCCCCAGATTGTACGAAAAATCGCTTTTTGTTTAGCTTGTTCTCAATCCATCTCTTGCAAAATGTGGGCGTGTCCTGCCTGGCAGCTGCTGGTTGATATTATGACTAATGATTTGGAAAAGGCTGAAGTAGATTACTAAGTTGTTGGAATACTCACAGTTGGTATCATGAAATAAGCATTCATCCAAAACATTACAAGTGGACACATGTAATCTCAGTGTATTACATGTCTATGATGTAGTTAGTTGATGTTTCCTAATGGTTTCGAAATAAACAGAAGAATTGAAATGTCGTATTACCTTTAAATTCCTTTATACTACTATTGACATGTAAAATATATCTACTGTCATTATATTTTCTATATGATTTTATTTCAGGTTAAGAGAATAACAGAATATGACAGATATCTTCAGAGTATATTGGATGACACTGATCCAACACATCCAGATTACAAAGATTTAAATGCTGCCTTAGAAAGGGTCAAGTTGGTAAGTTTTGTTTTTATACCTTTATTCAAATTAACAATTCTGTGGGTCTTATGCAAAATGTCAAGTTTTATGGCTGTAATGAAGAGAAAAGAATTATTTAGTTTAATCTTCATTTTCATATCTGTGTATAACTCCAACATAATATGTGGAATTATAAACTATTTATTTCTGACTCCATTAATGGGCAAGGGCAGTATGAGGTCACCAAAGGCTCAAACAGTAATGTTCAAATAGAAATATGAATAAATTGAGTCTCATTTGTATAAAATTTCAAAAGTTTTCTATTGGTTTCATTTAAAAACAGATCATGAATATGATGAAGAACACCTTGTCATTTTTTCTAAAAGGCTATATTTAAGATCTAGTAGAACCCTTTTAATTTAGGTCAAAATAAAGTATTGAATTGGGTTGATCTTATGCATAATTTCAATTAGTCATTGGGCATGCTCAATGAGATTAAACTGCAGGAAGCTGCATGAACTGGGTCTATTTACCAATATTAGTTTTCTGTTTAAACCGGCTACCATAATTACTTGGCCACATTGTAAAACAAATTTGTGTAATGTCTTGAATTAGTTTTCTGTTTAAACTGGCTACCGTAATTACTTGGCCATATTGCAAAACAAATTTGTGTAATGTCTTGAATTATAGTTGAAACGAATAGAAGATAATGATACTGATATAACTGATGATACAGAAGCTTCAGAATTTTCTACTGTTCCTGATATATCAGATAAAATATTGGTAAGACAATTGATCTTTGTCTATGTGCACACTTTTGCCAACGAAGTTGCATGGTCTGGATGCCGGTCAGGAAGAAATTTTCTTCAGCCACCCTAAAAAAAGTCCTTTACAGCTGACATGACATGATCATTACTAGGAAAATGAAGACCAGCTAGTTCCTTTTGATTTTTGTCCATTTTTTCATGGGTCTGTCCATCCGTCATACTTTTGGGAATACAATAAGTATCCTTCTAATTGAGCTAGAATGTTCAAACTTGGTGTAGGTTTTTATTAGGCGAATGCCTTGATGGAGTTCGAAGCTGAGCATGCTTAGGTTGATACTTTGGGACACAATAACTTTGGTTCTAATTAAGTGAGATTAATAAAACTTGGTGTATAGTTTCATTACATCAATACCTTGACTAATTTCGATAATGAGCATTTTCGCTTTAGGATAAACCGAGCAATTAGCAATTTGATTGGTCGAGAGCTCGATAACTTTGATTGTAATTGAGTGAGATAGGTGAAACCTTGTGTATGGTTTCATTACATCAATACTTTCACTATCGGTAAGTTCAATGATGAGCATTTTCTGCTTAGGCTAAGTAAAGACTTCAATCTGATTGGTCGAGACTTTGCAACGCAATAACTCTTCTTCTAATTGAGGTAGAGGTTCAAACTTGTTGGAAACAGGTGGAAATCTGGCAGGGCCAAATCGGGCCAAAATAATCAGAATCTGTTTCAAAATGGCGCAAATTGTCATTGGACGTCAGGAATCTGAAACGTTTCTGATCCACATGGCCCCATCTTGCAGTAACTTTTGTCATTCCTAACTCATTGGCAATAATGTGCTCACCCTATCGAGTGGTTTTGTCCATTTCTGGTGATTTCAATGGGTAGGTTCACAAGATGGTCTGGTGGGAAGACAATAATAACACAACAATTGCAGTTCTTATGTCTATGATTCATTCAATCATTGTACTTGTTGGTGTCAAAAGTTTGTTTCAACCCACTTGAGTTTCCTTTTCAGGCTTACAACTTTTAAGCCAGTCCTCATACCTACCATTTTGTAAAAGGATGCTTTTACCACAAAATGCACAATTCTTATGAAATTTTGCATGATTCTGCAGGACGAATATGTGTCATCGATTATTTTGGGATTGAGCAGGAGACATCACCCTCACTGTTAACTTTTAAATTTGTGACCGAATAGCTCCAAATATTTTGTTACCTTACCACAATTAGATCAGTGTAAATTATATTGAATAGTTATTTTGATCATCATTTTAATCTTACAGAAGACCAACAGTCTTACTAATAACCGACAAGAAAGTAGTGCCATCTTATTTAAACATCTAACTGTGGGAAGTAAATTCAGAACTGGAAGTAACTGGTAAGTTTGGTTTTTATAAACAATTATGATTTAGATAACTAGGCTTATATTGATGAGTCTTTATTAAGCCATGGATGATTAAACTTGTTATTTACAGATATTTAAATGCTTTTCAGGCCTCAGACTATGGGATGGGGACCAGATACAGGAACGGCTGGTCTTACCAGTACACAACAAGATCGTCTTTATATAATGGAAGGCCCTGTGCAATTAACAGCTGTATGTTTTTCATTACTTTCAATTTGATTTAAAATTTTAAAAACATTAAAATGGCAATATTTTTCACCTTTTTAATTCCATTGTAGTGTTATGAATCAGAGAAGTAGTTGTATCCATATATACCTTGTGTTGTGGTAGTAAAACCAATAATCTTTTGCAGGGCCCAAATACACAGGAGCGATACTTGTTTTTACTAAGCGATTTCCTGTTGGTTGCAAAGGAGAAGTAAGTACATTGCAATTTGTAATTGTCCTGTCGTTACACCCGTTTGTTGTCTATCACACTTTTTGGGACACAATAACTCTGTTTGCTTCTAATTGAGCTAGAATTTTCATCTTGGTGTAGGTGATTATTAGTTGAATGCTTTAACTGAGTTTGATGATGAGCCTTTTCTGCTTAGACTAAGCAGAGATACGAAATTTGATTGGTCGATTCTTCGATTCTTTTGGACATGATAACTTTGTTTCTAATTAAGTTAAAGTGATAAAACATGATGTATAGTTTCATTACGTCACTATCTTGACTAAGTTCAATAATGAGCATTTTCAGATCGGATTAAGCAGATTGATAAGCAATTTCATTTGATTGGTCGAGACTTTGGAGCTCGACAACTTTGATTCTAACTGCTTGTGGATGCTCTACAGACTGAAGTTAATATCCGATTGACTTAAAATTTATACATAGTGTTTATGGTCATGAGACGAAGTAGTCTATTGATTTTCATAGATTTCTGATAATTACTGCCAGAGTATTGGCCCTTGATCAGCTTGAAATATCTTGTGGACGCTCTAGAGTCTGAAGTTAATATCCAATTGACTTTAAATTTATCCACAGTGTTTAAGATCATGAGACAAAGTATCCTATCGATTTTCAGCGATTTCCGATAGTTACTGCTAAAGTTATGGTAAAGCGAGACTAAGTTCAAAATAAGGGCATAACCTACTTTTTACTTAAAAGTTCCCGGATGTTATGGCCGACACTCGTAAGTTACGAGTCATAACCATTTTTCAGTCTATTATTTATGGATGACCGTTTATTTAGGGACTATAAATGTGCGAAACTGATTTAAGGCTTGAAATATATATATATATAAATATTGTGGTGTAATTTTCGAGATATTTGGACACTCTAGCATTGGAATACAGAGAATGAACCTTATTGACTTTCAGCAATCTAGTACTCTGTTCCAGAGAGATGTTATGTGTATAGAAATTTTGTTAGAAGAATAGAAATCTGATTTCTTGAAGGCAATCTTTATCAAATTTGATCAACATTCAAATTTTTCTTTGGGATCAGCTCTCTAAGGCTATCTTTTTTTTTTCTAGAAATCGCTACATTGCTATCTCTCTATGAATTTTAGAGGCGCTCCCATGTGATGTTATAGTGTCATTTGTATCTCTTTTATAGTTCAAACGCTTGTCATGAAGGAGTTAATGCGGAATTGGTTATAAAAGAATAAATTTGCAACAACTTTTGTGGAATGCTCAGTTGACTCACCTGCTGTTAGTGTATGTTTTTGTTGTCCGGCAACCTATCTTAAAAATATGTACATCTCAAATGCGTAGTTTTAAGAAATGAATTTCTTTATTAATCGAATCATGATTAATGTGTTGTATTTATTGTTACAGATCAAGCTCTACATACAAATTAAAATATAAGATCAAGATTAGTGAACTTTGGTTGGCTGCCTCTGTAAAAACTGCATCAGACAACACGATTCAAGCTGATAAGTCTATTGTAATTGGTTGGACTGCTCTATCAAACAACATGGTGGTAACCTTTGCCGATACTGAGACACAACAGTTGTGGCTTAGTAAGCTAACCGAGTGAGTACCTATTACATAGATATTGAAATACACTAAAGCAGCAGAAGTCTTAAGTTTAACATCCCCTTGACCCTAACTGGTAACCAGGGTCCATATTCAAAGGTTTTCTTAAAGTTAAGTAAAAATACTTAATTTTTCCACTTAACAAAGTGTCTTACCTTAAATCGGTATTCAAAGGCTGTATTTTACATATACTTGGCTGTGTAAAAACTTAACTGGACACTTAAAATATGGAATACCGACACTAGCCAAAAAGCATGAATTTTTAACTTATGGAATAACCCCCACTGCCAAAAATCACGAATTACTCACGTCGCATGCAAGTTTTGTCCCAAGAGCACCACTATACTCTATTTAAATCTTAGTTGTCATAACTAGGTTAATATTTGTTGAAATATTATATTGTAACGCACGAAAATAGTATGACTATAATTTATGATAAATTATGATAGTACGCATTCATTCTCGGAACAGCTGTTTTCGTATATAGCAGTTATCGAATAGTGGTCGTATAATGATGGATATTGTAAACTTTATTATTTTAACAATGTATAACGAATCGAAAACAACATATTAGTAATACACAGGGCTATTGGCTTTAAAGTTAAACTGAACCAATAATTCGGTGTTGTTTATCAATCTATCATTTGAGAAATTTATTGAAATTGTGTCAGAATCCCAAATTCCTGGCCATAACAGTACGTGGTACATTGTGTGTACAATTAAAACGCAATAGGTAACACAATTAATTAATTGTAAACCATTGGTGGCACACTTCGGTTAGCAGTCATCATCATATATTTATAAATTTATACAAACCAAGACAAGAACATGTAGCAATCAAAACTACAATGGAATGTCATAGCAATGTTAATAATTTAACACATCAAACTTTATTATATCACAGTCGTGGAAAACATGATTGATTAAGCAATCCGAACATAGATGATCGGGGAAAAAAAGCGTAACCATTTCGGTGGTAGTAACCTACAAAATCAAGGCTGATGATGAAAAAAAAAAAGTTTGATGCCATCAACATTGTCTTTGTTTAAATCTCAATTCCCTAACTTTAAAAATCGACATTATAAGATACGGGCCTGCTACTACATTGTGTACTCCGGTTAAAAGCAGTCACTATAATCTCACTTAACTTTAAGGTACCTCCCATAGGTCACTTAATGTTAAGTGGATGTTTCTCACTTAAACTGGCCTTTGAATACCACTAAAAGATCAAACACTTATAAGTTGAGGCAGCATAAGTTAAGGCAGCTTAGGGCAGCTTAAGGGCAGCTTAACTTTAAGGGAAAATTCAATACTAAACACTGCCTTTGAATACCACTTACCCTTAACTTACAGGAAGTTACGTATATTTAAATGAAATCTAGTAGTTAAGTGACTATCTTAGACTTAAGATATCTTTTGAATACGGACCCAGGTCATTTTGGGGCTAACTATGATATATCTTTATTAAAGAAGACTAGGTTAAGCAGGTGAATCACCTACTCCCTGTCATGTACACATACAGGATTAAAGCCATGACTTGCATAAATAAGAGAACTTATCATCTACCAAATACACACATTAGCCAACCCTCCAAATGAAATAAATACCAGATCAACCCAATTCGACTTCTTTTATTTTTTAACTTTCAGGCGATGCAATGCAGAAAAAGCCAGACAACAACTACAAACATTAACAAGACCAGTTCAAGTATGTTCTTTATATGACAATTAAGTATCATATTGTTGATGTCGGGCTACTGTTAATAATTATTACACTAAGGTCCCACAGAGCTATCTTGCCACCTGTGGTAGTCAGGTGATATTGGTGCTTTTAGAATATTATATTTGAACTAAAGTCAGAATTTGAAATTAATTTCATCCAAATTAAATGTCATAATATAATATAAACTTGTGTAGTTTATCCTTAATGTACATTTTTAGCCAGTGGTGCTAGCACACTAAAGGGTATAATAGAACTCGCATTCTCTTGGGGACAGTTCGTTTGCTACTAGAATCAGCCAGTCACATCTGCATCCATACTTTTTTACTATGAGATTTTTGTCATTGTGCAATTTTGTACAAGTCCATAATCTCTGACGGACCATCAAGCTGAAAATATTAAATCTGTTGCATAGTTCATTGAACCAACCATGGTCATACTTCTAGAGGTTAAAGTGAATATCAAAGTTATATGAATTTTTCAAATTAAAAGATTATTTTATGATACAGGAATCTGATGATTCAGAAGATGAAACTTATTATGGTAAGCTGAATAATTTCTTATCACTGCTTTATTCCTTGCAGATTATGGGCATTTACATGGTTCAAATTGTAGAAAATATATTCTAATGATGATCACCAAATTATTCATTTATTGATTTATTAATGGAGATTGACTAGTTATGATTGATCAGTTATCATTGTTTTTGTTGTGCATTTTCAGCACATATTATTATGTCAAGGCTTAAACAATCATGTACTACATGTAGGGCATGTTTAATTACTGATAAGTCCAAAACTTTGGCTTATTCCCTTTCTGATGCATCATATGAAAATAATGAAAAACTCTGAACTCCCAAGATGACAAATACCAAAAGTCTGACGCAAAACATCTTGAATATAAATATAAGATTTCAGAAACCAGACTATTAAACACATCCTAATGTCACAATTTACATTATATTCTATATGTGTTTACAAACACTGCAGTAGAGAAGAAAAATCCTTATTTCTGGCTAATTGTTTTATATTTCTTTGTACTGCTTTTCTAGGTTATACCAATGCACAACTTACTACTCATATTCTGACTAATAAAATCGAGACAGAAATAATTATGTTTGGAAAAAGCGCTTTATATTGTTGTCCCTCAAACTATAAATTTCTTCTCAACCTTCTTCTGGACATGCACAGAAATCAAAGTACTGATAATTTTGTTCACAGGAAAGCTAAACCATAGATAACTTTTTCCATATTCCACTCAAACTTTCAAATCGAAAATGAGTAGACAGTGTCATTCAGATTCACTTTAAAATTATTTGGCAACGTACATTTCAGATGATGCAGCCAATAAGCGAAAGAAGAGGTCCCCTTTGCGAAGCATATTCACACGACGATCTAGAGAAGAGACCAACGTCAATGAATCTCGAAGAACAAAGAGTGGTAATTTGTTTGGGAAACCATTAGAAAGTGTGTGTACTACCGATAATGAACCACCCAAACATATTCTCGTAAGTTGAATTATATATTACTGCTTTTAAGTTTGGTATAGCTTGTAGATATTTAAACTATTTAGTCAGTTCTGATTATCAAATGCATTGAATAAAATGTATAAATATTATATTGGATGTAGATGAATCAGGCAACAAGCAGGTAGAGCTGGGCAATATCCCTGGAGCAGATATTGCAATATTTTCAGAAAATATTGTGATGTAATCACTATATCGCGATATTTTTTAAAATGTCAATAATTTCAGTTTATCACCTTTTACATGTAAATAAACATGCACGTGACTTAAAGAGGGTCATGTGAATAGTTTTAAAACGTCATCGTAGACTCGATTGTCTGCCTAGCGAAATTTAGTGAATATTGCCACTGGTTGATGGAATCTAGAGTAGTGAACTATGACTCCAATTATTTAATTGCAACCTTTCACCTTGGTATTATTATATCGACTGAAAGAGAATCGGTTTTAGGTGAGTTATTTGCCATTGAATTAGAAATTGGATTCAGACCACATGGTCCTAACAGACTTTAGACATTACACTTAGTCATAGCTTAGGCCTAATGTTATTTTTTAAATGTTTCCATGTTACAGGCGCCTGTGGTCCACCTCTGCTAGAAACACAAACTCGTAACATCTTCAACCTCTGTTATCTCTTTAATTAAATAATAATAATCATCTTATATAGCGCTGGAATTCCAACCAAAAGGCTGATCATTGGCGCAAATTACAACGTCATTAAAGTCATTAACAGAATGACTGTCGGAATAGTTCTGTTTTTAAGTTCCTTTTAAAAGATTATATATTTTCACTGTTTTTTACACTTTGTGGTAAAGAGTTCCAAACAATGGGACAGCGGAGGAGAATGCACGATCAGCACGATTTGACTTTGTTGAAGGTACCCTTAGTAGATTCTTATCACACGATCTTAAATTGGTTATAAGTTCTTTTAAGTAAGCTGGAGCAAAATCACAGTGGAGACAGGTGTAAGTTAAAACAGATATTTTAAAAACAACTCTTTGTTTAACTGGAAGCCAGTGTAAATCCCTGAGGACCGGGGTTATGTGTTGACTTTGTTTCGTTCTGGTTATGATTCTCACTGCTTTATTTTGGATAAGTTGGAGTGGATTTAGTACCGAGACAGGAATCTGGTAAGGGAGGGAATTACAATAGTCAAGTTTTGACAAAACAAAAGAGCACATAACATTTTGGCTGTTTTTATATTAATGTACAGTCTAATTTTCCCAATGTTATAAATATGAAAGTTTACAGCACGGCATGTTTTACTTATAAACCTTTTCATGTTTAGCTCCTAATCACACATAACCCCAAGGTTGTTCGCTGTTTTTGAAAGCGGTATTTCAGTGTCACCAATGGATAAAGTTTCAGTTAATAATTGATTGAGTTGAGTTTTTGAGCCAATCGGAAGTACTACAGTTTTATCATCATTCAGTTTTAGAAAATTGAGCTTCATCCATTGTTTGATGTCAGTAATACAGTGTTGAATTTTATCTATCTGGTTATGTTCATTTTCTGCTTTAAGTGATATATAGAGTTGAGTGATAGTCAATGGCGTGTCTTCGTATAATATCACCAATTGGAGTTGTATATGCTGTGAAAAGCATGGGTCTCAATACGGATCCTTGGGGTACGCCAAAGGCAAGAGACGATGGTGACGATTGGTTGCCGTCAATGACTACTGACTGGGTTCTGTTTGTCAGATAAGAGCTGAACCAATCCAAAACTTTTCCCTGGACACCAAACCGAGTGGAAAAGTGCTGGATAAGAATCGACTGATCTATTGTGTCAAAGGCAGCACTTAAATCTAATAACACCAATGCTGTTGATGCCTTATTTTCAATATTTTTGATGGTGTCATTATAAACGCGAACAAGTGCTGTTTCTGTACTGTGTCCTAATCTATATGCACTTTGAAACTTTTCACTGAGATTGTTTGAATTAAAATGTGATTTTAGTTGATATGCAGCGACTTTTTCAAAAAGTTTAGATAGAAAAGAGAGATTTGAGACTGGTCTGTAGTTCTTTAATAAATTTACATCAAGGTTGGATTTCTTCAGAAGAGGGCGAACAAATGCTACTTTTAAAGGTGCTGGCACATATCCTTGTTGTAGAGAACTATTTATGAGATGATGTATAATAGGCAGAAGTTCATTAATACAACGTTTGAGTAGCCACGATGGGATCGGATCAAGTTCACATGATTTAGGAGACACCTGACCATTGATTAAAATATAAACACAATACCAAACATATAGGTGTAGTTCAGTCTGCTAAAAACAATGTACCAGCCTACTTTATCTGATGAACTATTAGATAATGCATGAGAATTGCATAACAAAACATAGACAAAACAAATGATACATGAACATTGAATGAATGAATGAATGAATGAAATATGGTTTACAGTCCTACCTTTTTGCACCTACCAAGCTAATGAAGATGGGCATATGCAATTGAATTCCAGCTGTCAAGGGTTCTGTTAAATGCATGCCATCCGAATGACTAGACACTGTCCTGCATTACTGACAAGGGAGAATCATGCCAAGTATTTTTCCCATTTACATTCAAACTTATAAGAGCTTGTGAGCACATTACTTGGCAAAGTTCCTCTCAAAACATTTAAAGGGTAGTAGGTTTGTTCAATTTTGACATTTGAAATTTTTGATTCACAATGTGACAACCTGCACAATGACTTGTGAGCTTATATTTTATGGCCTGGCAACCCAATCTTTTTATATTGTATGATATGTGCTCTGAATTAAACATAATCAATTTACATTTTCAGTCAATGCTTGGGATATTATTTCGAGAAGGTCCACATACTGCCGGAATATTAAGAAAATCTGCTAATGCTCGATTATGTCGAGAGATCAAAAAGCAGGTGGATGAGAATGAGGAAATAATATTAGAAAGTCATCAAGTGTTAGCTATAGGATCTGTTCTCAAGGTAAGGCTTTTATATAGGTGATTTAGTCTCATAGTAGAAAATAAACCTTATTTATATATTTGGGATGGATAACAAATATATGGTATAAAGGACTCTTGTGTTAATCAGGTTGAATTAGATAATCTAATGATATTCATTTTTGATGGTGTTTTGGAACTAAGTTTCAGTGAAACTATTCTCTTAGTGTGAAATACCATGTGAACCCATTATAGACAGCTCAAATTTCACCATTTCAATAATTCAATTGATAATGTTCTAGCCGTCAGGTTGCGAGAAGATTCCTAAGAAGATGAACTCATCTTATTGGAATTACATTTGTGATGCTAATCTAAATTTTATACCTGCTATAACTATCTGCAAAAAAAGTCTTGACATTTAGCAAAAGGTTTTGTGTTTTATCACAATTAGACATTTGGCAATATTCTACATTTACTAAAGGAATAGAAAAGATGACTGTTTATATTGGTACTAACTGTCCTGTAATACAATATAAATATCTACCAATGGATGTGAAGTTTTCTATAACTAAAGTTCTTATTCCATTATAATCTTGGTTATTTTCAAGAGTCCTTAAAACTGCTCTTTTATTTTATCGAGTACACAAAATATGCTATATTACCTAATGCCATCTGCATACACATTTTACAATTAACCTTGGAATCAAATACTCACATCTGCCCTATGTTTAGTAGAACCTAAGGTATCTGCCATTTGTCATTGTGAAACAAAATTTAGTAAATCATGCTAATCATTATAAGCCACACCAGGTTCATTCTCTATTTACAAATACAAATTACTCTACTGAACATGGGGCAGGTTAACATTTGTAACAGACTGTTTTATATACATGTACATATATTATTATAATATAGTTTGGGGTCGGTGTGGTTATTATAGTATATAATCTGCTTGGGGAAATTTCACTGGAGATGCTGGAATCATTTGAAGATTGCCATACTTCATTACAATGATACGCAGGGATATATAATCTTGTAAAGGGCTGGCATAGTTGTAGTATTCGAAATATAGTGATTAGTTAGGGAGAAATGGCCTTGAGGTTTATTATATATTCTAATACCTTTGGAGATTTCTTGATTTTTAACTGAACATTGAACTGTGGGATTTGCTTGCGTTATTATTTGATTTTGTCATACTCACTTTCATATTTTCTGTCCACAGTTATCTAGAATCTAGTAAAATGAGTTGTTACTTCTTGAAATTTGAAATTGAAAATACTTACTAAGCAAGATGTATTCAGGTACTGTTTTATTTTATTGGCCAGAGTACTGATGCCACCCATGATACCTTATGTTTTGCCATATTTATCAGACAGTAAGATTTCTTTTTGTATAACAAACATCTTTTCAAATTCTGCATAGATCAGACCCAGTTTGAAAAACTGTTAAGTTCAAAGGTCATCAGTTCTGCTTCAGATTCAATTTCCAGATAGTGTACTGGAAATTTTTGAAGAGATTCTCTTGGATACTAACTGCACAGTGTGTGCAACTTATCAATAAACGCAGTAATGCTACTTTTAGATGTAACTGCTATACAGATTAAACAGTAGTTGATGTGGTTTGTAGGTTTGGTTTATAGGTTTGCTTTGGTTTAGTATATAACTATTTGCATGTAAAGTATAAAATAGTTCATGGAAACAGTGGTTAACATAGGATGGTGCTGGTCGTCATTGATATCATGTTTTATCTTGGTAAGAAAAGATTAATAACCATATGATATATATTGTTTTTGTTGTTATTTTGAAATATATAATAAGTTAGTCATCTTCTTTAATCAGGTTTGTAAAATCTTTAATTATTTTTTCTTTCCATCTTTCTCTTATCTGCCTTTTCCTTTATCTTTGAAATCTGTTTAGTAGAATATGGTGTGATCTTGTTTGATTTATAGTAAGTTATTGTATAATATTTGATGTATAATAATGTTTGTACTGAAAGATATATGCGTAATAAATAAATCTCTCAGTAAGTAACAAGGTAAGTTAAGCATTGTTCTAGTGACTGATTCCATCTGTATGCAAATTGTTCTTCTCATTCTTCTTTCTCTCTTACAACTATGATGATCTGTTAGCATTTCATGTAGTATATTGAGCTTGGTTTTTATTGCAAGCACAGCATTAAAAGGTAAGGTGTGCATCTAACATGTCGAGTGTATATGCGACACAGAAGAGGTTACATGGGATGCGCATGATCTAATTTGTTTAGTTATGAGTCTTAGACATCTACTCTGGTACTAGTACTTTAATTTGTGTGGGTCATGTAAAATGGACCTTTATTTATAAGGATGGAATATATGTTTATAGAATGATTAGTTCATTCATATCTTTTGGATCATATGTTCTTGAAACTCTTTCCGGTTTTGTGTAAGTGGTGTTAATGGTGTTCTCAGCATGCATGACACTTTAAAATAAAAGTGACATTGATACATGTGAACACTACTTAATAGTAAACACATTGAAAAGTCAGAATTGGAATTGATAGCCGCGCATGATAGTGGAATGGAAAAGGGATTTCAAACATTTCTTGCAAACAATGTAATATTAGATTTAGACCCTTTCTATACCTTCTTAAAGCATGTGTTATGGGCTTCAAGATTAAAGGACTAAAACTGTCCCCAATTCATCTAATCTCTAAATAAATTATGTTAAATTCTGTTGTGACTGATTATATTTAAATCAGAATATATAGTTTAATTCACCAAGAAGATTCATAATGAGAGGAAAACAGTTCTATAATTGTGTGTAATGAGGAAACATTTCAAAGTATTATCCACATGGTAAGCTTTGTATTCTATGCATTATATATTATCATATGTATATACATATATTGACTAATACAATGTTTTCAAATAGGATTACCTTAGATCATTGCCACAGAGTTTATTACTTGATGAACTATATGAAGATTGGATGCAGATAGAAAGATTAGACAGCCAAGAAGAACAAATTGCCAGAATCAAAGAGTAAGCAAACAAGACATCAAATTATCATCATCATCTATTTCATATTTCTGCTAACACTATTTTTCTTTTTTCTCTTTCTAGTCGCTTTCATGGTTCAGCCCTACTATTAATGTAATGCCCATAGATATTTATAATTTCTAGAATAGTTTCTACATTTAAAATCTCATTGCGTCATTTTAGCACAATAGAAAATATATTGAAAGATGAATCTGAAGTTGGGGTGAAGTTGTCGGTTACCAATATCAGGGATTTCTGTTATACTCATTGATGTCACGAAACAACATGTGTTGCTGAAATAGTTTTATTAGTCTTGAAATATACACCAAATTGTTGGCAAGCTGTCATTAGACACTTATTAATCAAACTGAATATTAAGAGCTATATGATACTACTAAGGCAATTCATATCATATACCCTTAGGCTGACTAGTATAAATATATACAAACAGATAATTTATGAGATCATCGTTGATACTATCTGTATCCCTGTTTACCTCTGCTGTATGTTATTGAAGTTCCTTGTGAATTGTTATTGAGATCTATAATACTACATGTAGGGTATGTCACAAATTGTTTATCACTTGAGTCTCATGCATATCTTATTTCTAACTAGACTTTCCAATCCCTATATCTAATACCTGTTATCTCTATTGTGCTGCCTGGATCACTCTTAGTTCTGTTAATGGAGGCAGACCACCATTAATTTTCCCATTGACTTCAATGTTAATTCTGGCCTCTTTGCCCACTTCCAACTTTTCCCCAAATTTTCGTTGGACTGAATGCTTTTCACTACAGACAGGAACTATAATGAAACTTGTAAGCCCACCCCTTAAAAATGTTGCTGTGGTAACAAATCCAACTTATAAGTAATACTGTTGATGGAATATGGTTAAAAATGGGAATATTTCAGTATTTAAAACACTTTAACAATCAGAGGTATCCTTGAAATTATATAGTGTAAATATTTTGTGGAAGAAAGTTTTTTAATCTTTACATCAATTTCCGGACAAAATGAGGTGGAAAAAGCATGTTGTGACAAAATTCATAGCATAAAAGGAGTATGAGAAGCCTATTAATTAATATTTTATTGCTCTGCAAGTGCCACATTTTAAATGATCACCACAAAAAAATAGATTTACATCAAAAATGTAAAACATTAAGCTGCAAAAGACACATCTACAACATATCCATTTTGAGGTGTGGACTCATCTGGAAGAAATGTCAAAGTATACTCAGCCAAATTAAAAACTTGAAACTCGGGATTTTGGGACTAGATTTTTAATATTTGGTTTAAGGCAACTATTTTAGTGTTATGTTGTGCACAGACGACCTTGACATCAACAGAAAGCAAGAATACGTCTCGCCGAAAGTCCTTGACATTGATAACATTCGTGATGTCACAGTACCCCCCAAAATGAAATTCACAGACTTAGAGAACAATCGGAATAAAGTGTTTAGTAACGGTTGTGGCCTCCTCTAGCGTCTCGTACTGCCACACAACGTCTTCTCATGGATCTCAGAACATTAGTAAACACTACCCGAGGAAGACGTCGTCACTGCTCAGCAAGAGCATGTTGAAGGTCCTGCAACGTCAGTGGTGGATTCACTTGCTGACAAACACATCGACCCAGTTCGTCCCAGATGTGTTTAATAGGATTAAGGCCGGGGCTAAGCGACGGCCAATCCAGGACTTGGACACCGGCATTTCTTAAAAAATTCTGGGTAGCAATTGCTGTATGGGGTCGAGCATTGTCTTGTTGAAACGTTAGTCCAGGCCCATGTCTCTGCATAAACGGAAGAAGAACAGGTTGCAAAATCTGATCCCTGTACTGGACAGCATTTAAGTTCCCTTGGACAACAACAAGAGGAGAACGTTTATGTGCACAAAAAGAACCCCAAACCATGACGCTGCCGCCACCAAATCGGTCAACTTCTCTGACGCATACTTGAGCGTAACGTTCACCTAGTCTGCGGTACACTCGGGCCCTGCCATCGGCAAATCTCAAAGTGAATCGAGATTCGTCACTAAAGACAACCAAATTCCACTGTCTTTGAGTAAATCTTATGTGTCTTGTGGCCCACACAAGTCGGTTACGGCGATGAAGAGGTGTCAATATTGGTCCATTATAGGGCCTCCGAGCTCGAAGACCACCAGCCTGCAAGCGATTTTGAACAGTTTGTGCAGTTACCCTTCCACCAAACATCTCTCTACTTGTGGAGGTTGCAGTGACAAATCTGTTTCTAAGATGACGTAATAGTATTGCTTGATCTTTCTGGAGTGACGTCACACGTGGCGCTCCCGCCCTTGGGCGGTCGGCAATAGTTCCAGTTTGAAGCACTCTCATTCTAAGATTAATTATTGTCTGGCGTGAACAATTAAAGGCTCTTGCAACAGTGACCACAGACTGACCAGCATAGAGCCTACCTATAGCACGTAGACGTTCTACATTTGAAAGGCGCAGCATTTTCTAACAAAGATGAAAATAACAATTTTAATTTGTTTTTCCAGTTCAAGTTACGTGTGCGTGTTCAGTTTAAGCAAACTTGCATCAATTGACCTCACGAGTCTGTGTTTGCACGTGTTTTTTAGGTTTTTCATCTTTATATGCTCAAAAGTCACGTGATCCACGTGACTTTACAATTTTATGAAATTAAAGGCTTCTTACTACTTACTATCGTTAGAAACACTTTAAAATTTATTTGACTTACCAGATAAAAAAATTTGTTGAAATTCATCAGTGTCAAGTTTTTAATTTGGCTGAGTATATTATATGTTTGGCCATAAACAAAAAGTCTTAGAAATCCTTGAAATCTTATATGTAACTATTTGTTTGTGCAAAATAAAATGCCTGGTTACAATCCCAGCACAAAATCCAATTACTGCTAATAGCGCCATATATGTGGGAGGGGTTCATTGTCAAATTTGACACTTACAAGGAAGGGTTGATGAAAACTGACGCTTGCTGGTTTATCCTATCCATGTTTGCTTTCCTATCGGTTCTTGCATAAGATTTACTATTTGCTTTAGTGTGTTACATTCAATTTGATCGGGAGACGTGTTCGTCGACGTCAACTGACAACACTGCAAGAATTGGGCGTGCAAGAGGAATGGGTCAGATTGCCCCAAATCGTGATTGGACGGTTGATTAGGAGCATGCCACGACGAATTGCTGAATGTCTGAGGATTGGTGGAGCAATTCATTATTAAGACAATAAACAAAAACTTCCATTTTCCCGTTTGACAGTGTATCTCTTTGCAAGTGAAATGGGGCCGTCAGATAAGCCGCACATATGAACTGTTTATGTTCATGTGTAGGCAACCGGCCTGTTATTAACATACACTGGTTACCTCTAATAAAAACAGCAGTGCATTTCCGCAGTTTTGTATTGTTTCTGAATATCCCCTACTTTTTTTGAAGAGTATATGTTCAATTGAATATCCAAATATCATGTTCAAAAAATGGGGTGTGGTGGGGAGGGTGAGCCAGTCTTAATGAAATGAAGACAGAAAAATTTCCCTGCAAACACATAGATTTTACTTTCTCAAGAAGGGAAATGCAACAAATTCAGGTTTAAAAGATTAAAATTGAGTTAAATCAGAGGAACACAGCAGCAGCAAAGTGACATTCACCCATGTTTTGAAAATTCTAGCAGTACATAATTAGACTAAATTTCTTAATTTTTAAATTTTTGACAAACACATGGAACCTTATTCAATATCTGACAAACACATGGATCCTTTCCAAGTTATTTAACAATGGAAATAAAGACATGCAAGACCTTTTGGTTTATTTTACAACAGATGAACAATTAAAATTTTGACAGCAATATTGGGGGTAATATTTTCAAATATAAGAATGACTGCGCATTCACTTTCAGTGCAAATGAACTCATTTGACCTTTGACCCCAAATATCTCGAAAACGCCCCAACAGCGGACTGATTACCACATGGCATCGTATTCTACGCAAAATTTTACTCTAGAAAAGTTGGGTCTGGTTTTGTGCCCATTTGTATGAGGTTGACCACCAAAATTTTGAGATACACAAACTTGAAGAAGCATACTAAAAACATGTAACTAATTGCCGTACATATCGCCGTAACCAACCTGATAACTCTGTTATCCTTCCGCCTCAAAGTGATGCATATTTACCAAAACCTAGCAGAAAATGTTAATTCAAAACCCTCTTCGTCCATTTTAGACCAAAAAATCAACAAAAATGGACATGCAAAAGTGGAGAAGAGAGGCAGAGTACTGAGATGGTGGAATTTAATGGTGGTCTGGGGTACCGAAATGGTGGGATTTAATGGTGGTCTGCCTCCTAATATCACTATTATCTCTATACATATTCCACTCATTCATTTGTATCTGTCACTTTTTACCCTGTGGGTACTGGCACCATACATGGTCTAATCTCCACTCGCATTCTCTTCTTTTCTTGTGGACTGCTCATTTGTTGCCGAAATAGACGTTCATAACCGGAATCCACCGTTTATAAATGAAACTTTATAAATCTATACGTTCTAGATGAGGTCAAACTTGTTATCTCTATATCTTTTGATACACACTTCACTTAAAACTTAAATAAAATGTCACAGTGAATGGCAACATGCTTTGCAACAATGAAAAATAAAATATGTCCAGAACAACATTAAAATATTTACCAGAATAGTATTTGTATCTTGATATTAATAATATGTATTATTTACAGATACAATCTCCATCTATACTATTACCTGTGTATTATAATCTCTATAATATACAGATGTTAATTCTATACAGTATTAATATTCTCTATTTACTTTTATTTCTATACTGCATTAATAATCTCTATAATTTACAGATACAACCTCTATTGAGATTACTTTTATCTTTATACAGCATTAATAATCTTTATGACTATAATCTCTATTCTCTTATCTTTATACAGCATTAATAATCTTTATGACTATACAGCATTAAGAATCTTTATCGCTATGATCTCTATTCTCTTATCTTTATACATTAAGTATCCTCTATAACTTACAGATATAACCTTTTTATACACCCACATTTCAGTGTGGGTGCACAATATCGTCATCCATGTCCGTCAGCTAGCTGTCTGTCTGTCAACAATTAACTTGTTAATAGAGGCTAAAGTTTTAGCAGATCTTTTTTTCATATTCATTGTGAAGTATTTAGGTCAAGAGAGGACAAACACTATCTTTATTCAGTGTTTCACAACCTTCTTTTTCCAGAGTTGCTTAGCCTCATCCTAGCCTTTTCTGAAAACCTTGTTAACGTTCTAGGATTTTCTGTTCCAGAGATATTCCAGAATAGCTTTTGAACTAGAGATTAGATTTTTTGAAGGCATAAAAGGTCCTAATGAATTGGTGTAAATCCAAATATCCTTTTGGATGAGCTCATAGGTGTCCGGGCCGAGTGTCCTTAAGGGGTAGGGGGGACTGTATCGTTTTTGCGAATTGCATGCAGTTAATAATCAAATTTTACACCGGTCAAAACTACAAAGCAGCTGATAGTAAAAGCCTCAGTCACAGCCACGAGATTAAAATCACAAAATAACCGTAGTAAAATCTTGGAAAATAACGGCAAGTAGCGCCTAGCAAAGTTAATTTTCTAGAACTGCAGTTTGAATTTGAGAACTAGACATCCTGAATCAAAATTAGAATTGTGTGATTTTCTGAAACTCTGAACTCCCGGTGGAAATTGCACCACACCACCAAATGGTCAGTAAAAGTCCTGTATTTTGGGCACTTCATTTTGCGGGATGGAATAATTTTCATATTTTTCCTTTCATATCCACAAAAAAATTTTGTTTTACATCATTTGGCCACTCCCCAAAGAATTGGATGACCGCCCGAAAAGAAAAGATTGTTTGCCCTCCCCCCCCAACCGTGTTCACCTATGGATAAGCTGCTGTCTGTGGCCATATTTTTTTTTAGACATAGCTGCTGTTTGGACTTATTTCTAGTAGCTATGTCTTCCTTCCTGATAATCATCACTACTGTCTATTACCATGACTATACCTTGGTAAGATACCTTTATACTGACAATGTTTTTAAAATCTTTTTTAGGTTGATAAAAACCCACCTGCCTGTTTGCCATGCAACATTACTGAAGTATGTTATGATTGTTATGTACATTATATCAACCCACAGTGACGAGAATAAAATGACAGCATATAATATCGCTGTGTGTATTGCCCCCAGTTTGTTGAAATTTCCCAACAGCACAAACAATAATAATGGTAGCTCTAACGGAAATAATATTGGATCAAGTGTACCAGTTAGCGTTGTTCAGTGTCTTATAGAAGGTGTGTTAGATGTGTTCGATGATTGTAGTTTACAGCTGTTTGGGGGTATAAAACAAATTGCTGAATCTGATTCAGATAGCAGTATGTTAGACACAGGTGAGAACTCACTTATATTTCAGGTTGCCATATCAAAAATTAGAACATATCTATAAGTAATAACTAAAAAGATACATACTTTTGAAATGAGCAGTGTTATTAGGTGTTCTACAAAAAGTAGGTCTGCCCTGCCTTTGTGTGTGGCACTGGTTATTAAATATAGCTAACTGGAGGATGTTTTAAACCTGGATTTTAGAAGCAAAGGGTTGCTAGGTAGAAGAATTGCTGAACTAAGCACTATATATATACACTTAATACTGGTAAATCCTAGCTTGGAGTAGAAATTTTCTTAGAACTCAAATATCTCGATTTCCTTAGAAGACTTTTCCATCTTCATATGGTTATCTAAACTAGTTCCAAAAAATGGTTATAAAGTGACATAATTTGTCAAATGTCATTTCCAGAAATAAACTTTTTTTTTTTTTGAAGTGGTTTAGATCACAAAAAAGGTGTTAAACGATCCTTAAAGGATAACAATGTAATTTCATTCTATGCTGACAGGGAAAGCCGACAGAGAAAATTGTACGTTCTGCGACAGTTCCGTGGAACTGACCAGTGCATATTTCAGTTATAATTCATGTCACACGTTAATTCAGAATCTCAAATGATTAATGTTGCAAATACGATCTATTAATATGTATTTTAGGTCGACGATTGCTTGATGGATCGTCTATTGATAGTTTGGTAGATATGGTGGATTCTGGTGATGGACAAATAGATGATGAGGAGGGCACCGGTGAACTAAAAAGAATGTATCAAAGAAGTGCATCATACAATGACAGAAACACATCTAGTACCGATTCTGGTTTATATAGCCGTAGCTTAGAATCCACTTCAAGTGTTGAAACCCACGAACCAGTTGCTCCTCCTAGAAAAAAGAAAGACTTTCCATATACTGAAACCTTTGATGCCTTTTATCATTACCCCAAGCCCCAGATTCCAATGTACAGGCATGCCATTAGATCCCATCCTGACTTAGGCAAACGTCATTCTGGTGATTCGCTGAAGAGTGTTGAAGAGACACGAGAAGATAGTGTTAGTGATGTGCCATTAGATGTATCAAACAATTTTAGAGACAGTGATCCAGCCTTATCTTTACGTGAAAACAGCGCCAGGCAGTCTTCCATCATGGACACCCCTCCTCTTTCCCCCCACTCGTACTTCACTAGTTCTAGGGATAGCTTTACTTCCGAATCCTCTCGTTCCTATGATTCTGCTTCACTACAGTCCAATCAGTATGTGGGTGATGATTTGTCAGAAACATCGTACAGTGATTCAACTCTCAGCAGAGGAGAGTCCTTTCCATCATCAGTCCCGGTCGACTCCTGTGTTAAAGTAAAACCACGACACCAAGTTGAAATAATTAAGGAAACACAGACAACAGTTACATGCTCTACTGACATCACCCTGCCCATATCTATTAAACACCCATCAAACAATAATACTCCTTTATCTCCTCCATGCATATCAGTAACTAAGTGCTATCCTAACTCAGGACAAAAACTCATTGAGGAAAATGATGACGACGAAGATGACGACGACTTTGGTTTTAAGAAACGTGCAGTGGAACAGGTAGATCAGTTAGCAAAACTCGATAAAAATTCTGGTTTGCCTAAACCTACTATTGTACCAAATCGAACAATGATCAGTGGCGACAACACAGCTGTTTGTGTTAACATTCAACGAAGCAATTCTTTTGATTCCATTGGAGTACATAGCTGTAGCACAGAATACAAGTTACATGACTTCAGTAAAAACGACCCAAGGAGACGAGTAACAATAATTACTAGATCAAGACCACCAAGTCAATTTATTTCAAACTTTGTTGAAGAGTTGCCAAGTAGAAGTACTGGTGATCTTAGTAAATTACAGTCTGTAAACACGTTGGAAAGAACTAGACCAAGTCAACCTCCTTCTTATCAAGAGGCTATTTCTAGAAGAGTTGTTAAAATCCCACATGAAATATCAGAACAAGATTTAGTGAAACAAAAAACTGATAGTGCTCGCGCTATGCTAATGTATCAACAATCACTACAGACTTACAAGGAAGAGGCAGCAGGTCATAATGTAGTTAGTGAAATAAACAAAACCTCAGACAAATCAAATTATTCATTGAAAGAAGACAATGACATCTATGTTACATTATCAAGGGATCCTAAAAGGGTGTATCAAGAATCTATTCATTTGTATGAAAAATCAACCCAAAATATTGAACCCATACAAAGAACTGATAGTGTTAAACCCCCACCATATAGTATCGCCATGTCATCAAAGCAACAATCAACAGTACAAGATTATACGCAACCTGAAGCAACACAGACACCGGTTATTGTAAATAAAAAGCTAAAGAGTCAGTCATTTTCCGAGCATAATGCGCCTCGAAGGGTAGAAAACAAAGTGAAAAACGATTTACCGTGGAGTGTTAGGGACATGAGGGAAATGTTTGACAATAAGGGAAATGTGGACAAATCTCCACGTCTCTGCCCTCCACCATATAACCCCCCACCACCTTTCAAAAGAAATAATAATAGACTAAGCCTGTCTAGCACATCATCTTCTGCAAACTCTTTTGGACGTTCAGGACCTCAAAATATCGATTTTAGTTTCAGTTCTTCTGAGGATTTGAGTTCAGGAAGTTTTTCCAATATCCATGAAGACTGTTCTGACAATTTTGATTATACCGACGTTTCCTATGTGTAATTTGCAGACTTTTATGTTAATTATTATGATGATTAGTGCTATTTATATTATAACTGTTGACGACCTATTTAGATAATGTCAAACATTTGTGTTGGTTTTCGTTTTTTGCTTTAGAAACACAAATATGAATTAGGATACAATTATTTTGAATAGCTTTGCAGTGGCTGGTGCACAAAAGTTGTATGTTAAATAAACCCCATTTCATTTTGCTGGTGCTGGAATAGATTTTACCCTTACAGCATTGTGTATACTTTGAATTGATTATATTTTTACTAAATACCTCACTGAAATTTATTGCAAATATCTATCTCAGAATATGCTTCAAAGTATTTTTGAATTCAGATACAGCAACTTTTGTCATGGATATAAATACTACATGAAACTTCGGGATATTCTTTTTCCTGTTTGAAATTACATGCAGATGAAGTTGTGTTTATGAAGATCGAAAATACAATAAAAACTCAAATTTCAACAGCCACCATACATTTCTCCTGGTTTAAATTTCGTTTTCGTTCTTGAGGGTTCTTAGTTATAGATGACCATTAAATCATGTGGTTGTTCAAGTATATTGTCGTAAGTCCACCCTTATGCATGTTCTTGTGCTGCTCTAGATGTCAAGTTGAATAGTTTGTTTAGGCATACCAAATATTCAAGTGGCTTCATTTGGTTTGGCAGTTATTCCAGTTTAGGGCATTTTATGAAAATGTTTCTAGGTTGTTAAATTAGAATACCTTTGTATTTCCATAATAACAAATTGAAAAAAGTCCAATGTTGTATAAGAAGAAAAAAATTTCTCGTTAGGATTAAAATTTTAGGATCTGTATAGTTAATTAACCTACACATATTGTTTTATATGCCCACATTGAAATGTCTGGTGTCCACAGTTGCTTGTGGACGCTCTAGAGGCTAAAGTTAATATTGGATTGACTTTAAATTTATACACATTGTCTAAGGTTGTCCGACGAAGAAGTCTCTAGAGGTTAAAGTTAATATCCGATTGACTTTGAATTTATACACACTGTTTAAAGTCATGATATGAATAACCCTACTGATTTTTAACAATTTCCAATAATTGCTGCCAAACTTATGGCCCTTGATCACTTTGAAAAATGATGTGGACGCTCTAGAGGCTAAAGTTAATATCCGATTAACTTTGAATTTACACAAACTTGATAATTGTTGCCAATCTGATTAAAACACAGATCCTATTTCATTTCATTTTTTATAGTTCAAAATTTCGTTTTACTTGTCTTTACTACACTAGGATCTTGAAGAGTTGTTATATTACCTGCGCTTTGGATCAAGTGAGAGATAAGCCCATGAATCGGTCTGTTACATCGACTTCTTGGCGTGCCATGCACGGAACTGTGGGTAAACCACTAGAAACGTCAACGCTGATTGATTAATCAATGTCTGATGTCATAGGGTCAAAAGCGGCTCGTACGACCCCTGACATGACCTTCAAGTACAACTTGTCAGATCTTCATGTTGTGTAGGCCATCGAAAGTATAAAAAAAAAAATGAAACAAAATATAGATCTGGGCCCATATTCAAAGATTTTCTTAAAGTTAAGTAAAAATACATCATTTTTCCACTTAACCAAGTGTCTTCCCTTAAATCAGTATTCAAAGGCTCTATTTTACATATACTTGGCTATGTGAAAAATTAACTGCACACTTAAATTATGGAACACCAACATTAGCCAAAAAGCATGAATTTTTAACTTATGGAATAACCTCCACTGCCAAAAATCACGAATTACTCTTGTTGCACGCAAGTTATGTCCCCTTAAGAGCATCACTATTAAAATCTTACTTGTCATTACTAGGAAAATATTTGTCAAAATATTATATTGTAACGCACGAAAATAGTATGACTATAATTTATAACAAATTATAATGGTAGGCATCCGTTACCGGAACAGCTGTTTTCGTATAGATGTTTTTCAAAAACAATTGATGTCAATAGCAGTTATCGAATAGGAGTAGAATAATGATGGATATTGTAAACTTTATTATAACGAATAGAAAATAACATATTAGCAATACGCAAGGCTATTGGCTTTAAAGTTAAACTGAACGAATCATTTGGTGTTTATCAATCTATCATTTGAGAAATTCATAGAAATTGTGTCAGTTCAAAACTTTAAAATCTCAAAGGCCTGGCCATGACGGTACATTGTAATTCATTGGTGGCACGCTTCGCTCAGCAGTCATCATCATATATTTGTATTTTTTTACAAAACGAATACAAGAACATGGAGCAATCAAAACATCAAATATGTATATGGGAATGAATTGTTAAAAATAAACCATGCCTTGCTTCTCGCGGCCATATTAATATTTTCTGAAATCTACAATGGAATGTCATCGCAATGTCAAATTTACAAATAAATTTAACGCATCAAACTTTATTATATGATAGTCGTTGCAAACATGATTGATTAAGCAATACGAACATGATTGATGATCAGGAAAAAAAAACCTTGACCATTTCAGTGGTAGTAACTTTATACACTATTATGGCTCTACAAACTCAAAGCTGATGATGAAAAAAAAAACGTTTGATGCCAGCTACGCTCAGCGACATTGTCTTTGTTTCAATCTCAATTCCCTAACTTTTAAAATCACCATTACGGGTCTGCTACTACATTGTGTACTCTGATTATAAAGAAGTCATTATATTCTCACTTACCTTTAAGGTACCCCCTTTAGGTCACTTACGGATTTTTCTCACTTAAACTGACCTTTGGATACCACTAAAAGACTAAACACTTATAAGTTAAGGCAGCTTTAGTTTAAGGGAAAATTTGATACTTAACACTGCCTTTGAATACCACTTACCCTTAACTTACAGGAACAGGAAGTTATGTATATTTAAGTGAAATCTAGTAGTTAAGTGACTATCTTAGACTTAAGATATCTTTTGAATAAGGACCCAGTATTTTAATCAGATTGAATTGTTGTTAGAGTTATGGCCCTTAAATTGATGCTCTCATGACCAGAATTATCATCCGCTTGAATTTAAATTTATACACAGTGTTTAAGGTCATGAGACGACAAAATCTTTTCATTGAGTCGTCTGGCGTGGTTTCGAATCCCCGGTTGTATGTGACAAGGAGTAGGGTCGCCTGTCCAACCTCGTGGGGTTTTTCTCCGGGTCCTCCGGTTTCCTCCCACTGCTAAAGACCCCTATGCGCAAGCGAATTATTGAAATAAAATTTAAAAAAACATGTTAGTCCCGAAATGACCTAGTTTGTGTCGAGTGGACGTTAAACCCCATTTCTCTCTCTCTCTCTCTCTCTCTCTCTCTCATGACAAAATCTATTGATTTTCAACGATTTCCGGTAATTTGAAAAGCTAAATAAATGATATTCAATGTTTTGTATACTAAACGTTAGCATGTGGCAGAACTATAAGCCAAACAAATTCTAATGATTTCTGATAGTTACTTCATGGGTTGTTACACTTAATCAAATTTTAGTGTGTTGTAAATGTTTTCATTACCGACAAAGGAAAAAATATATGCCACTCCTTGTTGACTGCACGGACGACTTAGCTGCTGTGGGCGTATGTTTTCTTGTCTGGCAACCTATCTTTAAGACATTATGTTGCCTGCTTATCTTTATTTTATTAACAAGGTATGAAAGGCCCAATAACTTAGTTCTTGTTTGTTTGGCCTACTGCAAACTGATTGTTACTATAACTCAATAATTTTGTTTCCAGTGAATGGATTTGGATTGATACTTATAACTAAAAAAATCTTAAATATATTATCCAGAAACTCGCCAAAATTCGAATACAATACAATATGGTGTTATGAATGATTATAATCTGTGACATTGTCTTTTTTTTTCTTTTTTTTTTTTTGTCTATTCCATGAAATGCAGTAAGCTAACTTCTCATGCAAATAAACTGAAGTCCATTATAACATCAAAGACATCTACATATTTCTTTACCATACTGCAATCTGATTGGTCGTTCAAACTGTAAATACTGTAACTGAGTACTTACTTCATTATAACAACCTTTCACTACATTTGAACTTCAATTCCCACCTGTGTATATTCAATTAGCCTACAGCAACCCAATTGGGCGATCCTAGGATATACCATATCTAATTCTTGTGAAAAAATATCAATTAAACAAACTATGATTATGTCTTCAGAATAAATCTCCAACCCAAGACCCTGTAACGATGGCCTTTGCACATATTTAATTACCCTTTCTTCAATCTGATTGGTAAGTGTGGAGTTGTGGGCGTATGTTGTTTTTGGGTTTTTTTAAAAAAAAAAAGAAAAAATTGACAACTGGCCTTATGATGTGATCTAAGATGTACAGGTACAGTTTTGATCGTAACAGGGTTTGGCCATAAAGGCTAACCAACTAAGGGTCTCATCCCGAATAACTATAATTAAAATGTCCCTCGAGATAACCAGGAAAATATTATCAAGAAATACAATAAAAGGCTACACGAATTCTCTTGATTTCTTTATATAAATATATATATATATAAACATATGTTTATGGCTAACGTTTTCAGTTCTCTTGAACCTCTTCGGGCCATATTGATATAATATAATGTAATGTATATATATATATGCCTTATACTGGCTAAACAAAACTTGAAATAGCAGGAGTGTGGGCAAGGAAATCTCCCAATGTTTGGGAGGTTTCCTTGCCCACACCTGCTATTTGAAGTTTTATACTGGCTAAACAAACTTGAAATAGCAGGTGTGTGGGCAAGGACACCTCCCAATGTTTGGGAGGTTTCCTTGCCCAAACCTGCTATTTCAAGTTTTGTTTAGCCAGTATAAGGCCTATAGATAAAAAAAACATTATATTAAATAACTACTGTATTGTATTATAATTGTTGTAAATACCACAATATACAAATTATTGTAATGCTCATTTATATTACTGGTATAATATCATTTATTCATAATATATATATTACTGTTAACGTAAATACTTGTATGTAGAAGAAATTAGAATTTTATCAATGTTTTTATTTGGGTGTCTTTAAATGAACCTTTGGAAAACCAAACTTATTTAACTTATTTTTTAACACCTTGGTACTAGCTGCTTTATATATTTTTCTACGGCCACTTTAAAGATGCATTATGCAAGAACTTAACCTGTCTATTGTCGATTTTGTTTTTCTGGCTTCCAAGTGTTATATAAATCATTATTTAGACATTTATAATTCCCATTCCCATAATCAACTCACTAAATCATCGGATGACTTAAATATTGAGTAGATTAGACCATTCCCGCATATCTATGTTAAACAGTAAACACTCATATGGCTGGAGACTGTTGAACAAATGATTGACAATCGAGGCTTTGTATAATATCAAGGCAATGGTGATTGACAATCGAGTATATGAACTGCACGTAGAGTTTCCATCTACCAATTATGTCTATTTCTTGGCAAAACTTCAAACATTCATAACTTTGATGAAAGTAATTGGACTGAAATTTTATCTATTTTGAACTACTATAGCCAGCCCTTTCTTAAATCTCGCATAAAGTTACTTTAAATGTAGACGATAAAAAAAAGATGGGTATCTTTAAAAACATAAAATAATAGAATTTTTATTGCCAAAAGACACATAGAAGCTGTACAACATGTACTAGTAAGATTAACATTTTGAACAATTAAATATAGGATTAAATTACATTTACTTGATTCTAGACTAATCTGGTGCTGCAAGGACAAGCCTTAATGAAACGGTTATTTATGTAATAAATATGTACATAAGATATAATATGCTACTAAACATGAATAAATATGTATCATCATTTAAGATGATGGTTAATAAATTTTTTATTAGTATTATGTAATTAGTTGGTTCATGCATAGACTTAATGAATTGGAGCACACCATTGATATTGATACCTGCGGTGTCTCATTGAGGTGCTGGCTCACTATCCAGAATGGCCAGCATTTGATCCTGCAGTGTTTGCCGAGAATTTTTATACCTGGTTTCCCCTTGTCAGTGGTACAGGTCGAAAACCCTGGCAAGGAATAGTGTCTAGTCGTTCAGATGTGACGAAAAAATATATGTACTCCATGATATATGTACGTCTTCATTATCTGGGTCGGTACAGAAAAGTAGGACATTAAACCGCATTCCATTTATTCATTCCTGGTTATTTCAAAGCTGAAATATAGATAGATTTTGGTAGATGTGGGTCTATTTTGCTAAGATTCAATTTCTCAAATGCTGGACGAATGGTGGGTTCGTTTTGCCAAAATGGCTAAATGCCAAAAAAGCGTCTTTTGTATTGAGATCGATTTTGGTAGATGTGGGTCTATTTTGCTAAGATTCAATTTCTCAAATGCTGGACGAATGGTGGGTTCGTTTTGCCAAAATGGCTAAATGCCAAAAAAGCGTCTTTTGTATTGAGATCGAAGGCTTCGTTAATGTGCATCCTGGATTAGTGGAACGAAAAAGTATTCGATCACCATCAAAATCGATAAGGGTTCTACAAAATAAAATTGAAAAGAATCCAGAAGAAATGAAACACAGTTATTTTCAGTGCTGTATCTCAATGTCAAAATCAATAGGAATCCTTGTATTGGTTTTGACCTATAAAATAAAATTGAAAAGAATCCATGAATACTGTGGCCTGTTAGGTCAGAATTAAGACACATTTTGACGCTGAATATCTCATAAATTCTGTAATATACTCTTCAAAAAGAGTAGGGGATATTCAGAAACAATACAAAACTGCAGAAATGCACTCCTGTTTTTATCAGGTAACCAGTGTGTGTTAATAACAGGCCAATTGCCTACACATGAACATAAACAGTTCATATGGGCTGCTTATCTGACGGCCCTATTTCACTCGCAAAGAGATACACAGTCAAAAGTGAAAATGGACGTTTTTGATTTTTGTCTTAATAATGAGTAATTGCTCCACCAATCCTCAGACATTCGTCATGCTCCTAATCAACTGTCCAATCACGATTTGGGGCAATCTGACCCACTCCTCTTGCAGTGCCACGGCCAATTCTTGCAGTGTTGTCAGTGACGTCGACGAACACATCTCCCGATCAAATTGAACGTAACACACTAAAGCAAAGATACGCTAAATAGTAAATCTTATGCAAGAACCGATAGGAAAGCAAACATGGATAGGATAAACCAGCAAGCAGCAGTTTTCATCAACCCTTCCTTGAAGTGTCAAATTTGACAATGAACCCCTCCCACGTGTGTGGCACTATTGCGTGTCACATGTGCAGCTCAGTGGTTCTGTTGGGTCCATAAGTTCTTCATCTGTGAACATACTCTCAAAGCATGTCAAGTGTCCATGACTATTTATCATATCACAACCTGCATATGTATTTCAATTTCAATATTCCCTACTTTTTTGAAGAGTATATATCATACACTAGGGATCTTACCCTTGGTTGCATATTAACATGGGTGGTAAAAACAGCATTTTTAAGAGTCTAGTTGAAGTCAACTTTTAACAGCTACATGTATGAATGTAACAGTACAGGGTTCCTTTATTTTAGGTGGTGGGCATGTTAAATTTCCTACAGCTTCCCAATTTAAAGACAAATACTGTGAATGTTCATGGACCGTATCAGAGCCTCGTTTAACATGGTGACTAGGCGAGGCTCTGGACTGTATGTATTTTAAGGTCCATGGAATATTTAACTTATTATTAATCAATATTACTACGTTATTGTGAAATAAGTTTTGCAATATTCCTGTAGTATTTAGTGACAAAAAATGACTACCAAGATGACTACTTGAAGGAAAATGGCTAGAAATGAAATGAAATGGGGTTTAACGTCCTACTGTTCTGCTCCTAACCTGGGCTAATGAAGACGGGAATACGCCATACAGTGTGCTATAAGGGGAATTTTGCTCGGGCAGCGGCGCTACGGACCTATCATTTTGGCTTGCTGTAGTACTATCGACTTTTCGACTATCCCCTCGGAAGTTGTTGTGGTCTCAATTTTCCAGGTCGCATTTGAATATGTGCCTTCAGGGCTCACACTGTATTTCATGATAGGTCGCTAATAGCGCAGTGTGTTAATTTCCAATCTGATTAAAACACAGATCCAATTTTGTTTCATTTTTATAGTTCAAAATTTTGATTTTACTTGTCTTTACTACACATGGATCTGGAAGCATTGTTATTTAACTCGTGTTCTGCTTGAAATGTGGGGTCAGCCAATCAATGGTCTTTTGAATCGAGCATTTGACCTTTTTTGCGCGGAACTGTGGGTAGACATTAGCGGCAATAGAAATCAAAACAAAGCAAAAGTAGATAAAAAATACATGGCGGTCGCTAATTGGTTAATCGAATGACTGACGTAATCGGGTCAAATGTCGCATGCTTGGTACCTGACGTCATAGAACGTGAATTCCCACTATAACTTGTTAGATCTACATGTAGTGTAAGCCATCGAAAGTATAAAAAACGAAACGAAATATAGATCTATATTTTAATTAGATTGGTTAATTTCCTAATTTCGAGTTGCATTTTGGCTTGGTATGCGTGTTAGTGCCTTCTTACTGACATCAATAAATACAAAAATATGAGAAAGTCGACAAGGCGGTATACAAGTCAAAATGCAACTCGAAAAGTAGAAATTAGGAAATTAACACACCACGCTATTAGCGACTTTTCGACTTTCACCTCGGAAGTTGTTGTAGTCTCAGTTTTCCACCTCGCCTTTGAATACCTGCAATCAGGGCTCACACTGTAATTCATTCTTTTTGAACTATTGTTACATTTTTTTTAGTTGCTAGGCATAACAGATCTTGGGCTATTATAACATTTCGATTTTGGTATGAACAGCCGTCGCTGTAGATTATGACTTCTTTAATACTCTCGTCGATAACGCTTTCAAGATAATCTGATAGACATGATGCGAAGGAATTGGCACTGAGATCACCCTCACTCTCATACCAGAAGTAGCACTTCACATCTTTACTGGCGACATTAAAAATGGTATAATTGTGGCATCCTAATTTGGTTTTGTAATAAAGCGCGCTAGCCTCCAGTTTTGGACACATCAGCAAAGATTGCAAATCTAATGTAAGAACAATAAGCGATTTATCTTGCAATGCCCTCTCTTTATCACGTTGTTTCTCCTCTCTAGCAGATTGTTTTTTGTATAAACCTCTTCAGAAACATTTTTAACTTCATAAGCCGTACAGATATCACATTGATCTTTTTTTGGTGAAAACAAAGATAAATTTAGCTGATCAAAAATCCTAAAGAATAATTTTGAACCGCAAGCAATTTGTTGTTAGTCTCACAGTATTCTTTGTAAACTTTATACAAATCAGCTCTGGTTGAAAAGATAGGTTCTAAGTACAGTTTAGTGCTGGATGACCGATAATAATGCGATGGTAATTTTGGAATGCAGTTAAGAAACGCCCTGGCGCTATCGCCTTTGTCTTTTCCGTGAGTTGGTGGTTTCTGTTCTGGAGATTGAACAGGTATGTCGTTGTTGTTTACATCATCCAACCATTCATAAACCATTTTTTCCCCAATGCAAAGAGTGGATAAAAATGTCGATTTACATACAAGTAGGCGCTGGTCATTTACCTTTAAATAATATTTATATGTATTTTTTCTTCTACTGTCGCCGTTTGTTGTTCTCTCTTTAACGCCAGCACTGTCAACGAGTCCAGATACATACAGCTTTTTTTCTTTCCAGGCCATGTGCTCCCAGAATCCTTTAAATATATTTTCTCTCACTTCTTCAGTTAAGGTGTGACATTCCCTCTGTTCTATCCTTCCTCTCATTACAGAATTTGTAGTGACCATCAACTTTTTTAAAACCTTTGTATTTCTTTCCTTCCATCCGCAAGCGTTTATTTTTAGTACTTTCCCATTCGATGCCTTTCTGTTTTGGTCGTTTCCCCCCAGGAACTTGCAAGTTTATTACAGAGGGTCTATCTAGCAAAGTATCACTGTCATCATTATCATCGTCTGTACTTGAATATTGTACCCAATCAGGATCTCGAACTGAGTCATCCATATCTAATTCATCCATTTCGGTTTCTGTACATTTGCTGATATCCATATCTGATTTTACATAATTATCTACGACAATATTCTGAAAAAACTCATCGTTTAAAATCTCTACATTAGGTTGATCTTCCTCTATCGTTTTATCTGATACTAAATTAGAAAATATGGAGTCTATCTCAATTTCTTGAATTTCCGACATACATGTACTTATTTCACCTAGATCATTTATTTCGCCTTTATCAAATAATCCACTTACATTGCTATCAAGATGTATGCGATAATTCATAATTTGTATGGCTGTCTTCAGGTTCTTTGGAGTTCTCCGCGATGACACGCTGTATCGAATTTGGTTTAGTGATATCAGTATCTTGTGGTAAAGTTGGATTATAGTTGTCAGTATTTTGTGGTATACCTGGATTAGATTTGTCAGTATTAGTTTGTTTAAATATTTAAATACTAGTAGCTTTTGTCTGTTTATATTTGTCAGTATCAATTGGTTTACATATTTTAGTATTAGTTGCTTTTGTCTGTTTATATTTGTCAGTATCACTTGATTTAAATATTTCAGTATCTTTTGTCTGTTTATAGTTGGCTGTATTGGTTGATGTAGGGTTGTTAATATCAGTTGGTTTTGATGGTTTATTGTTGTCAAAATACACGTCTGGTACCTCGTTTAATGTGGATGACAGTATTTTAGTAGTAGGTTTTTTATTACTCTTTTCTCCACTTTGACCGGATTTAGATTGAATAGACGTGTAGTAACATTCTCCCTCGGGAAAATGGTATAATTTTTGGCCTTTCACACATTTTATAGAAACCTTTTGATGATTCTACCATAAAATTTAAATTATCTGAAAAGAAAATGACGTTACGATTAATCAAAGATAATTGAAGTCAAAATATGAAAGTAAAATGTCGTAAGTCGAAAAATTGCACCGATTAGGCAAACGTCTTCAAATTCCAAAATATCGTATCTCATAAAATTTTTCATCAAGGGGCATGTTTTAAACTATTAATGCTATAAATTAAATCAAAATGCATACTTATCATGCGGGACATCTTATTTGATCAGATAAATCGAAGTAACGTGGCTACGATCCACTAAGGGACGAATTTGTACAACTATTTGGCTTCTATGAACTCAATAACTTATGTATATTAATTTCCATGCGGTCAAATGGCGTCATTTGCTGTACATATCATACAATAATACAAATAAACACTATCTTCATTCATCAAACTAATCTAATAATAAGAAATACTTACATTAAGTTACATAATAAACAAGTCTAAGATGTCCATCGTCTGCTTATGACCTTGATGCCGAGATACGATGTTTTGTAGGACCCTTTTCGGAACCAATTGAAATACGAGGATTAGTCACAGGCAGTAAATCCCTATTTCTAATTGGACTAGGTTTACCGCCTTTCGTGAACATGTGCACTGGGGTTTGTAGATCTAAAAATAGCACAAAAGTGATTTTGCCAAAAATCCGAGTTACGACGTTTTGAAAGCCCAGCGACGATATATCATACACTAGGGATCTTACCCTTGGTTGCATATTAACATGGGTGGTAAAAACAGCATTTTTAAGAGTCTAGTTGAAGTCATCTTTTAACAGCTACATGTATGAATGTAACAGTACAGGGTTCCTTTATATTTAGGTGGTGGGCATGTTAAATTTCCTACAGCTTCCCAATTTAAAGACAAATACTGTGAATGTTCATGGACCGTATCAGAGCCTCGTTTAACATGGTGACTAGGCGAGGCTCTGGACTGTATGTATTTTAAGGTCCATGGAATATTTAACTTATTATTAATCAATATTACTACGTTATTGTGAAATAAGTTTTGCAATATTCCTGTAGTATTTAGTGACAAAAAATGACTACCAAGATGACTACTTGAAGGAAAATGGCTAGAAATGAAATGAAATGGGGTTTAACGTCCTACTGTTCTGCTCCTAACCTGTGCTAATGAAGAAGGGCATACGCCATACAGTGTGCTATAAGGGGAATTTTGCCCGGACAGCGGCAATACGACCTACTCTCATATCGAATCACAACTGTCAAGGAATATTGTACGTGCACGCCAATGTGTGTTATTTTAAAAATTGGCGATGAGAGAGAAAGAAATTAAATGAAATTGGGGTTTAACGTCCTACTGTTCTGCTCCGAACTGGGCTAATGAAGACGGGCATACGCCATACAGTGTGCTATAAGGGAAATTTTGCCCGGACAGCGGCAATACGACCTACTCTCATATCGAATCCCAACTGTCAAGGAATATTTTACGTGCACGCCAATGTGTACACGGAACCTTGGTTTTTTTGGTCCCATCCGAACAACTAGACAGTTGTCCTTGTCAGCCCCCCTCACCCCCCCACACACACCCCCGTCCTGCATCACTGACAAGGGGGAATCCGCCGGAAAATCTGGATGAACTTTCTCGGCCAATGCAGGGATCGAACACCCTGTAGTCTAAGGTGGTTTTTTTTTATCAGACATTTTTGGCAGATAAAATATCCCAGTTGTCGACAAGACGGTATACAAGCCAAAATGCAAGTCGAAAATAAGAAATTAGAAAAAAACGAGGGGCGCTATTATCGCTGTGTGTTATTTCTCAATTTCTTATTTTCGAGTTGATTTTGGCTTGTCGCCTCACATTTTGTTGTAACTTCTACTTTTCGACTTTCGCGTTGTGAAGAGGCGAAAAGTAGAAATTATGAATGGTAGTTATAGGCTTCCATACATGAGTATATACGCTGCCGATTCCACAATATGCTATCATTGATGTCTGTCTATAGTCACTCTATAGGATTAGGGCACCGTCAGCTAAACAACAAGAATTTGTTTGAAAGTGGAAGCATTAATTAGACCAGACTGGTGTGTTTTAGTCGATGGTTTGAGTCATTTGGGATCCCTGCAACGGGTTGGGAACGGACATATTTGGGTCTGAGAAAAGGCACTTTCAGTAGTAAAAAAGGGCACTGTCGAAAATTAGGGGGGGGGGGCGCAAGCTTGGATCCGCCTCTGTTCTCTGTTTAAATTATGCATATCAATCGCATACAGATCGGATGATAACTTTTGTCGTTTGAGAGTTTACAAGGTTCAACAAAGTTAAGCAAGGGCCGTAACTCTAGACAAAATGAATGGAAATTGCAGAAATTCTATAGGCTTCTTCGATTCACTAATTTAAATGATGCATATAAATTTCGTAAAGATCCGATGATAACTTTGTCGTTAGAGCATTAACAAGGTAAACAAGGTGTAACAAGGGACATAACTCTCAACGTAATTAACAGAAATTGCTGAAATTCAATAGGTTTCACTAATTTAAATAAAGCATATAAATTTCAAAACGATCGGATGATAACTTTTGGCATAATTGCGTTCACAAGGTTCAACAAAGTGAAACAAGGGCCATAACTCTAGACGTAATAAACAGAAATTATAAATCTCATACAGATCGGATGATATCTTTTGTTGTGAAACAAGGGTCATAATTCCAGACGAAATTAACAGAAATTTTTTAAATTAAATAGACTTCTCCATCTCACTAATGTAAACAACATATATCAATTTCAAAACAATCAGATGACAAATGTAGTCTGTAGAGTGTTCACAAGAAATTGTGGACGACGGACAGGCGTATGGACGGGAGCGACGGCAATTTACAATCACATTTCCATGTGGGCATATAAAAAATGTATATGTTCAAAATGAATTTTAACCAAACAGAGGGGAATAGGGTTTAACGTCCACTCGACCCAAACTGTCATTTCAGTATGGTTCGATTGTATATTTCAATTATTCGCTTGCACATAGGGGTCTTTAGCTGTTTGAGGTAACTGGAGGACCCAGAGAAAACCGTCCAAAAGTTTACAGATATTGCTAACAAGCCCACAGGATGAAATGGATAAATGACTGAAGCTTTAACTATTCGCCACAAAACCCTAGACCTTAATAACAGAATTTCAAGAAAACAACAATAATTTAACCGCAAAGGTCTTAAAACACAAGTTGTAGCACTAATCCTGTATGTGAAGTTTATAGTTTGAATCTATTTAATAACTTTAATATCGCTGTTTTCACGAAAAGAAAGGCACAATTTGACCTTAAGACATAGATCAAGATAGGTTGCCAGGCAACGAAACATACGCCCACAGCAGCTAAATCGTCTGAGTGGTCGACAAGGGTTGTCGCATATTTATTCATTTGTAGGTAATTGGGGGCCTTTACAAGACAGTTCCATACAGATCAGCTTATAATTTTGTCGTTTGAGGGTTCACAATGTTCTAGAAATTGAAACAAGGGTCTCAACTCTGGAAGTAGTTTACAGAAATTGTTGAAATTTGACAAAGTAAAACAAGGGCCATAACTCTAGAAATAATTGACGGAAATTGCTGAAATTCAATAGACCTCTGTTTCACAAATTTGAATGATGCATATAAATTTCATACATATCGGATGATAACTTTCATCAATCAAGCATTTACAAGGTTGAACAAAATGAAACAAGGGCTATAACTCAAGAAGTAATTATTGTAAATTGTTGAAAATCAATAGGGTCCGAGGTTTCACTAAATTAAATAATGCATATAAATTTCACAAAGATCGGATGATAACTTTTGGCGTTGGAGCGTTCACAATATTCAATAAAGTGAAACGAGCCATAATTCTAGATGTAATAAATGGAACTTGCTGAAATTCAATAGGGTTCTTCTTTTTACAAACTTAAATGGCACATATAAATTTCATACAGATCGGTAGATAACTCTAGAGGTTAGAGCGTTCACAAAGTGTAATATAGTGAAACAAGGGCCATAACTCTAGAAGTAATAAACGGAAATTGCTGAAATTCAATAGGATTCTCCCCTTTACTAATTTAAATGACGCATATAAATTTCATACAGATCGGCGGATAACTTTTGATGTTAGAGCATTCAGAAGGTTCAATAAAGTGAAACAAGGGCCATAACTCTAGACGTAATAAACAAAAATTGCTGAAATTCAATAGGCTTCTTCGTTTCACTAATTTTAATAATGCATATAAATTTCACAAGGATCGGGTGATAACTTTTGGCGTAATAGTGTTCACAAGGTTCAACAAAGTGAAACGAAGGCCATAACTCTAGACGTAATAAACAGGCTTCTTCATCTCACTAATGTCAACCACGTATATCAATTTTAAAACAATCGGAAAATAACTTTTGGAGTTCGAGCGTTAACAAGAAATTGTGGATGACGGAAGGACGGACCGACGGATGAAGAGAGAGAGATGGGGTTTAACGTCCACTCGACACAAACTAGGTCATTTCGGGACTAACATAAGGTTTTAATTTTATTTAAATAATTCGCTTCCGCGTATAGGTCTTTAGCAGTGGGAGGAAACCGGAGGACCTGGAGAAAACCCACGAGGTTGGACAGGCGACCCTACTCCTTGTCACTTACAACCGGGGATTCGAAACCACGCCAGTTGACTCAATGACAGGCCTTATGATACATCGCGAACGTGCTTACAATTTGGCCACTCAACCCCTTCCCCCACCCCCCACCCCACCCCACCCCACCCCCGACGGATGGAGGCGTCGGCAATATACGTCGACATTTCCATATCGGCGTGTAAAAAAACTAAACAAATCTGTTACTAGGTGTGCAACTATTGCCGGTTCCAGGTGATACTACGACTCGAAAATTGCTTGCCATTTCTTCAATTTTTATTTCAAATGGCTAAAACATTGTGAAATAACTGGAATGGTTATCCCATCACTTTCTGTCTTTTGGGAATTCAATTCAGATCAAGCTATATAGCTTTTCTCCATTGAAAAATCGTGGCTTCTTGACATCTTGGTACTGAAAACAGCCATGTTTGGCCTAGTTATCTGGAAGAGCCTAAGCGGATAAGGGTTTTTTTTCGGCCCAGTAGAATATAACTCTTTTGAAAGCGAGAGAGAGAGAGAGATGGGGTTTAACGTCCACTCTAACCAGCGTCTGCCAGGCAGGATACGCCCACATTTTCGAGAGATGGATAGAAAACAAGCTAAATCGAAAGTGATTTTTCCTACAATCAAGGGCCATAATTCAGGAAATTACAATTCGATATGCGCAAATATCGACAGGAACCAAGATCTTTGAGTTATAAACTTACATTTTAAGTTTCAACAAAATCGGATAAAAATTGTGACCTCTATATATAGGGTCCACAACCTTGATACACCATATTTTTAAGCAATTTGAGAACGAGGGGCGGCCATTTTGTCTGTCAGTTTTGGGCCGATTTTCACCATATTCGAACTCAGTCGTCCTTAGGGTGTAACGGTGATATAATAATACGTTTTTTTAAATCGGATAAAAATTATGACCTCTATAGGGTCCACAAGCTAAAAACGCGATTTTTCGTACAATCAGGGGCCATAATTCAGTAAGTTACGGTCTGATATGCGCGAATATTGAATGGAACCGAGATCTTTGTGTTATAAACTTACATTTCAATTTTCAACAAAATCGGATAAAAATTGTAGCCTATATAGGGTCTATAACCTTGCTATACCATATTTGAGTATACCATATACCATATTGAGTATATTTGAGAACGAAGGGCGGTCATTTTGTCTGTCACGAAATTCGAACTCGGTCAACCTTAGGGTGTAACGGTGATATATTAACACGTTTTTTTAAATCGGATAAAAATTATGACCTCTATAGGGTCCACAAGCCAAAAAACGTGTTTTTGCGTACAATCATGGGCCATAATTCATGAAGTTACGGTCCGATATGCGCGAATATCGAAAGGAACAGGGATCTTCATTGTGTTATAAACTTACATTTCAAGTTTCAACAAAATCGGATAAAAATTGTGACCTCTATAGGGTCCACAACCTGGATATACCATATTTTTACGCTATTTGAGAACGAACGGCGGCCATTTTGTCTGTCAGTTTTAGGCCGATTTTCACGAAATTCGAACTCAACAGTCCTTAGGGTTTAACGGTGAAATAATAATACGGTTTTTTAAATCGGATAAAAATTATGACCTCTATAGGGTCCAAAAGCCAAAAAACGCGTTTTTACGTACAATCAGGGGCCATAATTCAGGAAGTTACGGTCCGATATGCGCGAATATCGAAAGGAACCGAGATCTTTGGGTTATAAACTTATATTTCAAGTTTCAACAAAATCGGATAAAAATTGTGACCTCTACAGTGTTCATTAGCCAAAAACGTGATTTTTCGTACAATCAGGGGCCATAATCCATGAAGTTACGGTCCGATAGATGCCAATATCGAAAGGAACCGAGATGTTAGGGTGATAAACCTATATTTCAAGTTTCATTGAAATCGGATAAAAATTGTGACCTGTATACTGTTCACAAACAATTGTGGACGGACGAACGGACGGACGGACAGGGGCGACGACAATATAATACGTCCACATGAAAATGCAGGCGTATAAAATTAACTAGGTCATTTCGGGACTAACACATGGTTCAATTTTATTTCAACAATTCATTTGCGTCTAGCGGTTTTTAGCAGTGGAAGGAAACCGGAGGACCTGGAGAAAACCCATAAGGTTGGACAGGCGATCCTACTCCTTGTCACATACAATCGAGGAATCGAAACCACGCCAGTTGACTCAATGACAGACCTTATGATACAGCGCGCACGTGCTAACCATTCGGCCACCCAACCCCCCCGATCACGGTTGTTTGTGCCACCGATTTGAATATTTAATTTACCTCCTGCTATTGCACAGACACGTGATGAAATTTTGGAAGGAGGCTGCAGGACATACTCAACCAGCGGCTGCCAGGCAGGATACGCCCACATTTTGCAAGAGATAGATAGAGAACAAGCTAATAACAAATGCGATTTTTTGTACAATCAGGGGCAATAATCCAGAAAGTTATGGCCTGAAATGTGCAAATATCAAAAGGGACTAAGATCTTTGGGATATAAAGATATGTTTTAAGTTTCATCAATATTGGATAAAAATTGTGACCTCTAGAGGGTCCACAACCTTCGTATTACACACTTCTACACAATTTGCGTACAAAGCGCGGCCATTTTGTCGAGCAGTTTCATTTTGATTTCCCGAAATTCGAATTCAACCTTCATTATGGTTGAATGGTGATGTATTTAAACCTTTTTTAAAATCGGAAAAAAATTGCGACCTCCAGAGAATCCGCAAGCTAAAAATGCGATATTTCGAACAATCAGGGGCCATAATCCAGGAAGTTAAGTTCAGGTATCCGCGATTATCAAAAGAAATGAAATGAAATAAAATGAAATGAAATGGGGTTTAACGTCCTACTGTTCTCCTCCTAACCTGGGCTAATGAAGACGGGCATACGCCATTCAGTGTGCTATGAGGGAAATTTTGCCCGGGCAGTGGCACTATCGCCTACTCTTATATCAAATTCCAACTGCCAAGGGATCTTTTACGTGCATTCCAATGTATACACGGCCCAGAAAACACATCATATTTGGCCCAGACACGGCCCATATCTGGCAACATCTGGCAAAATGATTGGGCCGGATATGGCATGCCACAGCTGGGCCAAGTCTGGCATATCTGGGCCGGACGTGGCCCAGTCAGAGCCAGATCTGGCCCACATTCGCTAATGCACACGCCCGCCTTGTATGGGCCAGATCTGGCTAACAACTGGCAAAGATATGGCCTGCCACATGTGGGCCAGAGATGGCACAACTGGCCCATACCTGGCCCAAATATGTCCCACACGTGAAAATCATGCCATGCCAGATGTGGGCCAAAGATGGCAACCCGAAAACATACGGTTAATCCCTGTCCTATCCGTTCTTAAAGTCAGAGGTTGGATAGTCTAGTAGGTTTATCGCGTACGCTTGAAATTATAAGGTCTGTCATTGAGTCATTAAGTGGCGTGGTTTCGAATGCTCGCTTGTACGTGATAAGGAGTAGGGTCACCTGTCCAACCTCGTCGGATTTTCTCTGGGTCCTTTCCTCCCACTGCTAAAGAACCCTACACACAAGCAAATTATTGAAATAGGGTTGAACCATACGTTAGTCCCAAAATGACCTAGTTTGTGTCAAATGGACGTTACAACCCATTTTTCTCTTTATCGCCCCTTCTTAAAGTCTATCCAGCCAAGACTTCCTTCCCAATTCCATTTCGTACTCCAGATAGTAGAAATTAAGGATATCTTGCATGCAGCACAAACAACATACATTTACAACAAAAGCAAAATCTTCAATTATAAAATTTATTCATCCATATAACACAACACAGTTCTATGGATAACAATCACTATATTATACACACACGATGCTTCAACAAGAATTCACTGGTCGTTATAAGGCATATAAATTATCCATGTCAATATCATTCTCCCCTTGTTCCTGCAGCTGCCTCCTCCTCCTCTTCCCCTTGTTTTTGTTCTTCCCCCATTTTTTTTACAACATTTTTGAAATTATTTTCCATTACATCCTTGTGGTGAAGTTTGATCACACCTGCAATAAATGCAAAAAAGTGTACTTAAAAAAACATGTTTTTCCTTCTTTATATCAAGCATGGCCTAGGTGTCTGTCAATGCAAGTACCAGAGTATTAAGTCAAATAATTCTTATTTGCCAAGGCAAAAGAATAGTTAAATGAAGTTATTTAAATAATGAAATCACATAAATCTTATCTAATTTAATATTATTGTAGAGAAAGTAATAAAATGTACTTATCTTTTTTATCTTTTAACTACGTTCTGTGAAAATAGTGCACAGTTGTGTACCACTGCAATGTCTTCAGTTTCTTGTTAGTACTAAATTCTATTAAGTTGTTTTACACTGAATTTTACAATTTTAAATTCAGCCAATGACCAAACAGATTTCAAGATAGTAAATGGGCTGTTAATTATGCTTTGTTGAAAGATTTACATGGTTGACCTGCTGGCTTCAACAAATTGTATAATCTGAGTACAGAATCTGCTATAGTAATTAAAATCTAACTACTTTGTAGCATGATACCCAACACTGTGTTCAAATAAACTTTGTCTTTATTTCATTGACTTCTTTCAAGAATAATTTATTATTTTTGCTTTAAAGATTTACATTTACTGGCTTTTTGGGGAGGGTGGGTTGAGAGGATTCCATTCATATTATATACAGTACATTCAAAAAATATTATTTTAAGACTGTAATAAAACTAATATAGAACACAGGAAAATTCTACTGGAAACTAGATGTCATATTCTGAGCCGAAATTTATTGTGTTGATATTTTGAGGCATTTGGCCAGTTGGATGTGGGCCATCTCTGGCCCAGATATGGCAAACTTCTCGCATAATATTATTTTTTCATATGTTTTGAATATAAAACAAAAAATTTAAAACTTTTAAACAAACTGACAAGATATTCTTAGATACCAATTACAAAAATAAGTTTAATTCATCAGTAGTGAGCCAATAGTTGCCAAGTGTTACCCAGACTATGGCCCACATGTGGCAACATCTGGCTGGATATGGGCCACATCTAGCCAGATGCTGCCAGATGTGGGCCATAGTAGGGCCAAAGCTGAGTGTCTGTATGGGGGGACCTCGGTTTTTCGTATCATCCGAAGGACTAGACAGCTGTCCTTGTCATGCCCTCCGTCCTGCATCACTGACAAGGGGGAACTAGCCGGAAAATCTGGATGAACTTTCTCAGCCAATGCAGGGATCAAACACCAGACCTCCAGGCTAGCGAGCCAGCGTCTTACCCACTTAGCCACGTGATCGACTGATTATCAAAAGGAACCAAGATCTTAGTGTGTAATGGTGATATATTCACGCGTTTTTTTAAAATCAGATAAAAATTGTGACCTCTACAGGGACCACAAGCTAAAAACGTGTTTTTTTGTTCAATCAAGGGCCATAATTCAGAAAGTTATGATCTGATATGCCCGAATATCGAAAAACATCAATATCTTTGGGTTATAAACATGTATTTCAAGTTTCATCGAAATCGGATCAAAATTGTGACCTCTAGAGGGTCCACAACCTTGATTTACCAGATGTTTACACTATTTGCGTACGAGGGGCGGCAATTTTATACTGCTGTTTTGGCCCAATTTTCACGAACCAACTCTACGGTGTAACGGTGATATATTTGAATTTTTTTTTAAATCGGATAATAATTGTGACCTCTAGAGGGACCACAAGATACATGCCAATATCGAAAGGAACCAAGATATTAGGGTGATAAACCTAGACTTCAAGTTTCATTAATATTTGTGACCTGTATAGTGTTCACAAACAATTGTGAACGGATTGACGGACAGGGGCGAAGACGATATACGTCCACATGAAAATGTGGGCGTATAACAATATTTTGACACTATTTGCTAATGAGGGGCGGCCATTTTGTCCGTCCCTTTCTGTCCAATTTTTACGAAATTCAAACTCAACCATCCTTATGGTATAACGGTGATATATTCAACCGGTTTTTTTTCAAATCGGATAAAAATTGTGACCTCTATAGGGTCCACAAGCTAAAAACGCGATTTTTCCTACAATCAGGGGCCATAATTCTCAAAGTTATGGTCCGATATGCGCGAATATCGAAAGGAACCGAGATCTGTGGGTTACAAACATACATTGCAAGTTTAAACCAAATCGGATAAAAATTGTGACCTCTACAGTGATCACAAGCAAAAATCAGGGGCCATAATCCATGAAGTTACAGTCCGATACATGCCAATATCGAAAGGAATCGAGATCTTAGTGTGATAAACCTATATTTCAAGTTTCATTGAAATCGGATAAAAATTGTAACCTGTAGAGTGTTCACAAACAATTGTGGACGGACGGATAGGGGCGACGACAATATACGTCCACATAAAAATGCGGGCTTTTAAAAATAACTTGGTCCACAATATCCACTGGTTATGGCAGTTTGCATAGTCATTCAGTGGCTTAAAATTTGCCTTGAGAACTATTGGAAATTTAAACTTGAGCTAAGACTGGTATGGTGATCAGCTAATTTTCTATGTAATGTAATTCCTAATGAAACCCTCAAAAATAATAAAAAAAACTATTATAAAGATTATTTAGACAGTTATTAAATCAATAACACTGTATATGTGTTTGCTATCGAATTAAAATGCCTTATGTAAGAATTAGATAAAGAGCTGACAGTTTAAATGTAATAGTTTAAAAATAGATAATGATAAAGGAAATTAATGACACTCAAAAATTTAAGATAGGATGCCAGGCAACAAAACATACGCCCACAGCAGCTTAATCGTTCGGGCGGTCGACAAGAGTTGTCGTATATTTATTCTTTTGTAGGTAATTAGGAGTCATTTAATAGACAATTTCATACAGATGACATTATAATTTTCGTCGTTTGAGGGTTCACAAGGTTCTAAAAACTAAAACAAGGGCTGTAACTCTGGAAGTAATCACAGAAATTGTTGAAATTCAACAGGCTTTTTTGTTTTACTAATTCAAATAATGCATATCAATTTCATATAGATCGGACGATAACTTTTGTCGTTCGAACGTTCACAAGGTTCAACAAAGTAAAACAAGGGCCATAACTCTAGAAGTAATTGACAGAAATTGCTGACATTCAATAGGCTTCTTCATTTCACTAATTTAGGCTTGTTTGTTTTACTAATTTAAACGATACCTATAAATTTCATACAGATCGGGTAATAACTTTTGTCGTTAAAGCATTCACAAGGTACAACAAAGTGAAACAAGGGTCATAACTCACGGTGTAATTAATGGAAATTGCTGAAATTCAATAGGCATCTCCGTTGCACTAATTTAAATGATGCATATCAATTTCAAACAGATCGGATGATAACTGTTGTCATTAGAGCGTTCACAAGATTCAACAAAGTGAAACAAGGGCCATAACTCTAGATGTAATTAACGGAAATTGCTGAAATTCAATAAACTTCTTTGTTTTACTAATCTAAATGATGCATATAAATTTCATAAAGATCGGGTAATAACTTTTGTCATTAGAGCATTCACAAGGTTCAACAATGTGAAACAAGGGCCATTACTCATGGTGTAATTAACGGAAATTGCTGAAATTGAATAGGAATCTTCGTTGCACTAATTTAAATGATGCATATCAATTTCAAACAGATCGGATGATAACTGTTGTCATTAGAGCGTTCACAAGATTCAACAAAGTGAAACAAGGGCCATAACTCTAGATGTAATTAACGGAAATTGCTGAAATTCAATAAGCTTCTTTGTTTTACTAATCTAAATGATGCATATAAATTTCATACAGATTGGATAATAACTTTTGTCGTTAGAGCATTCACAAGGTACAACAACAAGGGCCATAACTCACGGTGTAATTAACGGAAATTGCTGAAATTCAATAGGCTTCTTCATTTCACTAAATTAAATGATGCATATCAATTTCAAACAGATCGGATGATAACTGTTGTCATTAGAGCGTTCACAAGATTCAACAAAGTGAAACAAGGGCCATAACTCTAGATGTAATTAACGGAAATTGCTGAAATTCAATAAGCTTGTTTGTTTTACTAATCTAAATGACGCATATAAATTTCATACAGATTGGATAATAACTTTTGTCGTTAGAGCTTTCACAATTTACAACAAAGTGAAACAAGGGCCATAACTCACGGGCGTAATTAACGGAAATTGCTGAAATTCAATAGGCTTCTTCATTTCCATGTGGGCGTATAAAAATGAATAATGGATTTTTGTTTGCTCTTATATATGACTAATATGGCTTTAAAAATAGTTATGTTTCAGCTTTATGATCCAAATTGTAGGAAAACAAAATTCGAAAATTGGCATCCGTCTTGCTCTGCTCATTTACAAGGGCAGCTAAATTTTAAGAGCGTGTCCGGGAGAAAGCCATGCAGAAGGTGCTAAGGTTTCAATCACAGATTTTGACCAAATTTGGTTTATAAGTTGGGATAGTTCCAAAACACATAAATGTGCAATATCAGATAAATCTTTCAATTCCTAACTGAGAAAATTGAAAAAAACATTTTTCATATGGTGAAATTGCCCAAATCCGTCTTTTCTCAAATACCGACTTTGACAAGTCCTCACACCTTTACTATACGTAGCAAAAAGACCTAGTACTGTTACCACAAAATTAATTTCAGACGATTCTGGCGAACGAGATCTGTATATGGACTGGATATCAAAGCCCATCTAAATTCCCCATTTTTCGTCATCCAAAGTTTGACGCCCTATAGCTACTTCTTTCATGAGGTGGGTTTCAAAAATTTATGCTCACGTGAACAAGCAACCTCCCAACATTTGATACAAAAAATAAAAATGACCGGAATCGCTGTGACAAAAACTAGGTAAAGCAAACAATAACCCGTGAAATAACCTGTAATTTCCCTATTTTGGAGATAATTAACCGTAGTAGATAAAAAAAAACCTGACAATTGTTGTTTCTTTTCATTCATATGGTGTTTACTACCCGCCCTAAAATAAATTAGTATCCGTTTTATAAAAATGTCTTGAAAAAAATACTTTAAAAGGCCTGTAATTGTTCATGGTTCATCTGGCGCCGACGAGAATTGGCTTCTGCAGTTGTCCACGAACTTCCATTGGAGTATCGACCCACCCCCTCACCGAGTTGCTTATCCCAGGTCCCCAAGGTCCATGTCGCGGGCCCTGTTCAGGGATATTGCCTAGGGCCTCTCTTATTCTAAATCCGGCCCTGAAGGTGTAGCTGACGGTGCTCAAGAGCCGTTGCTGCCATGCTACATTGTTCAACGTCGCCAACTTCGATGCAAGGCTGCGTTGCCGTTAAAATTTAAGCTCCCACATTTCTGTATTGTAGAAATCAGTGGATGTGTCCAAAAATGAATAGTGGAAACATGCTCTGAAATTGAACATTTTGTAGCCATTTTCGGTGACCTGTTGGAAAATGAAACCTTAAAGAGACAATAAAACAAATATGTTAAAGGGACAATATGACAATACCAAATATACAATAAATACAAATAAATACAAATATACACTTATATACAGTACCACATGGTACAAATGATAGCTATGGATATGATGAAAACATATACAAGTCAAAAATTCTATTTCTCTAATTAAATTTGCAAAAAAATGTATCACAAAAAAAAGCTTAGATTTAGCACTTTTCAATAAGCTCTGTATTTTAAGTGTGTTGCATTCTGGTCATTTTTTTTATACCTATTGATACTATGTGCTTAGCACGTCAAACCCATCCGAAGAAATTCTGCATGCGACCATGAAAGAAAAAGTTACAGTGTATCTTTTTCTGTACTACACGGACAATGTGAATATGGTACCCTAAAAGAAGTCCCCCAAAAATTAGTAGGGACTGATTTTTTTTTTCAAATTAGTGCTGGGTTGGAAGTCGACCACCCGCTTTATCAGACAGGGTCAAAATTTGAAGGTTGCTATTGCACCATAGAATGCAATCTGTGCTTAAAAAGGGTGATAAAGAAAAAGATGGCAGCCAGGTAAAGGTGGGATAAAATGCTCTTGGTTATTTAAGCTCATAGCTGTGATATTATTGTAATATAAATGTAGGAAGTTGGTAATAATAAGTGTAATGGTACCAAGAACAGATTGTAAATTTTTAAGTAAAATCTAGGTACAAATCAAAAAGTTATTAGCAAAAAAACTATATGAAATAGATAACTTTTGTAAGGTGAGCCGAAATTCAGTGGACAAAATAGACCAATAGTGAACTGTACTTATATGAAAACAAACCTGACATTGTGAGTTTAGTTTTACAAGCTACTCAACTAGACACTTATAATGAGTCAGAAATCAGATCTAGCAATAACATCTAAAGAAGGAAAAAAATCTCAGCAAATAGACCACCGCATAAGAGAATTAGAGAAAACTCCACCCAATCTGATATCATTGACCGATGTCTGGACATGTCTACAGAAATAAATGAAAATATAGCATCCCTTAGGGATGAAATGGATCAAAACTTCAAAAACAACTTAACAAAAGACGACATAAAAGATGTAGTTGAACAGTTAAGGACTACTATTCTTCATCAAGTAAAGACTGAAATTCAAAATGATATAAAAGCCTTTGTTGAAGAATCCAATGACCTGAAAGAAAAATACCTAGAGTCAAAAACTATAAATTATGATTGTGATAGTGTGGAATTTGGGTGTTTTAATTATATAATAGGTTTTAGTCTACACTGCACTACACTGACAGCAGCTTAATAAACAATAACAAACTTTCACTTTCATCTGATCTTTGAACCCTTATATTCATAGTCACTGGATGTTCAGCTTCTGGACAGGTCTTTGTAACAACATCAGTGACTATCACCTCATCATCTCCTTGGATACTTTTCCTAACAAACCCAACTTTCTGGGTTACATGGGTAACAATCAAAATCAGTTTAACTTAGGATTTTGAATGTGTCGGATGTATAAGATTATCTTCCAAATCTTAAACTTGTATTGTACGCTCAAAGTTTGTAAGTTATTGCAGTTACTGAAGATATTTTGGTCAAGTCTTCGTTGATCGAATTAAGGTATGTGTATTTGAATATCATTGGTATTGTCTGGGGATGTGGTGAATGTAAGATGTGTAAATTAGTTATTTCATATATTATTCTTTACATACACAGTAAAATACATTTATACATATTCTACAGCTCTTAAGCAATAAGTATTATCATTTGGTAATTAGGTTTGGTTTTAAGTTTAGTTTTAGCATAGAATAATCATAGAATCATATGTTTATATAGGATACCTTCTAGCTGCTAGTGAGTTATATGGTTGTGTTGTTTCAACACAGATCTTTAAAACCCCTTTCAGGGTATGTTATTTTGTATAGGTATATTATCTAATAATTAGAGATATTATAGAAATTATTACTGTAAAGATATGAGTACCGGTATAGAATTAAATATATAGTATAATAATATAACACAGTGTAATGTTTGATGTATTTTAAAGTGTATTATATGTATTATAAATTAAATGTCATTGATATTAATCTATGTATGTATATTTTTACAGGGTTTTTTTAATAAAGATTTAAACAGCCTCGTCTTTTGATTAAATTAGACCCGGTTACATGATGAGCTTATTGCTGAAAATACAAGTTTACAACGAGAAATAGCTGAAATAAAACAATATCAAAATGTACTCAAACTGAAAAATAATGAAGCAATTAGTATGGCAAATTACAACGAACAATACTCGAGAAAACTGAATGTGAAGGTTTATGGGATATGAGAAGAAACCGATGAAAACCTTAGACTAAAATTCTGTCAAATAGTAAAGAATGTTACAGGTGTTAGTTTATCACCTTCAAAATATAGTGACAAACCTAAACCAATTTTAGTTAAATTCTTAAACAGTGAATCAAAGTCTAGGGTGATGCTTAAACGAAAAACTTTCTTTATCAATAACTTCATGATATTTGATGATATAACTTTTAAAAACAGAGGATTAATAAACAGGCTGAAATCATTAGATCGAGTTTCGTCCTGGTATAATAACTGCAATGTTTATGCGAAGCTGGAAGGGAAGAAACGTGTTAAAATTGAACTGTTTGAAGAGGTCCAAAAAGTTGTAGACAAATTGAACAATGCATCTCCGGAAATAGCTAGACAAATCGATGAATTCATGACAGACATACATGATGAAAAAACAGGAACGCTATAAAACTAAATGAAGTAAATTAATTGTATATAACTGTTTTATTGAAGGACTCAAACTGTAAGTTATTTTTATGCATGTATATTGAAACCCATTTCAAAAGGCCATTTATCTCCACACCAGCATTAACCTGTAAAAAGAGATAGGTCGTTAATTTGATCAAATTGGACATTAGAAGATCTACTGCATGAAAATAAATTTCAAATGATATGTATTCACACTTCATTAACAAATCAAGTTTCTAAATAGATATAAATATAAGATAATAATGCTGTACATGTTAAATATGGTTAAATTCAGTTAATAAAAAACCTAAAGTGAATTTTATAATGATTATTATGTAGAGAATGTTCAGGATCCAATATGTATAAATAAATCCTACCATTAAAATGATTTAAATATTGTAATGAACCACATCAAATGGAAAATCATCCTTTGTATCAACAGATAATTATAAATAACTAAGATACGCCCCACTCCCCCGTCACCACCACCACCCCTCTTTGAATCTGCATCAGTAACATGTTCACATTGGATATATAAGTCAACGGCAGTCTGTAATAAAATTAATACCCAAATCATCTAAAGACAAAAACCGACCTATCTAATTGGAGGCCAATAACACTAATAAATGTAGAGTCAAAATAGCAAGCAAAGCATTATCTAATACATGTAGATTGAAACCTTTTTTAATTAAACTTATCCATCCGAATCAAACTGCCTTTGTGCCAGGTCGTCACATTCAGGAAAATATCAGGATAATTGATGATTGTATTGAACTAGCAAAACAAAGAAAAATTATTGGATTTCTTTTAGCAATAGATTTTAAAAAAGCATTTGACTCCATTGATTATAAATTCACATACAAAGTACTACAATCTTTTGGATTTAAAAACAAATTCATACGATGGATTAAAACACTATACAAAGATATAAAATGTGCAATTTTAAATAATGGTTATACAATCCCCTACTTTCCCATTGAAAAAGGGGTCAGACAAGGGGACCCAATGTCATCAAATTTATTCAATTTAGTAATTGAGATCCTACTCTACTGCATAAGACATACACATGAACTTAAAGGAATAGAATTTGGAAATAAATCATTAACCAGCGGCTGCCAGGCAGGATACGCTCACGTTTTCGAGAGATGGATAGAGAACAAGCTAAAAAGAAAGTGATTTTTCGTACAATCAGGGGCCATAATTCAGGAAGTTACTCTCCGATATGCGCGAATATCGAAAGGAACCAAGATCTTTGGGTTATAAACATACATTTCAAGTTTCAACAAAATCGGATAAAAACTGTGACCTCTATAGGGTCCACAACCTGATATACCATATTTTTACGCTATTTAAGAACGAAGGGCGGCCATTTTGTCGGTCAGTTATGGAGCGTTTTTCACGAAATTGAAACTCAGACATCCTTAGGGTGTAACGGTGATACAATAATACGTTTTTTTAAATCGGATAAAAATTATGACCTCTATGGGGTCCACAAGCTAAAATCGCAATTTTTCGTACAATCAGGGGCCACAATTCAGGAAGTTACGGTCCGATATGTGCGAAGATCGACCAGGATCTTTGGGTTATAAACTTACATTTCAAGTTTCAACAAAATCGGATAAAAATTGTGACCTCAAAAGGGTCCACAACCTTGATATACCATATTTTTACGCTATTTGAGAACGAGGGGCGTCCATTTTGTCTGTCAGTTTTGGGCCGATTTTCTTGAAATTCGAACTCAGCCGTCCTTAGGGTGTAACGGTGATATAATAATACAGTTTTTTAAATCGGATAAAAATTATGACCTCTATAGGGCCCACAAGCTGCTAAAAACGCAATTTTTCGTACCATAAGGGGCCATAATTCAGGAAGTTACATTCCGATATGCGCGAATATCGAAAGGAACCAAGATCTTTGGGTTATAAATTTACATTTCAAGTTTCAACAAAATCGGATAAAAATTGTGACCTCTAGTGTTCACAAGCTAAAACGTGATTTTTCGTACAATCAGGGGCCATAATCCATAAAGTTACAGTCCGATACATGCCAATATCGAAAGGAACCGAGATCTTAGGGTGGTAAACTTATATTTCAAGTTTCATTGAAATCGGATAACAATTGTGACCTGTAGACTGTTCACAAACAATTGTGGACGGACGGATAGGGGCGACGACAATATACGTCCACATAAAAATACGGGCGTATAAACAGACATCTCTTTGAAATATTAAAACTTTTTTTTATAAAATCTCGGGATTGGAGACTAACCTTACAAAAACTGAAGGCCTGAATTTGACTATACCCCATAATAATTTTACTAATCAAATAGAAAGCCTTGGTATTAAAATCAGTAGAACACCAGTTAAAATACTTGGAATCTACTTCTCACTAAATCAAAGTGAGTCTGCATGATAACCTAAACTTTGAAAATAAATTACTAGATATAGAATCTGTTAAAACAAAATGGAATAACAAACACTTAACAATACTTGAAAAAATACAAATAATAAAGACATTCTGTCTACCAAAGATTTCATATCCAGCTTTGGCACTAAAAGTTCCTAAAAACATAGGCCCTAATATTTAAATTTAATCAAATAAATATTTGTGGAACGGCCCCGATAAAAGGAAAAGAAGTGTTATTACCCAGGATATACCAAATGGCGGTCAATGCATGTTAAATCTAAAATAATTTTTAAAGTGTCAGTGTATCTTTTGGATAAAAAAAAATAATCTCAAACAAAGATCAGTCCTGGATTATTCAATTCAACTTAATTTTACAAAAGTATGGAGGAACTATTCTACCAGGTTGTAATTATGAAAAAGGCATAAAAAAACAAAACCCGTACTATACAGAATTATTAACCAACTGGTATGAAATATATACTAATTATCTTGACAGCAAAGTTCCACTTGAAAAACAAATTGTCTGGAACAATAAACACATTAAACTTCATAATAGTAGCATAGTTGATAAAGTCTTAATCCAAAACAAATATCTGTATGTAGCAGACATCATTAGCAATACACAAAATACAACAAGTTTTGAAAACTATAATATCGATGCATTAAAACAAGTAGCACATGCTATAAAGAGGCAATCTAATGTGAACTATGGAAATATAACAGGTTTCATAAAGAATACAATAACAGATGATATTAGCAATAACCGAAAGGATATATATGACAAAACATTTGACATAAAATCGAAGGTATCTATAATGTATGAGTAGAAAAATCATTGTTACACCAAAATGCGGAAACCATTCTAAATAACACTATTGATAATATAGAAACCCAAAAAATATTTAAACTAGCAAAAACTGTATGCGTTAACACAAAAATGCGCAGCTTTTTTATAAGTATATACATAGAATAATATAGGCTACACTAATACAAAGCTATGTAAACTCAAATTTACTGAGAGTTCTCTTTGTGCCCTCTGTAACTTATGCCCTGAAACCCAGAAACACTTATTCTACTTATGTCCAGTATAACACAAACAATATTAACCAATTTGTCTGAAATCCTATTAAAAAGATAAGTTGCCAGGCAACAAATCATACGCCCACAGCAGCTAAATCGTCCGAGCGGTCGACAAGAGTTGTATATTTATTCTTTTGTAGGTAATTTGGGGACATTTAATAGACAATTTCATACAGATGACATTATAATTTTCGTCGTTTGAGGGTTCACAATGGTTCTAAAAACTAAAACAAGGGCTGTAACTCTGGAAGTAATCTACAGAAATTGTTGAAATTCAACAGGCTTTTTCGTTTTACTAATTCAGATAATGCATATCAATTTCATACAGATCGGATGATAACTGTTGTCGTTCGAACGTTCACAAGGTTCAACAAAGTAAAACAAGGGCCATAACTCTAGAAGTAATTGACAGAAATTGCTGACATTCAATAGGCTTCTTCATTTCACTAATTTAAATGATGCATATGAATTTCATACAGATTGGGTGATCACTTTTGTCGTTCAAGTGTTCACAAGATTCAATAATGTGAAACAAGGGCCATAACTCTAGATGCAATTAACGGAAATTTGCTGAAATTCAATAAGCTTCTTTGTTTTACTAATCTAAATGATGCATATAAATTTCATACAGATCGGATAATAACTTTTGTCGTTAGAGCATTCACAATTAGGTACAACAAAGTGAAACAAGGGCCATAACTCACGGCGTAATAAACGGAAATTGCTGAAATTCAATAGGAATCTTCATTGCACTAATTTAAATGATGCATATCAATTTCAAACAGATCGGATGATAACTGTTGTCATTAGAGCGTTCACAAGATTCAACAAAGTGAAACAAGGGCCATAACTCTAGATGTAATTAACGGAAAATGCTGAAATTCAATAAGCTTCTTTGTTTTACTAATCTAAATGATGCATATAAATTTCATACAGATCAGATAATAACTTTTGTCGTTAGAGCATTCACAAGGTACAACAAAGTGAAACAAGGGCCATAACTCACGGCGTAATTAACGGAAATTGCTGAAATTCAAAAGAGTTCTTCGTTTCAGTAATATAAATGATGCATATCAATTTCAAACAGATCGGATGATAATTGTTGTCATTAGAGCGTTCACAAGATTCAACAAAGTGAAACAAGGGCCATAACTCTAGATTTAATTAACGGAAATTGCTGAAATTCAATAGGCTTCTTTGTTTTACTAATTTAAATGAGGCATATAAATTTCATACAGATCAGTTGATAACTTTTGTCGTAAGAGCGTTCACAAGGTGCAACAAAGTGAAACATGGGCCAGAAGTCCAGAAGAAATTAACAGAAGTTATTGAAATTAAATAGGCTTCTTCATCTCACTAATGCAAACAACATATATTAATTTCAAAACAATCAGATGATAAATGTAGTCTGTAGAGTGTTCACAAGAAATTGTGGACGACGGCGGGCGGACGGACAGACGGACGGACGGGGGCGGCGGCAATATACGACCACATTTCGATGTGGACGTATAAAAACAATATTAACACCATAATCTGTCAAGAATCAATACATCTAGGAGTATATAATATAGAAATGTTTAATGACAACCATGAATGGTTATTTGTAAATCACCTCATCCTTACAAAATATTACATCTATGAATGTAAAATTAAAAATAAATTTATTTGTTGGATTTGTTTGGATTTGTTTGTTGGCAACAAGACAATCATAGACAAATGGAAATATGAAATTTAATTATAAAGGTACAACACAAAGCACCCCCCCCCCCCCCCCGAACAAAGTACAGAACATTTATACTCTGATCTGCATTTTATCTGTATTTTAAACATAAAGAAGAATATACTGTCATTTTTTCTAGAGTGTATATTATATATTTAAGTATGTTATTTATTGCATTGTACTATAATTGTCTAGACATGTATTTTAGACATATTTAATTTATGTATCAAGAAAAAAAAAAGAAAAAAAAGGGTGTTAAATACACATGTGAAAACCAAAATTTTACCCAGAAAATGACTATTTCCAGTACAATCTTTTATAGCAACAACCACTTCAGCATTCAACATGTCACTTCTTGCCCCTAGGGGTTTGTCATACCATAAGTTTGATCAAAAACTTCTGACCCAGCATCTTAGCACCTTTTGCGATTTTTGCCTGGTCTTCTCGTGGATACACTCTTAATCCGCAAAGGTGTTCCAAAAAGGTATAAAAGGTACGTTTTCTAAGAATACCGTAATTCTGGGTCAGTCTGATAATTATTACCCAGTTTATACGCTAAAAGCTAGATCTAGGATAGAAGATAATTTAAGTAAATTTGTGTTTGATATGTATTGACAGCTGATCAATACCTATATCTATTGTATGTTCAATAGATGGGTTTATTTAGGAGAGATCCAACTGGGTTGTTCCCGGCTCAGTAATATTTATCAATAACATGTGACCTAAATAAGATACTAGGTCAACATAAACACTTCTACAATATCTACTCTTATATCCAAATACAAGCAGCAGAATTAAGATATGGGTTCTTACAGTGATTTCACTTGCAGTATAACGGTCCTAGAGCTAAAACTTCATGTAAAAATCTTATTACGGCTGGGCAATATGAACAGGAATTACAGGAAAAGATAACTAAAGAAATTGATCTAGGCAGAATTGTAGGTCCTTTCGAAGATCTTCCCATATCTAACATGCACATATCCCCAATAGAATTAGTACAAAAATCAGATGGAGGAAGGCGAATGATATCACATCTGTCTTATCCTGAAAACAACAGCATAAATGATGTCATTGATCCTAATTTATGTACAGTTCATTACACATCGTTCGATGAGATTGATAAAATTTCAAAATATGAATTTTTATATTTGGGTCAAATGAACATCAAGTCTCCATTTAGATTAATTAACATTTTTCCAGGAGATTTTGATCTTTTACGTTTCAGATTCAAGAATAAATATTATTTGGACAAATGTCTTCCAATGGGATGCTCAATTTCCTGCAATATTTTCGAAAAATTCGTTACTTTCCTCAATTTGTTAATTATTCACACAACGAATTTAGTTGGCGCAGATCATTATCTCGAGGATTTCATTTTCATGGGGAAAACACAGAATGAGTGTCGAACACTAATGACATATTTCAAATCATTATGTGAGGATTTGGGGATACCACTATCAGAAGACAAAACAGTCGGTCCGACTACCATGTTAATATTTTTAGGCCTAGAAATTAATACAACCACATCCCAAGTAAAAATTCCTCAAGAAAAGTTAGAAACATTAAGAGCACTACTAAGCATGTTCTTAGCTTGCAAAAAGATCAAATTAAGGGAGCTACAATCTCTAGTTGGCATGTTGAACTTTTTTGGCAAAGCAGGGAGGGCATTCAATCGTCGCTTCTGTAATGCAATGCCAGGGATCGAAAAACCACATTTTAAGATAAGAGTAACCCAAGAAATCAAGTCTGACATGGCAGTCTGGTTATCTTTTTTAGATGACTACAATGGTATTACCTATTTCCCCGAGGAATATACATACATGGGTGTATATACACAGTTAAAATGACAAGCACATACATATATAAGTGTAAATACATATATAATAAGATGGATGGGATTGTAAAATATATACTATAGGTTACATGGTAAGTAATTTAAAATTAATATTGTAAATTAAACAACTAGTAGGCAAGATTAAAATCTGTTTGACATATCAATAAACGTGTGGATTTTGTTAAAAATATTGTTGTTTACATCGATACAGTGGGTTGAGGAACCGAACAGAAGACAGTTAATGTTTTTGAGATCGTATTGTTGTCTATGGTTCCCTTTCGTGCATTTGAGTATAAAGAGCATTGCAAGAGGTAGTGATCAGGATCTACAAACATGTGACCACAGAGGCATGCGGGGCTGTCAGCAACATGTCTGAGGTATTTAGATGATAACTGTTTGTATGAACCATTTCAAAGTGCTTATAAACAAGTTCACAGTACCGAAACAGCTTTAATCCGGGTTTCAAATGATATTTTAATGGAAATTGATAATAGAAAATGTATATTTTAAATTTTATTAGATTTATCTGCTGCTTTCGACACGGTGGACCCTTCCATTCTTCTACATAGACTTCAATTTAAATTCGGTATTTGTGGCTCTGCATTAAATCTTTTAGAGAGCTATCTTGTGGGTAGAAAACAGTGTATTTTAGTTAATTGCAAATCGTCGTCTGAATCTGTTTTGTCATCTGGGGTTCCCCAAGGTTCTGTTCTTGGTCCGATTTTATTTACCCTCAATACGTCACCATTAGGAGATATTGTCAGAAAATATGGTCTCAGCTTTCATTTGTATGCCGATGATACTCAATTATATATTTCATTTACACCTAATTGTCCATCTTCTTTCAATTTATCAAAATTGCAACTTGAGAACTGTATTAGTGAAATTAGAAAATGGATGTCAAAGAACTTTCTAAAATTGAATGATGATAAAACCGAATATTTGTTATTAGGCTCAAGGCATCAATTAAGTAAATCTGCACAAGATAACCCCCCTGTTGTAATTGGTAATTGTGATATATTTTCATCTTATTCTGCTCGTAATATTGGCGCTATCTTTGATAGTTTTATGCTTATGGGAGCTCAAGTAAATAATATTTGTAAATTGTGCTATTTTAATATTAGAAATATAGGTAAAATACGTAAATGTGTAACTGTAGAGGTCACTAAGTCACTTGTTAATTCTCTGGTCACTTCTCGATTAGATAACTTTAATTCACTTTTAGTTGGTTTACCTTTAAAGCTTATAGATAAATTACAAAAAGTACAGAATACTGTTCTATATAATTTACACTGGTTACCTGTTAAATATCGAATTGATTTTAAGATTTTATTACTTACTTTTAAATGTTTAAATAATTTAGCTCCTGTTTACCTCTCAGATCTTTTAAACTTTATACACATGGCCGAACATTACGTACATCAGATAAACTACTTTTAAAGCCGAAAACTGTTCAACTAGTCTCCTATGGTCAGCGCTCTTTTAGTTATCAAGCACCTGTTTTATGGAATAATCTACCATTTAGTTTAAGGTGTTGTACATCTCTGTATTCTTTTAAAAAACAACTTAAAACACATTTATTTAATCAGGCTTTTAACTGACTCTGTATACAATCGTTAACATGCCCATAATCTTGTTGTTTATGTGTGATTTACATTGTCACTTTGTAAAGTGCCTCTGAACATGTTATATGAAAGAGTGCACTATTTGTGGCCCTGTAGGTCAGAACATCGGAGTCTAAGTTTACTATGGATTATCTGGAGTTTCCGCTGACCGTTATAGTAAAAGGATGGAATTTTTATATCTGATTTGGAGAGATGATCGGAGAATATTTTAAGAGTTCTTGAGTTTCTTATAGGGGGGCTGAGTTTATTCCACTCTCTTATACTGGATGGGATAAATGATTTAGAAAATATTTCAGTACGACATCGAATTTTTTTGATTTTATCCGCTTTTCGAAATGAATATGTATTTGTTGGTTCCAGGGTAAGGTTATTTATAATTTTGTATAGTAATTTTACTTTGTGTCGGTTTCATCGTTCTTTGAGTGGAATAAACCCAGTTTCCGCGTAGAGGGAAGCATGGCTAGTACCCTTAACTGCCCCACAAATAGTCCTTAGTGCATCAAGCTGAAGGGATTCGAGATTATTAGATAAGTAGTCTGTGCACGCGTCCCAAATAACATCGGCATAGTCAAAGTGCGGCAGAATGAATGAAGAATATAAGGTATTTAGCGATTTTCTGTTTAAACGATATTTCAACGAGCGTAGGCAGTTTACTAATTTTGATACTTTACTAATGATACTATCAATGTGGCTGTTCCATTTACAATTAGTTTGAAAAGTAAGTCCAAGATGTTTATGTTCAGTTACTTCCTTTATTTTAATTGATTTCATTAATAATGGTGGTTTCACAATGTTGCGTTTAGTCGTGAGTGTTCTAGTTTCTGTCTTGAGGGGGTTAAATGTCACTAGCCACGTTTCCGCCCATATATTGATTGTTTGGAGATCTTTGTTTAGGGTAACTGTGCATGCCTCTGGGTCATCTAATTTTTAGGTAAAGTGAGGTGTCATCTGCAAATAGTCTGATGTTTGATTAAGTATCCTTTACAATGTTGTTGATATATAATAAAAATAATAGTGGTCCCAATACACTGCCCTGAGGGACACCAGCAGAAATGCCCCTAGAGTCCGAGGAGGTTCCATGTATTACGACGCATTGGTGTAGTTCTTGAACCACAATAATAACCCTCCTCGGACCCCAGTAGCATCCAGCTTGTGACAGTCTGGCATGCCAGACTCTTTCAAAAGCCTTGCTTATGTCACAGAGGGTTTTACTGGATATCTCTCTGAGGAATTTAACATACTCTACAGTTAGATCCTACATTTCAGCAATTGCCTTTAAATGCAAAGTTATGAATGAGCAGGATATCACACAAAACTTTATAATTTCAAAACTCTTGACAGGTATGAGGCGGCCAAGGAGCTCAATTGATAAACGTTTTCCTATAACACTTCCTCTACTTTCAAAACTAGTTCATGTACTTATTTACAAATTTATACGAATCAAAATTATTTCAAGCTGTTTAAATACACTGGCATTTTGGGTTTTTTTTCGGGTGGGAGAGCTAGTTTTATCAAAGGGAAACTCAATGAATACAATTCTGTCAATTCAAGACATTAAATTAACCCGTTCTCAAATTATAATTCATCTTCGTCACTCTAAAACAGATCAAGTTAGTTTGGGGACAAAAATAAAAATTCCAAAAGCAAATGGTAAACGTTGTCCTTTGTTTTATCAAGACCTAAATTTGACGGCCACCTTTTCTGTCATTTCGACACTAAGCCCATGACTAGATGTCAATTCACAAGTAGTCAAACAAATGTTTGAGGCAATTAGGGGTGGAATCTAGGAATTACAAGTCACATTCATTCAGAATAGGTGCAGCTACAGCTGCATCAATTGCTGGTCACACCAAAGAAACCATTCAAAGTGCAGGAAGGTGGAAGCCTTCAAATCCTACATAAGAATACCCACTGCTAATATACCATCATTTTAATTTGAAAATGTCAGCTAAAAGCCACGTAAGAATCTGGTGTGTTGGGTCGTCTATCATGAAAAAGGCCGCCACTTATGCCCGTACAAGGCCTGGTGGCTTAAACCTTGGATTAGATTGGTGGAATATGAATATTTGGTGGCAGGGTTAGAGTGGTCTTAAATTCGAAGTCCTTGAACTAAAGCGGACATTCCTACTTACAATAGAATCAACAACACCAGATATACATGTACTGGTTATTCACTGCGGGGGTAATGATCTTGGAACATTAAATGTTGCAGATTTCCGTAGAAAAATAAGGACAACATTTCAATTTATTATAAATAGGTTTCCAAATACTTTCATGGTGTGGTCGCAAATCCTACAACGAACATTTCTGGTAAATGCTAAGGCCTTATCAAAACAAAGGTCCAGAATTAATAATTTTGCAGCCAAAAGAATATTAGAATTAGTGGGCACATTTATACTGAGCGCCATGGAAAACTTATCACTTAGTTTTTCGTATAACAAAATGATCCTGTAAACATATCTTATTTATTTTGCTTCTTATTGTGAACAATATTCAAATGGGAACACATCAATAACAACACATTTGTACACTTATGGATGTTTAATCTGTAATCAACGGTACAAAGTCAAAGGGGTCAAAACCAAAAGTACGACACAGATGTCAGTAGCGCGTGTCCTCCACGGGCTCTTACGCACGCTGTGCAGCTACGTCGCATGGAATTAACCAATGTTTGAAAGAAGGGCTGGGGCAAATTGTTCCATTCTTGGACAAGAGCAGATTCTAAAGCAGCAATGGTGTGCATCTGTGGTCTCCGATACAGACGGCATCCAATCTCATCCCAGACATGTTCTATCGGTGCCATGTCCATAGACATGGCTGGCCAGTCCAAGACATTGATGTTGTTAGCAGCCAGGTAGTCCATACTAAAACGGGCGGTATGCGGACGTGCATTATCCTGTTGGAAGTGCCGAAGTTGTGGGTGCGCTCGAAACATCGGAACAACAATTGGTTGCAAGACATCATCACGGTAGGCTACAGCATTAACGCGACCTCTGCAAATGTGTAGGGCGGTCCGGTGAAGCCTCCCCACACCATTACACTTCCCCCACTCCATCGATTCGTTTCGAAGACACAGCAGTCTGCAAGACGTTCCCCAAGACGTCTCCACACACGTTGACGGCCATCAGCGTGATAAAGAAGCGACTCTCATCACTGAAGAGCACACTTTGCCAGTCTACTCTTCTCCATGTCTGGTGTCCTTGAGCCCATATCAAACGCTGCTGACGGTGATGATCCCTGAGGATAGTTCCAACATAAGATCATTGTGCACGGGGTCCTACTTCTCTTAGACGACGTCTTACGGTGTTGGCACTTACTGGTCCTTGTCTTCCGACGACTGCTGCACCTGTTCGAGTCGCTGGGTGGAATCTGTCACGCAGATGAGTGACCCGGATGTAGCGGTCTTGAGCCTGGGTTGTAACGCGTTGTGGACCAGGACGTTCACGGTCACGTGTTGATCCAGTAACTCGAACACGTTCCACCAACCTTACAATAGTGGACTGATGACAATTGAAGTGTCTGGCAATAGCACGTGTAGACATGCCAGCCCGGGACATTCCCATGGCTTCATTCCGTTGATTTTCAGTAAGTCTCGGCATCTCTAGCTCGATTCCTTCACACGTCCAACAACAAATTACGACAGATTGACGTTTCACAGTTTATGTACTGCACATTAAGTTGAAAACATGCTTTTAAAGGGCTCACACACAATGCTGCATGTGAATATTGGGTTTTTCATGTGCATCTCGTGCAATTTTTTTTTGTGCACATGGGCCGATATTTTTTGCATAATATTATACATACAAAACCACCTAGTAATAAAATATTTGGGAAAAAAAGTGATGCGTTTTCCATGGCGATCAGTATATAAGATATCCAGATATAAAATTTGGCATTAGTCACTTATTCCAAGTGACAGCATTCATCTTTCTGATATTGGTAACAGTATATTCATTAATACACTTCAAGGTGCTTTGTAGCATTTTTACTTGGCTAATGGAAATGTTTATCCATTTCAATATTTGGTGTTTGTATGGAGAAAATGTAATTCATGATATGACCAGCTCAGCTCTGTGTTGCTTTCGTCCCCCATTATGAAGCGTCTCTGATTCCTCATCATGGTAGTGATCCCAATTCGGTCATTACATGCCCATTTTTGGAATCATATGGCGTATAACAAGCAACACAATTAGAAAACTTTCCTGACTTGATTCCCTGATGCTCAGGATCACGTCAAAATGATTCCCTGTCACGCCTCTGGATCACTTAACTGTGTATATATGTTAATGTGTTCAAAATTGGTAATTATTGGTGTTTTAGTGTTTGGAATTTAAAACTTGGTATGCTACGAAGGCTTCAGCATTTATGGATGGACACATGGTTATGGGCATGGAACACGCCAAACTAGTTTAACGGCTGTCAAACATAATAACAATTTAACTCGCTCAGCTGTGCCATATCATTGCCAATAAATTCAGTTTTAATTCGAGTAATTGTTTGTTGAACGTTTATTAAATAAATACAGTATATGTTATCACAAAGTTTCACGCAAAAATTTTGAAAACTAAAACGTTTTCTAAAAATGCCACATTCCCAGACTTTGCTCTCAAACAGAGCTATAAAGTCTCAAAAAACAAAATTCTGAATCATTTTACCCAATACATTTACTCAATTTTTAATAAGATCTAACCATTTACACCAAATGCACCGACTTTTCAAAATACTTTAATCTTTAAATCACTCCATGTGATGCAATAAGCATTATTTTGTGAAATAAGCAAGGTGGTAACAGAAAAAAAACAACATATTAACCCAAACAAAAACAATATTGTTTCACACAAGCTTCACAATGTCAAACCCTAACAAGTAATATCGTCACGAAACAATCAGACGAATTCTCCTTCACTAGACATTTCTAACCGAATGCACCCAATTTGTAACGTACCTGTCTACCCTGATGCGATATGCAAGTGTTCCATTTAACGCATGCGTAATCGTAATGTTTATGTTGTGAAAAAAAGTGAAGATGTCGAAATATATGAAATTTACAAGAGAATACTGGATTTTATCGGACTTTAGTCATTTAGGCTAAGGGAAGAAATCAAAGGCGTGAAAATTCCAGATATGTCACAAAGTTTTAGCCATTTCGATTAAAAAATGAAAAAATGGCAAGAAATTTTCGAGTCGGAGTATCAGCTTAGAACAGACAGTTAGATCATACATCTCGACATACCACATTTTGTCAAGATTGATCTAGCATTGTACGACTTATTCACTGAAACAAAGAAAGAAATCCACTTTAAAGATACATTGTCCGGAAAGTATTTATCGGGTTGTTTCCAATAAAAGTGTGGCAAATGTGGTATATATGGAAAGTATAGACGCCCAATGTTACTAGAAAAATACTGGAATACCCGAAAAACATCCATGGGGCAAGCACTGGGCAAAAATATCAGGGTATCACTAACTGGCAACCCGACTGTTGTCTGCCAGCTTATTGTATATGGTAAATGGACAGTAAGTAATGAAAAATACATTCTGTACAAGAGCATCGCTAACGCTGAAATATATACTCTTCAAAAAAAGTAGGGGATATTGAAATGCAAATACCTATGTAGGTTGTAATATGATAAATAGTCATGGACACTTGACATGCTTTGTGAGTATGTTCACAGATGAAGAACTTATCGCCCCAACAGAAACACTGAGCGACACGCAATAGCACCATACACGTGGGAGGGGTTCATTGTCAAATATGACACTTCAAGGAAGGGTTGATGAAAACTGCCACGTGTTGGTTTATCCTATCCATGTTTGCTTTCCTATCGGTTCTTGTATAAGATTTACTGTTTAGTGTGTTACGTTTAATTTACAATGAAACGTCTCAACATGATGAACATCTACGTGCTATTGGCATGCTTCAAATGGGTTCTACACACGAGCTGTGATCAGCCGAATGGTGGAACCGGTACCAACAAACAAACAATGCTGATGATAGACCTCGTTCAGGTCGTCCTAGAGCCACTACAAAAGCCCAGGATCGATACATTTGTACACAGGTCCTGCGAAATCGAGGACAAACGGCCAATCAGCTTTCTGTAAACTTGTACCAAGCTACAGGAATTCGAGTTACACCTCAAATGATTAGAAATCGGCTACATGCAGCCCATTTGCATGCGCGACGACCGCGTGTTGTGCCCCCATTAACTCGCCAGCACATGGCAAACAGGCGTCAATGGAGAGAGAGAGAGAAATGGGTTTTAACGTCCACTCGACACAAACTAGGTCATTTCGGGACTAACATATGGTTTAATTTTATTAACATAATTCGCTTGCGCGTACAGGTCTTTAGCAGTGGGAGGAAACCGGAGGACCCGGAGAAAACCCACGAGGTTGGACAGGCGACCCTACTCCTTGTCACGTACAACCGGGGATTCGAAACCACGCCAGTCGACTCAATGACAGACTTTATGATACAGCGCGCACACGCTAACCATTCAGCCATCCACCCCCCCAGGCGTCAATGGTGTAGGCAGCTTAGAAATTGGGGTAATCATCGATGGGTGCGTGTAATGTTCTCAGATGAGTCCAGATTTACTCTGGGTTTCACCGATAGGCGTGCCCGCATTTGGAGGCGTGTAAATGAGCGTTCATGCTAACGTAGGTCTGATATGGTGTGGGGAGGAATCACCATGAGTGGTAGAACGAACTTGCATATTGTTCAAGGAAAGGTCACTGGTGAATACTACCGTGACCACATCCTGGCACCGATAGTTCTGCCCTTTGCTCAATGTGCAGGTCGACGTTTCATCTTTCAAGATGATAATGCCCGTGCCCACTGCGCTCGTGTCGTGAATGACTACCTCCAGCGTCACCATATTGTCCATATGCCTTGGCCAGCCGTGAGTCCTGACCTTTCCCCTATAGAGTACATCTGGGACATGATTGGGAGACGTGTTCGTCGACGTCAACCGACAACACTGCAAGAATTGGCCGTGGCACTGCAAGAGGAGTTGGTCAGATTGACCCAAATCGTGATTGAACGGTTGATTAGGAGCATACCACGACGAATTGCTGAATGTCTGAGCATTGATGGAGCAATTACTCTAACAAAAAAGTGGATGTGGTACCATACCCCTTTGGGTCGGTACATGCACCATAATAAATAGTTGCTATCCTTACAGTATAAGGAATAAATATGCCAAGTTCCAAGATGATCCATTTAGAATTCCAGCCTGTAGACAAAAAACACAAAGATAGGTTGCCAGGCAACGAAACATAAGCCCGCAGCAGCTAAATCGCCCGAGCGGTCGACAAGAGTTGTCGCATGTTTATTTCTTTGTAGGTAATTGGGGGCCTTTACAAGACAGTTCCATACAGATCAAATTATAAATTTTGTCGTTTGAGGGTTTACAAAGTTCTACAAACTGAAACAACTTTCATCAATCGAGCATTAACATGGTTTAACAAAGTGAAACAAGGGCCATAACTCTAGAAGTAATCATTGTAAATTGCTGAAATTCAATAATGAATATAAATTTCACAAAGATCCGATGATAACTGTCGGCGTTGGAGTGTTCACAAGGTTCAAAAAAGTGAAATGAGCCATATTTCTAGACGTAATAAACTGAAATTGCTCAAATTCAATAGGAGTGTTCTTTCTACTAACTTAATTGGCACATATAAATTTCATACAGATCAGCAGTTAACTTTAAGAGGTTAGAGCGTTCACAAAGTGAAACAAGGGAAATAACTCTAGAAGTAATAAACGGAAATTGCTGAAATTCAATAGGATTCTTCTCTTGACTAATTTAAATGACACATGTAAATTTCATACAGATCGGCAGAGCGTTAGAGCGTTCCATGGTGCAACAAAGAGTGAAACAAGGGCCATAATTCTAGAAGTAATTGACAGAAATTGCTGAAATTCAATAGGCTTCTTCATTTCACTAATTTAAATCATGTATATAAATTTCACAAAGATCGGGTGATAAATTTTGGCGTTAATACGTTCACAAGGTTCAATAAAGTGAAACAAGGGCCATAACTCTAGATGTGGTAAACGGAAATTGCTGAAATTCATTAGGCTTCTTCATTTCACTAATTTAAATAATGCATATGAATTTCATACTGATTAAGTGATAACTTTTGTCGTTCAAACGTTCACAAGGTAAATTTCAGAAAGATCGGATGATAACTTTTGGCGTTAAGAGCGTTCACAAGGTTCAATAAAGTGAAACAAGGGTCATAACTCTAAACTTAATAAATGGAAATTGCTGAAATTCAATAGGCTTCTTCATTTCACTAACTTAAATATTGCATATAAATTTCACAAAGATCGGATGTTAACTTTTGGCATTAGAGCGTTCACAAGGTTCAACAAAGTGAAACAAGGGCCATAACCCTAGACGTAATAAACGGCATGTCCCCAAAATAATAGAGGTCAGCCATGGGGTATAAGGAATAAGCATAAAAAAGTTTTCAAGATGATCGATTAAGAATTGTGGCCTGTAGACGACACACAGACACACAAAAAGAAAATGGGTGTGGCACTGCCCCATGGCGTTGGGCATGCACCCCAAATGATAGGGATGATCCTTAGGGTAAAAAGAATAAGTATGCAAAGTTTCAAAATGATACGTTAAGAAATACGGTCTGTAGATGACAAACAAATATAAGAAATGGGCGTGGCTCTGCCCATGGGGGTTGGGCATGCACCAAAAACAATAGGGATCATCCTTAGGGTATAAGGAATAAGTATGTAAAGTTTCAAGATGATCACTTAACAATTGTGGCCTGTAGGATCATAACGGACAGCCTTGAGACTGAGAAATTTTTGAAAATATTTGGCACCATTTATAGTACCATAGACAGGCGCGGATTTAAGTGGGCGGGCGGGCGTGTGGGTGGTGGGGGGAGCAAGTGGGAAATTGACTAAAATTTTCAGACCCAGTCCCAAAAATATTAAAAGCTCAACTACATATGCACGCTCGATTCCATTGTGTCATCATTCTTCTGTGGACTTGTCCTCTTATACTATCTCATCACTATCATATTCAAGGTTATATGGAACCGCCCAGTTAGTAGTACCACTAGTGCGTGGGTCATGGTGCAACAGACTGTACAAATGTTCTGTTAACTCTCACAACTCTCTTTGTAGATCAGCTACGCCCACAGCAGCTAAATCGCCCGAACAGTCGACAAGGGTACAGATGACATTATAATTTACGTCGTTTGAGGGTTCACAAGGTTCTAAAAACTAAAACAAGGGCCGTAACTCTGGAAGTAATCTACAGAAATTGTTGAAATTCAACAGGCTTTTTCGTTTTACGAACTCAAATAATGCATATAAATTTCATACAGATCGGATGAAAACTTTTGTCGTTCGAACCATCACAAGGTTCAACAAAGTAAAACAAGAGCCATAACTCTAGAAGTAATTGACGGAAATTAATGACATTCAATAGGATTTTTCATTTCACTAATTTAAATGATGCATATGAATTTCATACAGATTAAGTGATAACTTTTGTCGTTCGAACGTTCGCATGGTTCAACAAAGTAAAACAAGGGCCATAACTCTAGAAGTAATTGACGGAAATTGCTGACATTCAATAAGCTTCTTTATTTCACTAATTTAAATGATGCATATCAATTTCATACAGATTAAGTGATAACTTTTGTCATTCAAGCGTTCACAAGATTCAACAGAGTTAAACAAGGGCCATAACTCTAGATGTAATTAACGAAAATTTGCATAAACTCAATAGGCTTGTTGGTTTTACTAATACATATAAATTTCATACAGATCGGATAATAACTTTTGTCGTTTGAGCATTCACATGGTACAACAAAGTGAAACAAGGGCCAAACTCACAGCATAATTAACGGAAATTGCTGAAATTCAATAGAATTCTTCGTTGAACTAATTTAAATGGTGCATATCAATTTCAAACATATCGGATAATAATTGTTGTCATTAGAGCGTTCACAAGATTCAACAAAGTGAAAAAAGGGCCATAACTCTACATGTAATAAATGGAAATTGCTGAAATTCAATAGGCTTCATTGTTTTACTAATTTAAATGATGCATATAAATTTCATACAGATCGGATAATAACTTTTGTCGTTAGAGCATTCACAAGGTGCAACAAAGTGAAACAAGGGACGTAACTCACGGCGTAATTAACGGAAATTGCTGAAATTCAATAGGATTCTTCGTTTCACTATTTCAAATGATGCATATCAATTTCAAACAGATCGGATGATAACTGTTGTCATTAGAGAATTCACAAGATTCAACAAAGTGAAACAAGGGCCATAACTCTAGAAGTAATTAACGAAAATTGCTGAAATTCAATTGGCTTCTTTGTTTTACTAATTTAAAGATACATTTTGGGAGATTTTTATAGAGAGTTGGCCATTCTTGCTATAACAGTTCAAAAGTAGATGATGAAAGAAGAATATATTGAAAAATTCAGTCAAATTACTTTATTCTGAACATAGTTATCATCGTTGTAATATTTGCCTAGAAATGGTAGACATTTTACAACTTGTGACGAGGTTGACATCTTACCAAGCTGGTAAACTAATGGCCATCCAGACAAAACATCTGCCATTATGAGCCACTGTTGACCTCCAAAAGATCCAAAGTCTGCACATATGTATTCTTTAAGTGGCATTTAGCGATCAGGGAACAAATTAACAGAACACAGTTTTTATGGGATACAATCACTGGTTTCTTATTAATTTCATATATATTGTCCACAAGTTTACTAAATTGTTATTTGTGCTTGATAACGATAAGAGGATACTTGTCGAAACGTCGTGCTTTTAGAATAAACTAGTGATTGTATCCCATAAAAACTGTGTTCTGTTAATTTGCACATATGTGTTGAAACACACGTTCTAGAGCACAGGATTTGCAGGACCTGACAATGTTTTCGATGTCAGTATCAATACCAGGCCAATAGACTATAAGCCTGGCTCGTTCCCTTGTCCAATAAATACCTTGATGAGAAGAGTGTAGGTCATTAATAATCTGTAGGCGCAGTGATTTAGGAATAATCAGTCTTGGTCCTACAACTAATAATCCATCATCAATGGAAATCTGGTCTCTCATGCACTAGTAAGGTTCGAGTTCCTGAGAGAGCTGATGCTTTGATTCAGGAAATCCGTTCTTCACGACAGACATAAGTTTCTGATGGTCAGAATCTAGGAGAAAGGCATTACGAATATCTGCAAGACGAGGGCCCATGTCCGCGTCATTGACAGCTTGGTGTTGATAACGGGGCTCTTGATAGTGCATCAGGTGCCGCATGATCGGAACCTTTACGCCACGTTGAGACAAACTGATAGGGCAGAAGTTTCATACGGAGGCGTTGTAGCCGTGGATTTTCTATTTCATCCAAGCGATGATTGTTAAGTAGAGGGACCAAAGGTTTGTGGTCGGTAACAATTTCAAATTGGTTAAGTCCAGCAAGAAAAGAATGACACTTCTTGACTGCCCAAGCCACACCTAACATTTCTATTTCAATCATTGCATACCGGGATTCAGTTTCCGTAATGTACCGAGAACCGGCTTGTACTAGTTTCCATTTATCGTCATGGAGTTGAAGTAGTACGAATCCCAAACCATTTAGGCGACTAGCATCTGTCTGAAGTGACGTTGGTTTGGAAGGATCAAAGTATGCTAATGTTGGTGGATGAGATAATATCTTCTTAGTTTCCTCAAATGATTTCTGATGAACTTCATTCCACTGGAACTCATTCTTGGGTCGAAGTAGTGGTCTGAGGATTTCTGTAGTGGAAGATATATTAGGTGAAAAGGAGCCCAGTTGATTGACTAAACCCATGAATGAACGAACATCTGTGATATTCGTAGGGACTGGATAATCAGAATTGGCTTGAACTGTCTTGGGATCTGGTTTATAGCCATCAACAGATACGACAAATCCTGCAAATTCGACTTGTTGTTGGGCAAAATGAAATTTGTCCTTCTTTAAAGTAATTCCCCGATCTTTACAACGTTGAAGGAATTGTCTGACGTGTGTGACATGATTTTCAGAATCAGTATCATATACAGCAATGTCATCGACAATTCGGCGATAGCCTGAGAGGCCAATAAATGCTTCATCCATGCGTCGGTTGTAATGTTCGGAAATGGAACATATCCCAAATGGAGCCCGGAGGTATTTATACCTGCCGAATGGTGTTAAAAAAGTCGTGAAATCCTGGCTTTCTTCACTCAAGGGGCATTGATGATAGCCTTTCAAGGCATCAAATGTTGTGAACCATTTGGATTTAGTGGCGGCTATATCAGCGACAGCTTCTGCAGGCGTTGGCGACTGGTAGCGTTCTCTTTTAACAAACTTGTTTAATTGAGAAAGGTCAACACAGGCGAATGTCATCAGTTCCCTTTTTCGGTGCTACAACAATGGGAGCACACCATGCCGTCGGGTAGGTAACGGGTGCTATAATCTGGTTTTCTATTAACCTGTCGATTTCCAGTTTGAGCTTGTCTCTGTATGCATATGGAATTCTTCGAGGTGTAGAAACGCAGAAAGGTTTCGCGTTATCTTCAAGACAAATGTTGAATTGTTCACCGGGCATTGGCTTAATCACACTGTCAAAACACGGTTGGAAACTCTCGAATGAGATTGGCTGTCGTTGTTGATAAGTCTGGCTGTGACACTCTGACTTTGTTTATTTCTGCTACATGTAAGTTGTACTCAATCTGTTTTGGATAATCATGGGGTATTATCTTCAAGACCTGTGTGGTTTTCCAAGAAAGTAGACAACCTTGTACCCCTTTCAGGACGTAAAAGAGTTCCTCAACAGTTACATCACCAAAAGTAATATCAGCGTAAAAGGATCCAATATTTGGAAGGTCATGATTATCAGCAGCTTTAAGTAAAGTCTGGTGGTCTTGTATCAAGTCATACTTAGGATGAATCATGTATTTAGATAACATTTCGGGATCAACAGCTTATATTTCTGCTCCAGTGTCCGGAGTAGCAAAATCATCTATTTCAGCTTTTTGTAGGCGATTTGGTTTCATCTTCACTTTAATTTTAGGTGATTGTGAGACTTGAATGGTTGCTATCATTGCTGTGATGCTTGCCATCTTCGAAGTTTGGTAAGGCTTCTTATTTTTACTGTGACTGGTACTGGATGTGGAGCAGGGCTGCCGATAACCAGTATCGCAGCGCAATTTGCGATACATATTTCGTCCGTTGCTAACCAAAAATTAAAATCTGACGTTTTTGATTCGCAGTTACTGCGAATCATTAATGTGCCAGTCATTTTGGATATTGTCACAAGAATAATCCACATTTTGAAGACTAGAAGGCTTACTCAACACTTTCAACGTGTATAAAATGTTGAATAAAATTTTATAAACAAAACTGAATTCTCCATGTGACATTTTCTTCTCGAACTACCCAGACACAATACTATATAACACAGGGACATAACTCTATGAATAGGGACTATTAAACCGGAAATAGGGAATCAAGTAGTCGCACTCACGTTGCGAGACATCAAGTAATTATATCATATTCATTTTGAAATAAATAACTCCAGTGTATCCCCCACGTATTGTAAATAAAATATAAAAAAATAAATACATGTTAACATATTGTAAAATGATAAATCAAAGTAAAAATTCCCGTAAAATATTATTGTTTATATCGCGTGTGTCTAGTTAATCGAGGTGCGCCCGATTGAACAAAAATAGTAATACACGATAAAAAGCAAACGAGATTGTTTTCTAACGAAGATTTCTAGCGTAACAAAAAAATAACAATTAAAATGAGTGGGGCTTCGGAAGTCACTGTCAAGAATTGGCTTCAGACATAAGACCTAACTAAATGTCTACATCACATTTACAAACTGTCACAAGTACTTGTGGCAGTGCTAAAACAATCTAAGAATAGTCAGAATGGAATCTAATCATATTTGTTATGAATTAAAGTAATATCTTGGTATTTAGGTGTTTTACATTGAAACTGAAAAACTGCTAATCAATTTTTAAATTTGCTAATCAAATTTGGCAAAATTGGACTAGTTGATTAGCAGTGCTGCTAATCAACTGTGAAAAATTACCGACAGCCCTGATGTGGAGCGACAAACTGATGTGTAATGGCCTTTTTTAGAACATTTACCACAAACATAATCTTTCGCTGGGCATTTTTCTCCAGAATGATCTTTCCCACATCGACCGCATACTTGAGGTTTGGTTTTCGGTGTAGATTTAGATTTTCTGTACTGGGAAATTTTACAAGCGAGTTCACCTTTAAGCTCATCTCTATGTCTATTAGCAGATTCTTGGGCCTGACATACATGTATTCCAATGGTTGTAAGTAGTGTCAACGACTTGGTTGCCAATAAAATCTGCATTGTTGTGGGGTTAATGTGACCAACAATAATTCTATCCATCAGCATTTTGTCACTACATTGTTCACAAAAGTCACATGTCTGCTTTAAATCTCTCAACTCAGTCAGCCAATCATCGAATGATTCTCCTTCTCGCTGGTCGCGGAGGTAGAAATTTCGGCGCTATTGCACTTTCGTACCTCTACCAGTTCCCGTGGTCGTAGGCACTTGAAATTTTCAGAGGATGTTAAGGGGGGCTAGCAATGACCACACACCAAATTTCAGCCGAATCGATAATAACTTTTTATTTTACCGACCTTTTAATTTCTAACGAGAGAGAACTTCATCAGTTTGACGCCATTTGCTTTGTTTACTAATTAGACTTGAATAACAAGACACTAAGACGGAAACCGACTCGAATAACAAGACACTTAGACGGAAACCGACACACTGCACTAGCTGCCTAACACTGCAGTTCATAAAAATTAATATAATTTTCGTATACTTTAATTTTTGCGCGAAGCCACCATTTTCTATAAAATACTATTTGGTGTTGATCAGTGGATTGGCCTTTAGGTGTGAATATTGCCGTGACCTTGATTTTGACCTTGAGGCCAAACTTCCCATCCATATCGGGGCCTTTGCGTTTATGCTTGCCGTGGCCTTATTTCCTACTGTATTATCAAAGTTAATGTTCGAGGTGAAAGCAGAGATGACGTCCTTCAGAAAAGATAATTGGGTTAAAGTCGTAGGTCAAGGTCATGTTACAGAAAACTAAACTCAAACTTTTCAAAGTCATTTTTGGGACATTTGACCTTGACTTACGACCTTGACCCCGTAACCATTTTCGAAGGCTATCACATTGGCTTGAATCATGAACGTTTACCTTGGTCCTATCGCACACTGCTCGGTCAGAAAACGGTCAAACGCAGAGGGTCCGTGTCCGAAAGGAAGTCAATGGGCGTGGTCAATGTGAAAGGTCGTGGTGACCTCCACTAGTCACCGTTAACCATCCGTAACCTTGACTCTGACCTTGAGTCCAAACGTCCCATCCATCTCGGGCCCTTTGCGTTTATGCTTGCCGTGGCCTTATTTCTAACTGTATTATCAAAGTTAATGTTCGAGGTGAAAGCAGAGACGACGTCCTCAAGAAAAGATAATTGGGTCAAAGTCGTAGGTCAAGGTCATCTTACAGAAAACTAAACTCGGACTTTTCAAAGTCAGTTTTGGGACATTTGACCTTGACTTACGACCTTGACCTCGTAACCATTTTCGAAGGCTATCACCTTGACTTGAACCATCGACGTTTACTTTGGTCCTGTCGCACACTGTTCGGTCAGAAAAGGGTCAAACGCAAAGGGCCCTAGTCCGAAAGGAAGTCAATGGGCTTGGTCAATGTGAAAGGTCGTGGTGACCTCCACTAGTCACCTTTAACCATCTGTGACCTTGACTTTGACCTTGAGTCCAAACTTCCTATCCATCTCGGGCCCTTTTCGTTTATGCTTGCCGTGACCCTATTTCTTACTGTATTATCAAAGTTAATGCTTGAGGTGAAAGCAGAGACAACGTCCTTCAGAAAAGTTAAAAGGTCAAAGTCGTAGGTCAAGGTCATGTTACAGAAAACTGAACTCAAACTTTTCAAAGTCAGTTTTGGGACATTTGACCTTGACTTACGACCTTGACCCCGTAACCATTTTGAAAGGCTATCAACTTGGCTTGAATCATGGGCGTTTACCTTGGTCCTGTCGCACACTGTTCGATCAGAAAACGGTCAAACGCAGAGGGGCCCGTGCCCGAAAGGAAGTCAAGGGCGTGGTCAATGTGAAAGTTCGTGGTGACCTCCACTAGTCACCTTTAACAATCCGTGACCTCGACTTCGACCTTGAGTCCAAACTTCCCATCCATCTCGGGCCCTTTTCGTTTATGCTTGCCGTGACCCTATTTCTTACTGTATTATCAAAGTTAATGCTTGAGGTGAAAGCAGAGACAACGTCCTTCAGAAAAGTTAAAAGGTCAAAGTCGTAGGTCAAGGTCATGTTACAGAAAACTGAACTCAAACTTTTCAAAGTCAGTTTTGGGACATTTGACCTTGACTTACGACCTTGACCCCGTAACCATTTTGAAAGGCTATCAACTTGGCTTGAATCATGGGCGTTTACCTTGGTCCTGTCGCACACTGCTCGGTCAGAAAACGGTCAAACGCAGAGGGTCCGTGTCCGAAAGGAAGTCAATGGGCGTGGTCAATGTGAAAGGTCGTGGTGACCTCCACTAGTCACCGTTAACCATCCGTAACCTTGACTCTGACCTTGAGTCCAAACGTCCCATCCATCTCGGGCCCTTTGCGTTTATGCTTGCCGTGGCCTTATTTCTAACTGTATTATCAAAGTTAATGTTCGAGGTGAAAGCAGAGACGACGTCCTCAAGAAAAGATAATTGGGTCAAAGTCGTAGGTCAAGGTCATCTTACAGAAAACTAAACTCGGACTTTTCAAAGTCAGTTTTGGGACATTTGACCTTGACTTACGACCTTGACCTCGTAACCATTTTCGAAGGCTATCACCTTGACTTGAACCATCGACGTTTACTTTGGTCCTGTCGCACACTGTTCGGTCAGAAAAGGGTCAAACGCAAAGGGCCCTAGTCCGAAAGGAAGTCAATGGGCTTGGTCAATGTGAAAGGTCGTGGTGACCTCCACTAGTCACCTTTAACCATCTGTGACCTTGACTTTGACCTTGAGTCCAAACTTCCTATCCATCTCGGGCCCTTTTCGTTTATGCTTGCCGTGACCCTATTTCTTACTGTATTATCAAAGTTAATGCTTGAGGTGAAAGCAGAGACAACGTCCTTCAGAAAAGTTAAAAGGTCAAAGTCGTAGGTCAAGGTCATGTTACAGAAAACTGAACTCAAACTTTTCAAAGTCAGTTTTGGGACATTTGACCTTGACTTACGACCTTGACCCCGTAACCATTTTGAAAGGCTATCAACTTGGCTTGAATCATGGGCGTTTACCTTGGTCCTGTCGCACACTGTTCGATCAGAAAACGGTCAAACGCAGAGGGGCCCGTGCCCGAAAGGAAGTCAAGGGCGTGGTCAATGTGAAAGTTCGTGGTGACCTCCACTAGTCACCTTTAACCATCCGTGACCTCGACTTCGACCTTGAGTCCAAACTTCCCATCCATCTCGGGCCCTTTTCGTTTATGCTTGCTGTGACCCTATTTCTTACTGTATTATCAAAGTTAATGCTTGGGGTGAAAGCAGAGACAACGTCCTTCAGAAAAGATAAATGGGTCAAAGTCGTAGGTCAAGGTCATGTTACAGAAAACTGAACTCAAACTTTTCAAAGTCAGTTTTGGGACATTTGACCTTGACTTACGACCTTGATCCCATAACCATTTTCAAAGCCCATAATCTTGGCTTGAACCATTGACGTTTACCCTGGCCCTGTCGCACACTGCTCGGTCGGAAAACGGTCAAACGCAGAGGGGCCCGTGTCCGAAAGAACGTCAAAGGGCGTGGTCAATGTGAAAGTTCGTGGTGACCTCCACTAGTCACCTTTAACCATCAGTGACCTTCACTTCGACCTTGAGTCCAAACTTCCCATCAATCTCGGGCCCTTTTCGTTTATGCTTGCCGTGACCCTATTTCTTACTGTATTATCAAAGTTAATGCTTGAGGTGAAATCAAAGACAACGTCCCTCAGAAAAGATAATTGGGTCAAATTCGTAGGTCAAGGTCATGTTATAGAAAACTGAACTCAAACTTTTCAAGGTCAGTTTTGGGACATTTGACCTTGACTTACGAGCTTGACCCGTAACCATTTTCAAAGCCCATCATCTTGGCTTGAACCATCGACGTTTACCCTGGCCCTGTCCCAAAAATGAAACAAGGTCACGGCACGCATAAACGCAAAGGGTCCGAGATGGATGGGAAGTTCGGACTCTAGGTCAGGGTCAAGGTCACGGATGGTTAACGGTGACTAGTGGAGGTCACTACGACCTTTCACATTGACCACGCCCATTGACTTCCTTTCGGAAACGGGCCCCTCTCCGTTTGACCCTTTTCTGACCGAGCAGTGTGTGACAGAACCAAGGTAAACGTCCATGATTCAAGCCATGGTGATAGCCTTCGAAAATGGTTACGGGGTCAAGGTCGTAAGTCAAGGTCAAATGTCCAAAAAATGACTTTGAAAAGTTTGAGTTTAGTTTTCTGTAACATGACCTTGACCTACGACTTTGACACAATCATCTTTTCCGAAGGACGTCGTCTCTGCTTTCACCTCGAACATTAACTTTGAAAATACAGTAAGAAATAAGGCCACGGCAATCATAAACGCAAAGGCCCTGATATGGATGGGAAGTTAAGACTCAAGGTCACGGCAATATTCACACCTAAAGGCCAATACACTGATCAACACCAAATAGTATTTTATAGAACATGGTGGCTTCGCGCAAAAATTAAAGTATACAAAAATTATATTTATTTTTATGAACTGCAGAGATAGGCAGCTAGTGCAGTGTGTCGGTTTCCGTCTTAGTGTCTTGTTATTCGAGTCTAAATAGTAAACAAAGCAAATGGCGTCAAACAGATGAAGTTCTCTCTCGTTAGAAATTAAAAGGTCGGTAAAATAAAAAGTTATTGATCGATTCGGCTGAAATTTGGTGTGTAGTCATTGCTAGTCCCCCGTAACATCCTCTAATAATTTCAAGTCCCTACGACCACAGGAACTGGTAGAGGTACGAAAGTGCAATAGCGCCGAAATTTCTTCGTTCTACTAACTTCTATGACGACATTAATTTGGCCTTTTATGTGTCTTTTTAATGCGTCTATGACTGTATCTGTGGAGATTTTGTCGCCATCTGGTAGATGATCAACTATTTTACATGCCTCGTCTGATAATGCTAGAGTAAGAGCAGCCAATTGTGTATCAAGATCCTGATCATCTAGACCGGTCCGGTAATGAGATTGAAGGCTTTCCATTTTTTTTACCCAAACATCAAAATTTGTACCTTTTGTGTCGGCTTCTAGCTCTAAAATAGGAACGTTGTAGGCTGATGCAGGTTTTACAGTGGACCTGTTATCTTGCCTAGCTGCTTGCAGCGCCATGTATTATAGTTAGAGGTATCACACGAAGAGATGAGAACAATAATTAATCAGACAAACACATGTATCATGATCTGTATTATTCATAAGGCATGGTCAGACAATAGAGACACCTATCTGTAAGGGGAGGTCACTCTCAGATGATGTTTAATAACTGTCATAGTAATTAATGGGAGACAACTCAACTTATTGTCCTATCACTATATTGAGACTACTAATATCCTTCCCCCCCCCCCCCCTTACACACATCTGCAACCACCTACCCCACCTCGCCACAAATCAAAACAGTTGAACAGGGGCATCATAAACACTTAGAGACAGACAGTCCTAGTAATGTATGTTTTATTAATATATTACAAGATCATCATTCATGTGAACATAATCACATTTTCCCCCAATTGTAGACATTGGACCCCCTATACCTCGAAAACGCCCCCTCAAACGCCTGATCACCACCCAGATTCGAAATCTACGCAAAAAACTGGTCTATGAAAACTTGGTCTCATAAATTCACAGCTCAGGTGGCAATTCCCCCCCCCCCCCCTTCAGCCACAGGACTATATTATCATTTATGTTCTATAGGACTCTAGACATTTACTGATCTAGATGTAAGCTACCAGTACTCTACCTAAACCACATAATCTGGAATAAAAACTGTATAATGGTTAAGCTTATCGGTAATATTTATGTAAAACTTCCACTTATTATAGAATAGTGTGTGCAAGAATTTGAAGAGGGCAATGAGATGTTAAAATGTGTAACCCAGTTATTGTGCAGTAAATATTTAAAGATATATTAGTTAAGAATTTAATAAAGAGTTGGCCATTCTTGCTATAATAATTCAAAAATAGATGATAAAAAAAACGAAAATATTGAACAGCTTAGGGCCTCAAGATTTAGGCCAAGTTGTATAATTAGTTTGACCCTGTTGTAAGTCTTTCTTACATGCACCGTAGATTTCAACATTAAGGCTGGCAGAAAATATTGATATTGCCGATAATTGTCGGTATAGCGTTTTGAAGATTGATAATCGTTACAGATTTAAAATATCGATAATCGTGCAATTATAGGTCGCTACTTGTAAGAAGAAATCCATAAAAAATGAAAAGATAATCTGTACCGTAACACATTATTCTTTGCAACACGTTCCTGCACCTAGCTTGGTAACTGTAATTAAACAGAAAGTTATTAAACACACACACACTTTTTGATATTACTGCATAAACTCATATATAATTCTTAATTCATATACAAATTATGAATGTTTTCAAAACAATTGTAAGTAAAAATAGTTTGCTGATATTATCGATTATTGATCAGCGGTTGGTCGACAATTATCGGTACTTGAGACCAGTATCGACTGCCAGCCCTGTTCAACATCCATCATCATCGGCTTTTCTCAACTGTATTTAAATGGTAATCGGCTGATTTGGACCATGGCTGATTCGGACCAGCTTCTCCTCCATACCATGATAAGACTCATTCATTTAAAATATGTTTGCATAGGCCTATATTTACTGAGATGACAATAATGACTTAGTTTCTTTAAAAATACACTTTAATCTCCCCAGAGCTAGTAGTACCATCATGGAAAAGCCTAGTGCCTCTCTACATCTAAATCCGGCATTGCTTACAAACCAATGAATGATAAGATATATCTTTATAATAGTCATGTAATTGGATTAATTTTCCTTCCATAATGATAACTTTTGGTCTTCCTTTTCCTGAAACTTTCTTCGTCTTTCCATTTTTTTGGCGTTTACATTCATTTTATTCCTTTGAACTTTGGTGTCATGTCTAGATCTGTCATTACAACAAACAACATCTTCAATTGCCTTTTTTATGTTTATAAAATCGGGTATGTGTACAAAGCGAATCATAAATCCTTGAACAAAAAAGTCAGTAAATCTCTCAGATTTGTTATTTGGTGTCTTGAAAACAACGTTTGTCATAGTAATATTCATCTGAAAATCAACAGCATCAATGGTTCCACTGACTGATGTTTCATTTCTGAGTTCGACAGTTGTGCGTTTTCTCTCCAAAGCTTTTAGTAAACATAAAAGGGTGTTTTTGAACATAAACTTCTCTCTCTGACTTGTAGCCATAATAATACCGGGAAAATGAAGAACTGTTATCTAGTTTAACAAATTAATTTTCTCAAATGTGACATGATTTTAAATTATGGAGCACAGTTGGTTTGGATTATCTAGTCCCTGAAAGTTATATATAATAGTAATAATGGTTCGCAGAACGCTAGTCGAACGACGATAGCTGAACTAGATCGGGGATAGTCTCGATCACCCAGAAAAATATTCTACGAATATTAGTCTGGATGGGTTGTAGTCTTTATCACCCAGAAAAATATTCTACGAATACTCCGTATGTTGAAGACTATGAGGTTCTGGGTGACCGAGACTAGATCGGGGACGGTCTAGCACATTTGGCCACAGATCACTAAAGTTTTGTCCATTGACTCCAATGTTAATTCTCGTATCTTAGACCGGCTCTATTTTTTCCCAAATTTTCGTTGGGTAGAAAGCTTTCTACCACAGATGGAGCAACATGTGGCAACCTCTTGCCCAAAAGCACGTATGAGGTTCTTCATGAAAATCTTGAGATAAACAAGCTGGAAGTAGAGACAAGTAAACATGCAATTTTAGGCCCTACATTTCAACCTAAGCAACCTCTCAACTCTTGTATCCTTCCACATCAAAATTATGAATATTCACCAAAACCTGGGAGAAAATGTATTTTCAAACCCTTTTCTTCGATTCTGCACCAAAAAGTCAACAAAAATCGCCATGCAAGGGGGGGGGGGGAGAGGAAAACTAAAAATAGCTTTGGCCCTTGTTTCGTAGGAATATTTGGTGATCTGTGTCCATTTACAATCAGGTCTAAGACTAGCAATTATTTGCCCATTGACTTCAATGTTAAATGGCTGTAATGTAATGGGATTTGATGTTGACTGGGGTAAAAATATCACTTCCGACACAATGATTGCTCTGCAGAAAGACACTTTACACCCGCTATCCCTCCGCTGTAAAATCATCTGTATTAACCAAAACTGCTATAAAATTGCAAATTTGATCCCTTTTCTCCAATTCTAGACCAAAAAGTCAACCCAAAAATGCAGGAAGAGGGGAGAAAAAATTAAGGGAAAAATTGTCTATTTATAACTCGCACTAATTACTAGTCTCAGTCCATCTCACAAACAGAGTTGTCTTCCCTTGCTGAACAGCGAAAATTGCAATCTGTTTCACAGAGAATTACGAGTCTTCTCTAATATCTCTGTAAAAGACGACTGCGTTTAACACGTGCCGTCACAGTTCGCGGCGTCAATCATTGGCTGAAGTGAATGGCGCGTATTGTTTACATACGACGTTACTGCTTCGGGCAGAATGCTGCCTTTTAGTCATTTTAATACCCATTTAGCCTACACTAAATAGGAAATAATTTTTACCTACAAATACGTACGTCAGACGTCTTTATTTATTTTTGTAATACATCAAAAAAATGTTTTAGAATTTAATTTGTCGGTCGAAAAAAGTTAATATTTGAGACTCATTAAGTCGCATTGATGTCATCCTAGTGATTGTAGTAATTTGTAGCGGTCTAGCGAATATTCACTGCTGATCTATCGAAGCCTGTAACTACCATTCATAAGTTCTACTTTTCGCTTCTTCAAAACACGAAAGTCGCAAAGTAGAAGTTACGACAAAATGTGAGGCGACAACACGCTATACAAGCCAAAATCAACTCGAAAATAGGAAATTAAGAAATAACACACAGCGATAATAGCGCCCCTCGTTTTTTCCTAATTTCTTATTTTCGACTTGCATTTTGACTTGTAGGCCTATACAAGTAAAAAGGCGCATACCAAGCCAAAATGCAACTCGAAAAGTAGAAATTAGGAAATAAATATGCACGCGCTATTAGCGACTTTTCGAGTTTCGCCTCGGAAGTGGTTATAGTCACAATTTGCCAGGTCGCGTTTAAATACATGCAATTTGCATTAACAAAATAGTCTGTATGATAAAGTCTAGTATTGAAGGCGATATTAGCGACCTATTATTTTGGCTTGCTGTCGTGCTGTCGACTTTTCGCCTCGGAAGTTGATGTAGTCTCTACTTTCAAGGTCACATATGAATACGCGCATTGATAATTGAATTTCACTTAGGCCTACTGTGGTTTCATACCGCATATAAAATATACAGGTTTTCCCGACTGTATGTTATTATTTTATTTCAAATTATATTATCACCATGGATAGGAAATGTAAGAACGAGTCGAATATTGACGTTTCAGTACCGCCGCCAAAATTCTTACAAATTAAATTGGAATTTCTATGAGGATTCAGATTCTGGATCATTACGGTACCTGCAATTAAGAATAGGCCTATTGTACATGCAAAACGTTAAAAAGGGGTGTGTGTGTGGGGGGGGGGGGGAGCTGAATATATATAGAGGCTGAATATATATTGTTCAGTAGATGTTGAATTAACTAAAGACAACAAAAATAAATTCTGATCTTAGTGGATCACCTCAAAACTGCGCTAATGTATTAGTGAGATTCTGATCTTAGTGGATCACCTCAAAACTGCGCTAATGTACTAGTGAGAGAGAGAGAGAGAGAGAGAGAGAGGGGCGGGGGGGGGGGGTAACGTCCACTCACACAAACTGAGAGTTATTCAGTGACTAACATGGTGCAATTTTTTTTTTTAAAATTAGCGATGAGAAAGACAGGGAAAGAGAAATTAAATGAAATTGGAGTTTAACGTCCTACTGTTCTGCTCCGAACTGCTGGGCTAATGAAGACGGGCATACGCCCTACAGTGTGCTATAAGGAAAGTTTGGTCTGGACAGCGGCAATACGGCCTACTCTTAACGCTTATATCGAATCCCAACTGTCAAGGGATCTTTTACGTGCACGCCAATGTGTACACGGGACCTCGATTTTTATGGTCCCATCCGAACAACTAGACAGTGTCCTTGTCAGCCCCCCCCCCCGCTCCCGCCCCCGCCCCCGTCCTGCATCACTGACAAGGGGGAACCCGCCGGAAAATCTGGATGAACTTTCTCGGCCAATGCAGGGATCGAACACCCAACCTCCAGGCTGGCTTAACATCCACTCGTTGCAAACTAAATCATTTCAATAATTCGTTTGCACGTAGGGGTCTTTAGCAGTTGATAGAAACTGGGGTATCCTGAGAAAACCCACAAGGTTGGACAAGCGACCCTACTCCCTTGTCATGTTTAAGCGGTGAATCGAAACCACACCTTGTGATTTCACGCGCACGTGTTAAACCACTAGACCACCCAATCCCCATGTAAGACGGATTTTGTAAGTTGTTGTATATTGTATATACCGGTACGGGAAATTTGTTTTATAATAAGCCTATATAAGCCTAAGGTGGGTTTTTTTTTTTTTTATCAGACATTTTTGGCAGATAAAATTTCCCAGTTGGCGGAAAAAAAATATGAACATTTTTTTTATATAAAAATTATTATCCAATTTCACGGAAAAGAATGAAATACAGTGTGAGCCCTGATTGCACGTATTCAAATGCGACCTGGAAAATTGAGACTACAACAATTTCCGAGGCGAAAGTCGAAAAGTCGACAGTACGACAGCTAGCCAAAATGATAGGTCGCCAATAGCGCGGTGTGTTAATTTCCAATCTGATTAAAACACAGATCCAATTTCGTTTCGTTTTTATAGTTCAAAATTTCGATTTTACTTGTCTTTACTACACTTGGATCTGGAAGCGTTGTTATTTAACTCGTGTTCTGCTTGAAATAGGGGTCAGTCAATCAAATGGTCTGTCGAATCGAGCGTTTGACCTTTTTTGCGCGGAACTGTGGGTCGACATTAGCGGCAATAGAAATCAAAAGAAAGCAAAAGTAGATAAAAAAATACTTTCGTGTTTTGAAGAGGCGAAAAGTAGAAATTATGAATGGTAGTTATAGGCTTCGATACTTAACCCGAGAGCCCAGTGAGATTTAATCAAAATATTGAGTCCAAAAGGTTTGGGGTCTATACCTGGGAGCGCTCCCCCTAACCCTCCCAAATTTATTGGGAGTTAAAATTCAATGTCCATCCACAATTTTCTTGCAAACGTTTTATAGTTAACACTAAGAAACAGAATGCATGACTTAAGAGTATAAAATTTTGTGCTAATGCTACTTAAGAGCTTAATTAATTAGCACTAATTAGTGACCGTAATTAAAATTTAGAGTACATAACTGAAACAAAGCCTAAAAGCTAGTTAACCAAGTCATGAAACCAAAAAATATCACTTAAAGGAGCTAAATCGCTAATATTTTGGACCTAGAAATTGGCACAAATGAGTCGCAACACATATAATAATGTAATATGAATTTATATAAACTGTTTTACATTCAATCGTGTCCGCTTTACTGTGAATTGTCATCAGTTATGTTCGGCGAAATACGCCAGAAGTCTCAACCGCAAGTCAGTTTCTAGCGTCTGGTTATTCCAGTCAACACCGATATTATTTATTGCGCATGCTCTCCAAATAAGAACATGATATCACCGTTTGACATGACTTGTGGAATATGTCTAGCCTCATTCTTTGAGCACCTTGTTACAAATGGCGCTGAAACGATTGGTGTACCAATGGTAAAATGTTTATTTTGTCTTAAATATTGGATATCAGAAGCCCATCTTTTCCAGGTAAGATCACAACACGAATGCTGATTTAAATTGCCAAAAAATTCGTGTTTTCAATGTCGAAAATTTTGGATGATATTGAGTTACGGACTTAGCTACTTTAAGAGCGACAAAAGTTGAACAAACCTTGCTTAAGAGTTGTTCAAAGGTGACAAAGGTCAAAGGTCAAATTTTGGGTCACACAATGACGTTTGAGTGGATTTGATTAAATTGTCTTGTCCGGATTATTTTTCTTTCTAACATCATTTCTATGAGCTTCACTGCACAAAATTACTGCTTAAAAGCATAAAATGCTGTACTAATGCTACTAAGAGCCAATTAATTAGCACTAATTTGTGACCATAATTAAAATTTTAAGTCCATGGCTGAAACAAAGCCTAAAAGCTAGCTAACCAAGTCAGGAAGCCAAAAATATCAGTTAAGAGCGACGAAAGTTGAACAAACTTGGCTTAAGACTGGTGACAAAGGCCATATTTTGGGCCACATTATGACCACCGACACCAAGTTTGAACATTCTACCTCAATTAGAAGAAGAGTTATTATGTCCCAAAATGCTTGACGAACAGACAGATGGACAGGCCCCTTTTAATAGTCCGGCGCCTTCTTCGAAAGGCGGGTGACAATAATGTTGATGTCAGCAATAATTATGCACTTAAAAGGATGGCAAAGTTAACAGTACAACAAAGAATTGTAAAATTGAAGGGGACTAAACTTCCTTTTAGGCATTATTCGATTTAAAGGAGTAGTTCCAGATATAGTTCTGTAAGTGAACTGTTTAAAGGGTGGTTAGCTCTGTTATTAATATGAGTGTAAAGTAATATGCCCAATTTTGAATTTATTTTATTGTATATTCTAATCAATTATTAAGCGTCATTGTGAAAGAATAGATAAAGAGCTGACACTTCTCGCTATAGTAGTTAAAAAATAGATAATGTAAAGAGAATATACTGCAAAGTTCAGTAAAGTTGCTTAAAGGTCTAATCCCGATATTTTTTGGAGAATAAAACTGCTTAATTTTGGGTTAAAATTCCTTAAAATCCTCTAGCTAAGGGCCGAGCAAGTAACTCAATATTTGTGATAAGTTTTCAAGCAACGTAAACCCGTCAGTCTTCATCTGGAAATGGAGACCGGTGTCCCAAGCTGTATTATGCGGTGTCTGGATAAAACCAGACTTTTATTTTATAAAAATAATGTAGGGCCTATAGGTGAAATTTACCTTTCGTTATCAAGTAGAGCACATGGGTCATTCACTATCTAGACCTCTCGAGGAATGGGAATCGCTTACCAGGTCACCCAACGAAACATCCCCGGTTACCCAGTGTACTCATTCCGTTCTACTCCACTATACCCTGGGTTAATCTATGGGGGAGACACGTTTTCAAATTATCCGCCATTGATGATTGTGCTACTTTTATCGACCAATCCCATAAATTGTTATTTGAAAAGGAAGTTGGCAAAGGTAAGTAACTCTCACCGGACAATGTTAGGAGCTGGTCTATTCTAAATGCATAATTATTAACAGCCGATTATATATTATGTTAATGAAGACCAGACGTTCATATAATAATGTATGGTCATTAGTTTTATTTAGAATCGTTCGTTCGTTCGTTCCCGGAATTTTATGTCCACGTGATATCGTTGACATGTTATTCTGAATCAAATTGCCAAGTATAAGTTCAATAATAATAAACATAACAGAATGACATATTTCAGACAAAGAACGAATAGTAATAATAATAACAAAAGTCAAACATATAGATGTTATACATATTTGAAATCAACAACACATATTACAGATTTTGATAATACAATTAAATATAAATAAATTATAAATATATACATTATTTACATAAATCATTCAGTAAGTGGACATGAATATGGTTATCTACCCTTATAAAAACGAAGGGTTGTAAACTGTTTTCTGATTGGTTCGTAGACTGTAGCTACATTCTAGGCTAGGGCAGATAATTTGAGAACGTGGAAACCCTATGGATTAACCCAGTGTATAGTGGAGTAGAACGGAATGAGTACACTGGGTAACCGAGGATGCCAACGAAAAAACTGACCCGAAATCTTAAAAGGGTCACGTGTCGGGATAAGCAGTTTTGACGTTCACATCCAAACCACTCAATATTTTGAGCTGGAAATTTGAGAGAAGGTAAATACACCACTCCTCTATATTTTGGCGCTAAAATTTTATACGTACTCCGACTTTTATTTTTGAGACTCTCTTGAAATCGGCATAGTCCCTTTAACTCTGAGCCGAGAAAAAACTCATTTCAATAACACTGTAGCCTCAGTTATCATTGTTACTGTTGCAACGATAATAGACAAGTCTCGCTTATCCATTTTTACGGTTAATCACCATGCATTGTCGAACAGCAGATCAGATTTAAATTTGTGTAAAATCGGACCCATCAGATGGCATCGAGGGTTAATTATGGTCTTGTCATGTTAATAAATGTCTAATTAATAGATTATATAACATATAACTAATGAAATACCTGCAACTGACAGATTTAGCTCTTGCATAATGTATGTTTATTATGTTCGGTGAAATACGCGAACAATCCAAATTGAACAGAAGTCATTTCCGCCTGCCATAGTATATTCTACATGGTTTGTTTTGTTCTGTTTTTGACGGGGTTGGGGTGTGTGAAATTATTTCCGCATTGTCGATAATGTCTCAGGTGTGTGCGTTGCTAAAATTAAAGTATTTATTTATTGTTGACTTATCAATTAGTTTGCGAACAAATTTTCTTATCAACACCTTTTTATTTAACAGAAAACAGTTTTTATCGGAAACAATAACAGGTTACTTTAGGCTGCATCAAGTTTGACAGTACAAGATCCATATTTACAATCGTTAACAATATAATATTGTTACGAACAATTGTATGGAACACAATGATGACAATACAAATATTATTTTGCAATTACATTGTAATCACATAGACAGCTCTAAACTACTTTTGATATCTAGAAATTGTCATGGGTCGGTCACAGGGATTGCATGCCTCCTTTAAGAAGCATCTCTAGTGTTGAAATCTCCCAAAACAGCATCACATTCCGAAATCTGTGCCTCACTCCACAGTAAATCTAATTTACAATTGGAAATATTCAGGAGTGATAAGCCATAATAGAATGAAAATTTATGAAACAAGATTATCAGCCAACAAGAGTATCGCATGTCTGTATGAGTGTATTACTTGTGTGTACATGTATGCGTTTTCTATGTTATATGTATTATTAAATGTATACGACTATGTCTAAATAGATATGTATGCATGTTGTCCTAAATGGACATTTTGATGGAATTAACATCTTATCTTATCTAGCACAAACATCTTGTAAGTAAACAGTATATAAGCCAGTCTTGATAGTATTATACCGAAAACAACCTTCCGAATTCGACCCTTTTTTCACCAAGGTGGCATTAATCTTAACTCAGAATAATTTTCGACCGATTTTCGAAGACATTCCCGTAAATATCCATGTTAAGGAGAACACATAAATGTTTCGAATCATATATATCTTTATATGGACTAATTTATTATTCAATTGTCTGCGTTTTTTAAAACAAGAGAATTATCCAGTTCTATACTTCCATTCTCAATATTTAGAATAATTGGAAAAATTTTACAGTTTTTGCTTTTCATTTGCTATAAGGAAAGCATTATTCGTCGCAAATTTTTCGTCGTCTCTTTTGGGCAAGCAGAGATAAGCAATTTAACTGGTTGATTGGTCATAATGTGGCCCTAAATATGACCTTTGTCACCAGTCTTAAGCCAAGTTTGTTCAACTTTTGTCGCTCTTAAGTGATGTTTTTGGCTCCCTGACTTGGTTAGCTAGCTTTTAGGCTTTGTTTTCAGCTATGGACTCTAAATTTTAATTATGGTCACAAATTAGTGCTAATTAATTAGCTCTTAAGTACCATTAGTACAGCAATTTATGCTCTTAAGTAGTCATTTTGTGCAGTGAAACTCGTAGAAATGGTGTTAGAAAGAAAAATAATCGGGACAAGACAATTTAATCAAATCCACTCAAACGGCATTATGTGTCCCAAATTTGACTCTTAAGCATGGTTTGTTCAACTTTTGTTTTTTTAATTACAGGCACTTATTAGTGACCCATGACCTTTGTCGCCTTTGAACCGCTCTTAAGCAAGGTTTGTTCAACTTTTGTCGCTTTTAAGTGATATTTTTTGGTTTCATGACTTGGTTAGCTAGCTTTTAGGCTTTGTTTCAGTTATGTACTCTAAATTTTAATTACGGTCATTAATTAGTGCTAATTAATTAAGCTCTTAGGTAGCATTAGCACAACATTTTATGCTCTTAAGTCATGCATTCTGTTTCTTAGTGTTAAGTATGAAATGTTTGCAAGAAAATTGTGGATGGACATTGAATTTTAACTCCCATTAAATTTGGGAGGGTTAAGGGGAGCGCTCCCAGGTATATGCACAGGTTACAAAACTTAAGACTTGCCTTTCCAAAATGATCTATGGGTAAAATATTTTGGACTCAAAATTTTGATTAAATCTCACTGGGCTCCCGGACTACTATAGAATACTATAGTATTTTCCTATAGAAATTTTGTATATAAATCTGTAGGAAAAACTATAGGATGTGCGCTATCTTGATAGGCCTACAAGATGGTGGACCGGGTTGGCCACGCTATCGACCTCTCTGTAATTGATGAATTTTATGATCTGTGTCCGAGCGATAATTCAGATAAAGACTTTACGGAACTACAAAGTGTGCCCGTGGATATACTCCAGGATACTGAATCAAATCATTGCCACGATTTTGCAGTTAGTGGCCAAGATGAACTACCTTCAAGTCAATATCCTTTGTCTGGAGTTGTACAACCCGCCCATATATCGAGTGGAGTTGAACAGACCAGTGATAAAAAATCACTTAATATATTAGAATTAATTTTAAGTGACAGTTTTATTTCAAAACCCAGAGACTCTTTTGTTTCAAGTTTACTGTGTGAGACGAAGCGCAAATCAACAGAATTAAAATCCATACGTAACAAATTGATAACTTCCCGTATTGTGATTTTGCGTGGAAAGAGAGAAGAAAGACTGTTGGTAAAGTAACCGATTCAGTACAAACTAAACTAGCTAGAGACTGTTTTAATCTACAAAGGGCCTGTTTGGGGGAATTCGGCTTAGAATTATCGGAAATATTTACATTAAACACTAAATCTAGGTCGATTTCTTCAACCCATGTTGTTGAAAGTGAACGGTACTCAACTCAGTGTGACCTAGTGAACAATACTTTACTACTTGATCTCAAAGAATACATCGTTAGAGTTGAAAGAGATTTAATCTCTCTACGTGGTGAACACACACAAGATATTGACTGCCTCCGAAATAAAGTTAACGATCTTAAAAGCGACAATAATCACTTTAGTATAGAGTTAACTGAATTCAGGTCCCAGCTTGACAATATTAAAACTGAAGTTGATGATCTAAAGAACATTGTTATTAATGTGTGTGATTCTAGTCTTGAGTTGAATAACGGTCTTGCACAAGTTCAGCATGAACTTGATGCGTGTTCATCAGCGATGAAATCAACTAAAGCCGACGTCACATACTCCAATTTACGATTGTCTAAAATCGAGAAGATCCCTCTCGCAACTTCCGAAGAAAACCTCCAAGAATTATCCGCCAAGATGGACAAATTCATGCAAACCTCGAATATATCTTCCCAATCTATTGCTCATCTACAAAATTCTGTATCTGTTTTGAGTGACAAACTTGTAGTTTTAGAAACGAACTATAATAGTCACCAAGAGCCAGTTATTTGTCCTAGCACGGATAAAACGACCACAAGACCAAAAAAGACTCCATTCTATTCTGATATCACTAAACCAAAAATGGTCGACAGCACAGATAATAGAGTTCGGGATTCTAATGAATCAATAGGCCCATTCCAATTCAAACTGTGATATCCTCTAATCAATGTGCTAGTGTTCAAAACCCCAAACCTGTATTTATGGGGAAAACACGGGCTCGGATTTCGAGATTCTACATAGGAAGAATTACAAAAGATTCTACAGAAGAAGGACTCAAGAACTATTTGAGTGATATAAATCTGAAATATACATTCCTCAAATTTTTCAATAACCCTAATAGACGGTTCGCAGCAGCTCATATTAATGTCACTGAAGATGTCAACAATATTGTGCAGAATCCTGACACTTGGCCAAGAGGTATCATTGTCAAACCATGGATTTCATGGAAGAAATTTATTGAATCGAAGTCAGAGTATTCTTGAATCTGATGACATGGAACTGTAGGGGTTTTTATACCGCTATGCCATACTTAGTAGAGTGTCTGGATTCTAATGAGATTCATGTTTGTTGCCTAACCGAACATTGGTTAAGTGAACATTCAAAGTTTATTCTCTCTGATATTCATAAAGATTATGTTTCATTCTGTAAATGCTATCCCCACCATGCATCTGCAAATACACAATATCGTGCAGTCCACAGGGGTGGTCTTGCGTTCTTCGTCCATAAGAAGTTTGCTGACAATGTTTCCGAAATTGCTCTAGATAACAATGACGTTATCGGAGTCGAAATTAACATTGGAAGCAACCCAACATTGTATATATTCGGAGTCTATCTGCCATCATCTTCTCATGGCATTGCCAAATTTGTGCCGTTCAAGAACTTGAAATGTAAAATGATGCTTACTAACCCAAAGGTCAAGTGTTCTTCCTTGGGGATTTTAACGCTAAAATCAGTGGTCCTCGCTGTGAATTTATTTCAACCCAAAGATCTAATATTATTCAGAGTTTACTTACGCGACTGAATTATGTCTCTATCTATAAACAGTTGCTCATTTTGTACTGGACCAACATGGACCTTTCACGCATATGACGGAGGTCCAACGTCAATGATCGACCATATACTTTGTTCGCAAGACTCTTTAAGCTTAATAACTAGTGCAACTGTTCTTCAGCACCACAATTTCTATGTGTCGGATCATCAATGTGTGCTCTTTCAATCTCGTTCCGCCAGGGAAAACAAATGACTTTGTATTTACTTCATTCGCGTGGAATAAAGCTCGTAAAGATGGTATCGTGTTCGATTACACATATCATGTGTCAGATGGACTTTGGACACTGACATCGGATTCGATAGACTCCATTACAGATCTTGAAACTTGTTATAACGAGATCGTCACGGCATTACTTACAACATCTAATGAGATGCTTACACGAAAGACGTTTAAGAAGTTTCTTAAACCTTTCTGATCCGAAACTTTGAAAACTCTCCATCGTAGGATGCGTGTGTCTAGACAGGAGTGGATACAGCATGGAAAGAACAGTGATGCTGATGATGCAAATCGTCTCTCATACAAACTGTGTAAGACAGCGTTTAGGCGTGAACTAAGATGTGCATCTAATGATCACATCAGCAGTCACTACAATGAATTAGATTCAGCCTACGACATGGATCAGAAATTATTCTGGTCACTTGTAAAGGGAGGAAATCCCAAATCATCATCATCAGGAGCCAACTTTCTTTCAATTGGTGGTAATATTTTGAGGGGCGAGAGAGCCATTTTGGATGGATGGGCGAGTCATTTCAATTCGATTTTTACGAATCAAGATAACGAGAGCTTTGGTGATAGATTTGAGGCTAATATTTCAAACTTTGTGAAAGAATGTAAAGTAGATTCCTCAAATATTGATCTACCCCTACATTTATTAATTTCTCCGAGTGAAATCAGACTAATCTGCTCAGAATTGAAGCGGAATAAAGCCGCGGACATTGATGGAATTGTATATGAACACCTCATCCATGGAGGTCAATGTTTATACCACCATCTATCTAACTTATTCAATGCTGTTCTGAGGCTGAAAATAGTCCCGTCCAAATGGAAGCATAGTGTCATCGTTCCCCTCTTCAAAGGGGGCAACAAACCTAGAAGTAATCCGAATTCCTACAGAGGAATCTCTCTAACGCCAACTATTAGTAAAGTATTTGAAAAGGTACTCGAAACTCGTCTCTCGTCATAAAATCCATCAAGTACCTTCCCTAACAAGCAGCAGATGGCTTATCAGAAGGGTCCCTCGTCGTTACACGCTTCTTTCAACCTTCAAGAGACAATCCACTATTATCAAGCTCGCTCGAACTCTGTCTACGTAGCGTTCTTAGACAGCGCCAAAGCCTTTGACTGTGTATGGCACGATGGTCTTCTTTATAAGTTGCATATGTGTGGGACCCATCCTGCAATGTGGAGTGTGATAAACGACATGTACACAGATATGAAGATCTGTGTTCAAGCTAACAATCAACTGTCAAGCGACTTCACATTAGATAGAGGTATTAGACAAGGTGGCGTTCTCTCGGCAAGGCTATATCTTCTGTTCATCAACGATCTTCTGGGTGAACTATCAAACAGTAGTTTTGGTGCATCACTCTTAGGTGTCCAGGTATGTTGTCCCACACAAGCTGACGATGTCGCTGTTGTTAGCTCATCCCTCATTGGCCTACAGAGATTGTTACAAATATGCGAAACCTACAGTAAGAGATGGAGATTCTGTTTTTCACCTACCACAAGCGTGATCCTGAATTTTTCCATATCCAAGAAAAAAATTGGGAAAGAACAAATCTACCTCTGTAACCAAGAACTTCCCATAGTTAGCAGCATTAAACATGTTGGAGTCACTCTTTCAGATACCTTCAAATCTAAAGACCGGACTATTGGTGCTTGTCGTGCTATACGTTCTGGTGTCACTGTCCTGGCTAAGTCCGGTGTTCACCAGGACGGATTAAACCCTTTAATCAGTGTTAAAACATAGATATGACGTCACCCTTTGATGTTTTTAACCATTATATAGGAGAATGTACGATTTTCTTAAACAATCGTATATTATTTATAAAACTGTCCATTATTTTCAATAAATAATGGACAGTTTTATAAATAATAGACGCTTGTTTAAGAAAATACCAATAATAGACACGTATCTGAAAAATGAACATGTATTTTGGGATAATTTCTTCTCTGAACAAATTAAATTACAGAACATGAAATTACTTTAAAACCTCATAGTTACCGAAATGTCACATGACAGAATGTTGATTTCACGTGTTTGTCTACATAAAGAATTCCACTTAAATCCGTCCGTTATAAATATGTCACTTATTCGTTTAATAGTACGTTCGGCACTAGATCGATGATACGTTTTTATACGCCCACATTTTCACATCTTCTTTGTGGATACTCTACAGGTCATAACTTGAAATATAGGTATATATCCCAAAGATCTCGGTTCCTTTCGATATTGGCTTGTATGGGACCGTAACTTCGTGGATTACGGCCCCTGACTGTACACACTAGAGGTCACAATTATTAGCCCATTTTAGTGAAACTGAACATGTGTGTTTATAACCCAAAGATATCGATTCCTTGCGATATTGGCGCATCGGACCGTAACTTCCTAGATTATGGCCCCGGATTGAACAAAAAAAAGGGTTTTGAGCATGTGGAACCTATGCAGGTCACAATTTTTATCTGATTATAAAAAACGTTCAAATATTCAAGTTACACCATAAAGACAGTTGAGTTTGAATTTCGTGAATTGGTTTGTGCCTTTGATCCTACTTCCTGTCACTTATATCAGAGTATATATTAAATTTTAAATCAAAATTGGGACGGCTAGTACCCTCCATATTAACCACAATATTAAGAAAATTATCAATATCTAAATCATTCTCGTGAACAGCCTTTCCATCACAACTTTGGTGGCTATTATCCCCCCCCCCCCCCATCAAGAACATCACAATTTTTACGGCTATTATCTTCCATATCGAGTACATTACCAATGTAATCAGTATCCAAATGCTTATCACATAATATATTCTCATTATTAATATTTGTTTTCGACTGTGTTGTAAACATGTTGTCTCCATGTAGAATATTTTGGACTGTCTGTGTATGCTTGCTTTGTATATGACGGGAGTGTTTTGTCACATGCATTCATGAGCATGTTGTTTTAAGAATATATCCATTATTTTATGGCTTGTTGTTTTAGAAAACTATCCATTATTTGTATCTCTATGGTGCTATGTTTTAAGTTTGATAATAGCCTCAGACTGTCCATTATGTAAATACAAAGAAAAACTTCGGGGCTAACGCCCCTCAGTTGTTCTTTCTGTTTACATAATGGACAGTCTTCGGCCATTATCCATCCCCTAAGTTGATAAAACAATGTGTTTACGCTAAAGCTTTATATGGATGACAATTAAGGAACAATCTGACCCCTGAAGAAATTGTCATGCTTGAACGAGCACATCACTTTGTATGTAAATATGTCCTTGGTTTAAATCTACGAACTCGTTCAGATATGTGAACAAGTCTCCTCGGATGGGGATCCATGGAATCTTATATTGACGAAAGAAAACTGTTTTTCTTTGGTCACATCTTGAACATGAACCCTAAGTACCTGCCAAGATCCATACTCATCACAAGGCTTTTGGAATATAATTTAGATTGTACTAAACATCAGAGAGGCTTTATCCCAGACGTCTGTAGGATTATCAGTAAATACAGTCTTGACCAATATATATCTATATTCCTCCAAAATCGTGTTTTTCTTGGATACAGTGCCTGGAAACGGATTGTGAAACAGGCTGTTACGACAAAAGAGTGTAACGATTGGAAGTTACGGATGACGTTACACAATGACTTTCGTCTGTTTTCCCAAATACAGAAAAAGTTGTCGCCACACCCCGTATTTTCAGTGTGGATGCGTGATCCTTCATTTAAAGTTGCCTGCAGAATATTTGTGAGAGCGTGTACCTCAATCCGGGTAAATGATGATGCCATTTTTGTTACAGAATTATGTGAAAAGTGTGGTAGATTCTTCCGCTCTAGACCGGAACACTTAGTCTTATAATGCGATTTATTCAATGACATGAGAATTAGTCTCATAATAAAAGTTTGGTGCAGATCCTAGTAATCTCTTTAGGGACCTGTTAAGTCTAAAAGTAGATCAATCACGTGATATCACTATCAGTAGTACAACTACACATGTATTTATGACTATCAGAGAGCTGCAATAATGTTTGTATACTTTGCTTTACGTCACTGTGATCTTTAAGTCCTTACTTCAAATTAATTTGTATATTGTATATGTATATTTCTGTATTTATTCTCTGCATTGTGTGTATCTTATATCTTATAAGCCGTATTGTTTGTACTCTTCATAACTGGAGGAAATAAAGAATATAATAAATCATTTCGGGACTAACATTGTTAAATTCACTTGCGCAATAGGAGTCTTTAGTAGTAGTGACAGGAAACCCGATTAAATTTTGACAGTCGACCCACGCCATTTTAGACTGGATGACAGACCTTATGATCTAGGCCTTTTCAAGTGCAAGCTTTAATTAATTACCGCCCTCCCCCCCCCCCAATGTTGGCCCAATGTTAGCCAAATAATGAATGGGCATACGTTGGCCATGCAACGTTGGCCGAACGTTGGCCGTGCGACACCGTCGCTGGCCAACCATTGCCGACATTGGCCCAACATAAGACTGCTAACTGGAATCGATATTTTGAAAAAAAAAACACAACTTTGTATCGATCTTTACTCTTGCATTTATTCTTTTTTGGTAAATATATAAACTTTTAAAAAAACATTAAAAAAAACCCCCAAAAAACAAAATAAAAAGTTTATATTATCATTTATAATAAACGTTTCTAAAACATAAAAAAAATACATAGGCCTACAACGTTCCACGTAAACATTAATGTAACGTTTTGTCAGGCAACGTAAGTTATCAACGTGTTTTAAACGTTTAATAAATGTTTTTAAAATACGTTTCTCAAATGGCGTGTAGGGTAATTTATACATATTTATTGGGTTCTTTATAAACGTTTCATAAATGTTAAAAATCAAACATATTTACTACGTTTCAATGTAAACGTTAAGAAAATGTTTTGTAAGAAAACGTCAATTATGAACGTTATTTAAACATAAATTAAACGTTTTTATCAATGTTTATCAAAAACTTTAAAACAACTTTTACTTAATATTTGTATGGACAGTGACACTAACGTAGCCTACGTACACTTACTCTTTTTTTAAATTCTAACTGTCTAGGATGTACAGGACCGCGTTTTTCTTCCCATCCGAACAACTGGGCACTGTTCCATGCAAAACTTCAACCAGAGACATAGTCCATTTCTATGGTTTGACAACCTCGAAAAAAACTGTTCTATAAAAAGGATGCGACTTTAGGCTAGGCCTTTTTATTAAGGCTAATTTAAATTAGAGAACTGAACACTAGCGCTAGCAAGTCATATAGTAGCCTATGTAGTATACTTATTCTTTTTAGAACATCTGATAGCACTTCTTGACCTTCTTGTTCATATTACCTGGTAACTTCATTTTTGTTTTTTTTTGCATTGTCAAAGAATAATTTGAATCGACCCCTAAAATTAAAAGTGTAGGCCTAGCCTACTCATATTCATAAAATAGTTGCAGTCGATACCTATATTTACAGTCCTTTGCTTGCTTCTGGTGTCAAAGAAACATTATCATTTCTTTTCATTTTACAGAGGATGTAGGTCAGAGTGTAGAATAGATCACCCTTTCTCTCAACAATAACTGGCAAACGAGTAGATGTATATCATTCCAAATGTTTAGGCCTACTGTAGCAATTGAACATCGCGCTGTATCCTTGACCTTCCCAATATGATGTAAATAAACCAGTGCCAGTGGATGGTGTATTAATTCAGTCAATTAAATATTTGTTGATTTGACATAAACAGGCAGAGTACCTGGTATGAATGGACATAGAGACTACTTTTTATACGCCCACATTGAAATGTGGGCATGTATTGTTGTCGCCCCTGTCCGTCCGTCCGTCCGTCTGTATGTTACCGGGGTCGTGAATTATAAAAGATAATCCTGACTCTTTAGACAGCGTACAACAGGAGTGAGATTTCAGTCTGTGGGGAAAGAAACAAAACATGTGACATTAGGTTTAGATTTTATTGAGCTGGCTAGGTGACAAACACAATGCACTCTGGGAAAGGATTATCTTGTAACAATTGTCTCAATTGCAATAAACATTTTATAATATGAACACTCATATAAATAAACTATTCTAGGCCTAAGGCCTACGTCAAACAGAAACACTAATTAGCAACATTGCAGCCGTAATGTTGGAAAATGAATAGCATGAATATGATCTTTTGGGCCAATTAAAACATACTAGTAATAGTACTGAACTAAGACAATGACATGATATTAATTACTTATGTTGTATGGCGAGGCCTAATATTACAAAGATGGCTGCCATGACAAAAAACATGTGCTCTGTAAGGTTTCTAGGTATTTCAACTAAGGCTGCTCAATACTTAAAATACTGGCTATAGCAATATCAATAAGAATTACCATGAACACCTATTAGTTCTTTTAATACAAGTTATAGTAATGGTAAACTAAATAATTACCTGTGGGGAAAGAAACAAAACATGTGACATTAGGTTTAGATTTTATTGAGCTGGCTGGGTGACAAACACAATGCACTCTGGGAAAGGATTATCTCCCCTTACCAACCCTTGCAAAACTGTAGTTGTCTCCCTTCTACCATTAGCCTAACTCAAAATAATACCCCCTATTCTCACTCCGTCACATGTACATCCACAAGGTAACCAGGGTTTCGGAATAGTATAAATACAAACGCCTACCAACGCGAGTCCAATCAGTCTGAAGAGTTCAATACGAACGAAATTAGTCACTGACACTCGGGATAACCAGGTCTTCATAGCCACTCTCATCCCTGACATTAAATTTATACGAAGTGAGACCAGTAGGACGTTAAACCCCATTTCATTTCAGGTCATGAGACAAGTCAAGTCAATTGATTTTCAATGATTTCCGATAATTATGACCCTTGATCACTTTGAAAAATCCTGTGGACGCCCTAGAGGCTAAAGTTAATGACTGATTGGCTTTAAATTTATGGAGGGTTGGATGGCCGAATGGTTAGCACATGCGCGCTGTATCATAAGGTCTGTCATTGAGTCAACTGGTGTGGTTTTGGTTTCCCCGGTTATACGTGACAAGGAGTAGGGTCGCCTGTCTTAACCTCGTGGGTTTTCTCGGGGGTCCTCTGGTTGACTGCTTGCGCAACTTAGCTGCTGTGGGCGGACGTTTCATTGCCTGATAACCTATCTTTCTTTCTTTTAATTTATAGATCTCATTCCTTAAAGATACATTATGTAAGATTTAGATAAAGAACTAACCATTCTTGCTATAATAGTTCGAAAGTAGATGATGTAAACTGAATAATTTGAAAATTTCATTCAAATTACTCTATTGCAAGCGAAGATATTAGCCTTTGAAGGTTTGACAGACGTGTGCAATAATTTCAACCACCGTACTGGTTGATCGAAGCTAAGTCTCGGTCCTCCATATTTAATTAAAAGTATCGCTGAACCATTCTAATCTATTTAATATCGGAGAAATCTGATGCCATAAAATATTTTAACAATATGACATATATATATTTTCTTCAGGTAATAATGGACATTCTCAATGCAACATTTAAAAGATTCATTATCAGGTAGTCAGGGGAGATGTTTATTGTGATAGCTTGCTGGTGAAGTAGATACGATGTTTAAGGTTTCTTTTAAAGATGCATTATGTAAGAGCTAAATTTGTCTACTGTTGGACTCAAATGTTATTAAAATTATTATTTAGACATATATTCACATGACAAGCCCATAATCAACCTTCTGGACCATCGAATGGTTGTGATTATGAACAGATTAAAACAGGATTGCCATTTAATAATAATTTAAAAATGGATATTCGAGAATTTGTTTATATCGTAACAAACAGTAGAAATGAAAATCGAGACTACGCTATTCTTCAAACATTTATAACGTCCCAAAGAATGCAGTAATTTTACTGAAATTTTCAATTTATTCCTTGGTTAAAATCTTACTGAAGGAATCTTTAATTGTTTTTGTTTTTTTATTCAATAAGCTTACAGATTGCATTGTCTTTTGTGTGTTTACAACTTTACTATATCCTTTGATCCTAAATCATAAGGAGCCACGGTGGCTAGGTGGTTAAGACACTGACTCGCTAGTCTGGAGGTTGGGTGTTCGATCCCTGCATTGGTCGAGAAAGTTCATCTGGATTTTCCGACGTGGTTTCCCCTTGTCAGTGGTGCAGAACGGAGGGGCCTATCAAGGACAGCTGTCTAGTCCTTCGGATGAGACGAAAAATCGAGGTCCCGTGTATACATTGGAATGCACGTAAAAGATCCTTTGGCAGTTTGAATTCGATATAAGAGTAGGCGATAGTGCCACTGCCCGGGCAAAATTTCTCTCATAGCACACTGTATGGCGTAAGCCCGTCTTCATTAGCCCAGTATAGGAGCAGAACAGTAGGACGTTAAACTCCATTTCATTTCATTTCCTATATCATAACTACAGATATTTCTTGTGTTGCTTAAAATCATGTAGTTCTTTACTAATCGTACATGTGATGTACCGAGCGAACTCTCACCCGTATTTCAGCACCCGGATTCGAGATCAAGTTAGCGCACATATTCTCTCACCGTATTCCAGCACCCGGATTCGAGATCAAGTTAGCCCACATATTATTCATAGCGCCAAGAAAAATCTAGATATAATTATCACGAAAATAATTGTTACCTTTATATTAGAAAATAAAATTTTTATGCGCCCACATTTTCATGTGGACGTATTATGCCGTCGCCCCTGTCCGTCCGTCCACAATTTGTTTGTGGACACTCTACAGTTCACAATTCTTATCCGATTTATGTACATTCATATTACATTATTATTTGTGTTGCGAATACCATTTGTGTCAATTTCTAGGTCCTAAATATTAGCGATTTAGCTCCTTTAAATAACAAATATATGTAGATTGTTTTGGGGTGACCTTTTCCCTATATGTAAATAATCAGTAAATGTTCATATTTTTGCACCAACATAGATAATTTTGGATAAAAATTTTTTTTAATGATAAGTATTGTACGATGGCTCAATAGGCCATTAATTTTTCGATATTGAACCCTTTCTGTAGAAATAAATATATAATTGGCAAGAGTTATATAATCGTAATGTGCTCAACAACCCTTGTTTTACTTGCGAATATTAATCTCCACAGGAAAAAGTTCCAAAATCATTTAAATTGGTTAACATCAAATTGTTCAGTGTCAAAGCATATGACTAAAATAATGTAAGATATTTTATACCCTGGCTTAGACAAGCTGCTGTAGATATAACATCTAATTAATAAGTTTATTATTACATTATGTAATATTTGAATCAAATTTTTTTATTATATTAAATTGTTATTAAATTTGTTTATTTCTATGTTTAATTTGATTAGTTTTTCTTTTTCTCTTATTCAAATCTCATAGAATCTGATTCCAAACCCATCTAGCTTTAGTTTTACATTCTAAATATAGCGCAGTGTAATATGACACTTATACAATACACCATCTGAATAGATAATAATTGGGCGACAATTTATTGTCTTTAAGAGGTTGATGACAGGATTCTCTTTAACAAATCTATGAGGTCACATTCCCAAACTTCAAGAAATCTGGCTGATTTCTAGTTAGTCTTAAGACTGTACCCTTTAAAACTTACAAGGCCAAGATTACCCAACAATTACAAAGTCGCCTTGCAACGAGCCAAATCACTACATTCAAGTCTACAAAAACACACTGAAAAAGCAGTCCACTTTAAATCCTTCATGGATAAGATTTTAGCCAATTAACATGCCGAACCAGCTCCTCCAATGGACGATGGCGAAGAGTGTTGGTACCTGCCTATCTTTGGCGTCTACCACCCAAAGAAGAAGAATAGTCTTAGAGCTGTTTTCGATTCCTCATCCAAATATCCAAATCTGTCCAGACCTCATTAACGATCTGATTGGTGTGGTTATACGGTTTCGGAAATCACCAATTGCCATGACTGCCGACATCGAACAGATGTTTCATGGATTTAAAGTTGAAGAACGCTTCTTATGGTATTCTGATAACGACTACAACAAACCACTTACAGAATGGCGCATGACCGTTCATGTTTTTTGGCAATAGTCCGTCCCAAGCTGTTGCAACATATGACCTTCGTCAAACAGTGACACACCCATCTGCTAACTTTGACGAGGATGTCAAAAGATTTGTGTGCAGTAACTTTTATGTGGACGATGGCTTGACATCTGTGCAAACCCCAGAAGAGCCTGTTAGTCTTATGAAACGGACGCAAGAAGCTCTTAAGCTAAATGGAAACCTTCGTTTACACAAGATCACCTCCAACAGCATTGAGGTTTTGACAGCTTTCCCTAGTGAAGACCTTGCCAAGGATATAAAGGAACTTGACTGGGGTTATATTGGGATTTGAAACACAATGCCTTCACTTTTAACGTATGCTCTGATGAAAAACCCTTCACTCGCAGAAGTATACTGTCGACAGTAAACAGTATATACGATCCTTTGGGTTTTTTGGCACTTGTAATCATTCAAGGTCGACACCTACTACGAACAATGATGTCTCAAACAGTAGACTGGGATGAACCCTTATCTGAAGATTACCTAACCGACTGGGAGCAGTGGAAGAAATCTTTACAGCATCTTCGAGACCTACAGATACCACGCACTTACACAGGTTCCATAAATACTTCTACAAAGACAGAACTCCATATCTACTCTGATGCTTCGCAGAAAGCCATTGCAGCCGTGGCTTACCTAAAGACATACAGTTCAGATGGTAACACGCAACTCGGCTTTGTGTTTGGAAAAGTGAAATTAGCACCTGTCAAAGGCCATATAATTCCACGTTTGGAACTCTGTGCTGCCGTGCTTGCAGTCGAGATCTACAGCCTTGTTCGTGAACAGTTGGATACCGAAATTCATACTACCCAATTTTATATTGACATCAAAGTGGTACTCGGCTATATCCACAATGAACAAAGAAGGTTCCACATCTACGTCAGCAATAGGGTCGAAAGAATACGCAAAATCACAACCCCAAATCAGTGGCAATTTATTCGTAATGATTTAAACGCTGCGGATGAAGGCACCAGATTTTTGCCTGCAGACCGCATGCAGGCCTCATCATGGTTAACTGCTCCACATCAGTTAAGATGCCAGGACTATATACCGGATGAAGATTTCTACCCCTTACAAGATCCTGAAAACGACAATGGGCTTAGGAAGGAAATCAAGACTTTAGCTACCCATATCACTTACAGCTTAGAAAGATTTTCATCCTGGCACCGTCTAACTAGAGCTGTAGCATTACTTTACCATGTTATCCAGTGCACAAAACACGCTACAGAGGATTGTAAAGGATGGCATCTCTGTAACAAAAGAAAGGATCCTAGACTTATTCATATTGCCTAAGGACAGTTCGCTACTTCCACTCAACCCACTTCTCGATACAGATGGAGGACGACTTGGAAAGTCACAACTACCAATAGAGGAAATTAACCCTAATATGATACTTCCTTCATCTCACTGCTGCTTCGACTCTATCGTGAGCAGATCCATCACCAGGGTAGACACCTGACTGAAGGGGCCATACGTTCTGCCGGTTTATGGATTGTCGGATGTAAGAGATTGGTGTCTTCTTCCATACATTGCTGTGTCAAGAGCAAAAAACTTAGAAGCAAACCACCTAGAAGCTACCCTTATGAAAAAGTCCTATAGAAAAAGTACACGTTTCTATAGAAGTTTGTGGGATTCTATAGAATGCTGCAGGAAAACGAAATCATTCTGTATTTTTTTTACATGACTATAGATTCAAAACCATTTACAATAGTTTTGTGTGGGATTGGTAGATGAATATTTTCCAAGTGTAATTTCCTATAGAATTCTATAGAATACTGTAAGAAACTATTGGAAAAAAAATAAACCTACAGATTCATTGGTGCTGCAATAGTTTTCTGTAGAACTAACTTGTATCCTCGAGTCAGTTGAGTAATCCTTCAGTTTTCTATAGCCTTTGTGCTAAAAACTATAGTTTGCTATAGAACTAACTTGCATTCTCATGTCAGCTGTGATTCCTATAGATTTGGTGGTAAAAACTATAGTTTTGTATAGAACTAACTTATTGTCTCAAGTCAGTAGTATATTCCTATAGTTGACTATGACATTCTGTTGAAAACTAAGAATTTATATGTATACTGTACTTAAACCATTTTAACAAATAGCCTACTATAGTTTCCTGCATAATATTGTAGAAACAATGTTCTATACTACAGATTTCATAAATTGGCGATGTCTTTTATTCATACTATAGTTTACAATAGAATTTAGTGATTCACTTGTGTAAATAATGTAAACTTTTCCAACATAATTTTCCTGGATGCAGTTTTCCTTAATTTATTGTGATACCAAATGACAAACTAAAATAAGCTTACCACGAAAAATAAAATATAAAGTATAAAATAGTGTATATAATATGAATGAAATAGTGATACTATGTTGACACTCAAAGGAATTTCCCACCCCACCCTCCAAAAAATGCCAGTAAATGTAGATGTTCACAACAAAAATATCAGATAATAAATTATTCTTCAGAAGTCAATGAAATAAAGACACAGTTTATTTAGATTTTAATGACTATAGCAGATATTGTACTCAGATTCTGTCAACCGTGAATACCTGTCGACAAATTATAATTAACAGCCAATGTACTCTCTTGAAATCTGTTTGGCCATTGGCTGAATTTAAAATTCAAAAATTAAAGTAATTTAAAATTCAAAAATTCAGTGTATAACAACTTTAGTATTAACAAGAAACTGAAGAGAATGGTGGTGTTTTTTCACAGAGTTGATTAAAGATAGAAAGATAAGTATACTTTATTACTTTCTTAACAATAATATTAAATTACTTTAATTAGATAAGATTTATGTGATTTTGTTATTTATTTAACTTTATTACCTATTCTTTTCCCTATATTTCAGTTTTACCAAGAAAAGAACTTTTCATGGTTCCGGCTGGTGAATCATCAACAGAATTCAGATTAATCCATGAGAGAAAAAAATGAGCTTATCAATTTAGAAGAATCCATGAGAGAAAAATAAGCTTATCAATTTAGAAGAAATCATGGGCCAACTATATTTATTCCCAAAATAAGATTTAATAAAAAAAAGTCTATAGAATTCTATAGTACCCATTCCTACAGAAAACTATTGTGGCCCAATTTCCAAACTACAGAATACTACAGTATTCATTCCTATACATAACTGTAGAATTTCCTACAGAAAGTGCAATAAAAAAACCTATAGTATACTATAGTATTTTCCTATAGGAAAAACTATAGGATGTGCGCTACAGAAACTGTAGAATATTTGGGGCCGTTATTTCCTACAGGCCCCCAAAATTCTGTAGAATACTATAGAATTATATCCTATAGAACATGGGACACGCCCCCCAAAAAACTCTATAGATTTTCTATAGAATTCTACACTGCTATTCTGTAGGACTTTTTGCTAAGGGTATAGAGGACATGGGCGCACCAACCTTCATCAATGACCTCAGACGATTTCTCTCCCTAAGAGGTAAAGTTTTGGAATTCTACTCAGACAGGGGAACCAATTTTGTTGGTGCTGCACGTGAACTAGGTGTCAACTCCATATTCGATGAAGTTGGTCCTGTGATGGATTTTGTAAACAAACAAGGATCACGATGGATATTCAACCCACCCCATGCTTCTCATATGGGAGAAGCATGGAAACGAATGATTGATGTTGCTCGACGCATCCTTGATGCACTACTTACAGATATATCATCCAAGCATCTCACTGGTTACACTTCTAGCAGAAATAACAGCTATCATCAACGGTAGACCACTAATTCCAGTTTCTACAGATCCTGAAAATCCTTTCGTCTTGTCAAATTACCACACCAACTTCGATCTAACCTTCAACGTCAAGGACTTCTACAAGAGACAATGGAGGTGTGTTCAGCATTTGGCTGATACCTTTTGGCATCGGTGTAAAACCGAGTACCTTAACACTCTACAACAAAGATCCAAGTGGACATTAGATCAACCCAATTTACACAAAGGTCCTGTTGAGAGGTAATGATGCACAACGGAATCAATGGCCGATGGGTGTGATCACTGAAGTTCTACCTTCCGATGATGGAAATATCAGGAAAGTCATCATTCGCGTCTTACGAGATGTTATTCCAACAACCTACACCAGACCAATCAAAGAAACTGTCTTATTATTACCTAAAACAGACTGACTTTAATTCCTTTATTTTGTGTTATGTTAACTTTTAACATAAGGCGGGGAGTGTGTTGGATGTAATACGTGTTCGTGTCCGTCATTATTTAGTCTGGGCTAGTTTATCTCCCTTGATCACTACAGCTATGGGGCTGCTTTGTTTACCTTTTAGCGCGAACCACACTGTCTATTACCTAACAAGACCACAGTCTTTTTTCCACACACACACACGTTCATCATAATAATATCAAGTCGCTGCAGGGGCGGATCCAGGAATTTTTGCAGGGGGGGGGGGGCATGTTCCTGAGACAATGTAACTCCCCCCCCCCTCCCGCTTGGTCTCTATCGTCATTTTGGCGTATATACATACACATTGAGCTTTTTAAAAAGTGAAATTCAACACCTCGTTTGACGTCAATTTTTATTATGAATTAATACAATGACTTTGTGATTCAATTTCATGGATGCAAAGCATTAATTGTGATATCACATAAAGGATAAAGGATAAAGCACCTTTCTCATAAAAAGTGTTGATTTACAAAAAAAAAATTATGTAGCCGAGCGGGGGGGGGGGGGGGCGGTCGAGCCCCCAAACCCCCCTCTGGATCCGCCCCTGCGCTGTCGTATATATTTGCCTTGGTTAGTCAACAAACTTACATCCATAACACTCTTACGTTCTTACCAAAACCTGTAATTGTGTAATTTACTAGAATACATATTTTGAAGAACAGAGTTTCTTTGTGATCAGAGTTGAAACGACCTTGACCTAGCTGCAAATCTAGGCACATTCAAATTACCGGTATTATTATCATTGGATATTGGTTTAGCTATAGGAGCTTTTGCGCGTGACATATTTCCGGTGTCTATTTTTAGCCTGGCCTTTTTCAACACGGGTCTTAACATGGTAAATGCTAGGAAAAATGGGTTTTTTCCTCTTTTTCTCTTTATACAAAAAGTATTGTTGAATGCCACTCTTGTTGTAAGTTGTGTGTAGCATTCATAATAAATTACCAATTTCAAATCGTGTCTAAATTATTTTTGTTTCGTATTATTAACGATATACTGCGTTGTAGCAGACGATATATTATGTCAAGCTCGTACACGGTCCAGTTGACCACAGTACGCAAAAGCATTATAAAGATGCATTGCTGTATGAAGCCGATTTATATGTTTTGTTTTAATTTTACTGCAAACAATTAATAGATAACATAAGGGTAATTAATAGAATGGGTTAGAGATGGTGACCTGCGGTTCCACAAAAGAATTATTCAAGACGATATTAAAATTTAAGAACAACCGTAGCACATCTTAAAAAAAAAGAGAACAAATAATAATCACGCTGTACAGAATGCACCGAGTCCAGTTACATATTTTCATTCAACAGTAGTTCTCTGAACCAAATACTGAATTAGAAATTGATAAAATGGACACAAATGTATCGTTCTTCTTCTTGGTTGCGGCAAGATAAACTGATTGGATTAAAATTTCAATGAGTACCAAAAGCTGGGCCAAGACGATTTATGTGGTTACAATTAACAGAAAAAAACGATTTTAAATTTTTTTCACAGATTCAACTTGATCGTCGTTTTATTCCTTCTGTTATTCATATCCCATCAAGAGAAAAATTTATAAAAATGGCTGAAGTTTTACCCCGTGCACCAAACAACTATTTTATCATTGGTTAGAGTCGCCTAAACGCGGGGAAATTTACAATAGCTATTGGCTAACAGTACGCATAAACAATCTTATTTGCATATTGCATACTATTTATAGTATTATTAGCTGGAATTATTTTCAAGTCGACAGCCTCAAAGACCAACATAGTACCGTGTTTTGTGTCGAGTAGGGTAGCATGCAGATATAGCAGACGATATCAACCTCGCAAAGAACTGTCCAGTCGGCAGTTGAATGTAAATAGGATAGACCATTTAAATCTTCTGTGTTAATAGTCCCGTAATTAATATATAACATCTGTTTGACCGTAAAATGCGTAATAAACTTGACTTAATTCTAGTTCGGGCCATCCACTTGTTTCCTCAATTGCAAACGGCACGTTACGGGTCTGGTAAACTTGTATTTTTCCTATATCGAAGTTTTTGTAAATATCGCTTTCTGGCATCGGTCGGTAAACCTTACACGTATATAGAAATAGCGTTCAGTTCCATTTTATGTAAAAGAAGCTTACTGTACGACGGTATTTTCACAAAAAAACACACACTGGCCTATGGTTTTCAGTCTACGAATAAGGCCAGGGTCTGCGCATGACCGAAAATGACGTCAAAAGGGAAACCCGTAAAAGCTCTTATATGCAATCCCGTATCACGGCTTACACAAGAACAAGTCATACACAGGAGAGGCAGAATAAAACTTGTAATGCATGTTTATTACCCAAAGATCTTGGTTCCTTTCGATATTCGTGCATATCTGACCGCCACTTCCTGAATTATGGCCCCTGGTTGTACGAAAAATCGCATTTTTTGGTTGTGGTTTCTCTAAAAAAAAAAAACGTCCGAATATATCACCGTTACACCGTAATGTTGGTTGAGTTCGAATTTCGTGAAAATCGGACCAAAACTGACGGACAAAATGGCCGCCCCTCGTACGCAAATGGTGTAATCATATGGTATATCAAGGTTGTGGACCCTCTAGAGGTCACAATTTTGATCCGATTTTGATGAAACTTTAAAAATACAGGTTTATAACCCAAATATCCTGGTTCCTATCGATATTCACGCATATCGAACCATAGCTGCCTGTATTATGGCCCCTGATTGTACGAAAAATTACGTTTTTAGCTTGTGGACCCTCTAGAAGTCACTATTTTTATCAGATTTTGATGAAACTTAAAATATATCTTTATATCCCATATATCTCAGTCCATTTCAATATTTGCACATTTCAGATCATAACTACCTGGATTATGGCCCCTGATTGTAAGGAAAATCGCCTCCTCTTTTTTTTAGCTTGTTCTCTATCCATCTCTTGCAAAATGTTGGCGTATCCTGCCTGGCAGCCGCTGATTAATCTATTTTCTGCTTTCTTTATTATATCTGTGCTCGTATTTTTTTATTTTGTATTTTGTTTGTAGGAAGTTGCTAGTTGTGGGTAACATTCAACTTTGGTCCTAGTCCCCCCCCCCCCCCCCAAGAACTAACTATCTCACACTTTGGTTTTCATTCAATTTAATTTTCAGAGCGAGTTGAGTATCTGGCCAATACCAAGATATCATTGGCAGTAGAAACTTAAAACTAGTCTGTCCAAATCAATTATTGTCCGAATAACAGATCATACAAATTTAGTTCCAAATTAGCCCATTTTTTTTCCAACTTGCCAGGTTGGTATCAACTGAATCGACCTAATATTTTAGGGAATGTATCTGGGTACTAACTCATCTCACAGAAAAAAGTTTGGTCCAGATCCCCAACCCAACGGTTATAACCCTCTGCATGGTGCTCTCGCAACTGATTTAAGTATATATAAATATTGTGGTGTAATTGTCGAGATATTTATGGTGGGGCACCCTATTGTTAGGTCATTGATGGGAGTTCGAAGATGAGCATTTTCTGCTTAGGGCAAGCAGAGATATTCAATTTGATTGATTGATGTTTAGGGACACGATAACTTCTGTTCTAATTAAGTGAGAGTGATGAAACTTGGTGTATAGCTTCATCACATCAATACCTTGACTAAGTTTGATTATGAGAGAATTTTTTGGCTCAGGGTAAGCAAAGCAATAAGCAATTTGATTAGTCGAGACTTTAGAGCCCGACAACTTCGATTCTAATTGAGTGATAGTGGTGAAACTTCGTGTATAGTTTTATTACATCAATACCTTAACAAGGATCGATGCTGAGCATTTTCTGCTTAGGCAAAGTAAAGACTTCAATCTGATTGGTCGAAACTTTGGAACAGAATAACTCTCCTAATTGAGGTAGAATGTTCAAATTTGGTGTAGGTGTCGATTACGTGCATGCCTTGGCATGGTGCGTTCATGCGCATTTTCCACTAAGGCTGAGCAGAGTTGAACAATTTGATTGGTCGAGGCTTTGGAACACAATAACTTTGGTTCTAACTGGGTGAGAGGGATGAAACTCTTGAGTATAGATTCATTATATCAATACATTGACTAAGTTCGATGATGAGAATTTTCTGCTTAGCCTAAGAAGCGATAAGCAATTTGATTGGCAAGACTTAGGAACATAACAGTTCTGCTTTTAATTGAGGTATAGATATTCATTAGGCGAATGTCTTGACTGATTTATATTTCCCATTAAAGCTAAGCAGAGCTAAGCAATTTCTTTGGTTGATGCTTTGGGATAAGATAACTTTGATTTTAATTGGTGGTTAGCGTATAGTTTCACTCACTACCAGGTACTTCAAAACCTGAGTTTGATAATAAACATTTTATGCTTAGATACAATCGAAATTTTAAGAAATACTGCAATTCGATTGGCTGACCAGTAAAATCCAATTTGCATATTGGTCAGCCAATCGAATTGCAGTATTTCTTAAAATTTTGATTGTATCTTAGTTTAAGTTTTCGTGAATAAGGGCCCCCCGGGTACTTCAAAACCTGAGTTTGATAATAAAGATTTTATGCTTAGACTAAGCATAGACAATCAGTTTGATTACTCGATACTTTTGAAAAAGATAAATGTGCAATTAATTAATGTGTCATCTGGTTGGTTTTTTTTTTGGTTTTTTTTTGGACATCGGCCTTACTGTTGGCTTGTTCAAAGTTATCAAGGGCAGTAACTCTGGTACAAATTGTAAAAAAATGGGTGAAAATCACTAGGTTTCTTCATCTCGACTTGAGACCTTAAATACTGTATAAAGTTAATTTCCTAGTACCAGATGATGCCGTAAGATCACATGGTCTTCCATCCACCCACCCAAGATTTGTAGTACTTTATTTTTGCCCCCGCCTTTCGAAGAAAGTAGGGACTATTAAAATGGGTCCGTCCGTCTGTCTGTCACACTTTTTGGGACACAATAACTCTCTAATTGAGCTAGAATGTTCAAACTTGGTGTAGGTGTTGATTAGGCAAATGCCTTGATGGAGTTCGAAGATGAGCATTTCCTGCTTAGGGTAAGCAGAGATAAGCAATTTGATTGGTTGATGCTTTGGGACACGATAACTTTAGTTCTCATTAAGTGAGAGTGATGAAACTTGGTGTATAGTTTCATTACATCATAACCTTGACTAAGTTCGATAATGAGCATTTTCTGCTCAGGGGAAGCAGAGCGATAAGCAATTTGATTGGCCGAGACTTTGGAACACAATAACTTTGTGTAGGTGCTTATTAGGCAAATGCCTTGATGGATTTCGAAGATAAGCAATTTGATTGGTTGATGCTTTGGGACACATAACTTTAGTTCTAATTAAGTGAGAGTGATGAAATTTGGTGTATAGATTTATTACATCAATACTTTCACTCTATTTCACAGAGGATTACGAAAGTCTTTTAATATCTCTGTAAAAGATGACTACCTTTAACACGTGACATCTCATCACGCGGCGTCAATCATTGGCTCAATGGCGCGTGCATTGTTTACATAAGACGCTCTAGTTCGGGCAGAATGGCGCCTTTTACTCATTTTATTACCCATTTGCACTAAATAGAAACTAATTTTTACCTACAAATACGTCAAACGCCTTTATTTTTCTAATACATAAAAAAAAATGTTTTAGAATTTAATTTGTTGCAGGAAAAAAGTTAATATTTCTGGCTCATTAAGTCACATCGATGTCATCCTTATCAGTGATTGTAGGGGCCTAGCAAAAATTCACTGCTGATCAGTGTGCAATACTTTGTGACTAAGTTTGATAATGAGCATTTTCTAATAAACAGAGATAAGCAATCTGATCGGGGCGAATAACTTTGGTTTTAATTAAGTGAGAGTGATGAAACTCCAAGTATAGATCCATTATATCATTACCTTGACTAAGTTTGATGATGAGAATTTTCTGCTTAGGCTAAGGATCGATAAGCAATTTGATTGGTCAAGACTTTGGAACATAACAACTCTGATTTTAATTGAGGTAGAATGTTTAATCTTGATGTTGATGTTCAATGATTAACATTTGGAGCTAAAGTTAAACAGAGCTAAGCAATTTCATTGGTCGATGCTTTGGGACAAGATAACTTTGATTCTATCTGATAGAGAGTGATGTAACTTAGTGTATAGTTGATAATCAGTTTGATTGCTTGATACTTTTGAAAAGAATAATTGTGCGATTAGTTAGTATGTGTCATCTATTTATTTTTGGGATTTCGGCGGAGGGATATCAGCCTCACTGTTGCCTTGTTCCACATTAATGTGGCTCCATAAGACAATAAAAAAGAGTTCAAACACAGGAATAATTAATGTGTATATTTAATGAATACATGTAGAATATGAAACAATAACAGAGTACAATAAAATTAATTTCTTAATTATTATGGTCATAAAAAAAAATCAAACTACAGTACTCTTGTATTTTATACGGTACTCCTTGCATTATTCACAAAAGGCATTCCTTGCAATATTGAACCCAAATTTAAAATTTGGACATATGAAAATATTGTTTAACCATGTGGTGATAACCAAAAACAAACTTCTTCAAAAGACATAAAGGAGCTATAATATCTTTGATTTAGGTGGAAGTGTTGGGTTGGTTTTACCCGATGTGTTACCTAAATGTAAATTAGTTATCATGCGAAAAGCTGCATACAATGAAATTTTTGTTTATTTATGATTAAGCTGAGGTCAGACCGTCAGGTATATTTGTAGACCTGAAATTTTAAATTTAGACAAACTCATCAACGCATCAAATAATTAAAAACACAACTTTCAAAGATCGGTTGCCAGGCAACGAAACATACGCCCACAGCAGCTATATCGTCCGGGCAGTCAACAAGAGTTGTAGCATATTTTTACTTTTTTCGGTAATGAAACATTTATAATACATTAAAATCTAATTAAGAGTAACAGCTCATTAGAATTTGTTCTGCCCCATGCTAACGTTTAGTATACGAAACTTTAGCTGTTCAAGTCATAAAGATTCATTGAAAATCAATATACTTGTTCATCTCAAGACCTTAAACTCTGTGTATCAATCGGATATTAACTTTAGCCTCTAGAGCGTCCACAAGATTTTTCAACGTGATCAAGGGCCATAACTCTGGCAAAAATTATCGGAAATCGCTGAAAATCAATAGGCTTCTTCGTCTCATGACCTTAAACACTATGTATAAATTTAAAGTCAATCGGATATTAACTTTAGCCTATAGAGCGTCCACAAGCAATTGTGGACGCTGGACGGGGGCGACAACAATATACGACCACATTTCAATGTGGGCGTATAAAAAGGCTGTATCCTGTGTCATAAAGTCACTATTACAGAAAATGTTAAAATTTGTCCCTCCAAAGTGTCCCCTTCCTTTATGCCTTCAAGAATTCTGATCTCATTGTCTTCACAAGCTTTTCAGGATAATAGGTAATACATATACATGTATAACTTTGGAACAAAAAATCCTAGAATGCGGATGCCAGAACTGAATGCTGAAATTCGATAGGGTTCATCCTTTCATAATCTGAATGTTTCACATCAAATTTGAAAAGGATAGGTAGCCAAGCAACAAAACATGCCCACATCAGCTAAGATTTCTGGGTAGTTGACGAGTGTTGTCACATATTTTTTTTTTTAAAAGGTATTTCAAGCATATAAAAGACCTACAAATGAAGAGTAACAACCTATTACATGTAAGTTATTATCAGAATAAATTAAAATTTGACCATCTTTTATCCTTGAATAACTTGACAAAGCTGGTAAGTGTTAACTATCAAGATGGGCATAAGTTGAAAAACAGAAAACTATCTAAAATGTTTACAGACAAAACCACTATGTATGGAATAAAAGTCGACCAGGACTAAAACCAGGTTTAAATTTTCATTTTCCAAGGGATTTTATAATGAATGCCATACCTTAATTTAGGGAGCCTATGCCCTTAATAGGAAGTCAATTTTTAAATTCTTGTTCTTTCTCATAAATTATATTATATTGTTATACATAGAAGAGTAATGTTTTTGGATATACATATATATATTACTATAATCGTAATAATTCATCATACTAAAAGCTTATATCGCGTTTATTTCACAAAGGTTTATATACTTCCAGTAAGTCCTATTCTATAATCTAAATACTTGTTAACATGACACAATCATATAAAAATAAACTACTTCAAGCTAAACTCTTGCAGTACACTTCAGTACTCTATCCTTTTTTTTTTTACAATAGCCTGAATAAAACTATTTAGATACAAGTTTAACCATAACATGTATTTGGCAATGCTATATTTAAAACCATAACATCCAGCAATTTAATTTTGTTATAATCACATTTCATCAGGATTTGATCAAATCCCAATTGTTTTTTCCCCTATTATCTTTTAGAGTAATATATATTTTAAAATTTCACCATGTTAACGAATAACACATCACTGTGATTCCATATCTGAATCATTTCCATTGCGATTTGTTTCATTGTCAAGAAAATCCTTCGGCACAGATGTGGTGTAGGTAAATTTCTCTAATGTTGGTTTTGGACCCTTGCCACGACATAGTGGCCCACTTGTTGCCTTCTTCTCATATGCAAAGACAATGTCTTGATCAGATGGCAGGGTCGATTTAAATGCTGGAATTTCATAAGCATTGGCAAGATATCTCCAAATATGACTGAATTCTTTTGGAATCTCAAAGCCTTTGTATGCCTGTAAAATTATAAAAAAACAAAATTATACATACAGTGCATGATATTTTTTTTTTTTGCAATATATTTGTTCAAAAACCTGTATTCGGAAGGTGTACATGCCTGCACTGTTTCTGAAAACAGTTCTAAATGTACATGATGTAAGCTTGAAACCCAAGTTTCATAAAGATATCTTTTGGAATGGTTTCTGAGATGTGCTGCTGAACCATAATTATATACCAAAAACTGTCAAATGTGTTACCAACACAATGGTCTGGAGGCCCCGTTGTTGGTGGGGGGTCCATCAAATGGGCACAAAACCAGACCCAACTTTTCTAGAGTAAAATTTGGGCACAAAACCAGACCCAACTTTTACAGAGTAAAATTTTGCATAGAATACGATGCCATGTGGTAATCAGTCCGCCGTAGGGGCGTTTTCAAGATATTCGGGCTCAAAGGTCAAATGGGTTCATTTGCATTGAAAGTCAATGCACAGTCATTCGTGTATCATAAAAATAAGCTGAAAATGAGCGAAAGTAATCACACTTTCAATAAAGATAGGTTGCCAGGCAATGAAACATACGCCCACAGCAGCTATATCGTCCGGGCAGTCAACAAGAGTTGTCACATATTTTTACTTTTTTCGGTAATGAAACATTTATAATCCATTAAAATCTGATTAAGAGTAACAATTCATTAAGTAATTATCAGAAAACCATTAGAATTTGTTTGGTTTTTATAAAGTTCTGCCCCATTGCTAATGTTTAGTATACAAAACATTTAATATCATGGATTTAGCTGTTCAAGTTATCAAAATTCATTGAAAATTAATACACTTCCCCAGGCTATTGTTTAGTATACAAAACTTTTAACATCATGGATTTAGCTGTTCAAGTCATAAAGATTCTTGAAAATCAATATACTTGTTCGTCTCAAGATCTTAAACACTGTGTATAAATTTAAAGTCAATCGGATATTAACTTTAGCCTCAAGAGCGTCCACAAGATTTTTCAAAATGATCAAGGGCCATAACTCTGGCAAAAATTATCAGAAATCGCTGAAAATCAATAGGCTTCTTTGTCTCATGGTCTTCAACACTGTATATAAATTCAAAGTCAATCGGATATTAACTTTAGCCTATAGAGCATCCACAAGAATTTTCAAAGTGATCAAGGGCCATAACTCTGGCAAAAATTATCAGAAATCGCTGAAAATCAATAGGCTTCTTCGTCTCATGACCTTAAACACTGTGTATCAATTTAAAGCCAATCAGATATTAACTTTAGCCTCTAGAGTGTCCACAAGATTTTTCAAAGTGATCAAGGGCCAGAACTCTGGCAGTAATTATCGGAAATCGCTGAATATCAATAGGCTTCTTCGTCTCATGACCTTAAAAACCGTGTATACATTTAAAGTCAATCGGATATTAACTTCAGCCTCTAAGAGCGGCCACAAGATTTTTCAAAGTGATCAAGGGCCATAACTCTGGAAGTAATTATCGGAAATCGCTGAAAATCAAAAGGCTTCTTCGTCTCATGACCTTATACACTGTGTATAAATTTAAAGTCAATCCGATATTAACTTTGACCTCTAGAATGTCCACAAGATTTTTTGAAGCGATCAAGGGCCATAACTGACAGTAATTATCGGAAATCGCTGATAATTAATTGGCTTCTTCGTCCCAAGACCTTAAACACTGTGTATAAATTTATGGTCAATCGGATATTAACTTTGGCTTCTAGAGCGTCCACAAGGTTTTTTGAAGTGATCAAGGGCCATAACTCTGGCAGTAATTATCGGAAATCGCTGAAAATCAACAGGTTTCTTCGTCTCATGACCCTAAATACTGTGTATAAATTTAAAGTCAATCGGATATTAACTTTAGCCTATAGAGCGTCCACAAGCAATTGTGGACCCCGGACTGACGGACGGACAGGGGCGACGACAATATACGACCACATTTCAATGTGGGCGTATAAAAACTAAAGCGAAACCTATTCAAATTAATAATAGGAACATTTAAAATTTATCTTTAGGTGGTCTTAGTACCAAACTTTTACTTTGAAACGTCGAAAATGATCTTGCATAACAGAATCAAAATGCTTCGGAACCTGTTTCAAAAATACGTAAAAACTGTTAAATCAAAATCTCTCCGAATTAGTTTTACAACGAATGCTATACATAATGATACTAGTCTGAAAAAAAAACAACAATTGAATAGTTTCATGGCTTGACTCCAGCCTGCAGGCCGCTTCACAAAGCTTGCCAAAATTTTCCCCGCTAACATTCACCAATACGACATAAATATCCTGTGAATATGTACAATGCATTTGTCGGTTTTATCTGCGTCCATGTTCCGGCGAAATTCATAAAAACTCATAAAAAATCTGCAAAATTTTAATCTAGTCATATACGTCTTTTCCCGTCACAGATTAACGTCGGTTTTCCAAGACTGGGATTCTCTGAAATCCATGCGACCTGCAGGCTGGAGTCCAACACTGAAACTATTCAATTGTTTTTCAGATAACTAGTATCATTATATATAACAATCGTTGTGAAAATAAATCGGAGAGATTTCGATTTGACAGTTTTTACATATTTTTGAAACCGGTTTCAAAGTGTGTTGGTTCTGTTATGCAAGATCATTTTCGACGTTCCAAAGTAAAAGTTTGGTGCTAAGACCCCCTAATTAATAACAATGTGTTGTGTTGTACTGTTCTCGTTAATAAAGTTAGAGTTTAAATATTGTTTTGTTTTTGCATTTAGTTCTCAAAGTCTGGTCCTCCCCCCCCCCCCACCAAAAATAAAAAATTTGCCTACCTACCTTCCCATACCCAATCATCATGAGTCGGGTTTGGGCAAACTGAAATATTTTTAACCCTGGCCTAATCAAAATTATTTTGTATTTGAAAATCCAATGACATGCTTTCAAATATTTATGTCAAAACTAATCTTATTATGGAGGCTTTTTTTTTAAAAATCAACCTGATTTCAACTGTTGAATACGTGACTTGTTAAAAGCGTGCAAGGTGGGGAAAAATGTCAAGATTGAATGAATCGATGAGGTACTAAAAATGTCCATACTGCTGTAAGTTTTAAACAGAAAATCTATTGTTATGATTGAGTTTTCTGTGGAATTGGAGAAACAAATGTGGGATGTTTTACAGTTTATTTATCTATATCACTAGATTAATTCACAAACCAGTAAAAGGGCACTAGCCAAGGACTAGTACGGCTAAATAGATCACTAGCCCGTAAGTTATTTTTGGTAGCCCCGGGCGTCGGGCTAGTGGATTTTTACAAGTAGGAACCATGCCTCAACCTTTTATGAGATATGCTCTGGAATATTAAAGATAGGTTGCCAGGCAACGTAACATACGCCCACAGGCGCTAAATCGTCCAGGCAGTCAACAAGAGTTGTCGCATATATTTACTTTTTTCGGTAGTGAAACATTTATAATACATTAGCCGAATGCTTCGCCCAATTCAACCTGTCGATTGCATCACCTTTCACGTCACATGATTAAACATGGCGGCGTCCATGTCTTCAATCTATCACGTGACTTCTCGTTATGAGTGATGATTGGCTAATGAATTCTATATTCGGCGGAATGCTTCGGCAAAGCGGACACACCAGGCGAATATAATTCGGCCGAATATATCAAACCGGACACACTAGACGAATTTCGATGCCGATTTATTCGGCCAAATCATTCGGCTATTGTGTCCACCGCTTAAGTAATTATCAGAAAACCATTAGAATTTGTTTGGTTTTTATAAAGTTCTGCCCCATGCTAACGTTTAGTATACGAAACTTTTAACATCATGGATTTAGCTTTTCAAGTCATAAAGATAGGTTGCCAGGCAACGAAACATACGCCCACAGCAGCTAAATCATCAGGGCAGTCAACAAGAGTTGTCGCATATTTTTACGGTAATGAAACAGTTATAATACATTAAATTCTGATTAAGACTAACAGCTCATTAAGTAATTATCAGAAAACCATTAGAATTTTTTTTGTTTTTATAAAATTCTGCCCCATGCTAACGTTTAGTATACGAAACTTTTAACATCCTGGATTTAGCTGTTCAAGTCATAAAAATTCATTGAAAATTAACATACTTGTTCGTCTCAAGACCATAAACTCTGTGTATCAATCTCTAGTCAATCGGATGATAACTTTAGCCTCTAGAGCAGTGCTTCTCAACCGGGGTCCATGTGCACCCCCAGGGGTGAATTCGAAATGCTCGGGGGTGAAATTTGGAAAAAGGGGGAATTGGGGGTGAATTTTGTGAATAGGGGGGAATTTGCATGAATTGAGTTTTCAGACTCCTGACCAGGAGACATCAGTCAGAATGTTACCGACCACAAACCCACGTAGCCATTGGTCGGAAACTAAATGACTGACTAGCACTAGCATAATTAATTTCGACGCGGAGTATAATGGAGCTTATCCTATCTCGCTGTACTGTTGATTGTCCGGGAGGGGGTAACCTAGTCTCAGGTTAGATCGTCGATCGCTTAGTTTCTTTTTACACCAAAACTCTGCACGGCCTGAATGGGGATTCCCAATTTAATTTCAATCACTTGTCTTTAGTATTGGTTGCTCAATTCTCAGTTTCTCAGTGTCAGTGTGACAATAAGCACTGTATTGTGCGATTGTGCATTATTACCTCTGTAATATCACACACCAAAGCTAGTGTCCTAGTGAATTAACATCATGGCTACGAAAGCGAAGGTGAAAGTTCGAAAATATTCAATTGATTATCTGAATTTTGGATTTATTGCGGCACCCCACGATGAACGATTACCCCTGTGGAAGACCCTTGTTCAAAAACACCAAGCACAAGGTGCTCACTTAATAAGGGTCATGACATCTCCATTGTGCTTTTAATGTGTAAATCCATGGCATCTGTTATTAAATATGTGTTTTAAACGATACCTAATTAGCATGTTTCAGTTTTTAGTTTTTAATAATTTGATGTTTTATAGTACCAGGGGTGAATAGCGAAGAAAATATTTCTCAAGTGGGGAATTGTATCATAAAGGTTGAGAAGCACTGCTCTAGAGTCTCACAAGATTTTTCAAAGTGATCAAGGGCCATAACTTTGGCAGTAATTATCGGAAATCGTTGAAAATCAATGATTCTTTGTCTCATGACCTCAAACACTTTGGCAGTAATTATCGGATATCGTTGAAAATCAATATGATTCTTTGTCTCATGACCTCAAACACTGTGTATAAATTTAAAGTCAATCGGATATTAACTTTAGCCTCTAGAGCGTCCACAAGATTTTTAGAAGTGATCAAGGGCCATAACTCTGGCAGTAATTATCGAAAATCGCTGAAAATGAATAGACTTCTTCGTCTCATGACCCTAAACACTGTGCATAAATTTAAAGTCAATTGGATATTAACTTTAGCCTTTAGAGCGTCCACAGGATTTTTCCGCCAAAATGGATGATAATTTTTATACACAAAAAAATGTTCATATTTTTTTCCCGCCAAATGGAATATTTTATCTGCCAAAAATGTGTGATAAAAAAGACATCTAACAATTTTATGTCTCAGATAGGCTAATAAAACAATTACCGTTATATATACAATACATTCATTCTTGGTATTTCATCAGGGTTTACACTGGCTTTCAATTGTTTTCCGCCAAAATGGATGATAATTTTTATACAAAAAAAGATAGGTTGCCAGGCAACGAAACATACGCCCACAGCAGCTATATCATCCGGGCAGTCAACAAGAGTTGTCGCATATTTTTACTTTTTTCTGTAATGAAACATTTATAATACATTAAAATCTGATTAAGAGCAACAACTCATTAAGTAATTATCAGAAAACCATTAGAATTTGTTCGTTTTTTATAAAGTTCTGCCCCATGCTAACGTTTAGTATACGAAATTTTTAACATCATGGATTTAGCTGTTCAAGTCATAAAGATTCATTGAAAATCAATATACTTGTTCGACTCAAGACCTTAAACACTGTATAAATTTAAAATCAATCAGATATTAACTTTAGCCTCTAGAGCGTCCTCAAGATTTTTGGCAAAAATTATCGGAAATCGCTAAAAATCAATAGGCTTCTTCGTCTCATGACCTTAAACACTGTGCATAAATTTAAAGTCAATTGGATATTAACTTTGACCTCTAGAACGTCCACAAGATATTTTGAAGTGATCAAGGGCCATAACTCTGGCAGTAATTATCGAAAATCGTTGAAAATCAATAGGCTTCTTCGTCACATGACCTTAAACGCTGTGTATAAATTTAAAGTCAATCGGATATTAACTTTGACCTTTAGAGCGTCCACAAGATTTTTCAAAGTGATCAAGGGCCATAACTCTGGCAGTAATTATCGAAAATTGCTGAAAATGAATAGACTTCTTCGTCTCATGACCTTAAACACTGTATGAATTCAAAGTCAATCGGATATTAACTTTAGCCTCTAGAGCGTCCACAAGATTTTTTGAAGTGATCAAGGGCCATAACTCTGGCAGTAATTATCAGAAATCGTTGAAAATCGATAGGCTTCTTCGTCGCATGGCCTTAAACACTGTGTATAAATTTAAAGTCAATTGGATATTAACTTTAGCCTCTAGAGCTTCCACAAGATTTTTTGAAGTGATCAAGAGCCATAACTCTGGCAGTAATTATCGGAAATCGCTGAAAATCGATAGGCTTCTTCGTCCCATGGCCTTAAACACTGTGTATAAATTTAAAGTCAAACGGATAGTAACTTTAGCGCGTCCACAAGCAATTGTGGACGCCGGACCGATGGACAGACGCACAATATACGACCACATTTCAATGTGGGCGTATAAAAATGTTCATACGTTTTTCCGCCAAATGGAATATTTTATCTGCCAAAAATGTGTGATAAAAAAGACAACAATTTTATGTCTCAGCTAGGCTTATTAAACAAGGAGTAGGGTCGCTTGTCCAGCCTCGTGGGTTTTCTCCGGGTCCTCCGGTTTCCTCCCACTGCTAAAGACCCCTACGCGCAAGCGAATTATTGAAATAAAATTAAACCGTATGTTAGTCCCGAAATGACCTAGTTTGTGTCGAGTTAAACCCCATCTCTCTATGTTTGATTCTGAAAATAAACGCATAATTCACATTGTTCTCTGGATATTACTTTTGACACTATTGAAGTGTTTACCAAAAATTCCATCATTGTTGTATTTTGGTGTTTTAGATAAACACAATTTTGTTTTTTTAGACACTATTATTAATTACGATTCAGAGGAGGATCCTCTTAGGTTCTTGCAAAAAATGACAAATTTCTAGCCCAGAAAACAATATTGCAGCTCCAATTCCTTGGTTTGGATGACATATACGGCTTTATACTGTATTTATAACTTCCTGTTTTATGTATGAACTTTGTATACTTTTTCACATTCTACTAGTCTAGGCTAGTTTCTTGTTTCTTGTACTCATTGTTGTATTTTGGTGTTTTAGATAAACACAATTTTGTTTTTTTAGACACTATTATTAATTACGATTCAGAGGAGGATCCTCTTAGGTTCTTGCAAAAAATGACAAATTTCTAGCCCAGAAAACAATATTGCAGCTCCAATTCCTTGGTTTGGATGACATATACGGCTTTATACTGTATTTATAACTTCCTGTTTTATGTATGAACTTTGTATACTTTTTCACATTCTACTACTACTAGTCTAGGCTAGTTTCTTGTTTCTTGTATTCATTGTTGTATTTTGGTGTTTTAGATAAACACAATTTTGTTTTTTTAGACACTATTATTAATTACGATTCAGAGGAGGATCCTCTTAGGTTCTTGCAAAAAATGACAAATTTCTAGCCCGGAAAACAATATTGCAGCTCCAATTCCTTGGTTTGGATGACATATACGGCTTTATACTGTATTTATAACTTCCTGTTTTATGTATGAACTTTGTATACTTTTTCACATTCTACTAGTCTAGGCTAGTTTCTTGTTTACTTATCACCTACAGTGTCCTGATCATTGATAAATAGTGGATTTTAAAGCATCAATTCACTGTTTATATTTAAAGGCATACAAATTATAAATTTAACAACTTTACAGGACGAATTTGTGTCCTCACTAAATTTGACCTAATAATTATGGAAGTGCTGAATCATTACGGATCAAAATGAACATGCGGGAGGGTCATGAGAAACAGACGATTAACTGCGGCGTAACTACTTTTAGTTTTGTCAGTCAGCTTATATTTATAATTCTATTTTCAATAAAACAATACAAAGACACTGCCAACTGACATCTACCGTGGATGCAATTATTAACTAATAATAAGTGTTAACAGTATTAGTGCTTTCCGTGGATGCAATTATTAACTAATAATAAGTGTTAACAGTATTAGTAAAGCACTATCGGTAACAATAAGTTAAAGGCAAAATCTTTAATAGATGGTATAATATTGCTGGAATTCAATACACTTCTCTAGGTGTTTTTACGAGAAAACAAATCGGTTTCGATTACCTATCTCGTTTTGTACAAAGACATAGGTCTCGAGTTGGTATTCGAATCGGTTCTTGTAAACGGGATGAGTTGCCTCGCAAGATCGATGAAGACTGAAGAATTAAGGAAAAATGTTAAACAAAATCACTTTTCTTTATTATGTTCTTGGCGACACCGCCCAAAAATAAAAATGAAAAGTTGTACCAGTTGACTGTCCCCAAATGCCCCGTATTTTCTATTAGGAATGTCCATAGTATTCATATTTTAACGTGAAATTCAAAAGAAAATGATTTAACGTTGGGCACGTTGTGTCCCTTGTTGGGGACGCCATCTTGGAAATCGAATTGTCAATCCGGCAGGCGCGCAAGTTGGAAGATTTGCATAATGGATTTGGCAAATCGTCGTGGTAAATACGACAATTAGGTGAAACCGATTAGGCTAATTTTTGCCGTAAATGTGTTTGGAAAGGAAATGCAAATCAATTAGCCCTAATCGGTTTCTCGTAAAAACGCCTTTTGTTTCATTAATTTGAATAATGCATACAGCCTTTGATATTAACTTTTGTTTTTAGAGCATTCACAAGGTTCTTCAAAGTGAAACAAGGGCCATAACTCTAGAAATAACAAGCCAACAGTGAGGCTGATGTCCCCCGCGAAATCCCCAAATAAATAGATGACACATATTAATCGCACATCTATTTTTTTCAAAAGTATCGAGCAATCAAACTGATTATCAACTGTACACTAAGTTTCATCACTCTCTATCAGATAGAATCAAAGTTATCTTGTCCCAAAGCATCGACCAAGGAAATTGCTTATCTCTGCTTAGCTTTAGCTCGATATGTTAATCATTGAATTCGGTCAAGACGAACATCAACATCAAGTTAGAAGCAGAGTTGTTATGTTCCAAAGTCTTGACCAATCAAAATGCTTATTGCTCCTTAGCCTAAACAGACAATTCTCATCATCGAACTTAGGCAAGGTATTGATGTAATGAAACTATACACCAAGTTTCATCACTCTCACTTAATTAGAACTAAAGTTATCGTGTCCCAAAGCATCAACCAATCAAATTGCTTATCTCTACTTACCCTAAGCAGAAAATGCTCATCTTCGCACTTTATCAAGGCATTGACCTCATAAACACCTACACCAAGTTTGAACATTCCAGCTCAATTAGAAGTAGGGTTATTTTGTTCCAAAGTCTCGGCCAATCAAATTGCTTATCAGTCTGCTTATCCTCAGCAGAAAATGCTCAATATTGAACTTAGTCAAGGTATTGATGTAATGAAACTATACACCAAGTTTCATCACTTTCACTTAATTGGAACTAAAGTTATCGTGTCCCAAAGCATCAACCAATCAAATTGCTTATCTCTACTTACCCTAAGCAGAAAATGCTCATCTTCATACTCCCATCAAGGCATTGACCTAATAAACACCTATGCCAAGTTTGAACATTTTACCTCAATTAGAAGGAGAGTTATTGTGTTCCAAAGTCTCGGCCAATCAAATTGCTTACCCCTCTGCTTACCCTGAGCAGAAGATGCTCATTATCGAACTTAGTCAAGGTATTGATGTAATGAAACTATACACCAAGTTTCATCACTCTCACTTAATTAGGACTTAATTTATCGTGTCCCAAAGCATCAACCAATCAAATCGCTTATCTCTGCTTACCCTAAGCAGAAAATGCTCATCTTCGAACTCCATCAAGGCATTGACCTAATATGACCAAGTTTGAACATTCTAGGTCAATTAGAAGGAGAGTTATTGTGTCCCAAAAAGTGTGACGGACCGACGGACGGACAGACAGACGGACGAAACCCATTTTAATAGTCCCCTGTTTTCTTCGAAAGGCGGGGGACAATTGACTTCTTAGTCTCACTAATGTAATATATAAATGATCGGATGATAAATGTAGTACATGTACATGTATGTAGTCTTCACTAGAAATTGTGGATGATGGAAAAAGACGATTAACTGCAGTGTAACTACTTTTAGTTTTGTCAGTGGGCTTATATTTATAATTCTATTTTCAATAAAACAATACAAAGACACTGCCAACTGACATTTACCGTGGATGCAATTAACTAATAATAAGTGCTAACAGTAACAGTATCAGTAAAGCACTATCGGTAACAATAAGTTAAAAGCCAAAATCTTTAGATGGTATAATATTGCTGGAATTCAATACACTCTTTTTTTTCATTAATTTGAATAACGCATGCAGCCTTTGATATTAACTTTTGTTTTTAGAGCATTCACAAGGTTCTTCATAGTGAAACAAGGGCCATAACTCTAGAAATAATTAACTTCTTAGTCTCACTAATGTAATATATAAATAATCGGATGATAAATGTAGTACATGTACATGTATGTAGTCTTCACAAGAAACTGTGAATGATGGAAAAATTTACTTGTCATATTCACAGTCAGTTATCAGCAAAAACTCACCTTTCCAGCTACTCTCAGATGCTGTAACCTTGGTAACAGGTGACAATCAGAAAAAGAAAGGACATCATCAACCAGAAACTTGGATTCATGTGAAGCTAGAAATTCATCAAGTTTCTTCAATTCTGCTAGCATCGTGGTATCTGGTTTTCCTTGTAAATAGTGATTAAATGTCTGCAAAAGATAACACCATTCTGAAATAACTTGAAAAGGACACCTTCAATAAATCTGAACCCTTATGTTCACAAGGTTTTTGGAACAAATCCATTAAAGACTGTAGCCTCATGTTTTTGATAAAAGTAGGTGGAAAAGGTGATTTTGAGATTATAATTATACATATGTTCTTATTAGTTTTTCAAGTAGATCTCGTCATTCTTCTAAAAAAACTTTTTACAGATTCAAAATCGGACGAAAATTATTTTTTTTATTGAGGCTCAAAGTTGCAATTTTTGACTTTTCGCAAAAGAAAGGTTTTTCAACGCTTTGAAAAAGTCATTTTTGGTGTTTTTTGTGATTCCATATTTCATTTCATAGCAAAAGGACACCTTCAATAAATCTGAACCCTTATGTTCACAAGGTTTTTGGAACAAATCCATTAAAAACTGTAGCCTCATGTTTTTGATAAAAGTAGGTGGAAAAGGTGATTTTGAGATTATAATTATACATTTGTTTTTATTAGTTTTTCAAGTAGATCTCGTCATTCTTCTAAAAAAACTTTTTACAGATTCAAAATCGGACGAAAATTAGTTGCGATTTTTGACTTTTCGCAAAAGAAAGGTTTTTCAACGCTTTGAAAAAGTCATTTTTGGTGTTTTTTTGTGATTCCATATTTCATTTCATAGCAAAACTAATGAAAATGTAGATGTAAATTCATGAAATACAACATTACGGCTAATTATGTTTCAATTTTCACATTTTTGTAACAATTGCTCAGATTTCCCCAGCAACTCCAAAATGCATAGGTTTTCTCAAAACTTTCATTTTGTCAACGTGATTTCGGTCAATTTTTTCATCAAAGATAGGTTGCCAGGCAACGAGACATACGCCCACAGCAGCTAAATCGTCCGACCGGTTGTCGCATATTTATTCCTTTGTAGATAATTGGGGGCATTTACAAGACAGTTCCATACAGATCAGATCATAATTTTTGCCATTTGAAGGTTCACAATGTTCTACAAACTGAAACAAGGGTCTCAACTCTGGAACCAGTAATCTACAGAAATTGTTGAAATTTGACAAGCTTTTTCATTTTACTAATTTAAATAATGCATCTAAATTTCATACAGATCAGATGATCATTTTTGTCATTCAACCGTTCACAAGGTTCACAACCGCCATAACTCCAGAAATTATTGACGGAAATTGCTGAAATTCAATTTGACAGGCTTTTTCGTTTCACAAATTTAAATGATGCATATAAATTTCATACATATCGGATGATAACTTTCATCAATCAAGCATTAACAAGGTTGAACAAAGTGAAACAAGGGCCATAACTCTAGAAGTAATAAATGGAAATTGCTGAAATTCAATAGGATTCTTCTCTTTACTAATTTAATTGACGCATGCAAATTTCATACAGATCGGCAGATAACTTTTGATGTTAGAGCGTTCATAAGGTACAAAGATAGGTTGCCAGGCAACGAAACATACGCCCACAGCAGCTAAATTGTCTGGGCAGTCAACAAGAGCTGTCGCATATTTTTACTTTTTTCGGTAATGAAACATTTATAATACACTAAAATCTGATTAAGAGCAACAACTCATGACATAATTATCAGAAAACCATTAGAATTTGTTTGGTTTTTATAAAGTTCTGCCCCATGCTAACGTTTTGTGTACAAAACTTTTAATATCATGGATTTAGCTGTTCAAGTCATAGAAATTCATTGAAAATCAATATACTTGTTCGTTTCAAGATCTTAAACTTTGGGTATCAATCTGATGTCAATCGGATGATAACTTTAGCCTATAGAGCGTCAAAAAGTGATCAAGGGCCATAACTTTGGCAGTAATTATCGGAAATTGTTGAAAATCGATAGGATTCTTCGTCTCATGACCTTAAACAATGTGTATAAATCTAAGGTCAATCGGATATTAACTTTGGCCTCTAGAGCATCCACAAGATTTTTTGAAGTGATCAAGGCCCATAACTCTGGCAGTAATTATCAGAAATCGCTGAAAATCAATAGGCTTCTTCGTCTCATGACCTTAAACACTGTGTATAAATTTAAAGTCAATCAGATATTAAATTTGGCCTCTAGAGCGCCCACAAGATTTTTCAAAGTGATCTAGGGCCATAACTCTGGCAGTAATTATCGGAAATCGCTGAAAATCAATAGGCTTCTTCGTCTCATGACCTTAAACACTGTGTATAAATTTAAGGTCAATCGGATATTAACTTTGGCCTCTAAAGCGTCCACAAGATTTTTCAAAGTGATCAAGGGCCATAACTCTGGCAGTAATTATCAGAAATCGTTGAAAATCAATAGGGTTCTTCATCTCAAGACCTTAAACACTGTGTATAAATTTAAAGTGAATCCGATATTAACTTCAGCCTCTATAGCGCCCACAACCAATTGTGGACGCCGGACCGCCTGGCCGGACGGGGGCGACAACAATATATAACTAAATTTCAATGCGGGCGTATAAAAAGCATCAACCAATCAAATTGCTTATCTCTGCTTACCCTAAGCAGAAAATGCTCATCTTCGAACTCCATCAAGGCATTGTCCTAATAAAAATCTACACCAAGTTTGAACATTCTATACTGAAGTCCAAAAGAAAGTACATGTATACACACTAAAAATATGACTAAGTTTTGTTTAATCAAAAAAATGTGATAAAACTACACTGAACACGTCTAGTGCGTCCAAACTCAAGGTTCAACACAGTGAAACAAGGGCCATAACTCTAGACATTATAAACGGAAATTATTGAAATTAAATAGGATTCTTCGTTTCCCTAATCTAAATATTGAATATAAATTTCACATAGATCGGACGATAACTTTTGGCATTAGAGCGTTCACAAGGTTCAACAAAGTGAAACAGGGGCCATAAAAACGTTAAACGTTAAAAACGGAAATTATTGAAATTAAATAGGCTTCTTCATCTCACTAATGTAAACAACATATATCAATTTTAAAACAATTGGATGATAACTTTTGGCCGGGCCGACGGATGGGGGCGACGGCAATATACGACCACATTTCCATGTGGGCGTATAAAAACGAGTTTGCAAGGGTAAATTGAACCCGTAGCTATAAAAACGACCAATAATATGGATAGGTTGAGACAGTATTGGAACATTTGGATGCTTAAATATTTGTTACTTTTGTTATTATTTTTATGCTTAGTCATTAAAATAAATTAAAATCTAAACAACCTTATTTTTATATTCAGGGCAGGTGTATTTTTCTGTAGGGCTAGCAAATTTTGTCTGACACCTGCCCATGGCCATGGGCTAGTGGTTTAAAAGTGAAATTGTGCACCCCTGAGGGACGGACTGACATACGGCAATATACGACCACATTTCCATGTGGGCGTATAAAAAGCTATGTAGAGGCAGCAAAAGGGGGAAAGATATCAATTTTTTGTGCATTGTTTTGTGAATTTCGTTGGAGCGTTCACAAGGTTCAACAAAGTGAAACAAGGGCCATAACTCTAGATGTAATTATCGGAAATTGCTGAAATTCAATAGCCTTCTTCGTTCTACTAATTTAAATGATGTATATCAATTTAAAAACAATCAGATGATAAATGTAGTCTGTAGAGTGTTCCAAGAAATTGTGGACGACAGACAGATGGGGGCAACAGCAATATACGACCCAGTCCATGCGAAATGATATTTTTTTTACTGGACATTTGGGCAGGTATTATTCCAACTATTACTGGACCGAATGAGATTTTACTGGTCCAAAAAAGTTCATACCAAAAATATGCATAAAATAAGTAATAATGGCCTAAAACTCGAAAAACAACAAACAGTATATATAAGGGGGAAAATACTTTACTTTATTACAAAGATTATCTATTGTATAAAGACTTTTTCGCACACTTCCTTAATTGTCATTTTGTGTTAATGATAACAATAAATAGACCGAGCAAAGAAAATATAATCCCTTAGATGACAATCGAGTCTACCAGAAGCCAATGTTATTAATACAATAAAAGGACTTTCGTTTTAGTCTGGATTAACCTACATGTAGCCTACTACTTACTAGACTAGCTCGATATACGGTACTACATGTACTTACTCGAGATAAGATTTTGTTTACATTTTAAACAACAGTGAAATTAACACAATAAATTCAACAGTCCGTGCACGAAGTGCCGTCAGTCAGTGCCAATACGGCGATGATTTAATATCTGTAAGTTGAGTGTCCGTTAACCCGTCCACAAGCAAACCCGTCCACGGTTAAGGTAATACCGGTACTTGACTTGTATATTATTTAATTGATTAGAATAGATCAGTTTTACTCATTGGTTGTTTATATTGTTTTATTTACCTAATAATCAACTAGCTTGGCTCGCCATCCCGACAGCGATTAGTTCGAGTTCAAATTCTTTATTCCTTTAAGCCAAAGACTCATCAGGTATAACATATAGTATAAATAAATACAACATGTACACAAACAATATAGTTCACCGATGTTTTTGTAATAAAGAACAATAGTATTGTTTGTTGATTAGCGTTATGATTTTAGACAAAATGGTAAGGTCACCAATGTTTTTGTAATAAAGTAGACCCGTATTGTTTGTTAATTGACTTTATCCCATGATTTAATAAATTGGCGATGGTTGATATTGGGTCAAAAATAATTTCTTAAATTGCGCCGGAGCCCCTTTTAGATAAATTGAATTCGCATAAAAACAACAAAGAGTGGCTACGTGCGATTTTATTCTTTGATCTTTGATACACGGGACATTTCCGTTATTCAAACAAATCTACACGAGAATGACAACATACAAGTTGACAGTTACCATTGATTTGGGGTTCATGTAGAATAGGCTCTTCTATCGAGCCTACAGTTATTCTTTTCTAAAATAAAATGAGTGCCTTGGATTTTTGTGTGGATTTGATAGCGGTTATAGTTTACTAATATTCTCTGACATCGGAGACTTGTTTCGCTTTCATTTCATTTTTGCGGTAAGCACGAGCTTCTTATGTCTGATTTGAAAGCGCTTTCGACTCCCGTTGCAAGTTCTATTTTTCTTATTTCTATTTGTAAGACCGGTAACCTAAATACCGTTATAGTTTGCAATTTTAAAGTCTATCTTTGCCGTGATTCGAGAGTAATTCTTAACTATGCACTCTAAACATGTATAGTCTTATGCATACGTGTCCTTCAAAATGTACTAGACATGCAGCTTTACATGACTGGTTGGAAATGTAACCGCATATATCGTGCAGAATACACTGTATGTGAACACGCGTGTTCTTACTATACAACTTTACCTAACGTGTCCGTATTATTAATGAAAATATTCAACATTCATAACATCGTGGCAGTATATCGTTTTGACATCGATTGTTTATGACAAATATAACCGTTAATTTTGCATGTAAAATTACACCGAGGTCTATCGCGTCCCCAGACTATCGTGGCACACGATAGCGACTGCTACACTGTACGTACTCGAGATAAGATTTTGTTTACATTTTAAACAAATTATCGGTAATTAAGGCTGTGCAAAAATATCGATATAATCGATAATCGGTAGAAGTTATTTAGCGATACGATAATCGATATTGAAATTCAAATATCGATTATCGGTATATTTACCTTCTGACGGCAAGTTACGGTCACTTTCACATGACTGAACTTGCCGTAGTCTAGCATTAGCAGACGAATGAATGAATACACAACGTCAACACAACTATTTCCCCCCTCTGCTTACAAACTGCCACATTTTAAATATATATTATTGTAAAAAACTAAACTTTAAGATTAAATACATTATTTTAATATTTTCGTTGTTTTTGTTGTTATTACTAGTTGAAACTAAAATAGGTCACGCACTTTGTGAACAATGACAATCGCACGTGATATATAGTAAAATTAGAATTATCTCCCTTCTTTGTTCTTGGTTGATTTGTAGAGAAATCGTCTGCTTTCACGATAAAACTAATTGTATTATTAATGATCAACTCCGCTTTTATTACTAAATCATGTCAGATACAGCCCATACAAAACACGTTTTTGACTTCCAGGGAAAATATATCTCTCGTAATTTCGTGGAAGAATTCTACTTTGGTTTTCATCTAAATTAACCAATCATAAAAATTCTACTCTGAAAGCCCGTAATTATTTTTTTATTGTCCAATCAATAGATGCCTTCTATTTTATTTTATTCTATTAGTAGTAACACTGTGTGATCGCCAGTCACTTGCAAAGAGAAACCATGTATTGTCTTTGTATTTATCGGAGATAAAAAAAGGATCAAATGAATCAAGAACAGAACTTAGAATAATACTCAAGTTAGTCCTACATTTAGCAACTTATTATTTTACATTAATTGATTTTTTTACGTACATCGGCACAGTATTAGACTAGGATAATAACACTACTGTAACTCGATCAACACAAATAACAGGTCGGTAAAGTTCAGATTTTTCCGAAAAAAGATAATCGATTATTATCGATAATCGCTGACAAATTCTTGCCGATAATCGATATTGAAATTTCATATCGATTCCCAGCCTTATCTGTAATGACCGACGGTTCGGCGGCTTTCGCATGGACTGATACGACCACATTTCCATGTGGGTGTATAAAAATCAGTTTTCAACTGTAGCCCCTCTTGTGTTCACAAGGTTTAAAAAACGAACTCTGAAAGGTGAAAACCATCAAATTATCCTCGAAATACTGTTTAAAAAGAGAATCATAACTCAATGTATTTTTTTTATTATTTCATCCACTTGAATAATTTTAGATAATAATAATAACTAGACATGCAAGCAGCACTGAACTGGCTTTCAGGAATCAGACAGGAAGTCTGTCATACAATAGCCCATTTATCGAGCTACCAAAAGATACTTTAGATGTTTTGATCCGGTCACACCCGACGGTGAAATCCTGATTTTTGCAAGAGCACCGATTTTTTTACTGTCTTTTTTTTTTTAAATATCAAATATTTATTTGACTACTTCCTGTTTACGGATCATTATCGGGATAGATTTAACAAGTGGTATGGGAACTTAAATTCGGGTACCAGAAGTTTCAGAAAGATCCATTGGATAGTTTTACCTCCCTTATACCATTAGAAGCAGATTTACAGATATAACGATTTTTCGACTTTTTTTCAAAGATTGTGGCCCTTTTGGACCATTTATACTATATTGAGGCTTTTAAATTTAGATTCACACCATAGACCACCGTTAGGACTCTAAGTAACAGAAGTTTAAGAAAGGAAATAAGAGAAGTTTTCGAAATAAAAGCGTCTGAATAGGCTCCAAAAAGGAAAATAATAGATTTTCAGCGTTCCATTATATATTGCCTAACCCGCGAATTTTTACCATTTAGATGTCATGAGATCGTCCATTGTTCGAACTCTCTAATGACACTTTAGTTGTTTTGATTCGGTGAAATCTGGCGTAGTAATCACTTTTTTCGCAAGATCACCATTTTTTTTACTTTTTACCTTTTTCTCAAAATATCGGAATTTTTTCGACTACTTCCAGTTTTGGATCATTGTCGGGATATCTTTTTATAAGTTGTTTGGTTACCTTACCTTCTGTACAAGAAATTTCAGAATAATCCATTCAGCTGTTTTCCAAAGAAAGAAAATTAGAAGAACATTTTCAGTTATCTAAGGATTTTTCAACTTTTTTCCAAGATTGAGGCTCTTTTTGGACAACTTATGTTATTTCAATGCTTTTATTTTTGGACTCATGCCATAGCCCACCCATAGGACTCTGAGTAAAAAAAAGTTTAAGAAAAAACGTAATTGTTGTGTTTGAGAAAAAGGCCTCTCAAAATGCTCCAAAACGGAAATTACTAGATTTTCGGCGTACCATAATTTATTTTCTAGCCATCTGAATCGTATCATTCAGATGTCATATGATAGTCCATTAATGGGGCTATCCAGCGACACTTTAGTTCTTTTGGTCCGCTAAGATCTGATGGAGAAATCAAGTTTTTCGCACGAGCGCTAATTTTTTTTTAACTTTTTTCTTCATTTTTTGAATATGTCCGGTATGGAGATTATTGTCGGGATAGTTTTAATAACCAATTTGGGCAATTAGATAGCCACAGGGCTCTGTAATGATATATTACATTATCTAAATTCTGTCTGGACAAGATTCCATTCATAACAACTTGTTGTTAGGTGTTTTAGTGAAAGCGTCTTCGATATGTTCACGGAAAAAAATGAAAATTAATATTTGTTTCTGTGATAATTATTGGAAACCGAACAGGATTATTATTTAGGATATTTATCGTCTACTGTATAAATCTGGTAGGCAATTTGTGCGTTGCATTTATAAGTTCAAGTATAAAAAAGAAATATATTTAAAGGGGTGAAGGGGCTATTTAAGATAAGATATTTTTAAGTCATTTGCCGTCAACTAAAACGATTTGACATGTTGATCTGTTTTGCAATGTGGGAAATGGGGAATCTGTATCTTAAAGTCAAATACGAAACTGAAATAAGTAAACAGTCTTCCAGCTTCTATCCAATACATGACATTTAATTTTGGGGACATAAAATATATATTGAACGTTGGTTGCCGAATCGTCATTTTAATTGAATTATTGTTAAACTAAATATCGGAGAGAAAATATACCTTCCTCGCAAGTTAAATTCTTGTTCATATTAAAACTGATAATACATGTAAATCGGTATATAAAAAAATCTCCAGCATATTTTATGACATCCACGTCAAATCGCTACCTACTAAATATGTTTATTGTCGTCCATTTTCAGACAATGTTATCAGAATTCACGGAACATAGTTTTATTTTCTGCATGTCGGATTAACTAATGACATCGAAAATTGCTATGTGTATGTGCTTTGTGGTACGATTCACGAATTAAATACCGATGTACATTATAAATGAATCCAGCATTACGGACATTTTAGGAAATGAATGCAATTCATTGGTACACTTTAGTTATTTTTCAAAACGCAATTTGAAAAGAGTGTTAAGAATATATGAATTACCGGTGAACTAAAACGAATAATATTGTTCCATTAAATATGTGTTTCTTTCTAATAACCTTGTGACAATATGGACTAAACAAGCCAACAGTGAGGCTGATGTCCCCCGCCGAAATAGGAAAATAATTAGAGGACACATATAAATTTATCACAGATTATCTTTTACAAAGTATTGAACAATCAAACAGTATATCTTTACTTATAGTCTAAGCATACAATGTTTTTGATGGAATAATTATAGCATATTAAGGGGAAAACATGCTCTATGCCTACAGATCTAGAGTTTGGTTGTATCAACGGGTCTATTTTCCATCTTGCTGCAAGTTGTGCAAAGTTCACTGTTTTCTTTCTGTCATTAAATGTCAATTCATTATTGCATACTACATATTTAATTAATTTATAATAGTTCTCACTTAATTAGAACTAAAGTTATCGTGTCCCAAAGCATCAACCAATCAAATTGCTTATCTCTGCTTACCCTAAGCGGAAAATGCTCATCTTCGAACTCCGTCAAGGCATTGACCTAATAAACACATACACCAAGTTTGAACATTCTAGCCCAATTAGGAAGAGAGTTATCGTGTCCCAAAGCATCAACCAATCAAATTGCTTATCTCTGCTTACCCTAAGCGGAAAATGCTCATCTTCGAACTCCATCAAGGCATTGACCTAATAAACACATACACCAAGTTTGAACATTCTAGCTCAATTAGGAAGAGAGTTATTGTGTCCCAAAAAGTGTGACGGACGGACGGACGGACGGACGGACGGACGGACGGACGGACGGACGGACGGACGGACGGACGGACGGACGGACAGACAGACAGACAGACAGACAGACAGACAGACAGACAGACAGACAGACAGACAGACAGACAGACAGACAGACAGACAGACAGACAGACAGACAGACAGACAGACAGACGAACCCATTTTAATAGTCCCCTGCTTTCTTCGAAAGGCGGGGGACAATTACTCTTGACTATTTTGAATCACTGTGGACCATAATCTGCCATGAATTTTATGTTTCCATCGAATATAATCTGCCACGAATTTCATATGTTCGCGGACAATAATCCTCCGCGAATTTTATATTTTCACGGACTTTTTCCTCCCAGAACCTCTCCAATTCTGTGGAGTGTATATGAGAAAAACGTCGCGATTTTTGAGCGAAAAAAACACCCACCAGGACTAATTTCATACTTCAGCGCGAAGTGTACTGTATAGAGTTTAATCAGACAGGCCTCGAAATGTCGCTTTAGTAACTAACCTGCCATTTATAAGTTTCCACGTCACACATTATCCATGCACACAAACTTTTGATCCATATAAATATCGTAATTAATTTCGACATCGGCAGGAATAAATATTTGTGCAAATCGTCGCATTAGCTTTAAGTCTGCGACTCGAAGATTCGTACAATTCCATAATCCGAATTGATGTGGATTCTGCCAAGTAAAACATACTTCTCAAATCATCCTTTAAATTTAATGTAGAGGCCTATGACCTTGCTGTTGACAAATGCGTAGAATTCAAATTCTAAAATATCGGTACAAAATTGAATTTCAAACACGAAGTTGCACCTGTACATGACACTATTCTATTATTAACCACGTGCAGAGAGAACAGCGGATCGCGCCCCCCTGGAATTCCTTTCTCACATTCCAACTAATTTACGCTAAAAATTACATGTATATTGTTTTCTTTTGTCAAATTGTTATGTAAATTATATACTATTCAAAAAAAGTAGGGGATATTTGATTTTTAAGTGTTATTAAAGTCACCTAATGAAACTGACGAAGAAACAAATGACAAAATGAAATGAAGTTCACATTCATCGATTTATTCCAAATGATCGTTAGACTAAGTAAGGCACAGACTGACCATTATAAGGGTAAAATGATACCCAGGGTCAAACAGCAAAGTTACCACAGCATCACAACCAAGTCAGTAACGGGTAAATCCTCCTCTGTTTGCCAAACAAGCATTGATCCGACGTGGCATACTCCTAATGAGACGTCTAAGGTCATTTTGGTCCAGATTGTCCCATTCCTGTTGCAACGCAGCAGCAAGTTCTTGGACATTGGCAGGACGTTGTTGACGTTGACGTAACCTCTGTCCAAGCATGTCCCAGACATGCTCGATGGGGGAGAGGTCGGGACTCAGTGCTGGCCAAGGTAATGTGGTGATGTTCTGTTGTTGGAGGTAACCTGTAACGATCCTGGCCCTGTGACATCTTGCGTTGTCATCCTGGAAGATGAAACGGCGGCCATGACGTCGTGCAACCATAACAGAACCACCCCCAAATCGATCATGTTTGATGACGTTAACGTCTTGGAAGCGCTCGTTTCGACGACGCCACACCCTCCTACGTCTGTCCAAAAAATCAACAGTGAACCTTGACTCATCTGAAAACATCACATTGATCCAGCGTCGATTATCCCAGTGTTGACGATCCCTACACCAACGACGTCTTGCCTGAATGTGATGATCTCTCAAACAAGGGATCACGCGAGGACGTCGGGCGCGAAGGTGACCCCTATGCAGTCGATTCTGAATCGTCTGGCCACTCACTCTCACACCAGTGTCTGTTTGAAGACGAGCGCTGATCTGATTTGCTGTGATGACACGATTTCTCAAGGCCAAGGTACGGATAAATCGATCCTGGGCTTGAGTTGTCGCCCTTGGTCGACCTGAGCGTGGTCTGTCCTGTACAGATTGTGTATCACGGTATCTGGACCATAGCCTGCTTATGACAGACTGAGAAACATTCATCGTCCGCGCCACAACCGCCTGTGTTGTGCCGATCTGTAGCATGCCAAGGGCACGTAACCTTTCATTTTGGGGTAAGCCGACGCATATCAAAATTTGTTTTCAGGTCACTAAAACAATTAAACTGATGTTTCCACCCTGGAATTCAATGCCACAATGACTGTAACATTGAAAGTCAGAGTCGTGCAAATCTTGGGTTGGACCCCCACGATGATCCCAAGCATCACCTGCATTCCATGCGGTAGCTATTGGTGCGTTTGGGCGTCACATGTAACTGGAAATGTTTCTTCTGTTAGGTTCTATAGTGACTTTTTTCGTAGTCATTTGCATATTTTAGTATTATGCCCCCAAAATCAAATATCCCCTACTTTTTTTGAATAGTATACATAAACTTTATTTTTGGACATTGTTTTGAATTTTTTCAATGCTTAAATTTTTATTGGAGACAAAACGGCAAACATCGAATTGTTATGGTGCAGGCTTTGTGCCAAAATTATAAGGGAGTCAAAGTTAAACTTAAGGATTTTTTCTGTGACTTTTGTCTATGGTTTTCATCAAGTCAGTATAGGAGTGAAACATTGATACTGAAATTTCTAAGAAATATTGAAACACATATCCTTATTTTCTAAGTATTAATGGTCAATAAATGGCTTCATATATGGTCAAATTATGAAATACATGAATAGCTCTTCTAAATAATGGATTCTGAATCGTCTGGCCACTCACTCTCACACCAGTGTCTGTTTGAAGACGAGCGCTGATCTGATTTGCTGTGATGACACGATTTCTCAAGGCCAAGGTACGGATAAATCGATCCTGGGCTTGAGTTGTCGCCCTTGGTCGACCTGAGCGTGGTTTGTCCTGTACAGATTGTGTATCACGGTATCTGGACCATAGCCTGCTTATGACAGACTGAGAAACATTCATCGTCCGCGCCACAACCGCCTGTGTTGTGCCGATCTGTAGCATGCCAAGGGCACGTAACCTTTCATTTTGGGGTAAGCCGACGCATATCAAAATTTGTTTTCAGGTCACTAAAACAATTAAACTGATGTTTCCACCCTGGAATTCAATGCCACAATGACTGTAACATTCAAAGTCAGAGTCGTGCAAATCTTGGGTTGGACCCCCACGATGATCCCAAGCATCACCTGCATTCCATGCGGTAGCTATTGGTGCGTTTGGGCGTCACATGTAACTGGAAATGTTTCTTCTGTTAGGTTCTATAGTGACTTTTTTCGTAGTCATTTGCATATTTTAGTATTATGCCCCCAAAATCAAATATCCCCTACTTTTTTTGAATAGTATACATAAACTTTATTTTTGGACATTGTTTTGAATTTTTTCAATGCTTAAATTTTTATTGGAGACAAAACGGCAAACATCGAATTGTTATGGTGCAGGCTTTGTGCCAAAATTTTAAGGGAGTCAAAGTTAAACTTAAGGATTTTTTCTGTGACTTTTGTCTATGGTTTTCATCAAGTCAGTATAGGAGTGAAACATTGATACTGAAATTTCTAAGAAATATTGAAACACATATCCTTATTTTCTAAGTATTAATGGTCAATAAATGGCTTCATATATGGTCAAATTATGAAATACATGAATAGCTCTTCTAAATAATGGAATGCTCCTTTACTTTGAGTTGAGAAGTGCTATTTTCGCAGGAGCGATTTTCAGCTGTTGTAATTTTAGAAGAGCTTTTTATGGCACTGCTGATTGGAGGTTACGTGAGGGAACATGTATTTGCATAAGGTCGGATAAGTATTTTGGAGCTAAGTCATTTACACACTGATAAGTCAAGGACAGAATTTTGAAGATGATTTTTTCATTTATTCATTATTGGCAGCAAATGGAGTAATTTCAAGTGTCTTATATGGCCAATGTCTCTGAGCTGAAAATAGCATTTATCGACAAATTTCACGATTGTGACTGTCCATGCTTAGATTTGGCTCTAAGAGGACACCTAAGTTCTTCACAGAACTTAGCTTATAACTTATTATATGCTCATACTTTTATCAAGTGTTTCCATCCTACCCATAGGATTCTCACAAACATGGACTGGCCTACCTTATATAGATCTTCAACACACTTCATAGCTTCAACATTTGGTGCATTACGTCTCTTTAATTCTGGGCAGTCTTTGTTAATGCTTTCAAAGAAAACTTCTAATTCTTCAAATGTGTCATACATCATACCACTAATATCCTGACCAGTTTTTGTGATACATGACCTTGCTTTTACAACAGGGAACTTTTTGCTCCAACCTTCTTCCAAAAAGTTTTTGGGTGGACAGTCTGCTTGGACAGTGAAGACTTTGAAATTGACGCCTTCTTGATTTTCAGCCATTAGGTAGGACATCATAAACCATTGATGACATATCGGACAAGATCCTCTGGTTTCCTTGTCTATGGCAGAAGCCTGAAATGAAATTTTGAAATTAAAGGGATTGCATGTCATTGTACCAAGTGTGGGCGTATAAAAAGCTATACACAAGTTTCCTCACACTCACTTCATTAGAACTAAAGTTATCGTGTCCCAAAGCATCAATCAAATTGCTTATCTCTGCGTGCTTACCCTTAGCAGAAAATTCTCATTTTCTAACTTCATCAAGGCATTCACCTAATAGACACCTACACCAAGTGTGAACATTCTAACTCAATTAGAATGAGAGTTATTGTGTTCCAAAGTCTCGACCAATCAAATTGCTTATCGCTCTGCTTACCCTGAGCAGAAAATGCCCATTATCGAACTTAGTCAAGGAATTGATGTGGTGAAACTATACACCAAGTTTCATCACTCTCACTTAATTAGAACTAAAGTTATCGTGTCCCAAAGCATGAACCAATCAAATTGCTTATCTCTGCATACCCAAGGCATTGACCTAATAAATACCTACACCAAGTTTGAACATTCTACTTGTTCTAGCTCAATTAGAAAGAGTTATTGTGTCCCGAAAAATGTGACGGACAGACGAACACATTTTAATAGTCTCCTGCTTTCTTTGAAAGGCGGGGGACAAAAAAAATGTTCAGTAAGCGAGTAACCGTTGCTCCATGACATTTCTTAGCTTGTTTATTTCTTTATTAAACACAAGCTTACCCCCCCCCCCCCCCACACACACCTTCAAAATATTATCATCATCAATATTTTGAAAATGCAATCGAAACAGAATCTTTTCCATTTCTTGTAATTTTATGTATCTCGTGAGATTTCTACTTTTAGTTTTCCATTAGATTTACCAATCATACTATACTGTGTTGCAGTGATGGGATTTCAAAATTTTTCTTGTCAGACATTTTTACCGAAAATAAAGGGGCATAACTCTTATACTTATTTAAGCAGACGAATTCGTACCACAATTAAAAGTCACATGTCAAAATATTCAAATCCCGTAATTAATAAAAATAGGTGAACCTCGCTATTTTTCATATTTAATTCCCGTACAGTATTCAATTCATACCACAATTAAAAACCACATGTCAACAAAATATTCAAATCCCGTACGTAATAAAAATTGGTGACCTCGCTATTTTTCACACTTAATTCCCGTACGGCATTCAAATTTATGTCAGTAAATGTCCTACAAAATTAAGCATTTTCGTAATATGTTGAATGAAAGCTTGCCGATCCTGCTTCGGCTTCAAATTCACAACCATAATATTCCTTTAGAATTACGTGTCTTCGTTTATACGGCAGCAAATGAATGCAGAACCCGAAATAGTTAAATCACTTGTAAACAGGCATAGCTTACTTCAGCGAATAACACTCTTTCATAGTCACGACAGAGTGACAGGCATCATAGGCAACACAGCAGAATGATTGACATGCTTCTTAATTCCCGCCTACAAATACGTTAGAATTTCTGCTCATATAGCTATTGGTAGCACCTCCCTTTTTGTTATTTTGCTGGGTGCGTACTAGTCTCGATCACCCAGAAACTCCTAGTCTTCAACATATTCGTAGAATATTTTTCTGGATAATAGAGACGAATAGCCTACGTGACTCACATCACACGACTTCATAGTAAGCACTGCCTAATAATATGTTAAGCAATATTCGTGCCGTGCTTGAGATCAAGGGAAAGTGCCACCCTGGATGAGAATTTCTATATGGATTCTTAAAAGACGTAAAAGATATCGTAGACAAATTGACTGTCCATTAATTTAGGGTGTTATTTACTCTTACGATATGTGACATCTATGATTAGTTTATTATAGATGATGTCGGCTCACATCAATGCGATTAAGATGCTCGACAAATGAGAAACCACGAGGTAAACAGGTGGATTAAAATTATAATCATTCTTATTGAATTGATGAATAGTCCGACAAAAGAAAAGCAATGACTTCTGTTTAAAATTAGATTGATGAATTGTCCGACAAAGGATTAAGTCAGTCAATCAATAGGTTTATACTTTAGACGGTATAACACGATAAATACGTTGATCACTTAATTACCTAATAAACCCAGCGTATTATCGACGATAATCGGGTTGAGTGGTAGTTATACACTCAGTAAACTATATTAATTTCGGAATTTTGAATATTATTCACCATGTCTTGATGTTCGATTGGGCATATTCCCGGTCGGACAATTTTGGGCGTTTGGAAAAAAGATTCGGACAAGTCCAGAATATACGGGCAAAATCCCATCACTGCTGTGTTGTTTTATTCTATTTTTAGTAATGTAAATTAGTTTTCAGTTAAATTTACTAATCATACTTTACTGTGTTGTTTTATTCTATATTTAGTAATGTAATTTACATGTATAAACACGTGATTAGAAATGGTGCCTGCATTGTCATATTTATTGGATATATTGAAATAAAGATAGGTTGCCAGGCAACGAAACATACGCCCACAGCAGATAAAAAGTCTGGGCAGTCAACAAGAGTTGTCGCATAATTTTACTTTTTCGTTAATGAAACATTTATAATACACTAAAATCTGATTAAGAGTAACAACTCATTAAGTAATTATCAGAATCTCATTAGAATTTGTTTGGCTTTTATAAAGTTCTGCCCCATTGCTAATGTTTAGTATACAAAACATTTAATATCATGGATTTAGCTGTTCAAGTTATCAAAATTCATTGAAAATTAATACACTGTATACTTGTTCGTCTCAAGACCTTAATCTCTGTGTATCAATCTGAAGTCAATCGGATGATAACTTTAGCCTCTAGAGTGTCACAAGACTTTTCAAAGTGATCAAGGGCCATAACTTTGGTAGTAATTATTAGAATTCGTTGAATTTAAAGTCAATCGGATATTAGCTTTAGCCTCTAGAGCGTCCACAAGATTTTTCAAGTGATCAAGGGCTATAACTCTGGCAGTAATTATCCAAAATCGCTGAAAATCAATAGGCTTCTTCATCTCATGACCTTAAACACTGTGTATAAATTTAAAGTCAATCGCAAATTAACTGGAGCCTCTAGAGCGTCCATAAGATTATCCAAAGTGATCAAGGGCCGTAACTCTGGCAGTAATTATCGTAAATCGCTGAAAATCAATAGGCTTCTTCATCTCATGACCTTAAACACTGTGTATAAATTTTAAGTCAATCGAATATTAAGTTTATCCTCTAGAACAGTGATGGGATTTTGCCCGTATATTCCGGACATGTCCAACGCTATTTTCCAAACGTCGTAAATTGTCCGACCAGGAATTGCCGAATTGGACATCAAGACATGGTAAATAATATTCAAAATTCCAAAATTAATATAGTGTACTGAGTGTATAACTACCACTCAACCCGATTATCGTTGATAATAGGCTGGATTGATTAGGTAATTAAGTGATCAACGTATTTATCGTTTTATACGGTCTATACACATACCTTGATTAACTACTTAATCTGCCTTGATTGACTGACTTAATTCTTTGTTGGACAATTCATCAATTCAATCCTGAACAGAAGTCATTGCTTCTCCTTTGTCAGACTAAATATCAATCCAATAAACTTTTGATGTCGGCCGTAGACATTAGTCATATATGTCTCATAGCCTAATTGTATATAACACCCCAAATCAATATACATTGTGTCCGATAACTTGTCTGTGATATTTCTTCAGTGGAAGCCGAAGTTAAATAAAGCTATTTCACACACACGCAAAATGAAAGTAGAAATCTTGCGAGACACGTGGAATTAAGAGGTGTAAACGTGCCAAAACTAATACGTCTGATGTTGGGAGAAAAGATTCTATTTTGATGGCATATTGTCGGATTTATGATCATATTTTGAATGGGGTTTATGTTTTTAAATAAATACATAAACACGCTAAATAATGTTGAAGAATATTTTGATTGGAATAACGTAAGTAGTTACGGTAATTGTTTTAGACGAGAGCGCATGCTTAGAGTCGAATGGGATTTTTTAGCAGTTGGTGTCACTCGCTCGTATTATAGAGCGACGTTTACTACGGTTTATGGTCAAATAAATTTCGGGATGTCATTTTTTTACCTTCCGTATATAAATCGAGTATAAGATGAATGCCGGACTTCGCTGAAAAATGTATCAACTTATGACCCGAAAAATACGGTAATTTGGGGGGAATTTGAAACCGGTATACGGATGGGCAGTAGTCGGCACGCTTTCATTCTATGGTATTACGATGTCATGTAATTTTGTCGGAATATTATTGACATAAATTTGAATACCGTACGGGAATTAAATTTTAAAAAATAACGAGGTGCACCTATTTTTTTTATTACGTATGAATTTGAATATTTTGTTGACACGTGATTCTTAATTGTGGTTTGAAAACACCTGCTTAAATAACGATAAGAATTATGTCCCTTTATTTTCGGGAAGAAAATGTCCGACAACTAAAATTTTGAAATCCCATCACTGCTCTAGAGTATCCATTGTGGACACCGGACGGACGGGGGCGACAACAATATACGACCACATCTCAATGTGGGCGTATAAAAAGTTATTTAGCTCATGGACTTATTTACGAATTAAAAGGAATATTGGTCTAATGAATCCCGATACAGACATTGATTGTATCGTGCATCTTTAAAACATTGCGGTTCATCGATTCATCGTTGCAGCCCTAGTAACGACACCACAGTAAATACAGTGGTGGCTGGATTGAAAATGCATACGGCTCGTTGCCAGGTGTATTTAATCATTTAAAAAGTTTAAAACAATTTCCATAAAGGCTATGAATAATTTATAAGAAATTTTGATAAAATCAAATAATTAGGTCGGAAAAATATTTCATATTTAAATATAATTTGTAGCGTAAATACAGACAAGATATGTGAGAAAGGAATTTCATGGAGCATTACCTGTCCTTCGCATAGGGTACATGTACATGTAAATACGGTGCCATGCACAGCATGCAAGTTTGGTACCATGATATCTGAGTCTGACGGAATTCACGTGGATACGGATGATAGAATTGCACGAATCTTCGAGCCGCCGAGCCAAAGCAGATTCACAGACTTTCAACAATTTTTAGGCATTTCAATGTTGAAGAAATAAACATTTCATATTACGATATTTATATGGAACAATGTACGTAAAGACCTAAACAATTTTACATGTGTACCTACATGTATCGATATGTGTCATGTGATTGGTCTTTGATAATTGAGAGTGATAGGTTAGTTACTGAAGCGACAGGTATGAAGAAAAGCTACCTGTCACATTGCGACAAGTAGCTTTTTTAAAACATTTAGAGGCCTAGTCATTTAAAAACGGAACGGATAAGAAAATGAATTTAAAATGGCAGGAAAGAACTAAAAAATGGCGGGAAAATATCGAAACCAGCGGCTGCCAGGCAGGTCTTTGACGCTCCATATGAATTCCAGGTAGATATTAAAATAATAATTGGATCATACATTTGATGGTTTCACAGACCAGTCGTTAGTTCAATTTAAGTCTTCATTGAATATAATCCACTAATAGAACACCGAATACTCTGAGAAACAGTCATTAATATATTTTTCCGACAAAATCTCAAATGCCGAATACAGATGACACGCGACATTGCTGGAATTAGGTCAATGAATCAGCGACGTTGAGCTATAGTTTTAAATACTGTTTAACGTTATGATTTTTTTTACTTTATACACATGCTGACAGAAGCTTTATTTTATGAATGTTGTCATTATTATTGACAGTTTTGGTCCGATTTTCTCAAAATTCAAACTCAACTGTCATTACGGTGTAACAGTGATATATTAAAACGTTTTTTTAAATCGGATAAAAATTATGACCTCTAGAGGAACCACAAGCTAAAAGCATGATTTTACGTACAATCAGGGGCCATAATTCAGGAGGTTACGATCCGATCTGCGCGAATATTGAAAGGAACCAAGATCTTTGTGATATAAACATGCATTCCACGTTTCATCAAAATCGGATGAAAATTGTGACCTCTAGAGGGTCCACAACCTTGATATACCATATTTTACACTATTTGCGAACAAGGGGCGGCCATTTTGTCTGGCAGTTTTGGTCCGATTTTCACGAAATTGAAACTCAACTATCATTGCGTGTAACGGTGATATATTAAAATGTTTTTTTTTTTAAATCTGATAAAAATTGTGACCTCTAGAGGAACCACAAGCTAAAAACGCCATCTTTCGTAAAATCAGGGGCCATACACTACGCTGCAGGAGTTTGGGACTAGAATCGCGAAATACGGCGTAAAAATTCCCTGTTCCGTGGCGGAATCTTGGAGAATCGCTAGCGAAACGCCAGCTAGCCAAATCACCGCGAAATAGGGAGTTTCGCGGTGTATTACAGTGTTTCGCGGTGGAACACGGTGAATCGCTCGAGTGCCGATATTATCCCGATTTAAGCATGTTGAAAAAAAAAGTAATTTATTTTAGTTGAATACAAGGTATTTTAACTGTTGGCGAGGAAGCTAGGGTCGGATTCTTTTTCTAATGCACTGTATACATGCATTACGTGGGGCCAAAATGTATGCAAACTATGAACAATTTACGTTTTATTAAACGTATCATTTCATCTTCGTCTATTAGATGTAATCCATCAATTATTGTCTGCTATCAAATCCAAACTTTAAATTATATACGATGATCTTTTTCACATTACTTCATTACTCGCAGCTTTAGTTAATCTAAATCAACCATCCATAAAGCACAGTGCCATAAATCACTCCGCAGTGCGCTTAACTGAAAGTCACGTGGTCAGAAACGCGCCAAAAGATTGGAACTATATTCTTACGCTGTGTTACTCGTCGAAAAGTATTTAGCAAATCTTGACTGTCACCAGTATATGATAATAATGTATTATGACGCATTAAAAGGATATAGGTGGGAGGGGGTACACTGTGAAGGTCACAAAAGTGACAGCGTCATGTATTTGTTATTTTACAAATTATGTATACATATATATAATACTGTACATTTACATGCATTCAACCAAGGAATATTCTTACGGGATTTTGCGAAGCCGTAGAAAAATCTCTGCCGTGCTGTGACAATATACATCTACTTTATATCGCCCAATTTCGGTGGAAGCAGATATTGAATAAAGCCATTTCACGCACACAGACGTGTACATTACATGCGCATACAATGATCACGAATGTGTTAATTCTCTCCTTCACCCAGTTATAATTTACTTATTCTGAGTACTTTCTGAATGATTCCATTTATTTGCACGTCCAACTTTCCTATTTCCTATTGCATATACATGTACCCTGTGTACATGTAACTGAAATCTTTAAGCTTATACATATTTGTTTACGTTTAAAATCTAGAAACTCGAAAGTTATACTAGACGGTGTACACGCAAGTTTCGTGATTAAACCTGCATCGATATTGCATAATATAGGACCCATATTATCTTTGCTACTCCGATCAACCCAAACGACCCCTCGGACCAATAAAATTATATTATAAGGCTTGACTTATTCATTTTAAAAATATAATACAGACAATATGTTATTTATAATTAAAGACCACGTAAGATCAAAAATCTAAATTTAATGTACGTATAGCCCATGGTTACTATATCAACTTTACGGCAAGTTCACACCAATCTGATTAAAATTAAGTCCGCTGTTAACGTTTAAGTATCCGACACGCCAAAACGCTTTTCGATTTTTCAATTACGACCTTAATCCGGTTGATTGGCTGGTGACGTCACAGGAACTACACATAGGATATACATTATCTATACAATATCTCACTGTCTGTACAATATAGCACTATCAATACACACGGCAACTGTCTATTGACGGTCCAATTACCACGTGACTGGCCTAATCATAATCACCGAATTATCGTCTTTCATTGGTATAGATTAGACATTTGTGATTGGAATATTTTAGAGTGAATTTAAAATGCTGTATCATGCCGTAGATCAATTTAAGCTGCCTTTGTTTAAATAGGCCACGTGTCAAATGAAGATGACTCAAGCAATTAGCGCATTTACCGGTAATTTGGATAACCCCGTAATACTTGCGGATATCCCAAACTTAAGTACAGAAATACAAATGATGCCAGTCAATTGTTGATATATTCATTATTAGCTATACATAATAATAATAACCGTATCTATATACAAAGAACAACTTGTATCGTAACTCAATTTGAAATTCACAGCGAATATGGAATTTTCCGATGAGCATCCATAGATCGCCCTCATTTCTCAGCCAATCAACGTTGGGAATCGTATTGCCATGTACGGTTCTATGCACTACGGGCGTAGTTACTAAGGTTAAACTTTGGCGCGAAAATTCCATAGGATTCATGGACCGTACGCAAATAACGTACGAAAATTAATTGGTGGCTAGCTTTTTTTTCGCACGTATACAGTAAATGGCCATTTTGCTCAGTAATCCCAGCCAGAATTTGGCATTTTCTAAATTTGCGTTAAAGTTTAAAATATTTGTTTTAGAACTGAGACACATTAACTATTAGTCAATCCCAACGCTAAAAACATAAACAGAATTGATTGTGTATATCTGAAATAGACTCGACCCACGCACAAAATAGTGCAATATGGCGGCCTCTATGAACAACCCTAGCAGACGCTGTCATTGAAGACAACGTCAATTCTATGAGTTGTAGATGTTATTTTTGTGAAAAATCATTGGAAGAAAAGAGAACATGTTGGGACTGTACGAATTATATAGTCTTTATGGGTGCGACGGACACAATGCTGAAGATAAACCTATTGTTTACAATGTTGACCTCATGACCCATTGACGCCAATGGCATGACCTGTGATGTGTAGATCACGTAATATGGATATCATGGCTACTGACTGGGTCTGAGATACTTCTCCGCAGGTAGCGTGTCTCAGATGTTCAGAATGATTCATGGACATGCATATTAAATACGCGGAGTTCCTGATGCCGTTTGGTGAGTGATTAAACTGTCAATGCAATTGTAAATACTTTTATTATAAAGAATATTTCATATCAAGTCAATTAAATATTGTTTAAACGCCAGTCAACAAATAATGCGATGCTACTTGATTACACAAACACAAAAATTAAATAATAAATATAAACAACTGATGAGTACGATTCTACCATTAGTTCATTTGTAGGTACTACGCACACGTTCCACCTAGAGTGATGCCTTTGATCTGGCCGGCGTAAAAAAGATAATTACCTAATCAGCATTCTTAATCCCACTAATAATCACTGCTAACACCGAGATGTAAATTAATTAATGACCCCCAAGTCTGTATAAGTTTAGTCGGATTGATTAATTAATGACTGATGTTAACGACATGACTATTATTATCAATACACAAAGATAGTTAGATGACACTTCTCAATCTGTCTGTTATTCCATTTAGATGGTTACCAACAAAATTTATTTGTACTGTATATTGAGATATTTTTTCGCATTCATTTCTACGGTCTATTTCAGAGTAATGAAGTCAAATCCGCCGTACGACGATAACGGATCGTCATTTACAAATCGCTTTTCATTCATGTTTGACTTTTATGATACAATTTGCGTGACCACATCTTTTTACCCCTGTACTTTTTTACTCGGGGAAATTAGAACCACAATACTCTTTTGACGAAAATGTATCTCTAATCAATTGGACTGCACACGATGTTAGAGGGTATTAAAATTGCTGTCATGAGAAACAAATTCTAAATTGAATCTTAAATTAATATGAATTACAAAACAAATTATTCCGTAGTCAATTGTTTTATTTAACCCTTTCATTACTAGTGAGTTTTATAATGTATGACGCCAAATCCTGACAATATTCAGAAAAAACGTCGAAAAAATATGCGAAATGTTCATGTGATTATAGCTCAAAACCTATCAACTTTCAAAGAAGACAAGTTATGATTTTCTGAAAGGAAATTGAATTCTCTTTCCAATGGAGTCAACTAGAAATATGCATCTCTCATCACTACTTATGTATCATAAGATGTATCTGAAAAAAAATTTGAAATTTTTTTCAAGATAACCTTTGGAGAAAAACTTAATGCTACAAAGTTCAAAATTAATCTGACAAGTTAATTTCATTTTAAGGAGAATTTAATTTCCTTCACAATGGTACAATATTTTTGAAAATCTGATGGTAAATAAAAAAATGGCAACCATTTTAGTAAAAGAGTAACAAAGTCGTCAACCGTACTGTGATTGTTGCGACGGAGGAAACCGTTAGGTTGTCGACATATTTTGCTTACCTTGACTTATTTAACTTAATAATAATGTACAAAGCTGTAGTTTTTAAGGCTTAATGGTGTTAACATGTATTCCATTGAAAAAGCTCAATATACAAAAATAAACAATTTTTTGTTGAGTTTCTGGGTGCTATCATCAAATTCGGGCGGCGACTTCAATGGATTGGATTTATGTTATTTATAGTAGGTAAATCTGTTGTATACATGTATCCGGCGCCATCAACTATGTCAATCTGACCTACATTTGGAAAATTAGTCGGTCCTTGTTTTGCCGAAAAACGTTTGATAATTACCTTGCGAGTAATCTGACTCCATTCGAGATCGTCCCTATTTAATATGTCCTCAAAGTCATCATTTTCGCTGCTAGACTCTCCAGACGAATCGTATTCCAGTCCTTGTTCAATTTCAATGTCACTTTCATCGTCAAAATTATCATCCAATTCACGGTCATTTATTACCTCTTTTTGCTTCAATTCGGCACATTCAACGTCATAAGAATCGAATCCATTAAAATCGCCGTCTGAATCCGATGACGCCATTCAAAAATTCAACGAAAAACCTTCATTTTTACACAAAACTCTTCAATATAAAAAATTTCACGGAGGCCGCCATTTTGAATACTGCTATGTTTACAGTACACTCCAGTTGTCGTTAGTCACGTGAGAGTTTTGTTCCGAGTGGAAAATTACCGAGTTTTACCGACCGTCATTTCGGGCGACATCGGGCGATCCCGTACAGGACGTTACGGGCGGTTTCGGGCGCTTACGTAACGAGAGGGTTAATTAAGGAACTAAGGGGGATTAAGGAACCAGTCAGGCGTTAATGAGTACACACGCCGGCTGTATATAGGTAATTAAGGAATAAACATTCCGAATATGCATTCGGTCACTGTGACGTCACTGGCGTCTGAGGGGATTAAGAGTGTTTTCGATAATTGGCAAAGTCGTTTTTATGGGAGGTCCATTTTTACGACTTTGAGTGAAGATAACTGAATTAATTTCAATCAGATTGGTGTGAACTTGCCATAAAGCTGATATTGTAACCATTGGCTACACATATCCAAAATTTTCCAAGCCCATCTTATGTGCACTTTAAATTACAATACAATGCGGCGAATAATTTATAGGTGAGCATATACATAACTTAACAATGTCCGCTGCCGGTAAGTACATATTAGCAAATATTTATCGTTATTACATCAACAATTTAATAGTTTTTCTTTGATGGGCTTCATGATGAAAAAAATACCACGGGTAAGTACATAACACTTTATTTTTTCAAAGAAAACAGATGCATATTAAAACAAACACAATTATCAATTATTAAAACAACACTTTATTATTGGTTTGAGTTGTCCACTACTGATGTCTTCCGTTTTGCTCGAAAATACAGAATAATTGTTTGGTAAGATAAGATTTCAGTGTTCCACTCTTCACTATTTGTGACATTACTTATTTCCATGCAAACTGTGATTATTTTGCAATTGAACCTAATTTTACTTGCTAATAGCCTCGAATAGTTTATCAATTGTGGCCGTTTTTAAGAATTAATCACGGCTACAAATATTGCAGCTAGTAACCCGGGTGAGTACAGATACATACGAATTAATCGCTACTCAGTTATCGTTGTTTTAAATGATTTTCTTTGATGGGCTTCATGATGAAACCAGCGGCTGCCAGGCAGGATACGCCCACATTTTCGAGAGATGGATAGAGAACAAGCTAAAAAGAAAGTGATTTTTCCTACAATCAAGGGCCATAATTCAGGAAATTACAATTCGATATGCGCAAATATCGAAAGGAACCGATTTGGGTTATAAACTTACATTTCAAGTTTCAACAAAATCGGATAAAAATTGTGACCTCTATAGGCCATTGTGTCTGTCAGTTTTGGGCCGATTTTCACAAAATACGAACTCAGCCGTCCTTAGGGTGTAACAGTGATATAATAATACGTTTTTTAAAATTGAATAGACATTATGACCTCTATAGGGTCCACAAGCCAAAAACGCGATTTTTCGTACAGTCAGGCAGTTACTGTTAGGCCGTGTTGAATTGATTCCTTGTTTCTCCTCGCCCGCGCGCTTAGGTCGAGGACCCCGAAAATCGTGCGCTTATGTTTTTAACACAAAAAAAAATATTCAAAAAATTACGTTAATAACATCTAAATAAAATTCTACCAAACATCCGAAGTCAATTCTCGTTGTTTATTCCTCGTTACGAACTAAATAAGTAAGTGCAGGGGGCCGCACTACACGCAAAACAAAAATCTACAAGATAAACCTGCGGACAAGACAGAAAATAGGCATTGCACCGAATAAACACATATCAAATCAAGTGAATGGATCCGGTTGATAATACACATGTAGGGGCCCGCATACTATGGAATAAGTTACACTGTATATGATTGGATGAATTCCGCAAAATAGCGCGTGTAGCAGTCATTTCGGCTAATGAGAAAGCATATTATAAACTGTAAGACAATCGCTAATATTCAACCGCGAACCTGAATAATCAATTTTCCATTGGCTAAAATTATAACACGTCATTATTATTCAAGTATTACCCAATCATATCTTGTGTAATAAATAACGCACGCCTTACAAAATGGTGAGCTATGCCGGGATATAGGTAAATTCGCGTACCGGTCGGCCTAATTTATTGATGTTCAAGGAAATAATAGTGGCCCCGTTTGCTCGTTTGTGGAGTTTAACGAACGAACGAACAAACGGGACCACTATTATTTCCTTGAACATCAATAAATAAATTAGGCCGACCGGTACGCGAATTTACTTATCACGACTCGACTTAGGTGGTTATTCCCAGCACTTTCATGTTCGATGATATTATCGAAACCATCTATAACTCAACAAGCGAATCAAATATCGTCTAACTGGAATGTTTCCATTGTATTTTAACACAAGAATACGGAAAATTTATATCAAAATATGGTTATTTCATTTTTTAAAAAGTTAAACAAGAAGCCACTTGTTACCAAATTTTAGTTTGTTATTAAATTTATTTAATTAAATATTATCTGTGTTTTTATTCTAACCAATAATATAACTAGATTATTTATAATATTATTAAAAACGGTACACAACCCTCAGACTATATAGGTATTATGCCAGACCACTTTGTGTTTTGAAACCCACTTTGTGTTGTGTTTACCGCACTACCGCACATGATTGCCTGAGTGGTGGCAGGAGAAACAAGGAATCAATTCAACACGGCCTTAGATATATGCGATTATCGAAAGGAACTGAGATCTTTGGGTTATAAACTTAGATTTCAAGTTTCAACAAAATAGTGTCCACAACCTTGATATACCATATTTTTACGCTACTTGAGTACGAGGGGCGGCCTTTTTGTCTGTCAGTTTTGGGCCGATTTTCACGAAATTCGATCTCAGTCGTTCTTAGGGTGTAACAGCGATACATGTATAATAATACGTTTTTTTAAATCGGATAAAAATTATGATCTCTATATGGTTCACAATCTAAAAATGCAATTTTTCGTACAATCAGGGGCCATAATTCAGGAAGCTACGTTCCGATATGTGCGAATATCGAAAGGAACCGAGATCTTTGGGTTATAAACTTACATTTCAAGTTTTGTCAAAATAAGATTAAAATTGTGAACTCTATAGGGTCCACAACCTTGATATACCATATTTTTACGCTATTTGAGAACGAAGGGCGGCCATTTTGTCTGTCAGTTTTGGGCCGATTTTCACGAAATTCGAACTTAGCCGTCCTTAGGGTGTAACGGTGATTTAATAATACATTTTTTTAAATTGGATAAAAATTATGACTTCTATAGGGTCCACAAGCTAAAAACGCGATTTTTCGTACAATCAGGGACCATAATTCAGGAAGTTAAGGTCCAATATGCGCGAATATCAAAAGGAACTCAGATCTTTGGGTTATAAACTTACATTTCAAGTTTCAACAAAATCGGATAAAAATTGTGACCTCTAACGGGTCCACAACCTTGATATACCATATTTTTACGCTATTTGAGAAGGAACAGCGGCCATTTTGTCTGTCAGTTTTGGGCCGATTTTCACGAAATTTGAACTCAGCCGTCCTTAGGGTTTAACGGTTATATAATAATACGTTTTTTTAAATCAGATAAAAATTATGACCTCTATAGGGTCCACAAGCTAAAAACGTGATTTTTCGTACAATCAGGGGCCATAATTCAGGAAGTTATGGTCCGATATGCGCGAATATCGAAAGGAACCAAGATCTTTGTGTTATAAACTTACATTTCAAGTTTGAACAAAATCGGATAAAAATTGTGACCTCTATAGTGTCCACAACCTTGATGTACCATATTTTTACGCTATTTGAGAACGAAGGGCGGCCATTTTGTCTGTCAGTTTTGGTCCAATTTTCACGAAATTCGAACTCAGTCGTACTTGGGGTGCAACGGTGATATAATAATACGTTTTTTTTAAATCGGATAAAAATTATGACCTCTATAGGGTCCACAAGCTAAAAACGCGATTTTTCGTACAATCAGGGGCCATAATTCAGGAAGTTACAGCCCGATATGCGCAAATATCGAAAGGAACCAAGATCTTTGGATTATAAGCATACATTTCAAGTTTAAACCAAATCGGATAAAAATTGTGACCTCTACAGTGTTCACAAGCTAAAAATGTGATTTTTCGTACAATCAGGGGCCATAATCCATGAAATTACAGTCCGATACATGCCAATATCGAAAGGAACCGAGATCTTAGGGTGATAAACCTATATTTCAAGTTTCGTCGAAATTGGATAAAAATTTTGACCTGTATACTGTTCACAAACAATTGTGGACGGACAGACAGGGGCGACGACAATATACGTCCACATGGGCGTATAAAAATACTACGCGTAAGTACATAACACTTTATTATTTCAAAGAAAACAGATGCATATCAAAACAAACACATCTTATCAATTTATTAAAACAACAATTAAAACAACACTTTATTATTGATTCGAGTAGTCATATTAAAACAAACGCAATTTTGGCTACTCTGAGATATTATTAATGTAATCATATGCTGTAAGTTTCATGGACATCGGTTGATAATTGCGGTCTGCAGTCGTGCCACATGAAATGTATGGTAACCTGATATCTTGAAAACTGCTAACCGGAAGTGGTCGAAATTTTGGCTACTCTGAGATATTATTAATGTTATCATATGCTGTAAGTTTCATGGACATCGTTTGATAATTGCGGTCTGCAGTCGCGCCACATGTAATGTGTGGTAACCTGATATCTCGAAAACTGCTAACCAGAAGTGGCGGAAACTTTGCCTACTCTGAGATATTATTAATGTTATCATATTCTGTAAGTTTCATGGACATCAGTTGATAATTGCAGTCTGCAGTTGTGCCACATGAAATGTGTGGTAACCTGATAATTCGAAAACCGCTAACCGGAAGTGGTCGAAACTTTGCCCACTCTGAGATATTATATAATGTAATTATAATTCTGCAAAGTTTCATCGAAATCTGTTGGTAATTGCGGCCTGCAGTCATGCCACATGAAATGTGTGACAATCTGACTGGAAGTGCTTGAAATTTTGGCTACTCTAAGATATTATTAATGTTGTCATAAATCAGTTAATAATTGCAATACGGAGACTTGCCACATGTGGCAAATGGTCTCCGAATTATCTTACCACATGTGGCAAATAGCCCCTGCCCTTTTTTATTTATTACAGATATAAAGAAATGAAACATTCTTTTCATTTGAAAATTTTGCTGTTCCTCAAAGAGGTCTATGGTGCCGTGATCCGTGACTCCACGTGCTGTACTTGAGGTAGCACGCAGGGGCGGATCTAGGAATTTTGAAAAGGGGGGGTGCCGCAAAATAAGGGCACTGACCGCGGAGATGGGGTACGCCGCTGAGAGAAGATTTTTTTTGTGGGGGAGGGAAGAAAATTATCCATCATTTCCTTGCATCTGTAGCCATTCCAAGAGCTATTTGGCTGATATTTTCGTCTAAGTAAACGTTCGGAAATCGTTGAAAAAGAGCCTTAAAATCGAGCAAAACAGCCAGTTGAACATGCGACTCGAAAATTGTCAAGGCGAGTGAGGCATTATGATGGGAAAAAAGACGAATCTATTCCCTAGCCACTTCACTATTTAAGCCTTGTAACTTGTACTTTGCACTGTCCACACATGAAACAATGCTACATCAAGTTGCACTCATGCGCGTCGGTGATGGGCATGAGTGTATACACCGCCAATTCCACAAGATGTCTGTCTATAGTCACTCTATAGGATAAGGGCACCGTCAGCTAAACAACAAGAATTTGTTTGAAAGTAGAAGCATTAATTAGACCAGACTGGTGTGTTTGGGTCTGAGAAAAGGCACTTTCAGCAGTAAAAAAGGGCCCCTCGTGCCCCCCATTGAACCCGCCTCTGGCACGTCATTTCGGGCTCGCGTGATTTCGGACTCAACACAGATGACTTTTCGGACTTAACACAGACGACATTTCAGACTTTACTTGGCGACCTTTCGGACTCAGTCTGGCGACCTTTCGGACTCAGCCTGGCGACCTTTCGGACTCAGCCTGGCGACCTTTCGGACTCAGCCTGGCGACCTTTCGGACTCAGCCTGGCGACATTTCGGACTCAGCCTGGCGACATTTCGGACTCGGATGAATAATTAAAGATGGGTTCCCAGAAAAGTATTTATCGGGTGGTTACTTCCAATAAAAGTATGGCAATTTTGGTACATATGGAAAGTAGAGATATCCAATCTTACTAGAAAAATACTGGATTCCCCAAAAACACTTATGGAGCGTATACAGGACAAAAATGTAAGGGTTCCCCTAATCAACAGCCCGACGATTAAGAATTTCTGCACGCGTGATGTCAAAGGTCACACGCGAACATTGAGCGCTTGATGTACAAGTTGATAAACTTTATGCGTTAGACGTACAACACTTTCTGAGATAAAAATGACGGAAAAAGACGAGGGTAGTGGATAATCCGAGAATTTAATTAGGATTCGATATTTGTAATAAATAGTAAGCTATTAAAGACAACATCGTCTTATGTATGCAATGAGTTCTCCTCTGATTTCCAAGACGTGACGTAAACATGACCTGGTTTGATCGAATTTTAATAGCAGGGCATTCCTTCGCAATTACAATGTTTGAGAAGGATTTGAAGTATAATTATGACAAATTAATTAGTTTGAATATGTTTTTAGTCCATATATACCATTAAATCACCCAGTTTGTACGCGGGAACCCATCTTTAAAAGACTGTTGAACATTTGTGTGATATATTTGTAACATCTGGGGTTTTTTTTTGTTTTATGTGAGTCCGATAGTTGTTTTGTTTTATTTAATTGATCAGCGATTCTTGAGATCGCTAATAAAAAGATAACACTGATTTTACACGGCTTGTTCTATTTTGTTTTGTTTCATCTGCGAGTATTGAACTTAAAAATATAATATTGTTGAAAATCTGTGTATATTTAGTTATACTGCTGCTAATGTTTTTATAATTGTGAAAGCCTTAGGTGTCTTTTACGTGAGTCGGAATAACAGAATCAACACACGGCCACCATTATCGCTGATTGACAACTCACGTTTTTTCTCGTCCCCCAAAGAACTAGAACATAGGGATTATTGGTTAATCAGCTTTAATTACCCACTTTCATCGTTGCCATTTCTAATATTTTCCAAAAAGAGTTTCCTTTGTAAGCACTAATTTATCAATTGGTACTGCTATCTACAGCAAGCTTGTCGAGGAATGCATGTCAACGTGTAGCTTCCGGATTATCGGTAAAAAATTCTAGGGGCTTATAAAAACAGTGCATGTCGACTAAATATTTACCTTTTTTGTGTAGGTCATTTTGAAATAAATTTGTAAGCATATTATTCTTTTTTTTAAAAAAATAAATTACTTCTAAGGGAAGCGATGATAAAGAACCGTAAGGGCAACTATTTTTTATCGTTTGGTAGAGTCTTTTTAATAACCACAGGTTTCATGTTAATATTTTCTTTCGTGTTTTGAAATTGCCAATTTCTAATAAATTCATCGGCTACTTTTTATATACATATTACATATACAAAGAAATAAATCATTCTTTTTATAAACATTCAACATTGAAAAATTTGCAGTTCCTTTGAGAGCACTATACGGTGCGTAATCCACGATTCCACGTGCTGTACTTGATTGCGAGCCGTAAATTTTACCTGCACCTGCATGTTATTTTTTATAAAATCGCTTTTGTTTTATTATAGATTGATTTGACAGTTGTGTTGAACCTTTCTTTTCAACTTATTCCCGAGTCTGAAACATCGAGGTCATATTTTTTTGAGTCCGAAATGTTGCAAGTCCGAAATGACGCGGGACCGAAATGACATATTATAAATGTAATCCTACTTGATGGCATGTTATTTGACAGAACGTGTTCAACCTTTCCTTTCAACTTATTCCTGAGTTTGAAACGTCACCTACTCAAGTTCATACGTTGAGGTCATTTATTTTCGAGTCCGAAATGTAATTCCAAAATGACATGCAGACGTGTAATCCATCCTAATCCTAGTAATACCGGTGCTATGTCTATAAATAGAATATTTTATGGTGATTCATTTTAAGCAAGCGGAAGAGACAAAATCGTGTTGAATTGTTTCTCTCCGCTGTGGAGTATATTAAATTCTTGAATTGAAACCAGTAGGTTGTGAGGTAAATATATCCTCCACTCCTGTCCTGTCACCCCACGTAAATTTAAAAAATCCACATCGTTCAAACCACCGTTTTGGATTTATTCTAAGTCTAAAAAGACATCATTTCTTAAAATTTATAATACTGCGGAAAATACAGCAAGTTTTATGACATAACTCTGGTGTCTCAATATCTTCACCACGGAAATGAAATCTTGTTGACTTGAAGGGTGTTTCGCCATCACTGTCCATATAAACTATTCAATATTCGTACACACCCCTGACCCTGTGTGTATATTTATACCGTTTTGGCCTATAGTCGAATTACTAACCTTTATGTACAATTCAAAGTCTTGTTTTGGATTGTCACTACTTCCATTCGCTTGATCATTTTCATACACTGGCGTTTCTTCACTCATTTTGGAGGTTTTTAACTTAAATCGTGAAATGACCGACTATGTTAAATCGTTCACTTTTCTTGCGATGACGCATAAAACCTCGCCCAATGTCACCGTCTTTAATGCGCATGTTACATTAGTCACATGATCAACAAAGACCTCGTAGACTCGATGTACCAGACTGCGTGCCAGCTTACTCAGAAAACTGGTACGAGAGAGAGAGAGAGAGATGGGGTTTAACGCCCACTCGACACAAACTAGGTCATTTCGGGACTAACATAATTACATATGACCTGTTGCGAGAATACAGCAACCTGTTTTTGCAAAATAAATTCCACCGAATGCGCATAAAGACTAAACCAGTTGCATTCACAGAAAAGTGAAAAAGCACATTTATTACACTGATCAACTGTCGCACGTTGAAAAATACCAAAAAGTAATGGGATTTCGGGCATTTTATTTTGTTAACTTCAAAACTAAAGGATATTTTCGACAACTTCACCAAAATGACGTCATATCGAAACAACGTCATTAAAGCTTCTTGCAATTTACATGGCGAAGTGCGAGATCAATACTCATCGGGCAGAAAAATCGATTTTTTTTATATATCGATTTTTTTTCAGAAATTTCGGGCTGAAAACCGAGATAACCTTAAGAGCAACCCATTAAAAATTTTAAAAAATCATAATATTGTAAAAATTTCAAGGATACAGTAGATTAAATAGGGTCTCCCTAATGCGCTAAAAATAGTACTTACAAATATTCACGTCATAACATCTCAGCCGAAGTTTGTTATGAAAAACATGATTTCTTCCGAAATTTCGGGCTGAAAACCGAGATAAACTGAACACTAAAAACAAATCGCTATATTGTAACAATTGCAGCGGTGTAGAAGATTGAATCGTGTCCCCCAAATGCGCAAAAACTAGTAGTTACAAATATACACGTCATCCCACTTGAGCCGAAATTTGTTACAAAAACCATATCTTTTTAATAATAAAACTCATGAATTATCTACTTCACTCATTGTTGTGTGAAATATAGGTTTCCACCTTAAGGAGACCAGCTGTATAAAAAATATACGTATTAAGGCCCCCATATAGATTATAGCAGGACAAAAATTTAAGTATTAAACATAAAATGTCCATATGAAAACGTTTTCTGTCCATTATAGTAACAAAACTAGAAACTATTTCAAAATATAACATTTTATTTTGTTAACTTGAAAGCTAAACGATATTTTCGACAACTTTAACAAAATGACGTCATATCGAAACAACGTCATTAAAGCTTCTACCAATTTTCACGGCGAAGTGTGAGATTATCAATACTCATCGGGCAGAAAAATAGATTTTTTTTATATATCGATTTTTTCTGAAATTTCGGGCTGAAAACCGAGATAACCTTAAGAGGAACCCATTAAAATTTTAAAAAAACATAATATTGTAAAAATTTAAGTGATACAGTAGATGAAATCGAGTCTCCCTAATGCGCTAAAAATAGTACTTACAAATATTCACGTCATAACACCTCAGCCGAAATTTGTTACGAAAAACATGATTTTTTCCGATGTTTCGGGCTGAAAACTGAGATAAACTGAAAAGTCAAAAAAAAAAAAAAAAAAAAAAAAAATCGCTATATTATAACAATTGTAGCGGTATAGAAGATTGAATCGGGTTCCCCAATTAATGCGCAAAAACTAGTACTAACAAATATACACGTCATCCCACTTGAGCCGAAATTTGTTACAAAAAACATTATATTTATATACGCCCACATTGTTTGTGAACACTCTACAGGTCACAATTTTTATCCGATTTCAATGAAACTTGAAATATAGGTTTATCACCCTAAGATCTCGGTTCCATTCGATATTGGCATGTATCGGACTGTAACTTCATGGATTATGGCCCCTGATTGTACGAAAAATCACGTTTTTAGCTTGTGAACACTGTAGAGGTCCGATTTGAAAAAACCGTATTATTATAAAGGATGACTGGTTCGAATTTCGTGAAAATCGGCCCAAAACTGACAGACAAAATGGCCGCCCTTCGTTCTCAAATAGCGTAAAAATATGGTATGTCAAGGAGGTCACAATTTTAATCCGAATTTGTTGAAACTTGACATGTAAGTTTATAACCCAAAGATCTCGGTTCCTTTTGATATTCGCGCATATCGGACGGTAACTTCATGAATTATGGCCCCTTGTTGTACGCAAAATCGCATTTTAGCTTGTGGACCCTATAATGTTATAATTTTTTTCCGATTTAAAAAACCGTATTATCATATCACCGTTAAACCCTAAGGACGGCTAAGTTCAAATTTCGTGAAGATCGGCCCAAAACTGACAGACAAAATGGCCGCCGTTCGTTCTCAAATAGCGTAAAAATATGGTATATCAAGGTTGTGGACCCAATAGAGGTCACAATTTTTATTCGATTTTGTTGAAACTTGAAATGTAAGTTTATAACCCAAAGATCTTGGTTCCTGTCGATATTCGCGCATATTGGACCGTAACTTCCTGAATTATGGCCCCTGATTGTACGAAAAACCGCGTTTTTAGCTTGTGGACCCTATAGAGGTCATAATTTTTATCCGATTTAAAAAAAAAGTATTATTATATCACCGTTACACCCTAAGGACGGCTGAGTCCGATTTTGTTGAAACGTGAAATGTAAGTTTATAACCCAAAGATCTCGATTCCTTTCGATATTTGCGCATATCGAATTGTAATATCCTGACGGACGCTTGACACGTCTGAATGTGTTCTTATTAGAACATTTTGCGTTGAAATGTGAACACGTTAATGTTCACATATAAACACCGCAGTTCTAAAACGTACGCAAATCCTTAAAATCCGTTCAAAATGAACACATTGTGTTCTTTTCCCTTTCAATGGTCTTTGAAATCATTCACACTTAGAACACAACGGACGCAGAAGACCAGTAAGGAACGCATGGTGTTCAGTGGGTGTTCATACCGGAACATCAAGTTGGACACATGTGTTCAAGTTCAACATCGGACATGCGCACGACGCATCACGTGACGCGGGTTATTTTCAAAATCGCCATTTGCAGGACGCTGGTTTGACTTTAAGGCTCTGGCTGTTTCAACAACTGTTATTTAAGGTAAAGTATTGTTGGGGTTTTTTTCTAATAAGGTAGACAAGTTGTTTCAAAAGTAACAGGGAAACTTAGATATATGAATTTGGAAGTAGAACTATGACTTTAGGTTATGTTGCTAGATTAACAATAGCCTAGGCCTGTATAAACTACTAGTACTAGGCCTGGCCCTAGACCTGTGTTCCCAAATCAACTCGTAAACCCTCGTCAAGCGTAATAATTTGTGGTAATAAATTATTTCCTCTTATCAAAAAGCGCATGTATTAGAGATTTTTGGTCGAATTTGACAAATTATTTTCTTCTTCCATTTGTTTGAACACATGGCATGGTGTTCCTTATACAGCATATTCTGTTACAGAACACATTCTGTTACGTATACAGAACACCGTATGCAAAATTAATAATCATCTGACCTTGGGGTTTAACTTCCTACTTTTCTGCACCAACCGGGTCATGGAAGGCGCGACACATAAGGAAGGTATAAGAGACGCAATCGATTGTCCACATCTATGATTTTCAATATATTGATGTCTATATATCCAAAAATATTACTGTATTAAGCCATTTTCGATAGAATATTTTTTATCTAGTAGAATGGTCTATTTAACCGTCTTCATTAGCCCAGTCGGAGCAGATAAGTAGGCCGTTAAAACCCTCTATTATAATAATTAGTCATCTTGTTTTTTCCTTAATATAATAGTGCACGGTAACAGAAGATGACGAAAAAATAAAATTGGTACAAGCCGCCGAATGGACTGCACAGTCTTCTAGAAAAGAATTATGTTGTTGCAGATTTGTTCAAACGGTAAGTTCATATGCTCAGGTATTATATCCATTTATTAAAACATAGTTTACACTTTACACCCCCAATATATATCTTATACCGCTTTCCTGGGTTTTAATTGGTGTTAATATTTCTATTGCAGGTGGGGAAATGAAATGGAGTTTATCTTCCTAGGCTCATGAAGACGAACACGCATCACGTGTGCAATGAGGGAAATTTTACCCAGACGGTGGCTTTTCCGCCTACTCTTGCCAAGAGTTATAGGTGCGCGCCAAGGCCCATCCTAACGACTAGATGGTGTGCAGGCGAAGAGAGAAGAACGAAAAGTAAACGTAGAACTAGAAGACAGAATAAGTGTACCACAGATAACTTTTTACTTGCCAATAATATTACATTCAGATTCGGATATTATTATAATAGGTGAATCTTTTTAATTGGGCATAGAAGAATATCGACGCAAACAATATTTTGTCACATTATCTCTTCCCATGTTGTATTATAAAATTAAGGAAATAAAATAAATTTGTAAACTATGTTTAAATTGTTTTTAAATTGTGCCATGCTTTTATCATACGAAATAATAAATCATTTGAGTCTATTTTAACCATTTTTTTTAAAATGTTTGTTAAAATGTCAGAGAGTCTTTCACAACAGAACATCCGGTGTCTGTTTAGAACGCCTGGTTCCCTCTGTGTGTGAAATTCTGAACGAACAGTGTTCAAAATATGATCACCGAACACCTTTTAGTGTTCATTATCCGTTTCATGCAGTTGAACACCTTATTGTATTCTAAAAAGAACACGTTTTACACGTCCGATGTGTTGAAAGACCAAGGGGAAAAGTTGAACGTATAGTGTTCTAACACATTTTACGCGTCACAAGTGTTCTAAAATCCAGAGGGAAATCCATTTAAAACTGAACACATACTGTTCTGAAAGTAAAAACATAGTGTTCTGATAGAAGAAAGACGCGTAAGAGTGTTCAAAATCTGTTTCAAAATAGTGTTCTAAAATGGCGTATTTGGTGTTCTAAAAGCGGACGCTGGGTTTACAGCGTGGCCCTTGATTTCAGAAATTTCGGGCTGAAAACTAGAACTTACAAATATACACGTCATCCCACTTGAGCCGAAATTTGTTACAAAAAACATCATCTTTATATACGCCCAGATTTTCATGTGGACGTATATTGTCGTCGCCTCTGTCCGTCCGTCCGTCCACAATTGTTTGTGAACACTCTACAGGTCACAATTTTTATCCGATTTCAATGAAACTTGAAATATAGGTTTATCACCCTAAGATCTCGGTTCCTTTCGATATTGGCATGTATCGGACTGTAACTTCATGGATTATGGCCCTTGATTGTACGAAAAATCACGTTTTAAGCTTGTGAACACTGTAGAGGTCCGATTTGAAAAACCGTATTATTATATCACCGTTACACCCTAAGGATGACTGGTTCGAATTTCGTGAAAATCGGCCCAAAACTGACAGAAAAAATGGCCGCCCTTCGTTCTCAAATAGCGTAAAAAATATGGTATATCAAGGTTGTGGACCCTATAGAGGTCACAATTTTAATCCGAATTTGTTGAAACTTGACATGTAAGTTTATAACCCAAAGATCTCGGTTCCTTTCGATATTCGCGCATATCGGACGGTAACTTCATGAATTATGGCCCCTGGTTGTACGCAAAATCGCATTTTAGCTTGTGGACCCTATAATGTTATAAGTTTTATCCGATTTAAAAAACCGTATTATTATATCACCGTTAAACCCCAAGGACGGCTAAGTTCAAATTTCGTGAAAATCGGCCCAAAACTGACAGACAAAATGGCCGCCGTTCGTTCTCAAATAGCGTAAAAATATGGTATATCAAGGTTGTGGACCCTATAGAGGTCACAATTTTTATTCGATTTTGTTGAAACTTGAAATGTAAGTTTATAACCCAAAGATCTTGGTTCCTGTCGATATTCGCGCATATTGGACCGTAACTTCCTGAATTATGGTCCCTGATTGTACGAAAAATCGCGTTTTTAGCTTGTGGACCCTATAGAGGTCATAATTTTTATCCGATTTAAAAAAAAAGTATTATTATATCACCGTTCACCCTAAGGACGGCTGAGTCCGATTTTGTTGAAACGTGAAATGTAAGTTTATAACCCAAAGATCTCGATTCCTTTCGATATTTGCGCATATCGAATTGTAATTTCCTGAATTATGGCCCTTGATTGTAGGAAAAATCACTTTCTTTTTAGCTTGTTCTTTTGGAACCTACATCACACTTTGATGTGTACACATGAATTCGAGATTTTGGGCAAGATGAAACAGAAAAGATCGAATGATAAAATTTCCGATTAATTTTCACAGGATCGACCCGGTGCTAATTCAGTGCGTGAATACAGCAACCTGTTTTTGCAAACTAAATTCAACCCAATGCGCATAAAGAATGAACCAACTGCATTCACATTTTTACAGTGATCTTATAATTTATCCATACTCTCAATTTAAAGCTACACGTATTTCAATTCCCGAAAAAAAGATTGAATATTTATAAAGATCGATGTTTGAAGACTGGTTGGAAAGGCCAAAAAGTCATGGGATTTCGGACATTTTATTTTGTTGAATTGAAGGCAAAAGGATATTTTCGATAACTTGACCAAAATGACGTAATTTCGGCCTAAGGTCTATAAAGCTATTTGCAACTACTCGGCGAAGTGCGAGATCAGAACTCATCGGGCAGAAAAATCGATTTTTTTAATTTGTCGATTTTTTTCCAAAATTTCGGACAGAAAACCGAGATAACCTTAAAAGCAACCCATTGAAAAATCAAAATAAATCACTATATTATAAAAATTGCAGCGGTACAGTAGATTAAATCGGGTCGCGCTAATGCGCAAAAAATAGTACTTACAAATATACACGTCATCACACTTTTAGACAAAAATTTGTTAAGAAAAAAAATTATTTTTGTAAAATATGAAACCAATGAATTATCTACTTTATCACTCATTGTTCTATGGAATATATGTTTCCACCTTAAGGAGACCAGCTTGCGCGTAGGTGTCTTTAGCTGTGCGAGGAAACCGGAGGACCCAGAGAAAACCTCCGAGGTTGGACAAGAGACCCTACTTCTTATCACTTACAACCGGGAAATCGAAACCACGCCAGTTGACTAAATGACAGACCCAATGATACAGCGCGCACGTGTTCACTATTTAGCCACCAAATCCCCGTTAAGTATTTAACATAAAACGTCCATATAAACACGCTTTCCTGTCTGTTATATTGACAACATCTAGAAAATATTCCAAAATATAGCAGTAGTTTTAAACATAAAATGTCCATATAAACACGTTTTCTGTCCATTATAGTAACAAAACTAGAAACTATTCCAAAATATAACAGAATTTTTTCTGCTTTTGGAACCTACATCACACTTTGATGTGTACTTCCGAATTCGAGATTTTGGGCAAGATGAAACAGAAATGATCGAATGATAAAATTTCCGAATAATTTTTACATGATCGTCAGAAGTCGGAAAGCGCACAATCGACCCGGTGCTAATTCATTGTGTGAATACAGCAACCTGTTTTTGCAACATAAATTCCACTGAATGCGTATAAAGACCGAACCAGTTGCATTCACAGAAAAGTGATAAAGCACATTTATTACACTGATCAACTGTCGCACGTTGAAAAATACCAAAAAGTAATGGGATTTCGGGCATTTTATTTTGTTAACTTGAAAGCTAAACGACATTTTCGACAACTTCACCAAAATGACGTCATATCGAAACAACGTCATTAAAGCTTCTAGACGGAGAGATATAATTTCTGTTTGTCAATTACCGAGAACAAATTGCAAAAGAATTTCTTTCACTGGAATCTAGTAAAGGGATGCCTTAAGGACTCCCAACTCAAAATTGTCCGCGTTTTTCATAATTAGCATAAATCCAAGATGGCCGCCAATTGGACTTTCTGTCCTCCATATCTTGGAAACGGTTCGTTTAAGAGCATATAACTGTATATCATTAGATACAAAAGTGATACCAACGAATCGGAAAAAATGGTTATCACGACACCAGCAGGTCATGGTGTGATGTCATGTCATGACGGCATTGTGACGTAATGACGTCACTCTGACGTTATTTTGACGTCAAAACACTTAAGGCCATTTTACATGATCCTACTTTTGTTCAAGAACATCATCCAACATTTGTAGAATGATGTTCGCAGGAAAATGTCCTATCGTGTGTATGGGAATTTGAACAACTGTGAACAAGCTTGGACAAGCTTGAACATGTTGGATGGTGTTCGAGCATGCACATTAATTTGAACATGGTAGGACAGTGTTCAAGGCCTTGAACCAATGAGAATGCTTCTCTGGGTCACGTGGTGTATTGGGTCACATGACAATTACTTTCTTATTTGTAGCAATGTAATTAATTACCATTACCCATTACTTTTTGACTATATAAAGAAAATCCTTTTTTTACAGACAACCTCATTTTTTTCTACCATGAAGCACCAAGAAAATTGGGCTCAAAATAATCTTCGATTCACAATAATAGATTTTTCTGTTTGAATTGTGATTTCTATAAAATATCACAAGGCAAAAATAAAGTTTAAAGAGAGGGGCAGTGGTGACAAAAACTGTTGTTATAACTGTAACCAGATTTTATTTCAAGTAGTAAAAAGTCTTAATCAATCCACAATTGTAACTGTAACTACATTTAATCTCAAGTAATTTGATAAAGTTCGTAATAAATATAAATAGTTTGTCAATAAACAATGTATGACTGGGAAATTATTCAGCATGACTTTAAAACAAAATGGAACATTTTTTTTCTATATTAAGTAACCAATACCATAAAATGATGAGATACTTAAAGGCCATTAGAATTTACTATTTGGTTTGACACTTGTCACCTTCAGATTAAGATTAACATATAATATATAATGGGGCAATCTAATTGTCTTTTAAATCTAACTGATTGATTGATTGATTGCTAATTGCTCCAATGGAAACCAACCTTCTGTGGGAATCCATGATGGAACAGTGAAGTTTCCCTCCAAAATCCATCAACAATCTTGAACATGTTCACTAAATGTTGTATTGTGTGAATTGACATGTTCGTGGACGCCTCGTGACCTTGAACATCATCCTACAAATGTTGGATGATGTTCTTGAACAAAAGTAGGATCGTGTAAAATGGCCTTTAGTCTGGCAGCACTATATGGCTGAACCGGGAAATTGTATACAAAGTTTTTTCTTATGATTGATTTTAGTAGCCTGTGGTGTACTTTTTAAGAATCTGCCGGTTGAACCTTGTAGAGCCCGCTGAGTGAATTCTTACCAAGTCATCCTGCTGTAAACATACTATAAACAATAACACGTGAATCACTTGAAAACTGCTTTTCATGATCCTCAAAGTTTTTGGGTATATGTTCAACGTACGCGGCTAGAATATGCATTCACTTGATACACTCACTCCGTTCGTTTGACACCTCCCTCTCTGTTCGGATAAGCTGGTGATTTGGCGATGAACAGTATCTGGTCAGCTCTATTTATATCGACGACCAGTATCTGAAATACTGCCAGACTGCATTTCCCGCAGTCTATTACACAAAATATTCACTTTGATTCACTCCCTCCGTCCATTTGACACTTTCCTCTCTGGTCGGATAAACTAGTGATCTGGCGACAGGCAGTATCTGGTAAGCTCTATATATCTCAACGATCAGTGCCTGAAATACTGCCAGGCTGCATTACTGGCAGCCTGTTTTTCAAAAATTTCTTGGGAAGCCCCCCCCCACCCCTAGTTGAAGCTCGTGACTTTGCCACCTTAACCTTAGATTTTGCCCCAGCTTTGTCCCTCCAACCACCAGTGGCTGGCGCCGCCACTGGCAGTTACAAGAGCAAGCGTACTATTTTGGGCGTCACTCGTGCATCCGCATTTGATGAGCCACAGGAGCAATCTTCTCAATTTTGTCTCCTTACCCAGCAATACAGTTCTGGATCAAGTTCCGGTGGATTGCGATCTTCCAGTGAACGCGACATATCAGCATGGTGGTGACATCTCTTTACTTTCCCTACGAATGCATCATTCGTTGGAGCAAGACTACATGGTTTAAGTGTGGATGATGACGATATATTTTCAGTTTCGGATGCCTATACCCTCCAGCGTGTTTCAGGCGTCGATTTGCAAGAGCTCTGTCCATAACACGCTGACAAGAATCACGTCACAATGAAATCACCAATCAAAGAAAAAACAACCGCTGACATTGGTCAAACTATGGAGAAACACATGTCATTTATCATTGAAATCCTGTCAGCCCATACCCTTACTCGATATGACACGGTTACATGCTGCTACAGCTTTGGAAGTGGTGAGAGCTTGATTGTATATATTTTCTTTCTCACTAGTCGGAGTAGTAGAATCGGTGCTTACACGGGCCACTGTATTTATGTCAGCTTGTTATGGACAGAGTTCTAGCAAATCAATGCCTGAAACACGCTGGCGGATATGGACATCCAAAAGTCATCATTCCCACTCAAACATGGTAGTCTTGCTCAATGAATGATGCATTTACAGGGAACGTTAGAGCTCGTCAACAAGCCATTGTGTGGTGTTCACTGGAAGATGGTAATCCGTCGGAACTTGATCCAGAACTCTATTGCTGGATGAAGGATACTAAATTGATAACATTACAACCGGCCAACTTGCTCCGGGGTCTGTCATGTGTCTCATCAGATGCGGATGCAAGAATGACACCTCATGCAGTACGCTTGCTTGTAGATGCACTAGGGATGGCTTAGAATGTACAATATTTTGTGCTTGTACTGTCTTAGGTTGCAGCCAGAAATACAATCAAATAAACTGAATATTGTCTAGTTTTGTGGGGGTTATTTTCGTGTTTTGTGGGTAGAATTTGTTTAATTGTTAAAAAAAACAGCTTGTGCCCCCCTTTTCAGGGCCGACCCATGTGGCCATGGAGCCCCTAATAGGCATGTATGTGATGTTATCACATCACTCATGAGTCATATGCTCCTTTATCCAGAAATATGTAGTTTGTCTCTATACATAGTTTGGTTTGGTGAAATAATGGCCCTCAGCCGCCGCTAACAAGTTACAGGGCCATATTGTCTGGCATGTTAGATTTTACTGTCATCAAATCACCCCACAACATAACGAATGATTTCAGTGTATTTCCTTGACCCGAATAACATACATTTAGACACCAAAATTACGTCCTTGAATAAAGTTATGGGGGATTATTTGAAATGGTGGCCGTCTTCTTGAAATTCTCAAAACGCTCAAGGGTGACCGAAGTTCACCCGGCAGATTCTGAAAGAGGACACAATAGGCTACTAAAATCAACCATAAAAAAACTTTGTAGGCAATTTCCAGGTTCGCTCGAAATATTGGGTTTGACAACCAGACTAACTGCTTTGATACCGAATAAGCGAGTTTGACGTGAGTTCTGATGTCCTAGAGAACTCAGAATAAGCGGGCTGTGATCTAGTTTGTTTTTGTGACAGTGACTGGACTGGTCTGGAATCCAATCTGGTGAGTGAAATTCTGTCTGCACTGTACATGCACATGAGCATTAGGGGTGACCGAAATGTCCAACTCGTGAAGCTGAGCAGCCTGATTGATTACATTCGATCCCTTGTTGGTGAGCTTGACAACATCTCCACCAATATTTAGGTTGTTGCCGCAAATTATGCACGTATCCATGGCGAAATACGACTCTTTTCACAAAATTAGCAAACAAAGTTGCAAATGTCTGGGGAAAACCCAGACTGGATTGCAAGCCAATCACCAGAGTTTAACAACATCCTCACCATTATTTAGGTTATTGCCGCAAATTATGCACGTATCCATTGCGAAATACGACTCTGTTCACAAAATTAGCAAAAGACAGTTTCAAATATCTGGGAAAACCCAGACTGGATTCCAAGCCAATCACCAGATTGGATTCCAGTCCAATCAGCCAGTGTCACAAAAACAAACTATATCACAGCCCGCTTATTCTGAGTTCTCTAAGACATCAGAATTCACGCCAAACCGGCTTATTCGGTATCAAAGCAGTGTTTGACGTCAAAATAACGGCAATGTGACGTCATGACGTCATTGTAACGTCAGGACGTCACAACATAACATGCTGGCGTGGTGATAATTTTATTTTCCAATTCGTTGATATCACTTTTGTATCTAATAATAATACATTTATTGCTCTAAAACGCGCCGTTTCCAAGATATGGAGGCCAGAAAGTCCAATTGGCGGCCATCTTGGATTTATGCTAATTATGAAAAACGCTACAGGGTTTCAGCGGACAATTTTGAGTTGGGAGTCCTTTAGACATCCCTTTGTGAAAGAAATTCTTTTGCAATTTGTCTCGGTAGTTTTTTATTTCTCTACGTCTATTCTTGCAATTTTCACGGCGAAGTTTGAGATCAATACTCATCGGGCAGAAAAATCGATTTTTTTATATATCGATTTTTTCTGAAATTTCGGGCTGAAAACCGAGATAACCTTAAGAGGAACCCATTAAAATTTAAAAAAAAACATAATATTGTAAAAATTTAAGTGATACAGTAGATGAAATCGGGTCTCCCTAATGCGCTAAAAATAGTACTTACAAATATTCACATCATAACACCTCAGCCAAAATTTGTTAAGAAATAGATGATTTTTTTTTCAGAAATTTCGGGTTGATACTGTAGATTAAATCGGGTCTCCCTAATGCGCTAAAAATATTACTTACAAATATACACGTCATAACACCTCAGCCGAAATTTGTTACGAAAAACATGATTTTTTCCGATGTTTCGGGCTGAAAACTGAGATAAACTGAAAAGTAAAAAAAATCGCTATATAATAACAATTGCAGCGGTATAAAAGATTGAATCGGGTCCCCCAATTAATGCGCAAAAACTAGTACTTACAAATATACACGTCATCCCACTTGAGCCGAAATTTGTTACAAAAAACATTATCTTTATATACGCCCACATTTTCATGTGGACGTATATTGTACAAAACGTGTAAGATCATGAATTTAAAGCTACAATTTCATATTTTTAAGTTATATTTTTGTAATTTATTAAAATAAAGCCTTTAAATAGATGGTATCCATAAACAGTCCTAGTTTGTTAAAGGGACTATCCCGAATTGAACAGTCTCAAAATTAAAAGTCTGAGTACGTATGAAAGTTAGGCGTCAAAATATAAAGAAATGGTGTATTTACCAGGTCTCAAAATATTGAGTCATTTAGACGTGAACATCAAAATTGCTTATCCGGACATGTAAGCCTTTTAAGATTTTGGGTCAATTCTTTCGTTGGGTGACCTGATAATCGATTCCTGTTTCTTTAGAGGTTTATACAGTGAATGACCCATGTGCTGTACTTGATAACGAAAGGTAAATTTCACCTACACATTATTTTTATAAAATAAAAGGCTGGTTTTATCCAGACACCGCATAATACAGCTTTGGGCACCGGTCCCCACTTCCAGATTAAGACTGACGGGTTTAAGTTGTTTGAAAACGTATCAAATATATTGAGTTAGTTGCTCGGCCCAAAGGTAGAGGATTTTAAGTGATTTTAACACAAAATTAACCCGTTTTATTCTCCAAAATATTATCGGGATTGGCCCTTTAAAGAATAATCCTATTAATCCTATAATTCACTATTGCCAGGTGAGAAATTGGCAAAAATATCATTTTCAGCTTCAAATTCAAACGTTTGAACATAGCTATTCCATGGAGGTAATAGGAAAACAAGGGAGGTAATTGTGTTATTATTTCCTGTGTCAGTGATTTTTAACGGTGGGAAATAATGCCCATGATCGTATAATAGTGAGTTGATAACCTATTGAGCAAAAGACATAGAAATAATTATGTTTTGACCTTCTTAGAAAATATGAAATTCTCGCTTTAACTGTTCAACTTCTTTTTAATCTGCCAGATTTTCTTGCTAAAGCAATAGCAATGTATACATATCACATGCTTTTAAGGAATGGGGGGCACCTGCTTAGTCTATCTGATCATTATACATGTATGTACAAGGTTATACTTCATATGTTCATTTCGTTGTTATACTTTCATTGTATCATCCCAATGGTACATGTATATATCTCATTATATTTTCATTTCATTATATCATATTATTCCAATATATTATTCCATGTAAAATATATTTTGTATACACGTATATTGATGTATGCGTATGTTTTTGTATAATGTTCTTAATGGACGTAATATGCAAATAATAAAAGTTGAAGTTGAAAGTTATGGGGAATCGTTGAAAGTCAGTATGCTCCTTGTCTCAGGACCATATAGACACTGTGTAGCCTATAAGTCAATCGGATAATAACTTTAGCCTCTATAGCGACACCGGACGGGCGGACAGAGGAGACGACAATATATGACTACAGAAAATAAACTAAGGCCCATCAGTTATCTAAATCTTTTTAATGTCAAAATTTATTGTAACAAATTTTTTACTGCTTTCACATCTTAGTAGTGCACTGGCCAAGAAACTGGAAGAAATGGCGATCCACCGACCATAGAGGGTCATAATATTAACATGTGGAAATCACCCATTTAAAGATAGGTTTCCAGGCAACAAAACATACGCACACGGTCATAATGTTGTCATAATGGGATGATAACTGTAGACTCTAGACTGTCCACAAGAACGTTAAGTTTGATCAATGGCAACAAGAAGACTAAACATGCTGCACCCTTATTATTGACATCTATTAGTAATTGCATGAGGACTATACCGCACGCATACAAACCTGCAGACAAGACACAGCAAACTACACCGACATTACAAGCAATAAACAAAAAATCAAATGAAGAAAGGGGATCCGGGGGGTGGGGGGGGGGGTCTGTAATAACACCGGCTTCACTCAATATATGAACAACAAAACAATGAATTACAAAAAAGACTCGGGGGGGGGGGGGGGGAGGGGTACTCGATTGAACGTTTCGGAATCGAATTCTTTGAAATCCAAATATAGTGACAATCGAGTGAAAATGGGGATTTCGGGCTACAACGCATGCGCTGACTGCATAAGAAAATATATCAACCACCTATGACAGTTAAAATACATTTGTTGTGTTTAATAACATCGTGGTTTTACTGACACCAACTCCATTGTTGGGACTGACAGAACTGTGACACGACTGAATTCCGCTTCACTCGATTGCAATCCTGGGACGTTCTGGACTGACAATCGAGCATGCTCAGGGAGTTTTAACAACAATACTAGTTACAAGTTAGATTTATAGCTAATAGTATCAGTCATCCCAGTTATGCTATCTGGTTACATTAGATATAAACTGAGTTTAATTACCATCTACTCTCATCATTATTTTCTTCTTTTTTTTTTTAGAATTTCATTGTCTAAGTATCAAAAGACTGAACACAGTTCTAGATCTATAAATTGTGCAAGTTTGAAACAATTTGAAGGGAAAGGTGTTTAAACGGTGTACTATTGCTAAAATTTCTAATCAGCAAAGACCACAGCTACTATATAGGTTGGTTTGTGTACAATGTTTCATAAAGATATCTTCAATGGTTTATGAGATATGCTCGGGAAACAAAATGGGGACAGGAGCCCATTTTAATACCCCTCTTCTCCATAACTTTATTCAGTGCCTGATTATAAATGCCAATCAGATTTTTAAAAGTTATCAAGGACAATGACAAGTTTGACAACAAAAATTAACAAGATGACTAGTCATCACCATCCCGCACCCTTGAACTTGTTTGGAAGCCATACGGATAAACAACTTGTTGGAATATCAATGGGACTAGTCAGAAGATTCATACACTGATCATAGTAGCTCGGCGAGGCACAGTCGCTACTCCCTGTAAGGTTTGCACAACAACCTCAATCAGCTGCTGTATGTTAAACATTAAGCTTATACATCAGAAAATAAAACTCTTTAATAGTTTGATGTTTGTATAAAGTTTTAAAAAGATTTCTTTGAACAGATAATGAAATATGCTCTAGAAATGAAATCGGGACAGAAGGAAGGTCATCAAAAAATAAAATAATAGGTTGATGAATGTAAAAGTGTTATAAAGGTATCTTGAACAGTTTCTGAGATATGCTCTAGAATAATAATTATATACCGAAAACTAATTAAAATGTGTAGTAAAAATCATTCAACAGAGAATTTTTTTTCCAGGGAAACACAAAAATTATTAAATCCGACAAATTTCTAATTAGCAAAAGGTACAACTACTGTAATAGGATGATGTGTGTTTAAAGTTTCAAAAAGATATTTTGAACGATTTATGAGAAATGCTCCGGAAACAAACAAAATTGTGCATAAAAACCAAGTCAAATTTGTTTCCATGGAAACAAAAAAATGATTAAATCCCAGATATTCCAAATTAACAAAAGGCACAACTAATATAATAGGTTAATGTTTGTAGAAAGTTTCATGAAGATTTCTTGAATGGTTTATGAGATATGCTCTGTAAACAAAGTCAAATTTGTTTCCATGGAAACATGAAAAAATATAAATCCCAGAAAATCATAAATAGCAAAACCCACAACTATCACAGATTGATGTTTGTACAAGTGCCAAGAAGATATCTTGAACGATTTAAGAGATATGCTCCGGAAACAAAATTGTACACTAAAAACTAGGTCAAATTTTTTTCCATGGAAACACAAAAAATATAAATCCCAGAAATGTCTAAATAGAAAACGGCACAACTACTGTAATGGGTTGATGTCTGTACAAAGTTTCAAAAAGATATCTTGAACGGTTTATAGGATATGCTCCGGAAACGAAATTGTACACCAAAAACTAAGTCATATTTGTTTCATTGAAAACACAAAAGATAGGTTGCCAGGCAACGGAATATACGCCCACAGCAGCTAACTCATCGGGCAGTCAACGAGAGTTGTCGCATATTTTTACTTTCTTTCGGTAACGAAACATTTATAATACATTAAAATCTGATTAAGAGTAACAACTCATTAAGTAATTATCAGAAAATCATTGGAATTTGTTTGGTTTTTATAAAGTTCTGCCCCATTTTAACGTTTAGTATTCGAAACATTTAATATCATGGATTTAGCTATTCAAGTTATCAAAATTCATTGAAAATCAATATACTTGTTCTTCTCAAGATCTTAAACTTTAGCCTATAGACACTGTAACTCGGGTATCATTTAATTTTGTGTATCTAGCACTAATTTCTTTCACATTCGTTTAATATCCAATCTCTGTTTAAAAATTCGTAAAAATTGTTTAAAATCACCAAAGATAGGTTGCCAGGCAACGAAACATACGCCACAGCAGCTAAATCGTCCGGGCAGTCAACAAGTGTTGTCGCATATTTTTACTTTTTTCGGTAATGAATTTATAATACATTAAAATCTGATTAAGAGTAACAACCCATGAAATAATTATCAGAAAACCATTAGAATTTGTTTGGTTTTTATAATGTTCTGCCACATGCTAACGTTTAGTATACGAAACTTTTAATATCATGGATTTAGCTGTTCAAGTCATAAAAATTTATTGAAAATCAATATACTTGTTCATCTCAAGATCTTAAACTCTGTGTATCAATCTGAAGTCAATCGGATGATAACTTTAGTCTCTGGAGCCTCACTTGATTTTTCAAAGTGATCAAGGGCCATAACTTTGGCAGTAATTATCGTAAATCGCTGAAAATCAATAGGCTTCTTCGTCTCATGACCTTAAACACTGTGTATAAATTTAAAGTCAAGCCTCTAGAGCGGCCACAAGATTTTTCAAAGTGATCAAGAGCCATAACTCTGGCAGTAATTATCTGAAATCGCTGAAAATCAACAGGCTTCTTCGTCTCATGACCTTAAGCACTGTGTAAAAAATTTAAAGTCAATTGGATATTAACCTTGGCCTCTAGAGCGTCCACAAGATTTTTTGAAGTGATCAAGGGTCATAACTGTAGCAGTAATTATCGAAAATCGCTGAAAATGAATAGACTTCTTCGTCTCATGACCTTAAACACTGTGTATAAATTTAAACTCAATGGGATATTAACTTTAGCCTCTAGAGCGTCCACAAGATTTTTCAAAGTGATCAAGGGCTATAACTCTGGCAGTAATTATCTAAAATCGCTGAAAATCAATAGGCTTCTTCGTCTCATGACTTTAAACACTGTGTATAAATTTAAAGTCGATCGGATATTAACTTTGGCCTCTAGAGCGTCCACAAGATCTTTTGAAATGATCAAGGGCCATAACTCTTGCAGTAATTATCGGAAATCGCTGAAAATCAATAGGATTCTTCGTCTCATGACCTTAAACACTGCGTATAAATTTACAATCAATCGGATATTAACTTTAGCCTTTAGATCGTCGACAGTATACGACATTTCAATGTGGGCATATACAAATATACTGAGCGCCATGGAAAACGCATCACTTTTTTTTCCCAAATATTTTATTACTAGGTGGTTTTGTATGTATAATATTATGCAATACTATGAACTATTGTTTCACACAATGCTCCCAAACGCAAAAAATATCGGCCTGTGTGCAAAAAAAAATTTCACGAGATGCACAGGAAAAACCCAATATTCACATGCAGCATTGTGTGTGAGACCTTTAAAAGCATGTTTTCAACTTAATGTGCAGTACATGAACTGTGAAACGTCAATCTGTCGTAATTTGTTGTTGGACGTGTGAAGGAATCGAGCTAGAGATGCCGAGATTCACTGAAAATCAACGGAATGAAGCCATGGGAATGTCCAGGGCTGGCATGCTATTGCCAGACACTTCCATAGTCATCAGTCCACTATTGTAAGGTTGGTGGAACGTGTTCGAGTTACTGGATCAAATCGCAAAAGGCACAATTACTGTAATAGGATGGTGTGTGTACATAGTTTCGGAAAGTTATCTTGAACCGTTTATGAGATATGCTTCGGAAATGAAATCGGGACGGACCCCATTTCAATATCCCTCCCTAACATCGTTCGGCGCGGGATAATAATTATCAGAAATTTAACAAGATCACTGCGAATGAATTTCGGGTAAATCGGGTATTAACTGCACGTCTACAGAGACAGGGGTGACAGTGTACTAACACATTTCAATGCGGGCGTAAAAAAAAATTGTTACAAATACGAATATCTCCAGTGGTTCCACAAAAATCAAAATGCTGATTATTTATGCCAGTCAGACAGAATTGACGACATCAGTCGTTTGCGACGTTGGAGAGAGAAAGAGAGAGGAGAGAGAGAAATGGGGGTCAACGTCCACTCGAAACAAACTACGTAGGTCATTTCGAGACTAACATATGGTTCAATTTTTATTTCAATAAGTCACTTGCGCGTAGGGGTCTTTAGCAGTGGGGGGAAACCGGAGAAAACCCATGACCCTACTGCTTGTCACATACAACCTGGGAATCGAAATCACGCCAGTTGACCCAATGACAGACCTTTTAATACAACGCACATGTGCTAACCATTCGGCCATCCAACTCCCCTCGCGACGTTGGCCTTATTTCTTTCAGAATGTATTATGAAAAATTGCTATATAATAATCAGTACTGAATAAGAAGTCGAAAAAATTGCTTAAGCCACTGAATACGACAGGAACACGATGATAATATAAGGCATTTGAGTTGCTGACTTGATGAGCTGACAAATAAAACACATTAAATTTCACAACAAATTTAATCTGATTAAAATATAAAAATTCAAAATAAATATTAGTATGCAATTTAAAACGCCTGCTAAATAAATATCAACAAAGATTGCCAGGCACCAGAACGTAAAGGCTCTTTCATTTGGGATAGGCGTACTTATATGAATACAAGATCGATGGGCTACAACCCATAAAGTTATCTAAAATCCACAGGCTTCTCCTCTTTGATATCAATGCATACCATCGGATGATAACTTCTGAGTCAATAACGATAACGAGTAACAAAATACGCCGTCTATTCTTGAGACGCCTCCAATAGCCAATTTCAAGTCGCCAAATGACTAGGCAATGGCGTCCACGTGCTAGTGAGAAAAAGGTGGCTCAACTATTGGTCAATAGTGTGGATTACTGGAGAGAGAGAGGGAAATGGGGTTTAACGTCCACTCGACACAAACTAGGTCATTTCGGGACTAACATATGGTGTAATTTTATTTCAATAATTTGCTTGCGCATAGGGGTCTTTAGCAGTGGGAGGAAACTGGAGGACCCAGAGAAAACCCACGAGGTTGGACAGGCGACCCTACTCCTTGTCACGTACAACCGGGGATTCGAAACCATGCCAATGACAGACTTTAGGATACAGCGCGCACAAGCTAACCATTCAGCCATCCAACTCCCCGCGTGGATTACTGGAGGCACAGTGGAAACTTATTACAGCTGTGTCACTTTAATTCGTCGCTGATTAATTGTTGACTGCCTAACGAAGTTTGTATTCTAAATACCTACCTTATACCCGTTCAGATTTATCAAATTGTTTATGAATATAATGGAGTTAAAAGTCATGTCGACAGATCATTTCATTTTTATTTACAAATTATCTGGTACAATTTTCCGGTTTTCGTCTTATAATCCCACCTTTCAAAATTTAGCACGTGGAACCAGGCCTGGGAAATACCAAAGTTTTTACATAATCTTTCAGTGGCTTTTAGCGATTGAGGAACACATTAACAGAACACAATTTTTTATGGATAAGTATCATAATTATCGTTATCAAGCACAATCTGAAAAACAATTTTTATTTATATATTTTATCAAGTATGCTCTATGTTATCCCGTTTTATTATGCAAATATAATATTGTCTGGCTTTATGTGGCATTGTACATGTGCGCTATTGAAATTAATAGGATTCTTTTGTGTTGTAATTTCAATGGTGTATATCAATTTCATGCAGATCGGATGAGAACTTTTGTATAACGGCTAACAGATTCTACCAGTGAAACATGGGCCATAACCCTTGAAGCAACAGAAATTCAATATGATTCTTTGTCTCACTAACATAAACAGCATGTGTAAATTTTAAAAAAAAAGATCGGGTGATAAATGTAGTCTGTAGAGTTTTCACAAGAAATTTTGCACAACAGATGGAGGCAAGGACAATATAAAATACCACCACATTTTCATGTGGCTGTATAAAAACCACCCATTTGTAGTGAATAACAAATTACACATACATAATTATCACTGAAGGACAGTGATACTATAAATAAATTGCAAGAAATTAATCATTAAAAAATTATGGGTAAATGTTGAATCATCAAATGAATTATTACAAGAGGTCTAAGTATTGGTTAAGAACAGTGGAGGGCTTGCCAAGGATATGAATGTCTAATGTATTATGTATCTCTTACAATAATTGTTTAAGTACATGTAGCTGATTAATCATTTTCAGAATCTCAGTTTATGGTAATTCTAAATGATTAAAAACAATGTTTTTTCAATTATTAAAATTTGTGTTTAATATGTCAGGCACAACTATCAATCATAATGTACTGTATTTAATAACCAGTGTACAGACGTAGGTCAACATTACATGTATAACAAACTACCTACTCTCCTTAGATCCCTCCTTCCCCTATGTTCCACCCACTATCTTTCATAATCAAAATATCATAACAAATTTACGTACTGATTATATAAAATGATCCTTTTTGAGTGCTACTACTAGTTTGCCTGCGGATCCTTCTACAAATATATGCATATCAAATACATGTTAAATGAAAATAACATTGAAATAAGCCAACAGTGAGGCTGATGTCCCCCAACCGAAATAAAAAAAACAAAACAGATGACACATATCAATTAATTGCACATTTATCTTTTTCAAAAGTATTGAGAAATCAAACTGATTATCTATGCTTAATCTAAGCATAAAATGTTCACTATCAAACTCAGGTTTTGAAGTAGCTGGTAGTGAGTGAAGCTATAGACTAAGTTTCATCACTCTCCATCTGTTAGAATCAAAGTTATCTTGCCCCAAAGCATCGACCAAAGAAATTGCTTAGCTCTGCTTAGCTTTAATGGGAAATATTAATCATTGAACTCAGTCAAGACATTCGCCTAATGAACATATATACCTCAATTAAAAGCAGAATTGTTATGTTCCAAAGTCTTGACCAATCAAATTGCTTATCGCTTCTTAGCCTAAGCAGAAAATTCTCATTATCGAACTTAGTCAATGTATTGATATAATGAATCTATACTCAAGAGTTTTATTGCTCTCACCCAATTAGAACCAAAGGTATCATGTTCCAAAGTCTTAACCAATCAAATTGCTCATCTCTACTTAGCCTTAGTGGCATTCACGTACTAGACACCTACACCAATTTTGAACATTCTACCTCAATTAGAAGGAGAGTTAATGTGTTCCAAAGTCTCGACCAATCAGATTGAAGTTTCTACTTTGGCTAAGCAGAAAATGCTCAGCATCAAACCTTGTTAAGGTATTGATGTAATAAAACTATACACAAAGTTTCACCACTATCACTCAATTAGAATCAAAGTTGTCGAGCTGCAAAGTCTCGATTAATCAAATTGCTTATCGCTTTGCTTACCCTGAGCCGAAAATGCTCTCATAATCAAACTCGGTCAAGGTATTGATGTAATAAACAATACACCAAGTTTCATCACTCTTACTTAATTAATCAAATTGCTTATCTTTGCTTACTTTAAGCAGAAAATGCTCATCTTTGCTTACCCTAAGCAGAAAATGCTCATCTTTGAACTCCATCAAGGCATTCAACCAATCAATGCCTACACCAAGTTTGAACATTCTACCTCAATTCGATGGAGAGTTATTGTGTTCCAAAGTCTCGACCAATCCAATTGCTTATCGCTCTGCTTACCCTGAGCAGAAAATGCTCATTAACGAACTTAGTCAAGGTATTGATGTAATAAAACTATACACCAAATTTCATTACTCTCACTTAATTAGACCTCAACTTATCGTGTCCCAAAGCATCAATCAATCAAATTGAATATCTCTGCTTACCCTAAGCAGAAAATGCTCATCTTTTAACTCCATCAAGGCATTGACCTAATGAACACCTACACCAAGTTTGAACATTCTAGCTCAATTACAAGGAAAGTTATTGTGTCCCAAAAAGTGTGACGGACAGACAGACAGACGGATGGACAGACAGACGACAGACGGAGGGATGAACCCATTTTAATAGTCCCTTGATTTCTTCGAAACAATTTCAAATTACCCATAATGTAATTTATCAAATTGAAATTTATTTAAATGGTCCTTAGAATAATATGTTCGAAACTTGTGCTTGTTTAACCTTCAATTGCACCTTCTCAGCTCCTTTGAAATGGAATTTCTTTAAAAACCAGCTGCTGCCAGGCAGGATACGCCCACATTTTGCAAGAGATGGATAGAAAACAAGCTAAAAACATAAACGATTTTTTGAACAATCAGGGGCCATAATCCAGAAAATTATGGTCGGAAATGTGCAAATATCAAAAGGGACTGAGATTTTTGGAATGTAAAGATATGTTTTATGTTTTATCAAAATCGGATAAAAATTGTGACCTTTGTATTACATACTTATACACAATTTGCATACGAAAAACGACCATTTTGTCGGTCAGTTTCATTTTGATTTTCCCGAAATTCCATTTCAACCTTCATTATGGTGGAATGGTGATATATCTAAATGGTTTTTAAAATTGGAAAAAAAATTGTGACCTCTAGAGAATCCACAAGCTAAAAATGCTATTTTTCGACCAATCAGGGGCCATAATCCAGGAAGTTACGTTCGGATATGTTTGATTATCAAAAGGAACCAAGATCTTTATGATAAAAACATATATTTAAAGCTTCATCAAAATCGGATAAAAACTGTGGCCTCTAGAGGGCCCACAACCTTGATATACCATATTTTTTACACCATTTGCTTACAAAAGGCAACCATTATGTCCGTCAGTTTTTTCTGATTTTCACGAAATTCAAACTCAACCATCATTAGTGTATAACTGTGATATGTTGGGGTTTTTTTTAAATCGGATAAAAATTGTGACCTCTATAGGGACCACAAGCTCAAAGGCGATTTTTTTGTACAATCAAGGGCCATAATTCAGGAAGTTACAATCCGATATGCGCAAATATTGAAAGGAACCAAGATCTTTGGGTTATAAACATGTATTTCAAATTTCATCAAAATCAGATCAAAATTGTGACCTCTATAGGGTCCACAAGCTAAAAACGTGATTTTTCGTACAATCACGGGCCATAATCCATGAAGTTTCGATCCGATACATGCCAATATCGAAATATATGGACCGGGGCGATGACAATATACGTCCACATGAAAATGTCCGTGCATAAAAAGGCAATTTTTCGTACAATCAGGGGCCATAATTCAGGAAGTTTCGATTCGATATGCGCAAATATTGAAAGGAACCAAGATCTTTGGGATATAAACATGCATTTCAAGTTTCATCAAAATCGGTTTAAAATTGTGACCTCTATAGGGTCCACAAGCTAAAAACATGACTTTAAGTACAATCAGGGGCCATAATCCATGAAGTTTCGATCCGATACATGCCAATATCGAAATATGGAGGTAAACCTATATTTCAAGTTTTGTCAAAATCGGATAAGAATTGTGACCTGTAGAGTGTCCCCAAACAATTGTGGACGGACGGACGAACACGGGCGACGACAATATACATCGACATGAAAATGTGGGCATATAAAAAAACATCTATATACTACCTATATATAAAATGTGACTAAAATCTCTTCATAGTGAGTTTTGGGAATTGAAGTTGAAGCAAAAAAAAAACAAACATTTTTAAAATATCACAAAAGATAGCTTAGTAGAAAATTAAATGCCCACAGCTGCTAAGTCATCAGAAAATCTATAGAGGGTCTCACATTGTAATTCCTTATGAGTAATTACAGCATTTGCTACTAGACACTCTAAACTGATCACAGGCAACAACCCATGAAGTCATTATCAGAAATTGTTCTCCCCAGCATTTTCCATCAACAAAACTAACAAATTTCATGCACATGATAGCACAATCTGATTAAAATACAGATCTATATTTCGTTTCATTTTTTTTTATACTTTCAATGGCCTCTACTACATGAAGATCTGACCAGTTATAATGGGAGGTCGCGTCAGAAGTCATACAAGCAGCTATTGACCCTATGCCGTCAGACATTGTTTAATCAATCAAAGTCAACGTTTCTAGTGGTTTACCTACAGTTTCATGCAGAGCAAACCAAGAACTCACTGTAACATCAACTAGAATGCCTGTTATATAACATCTCTTCCAGATCCTAGTGTTGTGTAGTCTCGTTCACCCATAACCCGCTAGTCTTCAACGTACGGAGGTTCTGGGACCGTTGTCAATATTTGACCAAAAGTTCCACTGCCTATGCATTATCGGGAGTTTGGTTTTTTATGTGGTTAATTATCCAGTATTATATGGCCAAGTCATGATGAATTAGGATTTATTAAAAATCATAGATATGGCCCATGAAGAGAGAAATTTTACAATAAATTTTTTTTTAAGAGTGTTGGATATTGAACTGGCAATGCAGATGGATTTTCTGAATGGCAGTTCTTAAATTCATTTCATGGGAGTTCACATCTTGTTTTAGGACTAGTTACCTCCCTTAGACTTTGCTCATGATAATATAAGACTGGATAATCTAGCCAATGACCTATTATTCTCAAATGTTGACAACCCAGGAGCGTGCTGGCAGGGAGTTTAGGAGGACGGTGTCCTCCCAGGCCCCCATTAAACAATAAGTCCACCCGTATAAGCGAGCCCCCCCGAGAGCTCTAATTTTCACGCGGAATCACCTCAAAAAATTGAGAGTGTGCACGCGAAAAATCATACATACACAACAATTAGTAAAATATATTATGCTGACGTGCAAATGTCTGTCACCTTAAGGTGAAATGGTCTTTGATACATGTATTCATGCCTCGATATGTATAAGATGCAATTTATTATTTGGGTAGAAATACATTGTATTAGCATTATATTAAGCAGACCTGTCATGAGTGTCTTGTGTAGTACAGTAGTATGTCTTATAGTCAAAATAGCAGCATAAACTTGGAAAATATGATACCTAGATTTCTCCCAGAAGTGCTTGCAAAATGCGTTTCCCGTTGTCAAATTTCAAAAATTTTCTGGGGGCAGAACCCCCCTACCATCAGCGCGTCTTCAGGGCCAGCACGCCTCTGTGACAACCCATCCAGACTAATATTCGTAGAATATTTTTCTGGATGATAGAGACTAAGTGTTGTGAAGACAAGTAAAACAAATTTTTGAACTATAAAAAACAAAATGAAATAGGATCTGTGTTTTAATCAGATTGATGATAGCACATCAAATTCAAAAAGAACATAAACATATATAAATTTCAAATCAGTCGGATGCTAACGTTTGTCCCTAATAGGTCCAAATAGTTGAATTCACCTCATGAACATAAGCGTGCATAAATTGCATGTCAATCAGATGACAACTTGAGCCTCAGGGAATTTCACAAAATCTTCAGAGCAATAACTCTTAAAGTCATATTGGTCTCACTAATATAAACAATTCATATGAATTTCACGAATATTGTGGATGACAGACGAACATTGCAACAGCAAGTTATGGCCACATACAATTTGGGCATATAAAAGAGATACACAACATAAATAACTGTATCTCCACACGAGAAGTTGTTAATACAATGAGAAATGTCAATATTAATAAGACAGAATAGATTAAATTACTGTTCGCCATCATTAACTCAAACTCATGTAAGGATGATTATATTCACTTTAAAGATTGAATGTTGTGATGACATTGTCACCATTCTTCCAGAGTGATGGCACTATAAGAGTAATGTAAAGTGCTGTTATAATAATATTTTTAAAAAACACAAAATACACAGAGTTGCCATATCAAATGACACACAGTCTGGAACACATTAACACATTATGAAGATTGGTATTAGTAGCGCCGATGGAACAGCATAAAGGTTTTCATGTCCTTCTCCATCTGAAAGGCATAAAGATACTCTTAGAACATGCTTGATAATTTAATTATTGCTATGGGGTCCCAAATCCACAAAAACAAATGAAGCTAATTGGTGTGTTAGAAATAACATATGCAATATGCATGAATCAATATTGGAAGACATTCTGTGCATTTCAAAAGTCCAAATTTTAAAAACATAACAATGCTCAGTAAAAAAAAAAAGATTAATTTTTAAGGTTAGAAATACAGTTTTTGACAATGTACAATATTGTGTAACTTTTAGTTACAATTTTTATTTATAATCAAATTGATGAAATGGATATTTACATGTAAAGTGGTGTCGCTTTTATGAAAATCTATAGACTAATGCTACAAGTTTATGAAAGTTATGAAAAAATATTTAAAAATATGAAGACACTGAATTGTAAATAACTCATTTTTACACCTTTTTCATCTCTAAATCAAAATGGCACAAATACGAAACCGAAATAAAAACACAAAGATCAATATTTTGTGAAGCTTTAGTAGGGGCCTCCATCCTCATATATCAGATTTATAACCAGCGGCTGCCAGGTAGGATAGGCTCAAATTTTTCACGAGATGGATAGAGAACAAACTAAACAAAAAGTGATTTTTTGTAACATCAAGGGCCATAATTCAGGAAGGTACAATCAGATATGTGCGAATATCGACAGGAACCAAGATCTTTGGGTTATAAAAATGCATTTCAAGTTTCATTAAAATCGGATCAAAGTTGTGACCTTTAGTGGGTCCACAACCTTGATATACCAGATGTTTACATTATTTGCGTAGAGGGGTGGCCATTTTATCTGTCAGTTTTTGTCCGATTTTCACGAAATTCAAACCCAACCAACATTACAGTGTAACGGTGACTTATTCAAACGTTTTTTTTAAATTAGATAATAATTGAGGGACCACAAGCTAAAAACTCGATTTTTCGTACAATCAGGGGACATAATTCAGGAAGTTACGATGCGACATGCGCGAATATCGACAAAAAACCAAGATCTTTGGATTATAAACATGCATTTCAAGTTTCATCAAAATCGGGTGAAAATTGTGGCCTCTATTGTGTACGAGGGGCAGCCATTTTGTCCGTCAGTTTTGCCCTGTGTTTCACGAAATTCGAACTCAACCATCAATATGGTGTAACGGTGATATCATCAAATGTTTTTTTTAAATTGGATAAAAATTGTTAACTTTAGAGGAACCACAAGCTTAAAACGCAAAAGGGCCATAATTCAGGAAGTTATGATCCGATATGCGCGAATAACGAAAGGAACTAAGACCTTTGTGATATAAGCATAAATTTAAGGTTGCATCAAAATTGGAAAAAAATTGTGGCCTTTAGAGGCTCTATAACATTGATATACCACATATTTACACCATTTGTGTTATACGAGGGGCGGCCATTTTGTTTGTCAGTTTTGGTCTGATTTTCATGAAATTCGAACTCGACCATCATTATGGTGTAACAGTGATATATTCACACATTTTTTTAAATCGGATAATAAATGTGAGCTCTAGTGTGACCACAAGCTAAAAACACGATTTTTCGTACAGTCAAGGGCCATAAATATCGAAAGGAACCAAGATCTTTAGGTTATATCCAAATTTCATCAAGTTTCATCCAAATCGGATCAAAATTGTGATCTCTAGAGGGTCCACAACCTTGATATTTTTACACTATTTGCGTTCGAGGGGTGGCCATTTTGTCCGGCAGTTTTGGTCTGATTTTCACAAAATTAGAACTCAACCGTCATTAAGGTGTAACGGTGATATATGCAAATGTTTTTTTTAAATCGGAACAAAATTGTGACCTCCATAGGTTCCACAAGCTAAAAAATGTGATTTTTCGTACAATCAGGGGCCATAATTCAGGAAGTTACGGTCTGATATGCGCGAATATCGAAAGGAACCAAGATTTTAGGTTATAAACTTACATTTCAAATTTCAACAAAATCAGATAAAAATTGTGACCTCTATTTGGTCCACAAGCTAAAAACGCGATTTTTCATACAATCAGGGGCCATAATCCATGAAGTTACGGTGCGATACATGCCAATATCGAAAGGAAACAAGATCTAAGAGAGATAAACCTATATTTCAAGTTTCGTTGAAATCAGATACAAATTGTGACCTGTACACAATTGTGGACAGATGGATATACAGGGGCATATAAAAATGAATAAATGCTTCCAAAAAGACTTTAAGACTGTCAAGATCATAGGTTTTGTCAAAGTTTGGCTCCCAATATCTGCCAAAATTTGTTGAAAATCAAAAATCTGCATTAGCAAAGATATGTCAAAATATATGAACTGTTCAAATCTTATGACGTTTGTTAAAATTTTGGCGATAATTAAAAAGATCGGTTGCTAGGCAACAAAACATACGTCCACAGCAGCCAAATTATCCGGGCAGTCAACAAGGGTTGTCACATAATTTTTTCTTTTGTCAGTGATGAAAACATTTAAAATAAACAAAAATCTGATTACGAGTAACAACCCATTAAAGGAGGCAAGTCTTTAACTCAATACCATCCACAGTCTTCGACATTGCAAACACGACTTGTTGGTCAATTTAAAACAACATCGATGTTGTTATCTTACCATGAAAAGATGGGCTTATTAGTGCCATTTGTATTGAATCAACTCTATGAACGAGGCTAAATATATCCTACAGGGGAGAATACTACTGGTACTGGCGTGCATAGGCGTACGAGGAAATTTTTTACTGGGGGGGCGGTGGTGGTTGGTGCCCCAAAAATGTAGTTAGGTTCTTAGTATGTTACATAATAATCATAATATCTCTTTTGCGATGAATAAGTTCTTAATTTCTAAATCATCAATAAAAGAGAACTAAATTTTATTTACTTGTAATATACACAACTAAAAACAGTTGTTTATGTAACTGTAATTTGTGGCTTACTGTACTCCAAACAATAGAGGGTTCGAGTCTTAAGATTTCTATTTAATTGCCTAACTATAGACACTCTGAATTTAAATTCGCTGTTAAATTTGATGCATTCAAGAACACAATATTTTTTTATACAACTTTTACAAAGTACAATTGTGTGCCCAAATTTTCCCAGCATTTGGTGCCCAAAATGGGGGGGCGGCTGCCCCCCAGCTCGTACGCCAATGCTGGCGTGGACTAGAATAACCAGATGGCAAAGACTACCCTTCAATTTGGAATCTTCTCGTATTTCGCGGAACGTAACTGATTAGAAATTACAGTAAAGATAGGTTGCCAGGCAACGAAAAATACGCACACAGTAACTAAATCGTCCGAGCAGTCGACAAGGGTTGTCAAATATTTATTCCTTTGTAGGTAATTGGGGGCCTTCACAAGGCAGTTCCATACAGATCAGATTATAATTTTTGCGGTTAGAGGGTTCACAAAGTTCTACAAATTGAAACAAAGGTCTCAACTCTGGAAGTAATCTACAGAAATTGTTGAAATTTGACAGGCTTTTTCGTTTCACAAATTTAAAAGATGCATATAAATTTCATACATATCGGATGATAACTTTCATCAATCGAGCACTAACAAAGTTGAACAAAGTGAAACAAGGGCAATAACTCTAGAAGTAATAAATGGAAATTGCTGAAATTCAATAGGATTCTTCTCTTTACTAATCTAAATGACGCATGTAAATTTCATACAGATCGGCAGATAACTTTTGATGTTAGAGCATTCACAAAGTTCAATAAAGTGAAACAAGGGCCGTAACTCTAGACGTAATACACAGAAATTGCTGAAATTCAATAAGCTTCTTCATTTCACTTATCTAAATAATGCATATAAATTTCAGAAAGATCAGATGGTAACTTTTGGCGTTCGAGCGTTCATAAGGTTCAATAAAGTGAAACAAGGGCCATAAATCTAGACGTAATACACAGAAATTGCTGAAATTCAATAGGCTTTTTCGTTTCCCTAATTTAAATAATGTATATAAATTTCAGACAGATAGGATGATAACTTTTGGGGTTAGAGTGTTCAGAAGGTTAAATAAAGTGAAAAAAGGGCCATAACTCTAGAAGTAATAAACGGAAATTGCTGAAATTCTATAGGCTTCTTCGTTTCCCTAATTTAAATATTGCATATAAATTTCACAAAGATCGAATTTTAACTTTCGGCATTAGAGCGTTCACAAGGTTCAACAATGTGAAACAAGGGCCATAACTCTACATGTTATAAACAGAAATTATTGAAATTAAATAGGCTTCTTTGTTTCACTAATTCAAATAATGCATATAAATTTCAGAAAGATAGGATGATAACTTTTGGGGTTAGAGCGTTCACATTGCAAGGTTCAATAAAGTGAAACAAGGGCCGTAACTCTAGACGTAATACACAGAAATTGCTGAAATTCAATAGGCTTCTTCGTTTCCCTAATTTAAATATTGCATATAAATTTCACAAAGATCGGATGTTAACTTTTGGAATTAGAACGTTCACAAGGTTCAACAAAGTGAAACAAGGGCCATAACTCTAGACAGTATATAAACGGAAATTATTGAAATTAAATAGGCTTCTTCATCTCACTAATGTAAACAACATATATCAGTTTTTCAAACAATTGGATGATAACTTTTGGCGTTAGAGTGTTCACAAGAAATTGTGGATGATGGATGGACGGACGGGGGCGACGGCAATATACGTCCACATTTCTAAGTGGGCATATAAAAACAGAAATAATTGAATCTAAATCAGTTTCTATATATTGATATTACATCCATTTCTAGGTGCCAAAGAATAGCGATTTAGCTCCTTTAACTAATTATTAGAAATGATTAGTATTTGCTTAGATTGCTTGTCTCATGACCTTAAACACTGTGTATAAATTTATATTAACTTTAGCCTCTAGATTTCGTCCACAAGATTTCTCATGTGATCAAGGGCCATACACACCGTGTATAAATTTATAGTCAATCGGATATTAACTTTAGAGCCTCTAGAGCGTCCACAAGATTTTTCAAGTGATCAAGGGTCATAGACTTCTTTGTCTCATGACCGTAAAAATGGTGTATAAATTTAAAGTTAATCAGATATTCACTTTAGCCCCTAGAGCATCCACAAGACCATAACACTGGCAGTAATTATTGGAAATTGTTGACAATCAAAAGGCTACTTCGTCTCATGGCCTTAAAGACTGTATATAAATTTAAAGTTTTAGCTTCTAGAGCGTCCACAAGCAATTATAGACGCCGGACAGAAGGGCAAGGGTGACGGCAATATACATCCACATTTCAATGAGGACGTATAAAATATATATACCATATACTAAACGTATAAAATTATATACCATATACTAGACGCAAAATGACTGCGATTTGAATCGACGGTGAACCCCATTTCTCTCTACAAATATCTGAGGTGTCCACTGTGATAGCAATCTATTAGAATACAGATCTATACAGTAAACTTCGCATAAGTCGGATCTAAATGGACTGGCCAATTTTATCCGAGTTAGGCGAAGATCCGAGTTAGCCAAAGACCTAGTTCAGCTCTGAATGTAGGTCTCATTATCAACCTGTACGTTCAGGAACCTTCTTATTGAATCCTTGTCGAAATAAAATCGATTCCCAGTCAATTTTACTGGGCAACTTTTTACTGCTAAAGGTCGTGTATCAGTCTCTGTGAACACCTGAACAATGTAAAGGAACATTTTAGTGAACACCTGAACAATGTTTTGTCTTATATGGCAGAGTTGCGCAAATTTGTGCACAGCCCTGTATTTGGATTTCAATGGCGTCAGCCAGGCCGTATTTTTAACAGCATGTTGTGAACATACTGCCAAACCGAGTTAGGCGAAGGAAAAAAGCCAGAATTAGGTCAAATGGACCGAACATTATGATCCAAGTTAACCAAAGATGCGACTTAGGAAATCCAACTTACGCGCAGAAATTTAATAAGAAAAACGCGCAGGATCACGTTTTATCCAAGTTGAGCGAAGATCCGACTTATACGAATTCGACTTATGCAAGGTTTACTCTATTTCGTTTCATTGTTTTATAATTTTGATGGCCTCTACTACAAGAAGATCTGACCGGTTGTAGTGAGAGGTCGCGTCAGGGGTCATACAAGCTGTCTTTCACCCTATGATATTTGATTAACCCATTAACGTTGATGTTTCTAGTGGGTTACCCACAGTTCCGTGAACCTCACGCCAAAAACTTGCCATAACAGACCATTTCATTGGCCAATTCCTAACATCATCTAGAACGCGGGTTATATAACAACTCTTCCAGATCCTAGTGTAGTAAAGACAAGTAAAACAAAATTTTGAACTATAAAAAACGAAACGAAATAGGATCTGTGTTTTAATCAAATTGCTGTGACAGAAACTAGGCCATTATACCAGTATTAGGATTTATCATTTTATTTGTGTATAGCATCTCAAAATTGCATAAGCTCATATAATTTTAATTGAAAAATCAATTGCCTTGTTTTAGATAATAAATAGAATTTATTCTAAATTATCTTAAAGCTAATCGGAACTAATAGAGATAGAGAGAGAAGTGGGGTTTAACATCCACTCGACCAGAACTAACGAACACTTTATTATATCTGTTGTTATGCATATTTAGAGGGCAAAACCTGACATCACTTCTCATTTGATAAGTTCAGCCAGCGTCAAAACTTTTCTTCTTGTACTTTTGTATTCAAATCCCTGGAGTTATGATTCTACTTGTGCTATTGGCATACAGGAGGCGACCAGTTTGTCTGGCAGTTTAGGTCTGATTTTCATGAAATTCAAGCTCAGTCACCATAATGATGTAAAAATGATTTATTTAAACAGATTTTAAAATCAGATAAAAATTGTTACCTCTAGAGGGGCCACAAGCTAAAAACTTGATTTTTCGTACATTCAGTGACCATAATCCAGGAAGTTACAGTCCGATATGCACGAACATTGAAAGGAACCGAGATCTTTTGGATATAAAAATATATCTTATGTTTCATCAAAATCGGATAAAAATAGTGAACTCTAGAGGATCCACAAAATCGGTTTTACATAACTTATACTATTTGTGAACAGGGGAGCAGTCATTTTGATCCGATTTTCGCAAAATTCTAACATATTTGAACGTTTTTTTATAAATGTTACCTCTAGCGGGTCCACAACTAAAAACACAATTTTTGGTACAATCAGGAGCCATAATCCAGGCCATAATGAAAATATGAGCATATAAAATATAGCCTCTATCGCTATGGGGAAGAAAGGGCTAGGGATACCTTTGGAACGCAAGGTCACAGAATGCTGATTATCAATAGGTTTCTTTCCTACAGATCAACATAGAGTTATGAGAATCAATAGGTTTCAGTATCTCATGTTCCTAATTCATTACACTAGAAAGCCCAGAAACTTTGTTAGACATTTTGTGTAAAAGTTAAAATATGTACAGACTTTGTACATATTTAACATTTTTGCTTAAGAGGTACTGCCCACAACCCAAGAAGTTGTGGATCCTGTTAAAGATCCTGCTTCAAGAAATCTAATCTCTATTGTGTTCACAAGATATTCCGGACACATACATCAACAAGGTTCATCCTTTCTGATCCCAATGCTTCACTTCAAATTTGAAAACCAATAAGGTTTACACTGTCCTAATGCTTCACACCAAATTTGAAAACAATCTGCTAAACCCTGTAGCTGTTCCCAACCCGTTGCAGGGATCCCAAATGACTCAAACCATCGATTCAAACACACCAGTCTGATCTAATTAATGCTTCCACTTTCAAACGAAATCTTGTTGTTTAGCTGAAGGTGCCCTAATCCTATAGAGTGACTATAGACAGACATCTTGTGGACTTGGCGGCGTATACACTCATGTCCATCACCGACGCGCATGAGTGCAACTTGATGTAGCATTGTTTCATGTGTGGACAGTACAAAGTACAAGTTACAAGGCTTCAATAGTGAAGTGGCTAGGGAATAGATTCGTCTTTTTTCCCATCATAATGCCTCGCTCGCCCTTGACAATTTTCGAGCCACATGTTCAACTGGGTTTTTTGCTTTTAAGGCTCTTTTTCAACAATTTCCGAACGATTACTTAGACGAAAATATCAGCCAAATAGCTCTTGGAATGGCTACAGATGCAAGGAAATGACGGATAATTTTCTTGGGGGGACCACCCCCCCCCAAAATCCCCTTTCAGCGGCGTGCCCCGTCTCCGCGGTCAGTGCCCTCATTTTGCGGCGCCCCCCCCCCCCTTTTCAAAATTTCTAGATCCGCCCCTGTAGATAGGGTTTGTCTTATCATGACCCCAATTCTTCACAACAAAATCCCAAAATAAACAGATGCCACATATTAATTAATCGCACATTTATTTTTTCCAAAAGTATTGAGCAATCAAACTACCATATTTTTTGGGGTATAAGTCAATACTTTTTTCCACCGAAGTCCGGCCTTCGTCTTATACTCTGCTTCGACTTATGTGCGAATGAAGATAAAAAAAAAAGAACATCTCCGAAAAAATTTTTTCAGTTACCGTCTCTCCACGATGCCGGACACATTATCGTCTAAAACAAAACTACTTTAAGTTACACCATTCCAATCGAAATATTTGTAGATGTTTCTTTGCTTGTTGATTTCTTTATTTAAAAACATCCCCATTTTTCCCTTCCAAATATTATCAACCCGAGAATATGCCATCAAAATAAAATCTTTTCTCAGACATTCGTCAAAAAAGTCATGTTTTCGTTTCTTGTAATTTCACGCGTCTCGCGAAATGTCTACTTTTAGTTTTCAGTTAAATTAACCAATCATACTATAGGGCTACTATGTTGTTTTAATCTATTTTTAGTATCATATTTTATAAACATATTTCAGTTAAATTAACCAATCATACTATAGGGCTACTGTGTTGTTTTATTCTATTTTTAGTATCATATTTTATAAACATATTTCAGTTAAATTAACCAATCATACTATAGGGCTATTGTGTTGTTTTATTCTATTTTTAGTAACATATTTTATAAACATGTGTGATTAAAAAACGAGTCTGTATTGTCTTATAGTTATCGGATATATTGAAATAAAAACTGGTTCAAATGAATCAAGACCACAACTTGGAATATAAAACAAATTACATGTAGTCCTAAATTTATAAACTGATTGTTTAATCATAGGCCTAATTAATATTATGAGCCAATTTTTCTTGGCGTACACCGGCACAGTATTATATTACACTTTGATAACAGTTCTGAAACTCGATAATAGATTGCTACCGTGGAGTTGAAAAACATTCGTCTTATATACCACTTCGCCTTTATAGATGGAGAAAGGAAAAACAGTAAAAGAACGATTCAACTTATACTCCACATCAACTTATACCCCGTAAAATACGGTATACACTAAGTTTCATCACTCTCTATCAGATAGAATCAAGATTATCTTGTCCCAAAGTATCGACCAATGAAATTGATTAGCTCTGCTTAGCTTCAGCTCGAAATGGTTATCATTGAACTCAGTCAAGACATTCACCTAATGAACATCTACATCAAGTTTAAACATTCTACCTCAATTAAAAGCAGAGTTGTTTTGTTCTAAAGTCTTGACCAATCAAATTGCTTATCGCTCCTTAGCCTAAGCAGAACTTACCATTGAACTTAGTCACGGTAATGATATAATAAATCTATATTTGGAGTTTCATTGCTCTCACTTCATTATAACCAAAGTTATATATATCGTGCCCCAGAGCATCAACTAATCAGACTGCTTATCACTGCTTAACGTCAGCAGACAATGTTCATCATCGAACTCCATCAAGGAATTCACCTAATGAACACCTACAGCAAGTTTGAACATTCTACTTCAATTAGAAAATGTTCATTCTCGAACTTAGTCAAGGTATTGATGTAATAAAGCTATACGCCAATTTTCATCACTCTGACTTAATTAGAACTAAAGTTATCGTGTCCCAAAGCATATAGACCAATCAAAATGCTTATCTCTGCTTACCCTAAGCAGAAAATGCTCATCTACAAACTCCATCAAAGCATTGACTTATAAAACACCTACACCAAGTTTGAACCTTCTACCTCAATTAGAAGGAGAGTTATTGTGTTCCAAAGTCTCAGCATATCAAATTGCTTATCGCTCTGCTTACCCTGAGCAGAAAATGCTCATTATCGAACTTAGTCAAGGTATTGATGTAACGAAACTATACACCAAGTTACTTAATTAGAACTAAAGTTATTGTGTCCCAAAGCATCAACCAATCAAATTGCTTATCTCTGTTACCCCAAGCAGAAAATGCTCATCTTCGAACTCCATCAAGGCATTGACCTGATAAACACCTACACCAAGTTTGAACATTCTTGCTCAATTAGAAAGAGAGTTACGGACAGACAGACAGACAGACGGACGAACCCATATTGTGTCCCAAACACCAGCGGCTACAAGGCAGTATAGCTCACATTTTCCAAGAGATGGATAGAGAACAAGCTAAAAACAAACGCGATTTTTTGTACAATCAGGGGCAATAATTCAGAAAGTTATGGCCTGAAATGTGCAAATATCAAAAGCGACTGAGATCTTTGGGATATAAAGTTATGTTTTAAGTTTCATCAAATCGGATAAAAATTGTGACCTCTAGAGGGTCCACAACCTTTGTATTGCACACTTCTACATTATTTGCGTAAAAAGAGCTGACATTTTGTCGGGCAGTTTCATTTCGATTTTCCCGAAATTCAAATTTCATTATGGTGGAATGGTGATGTATTTGAATGTTTTTTTAAAATCGGAAAACAATTGTGACCTCAAGAGAATCCGTAAGTTAAAAATGCAATTTTTCGAACAATCAGGGGCCATAATCCTGGAAGTCAAGTTTGGGTATCCGCGATTATCAAAAGGAACCAAGATCTTAGTGTGTAATGGTGATATATTCACATGTTTTTTTTTTAAATCTGATAAAAATTATGACCTCTACAGGGACCACAAGCTTAAAACGTGATTTTTTGTTCAATCAAGGGCCATAATTCAGGAAGTTATGATACGATATGCTCAAATATCGAAAAGAACCAATATCTTTGAGTTATAAAGATGTATTTCAAGTTTCATCCAAATCGGATCAAAATTGTGACCTCTAGAAGGTCAACAACCTTGATTTACCAGATGTTTACACTATTTGTGTACAAGGGGCGTTCATTTTGTCCGGCAGTTTTGGCCCCTTTTTCGAACTCAACCTTCATTACGGTGTAACGGTGATATATTCAAACGTTTTTTTAAATCGGATAATAATTGTGACCTCTAGAGGGACCACTAGATAAAAACACGATTTTTTGTACAATCAGGGGCATAATTCAGGAAGTTATGGTCCGATATGCACATATATCGAAACGAACCGAGGTCTGTGGGTTATAAACATACATTTCAAGTTTGAAAGAAATCGGATAAAAATTGCGACCTCCACAGTGTTCACAAGCTAAAAACGTGATTTTTCGTACAATCAGGAGCCATAATCCATGAAGTTACAGTCCGATAAATGGCAATATCGAAAGGAACCAAGATCTTATGGTGATAAACCTATATTTCAAGTTTCATTGAAATCGGATAAAAATTGTGACCTGTAGAGTGTTTACAAACAATTGTGGACGGACGGACGGACATACATACAGGGGCGACGACAATATACGTTCACATGTGGGCGTATAAGAAACAGCACCAAAATACACCTGTTAACAAAGGCAGAAATTAAAGGTTCCAAGAAACTGTGTTACAGGCATGACAGTGTCTTGTAGAAAGCAATGACACCCAAATTTGCAAAATGCAAACTAATTAACTAATTGTATTAATTTAAGCTTTGGTTCTGAAATGTCCCCCCCCCCCCCTCCAAAAAAAAAAAATCTTTCATAATAGTGGAAATCTATAATGGGGAGGTTATATAATATGAATATTATATAATCACAGTGTTTTAACATAATTCACAAAAAACTTGAGGACATGATTTCACAATTTCAATAACTTATTAGCGGATAGAAGATAAAAGAAAGTCTCAAATAAATGATGCACATCTTTAACAGGAAGGTAATGACTGCAAAATTTTAGAACTATCAATAACCTTATATACACAATGAGTTAAAATTTTTATTAAGCTCCAGACTTCATAAATTGAAATGAAATTAATAAAACAGTCTCATATAAGGACAGAAATATCAATTATACAATGTTTAATTAAAATCTATTGCTAGGCAATGAAACATACAGCAACAGCAGCTAAATTTTCTAAGCAATCCATAAGGGCTGTCACATTATAATCCTTTTAAGTATAACAGTAGCATTTATAAGAGATAAAGAGAAAAATAGAATTTAACATCCACACAACACAAACTAGGTAATTTTGGGATGAACAGACTGTTCAATTTTACTTTAATAATTTGTATGCGCTTAGGGGTCTTTGTGGTAGGAAACTAGAGGACTCAAGAGATAACAAGGTTGGACAGCCGACCCTTCTCCTTGTCATGTGCAAGCAGGGAATCCAAACCACGCCACTGATTTATAGGAAATCGTTGAAATCGTTCTCTTCTTTTTTTTCCCCTCATGGATCCGCCCACATTTTGCAAGAGATGGATAGAGAACAAGCTAAAAACAAATGGGATTTTTTGTACAATCAGAGGCAATAATCCAGAAAATTATGGTCTGAAATGCGCAAATATCAAAAGCGACTGAGATCTTTGGGATATAAAGATATGTTTTAAGTTTCATCAAATCGGATAAAAATTGTGACCTCTAGAGGGTCCACAACCTTCGTATTGCACACTTCTACATAATTTGCGTACAAAGAGTGGACATTTTGTCGGGCAGTTTCATTTTGATTTTCCCGAAATTCAAATTTCATTATGGTGGAATGGTGATGTATTTGAATGTTTTTAAAATCCGAACTCAATCAAAATCGAATAATAATTGTGACAACTTTGATATACCAGATGTTATACACTATTTGCGTACGAGGGGCGGCCATTTTGTCTGGCAGTTTTAGTCTGATTTTCACGTAATTTGAACTCAGCCAAAATTACGGTGTAATGTTGATATATTTGAATGTTTTTATAAATCGGATAATAACTGTGACCTCTAAAGGCACCTGAAGCTAAAAACAGGATTTTTATGCTATTTGAGTACGAGGGGCGGCCATTTTGTCTGTCAGTTTTGGTCCGATTTTCACGAAATTCGAAATCAACCATCCTTAGGGTGTAATGGTGATATATTTAAACGTTTTTTTAAATCGCGATAAAAATTAGGACCTCTTTAGGGTCCACTAGCTAAAACGCGATTTTTCGTATAATCAGGGGCCATAATCCATGAAGTTCCGGTCCGATTCATGCCAATTTCGAAAGCAATCAAGATCTGTTGGAGATAAACCTATATTTCAAGTTTTTTCAAAATCAGATAAGAATTGTAACCTGTAGAGTGTCCACAAACAATTGTAGTCGGACTGGGGCGACCACAATATACGTCAACATGAAAATGTGGGCGTATAAAACATGTTGCAACTAATTAGTTGCCCAATCGGACAATAACTCTAACCTTGATAGCTTTCATAAAATATTTTAATGGAATATCATAACGCCTCTTCATATCGTGAACATAAACATTACCATAATAAGACGAAGGCCGGACTTCGAGGAAAAAAGTATCGACTTATACCCCTCAAAATACTGTATGTATAAATTTCAAGTCAGTTGAGTAATAACTTTTTAAGCTTTTTCATTTCATAAACATTGACACTGTGCATAAAAAAAGAGAGAGAAATGGGGTTCAATGTCCACCTAGCACAAACTAGGTAATTTTGGGACACTGAGAAGTAGTAATAGTGTGATTTGTACGTTTAGGGCATAGATATCTACCGATTTTGGAAAATTTGTACGAATATCGGTAAAATTCTAATTATCGCAACAAATCTAATACAAAGAGGCTAAAATCTGTAGATACGGTGTGTTAATTAACAGGAGTGAGAAATTGACTGAAAGGTGATTTAATTTTCATTTGGGGTGAAAATCTCTGTGAGAGTGCGATTTCTGTACTGGGTGTGTTAATTAACGAACGGGTTCAAAACGACTGACACGGTGTGTATTCTTTGTTTGGTGAGTTTTCTCGAAAGCGCATTATAACTGCACCAAAGGTGTTTTATCAAGGACTAGCAGGCATAATCTGACGCGTAGGTGTTAAATTCAATTTACCGTGCGATTTCTTGTTCGACCATGTGTTTTACGCAGATCGGTCTTTGTTAAGTGTAGGTCTTTATATATGGATTTATACGTGCTGTAGTTACATCTGTGCCTTCTTTAATCTATGTGTATTTCATTTGTTGATGAATACTACGTGTTTTATACTAAACCATTGTCTGGCTGCAGTTATTTACATTTCTTGTCTCTTTGTGGGTTTCATTTGTTAACATTATTGTGGTACCACTGAACTATAAGTGTGTGTGTCTTAAAATCGGTTGCACGCAATATCGTTATTACCGATATCCCGTCAAACCTCCATTTGATTATTCGATATATTCTATTCTCTATTGATATTAGATGCTCTAATCTGTTTTGAAATGCACAATTATAAACAAAAAATCTCGCAATTAATGATAACCTGTAAGTTTCGTCGCCGTTATATTTTATAAATGTATTTCTTACCTGGGTCGTAAATAGGGCTATCCAAGGAAACAGAATTCCATCATTATATAACAATAGATAAATCACATACTAAATAACACTAATCATGTCTAATAATAGGGACTCACATCCGCCTCCAACACGTGGAGCTGATCGTCGAACATCTTCTGGTATGCTCTGATTCCATCACACTTTGTGTAACAAGCTTGTCTTTGCATTCACAATACCGACCTATGACGACCTATGGAAATATGGGTTTTACAAGAACAGCTAAATTTAAACATATAACTTAATATTCCCATCGTTTACGATTGTATGAAATAGCTTTATTACTAGACTCCACGGCACTGATAAACCACAGGTACAGTGGATTCAGTCTCATGCTATTATAGAATTTATACTATCCGGAAAGCACGCTTTTTACACGAAATTGCTCTTTGATCTCAGACCGAAAGGCGACACTGTTAATGGATTAGCATAGTTGGATGGAGTGTGACTATTTTTACCTGTTACAGTTTATTCCAGGATGACATACTGCAGTTGTCTATTCAGTGTTGGTCTTATTGCAATGACATAAATATATGTTTTACTTCTCTATCATCTCATTTGAATAAAGCTTGATATTTTATTAACATGTATACAATTTATTTTGTTTCTCATAGGAAATTTCGGTTAGTATCTCAAATGAAAAAAAACAGTCCAAGCCATTATATTATAATCAGAGAAATGTTCAACCACACAAGTAAAATAGACAAGACAAAAATACAAGCAATACCATTATTTATTATTACATTATTGATATGCATATGCCTTCATAATTAAACGTTTTAATTAAATTTTAACGTATAAATTATCTGCTTTATTTATTTTTTCTTTAACCCTCTCATGACCACAGGCACCAAGCTCTGGCTGGTCTTAGAATACCAGACAATTCCAAGATTGCCGCCATATTTTGGTATGTCTCATAAAAAACACCTGTTACTTGAAAACAATTGAAAATTTACTATTACAAGTTTGTTTTATTTTGAAGAAAAATAACTTACCAATCTCCATATGCAAATTTTGTTGTCTTTCAATAATAAGTAGATAGTTGAAGTGAAAGTTATATGACAACACACCAAAAAAACCTGAATAAGTCTCTCAATAAATCCATTTTATGTACAATTGTTTTTTTTTATTTTTTTTTTTTTTTGTTATTTCAATAAACACTGTTCATGGTATTTTGCAAAGCACATAGATTTGCACAAATTGACACTACACTGTTCAAACCCAAAGGTCGTCTTGAGACCATCCCCTTTCACGGTCTTCCTTCCTTCTGCAGAACACATGACACAGACACGTTTCCGACCTGGCATTTTTACCAGTTTATGTCCTAACAAACTTTCTACACTCAAAAGTTCGTTCAATTTTCCTCTTTTGTGGCACACGTCGAACAGATTGTCTTCCACCAGAGAGTTGCTTGGCCAGAAGATGTCGAAACTGGAAGTGAGTCATTGCTGGTTTTTGTTGCGAAGTTCTTTTCAGTTTGTATAATTATTTACGATGGCAGAGTTTAAAAACCACCAAAACAAATATCGCCAACACTTGATACTTGTCCTGCCAAGAACATAATATGACCTATTCTGGTCATGAAGATCGACTTCTCCCATAAAACGATTATAATTCACAACGGCGTCTGGCTTCATCACATTCTCCTCTCTTCCACCTTTCCCAATTCTAGTTATTTCTTGCATTTCCGGTGATGAATTTGTAGACAAAACATTCACAGTATGCTTGTCTTGCCACGTACTAGCGACCATGTCACCACACTGTGAAATTTTGAACCACCACGCTTCAATTTCACTGTGCGCAGTGAATCAGAAAAGCCCTTTCTGTTTGCTCGTATGGTACCGCAAGAATAAGTTTTTACCTTCATTAGGTCGAGTTGTAATTGGGGGCTGTTAAAAAAATTGTCAAAATATATCTGTCTATACGATCTATGCATCAGTTTTGTCAATTTCATTACCACTTTGTGGCCAAGGCCGGTCTCAACTGAGCCATCATTGTTTCTCCCTGTGTAAACATCAAATGTGAACGCATATCCTGTACACACTTTCACTCCACGTTTGATCGGTTTCATGGGCATGTATTGAATTAAGCCTAGTCATCCTTTGAATTTAACCATAGCTTCATCTACACTGACTTCTTTACTGGGTACAAAATTATCCAAAAATGTTTTTTCAAGGTGATCTAGCAATGGGCGAATCTTTAAAAGTTTGTCATAATTTTCATCACCTTTTTCGGGCTGAGGATGAACTGTCATTCACATGAAGATAACGAAGAATAGATTGATATCGGTTGCGTGACATTGTCTTTTTTATAAATTCATTCCCTAGACTATCATCTGTAATACAATAATTATTAATTTCTGGCAAGTTATTTGTTCCCTTCAACATAGTTATCCCAAGGAAAGTTTCAATGTCTTCTACCTCTACCGGCTTCCATGACAGGTCTGGATCTGTTTGCTGTCGAAGACGGGCATATTTATTAAGCAGTGGACACATTAGCCGAATGATTCGGCCGAATCAATCGGCGCCAAATTTTATTCGGCCGAATGGGTGGACACACTAGCCGAATGCTTCGCCCGATTCACCAGTCGATTGCATCACCTTTTATGTCACATGATTAAACATGGCGACGTCTATGTCTTCAAACTATCACGTGACTTCTCGATAGGAGTGGTGATTGGCTAATGAATTCTACATTCGGCCGAATGCTTCGGCGAAGCGGACACACCAGGCGAATATATCAAACCTGTTTGATTCGGGCGAATCATTCGGCCGAATGACAGTGGACACACTAGGCGAATTTCGACGCCGATTGATTCGGCCGAATCATTCGGCTAGTGTGTCCACCGCATTAGTTTCATCTTTTATTTGAATAAAAAAATTTGGTTCCAAAATAAGTTGAAAAAACGAGAGGGGTTCAGCATCCACATTTACTTTATTTGTTGGCCCACTCACGTGTCTTTTCAAATTCATACGGAATTACTGGCCCAAAATCATCCTCTTGTCAAACCAAGTCATCGGTCGTCCCGAAAACATCATTTGCTTCATCAAAATCGTCGCCACTTTCGGAAGAAATATCCACATCAGATTCCGTATTTGAACTATTTCTACGTGGTCTATTATTTTCGTTGTCCGTCGATGTAAAACCTTCAAATTCTTCATCATAAGTTGTGAAATTATAACTAAAATTATCAATAGACTCATCGGCAATATAGGCAGCCATTACTAGAAATCACAAATTACTACGGCATATTATAAAAATCTTTTCAAATAAAGGGACCGAAATAACAAAAGAAATTTTAAAGTCGTTTTAGACTGGAAACTAACTGATTTCCAAAGGTGATTGCATGCTTTTATAAATAGACACAAGGAGCCCGTGCTCTCGAATGTCATCACGTAGATAAATTACATAATAAAAATTGGATCCACTCAAACCGTAGTTTATTAGTACCGGGAGAAAAATAATAAAGCTATTTCATACAATCGTAAACAATTGTAAATAGGGTTGTAGTCCTATTTACAACCCAGGTAAGAAACAATACATTTATGCATTAAAACACCCACGTGTAGTAGATATAGACATGACGAAACCAATAGTTTTTCATTAATTGCACGATTTTATATTTATAAACTTGCTTCGGAAACAGATTCGTTAGTCTGATATCAATGGAGGCTGGTCCGGATATCGGTAAATAAAGTGCATTTATAGTTCAGTGGTACGCACGATAATATATAAACAAATTAAACCCACAAAAAAGACAAATATATAAATAACTGCAGCCCGACTATGGTACGAAGTATAAAACACGTAGTATTCATCAACAAATGAAATACATATAAGAATAAACATATGTAACTACAGCATGTATAAATCCATGTATAAAGACCTACCCTTAACAAAGACCGATCTGCGTAAAACACACGGTCGAACAAGAAATCGCATGGTAAATTGGATTTAACACCTACGCGTCAGATAAAGCCTGCTAGTCCTTGATAAAACACCTTTGGTGCAGTTATAACACGCTTTCAAGAAAACTCACCAAACAAAGAATATACACCTTGTCAGTCATTTTTAACCCGTTTGTTAATTAACACATCCAGTACAGAAAACGCACCGTTGCAGAGATTTTCACCCCTAGCGATACTTAAATCACCTTTCAGTCAATTTCTCACTCCTGTTAATTAACACACCGTATCTACAGATATTAGCCTCTTCGTATTATATTTGTTGTGATAATTAGAATTTTACCGATATTCGTACAAATTTACCAAAATCGGTAGATATCTATGCCCTAAACGTACAAATAACACTATTACTACTTCTCAGTGGCATATAGTCTAATTTTATTTCAATAATTCGCTTGTGAGTAGAGGTCTTTAGCAGTGGGAGGAAAATGAGGACTGGACCTTACTCCTTGTCGCGTACATGCTGGGAATCACAACCTTTCCACCTGACTCAATGACATGATAGTGTGGATGGCAGACCGGCAGAGATGACAAGAACATATGACCACATTTCAATGGAGACGTATAAAAACTTTGCTGATTTCACAATTTCAACTCTCAGATTTACAATTAGTTAATATTTGAACAAATTTCAACTTAATCACTGAACCAGGCAGATACCCCCACATTTTGCAAGAGATGGATAGAGAACAAGCTAAACAAAATGAGATTTTTATGTAGAATCAAGGGCCATAATTCAGGAAGTTATGATCCAATATGAGAGAATATCAATAGGAACCAAGATCTTTGGGTTATAAAGATTTCAAGCTGGTCCACAACCTTGATATACCATATATTTACACTATTTGCATAGGAGGGGTGGCCATTTGTCCGGTGGTTATGGTCCCATTTTCACAAAATTTGAACTCAGCCATTATTAGGATGTAACGGTGATATAATCCCAAAAGTTTTTTAAATCAGATAAAAATTGTGACCTCTAGAGGAACTACAAACTAAAAACGCGATTTTTTTTCGTACAATCAAGTGCCATAATTCAGGAAGTTACGATCCGATATGCATGAATATCAAAAGGAACCAAGATCTTTGGGTTATAAACATGTATTTCAAGTTTAATCAAAATTGTGGCCTCTAGAGGGTCCACAGCCCTAGATATACCATATATTCACATTATTTGCGTACAAGGGGTGGCCATTTTGTGGGGCAGTTTTGGTTCGATTTTTACGAAATTTGAACTAAACCATCAATAGGGTGTAACAATGATATATTCAAACATTTTTTCGTACAATCAAGGGCCATAATTCAGGAAGCTTTGATCCGATATGCATGAATAATGACAGGAACCAAGATCTTTGGGTTATAAACATGCATTTCAAGTTTCATAAAAATCAGATCCAAAATATGGCCTCTAGAGGGTCAACAACCTTGATTTACCATATATTTACACTATTTGCGTACCAGAGGTGGCCATTTTGTACGGCAGTTTTGGTCCGAATTTCACAAAATTTGAACTCGGCCATCAATAGCTTGTAACGGTGATATTCAAATGATTTTTTAAATCGGAAAAAAATTGTTACCTTTAGAGGGACCACAAGCTAAAAACATGATTTTTTGTACAATCATGGGCCATAATTCAGGAAGTTACAATCCGATATGCGCGAATATCAAAAGGAACCAAGATCTTTTGGTTATAAACATGCAGATGAAAATTGTGACTTGTAGAGTGTCGACAAGCTAAAAACATGATTTTTCGTACTACGAAGGGCCATAATCCATAAAGTTTTGTTCCGATTTATGCCAATATCGAAAGGAACCGAGATGATAGACCTATATTTTAAGTTTCGCCAAAATCTAATAAAAATTGTGACCTGTAGAGTGTCCACAAAGAAATTGTGGACGGACGGACTTCCAGACGGACATCTGGACAGGAGCGACGACAATATACGTCCCCATGAAAATGTGGGCGTATAAAAATTGTAAGATTCCTTGATTTCAAAATGTCACAAGCTTGAATAGTTAACAGACGGACAATGCCATTCTATATCTAGCCCATTTAAAAAAATAACAACAAGCCAACAGTGAGGCTGATGTCCCCCGCTGAAATCCCAGAATAAATAGATGACACACATTAATTAATCGCACATTTACTTTTTTTTCAAAAGTATTGAGCAATCAAACTATACACTAAGTCTCATCACTCTCTATTAGATAGAATCAAGATTATCTTGTGACAAATGAAATTGATTAGCTCTGCTAAGCTTCAGCTCGAAATGTTACATTGTAACAATGGCATCCTTTAGAACGGGGATTTTACCACTAGATAGTATGCATATAGTTTACTTTCAATACATCATTTGATAATTGATAAAAATCGTTTGAGAATAACAAAAATGGTTTAGTTAGTACTATTGCTTAGTTTAATGGTAACTCGTTTAGTTTCTCCAAGAGGCGTTTATAAATGGACGACCCGTTCACTTATTTACCTCGTTTACTTATTAGACGAGTGGTTTAATTTCCCGAGATGCGTTCATCCGATCTGTTTAGGTTCATTTTGATTACGATTATTTACATATGAAGTACAATTAAAAAAGGTGAATATTAAAAAAATGCACACCCATAGATGCTCACCTTACCATGGTCAAAGTATTGTTATCCATTATCCATTAAAAATAGAATTCCAACATTGACAAATACATCGATATATCACGTCCCAAGTAATTATACAATTGGGAATCGGTAAATCACATCCCAGGTAATATATTTTCTTTGAATCATGTCACCAGAAGTCAACCTTGCAATGTACATGTGGCAGGGCGATAATCTCGTGAGACTTTTACAGGGGCACAAAAAGTCGGTATCTGTCAATCTCTATAGACAAGCTGTCGCCCATTTTCAGACAGGGCTCTCAGAATGGGTTCAAATAGTATCAACAGTATCGGATAAACACATCTTGAGAAATTAAACCACTTGTCTAATAAGTAAACAAGGTAAGTAAGTGAACGGTTCGTCCATTTATAAACGCTTCTCAGAGAAATTAAACGGGTTACCATTAAACTAAGCAATAGTACTAACTAAACCATTTTTGTAATTCTCAAACGATTATTATCAATTATCAAACGATGTATTGAAAGTAAACTATATGCATACTATCTAGCGGTAAAAAACCCGTTTTGAATGATGCCATTGTTACAGTGTTAATCACTGAACTTCTTCAAGACTCAAGACATTCACCTAATGAACACCTACATCAAGTTTTTAACATTCTACCTTAATTAAAAGCAGAGTTGTTATGTTCCAAAGTCTTGACCAATCAAATTGCTTATCGCTCCTTGGCCTAAGCAGAAAATTCTCACCATCGAACTTAGTCCAGGTAATGATATAATGAATCTATATTCAGAGTTTCATCACTCACACTTCATTATAACCAAAATTATTGTGCCCCAAAGCATCAACCAATCAGATTGCTTATTTCTGCTTACCGTAAGCAGACCATGTTCATCATTGAACTCCATCAAGGCATTCAACTAAAGAACGTCTACACCAAGTTTGAACATTCTACTTCAATTAGAAGGAGAGTTATTGTGTTCCAAAGTCTCGACCAATCGAATTGCTTATCACCCTGCTTACCCTCAGCAGAAAATGTTCATCACTGAATTTAGTCAAGGTATTGATGTAATGAAACAATACACCAAGTTTCATCACCATTACTTAATTAGAACTAAAGTTATCGTGTCCTAAAGCATCAACCAATCAAAATGCTTATCTCTGCTTACCCTAAGCAGAAAATGCTCATCTTCGAACTCCATGAAGGCATTGACCTAATAAACGCCTACACCAAGTTTGAACATTCTAGCCCAATTAGAAAGAGAGTTATTGTGTCCCACAAAGTGTGATGGAGAGAGAGAGAGAGAGAGAAATGGGGTTTAACGTCCACTCGACACAAACTAGGTCATTTCAGGACTAACATATGGTTTTTTAAATTTTTATTTACATAATTCGCTTGCGCGTAGGGGTCTTTAGCAGTGGGAGGATTCTGGAGGCCCCGGAGAAAACCCACGAGGTTGGACAGGCGACCCTACTCCTTGCCACGTACAACCGGGGATTCGAAACCACGCCAGTCGACTCAATGACAGACTTTATGATACAGCGCGCGCACGCTAACCATTCAGCCATCCAACCCCCCAAAAGTGTGATGGACAGACAGACAGATGGACAGTCGGACGAACCCATTTTAATAGTACCCTGCTTTCTTCGAAAGGCGGGGGACAAAAAAGCAGACATATAGAAAAAGTATTTTATTTTAAAGACTATATTGTCATGGTGCCCTCTTTCTGATAATTGAAATAAAAGTTTTATCCAGTGTTCCTAACAATAGTGAATAATTAAGAAATAGCTCATACATCAGCATCTGGACACACTGACAAACTGCAGAAACGTTTCTCTCTTTTAGGTAGGCACACTTGGCCGCCCCGTTTGGGTCGGAGGACTATTTTTCTTTTTCGGACCTGGACAGCGCTATCACCACATGTATTTGAACATTCTGACCATTCACTCCAGTCTCCCATTTTGCAGTTGACAGCTGAAATGGTATAAAATAATTCTTAAAAGAAATTAAGAAAAAATGTCAGCATATTATACGTCTGTATAAGTAACTTGTAAAGAAACCCAAATTCTAAAATAGCAGGAAATTGAAATTTTACAAAACCAAATGATCAAACTGCATTGATTGCAATGTACCATTTCACACATCCGAGTAGTCCACATAGCAAAATCTTTAGATTGTATAATATCATTGATGCATTGAAAAGTTTCTATGACATAATCAAGGGCAATAACTTTATAATCCAAATTATCAGAAATTGTTAAAATTCAAAAGGCTTCATTATTTCACTAATTTGAATAATGCATCATACATTTCAACCTCATTGGATGATAACTTTGGTCGTTAGAGCCTTCACAACAATGAACAAAGATCTACCAAAGAAACAAGGGTCATAACATAACCAGGGTTCTTAATTCATTTTTAAACAAACCAGCCATTGGTCAAAAGAGGTTACGGTAGGAAATAAGGTAACTAATCTCACATCCCCTTTATATAACCAGACTTCAACAAAAACAAGTCTAGGTAATTTGTTATGTAGCATATCATATTTGATGGATCAAGCGAAATGTTAATAGTAAGAATAATTCATGATGTCTAAACATTGTTGATCACCTGAAATATGTGTGTACAGCATCAAAAACACACTTTTATGGATAACAATTACTATGGTTTATTTCACTGCGACGTTTCAACAACGACTTGTGATAACGACTTGTGAAACCTTGTTGAAACGTCGCAGTGAAATAAACCATAGTAATTGTTATCCATAAAAGTGTGTTTTTGATTATGTTCCAATTACTAAATGCCATTCAAAGAATATGTGTGTACAGCAGCTATGTCTAGACAGCAACTCATCCAAAAGGAAAACTTGGATGTTGACCAAATTTGATAAGAATACTTTTTGCTTCAAGAAATCTGTTCTCTGTCGTGTTTACAAGCTTGAATAAAATAGTTAAAAACTGTTGCCTTTATCACACAAAGTTATCAGAAAAGGGGGGTAATCTCTGGAAAGGAAGGTCACAGAACACTGACTATCGATAAGGTTCGTCAGTGCTTCACATTTGAAAAAAATAGAGGAGCCATAAAAAGCTCTTCTAAAATTACAACAGCTGAAAATCGCTCCTGCAAAAATAGCACTTCTCAACTCAAAATAAAGGAGCAATCCATTATTTAGAAGAGCTATTCATTTATTTCATATTTTGACCATAGATGAAGCCATTTATTGACCATTAATACTTAGAAAATAAGGATATGTGTTTCAATATTTATTAGAATGAAATTTCAGTATCAATCTTTCACTATACTGACTTGATGAAAACCATAGACAAAGGTCACAGAAAAAATCCTTAAGTTTAACTTTGACTCCCTTATAATTTTGGCACAAAGCCTGCACCATAACAATTTGATGTTTCCCGTTTTGTCTCCAATGAAAATTTAAACACTGAAAAAATTCAAAACAATGTCCAAAAATAAAGTTTATGTATAAGTTACATAACAATTTGACAAAAGAAAACAATATACATATAATTTTTAGCGTAAATTAGTCGGAATGTGAGAAAGGAATTCCAAAATCAGCTGTTCTCTCTGCACGTGGTTAATAATAGAATAGTGTCATGTTCAGGTGCAACTTCCGTGTTTGAAATTCAATTTTGTATTGATATTTTAGAATTTGAATTCTACGTATTTCTCAACGGCAAGGTCATAGGCCTCTACATTAAATTTAAAGCATGATTTGAGACGTATGTTTTACTTGGAAGAATCCACGTCAATTCGGATTATGGAATTTTACAAATCTTCGAGTCTCAGACTTAAAGCTAATGCGACGATTCACAAAATTTTTTAGTCCTGTCGATGTCGAAGACATTAATTACGATATTTATATGGATCAAAAGTTTGTGTGCATGGATAATGTGTGACGTGGAAAATTATAAATGGCAGGTTAGTTACTAAAGCGACATTTCGAGGCCTGTCTGATTAAACTCTATATTTATTTATTTCTATTTATGTAAATTCTTTTTTTTTTAAAACCATTTAAAAACACATACGCACACTTAATATAGAAAATCGCGTGAGAAGCTCGAATCCTCGATGCATCTGCATACGTGATCAATCGAATATTTGGAAAACTGTTCAGACTGCATCTATTTCCTTTCTTTTTTGTACGTTTTAATTTTGAGGTTCAATAATTATTAGCTAATTCGACATAATCACTGTTCTATTGGTCATATTCAACCAAGAAGTAATTTCAAAACAATGGCTGAATGTTCGCTACATATATATGCCTTAAACAGAGAGAGAGAGAGAAATGGGGTTTAACGTCCACTCGACACAAACCAGGTCATTTCGGGACCAACATATCGTTTCAACTTTATTTCAATAATTCGGTTGTGTATAGGGGTCTTTAGCAGTGGGAGGAAACCGGAGGACCCGGAGAAAACCCATGAGGTTGGACAGGCGACCCTACTCCTTGTCACGTACAACTGGGGATTCGAAACCACGCCAGTCGACTCAATGACAGACTTTATGATACAGCGCGCGTATGCTAACCATTCGGCCATCCAACCCCCCATGCCCCAAACAACTTTTTTATCATTGGTTAGAGGCGTCGAACCGCAGGAAAATTTACAGTTACTACTGGCTGACAGCATGCATGCACGAATCAAACAGTCTTATTTGCATATTGCATACTTTATAGTATAATGGCAGGATCGGTAATCTCGACGGCCAACTTGTTTTACCTTTTATTAGTGTGTTACTGCGTTTGCCATAATATACAATGAAAATAAGGCATATTTTCACGTTAACAAAAATATTTACTTGCCATTATATCCAATAAAAAAAAGAAATATTTTCACGTTAACAAAAAATATTTTATACTTGACACATCATGTTTCCAGCAACGAGAATCAAGTTTAGCGATATTTTTCTGCGGGTCAGAAACAAAATTCGAGGATTGGTTTAGATAGGCTTTATTTGTAGTTTGGGGGTTCGTTTTTTGACGAATATGTAAAATATAAAGAGAGCTTTTTTATCCTTGGAGGAGAGCGATAAAAAAGCTCTTCTATTTTGACGAAGGAGGGTAACTCCACATGGGAAGATTGTGGAATGCTGAATATCGATATGGTACATCCTCTCACGAACCCAATGCTTCACACCAAATTTGAAAAAAAAATATGTTCAAAACCATATAGCCTCTATTGCATTCACAAAATTTCCAGAAACTGAGGCAGAACTCCAGGACAGAAGGTCTGATGCTCACTGAAATCAAACTCATATATATGTGATCTTTTGATAATTTACATTTATTTCAAGTTTCATAGAAATCTGACAAAAACAGAAATGTCTAGTCCGATCTACACCAAAATCGAACACAAAGATCTTTTAATCCTTACCACATATTCCAAGTTTCTAATTTTTAACAGTTTTTTGTACAATATGCACATATTTTAAGTTTTATCAAAAATGAACAAACATGTGTGCCAATATTCCGAGATATTTGGAATATAGATATGTTCTTTAAAGTTGCAATTTCATATTTTTAAGTTATATTTTTAAAATTTATTAAAATAAAGCCTTAAAATAAGTTAAAATAGATGGTATCTTTAAACAGTCCTACCTTGTTAAAGAAAAATCCTATTAATCCTATAATTCACTATTGCCAGTTGAGAAATTGGCAAAAATATCATTTTCATCTTCAAATCCCAATGTTTGAAGATAGCTACTCCATGGTGGAGAATAGAAAACAAGGGAGGTAATTGTGTTATTATTTCCGGTGTAAATGAGTTTTAAGTGTGAGAATGACACCTATGATCGTATAATAGTGAGTTGACAACCTATTGAGCAAAAGACATAGAAATAATTATGTTTTGACTTTCTTAGAAAATATGAAATTGTAACTTTAAAGTAGCTAAGTCTCTAACTCAATATCATCCAAAATCTTCAACATTGAAAACACGATTTATTTGTCAAATTAAATCAACATTTATGTTGTGATTTTACTAGAAAAAGATGGGCTTTTGATATCCAATATTTAAGACAAAATAAACATTTTACCATTGGTACACGAATCGTGTACCATAATGTGCTCCAGCCCCAGTTGTATTTAGAGACCCGAGGGACGAGGCTAGAAACATTGCACCAAATCAAACGGCGTATGTAGACTGGAATAACCAGACGCTAGTAATTTGAGACTGCTGGCTTATTTCGCCGAACATAACTGATTTGAAATTGGGGTAAAAACGGAAACCATTGAATGTAAATCAGTTTATATACATTCATATTACAGTATTATATGCGTTGCGACCCACATTTGTCAATGTCTAGGTCCCAAATGTTAGCGATTTAGCTCCTTTAAGTTTAATCAAATTCAGATAAAAAAATTTGACCCCTAGAGTGTTCACAAAACCGACATGAAAATCTAGGTGTAAACAACATGGAAAGGGCAATAACTCTGGGAGTGAATATCAGAAATTGGGATTCTATACCTCACTAATGTAAACAAAGCATTAAAATTCTTTAAAATCAATGGACTGATAGGTATAAATACATACAAACGCCACATGAAAATGTGTGATCATATAAAAGCTCTGAATGGATGGACAGGCATAATATAATGATGATATATTTCTCAGACTTGACTTTACTTTGAGTACTTTATTTTACTTACGGCATTTTCTTAATTTACATTTTCTTTTCTTAACAAGCTTCTTTGGGCATTTTCGTCCACCATTAGCTGCTTCTTGCTTGATCATTCGTGTTTTCATCATGACACCTTTACCACATGTTACCGAACATTCACCCCAATCTGTCCATAACGTAACCATACAATCTACTTGGGTACCACTATTAGATTTATGCATCTTTTTTCGTCTCCTACTCCTTAATCGTCTTTCCATTTTTAACTTTTTTCTCATCATTTTTTTCTTCATTCTCATTTCATTGGATGCGGTATCATCTTCTAATCCATACTTTATGGCATCTTCCATCATTTGCTTTTTACGTAATAAATCCTCTATTTGTATTTCTATTTGAGCTGAATCTGGTGAATCTTTGCCAAGAGCCTGTTCTAGCATCTGTTTTTTCCTCATCAGTGCTTTAATAGCTTTATCAGTTGCAGATGTATCAACCACTTGTTGTAGTGCATCCTCGGCCATTTGTTTCTTGCGCATTAATTCTTTTATATTCATGTCATTGCTCTCTTTCAGATCATCAATTGTCTGCTGTTTCATCATTCTGTGTTTGCGTTTTAAATTGGCTTTATGCAAGAAAAATAATATAAAAAATTTAATAAATAGACTGCATAGGAAAATGGTGTAACAAAAAACACATCCAAACTATAAACCCATAAACAAAGTGTACATTGAAGTAGAAAAAAGCTTTAAGTTAACAAGCCGTTGCCATGCAAGATATGCCCACATTTTGCAAGAGATGGACTGAGAATTGTGAAAATCATTAGAACACAATGCTTTACATTGAATTTGGAAAAAAAACTGTAGCCTCTATCGTGATCAGAGGGGTTTTACACTAAGGGGAGTGACTCTGGAACGGAAGGTATGTATTACACTGAATATCAATTGTTCGTTCTCTCATGAACCTAATGCTTCACACCAAATTTGATAAAGATCTGCTAGTGTAGCCTCTATTGTATTCATAAAGTTTTTGGATATGGGAGCATAACTCAGGTAAGAAAAGTTGAAGAACGTTGATTATCAATAGGGTTCATCCTCTCATGCTTCAATCCAAACATTTTTTTAAAATGCAGTTTGGGTCAGATTTTTAAGAAATCTGAACTCGACCTTTATTGATGTGCAGCAGTGATATACTTAAACGTTTTTTAAAACTGAATACAAATTGTGATTTTTCGAACAATCATGGGCCACAATCCAGGAAATTACGCACAGATATGCACGATTAGCGAAAGGAACCAAGATCTTTATGATATAATCATAAATAGGATCAAAATTGTGGCCTCTAGAGGGACCACAACCTTGATATACCATATATTTACACTATTTGTGTACGAGGGACGGACATTTTGTTCGGCAGTTTTGGTTTGATTTTCATGAAATTCGAATGCTACCGTCATTAGGGTGTAACGGTGATATATACAAACGTTTTTTTGGGTTTTTTGTATCTGATGAAAATTGTGACCTCTAGCAAACATGATTTTTCATACAATCAAGGGCTATAATTCAAGAACTTTCAATATGATACATGCCAATATCAAAAGGACTCAAGGTCTTTTGGAGATAAACCTATATTTCAAGTTTCGTCAAAATCAAATAAGAATTGTGACCTGGTGAGTGTCCACAAACAAATTGTGGACGGACAGGGGCGACAACAATATACGTCCACATGAAAATGTGGGCGTATAAAAATTGATTGTCATAAGACGTCAAGAATCTGACAATGGCAATATGTCGAGTGGTCAATCGTCAGTCATGTGACACAGGTCACGGTCAAGGCTCTCTCTGCCAAGCTTAAATTCCACAGCCCACTTCTATAATGTGGAAAAGGAAGGGGCATCATAACTTAAAGTGGAGACCATGTCGGCATGTATCTATGTTGGGGTTAGGCCTTTCAGTTGCAGGTACTTGATGACTGCCCTGTAGTCAGTTTTGTATATTTCTGGTTATTTCAATAGGTATAGGTTCTCAAGATGGTCTGGTACGAAGACACAATAAGAACACTACAGTTGCAGTTCTTATGTCTATGATAAAATTCAATGGTTGTACATGTACTTGTTGGTGGCAAAAGTTTGTTGCAGGCTTAGAACTTTTCAGCCAAGCCTCGTATATAATGCATCTTTAACCCAAGCAGAAAATGTTCATCAGTCAAGGTATTGATGTAAGGAAGATATACATCTGTTTCATCACTTAAATGTTCCAGCAGATTGTCAGACTGCTGCTTAAGCTCATTACCAAACTCAGTCAAGCCATTCACCTACTGATCAACTGCACACATCGGGTTTAATTAGAAGTAGAGTTATTGTGCCCTAAAAAGTGTGAAGGACGGACAGACTGTTGGACAGATGCTTAGCCTAAGCAGAAAATAATCATCATGAACTCAGTCAAGAAATTCACATCTGCATTAAGTTTGACCATTCCACCTCAATTAAAAGCACAGTTACTGTGCCCCAAAAATTGTGACGGTTAGCTGCTTCGTCTATGCAGAAAATACTCATCACATAATAAACATCTACACCAAGATTTAACATTCTACTTTAATTAGAATCAAACAGACGGACCGACAGGTAGACATATGACCCGGTTTAGTAGTCCCCTGATTTTTTCAAAAGGCATAGGACAAAAAAAGATAGGTTGCCAGGCAATGAAACATACGCCCACAGCAGCTAAATCGTCCGGGCAGTCAAGAAGAGTTGTCGCATATTTTTAATTTTCGGTAATGAAACATTTATAATACACTAAAATCTGATTATAAATTTAAAGTCAATCAAATATTAACTTTGGCCTCTAGAGCGTCCACAAGATTTTTCAAAGTGATCAAGGGCCATAACTCTGGCAGTAATTATCGCAAATCGCTGAAAATCAAAAGGCTTCTTCGTCTCATGACCGTAAACACTGTTCAAAAAATTTAAAGTCAATCAGATATTAACTTTGGCCTCTAGAGTGTCCACAAGATTTTTCAAAGTGATTAAGGGCCATAACTCTGGCAGTAATTATCGGAAATTGCTGAAAATCAATAGGCTTCTTCGTCTCATGACCTTAAACACTGTGTATAAATTTAAGATCAATCGGATATTAATTATGGCTTCTAGAGCGTCCACAAGATTTTTTGAAGTGATCCAGGGCCATAACTCTGGCAGTAATTATCGGAAATCGCTGAAAATCAATAGGATTCTTCGTCTCATGACCTTAAACACTGTGTATAAATTTAAGATCAATCGGATATTAACTTTGGCCTCTAGAGCGTCCACAAGATTTTTTGAAGTGATCAAGGGCCATAACTCTGGTAGTAATAATCGGAAATCGCTGAAAATCAATAGGCTTCTTCGTCTCAAGACCTTAAACACTGTGTCAATCAGATATTAACTTTAGCCTCTAGAGCGTCCACAAGCAATTGTGGACGCCGGACGGACTGCCGGACGGACGGGGGCGACGACAATATACGACCACGTTTAAATGTGGGCGTATAAAAAGGGTTAGAAAATGGTTAGCAGAAATGCCCATCATTATAGATTGTATTATTTAACTGTAAATCATCCGAGCAGTCCATAAATTGTACATTATGAAACTTTAAGTAAATAAAGATAGGTTGCTAGGCCATGAAACATACGCCCACAGCAACAAAATCGTCTGGGCAGTCAACAAGGGTTGTCACATATTTTTTTTTCTTTTGTCAGTAATGAAAACATTGACAACACACTAAAATCTGGTTAGGAGTAATAACCCATTTGGTTTTTAGTTCTGCCCTATACAAACATTTAATATCAATGGCCATAAATCTGGCAATAACAAGCCAACAGTGAGTATGATGTCCCCCGCCAAATCCCAAAATCAATAGATGATACATATTAATTAATCGCACATTTATTTTTTTCAAAATTATAGAGTAATCAAACTGATTATCAACTATACACTAAGTTTCATCACTCTCTATCAGATAGAATCAAAATTATCTTGTCCCAAAGCATTGATCAATGAAATTGCTTAGCTTTAGCTCGAAATGTTAATCATTGAACTCTGTCAAGACATTCACCTAATGAACATCTACATCAAGTTTAAACATTCTACCTCAATTGAAAGCAGAGTTGTTATGTTCCAAAGTCTTGACCAATCAAATTGCTTATCGCTCCTTAGCCTAAGCAGAAAATTCTCATCATCGAACTTAGTCACAGTAATGATATAATAAATCTATACTCTGAGTTTCATCACTCACACTTAATTATAACCAAAGTTATTATTTCCCAAAGCATCAACCAATCAAATTGCTTACCTCTGCTTACCCGAAGCAGAAAATTCTCATCTTCGAACTCCCATCATGACATTCACCTACACCTATGCCAAGTGTTAACATTCTATCTCAATTAGAATTTGAGTTATTGTGTTCCAAAGTCTCGACCAATCAAACTGCTTATCGTTCTGCTTACCCTGAGCAGAAAATGCTCATTATCGAACTTAGTCAAGGTATTAATCAATTGACATCCTTGCCTCATGAACTTAAACACTGTATATAAATTTAAAGTCAATTGGATATTAACTTTAGTCCACAAGATATTTCAAAGTGATCAAGGGCCTAACTCTGGCAGTATTTATTATCTAGCTGATTCTTGACATCATTGGAAGCAATTAACTAATCCGGTAATGAATACAAGAAATTCTGGGATATAAAAGGCAAAAACCAGGGCTGTTTACAAATCAGATGCCGTTTGAATTCTTAGGACAACCATGATATGAGGTTTCCATCAGCTAACTCAAGTGGGATTGAGACAGACTTGAAAGAAATGTTATTTTCATGTAGTCTATTGTTTAAAACTATGAATCCTGCTTTGATATAAAAACATATACACAAATTATTGTTGTTCCTGATACATATCTCATTTGGGTAGCCAGTAGAAGTCCTTGAGGAGAGAAGTCCTAGAGTAGACTAGCCACATGATTGATATATATAGATATATATATATATATATATATGTAAAAAAGTTTTAAATTCAACTCTCAGGATTATATTCCAAAAAATACTAAGATTTTAATTACATTTACATATTTGCCAAGATATTTCGGCCTTGCAGCGCCTTCAGGGCTATGTACAAAAGACAATAACGTCACTTAGTTACATAATAGCGCAACGTCAAAAAGGGGACATAACTCCAGTATGACCCAATCATATGGCCACAGATCACTAAAGATTTGCCCATTGACTTTAATGTTAATTCTCTTCTCTTAGACCGGCTCTAAATTTTTCCCAAATTTTCGTTGGGTAGAACGCTTTCTACCACAGACGGAGCAACATGTGGCAACCTCTTGCCCAAAAGCACGTATGAGGTTCACCATGGAAAACTTGAGATACACAAGTTGGAAGTAGAGACAAGTAAACATGCAATTTTGGACCCTACATTTCAACCTAACCAACCTCTCAACTCTTGTATCCCTCCGCCTCAAAATCATGAATATTCACCAAAACCTGGCAGAAAATGTATTTTCCAACCCTTTTCTTCGATTCTACACCAAAAAGTCAACAAAAATCGCCATGCAAAAGGGGGGAAAAGGGAAAGGGAGAAAAAGACTAAAAATAACTTTCGCCCTACATTCGTGGATGACAGCGTAGAAATATTTGGTGAGCTGTGTCCATATACTCAACCCAGAAATCAGAACAATTCCATTAAGTAACCATGTGGACATCTGTGGTGATTACATGTCATTTCGGTCCCGCGTCATTTCGAACTTATGATATTTCGGACTCAAATAAATATGGCCTCGACGTTTCGGGCTCGTGCAGGTGACGTTTCGGACTCTAGTAGGTGACTCGGGAATACGTTTTAAGGAAAGGTTGAATACAACTGTCCAATCAATTTATAATAAGCCAAAAACGCAGGTAAAATTTACCGCTCGCCATCAAGTACAGCACGTGGGGTTGTGGTTCACACACCGTATAGACCTCTTAAGGAACGGCAAAATTTCCAATGTTGAATGTTTATGAAAAGAATGTTTTATTTCTTTATATTTGTAATATAAAAAAGTAGCTGATGAATAGGCCAATTCAAAACACGAAAGAAAATATTACCATGAAAGATGTGGTTATTAAAAGGCTCCACCTTGATTTGCCTACTTGAACATATAGTCCTTGTAAGAAATGGTACTAATACTGCATGTGTACTGTATGACCACCCTGCTACACATCTTTTGGTTTGACCTGATTGTCTAATAGTTTGACTGGCAGGAATTTCTATTTTAACTTTCTACTCTAGGACTTCTCTCCTCAAGGACTTCTACTGGCTACCCAAATGAGATATGTATCAGGAACAACAATAATTTGTGTATATGTTTTTATATCAAAGCAGGATTCATAGTTTTAAACAATAGACTACATGAAAATAACATTTCTTTCAAGTCTGTCTCAATCCCACTTGAGTTAGCTGGTGGAAACCTCATATCATGGTTGTCCTAAGAATTCAAACGGCATCTGATTTGTAAACAGCCCTGGTTTTTGCCTTTTATATCCCAGAATTTCTTGTATTCATTATCGGATTAGTTAATTGCGTCCAATGATGTCAAGAATCATCTAGATAATAAATACTGCCCGAGTTAGGCCCTTGATCACTTTGAAATATCTTGTGGACTAAAGTTAATATCCAATTTTGATTCTATCTGATAGAGAGTGATGAAACTTAGTGTATAGTTGATAATCAGTTTGATTACTCTATACTTTTGAAAAAAATAAATGTGCGATTAATTAATACAAGATATTTCAAAGTGATCAAGGGCCATAACTCTGGCAGTAATTTATTATTTGAATGGCATTTAGTAATTGGAACTATTTGTATGCTTGATAACAACTTGTGAAATCTTGTTGAAACGTCGCAGTGAAAAAACCATAGTAATTGTTATTCCATAAAAGTGTATTTTTGATCTGGCACTGGCAGTAATTATCGGATATCGTTGAAAATCAATAGGCTTCTTCATCTCATGACCTTAAACACTGTGTATAAATTTAAAGTCAATGGGATATTAACTTTAGCCTCTAGAGCGTCCACACAATTTTTCAAAGTGATCAAGAGCCATAACTCTGGAAGTAATTATTGGAAATCGCTGAAAAGGTATAGGTTTCTTCATCTCACTAATGTAAACAACATATATCAATTTCAAAACAATCAGATGATAAATGTAGGCTGTAGACGGGGGCGACGGCAATATACGACCACATTTCCAATGTGGGCTTATACAAACTATCTGAGCTTCTATCTCTCTTATATTTATACATATTTATAGATTCATCAGCATCATAATTTGTAGTAATATTGGTTGCTGGAGTACCATTAAAGCTATCATCAGTATATAAGTCATTGTGGTCCACTAAGGGCCTTGTACTTATTGGGGTAGATAACCCAGGACTATTTGGGAGTGACTCTAGTGGGGTGCTCAGGGATTTTGTGCTGATACGGGAAATATCTGTGGGGCTGGAGATATTGATGTCGGACTGTTGATCAATTGCGTAGGGATTAGGTGCATTTTTGGCACCAGTTAAAGTATTGACATTGATGCATTCCTTAGACCTATCAGCATTACTTAAAATTTTAGGATCAACTATGTTTTTTGGGCTTGTTGTGTCTTTGTAATTGGTATACCACTTTTTGTGCTGGTTTGGGGATGTAAATCAGGGAAGTCACTTTGACTGTCAGATTTTGGAGGTTTGGGGGTGACCCTTGGCTATATCTTTTGTACGGTTTAGGGCAATCTCGACCTAGATGCCATGTAGGCCACGGTTATAGCACATTTTGCCACGAATTTGGCCCTCATACTTAATGGGACGGGATAGGTTTATAAATTCTTTTAGCATAAACAATTCGTACACCACTTTCCACGTCGGAAATGATTTAAAGGTTGATCTATCATATTTTACTAGTTTGCAGTAGTTCAGCAGTTTGTTGACGATACCGGTATGTTTATTTTCCATTTCGAAGGGTAGACCGAACACAGCAACTGGGATTGAGTCAACTGGGTACTCCCAAGTAATGTTAACCGCAGCTTCAACAGTGTAATTACAGTTCTTTAATGAAAAAGTCTTAAAGGTGAAATCAATTAGGATAGATTTAATTCATAAGTTACGACAAAATGTGAAGCTACAAGACGGTATACAAGCCAAAATCAACTCGAAAATCGGAAATTAAGAAATAACACTCAGCGATAATAGCGCCCCTCGTTTTTTCCTAATTTCTTACTTTCGACTTGCATTTTGGCTTGTATAACGTCTTGTCGACTTCCAACTTAGTCATATTTTAGTATTTATTGATGTCAGTAAGAAGGCGCCAACACGCTATACAAGCCAAAAGTAACTTGAAAATAGGAAATTATTTTCGACTTGCATTTTGGCTTGTATACCGTCTTGTCGACTTTCGACTTAGTCATATTTTTGTATTTATTGATGTCAGTAAGTAGGTGCTATCATGCATAGCAAGCCAAAATGCAACTCGAAAATAGGGAATTAGGAAATTAACACACTGCGCTATTAGCGACCTATGATCTGTCGTACTGTCAACTTTTCGACTTTCGCCTTGGAAGTTGGTGTAGTCTCAATTTGCCAGGTCGAATTTAAATTGTCTGTATGATAAAGTCTAGTATTGAAGGCGATATTAGTGACCTATGATTTTGGCTTGCTGTCATGCTGTCGACTTTTTGCCCCGGAAGTTGATGTAGTCTCTACTTTCAATGTCACGCGCATTGATAATTGAATTTCATTTAGGCCTACTGTGGTTTCATACCGCATATAAAATATACAGGTTTTCCCGATTGTATATTATTATTTGATTTCAAATTATATTATCACCATGGGTAAGAAATGTAAAGATAGGTAAAGGTTGCCAGGCCAAAAAACATACGCCAACAGCAGCTAAATCGTCCGAGCAGTCGACAAGGGTTGTCAAATATTTATTCTTTTGTAGGTTAGTTAGGGGAATTTAATAGACAATTTCATACAGATGACATTATAATTTTCGTTGTTTGAAGGTTCACAAGGTTCTAAAAACTAAAACAAGGGCCGTAACTCTGGAAGCAATCTACAGAAATTTTCAAATTCGACAGGCTTTTTTCGTTTTACTAATTCAAATAATGCATATAAATTTTCAAATTCGACAGGCTTTTTTTGTTTTACTAATTCAAATAATGCATATAAATACAGATCGGATGATAACTTTTGTTGTTCGAAAGTTCAAAAAGTTCAACAAAGTAAATCAAGGGCCATAACTCTAGACGTAATTGCTGACATTCAATAGGCTTGTTCGTCTTCATTTAACTAATTTAGGTGATAACTGAAACTCAATAGGCTTGTTCGTTTTACTAATTTAAATGATACATATATACTATTCAAAAAAAGTAGGGGATATTTGATTTTGGGGGCATAATACTAAAATATGCAAATGACTACGAAAAAAGTCACTATAGAACCTAACAGAAGAAACATTTCAAGTTACATGTGACACCCAAACGCACCAATAGCTACCGCATGGAATGCAGGTGATGCTTGGGATCATCATGGGGGTCCAACCCAAGATTTGCACGACTCTGAATGTTACAGTCATTGTGGCATTGAATTCCAGGGTGGAAACATCAGTTTAATTGTTTTAGTGACCAGAAAACAAATTTTGATATGCGTCGGCTTACCCAAAATGAAAGGTTACGTGCCCTTGGCATGCTACAGATCGGCACAACACAGGCGGTTGTGGCGCGGACGATGAATGTTTCTCAGTCTGTCATAAGCAGGCTATGGTCCAGATACCGTGATACACAATCTGTACAGGACAGACCACGCTCAGGTCAACCAAGGGCGACAACTCAAGCCCAGGATCGATTTATCCGTACCTTGGCCTTGAGAAATCGTGTCATCACAGCAAATCAGATCAGCGCTCGTCTTCAAACAGACACTGGTGTGAGAGTGAGTGGCCAGACGATTCGGAATCGACTGCATAGGGGTCACCTTCGCGCCCGACGTCCTCGCGTGATCCCTTGTTTGAGAGATCATCACATTCAGGCAAGACGTCGTTGGTGTAGGGATCGTCAACACTGGGATAATCGACGCTGGAGCAATGTGATGTTTTCAGATGAGTCAAGGTTCACTGTTGATTTTTTGGACAGACGTAGGAGGGTGTGGCGTCGTCGAAACGAGCGCTTCCAAGACGTTAACGTCATCAGACATGATCGATTTGGGGGTGGTTCTCTTATGGTGTGGGGAGGCATCACTGTTGCTGGAAGAACGGCTTTACATGTTGTTGCAGGGCGTGTTACAGGCCAGTACTACCGGGACAACATCTTGGCAGTCCATGTTGTGCCGTTCGCACGACGTCATGGCCGCCGTTTCATCTTCCAGGATGACAACGCAAGATGTCACAGGGCCAGGATCGTTACAGGTTACCTCCAACAACAGAACATCACCAGAACATCTCCCCCATCGAGCATGTCTAGGACATGCTTGGACAGAGGTTACGTCAACGTCAACAACGTCCTGCCAATGTCCAAGAACTTGCTGCTGCGTTGCAACAGGAATGGGACAATCTGGACCAAAATGACCTTAGACGTCTCATTAAGAGTATGCCACGTCGGATCAATGCTTGTTTGGCAAACAGAGGAGGATTTACCCGTTACTGACTTGGTTGTGATGCTGTGGTAACTTTGCTGTTTGACCCCGGGTATCATTTTACCCTTATAATGGTCAGTCTGTGCCTTACTTAGTCTAACGATCATTTTGTCATTTGTTTCTTCGTCAGTTTCATTAGGTGACTTTAATAACACTTAAAAATCAAATATCCCCTACTTTTTTTGAATAGTATAAATTTCATACAGATCGGATAATAACTTTAGTCAGAGCATTTACAAGGTACAACAAAGCGAAACAAGGGCCATAACTCACGGCGTAATTAACGGAAATTGCTGAAATTCAATAGGCTTCTTCATTTCACTAATTTAAATGATGCATATCAATTTCAAACAGATCGGATGATAACTGTTGTCATTAGAGCGTTCACAACATTCAACAAAGTGAAACAAGGGCCATAACTCCAGGTGTAATTAACGGAAATTGCTGAAATTCAATAGGCTTCTTTGTTTTCCTAATTTAAATGATGCATATAAATTTCATACAGATCGGTTGATAACTTTTGTCATTTGAGCATTCACAAGGTGCAACAAAGTGAAACAAGGACCATAACTCAAGAAGAAATTAACGGAAATTGCTGAAATTCAATAGGCTTCTTCATTTCACTAATTTAAATAATGCATATCAATTTCAAACAGATCGGATGATAACTGTTGTCATTAGAGCATTCAAAAGATTCAACTAAGTGAAACAAGGGCCATAACTCTAGATGTAATAAAGGGAAATTGCGGAAATTCAATAGGCTTCTTTGTTTTACTAATTTAAATGATGCATATAAATTTCATACAGATCGGTTGATAACTTTTGTAGTTAGAGCGTTCACAAGGTGCAAAAAAGTGAAACAAGGGCCATAACTCCAGAAGAAATTAACGGAAATTGCTGAAATTCAATAGGGTTCTTCATTTCACTAATTTAAATGATGCATATCAATTTCATACAGATCGGTTGATAACTTTTGTCATTAGAGCGTTCACAATATTCAACAAAGTGAAACAAGGGCCATAACTCTAGATGTAATTAACGGAAGTTATTGAAATTAAATAGGATTCTTCATCTCACTGATGCAAACAACATATATCAATTTCAAAACAATCGGTTGATAGATGTAGTCTGTAGAGTGTTCACAAGAAATTGTGGATGATGGACGGACGGACGGCAATATACGACCACACTTCCATGTGGGCGTATAAAAACGAGTGACGTTTCAGTACCGCTGCCAAAATTATCTAATGATTGTAAGCATGTCTTACAAATAAATTGAAATTTCTATGAGGATTCAGATTCTGGATGATTACCGTAGGCCTACCTGCAATTAAGAATAGGCCTATTGTACAATGCAAAACGTTAAAAAGGGGAATCCTTGGATGAGACTGGCGTATAGAGGCTGAATATATATTGTTTAGTAGATGTTGAAATAACTAAAGACAACAAAAATAAATTCTGATCTTAGTGGATCACCTCAAAACTGCGCTAATGTATTAGTGAGAGAGAGAGAGAGAGAGAGAGAGAGAGAGTGGGGGGGGTAACATTCACTCTACAAAAACTAAGAGTTATTCAGTGATACATGGTGTAATTTTATTTTTAAAATTGGCGAATGAGAGAGAGAAAGAGAAATTAAATGAAATTGGGGTTGAACATCCTACTGTTCTGCTCCGAACTGGGCTAATGAAGACGGGCATACGCCATACAGTGTGCTGTAAGGGAAATTTTGCCCCGACAGCGGCAATACGGCCTACTCTTATATCGAATCCCAACTGTCAAGAGATCTTTTTTGTGCACGCCAATGTGTACACAGCACCTCGGTTTTTTGGTCCCATCCGAACAACTAGACAGTTGTCCTTGTCAGCCCCCCCCCCATCCTGCATCACTAACAAGGGGGAACCCGGGCACCCGCCAGAAAAACTGGATGAACTTTCTCGGCCAATGCAGGGATCGAACACCCGAGCTCCAGGCTGGCTTAACATCCACTCGTTGCAAACTAAATCATTTCAATAATTCGTTTGCACGTAGGGGTCTTTAGAAGAGGATAGAAACTGGGGTATCCGGAGAAAATCCACAAGTTTGGACAAGCGAAACCACACCACTTGAATCAATGTCAACCCTTGTGATTTCACGTGCACGTTTTAAACTACCCAATCCCCATATAAGACAGATTTTGTAAGTTGTTGTATATTGTATATACCGGTACGGGAAATTTGTTTTATAAAATATGACTAAGTCGAAAGTCGACAAGACGGTATACAAGACAAAATATAAGTCGAAAATAAGAAATTAGGAAAAAACGAGGGGAGCTATTATCGCGGTGTGTTATTTCTTAATTTCCTATTTTCGAGTTGATTTTGGCTCGTATAGTGTGTTGGCGCCTTCTTACAGACATCAATAAATACAAAAATATGACTAAGTCGAAAGTCGACACGACGGTAAACAAGCCAAAATGCAAGTCGAAAATAAGAAATTAGGAAAAAGCGAGGGGCGCTATTATCGCAGTGTATTATTTCTTAATTTCCTATTATTTTCGAGTTTATTTTGGCTTGTATACCGTCTTGTCGCCTCACATTTTGTCGTAACTTCTACTTTTCGACTTTTCCACTTTTGCGTTCTGAAGAGGTGAAAAGTAGAAATTATGAATGGTAGTTATAGGCTTCCATACAAATATTACCCTAATACCCTCGGTCGATATGTGAAATAACCCAAGGTTCGATTAGGGTAATGTTTATCTCTTAAAGACATATGTTTTACACTACAAATATGGTATCGTTTAATATGGGGTTTTTTAGCGTTGGTTACTATTCATACCGTTTAATTTCAAAACCCCGTTCGATAATTGATCAAAATTGTTGAAGAATAACAAAAATGGTTTAATTAGTACTATGGTTTAGATTAATGTCAACGGCTTTAGTTTCTCCGAGATGCATTTAAAAATAGACTACTCGTGCACTTATCTATGGCGTTCATTTATTAGAAATTATGAATGGTAGTTATAGGCTTCCATACAAATATTACCCTAATACCCTCGATCGATATGTGAAATAACCCAAGGTTCGATTAGGGTAATGTTTATCTCTTAAAGACATATGTTTTACACTACAAATATGGTATCGTTTAATATGGGGTTTTTAGCGTTGGTTACTATTCATACCGTTTAATTTCAAAACCCCGTTCGATAATTGATCAAAATTGTTGAAGAATAACAAAAATGGTTTAATTAGTACTATGGTTTAGATTAATGTCAACGGCTTTAGTTTCTCCGAGATGCGTTTAAAAATGGACTACTCGTGCATTTATCTATGGCGTTCATTTATTGGACGAGCCGTTGAATTACCCCGAGATGTGTTTAAAAATGGACTCCCCGTTTAATTATCTAGGGCGTTAATTTATTAGACGAGCCGTTGAATTTCCCGAGGTACGTTACATCGTGTTTTGCCATGCTTCCCGCAAGGAATTCGCGAGAAGCTAGGGTCGAAATAATATGTCTATAATTAATTTAAGGAGTTGTAAAACAGTAATGCTGCCGCGAAAACGTGTACATGTATAATGTACAGGCCGGTTTGAATAACAACAAAATGAGTTAGGTAATCTCAGGAAAACATTTACCGGCATTCTGTATCGGTTAGGATTTTTTTCTAACGCACTGAACATTAATATAACGTCGGCCAAAATGTATGCAACAATGAACAACTTACAATTTTTTAAAACGTATCATTACATCTTCGTCTATAACTTAGATGTAATCCATCAATTATTGGCTGCTATAAAATCCAAACTTTAAATTATATACGTCATACGATGAGCTTTTACACATTACTTGCACCTTCAGTTAATCTAAATCAATCATTCATAGAGCACAGTGCCGTAAATCACTACATGGGTAACGGTAAGTCACGTGGTCAGAAACGCGACGAAAGATTGGAACTATATTCTTACTCTGTGTTACTCGGCGACAAATCTCCGCTGTGACAATATACATCTACTTTAAATGTTGCCCAATTCATTTCGGTGGAAGCGGATATTGAATAAAGCCATTTCACACACACATACGTTTACATTACATGCACATGTCATATATTTATACAATGTCCACGAGTGTGTTACATGTAATTTTCGCCTTCACTCTCTTATTTTGACTACACTTTCTGAATGATTCCATTCTTTTGTACGTCCAAATTCCCAATTTCCTACTGCATATACATGTACCCTGTGTAACTGCAATCTATAAGCTTTAAAATCTAGATATCAGAAGCTCACGGTGAACATGCAAGTTTCTTGATTGAACCTGCATTTGCTTTTGTAATTATAATTGTATGTAAATCGTGATTATAATTATAAACAATGCATTTATATATCTTTTTGGCTTGTTTTCAGATCCAATAATTGAATATTGTATCTTTATAATATGTAAATATTGAATAAATATTGTTAGAAAAAAAACGAGAAAAAAAAAACAAACCTGCATCGATATTGCATAATATCGGACCCATATTTATCTTTGCTATTCGGACCAACCCAAAGGCCCACACGGACCAATTAAATTACATTATAAGGCTTGACTTATTCATTTTAAAAATATAATACAGACAATATGTTATTCATGATTAAATCACAATACAAGTGGAGAACAATTTATAAGTGAGTATATACATAACTTAAGAATATCCACTGCCGTTAAGTACATATTAGCAAATATATATCTTTATTACATCAATTTAATTGTTTTTCTTTGATGTGCTTTATGATGAAACAATACGACGGGTAAGTACATAACACTTTATTATTTCAAAGAAAACATATGCATATTAAAACAAACACAATTATCAATTTATTAAAACAACAATTAAAACAACACTAGTTCGAGTAGTCCAGTACTAATGTCTTGCTCGAAAATACAGAATAACTGTTTGGTAAGATAAGATTAAGATTTCAGTGTTCAAGTCTTTACCATTTGTAACATAATTACTTATTTCCATGCAAACTGTGATCATTTTGCAATTGAACCTTATTTTACTTGCCAAAAGCCTCGAATAGTGAATCAATTGTAGCCGTGTTTAAGAATTATCACGGCTACAAATATTGCAGCTAGTGACACGTGTGAGTACAGATACATACAAATTAATCGTTGTTTTAACCGATTTTCTTAGATGTGCTTCATGCTGAAACAATGCCACGGGTAAGTACATAACACTTTATTATTTCAAAGAAAATGTATGCATATTAAAACAAACACAATTATCAATTTATTAAAACAACAATTAAAACAACACTTTATTATTGATTCGAGTAGTCATATTAATACAAACGCAATTATTAACTTATTAAAAAACAACACTTTATTATTGGTCCAAGTGGTCCTTTTGTATGGTCCGAGTAGTCTTTTTGTTTCGTCCGAGTGGTCTATTAGTTGATCCGAGTGATCATGCATTCGTACAAAAGAATGGAATCATTCAGAAAGTGTAGGCTACTGAAAATAACGGAGTGAAGGCGAGAATTACATGTAACACACTCGTGGACATTGTATAAATATATGACATGTGCATGTAATGTAAACGTATGTGTGTGTGTGAAATGGCTTTATTCAATATCCGCTTCCACCGAAATGAATTGGGTGACATTTAAAGTAGATGTATATTGTCACAGCAGAGATTTGTTGCCGAGTAACACAGAGTAAGAATATAGTTCCAATCTTTTGGCGCGTTTCTGACCACGTGACTTACCGTTAAGCACCCCGTGTAGTGATATACAGCACTGTGCTCTATGAATGATTGATTTAGATTAACTGAAGCTGCAAGTAATGTGTAATAGCTCATCGTATGACGTATATAATTTAAAGTTTGGATTTTATAGCAGCCAATAATTGATGGATTACATCTAAGTTATAGACGAAGATGTAATGATACGTTTTAAAAAATTGTAAGTTGTTCATTGTTGCATACATTTTGGCCGACGTTATATAAATTTACCGATACAGAATGCCGGTAAATGTTTTCCCGAGATTACCTAACTCATTTTGTTGTTGTTCAAACCAGCCTGTACATCATACATGTACATGTTTTCGCAGCAGCATTACTGTATTACAACTCTTTCAATTAATTATAGACAATATTATTTCGACCCTAGCTTCTCGCGAATTCCTTGCGGGAAGCATGGCAAAACACGATGTAACGTATCTAGGGAAATTCAACGGCTAGTCTAATAAATGAACGCCCTAGATAATTGAACGGGAAGTCTATTTTTAAACGCATCTAGGGAAATTCAACGGCTCGTCCAATAAATAAACGCCATAGTTAAGTGCACGGGTAGTCCATTTTTAAACGCATCTTGGAGAAACTAAAGCCGGTGACATTAATCTAAACCATAGTACTAATTAAACCATTTTTGTTATTCTTCAACGATTTTTATCAATTATCGAACAGGGTTTTGAAATTAAACTTTATGAATAGTAACCAACGCTAAAAACCCCATATTAAACGATACCATATTTGTAGTGTTAAGTATTCATTGACATATTTTAATATTTTTGAAGTACTTTTCGTCGGTCTTGGAACTATTCATAAATAATGTTATTGCATAAAGATAGACACCATAGTACATTTATACATATTTACATAGTAACACTGTTGTAAATGGGTACAATTTAGGAACAATGAATGGAAGATAATAAAGGGATAGATTAAGAAAATTAATTAAGTTAATGGCCAATTGTTACTTATTGACTATTAAGTCAAGGAACGTATTTTTTAATAAAATGGTTTTCCATTAATTTTCTTGTCATCAACTTTTTACATAAGAGAAAATTTTAAATTTGACTTGAAGGTGTTTTGCACATCTAAAGATATGTCTATTTACAATTAAGGGCCCATTTTCAATAATACAATCCCGTTGATGGTTTCATACATTTCCCAGATATAAAAATACTCAGAAGATACTCACCCATGTGTTCTTGGCAATATTCTACACATTCACCTTCTGATTCAAATTTATTTTCATTTCCACGACAACCACCGTATCTGAATGATTGACATTTTTCGACTGTCTTATTGTAATACCACCGTTCAAAATTTCCACGACATGGACCAACATCTGAGGGTTCTGTACAAATTGCTGGAACATTCAAAACAAATTTGAAATTATTTCTGTGGACCTCGAATTTAGAATAATGGCCACAAAGATCTCACAAGGTCGGTCAAGGAGTCAAGTGGAGTGGTTCGTGGCCTGTCCAACTTTGAGGACTTTCTTTGGGTCCTCCGGTTTCCTCCTACTGCTAAACACCCCTATGTGCAAGCAAATTAAAGAAATAAAATTGAGCCATATGTTAGTCCCGAAATGGCCTAGTTTGTGGCGAGTGGACCTTAATCTCTGTCTCTCTTTAGCGCACTTTCCGCCTATCAATATCTCTCTTTAGCCCTCCCACGCCCCCCTCTCTCTCTCTCTAGTCCCCTCTCTAGCTCTAGCTTTTTTATTCATACTATTCCGAAACCGTGGCAGGGTTTCCATGGTTACTATTGGCGGGGTTACCAGTGTTGGCTTCTTGGTGGGGTTTGCAAATTTATAACTTGGGTCGGTAGGTCGCTTACCAGGGTTGTACAGAGGTTTGACAACTGATTGTTTAGATTGAAGTGCTAGTTCCTTTTGTTGGATTGTAACATTGTTACTTATCATAACAATAAAGGGATAGCATATAGACAAGGGTGTTGAGGCAACACCCGTGACAGGGTTGTAAGGCTAAATATAAATCCAAAGTTGGAACACTCAGGGGAAGAGAATTGTATATTAACAAGCCAACAGTGAGGCTGATGTCCCCCGCCGAAATAGGAAAATAATTAGAGGACACATATAAATTTATCACAAATTATCTTTTACAAAGTATTGAACAATCAAACAGTATATCTTTACTTATAGTCTAACAATCAAAGTAGGAGAGTTATTGTTTTCCAAAGTCTCGACCAATCAAATTGCGTATCGCTATGCTTACCGAAAGCAGAAAATTCTCATTATCAAACTTAGTCAAGGTATTACTGTAATGAAACTATACACCAAGTTTCATCAATCTCACTTAATTAGAACTAAAGTTATCGTGTCCCAAAGCATCAACCAATCAAATTGCTTATCTCTGCTTACCCTAAGCGGAAAATGCTCATCTTCGAACTCCATCAAGGCATTGACCTAATCAACACATACACCAAGTTTGAACATTCTAGCTCAATTAGGAAGAGAGTTATCGTGCCCCAAAGTATCAACCAATCAAATTGCTGCTTACCCTGAGCAGAAAATGCTCATTATCAAACTTAGTCAAGGTATTACTGTAATGAAACTATACACCAAGTTTCATCAATCTCACTTAATTAGAACTAGAGTTATCGTGTCCCAAAGCATCAACCAATCAAATTGCTTATCTCTGCTTACCCTAAGCGGAAAATGCTCATCTTCGAACTCCATCAAGGCATTGACCTAATCAACACATACACCAAGTTTGAACATTCTAGCTCAATTAGGAAGAGAGTTATCGTGCCCCAAAGTATCAACCAATCAAATTGCTTATCTCTGCTTACCCTAAGCGGAAAATGCTCATCTTCGAACTCCATCAAGGCATTGACCTAATAAACACATACACCAAGTTTGAACATTCTAGCTCAATTAAAAGTTATCGTGTCCCAAAGCATCAACCAATCAAATTGCTTATCTCTGCTTACCCTAAGCGGAAAATGCTCATCTTCGAACTCCATCAAGGCATTGACCTAATCAACACATACACCAAGTTTGAACATTCTAGCCCAATTAGGAAGAGAGTTATCGTGTCCCAAAGCATCAACCAATCAAATTGCTTATCTCTGCTTACCCTAAGCGGAAAATGCTCATCTTCGAACTCCATCAAGGCATTGACCTAATAAACACATACACCAAGTTTGAACATTCTAGCTCAATTAGGAAGAGAGTTATTGTGTCCCAAAAAGTGTGACGGACAGACAGACGGACGGACAGACAGACGGACAGACAGACGGACGAACCCATTTTAATAGTCCCCTGCTTTCTTCGAAAGGCGGGGGACAAAAATAACCAGTGGTTGCAGGCAAGATACGCCCACATTTTGAAAGAGATGGATAGAGAACAATCCAGGAAGTTATGGTCTGAGACGTGCGAATATCGAAAGGGACTCAGACTTTTGAGATATAAAGATATATTTTAAGTTTCATCAAAATTGGACAAAAATTGTGACCTCTAGAGGGTCCACAATCTTCGCATTCAATTTGCATACAATGAGCGGCCATTTTGTCGGGAAGTTTCATTTTGATTTTCCCAAAATTCAAACTCAACCCTCGCTATGGTGTAATGGCGATATATTTAAACGTTTTTTAAAATCAGAAAAAAATTGTGACCTCTGGAGGATCCACAAGCTAAAAATGTGATTTTTTCGTACAATTAGGGGCCATAATCCAGAAAGTTATGGTCTGATGTGTGCAAATATCCAAAGGAACTGAGATCTTTCGGGTATAAACATTTTTTTTAAGTTTCATCAAAATAGGAAAAAAAATGTGACCTCTAGTAGGTCCACACCCTTCGTATTACATACTTTTCCACTATTTGCTTTCAAGGAGCTGCCATTTTGTCAAGCAGTTTCGGTCTGATTTTTACAAAATTTGAATTGAACTATACCAGGGTGTTGGTCCACTCTTTCTATGGAGTCAAATCCCACGTACTAATAAAAGCGGACGACATGTTTACATATAAAAAATATAGGTTGACAGGCAACGAAACATATGCCCACAGCATCTAAATCGTCCGGGCAGTCAACAAGAGTTGTCAGATATTTTTAATTTTCGGTAATGAAACATTTATAATATACTAAAATCTGATTATAACTTTGGCCTCTTAAGCGTCCACAAGATTTCTCGAAGTGATCAAGGGCCATAACTCTGTGTATAAATTTAAAGTCAATCGGATATTAACTTTAGCCTCTAGAGCGTCCACAAGATTTTTCAAAGTGATCAAGGGCCATAACTCTGGCAGTAATTATCGAAAATCGCTGAAAATGAATAGGCTTCTTCACCTCATGACCTTAAACACTGTGTATAAATTTAAAGTCAATCAGATATTAACTTTGGCCTCAAGATGTTTTGAATTGATCAAGGGCCATAACTCTGGCAGTAATTATTGAAAATCGCTGAAAATGAATAGACTTCTTCGTCTCATGACCTTAAACACTGTGTATAAATTTAAAGTCAATCAGATATTAACTTTAGCCTCTAGAGCGTCCACAAGATTTTTTGGAGTGATCAAGGGCCATAACTCTGGCAGTAATTATTTTTGAAATCGCTGAAAATCAATAGGCTTCTTCGTCTCCTGACCTTAAACACTGTGTATAAATTTAAAGTCAATCGGATATTAACTTTGGCCTCTAGAGCGCCCACAAGATTTTTTGAAGTGATCAAGGGCCATAACTCTGGCAGTAATTATCGGAAATCACTGAAAATCAATAGGCTTCTTCATCTCATGACCTTCAACACTGTGTGTAAATTTAAAGTCAATCGGATATTAACTTTAGCCTCTAGAGCGTCCACAAGATTTTTTGAAGTGATCAAGGGCCATAACTCTGGCAGTAATTATCGGAAATCGCTGAAAATCAAAAGGCATCTTCGCCTCATGACCTTAAAAACTAAAACAAGGGAAATAACTCTGGAAGTTATCTACAGAAATTGTTGAAATTCGACAGTCTTTTTCGTTTTACTAATTCAAATAATGCATGTAAATTTCATACAGATCAGATGATAACTTTTGTTGTTTGAACGTTCACGGCGTAAATTAACTGAAATTCAATAGGCTTCTTCGTTTTACTAATCTAAATAATGCATATAAATTTCATACAGATCGGATAATAACTTTTGTCGTTAGAGCATTCACAAGGTACAACAAAGTGAAACAAGGGCCATAACTCATAGCGTAATCAACAGAAATTGCGGAAATTCAATAGGCTTCTTCGTTGCACTAATTTAAATGATGCATATAAATTTCATATAGATCGGTTGATAACTTTTGTCGTTAGAGCGTTCACAAGGTACAACAAAGTGAAACAAGGGCCATAACTCACGGCGTAATTAATGGAAATTGCTGAAATTCAATAGGCTTCTTCGTTTCACGAATTTAAATGATGCATATCAATTTCAAAGAGATCGGATGATAACTCTTGTCATTAGAGCATTCACAAGATTCAACAAAGTGAAACAAGCGCCATAACTCTAGATGTAATTAACGGAAATTGCTGAAATTCAATAGGCTTCTTTGTTTTATTAATTTAAATGATGCATATAATTTTCATACAGATCGGCAATATACGACCACATTTCCATGTGGGCGTATAAAAAGGAAATGAAATGAAATGAAATGTTGTTTAATGGCACGTCAGCTCCAACCGGGCTATATTGCGACAAACATATGGTGAATCTAACGAGACAAATTAAAATGATATCACATAAATGAATTTATATATGTAAATAAAAACAAATATCACAGAAAATAAAATTAAAAATAAATATAACAAATCTTTTACATATATAAATATTTAAAAACAAGATTTATGATTAAATTTATACAATTAAAATTTAGAATAAAAGTTTGTCTCTTTTAAAAATGTTAGCACTTTATCATATAGCTCCGGTTAAGCAAATAGCTGAGTACTACAAAACTTGAGATGTGTGCACTCAATCAAGATGTGTTTTACTGTCAAAGGGACATGACAGTGAATACATTCTGGTTGAGGCTCTCGCTTCAAAATGAAAATATGAGTTAAAAAGGTATGACCAATGCAAGAGCAACACAAAACAACCTCATCCCTCCTGTTGGTTCTATAGGAGTTGGGCCAGTCACCTAAGAAAGGCTTAATGTGATGAAGTTTGTTTGTGTCTGCAAGATCCCAAGACCGTTGCCAGCGGTCATATATAAATAATTTAATGGACGATTTAAAATCGGTGAAAGTTAAAAGAAATGGTGATATGGGAAGATCTAAAGCAGACTTGGCAGCTAAGTCTGCTTGATCATTCCCTTTAATATCAACATGACTGGGGAGCCAGCAAAGGACGGTGTCCTTGCTGTTAAACTCGTGTGATAGAAGCAGACGATACATGTCTGCTACTAAAGGGTGTACAAGCTGCTTATTGTTTATTGCCTGTAAAGAGGACAAAGAATCAGTAAATATAAAATGTTTTAAGGATGAAGAGGATTTGATATACTCCAAAGCCTGAAAAATAGCCTGGAGTTCAGCAGTAAATATGGAAGCAGCAGGAGGAAGACGAACAGAAATGGTCTCGAATGGCGTGACAGTAGCCGAAGCTACCAGATTGCCATCTTTGGAACCATCTGTATAAATTGGAGCATAATCACCATATTTAGACCTTAACTCTCTGAAGAGAGACTGAAACACTGTGGAACTAGTATTTTTCTTTTTGTTTTTTGTAAGATTGAGATCAATCTTGGGAGGAGATATATACCACGGTGGTGTCTGAAAGAAAGGGGTATTCACAATACTGTCTTGACTGATACCAGTTTGAGACAAAAGGGGTTGAATGCGAATACCGAACGATAGAATAACATTAGTCTTCAGTAAATATAGATGTTCATGATAGGGTCTAAATATGATGGGAGAGATGCAATTTTTGTAGCATATTGCAGTGCACGTTTATCACGACTTTCGTGCAATGAGAGCTTGTGCGCCTCGACGTATAAACTCTGCACTGGAGATGTACAGAATGCTCCTAGATTGATTCTAAGTCCTTGGATGTGTATGGTGTCGAGCTCTTTGAGATAAGACTCGCGGGCAGACCCATACACAATACACCCATAATCGAGTTTAGATCTTATTATTGCTCGATATAATCGGAGCAAGACCTTACGGTCTGCTCCCCAGTCAGTGTTTGATAAGACTCTCAATATGTTGAGGGCTTTCAGACATTTCTTCTTGAGTGTTTTTATGTGAGGAATAAAAGATAATTTCTTATCGAATATCAAACCAAAGAATTTCGTTTCATCTACAACTGGAATGGGACTTCCATCCAGTGTTAGCTCCGGATGAGGATGTAAACCTCTTCATTGACAAAAGTGCATACAAACAGTCTTGGATTTCGAAAATCAAAATCCATTGTTTGTCAGTTGCCCATCGTTGAATAGAATTCAAACAAAGCTGCAACTCACGTTCGATTGTCTGCATGCTTGTCAATCCGTAACACATCTGAAAGTCATCAACATAAAGAGAGCCATCGACCCTGTGTTTAAGGCACATCGGTATCGTATTTATTTTGATAGAAAAAAGTGTGGGAGACAATATACTTCCTTGGGTCAGAGAATATTGATCCCAAACGTATCTTAAACGACCTATCTTCTAAGAAGTTTTTAATGAAGATAGGTAAGCGACCCCGCAGACCGAGGTTATCCGCATTGGAGGTCTGTAATGAGGTTGTTGGACTCTAGGTACCAAACAAGCCTTCGATTGATCAATCTCTCCATGGTTTTGGAAATACAGCTAGTTAAAGCGATCGGACGATAATTTGTAGGATTTGTAGGATCTTTACCTGGTTTAGGGATGGGAATTATTATGGCTTCATGCCACGGAGGAGGGAAATTCCCATCAACCCAAATCCGGTTATAAAGATCTAGTAGTATTAAGAGGGTAGAAAAGGGTAAATGTTTTAAAATCTGGTAGTGAATTGCATCTGGACCAGTTGCAGAATCACAGAGTTCAGCAATAGAAAACTTTTCATTATAACATTCATCATTACAGGACTTAAAATTAAGTCGCCTTTTCTCCTACTGATGTTTAATGACCTGAAAGGCATCAGAGGAGAAATTGGATGATGAATTGAATGAGAAAGTACTGGCCAGAGAATTAGCAATATCAAGAAATGTTGTTAGGGTGGAATTATCAACATTTAGATGGTTAACTGATAATGCACTACTTTTACCATTAATTCTACAAATCCTATCCCATACCGATTTGGAAGTGGTACTGGAATTTATCCTTGAGACATAACCTTGCCATGAAGACTTCTTTGCTTGACGTATGGTTCTACCGGCCTTCGCCTGGACCATTTGGTATGCTGTAATATTCTCCATGGAAGGGTGATTCTCAAGGAGTCTTAATATACGATCACGCTCTTTAAGAGCGGATTTGCAATCTGTATTATACCATGGTTTATTGAAACGTTTGGGCTTAGCCGTGGTCTTTGGAATCGCCTGCTCAGCTACATCTTGAAGAATTGAAGTGAATAAGGCCATGGGCTCATCTGCATCTTCTAACTCTTTTGCATCAAAAGAGAAGAGACACAAAGATTCAAAAAGAGCCCTATCAGCCTTATGCAACTTCACCTCTGCGGCCTTTCAACCGGAGAGGGTCCATTATTATCTATCAAGATCGGAAAGTGGTCACTGCCACACAGATCGTCATTCACTCTCCATGTAAAATCCTGAAACAAGGACCAGAGAGAAAATAGTTGGATCAAGGGAAGAAAAAGAAACTGTGGCAGGATGTAGATAAGTAGGCGAGTCATCATTTAATAAACACAAATTATTAATGTATATTTGTTTACCTCTGTTATTATCATCTGGACTACCCCAGAGTGAATGATGACCATTGAAATCTCCCGTAATTATACACGGGAGGGGAAGTTGTGCAACAAGGTCATCAAGATCTCTGGGGTTCAGATGTAAACTAGGTGGTAAATATACGGAGCAGAGTGTGATAGGAATATGTAGAGTCACCCTCACTGCAACTGCCTGTAAAGGCGAGTTGAGGGCGACTTTACTCTGCGGATTATTTCCATTAAGGAAAATGGAAACACAACCGTGTGCTCTACCATCGTCGTTAGGAAAATGATGGTAGGCAACAAAATGTCTGAGTGTTAAGACATCTGAATTCTTTAAAAATGTTTCTTGTAAACAAATAGCTAAGGGATTACATTTTTGAATTAAGATTTGAACTTCATTAAAATTTGGTTTAAGACCACGACAATTCCAGTGTATAATGGAATTTGCCATTTTCAGGGAGGTTTAACAGGACTTCTTTGATGTTGTTTGGGGTCATGTACTTAAACAACAACATCCATAAGATTGTCCTATATGCCGAACCTGTTAAAGGTTCCGACAGGATCCTCGTCACCCTTCCTACTACGGAAGGTATGCAATTTTGAACCTCTAGGAACGCCATTATCAGAACGTTCCTTGATTTTATCGGTTCTGGGTGGATTTCCACCAACTGGCTGAGGAGTGGGGGGCAAAATCTCCTCAATCTCAGACTCCCCAGACTTATTAACAGTCTGGGTGTTGAGAGAAACTATTATGGGCTTTGGAGGAATGGTGGGTTTCGGTTTTGACCAGGATTCCGTCGCAGCTGGAAATTCAGCAGGTGTTTGACAAGCAATGGAAGTGGTCTTCGGCTTGACTGCATTTGCAAAAGACATTGCAAATGTTGGGGTTGCAGCCTCAACCAACTTCCTTGCTTCAGGGTAAGGTATGTTTTTTTCCGTTTTTACCTGCTGAACTTGTTTTTCTTTCTTCCATATTGGGCACTCTCTAGAATAAGCATAATGAGGCCCTTTGCAGTTAATACAGTGGTGGTCGAGTTGACAAGATGTACTTTCGTGACCATCTTGTCCACATCGAGCACACACTGATTTCCCCTTACACACGTTTTTACTGTGTCCAAAGCGTTGACAATGAAAGCAACACAATGGATTTGGGATGCAAGGGGTAACTGGTATGGCAAGAAAACCAGCTTTGATCATCCTAGGTAGATCTGGTTTATCAAAGGTCAGAATATAGGTGTTTGTTTGAATAATAATACCATTACGTCTGATAGAAATACGTTTGACGTAGGTAACACCCTGTGAGGCGAGATTTTCACCTGCCTTCTAAATCCTGAGACTGTATAACACCTCTTGAAGAATTAAGAGAGTTATGCGGTGCTACTTTGATAGGAATGTTGGCTAAAGTTTTTGATTTTAATAATGACGTAGCATGTGTTCTTTAGCACATTCCACTAACAAAGTACCATTTCTCATTTTCTTGATGGTTTTGGGCTCGCCAGCTAAGCCAGCAAGATCTTTAGCGATCAAAAAAGGAGATGTTTTACTAAGATTTATATCGTTAGTACTTTGTATGACCAGAAATCTAGGCCAGGTTCAGGAAGTTTTTATTGGTAATGGTTCTAAATCCTCGGTTGACATATTTAATTGATTGAAAAGATTCATCCCTGCCTGCTCTCCAACCACCAAAGGGTTGCAATATCCATGCAGGTTACTGCGCGGATATCCAGTGCACACGCCCTACGAGGACAGACAGGAATGTACCTAGACAAAGTACCTAGTTGAGCCAAGCCGCTGCTTTCGAGTAGACATGTAGGACACAAAAGTAGAACTGCAATAAATATATTACAGAATAGTGGGAAAGATGCACCTACTCGTCAGCTAAACACGACCAAAGCCAATTGATCAGAGTGGGTCACTCCGACCTCCCGTCTAGGTGAATTGTGGGCCGAAGCAATGTGTTGCAGAGAAAGGGCTCGCAAGCCAAATCCCCACTTAATTACCAGGATTCCACTCTCCACCAACACAGGCCGCAACGCACGGCAAACATGTTGCCCCATTACAGGGATCCTTTTAGTCGTCCTTTTACGACATGCAGGACATATGAAGGGTATATTCTTATCACCCCCTACACCCCAAGGGGGTTTCGGCCAATGAAATCAACCAGTATATGAAGGTTAATATCATTTTTGAAATCAATTTTCCATTGTACAAGTGAGTTTATTTGTATTATAGACAAATTCAATGAAAATTCAGTTTTACAGGATTGATTCCATCTATACATATTTGGACTATATATATTCACAGAAATGTAATCACGGCATAAGCCTCATCAAAATGCATAGATTGTAAAATTTGTTGTGGCCAGAAGGGATCGTGCATTGATTCTAGTGATGGTCTGACAGGGCACCTATCGGTTTTACCGATATCAGATATTAACAGCGAAATATATCGGCCGATACAGATACAATTACCGATAGTGGTGGATATAAAACTATTACACATTAAAATGTCATAATAATCTATGTAGATATTTGTCATTGTTAGTTCGGAAATGCATGGTACTATTTTATCAAACACACCAATGTGGTGTTTCTGAAGTAATAATTGTGTCATGCTTCCTATGGAAGCAAAAATACACATCATCTATTATGAACTTAATTATTTGCTGTATCATTAACTAATAAAGTCAAGATTATCATATTTTAAGTGTTGATTATGATATAATTCCCTAAAGTGATCGGCATGGACGGCACCTGCATGTCTATTAATAAAGTATGATCTATATTATGAGTTATTATTTGTTAATACAAATTATGTAAAAAATTTAAAGTAGCCTAGCATAACAATACAAATCACTAAATTATTTCAAAATTTTTATCATCCTTCATTCCAATCATCACGCGTAAACCCAGGGGTCAAAATTCGTGAAATTGGACTGAAGGCATTTTTTTCAAAAAATACCACAGTAATTCCTTCGTCACTACGGCAGTTTTTATTTGCACTAAGGCAAAACTTTTAATTTACTTTCGTCACTACGACATTTTTTTAAACTGGGAAACTTTGACATATATATCGATATTATTACAGAATTTGTCCAGAATTAGGTCACCACAACACCCTTAAATTTACGTACACCGCAGTCCATATGAATATCGTAATATGAATCCGTTTTATTTCTTCGAAATCAGAAGACTCAAAAATTGTTGCAAGTCCGCGAATCTGCTTTGGCTCAGCGACACGAAGATTCGTGCAATTCTATAATCCGTATCCACGTGAATTCCACCAAATATAAGTATCGTGGTACACCTTCGCCGTTGAATTCTGATTCTAAAATATCTGTAATAATACCGTAAATTGATTCTCAAAACACGACTTCACACCTGTGCATGGCATTATAATATTACATGCACATTGTGCGGCGGACATGTAACGCCCTCTGGATTTTTTTTCTTCTCACAACCCGTCTATATTTACGCTAACAATTATATTATATGCAATATTTTCGCGACCTAATTTTTTTATTTGGTCATATTTTCCAGTAAATTATTCATAGCCTCAATATCTGGAAATTGTTTTGAACTTCTTAAATGATTAAATACACTAGACAACGAGTCATGTGTATTTCCATTCTAGCCACCAGCATGTGATGTTACGGTAGAATTAGTTCAGATAGAAAAATACAGTCACGAGAACTCAGGAAAGAAACAAAATCATAAATTCCTACTTTCGATTATGCCGTGAATTACCCACGTATACAACGGTGATTTTATTGTCAACATCGGCAAATTGCCGTCGTGATATTCTTAAATAAATTACCACAGCTAAATATGCCGTAGTTATTATTTATTTTCTACGGCAATTTCGCTAAATACTACGGCAATTGCCGCGGGTGCCGTCGTGAATTTTGACCCCTGAAACCATGTGATATTTTCCAGTCTTTTCCAAAAGTTCTACTCAGAATGATAGTGGCAGACATTACCAGTAGTGAACTAAGCCAAATGTACACGCAAGTCTTGCGACGCTTCATACCAGCACGGTATGCAATGATGAGCCATTGTTGACATCTTCTTTAGTTTTATTATTGTGAATTGTGATAGAGAAATAACTATTGTGAGGACCAATGTTTATTTCATAGTTAATAAATTTGTTACAACTTATTTGAAACAATTTAAATAAAAAATTCAATAGCCTAATTAGGTATTAATCTAGTTTGTGATCTTGTAATATCAGCACACATTGAAAACGGGTGGAAGTTTTATTGGGTGGACTGTCATAAGTTAATGTCTGTCTGCACATGCGCAGAAATGTTATTCTCAAAAATCACATTGAGAGACCCAAACTCTCAAACAGTGTGTGAATAAGGATTTAAACAAGAGCATCGCTAACACTGCAATATATGTCCACATTCCTGCTTTGATTGATATGGTACTTTTTAAAATGAGGAGTATGAAATATGAAATGGCTGTAATATGACAAGAGGCAAAGAAGGATAGGCGTTTGTTTTGCCAAATTTACAGACAAAATATTAACAAAAAAGTGGGTGTGACTGTGTGACACTACCCCAATTGGCCAGGGCATGCACCAAAATAAATAGTCGCTATCTTTACGGTATAAGGAATAAATATGCAAAGTTCCAAGATGATCCATTCAGAATTGCAGTCTGTAGACGATAAATGCAAAAATTGGGCGTGGCTCTGCCCCTGGGGGTTGGATATGGAACAATATAAATAGTTACCACCCTGATATTGAAATGATTGATATGCTGACGGTAGTAGATAATGAATTAAGTCTAGGGGTCAATGAGTTAATTAGATTACATGGGTGTGAAGTACTTAATTAGGGGTTATCCAAACCGTTGATTAATTGGTACCCCCCTCTTTCCTTTGAATCACAGCATGCAATGTTCTGGGTCGACTTGGATGGTTATATTCAATTCTTTCATTCACAAATTTTTCGGGACTTATGGTTTGAATACATGATGCACCTTAATTACTAGGTAGAATAAAGTGGTCATGAGTCATATCTTGTTGATTACAGAAATTATCAAAGAGCATTTTTAAGGATGGTTAGATGAAACTGGGTTTAAATGATTATGTTATGAGTGAATTGTTATTTTCGTCGAATGATTAATATACTTATAGTCAGTTGTTATATTTATCAAAGGTAAATAATGTTTGGTAAAATTTATTATGACCACATCCCAATAGTAGTACTATACTCAGTAGTGGCAGTTGTAATTTCGGTTGGACTGAATGTAGATGCTGCCTTCTCACACTCTAGTTTTGCTTTCTTTCTCACATCTTTTAACTGATTTTAAGAGCCTTATTTTGTCCAAAAAACATCTATAACACGTTGGGTGAAATCCAACACCACTGCCGACTGTATCTTCAATATAATATCCTTCGTAAACAATCCATTTGTTACTTGTATCAACAAATGCTGCAATGGACTGGTCTTTTCCATCCAATCAAAACCAGTCTATAGCTACCTCACGACACTTGTCCCACCTTGTCTTTGTAAAGGATTCTGCACCTTCCTTCTCACACTGTCTGAGTGAACAATACAAGTTAATTGAGCCTTTGTTGCCATTTCGTGTAGATTCTATAACTGCAATGTGTTCCTTGTGGAGCACGCCATTTTGTGTTTACCAACAACACACGCGAATATAGACAATAACATGATTGGTCGATTGTGGAAAAAACGATCACGTGACTCGTCGAACAATTTTGAATTCTGTCCAGTGACCTCGCGCACTATGAATTTTACTATCAAAAAATAATCCAGATTTCAAAGAAGAATATCATCGAAGAATTATTAAATTTTTGGGTGAACATTTCAACAAACGATTATCACTATATTAACTAAACACTGATCAAATTTCTTCTAGACCAGATCTGTAGGAACGAAAATAATTTTGCAACGACAATTTGTGCCCATGAAATGCGGCCTAATGCCCCTGACTGTAACTGTGACATGATATGAAACTGTTAAGAATTTTAGATACTGTTGGCAGCCGTTACTGACTGTAAGACCCATATCTACTTTTGTAACAATTATGCCTTATAAAAAGATAGGTTGCCAGGCAACGAAACATACGCCCACAGCAGCTATATATTCCGGGCAGTCAACAAGAGTTGTCACATATTTTTACTTTTTTCGGTAATGAAACATTTATAATACATTAAAATCTGATTAAGAGTAACAACTCATTAACTAATTATCAGAAAACCATTAGAATTTGTTTGGTTTTTATAAAGTATTAACTTTCACTTCTAGAGCGTCCACAAGACTTTTTGAAGTGATCAAGGGCCATAACTCCGACAGTAATAATCAAAAATCTCTGAAAATCAATAGGCTTCTTCGTCTCATGACCCTAAACACTGTGTATAAATTTAAAGTCAATCGGATATTAACTTTAGCCTATAGAGCGTCCACAAGCAATTGTGGACGACAGACCGACGGACGGGGGCGACAATATACGACCACATTTCAATGTGGGCATATAAAAACAAGTACCAAAAGTTATAGACGCCATGTATCTATTACTGATTGTAAGATAACACATGTATATCTTCCCATCAGAGACCACATGTATATGTTCCTGTACGACACCACCACATGTATGTGTTCCTGTAAGACACCACCACATATGTGTTCCTGTAAGACACAACCACATGTATATGTTCGTGTAATACCCCACCACATGTATATGTTCCTGTAAGACACCACATGTATATCTGTTACTGGCTTTGACACAAGGCATCTAATGTTTATCCTGCTGTTTGTAAGACCACCTGTGTATCTGTAACTGACGACTATACACGACGTGTATCTATTAATTAAGATGCCCTATGTATCCTTTACTGTACCATATTTATACATGTATGCTACTGACTTCAAGACACGGCATGTATCTATTGACAAGACTCCTTGAGTATCTGTTACTTGAAGACATGTGTATCTGTTACTGACAGCTATACACGATATGTATCTGATTTATGACGCACCTTGTATCTGTTACTGTAAGATACCTTGTATATGAGTTGCTAACTTTAAGACGCAGTATCCTTCTTTTACCAAAACCCAAAACATGTTTATGTTACTGAATGTAAGACACCCTGTGTATCTGTTATTGACCGCTATAGACGATGTGTATCTATTACTAGCAGCTATACACGAGGTGTACATGTATCTATTACTGATCAAAGATGTCCTGTGTATCTGTTACTGACAGCTATCTATACACAAGGTGTATCTATTACTGATCCTTGGTGTGTCTGTTATCTATTATTTATTAAAGATATCCCGTGTACCTGTTACTGACAGCTAACTATACACTGTAAACATATGACATAATATTACGTTTCATGCTATATATACCGTTCCCAAATTTTAGTGTACTATTCCAGAATATTAATACAGCCTTGATAAGGTCAAGGTCATCTTTTGGGGTTTTTAGAAAACACACGTATTATGTAGCCAGTTCAAGTGAATAAACAGTTGTTATCCTCCAACTAGCTTTATGGTATATTTGAACCTAAATAGATAATATACATGGTGTCAGAACTGGGCACAAGTTTACTGATGTAAGTAAATTTGTTGTTAAAAGCCTAAAAGTTCAGTTGAGAAGATTAAATTAGTGATTGCTGCAGTGGATGAAACTCTGAATTTTCTAACAAAGGACAAGATTCAAGATGGCTGCAACCATGGCACAAGCTGCATTCCTAGTGGCGTTTTTGTGAGTCGATTAGATTAGGTTTTGATTTGCTAGTACGATTTGGTATGATTTCGATTTGATTAGCTATGGTCCACAAATGTGAAATTTGATAATTATGATTTGGTAAGATGGCTGCCATCACGGACACCGATCAGAAAAAAAAAATTGTCTCTGCTAATTATTGATGACTTGTTAAAGACAAATGAAGGTTATCCACGCAAAAAAGGAAAAATGGTTGCCGTTAGAAACAATCTCCTATGTCCAACAAGTTCAAGTATTTTTTTGAAAACTGAAGTGACAAAACATGTAAAAAGTTTACTGAGAAAACCTAGGATCGAGGAATATATTGAAAAAACTGTAAATGAATAAAATTGCTTAGAGGTGATCTAACATTCTTGTGGACTATAAAGTTAACATTAAACACGTCAAATGCGTTTTAAAAAAACATTTTTTATGGAGAAAAACAACAATAAGCATTAAAAATTACTTACAACGTTGAACATTCCGCCATTTTGAAAAAGTCAAATCTAATCGCCTAAACACCTCCTGGGACGATTAGGTCAATTTACCTAATCAGTTGAGTTAAATCGTCTCATAAATGTAACAATTAGCATAATCAACTTGGTTCACAAATGCGTATAATAGCTAATCGGTCTAATCTAATCGGTTCACAAAAACGCCTTAGATAAAGGTCCGGCAATAGACTGGAATAAAGATGAGGGTTTATACCCCAAATACAAGTTATGGAAGCAGCAATGTGAAATACTGTTTACCGGCCCGATGAATAAGCTGGAAGAAGAAATTAAATGCAAGTATCTGTTAACTGGTGTGGAACCAGTTGGAGTTGGAGTTTGGGAGAAAATGACCAAAAGGTTTTGCAAAATTTTTGGAATCGTTTTGAAGAATTCGCCAAACCCCAATCTAACGATTTAATGGCGTCCTGGAAACTTCACAATTTTAAACAGGATAGTTTGTCCCTAGAAGAATGCATCGCCAAACTCAGAAACTTACTAAAAGAAGCTAACTACTCTGAAGAGCACAATGAACGGTTCTTGAGAGATTTTATGTTTTTTTCTTTCAAATCAGACCGTGTATGAAAGGAGTGTCTCAAAATTGGTAATGATTTAACTTTTGAAAAAGCTAAAAGACTGGCTAAAGCCGAAGAGTCAGCCAATGAACAGATGGCAATAATTGAAAACAGGACAATCAAAATGAATGACTCTGCCTCTGTTATGCCAATTAACAAGAAGAAAAGTTATAACAAACATAAACAATCAAAGTATGCTCCTGTACCGCAACAAAGGTTGCCACCAGCAAAGTTTAGTGGTAGTTTAAATAATCAGTGTGGTCGATGTGGAAACAAACCACACTCAAAACAGTTTTGTCCTGCAAGAAACTACAACTGTAGAATATGTGGCAAGCAAGGACATTTTGCTGATTATTGCAGAACAAACAAAAAAGAAGTGGCAGAAATAAATTATAAGGATAATGAAGAATATTGTCCAGTTTTCTTGGGTCCTATACAAGTGGAAGTCGATGATGATAAGGTATCTGCAGTTATAAGTCCTGTCCCATGTAAAGAAAAGGCCTTGTTAAAAGTTGATTTCGCAGACGCTAACAACTTATACAACGTTCAAGAACTGTCTAAAATAGATTTCGGTGCAGAAACAAATATCTTACCGAATAAACTTTATACCAAAATGCACCCAACCCAACAAAAGCTAAACCGTTCGAAGTTTAAACTTTTTGCATTTGGTGGAACAGAAATACAGAGCAAAGGTCTTTGTTCCATTTTGGTTAATGTACCCAGTGGAAAGTCAAAACTGTCAGATTTTGAAGTTGTAGAACAAGACGGTCCAGTTATCATCGGCAATGTTCTCGCTCAAGAGTTAGACCTAATTAAATTAAATTGGGAAGTCAAAGTTAGTGCCGTAGATGTTGAACAAGATAAAAACCAAGCCAAGCTGTTTGATGTTAATGGGTTCAAACATCCATTTCCTCTTACCAAAGAGTATTTACTGACCGAGTACAGCGATGTTTTTCAAGGTATCGGGTGTTTCCCAGGTGAACCTTATCATCTTTGTGTAAATAAGGAAATTATTCCTGTTCAACATGCACCAAGACAAGTTCCAGTACATGTGCAAAAACTTTATCAAGATGAACTGACTCGCTTAGAACATTTAGGTGTTTTGTGCCAAGTAAAGGACGAATTTACGAGTTGGATAAATTCGTCCGTAATCACCCCAAAACCAAATTATACAATTAGAATGTGTTTAGACCCCTGTGACCTCAATTCTGCTCTTATGCGGAACCCCTATTATGTTAGGACAATTTAAGATGTAATTCCTAAGTTAAGTGGGGCAAAATTTTTTAGTATCTTAGATAAAGATGCTAGTAACGGGTACTGGCAAGTACGACTTGATGAAGGAGGGTAGCAGACTGTGCACATTCAATACACCATGGGGCAAATATCGTTGGACACGATTACCGTATGGGTTAAGTGTTAGTGGAGACATATTTCAAGAAAAAATGGATCATATTTTTGGTAAACTAAACGGTTTAACCGGTATCGCAGACGATACTTTTGTATATGGTTTAAATGAATTAGATCATGATACTAATATTGTTAATATTTTAGATACTGCATGTAAAAATGATGTTAAGTTTTATCCTGAAAAGTTTCAGTTCAAAGTTAAGGAAGCATCATTCTTTGGTCACAAATGGACAGAGGAAGGATTAAAAGTCAATGATAAAAAAGTAAAATCAATCATAGATATGAAACCCCCAAATAATCTTGCAGAACTCCAGTCATTTTTAGGCATGATTAATTATCTACATAGATTTTCACCTGCCATTGCACAAGTTTCGGAACCTATAAGGCAGTTGCTCAAACACAATGTTCCTTTTGTGTGGCAACCGGATCATGAACAATCATTTAACAAACTAAAACAGATAATAACACATACACCTGTTTTAGCCTTTTACGATCCTAATAAACCTAACATAATTCAATCTGATGCTAGTCTGAAAGGCTTAGGTTGTGTGTTACTACAAGAGGGTAAACCAATATGTTATGGTAGTTATTCATTAAGTGATGCGGAAAAGCGTTATAGTAACATAGAAAGGAAACTTTTGGCTATTGCCTGGTCAGTAAAAAAGTTCCATCACTTTGTATATTTTAAACATGTAATTATAGATACAGATCATAAACCTTTGGAAAGTATTTGGAAGAACCCTATTTCGAATGCATCTCAGAGATTGCAAAGGCTATTGTTGCAAATTGCACGGTATGATGTGGTAATTCGCTATATTAAGGACAAAGATAATGTCATAGCCGATGCATTGTCACGTGTCAGTGCTATGGACATGCCTACTGTTGATGATGAAATGCAAGTGATCAATGTTGATTTAGTCACTGAATATTTACCAACAAGCCCTGCAAAGCTAGAAGAAATTAGGCAATTGACAAATGATAATCCTGTACTAGCTCAACTCAAAGCTATGATTTATGAAGGTTAGCCTAAATTTATTAATAAATGTCCCTCTGACTTAAAAGACTTTTGGACATATCGAGAAAGCTTATCGGTTGAAAACGGTATTATACTGAAAGGGTATAGAATAATTGTACCTCCAAAATTACGCAATCAAATGCTCGATACTATCCATCAGGGTTATTTAGGTACAGCGAAATGTCTATTAAAGGCTAAAGAATGTATTTTCTGGCCTGGTATCTCAAATGATATAAAATCATTATGCAAAAATTGCTCCATATGTATTCAATTTAGTAAGCAACAATCTAAAGAGTGATCAGTGGGGAATAGAGCATATTACTAGTTCACCTTTATATCCTCAATCAAATGGGTTTATTGAAAGAATGGTTCAGACTATAAAAGCTATACTGAAAAAATCAGAAACGGCTAATGAAGATGTATATCTTGCACTGTTAAGTTACAGAACCACCCCTATTAATAATAAACTCCCTGCTCCTTGTGTATTATTAAATAATCGCAATTATAGAACTCTTGTCCCTTCTATAGGTAGACTTCAAAGAAACAAAACTAATGATGATTATATAGATCATTTACATGAAAGGCAAAACATACAAAAATATCAGTATGATAAAAGAAACACTAATAATGATAAATGTGAATTAAGTCCAAATTAGAAAGTTGTTGTATTTGATCAGAATTCCAAAACTTGGAACCCAGCTGTAATAAATGATAAAGCTGACACTCCCAGATCTTATATTGTATCTAATGATAATGGCTCAAAATTCCATCGAAACAGATCATTTATAAAACCTGTTCAAAACGATTCGACTAAAACCAGATCCGGTCGCATTGTAAAGCCAAATAACAAACACGATGTGTAACTTATTCCGTCATATTTAGTTTGTCTAGTCAGCTTTGTTATTTAATCCGTCCAAGTAGTATTACAATAGTTTTAATAAGCATTTTAGAAAATGTTTTATATTTAGTTCTAGTAGTTATAAAGTATATCATAAAAGGGGAGATGTAAACATATGACATAATATTACGTTTCATGCTATATGTACCGTTCCCAAATTTTAGTGTACTATTCCAGAATATTAATACAGCCTTGATAAGGTCAAGGTCATCTTTTGGGGTTTTTAGAAAACATGTGTATTATGTAGCCAGTTCAAGTGAATAAACAGTTGTTATCCTCCAACTAGCTTTATGGTATATTCGAACCTAAATAGATAATATACATACACAATGTGAATAAATTACTGATTAAGATTCCCGGTGCATCTGTTACTGTAATAGGCCGTGCAACTGTTACTGACTGTAGAACATAGCGTGTATATGTATTGATAAGACACCCTGTTAGCCTGTTACACTTTGTTTATTTGTTACTGACCATAGGACACAGCATGCACCTGTTACTACTGATTGTAAGATTGTAACTGAGTTATGATTGTAAGACACCCTGTGTACTTGTATCCATTACTATCCGTACAACCCAACATGTATGTGCATCTGCTACTGACTGTAGCTGTCACATGACATTTAACTGTTACGAATTCTAAGATACTGTTGGCAGCCGTTGCTGACCTTAAGAAATGCAAGTGTTGCTGACTGCAATACACGACATGTATACGTTGCTCCGTTATCTCTTACTGACTGACGCATCTATTACTAAGACCAACATCATGTCCGTGATATGTATTGTAAAACAACACATGTACCTGTTACTGTAAGACAACTAGGGAGGGGCCATTACATTGCCAATGTAATTAATTACATTACCATTACTGTTTAAATGTAATCATAACAATGACTTTCTCATTTGTAGAAATGTAATTAATTACCATTACCCATTACATTGAAAGTAATTAATTACCATTACCAATCAAACTCAAAATAATCCTTGATTCACTTAATAGATATTTGTCTATGAATTGTTGTTTCTAGCAATTATTACATCAAGGCAAATTTTATTTTGACGGGCAGTGGTGACAAAAACTGACATTTTCACTGTATGACTTGAAAAATGAATCAAAAGTATAGTTAATTAACTGTATTTTCTTTTAAGTATTTTTTTTTTAAATTTTGAATCAATCCAAATAGTTTGTCTATAAATATTGTATGATAACTTATACAGCATGACTCAAAACCAAAATATATATTAGTTTTAAGTAACCATAAAATGATGTGATACTTGAAGGCCATTGTTTGGTTTGTCACTTGTTACCTTGAGATTAAGATTAAAGTGCAGTAAGACTATTTATTGTCTTTTAATCTAACTGACTGATTGATTGATTGACTGAGTGATTGGCTGCAAATTACTACTAATCTTTGATTACAATTTACATGTTGCATGTCTTAAAAAAGGGTCCTATATAAAAAGTAATAAAAGAAAATGTTTAACACCTTCTTATTCTTCTTATAATTTGTTAAAACTGATTTAAATCTTTTTTTAAAATTATAATGAATTGGATACACTTAATTACTTCTTTCGTGCTATAAAATTTGAGGCTTGTCATATTGGAAATATTTATATGTGACATAAAATGTAATTGAAAAGTAATTGAAATGTAATTGAAAACCATAACATGATTTTGGGAATGTAATTATTTACATTTCCATTACTCATTACTTTTGAAATCTTCCATTACTCATTACATGGCCATTACTTAAAATGTGTAACATTAGACAACATTTTTATCTGGTACTGTTAAACACGGCATGTATATTTATAAGTCACCACATTTATCTGTTACTGAATGTAAGACACAGCATTTAATACTAGGAACCAAAACTTCGTCACTCTGTGAATTGACTGTCATGTGACCATTTGTGTTTGTGTTGTGTAACCATTAATATAACCGAGGACCTTGTATTAATTGGCATAAACAAGGACATCTTAAATTTAGCACAACAATTTTTCTTGATAAAAAACGCTAAACACACCAAACACCCTGACGGTACACAACCGTATTATCGAGGTATGAATTATAATCAAGTGATTTTTACAGATATATCTACTTTGGGGCTTCTGAGCATGCCTGGATTGCCAGATCAAATCGAGGACATCCTCGGTTCTGGCCATGTCCGCAAATAGGTTTAAATCATTATGTGTGTCCTCAAGAAGGACCATCCACAAACGCACACGTACACACAGACAGGGGCGACTGGCAATATACGTCCACATTATAAATGTGGAGGTTTAAAAATAATGGAGATCGGTAAGGATTTTGTTGTTTATTCTTTCCCTTTCACGGCCCCTATATGAGGGTCTTATATTAGCAACGTGCACGGCAACCGAAATATAAAACTTTTATTTCGGTTGCCGTGCGCGTGGCAATTTAGATAAAGGAGACCGGTAAGGATTTTGTACTGTTTATTCTTTACTTTTTACGGCCTGTATGAGAGTCTTGTATTACTATTACCGGTACATCTAAATAGCACAACAAGCATGGCAACTGAAATAACCTTTTATTTCGGTTGCCATGCTCATGACTTCTTAGATGTACCCTGTGTCAAGCAAAATAATGATTTGTTCACAACTCGAATAATATTTTAAAGGTATTTACCGAGTCGTTTTGAACAGATATTGGCAACTCCAGTATTGGCAAAATGGCCATGTAACGGCCGATACCAATTTCTCCCGACAGGCCACTTATCATCGGCCAATTACCGATGTTGAAACCGATTATCAGACCATCACTAATTGATTCACCAATAACCTCAGAATACTATAAGATTAGATAAGCCGGACATTGTAATGACTATGTGCCTGATAACTATCAACAAAAAAACAAAAAGAAAAGAGGAGATACCTACAAAGTTGCAAATTTTCTTAAAATTCATTAAACACGAGGAACAATTAATAAAAGAATTTTAAACCATAAAACATAAAGAATAAGTCTTACCAGAAAAATCTTTCATCATCAAAGCTTTCCTACAATCAAAGATTTCTCCTCTACACAGATCTTTTTCCATCAAGTGAAAACCACAGGATAATGTTTTCTCTGATTTACTCAAGAACATTCTCCATCTTTCTTTCATTCCTAATCCACACGTGGCACTACAAGGGGACCACTCTGACCATGGTGTAACGGCACAAATGTTGTCAGCATTGTGGGCTGATGTGTCTACTTTAAACTCAAAATCATCCGATATTTTCTTTCTTTTGCCTGCCATATTTGAACAATCTCCAATACATGTTTCTTTTTCCATTAAGTCAACATTACACATAGACTCAGTAACCGCAGAATTTTTTAATCCTCTCTGTCGTAACCTCATACCAGCTCCACAAGGGTTTGAACATTCATTCCATTCTGACCATAGACTTGTTGAACATTTTTCTAGTTCTGAAACATAAATGATGTGGTTATTGACAATCAGCGGCTTCCAGGCAGGATACGCCCACATTTTGCAAGAGATGGATAGAGAACAAGCTAAAACAAAAAGCGATCTTTTGTGCAATCAAGGGCCGTAATTCAGGAAGTTACAATCCGTTACGCGTGAATATTGACAAGAACCAAGATCTTTGGGTTATATAGAGATATATTTCAAGTTTCATCAAAATCAGATAAAAATTGTGACTTCTAGAGGGTCCACAACCTTGATATATAATATATTTATACTATTTGCGTATCAGAGGCGGCCATATTGTCTGGCAATTTTGGTCCGATTTTCACGAAATTTGAACTCCGGGTGTAACGGTGATATATATTTTTTTAAATCGGATAAAAATTGTTACCTCTAGAGTGACCACAAGCTAAAAACGCGATTTTTCGTACAATCAAGGGCCATAATTCAGGAAACTATGATCCGATATGCTCAAATTTTGAAAGGAACCCAGATCGTTGGGTTATAAACATGCATTTCAAGTTTCATGAAAATCGGATCAAAATTATGACCTCTAGAGGTTTCACAACCTTGAGATACCATATTTTTACACTATTTGCGTACGCAGGGCGGATATTTTGTCCGGCAGTTTGGGTCCAATTTTCACGAAATTCAAACTCAGGCGTCATTACAGTGTAACGGTGATGTTTTTTTAAATTGGATAATAATTGTGACCTCTAGAGGGACCACAAGCTAAAAACGCGATTTTTCGTACAATCAGGGGCCATAATTAAGGAAGTTACGATTCGATATGAGCAAATGTCGAAAGAAACCAAGATCTTTGGGTTATAAACATGCATTTCAAGTTTTATCAAAATCAGATAAAAATTGTGACCTCTAGAGTGTCCACAAGCTAAAAACATGATTTTTCGTACAATCAGGGGCCATAATCCATGAAGTTATGGTGCAATATATGCCAATATTGAAAGAAACCGAGATCTTTGGGAGATAGACCTATATTTTAAGTTTCGTCAAAATCGAATAAAAATTGTGACCTGTTGAGTGTCCACAAACAAATTGTGGATCAACGTCCGGATGGACGGACAGGGGCGACGACAATCTACGTCAACATGAAAATTAATATCAGTCAACAACATAACTTAGCTTTGATAACCACATCACTTCATGTGTTATGTAGCAGTACTAATGATTAATTAGTATATGAATTTATCAAATATTATTATATCTTAGCCATGACTTCTTGTTAATTTCAATAGCATCTTCAGCAAATACAAAACAAATAGATGACCAACTAATCAACCATTTATCTTTTTATAAAGCATCAAGCACTCTAACTGCTTATCTACACTTCGTCTAAGCAGAAATTACCAAGATCGAACTATACACCAAGTTTCATTACCCTCCCACAAGTTGTGTTAATTTGTTTCAATCTGATTATGAATTCTGCTGCAGAAACAGATGTAAACATGGATAGGCAGGCCTGCAGCCAAAATTTCTAGCTTGCTTAGAAACACAATTCCGCTACATGGTCCTCCCAAATAAACAAACTATACATTTTTGGTAAGCTTTGAACGCCAGGAACACAAATCCAGAGAGCTCCAAGCAAAAAGTCTGCACTAACTCGATTTAGGGCCAGATGAAAATTGTGACAATTGTCAAATAAATGCTATATTTATACTAATAATTGTGAAGTTGACATAAAATTAAATATTGGCGAAAACACCCGATGCCTTCATCCAAGGCAAAGAATATGCTATTGGTTAAATTTTGATTTAAATCAAGATAGGTTGCCAGGCAACAAAACATACGCCCACAGCAGCTAAATCGTCCGAGCAGTCGACAAGGGTTGTCACATATTTATTCTTTTGTAGGTAATTAGGGGGATTTAATAGACAATTTCATGCAGATGACATTATAATTTTCGGCGTTTGATTGTTCACAAGGTTCTAAAAACTAAAACAAGGGCTGTAATTCTGGAAGTAATCTACAGAAATTGTTGCAATTCGACAGGCTTTTTTGTTTTACTAATTCAAATAATGCATATAAATTTCATACAGATTGGATGATAACTTTTGTCGTTCGAACATTCACAAAGTTCAACAAAGTAAATCAAGGGTCATAACTCTAGACGTAATTGACAGAAATTGCTGACATTCAATAGGCTTCTTCATTTCACTAATTTAAATGATGCATATGAATTTCATACAGATAAGGTGATAACTTTTGTTGTTCAAGCGTTCACAAGATTCAACAAAGTGAAACAAGGGCCATAACTCTAGATGTAATTAACGAAAATTTGCTGAAACTCCATAGGCTTGTTCGTTTTACTAATTTAAATGATGTATATAAATTTCATACAGATCGGATAATAACTTTTGTCATTAGAGCGTTCACAAGATTCAACAAAGTGAAACAAGGGCCATAACTCTAGATGTAATTAATGGAAATCGCTGAAATTCAATAGGCCTCTTTGTTTTACTAATTTAAATGATGCATATACATTTCATACAGATCGGTTGATAACTTTTGTCATTAGAGCGTTCACAAGGTGCAACAAAGTGAAACAAGGGCCATAACTCCAGAGGAAATTAACGGAAATTGCTGAAATTCAGTAGGATTCTTCATTTCACTTATTTACATGATGCATATCAATTTCATACAGATCGGTTGATAACTTTTGTCATTAGAGCGTTCACAAGATTCAACAAAGTGAAACAAGGGCCATAACTCTAGATGTAATTAACGGAAATCGCTGAAATTCAATAGGCTTCTTTGTTTTACTAATTTAAATGATGCATATAAATTTCATACAGATCGGTTGATAACTTTTGTCGTTCACAAGGTGCAACAAAGTGAAACAAGGGCCATAACTCCAGAAGAAATTAACGGAAGTTCTTGAAATTAAATAGGCTTCTTCATCTCACTAATGCAAACAACATATATCAATTTCAAAACAATCAGATGATAAATGTAGTCTGTAGAGTGTTCACAAGAAATTGTGGACGATGGACGGACAGACCGACGGACGGGGGCGATGGCAGTATACGACCACATTTCCATGTGGGCGTATAAAAATGCAGAAAATATAATGGACAAGGGAACATACAGAATTTTGGAAATCCATCAACGGTAATAGAGAGTTATCTCCCTTTCTGTCAACTGTTTGCAATTGGTAACAGTCACTACATGTATAAACATGCAAGAAAGTTCTGTTTCTTTTTCACATTTACTACACTTACACAGATTAAGGGGGCTAATCTCAGTTGGGGTGGGGGTGGGGGTTTGAGCCTATCTGCCTGAAAAATTTGTCACCCAAACTTTTTGAATAAATCAATCATTAACTAAAATGAATTTTCCACAAAGCTGTGATGGTTGTTTATTTTGAATTAATTACACAAATATACAGTTATATTTCCATGAGATATGATCGCTTTCTCCATTCTCTGAAGCTTGTGCCCGAAAAACTGAAATACATGTGGGCGGGCATATAAGCTCTCCCAAAACAGTATTTCTACAAATATATATATGTAAACTTTTAGTTCAGATTAGATTTGGGGCTAAATTCCTAACAAATATTTGAATTCAAACAAAGCATCTATATGTAATTTTCTCACTAAAATAGATATATGTCAAAACCTAAATAATACTGTAAGTGAGTGGCAATTGTAATGAAGAGAGAAAAAAAATCAACTGTCATAATGAAGATGTACATACGCCCGCCATACATTACGGTCTACTCTTTATTTCGAATGTAAAGTTCTTTTACGTGCACGTCAGTTTTACATTCCATTCGAATAACTGGACGCTGCCCATCACAGCCCCCCCCCCTCCCTGCACCACTGACAAGGGGAAACAACGCTGGAAAGTTTGGGGAACTGTTTAGGTCAAGACATCAATCAAACCCCAGACCTCCTAATTAGAGAGCCACAGACAAGGGGAAACATACTAGTTGTACACGTACAATGCCCCCCCCCCCCCCCCCCCCCCGGCACTCAAACAATAATGTATGACGTAAGCCCATCTTCATTATACGGGTTGATGGAGAACAGTAAGACATTAAATTCCATTTGATTTCTTTTTTCTTCATTACAATGTTGTCATTCCTATTACAGTATTATTTAGTTTTGGCCATATCTATTTTAGTGAGAAAACTAAATATCTGTATATGCTATGTTTCAGTTAAATATTTGTTAGACCTTTAGCTTCAAATTCTATCTGAAAAAAAAAAGATTGAACTTATATAGGCCCTTGTCTGTAGTTAAATCCCTTTACTGTTATCAATAATTATTGATATTTTCCATAAAGGGAAATAACTCCTTTTACCATAAATTGATTTCCGAAATTCTGAATGTTTCCTTGTCCATTATGTTTTCTGCATTTTGCTTTAAATCAAAATTTAACCAACAGCATATTCTTTGCATAGGATGAAGGCATCAGGTGTTTTGGCCAATATTTAATTTTATGTCAACTTCACAATTATTAGTATAAATATAGCATTTACTTGACAATTATCACAATTTTCCTCTGGCCCTCAATCGAGTTAGTGCAGACTTTTTGCTTGGAACTCTCTGGATTTGTGTTCCTGGCGTTAAAAGCTTTCCAAAAATGTATAGTTAGTTTGTTTGGGAGGACCATGTAGCGGAACTTCACGCTAGAAATTTTGGCTGCAGGCCTGACTACATGATAACTTGGGGTATAACAATCAGCTCGAAATATGGCTTCAAACTTACCAAATTTCTTTTTCATCATCATCTTTTTCTTCATTTTGCTAACCAGTTCATCAGTAGAAGGAGATAATTCTGCTGAAGCGGGTTTACCATCATCCCCACTACACCATTCCTTGTCTTTAGTTATAATAAGTCGGGCTAGTGGTTTAACTGGTTGTGGTCCATAGAATGGTGAATCGTGAGTTCTGGGATGATTATTTGTTATTCTATGAATTGGTTCTTTAGGAATTGTGGCTTTGTTGGCAGACTACAGACAGTAAAATAAGTAATAAATTTTAACATTTTGATGATAACCTTGGATAGTTTGGTCAGTAACGATAGGTTGTCAGGCAATGAAACATAAACACACAGCATCTATTTAAAAGGGAACAATTCACCGATCATCTGACTTCTTTGTCTTATGAACTTAACTTTTTAACTACAATATTTGTGCACATCTGGCCGGAATATTTTTTAGGAAAATTCTTTTTTTTTAATTATCATTCTGGAAAATAATCCTAAACTAGACCGGCAAGCAGCACTGAACCGGCTTTCAGGAATCAGACAGGAAGTGTGTCATACAATAGCCCATTTATCTAGCTACCAAACAATACTTTAGATGTTTTGATCCGGTCCCACCCGACGATGAAATCTTGATTGTTGCAAGAGCACCGATATTTTTACAGTCTTTTTTCTTTTAAATATCGAATATTTTTTTGACTACTTCCTGTTTACGGATCATTATCGGGATAGATTTAACAAGTGGTATGGGAACTTGACTTCATGTACCAGAAGTTTCAGAAAGATCCATTGGACAGTTTTACCTCCCTTATACCATTAGAAGCAGATTTATAGATATAACGATTTTTCGACGTTTTTCAAAGATTGTGGCCCTTTTAGACCATTTATACTATATTGAGGCTTTTAAATTTGGATTCACACCATAGACCACCATTAGGACTCTAAGTAACAGAATTTAAGAAAGGAAATAAGAGAAGTTTTCGAAATAAAAGCTTCTGAATAGGCTCCAAAAAGGAAAATAATAGATTTTCAGCGCTCCATTATATATTGCCTAACCCGCAAATTCTTACCATTTACTTGTCACTGAGTAAAAAAAAGTTTAAGAAGAAACGTAGTTGTTGTGTTTGAGAAAAAGGCCTCTCAAAATGCTCCAAAACAGAAAATACTAGATTTTCGGCGTACCATAATTTATTTTCTAGCCATCTAAATCGTATCATTTAGATGTCGTATGATAGTCCATTAATGGGGCTATCCAGAACCACTTTAGTTCTTTGGTCCACTAAGATCTGATGGAGAAATCAAGTTTTTCGCAAGAGCGCTAATTTTTTGTAACCTTTTTCTTCATTTTTTGAATACGTCCGGTATGGATATTAATGTTGGGATAGTTTTAATAACCAATTTGGGCAATTAGATAGCCACAGGGCTCTGTAATGATATATTACATTATCTGATCAGATAAAATGGCCCTGAGAAATCCTATGTTCAAAAGTGCCAAAAATTAAAAAATGTCAAAATATCGAAAATTAAATTTCAATAACTCAATACATATTTTACATCGTTAGAATCGTAATTAGGTCAGCTATCTGAATGTGTAACCTTTTCGTAAAAATCTGATTAAATAATAAAATAATATAGCATTTTCCAAAATTTCACGAATTTTCGACTTTTTTCGATTTTCAGTCCCTTTTTTTATCCTCTTCCAGACATTTCAAAGTGTTATTGGATGGTTTCATGCACAAGACTATTGAATGGAGTCTCGATAGAGAAAGTTAAAAAAAAATTGTAGGTTAAGTTTTTGAGATAAAGGCGTCCAAAAACGCTCCAAATCAGAAAATACTTGATTTTCAGCTTGTCATATTTTGCTGCTTGGTCATAGTATCCGTATAAATTGGGCATCATACGACAGTCCATTCCTCGGGCCACTCAACGAAAGCTTAATTCGTTTAATCCATTAATATTGGGCGGAGAAATCGAGGTTTTTTCCAACACAACCATTTTTTTCTTTTTTTTTCGAAATATCTATCATTATTTCGACTACTTCCGGTTTCCGGATCGTTGTTGAAATTGCTTTACCAACCGTCTGACTATATAGCTTTATGTTCCAGTAGTTTCCGAAACATCAATTGAAGCTTTCAAAAAAATATAAGGGTTATAAAATGGGCAGAAAATTTGAAAAAAATCGAAAAATAAAGGGCGATAACTCTGAATGAAACTTATATTATTGGAATCGGATAGACTTTAGGTATCCCAAAATGTAGGTCAAATTTGAAAATTTTGCAGAATTACAAAAATTCCCTCGTAAACAACGTATTTTCAAAATTTGAACGACAAAAGCCATAGATGAGTGTTCGAAATTGAAAAATGTGAGATAGCCATTATCTCGGAAAAGATTCGGGGTTTCCGAAAACGTCATTTGTTTGAAAATAGGTAAAGAATTGACAAAACCACGGCCGATTGTCAATTCCGGAAAAAAGTACAAAATTCGGTTACTTCCGGTATGCGCAGAAGTTTCAAAATTGTTTTATCTATTAGCCACCACATGGTTTCCCGATAGAAAATTTTGTTCCAGATCGATATCTGTTTTCGATCATGGAGAAATAGGCTCCCACGGAAAAAAAAAAAAAATAATAATAATAATAATTTTAGTAAAAACAATAGTCTTACAGACAAAAAGCCTAAATATTGATATTAGTTATTAGCAAAATTCTGAAATGATATTTCCCAGATATGCATCCTTTCTAATATGCCTCTGTAAGTTTTGTCTCTGAAATTTCAAACCTTGAAGATAATATATTACTGTACTTAAAGATGGGTTACTAGCTAGACAACAAAGCATATATCCACAGCAGCTAAATTTTCTGAGCAGTCGACAAGGGTTGTCACATATTTATTCTTTTTTTCTGTAATGGGAGCATTTACAAGACACTGATATCAATTTCATACAGATCAAAAGATAACCCTTGTCATTAGAGAATTCACAAGGTTTAACAAAGTGAAACAAGGGCCATAACTGTAGAAATAATTAAAGGAAATTTCTGAAATTCCATGGGCTTCTTTGTTTTACTAATTTAAATAATGCATGTAAATTTCTTATAAAATCGAATGATCAGGGCTCACGCTGTTGGTCGCAATTAGCGATTAAAAAAATTAAAGTGGCGATTAAATCTTGATTTTGGTGATATAGTTTGGGGGCGAAAAGAGAAGTGGCGAAAAAAAATATTAAAATTCTAATCATATTTATCTTGGATTAGCCAATTTATTTTGAGTGTTAATCATGAGCGTGTAGCGGCATTAATATAAATCAAAGATACATTATGGGAGATTCAATAACGAGTTAGCAGTTCTCACTATAAAAGTTAAAAACTAGATAATATAAAGGCAATTTGCTGAAAATTTCATTCAAATTGATCCACTATGAACTGAGAACTAAGCGATTGAAATTTCCGCTTAGCCTCGATCATCATTACTATAGTCAGTACGATAAACAGCATAGTCTCGATTATCCATTTAATCGTTAAATCGTGATGGAGAGTTATGCAGTAAATCGGCTCATAATTCACTAAAGATCGCAGGCTAGCGATGCCATGTAGAGTTGATTATGGTCTGGATAGGTTAATTAATGTCTAATTAATAATTTAGATAACGTTTCAGGCCTTAAGAAAGACCTGCAATAGACAGATTTAGCTCTTGCATAATGTATCTTCAATCAACTTGCTTATTAATACTCCTGAACGTGTCAATGAGTAATGCTACACAATTGTCATAGATTATTCGTTACTTCTCACATTTCGTAAACAGGTCCACGAATGGTTTTATACACCACATTTGAGAACCGTTCTTCTTTAGGTTCATAGAATTTGATATCGATTTTACCGAGCCTAGAGATTTCATCATAGGTTACTTTCGATTTGGCAACCGATCTTACAGCTTCAACTTTACAGACTTTATCAGACCCATAATATGAATACTCTTTTTTCCATCCAAGGTGTCAGGGTTGTGATCAACATTATCCCCAATCCATTGTTTGAATCTTCCAGGAATCCACCCATTGATATCAATACTAGCTGCAGCTGCGCACTTTTCATAATCCTTAACTTGCGTATACGATGAAATGAAATGAAATGGGGTTTAACGTCCTACTGTTCTGCTCCTATACTGGGCTAATGAAGACGGGCATACGCCATACAGTGTGCTATGAGGGAAATTTTGCCCGGGCAGCGGCACTATCGCCTTCTCTTATATCGAATTCCAACTGCCAAGGGATCTTTTTTCGTGCATTTTAATGTATACACGGACCTCGGTTTTTCGTCTCATCCAAAGGACTAGACAGCTGTCCTTGTCAGGCCCTCCGTTCAGCACCACTGACAAGGGGAAACCACGTCGGAAAAGCGTATACGATGAACAAAATCTGTGATTATGCAAAGAGTCCAGTAAAAACCGAGATGCAAAATGATGATGCATTTGTATTCCAAACCCAAACTGTAATGGTGCAATTAAAGATCTTGGTCTAGAAGCCTGGACCAGAGCGTGACCAATAGATGCCATTTTCCTATTTGTGTCATCACCGACTAAAATATTGCTCAATAAACATTTTATGATACTAGGTAAAAACCTCAATGCTGCTTCTAGCTCCATATCTTCTATAGTTCGATAATTTCCGTTATTAACTTCAAGTGCAATGTCACTTATTTTCAGTTAAGTGTGAATATATAAGTTGATTTTGCAAATTTATAAAAGAAATTGTATCTCCAACTGTTTGACATTGTTAGAAAACATGTTGAGCTAATTTTTCATGAAAGTTGATCTCAAGGTCACATGGTCATATTCAAAGTCAAAAGGTCTTCACTCTTTAAAACACGCCTGGTGTCAAATATAAGTGTAGATATAGAATCCTTGTCGAATTCCCATTCCAGAAATACTTATTTTGACTTATCGGTTACTGGGTTATAGTCATTTGAGTAATGGTGGCCATGCCCATTTTGGCCGAAATCCCCAAAATTGGGTGGACCGTACCTCAGGAACTGTTAGTCAGATCAAGCTAAAATTAGAAATATCAGCTTTTCCACCCATAATAAACCAAATTTCAGCAAAATCGAAGGGGTACCGTTTAACTCATTGAGTGATAATTGACATGGAATTTTTAAAAAAATATTGAGATAGCATGGGACAAGAATTGTTTTAACATATGTAAGAGACTTTAATACAAACTATAATTCCACAAAGTTTCAGATTTTTAGGTGCTCATCTACTTGGTTCAATCGACTCAAAAATATGATAATTGACATAGATTGACCCAAAAGACAGATTTTGAAAAAATCAAAAAAATATCTAGATGGCATGGGACAATAATGACTTTAACATGTTGGAGACATTAGTACAAACTATAATCACACAAAATTTCAAATTTTTAGGTGCTCATCTACCGGGTTCTATCGGCTCAAAAATATGGGGAAATTTTCGAGAATTTGTGTCTAAAACCATATTCAAGGCCAATTTACTGGGAATCTAGTGAAGACTGGTGTGTTTTCATATGTTTCTTATGTAGTACTACCGGCAACCTCTGGATAGTCGAAGATTTGGGTCTATATCTATTACTTTGTAGCTCCTGGAGCACTACAAAATCCAGAAAATATACACTCACACCAATTTGTTTTGGGTTTTTATGACCAAGTAGCATGCGAACCCTACCACTCACTTGTAATTTGATTGCAATTCTTAATCTACACAAAAAAAAAGTTCTTTAAGACAACCAAATGTGAGCTGTATGTCTTCACTAGAAAGGTAAAAATATTTTGTTTCGAAAACTCATCGTAACTCATGAAACTCAAATGCCCATATCTCAGTCAATTTTCAAGCTACAGGTCACAAATTTTACATGTACAATAACATATATTTTTTCCAGATTTGTAAGAGGGGGTCGATTTCCCACCCCTGGCCCACTTGACATGGAATGACCCTGTAGTCTGTAGAGTATTCACAAAAAATTGTGGACAAGGACGGAGGCAACAGTAATATACGACTACATTTCAATGTAGTCGTATAAAAATGAATACTATCCTGCATGTCTCAAGCAAATAATTCTAACAAAATTCACAGTAAATGGTACATTATTTTTTAGAAATAAAACAAAACAAGTAATAAAATATATAACAAGCGTTTGCCATCAAGATACACCCACATATTGCAAGAGATAAATGGAGAACTGGAAACATCGATAGGACTCATTCCCTCCTTGTCCCAATGCTTCACATTGAATTCCAATCTGATTAAAACACAGATCCTATTTTGTTTCGTTTTTTTTTATAGTTCAAAATTTTGTTTTGCTTGTCTTCATAACACTAGGATCTGGAAGAGTTGATATATAACCGGTGTTCTAGTTGATGTGAGGAATTAGCCAATAAAATGGTCTGTTATGGTGAGTTCTTGGCGTGTTCTGCACAGAACTGTGAGTAAACATCAAGAAACCACAACGCTGATTGATTAATTAATGCCTTACGTCATGGGGTCAAAACCTGCCTATCTGACCCCTGACGTGACCTCCCAGTACAACTGGTCAGATCTTCATGTAGGCTATCAAAAGTATAAAAAATCGAAATGAAATATAGATCTGTATTTTAATCAAATTGCATTGAATTCCAAAAAAATCTGTTAAAAACTGTTGCCTTTATCGCATTCTGAAGGTTTTCAGAAGAGGGGGAATTTCTTGAATGGACAGTTGAGTAAACTTGGTTATCGACAGGTATCGTCCTCTAATCTCTCATAACCCCGATTCTTCAAATCAAATATGAAAAAAAAGCCATTAACTCCTCAACAGAAGGTCCAAAGCTTACCAAAAGTTTCATCTAAATCGGACAAAAATTGCGAGTTGTAGAGGGTCCCTGAACTTTGTGCAGCTTTCATATTTTGCATAAAAGGCAGGAGTCATCCAAGATATTTTGTTAATGTTAGTTTTATTGGAATATGACAAAAGTTGTGACCTCTGGAGGGTCCACAAACTTTGAACATATTTCACACTTTATTGAAAGAGGCATGGGGCATAACTCTAGAACAGAAGGTCTGAAGCACACTGAAAGATGCATGAAGTAAGAGCTAAATATGCCTATGGCAGGTCTATATTTTGGCTTCAAATATTATTTAAACTATTATTATATACTCTTCAAAAAAAGTAGGGGATATTGAAATGCAAATACTTATCGCCCCAACAGAACCACTGAGCTGCACATGCGACAGACAATAGCGCCATACACGTGGTTGGGGTTCATTGTCAAATTTGACACTTCAAGGAAGGGTTGATGAAAACTTCCGCGTGCTGGTTTATCTATCCATGTTTGCTTTCCTATCGGTTCTTGCATAAGATTTACTGTTTAGCAAATCTTTGCTTTAGTGTGTTACATTTAATTTCATTGGGAGACGTGTTCGTCGATGTCAACATCAACTAACAACACTGCAAGAATTGGCCCTGGCACTGCAAGAGGAGTGGGTCAGATTGCCCCAAATCGTGATTGGACGGTTGATTAGTATGGAAGACCAAATGGGACAATATTCATGATTCTAGTTTCTACATTCCAGTTTGAACATTTTAGACACGAACGCAACATACTAAACTAATGATTCTTATTTCCACATTCTTATGTCAACATTTCATGCCCAAAATCAACATTTTAAACAAAAAATTGAATTTATGTTTCATTTTCGGCGTTTTATCGGTAACGTTTATGTATCATTAAATATTAAAATTAAAAAATAATTTCTTAATTTTACACCACAAAGAAATCAATTCATTGGTTTCTAAAAGTATCTAAAAAAAATCTGGAATTTGAACTCTTATAAAAATATTTTCTACGTTTCAAAAAGTCTTGAAGTTAAAATCTTGAAGTGAAAATGTCCAGAAAAATATAATGAATTATCAACATTATTACACCAGAGGGCGTTAGCGTATGTGTACAACTTTGATACAGACTATAGATTAGAAATCAAAAGTAGATTTTTCCACTTGAAACACGTGTAGGTCTAATTTGCAAACACTATCCTTTAGTTATAGTTAATATGAAAAAGTAAACGAATAACAGTGAATAGATTCCATTTAAAACACAGCATTATCATCCATTTTTGCCATATTCGAAACACATGTAGGTCTAATTTGTGAACACATGTAGGTCTAATTTGTAAACATATGAAAAAGTAAACAAATAACAACGAATATGTAAGAAAGGCCTTTGTCCTAGTTTTTCTAGCTATTTAAATTATAGAAGTTATTTGTATTGTTATTATATCTCGAGCTTAATTTCTGTTTCATGCAACTAATTACGTGTACTGTAAACACAGCAAAGGCCCACTTCCACTCGTGGAAAAGTCTACTTTTGATTTCTAATCTATAGTCTGTATCAAAGTTGTACACATACGCTAACGCCCTCTGGTGTAATAATGTTGATAATTCATGATATTTTTCTGGACATTTTCATTTCAAGATTTTAACTTCAAGACTTTTTGAAACTAAGAAAATATTTTCATAAGAGTTCAAATTCCAGATTTTTTTTTAGATACTTTCAGAAACCAATGGATTGATTTCTTTGTCGTGTAAAATTAAGAAATTATTTTTTAATTTTAATATTTAATGATATATAAAAGTTACCGATTAAACGCCGAAAATGAAACATAAAGTCAATTTTTTGTTTAAAATGTTGATTTTGTGCATGAAATGTTGACATAAGAATGTAGAAACAAGAATCATTAGTTTAGAATGTTGCGTTCATGTCTAAAATGTTCAAACTGGAATGTAGAAACAAGAATCATGAATATTGTCCCATTTGGTCTTCCATAGATTAGGAGCATGCCAAGACGAATTGCTGAATGTCTGAGGATTGGTGGAGCAATTACTCATTATTAAGACAAAAAGCAAAAACGTCCATTTTCACTTTTGACGGTGTATCTCTTTGCGAGTGAAATGGGGCCCATCAGATAAGCCGCCCATATGAACTGTTCATGTTCATGTGTAGGCAATTGGCCTGTTATTAACATACACTGGTTACCTCTAATAACCAGCGGCTGCCAGGCAGGATACGCCCACATTTTCGAGAGATGGATAGAGAACTAACTAACAAGAAAGTGATTTTTCCTACTATCAAGGGCCATAATTCAGGAAATTACAATTCAATATGCGCGAATATTGAAAGGAACTGAGATCTTTGTGTTATAAACTTACATTTCAAGTTTCAACAAAATCGAAATTCGAACTCAACCTTCCTTAGGGTGTAACAGTGATATAATAATACGTTTTTTTAAATCAGATAAAAATTATGACCTCTATAGGGTCCACAAGCTAAAAATGTGATTTTTCGTACAATCAGGGGCCATAATTCAGGAAGTTACGTTCCGATATGCGCGAAGATCGAAAGGAACCAAGATCTTTGGGTTATAAACTTACATTTTAAGTTTCAAAAAAATCGGATAAAAATTGTGACCTCTATAGGGTCCACAACCTTGATATACCATATTTTTACGCTATTTGAGAACGAACGGCGGCCATTTTGTCTGTCAATTTTGGGCCGATTTTCACGAAATTCAAACTCAACCTTCCTTAGGGTGTAACGGTGATATAATAATACATTTTTTTAAATCGGATAAAAATTATGACCTCTATAGGGTCCACAAGCTAAAAAGGCGATTTTTCGTATAATCAGGGGCCATAATTCAGGAAGTTAGGGTCCGATATGCGCGAATTTCGAAAGGAACCGAGATCTTTGGGTTATAAACTTACAATTCAAGTTTCAAAAAAATTGGATAAAAATTGTGACCTCTGTAGGGTCCACAAGCTAAAAACGTGATTTTTCGTACAATCAGGGGCCATAATCCATGAAGTTTCGGTCCGATACATGCCAATATCTAAAGCAGCCGAGATCTTTTGGGGATTAACCTATATTTCAAGTTTCGTCAAAATCGGATAAGAATTGTGACCTGTAGAGAGTCCACAAACAATTGTGGACGGACGGACAGGGGCGACGGCACAATACGTCCACATGAAAATGTGGGCGTATAAAAACAGCAGTGCATTCCGTAGTTTCATATTGTTTCTGAATATTATCTACTTTTTTTGAAGAGTATATATATAAGGCCAAAAAAAACAAAATGTTCTGTTTCCGGTAACCCGACCGAACCATTTCAAAACCTGCCAACTCAATTTTTCTTTTGTGTCAAGAGAAATAAAAAAAACTTTTTTGTTCAACGACCGACCGTTCAGAATACTCTAAGCCTACCGGATTCGTGAAAATGCCTATTTATTTGTTGCTATAAATGAATATAAATGCCATCATTCTTTGAATCTGCATTTACCGATCGGAATAGTCCGGAACGTTGTACAGCGAACAATTAATAAGAACTGCCATACTGTTGACGCAAGTTTGAAAATCGAGACTACAGGTTTCGTTTAGATTTACCACTGCACATTCCGAAAAGCTATAATCCTCACAATCTTCATTATAACAAGCCAACAGTGAGGCTGATGTCCCCCGCCGAAATCCCAAAATAAATAGATGACACATATTAATTAATCGCACATCTATTTTTTTCAAAAGTATCGATCAATCAAACTGATTATCAACTATACACTAAGTTTCATCACTTTGTCCCAAAGCATCGACCAAGGAAATTGCTTATCTCTGCTTAGCTTTAGCTAGATATGTTAATCATTGACCTCAGTCAAGACGAACATCTACATCAAGTTTAAACATTCTACCTCAGAGTTGTTATGTTCCAAAGTCTTGACCAATCAAAATGCTTATTGCTCCTTAGCCTAAGCAGACAATTCTCATCATCGAACTTAGTCAAGGTATTGATGTAATGAAACTATACACTAAGTTTCATCACTCTCACTTAATTAAAACTAAAGTTATCGTGTCCCAAAGCATCACCAATCAAATTCCTCATCTTCGCACCCTATCAAGGCATTGACCTCATAAACACTTACACCAAGTTTGAACATTCTAGCTCAATTAGAATGAGAGTTATTGTGTTCCAAAGTCTCGGCCAATCAAATTGCTTATCGCTCTGCTTACCCTGAGCAGAAAATGCTTAATATCAAACTTAGTCAAGGTATTGATGTAATGAAACTATACACCAAGTTTCATCACTCTCACTTAATTGGAACTAAAAATCATAATCTAGACTCTGATACATTTTAAACAATTATCCAAGAATTCCATCCACCAATCTATTTGTGCTTCATGTTCCCTGGCGCCGACTCAACCTAACATAAAATTGAAGATTTATTTCGCACAGAATATTATGTTAGTTGATACGGTAGATCTACTACTAGATCTAACAATGTAGCATTAGAAAAAAAAAGAAACAAAAATAACAAAAAAAACCCTACCTACTGACCCTACCCTATTTTCCATCTGTTAAAGGAAACAGAACCCTTTTTGGCGCTATTGCACTTTCGTACCTCTACCAGTTCCCGTGGTCGTAGGAACTTGAAATTATTAGAGGATGTTAAGGGGGACTAGCAATGACCACACACCAAATTTCGGCCGAATCGATCAATAACATTTTTATTTTACCGACCTTTTAATTTCTAACGAGAGAGAACTTCATCTGTTTGACGCCATTTGCTTTGTTTACTATTTAGACTCGAATAACAAGACACTAAGACGGAAACCGACACACTGCACTAGCTGCCTATCTCTGCAGTTCATAAAAATTAATATAATTTTCGTATACTTTAATTTTTGCGCGAAGCCACCATGTTCTATAAAATACTATTTGGTGTTGATCAGTGGATTGGCCTTTAGGTGTGAATATTGCCGTGACCTTGATTTTGACCTTGAGTCTTAACTTCCCATCCATATCAGGGCCTTTGCGTTTATGATTGCCGTGGCCTTATTTCTTACTGTATTTTCAAAGTTAATGTTCGAGGTGAAAGCAGAGACGACGTCCTTCAGAAAAGATAATTGGGTCAAAGTCGTAGGTCAAGGTCATGTTACAGAAAACTAAACTCAAACTTTTCAAAGTCATTTTTTGGACATTTGACCTTGACTTACGACCTTGACCCCGTAACCGTTTTCGAAGGCTATCACCTTGGCTTGAATCATGGACGTTTACCTTGGTTCTGTCACACAGTGCTCGGTCAGAAAAGGGTCAAACGGAGAGGGGCCCGTGTCCGAAAGGAAGTCAATGGGCGTGGTCAATGTGAAAGGTCGTGGTGACCTCCACTAGTCACCGTTAACCATCCGTGACCTTGACCCTGACCTAGTGTCCGAACTTCCCATCCATCTCGGGCCCTTTGCGTTTATGCGTGCCTTGACCTTATTTCTTACTGTATTATCAAAGTTAATGTTCGAGGTGAAAGCAGAGACGGGGTCATTCAGAAAAGATAATTGGGTCAAAGTCGTAGGTCAAGGTCATGTTACAGAAAACTAAACTCAAACTTTTCAAAGTCATTTTTGGGACAGGGCCAGGGTAAACGTCGATGGTTCAAGCCAAGATGATGGGCTTTGAAAATGGTTACGGGTCAAGCTCGTAAGTCAAGGTCAAATGTCCCAAAACTGACCTTGAAAAGTTTGAGTTCAGTTTTCTATAACATGACCTTGACCTACGACTTTGACCCAATTATCTTTTCTGAGGGACGTTGTCTTTGCTTTCACCTCAAGCATTAACTTTGATAATACAGTAAGAAATAGGGTCACGGCAAGCATAAACGAAAAGGGCCCGAGATTGATGGGAAGTTTGGACTCAAGGTCGAAGTCAAGGTCACGGATGGTTAAAGGTGACTAGTGGAGGTCACCAGGAACTTTCACATTGACCACGCCCTTTGACTTCCTTTCGGACACGGGCCCCTCTGCGTTTGACCGTTTTCTGACCGAGCAGTGTGCGACAGGGCCAGGGTAAACGTCGATGGTTCAAGCCAAGATTATGGGCTTTGAAAATGGTTATGGGATCAAGGTCGTAAGTCAAGGTAAAATGTCCCAAAACTGACTTTGAAAAGTTTGAGTTCAGTTTTCTGTAACATGACCTTGACCTACGACTTTGACCCATTTATCTTTTCTGAAGGACGTTGTCTCTGCTTTCACCTCAAGCATTAACTTTGATAATACAGTAAGAAATAGGGTCACGGCAAGCATAAACGAAAAGGGCCCGAGATGGATGGGAAGTTTGGACTCAAGGTCGAAGTCGAGGACACGGATGGTTAAAGGTGACTAGTGGAGGTCACCACGAACTTTCACATTGACCACGCCCTTTGACTTCCTTTCGGGCATGGGCCCCTATGCGTTTGACCGTTTTCTGACCGAGCAGTGTGCGACAGGACCAAGGTAAACGCCCATGATTCAAGCCAAGTTGATAGCCTTCGAAAATGGTTACGGGGTCAAGGTTGTAAGTCAAGGTCAAATGTCCCAAACTGACTTTGAAAAGTTTGAGTTTAGTTTTCTGTAACATGACCTTGACCTACGACTTTGACCTTTTTAACTTTTCTGAAGGACGTCGTCTCTGCTTTCACCTCAAGCATTAACTTTGATAATACAGTAAGAAATAGGGTCACGGCAAGCATAAATGAAAAGGGCCCGAGATGGATGGGAAGTTTGGACTCAAGGTCAAAGTCAAGGTCACGGATGATTAAAGGTGACTAGTGGAGGTCACCACAACCTTTCACATTGACCACGCCCATTGACTTCCTTTCGGACACGGGCCCTTTGCGTTTGACCCTTTTCTGACCGAACAGTGTGCGACAGGAGCAAAGTAAACGTCGATGGTTCAAGCCAAGGTGATAGCCTTCGAAAATGGTTACGAGGTCAAGGCCTTAAGTCAAGGTCAAATGTCCCAAAACTGACTTTGAAAAGTCCGAGTTTAGTTTTCTGTAAGATGACCTTGACCTACGACTTTGACCCAATTATCTTTTCTGGAGGACGTCGTCTCTGCTTTCACCTCGAACATTAACTTTGATAATACAGTTAGAAATAAGGCCACGGGCAAGCATAAAAGCAAAGGGCCCGAGATGGATGGGACGTTCGGCCTCAAGGTCAAAATCAAGGTCACGGCAATATTTACACCTAAAGGCCAATCCACTGATCAACACCAAATAGTATTTTATAGAAAATGGTGGCTTCGTGCAAAAATTAAAGTATACGAAAATTATATTAATTTTTATGAACTGCAGTGTTAGGCAGCTAGTGCAGTGTGTCGGTTTCCGTCTAAGTGTCTTGTTATTCGAGTCGGTTTCCGTCTTAGTGTCTTGTTATTCAAGTCTAATTAGTAAACAAAGCAAATGGCGTCAAACGGATGAAGTTCTCTCTCGTTAGAAATTAAAAGGTCGGTAAAATAAAAAGTTATTTATCGATTTGGCTGAAATTTGGTGTGTGGTCATTGCTAGCCCCCCTTAACATCCTCTGAAAATTTCAAGTGCCTATGACCACGGGAACTGGTAGAGGTACGAAAGTGCAATAGCGCCCCCTTTTTTGGGGGGGTAATCAACTCTCTTGACAATCAGATAGCCTAGACTTAAATGGATTAGAACACCCATGAGATTTAACAATAAAAAGAAAAATTTGATAATCAAAGTCAAGTAACGTTGCTCCAATAATAAACAATCTACACTATATCTTCAAACACTCCTAATTTTGCTCAGAATAAAGTTATTTGAATTAAACTTTCAATATATTCATTTTGCATTATCTATTTTGAACTATTATACCAAAAACAGCCAGCTCTTTATCTAAATCTTACATAATGCATCTATAACTTTCATCTTAATTGGACAAAAATTGTGGCCTCTGGAGGGCCGACAACCTTGGAAAATGACATGCTTTGCCACTATTTGCATAAATGGGGGGGGGGGGCATTTCATAGGAAGTTTCAGCCCAATTTTGACCAAATTTGAACTCATCAGCATTTGATGTCTTATGAACATGTATATAAACAGTATCTAAAATCCACAGGCTAAAAACATATTTTTTCATACAAGAAGACGCAATAATCCATGATGTTACATTCCGATAATCAAACACTTCCAAGAACTTTGGAACATTTTTAATATACAATAATTAAGAGAATACAATATCAGAGATAGATTGCCAGGTAATGAAACATATGCCCAGAGCAGCTAAGTCGTCAGAAATACAGCACATACTGTGACTGTAGCAATAAAACCCTGCTAATTTTATCCCAACTGGTCAATAACTTCACAAATTGTTAATGGACAGACCTGACTGATATATGGACAGAGGTGATGACAATATACAAGTCACTTTTAGAGTGGGCTTATTACAATTAATACATGTATCTTTATACATTTTCTTTAAGTTTTGATGATAGGCTATTCTTTTAAAATATTTCATGCCACCTACCATATAAGTTGTTCCACTATCGGTACCAGCATCCCAAGGATAAAGATCTATCTCCATGTGATCAGCCCAAGTACAGTTCTTCATGCATATTTCCAAAGCACTCACACCTACAAAAACAAGCCAACAGTGAGGCTGATGTCCCCCATCTTGACCCCAAATTAAATCAATGACATATTAATTAATTGTATATCTATCTTTACTATTAGACCGGAGGCTCAGTGGGGGGGGGGGGGCATCAAATGGGCACAAAACCAGACCTAACTTTGGTGTAGAATATGATGCCTAGTGGTAATCAGTCTGCCGTTGGGGTGTTTTCGAGTCAAAGGTTAAATGAGGTCATTTGCACTGAAAGTGAATGCACAACCATTATTGTATCATGAAAACATGCTGAAAATGATCGAAAGTAATCACAATAACCAGCGGCTACCAGTCAGGATACACCCACATTTTGCAAGAGATGGATAGAGAACAAGCTAAAAACAAACATGATTTTTTGTACAATCAGGGGCAATAATCCAGAAAGTTATGCTCTGAAATGCGCATATAGGATATAAAGAAATTTTTTAAGTTTCATCAAAATCAGATAAATATTGTGACCTCTAGAGGGTCCACAACCTTCGTATTACATTCTTTTAAACAATTTGAGTACAAAGAGCTGCCATTTTATTGGGCAGTTTCATTTCACTTTTCCCGAAATTCGAATTCAATGCACAAGATCAAAATACGATTTTTGGAAAAATCAGGGGCCGTAATCCAGGAAGTTACGTTCGGATATGCCCGATTATCAAAAGGAACCAAGATCTTAGTGTGTAACGGTGATATATTCACACTTTTTTTTTTTTATATCGGATAAAAATTGTGACCTCTAAAGGGATTATCGTAGCATCTCGATCTGTAATGCCTCTCCATGAAAACTTCCAAATGTTTCTATACACTGATCGGCTCCTAAATACAGATGGGAATAAGCTGGTCTGATTCCAAAAATATTTTTGACCAAACTAACCTATTTGGCACAAGGAACGTTGGTAGAAAAGGTGATACTCAGAGGGTGACTGGGCACGCAGACCCACTAATCCTACGCTTTTTGTATAGTCATCTTGCAGATCGTGTGATTACGACTTAATGTCAATGGATCATCTACAATTCCCCCGTCCTTAAAACCTGTTACAAGAGCGAACATGTACATCCCTCAGAAACACTTTAAATTTTCAAGCCACGAGCGACTAACAATTTGTGATCACAGACTTAGCTGATATGGTTCTCTACCACGCAGAACATTTCCAGCCACGAGAACGTACTGAAGATGCTACTGCAGACCTTCCGCAGCTGTTGGTAGCGTAGTTATCTGAAATTTGCTTACTCGGAATCGTGTATCATATCATATTCATAAAAGACGATTTATTCTGTGTAAATTGCATTGGACATTCATGAAACTTTTCCCTGGTCTAACACATAGGCTTTAGATCATAAAGTTTGTCAATGAGTTAAGTGGTGTGACAGCATGCCGGTGACATGATGTGGTGTTGTTTGTCCAGCCTTATGGATTTTCTCTGTTCACACAAGAATATTATTAAAGTAAAATTGTACCACACAAAGTTCCAAAATAACCAAGTTTGTGTCGAATGGACCTTAAACCCCATTTCTCTCTCTTAAGTCAAAATCTCCCTTGCTAACGACTGAATGGAATATATTAACTTTGTGATGATGTCCATAGATATGCATCACTGTATATTATGTTAGTCCCAAAATGACCTAGTTTACTTTTTACTTTGTTCCTTTCATGTCTAAATCACCCTTGCTAACGACTAAATGGAATATATTAAAATTGTAAAGATGTCCATACATATATATACTTCATCTGGGGTATTGATAAATGGGAAATTTTATCCTAATTTTTGGTGTTTTTAATTTATTTCTCCTGTTTTTATTATGCCTGTTCCGGTCATTTTTATTTTGTTAGCAGGAAGGTTGTTAGTTGTGGGTAACATTCAACTTTGATCCTATAGTTCGATCCCTAATGTAAATCCATCAGTTTTTCGGGTAGAAATCGAGGAACAAGCTTTATTTTGTAGATTTTGGTGTTTAATGACAAAAAACCAATGTTGACATTTTTTTCTGAGTAGGTCTTAATGGGAGGGTATTTTCTGAGGGCAGCCATTTTGTGATAATATTGCAACTTAATTTTTTACTTTCACCTTATTTATAATGTTATCGACATATCAACTGTGATTTGGCAATGTTTTAATATTGACAGGGGTCATGACTATATTTCAGTTTTTTTTCCATCACTTTATGAAGTTATGTCCAAGATGGCGACCTTATGTGGTGGGAAAATCGCACCATGTGCTGATTTCGATTAAGTAGTAGTGTTTGGTGTCAATATATATGTTTTCGGGGTCACAGATTCCATTCCTGACATTTACAACCTTGTAAAATGATCACATTTTTACATACTTAGCATATTTCCAAGATGGCGACCATTTTTGATGGGAAAATGGGCCGATGTGCAGATTTTGATTAAGTAGTAGTGTTTGGTGTCAATATATATGTTTTCAGGGGCGCAGAATCCATTTCTGATAATTACAACATTGTAAAATGAGCATATGTTCACATATTTATCATATTAACAATATTGCTGCCACTTGTGGCGGGAAAATCGGACGAAATGCTGATTTCGATTAAGTAGTTGTCTTTGGTGTCAATATATATGTTTTTGGGGCGCAGATTTGATTTCTGCCATATACAACTGCGTAAAATGACGTATGTTCATCAATTTCGCATATTTCCAAGATGGCAGAACATTTTCTAAAAACATTATCATCATTTTTATACTTTTCGTTGTTATTGACAGGTTTCCGAGTCAAATTCTGCTACATAGACTAATAGCTTGTAGCACATTCCTGAAAGCCGGTACCGTGTCGTACCCATTTGGTATATTATCCAATGATGAAAATTCCTCATCCGAGATGACCACTGAGCGGAAATCGATTTTCCTATTCACTCGGTCTCCTGGCAGGAAGGCAAAGAGAGCGTAACGGCAGCGTGGGGCTTGCGCCATTAAGCGTGGCAAGAAATTGACATGCGCCCATTCCTATATAGACGTAAAAGCAGGCATGCGGCAAGGAGCTTCGTTTCAGCCTGGTGGCAACGTGGTTAAAGGTGGTGGGGGCGTGGCTGTAAGTGAAATACACGCTAAGAAGCCCTCGTGACATATATCAAGTTATCAACTGACTTCCAAGCTGAATGTGGAATGCTGTTGAGTTGGAAACGTAAAGTACAAATGTATGTTACCACTTACACAACAACGTGGCCGGCCACTTTGACATCATGGCCACCAGTTCTTTCAATGGTGATGGCAGAGATGGCATAAATGACTTGCACGTCGTAGTTTGAGTGGTGATATAGTTTGTTTTTCCAATGTGACAGCATTCCTTCGAACGACTCCTTCCACACGCAGCTCGGGGCCAGTTGATAATATAATCTATGCCACAAAGGTTTCTTATAGCAAGTATTACTATTTCATTTGCAGTCCTTGTTTTTATTTCTTTGTATACCGATTTATAATATATTTTTCTGTTCTACTTTTTAATTTATTAATTACCTTTTCAATAGTTTCACATTTTTAACCATCGTTAATTTTGTATCTATAACTAACAGACAACATAAACTGAAAGTCTCAATGAAGCCACCAAGTTTTAAAATCAGATTGGAGTCCAACTACTAAAACGCAATCAACCAAATAAATGTGCTATTTTCCTGGTACTGGCTTTCAGGAACATGCTACAAGCTTATACATATCAGAAATGGATTCAGAAAGCTTTTCAGTAATGTGTTTAGAAAATGTCCTGCCACAAAAGGTGGCGGCCATCTTAGAAATACGCTGAATGGACGAACATACCATCACTTCACGCAGTTGTAAATGGCAGAAATCGAACTGCTGTTGAAAACATATATTGCACAAAAACCTGACTACTTAATCAAAATCAGCACATCGTCCCATTTTCCCACCACAAATGGCAGCCATATTGAAAATATTCTAAATATGAGATCATTTTACACAGTTGTATATGGCAGAAATGGAATCTGCACCCCGAAAACGTATCCTGATACCGACGACTAGTTAGTCAATATTAGTGCATCGTCCCTTTTTCCCGCCAAAAATGGCCGTCATCTTGGAAATATGCAAATGGGTAAACTTGTGATCATTTTACACAGTTGTAACTGGCAGAAATGGAATCTATGCCCCTGAAATGAAATGGGGTTTAACGTCCAACTGTTCTGCTCCTATACTGGGCTAATGAAGACGGGCATACGCATACAGTTAGAGTGGTTCGTGCAAATAACAAAAATCAAATAAACGAACTATATTTGGGGCTTATTTTAACAAATATGATAAGACTTACCATTAAAATCATCATTCATTAACAATTAAACTATTGCTAAGTTGGATATTTGTGTGATTTGGCCATTTGATTGGGACTTTCTAATTATATGGAAAAGTTGATCACCCAAGTAGCGTTAAAGCGGTAGATTTTTTCACATCAAAGTTTCAAATTTTGTTCTGGAAACGCATTCTTATTTTCCGCAGTCGGCTTTTTTACGTAGTACATTTAACGATTGAATTTAACATTTGTACGCGTGCCAGCCCTTAGAGAGAGAGAGAGAGAGAGAGAGAGAGAGAGAGATGTCTGTATTTCGACCTGATTTTTTTAACGTTTACATGCAATAGACTATAGTTGAAACTTTCTAATAAGGGGTGAATTTCGTGGTTTACAAACGCAGTACGTAGAGAGTGCTTACCGTGCTCATATTGTAGATGTTAAATATCCTTTATGATAATCCTATTTTGTTTCAAATAATTATCACAAAAATAAAAATCATACACATCAAAATCAGAGGAGCACACGACATGCGCAAAGAAAAAAAGCCTTAAGCATTTTCAAATCGGTTGGCAGCAGTGGTCCAAATGTCTAGCATTGCATCCGGAATTCCGTATAAGAATCTACTTAGAAGTCAAAAACGCGATTCCTACACATTGTGCTCTAAACCGTGTTATAAATTATAGAATAAACCGTAAATCAATTGAACCCATTTCAAGGTGGAACTGCATGCTTTTTGATATGATTGGGCTATGTGTGGCGCCAGATAATCCAAAAATAGAAGTCGATACGTGACAATGCGTCTCGAAAAATTCTTTGATCTGTATATGACTGGAAAATTCTGTTATTAAAAACAACCGGCATGACAATGACTACATAATAAGTTGGGAGTTCTGCAATAGGGATCTTTTAGTGAAATGTTAGAGAAATTTAAGTTTAAATATATCCTTTGTGTTTGAATTACCACTTATGGTTGGTTGTGTCTTATTATGTATCAATCTTGAAATTTCTGTTTTATAGCTATTGTGTAAGACGCACAATTTACGCATCGTGTCGCGTTTTAATATTTTTAATAATTATCATAGGCGTACGAGCCAGGGGGCAAGCTAAATTTTCGGGCAGACGGGTAAAGTGAAAAAAAAAAATTATTTCATCTATTTGGCAAAATAAAAGTCCCGAAATCTAATAAAACACTAATTTTACGGGCTGGAATAGCACTAAAACGCACTTGAGGCCGTCAAGTGTTCCAAAAATTTTTTTTGGGTCCAGACAAGGTCAGCTCCGCTTCTTCGCCTCTCAAAGAAAACGGGCGCCGCTGTCTGTAAACCTGAAATTTTTTCGGGCATTTCTAGTTTTGCTTCCCTAACTGTCATCGATCCCTAATAAAACACTAATTTTACTTTTCTTTTAATTGAATACAACGAATTTGTACTGACTTGACTATGGATTAAAACATTTTGTCTAGAGCCATTCTTTGTGCGACATTTTTCTGGCATCGATTATTATTTGTGAATGCAACTGCAACAGTCTGATTGGATGGTTGGAATTCAGAATGGGATTTGGTTACAAAACCATTGGATACTTTTGGAGCTGCTTTCACGGGCTAGGATAGCAGAAAACGCATTTTCGGTGGTTAAATTTTCAAAATTTTCTCTGGGAGGCCCCCATAACCCGCGACGAATGATTGGTTGTTTGGAATTCGGGTCAGCCAGGTAGGCTATATTGGACCGAATTGAAGTTGCTGTATTCACAGGCTGGAATAACAGGAAAAAGCGTTTGCGGCAGTTTTTTTCCCAACGGTTGATCTTTTGATTGGAATTCGAGTCAGCCATTGTCATTAAGCTATATTAGACCACATTGAAGTTGCTTGTTCACGGGCTGAAATAGCAGGAAAACGTCAAATATTCCAAAATTTTCTTGGGGGGGGCGGGGGCGCATACAAGGTAAGCTCCGCTTCTTCGCCTCTCGAGGAAGACCGACACCGAAATTTTTTCGGGCATTTCGGGTTCTGCCCCCCTAACTGTCATCGAGCCCGTATGCCTATGATAATTATGAAACCGTCAATGCGCGTCTTTTTGGTTATATTCCAGTTCTACAAAAATGAGTTGTTACTGGATTTATAATAACTGAAACGTTTTGTAACCACCATGTTACAAATGGCAAATGCATAAGGATATACTAAACACGAATGGCATAGCAATAATGGCACATCCTCCTATTAAATTTGACACAAAACCGGAGGCCAAATTCGCAGCGCCCTAAAATGATTAGAATCCGAGTCTTGTGACCAGTACCGTAATTTTATTTTAATCATACACGTCTGGTTAAACGAGACTAGGGAAAATAATTTCGTTCAATTAATTTCCAGTCTCAAATTTTTTCTGCGTATTTAGAGCTAGCAACAATGTAACTTCTAAAGTAACTAAAGCGCCCACTAACAACAGAGTTTTACGGTTAAATAAAAGTAACTTTCACAGTCTTGCAGTGTCGGTATGTTGCCATGAGAGTGGATTTAAAAGATAGAAAAAGGGCGAAACTACATGAGTTGACTCTGAAACGAGAACCGTTACAATATATACGTCATTGGTTACAATCAACTAACTTAGAAATTAAATCGCCGAGTTTTAGCCAAAATTTTAATCTAGTTCTTAACTTCTTATTTTTAAAAGTCCAACGAGTAAAGAATAATTTTGTGATAATATTGCAACTTAATTTTTTACTTTCACCTTATTTATAATGTTATCGACATATCAACTGTGATTTGGCAATGTTTTAATATTGACAGGGGTCATGACTATATTTCAGTTTTTTTTCCATCACTTTATCAAGTTATGTCCAAGATGGCGACCTTATGTGGTGGGAAAATCGCACCATGTGCTGATTTCGATTAAGTAGTAGTGTTTGGTGTCAATATATATGTTTTCGGGGTCATAGATTCCATTCCTGACATTTACAACCTTGTAAAATGATCACATTTTTACATACTTAGCATATTTCCAAGATGGCGACCATTTTTGATGGGAAAATGGGCCGATGTGCAGATTTTGATTAAGTAGTAGTGTTTGGTGTCAATATATATGTTTTCAGGGTCTTTTACATGCACGCCAATATGTACAAGGGACCTCGTTTTTTTGTCCCATCCGAACGACTAGACAGCTGTCCTTGTCAGGCCCGACGCCTGGATGCACTTTCTCAGCCAATGCCGGGATCGAACACCCGACCTCCAGGCTAGCGAGCCAGCGTCTTACCCACTTAGCCACGTGATCCCCCATACTGACACCAAACACTACTACTTAATCAAAATCAGCACATGGTCCGATTTTCCTGCCAAAAATGGTCGCCATCTTGGAAAGAACTTCATAAAGTGATGGAAAAAAATCTGAAATATAGTCATGACCCCTGTCAATATTAAAACATTGCCAAATCACAGTTGATATGTCGATAACATTATAAATAAGGTGAAAATAAAAAATTAAGTTGCAATATTATCTCAAAATGGCTGCCCTCAGATAATGGCCTCCCATACTATGAAGAATTACTCAGAAAAAATGTCAACATTGTTTTTTTTGTCATTAAACATCAAAACCTACAAAATAAAGCTTATTCCACGATTTCTACCCGAAAAGCCGACGGATGGGAATTATGTAACAAACCGAATAGGACTACTAGTCCCTGCAAAGAACGAGCTATAGCATCTCAAACATTGGTTTTCATTAAATTCAATTTTCAGAGAGAGTTGGGTATCGGGCCAGTACCACCAAGATAGAATTAGCAGTAGAAACTTCAAACTCGGTGTGTAGGAAGAACCTGAGTGGTCCTACTAATGCCCAATATTTTGTCTGTCCAAATCAATAATTGTCCGAATAGCCGATCATCCAAATTTGGTTCCAAAATTGCCTATTTTTTGCTTATTTTTCTATTAAAAAATACTTTTCCAATTTTCCAGGTCGGTATCAACTGAATCAATCTAATATTTTGTGGAGATGTATCTGGGTACTAACCCATCTTACAGAAAGAATTTGGTCCAAATCCCTGACCCAAGAGTTATCACCTCTGGGGTCACAAAGAACAATGGTGAATTTAGCAAGTTTACATTTTTATCAAAAGGGTGATTACTTTCAATCATTTTCAGCATGTTTTCATGATACAAGAATGGCTGCGCATTCACTTTCAGTGCAAATGACCTCCTTTGACATTTGACCCCGAAAATGCCCAAACGGCAGACTGATTACCACTCAGCATCGTATTCTACGCAAAATTTTCCTCTAGAAAAGTTGGGTCTGGTTTTGTGCCCATTTGATGGACAGCCCCCCGCACTGGGCCTCCAGACTATATGCTTATGATCTAAATTAGTTAAGGTTTGAGTGGAGTGAAACTATACACTCTCCTTCAATTATTGTCCCAAAGCATCGACCAATCAAATTGCCTATCTCTTCCCAATTACAACTGACCAATCAAATTATGTATCTTCGCTTACTTAGACTTAGTGGAAAATGTTAATAATCTAACAGTCAAGACATTACCCTAATGAACAGTTACACCATGTTTGAACAGTCTCTCCCCTCCCTCTGTGACACTCTGGGTCACGGATCTCCAAAATGCGGGCTGTGACACTATTCTGGTCAAGGCCTTCAAAAAGAGTGATGTGACACTATGGTCACACTTATCTTGTGTCACAGCTTCCCCCTCGTCCCGAACTTCACGTTGTGTACTATTTCACTCAATGATCAACTAACTCTGGAACACTGTGTTGTTAAAACTACGTTTATATATCATTATAACATCGATAATACAAAGGTTATATACAGAAAACTACACACACAGTTATGACATTAAGTATAAGCTAAATATAAGTTCCCTATCACTTAGTGTGTATTCTGTTGTGAGAGTTACGCCCTTCTTTCTAAGTCTACATGGTGACTATCCCGGCCTCTAAACCAAAGTGGCTAGAGGTATATCTCTCTAGGAACACTGCATGTTGTCTCTATCCCAGACTCGAGCGGCAGTGGGTATGTCCTTCAAAAAAAACAGTATGTCTGAATCCCAGCCTAAGTCGAATCAGCTATACGTCTCTCTAGGAATGTCGTATGTTCTCCCTAGGGACACCAAATGATGCCTGATGCAAATTTAATCACGCTCTTTAATTTATATAAAGCCTTTAGATAATTCATCTATTAGGGCTGGACCATTACCATATTTGGGTAAGTGTTTTATTTGGGCATCCTTTTACCTCAACCTTTTGTTGTAAATTGGACTAATCTGTACTATACCAGATTTCTGCCCATAAACATAATAGAATGTCATTTTTTTTTAACAAAACGTGACAACCATAACCCACTTCCCAGAAATGGATGGTCGCAGGAACTGTCAGTTAGTCTAAGAAAGTTGTAGAATGATGCAAGATACCTAATTAGCCTAAATCTACCGGTCACCATTTGTTTAATGACTTCAATATATACTAAACAGAAAAAATAAATGTCAGTACGATTTCAAAATCAGAGAGGCACTTTAATCAAATCATTCTAGAAAAGAACTTATTAAATGGATCAAAATAATTTTTTGTGAACAGTATGTTGACACATTAGTGATTAATTCATCACAATTCCAAGACATTACGAGAAGGTTTAGAGTCTGTACACAGTAGAGTGGCCCACAGCCTCAATTATCTGTACTATATATAAACTGACCTGTTTTAACAGCATGTTGTCACGCGGATCAAAACTTCATTTATGAGAAAAGTGCTCTCATAGGCTCGCTCGTGCACCGTAGGCAGCAAACAGTCGCTCAAAATAGACATTCACGTGACAATATTCATTCACTTATTTATCAATGAAGCCATGTAAAAAATTATTCTTTACTCGTTGGACTTTTAAAAATAACTAGTTATGAACTAGATTAAAATTTTGGCAAAAACTCAGCGATTTAATTTCTAAGTTAGTTGATTGTAACCAATGACGTATATATTGTAACAGTTCTCGGTTCAGAGTCAACTCATGTAGTTTCGCCCTTTTTCTATCTTTTAAATCCACTCTCATGGCAACATACCGACACCGCAAGACTGTGAAAGTTACTTTTATTTAACCGTAAAACTCTGTTGTTAGTGGGCGCTTTAGTTACTTTAGAAGTTACATTGTTTCGCCTTTTTTCTATCTTTTAAATCCACTCTCGCAGCAACATACCGACACTGCATGACTGTGAAAGTTACTTTTATTTAACCGTAAAACTCTGTTGTTAGTTGGCGCTTTAGTTACTTTAGAAGTTACATTGTTGCTAGCTCTAAATACGCAGAAAAAAATTGAGACTGGAAATTAATTGAACGAAATTATTTTTAGTCTCGATTAAATTACGGTACTGGTCACAAGACTCGGATTCTAATCATTTTAGGGTGCTGCGAATTTGGCCTCCGGTTTTGTGTCAAATTTAATAGGAGGATGTGCCATTATGGCTATGCCATTATTCGTTTTTAGTATCCTTATGCTTTCGCAAGTAAAAACTGCATTTTCAATTTCTAACATGGTGGTTACAAAACGTTTCAGTTATTATAAATCCAGCAACAACTCATTTTTCTAGAACTTAAATATAACTAAAAAGACGTGCATTGACTGTTTCATAATTATTAAAAAAATGAAAACGCGACACTATAAGTAAATTGTGCATCTTACTTTCAAGAACAATAGCTATAAAACAGAAATTCCCAGATTGATACATAATATGACACAACCAACCATAAGTGGTAATTCAAACACAAAGGATATATTTAAACTTAAATTAATCTAACATTTCACTAAAAGATCTTTATTGTAGAACTTCCAATTTACTATGTAGTCATTTTCATGCCGGTTGTTTTAAATAACAGAATTTTCACATATCGACTTCTATTTTTATCTGGCGCCTTAAATAGCCCAACCATATGTGACCCCCCATAGCATACTGAGTCACAATGAGGAAATTTTGAAAATTGAGTTATTGTTATTTTCACATTCTCCAACTCATTACCTTCAATTTGAGGTATAGTTTGTTTGAATTGGGCAAAATTGACTGAGCTGTGTCCATTAGAAGCTACCCAACTCACAAAAGTAAGTGTTGAGAAAAAGCAAGTCAAAGATTTGGTATGTTCCAAAACAAAATCCCATAGCAACCAGGCCATTTATCTGCCGTTTTGTTGTTGAATATATCTTTCCATGGGTTTTCAGGGGTGCTGAAGACGAAAATCGTAGTAAAAATTTGATCCGACTATTTCCGCAATTTATTTGCTATTTTGTTGTTTAATATGTTTTTTATTAAGGATTTCAAGGGTGCTGACGACAAAAATCATAATAAATGCACTCCTTTCATAACGAAACATCGACAACACTTACGGCATAATATTCACATGATAGTGTTATACTGAAAAACAATCTATACATTAGTAGTCTGTTGTGTATATTATAACTTTGATGAGATTAACTCAATTAATCTCATCAATTAATTAGCACCTTAGTGCCAGCTAGTGGTCAGGAGATTAAGATTGTTGATTGGATAATCATCAAAGAAGCAGCCACAACGCGTGTTCATTTAACACGTGAATTAAAATAAGATTTTACGTGTACGTTAGGTCTATTATTATTTTCAGGTACCGTGACGTTATCAAAATATGAGTTTCTATAGAAATGTCAATTTCATAGTCAAGAAATGCTTACGATCCCTTTCGTGCATGGGCTTTGATGTAAATATCAACATTATTCAGAGGATACTCAATGGCAGACTCGAGAATCGTCGCATTTCGGCTCGTTGGTCGTTCTCATTTTTTTCAACCCATGGTGATAAGAGAATTTTAAACAATAATATCCCAGATGCATTCCTTACTTTGCCTGCCGTATGAAGAAGCGATAGTAAACGGAAATCAGCTATCAATAAAATTCTCTTCAAAAAGAAAATTATTGGCCATTTTGTTTATTTCCATTTAAGGTCTATAGATTATTTTTTAAAGATGACATGAGATATCAAATAATCACCACTTGGATTAATTATTCGGAGTAAATAATGAGTTGTCGACGGCTTTATCATTGACCAGTGACAGTTGATTAGTAATAGTATTACTCAATGACACACACCCGCTTGTCGATTAATTTACATCATCAGCCACGTGGTTTCGATTAACACTCAACGGCAATCTATATACGATCAGAATTAAATTTTTTTCTGCCACTTATCAGAGTGAATCGCATGAAGTTACCCAAAAACATTATCGCCAAAACTAAGTATTTATCAATAATGTCTTGCACGCGGTGTCTGGGCCAATCAGCAAACTAGTTGTGTAGACAGCATGGCAACAGGCGGAGTTTATTTATATTTTTGGGGTGGTTTTAAAACTCGATAGTATCCGTTCAAAATCAATTCATCGACAATATTTTGATCATATTCGTAAACTAGAGATGCTCCGCTTTTCAACGATGTCAATTATTATGCAAGAGAAATGACCGGTCGTCCCACTGCGAGGGAAGAAAAATAACTAATTTCACAGAGAATTTTAAGAAATAGGACAGATTTAAGAATACGGTACTCTTACAAAACGTTCAAATACAGGTGTTTTAAAATGGTTTATTGCTATTTTGATCTTTTGTGTCAATAGATAGTATATTTATAGACTCATTTTTGTGAAAATCTCAATTTCGATCAAAATCAATATTTTCACTTATTTTGTCTTTATCTCATTATTGATTCGCTCGCATTCCGACTCATTTAGCTGCGGCCGGTCACATATCAAAAAGCATGCAGTTCCACCTTGAAATGGGTTCAATTGATTTACAGTTTATTCTATAATTTATAACACAGTTTAGACACAATGTGTAGGTGTTGCATTTTTAACTTCTAAGTAGATTCTTATACAGAATTCCGGATGCAATGATAGACATTTGGACCACTGCTGCCGAACCGATTTGAAAATGCTTTCGTGTGTTCTATTTTTGATGCGTATGATAATTATTTGAAACAAAATAGGATTATCATAAAGGATATTTAACATCTACAATATGAGTACGACAAGCACTCCCTGCATATTGCGTTTGTAAACCACGAAATTCCCCTTATTAGAAAGTTTTAACTATAGTCTATTGCATATAAACCAGTGATGGGATTTTGCCCATATATTTCCAAACGCCCAAAATTGTCCGACCGGGAATATGCCCAATCGGACATCAAGACATGGTGAATAATATTCAGAATTCCGAAATTAATATAGTTTACTGAGTGTATAACTACCACTCAACCCGATTATCGTCGATAATACGCTGGGTTTATTAGGTAATGAAGTGATCAACGTATTTATCGTGTTATACCGTCTATAGTATAAACCTACCTTGATTAACTACTTAATCTGCCTTGATTGACTGACTTAATCCTTTGTCGGACAATTCATCAATCTAATCTTAAACAGAAGTCATTGCTTTCCTTTTGTCGGACTATTCATCAATTCAATAAGAATGATTATAATTTTAATCCACCTGTTTACCTAGTGGTTTCTCAATTGTCTGGCATCTTAATTGCATTGATTTGAGCCGACAGCATCTATTACTATAATAAACTAATCATAGATGTCACATATCGTAAGAGTAAATAACACCCTAAATCAATGGACAGTCATTTTGTCTACGATATCTTTTACGTCTTTTAAGAATCCATATAGAAATTCTCATCCACAGTGGCACTTTCCCTTGATCTCGAGCGCGACACGAATATTGCTTAACATAATATTACTGGGCAGTGCTTACTCTGAAGCAGTGTGATGCGAGTCACGTATGCTATTGGTCTCTATTATCCAGAAAAATATTCTACGAATATGTTGAAGACTAGGAGTTTCTGGGTTACCGAGACTTGTACGCCGTACGCTGAAGTTGGAGTTGGTTGATGCTATACCGCACCCAGCAAAATAACAAAAAGGGGAGGAGCTACCAATAGCTATATGAGCAGAAATTCTAACGTATTTGTAGGCGGGAATTAAGAAGCATGTCAATCATTCTGCTGTGTTGGCTATGATGCCTGTCACTCTGTCGTGACTATGAAAGAGTGTTATTCGCTGAAGTTAGCTATGCCTGTTTACAAGTGATTTAACTATTTCGGAAGTTCTGCATTCATTTGCTGCCGTATAAATGAAGACACGTAATTCTAAAGGAATATTATGGTTGTGAATTTGATGCCGAAGCAGGATCGGCAAGCTTTCATTCAGCATATTACGAAAATGCTTAATTTTGTACGACATTTACTGACATAAATTTGAATGCCGTACGGGAATTAATTTAAGTGTGAAAAATAGCGAGGTCACCAATTTTTATTACGTACGGGATTTGAATATTTTGTTGACATGTGATTTTTAATTGTGGTATGAATTGAATACTGTACGGGAATTAAATATGAAAAATAGCGAGGTTCACCTATTTTTATTCCGTACGGGATTTTAATATTTTGACATGTGACTTTTAATTGTGGTACGAATTCGTCTGCTTAAATAATGATAAGAGTTATGCCCCTTTATTTTCGGTAAAATGTCCGACAAGAAAAATGTTGAAATCCCATCACTGATATAAACGTTAAAAAAAAATCAGCTCAAGGTAACTGATAAATACAGACAACCTCTCTCTCTAACTAAGGGTTGCGCACGCGTACAAATGTTAAATTCAATTGTTAATTGTACGTACGTAAAGAAACGAAGAATCCTGACTGCGGAAATTAAGAATTCGTTTTTCAGAGCAAAATTTGAAACTTTGATGTGACCAAGAAACATAACTCTTTTAGATGAAAAAATCTACCACTGTAACGCTACTTGGGCGATCAACTTTTCCATATATTAGAAAGTCCCATTCAAATGGTTAAATCACACAAATATCCAACTTAGCAATAGTTTAATTGTTCATGAATGATGATATAAATGGTAAGTCTTATCATATTTGTTAAAATAAGACCCAAACTAAGCTCGTTTATTTATTTTTTGTTCTGTGCATGAATCCCTCTATACACAGTCTATGCATCAGTATCTGGTGTGTCCACCGCGAGTGTAGCATCTGTACATGGAGTGGACCAGACGACTGATGAACGCCATTGGCACCTGGAACCACACTCTCAGAAAAGCCTGGTGCAATCCATCAGCTGTGTTTGGTCTCGGTATGACATTATTAAGTCTCCTCTGAATTTCATCCCAAAGATTTTCAATCGGGTTTAAGTCTGGACTAAGGGCTGGCCAGTGCATATCGTTGACACCGTGTAGAAAGTCCTGAGTAACTCTGGCGGTGTGGGCATGGGCGATGTCATGCTGGAAACGCTGTTTTGATGACGTGCGAATTTCATCCCAAAGATGTTCAGTTGGGTTTAAGTCCGGACTAAGGGCTGGCCAGTGCATAACGTTGACACCGTTCTGCTGTAGAAAGTCCCGAGTAACTCTGGCGGTGTGGGCACAGGTGTTGTCATGCTGGAAAACGTTGTTTTGATGACGTGCAAAATGTGATTTGATGTGAGGTCTTAGAGCTTGATCGATGTAGCGCACAGCTGTGATGCCGTGGCCTCTCCCTGGACCAAGATTTTGGAACATCACAGGACCCACTCTCTGGTTCAAGCCGATTCCACCCCATACCATTGTGCTTGGACCTCCCCATGAGTCTTGTTTCATGACACATTGGTCAGAATAACGCTGGCCACGTAGACGCCATATTCTCGTCTTGCCATCTGCAGTTGTGAGCAATACCGACTCTCATCTGTGAACAGAACAGTTCTCCATTGCCTGTGTCGCCAGTTCTGGTGTTGCTGGGCAAACTGTCAACTTTCATATCGATGGTTAGGTTAGGTTAGGGGTGAGGATCGGTCCACGGTAAGGTCTATGGCAATGGATGTTCTCTCTGGTGAGACTTCGGCACACTGCATCAGTACTGATGGGTCTTTCGTGTGTTTCCATTGTCTCAGATGCCTGTGTAAAAGGATTCTGCACGTGCTGTCGCACAGCTTGCGGTCTTGTCGCCTTGTAAACCTTGGTCTACCAGTTCGGGGCGATCATCAGTGGCATGCTGCTGACGTTGTAGTGTGAATGATTCAACCAGGTATGGAGTGCATTTTATAGGGCTGGTCCCGGTGAACAGCACATCCAGCATGAGTTACTTGAAAATCATGGAGAACACATTACCATCTCAGAAGTCAGGTTGCGTTTTTGAGAACATTTCCTGGGTTCAGTTTTATGTTTTGGAAGGAGCCTTATTGCTCAAGTAAAGTTAGAGATGTGGTCACAAATATACAATAAAAACATTTGGCAAGTTTTATTCAATGCGTCTATTCAGAGTAACATACCAACCTGACGTTTCTTTTGCTGCTTAGTATATTAAACAGAGCACCTTTCATAGAACTAAAATGACCGCTATCTTAAAGTATATTGCACTTTCACCACAAGATTGTCATTCTTCTTCTCAAGAAGATACATATCATTAGAAGGAACTGTTGATGATGTTGATAAAAACATAAAAAATTGGAGAGAGACAGAGTATACTATGTATCTTGTAGCAGCATGGGTCTTCTGTCAGACATGGAGAATGGCCCATTGCTTCCGGTCGCCACATCCTACGTATGACCCATGTATCTTTTCTTACTACATATTTTAGTAGCCTTGTGATCGTCTAGAAGTTGTCTCTAGCTGTCTTTGCTTCTGCTTCACGTTTTGTATTTACTTCTTACTGTTTTCTCAGTTAAGACGTTTGTCTTATCAGGAATAACAATGCAACAGTTCGCTTTTAAATTTTATATATCATAGCTGGATACATAGATACAAGCATAGTATAGATTACAATCCTAAAGTCAATCTCTTAAACCTCATCCAGCCAGCCCAACGCGATGAGTGAGTCTGCTGATAGAAATTGCTACACCTTTTCCCTTCTGGAATCAAACTGCTGTCTAGTGATTGCTCACAAATATGATAGTTTTGTAGCTTGGGTTTTGACATTTAATTATCCAATTGGTCAAATATGATGTAAATAATCAAAGAGATTGGTCAATTGAACCAAATGACGTTGAAACCCACCCTTATATGGTTCAACAGGGCTTGCCACGAGACGCGTGTAATTACTCGCGCGCACGCTACGCTCGCGTAAAACCAAATTTACGTGAGTGATTAAGTACTCGCGCAAATATAAAAAATAATTTAATCAGAAATAATTGAATATCGTAATATAAAAAGCCGTAAACAATTTGTATGCCTTCATATTGATGCACTATTGCCCACGCGCCGTGTCTTTCCAGTTCCAACTGTTGTTACTAAAAATACTTTGAGACGCGTACTGCCAGGCGGTTTTTAAGCGGATGTCCTTTGCCGTGTCTGGATAATCAAACATTGAGCGGATGTTGTCGTTTCTATTAATAGCAATTCTTTCGATCCCGCATCTTTTCTACAAATTGATGGGATTGAAATTGTTTTGCCTGTTCTTTTACCTTTCTAAGCTTTACCCGAATCCCCTCAGCACGCCAACGATGGCAAAGGGAAACCCAGTTTCCCTTGCAACGTTATTGTCATGGGAAGACGATTTACAGATAATATTACTGCCAAGGAAATAAAAGAGTATGCATTGCCTTTGTGTGTGAAATAGCTTTATTCAACGTCCGCTTCCACCGAAGTGACAAGAGCATTGCCATTAGGCACATGCAATTTAAATGGCTGCTCACGCACATCATTCTGCGTGAGTAAATACATGTACTCGCCTCACTCGGCAAGTCTATATTTGCGTGAGTAGTCATCTACTCGCCTCCAATTTGCTCGTGGCAAGCCCTGGTTCAATGGAAATTTACTGGAGAAACTTCCCATGAGATATTTGTTATCAACCTAGAATTGAATATTGTAGTTCTGACAGACTAACATATTTTATTTGCAGCAGCAATATGTTATCAAGTTTTAAAACAAGTCTTAAAATCCATTTGTTTAACAGAGCAACTTAATTCCTAACGAAGAAAGTATCAAGAAAAACAATGTAATTCTTGGTAGATAAGATGGCTGATTTTTTAAGGTTCTTGATCAGCTAAAAAGAAACAAAACATTCCAAGAGAGTATCTGAGATAAGAAACTCGGAAGTTAACTTACCGACGCACCAATCGGGACTTGGACCAAACATAGTTAATAAAGAAAGTAGATGCTGTTTTTTACTAACTGTAAAGACAGCATGTGCTGATCTTTTAATATTCCTAATACCATACAAAGATTTGGTTTTAACAACAGTTCGTATCTTTTTACTCTGTAATAGAAAAAAATGCAATTAAATCAAATACAATTATATATCCACATGCACATAGCACGAAACACATCACTCTGGAACAGAATATAGAAGAACGCTGAATATCGATAGAGTGTCGACAATAAGGAGCCATAATCTATAAAGTTATAGTCAGATACATGCCAATATTGAAAGGAGATAAGCCTATACTTCAAGTTTCGTCAAAATAGGATAACAAGCTGTTGCCATGCAAGATACATCCATATCTTGCAACAGAACAAGCTAAAAAGAAGATAGATTGCCAGGCAACGAACATACACCCACAGCAGCTAAATCGTCCGGGCAGTCAACAAGAGTTGTCGCATATTTTTACTTTATTCGGTAATGAAACATTTATAATACATTAAAATCTGATTAAGAGTAACAACTCATTAAGTAATTATCAGAAAACCATTAGAATTTTTTTTGTTTTTATAAACTTCTGCCCCATGCTAACGTGTAGTATACGAAAAACTTTTAACATAATGGATTTAGCTGTTCAAGTCATAAAAATTCATTGAAAATTAATATACTTGTTCGTCTCAAAACCATAAACTCTGTGTATCAATCTGAAGTCAATCGGGTGATGACTTTAGCCTCTAGAGCCTCACAAGATTTTTCAAAGTGATCAAGGGCCATAAATTTTGCAGTAATTATCGGAAATCGTTGAAAATCAATATGATTCTTCATCTCAAAACCATTAACTCTGTGTATCAATCTGAAGTCAATCAGATATTAACTTTGACCTCTAGAGATTCCACAAGATTTTTTGAAGTGATCAAGGGCCATAACTCTGGCAGTAATTATCGGAAATCGCTGAAAATCAATAGGCTTCTTCATCTCAAGACATTAAACACTGTGTATAATTATAAAATCAATCGGATTTTAACTTTAGCCTCTAGAGCGTCCACAAGGTTTTTCAAAGTGATCAAGGACCATAACTCTGGCAGTAATAATCAGAAATCGCTGAAAATCAATAGGCATCTTTGTCTCATGACCTTAACCCTTCCTGAGCTAATCCCGATGATTGTCGGGATAATTTTATAGTCTGTCAGACAGTGATGGGATTTCAAAATTTTACTTGTCGGACATTTTAACGAAAATAAAGGAGCATAACTCTTATCGTTATTTAAGCAGACGAATTCGTACCACAATTAAAAGTCACATGTCAAAATATTCAAATCCCGTACGTAATAAAAATAGGTGAACCTCGCTATTTTTCATATTTAATTCCTGTACAGTATTCAATTCATACCACAATTAAAAATCACATGTCAACAAAATATTCAAATCCCGTACGTAATAAAAATTGGTGACCTCGCTATTTTTCACACTTAATTCCCGTACGGCATTCAAATTTATGTCAGTAAATGTCCTACAAAATTAAGCATTTTCGTGATATGTTGAATGAAAGCTTGCCGATCCTGCCTCGGCATCAAATTTACAACCATAATATTCCTTTAGAATTACGGGTCTTCGTTTATACGGCAGCAAATGAATGCAGAACTTCCGAAATAGTTAAATCACTTGTAAACAGGCATAGCTAACTTCAGCGAATAACACTCTTTCATAGTCACGACAGAGTGACAGGCATCATAGCCAACACAGCAGAATGATTGACATGCTTCTTAATTCCCGCCTACAAATACGTTAGAATTTCTGCTCATATAGCTATTGGTAGCCCCTTCCCTTTTTGTTATTTTGCTGGGTGCGTACTAGTCACGGTCACCCAGAAACTCCTAGTCTTCAACATATTCGCAGAATATTTTTCTGGATAATAGAGACTAATAGCCTACGTGACTCATCACACGGCTTCATAGTAAGCACTGCCTAATAATATGTTAAGCAATATTCGTGCCGCGCTCGAGATCAAGGGAAAGTGCCACCGTGGATGAGAATTTCTATATGGATTCTTAAAAGACGTAAAAGATATCGTAGACAAAATGACTGTCCATTGATTTAGGGTGTTATTTACTCTTACGATATGTGACATCTATGATTAGTTTATTATAGATGATGTCGGCTCACATCAATGCGATTAAGATGCCCAACAAATGAGGTGGATTAAAATTATAATCATTCTTATTGAATTGATGAATAGTCCGACAAAAGAAAAGCAATGACTTCTGTTTAAGATTAGATTGATGAATTGTCCGACAAAGGATTAAGTCAGTCAATCAAGGCAGATTAAGTAGTTAAATCAAGGTAGGTTTATACTATAGACGGTATAACACGATAAATACGTTGATCACTTAATTACCTAATAAACCCAGCGTATTATCGACGATAATCGGGTTGAGTGGTAGTTATACACTCAGTAAACTATATTAATTTCGGAATTTTGAATATTATTCTCCATGTCTTGATGTCCGATTGGGCATATTCCCGGTCGGACAATTTTGGGCGTTTGGAAAAAAGATTCGGACGTCACATCTATATTGGATTCGGGTAAAGACACAAAAAAGGAAGACTTCTCCTGAGGAAATTATTCGTCTGCTTTTATACAGTCGCGTACGTAGATCGCTGCCAATATAGACGTATATGATATGGTCAAATTGGTTACCATGGCAACCCTAATGTGAATATTTCGGTATATATTATTTATATTTTCCAAATATTTCATTTATTTTTATTTTATTGTTAATAAAAACTTGTTACTGATGATTTTTATATTTGTGTTGTCTACCGCAAAATTGTCAATACTGCTCATTTACATTTTATTATTTTTAGAAAAACCCCATTATTATCACAATTTAGTGACTTTTCCCCAAAAGCCTATACTATTCTTACAAAAGAGATATCTATCATGTTATATAGCTTTATTCCTGACCATCTTGGATTTTTTAATGACAAGAAAATATCCAATACATGTATTTCATTTATGACAATAATATGGCAGCCATTTTGAAACCCACTGGTAACCATGGTAGCCATAAAATCTAAACTAAAAATATGCAAAAATCTCAAGTCATATATAATGGATATACATCGGCAATTTTACAGTTGTAGTCGCATTCATATTCAAGGTATGCATGGTTTTTCACAACAGGATCTAAAGCTTGATTTCTACTCAATATTTGCATAGCCCTCTATGGGTATGAAGTGGTTAGCTCAGGAAGGGTTAAACACTGTGCATAAATTTAAAGTCAATCGGATATTAACTTTAGCCTTTAGAGCGTCCACAAGATTTTTCAAAGTGATCAAGGGCCATAACTCTGGCAGTAATTATCAGAAATCACTGACAATCAATAGGATTCTTCGTCTCATGACCTTAAACACTGTGTATATATTTAAAGTCAATCAGATATTAACTTTAGCCTCTAGAGCGTCCACAAGATTTTTTGAATTGATCAAGGGCCATAATTCTGGTAGTAATTATTGGAAATCGCTGAAAATCAATAGGATTTTTTGTCTCATGACCTTAAACACTGTGTATAAATTTAAAGTCAATTGGATATTTAATTTAGCCTCTAGAGCGTCCACAACCAATTGTGGACACTGGACCAACAGACGGATGGACGAGGGCGACGACAATATACGACCACATTTCAATGTGGGTGTGTACAATCAGGGGCCATAATCCAGGAAGTTAGGGTCCGATATCCGTGAATATGTACAGAAACAGAGATTTTCGGGATATAAACACATGTTTTAAGTTTCATCAAAATTGGATAAAACTTGTGACCTCTAGAGAGGATCAATAACCTTGGTGTTACTGCAGCAAAACACATTGCATTATGTATAAGGATAGTTAATTAGTTGTCTGAGGCCATTAGTTAAGTCGTGGTCTTATTTCCGGTTACGGCGGCAACGTAAACATGTGCTTGTTAAAGAGTTAGAGCAGAAACTAATTGCTGATAGTTCTGTAACCGTTTCTCGGCTCAGTTCATGCAAGATAGATAAGGGTAATGGTTTTCTGAATTGAACGGCAGTTGATGACGAGTGTTTAGACTTTTTAGGTTTAGTATATCAGTATGGTAAATCAGTAAAGACAGGCTGTTAATCGAACATGGTGAATCAAGTGTAAACTGTAATGTCCGCCAGTAGTAGGCCTATCACCTGTACAGTCAGTATTACATGTATATTATAATGGTTTAACGGTTCTAATGTTTATTACGGTATGGACATCCTATAGAGTTGTAAGAAAGGAACAATAAATGGCTAAAGATACATTGGACTATTGTTTTAATTACAGCTGCTATATTAGTTTTAGAACATGCAGTTAGTTTCACACAACTGTAATTAGTGTAACAGATGAAATTTCATTGTGAAGTGAGTTTATAGTATTAATCATGGCATCAACTCGCGAACCAGTGGTAAATTTAATAGACTTTGGTGAAGATGACAATGACAATATTGATAGTGTGTCGGTAAATCGTGTCAGTAAAAGAACTAACGTTTCAACTTCTGTGATTCGCGCCCAAGAAAGAGCTAAAATTGCAGAATTGTTAACGGAAAGGAAGTACTTAGATAAATCTCAAGAAATATAAAGTTAGAAATTAATATTGCTAAGGCTCAAGCCAGAGAAAGGGCCTTGACAGAATTAGTCCACGAGGAGGAAAATGAACTTAGAGTTTTTTCTGAAATTAATTCTGTTGAAAATGTTGTTAGTCCCGGTAATCAGCAAGAGAAACAGACAGCTTATGAATCTAGTAATAACGCTACACCGATAGGCCATATCCAGAATAATGAGAACAGTTTCCTAGAGCGTTCACCTTTACAGAACAATTATGCAACACAACCCCCCACCGTCAACAAAGGTAGATAACTCCACTGATGATATACTAACAATGCATAAACAATTAATGGCAGCAATGTCTCTACCTCAGGCTGAAATAAAGAAATTTAAAGGTGATGCGATGGAGTATGATACTTTTCGTAGTGCCTTTGTAGCTAGAATTAGTTCCAAATTGAATGATCCTGCTAATCGTTTGTATTACTTACAACAGTTACTCGAAGATGAACCGAGATATTTGATTGACAGTTGTTTACATTTAGAGCCAAATGAAAGTTTTTAAGAAACTGTGAGCCTATTAGATAATGAATATGGAGATGCGTATAAAGTGTCAACTGCATACATTAATAAAGTTCTCAACTGGACTACAATTAAAGACGATGTACACGGTCTTAAAACTTTCTTATTATATTTAGTCAAGTGTAGGAATGCCAGGTCTGGACTATCGTATATGACTGTTTTAAATCATCCCCCAAACCTACAAGCTATAATTCAGAAGCTTCCGTTTTACTTACAGTCTAAATGGAGAGAACGTGTTATGCGCCTTCGTAAATATGATCACAGAATTCCAGACTTTAGTGACATAGTTGAGTTCGTTAAAGATCCAGTTGAGTCAGCTAATGATCCTGTCTTTGGTAAAGAAGTGTTAACCAAACCCAACACTAATATCAGTCGACCTTTCAAACCTATGCATTCTAATAAGTTATCATTTTGTAAAGAGAAAAGTTTGCCACTAACTTACAAGCTACTAAGTCTGATCGACCCTAGTTGTCACACGGGACCGGGTACCCCCAAGGTAACAACAGACCTAACCAGAATGACAACAGACCTAAATGTGTATTTTGCTCTGGTTATCATGATCTGAATTCTTGTCCTGATTTCTTCCAAATATCCCTGGATCGTAGAAAGGAATTTCTTCTTGAAAAGAGACTATGTTTTGGATGCCTTTCAAATGATCACTTCACCAAAGGATGTTTAAAGCGATCAAGCTGCTATAAATGTAATGGTCGCCATTTAACAGTTTTGCACGACGACAATTTTGTTTTGAAAAGAGATAATTTGTTTAGTTCTAAAGATACTTCTTTAAGCAATAAAATTGAACTTTCCACTAAGACTTGTAGTGCAACAGGGCCTATTAACTCTATAATTTTACAGTCCGTTATTCCCGTTTTGATACAGCATAAAAACAGTCACAAAGTGGTAAAGACTTATGCTTTTTTCGATAATGGTAGTAGTGGGTGTTTTATTACCAAATCTATTCAAGATAAAATAGGCGTTAAAGGATCTGTGACTAAATTGAATCTTGGAACTATGCATGGTCAAAATGTAGTAGATTGTGAAGTACTAAATGGTTTACTGTTGTCAGATGTATATGGTGAAAATACAATAGAAATGCCTAAAATGTATACCAGAAATGAAATACCGGTGACTTGCGAACAGATACCTACACCAAAAACTGACGGTTATTGGGAGCATCTAAAGGACGTAGCAAGTAAGATTCTGCCATACGACCCAAAATTAGAAATTGGTTTGTTGATTGGTAGCGATTGTCCAGTCGCACTAGAACCACTTGAAGTCAAGCCTTGCCATGGCAAAGGACCATTTGCTATGTGATTACTCCATGGATGGACAGTAAATGGACCGCTTAATACTGAATCGTCCAATGGTCAAATCATGGTTAAGAATATCATTGTTCGTGATATTGAACATTTTAAGGAGGTGCTCACTCCAAAATCAGTACTTAGTATATTTGAAAAGGACTTTAGCGACTTATGGGTAAACAATTCTGCAGAAGAGTATGGGTTGTCTCAAGAAGATAAACGGTTTATGGAAATCGTCAAGAATGGAACCAGCATGGTAGACGGTCATTACAAGGTTCCACTTCCGTTTCGGTCCGACAATTTATTGTTTCCGGACAATCGTGCTCAAGTAATTAAACGTATGGAATGGCAAAGAAAGAAAATGATTACTAGTCCGAAATATTATGAACATTATAAGTTGTTTATAGACAATAACATTGCTAAAGGTTATATCGAGAAACTACCAGTGAATAATACGTCGATAGAAGGTCATGCTTGGTACCTGCCACATCATGGGGTGTACCACCCGTGTAAAGTTGATAAATTACGCATAGTGCTTAGTTTAATGGTTATTCCCTAAATAGTCAACTGTTACAAGGTCCTAACTTAACAAATTCTTTGATTGGTGTTCTAACGCGGTTTAGAGAGGAACATGTTGCCTTTGTAGCCGACATAAAAGGGCATGTTTCATCACATTAATGTACCAGAATATCAGCGTGACTATCTAAGACTTTTCTGGTGGAAAGATGGTGATATCAGTAAGGAATTGGAAGAGTTTCGATTTACGGTACATTTGTTTGGAGCTACATCCTCTCCCAGATGCGCCGGATTCGCGTTGAGATGCACAGCTGATGACATACAACACAAATTTGGTAATTCAGTTAGTGATGCCATAAGGAACAATTTTTACGTCGACGATTGTCTTAAGAGTGTTCCGGACACCGTCACTGCTATACAGGTTATTAAGGATTTAAAGGAAGCATGTAGAAATGGTGGATTTAAGCTTACTAAAGTAATGTCAAACTGTATGGGCGTTTTGAAGTCATTACCCGAAGCAGACAGAGTGATAGTTATATCTTAGCTTAATTTAGACTTTGATTATGAATTATCACTCGAAATAGTACTTGGTATTAAATGGTTAGTCTCTTCAAGTCTTCAGATTCTTTCGGATTTTCAATCGTTATTAAAGACAGACCCTTAAGTCGAAGGGGTATTCTTTCAATGGTTTCGTCTATTTACCATCCGCTTGGATTTGTTGCACTAGTTACTTTGGTCGCGAAGAAAATTCTACAAGAACTATGCGAGCTGAATTTAGATTCGGATGATCCCATTCCATTAGAGTTCCAGACACGTTTGATGAAATGGAGACAGACATTAGAAGCCATAGAATCCATTGAAATTCAAAGATGTGTAAAGCCTACCCAATTTGATACGGTCATATCGCGCCAGCTGCATGTGTTTTCAGACGCTAGCTCGATAGCTTATGGTGCGGTTGCGTATTTACGGTTAGAAGACATTAAGGGTACTGTACATTGTAGTTTCTTGATTGGCAAAAGCAGACTTGCACCTATTAAATCTGCACCTATTCCACGGTTAGAGCTTACCGCGGCGACAGTGGCTGCAAAACTGACTAATGTGTTAATTAAGGAGCTAGAAACTAAACCAGACACAGTTATTTGTCATACAGATACTACTACGGTATTACGGTATATCAGAAATGATCACAAACGGTTTAAGTTGTTCGTCGCCAATCGCGTTCAAGTGATTCGTAACTTTACAGACCCGTCGCATTGGAAATATGTAGATACTAAAGTAAACCCAGCAGACAATTCATCACGTGGTTTAAATGGGGAGTCATTCTGTCGGTCAAATAGATGGCTTCATGGACCTAAATTTTTATGGGAACCAGAAAGTACGTGGAATAATGATAGCGAAGTTCCCGTTCCCACTAACGATAATGATTTACAATTGAAAACAGTAAACATTAACGCAATTACGGTATCAACTGACACGGTGCAGAGACTGGTCGAGTATTTATCAGACTGGTACAAGCTTAAACGTGCTGTTGCTGTATTCTTAAAATTTAAAGCGATATTGAAGCAGTTAAGTGTCGATAGAAAGGGTTACATTGGGAATCAAGTGGATTCGTTCATGAAACGTAAAAGACATGATCTTTTACAAGGCTTTAGTGTCACAGTTCCCGATATCAGAAATGCAGAACTTGCAGTATTTCGTTTCGTGCACCAGTGTGAGTATGCTGTCGAGTTGTCAATTTTGGATAACTTTGATTCGAATGCAGAGCAAAATCGTAATGATTTCAGACGTAAACGATCATGTATAAAGTCAGTTTCTCATTTATGGAAGTTGGACCCAATAGTACTAGACAGTGTTATTCGTGTTGGTGGTCGCTTGGATAGAGCAAAGATGGACGACAGTGTTAAACACCCAATCGTAGTACCAAAAGGAAGTCATATCGCTAAGCTTCTTATTAGACATTTTCATCAATCTCTTGGTCACGTGGGATGTGCTCATGTTCTCGCATCGCTATGTAGTAAATATTGGTTGATCAGTGCTAATTCTTCTGTACGCCATGTAATTAGTAAATGTGTTAAGTGTCGTAGATTGAGTGCCAAACCTAATGTACAAAAAATGGCTAATTTGCCAACTGAACGAGTGAATTTGTCAAACCCGTTTGATTATGTTGGCATAGACTATTTTGGGCCATTTGTTATCAAGGAAGAGTGCAAAGACTTAAAACGATACAGTTAGATTTTCACGTGTTTATCTAGTCGAAGCATTCATCTTGAAATAGCGAATTCTTTAGAATCCGACTCGTTTATCTTAGCATTAAGTCGGTTTATCACACGCCGAGGTCCTGTAAAACAAATCCGCAGTGACAACGGTACCAACTTTATAAGGCCAGTTCAGAGTTACGCATAGCATTAAACGAAATGGACAACGATGGTATTCATAACAAACTTTGTAATTATAATATAGAGTGGATATTTAATCCCCCAACGGCAAAGTCATATGGGCGGGATGTGGGAGCGCCAAATCCGTTCAATACGTAAAGTGCTTAATGGTCTTCTTATGGAAAATGGTGACTCTCTAAATGATGAATCATTTAGAACATTAATGTGTGAAGTGGAGAACATTTTCAATTCGCGCCCACTTACATTCATTTCGAGTGATATGGACGATTACGAACCAGTCACTCCAAATCATATTTTGACAATGAAGTCTCAAATAGTTCTACCGCCACCAGGGTGTTTTCAACGTGCTGACTTGTATTTACGTAAGAGATGGCGCAGAGTGCAATATCTCACTGGTCTCTTTTGGTCAAGGTGTAAACCACAACGTAATCTGAAAATTGGTGACATTGTTATTATATGTGACGATTCGTTAACACGAAATGATTGGAAATTAGGTCGTATATTCGCGACTGAAACTGACAAGGAAGGCCTAGTTCGAGCTGCAACTGTTCATACGGCTAATGGTGATTTACGATGACCAGTTCATAAACTTGTTCTTCTTATGGAAAATGAAAATTAGACAATCTGTAGACATTTTAGTGCTATGATTAATTAATTAATTATGTACATTGTACATGTATTATGTTACAGTATTTGATTTTATGGTATTAGCTGCAGTGTATAATGTATATTGGTAAATTAGATGTTGTATAATTTAGGGACCGGGTATATGTTACTGCAGCAAAACGCATTGCATTATGTATAAGGATAGTTAATTCGTTGTCTGAGGCCATTAGTGTGGTCTGCGTCCATAGTTAAGTCGTGGTCTGATTTCCGGTTATGGCGGCAACGTAAACATGTGCTTGTTAAAGAGTTAGAACAGAAACTAATCGCTGATTGTTCTAAAACCGTTTCTCGGCTCCGTTCATGTAAGATAGATAAGGGTAATGGTTTTCTGAATTGAACGGCAGTTGATGACGAGTGTTTAGACTTTTAGGTTTAGTATATTAGTATGGTAAATCAGTCAAGACAGGCTGTTAATCGAACATGGTGAATCAAGTGTTAACTGTAATGTCCGCCAGTAGTAGGCCTATCACCTGTACAGTCAGTATTGTATTATAATGGTTTAAAGGTTCTAATGTTTATTATGGTATGGACATCCTATAGAGTTGTAAGAAAGGAACAATAAACAGCTAAAGATACATTGGACTATTGTTTTAATTACAGCTGCTATACTTGGTATTACATACTTTTACACTCTTTGCGTACAAGGAGTGGCCATTTTGTTGGGCAGTTTCATTTTGACTTTTTACGAAATTTAAATTCAATCATCATTAACTGTGATACATTTAAACGGTTTTTAAAATCGGATAAAAATTGTGACTTCTAAAGGGTCCACAAGCTAAAACGCGATATTTCGTACAATCAGGGGCCATAATCCAGGAAGTTACGGTCCAGTGATGGGATTTCAAATTTTTTCTTGTCGGACATTTTACCGAAAATAAAGAGGCATAACTCTTATCATTATTTATGCAGAAAAATTCGTGCCACAATTAAAAATCATATGTCGACAAAATATTCAAATACGTCATAAAACCTGAAATGATGTCAACCACGTCGAGTCAAACCCTGCAATAAAGTGTGTATTCCTAAACGATGTTATTTTTTGCCTCCACAGGTAATTAGACAGTTATTATATGTAAAATATGTTTAATTCGTGCAGTAACATATTGGTTATCAATGTCACGTGTATAATTATTGTTGATGTAGGTAGAATTTTGCCTAGTAGTGATTTTCTCATTCAACTAAGACGGCATGGTTCCCGTTGCCGCCATTTTTACATATATTCAGTCTCAAATGACAAAATGTGCATGTTATGTTCTTACATTAATATTAACATTGTGAAAAGTCATAAAAACCGGAAATGATGTCAACCACGTCGAGTCAAACCCCGCAATAAAGTGTGTATTCCTAAACGATGTTATTTTTTGCCTCCACAGGTTAACCCCATGATTGGAGAACCGACAGTCACACAGTATGATGTACATACCTATGCCAGTTCCCCTAGACCAGTACTTGCCCAGTGCATAGCGTAGTGTAACAATTGGTGGCCTTGTCTGGGATCTACATCAGGATCTACATTCTACAGTGGTATAACTGTTAACTTGGCAAAATGGAGGAAGAAGTTTTTGAAATTATGAGTAGATTATTCCAGTTGACGCTTCCTCAGCTAATCAAAGTGTTGACTGACCTAAAATTCGAAACCACAGGTGTAAAAATCAGAGCTGGAGCAGTAAGGGTGATAGATTCAATTCTTGTTGACTCGGATGACTTAAAGGAGAACATAAGTCGTTTATGTCAGGTGATGCCTGTGTGCCCAAACACTGTGGTTCCTCATGAAACTAATTCCATTGGAAGTGTTGCAGGAACTTTGCCAACTAGTTCTACAATTAGTGTTACGAATCAAGTCAGCAACCAACAGCCAACTCAGCCGTTTGAAGTCTTAAAAAAAGAATTCAGAATTCAGGGTCAAGTCTGTGAGAACTCTAAAGGAATATCCTTTATGAATTTAGTAAGACAGATAGATGGTGGTATACAGAAATGTTATAGTAACGAAGAAATCGTTGATGCTGTGTTAAAAGCCATACCCATTGGCGCTACAATCAGAAATTACCTTGAAGGACATGAATCGTTGACTCTTCCAGAATTACGCGGTATATTGAGAGCGCATTATCATGAAAAGTCCAGTACAGAATTGTTCCATCAACTAAGTACTGATTCACAGAGAGAAAGGGAAGATCCTTAAGATTTCTTGATTCGATGCATGGACCTAAGGCAGAAGATCCTGTTCTCATCTAAAGAACTTGGAAGTGTTCCGTATGATTCCAAACTTGTCAACTCTATGTTTCGCCGTACAGTGGCGACTGGTTTATTGAGTGAAAGTATCCGGACGGACATGAAACCTTTTCTAGATCGTGCAGAATCAGATGAATGCCTTATTGTGGAATTAACGTCAATTTCACTACGTGCCAGTGAACGTGAATCAAAGTTATCTACTTGTACCGGTAGCAGTAAGAGACTTAAATCAATGAACAAAATTGACTGTGCAGAAATTGACAACAACAATAATAAGGACTTAAAAGCTTTAATAGCAGAAGTTGCTTCTCTTACAGAATCATTACGTAAGAATACGGTATCAAAACCTGCCAATGGATACCGAAAGAGACCGATGGGTTGTAAAGCTTGTGTTGAAGCTGGAACCAACTCTTTGTGTAGACATTGCTGGTCATGTGGCTCTTCTGAACATAAAAAGAGCTTCCATAAAAACTCTCAAGCTCAAGTTTCGGAAAACTAGGTCGAGTCACTGGAGAGGGGGGTCATGTGACTCCTGTTGGTAAAACCCCTTGTTGTTGTTATTGTTCAATAGAGAAATCATTAAAACTTTGCTGTAACTGTAATATCTCATGGTATTGTTCTAAACATTGTCAAATGTCTGATTATAAAAATCACCAATTATTATGTCATAAAATTAAGGAGATCAATTGTAATTTAGTAAATAATCCTAATTCTATCTCCCTAAGAGATTTAAGGGGACAGGTATTATTTGTGTCACCTAATGACAAAAGTAAATTAATTAGTGAGTCTTGTAAGGTTGATTGTTTATTAAATGATGTATTAACACATGTATTGTGGGATACAGGATCACAAGTTAGTTTAGTCAGTAAGGAATGGTTAGATAAACATTTTCCTCAAATTGTTGTGCAAGATATAGGAAAATTGTGCAGTGAAGATGTGCAACTGAAGGGAGTGAAGTCGGCCAACGGTACCGCTATCCCATTCATTGGCTGGACCGAGCTTCGATTTAAACTGAAGTCAAGCCCTGAGATGCTTGTTCCTTTTTTAGTTACCAAAGTTAAACACATAGACTATCCTATTATAGGGTACAATGTTATTATACATTATTGTCGGACAAATGATTTCTCGCATGAAATAATGTCAAATTAATTTCCATTTCTAAATGTCAATCAATCATATTCGTAATGTTGTTAAATTGTTGAAATCTGTAGTGTAAACAGTGGTCACCGAAAAAACGTCATCAAGGCTAAAAGTTCGAAAGTTATCCATTCCTCTATTCGGACCGGAATTTTTTTCGAATAGTACTCGCGTTAATTGTTTATTTACACCCGATTTAAAATATGACTCTGCGAATCAAGGTCATGGTTTAGAAATGAAGGAACTTTTAGTAACAGTTGGTAAACAAAGTCATATTAACTTGTTAATTACCAACAATTCGTGCTCTGATTTGGTAATACCTCGGAAATCTCATTTAGGAGTGCTATCAACGATAAGCTCATTAGTAGAAACAATTCCACCTAGTGAAAATAAACCGTGTTCAGATGTGAATGTTGAGACTAACAAACTTTATGATAAAAATAAGCCTGAAGATTTGTGTGATAATCCTTGGAAACCTCCTGTCGATCTAAGTCATTTGAACCCGTCCCAACAAGAGAAAGTTAAGAAACTGCTTAGAGCCAACTCTGAAGTATTTTCTAGATCAGATGACGATATTGGGTTTATACCTGATTTACAGTTAGAGATTTCACTTAAAGATGATATACCTGTCAAACAATCATATATTTCCATACCTGCACCGTTATATGTAGAGGTCAAGGACTATATTACCAATTTAATTGCGAAGGGATTTATTCGTAAATCCAAATCACCCTATTCCAGAAAAATGGAGAACTACGCCTATGTGTAGACTATCGGAAAAGTCTCTTTATAACCTTTTGAAAGTTGAATTTGGAAGTGGCCCCAAGAAGAAATTAAAAGGAGGTCAAGTATCATCAAACCAACGGATCCAGTGGACAGATGAACATAGAGGATCATTGAATGGATTAGTAGACTTTTTAATTTCACCTCCAGTAATGGCGTATCCATGTTTTGATAAAACAATCTATCTTCATGTTGATGCCTGTGCTGAGGGTTTTGGTGCTATCCTTTACCAAGACGGAGAAGATGGGAAATCTCATGTTGTAGCATATGCATCCCGTAGTTTAACCCATGCAGAAAAGAATTACCACTTACATTCCGGAAAATTTGGGACGTTGTCGACAGATTCAGAGATTATCTTTATTATTGTCCTCATTTTACAGTCTACAGCGATAACAGTCCACTAAGCTATGTTATGAATACCCCTCGTCTGGACTCAGCACGCATGAGATGGGTTTCTGAACTATCAGAATTTAACTTTACGGTGAAGTACAAACCTGGTAGGCTTAACAGTGATGCAGACGGGTTGAGTAGAATGCCTCTTGACTTTGAGAAGTATAAACGTGCCTGTTCACAAGAGACCAACCAAGATATCTTTTCTGCGATTATTAAATCAGTAAAAACTCAAGATGATAGAAATTTTGTATGGTGTTCCAGAGTAAATGATGTGAAGGATGTTTGTGAAGAGTTAAACTTACTCAGTAAAGAAGAGATTTGTTCAGAGCAATATAAGGATTCCAGTATTGCCTTTGTGAAGAAGTTAGTATCTAGTGGTAATAAACTAACCAGGGCTGATCAAAAAGCCTGTCCTGAAGAATCAACTAGACTCCTTTGAGAATACTCATCATTGGTAATTGACAAAGATAGATTGTTGAAACGAGTCAAGTCTACTTCTGATTTAAAGAAATTATCTCAATTGGTATTGCCTATGAAATATCGCAAATTTGTACTACAGCAGTTACACAACAACATGGGACATCTCGGCACCGAGAAGGTTATGTCGCTGGTTCAAAGTAGATTCTTTTGGCCCAAGATGGCGTCTGGATATTGATCATTATATAACACGGTTATGTTCTTGTGTCAAGTCGAAAGCCCCAACCAAGAAGACTGTAGCTCCATTGAAACCACTAGAAACAACGCACCCATTTCAGATGGTATCAATTGACTTTCTTCATTTAGAAACCTGCAAAGGCGGATACCAGTATATTTTACTTGTTGACCACTACACAAGATTTGCTGTCGCCTACCCAACAACCAACAAATCTGGTCGTACTGCTGCCGACAAGATTTTTAATGATTACGTTTTAAAGTTTGGATTTCCTGAAAAACTTCACCACGACCAGGGTAGGAAATTCGAAAACGACTTCTTCAGCAGACTTCAGAAGTATTGCGGAATCAAACATTCGAGAACAACTCCATACCACCCTGAAGGAAATGGTCAAGTAGAAAGGCTAAATCATACCCTATTAGGTATGCTCCGGACACTTCCAGAAGATTTCAAGTCCGACTGGAAGAACCATGTTTCAAAGATGATACATTCTTATAACTGTACTAAGAATGAGACCACAGGTTACTCACCACATTTTCTATTATACGGAAGACAGCCACGTCTCCCAGTTGATCTTATTTTCTGTTTAGACGAACCAAGAAAGCACTCAGGATATAAAGATTACGTTGATAGATGGTCAGAATGTATGCGTGAAGCCTATGATAAAGCTTCCAGTAGTGCTTGTAAAGCTAGTGCTCGGTCTCAGACTAGGAGAGATGCAAAACCACAGAATGCCGTTCTTGTCCCTGGAGATCGTGTTTTGGTCAGGAATCTTGGTGAAAGAGGTGGGTCAGGAAAGTTACGCAATTACTGGGAAAAGCATATTCACATTGTAGTCAAACATATAGATGATAATTCACCCGTCTATGAGGTTAGAAGTGAAGAAGGTTTTAAAGGAAAGTCAAGAAGATAACACAGGAATTTGCTTCTTCAATGCAATGACTTGCCAGTCGATAAATCTGACGTTTCAGTACAACCAGCACGTAAATCTTCTGCACCCAAGGTTGAATCAAAACAATTGTACAGTTTGTCAAGTGAATCCAGATCGTCTAACGAAGGTATTGTGATCTGTCGAGGAGAATCTGATCATCAGCCCTTAAATCCAGAAGCGGAGCCGTTTGTTCCCATGGTATCTGATGATCCTGTGGAGACTCCCGACGCCAGAACAGTACCATCTGAAGCAACATTGGAATCACCTTGCATATCAACCAGTCCGCCTGTTAGTGATGGAGATGAGTTTCACAGTGTAATCCGAAATCAACGTCGAGTCCGTCCACCGAAGCGCTTAACTTACAATACTCTTGGACAACCATCTAGTCACGTTTGGTGTATTTCACATGAAAGTGAATACTATTTTTAGGTATGGTTTCGGATACCACTGTATTATTTGTATTACTTCGTCGTTAGTTACTGTATTATGTTAATAAGTATTAAGAATGTGCAGTATTGTATAATACTGTGTTTAACAAGATATTTCTATTTTAGATGTAATCTAAACATATGGTTTACCAGACTGATCACCTGAGTTCAAACTATATGATAGGTATCTTAAAGTGCCAAAGAATATCATTGTTGTTAAGCAATCTGTTTTTAAGGTATAAGCCTCTAAAATGCATTTTAAAGGAGTTCAATTTGTTTTGCGGTTGTTCACAATTTGTTAATGTCGGGACGACATTTTATTTTGTGGGTAAGAATGTGACGGTAGGAATATGGAGGGTACCGTTTTTGCGTTTACAGTTAAGGGGAGATGACAAACTGTTTTGACACCACTCCGGGTTACGTCATAAAACCGGAAATGATGTCAACCACGTGAAGTTAAACCCCGCAATAAAGTGTGTATTCCTAAACGATGTTATTTTTTGCCTCCACATGTAATTAGACAGTTATTATATGTAAAATATGTTTAATTTGTGCAGTAACATATTGGTTATCAATGTGACATGTATAATTATTGTTGATGTAGGTAGAATTTTGCCTAGTAGTGATTTTCTCATTCAACTAAGACGGCATGGTTCCCGTTGCCGCCATTTTTACATATATTCAGTCTCAAATGACAAAATGTGCATGTTATGTTTTTACATTAATATTAACATTGTGAAACATCATAAAAAACGGAAATGATGTCAACCACATCGAGTCAAACCCCGCAATAAAGTGTGTATTCCTAAACGATGTTATTTTTTGCCTCCACAGGTTAATCCCATAATTGGAGAACCGACAGTCACACAGTATGATGTACATGTGTTTGTACACTTGGCCTTGCTACCCTACCTATGCCTGTTCCCCTAGACCAGTACTTGCCCAGTGCATAGCGTAGTGTAACACTAGCCAGTAATATTCCTCCAAAATTACATGTCTTGGTCTATACGGCAGGAAATGAAAAAATGGTGTTCGAAATAATAATACTTGTAGTGATGACAAAACACCATCCCCTTCTTCATAAGTCAGTATTTTAAAATTACATTGATAGTTAAATCACTCGTAAAAAGGCATAGCTAATTTCAGCGTATGGCGTATGTGACTCGTAGCACATAGCTTCATAGTAAGCACTGCCTTATATGTTAAGCAATTTTCGTGCGGTGCTCGAGATTACGGGAAAGTGCCACTGTGGATGAGAATTTATATATGGAGTCTTAAAAGACGTAAAAAATATCGCAGACAAAATGACTGTCCATTGATGTAGGTTGTTAATTACATGTACTCTTACGATATGTGAAATCTATGACTAGTTTATAGTTGCTGTCGGCTCACATCAATGCAATTAATGTGTCTGACAATGGAGAAACTACGAGGTAGACACGTGGATTAAAATTATAATCAGTTTTATTGGATTGATGAATAGTCTGACAAAGGGGAAGGATTAAGTCAGTCAATTATGGCAGATTAAGTAGTTGATCAAGGTAGGTGTATACAGTGTATAACACGATAAGTACGTTGATCACATAATTACCTAATCAATACAGCCTATTATCAACGTTAATCGGGTTGAGTGGTAGTTATACACTCAGTACACTATATTAATTTTGGAATTTTGAATATTATTCACCATGTTTTGATGTCCGATTGGGCAATTTTGGGCGTTTGGAAAATAGAGTTTGGAAAGTCCGGAACATACGTGCGAAATACCATCCCTGTTATGGTCTGATATGCGTGAACAGCGAAAGGAACCAAGACCTTTGGGATATAAACATATATTTTAAGTTTCAGCAAAATCAGATAAAAATTGCACGAATTGCGTGCAAGCAGCGGCCATTTTGTCAGGCAGTTTCGGTTCGATTTTCACTAACTCAACTGTCATAGGGTGTATCGTTGACATATCTAAACGTTTTTTAAAATCGGATAACCAGTGGCTGCCAGGCAGGATACGCCCACATTTTCGAGAGATGGATAGAGAACAAGCTAAAAAGAAAGTGATTTTTCCTACAATCAAGGGCCATAATTCAGGAAATTACAATTTGATATGCACAAATATCGAAAGGAACCAAGATCTTTGTGTTTCAAGTTTCAATAAAATCGATAAAAATTGTGACCTCTATAGGATCCACAACCTTGATATACCATATTTTTACGCTATTTGAGAACGAAGGGTGGCCATTTTGTCTGTCAGTTTTGGGCTGATTTTCACGAAATTCAAACTCAGCCGTCCTTCGGGTGGAACGGCGATATAATAATACGTTTTTTTAAATTGGATAAAAATTATGACCTTTATAGGGTGAACAAGCTAAAAATGCGATTTTTTGTACAATCGGGGGCTATAATTCAGGAAGTTACGGTCTGATATGCGCGAATATCGAAAGGAATCAAGATCTTTGGGTTATAAACTTAAATTTCAAGTTTCAACAAAATCGGATAAAAATTGTGACCTCTATAGAGTCCACAACCTTGATATACCATATTTTTACGCTATTGGAGAACGAACGGCGGCCATTTTGTCTGTCAATTTTGGGATGATTTTCACGAAATTCGAACTCAGCCATCCTTAGGGTGTGACGGTGATATAATAATAGTTTTTTTAAATCGGATAAAAATTATGACCTCTATAGGGTCCACAAGCTAAAAACGTGATTTTTCGTACAATCGGGGGCTATAATTCAGGAAGTTACGGTCAGATATGCGCGAATATCGAAAGGAACCAAGATCTTTTAGTTATAAACTTACATTACAAGTTTCAACAAAATCGGATAAAAATTGTAATCTCTATAGGGTCCACAACCTTGATATACCATTTTTTACGCTATTTGAGAACGAACGGCGGCCATTTTGTCTGTCAATTTTGGGCCGATTTTCCCGAAATTCGAACTCAGCTGTCCTTAGGGTGTAACAGTGATATAATAATACTTTTTTTAAAATCGGATAAAATTATGACCTTTACAGGGTCCACAAACCTCAAAAAGCGAATTTATGTAAAATGCAGGGGCTATAATTCTGGAAGTTACGGTCTGATATGCGCGAATATCGAAAGGAACCGAGATCTTTGGGTTATAAACTTACATTTCAAGTTTCAACAAAATCAGATAAAAATTGTGACCTCTATAGGGTCCACAACCTTGATATACCATATTTTTACCCTATTTGAGAACGAACGGCGGCCATTTTGTCCGTCAATTTTGGGCCGATTTTCATGAAATTCGATAATACGTTTTTTTAAATCGGATAAAAATCATGACCTCTATAGAGCCACAAGCTAAAAACGCGATTTTTCGTACAATCAGGGGCCATAACATACATGCCAACTATTCCGATTTTGTCGGAATCATTCCGATTTTCTGAGTCTAATTCTGAATTCCGATTTTACTCTTTATAATTCCGTTTTTTTAAATTTATTGGAAGAAATTTATTATATTTCATTCCTGACCTTTTTGATTGATAAAATCCCTCTCGTTTTATTTTTACATTGACGACTGTCTCGGCATTCTCGCTGTTTGTTGTGAATCTGATGGCGATACTGTTTATCGTAGTACGAGTCGGTAAAACAACGAAAATAGTCGAGAACATGTGTCATGTTTTCCTTATTATTATTAATATAAAATGGAATAAGCTATTATGTCTGGACTAATCAAGATCAAAATGTCATGCGATTATTTCCGTCATTTGCCGTGTCTAATTTGCATAATTCGCGGTAAAAGGACGGAAATAGCTGAAAACATGTCCCCAGTTTTCTCAATTATTATTAATATAAAATGGAATAAGCTAATATGTCTGGACTAATCGAGATTAAAATGTCACATGGTTATTTCGTCATAGGCCGTGCCTAATTTGCATACTTTGCGGATATTATTTGCTTCGCGGATATTATTTGCTACGCGGAGCCATTCTCGCATACACTCGTACAGTACACGGCGGGTTTAATGTTAGTTGCCAGTAACGTCATTGCTTCTTCCTTAGCCATATTTCCTTCTGACTTGATAAAAAATGTTTTCAAGCTGTTTTCCATGTGTGAAAAAAACAAATTACAATTATAAATAAAACCCAGTATAAATAATTTACGACTTCTACTTCCGTGTCGGTCGTCAAGACAAACAAAATGGCTTCCAAAACAAATATCAGACAAAAATACCGGGAAACCTACGCCAAAGAATTTCCAGGAACCATTACGTCCTCGCGTAGAGGCTCCGAATTCGCATTTTGTTTAGTCTGTAGGAGTGATTTATGTGTTGCTTACGGTGGTATTGTAAATGACAAAAAGCATATATGCATACTTTCGTATATAAATAGGTAAAAAAAACTCAGATGCAAGGACCTAAATCACCAGCTGTTTATATCAAATAATACAAGGTATTGCTTTAAATAGGTGCTAATTTCTCACCGATCGAACTTGGACCTGCGGTCCTCGCTCTACCCTCAAGACAAGGCATTCTGATTTTCAATCTCCTTAGGTTGGCATGTATGCCATAATTCAGGAAGTTACGGTCAGATATGCGCGAATATCGAAAGGAACCAAGATCTTTTGGTTATAAACTTACATTTCAAGTTTTAACAAAATTGGATAAAAATTGTGACCTCTATAGGGTCCACAAGCTAAAAACATGATTTTTCGTACAATCAGGGGCCATAATCCATGAAGTTTCGATCCGATACATGCCAATATCGAAAGCAGCCGAGATCTTTTGGAGATAAACCTATATTTCAAGTTTCGTCAAAATCGGATAAGAATTGTGACCTGTAGAGTGTCCACAAACAAATTGTGGATGGACGGACAGGGGCGATGACAATATATGTCCACATGAAAATGTGGGCGTATAAAAATTGTGAACGAGATTTTCATCAAAATCAGATCAAAATTGTACTCGATCATGATTATGGTGTAACGGTAATATATATGAAAGTTTTTAAAATTAGACAAAAATTGTAACCTCTTGAGGGACCACAAGCTAAAAACGTGACTTTTCGTAAAATCAGGGGGCCATAATCCATGAAGTTTCAATCCGATACATGCCAGCATCAAAAGGAACCAAGATCTTTTGGAGATAAACATATATTTCAAGTTTCGCCAAAATCAGATAAGAATTGTACCTGTAGAGTGTCCACAAACACTCTCACTCAATTACGATCAAAGTTATCATTATCATGTCCCAAAGCCTATCTCTGCTCATTATCAAACTTCAAGTAATTCACCTACTGTGGTTTGCCATTTTTTTACACTCACAGACACCTTGGGGCAATTTACAAATCTCTGACGACTCCCACATCTGCATGTACTCTGTTTAGTCAAATTTCCCATTTTTTGAATGGTGGGATTTAGGGCCTGTGCTTCAGTGAGTGACATGAACTTGTAGCTTGATGTTACGTTCTACATAATGGCGTAAAACGTGTGGAACAAGCTAAATAAGTTAATATAGCTCTTTAAAGCTTGATAAATATTGGTACATCTCATCTATATAAATAAAATAAAAGTTTGTATGTATGTATGTATGAATGGCCGGTGTGTGTATGTTTGCCCATTGATTTTTTTCTAGAATCATTATTTGGAAATTTCTAGAAACAATGAAAATTTCAGGAAACAGTGTTTCGAAATCATTGGAAGGTTCTGGAGGGTTCTGGAAAAAGTTGGAAGGTTCTGGATCTAGGAAAGTTGTGGAAAATTTGAGAATGTTCCAGAAAGTTCTAAAAATTTCCGGATCAGACCAGTCCAAGGGCAGAACTTTCTTAGCACTTTGTACAGAACTAAACTTTTGTCGTAAGTTTGAACCAAGTGGTCTGTGTTCTCGATTTATTGACACTTCGTGCTGTTGCACTTATTGTGCTTATTTGAGAGAAATTATCTCTTTGTTTTACATTGTGCTGTTTTGAGAGAAATTATCTCTGTTGTTATCCAAGTTTAGGATTATTGTTGTGGATTATTTCATCATATTATACCGATTCAAGGATTATTCATCCTGTCAGATTTGTATAAATTATTAAAATGGTTGTTGTGTTGATTTGTCTGATAGAGGTATTGGGTGGATCTTGAATCTCTAAACTACAATCGATAATCAGATCTGGGCCTCTGGTGAATTGGGCTCGGGCGAAGCTGGGTATCCTGCTAGTATTTTTATATACTAAAGGATACACTGATTGTATCTTACGATATTTTAAAAAATAATCTATTGACACAAAATTTGCATATTTCTTATGCCCCAACAAGCCGATCAATGGATTTACGACCTTTCTCCCTATCTCCCAGCAGAACAGTAGGACGTTAAACCCCATTTCATTTCATTTCCCTATCTCCATCCTCGATATCCCCGGTGGTATCCTCGGTGGTCTCATTCCGTTCCCAATATGCTTGATGACATTAATGACTTACCACTGCCTGTTTTGACCGACATAAAAACATCTTTCCTATCAAAAAGATGTTTTATGACATCTTTTTGTGTACATGTCACTTTTATATTAAATTTCTTGCAAACTTTCTCATAATCGAGCGAACAAGCTGCCATATTGTTGTGAATGTAAACAATGAGGTTAAGACTTGTTTGTAAACTGTTTTTTGATTGGTTTGTAAAAACAAGCTACGATCAAGGGCAGATAATGTGAATACCGGTATGTGAATACCCCATGGATGAACCCAGGATATAGTGAAGTAGAATGAAATGAGATCACACGCACAAAAGGAATTTTCTCACAGAATTTTGACAAGGAGTAGGGTCGCCTGTCCAACCTCATGGGTTTTCTCCGGGTCCTCCCACTGCTAAAGACCCCTACGCGCAAACAAATTATTGAAATAAAATTGAACCATGTTAGTCCCAAAATGACCTAGTTTGTTTCGAGTGGATGTTTCTCTCTCTCACTAACTCGACTTTATGGCCATCCAAAAAATATTTTCAGTCCCAAGGTTGGAAAACACTGTGATATAGTAATGGATACCTTTACTGCCTTTCACTTTGCTTGTAATGTAATGTAAAGGCTTTTAAAGAAGCTGTAAAGATGTCCTTTCAATGCTATTTTTTCAAGACTTTTTCATACAATGCGTAAGTGACAAAATAATTACTAGAACTAGATATAAGCTTACCTGCTGTTTCATATATTTTTCCAAAGTTCTCCAGATTCCAAATTCACAGACTTCTTTAACAGCAGGTGATGCCATACCACCATACCTCCAGATCTCAAAATCACTAGAATGAGTAGCACCAACAACATTTGACCAATGAACCAAAGGATTGACTGAAAAATAATATAGGATGTCAGGAGACATATGCTATAAAGTCGTCTGCAGTCCACAAAGGTTGTCACACATTTATTCTTTTCTTGGTATTGGGAGCATTTACAAAACTATAACCAGCGGCTGCCAGGCAGGATACGCCCACATTTTCGAGAGATGGATAGAAAACAAGCTAACAAGAAAATGATTTTTCCTACAATCAAGGGCCATAATTCAGGAAATTACAATTCGATATGCGCAAATATCGAAAGGAACTGAGATCTTTGTGTTATAAACTTACATTTCAAGTTTCAACAAAATCGGATAAAAATTGTGACCTCTATAGGGTCCACAACCTCGATATACAATATTTTTACGCTATTTGAGAACGAACGGCAGCCATTTTGTCATTCAATTTTGGGCCGATTTTCATGAAATTCAAACTCAATCGTCCTTAGGGTGTAACGGTGATATAATAATACGTTTTTTTAAATCGGATAAAAATAATGACCTCTATAGGGTCCACAAGCTAAAAACGTGATTTTTCGTACAATCAGGGGCCATAATTCAGGAAGTTACGGTCCGATATGCGCGAATATCAAAAGGAACCGAGATCATTGGGTTACAAACTTACATTTCAAGTTTCAACAAAATTGGATAAAAATTGTGACCTCTATAGGGTCCACAACCTTGATATACCATATTTCTACGCTATTTGAGAACGAACGGCAGCCATTTTGTCGGTCAATTTTGGGGCGATTTTCACAAAATTCGAACTCAGCTGTCCTTAGGGTGTAACAGTGATATAATAATACGTTTTTTTAAATCGGATAAAAATTATGACCTCTATAGGGTCCACAAGCTAAAAACTCGATTTTTCGTACAATCAGAGGCCATAATTCAGGAAGTTACGGTACGATATGCGCGAATATCGAAAGGAACCGAGATCATTGGGTTATTAACTTACATTTCAAGTTTCAACAAAATTGGATAACCAGCGGCTGCCTGGCAGGATACGCCCACATTTTCGAGAGATGGATAGAGAACAAGCTAAGAAGAAAGTGATTTTTCCTACAATCAAGGGCCATAATTCAGGAAATTACAATTCGATATGCGCAAATGTCGAAAGGAACCGAGATCTTTGTGTTATAAACTTACATTTCAAGTTTCAACAAAATCGGATAAAAATTGTGACTTCTATAGGGTTCACGACTTTGATATACCCTATTTTTACGCTATTTGAGAACGAAGGGCGGTCATTTTATCTGTCAGTTTTGGGCCGATTTTCACGAAATTCGAACTCAGTTGTGCTTAGGGTGTAACAGTGATATAACTATACGTTTTTTTAAATCGGATAAAAATTATGACCTCTATAGGGTCCACAATCTAAAAACATGATTTTTCATACAATCAGGGGCCATAATTCAAGAAGTTACGGTCCGAAATGCACGAATATCGAAAGGAACCAAGATCTTTGGGTTATAAACTTACATTTCAAGTTTCAATAAAATCGGATTAAAATTGTGACCTCCATAGGGTCCACAACCTTGATATACCATATTTTTACGCTATTTGAGAACGAAGGGCGACCATTTTGTCTGTCAGTTTTGGGCCGATTTTCATGAAATTCGAACTCAGCCGTCCTCAGGGTGTAACGGTGATATAATAATACGTTTTTTTAAATCGGATAAAAATTATGACCTCTATAGGGTCCACAAGCTAAAAACGCGATTTTCTGTACAATCAGGGGCCATAATTCAGGAAGTTACGGTCTGATATGCGCAAATATCGAAAGAAACCGAGATCTTTGGGTTATAAACTTACATTTCAAGTTTCAACAAAATCGGATAAAAATTGTGACCTCTATAGGGTCCACAACCTTGATATACCATATTTTTACGCTATTTGAGAACGAACGGCAGCCATTTTGTCAGTCAATTTTGGGCCGATTTTCACGAAATTCAAACTCAGCCATCCTTAGGGTGTAACGGTGATATAATAATACGTTTTTTTAAATCGGATAAAAATTATGACCTCTATAGGGTCCACAATCTAAAAACGTGATTTTTCATACAATCAGGGGCCATAATTCAGAAAGTTAAGGTCCGAAATGCACGAATATCGAAAGGAACCAAGATCTTTGGGTTATAAACTTACATTTCAAGTTTCAACAAAATCGGATTAAAATTGTGACCTCCATAGGGTCCACAACCTTGATATACCATATTTTTACGCTATTTGAGAACGAAGGGCGACCATTTTGTCTGTCAGTTTTGGGCCGATTTTCATGAAATTCGAACTCAGCCGTCCTCAGGGTGTAACGGTGATATAATAATACGGTTTTTTAAATCGTATAAAAATTATGACCTCTATAGGGTCCAGAAGCTAAAAGCGATTTTCTGTACAATCAGGGGCCATAATTCAGGAAGTTACGGTCTGATATGCGCAAATATCGAAAGAAACTGAGATCTTTGGGTTATAAACTTACATTTCAAGTTTCAACAAAATCGGATAAAAATTGTGACCTCTATTATAGGGTCCACAACCTTGATATACCATATTTTTACGCTATTTGAGAACGAACGGCAGCCATTTTGTCTGTCAATTTTGGGCCGATTTTCACGAAATTCAAACTCAGCCATCCTTAGGGTGTAACGGTGATATAATAATACGTTTTTTTAAATCGGATAAAAATTATGACCTATATAGGGTCCACAAGCTAAAAACGCGTATTTTCGTACAATCAGGGGCCATAATTCAGGAAGTTACGGTCCGAAATGCACGAATATCGAAAGGAACCAAGATCTTTGGGTTATAAACTTACATTTCAAGTTTCAACAAAATCAGATTAAAATTGTGACCTCCATAGGGTCCACAACCTTGATATACCATATTTTTACGCTATTTGAGAACGAAGGGCGACCATTTTGTCTGTCAGTTTTGGGCCGATTTTTATGAAATTCGAACTCAGCCGTCCTCAGGGTGTAACGGTGATATAATAATACGGTTTTTTAAATCGTATAAAAATTATGACCTCTATAGGGTCCAGAAGCTAAAAGCGATTTTCTGTACAATCAGGGGCCATAATTCAGGAAGTTACGGTCTGATATGCGCAAATATCGAAAGAAACCGAGATCTTTGGGTTATAAACTTACATTTCAAGTTTCAACAAAATCGGATAAAAATTGTGACCTCTATAGGGTCCACAACCTTGATATACCATATTTTTACGCTATTTGAGAACGAACGGCAGCCATTTTGTCTGTCAATTTTGGGCCGATTTTCACGAAATTGAAACTCAGCCATCCTTAGGGTGTAACGGTGATATAATAATACGTTTTTTTAAATCGGATAAAAATTATGACCTATATAGGGTTCACAAGCTAAAAACGCGTATTTTCGTACAATCAGGGGCCATAATTCAGGAAGTTACGGTCCGATATGCGCGAATACCGACTGGAACCAAGATCTTTGGGTTATAAACTTATATTTTAAGTTTAAAAAAGATAGGTTGCCAGGCAACGAAACATACGCCCACAGCAACTAAATCGTCCGGGCAGTCAACAAGGGTTGTCGCATATTTTTCGGTAATGAGAGAGAGAGAGAAATGGGGTTTAACGTCCACTCGACACAAACTAGGTCATTTCGGGACTAACATGGTCTAATTTTATTAACATAATTCGCTTGCGCGTAGGGGTCTTTAGCAGTGGGAGGAAACCGGATTACCCGGAGAAAACCCACGAGGTTGGACAGGCGACCCTACTCCTTGCCACGTACAACCGGGGATTCGAAACCACGCCAGTCGACTCAATGACAGACTTTATGATACAGCGCGCGCACGCTAACCATTCAGCCATCCAACCCCCCTTTTCGGTAATGAAACATTTATAATACACTAAAATCTGATTAAGAGCAACAACTCACGAAGTAATTATCAGAAAACTATTAGAATTTGTTTGGTTTTTATAAAGTTCTGCCCCATGCTAACGTTTTGTATGCAAAGCTTTTAATATCATAGATTTAACTGTTCAAGTCATAAAAATTCATTGAAAATCAATATACTTGTTCGTCTCAAGATCTTAAACTCTGTGTATCAATCTGAAGTCAATCGGATGATAACTTAAGGGCCATAACTTTGGCAGTAATTATCGGAAATCGTTGAAAATCAATAGGAATCTTCGTCTCATGACCTCAAACACTGTATAAATTTAAACTCAATTGGATATTAACTTGAGCCTCAAGAGCATCCACAAGATTTTTTGAAGTGATCAAGGGCCATAACTCTGGCAGTAATTATCGGAAATTGCTGAAAATCAATAGGCTTCTTCGTCTCATGACCTTAAACACTGTGTATAAATTGAAAGTCAATCGAATATTAACTTTGGCTTCTAGAGCATCCACAAGATTTTTCAAAGTGATCAAGGGCCATAACTCTGGCAGCAAATATTGGAAATCGTTGAAAATCAATAGGATTCTTCGTCTCATGACCTTAAACACTGTGTATGAATTTAAAGTCAATCGAATATCAACTTTCGCTTCTAGAGCATCCACAAGATTTTTCAGAGTGATCAAGGGCCATAACTCTGGCAGTAATAATCGGAAATCGCTGAAAACCAATAGGCTTCATCATCTTATGACCTTAAACACTGTGTATAAATTTAATGTCAATCGGATGTTAACTTTAGCCTCTAGAGCATCCACAAGATTTTTTGAAGTGATCAAGGGCCATAACTCTGGCAGTAATTATCAGAAATCGTTGAAAATCAATAGGTTTCTTCGTCTCATGACCTTAACCATTGTCTATAAATTTAACGTCAATCGGATATTAACTTTGGCCATTAGAGCATCCACAAGATTTTTTGAAGTGATCAAGGGCCATAACTCTGGCAGTAATTATCGGAAATCATTGAAAATCAATAGGATTCTTCGTCTCATGACCTTAACCATTGTCTATAAATTTAACGTCAATCGGATATTAACTTTGGCCATTAGAGCATCCACAAGATTTTTTGAAGTGATCAAGGGCCATAACTCTGGCAGTTATTATCTGAAATTGCTGAAAATCAATAGGCTTCTTTGTCTCATGACCTTAAACACTGTGTATAAATTTAAAGTCAATTGGATATTAACTTTGGCCTTTAGAGCGTCCACAAGATTTTTTGAAGTGATCAAGGGCCATAACTCTGGCAGTAATTATCAGAAATCGTTGAAAATCAATAGGCTTCTTCGTCTCATGACCTCAAACACTGTGTATAAATTTAAGGTCAATTGGATATTAACTTTGACCTCTAGAGCGTCCACAAGCAATTGTGGACGCCGGACGGCGGGACGGACGGACGGGGGCGACGACAATATACGACCACATTTCAATGTGGGCGTATAAAAATCGGATAAAAATTGTGACCTCTATAGGGTCCACAAGCTAAAAACGTGATTTTTCGTACAATCAGGGGCCATAATCCATGAAGTTTCGATCCGATACATGCCAATATCGAAAGCAGCCGAGATCTTTTGAGGATAAACCTATATTTCAAGTTTCGTCAAAATCGGATAAGAATTGTGACCTGTAGAGAGTCCACAAACAATTGTGGACGGACGGACGGACAGGGACGACGGCATAATACGTCCACATGAAAATGTGGGCGTATAATAAAATAGATGGCACCTATGTATGTTTGCTTACTTTAACGGAAAACTTTACAAAACAAATAATGTCAGAAGAAAGATTCTATTTAAATGGAATTTTCTAGCGTTTATGATTATATTTTGAATGGGGTTATGTTTTAAATGAAAGTTATACAAGCTCTATATCATTCTCCACACAAGTCTCGCTATCCAGCATTCGACTCTGCCATCGGCTTGCACACAACATCGGTTGTCCTAGAAGTCATTGGTCACGTTATTAACTACTTGATGAAAATGGCATCTGCCGGAAAAGTTCCTCTTATTATAAACACTTGATGAGTTTTAGTCAATTTTAGGGGAAAATGACATGAATTACTATCCCTCCAAAAGACCTTACCATCATGTTATAAAGGTGAACAGATCTATGTGTATTATATTCTAAAATTAGCAAATATTACATGAAAATGTTCCCTGTATATGTAAAGATACTTTATTATTTTGCAATAAATATGATCCCATTTCTATTTTAATATAGTAATGGTAATAAATGTATTATTAGTTATTTGGTATTCATTGTATTGTTTATCATTGTCTATCAACACCAAGAATCTTGGTGGCATAGTCAAATGAGTCGTTAGCAGAGGTTAGTGTGAACTGCAAGGGATGACAACTCTGTTTGGGAGACTGGCTCTATATAATTACAAATGTCAACTAGAACTGCGATGCAGTAATGACGGGTTTCACCGGTGCCACGTTACCCTAAACATATGTCAGCAATATCAATTCATTTTATACATTTGTTACATGTAAGTGTACAGTACTTCCGTTGATAATGAAAATGTTCAATTAGTTTTATGAAATCAGAAATGGCATAAGGCATCAGCCATCACATGGTGAAAATTTTATGTAAATCGAATAATAATTGCCACTTTTATAGACCAAAAACCTTAAAAAGTGATTTGTAGAAAACCGTCTATTTCTCTGCAACCGTACAAGTTAGAAACCATTTTCTGGTATCTGTATGATCATATGGGTTTATTCTATTTGGTGATTGGAATCAAATATCATAATTTTAAAAACTTAACAACTCAGACTCATTTGAATAAAATATCTGTTTTGAAGGCTAAAAATACAGTTTTTGGCAAAATGACGTTACTTTCGGTGATAATGAAAATCTTAAATTACTAGTATGAAATCGTAAATGGCATTAGGTATCACATAGTGAAAATTTCATGAAAATCGAATAATAATTGACACTTTTATGGACAAAAAACCTTGAAAAGTGACCTGTTGAAAAATGCCTATTTCTCTGCAACTGAACAAGTTAGAAACCATTTTGTGATACCTATATGATCGTATGGGTTCATTCTATTAGTTTATTAGAATCAAATATAAAAATTTTAAACAAACAACAAATACGACTCATTTCAATAAATTATTTGTTTCTAAGGTTATAAATACAGTTTTTACTCATTTCCGTTGACATGGAAAAGTTTAAATTGAGTTCAACTAGTCACAATTGACAATACGCATCAAATGGTGTCACTTTTATGAAAATCCAATAATAATTGACTCTTTTACAGACACAATAGCGTAAAGAGTGACTCATGCAAAATTGACCATTTCTCGGCAACTGCTCATATTACAAACTAATTTTGAGATAGATTCTCTTCGTATGGATTAATGCTACAAGTTTATGAAAGTTGCGAAGAAATATTTTAAAATATGAAAAGCCTGAATGGGTTGTAAATAGCTCATTTTTTCACCTTTTTTCACATTTAAATCAAAATGACCCGAAAACGAAATCAAAATTAAAAAAACTGAGCCCGATGTTTTCTGCACCTTTACAGGGCACACACTTTCAGTCATACCAGATTTGAAAAAAATAATATTTGCTTTCAAAAAGTGGTACCGAACTGTCAAAATTGTAGTTTTTGCTAAATTTACGTCACTTCCGTTGCAGAAAGGTAACTTTACCGGTAACAAAAAAAATGACATTTTGGATCACGGAGCATACAAACTTTGTTTTATACAAATCGAGCAATAAATAATCAATCCAGAACTGAAAAACTGAATTAGCCAATCGCGGCCAAGGAAATTTACGATGACAAAAAATGGTGCCATTTTTGGTCAAATCAGATGACTCTTTAACCCTGGGTAAAATACCACATTAAAATATTCATAAATAAAAAAGTTTTTTGTAAAAATTTAAATTTTCAAAATTTGATGCCTAATATCTCCGACGATTCGTGGAAAATCAAAAATCTAAAGAACTGTGGCTATGTTCCTTGTCTCTGACTATGTCAAAATGTATCCAATGTTAAAATCCGACGATTATTGTTAATATTACGGCAATATTTCAAAAGTCGACAAATTCAACGATTTCGGACATTTCGCATTGTCGCAACGTTCGAAATAGCTTTAATCTCTAAGTCACACCCACTTTTCCAGTAAAACCGAAGACATCGAATCAATCCGACAAGTAGTTTCTGAGATACAATCAAATTGGAAAAAAAAAAAATAATTATAAGAAGAATAATAATGAGAATAATTTTAACAAAAACAATAGTGTGAAACCCTAATAAGTAATTGTATTGGAATACTGTAAGTAGTTTTAGACAAAAGCAAAAATTTGACTTAACTACGAGTGCTATAAATTTAGCAGATGATGTCAGTTGACAGTTGGGAACTGAGAATTATTTTTTCTGGATGTATCTTCATCCATATACAAGTCGATGTAGGGTATAAGGAGATTTCTGCGGAAAAAGTACTGACTTATACCCCGAAAAATACAGGACATATATTATACAAACCAGCGGCAGGATACGCCCACATTTTGCAAGAGATGGATAGAGAACAAGCTCAAAACAAACATGATTTTTTGTACAATCAGGGGCAATAATTCAGAAAGTTTTGGTCTGAAATGCGCAAATATCAAAAGAGACTGAGATCTTTGGGATATAAAGATATGTTTCATCAAAATCGGATAAAAATTGTGACCTCTAGAGGGTCCACAACCTTCGTATTACATACTTTTACACAATTTGAGTACAAAGAGCGGCCATTTTGTTGGGCAGTTTCATTTCACTTTTCCCGAAATTCGAATTCAACCTTCATTATGGTGGAATGGTGATATATTTAAACAGCTTTTGAAATCGGAAAAAAAATTGTGACCTCTAGAGAATGCACAAGCTAAAAATATAACTTTTTAAAAAATCAGGAGCCATAATCCAGGAAGTTTCGTTCAGATATGCAGGATTATCAAAAGGAACCAAGATTTTAGTGTGTAACGATGATATATTCACACATTTTTTTTTTTTTTTATATCGGATAAAAGTTGTGACCTCTAAAGGGACTACAAGCTAAAAACGTGATTTTTTGTACAATCAAGGGTCATAACTCAGGAAGTTACAATCCGATATTCGCAAATATCGAAAGGGACCAAGATCTGTGGGACATAAACATGTATTTCAAGTTTCATCAAAATTGGATCAAAATTGTGACCTATAGATGGTCCACAACCTTGATATACCAGGCCCCGAGTTCACAAAACATTCTAAGACTTAAGTTATGAATTTACTCAAAATATTTAAACTAAAATATAGAACTTTATAAAACTTTTGTTGTTTTAATGTATGAAATACATCAATAGGAAACTATGTGCAAAGTTTTGTGTTTCTTCATCAAAGATATTTCTCATAAACAGTGATTGAAAGTTGAGTAAATTCTTAACTTAAGTCTGAAAATGCTTTGTGAACTTGGGGCCAGATGTTTTCACTATATGCGTACAAGGGGCGGACCTTTGTTCTACAGTTTTGTTCCGATTTTCACAAAGTTCGAACTCAACCATCATTATGGTGTAACAGTGATATATTCAAACGTTTTTTTTAAAATCGGATAATAATTGTGACCTCTAGAGGAACCACGAGCTAAAAACACGATTTTCGTACAATCAGGGGCCATAATTCAGGAAGTTACGATCCAATATGCCCGAAGATCGAAAAGATCTTTGGATTATAAACATGCACTTCAAGTTTCATCAAAATCAGATAAAAATTGTGACCTCTAGAGTGTCCACAACCTGGAAATACCATATGTTTACACTATTTGCGTATGAGGGGCTGCCATTTTGTCTGCCAGTTTTTGTCTGATTTTCACGAAATTCGAATTCAACCATCATTACGGTGTAAAGGTAATATATTCGAATGTTTTTGTAAATCAGATAATAATTGTGACCTCAAGAGGAGCCACAAGCTAAAAACACGATTTTTCGTACAATCAGGGGCCATAATTCAGGAAGTTACAATCCAAACTACGCAAATATCGACAGCCACAAAGATCTTTGGGTTATAAACATACATTTCAAGTTTCATGAAAATCAGATCAAAATTGTGACCTCTAGAGGGTCCACAACGTTGATATACCAGATGTTTACACTGTTTGCATACAATGGGGGGGGGGGGCCATTTTGTCTGGCAGTTTTGGTCTGATTTTCATGAAATTCAAACTCAACAAACAAAACGGACCTCTATAGGGTCCACAAGCTAAAAACGTGATTTTCTGTACAATCAGGGGCCATAATTCAGGAAGTTAAGGTCTGATATGCGCAAATATCGAAAGAAACCGAGATCTTTGGGTGATAAACTAACATTTCAAGTTTTAAAAAAATCGGATAAAAATTGTGACCTCTATAGGGTCCACATGCTAAAAACGTGATTTTTCGTACAATCAGGGGCCATAATCCATGAAGTTTCGATCCAATACATGCCAATATCGAAAGCAGCCGAGATCTTTGGGTTATAAACATGCATTTCAAGTTTCATCAAAATCGGATCAAAATTGTGAGCTCTATAGGTTCCACAACCTTGATATATATACCATATTTTTACACTGTTTGCGTTCGAGGGGCGGAAATTTTGTCCGGCAGTTTTGGTCCGATTCAAACTCAACCTTCATTATGGTGTAACGGTGATATATTCAAACGGTTTTTAAATTGGAATAAAATTGTGACCTCCATAGAGTCCACAAGGTAAAAAACGTGATTTTTCGTACAATTAGGGGCCATAATTCAGGAAGTTACGGTCCGATTATGCGCGAATATCGAAAGGAACCAAGATCATTGGGTTATAAACTTACATTTCAAATGTCAACAAAATCAGTTAAAGATAGGTTGCCAGGCAACAAAATATACCGCCACAGCAGGGGCCATAATCCATGAAGTTTCGATCCGATACATGCCAATATCGAAAGCAGCCGAGATCTTTGGGTTATAAACATGCATTTCAAGTTTCATCAAAATCGGATCAAAATTGTGAGCTCTATAGGTTCCACAACCTTGATATATATACCATATTTTTACACTGTTTGCGTTCGAGGGGCGGAAATTTTGTCCGGCAGTTTTGGTCCGATTCAAACTCAACCTTCATTATGGTGTAACGGTGATATATTCAAACGGTTTTTAAATTGGAATAAAATTGTGACCTCCATAGAGTCCACAAGGTAAAAAACGTGATTTTTCGTACAATTAGGGGCCATAATTCAGGAAGTTACGGTCCGATTATGCGCGAATATCGAAAGGAACCAAGATCATTGGGTTATAAACTTACATTTCAAATGTCAACAAAATCAGTTAAAGATAGGTTGCCAGGCAACAAAATATACCGCCACAGCAGCTAAATGGTCCGAGCGGTCGACAATGGTTGTCGCATATTTATTCTTTTGTAGGGGCATTTAATAGACAATTTCATATAGATGACTCTATAATTTTCGTTGTTTGAGGGTTCACAAGGTTCTAAAAACTAAAACACTGGAAGTAATCTACAGAAATTGTTGAAATTCGACAGGTTTTTTCGTTTTACTAATTCAAATAATGCATATAAATTTCATATAGATCAGATGATAACTTTTGTTGTTCGAACATTCACAAGGTTCAACAAAGTAAAACAAGGGTTATAACTCTAGAAGTAATTGACGGTAATTGCTGACATTCTATAGGCTTCTTCATTTCACTAATTTAAATGATGCATATGAATTTCATACAGATTGGGTGATAACTTTAGTTGTTCGATCGTTCACAAGATTCAACAAATTGAAACAAGGGCCATAACTCCAGATGTAATTAACGTAAATTTGCTGAAACTCATTAGTGAAACAAGGGCCATAACTCACGACGTAAATAACAGAAATTGCTGAAATTCAATATGCTTCTTCTTTTCACTAATTTAAATGATGCATATCAATTTCAAACAGATCGGATGATAACAACTTTTGTTGTTAGAGCGTTCACAAGGTGCAACATAGTGAAACAAGGGCAATAACTCAAGGAGAAATTAACAGAAGTTTTTGAAATTAAACAGGCTTTTTCATCTCACTAATGCAAACAACATAAATCAATTTCAAAACAATCAGATGATAAATGTAGTCTGTAGAGTGTTCACGACGGATAGACGGACGGACGGAAGGGGGTGACAGCAATATACACAAGCTAATATCAAGCGATTTTTCGTACAATCAGGGGCCATAATCCATGAAGTTACGGTCTGATACAAGACAATATTGAAAGGAACCAAGATCTTTGGGAGATAAACCTATATTTTAAGATTTGTTGAAATCAGATAAAAATTGTGACCTGTAGAGTGTCCACAAATGGAGAGGGGCGATGACAATATACCTCCATATGAAAATGTGGGCATATAAAAATCTAAAAGATTGATTCTGTTTCGTCCATATATGACAGATATGTCTGCATAGATTGGTCAAGTCAGATAACAAATATACGCAAAAGGAATTTAAGATATGGTCTTTAGTTCATGATACAAGATCACAAATTATTTTCTATAATCATGGAAATAAAGATAGCTACACAAAATGTTCAAATATGACCACAGAACCAGAGACAGCAGCTTATCCACCAGGAGAACTAAGATGTTGACCAAATTTGATACGGATGTCTCTGAAGGGATAGACAGAGACAGTAACTTATCCAAAAGGAGCGAACCTTTGTTCTACAGTTTTGGTACGATTTTCACAAAGTTCGAACTCAACCATCATTATGGTGTAACGGTGATATATTCAAAGGTTTTTTTAAATCGGATAATAATTGTGACCTCTAGATGGACCACGAGCTAAAAACGCGATTTTTGTACAATCAGGGGCCATAATTCAGGAAGTTACGATCCAATATGCCCAAATATCGAAAGGATCTTTGGGTTATAAACATGCACTTCAAGTTTCATCAAAATCGGATAAAAATTGTGACCTCTAGAGTGTCCACAACCTGGAAATACCATATGTTTACACCATTTGCGTATGAGGGGCTGCCATTTTGTCTGCCAGTTTTTGTCTGATTTTCACGAAATTCGAACTCAACCAACATTACGGTGTAAAGGTGATATATTCGAATGTTTTTGTAAATCGGATAATAATTGTGACCTCTAGAGGAGCCACAAGCTAAAAACACGATTTTTTGTACAATCAGGGGCCATAATTCAGGAAGTTACAATCAGAAATACGCAAATATCGACAGCAACCAAGATCTTTGGGTTATAAACATACATTTCAAGTTTCATGAAAATCAGATAAAAATTGTGACCTCTAGAGGGTCCACAACCTTGATATACCAGATGTTTACACTAATTGCATACAGGGGGCAGCCATTTTGTCTGGCAGTTTTGGTCCGATTTTCATGAAATTCAAACTCAACCAACAATACGGCGTAACGGTGATATATTCGAACATTTTTTTAAATCAGATAATAATTGTGACCTCTAGAGGGACCACAAGCTAAAAATGCAATTTTTCATACAGTCAAGGGCCATAATTCAAGAAGTTATGATATGCGCAAATACCGAAAGGAACCAACCCCTTTGGGTTATAAACATGCATTTCAAGTTTCATCAAAATCGGATCAAAATTGTGAGCTCTAGCGGGTCCACAACCTTGATATATATACCATATATTTACAATGTTTGTGTTCAAGGGGCGGCCATCTTGTCCGGCAGTTTTGGTCCGATTCGAACTCAACCGTCATTATGGTGTAACGGTGATATTTTGAAACTCAATAGGCTTGTTCATTTTTACTAATTTAAATGACACATATAAATTTCATACAGATCGGATGATAACTTTTGTCGTAAGAGCATTCACAAGGTACAACAAAGTGAAACAAGGGCCATAACTCATGGCGTAAATAACGGAAATTGCTGAAATTCAATATGCTTCTTCGTTTCACTAATTTAAATGATGCATATCAATTTCAAACAGATCGGATGATAACTGTTGTCATTAGAGTGTTCCCAAGATTAAACAAAGTGAAACAAGGGCCATAACTCTAGATGTAATAAACGGAAATTGCTGAATTTCAATAGGATTCTTTGTTTTACTAATTTAAATGATGCATTTAAATTTCATACAGATCGGTTGATGACTTTTGTCGTTAGAGCGTTCACAAGGTGCAACAAAGTGAAACAAGGGCCATAACTCCAGGAGAAATTAAATGAAGTTTTTGAAATTAAAAAGGCTTCTTTATCTCACTAATGCAAACAACATATATCAATTTCAAAACAATCAGATGATAAATGTAGTCTGTAGAGTGTTCATGACGGACAGACCGACGGACGGATGGGGGTGAAGGCAATATGCGACCACATTTCCATGTGGGCATATAAAAATTGTGACCTCTATAAGGTCCACAAGCTAATATCAAGCGATTTTTCGTACAATCAGGGGCCATAATCCATGAAGTTACGGTCTGATACATGACAATATCGAAAGGAACCGAGATCAATGGGATATAAACCTATATTTTAAGATTTGTTGAAATTAGATAAAAATTGTGACCTGTAGAGTGTCCACAAATGGAGAGGGGCGACGACAATATATGTCAATATGAAAATGTGGGCATATAAAAATCTAAAAGATCGATTCTGTTTCGTCCATATATGACAGACATGTCTGCATAGATTGGTAAAGTCGGATAACAAATATACGCAAAAGGACATCAAGATATGGTCTTCAGTTCATGATAAAAGATCACAAATTATTTTCTATAATCATGGAAATAAAGATAGCTACACAAAATGTTCAAATATGACCACACAGCCAGAGACAGCAGCTTATCGACCAGGAGAACTAAGATGTTGACCAAATTTATACGGATGTCTCTGAAAGGGATAGACAGAGACAGTAACTTATCCAAAAGGACAACTTGAATGTTTAACAAATTTGATATGAATGTCTTAACAAGAGATACATGCATGATCTCTATCGTATTCACAATCTTGCAAACAATCCATTAAAAACTGTTGCTTCTGTTGCATTCACAAAAACTATAGCCTCCTTCACATTAACAAGGCTTATTGAAATGTGGAGAGGGCAATCGATAGGGTATTGTCCTCACACTAAATTTGACAGGGGTGGCGACATTTAATGTGTGGCATTTAACCAGCGGCTGCCAGGCACTTTGCAAGAGATGGATAGAGAACAAGCTAAAAACAAAAATGATTTTTCGTACAATCAAGGGCCATAATCCAGAAAGTTATGGTCTGAATGTCTGAAATGAGCAAATATCAACAGGGACTGAGATTTTTGGAATATAAAGATATGATTTAAGTTTCATCAAAATCAGATAAAAATTGTGACCTCTAGAGGGTCCATAACCTTTTTATTACATACTTATACACAATTTGCGTACAAAGAGCAGCCATTTTGTCAGGCAGTTTCGTTTCGATTTTCCTGAAATTTGAATTCAATCTTCATTATGGTGAAATGGTAATATATCTAATATATTTAAAATCAGAAAAAAAATGTGATTTTTCAACCAATCCGGAGCCATAATCCAGGAAGTTACGTTTAGATATGTGTGATTATCAAAATGAACCAAGATCTTAATGATAAAAACATTATGTCAGTCAGTTTTAGTCTGATTTTCACAAAATTCGAACTCAACCATCATTAGTGTATAACTGTGATGTATTCACATGGTTTTTTTTTAAATCAGATAAAAATTGTGTCCTCTATAGGGACCAGAAGCTCTAAAGGCGATTTTTCGTATAATCAAGGGCGATAATTCAGGAACTCAACCATCATTAGTGTATAACCGTGATGTATTCACATGTTTTTTTTAAATCAGATAAAAATTGTGACCTCTATAGGGACCAGAAGCTCAAAAGGCAATTTTTAGTATAATCTAGGGCGATAATTCAGGAAGTTACAATTCGAAATGTGCAAGTATTTACAGGATCCAAGATCTTTGGGTTATAAACATGCATTTCAAGTTTCATTCAAATCGGATCAAAATTCTGACCTGTAGAAGGTCCACAACTTTGATATACCAGATGTTTACACTATTTGCGTACAAGGGACAGCCGTTTTGTCCGACATTTTGGTCCGATTTTTACGAAATTCAAACTCAACCATTATTAGGGTGTAATGATGATATACTAAAATGTTTTTTTTAAATCGGATAAAAAATTGTGACCTCTACAGGGACCACAAGCTAAAAGCGTGATTTTTCGTACAATCAGGGGCCATAATTCAGGAAGGTACAATCCGATAGGCACAAATAACAACAGGAACCAAGATCTTTGGGACATAAACATGCATTCCAAGTTTCATCAAAATCGGATAAAAATTGTGACCTCTGGAGGGTCCACTACCTTGATATACCATATTTTTACACAATTTGCATACAAGGGGCGGCCATTTTGTCCGGCAGTTTTGGTCCAATTTTCACGAAATTCGAACTCAAACATCAGGTGCCATAATTCAGGAAGTTACAATCCGATATGCACGAATAATGAAAGGAACCAAGACCTTTGGGTTATAAACATGCATTTTAAGTTTCATCAAAATCGGATCAAAATTGTGACCTCAAAGAGTGTCAACAAGCTAAAAACTAGATTTTTCGTACAATCAGGGGCCATAATCCATGAAGTTATGGTCCGATTCATGCCAACATCGACCTATATTTCAAGTTCCATCAAAATCGGATAAAAGTTGTGAACGGTAGAGTGTCCACACACAAATTGTGGACGGACGGACGACAACAAAATACGTCCAGATGAAAATGTGGGCATATAAAAAGGCTTGGAACGTACATTTTTTGGGAGGAAAACCTTTAGGATGTGTTTGTCTAGACCATATACCCTGGAAGACAATATTATAATTAGCATGACCACAAGCACAGCATTCATCTTTATTTTCTTCTTTAATTGCTTCTCCTTGTTCTGCTGAAACTAGTTTAGCATCATCCTGTTGATTTTCTAGAATACAAAAATATACAAATAACATAAACATTATTATTATGATTATTGTACATTTTTATAGCACACAGTCCTCCACGAATAAGTGCTCATGTGTCCTTTACAAAATATGGAACAAAAATTAAATATACAAATAAAATAATTAAACTAAAATACAAATAAGGCATACATGTAGACATACATGTAGACATTGAAATCAACTTAAAATTAATGCATAGACCTTATGAATATCTACACAAATCGTGAACATTCTATCTCTATTAGAACCAGACTTTTTGTGCTCCAAAGCTTCAAGTAAAAGAGAGGTTGCCAAGCAATTAACCATACAACCACCACAGTTACTTTTGTCTGAGGTTCATGTACAGAGGTGGTTTGTCATGTAAATTTTCCTTAAAAGTACATGTAGATGTTCAAAGACATTCCAAAAGCATTCATATATTCATTTGTGTGTAATGCGATAAAAACTGAGGGATAGAGACAGGTGTTCAAAGATAGGCTACCAGGCAACAAAACATACTCCCACAGCAACTAATTCGTCCGAGCTGTCTACAAGGGTTGTCGCATATTTATTCCTTTATAGGTAATTGGGGGCCTTTACAAGACTGTTCCATACAGATCAGATTATAATTTTTGGCGTTTGAGTGTTCACAAGGTTCTAAAAACTGAAACAAGGGCCTCAACTCTGGAAGTAGTCTACAGAAATTATTGAAATTTGACAGGCTTTTTCATTTTACTAATTTAAATAATGCATATAAATTTCATACAGATCGGATGATCACTTTTGTCATTCAAGTGTTCACAAGGTTCACAAAGTAAAACAAGGGCCATAACTCTAGAAATTATTGAGGGAAATTGCTGAAATTCAACAGACCTTAACAAGGTTGAACAAAGTAATTGACAGAAATTGCTGAAATTCAATAGGCTTCTCCGTTTCACTAATTTCAATCCCGCATATAAATTTCAGAAAGATCGGGATAACTTCTGGTGTTCACAAGGTTCAATTAAGTAAAACAAGGCCCATAACTCTTAGACATAATAAACAGAAATTGCTGAAATTCGATAGGCTTCTTCGTTTCACAAATTTAAATAATGCATATAAATTTCCCAAAAATCGGATCATAACTTTTGGCGTAATAGTGTTCACAAGATTCAACAAAGTGAAACAAGGGCCATAACTCTAGATGTAATTAACGGAAATTGCTGAAATTCAATAGGCTTCTTTGGTTTACTGATTTGAATGATGCATATACATTTCATACAGATCGGATAATAACTTTTGTCGTTAGAGCATTCACAAGGTACAACTAAGTGAAACAAGGGCCATAACTCACGGCGTAATTAACGGAAATTGCTGAAATTCAAAAGGCTTCTTTGTTTCACTAATTTAAATGATGCATATCAATTTCAAACAGATTGGATGATAACTGTTGTCATTAGAGCATTCACAAGATTCATCAAAGTGAAACAAGGGCCATAACTCTAGATGTTATTAATGGAAATTGCTGAAATTCAATAGGCTTCTTCGTATCACTAATTTAAATGATGCATATCAATTTCAAACAGATCGAATGATAACTGTTGTCATTAGAGCGTTCACAAGACTCAACAAGGTGAAACAAGGGCCATAACTCTAGATGTAATTAACAGAAATTGCTGAATTTCAATAAGCTTCTTTGTTTTACTAATTTAAATGATGCATATAAATTTCATACAGATCGGTTGATAACTTTTGTTGTTAGAGCGTTCACAAGGTGCACCAAAGTGAAACAAGGGCCATATCTCCAGAAGAAATTAACGGAAGTTATTGAAATTAAATAGGCTTCTTCATCTCACTAATGCAAACAACATATATCAATTTCAAAACAATCAGATGATAAATGTAGTCTGTAGAGTGTTCACAAGAAATTGCCGACGACGGACGGACGGGCGCGACGGCAATATACGACCACATTTCCATGTGGGCTTATAAAAATCAATATACTTGTTCTTCTCAAGATCTTAAACTCTGTGTATCAATCTGAAGTCAATCGGATGATAACTTTAGCCTCTAGAGCGTAACATGATTTTTCAAAGTGATCAAGGGCCATAACTTCGGCAGTAATTATCGGGAATTGTTGAAAATCAATAGGAGTCTTCTTCTCATGACATCAAACACTGTGTATAAATTTAAAGTCAATCAGATATTAACTTTAGCCTCTAGAGCATCCACAAGATTTTTTGAATGATCAAAGGCCATAACTCTGGCAGTAATTATCGAAAATCACTGAAAATGAATAGACTTCTTTGTCTCATGACCTTAAACACTGTATAAATTTAAAGTCAATCGGATATTAACTTCAGCCTCTAGAGCGTCCACAATATTTTTCAAAGTGATCAAGGGCCATAACTCTGGGAGTAATTATCGTAAATCGCTGAAATTCAATAGGCTTTTTCGTCTTATGACCTTAAACATTGTATATAAATTTAAAGTCAATCGGATATTAACTTTAGCATCTTTAGACCGACGGACAGACGGGGGCGAGGACAATACCATACGACAATAGTGGTCATCCTTAGGGTATAAGGAATAGGTATGTTATAAATTGCGGCCTGTAGGCAAAACACAAGACACACAAACATGCACCAAAAATAATACAGGTCAGCCTTAGGGTATAAGGAATAAGTATAAAAAAGTTTTCAAGACGATCGATTAAGAATTGTGGCCTGTAGGCGACACACAGACACACAAAAGGAAAATGGGATGGCACTGTCCCTGGGGGTTCCTTAGGGTACAAAGAATAAGTATGCAAAGTTTCAAGATGATACGTTAAGAAATACGGCCTGTAGACGACAAACAAATACAAGAAATGGGCGTGGCTCTGCCCCTGGGGGTTGGGCATTAACCAAAAACAATAGGGATCATCCTTAGGTTATAAGGAATAAGTATGTAAAGTTTCAAGATGATCACTTAAGAATTGCGGCCTGTAGGCGACACACAGACACACAAAAAGAAAATGGGTGTGGCTCTGTCCCCGGGGGTTGGGCATGCACCCAAAATAATAGGGATGGTCCTTAGGGTACAAAGAATAAGTATGCAAAGTTTCAAGATGATACGTTAAGAAATGCGGCCTGTAGACGACAAACAAACAAACAAACCAAGAAATGGGCTTGGCTCTGCCCCTGGGGCTCGGGCATGCACCAAAAACAATAGGGATCATCCTTAGGGTATAAGGAATAAGTATACAAAGTTTGAAGAAAATCCAGTAAGAATTGCGCCCTGTAAGCAACCCACAGACATACATACATACACACACACAGGGGCGACGGCATAATACGTCCACATTATGAATGTGGACATATAAAAAAAAAAACCATTAAGTAATAATCAGGATTAGTTAAAATTTGATTGGTTTCTATACTAAAAATGTAGGCCTACCTATAAATCAAGACTATAAATTTTTGATAAGCAATAGGCTACTTCCCATTAACACTGTATCAATTTCAATAGAGGGAATGAATAAATGAAATGGGGTTTAAAGTCAATCCGGTAATACTTTTAGCTTCCAGATGGGCAGAGCATCCACAAGACATTATCAGAAATCGTTGTCAAGTAACTATTCAAACAATTAATGGAAATTGTTAATAGACTTCTTTATCTAATGAACACAAGCACAATGTACATGTATAAATTTCAAGTCATTCGCATGATAACTATTAGCACTATTCCACAGATGGACAGACGAACAGGTGTAATGACGATATCAGACCAGTGATGGGATTTTGCCCAACCAGGAATATGCCCAATCGGACATCAAGACATGGTAAATAATATTCAAAATTCCAAAATTAATATAGTGTACTGAGTGTATAACTACCACTCAACCCGATTATTGTTGATAATAGGCTGGATTGATTAGGTAATTAAGTGATCAACGTATTTATTGTTTTATACCGTCTATACACCTACCTTGATTAACTACTTAATCTGCCTTGATTGGCTGACTTAATTCTTTGTCGGACAATTCATCAATTCAATCCTGAACAGAAGTCATTGCTTCTCCTTTGTCGGACTATATATCAATCCAATAAAATAATCCACGTGATTAACCCGTGATTTCTCCATTGTCTCACGTTTTATTCTCCTTGATGTCGGCCGGTGACATTAGTCATATGTGACCGGCCGCATCTAAATGAGTCGAAATGCGCAAGAATCAATAATGAGATAAAGACAAAATAAGTGAAAATATTGATTTTGAACGAAATTGAGATTTTCAAAAAAATGAGTCTATAAATATACTATCTATCGACACAGAAGATCAAAATAGCAATAAAACATTTTAAAACACCTGTATTTGAACGTTTTGTAAGAGTACCGTATTCTTAAATCTGTCCTATTTCTTAAAATTCCCAGCGAAATTAGTTAATTTTCTTCGCTCGCAGTGGGACGACCGGTCATTCCTTTTGCATAACAATTGGCATTGTTGTAAAGCGGAGCATCTCTAGTTTATAAATATGATCAAAATATTGACAGTGAATTGATTTTGAACGGATACAATCAAGTTTTAAACCCCTCCAAAAATATAAATAAACTCCGTCTGTTGCCATGCTGTCCACACAACTCCTTTGCCGATAGGCCCAGACACTGCGTGCAAGACATTATCGATAAATATTTGGTTTTGGCAATGTTTTTGGGTACCTACATGCGATTCACTCTGATAAGTGGCAGAAAAAAAAATTAATTCTGATGGTATACATTGCCGTTGAGTGTTAATCGAAACTACGTGACTGAAGATGTAAATTAATCGACAAGCGGGTGTGTGTCAGTGAGTAATACTATTACTAATCAACTGTCACGGGTCAATGATAAAGCCGTCGACAACTCATTATTTACTCCGAATAATTAATCCAAGTGGTGATTGTTTGATATCTCATATCATCTTTAAAAAAATAATCTATAGGCCTTAAATGGAAATAAACAAAATGGCCAATAATGTTCTTTTCGAAGAGAATTTTATTGATAGCTGAATTCCGTTTACCGCCGCTTCTTCATACGGCATGCAAAGTAAGGAATGCATTTGGGATATTATTGTTTAAAATTCTCTTATCACAATGGGACGAAAAAATGAGAACGACCAACGAGCCGAAATGCGACGATTCTCGAGTCTGCCATTGAGTATCCTCTGAATAATGTTGATATTTACATCAAAGCCAAAATGCACGAAAGTGAACGTAAGCATTGACTATGAAATTGACATTTCTATAGGGACTCATATTTTGATAGCGTCGCGGTACCTGAAAATAATAATAGACCTATCGTACACGCACGTGTTAAATGAACACGCGTACAGCTGTTGCGGCTTCTTTGATGATAATCCAGTCAACAATCTTAATCTCCTGACCACTAGCTGGCACTAAGGTGCTAATTAATTGATGAGATTAACTGAGTTAATCTCACTAAAGTTATATTATACACAACAGACTACTAATGTATAGATTGTTCTTCAGTATAACACTATCGTGTGAATATTATGCCGTATGTGTTGTGGATGTTTTGTTACGAAAGGAGTGCATTTATTATGATTTTCGTTGTCAGCACCCTTGAAATCCTAAATAAAAACATATTAAACGAAAAAATATAGCAAATAAATTGCGGAAATAGTCGGATCAAATTTTTACTACGATTTTCGTCTTCAGCAACCCTGAAAACCCATGGAAAGATATATTCAACGACAAACAGCAGATAAATGGCCTGGTTGCTATGGGATTTTGTTTTGGAACATACCAAATCTTTGACTTGCTTTTTCTCAAAACTTACTTTTGTGAGTTGGGTAGCTTCTAATGGACATAGCTCAGTCAATTTTTGCCCAATTCAAACAAACTATACATCAAATTGAAGGTAATGAATTGGAGAATGTGAAAATAACAATAACTCAATTTTCAAAATTTCCTCATTGTGACTCAGTATGCTGTGGGGGGGTCATATATGTCACATATCCTAATAGTATATAACACCCCAAATCAATATACATTGTTTCCGATAACGTGTCTGTGATATTTCTTCAGTGGAAGCCGAAGTTAAATAAAGCTATTTCACACACACGCAAAATGAAAGTAGATATCTCGCAAGACACGTGGAATTATGAGGTGTAAACGTGCCGAATCTAATACGTCTGATGTCGGGAGAAAAGATTCTATTTTGATGGCATAATGTCGGATATAAGATTATATTTTGAATGGGGTTTATGTTTTTAAATAAATAAATAAACACACTAAGAAATGTTGACGAATATTTCGATTGGAATAACATAAGTAGTTACGGTAATTGTTTTAGACGACAGCACGTGCTTAATGTTATGCCTTTATAAATACACTTACATAGTACGATTTCTTCAACATACCTGTTTTGCATTTCTTGTGTGGGGTATTATTAATATATTATATATTGTACAATTACATAACTTAATAATTCCGATTAGTCGCTAAGACATATGGTTTTTTAAGCTTTTAACGTTATTTTATCTGGATTATCGCCCTTATTATTGTGATTTTTTATCACCATCTAAGATATGACGTCATTCTCAGTCAGCAGACGGCTGTCCCTCGAGACAGTCTACATTTCTCTTTTGCTTCTTTGTATTCAGTTTTGTTTTTGTTTTTGTGACGATGGAACATGTACCCTATATGTATTGAATACTTAAACGTTTCTTGATTGAATTTAGAGTTTAGACTACTTTTAAGCTTTTAACGTTATTTTATCTGGATTATCGCCCTTATTATTGTGATTTTTTATCACCATCTAAGATATGACGTCATTCTCAGTCAGCAGACGGCTGTCCCTCGAGACAGTCTACATTTCTCTTTTGCTTCTTTGTATTCAGTTTTGTTTTTGTTTTTGTGACGATGGAACATGTACCCTATATGTATTGAATACTTAAACGTTTCTTGATTGAATTTAGAGTTTAGACTACTTTTTTTTATACATTTCACCTATGTGGTTACTTGTATAGTTATATTTTACTACATATGCTTACATTCGCATTTCGTGTAGCATATAACAGATCATGACTCATGCTGGCATTACACTTTGGGTTGTATTCCTAATTGTTTTCAAATTTGAGTGAAGTCTGTGTCACTACAGACCCGGGACTGTACAGCGCAGTGGGCGCTTACGGCTAGCCTCCGGATCCATTCACTTTTTTTGAATTGTCTTTATGTTTGTGTTTTCCTGAGTATGATGTCCTGTCCGTGTATTTGTTTTTGTGTAAATTTTGTGTGGTGCAGTCCCCCTGCACTTACTATTGGAGTCGAATGGGATTATTTAGCAGTTGGTGTCACTTGCTCGTTGTATTAGAGCGACGTTTACTACGGTTTACGGCCAAATAAATTTCGGGATTTTATTTTTTTACCTTCCGTATTTAAATCGAAACGGTGTATAAGACGAATGCCGGACTTCGCTGAAAAATGTATCGACTTATGACCAGAAAAATAGGGTAATTTGGGGGGAATTTGAAACCGGTACGGATGGGCAGTAGTCGGAACGCTTTCATTCTATGGTATTACGATGTCATGTAATTTTGTAGGAATATTATTGACATAAATTTGAATACCGTAAGGGTATTAAATATGAAAAATAATGAGATGCACCTATTTCTTTTATTACGTATGAATTTGAATATTTTGTTGACACGTGATTCTTAATTGTGGTTTGAAAACGCCTGCTTAAATAACGATAAGAGTTATGTCCCTTTATTTTCGGGAAGAAAATGTCCAACAACTAAAATTTTGAAATCCCATCACTGTATCAGACCATATTTAAATATGAATGTATACAAAAATATAGAACGTACTTACTCTCTTCACAGAGTACATATGTCAGATTACCATCATCTTTATACCAGGTATCAGAGAATTCTATCACAGTTGCCCTGAAAACATTTATAATTATTAAGTTGTATTGATGGACAACATATATGTTTTAGTAGTATTGATCGACAGGAACCAGAGTGGGCTAAAAAGTAGGATGTTAAACCCCATTTCATTTTCAAAAAGGACTTAATCACCAGGGCTCATAATAAGTTCTTTCACATGATATAACTATGCATGATGAATGACTGAGTTTCAAAAACAATTTTGGCAAGTTTGAACAAGCCAACAGTGAGGCAATAAATACATGTACACGATGCATATTACTTACTACCCATTTATCTTTTTGAATAGCATAGAACTATCAAACTACTTATTAATACTTAGCTTATGGTTTTTATGTTTGACAAAAACTCAGCTTTGTGGGATAGAACAAGGTCTCTACCACACATGCATATGACCTAAAAATTAAAAACAGTGAAAATTCTGACTGCAACTTTTTTTATTTTTGAGGATTTTGACTTGTAACCAAAAAATGTCAACAAAAATTATCTCCCTTTTGAGAAACAAGGTCAGATTTTCAACTTCTTTAATTCTGACAATTTAAAAATACTTGTCAATTGGAGTCGTCTATATATGAAGTCAATCTTCAAAATCTATCTCATCTTACAATTCTTATGCGATATTCAATCTTTATATTTTTGGAAACCATTCACTATTTGCAATCAATTGCTGAGATTAGAATTTTGTTATTTGACTTAGATTTTTTTTAATGTGAGGTCATAAAATTGTATTTTTTTAAAAAGCGTAAAACTTTGAAATCATGTCAAATGTTGACACTAAACGATTAATTAAGTGATTTGGTGCTTATTCAGACAATAATTTATCAAAATCAGGTTGTAAACAAAGGTTCTGTGCAACTTTTAAAAACATGAACGTGAGAGAGTATGGCACAGCACCTTTAATATCGGACGACGCTATTTTAAATGCTAACCAAAATAACGGTTTAGTGCTTCTAGACAGACAGGGGCGACGGCATGAAAATGTGAAGTCAAATAAAAATAAAGAGAGAGGAATCCAAAACCATTTGAACAAGCCAACATCTATCTTTTCCAAAAGTATCGGGCAATAAAACTGCTTATCTGATCTTAGTTTAAGCAGAAAATGTTCATGATCGTACTCGGTCAAGGTTTTGATGTACCTGGTAGTGGAACTTCATGTATACACTAAGTTTCACCACTCTCCAGCAGTTAGAATCAAAGTTATCTTGTACTAAAGCATTGATCAATGAAATTGCTTAGCTCTGCTTAGTTTAGCGGAAAATGTTAATCAATTAACTCAGTCAAGACATTCACCTAATGAACAACAAGTTTTAACATTATACCCGAATTAAAAGCAGAGTTGTTATGTTCCAAAGTCTTAACCAATCCAATTGCTTATTGCTACTTAGCCCAAGCAGAAAAAATTAAAATTTTTAAGAGTAAATTTTATTTTTCTTATACTTACCTGAATCATTAACATTGCTTTATATTCTTAATTACCTGAAAGACTGTCCCTTTAAAAATAACCAGCGGCTGCCAGGCAGGATATGCTCACATTTTGCAAGAGATGGATAGAGAACAAGCTAAAAACAAACGGGATTTTTTGTACAATAAGGGGAAATAATCCAGAAAGTTATGGTCTGAAATGCGCAAATATCAAAAGGGACTGAGATCTTTGGGATATAAAGATATGTTTTAAGTTTCATCAAAATCAGATTAAAATTGTGACCTCTAGAGGGTCCACAACCTTCGTATTGCCTACTTTTACACAATTTGCGTACAAAGATCAGATATTTTGTCGGGGAGTTTCATTTCGATTTTCCCGAAATTCGAATTCAACATTCATTATGGTGGCATGGTGATATATTTAAACGTTTTTTAAAATCTGAACTCAATCAAAATTATGGTGTAACGGTGTATATTCAAATGTTTTTATAAATCGTATAAAAATTATGATTTCTATAGGGTCCACAAGCTAAAAACGTGATTTTTCGTACAATCAGGGTTCATAATTGGAGGGTCTAGAGCACAAGTGATTTAACAACCAACTAAAATGGTTGGTAGTTAGATCACTTGTGCTCTAGACCCTCCAATTCAGGAAGTTACAATCCGATATGCGCGAACATCGACAGGAACCAAGATCTTTGGGTTATAAACTTACATTTCAAGTTTCATCAAAATCAGAAGAAAATTGTGACCTCTTGAGGGTCCACAACATTTATATACCATATTTTTACGCTATTTGAGTACGAGGGGCAGCCATATTGTCTGTCAGTTTTGGTTCGATTTTTACAGAATTCGAACTCAACCCGTAACAGTGATGTATTCACACCGTTTTTTTTTAAATCGGATAAAAATTGTGACCTCTAGATGGACCACAAGCTAAAAATGCGATTTTCCATACAATCAGGGGCCATAATTCAGGAAGTTACGGTTCGATATGTGCGAATATCGAACGGAACCGAGATCTTTGGGTTATAAACTTACATTTCAAGTTTCATCAAGTTTTTACGCTGTTTGAGTACGACGGGTGTCCATTTTGTCTGTCAGTTTTGGTCCGATTTTTACAAAATTCGAACTCAACCATTCTTAGGGTTTAACTGTGATATATTCAAACGTTTTTATAAATCGGATAAAAATTATGACCTTTATAGGGTCCACAAGCTAAAAACGCGATTTTTCGTACAATCAGGAGCCATAATTCAGGAAGTTATCGTCCGATATGCGCGAATATTGAAAGGAATCGAGATCATTTGGTTATGAACTTACATTTCAAGTTTCAACAAAATCAGAGAGAGAGAGAGAGAGAGAAATGGGGTTTAATGTCCACTCGACACAAACTAGGTCATTTCGGGACTAACATATGGTTTAATTTTATTTCAATAATTCACTTGCGCGTATAGGGGTCTTTAACAGTGGGAGGAAACCGGAGGACCCGGAGAAAACCCACGAGGTTGGACAGGCGACCCTACTCCTTGTCACGTACAACCAGGGATTCGAAACCACGCCAGTCGACTCAATGACAGACTTTATGATACAGCGCGCGCACGCTAACCATTCAGCCATCCAACCCCCCAACAAAATCAGATAAAAATTGTGACCTCTATAGGGTCCACAACCTTGATATACCATATTTGTGACCTCTATAATGTCCACAAGCTAAAAACGTGATTTTTCGTACAGAGGCCATAATCCATGATGTTTCAATCCGGACGGACAGGGGCGACGACAATATACGTCCACATGAAAATGTGGGCGTATAAAAACCAAGTCCTCATTATTAGCCGAAGAATAAGCGAACTTAAAAACTTGAGTAATCCATCGTGACACTGTGGATTTCGATACACCGCCCCCTCCTTCTGTTAACAATAAAAACCACCTGCTACATGCTGCCTAGCGTACCTTAGTAGCGTCCAGATAAAACTTGACGGCCCCGACAGGACACAAAACAGCGGAATCTGGATCAAAATTAGACAAACTTTTGATTTTAATAGAGGGAGGAGTGATATTTTCCTGTCGACATCATTGTGTAACAATGTGTCACTGAGCGTCATATACTCTTGATGTTGATTTTTCGTTTAGCACCGGAAATTCTTTCAGCAGACGTTCCTGAAAAGCTCTCGTCTCGCAAGTGCTCCCAGACAAGGGTCAAACGTGAAGGTCTGTTCTGAAAAACGTTTGTGTGAGGCTGTTTGAGCATAGTCAGCCCAGTTGGAAGAACTCTTAGAAAATCGAAGAGGAGATCCAACAACAGAAAAAATTGGAGGGGGCGCATGTACACTCTTCCTAGAACATAACCCGCCACTGAGTTGAGTGTTCATAGCAACTGAAGAACAGTTCTGGCTTTCGGGTGATCTGCCCCTGCTGTTTGTAAAATCGAGGGATTGTGATGTTTTTGGAGAGAGTCGTCCAGATACGCCGAGGGATAGACACCAGTTGACAACCGCTTTTCTTCACTACGTGATTCATTACCCATGTAAAGATAGGTTGCCAGGCAACGAAACATACGCCCACAGCAGCTAAATCGTCCAGGCAGTCAAGAAGTGTTGTCGCATATTTTTACTTTTTTCTGTAATGAAACATTTATAATACATGTACATTAAAAACTGATTAAGAGTAACAACTCATTAAGTTATTATCAGAAAACCATTAGAATTTGTTTGGTTTTTATAAAGTTCTGCCCCATGCTAACGCTTAGTATACAAAACTTTTAATATTATGAATTTAGCTGTTCAAGTCATAAAAATTTACTTGTTCGTATCAAGATCTTACACTCTGTGTACCAATCTGAAGTCAATCGGATGATAACTTTAGCCTCTAGAGCGTCACAAGATTTTTCAAAGTTATCAAGGGCCATAACTTTGGCAGTAATTATCGAAAATCATTGAAAATGAATAGACTTCTTCGTCTCATGACCTTAAACACTGTGTATAAATTTAAAGTCAATCGGATATGAACTTTGGCCTCTGGACCGTCCACAAGATTTTTTGAAGTGATCAAGGGCCATAACTCTGGCAGTAATTATCGGAAATCGCTGCAAATCAATAGGCTTCTTCACCTCATGACCTTAAACACTGTGTATAAATTTAAACTCAATCAGATATTAACTTTAGCCTCTAGTCCAATTGCTTGTGGACGACGGACGGACGGACGGACGGATGTATGGACGGACGGGGGCGACGACAATATACGACCACATTTCAATGTTGGCGTATAAAAACAAAGGCTGAACAATAGGCCGCATGGAAGGCATACAAATTGGTAAACTTTGCTGTTGTAGCCGAACCTCAGATACTTTCTTGACGATTGATGAATGGACACATGAAAGTAAGCCGTCTCAAAGATCTATCGATATTGCGAAATTGTCTGACTCCATGTACTGAATTAGCTGATTTACCGTGCACATCCGAAACTCAGAGGCGAGGTGTAGAGATTGAAAATACTTAACCGGTCTTAACTTTCCGTTAACTTAATGCTGGAGAGGAAAGGTCTGAAACCCTCTCCACTGCACCTTTTCAAAGAAGAGAATCTATTCCTCTTCTAAAATCTGTCTTTGCTCTGGCAGTGATCGATAAAGGTGGACTTTCCTTCAATGGGATCCAAAACTCGAACTTCACCCACTGAAGGAGAGTACTGTCGGGTAGTGTTGAAGACCATTCTTCTGAAAAAAGACAAAGTCTTCTACCTACCGGACGATCAACAGGAGGCAAACCAACAGGAGGCAAACTGTTAGCAGCCCCTACAAGCACAAAAGGGCTGTTGATTAGAATACCTGCCTCAAGCGGAACTACCTCTATGAGTATTGCTTTGTCTGAAGGTTCGAACATCCCTTACAGAGCGATCAATCAAACCATGAGGGTTGCGTTGACTTTCTTGAGGCATCCTCCATCCAGTTTGTAAGGCTGTGTCTGAAAATTATAAGAATAACGTCTAGCCGTATTAATGTGATCTGCCGATTCCTTAATTGCACCATTATACAGGGCGTCTGAAATTAGAGGCTGAGACAGAAGAACAGTCACAGCTTCTACGTTATTAGCTTTGCGTACCTTGAACAATAAAAAGTCCCTCCTCATGAAATCAAGGTTAGAGGAAGCTTTCACCAAAAGGTCAGCCGAATTCACTACAGATCTGGACAAAGTCATAAGATTCATATCAGACTTCTCATGAAAAGGAACGTCAGCACTGACACCAGGAAAATTAGCCAATCCTGATAAGAAATAACAGACACGGTGCTTCTTAAAAGGGCTAAAGTGTCTAGAAGCGTTGAACTTTTAACAGAGACAAAAGAAATATCCTTAAAGGGGCTAAATCGCTTATTTTTGGGGACCTAGAAATTGACACAAATGGGTCGCAATGCATATAATAATGTAATATGAATGTATTTAAACTGATTTACATTCAACCGTTTCTGTTTTTACTCTAATTTCAAAACAGTTATGTTCGCCGAAATACGCCAGAAGTCTCAATCGAATGGCAATTTCTAGAGTTTGGTTATTCCAGTCTACAGTCTAATATTAATTGCGCATGCTCTCCAGATAAGAATATGGCGTCACCGTTTGACATGACTTGTGGAATATGTCTAGCCTCGTTTTTCGAGTCCCTTATGAAAAACAGAGCTGAAACGCATTATGGTACACTATTCGTGTACCAATCGAAAAAATGATTATTTTATCTTAAATATTGGATATCAGAAGTCCATTGTTGCCCGGTAAGATCATGGCATCAATGTTGATTTAAATTGACAAATAATTCGTGTTTTCAATGTCGAAGATTTTGGATGATATTGAGTTAGAGACTTAGCTACTTTAAAGTTTAGTAAAAAGGCATCCTCAACAGAACAGAAGAAACCTGACTCACATCAGTCTTCTGCGTAGATCTGTCTTTCCCCAAAGATTTCCCATCCTTTCCGGGATTCGCAGGCTTTTTATTCTTGCTGGTTTTTGTTAATTTGGGAGCGAAGGATGCCATGCCGACAGACTTAGACTTCTTCGGGGATGGCGAACCTGGCAGAACACAACCATGTGTTGAAATTGAAAGAATAGCCATAGGTCCTGTGACCATGTTCTACATACTTCACCAGATGAACATTTAGTACAAATAAGCCGAAATCCCAAAATAAATAGATGACACATATTATTAATTAATAGCAGATGTATATTTTTTCAAAAGTATCAAGCAATCAAACTGATTATCAACTATACACTAAGTTTCATCACTCTCTATCAGATAGAATCAAAGTTATCTTGTCCCAAAGCATCGACCAATGAAATTGCTTAGCTCCGCTTAGCTTTTGCTCAAAATGTTAATCCTTGAACTCAGTCAAGACATTCACCTAATGAACATCAACATCAACATCAAGTTTAAACATTCTATCTCAATTAAAAGCAGAGTTGTTATATTCCAAAGTCTTGACCAATCAAATTGTATATCGATCCTTAGCATAAGCAGAAAATTCTCATCATCAAACTTAGTCAAGGTAATGATATAAAGAATCTATACTCATAGTTTCATCACTTTCACTTAATCAAAATCAAAGTTATCGTGCCCCAAAGCATCAACCAATCACATTGCTCATCATCGAACTAGTCAAGGCATTCACCTTATAAACGCCTACACCAAGTTTGAACATTCTACCTCAATTAGAAGGAGACTTAACGTGTTGCAAAGTCTCAACGATCAAATTGCTTACCGATCAAATTGCTTATCGCTCTGCTTAAGTTATGCAGGAAATGTTTATTATAGAACTTAGTCAAGGTATTTATGTGATAAAACAATACACCAAGTGTCCTCACTCTCACTTAATTAGAACTAAACTTATCTTGTTCTAAAACATCAACCAATCAAATTGCTTATCTCTGCTTCCCTTAAGTAGAGAATCCATCAAGGCATTCATCTAATAAACACCTACACCAAGTGTGAACACAATGAGAGTTATTGTGTTCCAAAGTCTCGACCAATCAAATTGCTTATCGCTCTGCTTAAGTATTGATGTAATAAAACTATACACCAAATTTCATCACTCTCACTTAATTAGAACTAAAGTTATCGTGTCCCAAAGCATCAACCAATCAAATTGCTTATTTCTGCTTACCCTAAGCAGAAAATGATCATCAAATTAAAGCCAAAACATCAGCTAATTGTGCTTGACCACCATGATAACTCTTTTTCGCCTCTTCCTGAAATTATTTGCAAACTTTACAAATGATTTTTTCGCGAGCCCGTTCTGTTCCTCCACTACTTCAACAAAGTCAATGCCCCATCCATTAACAGTTTTCACCCTGATGGTTCGTTTTGTTGAACTTGAACTCATGTTTTTATCTGGCGACATTGGCTCTGTTCCATCGCCTTCGGCATCGGAACTAGACGAGGCGTCATTGCCTTTTTCACAACAAAAATAACCAAACAGTGTAGTCTTCAACATCATAATTTCGTAGCATACACCCTGCACGCATGCAGGATGGCTCCTCGGAACACGCCTTGTCCATGGTTACCGATGAAGGCCTGATTATCAAGCACTGTCTTGAACCGTAGCCTTGTTTATCGCAAAAGACTTGGCTAACGTCTGCTTATCGTAGTCTTGTATAATAAGACTGTTACGTGTTACAGCCATCTGTGGAGGGAGTAAACTACGAACAGCCGTGCATAAGAAAAAATTATCGTGGGAGGTTATTTGATCAGCCAAGTTTTACAAGAAAATGCATCTCATACGTGAACTTTTTCATTTATTTTGGCTTTCGATAAAGGTGCCATCGACGGCCATTTAGGGTAATTCTACAGCCAATGGCTCTCATATTTTTATCGATTTTTTTCCGCAATTTACGACAGCAATATTTGACCCTCGATGTAAAAGCTATCAAAGGCCATTGCTAGGCTTACAACAGCAATGGCTGCGATGGCCTTTGTGAATTTTGAGTCCTGCATCTTCGAACCCCATCAAGGCATTCACCTAATAAACACCTACACCAAGTTTGAACATTCTAGCTCAATTAGGAGAGTTATTGTGTTCCAAACTCTTGGCCAATCAAATTGTTATCGCTCTGCTTACCCTGAGCAGAAAATGCTCATTATCGGACTTAGTCAAGGTAATGACGTAAGGACACTATACACTCTCACTTAATTAGAACTAAAGTTATCATGTCCCAAAGCATCAACCAATCAAATTGCTTATCTCTGCTCATCTTCGATCTTTGAACTCCATCAAGGCATTGACCCAATAAACACCTACACCAAGTTTGAACATTCTAGCTGAATTTGAAAGAGTTATTGTGTCCCAAAAAGTGTGACGGACAGACAGACAGACAGGCAGACAGACAGGTGGAAGAACCCATTTTAATAGTCCCCTGCTTTCTTCGAAAGGCGGAGGACAATAACGCAAGACAAGTGTGTGTCGGCAGATGCCTTCCGCCAATCACACACTGAACATACGAGTATCATCTCTACCAACTACATGTTCAATGAGCGTCCTCGCTGGAGATAATGGGAGGTAATTAATAGGAGGCGCCACCATTAACCTGGTTCCACGTGACTTTTTGTTTACGCCATTGTCAATATCTTTATATTTTTTTAAATCCATTCACAATTAGCAATTAATCTCTGTGTTTAGATTTTTGAGGTTTGACCTTGAACGATATTTTTTAATGTGAGGTCACAATTTTGAGTCACAAATTTTATTTTTTAAATAACTGCAAAACTTTGAATTAATTCATATCAAATGTTGATGGAAAACGATTCAATTGATGTTTTATCAAAATCGGTTTGTAAACAAAGTATTAAGAGCGTGTCCGCGAGAAAACCATGCAGAAGGTGCTAAGGCTTCAATCACAGATTTTGACCAAATTTGGGAAAGTCCCAAAACACATGAATGTGCAATATTAGATAAATCTTTCAATTCCTGTATGAGAAAATTGAAAAAACATTTTTCGTATGGTGAAATTGCCAAAATCTGTCTTTTCTCAAATACCAACTTTGGCAAGTCCTTACACCTTTACTATACGTAGCAGAAAGACCAAACTCACACAGTTTATCGATGACTCAGTTCTGTTACCACAATATTAACTTCAGACGATTCTGGCAAACGAGATCTGTATACGGACTGGATATCAAAGCCTGTCTAAATTACCCATTTTTCGTCACCCAAAGTTTGACGCCCTATAGCTACTTCTTTCATGGGGTGGGTTTAAAAAATTTATGCTCACGTGAACAAGCAACCTCCCAACATTTGATACAAAAAATAAAAATGACCAGAATCGACTTGACAAAAACTAGGTAAAGGAAACAATAACCTATGAAATTAACCTGTAATTTACCTATTTTGGAGATAAGTAACCGTAGTAGATAAAAAAAAAACTAACAATTTATTTTCCTTTTCATTCATATGATGTTTACTACCAGCCCTAAAATACATTAGTATCTGTTTTATAAAAATATCTTGAAAAAAATACTTTCAAAGGCCTGTAATCGTTCATGGCGTCAACGGGAATTGACTTCTGCAGTTGTCCACGACCTTCCATTGGAGTTTCGACGTGCTCAGTCTTAACAAACATATCCATTACTCTCAAATAGACATTATTTTAAATAAAATAATCCAACGAAAATGAAAAATTCACCTAAAAGTGAGATTCGAACCACCAACCGCATGACTTCCCCCGACCCACCCTCTCACCGAGTTGCTTGTCCCAGTGCCCCAAGGTCCATGTCGTGGGCCCTGTTCAGGGGGTTTGCCTAGGGCCTCTCTTATTCTAAATCCGGCCCTGAAGGTGCAGCTGACGGTGCCCGAGAGCTGTAGCTACCATACTACACTGTTCAATGTCACCCACTTCGACGCAATTAGGCTTCGTTGCCGTTAATATTTAAGCTTCCACATTTCTGTATTGTAGAAATCAGTGGATGTGTCCCAAAATGAATAGTGGAAACATGCTCTGAAATTAAACATTTTGTAGCCATTTTCGGTAACTTGTTTGAAAATGAAATCTTAAAGAGACAATACAACAAATATGTTAAAGGGACAATACGACAATACCAAATATACAATAAATACAAATACACACTTATATAGAGTACAACATGGTACAAATAATGGCTATGGATATGATGAAAACGTATAAAAGTCAAAAATTTTATTTCTCTAATTAAATTCGCAAAAAAATGTATCACAAAAGCTTTTTTTTAGCACTTTTCAATAAGCTGTATATTTTAAGTATGTTGCATTCCGGTCATTTTTTTTACACCTACGGATACTATGTGCTTAGCACTTCAAAACCATCCAAAGAAATTCTACTTGCGACCATGAAAGAAAAAGTTACAGTGTATCTTTTTCTGCACTATAAGGACAATGTGAATATGGTATCCTAAAACAAGTCCACACAAAATTAGTATGTACTGATTTTTTTTTTCAAATTAGTGCTGGGGTAGAAGTTGACCACCCGCTTTATCAGACAGGGTCAAAATTAGAAGGTTGCTATTCCACCATAGAATGCAGTCTGTGCTTAAAAAAGGTGATAAATACACATGTGAAAACCGCAATTTTACCCATAAAATGAATAATTCCTGTACAGTCCTTTAGAGCGACATCAGACTGTAACCACTTCAGCATGTTACCTCTTGCCCCTAGGGGGTGTCATACCATAAGTTTGATCAAAAACTTCCGACCCCCCCATCTTAGCACTTTTTGCGATTTTTGCATGGTCTTCTCGCGGATACACTCTTAAAAAAACCCAGGACATTTTACCTAGTTGAAATGTTTTTCGTTATAACATACATGTACATGTAGCAACCTTTTGGCCAATTTTAATAATTCTTTTTCTTTAGATTCTTGACAAAATAAGTAACATTTTATGGACATTTTGACCCGTGGAAATGTTTCTTGTCATAACTTAGTGAGATTTTGGCCGAAAATAATAATTTTGTTGTTAGAGTGTTCACAAGGTTCTACAAAATGAAACAAGGACCATAACTATAGATGTTCTTAATGAAAATTGTTGAAATTATATACGCTTCTTCATCTCACTAATATAAACAACATATGATCAGATAATAAATGTAGTCTGTAGAGTGTTTATAAGAAATTATGGACAAACGGAGGCGACAGCAATGTAATGTGGACGTATAAACAGCATAAATGTATCTACTATCCAGTCATATAAAAATACCCACACTGCAGCTTTGTCTTAAAAACAAATATAGCCACAGATTGCAGTTTATCCAAAAGGAAAACTTTGATCTTGACAGAAGTTGCTGAGGATCCTTTAAGAAATCTAATCTAAATATTGTGGTCACAGGCTTTTCTAGCCACATAATGTATCTATGGAACAGAAATTCCTGGAATGGTGAATAAATCATTGGCTTCAAACAGTTTTCTGCAAGAGGGGCAACTCCAGAATATCAATAGGGTTCGTTCTCTCAACACCTGAATGTTTCACACCAAATTTGACCGGCAACAAAATATATACCACAGCAACTTAGTCATCCAAGCAGTCCACAGGGGTTGTCGCATGTATTTTTTTTGTCGATAATATACACATGCTTTCACCCAACAAACAGACAAAGCATTCACCTAATCAACACCAACCCCAGCACCAGAAAGACAGACAGACAGACTTATGCCACTAGAGGGTCCTGTCCACAATTTTTTTTAAAACTGATAACGGGCAAACACTCACTCAGCTTCTTCCTAATACTACAAAGATAACTTTATCATTTTCATATCTACAAGTCTTTTCAGAGTGGTCATGAGTAACAAAAAGGTCAATGTGGTTTTGTAATCACAAAGCCGAAGGATGTCACCATTAATCTTACCTAAACTCTATACATCCCACAATCTCCTGGGGTGCTGTCCACAACATCTTGACAGTTTGTTTTTTTACAAGATAACGATGTGCTAGTACAGTATGATCACATATATCATCTTCTAACAGATTCTGTACTCTTACATCAATTTTCGTCTACAAACAACAAAGAAAATATATTTAGCAATCATAATAATATACTTAATAAAGATCAGGCATTATGTAAAATTTCGATAAAGAGCTCAATATCTAAGCTTTCCAATGATTTAGAGTTTATTACAGCCTTGTTATGTGAATAAATGTCTAAATAATAATTTATATAGCATTTAATACAGAATGAACATTCTAAAATCAGTTCTCGATGTCAGGTTCTCCATAGTCTTCAGCACCATTTGTAATGAAAAGGCTTGATGAACACCTAACAAAGAAAACATATCCCACAAGTCAATGCAGAACAACTTCTGTTCTGTTAATTTTAATAATTTGGCATTTTCCAAATTCGATCTGGATTATTGCCTTTGTTATACATTTACTTCTTCAAAAATACATTTAAAAAATTCCATTTCTTCAACATACACAGTTTGACATTTCTTAAAAGTATAGGTAATTATATTTTGTGCAATGGTATACATGTAGTTGAATAATACCTATTTGTTCCTAAATTGTTAGTTTTAACCTTTTTAGTGTTGTCTTATCTGGATTATCGACCTTTTTAACTTATGATGTCAAGTGACAAGCTACCACCTTTACATAATATCATACAGATGACCGCCCTAAGGTCTAGTCACATTTTTTTCGATGCTTCCTTGTATCCTTGTACTCAGTATTGTTTTATTCTATTTTATAGAAATAAGGACTTACAATAAATACACTTGAATTTTTTCACACGCTTACAATATTTTGATACCTACATGTATTTCTGACTACTACATGTACATGTACACATGGCATTTAATTTTACTTGGCTTATTCATAAAGGTTTTTTCCTTCAATGTGCCTACACTGAGATTTCTTGTAGCACATAGCATCATGACTCACTCTATAATACAACGTTCGGGAAATATTCCCCGTTTTCTTGACTTGCTTCTCGTATTGTTAGTTTGTTTTTCATTTTGAGTGAAGTCTGTATAGGCTTGTGACTATACAGCCAAGTAGAGGCTTATGGCCATCAGATCCATACACTTTAATTGAAATGAAATAAAATGAGGTTTTACGTCCTACTGTTCTGCTCCGACAGGGCAGATGAAGACGGGCATACACCATATAGTGTGCTGTGAGGGAAATTTTGCACGGGCAGCGGCGCTATGGTTTACTCTTATATCGAATTCCAATTGCCAAGGGAACTTTAATGCGCACGCCAATGTGTACACAGAACCTCGGTTTTTCATCCCATACGTAATCTCTTGCCAGGCCCTCAATCCTGCACCACTGACAAGGATGAACCACGCCAGAAAATCCAGATGAACTTTCTCAGCCAACGCAGGGATCGAAAACTGGACCTCCAGGTTAGTGAGCCAACATCTTACCCACTGAGCCACCGTGTCTCCCCACTTTAATTGATATTTGTTGTTTATATCTTGCAATGTCTGTGTAGTCTTATCATGTTTGTTTTGCTTGTTGTGCGGTACAACGGCACTTACTATTGTAGTAGGGATTCCTTTTGGAACTGTGAATTTTAGCCATTTAAAAGCAGAAATAGTAGCCTACATTGTACAAGCATAATAAGCCCCTGTGTGATGAGATAAATATGGCAACTGTGTTTATTTACATTTGTTAATCCTTTTTAGGTAAGACTATATCTGGACATTTTTATTTGTTTAAATGAGTGAGACAAAAATGCTGATGTTTCAAAAATAACCTATCTGCAGAAAGATAGTTATGAGGACATCTGCATTCCAGTGTCTACATCGTTAATTAATGGCTTTGGAAATGGATTGAAAGTAACATGTTTATATCTGCTATCACTCTTGCAAGTTCCCAAGAGTCAAATGATGTGTTTGATAACAATAAGAGAACTCTAACTTGTTGAAAAGCACAGATCCATGGACGGACAGATGGGGATGAGGACATAAAAATATGGGCGTAATTATTGGCGGACTGATATGGCGAAGCCATAATATGCACCCAGTTAAATGTGAAATCGGTTTATATACATTCATACTACATTAACATATGCTTTTGACCCATTTTTGTCTATTTTAGGGCTCCAAATACTAGAGCAATAAGCCCTTTCAGAGTTGCATCGGTGCATCGGTAATTAATTATGATTATCCCATAAATATACAAGTTTATTGATTTTTCATAACTGGTCCAGTAAACTTCAGAAAAAGGCCACATGAAGACTCAGGCCCCATTCAGTTCATGCTCCAAGTGATTAGCCAATTTACTGTAATTTTCAATTACTGTTTCTGTTGAATGGGGTTTACTAACCCTAGCCTACATGTATTTCATACTTACATATACCTCTATTGACCCAATTCTGGCCTTCAAAACAGATCAAGAACCCCATGAGCTAAACTTAAAATTATTTCTAATTGCATGTGTGATGTGCATGTTACAAACATACAACATGTACTGTGTAAGCTGCCAAAAATAAAACCTCTTTTTTGTAATTATGCACAAACTACATGTACTTAAACTATGGGTATCAAAAACTTTTCCTACATTACATCTGGTTCAATAAAATCCATTGTACAATCAAATATTGCAACAAATAAATAAGTTATCTCTTGAAAATTCAACATATTTACTTGTATTGTCGACACAATAAAGGAATTACTTATCACAATCATGTATTGTACGAAACCAATGACAGCTGTTACAGGGTGGATAAAATTTTACCATGTGTTGCAATCAAAACAAATCACACTCATTTTGAACGTTGAGTTTGTACAACGAAAACAAGCGGTTGCCATGCAAGTTATGCCCACATTTTGCAAGGGATGGATAGAGAAAAAGCTGAACAACACCCCAACAGTGAGGCTGATGTACCCCGCTGAAATCCCAAAATAAATAGATGACACATATTAATTAATAGCACATTTATTTTTTTCAAAATTATCAAGCAATCATCTTTACACTAAGTTTCATCACTCTCTATCGGATAGAATCAAAGTTATCTTGTCCCAAAGCATCGACCAATGAAATTGCTTAGCTCTGCTTAGCTTTAGCTCGAAATGTTAATCACTGAACTCAGTCAAGATATTCACCTAATGAACATCTACATTAAGTTCAAACATTCTACCTTAATTAAAAGCAGAGTTGTTATGTTCCGAAGTCTTGACCAATCAAATTGCTTATCGCTCCTTAGTCATCATCAAACTTAATCAAGGTAATTATATAATGAATCTATACTCAGCGTTTCATCACTCTCACTTAATTAAAACTAAAGTTATCAACCAATCAGATTGCTTATCTCAGCTTACCGTAAGCAGACAATGTTCATCATAGAACTCCATCAAGGCATTCACCTAATGAACGCCTACACAAAGTTTGAACATTCTAGCTCAATTAGAAGGAGAGTTATTGTGATCAAATTGCTTATCGCTCTGCTTACCCTGAGCAGAAAATGCTCATTATCGAACTTAGTCAAGGTATTGATGTAATGAAACTATACACCAAGTTTCACCATTCTCACTTAATTAGAACCAAAGTTATTGTGTACCAAAGCATCAACCAATCAAATTGCTGATCTCTGCTACCCCTAACTATATCAAGGCATTGACCTAATAAATACCTAGCTCAATATGAAAGAAAGTAATTGTGTCCCAAAAAGTGTGACGGACGGATGGACGGACGGATGGACGGACAGACAAACCCATTTTAATAGTCCCCTGCTTTCTTCGAAAGGTGGGGAACAAAAATGCAGCTTGTGGTAGAATCATGGATTATAATCCAGGAAGTTACAGTCTGATGCAAGAATATTGAAATGAACCAAGATCTTTTGGATAAAAACATATATTTTACGTTTCATCAAGATCGGATCAAAATTATGACCTCTCAAAGTTCCACAACCTTGGTAATACATACATGTACTTTTACACTATTTGCGTACAAGTAGCAGCCATTTTGTCGGGTAGTTTCGTCTCATTTTCACGAAATTCAAACTTCACCATGATTAGGGTGTTAAGGTGATATATTTAAACGTATTTTTAAATTAGGCAAAAATTGTGACCTATAGAGGTTCCACAAGGTAAAAGATAGGTTGCCAGGCAACTATACATACGCCCACAGCAGCTAAATCGTCCGAGCGGTCGACAAGAGTTGTCGTATATTTGTTCTTTTGTAGGTAATTAGGCGGCATTTAATAGACAATTTCATAATTTTTATAATTTTCGTCGTTTGAGGGTTCACAAGGTTCTAAAAACTAAAAGATGGGCTGTAACTCTGGAAGTAATCTACTTTTTCGTTTTACTAATTCAAATAATACATATCAATTTCATACAGATCGGATGATAACTTTTGTCGTTCGAACGTTCACAAGGTTCAAAGTAAAACAAGGGCCATAACTCTAGAAGTAATTGAAAGAAATTGCTGACATTCAATAGGCTTCTTCATTTCACTAATTTAAATGATGCATATGAATTTCATAAAGATTGGATGATAACTTTTGTCATTCAAGCGTTCACAAGATTCAACAATGTGGAACAAAGGCCATAACTCCAGATGTAATTAACGGAAATTTGCTGAAACTCAATAGGCTTGTTCGTTTTACTAATTTAAATGATACCTATAAATTTCATACAGATCGGATAATAACTTTTGTCGTTAAAGCATTCACAAGGTACAACAAAGTGAAAAAAGGGCCATTACTCATGGTGTAATTAACAGAAATTGTTGAAATTCAATAGGCATCTTCGTTGCACTAATTTAAATGATGCATATCAATTTCAAACAGATCGGTTGATAATTGTTGTCATTAGAGCGTTCAAAAGATTCAACAAAGTGAAACAAGGGCCATAACTCTAGATGTAATTAACGGAAATTGCTGAAATTCAATAAGCTTTTTTGTTTTACTAATCTAAATGATGCATATAAATTTCATCCAGATCGGATAATAACTTTTGTCGTTAGAGCATAAACAAGGTACAACAAAGTGAAACAAGGGCCATAACTCACGGCGTAATTAAAGGAAATTGCTGAAATTCAATAGGATTCTTTGTTTCACTAATTAAAATGGTGCATATCAATTTCAAACAGATCGGATGATAACTGTTGTCATTAGAGCGTTCACAAGATTCAACAAAGTGAAACAAGGGCCATAACTCTAGATGTAATTAACTGAAATTGCTGAAATTCAATAGGTTTCTTTGTTTTACTAATCTAAATGATGCATATAAATTTCATACAGATCGGATAATAACTTTTGTCGTTAGAGCATTCACAAGGTACAACAAAGTGAAACAAGGGCCATAAATCACGGCGTAATTAACGGAAATTGCTCAAATTCAAAAGGCTTCTTCGTTTCACTAATTTTAATGATGCGTATCAATTTCAAACAGATCGGATGATAACTGTTGTCATTAGAGCGTTCACAAGATTCAACAAAGTGAAACAAAGGCCATAACTCTAGATGTAATTAACGGAAATTGCTGAAATTCAATAGGATTCTTTGTTTTACTAATTTAAATGATGCATATAAATTTCATATAGATCGGTTGATAACTTTTGTCGTTAGAGCGTTCACAAGGTGCAACAAAGTGAAACAAGGGCCATAACTCCAGACGAAATTAACGGAAAATATTGAAATTAAATAGGCTTCTTTATCTCACTAATGCAAACAGCATATTTCAAAACAATCAGATAATAAATGTAGTCTGTAGAGTGTTCACAAGAAATTGTGGACGACGGAGAGACGGACGAACTGACGGACGGGGGCGACGGCAATATACGACCACATTTCCATGTGGGCGTATAAAAACATGATTTTTCGTACAATCAGGGGCCATAATCCGGGACGTTACGGTCCGATATGCACATAAATCGAAAGAAACCAAGATCGTTGCATTATAAACATACATTTTAAGTTTCATCAAAATCGGATAAAAATTGTGACTTCTCTAGAGGGTCCATAACATTTGCATTACAAACTTTTAGACTATTTGCGTACAAGGAGCGACCATTTTGTCTGACAGTTTCGATCTGATTTTCACGAAATTCAAACATATCTATTTTTAGGGTGTAATGGTGATATATATTCCACATGGTTGTTAAATCGGATAAAAATTGTGACCTTTTTCCTCTCACCTCGTTAATCTTCCAAGAAATCAAATTCGACTGAGGTCATTTCCACACCATGTAAACTTTCTAAGCGCTTTCTAACCTCTGTATCGTCACAGTTAGATATCAAACAGTTGAGAATATTCAGTGTTAAATAGTTTAATGACCTTTAACACTGTGTATAAATTTAAAGTCAATCGGATATTGACTTTAGCCTCTAGAGCATTTACAAGATTTTTTGAAGTGATCAAGGGCCATAACTCTGGCAATAATTATTGAAAATGGCTGAAAATGAATAAACTTCTTCGTCTCATGACCTTAAACACTGTGTATAAATTTAAACACAATTGGATATTAACTTTAGCCTCTAGAGCGTCCACAAGATTTTTCAAAGTGATCAAGGGCCATAACTCTGGCAGTAATTATCAGAAATTGCTGAAAATCAATAGGCTTCTTCGTCTCATGACCTTAAACACTGTGTATTAATTTAAAGTCAATCGGATATTAACTTTGACCTCTAGAGCGTCCATAAGATTTTTTGAGGTGATCAAGGGCCATAACTCTGGCAGTAATTATCAGATATCGCTGAAAATCAATAGGCTTCTTCGTCTCATGACCTTAAACACAGTGTATAAATTTAAAGTCAATCGGATATTAACTTTGGCCTCTAGAGCGTCCACAAGATATTTTGAAGTGATCAAGGGCCATAACTCTGGCAGTAATTATCAGATATCGCTGAAAATCAATAGGCTTCTTCGTCTCATGACCTTAAACACAGTGTATAAATTTAAAGTCAATCGGATATTAACTTTGGCCTCTAGAGCGTCCACAAGATATTTTGAAGTGATCAAGGGCCATAACTCTGGCAGTAATTATCAGAAATCGCTGAAAATCAATAGGCTTCTTCGTCGCATGACCTTAAACACTGTGTATAAATTTAAAATCAATCGGATATTAACTTTAGCCTCTAGAGCGTCCACAAGCAATTGTGGACGCCGGACCGACGGACGGGGGCGACAACAATATACGACCCCATTTCAATGTGGGCGTATAAAAATTGTAAGTTGTTCATTGTTTGCATACATTTTGGCCCACGTTATGCATGTATATAGTGCATTAGAAAAAGAATCCGACCTTAGCTTCCTCACCAACGGTTAACATACATGTACCTTGTATTCAACTGAAATAAATTACTTTTTTTTTCAACATGCTTAAATCCGGATAATATCGGCACTCAGGCGATTCAACGTGTTCCACCGCGATACACTGTAATACACCGCGAAACACCCTATTTCGTGGTGATTTGGCTAGCTGGCGTTTGCTAGCGATTCTCCAAGATTCCGATACGGAACAGGGAGTTTTTCCGCCATGTTCGGCGATTCTAGCCCCAAACTCCAGCCGCGTAGTGTAGTATATACTATACGTTACAAAATAACCACTGTTCTGAAAACACATACGCCAAAACTAGAGCTGCATTATTTTTAGAACGTCCACTTTGACCAGCCCTTTTTTGAAAGGTAGAGTCCACTAGCAAATCCAGTTGTTTCTATATACAGTTCCTCCCCTAACTGTTTTCGCACCAAAGTGCAGGTTTCTTTAAGTTTTGACGGTATTACTTTAGTTTGCAAGCACAAAATATGTGAGAATATAGACAAATATAGGTGAGAATATAGACAAATATAGGTGAGTATGTAGATAAGTACACATAAAATGTTTTATAGACAAGAAAATGTAACGGTAAATGTTAGACAGGTAGCTAACAACTGAAAAAATATCACCATGTATAGGGTGACCCATGTACTCTACAGAAATACAGTCCACCGCTGATAGTTCGAGACTACCACTGAAGCGTGCAAATTCGCCGTGCCGAGACCAACTTTCTGACAGTATGATACTATAAATAGCCATGGCACGTGCAATTCTCTACAAATCTATCAACTATTACAGCCGTAAAAAAATTATTGTTGACGATTTTGAATAGCAGTGAAATTAAGATTCTTGGTTATTACAGCAGATTTAGAAATTACGTTCGTTTCATTTTTTAAATCGCTTTATCATTAACTGTACCGTTAAGAGCGGCATCTTTTGGTTTAGTACAAATAATATCTCTGAATCACTCGGGTTAGACAGGAACATGATACTAGCAGTAGTTTCATTTTACTTTTACAAGGTTCTTTAAACGATTGTTGAGCTACCTAACGTGCTTATTTCTAAATTCAATTTCTTGTTCTACAGTACGCTTCAGGCGGAAGTATGAAAATAGTCCTTGTGGGCGTTTTTTCCGCTCAAAAATCGCGGTGTTTTACCCATATACACTCCGCGGAATTAGAGACGTTCTGGGCGGAAAAAAGTCCGCGAAAATATAAAATTCGCGGTGGATTATCGCCCGCGAAAATATTGAATTCGCGGCGGATTATAGTCGGTGGAAATATCAAATTCGCGACGGATTATAGTCCATAGTGATTTGAAATAGAGTAATTTAGTCCATATTGCCACAACGTTATTAGAAAGAAACAAGTATATTAGTCGTTTTAGTTCACCGGTAATTCATATATTCATAATACTCTTTTCAAATTCCGTTTTGATTATGAACTAAAGTGTACCAATGTATTATTGTATTCATATCCTAAAATGTCCGTTATGTTCTATTCATTTATAATGTACATCTACATCGGTATTTAATTCGTGAATCACACCATAAAGCACAGACACATAGCAATTTTCTATGTCATTAGTTGATCCGACAAGCAGACAATGAAACCATGTTTCGTGAATTCTGATAACAATGTCTGAAAATGGACGACAATAAACATATATAGAAGGCAGCGATTTGCAGCGATTTTAATTATGAACAACAATTTAACGATATTCGTAGAAATAAACGAATTAGCATAAATTGCTAGGAAGGAATATTTTCTCCTTTAACGGTAATTCATTTAAAATGACGATTCGGCTCCCAACGTTCAATATATACATGTACTTTATGTCCCCAAAATTAAAAGTCATATTGGATAGAAGCTGGAAGATTGTTTACTTATTTCAGTTTCGTATTTGACTTTACAGATTCCCCATTCCCCACATTGCAAAACAGATCAACACGTCAAATCGTTTCAGTTACAGGTATAAGGCTTAAAAATATCATGTCTTAAATAGCCCCTTCAAATATTTCTTTTTATACTTTAACTTATAAATGCAACACACAAACTGCTTACCGTATTTATACAGTTGACGATAAATATCCTAAATAATAATCCGGTTCGGTTTCTTTCCAATAATTATCAATGAACATATCGAAGAACCTTTAATAAAACACCTAACAACCAGATCTTATGAATGGGATCTTGTCCGGACAGAACTTAGATTAATAGTAACTGATCAAAGAGAGAACATCAAACAGAACAAAGGAAATTGCCTCACAAAAAAGCATGCGTTAGTTATAAGGGATGATTTGTCTGCCAAATTAAAAATATTATCACCGACAGGGGTTCACTAGTCCGCCGCTATAAGAAATACTATAATGTGGGTATCAATAAACCTGACCCTAACTCAACCCTAATGATAGATATCGGTGGACTAATGAACCCTAACCTTGTTGTTCTTAGCGTTTAACGTCCGCTTCCACCGAAGGTGATATCGCAGACAAGTTCATTTTAATGATCTTAGCGCACGCGCAGGGGTCTTTGCTGTGGGAGGAAACCGGAGTACCCGGAGTAAACCCACGAGGTTGAGAAGGCGCCCCTATCTCCAAGCCACATACGCTCACACCTGGGATCGAAACCACAGCCGCAAGCCAGAGGTGACCGGCCAACTAGAGGTCGAAGCGTGACACTCTAGACCACTAGGCCATCCCAACCCCCCTGAACCCTAACCCAACCCTAACCCTAAATAAAGATATCGGAACCCTAACCTAACCCTAATTCATCGTAGCCTGTTAGTAATTTAGCCGTGACAACCGCACCTATTTAGTGTAAAAATCCAGTTTGTTCGCGTCCCAATTGTAATTATTCTTTATTAATGAGGTCAACTATTTTGGGTAATGATTACTTACTGACAATTCAGAATGAAAGTATTGTCTACAAGACTACGACATGGTAACAATTTGTTGTTAAAGGGGCTTCTATTATAGTCAATTATCAATTCCCTTTGATGACACGTGCGAATTCACACAATTTGGAAACTTGATTGACAGTATGCATTGACTCAGACTCTTTGGTGCCGAAATGAATAGGTCATCATGGTATTCTGTACATGTTTGCGTCAAGGTTGACGTTGACTTCTGGCGAGGTGTGCATTTAATTCATTTGTGATTTAAATCCGAAGATATAATACTTCAGGTTTGATTTACCGATTTACAATGCATTGTGAAACTTATTTGTCAGAATGGGAATGGATATTTTAATGGACAAAACCTTTCGCCCACGGTAAGGCCAACATCTATGTGTATAAATTTTGAAATTTTCGTAATTTGAACGAGTTTGAATGTCTTAAAAATGTCGAACATATTGATGAAGTAATGAATCGTACAGCCATAACTCTGTTTATTATATTATATAAAAGCCTGCCAATTTTTGATATTTGTTATATTTTCAATGTAAGACAGCAAAATATGCATGTCTAACCGTGTTAAATTAACAATCTTTTTTTTGCATGCCGTATTAGCTGATATTCGACTACGATATGATGACTGCGGTGCAATTGCACTATAAATAAACCTAGCTATTTTAAAACATTTACATGTACGGGTGTGCTGACTGTAAATGCATGGAAAGTCCGACTTAAAGGGGCACGGTGCGATATAAGGGATGGTTTTTGTGCCAAATTAAAAAAAATATCACCACCGGTTCAACGAATGATTTTAACAGAATATGTCACCTGCGAATATGATGATTAAGTATTCTTTTCACACGGCGCATACGCTAAACATTAAGTCTGTACCGATTCAAAAATTGAATTATCTTTTATATCCACATTTTTAAATCCCGAGTTTTATCGTAAATAAAATTAATAGAAAGTATTGTTTACAAGAATACGACATGGTAACAATTTGTTGTTAAAGGGGCTTCTATTTTAGTCAATTATCAATTCCTTTTGATGACACGTGTGAATTCACGTAATTAATTAGGAATCTTGACTGACAGTATGCATTGACCCAGACTCTTTGGTGCCGAAATCAAGGTATTATCCGACTGATACACGTGTTCAGCAAGGTTGACGGTGACTTCTGGCTATGTGTGCTTGAAAACAGAAGATGAAGGCATATATTACTTGTTCGGGTGTGATTTATCAATTTAAAATGCATTGTGTGACATATTTGTCCGAATGGAAATGGCTATTTCGATGGACAAAACTTTCGCTAACGGTAAGACCAGCATCTATGTGTGTAAACTTTGAAATTTTCGTAATTTGAATGAGTTTGAAATAGAAGATCGATGCAAGTCTTAAAAATGTCGAACATATTGATGAAGTAATGTACGGTACAGCCATAATTCTGTTAATTTTATTATTTAAAAGCCTGTTTGATTTATGTTATTTTTCAATATAAGCCAGTAAAATCTGCGTGTCTAACCGTGTTAAATTAACAATCTTTCTTTTGGCATGCCGATATTCGACTACGATATCACTGCCGTGGAATCGCACGATAAATAAACCCATTTCAAACCAGCTATGGATGTGCCGACTGTACATGCGTGGAAAGTCCGACTTTTTAAAATTTCGCGGTGGGCGGCGGTTTAAAATAATCGCGGAGGTCGGCGGTTTATTTAAATTCGCGGAGGAATTTTAGAGCGGAATTTTGAGCGTGGCCAGAGCGGATTGATTAACTGACGTCCGCGATTTTTCATTTCCGCCCAGGTCGGACCTCGGGGAAATTTAGAACTTCCGCTTGAAGTGTACTGTACCTTTCCGTTATGTTTCGTAAAAAAAGTAGTCTTGATTATCCCGACCTGTCAATCAGACGTAGAATGGTCGATAGACTGGTTAAGCGAGACTAATTTCAAAACAAGGGCACGTAACCTATCTTTTACTCAAAAGTGTCTGGATGTTATGGACGACACTTGGAACCAGTTTTCAGTCTATTATTTATAGATGATTAATGGTCATAGCTTATTAAGTACAACATGATCGTTTATTTAGTGACTATAATTGTGTGAAACTGATTTGAGGCTTGGCATATATATAAATATTGTGGCGTAATTGTCGAGATATATGGACATATATGGAGATATTTATTTATGGTGGGTCACCCTACCATGTATGAAATTTTTGGAAATATTGCCACCATCTTGGATTTACACTATTTTGGATTTTCAAATCTTAAATTTAACATCACCAATGAACTTGGCGACCCCGAAAACCCAAATATAGAGTCAAGATGAGGTATATACAGGGAAAAATAATGAAGATTTTTCATGAAATCTAAATTATCACCCACAGTTTAACCACCACTATCTTCAGAGGGTGTGTACAGGGGAGTTAGCGGGAGTCAGAAATTTTTTTAAAAAATATGTTAATACATGGGTACGGTAATTACAACTTTTGGAGGGGGCCCCGAAAAAATTCATATTTAACACCACCCCCTGCCTCTACTGGATCCACAACCTTGATATGCCATACTTTTACACTACATGTATTTGCGTACGAGGATTTAGCATTTTGTCCAGCAGTTTTGGTCTGATTTTCTCGAAAAGAAACAAAACAAGCCAACAGTGAGCCTGATGTCCCCCGCCAAAATCCCAAAATAAATAGATGACACATATTAATTAATCGTACATTTACTTTTTTCAAAAGCATCAAGCAATCAAACTATACACTAAGTTTCATCCTCTCTATCAGATAGAATCAAGATTATCTTGCCCCAAAGCATCGACAAATGAAATTGATTAGCTCTGCTTAGCTTTAGCTCGAAATGTTAATCATTGAACTCGGTCAAGACATTCACCTAATGAACATCTACATCAAGTGTAAACATTCTACCTCAACTAAAAGCAGAGGTGTCATCTTATCGCTCCTTAGCCTAAGTAGAAAATTTGCACCATCGAACTTAGTCAAGGTAATGATATAATGAATCTATATTGGGAGTTTCATGGCTCTAACTTCATTATAACCAAAATTATCGTGCCCCAAAGCATCAACCAATTAGATTGCTTATCTCTGCTTACCGTAAGCAGACAATGTTCATCATCGAACTCCATCAAGGCATTCACCTAATGAATGCCTACACCAAGTTTAAACATTAGAAGGAGAGTTATTGTGTTCCAAAGTCTCAACCAATCAAATTGCTTATTTCTGCTTACCCTCAGCAGAAAATGCTCATCTTCGAACTTAGTCAAGGTATTGATGTAATGAATCAATATTCGGAGTTTCATCGCAGAAACTGCTCATCTTCGATCTCCAGCAAGGCATTGACCTAATAAACACGTACACCAAGTTTGAACATTCTAGCTCAATTAGAAGGAGAGTTATTGCGTTCGAAAGTCTCGGCCAATCAAATTGCTTATCGCTCTGCTTACCCTGAGAAGAAAATGCTCATTATCGAACTTAGTCAAGGTATTGATGTAATGAAACTATACACCAAGTTTCATCACTCTCACTTAATTAGAACTAAAGTTATCGTGTCCCAAGGCATCAACCAATCAAATTGCTTATCTCTGCTTAATCTAAGCAGAATATGCTCATCTTCGAACTCCATCAAGATATTGACCTTATAAACACCTACACCAAGTTTGAACATTCTAGCTCAATTAGAAAGAGAGTTATTGTGTCCCAAAAAGTGTGACGGACAGACAGACAGACGGATGAACCCATTTTAATAGTCCCCTGCTTTCTTCGAAAGGCGGGGGGACAATAATGGACTAAGGGCATATTTACTCAATACTGAACTGGGAAACAGCTTCATACATACATGTATGAACAAAATTGATAGACATGCTGGCACCCATTTGTGCTAAATGAGCCATCCAGCTGAGTGACGCGATTAGCTTCTGTTTTGGTATACATCCCATGTCAATGCTTGTGAGAGAGAGAATATTATTGGTTGGAATATTTAATTGTACAATGGATTTTATTTAGATTAGTAGTTTGGAAAGAGCACAAAAATGTTATTTTTATTTTGCAGGCTCACACAGTAATATATCTCATTACAACTGAAACAGCAAACCATGTAAAATTACACAACTTACATCAAATGTTCCTACAGTTTCAGTTTCATTTTTTTCATGAATGTCTGCAATTTTAATAGCAGTATTCTCTTTTTCAGTAGCAGGCGGTGATCCCAATGCCTGATCAGAAACCATTTTACCTATGTCCAATGTTTTCTCTTTTTCTTTTTGTTGAGCCACAGAGACCAACATAAATCCCAAAAATCTCTGTGAATGGGTTCCATTTATTTCAACTGTAAAAAAAATAATACAATTAACGACAGGTTGCCAGGCAACGAAATATACGCCCACTACAGCTAAATCATCTGAGCAGTCGACAAGGGTTGTTGCTTTTACAAGACACTGATAGCAATTTCATACAGATCATTCACAAGGGGTTCAAGACAGTGAAACAAGGGCCATAATTCTAGACGTAATCAATGGAAATTGCTGAAATGCAATTGACTTCTTAGTTTTACTAATCTAAACAATGCATATCAAGTTCATACAGATTGGATGATAACTTTTGTCGAAAGAGCATTCACAAGGTTCAACAAAGTGAAACAAGGGCGATAACTCTAGAAACAATTAACGGAAATTGTTGAAATTAACAAGGCTATTTTCGTCTCACTAATGTACATGTAAACAACATAATTATATAAATTTCAAAATGATCAGACTTTGGTATTTGATTTGATTTTCAAAATATTTTCTGAAATAAAAATACTGGAAAATGAAGCTAGCAATATTCAGCATTTTTGGTAGTATAACTTACAGAGAGGTCGCTCATGCCCAATATTTTTGATTAAAAACAAAGATAGGCAACAAAACATTGCATATTTTTACTTTTAGATTTAAAATAAAGGGGAAGAGGCATTTAAATATGCAAAATAATTTTTTTTAGCATGTCATACAATCATCAATGTTTATTTATTGAAAGCAGTCACTATCAGCTATATATATGGTAACCATTGATTATTGACTTTAAATAGGCTTCAACAGATCATTGGTTTTCATTTCTATGTTAAAGTCATGGTTGACAGATTATCAAAAGAATTCTCCCCATTCCATAAGAATGTTTGGATAGCATGATCAATGCCCATGGCTACAACTACATTGTAACAGTAGTCTGTGATCTGCTTTATACACCTTGGAAAGTAAATATTTTCTTAGACCACATCAATTTTATTTTATGTTTCACAGGCCTGCACTTATTAAAATTTGTGCAATTTGGATTAATACATCACTGAAAATTGTTTGTTTTTTGGGGTTTTATTTTTATTAAACTCATATTAATGTTTTATATTATATCATATGAAGTATATGTGTAAATTGAAAGAAAGAAGAAAGTCTCAAATTTTTTTTTAACCGAAATCATATTGCATGTACATGTACCTGCATGTACATGTATGTCCAGATTCAAATGTAAGCTTATTAATATACATTGCCATCATCCCTGAATGTCTGTCTTCTGATGGGGGTGGGGTGTCAATGGTTAGATTATAATGTCTGTCAATGGGTCAAATGGTGTGGTTTCGATTTCCCGCTTGTATGTGACAAGGAGTAGAGTCGTATGTCCAACCTCGTGGTTTTTTTTCAGTTCCTCCCACATCTAAAGAATCATACACAGAAGCGAATTATTGAAGTAAAATTGAAACATATGTAACTCATGAAATTATCTAGTTTGTGTTGAGTGGAAGTTAAAACCCCTCTCTCTCTCAATAAATATTGTTGAGATGAAGAAGCTTATTGAATTTCAGCGATTTCTGATAACAATTCTCTCTCTCTCTCTCAATAAATATTGTTGAGATGAAGAAGCTTCTTGAATTTCAGCAATTTTTGATAGCAATTAATAGAAATCGCAGACATTCAAGTTCAATGATACAGTAATAATATTTTGCTTAGGCTATGTACAATGTAGGGAGGTCAATTTGATGTGGTAGAGACTTTGGAACACAATAACTTTTCTTATATTTGCAGTAGAATGTCCTCCATCTTAATCCCAAAATAAATAGAGATGACACATTAATTACACATTTACCTTTTTAAAAAGCATCAAGCAATCAAACTACATGTACTTATATTATTTAGGCTAAGTTATCGTGTTCAACAGCATCAACTAATCAAATTGCTTATTTCTACTTAGCCTTCGTCAAAACATAAAACTAATAAAAGTCTACAAAAAGTTTGAACTCAGTCAAGCAATTCACCTAATATATAAACACCTGCACCCAGTTTAACATTGCACCTCACTTAGCCTACATGTAAGTAGAAAATGTTCCTCTGAGTTTCTATATGGTCATCACGTGTGTATGTTTCTCCTGCACTTAAATGTATTAGACAAATATTTCAACTATCTTTTTTGTACCAGCCCATTCTTCATCAAGGTTATTTTTTACCCATTCTTCATGAAGGTTTTTTTTTTTAAACTTGGGTGTTCTCAATTACACAATAACAACAGTCTTTGCATTAAGATAGCATATATTTTTGACTTTTAAGATATGAACTATGGTTCACCATGAAGTACATGAATGTTGTGTCTTAAAGAATATCTTATTGCGTTTGATATAATTTAATCCTTGCATGGTAATGTTTAAAATGACTCCAATTACCGCTAATAATTGAAAGATAGAAATGTATGACCAGGTAGTATTTAATACAGCCAGTCACCCAATATTATGGGGTAGACTTACACCATAACTGGGCACCCAAGATGGATTGTCTAAGTAAGTTAAAAATGATCAGCTATGACGGAGATTATAGACAATAGTACTAATGGGATAATCCATCTATACATTACATAATCCACTCGGCAAACCACGGCAGATTCTGTTACTCTACATGTACATCTAGCCTCGGCTGTATGACGGTAAGTGATATGTACCTACGCCTATACAATTGCGATGCGGAACCGGTTTACTTATTAGGAAAACTTGCCGCTTCTAAAAACAAGTTTTCAAAATTACATCATTCGCATAGTGTGTAGAATTTTCCGTGTAAAGTTGTCCTTGTATGACCAATGTCTAGGTCATATGTTATTTTATTATTTTTTTATTTATGTTTTAAATTTCAAATCTATATTTTAATATTCTTTAATGCTTGGTTAGTCATTAGAGGCAGACAGCAATTAACCTATCAGACAAATTATGACAGGCTGGCAACTAAAGTGGTTGATCTGTTAAGTTTCTTCTAACTAGTTGCCTCCTACTTCCGATTTCCAAGGCATTATGGTCCAAACCTTGACTTTTATACAAATAAACCATTTGGTACTATTTCGTACCTATATCATATCAAACCCCTCGGGCGCCATGTTGAATCACACTGTATTTAACGTTCTAAAACCTAACTACTTTATGGAATCAACGACAAATCTAAACTTGGGCACTCCAACCATTTTTATTTTTGTATCATATTGTTTTAAATGCCTTAAAGATGGGTTCCCAGAAAAGTATTCATCGGGTGGTTATTTCCAATAAAAGTATGGCAATTTTGGTATATATGGAAAGTAGAAAGTAGTAGAAAACTACTGGATTCCCCAAAAAACACTCATGGAGTGTATACAGGACAAAAATGTAAGGGTTCCCCTAATCGACAGCCTGATGATTAGGAATTTCTGCACGCGTGATGTCAAAGGTCACACGCGAACATTGAGTGCTATGATGTACAAGTTGATAAACTTTATGAAGAGTTAGACGCACATGTACAACACTTTCTGAGATAAAAATGACGGAAAAAGCTGCGGGTAGTGGATAAACCGAGAATTTAATTAGGATTCGATATTTGTAATAAATAGGAGGCGATTAGAGACAACATCGTCTTATGTACATGTATGCAATGAATTCTCCTCTGACTGCCAAGAGAGGTAAGTCATGTGACGTAAACATGACCTAGTTTGATCGATTTTTTATAGCAGGGCATTCCTTCGCAATTACAATGTTTGAGAAGGATTTGAAGCCAAATTATGATAAATTAATTAGTTCAAATATGTTTTTAGTTCATATATACCATTAAATCACCCAGTTTGTACGCGGGAATGTATCTTTAAGTCTTAATCCTTCAATAATTATATGTTTATGTCAACACTTTCTAAATAACTAATTTATATAAATAAACAAATGTATGTAAGATGATTTATTTAGTTGCTGAGACCAACTTAGGGAACCTATATACTAGTTGGAGGCCCGACCGATACATACGAAATTATAAGTTGTTAAATTGTTGCTGTCAATTATTTGCTCCTGAAATAAAGTGTTGAAGATCCATTCCAAGAATCTGTATTCATTTCTGATACTTAGAGAACACATGTTGACGAGCTACATGTACATTCCCTGAAAGTCGAATGGTGTTACTTGTTTGAAGAAAATCGGATAAACTTGAAAGTAAAACAGCTTCAGACTATGAAATATTTGTATGATAAAACTTCATCACACAGATGAGGGTTGATATAGGGTACTGGAATCCGCTGAGGTTTGCCGAGTGTACATAATCAAGGACCAAAGTCAGGGGCTAAGTGAGAGGGATGCAATGATAAGCTTTGCGTCATGGTTTTGAGTTTCTTCCCCCACCCCAAGTTTTTGTGCCCCATCGCAAATGGCAAACAAGCGGTTTCCATGCAAGATAAGCCCACATTTTGCAAGAGATGGACAGAAAACAAGCTTTAAACAAGCCAACAGTGAGGCTGATGTCCCCCGCCAAAATCCACAAAATAAATAGATGACACATACTGTATTAATTAATCGCACATTTATTTTTTTCAAAAGTATTGAGCAATCAAACTATACACTAAGTTTCATCACTCTCTATCAGATAGAATTAAGATTATCTTGTCCAAAAGCATCGACCAATGAAATTGATTAGCTCTGCTTAGCTTCAGCTCAACAAAATATTAATCATTGAACTCAGTCAAGACATTCACCTAATGAACAACACTGATCCGCAGTGAATATTTGCTAGGCCATGACAATCACTAATAAGGATGACATTGATGCGACTTAATGAGCCCCAAATAATAACTTTTTTCCTCCAACAAATTAAATTTTAAAACATTTTTTTTATGTATTAGAAAAATAAATAAAGATGTATGAAGTATTTGTAGGTAAAAATATTTCCTGTTTTAGTGTAAATGGGTATTAAAATGAGTAAAAGGCGACATTCTGCTCGAATCAGTAGCGTCTTATGTAAACAATGCACGCACCATTGATCCAATGATTTACGCCGCGTGATATGATGTCATGTGTTGAAGGCAGTCATCTTTTACAGAGATATTAGAAGACTTTCATAATACTCTGTGAAACAGATTGCTAATGAACATCTACATCAAGTTTAAACATTCTACCTCAATTAAAAGCAGAGTTGTTATGTTCCAAAGTCTTGACCAATCAAATTGCTTATTGCTCTTTAGCCTAAGCAGAAAATTCTCACCGTTGAACTTAGTCAAGATAATGAATGCCTACAACAAATTTGAACATTCTACCTCAATTAGAAGGAGAGTTACTGTGTTCCAAAGTCTCGACCAATCAAATTGCTTATCGCTCTGCTTACCCTCAGAAGAAAATGTTCTTTACCAAACTTAGTCATGGTATTGATGTAATAAAGCTATACACTAAGTTTCCTCACTCTCACTTAATTAGAACTAAAATTATCGTGTCAAACTCCATCAAGGCATTGACCTAATAAACGCCCACACCAAGTTTGAACATTCTAGCTCAATTAGAAAGAGAGTTATTGTGTCCCAAAAAGTGTGATGGACGGACAGACGACTAACCCGTTTTAATAGTCCCCTGCTTTCTTTGAAAGGCGGGGGACAAAAAAAACGATTTTTCATACAATCCCGGGACATCATTCAAGAAGTTATGGACTGATAAAAATTCTGACCTCTAGAGAGTGCACAACATTGGTATTGCATACTTTTACACTATTTACATACAACTGAATGGCCATTTTGTCAGGCAGTTTTGGTCTGATTTTAAAGAAATTCGAACTCGACGATTTTTAGGTTGTAAGTTTTTTTAAAATAGGATAAAAAATGCCACCACTAGAGGGTCCACAAGCTAAAAACTGGATTTTCTGTACTATCAGGGGCAATTATCCGATATGCGTGATTATAGAAAGGAACCTAAATCTTTGGGATATAAACATATATTTTAAGTTTCATCAAAATTGGACAAAAATTGTGACCTCTAGCTGGTCGACAACCTTGGAATTACATACTTTTACACTATTTGCGTTCAAGGAGCGGCCATTTTGTCAGGCAGTTTCGTTCCGATTTTTAAAAAATTTGAACTCAATCATGATCAGTGTGTAACGGTAATATATTCAAAAGATTTTAAAAATCGGATACAAAATTTCGTACAATCAGGGGCAACTATCCAGGAACTTACAGTCCGAAATGCGCGAATATCGAAAGGAACCTTGATCTTCGGGACATAAACACATGTTTTAAGTTTCATCAAAATCGGATCAATATTGTGACCTCTAGAGGGTCTACATCCTTGATATTACACACTTTAACACTATTTGCGTATATAGCACAGCCATTTCGTCCGGCAGTTTCTGTCCAATTTTCACGAAATTCATACTCAATCATTATTATGGTGTCACGGTGATATATTTGAACAGTTTTATAAATCAGATCACAATTGTGACCTCTAGGGGGTCCACAAGCTAAAAACGCGATATTTTGTACAATCAGGGGCCATAATCCATGAAGCTGCGGTCCGATATGTGTGAATATCGATAGGAACCGAGATCTTGGGGTTATAAACATACATTTCAAGTTTGATCAAAATTAGATAAAAATTGTGACCTCTTGAGTGTCCACAAACGTGATTTTTTGTACAATCTGGGGCCATAATCCATGAAGTTTTGATCCGATACATGCCACTATCGACAGGAACCAAGATCTTTTGGAGATAAACCAATATCTGAAGTTTTGTCAAAATCAGATAAGAATTGTGACCTGTAGAGTGTCCACAAACAAATTGTGGCCGGATGGACAGGAGCAAAGGCAATATAGGTCCACATGAAACTGTGGGCGTATAAAATCATGTGGTTTCAATGCGGTTTTCAACATTATAATCATAATACTTACAATGTAACATACAAATCGACTCTAGCATGTTCCACGAAGACCTACACACGCATATAAATATTGTTTTGGGGTGGGACTGGAATGGATCTAGTTCCTCATGCAAAATCATGGGTCACCACACCCCTGCCCCAAGTAGTCATCTAAGTAAATGAATGAATGGCTGTCACTTAAGTACTTCCCCTTAACATCTATAATAATTATTAAGTTTAAATCCGGACTAGACCAGTCTGAGGGCGGAACTTTCTGAGCACTTTGTATAGAACTCAAGGTTTGTCATAAGTTTCTATATGACCCATTTCGTGCTGTTTTGGGAGAAATTATCTGTTTTACATTGTAATCCAAGTTTAGGATTACTGTTGTGGATTATTACAACATCGGATTATACCGATTTAATAGGCCGTGGACTGGACACGATTATATGGCTTAGATCTTTACTCTCGCTAAAAGGCCGGAGGCTGCCTTTCCGATTTTTTAAATTGATAGATACAGCTAAAATGATGTTAACCAGCACCCTTCACATGTGGCAGTCAGTGTGTATAATATTTATAAAATTATCTGAATAAGAATTATATTTTTTTCTCGGCAAAACACGAAGCTGCTACGCGGTCAAGTAATTAACCAATGAAAATCGTTGGATCATGGCACGTGATTAGTCACGTGATCATTGTTGATAAACAAAACCACGATCTGGTCAACTGAACTAATCTTGTTTTACGTGTGTTTATTGATAGTTTGGGCTTTGTGGAAACGCTATTTTAACAAGGATTGGCACGAAATTGATGTGGGGTAATCGGGCACACTTATATCTTTAGAAATGTTGAATTTGAGCTTCAAGCTTAGGGCAAATTGCGTCATATTCTCATCATGTACACTCATGCTGTTTTCAATAATTATGGGGGAAGGTCTGGTGACAACTGGCCCAGAGCTACAAATCATTATTTATTTTCCATTTTTTTTTTTTAATCAGCTGAGAATTCACTCATATTTCGACCACCCTTTACAAGCTTGAATCTGAATATTGGGGGGGATCTCTCTTGTAGATCTAATGAATGATGGTTATATTTCTGCTAAGGTACAGATGTACATGTACACTAAATCTGACTGAGTAAAACACATTTTTGTGGCTCCAACCTGTGAGTTCCCAAACTATCATTTCCATCAGGCCATAATTGTATGTACATTAGACCTCTATGCTAAAATTTAATTTCTCATCATTTTGCAAAAAAAGTGCGGGCATGGCAAACCAACACAGATCGAAGAATGTTCGACTAACCACAGGTTATTCGTACATGTCTATGTTTGATATGCAAAACAAAGCTACATACAGCAATTGACATCCTCTAAAAGCAATGCACAATAATAAGACACAAATATTATAAAGCTTTCATATGTATTACATATGAAAGCTTATTGTTTCTGTTAAGATTAATATTATTATTTTTTTTTTTGTGCATTTTCTGTAAATCGGATTTCTCAAAATCTAACCATAGGATCTTTCTGAAACTTTGACTTACCCCCCCCAAAAAAATGGGGTGCGAACGTTGATTAAAAATATTTTCAAATCGATTTTCGAATCCGAAATCACCAAATTTTACGAATGAATTCATTTGACCTACATTGCTGTAACTTTGTAACCATTTGATCTATTTTACTAATTCTTTTTTCTTTGGCTACCTTTCTTTGACTTACCCCCCCAAAAAATGGGGTGCGAACGTTGATTAAAAATATTTTCAAATCGATTTTCGAATCCGAAATCACCAAATTTTACGAATGAATTCATTTGACCTACATTGCTGTAACTTTGTAACTATTTGATCTATTTTACTAATTCTTTTTTCTTTGGCTACCTTGAAACATTTACTTCAAATCTTCAATTTCAGATTTTCGAATTTCGAAAATTTGTTGCTGTGATTTTGAACCGGAAGTTGAGATCAACTTGACAACTTCTTTAATAGTTGCACGATTTTCATGAAATTTAGTATGTAAGTAGATCTTGCCGATGCGACTTGCAAAATGTCATTAGAAATTTTCTAGATTATCTCCCCTTGATGAAATTAAGGGTCAAAGTTTTAAAAAAAATCGTCGAAATATGGGTCAGATTGCCTTTAAATTTTTGATTTCTGTACTAGCTACGACACTACTGATTCGTACACAAAAAATGGAATTTGTAGCCCAATCCGGAAGTGCCACCATCTTGAAATGTGAAATATCGCTAAGGCTTTTTTGATATTTTACTTACAGACAAGGGAATTATATTTTCCGAATCCTTGAAGGAAAGCCCATAAAATGTAGGAATTAGAATTTTGATTTCTGGCAAATAATGGACGCCATTTTGAATTGAAAATGAAAATTAGTGAAAAATCCACATTAATGGGCTTGAAAACATACACAATTGGTCGTGGCTTAGAGAATCTGTCTCCTATTACCGAAATTAATACATTTCAGGATAGCCCGGCTCATGGTCGAATGTTTGGTATTTGAATATTTCAAAAATTCGAATTTCTGATGTTTTCCGTGCCGACAAGGATGTTTTCGAGTGTACGCGTGCGCGCATGCGTGCCACATCCCTACTTTCATGCACACCAACTTGACACTCACCGAGTACCTGGCCTATGGTCCAAAGCACAATTCCAAAAAATAAATTTTAGGGCCCGACCCATGGGGGGCAAGCGGTGACCATTTTCCCGGGGGTACATAAAGTTAAACAAAAAATAGAGATGGAACTAGGTGTTCAATTTTAATTTTGAGACCATTTTTGGATGCCCCAAGGACAGATATGTGGGGGGGGGGGGGGGGGGTAGCCGAAGTTTCGAAGAGATAGGACCATTTTCTTAAAAAAAATCCACCATAACGAATTTAACTGCTTTTGACTTCGTGCATGCGCTACGCTGGAACCAAAGGTAGCATGAGTACCAAATTCCGGCGAGGAACTTTTCACGTCGGTACCTAGGTGCAGTGAAAATTTCAAGGCGATACCTGCATTTGTTCAAGTTGTTTGTCCTTGGCACGACTCCAGGTCACCTTTTTTTCAGTCCAATTACGGTTTCTATAAGGGGAAAAAAGTCGAATTTCGCCACGACACCGGTACCGATTGTCCGAAAACCATGAAATTTGGACACAATACGCCCATTACCACCCCGGACTCTGTGCTTTACTCCCATTTTGATCCGATTAAAAAAAGAAAGAAGAGTTTTAGCAAAAAAAAAACGATTTTCGGAATTTAATATTAGTTTTAATTAATTTTGAAATTGCAAATGCAAAGGGATTTTATCACCTTTTCCGTATGTGATAGGTATTAGTACTATACACATTATCCTTAAAAGACAATTTTTTAAAATGATCGGAATGATGTTTGTGACACTAAAATCCGAAATCGTCTATTTTGACCTTTTTTGACTGCTGAGGCATCCTTCCGGTGGTCAAAATCTCTGGAATTTCTAGCGATTGACTGCGCCGCGATGATATTTATCACATATTAAAAGGAGAAAATGCTCAGATATCAAGAACAATAAAAAATCAATAAAATATGGCAATTTTTTAAGCAAAAAAACATTGATGGGTGGGGGTGGGCTTCGAATTTATTTTCAACGTTCTCGGAACCTAACACTCTTCTATTTTTAATATGTGATAGTTAGATTCCCAAGGTACATGTACATTCTGTGCCAATTTGAAGGCAATCGGACCACCGGAACGATGCCTGTGTAATGAAAATCAACCCCGGTTGCAAAAATTCTTCAACACTTGTTATTGTATTATGGCCGCCATCTTAGATCCACCCGACCTCACGGATCCACCCGAATTCACCAAACCACTCTGAAATCCACCGCAACTTCTTTTGACTTCGCGCATGCGCCACGCTGGAATCGAACGTTGGTACCTACATGTAGGTGCCCTGAAAATTTCAAGGCGATACCTGTATTCGTTTAGGTCGTTTGTTCTTGACACGGTTCCTGCCGTTCGTCAATTTACGGCTACACATGGGAGTTACATTTTCTGAATCCTTGAAGGAATGCCTAAAAATCTATCGGATTAGAATTTTGATTTAGGTCAATTGAACTTTTTGAACTGAATATGAGAAAAAGTGAAAAATCAACGATAATGGAAATGAAAATGAAAACAATAAGCCGTAGTTTGGAGAATACGTCTCCTATTTCGAAAATGAATACATTTCTGGATAGCCAGGATCAGGGTCCAATTTATAGTATTTGAAAATGTCACAATTTCGAATTTTGCCTTTGACGTTTTTCGTGCCAACAGAGTTGTTTACGAGTTTAATTTGTTGTTTTTTTTATCTTGTTGAGATTCTTTATATGACCCTTGACATGTGACAAGAAGTGATTGTGAATATGAAAGCTTTCATATCTGCTTAGCAGATCTAGTTAATTTTGTATTTATTAACAAGTCCAACTGGGAGATAAATTTAGAAAAAAAAACAGTCATAGCAATAACAATGCATAATAGTATGTTTGAAAGATCTCAAATTATTTGCGACAGCAAAATCCAATTAAGAACTCATCTGTTCAAAATCTTTTGTAGAATAAAATTAAATAGACATGTATATAGTTTATTGCTCTTAAAAGCAGTTTGAGCATGCTTATGGATGATTTTGCGCCTAAGAACTGGACAGTTATTATTATTGCATATTCATATTGTTCAATCAGGAAGCTTATTATAATGTCTCTGAGTTCTATACATTGTATAACAATGTTGCAGTATATATGATGTCATTATGGTATGTGACCTTTGACCCAAGTTAATTATTGTACCCCTCTAAGGCAAATAAAAGAAGCATGTTCAAGATGGGTACTAGTTGAGTGTCAGTGTTAATTATTCTGTGTGAATACACCACAGATATTTGGCGACGAGGTGGTTGTTAATCCCACATTTTGTGTTCAACTGTTGTGTTCTATTTTTCCCAATTTCAAAAGCATTTTTCATTTAACAAATTTATTTAGAGCCCCCCAATTATCTCATCGCAAACGCTTATTTCTACTCAGGTAAATGATGTAAGTACACCGCACGTGCATTTCACGGTTTAAATCAGGTCAGGGAAAATGTTCATAACAGGGATATTGATTGGTTGGGAAAAGCAAACGTCATCCAATCATTTTGTACAATAGCCATTTCTTGTTGTTTTGCCAACATCCTGGCTGCGTCGATTGTAGTGGATGGCAGAAATGAATGTGGGAATTCGTCGAAGAATCCTACTTTATAATGTCACAGATATATATTTCTAAGACCGAGAATATCAGTTCTGCAAGAGATTTCAATGATCGCGAAGACTTAGAAGCCCGATCCTTCACAGAACAAGAAATTAAAGCCATGCAGGTGAGTCAAATTCCGCCAAACACGAGGAACAATACCAATTGCATAGGAATATGTAGTTACTATACTTGTAACGTTAAACTGGCTGGAGTAAGGCGGAAGACATCAGTAGTGGAACCATTTCTAAGGAATATGGTGACACTTCGAAATCAGTACAAAAGATTGGATTTTAACTTTTTTGATAAGCAAGGTACAGATCAATTCATTAACTTCGCGAGGTATTGACATCCACTGACAGACAAAAACAAGAACAGCCATTAAATGAAGACGAGTTGGAATTGTGGAGTTCTCAAGTTTGTAGTGTAGAAAATACCAACGGATTAATTTATACTAGTAATATATTTGGATTACGTCCTGCAGATGAGCATAAACCGCAACAAAATGTGAAAGTTTTTAGTGTTGAAAATGCCAAGAGATTAATTTATAATAGTAAAATATTTGGATTATGTGCTGCGGATGAGCATAAGCCGCGACAAAATGTAAAAGTGCGACAAAATGTGAAAGTGCGACTAGATATCAAAATGTAAAGAAATGTGAGACAAAATGTAAGAATATGACTGAGAGTGACGCACATTCGAAAAGTGCTGAGACAGTTGAAAATGATGACTCTTTTACCATAACATGTTCAAAACGGGTTGTAGATGTTCAAATAAATATGTAAATCATGATTTTGTTATTTTTGTCCCTTTTCAACTGATACATGGCCACTTTTCAACTGATACACGGCCACTTTTCAAAAGTGTCTCGCCGGAAAGCAGTTTTATTTAAGTTGACATAAAGTTTATGTCATATTGTGCCTATAACACTGAGCAACCTGAGAAAATTTTGAAAAATGAGTCAATATCCTAGCTTTTGAGTTTTTGCTGGGAGAAAGTCTTGAGGACGAGAGAACCAAAAATGTGAGCCAATGGGACAGATTCTCGAGATCTGCCCCTGTCAATTCCCCCTGTTTCGCAAGAGTTGACATAACATTTGTATAGTCTGACGCCCCACAACCCACACACCAGTATAACGGGGAGGTCACTATAATCGTGAATATGATAGTGCTGAGACAGTATAAGAAACAGAGGAATAGAAGAATAATGTTATAACGGAATCGGGGAGCCACGGTGGCTAGGTGATTAAGACGCTGGCTCGCTAGCCTGGAGGTCGGGTGTTCGATCCCTGCATTGGCCGAGAAAGTTCATCTGGATTTTCCGTCATGGTTTCCCCTTGTCAGTGGTGCAGAACGAAGGGCCCGAAAAGGACAGCTGTCTAGTCCTTCGGATGAGACGAAAAACCGAGGTCCCGTGTATACATTGGAATGCACGTAAAAGATCCCTTGGCAGTTGGAATTCGATATAAGAGTAGGCGATAGTGCCACTGCCCGGGCAAAATTTCCCTCATAGCACACTGTATGGCATATGCCCATCTTCATTAGCCCAGTATAGGAGCAGAACAGTAGGACGTTAAACCCCATTTCATTTCATTTCATTTATAACGGAATTGAGCGCCGCAGGCGCGAAACAATTCAGATATGTAACCGAGCTTTTAATATTTCGGAACTGGGCCTGAAAATTTTAGTCATTGTCATGGCAAATGGCACCAAATTCTCGCTAACAAGAGGATAAGAAATGAGACAGAATCTTGTGGCCTATCTGTCAATTTCGTCTGTTTCGTAATTGTTTGTTTGACTCATTAATTCATTAAGAGTGACAAACATTTTTTCAAACATGACAAGCAGACATGGTTATTTTATACTATAGTTTTGTGCGACGTATGCAATTTAGGCTCACGGATTCACACAAATACATAGTATTTGGGATCTATTCTGGCATTGTTTGTTTGCCTCATTAATTCATTGAGTCGCCAATGCATAATTTTGAGACCGACTGCAGTGACTGCACTTTTTTTGAGACCCAACTATTTTTCTCCCTGGGGGAAATTTTGTTCATAGACAGACAAACATACTCACAACAGTATAAGAGTGAAAAACAACATTTTTTCAAACATGACAAGTTGACAAGGTTATTTTATACTAAAGTTTTGCGTGAGTAGCATGGCGTATGCAGTGAACACTTATTTTGATACCGACTGCTCTTATTTTGCGACCGACTGCACTGATTTTGCGACCGACTATTTTTCTTCCTGGGGGCCACCCCCCCACATTTACGCCCCTGGATATTATGGTTCCGCTCATTGTGTGGACGAAGACGCCAAAGAAGAGTTAAGTACTAACTGTATAACTAATGAATTGTCTACAGGCCACACATAATGGTACATGTAATCCAGAAGTTAAAGTTGAAATTTCAATTCGTGGTGAAAAACTTATGTTTACTTTAGATACTGCAGCCAGTGTTACTGTGTTACCAGAAGATATATACCATGAATGTTTTTCAGATATTCCACTACAAAGTTGTAATGTAAAGTTGCATGGTTATTCCGGTTCTAGTACACCTATTATTGGTGAAATATATGTTGATGTTGTGTATAACGATATGAAATATGATAATTTACGTATTATCATTGATGAAGGCAATAAACAGCCATTGTTAGGTCGTGAGTGGTTGCAAAGTATTAAGTTAAACTGGAATAATCTATTTGCTGTTCCGCAAAGTGATCAAATAAACGATGTGTTGTCAAGATACAAAAGTGTGTTTCAATTTGACCCTAACCGTTCTATTACACCATATTTAGCTAAAATTAAAGTTTGCGAAAATAGCATGCCCATATTTTGTCGTCCACGTCCTGTTGCGTACGCTATTAAAGAATCTGTTGAGAAAGAAATTGATCGTCTGGTGTCAAGTAATGTTTTAGTTAAAGTAGAGACTGGTGATTGGGCATGTCCTATAGTTTTAGTACCAAAGAAAACTCCAGGAGTTGTACGAATTTGTGGAGACTACAAAGTTTCAGTTAAAGTAGCTAAGTCTCTAACTCAATATCATCAAAAATCTTCGACATTGAAAACACGAATCATTTGTCAATTCAAATCAACATTGGTCTTGTGGTCTTACATGGAAAAGATGGGCTTCTGATATCCAATATTCAAGACAAAATAAACATTTTACCATTGGTACACGAATCGTGTACCATAATGCGTTTCAGCGCCGTTTGGAACAAGGGGCTCAAAGAATGCGGCTAGACATATTCCACAAATCATGTGAAATGGTGATGCTATATTCTTATCTGGAGAGCATGCGCAATAAATGTCATCGGTGTAGACTGGAATAACCAGACGCTAAAGATTGCCATTCAATAAAGTCTTCTGGTGTATTTCGCCGAACATAACTGATTAGAAATTACAGTAAAAACAGAAACGGTTGAATGTAAATCAGTTTAAATACATTCACATTGCATTATTATATGCGTTGCCACCCATTTGTATCAATTTCTAGGTCCCAAATATTAGCGATTTAGCTCCTTTAACCGTGTGATCGAAGAGGAGCCATATTCTTTCCCAACGACCGAAGATTTGTTTATACGTCTTACTGTTGGAGTTATATTCAGTAAATTAGATTTGTCAAATGCGTACCTACAATTACCGTTAGATCCTGAATCGAAAAAGTTGCTAACTATTAATACTCATCTAGGACTATACCAGTATCAAAAACTACCACTAGGAGTCAGCACGGCTCCCACAATTTTCCAGAAGTGTATGGACAAAATTTTATGTGGTCTTGATCAGGTATGTTGTAAAATTGATGATAACTTAATCAGTGCCCGTAGTGAAGTTGAACATATTGAACTTTTATCAGAAGTTTTAAGTAGACTTGATCGCCATGGTATTACATTGGGACGTAATAAATGTGACATTGGTGTTACTAAATTAGAATATTTAGGACATGTTATTGATAAAGATAGATTGCATCCTACTCCAGATAAAGTACTTGCCATTACTGATGCTAAGTTGCCCACTAATGTGTCAGAGTTAAGATCATTACTTGGTGTATATCAATATTATATCATTACTTGGTGTATATCAATATTATTCACATTTCCTACCTAATTTATCTACTGTATTGTCTCCTTTATATTATTTGTTAGGGAAAGATAGCGAATGGAGTTGGACTCCAGAATGTACATCTGCTGTAAATACGGTTAAAAAGTATATTAGTAGTGATAAGTTATTAGTTCATTATAGTAGTGATAGGAAGTTAATATTAGCCTGTGATGCATCATCTGTACGTATAGGTGCTGTTATTTCACATATTATGGACAATGGTCAAGAAAGACCTATAGCCTATGCGTCTCGTACATTGTCAGCAGCTGAGAAAAATTATAGTCAAATAGAGCGTGAAGCTTTAAGTATTATATTTGGTGTCCGTAAATTTCATAAGTACTTATATGGCCGTAAGTTTACGTTGATCACTGATCATAAGCCTTTAACAACATTGTTTAATCCTAAAACAGGTATTCCAACATTGTCTGCTCTTAAAATGCAACGTTGGAGTCTCATATTATCTGCTTATCAATATGAAATTTGTTATCGTAAATTGTCAGATCATGGTAATGCTGATATGTTGTCTAGGTTGCCATTATGTAGATTGAAATTTATCTGAGCTAGAAATTAATTATTTTACTTATACAAATGATTTACCAATTACTGCTTTAGATATTTGTAATGAAACGAAAAAGGATCCTATACTTTGTAAAGTGTGGCTTTATGTTATGCATGGTTGGCCAGAATTTTGTGATGATGTAGATTTAGATCCGTATTTTCGTCCTAGGAATGAACTTAGTATAGATAATGGATGTCTATTATGGGGGTTAAGGGTTATTGTGCCGCCAAAATTTCGAGATAAATTACTAAATGAGTTACATAGAGAACATTTAGGTATTGTAAGAATGAAAGCTGTTGCTTGTTCCTATTTTTGGTTTCCTAATTTAGATATGTATATTGAAAGTTTAGTATCTAAATGAACTGCATGCGTTAATCTTAAAAATGTTCCTAATTCCGCTCCTATATTTTCATGGAAAGTTCCTTCAAAACCATGCGAGAGAGTACATGTTGATTTCTTTGAATTAAATGGTATGAATTATTAGTTATTAGTTGATATATATTCCAAGTGGTTAGAGATACAAGAAATGAAACTTACTACTGCAAGTAAAACTATAGAAGTGTTAGGTAGTTGGTTTGCTCGTTTTGGTCTGCCTTGTGAAATTGTCAGCTTTTGAGTTTTGAATATCGTGAATTCATGTCAAATAATGGTATTAAATGTACTTATTCACCTCCATATCATCCTAGTCCTAGAATGGTGCCGCTGAACGTTCCGTTCAAACTGTTAAAAATTCATTAAAGAAACATTTAGATCAGTCTAGTTCAAAGTTATCTTTTAATAAATGTTTTTCTTCATTTTTATTTAGTTATCGTAATACTCCTCATTTGTTACTTAGTCGTGAAATTCGTATAAGATTTACTTTGTTAAGACCAGATATTCAACAAACGGTAGATATAAAACAAATTTGTGAAATTGCTAAACGTAAGGTCAGAGAATTTATTGTGGGGGAGAAAGTAAGGGTGTTAAATGTTCGTAATGATTATCCAAAATGGTTGTATGGTAAAATAGTTACATGTAGTCGGTTAAGTCCAGTTCGTTATATAGTTAAAATTGGTTATCGTGAACGCCAAGTTCATGTTGATCATATTCGTGAAACCTTTGAAGACAATATTTTACCAAATGATCATTTTGAGCCTATAATTAAATCAGATGTCAATGTTGATGATAATAAAACTAGTCAATCTGATGTTACTGATTGTAGAAGTAATAATTGTAATAATGTAGATAGTAATTCGTCAGTTCAAAATTCTACATGTAAATCTGTTGCTAATGAAGATAATAGGGTTAGACGTTCAGGTAGAATTACAAAACCACCTGAAAGACTTATTGAATCTATCTAAAATACTAAGTGGCATTTATATAGTACAATTCATGTTTTCAGTTATAAGTTACTGATATAGATATTACTATGTTAAGTAAACATACATCAATTTCTGTTAATTTAAAAATCTTTAAAATATGTAACATTATAGTTTAGTGTGGAGGGATATAATGTCTCTGAGTTCTATACATTGTATAACAATGTTGCAGTATATATGATGTCATTATGGTATGTGACCTTTGACCCAAGTTAATTATTGTACCCCTCTAAGGTGAATACAAGAAGCATGTTCAAGATGGCTACTAGTTGAGTGTCAGTGTTAATTATTCTGTGTGAATACACCACACTTATCAATATTCATCAATATCATCATCTGATAAATCATCAGCATTAATTTCTGTTGTTGTAACCATAGTATTATTGCAGTCCCTACATCCACAAAGATTGGTGCATGAAAATTTTTTAAGTCTACATTGCATGAGCATCTTTCAGAGTCACAGTTAGTATTTGCAATTACAATGTACATATTTTAAAATATTCCCTGGCGCTGGATCAAGTGTCATTCATTTTACTGAAATGTCATGATGAGTTATATTCCACCCATGCTCGGATGGGATCGTGGAGGGGAAATAACATTTTTATAGAATGCCTATGGATTGAAGCCTATAGTTACATCTTTTAATATCTAACACCATGGCATCTTTAGTTTGTGGAGGCGGATTCAAGGGGGGGCGCGAGGGGCACGCGCGCCCCCTAATTTTCGACAGTGCCCTTTTTTACTGCTGAAAGTGCCCTTTTGTCAGACCCAAATATGTCCGTTCCCAACCCGTTGCAGGGATCCCAAATGACTCAAACCATCGATTCAAACACACCAGTCTGGTCTAATTAATGCTTCCACTTTCAAACGAATTCTTGTTGTTTAGCTGATGGTGCCCTAATCCTATAGAGTGCCTATAGACAGACATCTTGTGGAATCGGCGGCGTATACACTCGTGGCCATCACCGACGCGCATGAGTCCAACTTGATGTAGCATTATTTCATGTGTGGACAGTACAAAGTACAAGTTACAAGGCTTAAATAGTGAAGTGGCTAGGGAATAGATTCGTCTTTTTTCCCATCATAATGCCTCGCTCGCCTTGACGATTTTCGAGTCGCATGTTCAACTGCCTTTTTTGCTCGATTTTAAGGCTCTTTTTCAACGATTTCCGAACGTTTACTTAGACGAAAATATCAGCCAAATAGCTCTTGGAATGGCTACAGATGCAAGGAAATGACGGATAATTTTCTTGGGCCCCCCCCCCCAAAAAAAATCCCCTCTCAGCGGCGTGCCCCGTCTCCACGGTCAGTGCCCTCATTTTGCGGCGCCCCCCCTTTTCAAAATTCCTAGATCCGCCCCTGGTTTGGGGGGGGGGGGGGGGGGACTTTTTTCAGAAGAAGTTTTTAAGCAGACTAATTTATATCTGGCACTGTCCACACTGTTACTTTTCTCAACTTTCTGTCTATACAAATCATTAACAAATTCTTCTAAAGTGATATGATGTTTTCATCACAGATGAAACTACTTCCAAGTTTTATGTAGGCCTGAACATATTACTGATTACTAATCATTACTTCATAAGGCTTTTTTATGGAAGCAACTTTCTGAATGTATGAAGTCCATCCAAGGCTAAGGAGATTTCACACCCAAGTGACTCAAACACTTTTTTAGTAATGATATTATTCGACTTTTATGTTTTTGTCCGGGTGTAAAATATTGAATTTGAAACAATGTTCACAATAACGGAAAGTAAAATGATTGCTACATATGTATCAGGGCTTTTGATAACTGTATCTGTAAACATCGGAGTAGAAGCATGGTTAGCATGACGAATAAGTCTGGTGTCTGCCTCTTCATGATCGAAGTATAATTCAGGAACATTCTCTATATTTAGGACATCATTATAACTATTATCAGCACTAAATTTGGTACATAAATTTCCATGAGTAACATACAGATTAATTATACCTGGTGTAGAGGGCTCTATAGTTTGCCAAGGGCCTCATTTTTTGCTCCATTACTAAGAAAACTTGACCACTGCTGTGGAATGTTTTGGTCCTAACTGTAAATTTTGACACCTTTATTAGCTCGCCTACTGTGCTCAACATTCTTGATGCTTATAACTGGGTACTGATCCGCAACAAAATCAGCTCGAGTTACATTGTGGTAGAAAATGTGACAAGTTGAGGGACTATTTGGGGTATTGCTGGTGTGGCCCCTTTCAAGACTCTCTTTTCCAAACGTTAGACCCATTGCTTATTTCAGGAGCCAGAATATCTCAGAGTGGTAACCATAGATCTCCAATGCTTCTTCTATGGAGCCTACAAAAGTTAAAAATAACAGCCCACCTGTGAATAACGTTTATATTTTGAAAAAATAAATGCATGACCTAATTTTCAACATTTTACAGTATCTGGTCAATATGAAATAAGTAGATATTGCGTCAAACATTTATCTAAATTACCATTTGGAGACGTATAGTTTGTTTCCAAATCCATATAATTTATTATTTATTGTATATTTCGTGCAATTATATATAATTAAATACTGTTTAAACCAAATATGTATCTGTGTGAATTAGGCATATACATAAAGAATATAATCGTTTGTCATTTATCGATTATAGTAACCGTGATGAAAACACTTTGATTACAAGAAATTGTTACAAGAAACTTGATCATAAATTTCAAAATAGAAAACGTTCTATAAAAAAAATCGAAATTTCAAAAAGACCCAGAAAGTATTTTGAATGAATTGTATTCTGTATGTCAATGCCATACTTCCGATAAATTGTCCTGTGCAACTTGTGTACTCAACCTGGCCCGACAAATTATACACACTTTGAAAAAATCTACAGCTAAGAAACTTGGTGTACTCATACAGGATATCATCTATTCTAATCAACTTAATGAACGCTTTCTTCCTCAATATTACGATGTTATAACCGATTTAATAAATAGTAAATTTTCACCTAAGCATTCAATACAGCCTCATAAAGTACAAAAGAAAAAACCTGACCTGTTATGTAAAATCCTTTTTACAGATAAACATATACAAGACATTGGATTGAATAGAATCTTTAAAGACCGAACAGTAATTAAATCTATACCAGATACTATTCCTAAAATTTCACCTACAGTCGTATACAAATTTTTACCTCCAATTCGTAATAAAATATTTAACTACCATCAAACTATTGAAAACCTTAACGTACAAGAATTTATTAACAATTACGATAATACTACATGTCAGTGCGCCAACTCTCCCTTTAAAGACAAGTTTCATGACCATATACTGACAGGAAACTTCGATATTGTTGAAGATAAAAATCTTAAAAAACTTTTTCGCTTTGGACCACTATTTGAGAACAACCTAGTAAAACTAATTTCAAAAAGTTACATAATAATCTTAAATCTCAAATCAGGAAATGCATAGTAGCTTGGTCTGATAAATTTCGTGCACCATTAGAATCATTTGGAGAATGGAAAAACACTGTTTTTGATCTCTTGTCAAAAAGAATCAAATATATAAAACTTAACCCAAGACACCCGCCACCCGAAGTCTTAAATAATACATCCGCAGTTGAATGTCTTGCTTCTCTTCAAGATAGATTTGTTCTAACGCCTGTCGATAAGGCCAGCAATAATATTGCCTTTATCTGTAAAAGATAGGTTGCCAAGCAACTAAACATACGCCCACAGCAGCTAAATCGTTCGAGCGGTCGACAAGAGTTGTTGTATATTTGTTCTTTAGTAGGTAATTAGGGGGCATTTAATGGACAATTTCATACAGATGACATTATAATTTTCGTCGTTTGAGGGTTCACAAGGTTCTAAAAACTAAAACAAGGGCTGTAACTCTGGAAGTAATCTACAGAAATTGTTGAAATTCGACAGACTTTTTCGTTTTACTAATTCAAATAATACATATCTATTTCATACAGATTGGATGATAACTTTTGTCGTTGGAACGTTCACAAGGTTCAACAGAGTAAAACAAGGGCCATAACTCTAGAAGTACATATAATTGACAGAAATTGCTTACATTCAATAGGCTTTTTCATTTCACTAATTTAAATGATGCATATCAATTTCATACAGATTGGGTGATAACTTTTGTCGTTCAAGCGTTCACAAGATTCAACAATGTGAAACAAGGGCCATAACTCTAGATGTAATTAATGGAAATTTGCTGAAACTCAATAGGCTTGTTCGTTTTACTAATTTAAACGATACCTATAAATTTCATACAGATCGGATAATAACTTTTGTCGTTAAAGCATTCACAAGGTACAACAAAGTGAAAAGATAGGTTGCCAGGCAACAAAACATACACCCACAGCAGCTAAATCGCCCGAGCGGTCGTCAAGGGTTGTCGCATATTTATTCCTTTGTAGGTAATTGGGGGCCTTTACAAGACAGTCGTTTGAGGGTTTACAAGGTTCTACAAACTGAAACAAGGGTCTCAACTCTGGAAGTAATCTACAGAAATTGTTGAAATTTGACAGGCTTTTTCGTTTTACTAATTTAAATAATGCATATAAATTTCATACAGATCACATGATGACTTTTGTCATTCAAACGTTCACAATCGCCATAACTCTAGAAATTATTGACGGAAATTACTGAAATTCAATAGACCTGTTTCACAAATTTAAATGATGCATATAAATTTCATACATATCGGATGATAACTATCATCAATCGAGCATTAACAAGGTTTAACAAAGTGAAACAAGGGCAATAACTCTAGAAGTAATTATTGTAAATTGCTGAAATTCAATAGGCTTTTTCGTTTCACTAATTTAAATCATGCATATAAATTTGACAAAGATCGGGTGATAACTTTTTGAGTTAGAGCGTTCACAAGGATCAATAAAGTGAACCAAGGGCCATAACACTAGAGGTAATAAACGGAAATTGCTGAAATTCAATAGGCTTCTCTGTTTCACTAATCTAAATAATGCATATAAATTTCAGAAGGATCGGATGATAACTTTTGGAGTTAGAGCAAGGGCCATAACTCTAGACGTAATAAACAGAAATTGTTGAAATTCAATAGGCTTCTTCGTTTCACTAACTTAAATATTGCATATAACGTCAATAACGTGAAACAAGGGCCTTAACTCTAGACGTAATAAACGGAAATTGCTGAAATTCAATAGGCTTCTTCGTTTCACCAATTTAAATAATGCATATAACTTTCAGAAAGATCGGATGGTAACTTTTGGAGTTAGAGCATTCACTAGGTTCAATAAAGTGAAACAAGGGCCATAACTCTAAACGTAATAAACGGAAATTGCTGAAATTCAATAGGATTTTTCACTCACTAATTTAAATAATGCATATAATTTTCAGAAAGATCGAATGATAACTTTTGACGTTAGAGCGTTCACAAGGATCAATAAAGTGAAACAAGGGCCATATAACTTAAATATTGCATATAAATTTCACAAAGATCGTATGTTAACTTTTGGCATTAGAGCGTTCACAAGGTTCAACAAAGTGAAACAAGGGCCATAACTCTAGACGTAATAAACGGAAATTATTGAAATTAAATAGGCTTCTTCATCTCACTAATGTAAACAACATATATCAATTTTAAAACAATTGGATGATAACTTTTGGCGTTAGAGCGTTCACAAGAAATTGTGGACGATGGACGGACAGACCGACGGACCGACAGACGGACGGACGGGGGCGACGGCAATATACGTCCACATTTCAATGTGGGCGTATAAAAATGATAACTGTTGTCATTAGAGCGTTCACAAGATTCAACAAAGTGAAACTAGGGCCATAACTCTAGATGTTATTAATGGAAATTCCTAAAACTCAATAGGCTTCTTCGTATCACTAATTTAAATGATGCATATCAATTTCAAACAGATCGAATGATAACTGTTGTCATTAGAGCGTTCACAAGACTCAACAAGGTGAAACAAGGGCCATTACTCACAGTGTAATTAACGGAAATTGTTGAAATTCAATAGGCATCTTCGTTGCACTAATTTAAATGATGCATATCAATTTCAAATAGATCGGATGATAACTGTTGTCATTAGAGCGTTCAAAGGATTCAACAAAGTGAAACAAGGGCCATAACTCAAGATGTAATTAACGGAAATTGCTGAAATTCAATAAGCTTCTTTGTTTTACTAATCTAAATGATGCATATAAATTTCATACAGATCGGATAATAACTTTTGTCGTTAGAGCATAAACAAGGGACAACAAAGTGAAACAAGGGCCATAACTCACGGCGTAATTTAAGGAAATTGCTGAAATTCAATATGATTCTTCGTTTCACTAATTTAAATGATGCATATCAATTTCAAACAGATCGGATGATAACTGTTGTCATTAGAGCGTTCACAAGATTCAACAAAGTGAAACAAGGGCCATAACTCTAGATGTAATTAACGGAAATTGCTGAAATTCAATAGGCTTCTTTGTTTTACTAATTTAAATGATGCATATAAATTTCATACAGATCGGTTGATAACTTTTGTTGTTAGAGCGTTCACAAGAAGCAACAAAGTGAAACAAGGGCCATAACTCTAGATGTAATTAACGGAAATTGCTGAAATTCAATAAGCTTCTTTGTTTTACTAATCTAAATGATGTATATCAATTTCATACAGATCGGATAATAACTTTTGTCGTTAGAGCATTCACAAGGTACAAAAAAGTGAAACAAAGGCCATAGGATTCTTTGTTTTACTAATTTAAATGATGCATATAAATTTCATACAGATCGGTTGATAACTTTTGTCTTTAGAGCGTTCACAAGGGTTAGAATGAAACAAGGGCCATAACTCCAGACAAAATTTAACGGAAGTTATTGAAATTAAATAGGCTTCTTCATCTCACTAATGCAAACAACATATATCAATTTCAAAACAATCAGATGATAAATGTAGTCTGTAGAGTGTTCACAAGAAAATGTGGACGACGGATGGACCGACAGACGGACGGACGGGGGCGACAGCAATATACGACCACATTTCCAGGTGGGCGTATAAAAATACTATATTAGAAATATTCTTACTGAAGTTGGACTTTGGCCCAATACCCATAATGACACTTATAAATCCATTACGGATTTAACTAAACTAGATATTTTACATAACCAAAATACATTTAACAGGAGTAATGATATTAAAGACAATGTGAAAATACAGTACACTTCAAGCGGAAGTTCTAAATTTCCCCGAGGTCCGACCTGGGCGGAAATGAAAAATCGCGGACGTCAGTTAATCAATCCGCTCTGGCCACGCTCAAAATTCCGCTCTAAAATTCCTCCGCGAATTTAAATAAACCGCCGACCTCCGCGATTATTTTAAACCGCCGCCCACCGCGAAATTTTAAAAAGTCGGACTTTCCACGCATGTACAGTCGGCACATCCATAGCTGGTTTGAAATGGGTTTATTTATCGTGCGATTCCACGGCAGTGATATCGTAGTCGAATATCGGCATGCCAAAAGAAAGATTGTTAATTTAACACGGTTAGACACGCAGATTTTACTGGCTTATATTGAAAAATAACATAAATCAAACAGGCTTTTAAATAATAAAATTAACAGAATTATGGCTGTACCGTACATTACTTCATCAATATGTTCGACATTTTTAAGACTTGCATCGATCTTCTATTTCAAACTCATTCAAATTACGAAAATTTCAAAGTTTACACACATAGATGCTGGTCTTACCGTTAGCGAAAGTTTTGTCCATCGAAATAGCCATTTCCATTCGGACAAATATGTCACACAATGCATTTTAAATTGATAAATCACACCCGAACAAGTAATATATGCCTTCATCTTCTGTTTTCAAGCACACATAGCCAGAAGTCACCGTCAACCTTGCTGAACACGTGTATCAGTCGGATAATACCTTGATTTCGGCACCAAAGAGTCTGGGTCAATGCATACTGTCAGTCAAGATTCCTAATTAATTACGTGAATTCACACGTGTCATCAAAAGGAATTGATAATTGACTAAAATAGAAGCCCCTTTAACAACAAATTGTTACCATGTCGTATTCTTGTAAACAATACTTTCTATTAATTTTATTTACGATAAAACTCGGGATTTAAAAATGTGGATATAAAAGATAATTCAATTTTTGAATCGGTACAGACTTAATGTTTAGCGTATGCGCCGTGTGAAAAGAATACTTAATCATCATATTCGCAGGTGACATATTCTGTTAAAATCATTCGTTGAACCGGTGGTGATATTTTTTTTAATTTGGCACAAAAACCATCCCTTATATCGCACCGTGCCCCTTTAAGTCGGACTTTCCATGCATTTACAGTCAGCACACCCGTACATGTAAATGTTTTAAAATAGCTAGGTTTATTTATAGTGCAATTGCACCGCAGTCATCATATCGTAGTCGAATATCAGCTAATACGGCATGCAAAAAAAAGATTGTTAATTTAACACGGTTAGACATGCATATTTTGCTGTCTTACATTGAAAATATAACAAATATCAAAAATTGGCAGGCTTTTATATAATATAATAAACAGAGTTATGGCTGTACGATTCATTACTTCATCAATATGTTCGACATTTTTAAGACATTCAAACTCGTTCAAATTACGAAAATTTCAAAATTTATACACATAGATGTTGGCCTTACCGTGGGCGAAAGGTTTTGTCCATTAAAATATCCATTCCCATTCTGACAAATAAGTTTCACAATGCATTGTAAATCGGTAAATCAAACCTGAAGTATTATATCTTCGGATTTAAATCACAAATGAATTAAATGCACACCTCGCCAGAAGTCAACGTCAACCTTGACGCAAACATGTACAGAATACCATGATGACCTATTCATTTCGGCACCAAAGAGTCTGAGTCAATGCATACTGTCAATCAAGTTTCCAAATTGTGTGAATTCGCACGTGTCATCAAAGGGAATTGATAATTGACTATAATAGAAGCCCCTTTAACAACAAATTGTTACCATGTCGTAGTCTTGTAGACAATACTTTCATTCTGAATTGTCAGTAAGTAATCATTACCCAAAATAGTTGACCTCATTAATAAAGAATAATTACAATTGGGACGCGAACAAACTGGATTTTTACACTAAATAGGTGCGGTTGTCACGGCTAAATTACTAACAGGCTACGATGAATTAGGGTTAGGTTAGGGTTCCGATATCTTTATTTAGGGTTAGGGTTGGGTTAGGGTTCAGGGGGGTTGGGATGGCCTAGTGGTCTAGAGTGTCACGCTTCGACCTCTAGTTGGCCGGTCACCTCTGGCTTGCGGCTGTGGTTTCGATCCCAGGTGTGAGCGTATGTGGCTTGGAGATAGGGGCGCCTTCTCAACCTCGTGGGTTTACTCCGGGTACTCCGGTTTCCTCCCACAGCAAAGACCCCTGCGCGTGCGCTAAGATCATTAAAATGAACTTGTCTGCGATATCACCTTCGGTGGAAGCGGACGTTAAACGCTAAGAACAACAAGGTTAGGGTTCATTAGTCCACCGATATCTATCATTAGGGTTGAGTTAGGGTCAGGTTTATTGATACCCACATTATAGTATTTCTTATAGCGGCGGACTAGTGAACCCCTGTCGGTGATAATATTTTTAATTTGGCAGACAAATCATCCCTTATAACTAACGCATGCTTTTTTGTGAGGCAATTTCCTTTGTTCTGTTTGATGTTCTCTCTTTGATCAGTTACTATTAATCTAAGTTCTGTCCGGACAAGATCCCATTCATAAGATCTGGTTGTTAGGTGTTTTATTAAAGGTTCTTCGATATGTTCATTGATAATTATTGGAAAGAAACCGAACCGGATTATTATTTAGGATATTTATCGTCAACTGTATAAATACGGTAAGCAGTTTGTGTGTTGCATTTATAAGTTAAAGTATAAAAAGAAATATTTGAAGGGGCTATTTAAGACATGATATTTTTAAGCCTTATACCTGTAACTGAAACGATTTGACGTGTTGATCTGTTTTGCAATGTGGGGAATGGGGAATCTGTAAAGTCAAATACGAAACTGAAATAAGTAAACAATCTTCCAGCTTCTATCCAATATGACTTTTAATTTTGGGGACATAAAGTACATGTATATATTGAACGTTGGGAGCCGAATCGTCATTTTAAATGAATTACCGTTAAAGGAGAAAATATTCCTTCCTAGCAATTTATGCTAATTCGTTTATTTCTACGAATATCGTTAAATTGTTGTTCATAATTAAAATCGCTGCAAATCGCTGCCTTCTATATATGTTTATTGTCGTCCATTTTCAGACATTGTTATCAGAATTCACGAAACATGGTTTCATTGTCTGCTTGTCGGATCAACTAATGACATAGAAAATTGCTATGTGTCTGTGCTTTATGGTGTGATTCACGAATTAAATACCGATGTAGATGTACATTATAAATGAATAGAACATAACGGACATTTTAGGATATGAATACAATAATACATTGGTACACTTTAGTTCATAATCAAAACGGAATTTGAAAAGAGTATTATGAATATATGAATTACCGGTGAACTAAAACGACTAATATACTTGTTTCTTTCTAATAACGTTGTGGCAATATGGACTAAATTACTCTATTTCAAATCACTATGGACTATAATCCGTCGCGAATTTGATATTTCCACCGACTATAATCCGCCGCGAATTCAATATTTTCGCGGGCGATAATCCACCGCGAATTTTATATTTTCGCGGACTTTTTTCCGCCCAGAACGTCTCTAATTCCGCGGAGTGTATATGGGTAAAACACCGCGATTTTTGAGCGGAAAAAACGCCCACAAGGACTATTTTCATACTTCCGCCTGAAGCGTACTGTAGATGCACTACCTTACATCTATTCTATACCCAAATTCCATAAAAACCCAGTAAAATTCAGATATATAATATCCTCCAGTATCTGCCAAACGAAACCATCAGCCAAGACTATCACCAAAGGGCTTAAATTATGCCAAACCCAACATGCCATTTGGTGCAGAACACTTCATAGCTATACTGGAATTAATAGGTTTTTTTATAATTGATAAAAATAAACCTATAGTAGACACTTTAGAAAAAATCAATAAAAAAATTAATGCAAACACAATAGAAACGTTTGACTTTTCTACTTTGTATACTATGCTTCAACATGCAGATCTTAAAGATAATTTAGATTGGTTTGTAGATAAAGCCTTTAATGGAGCTTTCGGGAAAGGCAGAAACTTGATGGCCATTTATGCAGAAGATGCTAAATGGGTTATAAAACGTCGCAATGCTGACACTGTAGTTTTTAATAAAGAAAAATTTCAAAATATCATACATTTCCTTATTGATAATGCCATATTTGAGGTTGGGGATCAGATAATGCAACAAACCATTGGTTTGCCAATGGGAACTGACCCCGCCCCATTTATGGCAAACGCACATTTATATAAATACGAATTCAACTTTCAAGACCATAAAAGAAAAACAGATTACAAAGTAGCCAAAAGTCTAAACTATACCTTCCGATACATTGATGACACAACACCTATCAATGGTAACGGAAATTTCAACAAATATAAAAGTGAAATATTTCTTCCTGAACTAATATTAAATAAAGAAAATTCCGGTACTATACATCTGTTCTTGACCTTAACATCAATATAATTAACAATAAATTTAATGTCGGTATTTTCGACAAAACGGACAAATTTGGTTTTGAAGTAGTGAAATACCCGTCAATCTATAGTAACATACCAGATACTACTCTATATAGTGTTTTCGATTCACAGGCATTACGATTTTTGACAATATGTCACGATAAAGATCTATTTCTCTCCCGAATAAAATCTCTGTACTTTAAATGCACTGCCAAAGGCGCTACACAATTACGCATTTTAAAAGAAATTTCAAAACTTCCATTACTTCAACATACCAAGTTTGACATTTCTTGTAAATATATAACCGACTACATACTGGATAATAATGATTCAATTTAAATTTTATTTTAGTTTTTCTGTAGTTACCTAACCCTGTCTGAATTACCTCCCTTAATGTTATGCCTTTATAAATAAACTTACATAGTACGATTTCTTCAACATACCTGTTTTGCATTTCTTGTGTGGGGTATTATATTAATATATTATTATAGATTGTACAATTACATAACTTAATAATTCCGTTTGGTCGCTAGAACTTATGGTTTTTAAGCTTTCAACGTTCTTTTATCTGGATTATCTCCCTTATTATTGTGATTTTTTATCACCTTCTAAGATATGACGTCATTCTCAGTCAACAGACGGCTGTCCCTCGAGACAGTCTACATTTCCTACTTGCTTCTCTGTATTCAGTTTTGTTTTTGTTTTTTGTGACTATGGAACATGTACCCTATATGTTTTAAATACTAAAGCGTTTCTTTATTGAATTTAAGAGTTTAGACTACTTTTTTATACATTTCACCGATGTGGTTACTTATATAGTTGAATTTTACTACATATGCTTACATTCGTATTTCGTGTAGCATATAGCAGATCATGACTCATGCTGGCTTTACACAATGGGTTCTTTGGGTTGTATTCCTAATTGTTTTCAAATTTGAGTGAAGTCTGTGTCACTACAGACCCGGGACTGTACAGCGCAGTGGACGCTCACGGCTAGCCCCCGGATCCATTAACTTTTGAATTGTCTGTATGTTTGTGTTTTCCTGAGTATGATGTCCTGTCCGTGTATTTGTTTTTGTGTAAATTTTGTGTGGTGCAGTCCCCCTGCACAGTAATTACAGTAATTACTATTAGTGAGAAAAGTGTAAGCCTACTTTACCTTCAAACACATCACAATAAGAAATGGCATTTGTTTGCTCCTCTCCGTCAAGATTTTGCCACTGAGAAGCGGAGTTCACAACAGAATTTCAACTGTTATCATTAAACTGAGCTCATTTGCAAGGATTCTTGATTGCTTGGTGGATAAAACACTTCATTATTCGTCAAAATGTTGACAAAATAATCGAACATGCACCTTTGTTGATATTTATACTATTCAAAAAAAGTAGGGGATATTTGATTTTTAAGTGTTATTAAAGTCACCTAATGAAACTGACGAAGAAACAAATGACAAAATGAAATGAAGTTCACATTCATCGATTTATTCCAAATGATCGTTAGACTAAGTAAGGCACAGACTGACCATTATAAGGGTAAAATGATACCCGGGGTCAAACAGCAAAGTTACCACAGCATCACAACCAAGTCAGTAACGGGTAAATCCTCCTCTGTTTGCCAAACAAGCATTGATCCGACGTGGCATACTCCTAATGAGACGTCTAAGGTCATTTTGGTCCAGATTGTCCCATTCCTGTTGCAACGCAGCAGCAAGTTCTTGGACATTGGCAGGACGTTGTTGACGTTGACGTAACCTCTGTCCAAGCATGTCCCAGACATGCTCGATGGGGGAGAGGTCGGGACTCAGTGCTGGCCAAGGTAATGTGGTGATGTTCTGTTGTTGGAGGTAACCTGTAACGATCCTGGCCCTGTGACATCTTGCGTTGTCATCCTGGAAGATGAAACGGCGGCCATGACGTCGTGCGAACGGCACAACATGGACTGCCAAGATGTTGTCCCGGTAGTACTGGCCTGTAACACGCCCTGCAACAACATGTAAAGCCGTTCTTCCAGCAACAGTGATGCCTCCCCACACCATAACAGAACCACCCCCAAATCGATCATGTCTGATGACGTTAACGTCTTGGAAGCGCTCGTTTCGACGACGCCACACCCTCCTACGTCTGTCCAAAAATCAACAGTGAACCTTGACTCATCTGAAAACATCACACATTGCTCCAGCGTCGATTATCCCAGTGTTGACGATCCCTACACCAACGACGTCTTGCCTGAATGTGATGATCTCTCAAACAAGGGATCACGCGAGGACGTCGGGCGCGAAGGTGACCCCTATGCAGTCGATTCCGAATCGTCTGGCCACTCACTCTCACACCAGTGTCTGTTTGAAGACGAGCGCTGATCTGATTTGCTGTGATGACACGATTTCTCAAGGCCAAGATACGGATAAATCGATCCTGGGCTTGAGTTGTCGCCCTTGGTCGACCTGAGCGTGGTCTGTCCTGTACAGATTGTGTATCACGGTATCTGGACCATAGCCTGCTTATGACAGACTGAGAAACATTCATCGTCCGCGCCACAACCGCCTGTGTTGTGCCGATCTGTAGCATGCCAAGGGCACGTAACCTTTCATTTTGGGTAAGCCGACGCATATCAAAATTTGTTTTCTGGTCACTAAAACAATTAAACTGATGTTTCCACCATGGAATTCAATGCCACAATGACTGTAACATTCAAAGTCAGAGTCGTGCAAATCTTGGGTTGGACCCCCATGATGATCCCAAGCATCACCTGCATTCCATGCGGTAGCTATTGGTGCGTTTGGGCGTCACATGTAACTGGAAATGTTTCTTCTGTTAGGTTCTATAGTGACTTTTTTCGTAGTCATTTGCATATTTTAGTATTATGCCCCCAAAATCAAATATCCCCTACTTTTTTTGAATAGTATATATTGGTGCCCGTAATGACGATATTTCTGTTTGCCGATTGGCTGAATTTAGTTGCAAATTCTCCCAACCTTTTCACCAGTGCATTAATATGACGGTGAAAAGGACCAAGTCCGCGAAAACAAAATAATTAAAACTTATAAAAATATTTTGAAGCAATTACTCATGGAAAGCTACGTGTGAAGAACTGTCATTATTCATTTTATGTATTTTTAAATTAGTCTGTGTTGAAAAATTACAGGCCCTAAGCCTTTCCACGAACGTAAACAATAACACGCTCCAGTCCACGGCCTGGATCATTTAGGGAATTACTACGGCAATATCGTGAAGATGTCTGTAAAGGACTGTTTACAAACTACTACTTCAAATAAGTAAATGGAGAAGATTTCAACCACTGGACTGAATACTGTAATAGTAAGTGCAGGGAGACTGCACCACACAAAATTTACACAAAAACATCCTGTACATTGATTCTGAACGCTGTTATTAATAATAATGATAAGCCAACAGTGAGGCTGATGTCCCCCGCCGAAATCCCAAAATAGATGACACATATTAATTAATCACACATTTATTTTTTTCGAAAGTATCAAGCAATCAAACTGATTATCAACTATACACCAAGTTACAATGTACATCACCCTCTATCAGATAGAATTAAAGTTATCTTGTCCCAAAGCATCGACCAATGAAATTGCTTGACCCTGTTTAGCTTTAGCTCGAAATGTTAATCATTGAACTCAGTCAGGACATTCACCTAATGAACATCAACATCAAGTTTAAACATTCTATCTCAATTAAAAGCAGAGGTGTTATGTTCCAAAGTCTTGACCAATCAAATTGCTTATCGTTCTGCTTATCCTGAGCAGAAAATGCTCAATATCGAACTGAGTCAAGGAAATGATGTAATGAAACTATACACCAAGTTTCATTACTCTCACTTAATTAGTACTAAAGTTATCGTGTCCCAAAGCATCAACCAATCAAATTGCTTATCTCTGCTTACCCTAAGCAGATAATTCTCATCTTCTAACTCCATCAATGAATCTATACTCAGAGTTTCATCACTCTCGCTTAATTAAAACCAAAGTTATTGGCCCCCAAAGCATCAACCAATCAGACTGCTTATCCTAAGCAGAAAATGCTCATCTTCGAACTTCATCAAGGTATTTACCTAATAACACCTACGCCAAGTGTGAACATTCTAGCTCAATTAGTATGAGAGTTATTGTGTTCCAAAGTCCCGACCAATCAAATTGCTTATCGCTCTGCTTACCCTGAGCAGAAAATGCACATTATCGCACTTATTCAAGGTATTGATGTAATAAAACTATACACCAAATTTCATCACTCTCACTTAATTAGAACTAAAGTTATTGTGTCCCAAAGCATCAGCCAATCAAATTGCTTATCTCTGCTTACCCTAAGCAGAAAATGCTCATCTTCGAACGATGATATATTCAAACATTCAATAGGATTCTTCATTTCACTAATTTAAATGATGCATTTGAATTTCATACAGATTGGGTGATAACTTTTATCGTTCAAGCGTTCACAAGAGGTGAACAAGGGCCATAACTCTAGATGTAATTGGAGGCAGACCACCATTAATTTCCCCATTGACTTCAATGTTAATTCTGGCCTCTTTGCCCACCTCCAACTTTTCCCCAAATTTTCGTTGGGCTAAATGCTTTTCACTACAGACAGAGGAACAAATGGTCATGTCTTTGCACTAAAATTTGTATGAGGTTGACCACCAAAATTCTGAGATACACAAACTTGAAGAAGCATACTAAAAACATGTAACTAGTTGCCGTACATATTGCCGTAGCCAACCAGATAACCCTGTTATCCTTCCGCCTCAAAATCATGAATATTTACCAAAACCTGGCAGAAAATGTTAATTCAAACCCTCTTCGTCCATTCTAGACCAAAAAATCAACAAAAATGGGCATGCAAAAGGGGAGAAAAGAGAGAGAGAGAGTTGCTATAAATAGACGAATAAATAGACAATTCATGGATACCGAGATGGTCAAATTTAATGGTGGTCTGCCTCCAATTGGCGACAGCCAATCCAGGACTTCGACACCGGCATTTCTTAAAAAATTCTGGGTAGCAATTGCTGTATGGGGTCGAGCATTGTCTTGTTGAAACGTTAGTCCAGGCCCATGTCTCTGCATAAACGGAAGAAGAACAGGTTGCAAAATCTGATCCCTGTGCTGGACAGCATTTAAGTTCCCTTGGACAACAACAAGAGGAGAACGTCCATGTGCACAAAAAGAACCGCAAACCATGATGCTGCCGCCACCAAATTGGTAAACTTCTCTGACGCATACTTGAGCGTAACGTTCACCTCGTCTGCAGTACACTCGGGCCCTGCCATCGGCAAATCTCAAAGTGAATCGATATTTGTCACTAAAGACAACCGAATTTCACTGTGTTTAAGTAAATCTTATGTCTTGTGGCCCACACAAGTCGGTTACGGCGATGAAGAGGTGTCAATATTTGTCTATTATAGGGCCTCCGAGCTCGAAGACCAGTAGGCTGCAAGCGATTTCAAACAGTTTGTGCAGTTACCCTTCCACCAAACATCTCTCTACTTGTGGAGGTTGCAGTGACAAATCTGTTTCTAAGATGACGTAATCGTATTGCTTGATCTTCCTGGAGTGACGTCACACGTGGTGCTCCCGCCCTTGGACGGTCGGCAATAGTTCCAGTTTGAAGCAGTCTCATTCTAAGATTAATTATTGTCTGGCGTGAACAATTAAAGGCTCTTGCAACAGTGACCACAGACTGACCAGCATAGAGCCTACCTATAGCACGTAGAAGTTCTACGTTTGAAAGGTGCAGCATTTTCTAACAAAGATGAAAGTAACAATTTTAATTTGTTTTTCCAGTTCAAGTTACATGTGCGTGTTCAGTTTAAGCAAACTTGCATCCATTGACCTCACGAGTTTGTGTTTGCACGTGTTTTTCAGGTTTTTCATCTCTATATGCTCAAAAGTCACGTGATCCACGTGGCTTTACAATTTTATGAAATTAAAGGCTTCTTACTACTTACTATCGTTAGAAACCGCGTTTTAGACCATACATGTAGGTACGAAATTGGTGTAGTCAAATTCTGAACATACATGTACTGCCGATCCAACTTAAGCAAAGGAAAAAAGCAGGAATTAGATCAAATGGACCGAATATTTTGATCAGAGTTGAGCGAATATCCGACTTAGGAAATCTGACTTACGCGCAGAAATTTAATAATATAAACCTGCAGGATCAAAGGGTCCGAAGATCCGGTTTATACGAATCCGACTTATGCTAGATTTACTGTATTCAATGATATTATTGAACAACATTCTGATTTGAAACAACAGCTGGGACAACCGACAATACTGCTGTACCAAAATGTATCAACCACTCCACCTAACCAAGATATATACTCAGCCAAATTAAAAACTTGACACTGATGAATTTCAACAAAAAAATTTTTCTGGTAAGTCAAATAAATTTTAAAGTGTTTCTAACGATAGTAGTAAGAAGATCACGTAGATCATGTGACTTTTGAGCATATAAAGATGAAAAACACGTGCAAACACAAACTCGTGAGGTCAATCGATGCAAGTTTGCTTAAACTGAACACGCACACGTAACTTGAACTGGAAAAACAAATTAAAATTGTTATTTTCATTTTTGTTAGAAAATGCCGCGCCTTTTAAATGCAGGTACATGTAGGCTCTATGCTGGTCAGCCTGTGGTCACTGTTGCAAGAGCCTTTAATTGTTCACGCCAGACAATAATTAATCTTGGAATGAGAGTGCTTCAAACTGGAACTATTGCCGACCGCCCAAGGGCGGGAGCGCCACGTGTGATGTCACTCCAGGAAGATCAAGCAATACGATTACCTCATCTTAAAAACAGATTTGTCACTGCAACCTCCACAAGTAGAGAGATGTTTGGTGGAAGGGTAACTGCACAAACTGTTCGAAATCGCTTGCAGGCTGCTGGTCTTCGAGTTCGGAGGCCGTATAATGGACCAATGTTGACACCTCTTCATCGCGGTATCCGACTTGTATGGGCCACAAGACATATAAGATTTACTCAAAGACAGTGGAATTCAGTTGTCTTTAGTGACGAATCTCGATTCACTTTGAGATTTGCCGATGGCAGGACCCGAGTGTACCGCAGACGAGGTGAACGTTACGCTCAAGTATGTGTCAGAGAAGTTGACCGATTTGGTGGCGGCAGCGTCATGGTTTGGGGTTCTTTTTGTGCACATGGACATTCTCCTCTTGTTGTTGTCCAGGGGAACTTAAATGCTGTCCAGTACAGGGATCAGATTTTGCAACCTGTTTTTCTTCCGTTTATGCAGAGACATGGGCCTGGACTAACGTTTCAACAAGACAATGCTGGACCCCATACAGTAATTGCTACCCAGAATTTTTTAAGAAATGCCGGTGTCCAAGTCCTGGATTGGCCGTCGCTTAGCCCCGACCTTAATCCTATTGAACACATCTGGGACGAACTGGGTCAACGTGTTCGTCAGCAAGTGAATCCACCACTGATGTTGCAGGACCTTCAACATGCTCTTGCTGAGCAGTGGCGACGTCTTCCTCGGGTAGTGTTTACTAATGTTCTGAGATCCATGAGAAGACGTTGTGTGGCAGAACGAGACGCTAGAGGAGGCCACAACCGTTACTAAACACTTTATTCCGATTGTTCTCCAAGTCTGTGAATTTCATTTTGGGGGGTACTGTGACATCACGAACGTTATCAATGTCAAGGACTTTCGGCGAGACGTATTCTTGCTTTCTGTTGATGTCAAGGTCGTCTGTCCACAACATAACACTAAAATAGTTGCCTTAAACCAAATATTAAAAATCTAGTCCCAAAAATCCTGAGTGTCAAGTTTTTTATTTGGCTGAGTATATATAATCAATCAACCTTCTACTGAAGAAGAAATGGAGCCTATCAACAATATAAATGTATCGACTTTGAATGATTTCCCTACATGGAATGCAACAGAGTCTGAACCATTGACATCTACAGTAATTAAGAAATTGCAAAGGCCTGTTATAGAAATAAAGAAATTCAGTGGTGATCCTATAGAATTTAAGAACTTTCTTCGACAATTTGGAATGAAAATAGTAGCTTACACCACTACAGATGATGAAAGAATGGGATATTTGAAGCAGTATACTATAGGTCAACCCAATATAATAGTGACAGGATTCAGCTACATGTACCTAAATGCTTGTGTAGGATATTCTGCTGCCATGAATAGAGCAGTTCATGCTCAATTTTTTTACAACATACAGACACTATTTCGGGATTATTTTAACATTACATGTATATGATAAAACTTACCATAAAAACTTCATTGATCAACCATGGAAGTCTGACCACATTTGATTTTTGAGGATATAACCATTTGGAAATATGTAATAAATGCTTCAAAATCTACACGACTTTCATAATCAAGGCAGATAACTCTTGGTGAGAATAAGAGTTATGTCCCTTGGTCGCCGTAAAACTGTAACAGACTCCCTTGAAACGAAATTCATTTATCGCAGTCGGAAAACATCGTTTATTTCCTTGCTGACGATTGAATTTGACATGTGTGCGCATGCGCAAACGCTTAGTTGTTTTAACGATATACCCATGCCTTCAAATGTCTTAACATTAACTGTTTATAATGCTACAGTGGAAATTAAAATACATGTACATGTTTAGCTGGATATGAAAAGATCGACGTTTGACATGAATTGTTTAAAGATTAGCCTAATACATGTATTAAAAAGAACAGTGCTTTCATTTCTGTATTCCCACAGACACCGGGTCTGTTTATAATGGCATGTTATACAGTGGGAGCGAAAGAGACAGAGAGAGAGACGTTTATAAATCTAATAATGTAACACTTTAATGTTAGTCCCAAAGATAAATAAATATTGTGCAGTATGATGTTTGTTATGAAAAATAAATTGTAGGATAAAGTACAAGGAAAATATAATGGCATGTAATACGGAGAGTGAGGGCGCGATCCTCATTATTCTATCGAGATGACTGAACACGGTTTGGACTCGCAACCATTTTTTAAACCCGCCAATTGTTTTTTATTTTCATTATTAGCCTTCATGCGAATCATTTCTTTTTTAGTCTTCCGAAGTCGATTTTTTAACTGAGCGATTGTGCTTTTATGACACTTTGACAATCGCTGCAAATACCTATTTTTCCTATTTAAATCAGTCAAGGTCGCATCGGCAGATGTCTGAGTCTCTCTATTTATTAAATTAATTTCACTAGTATCTGCCGATGGAGTCTCTTCCACTATCCCGGGAAAAAATGGGGTGTCAAGAAAATCGTTGTATGACATCATACATTTATTGGACTTAGCCTTACTTTTACCCAGCTTCCTAGTCTTTGTCTTCAGTCTGACCAGTCTATTGTGAATGTAATTGTCACCAAACATCACACAGTCATCATGTAAAGCAGTTATGATAAGACCGATGCTCCGTAGCTGTCGGAAATTTATTAACAATGCCTAGTATAAGCCTATTTGTGATTTTTGCCATGGGTAGTTTGGTTACACTGCTCAAATAATAGGGGTACTTGTCCAATCCAATGCTGGATAGCAAATCATCGGTGGACGTCATCTTGCAGGGCTCAGTCACATATCTAGAAAAAAAAAAACTAAGTCCATCGATCAAGGCTTATGGCTACAGAATAATTAAATAAGATACAGTTCCTACCAAATTTTTGAGACCAGAATCGCGCCGACGCGGCGAAAAAAAACACTCCGAATTCTCTTAGATTTCACGGTGAAATTTCGCTTAATTCCGCGGCGATTTTTCTCTAAGATTCGCCGTGTTTCTCTAGGAATTCGCCGTGTTTCTCTAGGAATTCACCGTGTTTCTCTAGGAATTCACCGTGTTTTCTCTAGGAATTCACCGTGTTTCTCTAGGAATTCACCGTGTTTCGGTAAAAGTACATCGTGCTTTGCCGTGCTTCCCGCAAGGAATTTGCGAGCCTACCTTAAGCTAGGGTCAAACTAATATTGTCTATAATACATTTGTAAATTGAAGGGGTTGTAATATAGTAATGCTCCCGGGAATATGTTTAAAGTACAGGCCGATTTGAATAACAAATGAGTTAGGTAATCTCGGGGAGACATTTACCGGCATTCTGTATAGGTTAGGATTTTTTTCCCCAACGCACTGTATACATGTACATACATAACGCCGGCGAAAATGTATGCCAAAATAAACAACTTACAATTTTTTAAACGTATCATTACATCTTCGTCTATAACTTAGATGTAACCCACCAATTATTGGCTGCTATCAAATCCAAACTTTAAATTATATATTTGTACGATGAGATTTTACACACTACTTCATAACCCGCAGCTTCAGTTAAACTAAATCAACGCCCCATAAAGCACAGCGCCATAAATCACTTCCGCAATGCGTTAGTCACGTGGTCAGAAACGCGCGAAAACCTGAGCTGTTGGGTTCGACACGGGGACTATATTCTTAGCAAATCTTGACTGTCACCGGTATATGATAACAATGTATTATGACGTATTAAAACAATTCACCATGAAGCACATCAAAGACAATCAGTTAAAACAACGATAACTGAGTAGTGATTAATTCGTATTATCTGTACTCATCCGTGTTAATAGCTGCAATAATTCTTAATCACGGCTACAATTGATACTCTATTCGGGGCTTTGAGCAAGTAAAATTAGGTTTAATTACAAAATGATGACAGTTTGCGTGGAAATAAGTAATTATGTTACAGTTATTCTGTATTTTCTAGCAAAACGGAAGACATCAGTAGTGGACTACTCGAACCAATAATAAAGAGTTGTTTTAATAAATTGATAATTGTGTTTTAATATGTATCTGTTTTCTTTGAATTAATAAAGTGTTATGTATTACCCGTGGTATTTTGTCACAATGAAGCAAAACCAAGATGTTTTCTTAGGGAGCCAGACTTTGTTTGTATATACATGTACTATGATTATGAAAATAATTTACACCAAGTTACCGAAAAGTGTCTGGAAAATAAAGACTACCAATTAAAAATTTGTTTCGGTTATTTTCCGGTCTCAAATAGTTCTGCATATTTAGAGCTAGCAAACGATTTATTTCCTAAAGTAAATAAAGCGCCACGTAAACGAAGGTTGTAACTACTAAATAAAAGTAAATCCCAAAATGTTGTAATGAGTTATCTTGCCACGCTTGTCGTATTAAGTTAGAAATGAAAGAAAGCTATTACAGCTAGCTCTGTACCAAAATCGCCAAAATCAAAAATTAAATCAAAGAGTGCAATAGAAATTTTTGCTCATGTTCGCTATTAAATAAACACGCAAGTCGAAGCGCGTGATGAGTGTATTTTTACTTGGCTTTATATACCAATACATGTTTGTATAATACCACGTGGAATGCTATTTATGATGTATATTTGCTGCAACCTCCAAATTCATGTGCGCGAGACTACATTCTGCTCACTTCAGAAAATCTCACGGACGGTGCAGTCCGGCAGATAACTGTGCATGTTTATATAAGGACAAATAATTGACCATTGAACTACTCTACCATGAAGGCTCTTCGTGAAAGATATGGACATCCGGAAATCATGTCAAGTGCTTTTTTGAAGAAAGCTTTCGGATGGCCACCAATGAAGAATGATTACCCTACATCTTTAGATGAATATGGGGTATTCCAAGAATGTGAAAATGCCATTTCAAACATTGAGACCCTGAATTCATTATAACACCCAGACAACATGAAATGCATGGTACAAAAATTGCCATATGGTTTGAAGCACAGATGGAGAAACTGTAAAATTTGGTTTATTGGTGGATTTTGTCATGGAAGAAGCCAGAAAGATAGTTGATCCAACGCGTGGAAAATTACTTTAGCGATGATGGAATTAGATAAAAAAAAACGTGGTTAAACTGGGTCAACTAAAATATGAAGATAAGATACGATACATGTATTTAATATCTAAAGAATCTGCTATCAGTGTAAGATTGGTATCGTTTAATCTCGCGTAAATAGCGTTAATTTCTGTCTTGTGTTCAAATATTCATAACTATAGTTAAATTTTGGCTAATAGTGTTCAATTTGTACTTATATCCAATTAAATCTCAGTGTTTAATTTTGATTACCAAGCGTCTAATTAACTAGCGTTTAGTTTGTCGACATGTGTTTAATTATAAGCGTCCAGCTTAATTATCACGACTGTTCAATAATTAGTTGGACCGTTCAATTTCCCGAGCCGTCATTAAAATTAGTCAAAGTGTCCAATTACGCAAGGTGTTCAATTTTGTTGTCAAACATCCAATTTCACGTGCGATGTTCAGATCTTACGATGTGTTTAGTTGTGAGCCATCATTCAGTTTTGCCACTGTATGTATATTTTACCGCACAATGTTAGATTTGCTGAACTATGTTTAAATACTGTAATTAGTGTTAGTTTTCGTACTGACCTGTTGCGATACGGTGAAATAGATTTGAGCTTTGATACGACGGTAGGTATCTGTATGCCTGTCATTGTCAGGGGATTATTTTTCAAGATCACTACGGCGAAACAAATGTTGGATGTTTTATGGCGAAGGAACGGTCCCGAAGCAAAGCTTTCTTGAGATGCACATAACATTTCGTCCATAATCATAAAATGTGTATCTGTATATCCATTTAAAATAGTATTTCCCACACTGACATAACACATCCACGAATGATAAACTCACGCATCTGATTTACGTGTGTACATGTCGACTCCCTGCCCTGATTAAATCCTTTTGTTTAACAACTATGTCTTCGCAATTAAGACTGGCAGCTCGGGTATTGCACCAATCATATACTATTCAAAAAAAGTGGGGATATTTGATTTTGGGGGCATAATACTAAAATATGCAAATGACTACGAAAAAAGTCACTATAGAACCTAACAGAAGAAACATTTCCAGTTACATGTGACGCCCAAACGCACCAATAGCTACCGCATGGAATGCAGGTGATGCTTGGGATCATCATGGGGGTCCAACCCAAGATTTGCACGACTCTGACTTTGAATGTTACAGTCATTGTGGCATTGAATTCCTGGGTGGAAACATCAGTTTAATTGTTTTAGTGACCAGAAAACAAATTTTGATATGCGTCGGCTTACCCAAAATGAAAGGTTACGTGCCCTTGGCATGCTACAGATCGGCACAACACAGGCGGTTGTGGCGCGGACGATGAATGTTTCTCAGTCTGTCATAAGCAGGCTATGGTCCAGATACCGTGATACACAATCTGTACAGGACAGACCACGCTCAGGTCGACCAAGGGCGACAACTCAAGCCCAGGATCGATTTATCCGTACCTTGAGAAATCGTGTCATCACAACAAATCAGATCAGCGCTCGTCTTCAAACAGACACTGGTGTGAGAGTGAGTGGCCAGACGATTCGGAATCGACTGCATAGGGGTCACCTTCGCGACCGACGTCCTCGCGTGATCCTTTGTTTGAGAGATCATCACATTCAGGCAAGACGTCGTTGGTGTAGGGATCGTCAACACTGGGATAATCGACGCTGGAGCAATGTGATGTTTTCAGATGAGTCAAGGTTCACTGTTGATTTTTTGGACAGACGTAGGAGGGTGTGGCGTCGTCGAAACGAGCGCTTCCAAGACGTTAACGTCATCAGACATGATCGATTTGGGGGTGGTTCTGTTATGGTGTGGAGAGGCATCACTGTTGCTTGAAGAACGGCTTTACATGTTGTTGCAGGGTGTGTTACAGGCCAGTACTACCGGGACAACATCTTGGCAGTCCATGTTGTGCCGTTCGCACGACGTCATGGCCGCCGTTTCATCTTCCAGGATGACAACGCAAGATGTCACAGGGCCAGGATCGTTACAGGTTACCTCCAACAACAGAACATCACCACATTACCTTGGCCAGCACTGAGTCCCGACCTCTCCCCCATCGAGCATGTCTGGGACATGCTTGGACAGAGGTTACGTCAACGTCAACAACGTCCTGCCAATGTCCAAGAACTTGCTGCTGCGTTGCAACAGGAATGGGACAATCTGGACCAAAATGACCTTAGACGTCTCATTAGGAGTATGCCACGTCGGATCAATGCTTGTTTGGCAAACAGAGGAGGATTTACCCGTTACTGACTTGGTTGTGATGCTGTGGTAACTTTGCTGTTTGACCCCGGGTATCATTTTACCCTTATAATGGTCAGTCTGTGCCTTACTTAGTCTAACGATCATTTGGAATAAATCGATGAATGTGAACTTCATTTCATTTTGTCATTTGTTTCTTCGTCAGTTTCATTAGGTGACTTTAATAACACTTAAAAATCAAATATCCCCTACTTTTTTTGAATAGTATATATTACATGATACGAGATCTACAGAATGCATTTTGGGTTGATGGGTAGTGCGATTATCTGGGGCAATAAACACAGAACGCGTGACATGTGTCAGAAGCTAACAATATGTCTATTGTGTAAGACAAAACGTGAAAATAAACTAATAAATCAATATCTTTATTTCTTTTTATACGACCACATTTCAATGGTCGTCACCCCCGTCCGTCCGGAATTGTGGACGCTCTAGAGGCTCAAGTTAATATCCGATTGACTTTAAATTTATACACAGTGTTTAAGGTCATGAGGCGAAGAAGCCTATTGATTTTCCGCAATTTCCGATAATTACTGCCAGAGTTATGGCCCTTGATCACTTTGAAAAATCTTGTGGACGCTCTAGAGGTCAAAGTTAATATCCGATTGACTTTAAATTTATACACAGTGTTTAAAGGCATGAGGCGAAGAAGCCTATTGATTTTAAGCGATTTCCGATAATTACTGCCAGAGTTATGGCCCTTGATCACTTCAAAAAAGCTTGTGGACACTCTAGAGGCTAAAGTTAATATCCGATTTCCTTCAAATTTATACACAGTGTTTAAGGCCATAAGACGAAGAAGCCTATTGATTTTCAGCGATTTCCGATAATTACTGCCAGAGTTATGGTCCTTGATCACTTTCAAAAATCTTGTGGACGCTCTAGAGGCTAACGTTAATATCCGATTTCCTTTAAATTTATACACAGTGTTTAAGGTCATGAGACGAAGAAGCCTATTGATTTTCAGTGATTTTCGATAATCACTGCCAGTGTTATGGCCCTTGATCACTTTGAAAAATCTTGTGGACGCTCTAGAGGCTAAAGTTAATATCCGATTGACTTAAAATTTATACACAGTGTTTAAGGTCATGAGATGAAGAAGCCTATTGATTTTCCGCAATTTCTGATAAGTACTGCCAGTGTTATGGCCCTTGATCACTTCAAAAAATCTTGTAAATGCTGTAGAGGTCAATGTTAATATCCGATTGACTTTAAATTTATACACAGTGTTTGAGGTCATGAGACGAAGAATCATATTGATTTTCAACGATTTTTGATAATTACTGTCAGAGTTGTGGCCCTTGATCACTTCAAAAAATCATGTAAATGCTCTAGAGGCTACAGTTAATATCAGATTGACTTTAAATTAATACACAGTGTTTGAGGTCATGAGACGAAGAATCATATTGATTTTCAACGATTTCCGATAATTACTGCCCAAGTTATGGCCCTTGATCACTTTGAAAAATCGTGTGACGATCTAGAGGCTAAAGTTATCATCGGATTGACTTCAGATTGATACACAGAGTTTAAGGTCTTGAGACGAACAAGTATATTGATTTTCAATGAATTTTTATGTCTTGAACAACTAAATCCATGATGTTAAAAGTTTCGTATACTAAACATTAGCATGGGGCAGAACTTTATAAAAACCAAACAAATTCTAATGGTTTTCTGATAATTACCTAATTAGTTGTTACTCTTAATCAGATTTTAATGTATTATAAATGTTTAATTACCGAAAAAAGTAAAAATATGCGACAACTCTTGTTGACTCCCCGGACGATTTAGCTGCTGTGGGCGTATGTTTTGTTGCCTGGCAACCTATCTTTAGCATTATAGAACAGGTCTTTTTTGCTGAAAACCAAATAAAACCTACTAAATAAACTTTATTTCAGAGAAAACCAATTCAAAAAGGAATTGGATCATATATTAAGTTTAATTTTTATAAAGCATGGGGATATCATAAGTAAGTTTATTTGATGTTTTTGTGGCAAGTACTATATTAGATGAGATAGAAAGAGCATTTTACATTATGTATAAGTCGAATGGAACTGTTCTACAGACTGAAAGGCGACGCTAATCATTTAATTTTACTGAGTTTGTGCTGTCAGACTTTCTAGGCCAAAATAGCTCTTTGTAGTTAATGTCTTGGTTAGAAATGTTGGCATTTACCTGTGACAATAATTTTAGTGATATTTAAGGATATAGAATAGTTGATGCTTCATGCAATGGTATGTATGTGTAAAAATGAAGCATCTAGTTTCAACTTGGAAGAAATTATAAAAAAGGGCTAACAAACAATCAACATTGTTGACTGTAAAAAATTCTTGGTTATTTTCTGCTTGAACGATTACATGTCGCTTGTTTTAAGTTTTATTGCCGAATCAAGACCGTTACGTAATATCTATCCAGTGTTTTATTAGCTGTGATCAACGAACTGTACTGTGCTTATAACCTGATAATACTTGTCCCATTTTGTTAATCGAAATTAACACTAATATTGTATTAAAGATGACAGTATGTTATTAGAAAATGTACATCATATATTCATGATGAGTTAGTTGTGAAGCGGACGTAAAATACAAGTGAAGCGGACGTAAAATACAACTAACTCACACACAGAAGGGTGCAGGTTGTTTCGTACTTAGTTCATTCGTACCTCACAAGAGCCGTTTTCGTACTTCACTTCGTATCTCAAATTGATTCGTACCTTTTCCTATATTGTTGAAATCAGTTGAAAGAAATTGAATATACCGAACCATAATTAGAATATGCACGAGATTTGTACCTCAAATTGATTAGTTCCTATATGTGGTTGAAATAAGTTGAAAGAAATTGAAATAAAGGTGATACATAATTAAACGTTTTGATCAAATCCAACGTCTACGCTAAATTTATAAAAATGGCTGCCGAACGAGAATTAGAATACACACGTGATTTGTATCTCAATTGATTTGCACCTTTTTTTATATGTTGTTGAAATAAGTTGAAAGAAATTGAAATAAACATATATGTTGTCGAAATAAAATGAAATAATAAACGATTTACCTGCCTTTTGTTTTTGGTTTTTTTTAATCTAGTCTTGATTATCGAACCTGCTCAGTGAGTTGTGATTATTGACGACAATTGATTGGTGATTGTTAAAGCAGTTTAAAAAACGATTGAAAAATATTTAATCTGGTGTTGATTATTAAACCCATTCTGCTGAGTGAGTTGTGGGAAATACTGTTTTGAATGGATATATAGATACACGTTTTATGATTATGGACAAAATGTTATGTGCATCTCAAGAATGCTTTAAACATCCAACATTTGTTTCGCCGTAGTGATCTAGAAAAATAATCCCCCGACAATGACAGGCATATAGATACCTACCGTCGTATCAAAGCTGAAAACTATTTCACCGTATCGCAACAGGACAGTACGAAAACTAACACTAATTACAGTATTAAAACATTGTTCAGCGAATCTAACATTGTGCGGTAAAATAGACATTCGGCGGCAAAACTGAACGATGGCTCACAACTAAACACATCGATATATCTGAACATTGCACGTAATATTGGATGTTTGACAACAAAATTGAACACCTTGCGTAATTGGACACTTTGACTAATTTTAATGAGTGCTTGGGAAATTGAACGGTCCAACTAATTATTAAATAGTCGTGATAATTAAGCAGGACGCTTATAATTAAACACGTGTCGACAAACTAAACACTAGTTAATTAGATGCTTGCTAATCAAAATTAAACACTGTTATTTAAATTGGATACAAGTACAAATTGAACACTATAAGCCGAAATTTAACTATAGTTATGAATATTTGAACACAGGACAGAAATTAACGCTATTTATGCGAGATTAAACAATACCAATCTTACAGTGTATGGTTGCCTAGAAAAAGGTCATATGAAAATTCGTTGTGGTAAAAGACTGACTTGTTCTAAATGTGGTGCTCCACATCCTACAGTTTTACATCATGAAAAAAGAAGAAAGGAAATAGACAATAAAAGAAGTATAGAGAAAAAGGAAGAATGCACAATGACTGAACAGACTATAATAATAATAATATATTTAATTCGTACTCAGGTACAGTTGAATTATAAATACATACATAAATTACATAATATATAACGCCGGTAAAATCCCCCAAGGGAGCCGATGATTATCAATAAGAACATTGTACCTTAGCCATAACTGCAGTGCAAGTGAAATGTGGAAACAGTTTTTATCCTATCACCACATATGCATTCTTTGGCCCTGGCAGCAATGTGACAACTTGGAATTCAAAGGAGACATATCAAAATTAAACAAGCCAACAGTGAGGCTGATGTCCACCGCCGAAATAGGAAAATAATTAGAGGACACATATAAATTTATCACAAATTATCTTTTACAAAGTATTGAACAATCAAACAGTATATCTTTACTTATAGTCTAACAATCAAAGTAGGAGAGTTATTGTTTTCCAAAGTCTCGACCAATCAAATTGCGTATCGCTCTGCTTACCCTGAGCAGAAAATGCTCATTATCAAACTTAGTCAAGGTATTACTGTAATGAAACTATACACCAAGTTTCATCAATCTCACTTAATTAGAACTAAAGTTATCGTGTCCCAAAGCATCAACCAATCAAATTGCTTATCTCTGCTTACCCTAAGCGGAAAATGCTCATCTTCGAACTCCATTGACCTAATCAACACATACACCAAGTTTGAACATTCTAGCCCAATTAGGAAGAGAGTTATCGTGTCCCAAAGCATCAACCAATCAAATTGCTTATCTCTGCTTACCCTAAGCGGAAAATGCTCATCTTCGAACTCCATCAAGGCATTGACCTAATAAACACATACACCAAGTTTGAACATTCTAGCTCAATTAGGAAGAGAGTTATTGTGTACCAAAAAGTGTGACGGACAGACAGACGGACAGACAGACAGACGGACGAACCCATTTTAATAGTCCCCTGCTTTCTTTGAAAGGCGGGGGACAATTAGAAACCATGGGAGAAAGTGTATGTTTAGACTCAGCTATTGTGAAGCATTTGGAAATCTTTAATTATGATTTATCTGATGGTAATATTGTTCCAGTTTGCTATGCCAAAGAAACAATGCCTGTAGATTCAAGGGATATTCCATGAGCTGAAGATATAAAACAATGGTGTCATTTGAATAATTTACCAATTCCTGATCCAGATAGTTCCATTGGATTTATAATAGGAAACAACATGCCCAAAGCATACACACCCCTTGAAACGGTTACTGGTCCGCGTGGTAGTCCTTACGCATCAAGAACAGCCCTTGGTTGGATAGTAATACTATGGAATGTAATTTGAACAAATCCTGAACCATCTGAAGAATTTAAAGTTAATTATGCCTGAGTTGTAGCAGAACATGAACTCTTGAATGAACTTGACAGAATGGTAAGACAATCGACATCCCTTGACTTCCCCCAGAAGACCATAGACGATAAGGATGGACATTCTGTGATAGACAAATTATTCTTTGAAAAGGTAGAAAGATCTGTAAGAATGGTAAATGGTAGATATGAAATTGGTTTACCATTCAAGAATGATGAAATGGTACTCCCAAACAATAGGAAACAGATATTAGATATACTGAGAAGTTGGAAGTCAAGATTAGTAAGAAATGATGAACTTTATCAAGACTACAACGAATTTATGAAGAATTTTATTTCCAAGAGGTACTCTGAAGAAATTCCCACTAACGAACAAGAAATCGACGATGGTATCTTGCCTATCATGGAACCTACCATAAACAGAAGCATAAATTATGAGTAGTATTTAACTGCTCTCTAAAATTTAATGGTATATAACTCTACTCTCGGGTCCTGATCTCGCCAACAATTAATAAGTGTTTTGTTAAGATTTCGACTTGCGAAGATAGCAATAATGAGCGATATTGAAGCCATGTATCATCAAGTTAAGGTTCCCAGTAAAGATAGAAATAGCTTACGGTTCTTTTGGTGGAAAGATGGACAACTTGACACAGAATCAACTGAATACAGAATGACATCACATCTATTTGGCGCTGTATTGTCACCCAGCATACATTGTAGCAAACTTTGCTTTAAAGTAGCTAAGTCTCTAACTCAATATCATCCAAAATCTTCAACATTGAAAACACAAATTATTTGTCAATTTAAATCAACATTGATGCTGTGATCTTACCGGAAAAAGATGGGCTTCTGATATCCAATATTTAAGACAAAATAAACATTTTACCATTGGTACACGAATCGTGTACCATAATGCGTTTCAGCCCCAGTTCTAGCAAGAGACTCGAGGAACGAGGCTAGATATATTGCACCAAACCAGGCGCTAGAAATTTGCATTCGATTGAGACTGCTGGCTTATTTCGCGGAACATAACTGATTTGAAATTAGAGTAAAAACGGAAACCATTTAATGTATATTAGTTTATATACATTCATATTACAGTATTATATGAGTTCCGACCCACTTGTGTCAATTTCTAGGTCCCAAATGTTAGCGATTTAGCTCCTTTAAAGCGAACCGCTTCAGACTTCAAAGATTTATTTGAAGAAGGAGTAAGAGAAACCATATTATTCAACTTTTATGTAGATGACTGTCTTCGATCCCTTGACGACAAAGAAGCAGCAAAAGATATGGTCCAGAAATTGACTGAGATTTGTGCCTTGACTGGATTTAGACTACATACATGTAAATGGATCTTTAATGACACAGAAGTTTTGAACACAGTACCAGAATCGAGCAGAGCTACCTGTAAACAAGCATCATTAGGAGAAGAACATTCAATTGTCGGGCAAGCTTTAGGTGTAAACACAGACGTAACATCAGACTGCTTGACATTCAAAATTAACATTAGGGATCAGCCAACAACCAGAAGAGGATTGCTCTCTATCATTGCATCAGTTTATGATGCTCTATATGTTGCCACCTAAATTTCTCCTTCAAGATCTCTGTTAAAAAGATTTATCCTGGAATGAGAACATAAATGAAGAGCAGAATAGATTATGGACAAAATGGTTGAACAAATTACCAATTTTAGAAACAGTGCAACTACATGTACCTAGATGTTTGAAAACACAAGATTTTGGAAAACAAGTATCAGTACAACTGCACAATTTTTCCGACGCAAGTCAACGCGGATATGGTATTGCTAGTTATTTACAAAAGTCGTCCACACACACAATTTAGTTGGACACTTAGGAAGAATTGTATCCTGTCTGAGATACGAAGAAGATACTAGATATTTGGAGCATGTACCAATGAACAAAAGATGGCGAACCTTCCTGCAACTAGAATAATCCTGGAGGATTACCCTTTGAATACACTGGAATGGACTTTTTCTCTCCCTTGAAGGGAAAAAATGTCGAAATCAGCCGCACAGTTCACCTAGAAATCTCCCATACAATGGACACAGATTCATGCATTAATGCTATCCGACGCTTCATATCTAGACAAGGAAACCCGAAAATCATCAAATCAGACAATGGAACTAATATAGTAGGAGCAGAGCGGAGCAGGGTAGGGCTCAGAGAGGCCATTGAAAACTGGAATCATCAACAGATTAATGACGAGCTTTGTCAACAGCATATTTAAATGGGAATTTAACACCCCTGCTTCATCCCATCTTGGAGGAGTTTGGGAGAGGATCATTAGGACTGTCAGAAAGGTTCTATACTGACTTCAAAAGATTCAAATCGTTAGATTAGATGATGAATCATTAAATATACTTTTGTGTGAAGTACATATGTAGAATCAGTAATCAACAGAAAACCCATTACTAATAGTAAGTGCAGGGGGACTCAGAAAAACACAAACAGACAAACAATTAAAAAAAAAAAAGTGAATGGATCCGGGGGGCTAGCCGTAAGCGTCCACTGCGCTGTACAGTCCCGAGTCTGTAGTGACACAGACTTCACTCAAATTTGAAAACAATAAGGAATGCAACCCAAAGAAACCATTGTGTAATGCCCGCATGAGTCATGATCTGCTATATGCCACAAGAAATATGAATGCAAGCATATGTAGTAAAATTCAACTATACAAGTAACCACATCGGTGAAATGTACAAAATAGTCTAAATATAAATCAGTCAAGAGACGTTAAGTTATCAGACTTGCCAGATGACGTGGATACTTTAAAACCTAATCATTTACTTTTAGGAGGAGCACAGAATGAATTTACTCATTTTCAGGCCATTTTTCAATTATGGGGTACAACTAAACTACCGCAAGTAGATTAATGAAACTTTATAGGGTAACAGATACGACTACATGTATATCTGATTATAAATTTAAACCCAATCGGATATTAACTTTGGCCTCTTGAGCGTCCACAAGATTTTTCAAAGTGATCAAGGTCCATAACTCTGGCAGTAATTATCGGAAATTGCTGAAAATCAAAAGGCTTCTTCGTCTCATGACCTTAAACACTGTGTATAAATTTAAAGTAAATCGGATATTAACTTAAGCCTCTAGAGCGTGTCCACAAGCTAAAAACATGATTTTTCGTACAATCAGGGGCCATAATCCATGAGGTTATGGTCCGATACATGCTAATATCGAAAGGAACCAAGATCTTTGGGAGACAGACCTATATTTTAAGTTTCGTCAAATTCGGATAAAAATTGTGACCTGTAGAGTGTCCACAAACAAATTGTGGACGGATGGACAGACGGACGGGGGCGACGACAATATACGACCACATTTCAATGTGGGCGTATAAAAAAAATGACAACTTGGTGATTTTGAACATTTCACATTATCACAGAAAGTTTGCAATAGCTTTAAACTCTAAGTCACACCCACTCTCCTGGTAAACCCTAAGACATCTAAATCCTAATGAGGTTTATCTGAACTACAGTATAAATGAATATATATAGGACTGGTTCATGTTGAAAAATAGAAAAAAGTTTTTGAACCAGCGTCTGCCAAGCAGGATACGCCCACATTTTCGAGAGGTGGATAGAGAACAAGCTAAAAAGAAAGCGATTTTTCGTACAATCAAGGGCCATAATTCAGGAAGTTACGGTCCGTCCGATATGCGCAAATATCGAAAGGAAACCGAGATCTTTGGGTTATAAACTTACATTTCAAGTTTCAACAAAATCGGATAAAAATTATGACCTCTATAGGGTCCACAACCTTGATATACCATATTTTTATGCTATTTGAGAACGAACAGCGGCCATTTTGTTTGTCAATTTTGGGCCGATTTTCACGAAATTCGAACTTAGCCGTCCTTAGGATGTAACGGTGATATAATAATACGTTTTTTTAAATCGGATAAAAATTATGACCTCTATCGGGTCCACAAGCTAAAAACGCGATTTTTCGTACAATCAGGGGCCATAATTCAGGAAGTTACGGTCCGATATGCGCGAATATCAAAAGGAACCGAGATCTTGGGGTTTTAAACTTACATTTTTAAGTTTCAACAAAATCGGATTAAAATTGTGACCTCTATTGGGTCCACAACCTTGATATACCATATTTTTACACTATTTGAGAACGAAGGGCAGGCAATTTTGTCTGTCAGTTTTGGGTTGATTTTCACGAAATTCGAACTCAGCCATCCTTAGGGTGTAACGGTGATATAATAATACGTTTTTTTAAATCGGATAAAAATTATGACCTCTATAGGGTCCACAAGCTAAAAACGTGATTTTTCGTACAATCAGGGGCAATAATTCAGGAAGTTACGGTCCGATATGCGCGAATATCGAAAGGAACTGAGATCTTTGGGTTATCAACTTTTATTTCAAGTTTCAACAAAATCGGATAGAAATTGTGACCTCTATAGTATACAAACAGGGGCCATAATCCATGAAGTTTCAATCCGATACATGCCAATATCGAAAGGAACCGAGATCTTTTGGAGATAAACCTATATTTCAAGTTTCGTCAAAATCGGATAAGAATTGTGACCTGTAGAGTGTCCACAAACAAATTGTGGACGGACAGGGGCGACGACAATATACGTCCACATGAAAATGTGGGCGTATAAAAAGAACTTGGTGGATTAAATTCCAGTGCCATTGATTCATTCTATATGTTAACATTAAATTTACGTATCTTATATGATAGGTTGGAAATAAATATTAATTTAAGTCTTGATTTAAACAGTGACTTGACAAAATAATTTAGAGATATTATTATGTGTATCGGAAAAGAAATTGCATTACATGTACATGTATGTCCCTTTTCTTTGCAGAAACTTTCACAACTCTCATTCACATTGACAGATAATACAACATTTTCAAATTCACTCTAAAATATCATTTTCCAGTCAAAGTTTATAATCTATAATAATGGAAGACAAGAAAGGCTGACAGTTAACCATGCTTTTGCCTATATCATAATGTGTATGTTTATTTAGAGCTTATACTTATAGGCAATGATTAGATCAGTCAGTATCAATATAAATTATCCAAGAATGTTTATTGTTAAGTCTAGTCCATTTGACGGCACTGCCAATCAACTAGATTACGCAGTAATGGAAAAATGAAAAGTGTTTTAGAGCACCTGACACATACAATGTAAATGGTCAAATGTTGTCTTTAGAAAGTGATAATAACTCAGATGGTAATTCTAGGCTTCTTAATCTCTAGCTACGAGAACGTGGCTAAAAACGTTGAGATATACCTATGTGCTTGTTTTTAGCTACTATTGGGTGCCTTTACATGTAGTTCCAAGTGGCCAACTCAGTTTCTTTATTAATCAGGTAATTTGTTACTATTACATGTATGACTAATTAAACTTACAGAGGCCAACATAGTGGCACAACTATAGCCTAACTCCAAATATACGCGTTTAAGTTTAAATTAATGAAGCGTTGTTTTTATCTGACATACATCCATCTCCCATTTAAAAATAGCGTTCTTAGTAACAGCTTAACGCCTCGATTTTAAATACAATGATTTATACTCGTTTCAGGTACGATTATATGCTTAAAGATGGGTTCCCAGAAAAGTATTTATCGGGTGGTTATTTCCAATAAAAATATCTCAATTTTGGTATATATGGAAAGTAGAGATATCCATACCAATCTTACTAAAAAAATACTGGATTCCCCTAATCAACAGCCCGACGATTAGGGACTTCTGCACGCATGATGTCAAAGGTCACAAGCGAACATTGAGCGCTTGATGTACATGTACAAGTTGATAATAAATATTTGTAATAAATAGTAAGTGATTAAAGACAACATCATCTTATGTATGCAATGAATTCTCCTCTGACACCCAAGACGTGACGTAAACATGACCTGGTTTGATCGAATTTTAATAGAGGAGAATTCATTGTATACATAAGACGATGTTGTCTTTAATCGTTTACTAATTACAAATATCGAATCATAATTAAATTCTCGGATTATCCACTACCCGCGTCATTTTCCGTCATTTTTATCTGAGAAAGTGTTGTACGTCTAACTCTTCATAAAGTTTATCAACTTGTACATCAGGCGCTCATTGTTCGCGTGTGACCTTTGACATCAGGCGTGCAGAAATTCCTAATCGTTGGGCTGTCGATTAGGAAATGAAATGAAATGAAATGGGGTTTAACGTCCTACTCCTATACTGGGCTAATGAAGACGGGCATACGCCATACAGTGTGCTATGAGGGAAATTTTGCCCGGACAGCGGCACTATCGCCTACTCTTATATCGAATTCCAACTGCCAGGGGATCTTTTACGTGCATTCCAATATATACACGGGACCTCGATTTTTCGTATCATCCGAAGGACTAGACAGCTGTCCTTGTCGGGCCCTCCGTTCTGCACCACTGACAAGGGGAAACCACGTCGGAAAATCCAGATGAACTTTCTCGGCCAATGCAGGGATCGAACACCCGACCTCCAGGCTAGCGAGCCAGCGTCTTAACCAACTAGCCACCGTGGCCCCCTGACGATTAGGGGAACCCTTACGTTTTTGTCATGTATACGCTCCACAAGTGTTTTTCGGGGAATCCAGTATTTTTCTAGTAAGATTGGATATCTCTACTTTCCATATATACCGGTACCAAAATTGCCATACTTTTATTGGAAATAACTACCCGATAAATACTTTTCTGGGAACCCATCTTTAAATGAAATTCAGCACTGTGTAACCAGAATAAATAAAACGAAATTTGTGGATAAAATGTACATATAGGCTACCTTTTTCGTCGGTAATAATGAGCCTCTACTAACCGGAAACGAGTTTTTCGGTTTGTTTATCCATAGATGGTTATCCCACACGAATCGATGCAACTTGTTTTTGAATGTTAGTACGATGTACGCATAAACTAAAAATACGGTAGGCAAGTTGGGTCTGATTAGTAGCCAAAACTAGACCCTGTGACTAGTAGTCTAAAACAATCTCTGTAATCAATTCAAATTTTGGACACTAAATACAGTTAGGCTGAATGTTAATTATTTGGAAAATTGTTTTAATGGCATTTAGTAATTGTAGTCCATGGAATTGTGACCTGCATGTATTTTTTGACGTTTAAAAAATAAAAAAACACATGCGAAAAAACACCAATACATTAGTTATATTATTAACAAAGATATGTTCTAACTTCTCGGCTTATCTATATTAGTAAAGTGTTGGCCTATAATTTTATCTTGAGTCTGTGGACTTGGGATGGGTAGATTTTAGATTAGACAAGGAAAGGTTATTATGTCTACCCGTTCCTATATCTTGAATCTATACTTCAACTTGCCTTCTCTTGACCTGCGTTGCTTGGGGTTTTTGGAATAGGCAGACGAACCCGCCATGTGTCGATCCTGAATTCTGCTATAGAATCTAGACGCCTTATTTACTTCAAGCTTCTGCTACAACATCGGCCTCGGGAAATAAAAGTGTCAAACTATAAAGTTTTATCAACTTTTTAATACCACCAAATATAATGGCTGTACTAAATACTTTTTTCTTACCTGTATATGTTTCACCTGGTCTATATTTATGCTGTGTTGGTGTTCCAGAAATTATAATCCTAAAGCCATTATCTCCAGGGGTTTGTTCTCTTGTTGTGTGTATAGGTTTACGTTGGCACATTGCGCGAGCATAGGATACCGCTGCTTGTGACATACCTAACAGAAAACACAAGCAGACAACGAAACAAAACCTTTCCTTCGGCTCCATCTTATAACTATAGTATAACAGATTTACTTTTAAAAAAAGAATCACATCGACAAACTAGTTCCACTCCTGCTTATTCTTGATATAAATAAATCCGTTGTAAAATGATAATCCTGTATTGCTTGTTTGAACTCTCGCCACTAGACTAGTGACTAGGGCATTCTTATACAACTTTTCGAGCTGAACTCTATACACGTACCAACTAACAGTTTTAGTAAATGAAGCCCCCTTCGCGAAACTAGACCAAACATTTCATTGGCCGAAATCACCACCTGTAACTCCGCCTATTAGGCGTCACAACACTGTATGCAATGTTTTGGTTGTGATCAAATGAAGCCGAAATATACAGGAAAGGAACGAAATCGACTGTGTAAAATCATAGTCAACCTTTATTAAATGAAGTCATTTAATTGATAGACGGAAATTGAATTAACTACACACACCTGATAATGCATTTTTGATCGTCCCTCGAACATAATTAGGTCATCTGCTTTTTTTTATATTCGACATAGCAGGCCCGCTTTATTTAGAGAAAATTGTGACAGCGTTCAAAACGGATTGGACAAAACTTTCTAAAAGGATACAAACATCATCTTCATGTAGTTTATAGACTTGTATAAAAGTAAATATTGTCAGATTTAGTGAGCATCGATTTACAGAAGTTGGTCAAGTTTTATCTGGGGTATACCAGCAACTGTCGTGTCGTCTGGGCGTTTAATAGCTGAGACAGAAGAACGATAAGAGCTGCTTTTTTGGGGTGGGGTGGGGGGGTCATTTTTTTTTTTAAAATGGCAAAACTATTGATAACTGAAATGTTGAACAAGCGGCGTATTTTTAAAAAATTCAGTTCAATTGAATGCACATTAAGGATCTCAACAAACCATCTTTTTTTATTCACCAATGAACCTGATCCAATCACAAACAAGTACCAAGATACGAAATAAACTTAACCGAACAATATTAGATAGGTCCATGGTTACGTTTGATTAAATAATAATGGAGATGTTTCAAATTAAAACTGCTTGCATTATGAAATGCGTGCCAGCCATCCTGAATCAGTCAATTTTAAACCAAAATGTTAATACGTATACTTAGCTATAAATTGTACAGTGTGTAGTATAACGGATTTCCTTCTCACTTTTTGCATGCAATACTTTGGGTGCTAATGACCCCTCGCTTATTGTCGGTGATTATATATAGTAGGAACGTTTTTGTCAAAAATTTAATTATCCAGTTTTTTTTTTTATGAAATCAATTTAAATTAAAATATCAAAAACATACATTTCCTTGTCGATCAGTTTATGCTATACTTTGGGCGATTTTCCGGCGTGGTTTACCCCCTTGTCAGTCATGCATAGGGTCTGGCAAGGATAGTGTCTATAATATAGTCTTTCGGAAGGTATAAAAAAAACAACCCGAGGTCCCGTGTACACATTGGCGAGCTCTTGAATGAACCTTTGAGATTTGTAATTCTAAATTAGAGTGAGCCGTAGCAACGCCACCCGGGCAAAATTTCCCTTACAGCACATTGTATGGCATAATGTTCGTCTTCATTAGGTCTACCCCAGTCGGTGCAGAAAAATATTATGTTTAAAAACCCATTTAATTTCATTTCAATTCCCGCACCCTTGGGCATGTTTTGTAAGGCAGATGGATTGTCATTGTCTGTGTTACTGGTAATCAAAAACAAAATAGTGGGTAGACTAATCACCGGAAATCACTTATAAACACCGGAATTCACATACCACACCGGAATTCACTTTGAAGACATCAGAATTCGCCCGCAAGATCTTCCTATTTACTTATATTTTACATTAATATTAATATTGAATTACTTAAAGGGACAATAACACTCTTGCTGGCTTGAAAGCTCCAGAAAATAAATAATATCTCTATCTAAGTACTGTAATATACTTGTGTTTTATGTCAAATGTGTCTGTGTGAAGGACTACAAAATGAGTACAACAGTAACAGCAAGGTTTATTCAGTCAGGCGAGCACATGGCATGTTTTACAATACAGTTGTCACACTGATCCGCAGTGAATATTCGCTTGGCCGCTACAATCACTGATAAGGATGACATCGATGCGACTTAATGACTACAAAATATTAACTTTTTTCTTTCGACAAACTAAATTCTGAAACATTTTTTTTTAGTATTAGAAAAATAAATAAAGGTGTTTGAAGTATATCTTGATAAAAAATATTCCATAATTAGCGTAAATAGGTACAGAAAATAGTATGCGGAGGCGTAAAATGGGTAAAACGATATAATTCTGCCCGTACCAGTTCATATTACTACGTTCGATGTAAACAACGCACGTGTGACCATCAATTTGACGTTTTTTTTCTGTTTGTTTACTCTGAATTCTTTCAGAAGTACATTTTTTACCGTCTAATCTGATTGACCTGCTCCTGTTTGTTTTAAAACAACAAAAGCAAGCCACAGAAGTAATCTTTTTTGGCGTTATCGATGCCATCTTGCTTTGTTGGTAAACATTGTAATGTGACGTCACCCTTAGAACTACAGCGGTCTGACCTTTTAAAGGTCAGTCATCTTGGACAGAGATAAAAGACGGATGTCGCATTAGGTCTGTAAAATAGATTGTACAGTTGTATCATGGACAATCCCAACTACATAAGGGAAGTAACTCTGGTCTAACTATTAAAGGGAACTAACTATAAATGATTAGTCTTATAGGATTCAGACAACTGAATATTAATGTATAATATCCTTACACCTCCCTTTCTTCAAAAGAAATGAAACTAACTTAAAATAAATACATATAAAAAGTTAACATCTGAATTTTAAAGCAATATTTAAATATTTAAAGCAATTAAACAAAATCAGATTAATCTTACAAACATTAATTATGTTCTAATTTCCAATCTTTCATAAGACATCACATGAGATGATTATGACAAAATAAATTAACCATCATTATCAGGTTTCTACAAATCTTTTTGGACAACGGATATTTCTTTTAGGTCTATCATATTGTCTATTTTGATAATTAGCATTCGAATTTACATCATCATCATCCTTTTCAACGGAATTATGAACAGAATTTGGAACAAGCAATAATTGGCGACGATTTCTTCTACAAATATTACCATTTTCTAATTTACATTGATAAGATCTAGGAGCAACTTGTTTAATAACAATAGCTTTATCAGCCCAAATACCATCCTTACTTACTCTAACAACATTACCTGGACATAGTGATTCTAATTGTTTTGTTGAATGTTTATCGTGATACAATTTCTGACTTTCTCTCATTTCTTGTCTCTTATTTACAACATAATCTGAATTAGGTACATTTAATAAATCTGTTTTCATTGGCAAATTAGTGCGTAATTTTCTGGACATTAATAATTCAGACGGTGATAATCCAATATTTTCTAAAGGAGTACTGCGGTATGCTAACAAACCCATTTCAATATCTTCATTGTTCTCAAGACATTTCTTATAAATTGACTTAATTGTTTGTACAGTTTTCTCTGCTAAACCATTAGAATTTGGAAATTTAGGACTTGATGTGACATGTAAAAAATCATAATCCTTTGCAAATTTTCCAAACTCTGCACTATTATAACATGGACCATTATCACTAAATAATTGTAAGGGTAAACCATGCCTAGCAAAAACACTTTTCATAGCACTTATAACACATTTAGTAGTCTGACTGGATAATTGAATTACTTCTGGAAAATTTGAATATGAATCTACAATAACAATATAATCTTTCTTATTTAATTCAAATAAATCAGTGGAAATTTCCTCCCAAGGCCTTTTAGCTAATTCATGACTTTGAAGTGGTTCTTGTGATTGTTGACCCATATGACCTGTATGTATCTCTTTTAGCATAAATGAACGTAATTTAACAGGAATTAAAATACGATTACATTTGAAAATAACCTCATCAATAACTGACAATTCATCTCTATAATTCCAATATGGTACTAAATCATCTCTACAATTTTTTTTACTATCAGGCCAACCTTTCAAAATTACATTTCTTAAGGCACATAAGGTTTCATAATTAGAAATTTCTTTTTGAATTTCTTCAAATTTATAACTAGCTATAGGAAGTGAGTTACAAATACCTAATACAAAATCTTCAACATATTCTTCCTCAACACTAGATATTTGAGTACATTTTACGGGTGCTCTAGACAAAGTATCAGATACAAACATAAATTTACCTGGCACATAAGTTAAATGAAAATCATTTCTTTGTAATCTAAGTCTAAATCGTTGAATTCTAGGGGGACAATCATTAAGACCTTTTGAGAATATGGCAATTAACGGTTTATGATCTGTCTCGACTTCTATAACTTGACCATAAATAAATGAATGAAAACGCTCACATGCGTAAGTGATAGCTAAAGCTTCACGTTCTATTGATGCGTAACGACTTTCAGTTTCCGTCAAAGCTCTAGAACCAAAAGCTACTACAAACCAGCCATTATCATGGTTTTTTTTGCAAAACACATCAGTCGAAATTTTTATAGGTTTCAAAGGGTCATAAAATTTAAGAATAGGTTCACTAGACACAAGTGCTTTAAGGTCTTCAAAACATTTTTCATGATTTGGAGTCCAATTCCAAATATTATTTTATCTAACAAAGATCTAAGAACAGCAGTTTTATCTGACAAATCAGGCAAAAATCTAGCAAGGTATGTTATCATTCCTAAGAAACGTTGAATATCTTGTTTACACGTAGGTCTCTCCATATCATTTATCGCGTCAACCTTTCTTTGATCAGGTTTCAGTCCATCTTTAGAAATAACCTCACCTAAGAAAACTAATCCAGGAACACCTATTTCACATTTGTCTTTATTCAATTTAAGACCTACTTCTCGCGCTTTATCTAACACCAATCTTAAACAAGAATCATGTTCAGTTTCATTGGAACCCCAAATTATGATATCATCCATAGAAGTGTCAACTCCTGGTAAGTGTTCAAATAATTGATGTATGGTTCTGTGATATATTTCTGGCGCACTACAAATTCCAAAAGGTAGTCTCAGGAACCGATATCTTCCATACGGCGTGTTAAAGGTACATAAGTAAGAACTACTTTCATTCAGTTTTAGTTGCCAAAATCCATTTGAAGCATCTAATTTACTAAATATAACTGCATTTGCGAATTTAGACGTAATCTCTTCTCTTGTGGGTAGTTTATAATGTTCTCGACAAATCTCTTTATTCAGATTTCTCGGATCAAGGCATATTCTGATTTTTTCCATTACTGCGATATACAGGACATAAACTGTTAACCCAATCTGTTGGCTCTTCTACTCTGGCAATAATACCATTACTCTCCATTTTCTCTAATTCTACTTTCAATGTTTCTTGAACTGCAAATGGTATAACTCGACAGGCTTCAACTATAGGAACAGCATCTTCTTTTAATTTAATATTTACTTCTCCTGGTAGACATCCTTGACCAGTAAACAAATCAGAATAATCTTCGAAAAATTTAACAAGACTTCTGTGACTGATTATTTGAAACTGTATAAACTAATTTCACCAATTCCATTCTTTCACAAGCCTTTCTTCCAAGTATAGGTTTCACATTACCTTCACATATCATAAATAAAGTCTTGTAAACATGATCTTTATGTTTGGCATCTAAACAACATTGACCAAGAACAGGAATATCTGTATTATTAAAAGCTTTCAATCTTGTTTTGGTTTTCATCAATTTAGGCTTCTTCTTTAATTTTTGAAATTCTGTCTTGCCCAAAACATTAACATCTGAACCAGAATCAAGATTCATAACCATTATTGTATCATTTATATCTGTTTGAACTGTCCAATCTTCATTTTTATTCTTCTTCTCTCTACTGAACCAATAAAAAATACATTATCATCCTTTTCATCATCTTCATAATCTGCATCTACATAATTAACTCTTCTACCACCATTCTTATATCTTCTATTCTGTTGTTGATTATTATTACCATGTTGATAATTACTGTAGTTATTTCTGGGTCTTGCTCTATCTGACGAATTGGTTATATTCCCTCGGCACATCTTTTGAAAATGGTTGAACCCATTACATCGGTTACATCTCTGACCCGAGGCTGGACATTCACCTCCTCTATGTTGAAAATAACCACAAGCTTTACATCTAGTCGATCTATCTGTAGAATAATTACGATCAGGTGGTTGTGGTGGAGTAGGATTAAATGACCTCTGTCGAAAACTAGACTTTATATGTCTGTTATTGTGAACACCATGAACTTGATTAGTAGAACTTTCACTTTCAGCAACTGACTTCTCTGACATCTGTTTAAGAAATAATTGAGTTCTCTCAGCTGTTCTACACATATCTATACATCTGTCAAGTGTTAAGTCACCTTCACTCAATAATTTATTAGCTTTGATATGAACATCTCTAACACCTTCAATAATTCTGTCACGTAAAAGACCATCTTTTAATTCACCACGTTGACAATCCCTAGCTAATATACGTAATTCTGTTAAGAATTGGTCAAATGATTCATCAGGATTTTGTACTCTATATGATTAAAAACAGACCTTTCAAAAGTTTCATGTTTTTTAGGGTTACAAAATTGTTCAAATCTCTGGACCAGTGGATCAAGCTTCTCTTCTTCATCTGCATGAAATGTGAATGTATTAAATAATTCTATAGCTTCTTCCCCTGCAAGACTTAAGAATACAGCATGTTGTGACCTTTGACTCTTGGAATCTCTCCCAGTGGCTACCATATAAAGCTTGAATTGTTGATAAAATCTCCTCCAGTTTTCAGCTTTGTTGCCTTTCGTCAAAATTAGATGTTTTGGTGCAGGAATTTCAGACATTTTAGGTTCAATCTACTCCTTACTTCTGACACCATGTAATATACTTGTGTTTTATGTCAAATGTGTATGTGTGAAGGACTACAAAATGAGTAGAACAGTAACAGCAAGGTTTATTCAGTCAGGCGAGCACATGGCATGTTTTACAATACAGTTGTATCATGGACAATCCCAACTACATAAGGGAAGTAACTCTGGTCTAACTATTAAAGGGAACTAACTATAAATGATTAGTCTTATAGGATTCAGACAACTGAATATTAATTTATAATATCCTTACAAGTACTAGATGTTTAAGTGTCCTACCTGTTGTGTAAATTATCCATTACATTCTATTTTACTTGTCCAGAGGGTACGAAAATATTTTTAAATCGAAGTTTCATTTGAAAAGGTTTACGTTAGACGTTTCAAACCATAATGTTAAATTTTTCAAAATTTTTAAATAAGGTGTGTTAAGATGAAATTTGTATCATCAATTAATTGAAATATTCTAAAATAGTACAATTTGTTGACCAGAATAAAGATTGGGACATATTATTCAGTTACAACAAGAGTGGTATTGAGCCTTTAAAAACAGCAAAAATCCCTGGAATTCACTTTGAAAACATATAAACACCGGAATTCACTTTTAAACTATCGGAATTCTCACTTAAAGCTGAACTCCGATTACAAAACTACAGGAATAATTGAAATGAAATGAAATGAAATGAAATGAAATGGAGTTTAACGTCCTACTGTTCTGCTCCTAACCTGGGCTAATGAAGACGGGCATACGCCATACAGTGTGCTATGAGGGAAATTTTGCCCAGACAGCGGCACTACTCTTATATCGAATTCCAACTGCCAAGGGATCTTTTACGTGCACGTCAATGTGTACACGGGACCTCGGTTTTTCGTCCCATCCGAACGACTAGACAGCTTTCCTTGTCAGCCCCTCCGTCCTGCATCACTGACAAGGGAGAACCACGCCGGAAAATCTGGATGAACTTTCTCGGCCAATGCAGGGATCGAACACCCGACCTCCAGGCTAGCGAGCTAGCGTCTTACCCACTTAGCCACGTGATCCCCACAGGAATAATTAAAATTGAAAAAAAAGGTAACGTCCTAAACGACCGCCATACTTGTTTTCAATTTGTAGAAGAAACATGGCGATCGCTTAGGGGTAACAAAAACATAGACAGGCCACGCCCACGTCCAGTACATGCCGTGTCAAACAAACTGACCACATCCGGTTAGCTAGTCAACTACCAATTCCCTCCTGACTGATCGAATTGAATGCACATTAAGGATCTCAACAAACCATCTTTTTTTATCCACCAAAGAACCTGATCCAATCACAAACAAGTACCAAGATACGAAATAAACTTAACCGAACAATATTAGATAGGTCCATGGTTACGTTTGATTAAATAATAATGGAGATATTTCAAATTAAAACTGCTTGCATTATGAAATGCGTGCCAGACATCTTGAATCAGTCAATTTTAAACCAAAATGTTAAAGGAGCTAAATCGCTAACATTTGGGACCTAGAAATTGACAAAAGTGGGTCGCAACGCATAATACTGTAATATGAATGTATATAAACTGATTTACATTCAATGGTTTCCGTTTTTACTCCAATTTCAAATCAGTTATGTTCGGCGAAATAAGCCAGCAGTCTCAATCGAGTAGTCTTCATACGCCGTTCGATTTGGTGCAATGTGTCTAGCCTCGTCCCTCGAGTCTCTTTTTACAACTGGGGCTGAAACGCATTATGGTACACGACTCGTGTACCAATGGTAAAATGTTTATTTTGTCTTAAATATTGGATATCAAAAGACCATCTTTTCCCGGTAAGATCACAACATCAATGTTGATTTAATTTGACAAATAAACCGTGTGTTCAATGTTGAAGATTTTGGTTGATATTGATTTAGAGACTTAGCTACTTTAGGTATACTTATCTATAAATTGTACAGCATGTAGTATAACGGATTTCCTTATCACTTTTTGCATGCAATACTTTGGGTGCTAATGACCCCTCGCTTAATGTCGGTGATTATATATAGTAGGAATGTTTTTGTCAAAAATTTTATTATCCAGGTTTTTTTTATGAAATCAATTTAAATTAAAATATCGAAAACATACATTTCCTTGTCGATCAGTTTATGCTATACTTTGGGCGATTTTCCGGCGTGGTTTACCCCCTTGTCAGTAGTGCATAGGGTCTGGCAAGGATAGTGTCTATAATATAGTCTTTCGGAAGGTATAAAAAAAACAACCCGAGGTCCCGTGTACACATTGGCGCGCGCTTGAACGAACCTTTGAGATTTGTAATTCTAAATTAGAGTGAGCCGTAGCAACGCCGCCCGGGCAAAATTTCCCTTACAGCACATTGTATGGCATAATGCTCGTCTTCATTAGGTCTACCCCAGTCGGTGCAGAAAAATATTATGTTTAAAAACCCATTTAATTTCATTTCAATTCCCGCACCCTTGGGCATGTTTTGTAAGGCAGATGGATTGTCATCGTCTGTGTTACTGGTAATCAAAAACAAAATAGTGGGTAGACTAATCACCGGCAGTATAAACATCGGAATTCACATACCACACCGGAATTCACTTTGAAGACATCAGAATTCGCCCGCAAGATCTTCCTATTTACTTATATTTTACATTAATAGTAATATTGAATTACTTAAAAACAGCGAAAATCCCCGGAATTCAATTTGAAAACATATAAACACCGGAATTCACTTTTAAACTATCGGAATTCTCACTTAAAGCTGAACTCCGATTACAAAACTACAGGAATAATTAAAATTGAAAAAAAAGGTAACGCCCTTAACGACCGCCATACTTGTTTTCAATTTGTAGAAGAAACATGGCGATCGCTTAGGGGTAACAAAAACATAGACAGGCCACGCCCACGTCCAGTACATGCCGTGTCAAGCAAACTGACCACATCCGGTTAGCTAGTCAACTACCAATTTCTTCCTGACTGATCGAAGTTCTTTCACTATCACTACTATCTGCTAACTGAAAATATTATTGCTACACAATTATTATGTCTGACATAATAACATAATAATTGTGTAGCAATAATATTTTCAGTTAGCTGATAGTAGTGATAGTGAAAGAATTTCGATCAGTCAAGAGGTAATTGGTAGTTGACTAACCGGATGTGGACAGTTTGTTTGACACGGCATGTACTGGACGTGGGCGTGACCTGTATGTGTTTTTGTTACCCCTAAGCGATCGCCATGTTTCTTCTACAAATTGAAAACACGTATGGCGGTCGTTTAGGGCGTTACCTTTTTTTCAATTTCAATTAATTCTGTAGTTTTGTAATCGGAGCTCAGCTTTAAGACCTTAATAACAATAATAATCTATTATAAAGCGCTGAATATCCAACAAACGAGTTGCTCAAGAGCGCTGTACTAATTCCTATTCACAATATTTTGCATTAATAATAAATTACTTTAAAACACCGAAAATCAGGGGAATTCACACAGAAAACATATAAACACCGGAAAGCACATAGAAAACATATAAACATCGGAATTCACTTTCAAAATATCGGAATTCGCACTTATAACCTTCCTTTTTACTAATATTTTACATTAATAATAATTACTTTAAAGCACAGGCACCGGAATTCACATTAAAAACATATAAACACCAGAATTCACATTAAAAACATATAAACACTGGAATTCACTTTCAAAATATCGGAATTCGCACTTAATACCTCCCTATTTAACAATAGTTTTCATTAATAAATTATTTTAAAACACCGGAATTCACTTTGAGACAATCGAAATTCGTCCCAAAGACAATTATATTTACTTATATTTTGCATTAATATTAATACTAGAATCCTAGAATGTATCTGTTGTAAGAATTAAAAGAAATAAAAAAAAAATCCCATAAAAACAAGCCAAGAACTCGATCTTTAATATAGCGAGGCGGTTAAAACGATATTTCCAGATGGTCAACTCGGTAATACCCCCGACAGACCAGGGTGGCGTCTTTACTGCACTGCTATGGCGACAGAAGATGGTCTCGGAGCGCGTCAAGACCGCCATTACACTGAGAAAAGAAAGTGGGTCAAAAATGAGTTATGAGAAAATACTCAGCTAGATGAGTCTTTTGACTCAGATTGGGGGCAAACAGGTCAGCTATGACTCAGTTCATTGAAACTTGCGTGGACACTTCGAGTCGCCAACTAGTCACTTCCGAGTTATTTAATAATCAGTGTTGAATTTGTCCTAAGTGAGTCACAGCCTGGTCAAGAGTGAGTCCTTCCGGTGAAATGAATTGTGGGTAGAATTTTTGGCGGCCGTTTGACGAAGACTGGACGCTTATTGACCTAAAGGAAAATCCAATGCATCTACAAGTATCTACCGTAAAAAGGTGAATCATTTGTGTTTTTATGTTATGGATAAAGCTTTACATTATGTTTACTATTATACAGATTAAGCGGCATAATATATGAAATAGGCCAATGATTTTGAATTTCATTAAAAATTCAAATTTAGATTTATTAAATCTATAAGAAATTATTATTATCCAGTTAGTGATTTATCTGGAAATCTTTAACTGCATGGTATTAGAACAAATTACACAAGGAAATGTCACTATAGGCCTAAAGTACAAGCACATTGGCCTAGGCTTAGTTACTAGGCTAATACGATTGAGTCAAAAGCGATTCGCCATGTAGTTCATAAATGAGTCACAGCTACTTTACAAAAAGAGTAGGAAAATAAGTAAATACTAAATCACAACTGGGTCAATAATAGATCACTGTTTTTTGTCAATAATTTGGTAGAATTTTCGTACGTCTAACAGGCTTAAACTAAACATGACAGATGCATTATTTAAGACTAAGAGCTAAATCTGCCTATTACACGTCTTTATTTTGGTTTCAAATCTTATATAAACTATTATTTAGACGATTATTCACATGACAAAACAATAATCAACTCTCTAGAACATCGAGTGGCAGAAATTTAAATGGATCAGAACGCCCTGATATTTGAAAATTTAACGATGAAATGGATAATCGAGATGTAGCCTCGTTTGTCCAGTACGGTTGCTTCGATAATATAACAAAAACTACGCTACTTCTTCTAGCACGCATAACTTCGCTCAGAATGAAGTAATTTGAATGAAATTTTCAATATTTTCATTTTTCATTGTCTATTTTTGTACTATTATAGCAAGAACGGACAACTCTTTATAGAATTCTTAGATAATGCATCTTAAATGGTCTGTCAGGGTTTTGCAAGTTTTTGTGATATGTTACTGATACCATATCTCACATAAAGCGCTTCGCAAATTCACTTGTAAGTTGTACTGTTTTTTCTTTCAAGGCTGGCTGGATGCTACTGTTAAAGAAGTTCAACTTTATTAAAATAAGACATAAATAAAATGCTTTGTCCCACTGAAATGGTAAGTAAAATAGACTTTTAAGTTTCACTTAATTCTGAGGGATGTGTGTAGTGTTATTTGACATTTAAACCATTTAAACATCAGCTGCAACTGTAAATATGATTAAAACACCGAGGTGTTTATGTTAATCTGAGAAATTTGTCTTTGTATCATTGCAGAAACCAGAGAAGGTGATATCATGGATAAATAAACAACTTATGGAATTGGAAATGCGAAAGATTTCTTGGACTTTTCAAATGATAATGTGTTTTGGGAACATTAAACTGATTCTTAGTGATTATTTACTATATCTGTATGAATTAAATGCAAATGTATTTTATAATATTTAAGTTGGTAGAATAAAATACTTATATATTCGATAATTTTCAACTTTTAAACTGACACAATAATGATCATACAGGCTTGGAAATATAATATTATGTTATTTGATTGTTCGGTTAACTAGACGAACGCACCATTACGCCGATGCAGAGGTTGATACATCAGACATAAAGTTAATAGGATTCGGGCTTGTGCGGAGTCATTTGACTCGTTGTGTAGGCTAGTAATTTGACTCATATCTATTTGCATTGATTCACTTTACTAGTCATTTGTCTCACTACAGTTAGTTGGGTTACTCATCTGTTGTGTCAAATGACTCAATAAAGTAGTCAAAGAACTCACTTTACTAGACGAGTCACTTGAGTCATTTAACGAGTCGTTTTATGGATTTTTGGGTGAGTCACAAAAATGAGTCTTTGGACTTATTGTTTGAGTCTTATGTATGTCCCAAGTTAGTCCCAAGTTAGTCAACGAAAAGTGAGTCGTTTTATGGATACTCACTCAAATAAGTCAAATGACCCACTTTTTTCTCTCTGTGTAGCTTGATAAAAGCGTGATGGAAACGCCGGGTATCGTGCTGTGGTCTCCGTGGTCGCTGAGTCACGGCGTATGATTTGAGCATGTTCAAAACAAATGCCAAGGTTCTGCGATCTGATCTGGAAAGCTGTCAGAAGGCGATTTTTTTCAGGTTTGTAATGTGGAGTGTAGATGAGATTAGTTTATTCGAAATTTAACTCGGTAATAATAAACCATTTAAATAAAGTCTCATACCGATAATTCCTTAAATGAGCTAAATCACTAATACTTGGGACCTAGAAATTGACCCAAATGGCTCGCAACGCATATAATAATGTAATCTGATTGTATATAAACTGATTTACATTCAATTGTTTCTGTTTTGACTCTAATTTCAAATCAGTTATGTCCAGCGAAATAAGGCATGTTTCTCAACCCTATAGCAATTTCTAGCGTCTGGTTATTCAAGTCTATTCATCAGGCTCTCCAGTTGAATATGTCTAGCCTCGTTCTTTCTGGTCACTCGTTGCAAATGACGCTAAAACGTACTATGGTACACGATTCGTGTACCAATGGTAAAATATTTATTTTGTCTTAAATATTGGATATCAGAAGCCTGCCTTTTCCTGGTAAGATCACAACATCAATGTTGATTTGAATTGATATTTTCAACGTGTAAGACTTTGGATGATATTGAGTAAGAGACTTAGCTACTTTAAATCAACACCTGATGTTGTTCACGTATTCAGTAGTTATTTTAATAATTAATCTGCAGTGGATATGAAGTTCAGATTTATGTTCAACCTGTTTGTTGACAGGGCGCATTTGTTGATTGTCTCTAATCGACAGGAATTGTCACATTACACACTAAATACAGCCAAACATGGCAACGCCCGTCCATGCGCTACTCCCGGGGATAAAATGATATAAATGGTTCGATCGCATTTATCTACACCTCACTTGGAATTATTTCTATAATCGGTTTTTTTTTTAAATATTTTTATCAATAGTTATGGCTACACGTAGAAAGTAGAATACTTCAGTATACAGTATAAGGTCCCTTTTTAGCTGTGCGGTGTGTGCAGGCGAGATTGTGAAAAGACTAAAAGTATCTTGTGCGATTGTTGTGGTGTAAGGTTTCATTGTGAAAATTTGACTAGGTTGGAGTTTACCCTTTTTCGTCAATATTCCCCTATCCCCTTTACCTGCTCGTCCTATTATTTTGGTGGTACATCAAGTAATACATATCGTTATTCATCTGATATAACGAGTAATCTTTGAGAGGCATTTAGTAACTGGATAGAGCAATAAACTATTTTAAACGTGCGTTTCCGCACCATTTGGATAGAAATCAGAGTTCCAATATTGTAGTTAAAAGTATAATTTACTCAAGTGACGACTAAACGATTGTCCGCTAATTTAAAAGCTTGAATTTCCGAATAATACGCCTAGTTATTTTCTAGTAATTTGATTGGTAAGCGTTTTTTTCCATCCACTGGAGCCAGGTGTTATAACGTCATATGTGGATTGTGGGTTAGGGTAAGGGCTGTGGCCTGCAGATTTTTTCTTTTTTGAACTGAATTATTGGGATTTAACCACACTACGGTGTGACCAATAAACACTTAAATTCAAATGATTTATTGTATTTTCACAGTTACTGTTCTCCGAATTTCATTCCGTCACGTTACAATTCAGGGAAATTACTATAAACGCTTGAGCACAAGCCTTAATCAATCCGCCATTTAATTCCACATTCTTTGTCTTAGCATCGCCGAATATCTGGCAAAGAACATAACTACATATATATTAGTTTAGGTCTTACATTCACAAATATTACACCACATATATTACAGAGAACAGGTCCGAGCACAACCTATACACATCAATCCGCCATTTAATCCCACATTTCTTTGTCTTAGCATCGCCGAATATCTAGTAAAGAACATAACTGCATATATATTGCATTCAGGTCTTACATTCACATATATTACACCACATATATTACAGAGAACAGGTCCGAGCACAACCTATACACATTAATTTTTGTCCCCCTCTATTGTCTCGTTTCCCCCATTTACATAATTACAAACACCTTTCCCAACCTTTGGAACATGGATAGGTCCCGCACCAGACGTCCTCTTCTTCCCACGCCCACATCAATGGACTGGCCTCAATTAAGAAATAGATTCCAACCACCACCAGGCTTCTACCAACCACCACCTGGATTCCACCAACCACCACCTGGATTCCACCAACCACCACCTCTATTGTCTCGTCTCCCCCATTTACATAATTACAAACACCTTTCCCAACCTTTGGAACATGGGTAGGTCCCGCACCAGACGTCCTCTTCTTCCCACGCCCACATCAATGGACTGGCCTCAATTAAGAAATAAATTCCAACCACCACCTGGGTTCCACCAACCACCACCTGGGTTCCACCAACCACCACCAACCACCACCTGGGTTCCACCAACCACCACCTGGGTTCCACCAACCACCACCTGGGTTCCACCAACCACCACCTGGATTCCACCAACCACCACCTGGATTCCACCAACCACCACCAGGATTCCAGCGCCGACCAAACCAGGGCCTACCAAAGGAGCGCCAACCAAACCAACGCCTACCAAAGGAGCGCCAACCAAACCAACGCCTACCAAAGGAGCGCCAACAACACTCAGAGAATTCAGGTGTCATCAAGGCCTTCTTCCAGGTCCTCCAGTGCCTCCACCATTTGACCATTATGGAGAGCCAAGAGAATGGAACACCCACCAGAAGTTTCGCCTGGAAGATCCAAGATCTGAACAAGTTCGTCAAGCCGGCAATGAAAACACCTACCATAGCCACTACCATTGAGGCATTGAACTTGAAATGGGCCAAGGACGTCGCCTCATCCTTGTCGACACACTACCGAGCCATGCTAGCGGAGAAACTAGAGTACTTGAAGTCACGTCACTTTACCAAAGATGTTGTACAGGAGTACTCTAGCCACGCCCTAGCATGGGCCAAGAAGTCCTACGGCAAGCGACTTCAGGATAGTGTGAAGACGGAGTTCCATCGCCTCCTGTCCACGGTCTCTAAAACTGTTACACATCCTCCCCCATCACCAATGCACATTACACACAACCTTCTCCGGGACACACCAAAACGAAACACACCCAACAAGAGAAAATTATCCCCTGGAGAAGGTACATGCATTAACACTCCCTCGAAGCGTGCAGCTAGATCAACCAGTTCGCCCCGGGTTGTGTCTGGCTCACCCACTTCCTCGGGATCTATATCGCCACTAAACGCGCTTGTCGACTGTCTGTCCCCTAGATCGCCCATCATTCCTAACCCTAGAATCACCACCAGATGTAGACGTTCACTCAACCTATCACTAAAGAGACCTCACAGCTACAAAGGTAAAGACGAGAAGGATTTGTGGTACCTACCAGCAGTCAAGGCAAAGACCCTGGTTATTGGATCCTCTAACCTGGCTAGGATTGTATCCTTCCTCGGGGACTGGGAGATCCATAGCTATTCTGGAGCCAAGATCAGCCACATCAAACAGATCCTCCAGAACTACATGGGACCTGCACCAGAAGAATTAGTGATACATGTCGGGTTCAACAACAGGGAGGAAAGTGGACCAAGGATACACGAGCAGATGCTAGATCTACTCAAGGTGACCAGAGCAGCTTTCCCAACAACCAAGCTCTTCACCACACAGATCCCCACTTCTTCCCGTCTCCGACAAGAAAATCCGATCGCCTACCAAAACCTCACCAGCTACAACCAATTGATCTCCACTGCACCTTCACCGAACGCCACCACACTACCAAACTTCAAGGGCAAAATTGAATTGAAAGGTAACGACGCCATCCACTGGAGCCCGGACACGGCCAGAGAGATCATCAACTGCTGGATGAGGAATTTAAACTAGGATTAGGGAAAAGGAATGAGAAGCCGTCTTTAGGACAGACAGTTGTCAATTTGAGTGACAGACTTCTCAGCCCCCTAGAAATGAACATTCTTGATAAAGGCCTTAAATTCATCCCAACCCCTACAATAACATCCATAGACCCCATCACCCAGGCAACCGATCGCTTCCAAAGAACACTTTCGTTGACTTATTTTTTTAGGAACAAACCGGGCAGAGGTAAGAAATTATTCACAGAAAAATCCACATGGAAACCACCTAAAAAGTCATTATCACCAGCCATCCTAAAAACTTTCGATGAAATGAACACAGAAATATCATCCCTTCTGCCACAATCTCAAAAACCAAATCTCAACCGAGCAACTAAAACAGCATTAAACACCCTCAAAAAAGACAAAAACATAATAATTAAGAAAAGCGACAAAGGCTCGTGTTGTGTCATAATGAATCGCGCAGACTATATCTCAGAGGCAGAAAAACAATTAAGTAATCCTAAACATTACACTAAATTAGACCAACCCATCTTTAAGGACACCGCAACTTTAATAAACAACATCTTACATGAATTGCAAGACAAGGAATACATAACAGCAAAACAATATGATTATCTTTCCTCCAAATCTGACTGCCGACAACGACATCTCTATACGCTACCAAAAATACATAAAAATCCAGAAACGGAATGGTTTATACCCAATAAATTACCCAAGGGACGCCCAATAATATCAGACTGTGGCAGCGAATCATACAATGTATCACAATATATAGATCATTTCTTATTACCCCTAGCATGCCAACACCCATCATACCTTAAAGACACTAACGATTTCATTCACAAAATTAAACAGTTAAGAGTACCCGAGCACACCATATTAATATCCATTGACGTACAGAGCATGTACACGAACATCGACAATACCACAAGAGTTGAAGCAGTTAGGAAAGCATTTCTTAGGAACCCGCAAGCATCCAGGCCGGACGAAGAAATCCTCAAATTACTCGACATTTGTCTGAGGAGGAATGACTTCGCTTTTAACGACCAAGTATATCTTCAGTCTTCCGGAACTGCGATGGGAAAACGATTTGCCCCGAGTTATGCAAATCTCTTCATGGCGGAGTGGGAAAGGGAAGTTCTGCCACTCTGTCCATTAAGACCAGATTTCTATGGGCGGTTTTTAGATGACGTTTTCATAGTCTGGACGTACACACTAGACGAATTTTGGGCTTTTTTCAACATCCTTAACAATCATCATCCATCTGTCAAGTTAACCGCAAATGTAAGTCATAACAGCATAGATTTCCTTGATACTACCGTTTTTAAAAGTAGCAACACCAAAATCACAGGCCAATTGGAAACTAAAGTATTTTTCAAAGAAACCGACACACATCAATTATTGTTCAAAAGCTCCTTTCACCCAAAACATACGTCCTCTGGCATCATAAAATCTCAGATTCTCCGTTTTCATAGGCTATGTACTCAGAAGACCGACTTTGAGTCAGCATGTACAGGGAAAGGGGATATTCCAAACGATATCTCAGACGTATAAAAAACAACACTCTAGCTGAACTTGCCGCCAAAGAAACAACAAATATGCAATCAGCAGTTAAAACCAAAACTTGTGGCCACCCAAGATGTCAAACATGCAAAATCATACACATATCCGACCATTTCCATAACAAAACATTTGGCACACAATTCCCAATATTAGACCAACTTTCATGCAGTAGTTCAAATATAATTTATCTAATTTCATGCAGACAGTGTGACAAGCAATACGTAGGGGAGACTCAAAATGCACTTAGGGAAAGAATTAACGGTCACAGATCAGACATAGTCACCAAAAAAGACAAACCGGTCTCAATTCATTTCAACCAAGCAAATCACGATATTTCTGATCTCATTGTCACGCCAATAGAAACAACCAAGAGCGACTTTGAAACTTCAGAAGAAATTAAAACGTTTAGGCTAACAAGAGAAAAATTCTGGATTGACAAATTAAAAACAACAGCTCCCCTAGGTTTGAATATTCATACGGCTAGCGCAATAGCCCCTTTTGTAGTCCCATTTAGCGCAACAGCAGCAAGTGCATCCAAAATCATCATAAAACACTATACTGATCTCCAAGAAAATCACCCCTAAATATTCACACAGAAACTAATAATTGCATATTCTAAAAATAAAAATCTGCACGATATCCTAGTGCACAGTAAATTAGATTAACTAAGACCAGTCTCCACCCTAACCCAAACAAACCATATATTAAATCCTATCCCTAACCGTTAGTAAATAAAATCAACTAGATATAAGAATCCCTAGCCCTAACCCGGTGATGTGGAACAAACACAATTTTTTTTAGAAAATCCAATTCGTAGTAGGAAACACACTAATGTGGCTCTCCCCCGAGAGCCTCAAATTTATTCTTTTTTCTTCTTCAGAAACAAAAATACCAGAATACCAGAAGTACCATCCAAGGAAGACCATCAGCGCCACCAACACCAAAAACAGTGATATTACTTTTATAAATTAATCTAATGTATTGCATGTATTTTTAATAAAACTAGGAAATATCGCGAACTAACTTTTCATCATCCTAGGTCAGTGCTTATGTGGAGACTTAACCTCTCCCCCAAATTCTTAAACCTAACCCTGGGCCATTCCTAACCCTTATCCTAACCCACAATCCACATATGACGTCATAACACCTGGCTCCAGTGGATGAAAAAAAAACGCTTACCAATTTGATTGGTGGGTGTTTAAAACACCCAGAGAAAACCAAAGGCTTGGACATTGATTGGTTAAAAACAATCTTGCCTAACTCAATCCTTCAAGTGTCATATTGAGTAATTATATTGCTTCCAGTTAATCCCAGCGTATTGTTTGAAAAGTCTTACGCGTCACCATTAATTATACTTAAAGCCAATCTAAAATAATACACAATAAAGGACTCTTCTAGTCTCACTTTAATCCGTCAATATTCTTTTATAACAGAGTTACGCTGTTATCTATCAACGTCAACGAGGAAATGTTACTTTAGTTTTAAAATAAAATATGCAATTTAAATCTTATTAATTAAATACGTATGCAAATTATATATGAACATACACTACTACACTATAACACCTACTTATTTATTTGGGCGATGTGTATATGCCATGTGCATGGGCGGATCCAGGAATTTTTGCAGAAGGGGGTTTGCCAGGTTCCTGAGACAATGTATCCCCCCCCCCTCCCACATGGTATCTATGGTCATTTTGGCGTATATACATACACATTGAGCTTTTTAAACAGAGAAATTCAACACCTCGTTTGACGTCAATTTTTATTATGAATTAATACAATACCATTGTGATTCAATTTCATGGATGCAAAGCATTAACTGTGATATCACATAATGTCTATAATAGCATTATCTCGTGCTTTGAGTGCCCATCCTGTCCAACATCTGACGATAAAGGATAAAGCACACGGCCGAGAAACGTTTTCTCATAAAAAGTGTTGATTTATAAAAAAAATTATGTAGCTGAGCAGGGTGGGGGGAGAGGGGGTCCCCCCCCCTCTGGATCCGCCCCTGATGTGAGTCTACAAATCCCCGAAAATTGGATGATAAATTAAACGATTTCTTATCAACAATAATCAACTCGGATCCCGACTATTTAATTATCGGTGGTGACTTTAATACCAACTTTTCCAGAATCTGGTTAGAGTCCCTTTAAAAAAAATAAAAGAAAAAGGAAAAGATAAGAGATGTATAGCTAGGTCGGGTTTAAGTAGTTGGCGTTCCTACTCGTAGCACTATAGACGAATCTATAGGGATTTAGCTTCGCTACTACATAGGAAATGGTTAAAAAAAAACCCAGATAGACTAAAGTATGTGATAGTTCACATTTTACACATTCATTTAAAGAATTTAGTTTAAAATTCTTTCGAATAGTTCCCATGTCCTATTATTATCGTCCCAGAGTAATAATTAATATTCCTTCCTTCCTTCCGTTACGAAATTTTAATTGATTAATTTTTTTTTGTTTTTTTTTTGTTTTTTTGTTTTTGTATGCTATATACGTTGAAATCGTCTGGAATCCTGTCCTTTTGTCATTTTTGCGGTTGTGTATTTGTTTAAAATTCGCATTGTAATCGGATAGGTCTAGTCCAGCTGCTTATTTCTGAAGAGAGTTGTTCCATTTAATTCTAAGAAAATCATTATTTTTTTAACACGTTATATACATTACACCATCACCAAGGAAACACAAATGAAAATTATTAACAACTTATTCTGGCTAATTTCTACTCAAGTTTTTACACACCTTAATACCACATTTTACTGCTGCTTTACTTCCCACACTGGCGCTCTATACTAAAATCTCTCTTTTGTCCGGTGGAGTCATCCCCGCCATTTTGAATTCTTTTACTTTACATTTCGGCGATCTCTATTTCCTGTGTTTACGGAATTAAGATTTCGGCTTCGGTAATTTCCGCTTCTTTCCGCTCTGTTTCTTTTACTACGTGGCTTTGTAATCTCGGAAAATTATCTGGATTCACTCCTTTATCAGACATCAGATGGGATTTTTAAACATCTCCCCAATTATAAACGTGCGTTTCCGTACCCTTTGAATAGAAATCAGAGTTCCAATATTGTAGTTAACAGTATAATTTATTCAAGTGACGACTTAACGTAGTAGTTGTATCCTGGTGTTTAACGTCTGCTTCCACATAAGTGATATCGCAGACAAGAAATAGGAGAGCCGAAGCTGCTTCCTGTTTTTAGAATATGATTTTGCAATCTTTCCATTTTCGGCCTTAGGCCATGGATTGGGTTTTGTGGAAAGTTCTTCCCTTTATTTAGTAAAAAACATATCGCTTGGTAGATGTCATCTTTGTGGGATTTGTGTTTAGGTGCCAGGCCGGTCTTATCGTGACCACCCCCCCCCCCTTACTCCCCTATCCCACTCTGTAGGTTTGATGTCTATTTTTTGCCGGAATAGTGTTTAGATGCCGAGTCCGTCTGATCGTGACTCTCCCTTACTCCACTATCCTGCCAGTTTGGTATAAATCCCTTATGTAGTTTAGTGTTTAGATGCTGAGCCCGTCTAACCGTGGCCTCCTCTTACTTCACTATTCTACTTAGTCCAACTGTGTCCATTAGGGCGTGGATTTGTTCGAAGATTTGCAGTTTCAGATCTGGTCTCGGGAAGAGTAAGTTCTTAGTGTTGAATGGTATGTTGTTAGTCTCCATCATTCTCACTAGTTCCCTTCTCTCCTCCTTGTATACCTCACAGTCTACCAGGACATGGTTGGTGGAACATTCTTCTCCGCACTCACAGACGATGACTTGGTGTTTGTAGTCTCGCAGCCGCTCTTTCACCCTTAGTTTCGATATAAGTCTGCATATATCTCTTCTAGGGTGATTGATCGCTGTCTTCGTGTAGATTTTGTCATCCAGTCGGAATCTGTATGTGTCAAGTTCAACGAGTTTTAATTCCCAGAATGAATTGACCTGTCTTTTAACCATACTGTAAATTTTCGTGGTGCTGTAGTCTATGGTGCGGAGTGGTGCTGTGTCCTTGAGACCTTCGTTGGCGAGTCGATCTGCCTCCTCGTTTCCTCTAATGTTGACATGTGATGGAATCCACACGAGCTCTAATTTGCTTTCCTTCTCTAGGACCCTCTGGTACGACTGCCTGATTTCCAAAATGACTTCTGGTCTTGAGTTCGAGTTGTCATTTTGGATTGAAATCAGATTGCTCAGAGAGTCGCTTGGAATGACGAACTTACTAGTCTATTGATGGGAGATCCATGATATAGCGTCACGAATGGCCACAAGCTCTGCAGTGTACACCGAACAGTTATTGGACAGTTTCCTGCTTATTCCCTGTTCCCCGTTTGGCAGATATATTCCAAACGAGCTTGTGCCCCTTTCAGGGTTGCGTAAGCCATCCGTGTACACATGGTCCCAGTCATCAGACGGCCAGTTGTCTTCCAGGTCTTCTAGAGAGAAAGCACGTGCAGCAGTGAGGTTGTTTTTCTTGTCGGTTTTCTGTAGTAGATCTAGATTGACCGGCGGTATAGGGAGCGTCCAAGGGGCGATTGCTGGGGGGTCGTGTTCATTTATCACGAGCTCCCCCAGTCGCAGTTCCTTGATTGTTTCCCTGATACCCTGGCCGAAGCTTTTCTTTCTAGGATCTCTCACATATCTTGTCTTTTGTAGACTGACAAAAGTAGGGGATCTTTCGCCCAGTTGTGAGATCTTGGCCCAATACCTTGTCGCTAGTTCTTTTCTTCTTAAGGATAGGGGCAACTCCCCGGCTTCCTGTAGTAATGCCTCTCTCCTAGTCCCAAGCCCTACGCCAGTCGCAATACACAGAGCTTTGTATTGGATGGTGTCAAGCTTACTTAAGAGTTTTGGCGCGCAGTTCATGAAGGCCAAAGAGCCGTAGTCTAATACAATTGTGACATTGATTCTAACATTATGCACTTTTGTTAGACAAATACATGCAATGCTAAACATAATATCTATAAATATACTCAGCCAAATTAAAAACTTGATACTGATGAATTTCAACAATTTTAAAGTGTTTCTAACGATAGTAAGTAGTAAGAAGCCTTTAATTTCATAAAATTGTAAAGTCACGTGGATCACGTGACTTTTGAGCATATAGAGATGAAAAACCTGAAAAACACGTGCAAACACAAACTCGTGAGGTCAATGGATGCAAGTTTGCTTAAACTGAACACGCACACGTAACTTGAACCGGAAAAACAAATTAAAATTGTTATTTTCATCTTTGTTAGAAAATGCCGCGCCTTTCAAACGTAGAACTTCTACGTGCTATAGGTGGGCTCTATGCTGGTCAGTCTGTGGTCACTGTTGCAAGAGCCTTTAATTGTTCACCCCAGACAATAATTAATCTTAGAATGAGAGTGCTTTAAACTGGAACTATTGCCGACCGCCCAAGGGCGGGAGCGCCACGTGTGACGTTACTCCAGGAAGATCAAGCAATACGATTACGTCATCTTAGAAAGAGATTTGTCATTGCAACCTCCACAAGTAGAGAGATGTTTGGTGGAAGGGTAACTGCACAAACTGTTCGAAATCGCTTGCAGGCTGCTGGTCTTCGAGCTCGGAGGCCCTATAATGGACCAATATTGACACCTCTTCATCGCCGTAACCGACTTGTGTGGGCCACAAGACACATAAGATTTACTCAAAGACAGTGGAATTCGGTTGTCTTTAGTGACGAATCTTTATTCACTTTGAGATTTGCCGATGGCAGAGCCCGAGTGTACCGCAGACGAGCTGAACGTTACGCTCAAGTATGTGTCAGGGAAGTTGACGGATTTGGTGGCGGCAGCGTCTTGGTTTGGGGTTCTTTTTATGCACATGGACGTTCTCCTCTTGTTGTTGTCCAAGGGAATTTAAATGCTGTCCAGTACAGGGATCAGATTTTGCAACCTGTTCTTCTTCCGTTTATGCAGAGACATGGGCCTGGACTAACGTTTCAACAAGACAATGCTCGACTCCATACAGCAATTGCTACCCAGATTTTTTTAAGAAATGCCGGTGTCCAAGTCCTGGATTGGCCCCGACCTTAATCCTATTGAACACATCTGGGACGAACTGGGTCGACGTGTTCGTCAGCAAGTGAATCCACCACTGACGTTGCAGGAACTTCAACATGCTCTTGCTGCGCAGTGGCGACGTCTTCCTCGGGTAGTGTTTACTAATGTTCTGAGATCCATGAGAAGACGTTGTGTGGCAGTACGAGACGCTAGAGGAGGCCACAACCGTTACTAAACACTTTATTCCGATTGTTCTCCAAGTCTGTGAATTTCATTTTGGGGGGTACTGTGACATCACGAACGTTATCAATGTCAAGGACTTTCGGCGAGACGTATTCTTGCTTTCTGTTGATGTCAAGGTCGTCTGTGCACAACATAACACTAAAATAGTTGCCTTAAACCAAATATTAAAAATCTAGTCCCAAAAATCCCGAGTGTCAAGTTTTTAATTTGGCTGAGTATAATGTTTCTGAAGCTGTACACAAACTGAAACATAGTAAAAATAATGGTTATATGGGTCATAGTAGTGATCATCTTATATACTCCTCAAATACATATCATGCCCATTTATCAATGTTAATAACTGCCATGATTAAACATGGTTATTGTCCAGAATCATTTTGTTTGTCAACTATTACATCCATACCTAAAAATCGTAGACAATCATTGAATAGCTCTAGTAACTACAGAGGAATATAACTTTATTATTATTATAGGTAAATTAATTGATTTGATATTATTAGATAGTTATCTTCATATATTTAACTCCTCGCAATTACAATATAGTTTTAAGAGTGAACACTCGACCACTCATTGTACCTTTGTATTGAATGAAACTATTAAGTATTATCATAACCGGAAGTCTGACGTGTTTGTTGGTCTGCTTGATGCCAGTCAGGCATTTGATCGGTTGAACTACATAAAGCTGTTTCGATTATTATTACGAAAAATATATGTTGTGTAATTGCTAGATTTCTCTTAAATTTGTATATTAATTAAAAAATCAGGACCAGATGGGATAATTTCACAGATGAACCATTCTCTGTTTCAAATGGAGTGAAACAGGGCGGGGTTCTATCTCCCATATTATTTAGTTTATATCTAGATGAGTTATTAGTGCGCCTGAAAAATAGTAAATTTGTTTGTCACATTGGGCATGTTTATATAGGAGCTCAGGCATATGCAGATGACGTCACCTTAATTACGCCAACAAGAAAGGCCCTACAAAAATTACTTAACATTGCAGAGTCATACTCTAATGAATACGATGTCAAATTTAAACCCGACAAAAGTAAGCTTCTAATATTTAGACATAATAATAAACTCGATACGAGTACCTGTCCAATTAAATTTGGTGATAAAAATATTAATATCTCTACTTCAGAATTACGTTTAGGTAATCCAATCTTTAGTGATCAAACCAAAAATAATATAGACAACTGTATAAATAACTTTATTGTAAGATTCAATGTAACTTCAAATGTGTCTCGCCATGGATTAAGTATAAACTATTAAAACTTTTTATATGGATGTCAACTGTGGAACCTAACAAACAAATCTACCGAGAAATTTTACTGTGCCTGGCGCAAAAGTGTAAGACGCATATTTAATATTCCATATAGAACTCATAATGTCCTATTACAGTTGATTTGTAATGATCTACCCATTGATGTCCAAATTCATAAACGGTTTGTAAAATTTATTGTATCTGTTTTAAACAGTAAAAACTCATATGTGAACTACTTGCACTAAATGGTAGCCAATCAAATGCAAGTGATGATATTAATTATATTTGTGAAAAACATGAAATGTATAAGAATGTTTTCTGTTTTCTGCTATAAATGACATGTTATTTATGAAACATTCTCATGAAGTCTGTGATAAAGAACAAATAAACGAGATTATAGAGTATTTATGTACAAAGTAACTCAATTTAATTTAATTAAACATATGTATTTATGATACTGTAAATAATTGTAAAATTATTGTAAATTTTATTATTAGTATTGCTACCATTATTATTATTATTATTATCGCATCTGTACTTCTGTATGTATACCTTTGTGTACGAAATAAATATATTATTAAATGCGGGGTAAATTAAACTATTAGACCGGGGACTTAGGGGGGGGGGGGGCATTCTCAAAGTGAATTCCGGCGGTTTTCGTTGTTAAAAGTAAATAGGAATGTTTTAAGTGCGAATTCCGATATTTTAAAGGCGAATTCCGGTGTTTATATGTTTTCAAAGTGAATTCCGGTGATTTTTGTTGTTTTTAAGTAATTCATTATCAATATTAATGCATAATATATGTAAATAGGAAGGCCTTGTGGGCGAATTCTGATATTTAGAAAGTGAATTCCTGTGTTTATATATTTTCCAAGTGAATTCCGGTGTTTTTAAGTAATTCATTATTAATATTAATACAATTTTTATCAGCCAAACCACCAGCATGCATATTTTATCATAGTTCTTTATATTTATAAGAGATAAATTGTGACTAGTTTCGTTCACATTTTACTCGTCAGACAGATTGAACTCGCGTTGCGTGGTTCTATTTATCTTAAATGGTTTTAATATATAGAAAAAAAGTGTCATTGTGTCTGCATGTGTAGTAAATAATAAACCGTCAACGATTGGCTAATTAAGGATACGTGACCAGTACCTATGTCCAAATTTGGTTTAATGGGTAAGCTTCCGCAGTAAAATAATTCGCCTACTGTGAGCGCTAAATAAAAATACTGCTGGGTTGGAACCTCAGAACTATCAATATTTTTATTAAGAATACATATCGCTATTAGTCAAAGCAAAGATTTTTTACATTTCCTGATCCTGGAACAAATATCCGGTTCCGGTTAAAGATAATAAAATCATGTTTTCTCTTTAAATAAGATAAGCAATTAAATAAAATCGATTCCTGCATATGTAGATCTTTATGTTTTACTTGAGAAGTTCATTACAAATCTTACAAATCTAAGATATCTTGTTATGTGAAGAATGGCAAGCAAACCAATCAAAGATGGCGGAATCGAAAATGACGCGGATAACAAACAGAGAAAGAGAGGTAGGCCTCCCAGTAAAACATCATCGAACCCGAACTCCAGAAACGTCTCTAGAAATAACTCCCCAGCAAAACCTACGGGTAACAAAGAAAAAGAGGAAATCTGGAAGTGTGAATTGTGCATAAAAAATTCGTTGATGAAGATGATAAACTATTAGAATGTCAAAGATGTAGAGATCACTTCTGTATAAAGTGCCTGAACAAATCAGTAGAGGAGTACAACCTGATGAATAGTAGTGACATTATGTGGTTCTGCATACCATGTAGAGAAAAGGTGGAGAGAAACATTGTTGTTGACAAAGAAATTGAAGATAGGTGCAATGACATGATGAAAATGTTTGACAACAGAATCAAAAACCTTGAGGAGGAGATGAAGAAAAAGTGTGATGAAGACAAAGTGAGGGTTATAGTTAGTGAGATGACAAAAATTCTAGATATAGAGTACAGAGATAATGACAAAACCGCAGGTAACGATGCAAGTGATCACAATGTCAAAGCAGTCATGATAGAGATCAATGAGAGAAAAACAGGGAATGTAATATGATCATTTATGGCATTACGGAAAGCGACTCCGACGACAGAGAAGTGAGGCAAAAAAATGACGTAGATAACGTAAAAGGAGTGGCAGAGACATGCGGTGTAAAGTTAGATGATGATAATGTGAAAAAAATTGTACGACTCGGTAAATACAGCACTGAAAACAAAACCAGACCTTTACTAGTCGCCTTATCAAAAACCGAAAAGAAGATAGAGTTCTTTAAAGGAGGATCTAAACTGAGGGACGCTGATAGATTTTAGAATGTACGCCTAGCAAACGATTTAACACTCGCAGAAAGAGAGGCTTCAAAAAACTTGTACAAAAAGGCGAAGGATCTCAACGAGAAAGAGAATGGTTTGGGGGAATTCAGGTACCGAGTAAGAGGACCACCGTGGGCAAGAAAAGTGGTAAAGGTGAAAATCAACAGTCACGAGTAAGAATTGTAAAAGCTGTAAATAGTGTACAAAGTGATCTTGTTCAGACTATAAATAAGCTGTCAATCTTCTATACAAATGCAGATCAATTTAAGAACAAGTTTAATGAGTTCGAAGTAAGGGTCAGGGACGCTAAACCTAGAGTGATTGGCATATCAGAGGTAAAGGCAAAGAATTGTGTGAATATTCTGAACCCTGCAGAACACACAATGGACTGGACAAATGAATATAATATGTTTCAGGTTAACATTGACAATTGCATAGGAAGAGGATTGCTTTTATATGTACATAGATCGTTGCAAGCAGAAGAAGTTAAGCTATCAGTTGCATTTGAAGAGAATCTATTTGTTAAAATTAAAGTTAATAACAAAGATTGTTTATTAGTTGGTTTAATTTACCGATCACCGTCAGAGAATTCAGAGGAAAAGAATGCGAAGCTGCGGGACCTGTTGAAATGCATGCACTATATCACCATGGGGGATTTTAACTATCCAAACATAGACTGGGAATTACAATGTGCGAAGAATGATAACTCCGACGAGTAAAGATTCATCGATTGTTTACAAGGCAACTACATGTTCCAAAATTTCGAAAAACCAACAAGATGGAGAGGATCAAACGTACCAAATATTCTGGACCTAGTTATTACAAAGGATGAGAATGCTGTTGAAGATATGGAATATCAAAGTCCTTTGGGGAAAAGTGACCATTGTGTTATATGCTTCAACTATGTCTGCAGTCTAGTACTACGGAGCCAAGAAAAAAGGAGGAGAAACTACAAAAAAGCGAATTATACAGACATAAAGAGTGAAATTAAAAATACGGACTGGGATAGTGTACTTGAAATTAATGAACCAAACAGTGATATAAATAAAATATGGAGAGATTTTAGGAGGAAAATGGAGGAGATCGAAGAGAAGTATGTTCCGATGACCAGGGCAAAGTCGGGTAAAAAATCAGAAACCCCACTAGATAGAGAAACAGTAACATTAATCAAAGGAAAAAAAATGCCCTGTCTAAAAAGTTTGTGAGAACAAAGGACCCAATCATTCGGAAGAAGTACAACAGGACCAGAAACAAAGTGGTGAAGCTAGTGAGGAGAGCAAGGAAGAACTTCGAACATAGCCTAGCAAAACAGATTTGGAAATATATTAATTCAAAGAGCAAAACAAGACAAGGTGTTAGCGAGCTCTGTGTTGACCCAAAAAAACTCCAAATCCAGGAAAACGGATAACGACGAAGAGAAAGCTAATATTTTAGCAGTGTGTTTACCAAGGAACCCGAAGACTGCACCCCAGAATTAAAAAAAAAAAGAATAATCAATGAAGAGTGGACTAAGACAGAAATACTGGAAGGAGAAATAATCATAGCACTAAATGAACTGAAACCAGATAAGTCACCAGGAATGGATAAGTTACACCCAAGGCTACTCAGAGAAGTCAGGAATGAATTGGCAGCCCCACTGGCAGTAATTTTAAATAAGTCACTAGAGGATAGGAAGGTACCAGATGAATGGAAGACAGCACGTATCAGCGCTATATTTAAGAAAGGACACAAGTCATTAGCTGGCAATTACAGACCTGTGAGCCTAACATCCATAGTTGGAAAAGTGATGGAAAGGCTGGTTAGGGACCATCTCATTAAGTTCACACCAAAACAGTATGGATTTATTGGAGGAAGGTCAACAACTCTACAACTACTACGTGTACTGGATGAATGGACAGAGGCCCTAGAGAGCGGTAACGATGTAGACTATCAAAAGGCCTTTGATACTGTACCTCATAATAGACTACTAAAGAAAATAGAAGCATATGGAGTCGGGAAAAAGCTGATAGAATGGATAAGGAACTACCTATGTGGCAGAAAACAACAGGTGTCAGTTAATAGAGAAACATCGAAATGGCATGATGTCACATCCGGCATACCCCAGGGATCAGTACTAGGACCGATGATGTTTGTCATTTTTATTAACGACTTACCAGACATAGTAGACTCATCCGTTTACCTCTTCGCAGATGACACAAAGATATTCCACATCATACAGGAAAGAAAGGACAAAGAAATACCTGGCTCTTCTCTTGCGATTTCATCCGGAGAAGTGCAAACAAATGCATATTGGTAAGAAAGATTCAGAACCAGATTTCAGATACGAACTTTTAGGCCGCACACTAGACAGCGTACGAGAAGAAAAGGATATAGGAGTCACCATAGACGATCAGCTGAGCTTCGATAGACATATTAGTATAAAGGTGAAAAAAGCTAACTCGATGTTCGAACTATTAAAAAGAATATTTCAACATCTAGATGAAAAGCTGTCCATACCACTCTACAAGACCCTAGTAAGGACCAACCTTGACTATGCTAGTTCTGTATGGTTCCCATATAAGTTTAAACACGTAGAGATGATAGAGGGGGTACAGAGGAGAGCAACAAAACAGATTCCAGGATTGTAAAATCTCACATACGAAGAACGACTAAGAAAATTAAAGCTACCAACGCTAAAATATAGACGACATCGAGGAGATATGATTGAAGTATATAAGATTGTAAGTGGTAAATACGACCCTCAAGTTTCTAATTTCATCAAATTACGTAAAGACCATGTAAACAGACATCAAGGAAGGGGGAACTCAAAGAAACTACTTTTACAGAGAGCGAAATCGAACATCAGGAAGTACTGTTTCAGTGTGAGATCAGCAAACCTATAGAATAGTCTTCCGGAAGAAGTGGTGTGTGCCAAGTCAAAAATAGGCTGGACAAATATTGAAATACACAAGATGTATTATATGATTATAAAGCGGAAATCAAGACCGAAACCGGCAGAACTCAATTAAAAATTGAGGAGTCCAACGTAGAAGACCTAACAGGACCTGTGTTGGAAAATCACCATAAGTAACCATAAGTAAGTAAAATGTTTTTTTTTCTGATAACATATATTTGGTGTCAGCTACTGGCCTATTACTATCACAGACGATCTTTCCAAAATACACACAAAATTAGTAAACAATACCATTTTCAAGTAAATTGGCCGATTATTAAATATTTCAAAGTGATAAATCCATAGCCACCATACAGTGTAATTCTTCTTTTGAAAAACACTTTGCTAGCTAGTATCGATAGCTTTGATCACCAAAACAATAGTCTTACTTATTGTAAGATTTATTATAATGGGTGACTTCAATGACAATATCTGTCACGTTCTTTGAAATGGGTGATCCGTTGAGGCATGTCAATGTCACAACATTGTAATAGCTCCGTATTTTGATTGGCCGTATATTCTTACAAAACCAGATAATAACAAATTTGTCTTGAATTTTAAAATTGAGTTTTCACAGGCCATGTCATTTTCCTTTTTTTATAAGAATTTAACAAGCAAAGCAAACTAGCAGCTTACAATACTTAATGTCTTCCAATAATTTACATATTATTAAACTTTTGACCCTTGTTGAGTGTTTACTGTTGTATTTTTATACATTCTAAATATTCACGAGGTACAGTCACCTCAAAGTCTGGATAATTTTGATCGGATACCGACAGAACAAGGAATAATATTCTTTCTGGCTCAGCTTTTGTCATTGGATTTACCTGAACATCCATGGGTAAATTGCTTTAAACATATATTATGCAAGAGCTAAATCTGCCAATTGCACGTCTTTCTTTAGGCCTGAAACGTTTTCTAAATTATTAATTAGCCTGCGATATTTACTGGATTAGAATCCTGTCTGCTGCACAACGCTCATTGATAATTAAATCAAATATTGGATAATCGAGACTATGTTTTTTTTATCGTACCGACCGAGGCTAGGCCAAATATTCAATCGTTAAATTCTCGGTTCACAGTGGATCTATTTGACTGAAATTTTCAGCAAATTCCCTTTACATTATCTAGTTTTTAACTATTATGAGAACCGCCAGCTCTTTATCTAATCTCCCATTACCTATCTTTAAATTTAGAATGCACTTTTCTTAGGTATGTTATTGTTAAGGCAGATGATTTTGTAAACCACAAATGAAATCGTGGAATTGGTCTCTCAAAACGGAGAACTACTTTCAAGAGCTATAGCTATTTTATTTAAACTATACTGGGGCAAGGTGTATATTGCAACTCCAAAATATCCCTGATCTACGGATCGGGCATTCTAATGGGTACCAGGTATTCCAGGCGTATTAAATGTTTTAAAATAATGTTAAGAAATGTAAAAATGGTGGTGGGGTAGACAGATAACTTTAACATGATTTTTTTCGTTGGCAGAGTAGCAAGTAGGGGGTGAAGATGTATCAAGGGAGCGAAATTTTGATTCAAACGAATATGTAGTTAGCATGTTTCTATTAGACGAGATCAAAAAAAGAAAATGGAGAAGTTCTGCAGAAATATTGTAGTACTTAAAACGTATTTCGGGCAGGGCTTGCTAACAACTTAAACATGCCATGAACGTTGCTGTTTGGTGGGTGGGTGGTGTAACACGTGCACTTTATATACTGTTAAAAAAAAGTAGGGGATATTGAAATGCAAATACCTATGCAGGTTGTGATATGATAAATAGTCATGGACACTTTACATGCTTTGAGAGTATGTTCACAGATGAAGAACTTATCGCCCTAACAGAGCCACTGAGCTGCACATGCGACACGCAATAGCGCCATACACGTGGGAGGGGTTCATTGTCAAATTTGACGCTTCAAGGAAGGGTTGATGAAAACTGCCGCGTGCTGGTTTATCTATCTATGTTTGCTTTCCTATCGGTTCTTGCATAAGATTTACTGTTTAGAGTAACTTTGCTTTAGTGTGTTACGTTTAATTTGATCGGGAGACGTGTTCTTCAACGTCAACGTCAACCGACAACACTGCAAGAATTGGCCGTGGAACTGCAAGAGGAGTGGGTCAGATTGCCCCAAATCGTGATTGGACAGTTGATTAGGATCATGCCACGACGAATTGCTGAATGGATTGGTGGAGCAATTACTCATTATTAAGATAAAAATCAAAAACGTCTATTTTCACTTTTGACGGTGTCTCTCTTTGCGAGTGAAATGGGGCCGTCAGATAAGCCGCCCATATGAACTGTTTATGTTTATGTGTAGGTTATTGACCTGTTATTAAAATACACTGGTTACCTCTAATAAAAACAGCAGTGCATTTCCGCAGTTTTGTATTGTTTCTGAATATCCCCTACTTTTTTTTTGAAGAGTATATCATAAGATCTAGCATTAGCGTTGATTCGATCCCAAGCTTGTACCTGATAAGGAGTATGATCGTCTGTTGCTGTTGAACTTTGTGGGTTCATACGGGTTCCTCGGTTTCCTCCCCTTGTCACAGATCGCTATACGCACAGGCGAGTTATTGAAGAAAACTGTACCATACTATGTTAGTCCCGAACTGGCTAGTTTGTGTCGAGTGAACTTTAACAATCTCTCTCTCTCTCTCCGACGTTTCATTCGTGTACAAGAAACTTTAGCTATCGTCTTTCTTTTTTCCTAAAACTATCAATAAAATTCAACGAGCAATGTAAGATCACTCAAAACTCTCGAGTGAAAATACAGTAGTCTGAATCTAGCTCTACCAGTCAATCTATACCACATGAACATTCACAATTTGTGTGAGATCTGCCGGTAGCAAGCCTATCAAAGGCATACTTTTTGTCTCCTTACTTCCCAAGCTCCATAATGCCACTTTAATACCGGAATGGGTTTATTATATCCAGCTTTAACAGATTTTATATAGTATAATACCAGCGGTTGGCATGCAAGATACGCCCACATTTTGCAAGAGATGGATATCGAGTGTTCTAATTTATTGGTAAACATTATCTTTGTATATAGGCCTAGCCTTACACAAAATACCCTTACAAGCTATTCATCCCTAAATGTTATTTATAACTTTATTTATACAACATACCGTTCATCTTAATCTCATATAATTGCCAATCAAGACGTCCCTGAGATATACAATAACTGTACCGTTTATAATATTAAACAACTTTATTATCGTCTCTTTATGTCTAATACCATTTATTACACTCGGGAAAAATTGAATCCAATCCAGGCCTAAATTCACAAAACAGTTACCGACTCTCAATAGTGCATTTGAATGTAAGGCAGGGGCGGATCTAGGAATTTTGAATAGGGGGGGGGGGGGTCGCCGCAAAATGAGGGCACTGACCGCGGAGACGGGGCACGCCGCTGAGAAGGGATTTTCTTTTTTTTTTTTTAGGAGGAGGGGGGGTCTCCCAAGAAAATTATCCGTCATTTCCTTGCATCTGTAGCCATTCCAAGAGCTATTTGGCTAATTTTTCATCTAAGTAAACGTTCGGAAATCGTTGAAAAAGAGCCTTAAAATCGAGCAAAAAAGCCAGCTGAACATGCGACTCGAAAATTGTCAAGTCGAGCGCGTCATTATGATGGGAAAAAGACGAATCCCTAGCCACTTCACTATTTAAGCCTTGTAACTTGTACTTTGTACTGTCCACACATGAAACAATGCTACATCAAGTTGCGCTCATGCACGTCGGTGATGGGCATGAGTGTATACGTCCCCGATTCCACAAGATGTCTGTCTATAGTCACTCTATAGGATTAGGGAGAGAGAGAAATGGGGTTTAACGTCCACTCGACACAAACTAGGTCATTTCGGGACTAACATATGGTTTAATTTTATTTACATAATTCGCTTGCGCGTAAGGGTCTTTAGCAGTGGGAGGAAACCGGAGAACCCGGAGAAAACCCACGAGGTTGGACAGGCGACCCTACTCCTTGCCACGTACAACCGGGGATTCGAAACCACGCCAGTCGACTCAATGACAGACTTTATGATACAGGGCGCGCACGCTAACCATTCAGCCATCCACCCCCCTATAGGATTAGGGCACCGTCAGCTAAACAACAAGAATTCGTTTGCAAGTGGAAGCATTAATTAGACCAGACTGGTGTGTTTGAATCGATGGTTTGAGTCATTTGGGATCCCTGCAATGGGTTGGGAACGGACATATTTGGGTCTGAGAAAGGGCACTTTCAGCAGTAAAAAAGGGCACTGTCGAACGCGCCCCTCGCGCCCCCCCCCCTTAAATCCGCCTCTGTAAGGAGCCTAAAAAATGATTTTATAAGTGCAGAGGAAACTAACTTTGATAAAATAACATTAAGCGGAATTTTTAATATTGACATGCGTAACTAGCTTTATTCGTGATTCAACTAACTTATTAGACGTGGCACAACTAGTAAATAAACCAATCCATCATAGTAAAATTGGTCAACAAAATACCCTAATAGACCTGGTATTAATTAGGTCAGCCGAATGCCATGTGCTAGATAATTTATGTATCTAACATTGATCTGTTTTCTGTAAGTCATCTTATAGTGTTCCTAAACAAAACTGTTTTAAACCAATGGTATGGAATTGCGAAAAATCAAATCTTAATGGTATACAACAGAATCATTCGTACCAAATGGCACAATCTAGTCGATCGTTCACTATAGCAAACAAATAAATATATAGCAAGTTATGTTCTGATATGCGCGAATATCGACAGATCTTTTGGGATATAAGCATATATTTTAAGTTTCATGAAAATCGATAACAATAGTGATCTCTAGAGTGTCCAGAAACAGATTGTGGATGGTCGGTAGGACGGGTATGAAAATGTGGGGGTATAAAAATCATCCGTAATGAATAACATCTTTGCTCTCACCGCTAAAGAGCTCTTTACGAAAACGAATTATTGAAATACATATCTGCCATTTGTTAGTCACAAGTCACAGCTGTTGATGAAATCTCCTCCCACTTTTATCATAAGCATTAAAATATAAACTTTCAGCACTACCCTTTAATAAAATATTCTCAATAACGGGACAATTAATGAAAAGTATGCATTAAGAAATGTGCTAACTAATTAGTGAACAAACTTCGATGCAAATATTACACACTATCCTGAATCAAACTGGCAAAGCCACTGCTCTTACAAAAACTACTGTCATTAACTTCATTTAGTAGCTGTGCACACTGTGCAGTGTGAAATTGGTTATTTTGAACACCCCATTTGCAGCAATGAAGAACACCATTTTAGGTCAAACCTTGCTTTGTTTGAAATTGGACTATAGTGTAAGAACCCTGACAAAATAGACACCTTTAAAATTAAAAGGTATGGTCGGGAGCATTGAGTTGTGGGCTTTATTTGTAATGCATTTGATATATTTCATTTCAGAACGTTCACTATAGCAAACTGATAAATTAGCAACCAGCAGTTGCCATGGAAGATACGCCCACATTTTGAAAGAGATGGATAGAGAACAAGCTAAAAAAAAAACCCGCGATTTTTCGTACAATCAAGGGCCATAATCCAGGACCCTTATTCACGAAAACTTAAACTTTCGATTGTATCTTAGTTGAAGTTTTCGTGAATAAGTGCCCAGGAAGTTATGATCTGAAATGCTCGAATATCGAAAGGAACTGAGATCTTTGGAATATAAACATATTTGAAATCTCATCAAAATCGGTCGACAACCTTCGTATTACATACTTGTACACTATTTGCTTACAAGGAGCTGCCATTTTGTCGGGCAGTTTCGTTTCGATTTTCCCGTTTTCCCGACATTCGAACTCAACCTCCAGTATGGTGTAACGGTGATATATTTGAACGGTTTTTTATATCGGATAAAAATTGTGACCTCTCGAGGGACCACAAGTTAAAAACGCGATTTTTTGTACAATCAGGGGTCATAATCCAGGAGGTTACGGTTTTATATGCGTGAATATCGAAAGGAACCAAGATCTTTGGGATATAAATCGATAACAATATAGTGATCTCTAGAGGGTATACAATCTAAAAACGTTATTTTTCGTACAATCAGGCATAATCCATGAAGTTAGGTCCGATATATGCCAATATCGAAAGGAACCGAGATCTTTTGAAGATAAACTTTTATTTCAAGTTTCGTCAAAATCGGATAAGAATTGTGACCTGTAGAGTGTCCACAACCTAATTGTGGACGGGGGGCGGACAGGGGCGACGACAATGGAAATGTGGGCGTATAAAACGTAATACACCAAGCAAATTAATATAACTATACGACAGAAAGATAAAACATGAATGAACAAAAGAATGAAAAAGGAGAAAATAGAAGAGAGCAGTTAATATATTTTTGGGAAATAATTGGCAAAATTTTGGGACAATAAGACGGACATAGGTGACGACAATAAAATTATATGATTTTAAAATGCGGGCGTATAAATATGAAAGCTTCTGATTTGGTACTCAGATCTACGACACAGTAGCTAGGTACAGTAACAGAGTTGTATGCATCCTTTTTTAAAACAATAGTCTATTCAATAAACAATATGCAACATTTGGACTTTAAAGCGGCTAAGAAAAACTCTTTAAGTTCATGAGCATCGCTCCGCTTACATAATATGTTTGAACATAACACGGACACGTACGTGTTCAATTTGGTCGGAAAGCTAAACCATGCCGTTGCATAGTCTTAAAAGACTTTTCAACTGCTGACCCATACCTTTACTACCATACCAACATTTCATTTAGTAATGCTCAGCCAACCAATCCAACCCCTTGATACGGAAAATTCCGCGAAATCTTCTAAAGGCTTTGATTATCCAGACATTTTATTAACTGTCCAATCAAGATCAAATGTGCTATCATGCTGTCGTCACATGCTCTGAACGGGGTTTGCTGAAACTTGTCTTGAGATGAAAATGAAACGACCAACCGAGCCAACGGAGCGAAAATAAAACTTATGTTTAATTAGACTGCTTTACTGCACTCTTTCCTTCATCCATTACATATCCCACGACAACTCATTTATGTAGTAATTAAAGAATGCGAGATGTTTAAAATATGACATGAGAACTCGCAGAGTTCACCAAATGACAGTTGAAAGATGGCTTTGATAGTTGAAAGCTTTGATGTATAAAATGTGTCATTTTAATGACCATTTGGAAAAGAGACGAGGTGATTTTTCTCGTGTTAGATGTCATATTGTAAGTACACTATTAAACTTTTAACGCGTGGAGGTCTGGTCTAACTAGTGAGAAAGTCACTTGGCCGTTTCGTCACTTAAACCAAAGCGTAATACATGTATTTAGATATTAAAATTCCAGTGGAAAATAGTCGGTGTTGGATACCTATATATATATATATATAGTTGATATCCAGGAGGACATAAATAAAGACATATCACAATGTCTAGAGGTTATGATGATAATCCCGTTGTAAAAGGATATTGAAAGACCACAAAGCGGGGTTTGCGATATTGTGGAAGCAGACGTTATAAGCGATCAATGTAGTACTACTATTACCACAAAGTTGGTACGTAATAGTGAAATCCCAAATGGTTGATATATGGAGCCTATAATCTAATATAGGTTCCAAAATGAAATGAAATGGGGTTTAACGTCCTACTGTTTTGCGCCGAACTGGGCTAATGAAGACGGGCATACGCCATACAGTGTGCTATGGGGGGAATTTTGCCCGGACAGCGGCACTACGGCCTACTCTTTTATCGAATTCCAACTGTCGGTTTTTCGTCTCATCCGAATGACTAGACAGCTGTCCTTGTCAGGCCCTCCGTCCTGCATCACTGACAAGGGGGAACCACGCCGGAAAAAATCGGGATGAACTTTCTCGGCCAATGCAGGGATCGAACACTCGACCTCCAGGCTAGCGAGCCAGCGCATTACCCACTTAATTAGCCACCGTGATCCCAATATAGGTTCCAAGGTTGGTCTATAACCAATAGTGAGTTGCTGTCGATCATAATGTACTAGTAATTGTAGTGGTATTTAGCCGTTACCCATGTCTGTCGGTAAATGGATTGTGGAATTTGTATCTCAACTTTAGTATGTACATGTATTGTTTATGTTAAATCAGACATCATCGTCTGATAGCAACCTATCTTTTATAGAAACTATTTACATGTAGTATATGAAAGGGCTAAAAACTCACCATTACAGTAGTCTGCGATATCACTCAAGGTGGAAACAGAAGTAAACCCCAAGTTTAGTAATAGTAGTCTACTTGTAGTAATCGGCCCAGTTACATGCCATGAAATAGAATCTAGTCGTTCGGATGGGACGTACACAGTCAAGAACCCTTGACAGTTGGAATTTGATTAAGACGATACAGCTTGATTAAGAGGATACAGCAACGCATAGCACAATGAATTTTCTTCACTTCCATTTAGATCAAGTTTTAGCTGCTATAAGATTCTGACCAGTATAGAGAAATCATTCATGAGTCAGACGGGTATTGTCAGATTGTTTTTTAATTTAAATCGTAAACGTCTCGTGTTCAACAGAAGACTGAAGAGCATATTACGACTGATGGAATTGTTTGAGCTATTGGTGGTGAAGCAGTACGACTGTGCATGTAGGCCTATGTTTACATGTCTTATATGCAGAGTAATCCATATGGAAGTCATTAACAATACCTTGAAGACATTTAAGCCAAAAAGAAGGCGCGACAATTGGAAAAAACGTTAAACTCACTCATGAAAGAACAAACAGTTATAAATTGAATGTCTATTCCGTTAGGCCCAAGTAAATCGCCTGCTAAATTTTATTAAAGGAGCTAAATCGCAAATATTTGTGACCTAGAAACTGACAAAAATGGATCGCAGCGCATATAATAATGTAATGAATGTTTCTAAACTGATTTACATTCAATCGTTTTGTTTTTACTATAATGTCAATTCAGTTATGTTCGGCGAAATACGCCAGAAGTCTCAATCGAATGGCAATCTTTAGCGTCCGGATATTCCAGTCTACACCGATAGTATTTATTGCGCATGCTCTCCGGGTACTGAAAACACAAATTATTTGTCAATTTAAATCAACATTGATGTTGTGATCTTACCGATATCCAATATTTAAGACAAAATAAACAAGCTCGAAATTAACAGACACACCTGAGTTCTATGGCGTCTAACATGTCACAAAATATCAAGTCGCTACCTGGTCAAGATCCCCTAATATCGATTTGGAGGGACTATTTAGCCTTCAAATGGCAAGTGCCCTATGAAATATATGATAAGTGCATTTGTTAGCGAAGTGTCCATTCTATTATAGGCTACTTCCAAAGTAAGGCCCAAAACCTCCATTAGGCCATGAGGCCCCATAATTTACTTTTTGCGTAGCCCTAACAATTTTGTAGGACTAAAGACCAAAAACTGGGGTTTTGGCTAAAAATCGGCCAAAAACGACCGGGAAGCCGAAATGTTAGGTGCCGAATTCCGCTAAGACTGACCAATCACTAGAAAAGTTCGAGATACCTCAGTCAAAAACACATTCAAAAATGACACAAATGTTTTCGCATAAACGAAGAGTCTCTTCGGAGTTCGTCCGACGAACTAGGCCTTGCAACTACCCCCCCTCCCCCCAATCGATCCTTGTGAGTCACGTGGTACCCTGCAGATTTACTCCCAGGGACCGAAAGTCGGTGAAATCGAGCCAAAATTTCATTTGACCTTGACCTTGACCTCTTTGGGCCCAATTCCGGAACTGGAATTCCGAGAGGTCTGAAATTTGGGGCCGTGGCCCAGAACGGTCCCACAACCAGGTCCCATACTCTTAAGCCCCAAAACGTCCTATTTCAATCATTATTTTTTCTATTTTTTTAGGATATTCCGCGGAACTAGTCTTCGCGGCTACCCCAACTAAATCGACCCTTGTGCTACGCGTGATGTCTTTGCAATTTTTTTCCGGCGACCGGAAGTGAGACAAAATGGAGCATAATGGTCATTGACCATGGCCTTGACCTTTAAAGGTCAAAACAAGGTCACCACGCGACTTCCAGCTAGGGTCGATTTAGTTTAAGAACTGCCTATTGTCCTTAGGGTAGAGAAACTCCCAAAACTTCATGTACCATGTAGATTGTAGGGAAATGGGCCAAGGTCAAGGTCATGGCTCGGAAGGCCTGTCACGGGGCTGTCATCATATATGGGTCTTGACCTCGTGTGACCTTTCCTGGGAGATAACTTGTCATCGCTAAAGATTGCTACTTTTTAGAAAAACGTTCAAAAGGTATACCACCGTGCACGACTAACTTTCGGTTAGGTCGGATTTCCTCAAACGCCCAGAAGGGCCCATAAGCGAGGCCCGAGGCTGGGTATTCTTGAACTATATCGACCCCGGGAAGACTTCCGGTGACCGGAATTGGACGAAATCGATAAAAATATCTCGATTGACCTTGAACCTAACCTTTAAAGGTCAAATTTATGTCACCACGCGCGTCCCCGGGGTCGATTTAGTTCAAGAGGCCGCGAGCTCCGGATCGTGGGTACAGATCGTGTAGGTACCTCCATACCCAGACTTGGGGCGTGGGTCAAAGCCGTCCGATCGGGTCGGAACTCGGTTACCTAATAGATCGACACAACATTTGTTCTTCATTTTTTAAAATCGTCAACCAAAAGTCCTCACCTTGATCCGCTGTGGTCCCCGGAATTATTTTTGATTTTTGCTCCAAGCCCCCGGATGAGGCCCACCGGACCTTGACCTCAGGACATGACCTCTTGTCCTGCATGACATCGGTAGGTCAAGGTCATCTGAAACGTTCAAGGTCATCGGTTCATGGGCCGACATAGGAACGTCGGTCCCCCTGGAGCGGTCCTAGTCCCCCACGGGACATCAAAGGTCCCTAGATTGACAGTTTATTGACCTTGGTGTTCATAAATTCCCAAACTGTTTTGTACCGTCTAGACTTTAGCCAGAAAGGTCAAGGTTAAATTCAAGGTCACGTTAGGGAAGGCTGGCCACGGGGCTGTCCCTTGGGCCCGTTGTTAGCCTGAAAAAGAAACTTCCCGTGGGACTATTGCCTTGAGATGTCCACAGTACCTTCTTACTATATACAGAATTATAGAAGTAATTAAAATTTCAGACTGCTAGCTGCAAAATTAAGGAAATGCAACCTTCCTCAGTTTGTGGAAAATATGACCTCAGTGTCGATTGAAATGAAATAAAAATCGGAGCATTATAAGATTTAAATAAAAAAAAAATTCATTTCGGTAACCTCGAAAAAATGGCCACCCCTCGACTTGTAGAGGCCGGAATTGAAAGTGAATGTTATGGAATCCTGTGGATGGTCCTAGTACAGGTACCCAGTGAATTTTAGGTTTATACTCACGAAAGTACGGATGTTGCGACCATACGGGCACGCGTATTTCAATTTTCGGCCTAATTCGGCCCTATTTCGCTCTGAAAAAGGATCCGTACTCAGCCCCTATGGGCCCAAGGGGATCCACATTTGGCTGAGCGAGGGGCAATTGGTTGAGGTACCTGCCCTAATAATTTATAGTCAATCACCCCCCTGAAAGGGGTCTGGCTGAGCGATAATCCACCTGAAAACAGGGCGAAAAGGGAAAAGTCGATTTTTATACGCCCACATTTTCATGTGGATTATCGCTATGCCAGATCCCTTTCAGGGGGGGGGGGGGTGATTGACTATAAATTATGCCGTCGCCCCTGTCCGTCCGGACGTCTGGACGTCCGACGGTCTGTCTGTCTGTCCGTCCGCCCGTCCACAATTGTTTGTGGACTCTCTACAGGTCCCAATTCTTATCCGATTTTGACGAAACTTGAAATATAGGTTTATCCCCAAAAGATCTTGGCTGCTTTCGATATTGGCATGTATCGGATCGAAAACTCATGGATTATGGCCCCTGATTGTACGAAAAATCACGTTTTTAGCTTGTGGACCCTATAGAGGTCACAATTTTTATCCGATTTTGTTGAAACTTGAAATGTAAGTTTATAACCCAAAGATCTCGGTTCCTTTCGATATTTGCGCATATCGGACCGTAACTTCCTGAATTATGGCCCCTGATTGTACGAAAAATCGTGTTTTTAGCTTGTGGACCCTATAGAGGTCATAATTTTTATCCGATTTAAAAAAATCGTATTATTATATCACCGTTACACCCTAAGGACGGCTGAGTTCGAATTTCGTGAAATTCAGCCCAAAATTGACAGACAAAATGGCCGCCCTTCGTTCTCAAATAGCGTAAAAACATTGTATATCAAGGTTGTAGACCCTATAGAGGTCACAATTTTTATCTGATTTTGTTGAAACTTGAAATATAAGTTTATAACCCAAAGATCTTGGTTCCTTTCGATATTCGCGCATATCGAACCGTATTTCCTGAATTATGGCCCCTAATTGTACGAAAAATCGCGTTTTTAGCTTGTGGACTCTATAGAGGTCATAATTTTTATCCGATTTAATAAAACGTATTATTATATAACCGTTACACCCTAAGGACGGCTAAGTTCGAATTTCGTAAAAATCGGCCCAAAACTGACAGACAAAATGGCCGCACCTCGTTCTCAAAATATGGTATATCAAGGTTGTGGACCCGATAGAGGTCACAATTTTTATCCGATTTTGTTGAAACTTGAAATGTAAGTTTGATAACCCAAAGATTTCGGTTCCTTTCGATATTTGCGCATATCGAATTGTAATTTCCTGAATTATGGCCCTTGATTGTAGCAAAAATCACTTTCTTTTTAGCTTGTTCTCTATCCATCTCTCCAAAATGTGGGCGTATTCTGCCTGGCAGCCGCTGGTTGGCATGTTGGTACCCCCTGGAAAAAGCCCATAACTCAGCCCATATAGGTAGTAGGTTCCCGGTAGGGGTCCGTGGGCAAGTGCCCATTAAAAATGGGCACGATCGGCCCCCGGGGGTTCTGTTTATTAAAGTTGTCCGGTAAAACTCGAATTTAGGGTAGGTAAGTGTCGGATCCGTACTCTACTCGACCTAATCCCCCTGGTTGGTTTTGGGCAAAACATTCTGCCTTTTTCTGAGGGATAAGAGGGTTAGCCCGAATTCAAGGACAATATTGGTGTCAGTCATTATCACATATGTGATAGAACTGGTTTAACACGTTCCAAATATAATTTTAACACAGAGATCATTGCTACGATAGATGCGTAATCAAGGTTTCAACAAACGGAAGTGACGAACGCAAAAGAAAAACTCGAGTTATCCTTCTATATAACTGACTGAAGTGACGAGTGATACAGATACACGGGCGAATTTCGGCTCACTAATAATTCCTTCGAAGGACAAAAGTTGTTATATGAGACTGTGAGAGGATATCAGACAATTCAAAACAGAAATTGACTGTCACTAGAAAAGAGAAAAAGCCCGTGCATTACCATGTTTTTATTATTATAGAAGGAATAAAAACAAGTTAATGTACGGACTAATTCTATTTTTCTCGTGTTTTCGAAGAGACAAAGGGAGTTTCTCGGTGATAATTGTTTGAAAATGACAAGACGTGATCTTCAATTCCCAGAAAAGTGAATATGGTAAAATCTCTGATAGAAATGCGGTCGTTTTCGACCATTTTTGCATTGAAATGATAAGGCGCCCGCCGTAATTTCGTAATTTACAGAAAATGAAATCGGATTCAATTTAGGAAATGACACGAGGGGTATCTCGATGATAATTGTTTGAAACTGAGAAGACGCGTTCTTCAATTCACAGAAAAGTGAATACGGTCCAATCTTTGATATAAATGGGGTCGTTCTCTGATTTCGGAAAGACAAGGAGAGTTTATCAATGGTTTTTGCTTAATGAGAAGACGCGTTCTTCAGTAAATAGAAAATTGAATAAGGTCAAATCTCTGATAGAAAGGGGATAATTTTCAACCCTTTTATCGTCTTGAAATGACAAGGCCCACACGCCGCGCTTCTCAATGTTCTTAGCTTGAAAATGAGAAGAGGTTCTCTTCAATTAACAGAATAGTGAATATAGTCAAATCCCTGATAGCAATGGATTCGTTTTCAACCATTTTGTGTATTGAAATGAAAAGGCACACGCCGTAATTTACCGAAACTGGAATCATGTTCAATTTTGGATAGAAATGGTGTCTTTTTTCAATGGTTTGTACATGGAAATAACTCAAGGTTTCCCGCTTCAGCGAAAATCTAAGTGCAATTATGAACAATAATGTGTTTTTTTTAATGCGGGTTTTTTCTAAGAAATCTATAGGCGTGTTCCCTAACCCATAGCAAATGGAACCAGGTGCAATTTCGAAAAGACAAAGGAAATTTCTCAATGCTTTTTGTTTGGAAATGAGACGACGCATTCTTCAATTACCAAATCAGTGAATACGGTCAAATTTCTAATAGAAATGGGGTCGTTCTCCAATTTCGGATGGAAAATCGATAAGGCTCATCCTATGATACGCAGATTGGCCCTGCAGCGTTCAAATATATGTTAAGTAGGTTTATAAAAACTAAAAAAAAGATAAGGTTTAAAAACATAGTTTAAAAGTAGTAACTGTCCTATGAAATTTTGATTTTGTGTCTTTATGTTGAGAGCATCATGAAGATCACAATAAAAAAACCACAACTAAATGGTGCTTTATTTCATCATAACCATTATCAGTATTCTTAGTTCAAATACTAATGGGCCCTGTTAGTCACCAAGTGATAGGTGCTTAATGAAGGGCCCTAACAATTCAAATACACTTTGAGCCTGACATGCTTCTGTCGCACCAATAGGTGGCTGTGATATAAAACTACTGACTTACTGGTGGATGGCTGGATAAATCTCTCAAACTTTTCAATTTCTGTAAAGAATGGTGCTGCCTTTAGCTGTAAAAAAACTCACTGGATTGTCCCCACTCATCAACCCCATAACCTCCAACGTGCTAGTTAACCGATTCTAAAGTGGAGACTGGAAAGAATGCAATAAAAATGACAAAGGTAGATTAATTGGATTTTCTGCAGTCTAAATCACTGCCACATTCATGTGAAGTTTCAGCTTGTTTAAGAAATCATATACCTATTTCACATTGGCCTATTTGATATTAAATAAACACAACAGAGGACATTAATTCTGCCTTATTTCTAGCCATATTACCTTAGGCCCGCAGCCAAAATTTCTAGCTTGCTTAGAAACACAATTCCGCTACATGGTCCTCCCAAATAAACAAACTATACATATTTGGAAAGCTTTGAACGCCAGGAACACAAATCCAGAGAGTTCCAAGCAAAAAGTCTGCACTAACTCAATTTAGGGGCAGATGAAAATTGTGACACTTGTCAAATAAATGCTATATTTATATTAATAATTGTGAAGTTGACATAAAATTAAATATTGGCAAAAACACCCGATGCCTTCATCCTAGGCAAATCAAATGCTATTGGTTAAATTTTGATTTAAATCAAAATGCAGAAGATATAATGGACAAGGGAACATACAGAATTTTAGAAATCCATTAACGGTAATAGCGAGTTATCTCCCTTTCTGTCAGCTGTTTGCAATTGGTAACAGTATTTCAGGTTCGTGTTGACTGCTGATGCTGTATGACACACAAGACCATGTGTGAGCGCACAAGCCCAATATTTATGGGGTCACAGGGGACTGCAAGGGTTGTTGAGCAGGTGTTTACCCAGATATTATGGGCGGAGCGCCTAGACTGATGAGCAAGGAGATATGTTTGACATTGGTTGAGCAATATGTCTATGAAGTAATGGAGACCAGACTATGTCCGTAGTTTTGTAAATCGCATCGAAAACACGTGATTTTTTGCACTAAAACATAAACCCACACCAACATACCCTTTCAATTAGACCCTACGTTATTTTTACTACAGGTAGCTGTAAACCTCTAGTTCAGATATTTAAGGCCGAATTACAAACATTTAAACTGAAACCGTATAATTGTGTAATTTGCTAACAAATATAGATTTAAGACAAATTATTTATCGAAGTAAATCAATTATTGAAAATCAAAATTACGCAGTTACCCAGCACTTTAAATGTCATCAAAGTTAGTCGTTATCATCATCACTGTCACTACATATATAAACAGGTAAGAAACTTCGGTTTCTTTAACAGTCTTTTGTTTCATTTTCACATTTACTACACTTACACAGATTAAGGGGCTACATGGGTGTAGGGGGCTAATATCAGTGGGGGTGGGGGGGGGCTGAGCCTATCTGCCTGAAAAATTTGTCACCCAAATATACAGTTATATTTCCATGAGATATGGTCGCTTTCTCCATTCTCTGAAGCTTGTGCCCGAAAAACTGAAATATATTGCCCGTAAAATGGACGGTTCAACGAATCTGGGAAGGTTTAGTTTAAACATATTTTATTGACAAATATCAAAAGGATTGAGCACAAGTTTCAAAAACTTAGAAAAGCCCTTTCCATACATAGAAATGATAGACATTATTTAATACTAACAAGATTTCGAAATAGTATATACAATAATAAATAATTTATAAGTAATATAAGTAAAGTCAGATGAATTATATCTCAAAGCTCTATATAAAAATAAGTGAAGAGGTGATAAAGAGAATATAAAATTATATTTAAAACATTGAAAAATAAAGTTTAATAAATGGGATATAAATGAACTGATGCATGTATAAAATGATAAAAAAAAAAAAAAAAAAAAAAAAAAAAAAAAAAAAAATGGGGGGTGGGGGGTGCGGAGAAAAAAAAAAAAAAAAAAATGGGGGGGGGGGGGGTGTGTGGGGGGTGCGGAGAAAAAAAAGAAAAAAAAAGAAAAAAAGTTATCCACCAAAAAAGCTAAAGCTAATAATTTATTCTAAGATGTAACTACTAACAATAACTTTTATTTAAATTTAAATCGTTTTGAAAGTTTGATATATTTGTGAACTTCAAGGAAAAGGTTTGTATTCATCTCAATTGACAATTCTGAATTGCCGCACAATAGGATATCTATATTTATCACAGAATAACTTGACAATGTATTTAATAGTTCAGCACGAATTACATCATATAAGTGACATTGCAGGAAATAGTGTTCGGCATTTTCTATAAATTTGCCACAAGAACATGTGGGATCATTCACAACGTTTATTTCATACAAATCATTTTGCAACGAACTACACCCATGCCGTATTCTAGTGTGAATAATATTTTCATGTCTATTACCTTTACAGTAGTAGATTGGCGCTTTATGTATTAAGGAACGTAATTTTTGTTTGTATAGATATTTGAAGGATTTAAGAGTGGTTGATTGCTTTATGGGGTCCTCTAATAATTCCCAATCTCGAATTGTTGTGGGGAAGTACGAAGTTTGGTGTAATGCTGTTCTACAATAAGGATATCTATATTCGCTTATGTTTCTTAAATTGTATTTTTGTGGTGTTTGTTGATAATATTCTAGAATGTCATATAAGTATGCTGGGTTTCTCTGATTTTTAATTTGAAAAAGGTGGGCGGGCATATAAGCTCTCCCAAAACAGTATGAGATGACTTCCCCGTGCACTCTAACAAACCAGTCAGCACCCTACGCGCTTTAGAAACGGTCGTCTCCGTGCTAATCGTTCAGCTAACGAGGAAATCATCGGATGCAAAATAGATCGTTCTCTTTTGGTGGCGAATCCCGAATCCCGAATAACGTACTGGCTCGTTATTCGTTATTCGCGAATCACGAATAACGACCCAGCACGTTATTCGGGATTCGGGATTCGGCAATAAAACAGGTGATTGTTGGAGATGACTGCCCCGTGCACTCTAACAAACCAGTCAGCACCCTACGCGCTTTAGAAACGGTCGTCTCCGTGCTAATCGGTCACCTAACGAGGAAATCATCGGATGCAAGATAGATCGTTCTCTTTTGGTGGCGAATCCCGAATCCCGAATAACGTACTGGCTCGTTATTCGTTATTCGCGAATCACGAATAACGACCCAGCACGTTATTCGGGATTCGGGATTCGGCAATAAAACAGGTGATTGCTGGAGATGACTGCCCCGTGCACTCTAACAAACCAGTCAGCACCCTACTCGCTTGAGAAACGGTCGTCTCCGTGCTAATCGGTCACCAAACGAGGAAATGGTCGGATGCAAGATAGATCGTTCTATTTTAGTGGCGAAACCCGAATCCCGAATAACGTGCTGGCTCGTTATTCGTTATTGGCGAATCCCGAATAACGAGTCAGCACGTTATTCGGGATTCGGGACTCAGCAATAAAACAGGTGATTGCTGGAGATGACTGCCCCGTGCACTCTAACAAACCAGTCAGCACCCTACTCGCTTGAGAAACGGTCGTTTAATCCGTAACCGAAAGAGGAAATGGTCGGATACAAGATAGATCGTTATGTTTTAGTTCCGGATCCCGAATAACGTGCTGGTTCGTTATTCGTTATTGGCGAATCCCGAATAACGAGCCAGCACGTTATTCGGGATTCGGGATTCCGCAATAAAACAGATGACTGCTGGAGAGGACTGCTCCGTACACTCTAACAAACCAGTCAGCACCCTACTCGCTTGACAAACGGTCGTCTCCGTGCTAATCGGTCACCCAACGTGGAAATGGTCGGATACAAGATAGATCGTTATGTTTTAGTGGCGAATCCCGAATAACGTGGCCGCGCAAAGTTCCCTTATTCCTACGGTCGGGGGTAGCGAGGAAATGGTCCGGTGGTAGGTAGGCCAGTCTTAGATATTACTAAAGTAATTATAATCTGCAAATTTCATGGAAATCGGTTGATAATTGTGGTCTGTAGCCGTGCCACATGAAATGTGTGGTAACCTGATATCTCGAAAACCGCTAACCGGAAGTGGTCGAAATTTTGGCTACTCTGAGATATTATTAATGTCATTATAATCTGCAAGTTTCATTGAAATCGGTTGGTAATTGCGTTCTGTAGCCGTGCCACATGAAATGTGTGGTAACCTGATATTTGGCTACTCTGAGATATTATTAATGTTATCATATTCTGTAAGTTTCATGGAAATCGGTTGATAATTGTGGTCTTTAGCCGTGCCACATGAAATGTGTGGTAACCTGATATCTCCGAAACCGCTAACCGGAAGTGGTCGAAATTTTGCCTACTCTGGGATATTATTAATGTAATTATAATCTGCAAGTTTCATTGAAATCGGTTGGTATTTGCAGTCTGTAGCCGTGCCACATGAAATGTGTGGTAACCTGATATCTCGGAAACCGCTAACCGGACGTGGCCGAAATTTTGGCTACTCTGAGATATTATTAAAAAAAAGTAATTATAAACTGCAAGTTTCATTGAAATTGGTTGATAATTGTGGTCTGTAGCCGTGTCACATGAAATGTGTGGTAACCTGATAACTAGGAAACCGCTAACCTGAAGTACTCGAAATATTGGCTACTCTGAGATATTATTAAAGTAATTATAATCTGCAAGTTTCATTGAAATCGGTTGATATAATTAAAGTAATTATAATCTGCAAGTTTCATGGAAATCGGTTGATAATTGTGGTCTGTAGCCGTGCCACATGAAATGTGTGGTAACCTGATATCTCGAAAACCGCTAACCGGAAGTGGTCGAAATTTTGGATATTCTGAGATATTATTAATGTCATTATAATCTGCAAGTTTCATTGAAATCGGTTGGTAATTGCGTTCTGTAGCCGTGCCACATGAAATGTGTGGTAACCTGATATCTCGGGAACTGCTAACCAGAAGTGGTCGAAATTTTGGCTACTCTGAAATTTATTAAAGTAATTATAATCTGCAAGTTTCATTGAAATCGGTATGTAATTGCGGTCTGTAGCCGTGCCACATGAAATGTGTGGTGACCTGATATCTCGGAAACCGCTAACCGGAAGTGGTCGAAATTTTGGATACTCTGAGATATTATTAAAGTAATTATAATCTGCAAGTTTCATTGAAATCGGTTTGTAATTGCGGACTGTAGCCGTGCCACGTGAAATGTGTGGTAACCCCCATATCATCTCGGAAACTGTCAACCGGAAGTGGCCGAAAGTGTTACTACTCAGAGATGTTATTAATGTTATCATAATCTGTAAGTTTCACTAAAATCGGGTAAGAATTGCGGTCTGTAGTCGTAAGGCTATTTTGAAATTCTTGCTTACCACATGTGGCAAATAGCCACTGCCTTTTATTTAAGTTATATTAAACGAGCTAAATCGCTAATATTTGGGACCTAGAAATAGACATAAATGGGTCGCAACGCCTAAAATAATGTAATGTGAATGTATATAAACTGATTTTCATTCAACCGTTTCTGTTTTTACTGTAATTTCTAATCAGTTATGTTCGGCGAAATACGCCAGAAGTCTCAATTGAATGAAAGTCCATAGCGTCTGGTTATTCCAGTCTACACCGAGGATATTTATTATGCATGCTCTCCAGATAAGAATGTAGCGTCACCATTTGACATGACTTGTGGATTATATCTAGCCGCGTTCTTTGAGTCTCTTGTTCCAAATGGCGCTGAAACGCATTATGGTACACGATTCGTGTACCAATGGTAAAATGTTTATTTTGTCTTGAATATTGGATATCAGAAGCCCATCTTTTCTCTGTAAGATCACAAGACCAATGTTGATTGGAATTGACAAATAATTCGAATTTTCAATGTCGAAGATTTTTGATGATATTGAGTTAGAGACTTAGCTACTTTAAATCATGTAGGTCCTAATTTCCATAGAGTTATAGAATTGAAATATTAACTCAAGCAGACTAAAACGGATTGTAGAATATTGCATTTATTTCAATTAAAGACCTAGTGTGATTCTCGCGCTACATTAATCCTCTGCAAACTATAATATTGTGAAGTGGGATTCTTTAATACGAATACCTGTCCAAAAATGACTCAATTCTACCAATCTATGCAACACCCTACAAGGTAGTCGCTATCTTTATTTGCCGTGAACTAAATTGATGTAAAAGTTTTTAATCCGACTGAATTCAAGCCGAGATATTATCTAGCGTTTGTATTTTGGTGTCTTTAATTAAAGATACATTATGGGAGATTTGGTAACGAGTTGGTAGTTCTCACTATAATAGTTAAAAACTAGATAATTTAAAGGTAATTTGCTGAAAATTTCATTCAAATTGTTCCATTATGAACCGAGAACTAAGCGACTGAAATTCCTCCTTAGCCTCGGTCATCATTACTAAAGTCAGTACAATAAACAGCATAGCCTCGATTATCCATTTAATCGTTAAATCGGCTCACAATCCACTAAAGATCTAGAGGTTGATTATGGCCTGGATAGGTTAATTAATGTCTATTTAATAATTTAGATAACATTTCAGGCCTAAATAAAGACCTGCAATAGACAGATTTAGCTCTTGCATAATGTATGTTTAAATGTTAAATAATTATTCTGAATACAGGGGTGGATTCAGCCGTGAGAAATTTGATATCTTCCTAAAAATGCAAATCACGCATCGATATTGCCAGGATTAAAATATATATATATTACATACACATTAAAATGTCATGACTTCGGTTCAAATGAAATATAAACAAGACAAAGCTTTATGCATATAACAATAATCGAAATCAATTATTAAATGTGACTTATAAAACATTATTTCATGAAACTTCGTCAATTATTGTCCTGTAAATAGGAGGGGTTTTGGATCTGCCGACTTTTAGTCTTCATGTTGTGTCGCAGTGATACCGTTTATTGTTTTCCTGTATAAAAATATATGATTTGCAAACATTTCTTAAATCTAGACCTAGCTTCAGAGAGTGGAGAAATGAAATGCCCGAACAAATTCCATCGCGGCCTGCGATCACCGACGGCGCGTCCGGACTATGAGAAAATTAGACGGCCACGAGCGAGTTTAAATGTCATTCCGGTCCGTTAGTGCAGCAACTAAAAATTTTGTGGTTTGGGAACCGAAATCACACTATGATGTGCCCACCTGAATTCTCGATTTTTTCGGGAGCGGAGGAAGAAATGAAATGACCGATAAAATTCCCGATTTGACTTCTCGGGGCCGCGGCTGTTAATGTCGGTAGTCTGAAGTCGCAATTTCTTTGGATTTCTTTTCTCGCGAGTGCTAATTCATTCCTTGAATACAGCGACCTTTGGTTTCGCAAAATAAATTTAACTCAATGCCCATCTAAGCGCAATCGGTTGCATTCACAGAAATTTACGTCACGAAAAACTGGTAAAACAAATACTGATAAGGCACGAAGAAATTATAGCCCCTACAGCAGAAGAAATTATAGCCCCTACAGCAGAGTGATTGATCATATAGTCTTAGAGTGCCGCTAGACACTGTTTATTACTGATTTGAATTTTTTATTATTTTTTTTTTTATTTTTTATTTTTTTTTTTTTATCCATTAGTCAATTTAAAGATATCAGTTCCCGAAAAGTTAATTAAATGAATTAACCGAAAACAATCGCACAATGCCGAATTTCTTCAGACCAAAAAGTCATGTGATTTCGGACCTTTTATTTTGTTGACTAGAAGGCAAAAGGAGTTTTCCCCCAAAAAATATTATATATTTCTTCTTTTTTTCACATCAGACGTACACCTGGAGCAGCCCGGCATCGCTGTTTTTTGGGTTAACCAATATGGCGTCGAGGACTTCACCAAAATGACATCATGCCGCCTCCACGTCATTAAAGCTTCTCAGCTGAAAGTCTTCTTGTTGAAGAAGAATTGTTTAAAAATCAGTAAACATCAGTTTTAGTTCATTGTTTTGTTATTTATCCACCAATCTCTTTAATATTTATATTCATTATTTTATATAATATGTATATATTTATTCTTGTATTTAGTTCTGCATGTTCCCTAGCAGCTACGAGAACGTGGCTAAAAACGTTGAGATATACTGATGTGTTTGTTTTTAGCTAGGATTGGATGCCTTTAATTGTTCAGGGACTTTCATGGTAGAAAATTGTATTAAACGATCAGAGGTATGAAAATATTTCAAAGCATTCAAATTGCCTAAAGCAAGTAAAGATGAAAAGGATTTTGCTGATTGCCTGGTATTGCTTGATGATTGTAAATCCAAACATACATCTTCTAATATTATCTCAATATATCTCAGTTTAGATGAGAAGATGATCTTCCAACTTTCCCTAGCAAATTTACAACTGTGCTGTGTACTGACAAGGCTATTCATGTTGTTGCTGAGTACTGACAAGGTCATTATTGGGGTTGTTCCTGAGTACTGACAATGCCATAATACTATTAGTGTTGTTGCTGTGTACTGACAAGGCTATTCATGTTATTGCTGAGTACTGACAAGGTCATTATTGGTGTTGTTCCTGAGTACTGACAATGCCATAATACTATTAGTGTTGTTGCTGAGTACTGACAGGGCTATTGATGTTGTTGCTGAGTATTGCCATGGCTATTGGTGCTGTTGCTGAGTGCTGACAAGGCTATTGGTGTTGTTGCTGAGTACTGCCAATGCTATTTATATTGTTGCTGAGTACTGATAAGGCTATTAGTGTTGTTTCTGAATACTGACAGGGCTATTGGTCTTGTTGCTGAGTACTGACAAGGTTATTAGTGTTGTTGTCAGATTAAAGTACACCATCTGGTGTACCACAATTTACATTATTGTTAAAAGTAAGGCGATTAGTATGGAATTCGGATATTGATGGAACAGGTCCTTTTTTAATAGGTCAAACTCAAGAAATAACAGGGTCATATGTATGGTAAGGATGGAATTTATGTTCCTTATTTTGTATTTTCATATGGTTGATTGTATGTTGCATTTTCCATGGCAAAGGCTTTTATCATCAGCTATATTTAAAAAGAACAAATAAACGGCATGTTTTCAACAAGTATAATTTAACATTGTAACACCCCCCACCCCCACAAACACACCTCCTAAGAACGCTACCTTTAATGCGGTACACAAATGCATTCTTTATATTCTTTTTAAGTTTATTAGATACAATAATCCATACGAATGTCATAAAAATAGGAAATAATAAAGTTATTGCCTTTAGTATTTCAAGAGACCTTTGTTAACCATCACTATCTGTCAAACAGGACTTACAGCATTTTACTTTGCTTGTTATGATTATACGCCCCGAGCTCTATAACCTCAACGGATATATCTTTTGCGAAACTAGGGACATTAGAACAGGTGTGTACAACTTTGAAGTGCCGACATGAGACACATCAAAGATAATGTTTTTACTTAATCCACTTTCTTTTCCAGTCTTTTACGTTAATCGTTATACATGGTAACTATAAATTAATCACCGTAAAAATTACTTTTATGGGATATCAGAGTTTTGGTGTTTGATTAAATGTTTATTGTCCTTAATGTGCTGTTGAAAATTAAATCATGCATTTTGTACAAAAATGGTGTCTTTTTGAATAAATATATTCAACATTAAGACAAAATGTGGAATCCCCTTTGGATTGGCTTTTAACCGACGAAATTAAAAAATATTAAATCTACTGTATATGTAATAAGTTATTTACTGGTCGCAGTGCTCTTAAATAATTTAACCCTATTGTATTATTTAATGGAGTTAAAGCATCACAGTCTTTAGATTTTTAACAAACTTCCAGATCTATGATAAACAAACAGCATAATTATATAAGGCAATATATCTATACCTTTAGATATACACAAGGATAAACGTATATTACAATGTCATTACTAACAGTTGATCTAATAAACCATGGCGGTAAGAGATTGTGTCTAATATCTCTCAAGATTGGACAGTATATCATCAAATGGTTATCATCGTATAAACCTTCTCCCCGGGTGATTTTGTCCCTACCACCTTGTTCTACCTCGAGAAGAACGGTTGAACATTTAACGTTTGCTAATTCAAACCTCAGTTTATGTTAACGATTGGTGTTTAAAGTTACAATTTCATATTTTCTAAGAAAGTCAAAACATTATTATTTCTATGTCTTTTGCTCAATAGGTTGTCAACTCACTATTATACGATCATAGTTATCATTCTCACACTCAAAAATGTATCACACCGGAAATAATAACACAATTACCTCCTAATTACCTCCCTTGTTTTTTCTATTCCATACAATGGAATAGCTATCTTCAAACGTTTGAATTTGAAGTTGAAAATGATATTTTTGCCAATTTCTCAACTGGCAATAGTGAATTATAGGATTAATAGGATTATTCTTTATCAAGGTAGGACTGTTCATACATAGCATCGATTTTTCTGTCTCCGATAGAACGCACAATTATTTTTATACGTCCACATTTTCATGTGGACGTATATTGTCGTCGCCCCTGTCCGTCCGTCCGTCCACAATTGTTTGTGAACACGCTACGGGTCACAATTTTTATCCGATTTCAATGAAACTTCAAATATAGATTTATCACCCCAAGATCTCAGTTCCTTTCGATATTGGCATGTATCGGACAGTAACTTCATGGATTATGGCCCTTGATTGTACGAAAAATCACGTTTTTAGCTTGTGAACACTATAGAGGGCACACTTTTTATCTGATTTGCTTTAAACTTGAACTCTTTTGATTTTGATGAAACTTAAAATGTAAGTTAATAACCCACAGATCTCGGTTCCTTTCGATATTCGCGCATATCGGACCATAACTTCCTGAATTATGGCCCCTGATTGTACGAAAAATCGCGTTTTTAGCCTGTGGACCCTATAGAGGTCATAATTTTTATCCGATTTGAAAAACCGTAATATTATATCACCGTTACACCCTAAAGGCGCCTGAGTTCGAATTTCGTGAAAATCGGTCCAAAACTGACAGAAAAAATGGCCGCCCTTCGTTCTCAAATAGCGTAAAAATATGGTATATCAAGGTTGTGGACCCTATAGAGGTCACAATTTTAATTCTATTTTCATGAAACTTGAAATGTAAGTTTATAACTGACAGATCTCGGTTCCTTTCGATATTCGCGCATATCGGACCGTAACTTCCTGAATTATGACGCCTGATTGTACGAAAACTCGCGTTTTTAGCTTGTGGACCCTATAGAGGTCATAATTTTTTATCCGATTTAAAAAACGTTCGATTATATAACCGTTACACGTACTATTTTATCACCGTTACACCCTAAGGGCGCCTGAGTTCGAATTTCGTGAAAATCGGTCCAAAACTGACAGAAAAAATGGCCGCCCTTCATTCTCAAATAGCGTAAAAATATGGTATATCAAGGTTGTGGACCCTATAGAGGTCACAATTTTAATTCTATTTTCATGAAACTTGAAATGTAAATTTATAACTCACAGATCTCGGTTCCTTTTGATATTCGCGCATATCGGGCCGTAACTTCCTGAATTATGGCCCCTGATTGTACGAAAACTCGCGTTTTTAGCTTGTGGACCCTATAGAGGTCATAATTTTTATCCGATTTAAAAAACGTTCGATTATATAACCGTTACACGTTTTATTTTATCACCGTTACACCCTAAGGGCGACTGGGTTCGAATTTCGTGAAAATCGGCCCAACACTGACAGACAAAATGGCCGCAGCTCGTTCTCAAATAGCGTAAAAATATGGTATATCAATGTTGTGGACCCTATAGAGGTCACAATTTTTATCCGATTTTGTTGAAACTTGAAATGTAAGTTTATAACCCAAAGATCTCGGTTCCTTTCGATATTCGTGCATATCGGACCGTAACTTCCTGAATTATGGCCCCTGATTGTACGAAAAATCGCGTTTTTAGCTTGTGGGCCCTAGTGAGGTCATAATTTGTATCCGATTTAAAAAATCGTTTTAGTATATCACCGTTATACCCTAAGGACAGCTGAGTTCGAATTTCGTGAAAATCGACCCAAAACTGACAGACAAAATGGCCGCCCTTCTTTCTCAAATAGCGTAAAAACTATGGTATATCAATGTTGTGGACCCTCTAGAGGTCACAATTTTCTTTTGATTTTGATGAAACTTGAAATGTAAGTTAATAACCCAAAGATCTTGGTTCCTTACGATATTCTGCATATCGTATAGTAACTTCCTGAATTATGGCCCTTGATTGTACGAAAAATCGCGTTTTTAGCTTTTGGTCCTTGTAGGGGTCATAATTTTTATCTGATTTAAAAAAAAATGTGTGTATATATTACCATTACACACTAAGATCATGGATCCTTTTGATTATCGCGGATACCCGAACTTAACATCCTGGATTATGGCCCCTGCTTGTTCGAAAAATCGCATTTTTAGCTTGCGGATTCTCTAGAGGTCATAATTTTTTTTCCGATTTTAAAAACCGTTTAAATATTTCACCATTCCACCATAATGAAGGTTGAATTCGAATTTCGGGAAAATCGAAATGAAACTGCCCAACAAAATGGCCGCTCTTTGTATGCAAATTGTGTAAAAGTATGCAATACGAAGGTTGTCGACTCTCTAGAGGTCACAATTTTTGTCCTATTCTGATGAAACTTAAATCATATCTTTATATCCCAAAGATATCAGTCCCTTTTGATATTTGCGCATTTCAGACCATAACTTTCTGGATTATTGTCCCTGATTATACAAAAAATCCCGTTTGTTTTTAGCTTGTTCTCTATCCATCTCTTGCAAAATTTGGGCGTATCCTGCCTGGCAGCCGCTGGTCTATGCATACAAAAGTCGTCCAATTACTTAGAATACTATTAACGCACTGCGCTCTACCGGCGTTGTACTAATACGGCTAAGCCGCCGCCTGATTATCACATGAAGCACGTGACAGGGGTTTTTTTTCGGTGACCGCCAAAGTCGCCGTTAGTGTGCCCACTCCACTTATAACGCGGCGATATTTGTCGCCAAACACGTCGCTTAAGTTGTCGCATAGTGTGCGCCATTCTAAACATGTACAGCGTCAATGAAGAAGATATTCGTCGTCTTAATAATAGAAATAAGATGAAATAGAATTAAAATTTACGCTGGACAAATAAAGAAATTGAATTATACATCGTCTTAATTTATAAATTACATGAATAGAAGCTAGAAATTAGACGATAACAAATTTAGAATTTTGAATCTAATATGCCGCCATAGAGGTGCGGTGATCTCGCTTTCAATCCCGCTGTTGGCCGAGAAAGTTACTTTGGTATTTTTTGTAGACAAAACCTTTTCATGTCAGATGTTGCTTACTGTGGTAGAAAACTTTCCACCCAACAAACATTTGAGAGAGAGAGAGAGAGAGAGAGAAATGGGGTTTAACGTCCACTCGACACAAACTAGGTCATTTTCGGGACTAACGTATGGTTTAATTTTATTTCAATAATTCGCTTGCGCGTAGGGGTCTTTAGCAGTGGGAGGAAACCGAAGGACCCGGAGAAAATCCACGAGGTTGGACAGGCGACCCTACTCCTTGTCACGTACAATCGGGGAATCGAAACCACGCCAGTTGACTCAATGACAGACTTTATGATACAGCGCGCACACGCTAACCATTCAGCCACCCAACGCCCCATTGAGAAAGAGATGATAATTAGTACTAAAAGCAATAGTAAAATCTTGGTGGTCTGCACCCAGTATTTGCGAGGTTGTCGCCCTTCATCATTATTGTTATCGTTTGTTTTTTCCCCTAACAGATAACGCCGAAATAGATAGGTAACATAGTTACAAACGATAAGTCAATGTTTAGCCCGATATACGCAGCTGTTCGTTTTGCCAATATTCGTAGGACATGCTTGTGCTCTGACGTTGTCATTATATGCTGCGTTACAGTTATTGTATCTAATACAACAACAAATGGTGTCATGGTAAGTCATTCGTAAAACGTGTTGACATATTATATTTATAACCACCTGCTGACAACGGTCGATTTTTGTGTTAATGGTGGTATTATTAAGTGGAAAGTTGTAACTAAATTTATTTACAGAGTTTTAACGCTTGAACGATCGTGTCATTGAGTTAAGTGGCGTGGTTTCGATCCCACACTTGTACGTACGTGAGTATGTCAGGGTAGCCTGTCTCAGCTCGTGGGTTTTCTCCAGGTCCTGTTGTTCCCTCTCACGGCACTGCCACTGTTAAAAAAAAAACCTACGCGCAAGAAAAGCAAATTGTTGAAATGACCTGGTTTGCGTTCAGTTAACGTTAAATCTCCCTCTCTCTCGTCACTCTCTGTTTAATGAGTATTAACCTACTTATTACTGTTTGGTGTCGTTATAAAATTTATTTTACACACGGTGGTGTATATTTAAGACAATACGCGGGCCCAGGGGCTTGTTTTGCGTAAAGCGTAATTGTTACGCTGGGCATACTTAACACTATCTTGACATCACCTGAAAAGGTGAAAAAAACTGTTTCAATATCCAGAACAACGGTCCTTTGGATACAAATAAAAAAACTTTACTTATACACTAATGTTTACTATCGGGGGCCCTTTAAACTTATCCTGTGACTACTTAGGCATGAATTTATACTTATAATATGACACTCAGTCATTGCCCCATGGTATTACAACAATCGCCAAGACTTGTATTTTTTAATTACCCGGCTTCAATTAATGTTATGCGTATTCCATTTCTTCAAGTACATTCTCCCCTGTGCCTAGGGTGCGGGTAGGGGTAGAATGGCCTAACGTATTCGCTTTAGATCATAAGGCCAGTCTGAAGAATAGCAAATCGAATAACATGACAGACCCGATCACGAATGTTAATTATAAGAATACCAGATTCAGTGGATGATTGACAATAAAATAACAGAGGACTCAGGCCGGGCGGATCTAGGAATTTCGAAAAGGGGGGGGGGGCGCCGCAAAATGAGGGCACTGACCGCGGAGACGGGGCACGCTGCTGAGAGGGGATTTTTTTGTGGGGGGGGGGGGGCCCCAAGAAAATTATCCGTCATTTCCTTGCATCTGTAGTCATTCCAAGAGCTGTTTAGCTGATATTTTCGTCTAAGTAAACGTTCGGAAATCGTTGAAAAAGAGCCTTAAAATCGAGCAAAAAAGCCAGTTGAACATGCGGCTCGAAAATTGTCAAGGGCGAGCGAGGCATTATGATGGGGAAAAAGACGAATCTATTCCCTAGCCACTTCACTATTTAAGCCTTGTAACTTGTACTTTGTACTGTCCACACGTGAAACAATGCTACATCAAGTTGCACTCACGCGCGTCGGTGATGGACATGAGTGTATACGCCGCCGATTCCACAAGATGTCTGTCTATAGTCACTCTATAGGATTAGGGCACCGTCAGCTAAACAACAAGAATTCGTTTCAAAGTGGAAGCATTAATTAGACCAGACTGATGTGTTTGAATCGATGGTTTGAGTCATTTGGGATCCCTGCAACGGGTTGGGAACGGACATATTTGGGTCTGAGAAAAGGCACTTTCAGCAGTAAAAAAAGGCACTGTCAAAAATTAGGGGGGGGGGGGCGCCCCCCCCCCCCTTGAATCAGCCTCTGTGAGGTTACCTGAACATATGTCAAAGAGAATGGCAGAGGGTGATTAGACGAATAACAAATAGACAAGAGGTTCACACGATGAAGGACAAAACGTTCACTGGATATGGAAAAGAATTATGAAGCTCATCAGACCAATGGCAAAGACCTGACTTTCACTCAACCCTATCTTTCCTCTACCGCTAATATTGCTTTGTCATTCGTCTTATGAACGCCTGCCATTCTCTTTGTCGCAGTGGATCAGTGAGCAAGACGCCGGCCGACTCGTTGGCCGGGAATGTTCGTCGGGATTTTCACGCGCGGTTTCCCTATGTCACTGGTGCTGGGCGGGGGACATGGCAGGGACAGTTGTCCAGTCGGTCGGAATGAACCGTGTACACATTATCGTGCACGTAAGGAACCTTTGACAGTTGGAATTCCGTATAAGAGTAGGGCGTAGCGCAGCGGTCCGTAAAATGTCGTATTGTCGGGTTAAAATGTCGTGATCTCGTGTTATCGGCCATTTTCCTCTCAATACTATGATTATGTACTTTGATCCTGGTGTTGGTCAAGAAAGTTCCCCGGGATTTTGCAGAGCGGTTTCTCCATGTCGGTAGTGCAGAACAAGGGGCCTGGCAAAAACAGTGTCTAGTATTGTAGATGGGACATAAAAAAAACAAGCTACTGTGTACACATTGGCGTGCACATAAAAGAATCCTTCTCAGTTGAAATTCGATGAAGAAATGCCACGGTCCATTGGAAATTTCGGGCATATCACTCTTCATAGCGTATGTGCAGAAAAATAGGAAAATGAAATGAAATGGGTTTTAACGTCCAGCTGTTCTGCTCCAGGAGCCACAGTGGCTAAGTGAGTAAGACCCTGGCTCGTTAGCCTGGAAGTCGCGGGTTCGCTCCCGGTGTTGGCCGAGAAGGTTCATTGAGATTTTCCGGCGTGGTTTCCCCTTGCCAGAGGTGCAGGAAGGAGGGCCTGACAAGGACAGCTCTCTAGTCGTTCCGATAGGACGAAAAACCGAGGCCCCGTGTATACATTGGCGTGCACGTAAAAGATCCCTTTACAGCTAGAATTCGATATAAGAGTAGGCCGTAGCGCCGCTGTTTCGGCGAATGTCCCTCATAACGCAATGTATGGCGTAAGCCCGTCTTCATTAGGACGTTAAACTCAATTTCATTTCATTTCGTTGTGCTCGGACTGGGCTAGTGAAGACGGACATACGGTATACAGTTACTATGAGGAAAACTTTGCCGGTATAGTCTTTCGGATGGGACAAAAAATCGAGGTTCCGTGTACTTATTAGCTAGCACGTTTGGAATTCAATGTAAGAGTAGGCCGTAGCACCGCTAACCGGGAAAAGTTTCCCTCAATACGACATTTTTACGCGACATTACATTTTTAATGTCGTGGTGTCGGGTGAAAATGTCGTATTGTCGGGTGAAAATGTCGTGATGTCAAGATGTCGGGTTGTCGGGTTCAAATGTCGTGATGTAGGGTTGCCGCCTTATAAAAGGCGACACCGCAACATCACGACATGATACCAATCAGCCACCATAGTGTATAACATTTCAAGAGCCGTAAAGAGTTAAAAGGACTTGTATAGTGTCCTCTCCCGGATCGGAAACGTGGTCTTCTGACCAGGGTTCATTAACAAGAGATGCAAGGTCAAAGTCACATTCGTTTTCAACAATAATTGCCTCATTGCTGTTACTGTAAGTGCTTACACTATCAAATGTATGCAACCATCTTGAATTAATTTTGAGCAATGGGATAATTTGACATAATTATTTTTATACGCCCACATTTTCATGTGGACGTATATTGCTGTTGCCCCTGTCCGTCTGTCCGTCCGCCCACAATTGTTTGTGGACACTGTACAGGTCACAATTTTTATCCGATTTCAACGAAACTTGAAATATAGGTTTTTCTCCCTAAAATCTCGGTTCCTTTCGATATTGGCATGTATCGGACCGTAACTAGATGGATTATGGCCCCTGATTGTACGAAAACTCACGTTTTTAGCTCGTGGACCCTATAAAGGTCACAATTTTTATCCGATTTTATTGAAACTTGAAATGTAAGTTTATAACCCAAAGATCTCGATATTCGCACATATCGGACCGTAACGTCCTGAATTATGGACCCTGGTTGTACGAAAAATCGCGTTTTTAGCTTGTGGACCCTATAGAGGTCATAATTTTTATCCAATTTAAAAAAAAACGTTTTAATATATCACCGTTACACCCTAATGATGGTTGAATTCGAATTTCGTGAAAATTGGCCCAAAACTAACAGACATAATGGCCGCCCTCGTTCTCAAATAGCGTAAAAATATGGTATACAAGCAGGATACCCGGCTTCGCTCGGGGGTCATAACTCCGAAACCGGAAGTGGTAGACTAACGCCACCTGGCCTATGTTACTCCCCGGTCCGAGCTACCCCTATACCCCAAATTTCAGACTCGGGGCAGACCTAGTGTAGCCGCCAACCCCGAACAGACAGACTTCGCTCGGGGGTCATAACTCCGAAACCGGAAGTGGTAGACTAACGCCACCTGGCCTATGTTATTCCCCGGTCCGAGCTACCCCTATACCCCAAATTTCAGACTCGGGCCAGACCTAGTGTAGCCGCCAACCCCGAACACACCGGCTTCGCTCGGGGGTCATAACTCCGAAACCGAAAGTGGTAGACTAACGCCACCTGGCCTATGCTACTCCCCAGTCCGATGAAACTTGAAATGTATGTTTATAACCCAAAGATCTCGGTTCCTTTCGATATTTGCGCATATCGGACCGTAACTTCCTGAATTATGACCCCTGATTGTACGAAAAATCGCGTTTTTAGCTTGTGGACCCTATAGCGGTCATAATTTTTATCCGATTTAAAAAAAATCGTTTGAATATATCACCGTTACACCCTAAGGATGGTTGAGTTCGAATTTCGTAAATATCGGACCAAAACTGACAGACAAAATGACCGCCCCTCGTACTCAGTGTAAAAACTATGGTATATCAATATCGTACCAAAACTGACAGACAAAATGGCCGCCCCCCCATACACAGTTAGTGTAAACACCTGGTATATCAAAGTTGTGGACCCTCTAGAGGTCACAATTTTGATCTGATTTTGATGAAACTTGAAATACATGTTTATTACCAAAAGATCTTGGTTCCTTTCGATATTCGGGCATATCGGATAGTAACATCCTGAATTATGGCCCCTGATTGTATCATGTTTTTAGCTTGTGGTCTCTCTAGAGGTCACAATTATTATCCGATTGAAAAAAAAAAAGTTCGAATATATCACTGTTACACCGTAATGTTTATTGAGTTCGAATTTTGTGAAAATCGGGCCAAAACTGCCGGACAAAATGGCCGCCCCTCGTACGCAAATAGTGTATAGCATCTGGTATATCAAGCTTGTGGACCCTCTAGAGGCCAGAATTTTTATCCGATTTTGATGAGAGTTGAAATACATGTTTATAACCGAAAGATCTTGGTTCCTTTCGATATTCGCGCGTATTGGATCGTAACTTCCTGAATTATGGCCCTTGAATGTACAAAAAATCACGTTTTTAGCTTGCCGTCCATGTAGAGGTCACAATTTTTATCCGATTTAAAAAAAAACATGTGAATATTTCACCATTTGATAATCGCGTATATCCGTACGTAACTTCCTGGATTATGGCTCCTGATTGTTCGAAAAATCGCATAAATATTTCACCATTCCACCATAATGAAGTTTGAATTCAAATTTCAGGAAAATCGAAATGAAACTGTCCGACAAAATGGCCGCTCGTTGTATGCAAATTTTGTAAAAGTATGCAATACGAAGGTTGTGGACCCTCCAGAGGTCACAATTTTTATAAGATTCTGATGAAACTTAAAACATATCTTTATATCCCAAAGATCTCAGTCCCTTTTGATATTTGCGCATTTCAGACCATAACTTTCTGGATTTTTGCCCCTGATTATACAAAAAATCCCGTTTTTTTTTTTAGCTTGTTCTCTATCCATCTCTTGCAAAATGTCAGCGTATCCTGCCTGGCAGCCGGTGATTTTGTTATGAAATCATTTAAATTTTGGATATGGTGTTTAGAATATGCATAGCTATAAAGATCTGTCCTGGTAGCTCACTTTTAGTAATACTTTGGGCACTATTGACCAAAAGCGCGCCCCTGTCGGTAATTAGCAGGGCCGGTGTGGCAGTTTGAATTGACTCCCGGTTTGTGTTTGCTCCTGGGCACTTGCGCATGTCCGAAACTGTTGTTAGCGTTAACGGTGTTGTGAGATGGTTCCTGATCAAGGAGTCCTAGTTCCTGATCACTGATCAATTCAGGAAAAAGTATTACGTATTTGGTTTGAGTTTTGTCATTAATAAACATACTTGTTATCGTGATTAGCTGTTATTTTAGTGAGCAATAGTTACACGATCAACGGATCTAAGTTGATTTGCTTAAAATTGATACTTTTATCATTCGTGATTTGTTGGCGTTTTTTTTTTTGGGGGGGGGGGGGGCGTTTTTTTTTTAGTGATTACGTTAAACTTTGTGATGTTTTAATTATCTATGGTTTAATTATTAACTATTTTGCAGATTGAATATTGACCTTTATATGATTGGGATTTCTCTGTATCATTGGTATTTTAATTTTGAACCTCTTATTAAAATTTTTACAACTTCACAATACAGCTTATCTGTTTTATGGCTCTTAGGGGGTTCAGCTCACGTGACTTTAGTGTGAAATCTGACAGACAGCGGCTGAAATGGGGTCTTCCTATATCGCCGACTCAACAGAATTTGGAAAGTCGACTGCGGCACTCTTTGATGGGTTAAAAACGGATTAAAAGCATTAAAGATACCATATGGTTGATTCGATAACGAGTTGGCAGTTCTCACTATAATAGTTATAAACCAGATAACGTAAAGGCAATTTGCTGAAAATTTCATTCAAATTGATCCATTAATTTCATGGGTGTCAACATGTTGTTTTAGGACTAGTTACCTCCCTTAAACTTTGTTTATAATATTGTGTAAAAGACCGGATAATCTAGTCAATGACCGATTATTCTCAAATGTTGACAACGCATCCAGACTAATATTCGTAGTCAATACACACCGTATCCACAATGGTGGTGTGAGCTGACTCCTACAACTGCGCATGCGCTAAACGGTAATAATTACACCAGGAACCATCTCACACTGTCACGCCGGTACTAAAGTAGTGGAAAATACTAGGAATTCGCAACCAATTTCAGCACAACTTGTTTTGAAGGTGATTTATATTTCCGAAAAATGTGCTTCTTGCCGACATGGCTATATTGGTACAACCATCTGAAATTTGAATCGCGATCCCGACTTTTATCGCCGATCATCTTTTTTGCCCTGTTTATTATTTCTGTCTCAATGAAATCTTGTCAACAGGGTCAGAGTTCTTTTTGTCGATGCATTTGAATATTTCTTCAGGAAGCTATTCACAGACTGACGGTTCAGATCACTATGTTTAGTAAATATATTGCAGATGATGATGAAAGCTGCACAGTTCAAAGCTGGTGGACCCGATGGTTTATATATTGGAGAAGTACCAGTGCCTACACCAGTTGAAAAAGAAGTACTTATCAAAGTAGTTTCTAGTGCTATCAACAGAGCTGATACTTTACAAGTAGGTAGATTCCTGGAAAACAGACTCTGCTTTTTAATAATAGTCAAAATATTGCGTTAAAAGTTATTCTTCACTTTTAATCTTTCCTAAATTAATAAAGATTGATAATTTGGTAGAAATAATGAGATAATGATTACGTGTAGAAATATCTAATATGTTTGGCATGAATATTAATGCCGTGTTTATTATATAGAGAAAAGGTTTATATCCACCGCCACCAGGAGCAAGTGATATATTAGGACTCGAAGCTGTTGGTATTGTACAACAGCTTGGTACTGGTTGTACTAGATGGAATGTTGGTGACCCCGTAATGGCGTTGCTTCCAGGTAATGTCCAGCAAACATTGCTTATTACCTGTTGATGACTGAAATAATTGAAACGTGTAGGATAAAGTTTTAAAACTCGTAAACACTGCACACTGAGTTGTCCAGTTCAAAATAGTTTTCAGTCTGCATTAAGGTTATATTTAAAACATAGTTTATTATTGATTTGATTTATAAAACATTTATATTTTACCACTCAGCGTTTGACATGCCATCATTTACGTTTAGGTGGAGGAAATGCTGAATATGTGACAGCACATGAAGATCTTTTGATGAAAATACCAGATTCAATGAATTTTACCACAGCAGCAGCTATTCCTGAAGTTTGGTTAACTGCATTCCAGTTGTTACACACCATTGGTAAGCATGAACTAATAAATGTTTTGTTTGAGCATGGACATTGTACTTTTTACATATAATCAATGGAACAGACATTTTAGCAGAGCATTTAATATTGGCAGCGATACCCTTCCATATTTTAGTAGGTTTGTTTTTAACGAAAACTCGACATGTTTTTTTTTGTTGATTCACATGGGCGCGTCCGAAGTAAACAAAGACGATGTGTTGATAAATTTACACCCCAATCATCAGTTAGTAATCTATCTATGTATGGGTTGCAAAAAAACCAAGAGTAGCAAGATTAATAACAATATTATGAATTGATTTCTGTTTCTTTGCTTTTAAACTTAATACTGATAATTGCGCGAGGGGAGGTAATTTTATTTTAGTCACGATTGTCCGGTCTATTTTTTTTGCCGCGGCACAGAATTCTGAAGGCTTCGTGGACGTTGCTTGTCCATCTATCCACGGTCCATGGTTTGAGCAGTTCAAATTCTGAAATTATTTTCAACCCAGCAGACTTCGGTTATGAAATCAAAGTCCAAAATCATTGATCCAATTAGCTACACGTCGGGACGGAAATCTTTCACGGGGCTTACTTTTTCTAGACCCCCTGATATTTCTTCTATTTTGTGGGGAGCCGCGGTGGCCAAATGAGTAAGGTACTGACTCACTAACCAGGAAGTCCTGTCAATTTTCAGAGTGGTTTCTCCTTGTCAGTGATACAGGACTGGTGGCCTGGAAAGAAATAGCGTCTGGTCGTTCGGATGGTACGAAAAACTAAGGTCCCGCCTACAAGTTGATTTGCACGTAAAAGACCGCAGGCAGGTGGAATTCTACGAATAAAAACGCCCACGCACGTCAAAATTTCCTTCATAGTAAACCGCATGGTGTAAAATAAGAACCACTTTTCATTTCCAAAACATTTCGCAAATCAACAATTTACAAAATCTTTGCCCAATTGTGATATGACAAAATGAAATGCCACTAAACGGGCTGTCCACAAAACACAGATACAAGCAATGTGTGTTAATCTAAACAGACGATAGACTTTGAATGCAGCAAACATTATTGCTAAAAATCTTTGCACTAGTCCACAGTACGAAAATAAAGTTCTTCACGCCGTTGTGAAACACTATCAATCCTTATTTCATTGTTATAGGAAAAGTTACAAAAGGAGAACGTGTTTTAATTCATGGTGGAGGAAGTGGAGTGGGTACAGCTTTAATACAGCTTGTTAAGCTGGCAGACGGCATTCCTATAGTTACTGCTGGCTCTCAACAAAAACTGGAGAAAGCAAAAAGTCTAGGAGCCGTAGCAGGATTTAATTACAAGTCAGAAAATTTTAGTGATGGCGTTCTGGCAGCAACTTCCGGCAAGTAGCGTTAGTCTTTAGATCCCAATTAATAGGATTATACCTAAGCTATTTTAAGTTTAGAATTTACGGAAACTATTTTTATGCAAAATCGATATGGAAATTATAACATATGCGGAACCAGTCTTACCCTTGTTAAAAGTAAGGTTCCTATTATGTTGAGCTTCACTTCGTTGGGTTTTTTTCTCGACCAGGTAAAGGATCGGGTATTATTTTAGATTGTGTTTTTTAATAGGTAAAGAATCGTGTATTATATTAGATTGTTTTTTATCCGGTAAAGTATCGTATATTATATTAGATTCTGTTTTATTTATCAGGTAAAAGATCGGGTATTATTTTAGATTGTTTTTTTATCAGTATTATTTTAGATTCTGTTTTTTATAAGGTAAAGGATTCGGTATTATTTTATATTTTAGATTCTGTTTTTTAAAAGGTAAAGGATCGGGTATAATAATAGATTGTGTTTTTCCAGGTAAAGGTGTAGATATTATTTTAGATTGTGTTGGAGGAAGCTTTTATGAACAGAATATAGAAGTTATTGCCATGGAAGGAAGATGGGTTCTTTATGGTTTGATGGGTAAGTTTTAATACAAAGTTACCTTCTTTATCTAAATGAGCTTTGGAAACCCGTTCTACCATGCCTACACTCTAAAAGAGAGGTAGACAGAAATAGGCTTTAACGTCCACTTAACAAAAACTAGGTTATTTCGAGACTAATATATTTTTCAATAATTTACTTTGGGGTATTTAGCAGTTGGGGGTCATTTCGGGACTTACACGTGGTACATTTTTATCTCAATAACCCTACAACTTTTCACGTGCAAACTTATGATCAAACCCAGACCAATCGACTCAGTGATCTGAAGCGCAAGCGTTCAACTTTGATAATCAAGATTTAGTCATATCAAGTTTACTGTAAGGTATGCCTGTTCTACCGAATAGATGTTGAATATAGTAACAACTTAGACTAAATCAGCCATTTTTTAATCTTTTTAAAACTAATTTATGGTGTAAATAATAGACATTGTGCATTGAAAATGTCACAAGATTCCACAAAAATATTGCATTTTGACAGTCCATTTAAGTAAAAAGGAACAATACCGGGCTTTTATGATCAATTCCAATCTCTTTTAGTTGTTTTCTATATGTAGAAAAAACGCTACATGATTTGAATAAAGAAACAGCTTTGTTGTTGGTTTTATATCATACGAATACAAATCAGAAGATGTTCTCATAATTATATCAAGTATAGTGATTCATCATGGTTGCTTGCAGGAGGAGGGAGTATAAATGGTGACATGTTAAGTAAACTTTTACGAAAAAGAATATCTATTACAGGTACTACTTTACGTACAAGGTCTATAGAGGTAAGATCGCCATATCAGTTATTCCCGTCTGAAATTCTATAAACAAAATTGACTGTGTTGCAAATTATTACTTGGCTCAAAAACGTCAACATGAGATTCTTCTACTATGAGCTTTAAAGTAGCGAAGTCTCTAACCAATGTCATCCAAAGTCTTCCACATTAAAAACACGAATTATTTGTTAATTTAAATCAACATGATGTTGTAATCTTACCTGGAAAAAGAAGGGCCTCTGATATCCAATATTTAAGACCAAATAAACATTTTACCATTGGTACACGAATAATATACCATAATGCGTTTCAGCGCCATTTGTAACAAATAACTCGAAGAACGAGGTTACAGACATTCCACAAGTCATGTCAAACGGTGACCTCATGTTCTTATCTGAAGAGCATGGGTAATAAATACTATTCGTGTAGACTTGAATAACCAGACGCTAGAAATTGCCATTCGATTGAGACCCCTGGCGTATTTCGCTGAACATAACTGATTTGAAATTAGAGTAAAAACGGAAACGATTGAATGTAAATCAGTTTATATACATTCATATTACATTATTATATGCGTTGCTACCCATTTGTGTCAATTTCTAGGTGCCAAATATTAGCGATTTAGTTCCTTTAAGTGTTGATACAGGCGCCGACACAAGAAGGCCGAGGTACCCCGTAATGATGAAAAATTTTCCCAACCTGTCTGATCAATGTTTGTTTTTTGGGGTGTGAGAAGATTTTAAGTATTACTAAAAAATAGACCGTCCATAGATGTAATTGTTAATTTAAGAAAGATTTTCGAAATGGGTATGCTCGGAATAATCGCTAGGTACATCTGACTGTTACATTGTCTTCCCTAACCGCTCTGCTCTTGGTACATCTGACGATTACATTGTCTTCCCTATCCGCTCTGATCGAAATCTTTGAATACACGAAATGTGCAATTAGGCTCAACAGTAGTAATATCGTGACCATGACAAATTTTGGGAACATCTATCGGCCCTTAGTACCACTGAATTGAGTTATTCCCTTTGAGGGCGTGGTTGGGTTATGGTTACACTGAAAGTATAGCAATCACGCATTGGACACGTTTAACCTGGTAAAGATTCTAGGTGCGTACAGGAATTTACTAGATCCATGCAATAAAGCAGTGCTAAATTGTAAAACGCATCATGCTATTTATACTCTCTGTTTTAAAACCATGACATTCTACGCAATACATTAACTAAAAATATATACAATCAACCTATCATGTTGAAACATGTTTTTTTTATTATCAAATATACATTCGTTTCTTTAAAAAGAAATCATCCATCAAATTGAAACTAGGTCAACTTATGTCATCATGCACAAGACAGTTATATACGCCCCCTTCATTTAAAAAAAAGTAGACCACTAAATTTAAAAAACGAATCGCGCATTCAAATATTCTTTCGCCCCATAAATCGTTATTTGCAAAGTACTTTTTATACGCCAACATTTTCATGTGGACGTATTATGTCGTCGCCCCTGTTTGTCCGTCCACAATTTGTTTGTGGACACTCTACAGGTCACAATTTTTATCCGATTTCAACGAAACTTGATATATAGGTTTATCTACCTAAGATCTCAGTTCCTTTCGATATTGGCATGTATCGGACCGTAACTTCGTGGATTATGACCCCTGATTGTACGAAAAATCGCGTTTTTAGCTTGTGGAGCCTATAGAGGTCACAATTTTTATCCGATTTTCTTGAAACTTGAAATGTAAGTTTATAACCCAACGATCTTGGTTCCTGTTGATATTCGCGCATATCAGATCGTAACTTCCTGAATTATGGCCCCTGATTGTACGAAAAATCGGGTTTTTAGCTTGTGGTCCCTGTAGAGGTCACAATTTTTATCTGATTTAAAAAAAACATGTGAATATATCACCATTACACACTAAGATCTTGGTTCCTTTTGATAATCGCGCATGTCCGAACGAACGTAACTCCCTGGATCATGGCCCCTGATTGTTCGAAAAATCGCATTTTTAGCGTGCACAATTTTATTTTCCGATTTTAAAAACCGTTTAAATATATCACAATTCCACCATAACGAAGGTTGAATTCGAATTTCGGGAAAATCGAAATGAAACTGCCTGACAAAATGGCCGCTTTTGAATTATTTTAATTTAACCCGAAACACTATAAAAGTGGAATTATTATTGTTCTACTTACCTTGTTTAGACCATTAATAACTTGTCCGTTTATTTGTTGATTTACTTTTGGCAAATTGACCAACCACCCTCATTTATCACGTGACCACTCGACTTCCGCAAAGGGGCGACATAATCCGTCATACAAAGGGGCGCAAAGGGAAATAACACATTTGTGGATATCTCGCCCCGAGTACAGTATCGACTATTCACAATTCATCTTTTATCGCTTATCTGCTATTGGCATATCCTTTCACCACTGCAGAGGCGTAGACGTGAAATATATATTGTGGGGGGGGGGGGGTCCGCAACCCTAACCTTTTTTTAAACCCCTAAAAAATATAAACAAACACCATGTGGCCACGCTGTCTACACAACTCGTTTGCTGATTTTCCCAGACAACGCGTGCAAAGCATTATGTTTACGTGGCTGGCTGAGCGGGCGATAAATATTTGGTTTAGGCGATAATGTTTTTGCGTACCTACATGCGATTCACTACGATAAGTGGCAGAAAAAAATATTAGTGACAGGCTAACTAGACACAATTTTATGGAACATAGTTACTTTTCACTTCACACTTGTTTCCAGGATGATTCTCTGTGTGTTTTATTTTAGCAAAGTAAACCATATTGGGATATGTACAGGTTTTATACAGATATAGAATCTTAACTAATCCAAATAATTGTTGTAAATAAATAGGAGTTTGGGCCTACTATGTAAATTTTTTGGGGGTCCAAGTATATTCAGCCCCCCCCCCCCGAAAAACAATTGGGGGGTGGGGGTCGGATTGTGTGACGCCCATGCACCACTGTATACATCGGATGTCCAAAATAATTGCCGACTTTTAGCACTACATTGCTCAGTTACCATTCAATAGAATATTAAGATGTTTTAACTAAATGAACACTATACTCGTGGGTATGGATCAAACAAATGTCAGCTTCATAACTTAAAGGGCCAGTATACCAGAGCAAAAATAGTATCCAATGTCAAAAATAGCAATTCCCTAATAGAACAAGCCAATGGTTATACCTTCTCTAAAGACTAGAGAACTCTAGTCGAAAACAATCCTACAAATAAGAAGTGGTGTGCACACACCCCCCCCCCCCCCCCTGTGAAAAAATTGTCGACCATAGATATACATTGTCCGTCAATTTTACAGCACTTCCGAGAACACTCCCCGCTCCCCTCGTTGCTCTGAGCTAGTTACGGCCCTGGTGGTGTGAATTATCTGGGGGCTTATAATGGTTTATCGCTTGATATGGAAAATAAGAGCAAAAAAGATGTTTATGGTATGACTGAACCACCAATATATCATAGTTTCAAATATGTTGAATAATGTTCTTTTATTTACAGTATAAACGAGAGTTGATCAGTAATTTCACCCGAGTTGCCATGCCACACTTTGAATCAGGTTATCTTCAAGTTGTTATTGACACTATCTTTCCGTTAGATAAGTTATCGAAAGCTCACGCCATGATGGAATCTAACACAAACAACGGTAAAATCCTCATACAAATCAACAAGAATAACAAAGATGAACTGTAAGCCTTTGGTACAAAATTTTTGTATTCATCAATAAACATTTATATGATTTGTACAATGATGATCGAAGATAAAAATACAAAGAAAACTGTTATAAATTTCACAATTTTGAACGTTTCCTGAAAACAAATGTATAACAGTCGAACATTTAATAAATCAATGTGTTAGACTGTATGGTATCTAAATAGTTTTTAAAGCCAAATTATGAATAGAATGTAATTGTACACCTTTATAATATAAAAACACTTGAATATTCATTTTAGATTAGCTCTCAGTTGTAAAATATTTGATTTTGTTAAATGTGCCGAGCCCATCTAGTTAAAACTCAGATCCTATTTCGTTTCGTTCTTATAGTTCAAAATTTCGTTTTACTTGTCTTTACTACACTTGGATCTGGAATAGTTGTTATTTAACTCGTGTTCTGAATGGTGTCAGGGATAAGCCAATGAAACGGTCTGTTACGGCGAGCTTTAGGCGTGTTTTTCACGGAAATGTGGGTAATCCACTAGTAACATCAATGCTGATTGGTTAATCAAATGTCTGACGTCATAGGGTCATAAGTCGGTCTTTTGACCCCTGACGTGACCTATCGCTATATCTTGTCAGATCTTCATGTAGTCTAGGCCATCGAAAGTATAAAAAAAACGAAACGAAATATAGATCTGTATTTTAATCAGATTGGTGCCGAGCAAACAATGTGAACGTGTATGAGAGTAGTATGGACAAACAACTATTTCATACTAATATGATTGTCCAATTTAATGGAATTTGTCATGTTCAATAATTATATAATTATGTTTCATGTTTAACCGTCCCGGGAATTCGACAAACCACAAGAATGTCAGAAAACCAAACTTTGATAATTTCAACTGTACAGTTAAATGTTAGCAAACCTTTCTACTTCTGTTTGGTGGACATCTCCAAGCACCATTATCGTAACAGATACATGTATACTGTATACATTGTTCTGTATAACCAAATAGACGAGTGAAATATGTTTTATTACCAACCTCACATCCTGAAAAAAGTACAAACGTAAAAGTCGATTCGCAACAGCAATTTGCATGCTCACAACACAAAGTACAAGGTTACGATAAACCTACAGTAATTGGGCACTATATAAATTTATAGGTAACATGTGTACGTACCTCTAGGCGTCTGTTTGTCCGCTGTTTTGTCAGGACTATCTTTTATACCGCCAAGTTCACAAGTATTGATTGATCTATCCACAGGACAGGTCCAGTTCCCATTACATTCACAATCACATAAATACTCTGTACAGCCTTGGCGAAGATTGAATGTGCTCTTGGATTTAATGACCTTAGATTCAATAACACAAGGTCGACATCTTGATGACACGGATGCAACTTTTTCACATATATCAACACTTCTTCCTGGTGGACAACTCCATTTTCCATCGCAGCTACACATACAATTAAACCGCCAGCATCCTTCTCTGTAGTTAAAAGGACTCCCACCAGGATATGATTGATTATTTACCAGACACTCCCTGCAGCCATCTATTCTGTAGTCTGGAGATCGACACATGTTTTCAGTTTTATCAGGAGGACATTCCCAGCTACCGTTGCAGAAACACTTACAATTGTACTGTGAGCACCCCTCTCGAAATTCAAAATCCGAGTTACTCATGTAGGTTATTCCATTTACAGCACATTCTTTACAGCTAGACTTCTCATTTACAGTTCTTGTGCTGGACTCACATACGTTGATTGTGGAGTTATTGGGGCATCGCCATGTTCCATCACAATTACAAACACATGTATGTTGGTGACATCCTTCCCTCAGAACAAAAGTTGCATCGGCAGGATAGATCGTTCCACGAACATCACAAGATTGACAACTGATGGCTTGTCTCTGTATCGCACTGGCATCGCAAAGATGTTTTGGAGATTGTGTTGGGCAGTACCAAGTTCCATCACAATTGCATCTGCATGCATATTCCAAACATCCTTGTTTAAGTTTAAAATCCAAATTGGCTGAATGAGGTTGTTTATTTACCAGACATTCAGAACAGCTGCCTGTCGTATTGAACGTAGGATAGCCAACCGTAACACCACCGTTAGCAGATAAACAACCAGGTGCGTGCTCAGCGGAACATTTCCATATACCTAAACAATTACAATCACAGGAATACACCAGACATTTTTCATATATTTTAAATTGAGAATTCCCAGTGTAGAAATTACCTTCAATGGTACATGTGCCACAGTCACGTTGAGCATTATAGGGATCGGTTAAAGCAGGATCATTTGATGGACATAGGTTAACCTTCTTCTCATCGGGGCATTCATAGGTTCCATCACATTTACACTGACAAGTATACTCATAACATCCCCTTTTCTGTTGAAATCCCATATTACCCGGGTAAATAAGTCCATGGATGTGACAATTTCCACACTGTGTCTCAACTGAACGCTCATTACAAGTTGGGTTAGGTGTTATAGCACATCTGTAATTCCCATTACACAAACATCTACATTTATAAATAACACAATCACGGTTCATATCGAACAAGTCGTTAACATTGTAATTTTTGTCGTCTGCTAGGCACACCTGACACGAATCTGCATTTACTGAACCGACTGGGGCTGTAGGGTACACGGATCCCCCAACTGGTAACGGATGTGTTTGTCGAATAGGAAAGTTGGAGGAAGTACTGGCAGAATGTGTTCCAACCCTGTGTGCAGCAGGAAAGATATACCTGGTTGATGTTTGTACAGTATATCCTACTCCTTGAGGGGAAGGGTAGTTATTACCTGAAGGCAGTGGTACTGTATGATAATTAGTTCGAGGAGATTGATGGCTATTAACCCTGGGTGATAAGAAGGGATTTTTGTAAAAACCCGAACTATGAACTTGCTGATATCCTGTTTGAGATGATGGGTAGATAACTCGTCTTGTTGATTGTACATTATGTGATGTTTCCCGAGGAAAGAAAGGATAATTTGTATTTGTTGCGGATTGATATCGATCTCCTGATTCTTGGGAAACCTGATATTTGGTATTTGTCGTTTCCATACCTTGAGATCCAGTTTCACGGGAAACTGACGGTTTATTTTCTCTGGTATGAGTCTCAATTTTGTGCCTGGATACTTCAGGCGTCTGATATTGTCTTCTTTGTGGTGGAGAATATTTTCGAGTAGGGGTGTTAATTGAACTCTGGGAAGAAAACGATGCTGATGCTGAAGATGTTGACGAATACGCCGAGCCAGCTTCTCGAGATCTCTGTACATTTCTGTGTACTGTCTGGGGTTTTCTTTCTGTTTTAACAACATACGTTGGCGATGAATGTTGATTAGCTATTGTTCTACTATTGGTTGTTCTTCTCACGTTATCTTCAGTACGAGATTTATCACATGTATAGATAACATTATTTCTGTCACATTTCCATCTTCCATTACAATCGCATGTACATTGATAAGTGTAACACCCACGTTTATATTCGAATTCTGTGTTCCCTGGGTGCGTTTCACCAGCGAAGCTACATTTTAAACAGGGTTGCGAATTATATGGATTTACGTTTGGTATCATTTCCATGCCTGCATGATCAGTTCTGTCGTGTTTATTGCTGACACGTGTCTCTCTCCGTGTTTCGTCACGAGTTTTATCAGTCGTTCTAGTCCTTTCACGCTGAACCCTGTCTCGTTCTTGTCGTTCTCGCTGAAGCTTTGCTTGTAGGATTTTCTCTTGCTGGAGCCTCATTTGTCGTTCTCTTTCCATTTCGTACCGGAGCTTTTCTTTTTTGGCTTCTTCATTTCTTTCTTGCTTTTCCCTTTCTCGCCCCCGCCTTTCTTGTTCATCTCTTTCCAGGCTATCTTCTTCAGACCGGGAGCTAACACGCTGGGTACTGGTCACTTCCTTTCGTGTCTGTTCAATTCTGTATCTTTGGCGCGCTTCGCGTATCTCCTGTTCACGCCGTCTCTGGCGCTCAAAAGCTTCTTTTCGCTGTTGTTCTCTCATCAATTCCTGTTCTCGCAATCTTTGTCGTTGAAACTCCTTTTCTTGTCGGGCACGGAATTCCTCTTTATCCTCAGGAGACACATCACATATGTTGGTAGCTGATTTATCAGGACAATCATATAAACCATCACAGTTACAATTACATTCATATTGATAACAGCCACGTTCTAGTAGAAACTTGGTATTGGGTTCATATCTCTCACCATTCGAAAGTTTACATGCTTTACATGTCTCAAGTCTTCTATCATTTTCTGCTTCCGGATTTTGACATATATCCTTCGCCTTGTATCCTGGACAATTCCATCCACCGTCACAGTTGCATCTACACTGATAGAGAATACATCCTTGTTTCATCTCAAAGTCTGTGTCACCGGGATAGTATTCCCGATCAGATAATATACAACTTTTGCAGCCACCAATTGTTTCGCCTTTACATGTATCTCTAGCATCTTCACCGGGACAGTTCCAACTACCATCACAATTGCATACACAGTTATATCCAATACACCCTTTTTGTAAAGTAAAGTTTGTATTACCGTTATAAAATTCCTTATCGGATATTTCACAGTTTCTACAACCTCCCGGTCTTTCGCCTTTACACAGATTCCTGGCGTCTTTTCCTGGACACGACCATGAACCATCACAGTTACATGTACAATCATAATGTATACACTCTTTACTTAATGTAAACTTGGAATCACCAGGATATGATTCGGTTTCACTGACTTCACATCTTGAACATTTCCTTGTTTCGTTTTTATTACAGATATTTTTCATCATATGTGCCGGACAATCATAGGTACCATCACAATGACAGTCACAAGTTTTTTCAGTACATCCCGTTGTTTGCTTGAATTTCGAGTTTCCTTCAAAGAATTCTCCATTTACCTCACACTCACTGCAACCCGGTGGACTTTCGTCCTCGTAGTCACATATATTTTGCGCTCTCCCCGAAGGACATTCCCATTGCCCATCACAAAAACAGTCACAATCATACTCAAAACAATCATCAGTGTGTGAAAATCTACTGTTTCCTCTGCGATATAACCCATGCGCAAAACATTTTTGACAATCAGTGACTGTGGGCGTTTTTGTGGTTTCCACGGCTGCACAAATATTTTCAGATCTGTCATCAGAACATTCCCAAGAGCCATTGCAACGACAAATACAATTACTGTACATAATACAACCTTCAGTCATATCAAAGTAAGAATTGCCTGTAATTTGCTGGTCTTGAACATCGCAGGTTCGGCATTTGGGGTTATTCATGCTTTCACGTTCACACATATCTATAACACTACCAGCAGGACAATCCCACGAACCATCACAATGACAAATGCATCTATGGTGTAAACAGTCCTCTTGATATTCAAATCTTGAATGACCTTTATATGTTACACCATTCAGCACACAATCCGTACATTCTGCAAATATATATGTACAAATAAATCAATGTTTGATGTAATGTAAAACACTTTCTAATCTATGACTGATTATTTTAAAATGCTATTCAGAAGAAAATCGACTATATTTCATATTGGTTATTCGCCAAGACCACAAATACTAAGAATGGAGTTAGTCCAGTACCCGTGTAAGACTTGCTTCTACCCAACATCCCATGCTCCATGTTATTGATATTTTAACGGTTCTATGTGAATAATATCGGTAGGATATTTAAGTGAACGTTTATTTAACTCACCCCGTCTGTCCGGAGGTCTTGTGACTCTGTTTTTGAATGGAAATGGGGTTGTGGTTTGTTTGGATGAAGCTTGTTGGGCTTGTCTTTTGCTATTTTCTGTTTGTAATGAAAGGCGTTGTGACTGATCAAGTAGTGTCTGAGAGTAGAATTCTTGATCAGCTATTCCTTTTGATACACCATTGTAATATGCTTTTCCTGTTAATTTATCTTCATTAACGGATTCTTTGGAGGTTGGTGAATCCGAGTACGGCGATGCTTGATGGTTAAAGTTATTTGAACTGGATTTATCAACAACTTTAACATATGCTGCATGTGCAGGAGATCCATTGCTCTGTATAGTTTTATAATCAGACATTCTAGAATGGGACGACCTCTCCCCCACTGTAAAAAAAGAAAAAAACGACGTAAAGTATTACCGTGACATATCATATATTCAAAGTAACCGTGCACTCAAAACATATAATGAAACAAATCCAAACCACGTTCTGTTTGGGCCAATCTATACCTATTGCATATATGTGCATAAAGCACACACAAAATATACACAAAAACACAACAATAACTTTTAAAATATACGAGAAGTGTTAAAGTAGCTAAGTCTCTAACTCAATATCATCCAAAATCTTCAACATTGAAAACACGAATTATTTGTCAAATTAAATCAACATTCATGTTGTGATCTTACCGCAAAAAGATGGGCTTTTGATATCCACTATTTAAGACAAAATAAACATTTTACCATTGGTACACGAATCGTGTACCATAATGCGCTTCAGCCCCAGTTGTATCAAGAGACTCGAGGGGCGAGGCTAGACACATTGAGCCAAATCAAACGGCGGATGTAGACTGGAATAACCAGACGCTAGAAATTTGCACTGGCTTGAGACTGCTGGATTATTTCGCCGAACATAACTGATTTGAAATTGGAGTAAAAACGGAAACCATTGAATGTAAATCAGTTTATATACATTCATATTACAGAATTATATGCGTTGCGACCCACTTTTGTCAATTTCTAGGCCCCAAATGTTAGCGATTTAGCTCCTTTAACATTTGTTCTAGAAAGATTATGCATACCCCGTCTCGGCACCGATCCCTGTGTAGGAAGTTATGCACACGTAAGGAAATGAAATAGGGTTTAAGGTCTCGGGCCCAGCGAAGTGAGGCGGGGGTATAATTTGGCATTAAGTACTCCTTTCTCCAGGAAGAGGCCTGACTTTAACAAAGAAGTGAGACTTCTAGAACGCAGACTTCCAGAAGAAAAAAAAAACGTGCTGCGCTCTATACTGATTGCAAAATTTAGAAACAAGCCTTTTTGCTAACATTTACCAACACTTGACAACGGCAGCCATGATAGCTTAGATTTTGACAGTTCTGTTGTCATAGATTTACAGAACGGTCCATGAATAATTTTGATATTAAAAGATGTGACAGTTCTTGCAAATGAAGCACAATAGTCTATAATATTACGATTTACCACCTGATGTAAGGATAATTGTGATAGTATTAGCCAAAAAGTATTTACTGCATTTTTATTTACCTTTCTGTGTCGAATTACCGCTCAATTATCAAATATTATCAAATCCTGTAAATGACAACTCATTTGTATTTTGATATGAATTAATCATATTCCGCAGTTGTTTAAATTAAAAAATTAAAAATTTGTTTTTAAAATTAACACTTTGCTCATTGATATTAGCATAAGGTCAAGGACATACCAGATATTCGGACACGAAGGCTACCTACGAAACATTGTTTACATTTATACAACGGCGAAATGTGTTATTACTAAAGGGAATACGACATAATTGTATGTATGGTGATGTAAATGAAACCTTTGCATATCTATACAATGTTCCGCTAAGCGTTGTCAGTTTAACGATTACCTGAGTAATACGGCTCCTTCCCAAACACAGAATTTAACCCAGGAAATGTTCTCAAAAACGCAACCTGACTTCTGAGATGGTAATGTGTTCTCAATGATTTTCATGTAACTCATGTTGCACGTGATTTTCACCGAGACCAGCCCTATAAAATGCACCCCCATACCTGGTTGAATCATTCACACTACAACGTCAGCAGCATGCCACGACTCACAACAGCTCAGAGGAACCAGGCGCTTGGAAGACTCGACTTTGGCCACACTGCCCAAGCCGTTGCCATTGTTAGACCATCTACCGGCTTCAGCAACGCTTTCGGGCCACCAAAACCACGGATGATCGCCCCCGAACTGGTAGACCAAGGGTTATCACAAGGCGACAAGATCGCCATGTTGTACGATAGCACGTGCAGTATCCCTTCACACGGGCGTCTGAGACAGCACGTCTGACACAGGGAACACACGGAAGACCCATCAGTACCGATACAGTGCGCCGACGTCTCAATAGGGAGAACATCCATTGCCGTAGACCTTACTGTGGACCGATCCGCACCCCTCGCCAACGACTTGAACATCTACAGTTTGCCCAACAACACCAGAACTGGCGACACGGGTAATGGAGAACTGTTCTGTTCACAGATGAGTGTCGGTATTGCGTATCAACTGCAGATGGCAGGACTAGAATATGGCGTCGACGTGGCCAGCGTTATTCTGACCAATGTGTCATGGAACGAGACTCATGGGGAGGTCCAAGCATAATGGTTTGGGGTGGAATCGGCCTGAACCAGAGAGTGGGTCCCGTGGTGTTCCAAAATCTTGGTCCAGGGAGAGGAGGCGCCATTACAGCAATGCGCTACATCGATCAAGCTCTCAGACCCCACGTCATACCACATTTCGCACGTTATCGAAACAACGTTTTCCAGTATGACAACGCCCGTGCCCACACCGCCCGAGTTAATCGGAACTTTCTACAGCATAACGGTGTCAACGTTATGCACTGGCCAGCCCTTAGTCCGGACTTAAACCCGATTGAACATCTTTGGGATGGAATTCAGATTTAATAACGTCGTACCGACACCAAACACAGCCGATGGATTGCGCCAGGCTTTTCTGAGAGTGTGGTCACAGGTGCCAATGGCGTTCATCAATCGTCTGGTCCACTCCATGTATAGACGCTGCTCTGCTGTTATTGATGTATAGACTGTGTACAGACTCTAAACCTTCTCGTAATGTCTTGGAATTGTGATGAATTAATCACTAATGTTTCAACATACTGTTCACAAAAAATTGCTTTTATCCATTTAGTAAGTCGTTTTCTAGAATGATTTGATTAAAGTGCCTCTCTGATTTTAAGTCGTACTGACGTTTATTTATGTTTAGTATATAATGACTATTAGCACAATATTGAATATTGAAATAGACTATAGTTCTGCCTTAAAAAGTATTGCACGTGCTTCTTGTATAAAACTGAGAGCATGCATGTTAGACCAAGTTGGGTCGTAAGATTGTTTTATTTAATAAATATATTATAATAAGCCTACGTCGATGAGTCTGTGTAATATATCCACAGCATATTAATAGACACATGGGTCCTACTTTCTGAACCAATGGGGCTAATGAAGAAGGGGCACATGTAAGGACAAAGGTGTAGGCTGTCTACATCTAATGAAAATTGATAGAAATTTGATTTGAATTTCTAGACAAATTTGAACATTTTGGAGCAGAATTTATGTTTTAAAATGAAGTAAAATTATATATGGTCAATGTGGGGCAAATGTGCCTGTTAAGTAGTTAACTTACCCACTATATGGCTGCAGCAGAAGACAGAGAACAGGAGACAGAAGATGACCTGAAGATAGACGTGAACAACTCATAAATTCATTCCTATGTAATTACTCATATAATGAATTACTATAAGATTACAGTAGCAATATTATAACTTTTTTTTAGTGTGTGTGTGGTGACCTGGGCCCTGTTTCACAAAAACTTAAATCTTCTTAAAACCGTCTTAAACTAAAATTCCCTCCTAACGTAAGATAGATGCGTTTCACAAAACGATTTTAAGCATATATATATTAGGTAAAATCCACTAAAATAATATTGTAAGTTAAAATTGTATCTTAACTTACAATAGTGGCGTTTCACAAAACTATTTTAGGGACAATTTTAACTAAAATCTATTGTAACTTAGGACAGCGGTCACTCTCTCGTAACTTAAAATCACGCCATTAACAAACATTAATTAGAGCTACGTTGTGAGATCCATTGCGACATATAGATATATTTGGAATAATGATAATATTGCCAATGGCCCGGGTTATATAATTTAAACATACTATCATTCACAAAAATAATTTTCATTCGATTTCTTTTCAGTGCATGGGAAATATAGCTGCGGCCCACCCGTTTATTTTATTGTAAGGCAATATAAGCAATTAGATGACGCCCCAAATTAAAACCCCAAGAACAAAAAAAAACCCTCAAAACCCCAGTAAACAAAACTCTTTGTTACTATTTTATATATTACCATATGATTCAAGTATAAATTATACTATTTTCAAATAATTAATAGACAAAAAAAAAAAACCCACCTAAAAAAAATCTAAACTCACTTCATATCTTATAATGTCTATAAAAAATATCTTTGTAAGCCTACAATTGTTTAAAATGAGAGAGAGAGAGAGAGAGAGAGAGAGGAGGGGTTTAACGTCCACTAGACACAAACTATGTACTTTCGGGACTAACAGATGGTTTAATTTTATTTGAATAATTCGCTTGCGCATAGGCGTCTTTAGTAGTGGGAGGAAACCGGTGGACCCGGAGAAAACCCACGAGGCTGGACGGGCGACACTACTCCCTGTCACGTACAACCGGGGAATCGAAACCCCGTCAGTCCTATAATACTAGATACGCCATATGCAAAGTATTAATTATGGTTTTGGGGTTATGATGATTTATATAGTAGCCAAGGATATTTTATATTGTGATAAAATCATTATAATTTAATAAGATAGATAGGCATTATCCAATAAGGAGTGTGGCACTTTGGCATTTTCAAATTATTATTGAAAGGGTCCATGGGACTAACATTTCAAACCTAGGCATCGGAACATTGGTTATTTTGTGTATTAGTTTAAAAGTTATTAAATACATGTTTGTGACAATTTCTCAATAATTTCCGTTATCCAAAATACCACAAAACTACGAAATTCAAGTGATTTAGTTTATCGATACGCATTATTTCCGTTGAAGCCTGCGAGTAAATCCAATGTCAAGGTCACGAAAGCGACATGCAAGTTCAAAGCCAACCAACTGATACATTTCAAAACAAATAACACGCAATAAACTTATTTATTTCATCTCTCTACGACTGTCTGACCATGCGCAGGCATTGTTACAACGTATGAAACTCTCCTCATTGGCATTGTAACGGTTAGTTCAACCTGGCAACAGTTTTCAGTTCCGAGGCGTGTATGCGTACACCCCAAGTGCCCTCGCCGGAATTGTGCACTACGCCAGCACAAGCAATTTTAACTAAAATCTATTAAAATTGCATTTTAAGTTACAATCGATCTTCGTGAAACGGATAAAATTTAAAATTTCAGTTTGATTTTAGTTAAAATCTATTTTAGTGATTTTAGTTTAAGTTTTTGTGAAACAGGGCCCTGGGCCCGGTTCCTAGAAAATTCTTAAAGTAAGCACAAAGTCATGCTTCACTTTTTCTTACGTAAGAAACTTATAAAAATACCGTCCCTAGAAAATTCTCAAGACCATTCTTACGTAAGCACAAGTCAAGTATAAGTCTAAGCACATTGTGACTGGTAAAGTTTACCATAAACTGAGACTACGATGCTCTTTAACGTCACAAAAACCACTTTGGTATGCGAATTACGTCATAAATTTGTCGTCTGCTTCATTGACGTCATATATATGGTTGATTTAGATGCATTTGACGTGTCCCTATACACAATATAAAATGTGCCACAAGATAAAAAAACGCAGGCACATACAAACTAACTGAATAATTGTGAGAGCGCCTGATCTTAAGTAGCCCGTGTGTTTGTAGCCTATTGTTTACTAATTGACAAATAAATAAAATGGTTTCAGGGTAGAAGCGAAATTTTCTATAGTAGGCCTAGGCCTATTCTTAATTTCTTCTGGAGAAGGATTTTCTCTGTCTTGTAGGCCTGTCTCTTTGGTATCAAAAGGTGTCGGAAATGCCGTCGAATAACTAACTGTACGGTCAGCCATCTTTTTGAAGTGGAAACAGGCTTAAGGTTGGTAAGCAAGCCGTAGGCCTATACCTTGCTTGGGACTTGTGCATAGATTGACTATGTTTAAGAACGAAGTTGTGCTTAAGTTTTTTCTTGGAACGCATAATAACGTTCTTGTGCTTACAATGAAGTCTACTTAAAATCTAAGCACAAGAACGTTCTTAAGAATTTTCTGGGAACACAAAATAAGGTGAGTTTACTTAAATGCGAAGTCTATTTAAATCTAAGCACAAGAACGTGCTTAAGAATTTTCTAGGAATCGGGCCCTGAACTTTTGACTGACCCTAAGGCACGTGCTTTATTTGCCTAATGATTAATCCGGCACTGGTAGTAATGTTTAAGATATTGTGTGTCAGAACAATAAGTTTAAGTTAAACTGTTCCGGATATAAATTTGAGAGGCATTTCCCCTACTTGGCCGCATTTGGGCTAGAATTAGGTTTCTTATAATTATTATAAGCACTTTAATAACATTTCAAGTTTAGCTTACTTGAATAATATTAATGCTATTTCACAATATCAACTAAAATATATATATATAGAAATTGATTTATTCACCAAAACTACATTCCATATTCAAAAACAAAATTCGGATTTCCACGTCGTTCCAAGAAACCAAGACGTAAATGAAGTCAAGCTATTTAACAAGAATTTGAATGAATGAATCATTAAAGATACATCATGTGAGATTCGATAAAGAGCTGGCAGTTCTCGCTATATTAGTTAAAAACTAGATAATGTAAAGGGACTTTGCTGAAAATTTCAGTCAAATTGATCCACTCTGAACCGAGAATTTAGGATTGAATTTTCGGCAGAGCCCCGATCATCATTACTAAAGTCGATATGATAAAAAAACAGAGTCTCGATTGTTCATTTCATGATTAAATCATGAATGAAAGTAGAGCAGCAAATCGGATCCTGATCCAGTAAATATCGCAGGCTAGCGATGCCATCGAGAGTTGATTATAGTCTGGATAAGTTAATTATTGACGACAGGCAGCCACGGTGGCACAGTGAGTAAGACGTTGGCTCCCTAACCGGGAGGTCCCAGGTACGATCCTTGCGTTGGCCGATAAAGTTCATCGGGATTTTCCGGCGGGGTTCCCCTTTTTTTAGTAGTTCAAGACAGAGGGCATGGCAAGAGATAGCGTATGGTCAAAAAACCGAGCTTCCGTGTACACACTGGCGTGCATGTAAAAAAAATCGATATAAGAGTAGGCCGTACTGCCGCTGTCTGGGCACAATTTCCCTTAGAGCACAATAAATAACGTGTTCCCCTCTTCATTAGCCCAGTCGGAGAAAAACATTAGGACTTAAACCCCATTTCATTTCATTTCATTGACCGTATTATGTCGCCTTGTCAAAATTTCAATTGTATCTATAACAAATCTGTCCTTGTTGGTCATTTTTTGTAAAGATCAAGGAAATATCAAGGAAATACCTTAAATTTAAGGTGAAACTATATGGTGGTTATAGTTGAATTCGGACACTAGTAACTGGAATACACACACGCTAGTAAATTGTATATTACACTTGCTATACACATGCAAGTTATTAAGGGCTGCGTAAACCGTTCCTATAGATAAATTGCTGTATTTAACATTTGTATCAATCCAACCAATACCGGTGTTGTAATACACACAAATCTAAGTTAGTGCAATAAAATTGATTTAACCATATATTATTAATCCTTGTCAGAAATTAGTAGGCTCCAAAATTACAGATGTTTCTTTGTGGGTTTGACATTCGATAACGATGATGAAATACAGTAGAAAAAAGTCGCGATGTAACTAGAATATTGTGTTTATATTTGGAGACTAATAATATATTGTATAAGTACTATAAATTTTTTTTCTGTGATATTTGTTTGCAGTGGAAGGGGGAAAACAATCTCCACGGAGCCTGATATTTTATATCATCAGAATATTTCTGTAAATACGTAAGCTGTCAATGTAAATAAAAACCAGTATTATTATTCTCATATTCTTCCTACATGAACAATGGCGTAATTTTAGTAGCACTATGACCTATTATATAGTATGTTAGTATGTAAGTCATGTATTACATTATCAGACGTATAAAACATTTGGCCATCTAATCCAACCTTGTGTCTATAAGAAACAGTATATAGATAAGCTATATCATCTAATGTAGCTGAAGCTTAAACTATGTTAAGGATCAGTAAGGATCAATGATATTTCGTTGCCCAAAAATCTAGCATCCTGAAAAGCTTAAACTGTTAAGGATCAGTAAGGATCAATGATATTTCGTTGCACGAAAGTCTAGCATCTTGAAAATGGCCACCACCTTGTATTTTCGAATTGCTAATGGGCTTCTTCAAAAGAATAGTCCCTACATTTGAATGATTCCCCTGATATAATATGCAGTTATCTGCCGCACTAGACGAGAGAGTTGGCGCTCTTGACAACGGTGCGAGCTGATGACCATGTGTTGCGTCTTCTTGGATTTGCCTTCGCAATTAGCTTAATAGCTTTTAGTCCCATTGATATTTAAAGGACATTATTGGTGTCAGTCATTATCACATATGTGATAGAACTAATTAAACACGTTCCAAATATAATTTTAACACAGAGATCATTGCTACGATAGCTGAGTAATACAGGTTTCCTGAATCGGAAGTGACGAACACCAAAGGAAAACACGAGTCATACCTCTATAACTGACTGATGTGACGAGTGATAACAGATACACGGACGAATTTCTGCTCACTAATAATTCCTTCCGCGACTAAAAGTTGTTGTGTGAGACTGTGAGAGGATATCTGACAATTCATAAAAAGAATTGACTGCCACTATATAAAGAGAACACGAAAGAAAAACAGAAAAAGTCCGTGCATTACCATGTTTTTATAAGGTATAGAATGAATATAAACAAGGGAATGTATGGACTATTTCTATTTTCCTCGTGTTCTCTTATCTAATGACATTCAATTAGCTGACGCGTTTCGGCATGTATCGATTCCCACAGCTTATAACTGTTACTGCTTATCAATGAGCAGATTTGATAAGTAGGCATTTAGTAACTGAACGGGAATATACAGGTCACAATTCAATGGAAAACAATTGCTACTTATTACTAAGCAGATTTGATAAGTAGGCCCGTGTGCTGGTCACAAATCCCTCCTATCATAACGCCACCACCACCACCACCACCATAAGGATGAACATCTTGGGTGCAGCGAGGTGCCAGTCTCTCCCTCTACGGCGACAAACACGAACCCGGTCATCATTTCTAAACAGGTTGAAGCTACTTTCATCTGTGAAGAGCTCACGGAGCCAATAACGTCGCTGCCATCGACGTACAGTTCTTTTGTCGATTGTGACCTACGCTGACGGTGTTGACGGCTTAAGATCATTCCTCGAAATAGTCGCTATGCTTTTATACCAATAATGTGGAGCCATCGGGAGACAATGTGTCTGCTGAGGGGGTGTCCGTCCCAATACTGTGGCTGCCGCAGTCACGAACCTGTTCCGGAGTTGAATTGTCCGGATATAGCGATCTTTAGCTGGAGTTGTGACCCTTGAACTTCCGGATATTGGTTGGTCTTGAGCTTGGCCTGTTTGCTGAAACCAACGGAAAAGATTGCTGATGGTGGTTGGAATGAACTGGAACGTTCTTGCAATTTGCCGTTGAGAATTCCCATCTGTGCCATACCAATAGCCCTCTCTCATTCCCCCAGTGTTAATCTTGGCATCTCAGTAGATTTCATACTGAATCATCGCTCTGTCCCCCCATGTATTTATGAAACAATCATGTACGTGCATCTCACGAAATTACCCACAATCCTGGTTTTACGATTTTTCGTGACTGCACGAAATTCAGCATATCCTGCGTTCAGTGACTGCGATGTGTACACAGGGTATATTTTGTCAAATGTTTTCTGATTAAATGTCTAAACTTATTGCAACATTATTGTATGGATAAAACCGAATTTACCTGTATCAACTTTCTTTTGCCCGGTAGTTTTTATAAGGAGGGGGGTTTGGGGGTCTAGTAGGTTAATCACCAGGTCTGTCATTGGGTCAAGTAGTGTGGTTTCGATTCCGCGCTTGAGAGTGACAAGGAGTAGCGTCGCCTGTCCAACCTCGTGGGTTTTCTCCGTGTCGTCCGGTTTCTTCCCACTGCTAAAGACCACTATGCGCAAGCGAACTATTGAAACAAAACTGAACCATGTTAGTCCCGGGATGACCTAGTTTGTGTCGAGTGAACGTTACCTCCCTCTCCCTCTACATAAATAAATAATAAAATAAAATACGTCCAGGTAAAAATTCTCCACTTTACTTCATTCTATTCTGACATACGTGTACATTAAATCATTTAAGCTAGCTGTCTGCCCTGAAACTACATAATATATACATATATAATATGGATAACTCGCGTTTTCCTCTTTTTTTTGCGTCACTTTCCGTCTATTCAAATCTTCGTTATGCATCTACAGTAGCAATGATCTCTGCGTTAAAATTACGACAGCATATTTATTACATAATATTGGTGGACTTCACCCAAGACACAGTACGTGCTTAACGACCAAATAAGCTTTATATTCAGCTTGTATTTTTTTTATCCTCATAGAAATTATGGTGTATTGTTTCTGTTCTGTTTATTTCCAAGACAGTTTAACTCGAATGATAACCGTTCGTAAAACAGACTTAACAAATCCAATACAGCATTTCAACAGGTCTGTATCTTGCACAATGTCATCCAACCAACAACTCCTATTTTATATAATGTATAACATGAACTTACCTTCCACATTTTTAATATTGTAGGAATATGTAATGATGGGAACAGACAACGTCTGGACCGACCACGAACTCTGATCTTCAAGTCAAGACTGTCGAACTTACGTCTTGACCAATTATCTATGGGTACATAACAAAGCAAAGTTTCCGTTTCACCTAATCGCCAATTGGCTTTATTTCCTCCATTGTAAAGTACTGTTAATAGCAGACGTCAAATGTATTTCCGCACAAACTGTTGTTACGTTATAATAGTATAAGTTGTGGCGTAACTAGTAAACGTTTGTACACACATATTAGAGTAATCCCTGTGAAATGTAATTTGAGAGTGATTGAGGATTCCAACAACGATAGCTTGTTGTTATATTTCATTATAAGATCTAAGAACTTGGCAACAGTTGCAATACAAACACTGATGGGAAACATGGGTTGTTTTTTTTTATTGAAAGTTTGCCATCTCCGTCTCGTGCTATCTGATTGAAATAAGCAGATATTACTATACGATTACTAGTGAAACAAAGCTGTTATCCAGGCCTCATTCTGTTATATACATTATGTCAGTCAAATAAGGTTCAAACTCAGCCCACATCACGGTGTTGCGGTGATATATTCGAACGTTTTTTTTAAATCAGATAATTATGACCATTTGAGGGACCTCTTAAGCTAAAAACACGATTTTTCGTACAATTAGGGGCCCTAATTCAGGAAGTTACGATCCGATATGTGACTAGAATATCGACAGGAACCAAGATCTCTGCGTTATAAACTTACATTTCAAGTTTCATCGAAATCAAAAGAAAATTAATTGTGACCTCTAGAGGGTCCACAACCTTGGTATACCATATTTTTTACACTATTTGAGTACGAGGGGTGGCCATTTTGTATGTCAGTTTAGGTCTGATTTTTACGAAATTCGAACTCGACCATCCTTAGGGACCACAAGCTAAAAACGCGATTTTCGTACAATCAGGGGCCATAATTCAGGAAGTCACGATCCGATATGCGCGAATATCGAAAGGAACCAAGATCTTCTGGATATAAACATGCATTTCAACTTCCCAAAATCGGATTAAAACTGTGACCTCTAGAGGGTCCACAACCTTGATATACGATATTTTTACACTATTTGCGTACGAGGAGCGGACATTTTGTCTGGCAGTTTTGGTCCGATTTTCACGGAATTCGAACTCAACCAACATTATGGTGTAACGGTGATATATTCGAACACGTTTTTTTAAAATCAGATTGTGACCTTTAGAGGGACCACATGCTAAAAACGCGATGATTTTTCGTACAATCAGGATCATAATTCAGGAAGTTATGATCCGATATGCGCGAATATCGAAAGGAACCAAGATCTTTTGGTTATAAACATGCATTTCACGTTTCATCAAAATCAGATCAAAATTGTGCCTTCTAGAGGGTCCACAACCTTGATATACCAGATGTTTACACTATTTGCATACGAGGGGCGGCCATTTGTCCAGCAGCTTTGGTCCGATCTTCATGTAATTCGAACTCAACTGACATTATGGTGGTATATTCGAATGTTTTTTTTTTCTAAATCGAATAATAATTGTGACCTCTGGAGGGACTACAAGCTAAACTGACTTTCAATAGGAAACCAGTCTGTAAATCCCTGAAGATTTCACTGATACTGTGCCTTTTGTTGTGAATGGCAAATATATACTTGGCCAAATTAAAAACTTGACACTGATGAATTTCAACAAATTTTTTTTTCTGGTAAGTCAAATAAATTTTAATGTGTTTCTAACGATAGTAAGTAGTAAGAAGCCTTTAATTTCATAAAATTGTAAAGTCACATGGATCACGTGACTTTTGAGCATATAAAGATGAAAAACCTGAAAAACACGTGCAAACACAAACTCGTGAGGTCAATTGATGCAAATTTGCTTAAACTGAGCACGCACACGTAACTTGAACTGGAAAGATAGGTTGCCAGGCAACGAAACATACGCCCACAGCAGCTAACTCGTCCGGGCAGTCAACAAGAGTTTGTCACATATTTTTACTTTTTTCGGCAATGAAACATTTATAATACATTAAAATCTGATTAGGAGTAACAACTCATTAAGTAATTATCAGAAAACCATTAGAATTTGTTTGGTTTTTATAAAGTTTTGCCCCATGCTAACGTTTAGCATAGGAAACTTTTAACATCATGGATTTAGCTGTTCAAGTCATAAAAATTCATTTAAAATCAATATACTTGTTTGTCTCAAGACCTTACACTCTGTGTATGAATCTGAAGTCAATCGGATGATAACATTAGCTTCTAGAGGGTCACAAGGTTTTTAAAAGTGATCAAGGGCCATAACTTTGGCAGTAATTATCGGAAATCGTTGTAAATCAACATGATTCTTCGTCTCATGACCTCAAACACTCTGTATCAATTTAAAGTCAATCGGATATTAACTTTAGCCTCTAGAGCATTTACAAGATTTTTTGAAGTGATCAAGGGCCATAACTCTGGCAGTAATTATCGAAAATCACTGAAAATGAATAAACTTCTTCGTCTCATGACCTTAAACACTGTGTATAAATTTAAACTCAATCGGATATTAACTTTAGCCTCTAGAACGTCCACAAGATTTTTCAAAGTGATCAAGGGCCATAACTCTGGCAGTAATTATCGGAAATCGCTGAAAATCCATAGGCTTCTTCGTCTCATGACCTTAAACACTGTGTATAAATTTAGAGTCAATCGGATATTAACTCTGACCTCTAGAGCGTCCACAAGATTTTTTGACGCGATCAAGGGCCATAACTCTGGCAGTAATTATTGGAAATCGCTGGAAATCAATAGGCTTCTTCGTCTCATGACCTTAAACACTGTGTATAAATTTAAAGTCAATCGGATATTAACTTTAGCCTCTAGAGCGTCCACAAGCAATTGTGGACGCCGGACGGACGGGCGGACGACAATATACGACCACATTTCAATGTGGGCGTATAAAAACAAATTAAAATTGTTATTTTCATCTTTGTTAGAAAATGCCGCGCCTTTCAAATGTAGACCGTCTACGTGCTATAGGTAGGCTCTATGCTGGTCAGTCTGTGGTCACTGTTGCAAGAGCCTTTAATTGTTCACGCCAGACGCGGGAGCGTCACGTGTGACGTCACTCCAGGAAGATCAAGCAATACGATTACGTCATCTTAGAAACAGATTTGTCACTGCAACCTCCACAAGTAGAGAGATGTTTGGTGGAAGGGTAACTGCACAAACTGTTCGAAATCGCTTGCAGGCTGCTGGTCTTCGAGCTCGGAGGCCCTATAATGGACCAATATTGACACCTCTTCATTGCCGTAACCGACTTGTGTGGGCCACAAGACACATAAGATTTACTCAAAGACAGTGGAATGCGGTTGTCTTTAGTGACGAATCTCGATTCACTTTGAGATTTGCCGATGGCGGGGTCCGAGTGTACCGCAGACAAGATGAACGTTACGCTCAAGTATGCGTCAGAGAAGTTGACCGATTTGGCAGCGTCATGGTTTGGGGTTCTTTTTGTGCACATGGACGTTCTCCTCTTGCTGTTGTCCAAGGGAACTTAAATGCTGTCCAGTACAGGGATCAGATTTTGCAACCTGTTCTTCTTCCGTTTATGCAGAGACATGGACCTGGACTAACGTTTCAACAAGACAATGCTCGACCCCCTACAGCAATTGCTACCCAGAATTTTTTAAGAAATGCCGGTGTCCAAGTCCTGGATTGGCCATCGCTTAGCCCCGACCTTAATCCTATTGAACACATCTGGGACGAACTGGGTCGACATGTTCGTCAGCAAGTGAATCCACCACTAACGTTGCAGGACCTTCAACATGCTCTTGCCGAGCAGTGCGACGTCTTCCTCGGGTAGTGTTTACTGATGTTCTGAGATCCATGAGAAGACGTTGTGTAGCAGTACGAGACGCTAGAGGAGGCCACAACCGTTTATTCCGATTGTTCTCCAAGTCTGTGAATTTCATTTTGGGGGGTACTGTGACATCACGAACGTTATCAATGTCAAGGACTTTCGGCGAGATGTATTCTTGCTTTCTGTTGATGTCAAGGTCGTCTGTGCACAACATAACACTAAAATAGTTGCCTTAAACCAAATATTAAAAATCTAGTCCCAAAAATCCTGAGTGTCAAGTTTTTAATTTGGCTGAGTATAGTTCAAATCCTGACTAATCTCTAGATGGCACACATACAAGTCCAAGTTTCAAACTGGGAAAAGAAAAATATTTTAGAACAAAATGCTAGCAGTGATTTAATGTTAAGGACACTTTTTTGGTACATAATTCACTTCAATGTTTTATAAAAGGAATGAACATTTACAATAATATTCTTATATACAATAATATAAGTAATAGACAGGCATATTCTCTTAACAAGTTAAATTTAATACCATTATAATTACACCTTATTTCATTGAGATCCTTATATCTGCAAAGACAGAGCTTGGAAATTAAGTAGTTTTTGCTAACGTTATCAATGACATTTATGTTGACCAGTAACCAGTTAATTAATGAAATGATAGTTTATTCAAACATTATTATTTTTTATGGTAAAGATGGCAAGCTATTTTGAACTTACTACTTATACATACACATGTAAGTAAAATCATATCAATTTCAATATACTTCAATTCTGACAATACAATCTTTCACTAATAGGATAATTGTTTGTAATAACAAACCTTACTAGAACTGCGATGCAGTAATGATGGGTTTCACCAGTGCCACGTTACCCTTGAACTTGTGTCACTTTCGGTGCCACGTTACCCTTGAACTTATGTCACTTCCGGTACCAATGGAACCGCGAAACAGATTTCCACATAAACATTGCAGACGTGTAATAAAATGGACGCAGAATCAATCACACCCAGCAATATCAATTTCATTTATACATTTGTTACCATGTGTTACATCTGTCAAAACAGTGATCCTGACAAAATTTGTTACTAACTTACCGCTAAGTTAGATGACTTTCTAATGGGAAATTAAAATGCGAAAAAAATCTTAAAAAGTGATCCTGACAAAATTGTATTGTTTCATTCTATTTGTTGATTGGAATCAAATATCATAATTTTAAACAAATACGACTCATTTGAATAAAATATATGTTTTGAAGGCTAAAAATACAGTTTTTGCCCAAAAGACGTCATTTCCGGTGACAGTGTAAATGTTAAAATGGTTTGACCTAGTCCAAATTGGCATTAGGCATCAAATGGTAAAAGAATATTGAAAATCGAATGATAATTTCCTCGTTCACAGGCTAAATAACATGAAAAGTGACGCATGCAAAATTGCCTATTTCCCGATAACGGTGCATATTACAAATTAAATTTCACATACATTGTCTTCGTATGGATTAATGCTACAGGTTCATTTTTACACCCTTTTTCACCTTTCAATCAAAATGGTGCAAACGCAAAACCGAAATAAAAAAAAATAAGCTAGATAAATTTTGAGTCATTAGAAGGAGCATTCATCGTGATCTATTCGATTTGTTAACATTAATATTTGCTTTTTAAAAGACCTTTAGACACGTCAAAATTCAAGTTTTGGGCAAAATTACGTCACTTCCGGTGCCGACAGAAATTTTTATCGGTAGAAGAAAGTCGAGAATTTGCACCACGGAGCATATGGGCTTTTCTTTTACACAAACCAGGCAATAAATAATTAACCCAGAACCAATAAACTGAAATTAAAATGTGAAAAATCTTAAAAAGTGATCCTGACAAAATTGGTTATTTCTCGACAAGGGAAGATGCTAGAAATAATTTTGTGATATCAATATGATCGTATTGATTAATACTATTTGTCCATAGGAATCAAATATCATAATTTTATACTAATAATGAATATCACTTACTTCAAACAAGTATTTGTTTTAGAGGCTAAAAATACAGTTTTTGCCAAAATGAGGGTACTTCCGGTGATGAACATTTTATATTAAATGTATGAAATCGTAAATGGCATTAGGTATCACACAGTGAAATTTTATGAAAATTGAATAATATTTGACACTTTTATGGACCAAAAACCTTGAAAAGTGACCTGTTGGAAAACGCCTATTTCTCCGCACCTGAACAAGTTTGAAACCATTTTGTGTTATCTATATGATCGCATGGGTTCATTCTATTAGTTGTGATATCAATATGATCGTATTGATTAATACTATTTGTCCATAGGAATCAAATATCATAATTTTATACTAATAATGAATATCACTTACTTCAAACAAGTATTTGTTTTAGAGGCTAAAAATACAGTTTTTGCCAAAATGAGGGTACTTCCGGTGATGAACATTTTATATTAAATGTATGAAATCGTAAATGGCATTAGGTATCACACAGTGAAATTTTATGAAAATTGAATAATATTTGACACTTTTATGGACCAAAAACCTTGAAAAGTGACCTGTTGGAAAACGCCTATTTCTCCGCACCTGAACAAGTTTGAAACCATTTTGTGTTATCTATATGATCGCATGGGTTCATTCTATTAGTTGACTGGAATCAAATATCAAAATTTTAAACAAATACGACTGATATGAATAAATTATGTGTTTTGAAGGCTATCAATACAGTTTTTGCCCAAACTACGTCATTTCCGGTGACATTTAAACTGTTAAATTGGTTTGACCTTGTCAAAATTGACATTACGCATCAAATGGTGTCACTTCTATATGAAAATCCAATAATAATTGACTCTTTTACAGGCAAAATAGCGTAAAAAGGGACTCATGCAAAATTGCCCATTTCTCAGTAACTGCTCATATTACAAACTAATTTTACCATACATTTTCATCGTATGGATAATAGCTATAAGTTTATAAAAGTTATGTAGAAATATTTTAAAATCTAAAAAGCCTGAATGGGTTGTAAATAGGTCAATTTTACACCTTTTTTCACCTCTTAATCGAATTTGCTCAAAAATGAAATCGAAATTAAACCAGTGGCTGCCAGGCACGATACGCCCACATTTTCGAGAGATGGATAGAGAACATGCTAATAAGAAAGTGATTTTTCCTACAATCAAGGGCCATAATTCAGGAAATTACAATTCGATATGCGCAAATATCGAAAGGAACTGAGATCTTTGTGTTATAAACTTATATTTCAAGTTTCAACAAAATCGGATAAAAATTGTGACCTCCATAGGGTCCACAACCTTGATATACCATATTTTTACGCTATTTGAGAACGAACGGCAGCCATTTTGTCTGTCAATTTTGGGCCGATTTTCACGAAATTCGAACTCAGTCGTCCTTAGGGTGTAACAGTGATATAATAATACGTTTTTTTAAATCGGATAAAAATTATGACCTCTATAGGGTCCACAAGCTAAAAACATGATTTTTCGTACAATCAGGGGCCATAATTCAGGAAGTTACGGTCCGATATGGGCAAATATTAATAGGAACTGAGATCTTTGGGTTATAAACTTATATTTCAAGTTACAACAAAATCGGATAAAAATTGTGACCTCTATAGGGTCCACAACCTTGATATACCATATTCTTACGCTATTTGAGAACGAACCGCGGCCATTTTGTCTGTCAGTTTTGGGCCGATTTTCACGAAATTCGAACTCAACCGTCCTTAGGGCGCAACGGTGATATAATAATACGTTTTTTTAAATCGGATAAAAATTATGACCTGGGTCCACAAGCTAAAAACGCGATTTTTCGTACAATCAGGGGCCATAATTCAGAAAGTTACAGTCCGATATGCGCGAATATCGAAAGGAACCGAGATCTTCAGGTTATAAACCTTTATTTCAAGTTTTAACAAAATCGGATAAAAATTTGGAAACCTCTATAAGGTCCACAAGCTAAAATCGTGATTTTTCGTACAAACAGGGGCCATAATCCATGAAGTTTCGATCCGATACATGCCAATTGTGGACGTGCGGTCAGACAGGAGCGACGGCATAATACGTCCACATAAAAATGTGGGTGTATAAAAATTGTGACCTCTATAGGGTCCACAAGCTAAAAACGTGATTTTTCAAACAATCAGGGGCCATAATCCATGAGGTTTCGATCTGATCCATGCCAATATTTGGAGATAAACCTATATTTCAAGTTTCATCAAAATCGATAAGAATTGTGACCTGTAGAGTGTCCACAAACAATTGTGGACAGACGGACGGACGTCCGGATGGACAGGGGCGACGACAATATACGTCCACATGAAAATGTGGGCGTATAAAAACAAATTTCTATTATCACACCTGATTTTATTTTATTTTAGTATTTGATTTATAATTGATAATTTCCCTTCCATACATGCTTTAATTACTTAATTTATGTCTAAATAATGTATTGTTTTTTTCATTTGTTTTTAACAAACACTTAATTTTGTATAGTAAATATAGATTTGTTCTCGAAGTGATACCATAATCATTTACAAGTAGTTAATTCCTAATTTACATACATACACACACACAATAGGTAACTTTTGATCAATACCATTTCTATGTTAAAAGTATATAAAATGTAAAATGTCACATGTAATGTGTATTTAATATCTACAATGATATATGTTGACAAAATAAACAAACCAATAGTGAGGCCGATGTCCCCCGCGGAAATCCCAAAATAAATAGATGACACATAATATCAATTAATCTCACATTTACTTTTTTCAAAAGTATCGAGCAATCAAACTACACACTAAGTTTCATCACTCTCTATCAGATAGAATCAAGATTATCTTGTCCCAAAGCATCAACCAATGAAATTGATTAGCTCTGCTTAGCTTTAGCTTGAAATGTTAAAGAAGCTAAATCGCTAATACTTGGGACCTTGAAATTGACCCAAATGGGCCGCAACGCATTGTATATAAACTGATTTACATTCAATTGTTTCCGTTTTGACTCTTAATTTCAAATCAGTTATGTCCAGCGAAATAAGGCATGTGTCTCAACCCTATAGCAATTTTAGCATCTGGTTATTCAAGTCTATTCAGCAGGCTCTTCAGTTGAATATGTCTAGCCTCGTTCTTTCTGGTCACTTGTTGCAAATAACGCTAAAATGCACTATGGTACACGATTCGTGTACCAATGGTAAAATATTTATTTTGTCTTAAATATTGGATATCAGAAGCCTGCCTTTTCCTGGTAAGATCACAACATCAATCTTAATTTGAATTGACAAATAATTCGCATTTTCAACGTGTAAGATGTAGCTACTTTAATCATTGAAATCAGTCAAGACATTCACCTAATGAACATCTACATCAGGTTTAAATGCGCACAATCGAACTTAGTCAATCTATATTCAGAGTTTCATCGCTCTCACTTCATTATAACCAAAGTTATCGTGCCCCTAAAGCATCAACCAATCAGATTGCTTATCTCTGCCTACCTTAAGCAGACAATGTTCATCATCGAACTCCATCAAGGGATTCACCTAATGAATGCCTACACCAAGTTTGAACATTCTGCCTCAATTAGAATGAGAGTTATTGTGTTCCAAAGTCTCGACCAATTAAATTGCTTATCGCTCTGCTTACCCTCAGCAGAAAATGTTCATTATCGAACTTAGTCAAGGTATTGATGTAATAAAGCTATACACCAAGTGTCAGTTTTGGTCTGATATTTATGAAATTTGAACTCAACTATCCTTAGGGTGTAATGGTGACATATTCAAATGTTTTTTTTTTAAATCGGGTAAACATTATGACCTCTATAGGGTCGACAAGCTAAAAACGTGATTTTTCGTACAATCAGGGGCCATAATTCTGGACGTTACGGTCCGATATGCACGAATTTCAAAAGAAACCGAGATCTTTGGGTTATAAACTTACATTTCAAGTTTCAACAAAATCTGATAAAAATTGTGACCTCTATAGGGTCCACAACCTTGATATACCATATTTTTACGCTCTTTGAGAACGAACCAATTAAATTGCTTATCGCTCTGCTTACCCTCAGCAGAAAATGTTCATTATCGAACTTAGTCAAGGTATTGATGTAATAAAGCTATACACCAAGTGTCCTCACTCTCACTTAATTATAACTAAAGTTATCGTGTCCCAAAGCATCAACCAATCAAATTGCTTATCTCTGCTTACCCTAAGCAGAAAATGCTCATCTTCGAACTCCATCAAGGCATTGACCCAATAAAAAACTACACCAAGTTTGAAAATTCTAGCTCAATTAGAAGGAGAGTTATTCTGTTCCAAAATCTTGGCCAATAAAATTGCTTATCGCTCTGCTTACCCTAAGCAGAAAATGCTCATTATCGAAACTTAGTCAAGGTATTGATGTAATGAAACTATACACCAAGTTTCATCACTCTCACTTAATTATAACTAAAGTTATTGTCTCCCAAAGCATCAACCAATCAAATTGCTTATCTCTGCTTACCCTAAGCAGAAAATGCTCATTATCGAAACTTAGTCATGGTATTGATGTAATGAAACTATACACCAAGTTTCATCACTCTCACTTAATTATAACTAAAGTTATCGTGTCCCAAAGCATCAACCAATCAAATTGCTTATCTCCGCTTACCTAAGGGAAAATGCTCATCTTCGAACTCCATCAAGGTATTGACCTAATAAACACCTACACCAAGTTTGAACATTCTAGCTCAATTAGAAAGAGAGTTATTGTGTCCCAAAAAGTGTGACGGACAGACAGACAGACGGACGAACCCATTTTAATAATCCCCTGTTTTCTTCGAAAGGCGGGGGACAATAACATGAAGACATCAAAACCAATTACAAATATAAGCAAGTTTTAATAGTTCCCTGCTTTCTAGGAAAGGTTGAGGGTGGGGCACACTCCTTGCAGTGTTTCCTTTGATTAGAGCTAATCCCACTTAACACTGCTGTAATGGAAGCAAATTTCTGTTCCAAATTATGACTTGTCAATAGTCCGATTAACAACCAATAGCTAACTGCGTAACAATACCTTTACGCTTTAAACAGAGCTTCAAATTGGACCAGATATGTTTACATAACGTTACGTCATAGAGCATAGCAGAATATTGCAGAAAAACTAATTACGTGACAAATGAGGCTATCAACAGGGATACAATGTAAACAATACTGTTTGGAGACAAACAATACTTTCACCGTTTTTTATACCTTAAATCACTGTCCAAAGTTTTAGGCAAGACCCCAGATTAAACGAAGGGCTAGATAGATTTGATTAAATGGGAAGAATAGACACACTCCCTCAAAAGCTCAAGTATTAGAAGCCAATCCAGAATGGCCAGAGAGGGATTTCTCGGGCCATTGCTTCAGGAATATGAGGGTGGGGGACAATTATGAGATCTTTTTTTACCAAAATTATTCTCACAAATGTAAGAAATTCATATTAGTCATATTTTCAAAGCTTGCCAGGCAACAAAACATACACCCACAGTAGGTCATCTGAGCAGTCTGAAGGAAATACAAAGTTAAGCAAGGGCCATAAATCTAGAAGTAATAATGGTAAAGTGTTGAAATTCAGTAGGGCTCTTCGAGTGCCCAATTTATACATAATGTGTATAAATTTCATACAGATCCCATGATAAAACTTTCATTGTTAGATCATTCACAAAATTGTACAAAGTGGAACAATTTCCATAGCTCTAGAAGCAATTAACAGAAATTGCTGAAATTCAAATAGGCTTCTTTGTCTTGCTAATGTAAACTACATAATATATAAATTCTAAATAGATTGTATGATGAATGTAATCTGAAGAAGGGCGCAACAATATTACAAACACATTTTTCGAGCATTAAAATCTGCTTATGACATCAAAATAATTGAAGGCAATATGTTTTTAAATAATAATGGCAAGGAAGCAACTACATATTAAATAATAATATGGTCTTCAACTTAATGGAACTCAGAATATTGTTTAGATTAAAGTTGCTCTAGCTCTAGCAGATGGTTTACGTAATCTTCCTCGACTGCTCCTACTAACAGTGGCAACATTAGTTGATTCCTGGGAATCATCAGAATTACCACCATCTTCTCCACTTTCATTTGGATAATGAACAGTTCTTCGACCCTGAAATCGTGTAGTCCGAGTTTTACCTGTGCGACTGTTACCTTCACCATAAGAATTATTATTCTTTCTTTTATTATACTTTGTTTTTTTACTGTTTTGAGACTTTTTCACATTTTTAGCACTACTCGATGGTTTCATTTTTGATATGGGTTGTGATTCCTCATAATCACTGTCACTATCACTTTCTATTATTTGTTTTTTAATTCTCCTGTTTGGTTCAGTCTGATCATCCTCATCACTTAAGTTACATTCACTATCACTCTCATACTTTGTCCGTGTAGTCAATTTAGAACGACACTGATTTTCATCCTCATCACTTTCCGATTCTGATCTGTTATATTTCTTCCTCTTTGTTACACGTTTTGATGAGCGAGACTTGGGAGGTTCTGAATCACTATCACTGTCCACATTATGTGGAACAGTTCTTCTTGTCCGGCGCGCACTAACTTGTGGTTTGCTGTCATTTGTATCATTTGATTTAGCATTACTAGATGATGATGATGATGATGATGATGATGAACTTTCCTCACTAGAATTATTTTCAGAACTATTAGTAGTGGCAGTCGTAGTCGTAGTTGTAATAGTAACAGCAGTAGTATTGTCTATCACATAATCATCGTCATCTTCATATGAACCATTGTCTGAACTCTCATAGACTTTGACTGATGATTTTAATGCACCAGTTGATGCTCTTGTTTTGTAACCATTGGTTGATGCTTTAACTGAAGAGAAAAAATATTATGTTTTCATTCCATAGAGCAAAATAAAATTCTTTTCATAAAAAATCTGTCAACAATTGCATGTTTGGATATATAAATTTTGAAAATGCTGAAGTATATATTAATGATAAATACACAAGATAACAAAAGTAACAAAATAAATTGCAAAAGTCTCCTGTAATAATATCTAGGATAATTTTCATATAGTTGCCGTATATATACCTTGATCAAAAATATTAGAATGCATTTATTTAAAGAGCCCCTAAAATGGCCAAATAAAATTTTATGTACTTATAGCCATTGGTTATTATATACACTTTAACGCAAGTTCACACGAATCTCATTGAGTCATCTTCAGTCAAAGTCGCAAATATAGACCCCCCTGTAAAAACAACTTTGCCAATTATCGAAAACACTCTTAATCCTCTCATTGAACGACATTGACGTACGTCACAGTGACCGAATGCATATTAGAAATGTAAATTCCTTAATTACCATATACATAGCCAGGATGTGTACTCATTAACACATGACTGATTCCTATTTCAATCGACTTAATTATAAGTGATAGACTCTTGACACCAGTAAAAAAGTTGCTGGGGATATGTTGATCTATAATTTGCAAATCATTCTAAATCCTTTTCATCAGAAATATCGTCTTCAGATTCGGTGTCATCGATATAATCCGTTTCGGAATAATTCATAAGTATTTCAACCACTTAGAGCGTCTTTAACGTTCCAGACACCGTTAAATTACGTTTTTCGTCAAAAAATGTTGAACAAAGACATGTTTTTCTCAATGCCCTTGACAAGACAAGTTCCTGTCTGACATGCAGGCGTGGCCATATCAATTAACCAGCGGCTGCCAGGCAGGATACACCCACATTTTGCAAGAGATGGGCAGAGAACAAACTAAAAACAAACAGGATTTTTTGTACAATCAGGGGCAATAATTCCGAAAGTTATGGCCTGAAATGTGCAAATATCAAAAGGGACAGAGATCTGTGAGATATAAAGATATGTTTTAAATTTCATCAAAATCGGATAAAAATTGTGACCTCTAGAGGGTTCACAACCTTCGTATTACACACTTCTACACAATTTGTGTACAAAGAGCGGCCATTTGGTCGGGCAGTTTCATTTCGATTTTCCTGAAATACGAATTCAACCTTCATTATGGCAGAATGGTGATGTATTTATAGGGTTTTTAAAATCGGAAAACAATTGTGACCTCTAGAGAATCTGCGAGCTAAAAATGCGATTTTTTGAACAATCAGGGCCATAATCCACGAAGTTAAGTTCAGGTATCTGCAATTATCAAAAGGAACAAAGATTTTAGTGTGTAATGGTGATATATTTAAACGATTTTTTAAATCGGATAAAAATTGCGACCTTTCTTGGGTCCACAAGCTAAAAATGTGATTTTCCGTACAATCAGGGGCCATAATTCAGGAAATTATGGTCCGATATGCGCGAATATTGAATGTAACCGAGATCTGTGGGTTATAAACATGCATTTCAAGTTTCATCAAAATCAGATGAGAATTGTGACCTCCAGAGGGTCCACGACCCTGATACACAATATTTTGACACTATTTGCGAACAAGGGACGGACATTTTGTCACTTTCGGTCCGATTTTTACGAAATTCAAACTCAACCGTCCTTAGGGTGTAACAGTGATATGTAACGTTTTTTAAATCGGATAAAAATTGTGACCTCTATGGGGTCCACAGGCTAAAAACGCGATTTTTCGTACAATCAGGGGCCATAATTCAGGAAGTTATGGTCCGATATGTGGGTTATAAACATGCATTCAAGTTTCATCAAAATCAGATGAAAATTGTGACCTCCAGAGGGTCCACAACTCTGATAAACAATATTTTGACACTTGGGAACGAGGGGCAGCCATTTTGTCAGTCAGTTTCGGTCTGATTTTTACGAAATTTAAACTCAACCATCCTTAGGATGTAACGGTGATATATTGTAACGTTTTTTAAGTTGGATACAAATTGTGACCTCTACGGGGTCCACACGCTAAAAACACGATTTTTCGTACAATCAGGGGCCATAATTCAGGAAGTTATGGTCCGATATGCGCAAATATCTAAAGGAACCGAGATCTGTGGGTTATAAACAAGCATTTCAAGTTTCATCAAAATCAGATGAAACTTGTGACCTCCAGAGGGTCCACAACTCTGATACACAATATTTTGACACTATTTGCGAACGAGGGGCGGCCATTTTGTCCATCAGTTTCAGTCCGATTTTTATGAAATTCCAACTTAGCCATCCTTAGGGTGTAACAGTGATAAACTGTAACGTTTTTTTAAATTGGATAAAAAAACACGATTTTTCTAACAATCAGGGGCCATAATTCAGGAAGCTATCGTCCGATATGTGCGAATATCGGAAGAAACCGAGATCTGTGGGTTATAAACATACATGTCAAGTTTAAACCAAATCGGATAAAAATTGTGACCTCTACAGTGTTCACAAGCTAAAAACGTGATTTTTCGTACAATCAGGGGCCATTATACATGAAGTTACAGTCCGATACATGCCAATATCGAAAGGAACCGAGATCTTAGGGTGATAAACCTATATTTCATGTTTCATTGAAATCGGATAAAAATTGTGACCTGTAGACTGTTCACAAACAATTGTGGACGGACGGATGGACAGGGGCGACGACAATATACGTCCACATGAAAATGTGGGCGTATAAAAACGTGATTTTTCGTACAATTAGGGGCCATAATTCAGGAAGTTATGTTTTGATATGCACGAATATCGAAAGGAACCAAGATCTTTGGGTTATAATCATTCATATCATGTTTAAACTAAATCGGATAAAAATTGTGACCTCTACAGTGTTCACAAGCTAAAAACGTGATTTTTCGTACAATCAGGGGCCATAATCCATGAAGTTACAGTCCGATACCTATATTTCAAGTTTCATTGAAATCGGATAAAAATTGTGACCTCTAGAGTGTTCACAAACAATTGTGGACGGACGGACGGACGGACGGACGGATAGGGGCGACAACAATATACATCCACATGAAAATGTGGGCGTCTAAAAATTGTGACCTCTATAGGGTCCACAACCTTGATATACCATATTTTTACGCTATTTGAGAACGAAGGGCGGCCATTTTGTCTGTCAGTTTTGGGCCGATTTTCACAAAATTCAAACTCAGACGTCCTTAGGGTCTAACGGTGATATAATAATATGTTTTTTTAAATCGGATAAAAATTATGACCTCTATGGGCTCCACAAGCTAAAATCGCGATTTTTCGTACAATAAGGGGCCATAATTGAGGAAGTTACTTTCCGCTATGCACGTTTCATCAAAATAGGATTAAAATTGTGACCTCTATAGGGTCCACAACCTTGATTTACCATATTTTTTACGCTATTTGAGAACGAAGGGCGGCCATTTTGTCTTTCAGTTTTGGGCCGATTTTCACGAAATTTGAACTCAGCCGTCCTTAGGGTGTAACGGTGATATAATAATACGTTTTTTTTAAATCGGATAAAAATTATGACCTCTATAGGGTCCACAAGCTAAAAACGTGATTTTTCGTACAATCAGGGGCCATAATTCAGGAAGTTACTGTCCGATATGCACGAATATCGAAAGGAACCACGAACTTTGGGTTATAAACTTACATTTCAAGTTTCAATAAAATTGGATAAAAATTGTGACCTCTATAGGGTCCACAACCTTGATATACCATATTTTTACGCTATTTGAGAACGAGGGACGGCCATTTTGTCTGTCAGTTTTAGGCCGATATTCACGAAATTCGAACTCAGCTTTAACAAGGGTTAAACGGTAATACAATAATACGTTTTTTTAAATCGGATAAAAATTATGACCTCTAATGGGTCCACAAGCTAAAAACATGATTTTTCGTACAATCAGGGGCCATAATTCAGGAAGTTACTGTCCGATATGTGCGAATATCGAAAGGTACCGAGATCTTTGGGTTATAAACTTACATTTCACGTTTCAACAAAATCGGATAAAAATTGTGACCTCTATTGGGTCCACAACCTTGATATATAATCCTTATAAGACATATAGAAATAGATTTCACTAAAAATAAAACACACTTATATGGATATACTACTTCTGAATTTATTAACATGCTACGTTTCGATACACATACAGATATCGTTTTCAAGCAAATAATGATAATCAACAATAAATGTGGTACAATATATAGGTAACAAGTGGAAACCATTTAACAGAATAATCAATACTATCATCAACAGAGCAAATCGGTGCAGAGGTAGTGTTCAGTAGCGGAACCACACTTAAAACTATGTTAAAAGCTGATGGTAGAATACTAAAACCAAAAGAGGACCCAAAGGGAGTCATATACAAAATAAATTGTGAGTGTAATGTGGCCTATGTGGGCGAAACATCCCGTCCAATTTCAATCAGAACTAAAGAGCATCAGACAGCAGTTAAAAAAACAAGAACAAAACAAATCAGCGCTAGCAGAACATATCCACCAAAACCCACAGCACCAAATCAAATGGGAAAGTACAGAAATACTAGCTAGAAACCTATCAACATGGAAAAGCAGAGTTCTTCGCGAGGCTTTGGAAATTCAAAAACATAAGCCAAAATTAAACAGAGACTCAGGACATTTCCTCCCAAATCTTTGGGTTGATTTATTTAATTCTTAATCAGTGTGTGTTAGTGATGAGAAGTGTCTGTGGTCATAAGTGTATGACCCCCCCCCCCCCCCCTTTATTTCATCTTGTAGTTAAGGTTTCACTTGTGATGATTGTTTCTATCTCTGACTTTCATCTCATCTTATAGTTATGGTTTCATATAGTTAATTAGCGTCTTGATGTTACGGTTTCATGTAGTCAATTATCCTCTAATCTCTTCCTTTTGTATTATTAGTAGTCAATTATCCTCTAATCTCTTCCTTTTGTATTATTAGTGTTATTCTTTCATCATGTTAATTTATATAACTTCTTTGATCTTGATAATGCGTTGTTGATAGTATTGATTATTCTGTTAAATGGTTTCCACTTGTTACCTATATATTGTACCACATTTATTGTTGATTATCATTATTTGCTTGAAAACGATATCTGTATGTGTATCGAAACGTAGCATGTTTAACCTTGATATACCATATTTTTAAGCTATTTGAGAACGAGGGGCAGCCATTTTGTCTGTCAGTTTTAGGCCGATTTTCACGAAATTCGAACTCAGCCGTCCTTAGGGTTTAACGGTTATATAATAATACGTTTTTTTAAATCGGATAAAAATTATGACCTCTATAGGGTCCACAAGCTAAAAACGCGATTTTTCGTACAACCAGGGGCCATAATTCAGGAAGTTACGTTCCGATATGCGCGAATATCGAAATGAACCGAGATCTTTGGGTTATAATCATACATTTCAAGTTTAAACTAAATCAGATAAAAATTGTGACCTCTACAGTGTTCACAAGCTAAAAACATGATTTTTCGTACAATCAGGGGCCATAATCCATGAAGTTACAGTCCGATACATGCCAATATTGAAAGGAACCGAGATCTTAGGGTGATAAACCTATATTTCAAGTTTCATTGAAATCGGATAAAAATTGTGACCTGTAGACTGTTCACAAACAATTGACCGACGGACGGACGGTTGGACAGGGGCGACAACAATATATGTCCACATGAAAATGTGGGCGTATAAAAACGAAACTAAATACTCAAATGCGGCTTATAAAAAAGGTTCTTGCTGTCGACCGTGACCACTTAGCTGTACAACGTTGTGGTGACTATAGTCGACAATGACCGGTTAAGGGTTAATCTCCTCATGAAATAAAATGATTAACTACAGAATAATTTTTTTTTTATAATTAGCGTAGCTTAAAAGAGTGATTTAAATTAAGAATTTGTTTTATAAATGCCATAACCAAGACTGTCGCTGTAGTCATATTCCTGTATCATTTTGATCAGAATATATTGGAGTAAGCCAACAATACACCCACAATAATAGACAAAAGGACAATATTGGTGTCAGCCATTATTACATATGTGACAGAACTGGCTAAACACATTCCAAATATCATTTTAACACAGATATCATTGCTACAGTAGATGTGTAATAACATTTGAAAAAGATAGGTTGCCAGGCAACGAAACATACGCCCACAGCAGCTATATTGTCCGGGCAGTCAACAAGAGTTGTCGCATATTTTTACTTTTTTCGGTAATGAAACATTTATAATACATTAAAATCTGATTAAGAGTAACAACTCATTAAGTAATTATCAGAAAACAATTAGAATTTGTTTGGTATTTATAAAGTTCGGCCCTATGCTAACGTTTAGTATACGAAACTTTTAACATCATGGATTTAGCTGTTCAAGTCACAAAGATTCATTGAAAATCAATATACTTGTTCGTCTCAAGACCTTAAACTCTGTGTATCAATCTGAAGTCAATCGGATGATAACTTTAGCCTCTAGAGCGTCACAAGATTTTTCAAAGTGATCAAGGGCCATTACTTTGGCAGTAATTATCCGAAATCGTTGAAAATCAATATGATTCTTCATCTCATGGCCTCAAACACTGTGTATAAATTTAAAGTCAATCAGATATTAACTTTAGCCTCTAGAGTGTCCACAAGATTTTTCAAAGTGATCAAGGGCCATAACTTTGGCAGTAATTATCGAAAATCGCTGAAAATCAATAGGCGTCTTCATCTCATGACCTTAAACATTGTGTATAAATTTAAAGTCAAATTTAAAGTCAATCGGATATTAACTATAGCCTATAGAGCCTCCACAAGATTTTTCAAAGTGATCAAGGGCCAAAACTCTGGCAAAAATTATCGGAAATCGCTGAAAATCAATAGGATTCTTTGTTTCATGACCTTAAACACTGTGTATCAATTTAAAGTCAATCGGATAATAACTTTAGCCTCTAGAGCGTCCACAAGATTTTTCAAAGTGATCAAGGGCCATAACTCTGGCAGTAATTATCGAAAATCGTTGAAAATCAATAGGATTCTTTGTTTCATGACCTTACACACTGTATTTATTTAAAGTCAATCGGATATTAACTTTGACCTCTAGAGCGTCCACAAGATTTTTTGAAGTGATCAAGGGCCATAACTCTGGCATTAATTATCGAAAATCACTGAAAATCAATAGGCTTCTTCGTCTCATGACCTTAAACACTGAGTATATATTTAAAGTCAATCGGATATTAACTTTAGCGGCCACAAAATTGTGGACGCCGCACTGAAGGACAGACGGACGGACGGGGGCGAAAACAATATACGACCACATTTCAATGTGGGCGTATAAAAAGGGAAGTGATGCCAAAAATGACAAATACAAGTTATCTATATAACTGACTGAAGTAATGAGTGGTAACCGACACACGTTCAAATTTCATTTCACTGATAATTCTGGTGAAGATGAAAAGGTGTTATATTTATCCATCTGAAGCGCTCACTGTTATTAGCTATTAATAAACACCAGTTAACTTTTTCACAAGGGTTGTTGCATATTTTTTCTCTTGACAGTAATAGAAGCATTTACAAGAAACTAAGAACTGATTAATAGTAACAACTCATGAAGGATTTATCAGAAATCATAAAGATTTGATTGGCTTCTAGTTCATACAGATGCTAACCCTTATTAATAGCTGAAATTTCAAGTCAATTGATAACTAGCCTCTTGGGTGTCCACAAGATTTTTTAAAGTGATCAAGGGCAATAATGCTGGCAGCAATTATCAGAAGTTGTGTATAAATATAAGTGCACCTGAAAGTTAACTTTATTATCTTGTTCATCCACAAGTTTTTTTCAAAGTAGACATGGACCATATCTTTGGAAGTAATTATTGGAAATTGTTGAAAATAACAACTGTGAATAAATTTCATGTCAATCAGATAAAAACTTTAGCATCCAGAGTGTCCTCAAGACTTTTCGAATGTGATCAAGGGCCATAAATCGGTCAGTAATTATCAGAATTGTTGATATATCGGAAATAGGCTTCTTTGTTGCATTACCTTAAATATTGTGTATAAATTTGAAGTTTATCCGACGGACAGGGATGTCGACAATATACGACCACATTCAATGTGAACACATCAAAACAGTACTTTAAAAGGTCTCCTTTATCTGCTGTTTTGTTATGGTATAAGTGCAAAATTACTGAACAAAACAGGGTGTGGGTATATTTACCAGATTTGTTTCTACATGGATTTTTTCTAATTCTGGTTGATCTAGTATCATCTGAGTTTTCATCTACATCATCGGAATCACTCCTTCTTCTACCACCTTTATATAGAAACATATATAAGATAATCTATTGTTGCTTCAAACCAAATTCCAAGAGAACAACAGCCTGTTCACAAGCTTTTCAGCAAAGGGGGAAGACTTGGGAATGGGTGGTCGTTGAATGCTGAATATATCATGACTCCAATGCTTCATACCAAATCTTAAAAGAATCTTTTACAAACTGTATCCTCCATCGCATTCACAAGGTCTTCGGCAAAGGGGGGTAAGGGTAGGGGGTGTTGGGTGATAACTCTGGAATTGAAAGCCGTGGAATTCTGAATATTGATAGTGTTGGTTCGTAATAGACGTGACAAGTAGCCTGTTTTTCCGCGAGACTCAATGTATTCGCGATCTTCTCCCTATCTAAAGCACAGGAGAATTTTTCTCACGGAAAATGGCCATATACCAATGTTATTTTTATGTTCACAAAGGGAGGAAGTAGGGAGGTAACTTCCTTTACTTCCGTTTCATAAATCCTCCTGAATTAGACCTGGAACTTCTTATTCTGGTAATAGGCTTGACAGCTTTTGATTCCAGTAATGTGACATCTTTTGCCAATTTTAATATAGTATTAATGATGAACAAGCCAACAGTAAGGCTATGTCCACCTCCGAAATCTCAAAATAAATAGATGGCACATATTAATTAATAGCACATCAAACTGATTATTAACTATACACTAAGTTTTATTACTCTCTATCAGATAAATCAAAGTTTTCTTATCCCAATATATCAACCAATGAAATTGCTTAGCTCTGCTTACCTTTAGCTCGAAATGTTAATCATTGAACTCAGTCAAGACATTCACCTAATGAACATCTACAACAAGTTTAAACATTCTACCTCAATTAAAAGCAGAGTTGTTATGTTCCAAAGTCTTGACCAATCAAATTGCTTATCGCTCCTTAGCCTAAGCAGAAAATTTTCATCATCGAACTTAGTCAAGTAAATGATATAATGAATCTATAGTTTCTTCACTCTCACTTAATTAAAACCAAAGTTATCGTGCAACAAAGCATCAACCAATCAGATAGCTTATCTCTGCTTATTGAAGCAGACAATGTTTATCATCGAACTCCATCAAGGTATTCACCTAATGAACGCCTACACCAAGTTTAAACTTTCTACCTCAATTAGAAGGAGAGTTATTGTGTTCCAATGTCTCGACCAATCAAATTGCTTATCGCTCTGCTTACCCTGAGCAGAAAATGCTCATTATTGAACTTAGTCAAGGTTTTGATGTGATAAAACTATACACATCAACCAATCAAATTGCTTATCTCTGCTTACCCTTAGCAGAAAATTCTTATCTTTGAACTCCATCAAGGCATTCACCTAATAAACACCTACGCCAAGTGTGAACATTCTAGCTCAATTACTGTAGAATAAGAGTTATTGTGTTCCAAAGTCTCAGTCAATCAAATTGCTTATCGCTCTGCTTACCCTGAGCAGAAAATGCTCATTGTTGAACTTAGTCATGGTATTGATGTAATAAACCTATACACCAAATTTCATCAATCTCACTTAATTAGAACTAAAGTTATTATGTCCTAAAGTATCAACCAATCAAATTGCTTATCTCTGCTTACCCTAAACAGAAAATGCTCATCTTCGAACTCCATCAAGGCATTGACCTAATAAACACCTACATCAAGTTGGAACATTCTAGCTCAATTAGAAGGAGAGTTATTGTGTTCTAAAGTCTTGGCCAATCAAATTGCTTATCAATGGGCTTACCATGAGAAGAAAATGCTCATTATCAAACTTAGTCATAGATTTAGCTGTTCTGAGTTATCAAAAATAAATGAAAATTAAAATACTTGTTTGATAAGACCTTGTATCGATCTATAGCCAATCAAATGATCACTTTGGCCTGTAGAGCATCCGCAAAATTTCACGAAGTAATCAAGGGCAATAACTCAGGCAGTAATTATCAGAAATCCTTAAACACTGTGTATAAATCAAAAGTCAATCGAATATTAACTTTAGCCTCAAGGGAATCCACAAGATATTTCAAAGTGATCAAGGGCAATAACTCTGGCAGTATGTATTGGAAATCGTTGAAAATCAATAGGCTTCTTCGTATCATGACCTTAAATATACATTCCAGCATGCAAACTGGGGGATTTGATGATATATTTGGACTAAAAACATATTCAAACTAATTAATTTGCTTCAAATCCTTCTTAAAACATTGTAATTGTCAGAGAATATCCCTGCTATAAAAAAAATGATCAAAAGAGGTCATGTTTGTTTCATGTGACTTAGCAGTCTTGGTACCTAGCAACGGGTGGGAAGCCGGAGGTCAATTCATTGCATATACAAGACAATGTTGTCGCTGACTATTTATTATATATATCTAAGCCCCATAAATTCTTGGATTATCCACTGTCCAAGTCTGACATGGTTTTTAACTCAGAAACTGTTGTACCAGCAAGTTTATCAACATATACATGAAGCTCTCACTAACACTGGGAGATTAGACAATCTTCACATGCTACCTTTGACGTTACTCGAGCAGACATCACTAATTGTCGGGTTGCCGGTTAGGGAAACCCTTACATTTTTGTCCTGTATGCATGCGCTCCATGGGTGTTTGTCAGGGAATCCAGTATTTTTCTAGTAAGATTGGATCTTTATCCTTTCCCGATAAAACTTTTTATAGGAAAGTATCTTGAAACGCTGTGGTAAATTTAAAGTCAATCATGGGAGATTAGATAAAGAGCTGGCAGTTCTCACTACAATAGTTAAAGATAGGTTGACAGGTAACGAAACATACGCCCACAGCAGCTAAATCGTCTGGGCAGTCAACATGAGTTGTCGCAAATTTTTACTTTTGTTGTTAATGAAACATTTATAATACACTAAAATCTGATTAAGAGTAACAACTCATTACGTAATTATCAGAAAATCATTAGAATTTGTTTGGCCCATGCCAACGTTGAGTATAAAAAATACTTAATATTATGGATTTAGCTGTTCAAGTTATCAAAGATAGGTTGCCAGGCAACGAAACATACGCCCACAGCAGCTAAATCAGTCGGTCAGTCAACAAGAGTTGTCACATATTTGTACTTTTTTCGGTAATGAACTAAAATCTGATTAAGAGTAACAACTCATTAAGTAATTATTAGAAATTCATTAGAATTTGTTTAGTTTTTATAAAATTTTGCCGAAACATTTAATATCATGGATTTAGTTGTTCAAGTTATCAAAATTCACTGAAAATTGATATACTTGTTCGTCTCAAGAAATTAAACTCTGTGTATCAATCCGAAGTCAATCTTTAGCCTCTAGAGTGTCACAAGATTTTTCAAAGTGATCAAGGGCCATAACTCTGGCAGTAATTATCGGAAATCGCTGAAATTCAATAGGCTTCTTCGTCTCATCACCTTAAACACTGTGTATGAATTTAAAGTCAATCAGATATTAACTGTAGTCTCTAGAGCGTCCACAAGATTTTTTGAAGTGATCAAAGGCCATAACTCTGGCAGTAATTATTGGAAATCGGAAAAAAAATCAATAGGCTTTTTCGTTTTATGACCTTTTAAAAGTCAATCGGATATTAACTTTAGCCTCTAGAGGGTGCACAAGCAATTGTGGATGCGGGTCGGGTGGACAGAATGGGGCCGAAGACAATATACAACCACATTTCACTGTGGCCGTATAAAAACTAGATAATGTAAAAGGAATTTGCTGAAAATTTCAGTCAAATTGATCTACTCTGAACCGAGAAATTAGTGATTGAATTTTGGGCCTGGCCTCGAACATCATTACTCAAGTCGGTATCATCAATCAGTAAATTTCAGTCTAGCGAAAAATTTGGTTTTGAATCTATAGTAACATACCAGATACCACGCTACAGTGTTTTCTATTCACAGGCATTACGATTTTTGATAATATGTAACAATAAAGAACTATTTCTCTCCCGAATAAAATCTCTTTATTTTAAATGCTCTGCCAAAGGTGGTACACAATTACGCATTTTAAAAGAAATTTCAAAACTTCCATTTCTTCAACATACCAAGTTTGACATTTCTTATAAGTATATAACCGACTACATACTGGATAATGATCCAATTTAAATTTTATTTTAGATTTTCTGTAGTTACCTAACCCTGTCTGAATTACCTCCCTTATTTTTTATGCCTTTATAAATACACTTACATGGTACGATTTCTTCAGCATACCTGTTTTGCATTTCTTGTATGGGGTATTCTATTAATAATATATTATAAATTGTACAATTACATAACTTAATAATGTGTCATTCCATGTCAACTGGACCAATGGTGGGAACATGACCCCCTCCAAAAAAATTATAAAAAATATATTTTATAGTATATGGCCTTAAACTAAGAAATCCAAAATTTTACCTCTCTTGGTTGGAAACTCGCTATGATATGGCCATTTGAAATTAGGGTACTAAAACAGATCATAAATTCAGTAATTTTTTTCAGGTTTTCAGATGCTTTAAACTCACAATTTTAATAGGAGTAGGACCCTCTAACTTTGTAATCTAAGACAACTTTTGGTGAAAATTATGAATTTAGCATCACACTCATTATCCAATGCATACTGTTCGCGCCACCAGGTGGCAAAATGTGGAACAAATGAACTATTCACTTTTATTTTCAGGATTTCCAAAGCCTCTGGCAAAATCACTATTGTATACATAAACTGCAAAACTGGCATACTTAATGTCAGTTTGTCTTATATCAATATACAAAAGATTCTAAGTCGATGGGATATATACTTTTCCAAATATTCAGTCTCTAAATTCAATGCACACTGAAAACGTACAAAATATACCCATTTTCACCTTCAATTTTGGCCATGTTGGACAGAGGTTAAAATTCTGAAAAAGTTTGAGAATGAAACTTCAATTACCCTACTATAACATACATTAAAGTCCATCTTGTGTATTTGATGGCTTATATTTTTAATTGGCACATGAAATCTGTGCAGTGATGAAGTTTTAATGGCTGTTATCCAAATTGTTGACTTTTCACGTTGATTTTAAAATAACTTCTAAATGCCCTATACCCCTCAAACGTGTCTGTTTATAGTACCTTATTGCCTTGATCACGAATATGTAATGGTTTTGCATCTACTTTATAATAGGTATAAAAACTCCATCACCGCACAGATCTCAAGTGTGAATTAAAAATATAAGACCCCAAATACACAAGATAGACTTTAATGTGTGTTATAATAGGGTAAATGAAGTTTCATTTTCAACCAGTTTCAAAATTTTAACCTCTGTCCCACATGGCCAAAATTGAGGGAGAAAATGGGTAAATTTTGTCAATTTTCCGTGTGAATGAATTTTGAGGTTGAATATTTTGAAAAGTATATATTCAATCGACTCAGAATCTTTTGTAAATTGATAAAATACCAACTGACATTAACTATGTCAATTTTGGAGGTTATGTATACAACAGTGACTTTGCCCATTTTAGTTAAAAAATAAGCTCATTGACATTAAGTATGCCAATTTATCTGGATTATCGCCCTTATTATTGTGATTTTTTATCACCTTCTAAGATATGACGTCATTCCCAAAATAACATCGCCACTGAGTTAGCAAACGGCTGTCTCTCGAGACAGTCTACATTTCCTATTTGCTTCTTTGTATTCATTTTTGTTTTTGTGACGGATGGAATATGTGCCCTATATGTATTGAATACTGAAAAGTTTCTTTATTGATTTTAGAGCATTTAGGTTTACTCTACTTTTTTTTATACATTTCACCGATGTGGTTACTTGTATAGATGAATTTTATTACATATGCTTACATTCGTATTTCGTGTAAGTGTAGCATCTCTCAATACAGAAGTGAGCACAGATTCCCGTATCACAGCAAATACACATCGCAATGATAATGGTGATAATGATGGCTTCCAGCTTCCACTCTATGCCCAGAAGCAGAAAAAACGTAACGACAGTAAGAGACGTCAGATAATTACCGGTAAATGTACCTCTCCTAGTCGGAGCAGTTTTAAGGGAGCACCAGAACCTGTGCGAGAATTATTTATCTACCGAGTTGATAATACCACAACTGAAAACCAGATATCACAACATGTGACAAATCATGATTTTACAGTAAAAGGTGTCTCATGTATTTCAAACCCAGAAGCCAAATTCAAATCCTTTAAATTATCTGTGCCAATATCAGAGTTCAAAAGATTATTTGATGACTCTTTATGGCCGAATGGCGTCAGAATAAGAAAGTATGTCCCTCCACGCCAGGAAAAACCAACCTAGAATCTCTCAATGCCCCTGTCAATGCATCATATAACTCACACGGCCATGGAATTGGTAGGTTTGAATACATAAAATACCTTAGTGATAACCATGATATCGTGTTAATCAAAGAACACTGGCTGTTTCAAAGGGAACTCATACAATTCGAACATAAAATTAATAATGTTAGTGTGCATGGCACCTCTGGAATGGAGTGTGACACGTTTCTTCTCGGAAGACCGTATGGAGGATGTGCAATACTTTGGAAAAACTCTCTTGTTTGTAGTATAAGCCCTGCGGCATTCCAATCCAAACGGATATGTGCTGTCATTGTATCTTTAAAAAACATTGAATTTTTAATATGTAGTGTTTATATGCCCTGTGACGGGGAACATACAGTTGAATTTGAAAATACACTTAATGAAATCAGTCAACTAAGCTGTGAAACGAATACTGAACATCTCATTCTCGGTGGTGATTTCAATACTGATTTTTCAAGACTTAATTCGTCTAATACTAGACTTTTGAGTGATTTTATAGACAACAATATGCTTGTCAATATGACTATACGCAATAACAATCGTTCGCCTACACATACGAAAGCAAAATTACAGGTAATAGGTCAATAATTGATCATTTCTTTGTATCACAGAACTTAACTGATTATATCTCTGATGTGAACTGTCTACACGACGGCGATAACCTCTCGGATCATAGCCCAATCAGATTGTCGTTAGATATTTTTTGTGATGACCATGCTCCTCATACAAAAACCATTAAACCTGACATGGTAAACTGGTATGCAGCTACCAATGAGAACATTCTAAATTATCAAAATGAATTAAATCAAATGTTAACTAATATTGATGTGCCAACTGAGTCGATTACATGTTCTAATTTTAAGTGCAAAGTGCACTCTTATTCTCTTGAGAAATATTTTGATCAACTTATCATATTTAGCACTAAGGCTGCAAAGTTAACTATCCCTAAGAGAGGTAAATGTCCTAACAAGTATAGTAAAACCCCCATTCCAGGCTGGAATGATCACGTATTCGATGCACGACAGACTGCTATTTTCTGGCACAATGTCTGGAAGGACAATAATCGCCCCAGGTCTGGTCATATAGCAGAAACTCGATCTCGAACAAGGTCGAAATATCACCTTATTCTGAAGCAGGTTAAACAGAATAAAAATATGATATCCTCCAACAAACTGGCCAATTCTCTAGTGACCAATAACACAAGGGATTTCTGGGGTGAGGTTAAACGTATTAAAGGTTGTTCCAAATCTATGTCTAATAATATTGATGGTGTTATTGGAGATGAGGAAATTTCTGAAATGTTCGCCACTAAGTATAATAAGCTGTATAACAGTGTTGGGTACAACATGGATGATATGATCAGACTGCAGAACAAACTTGATGCCTCCATTTCGAGCTCTTCTCACACATGCTCTTGCACCGACTCTCATAAGATCTTGGTTGATGAGGTCATCCTTGCCATAAAGCATCTAAAGGTCGGAAAAAATGACGGTAGCTATGGACACTCGGCTGACCATATTATCCATGCCCCTCATAGTTTTCATGTACATTTATCGTTAGTTTTGACAGCCCTCCTTTGTCATGGATACTGCCCATCATCACTTGCCTCATCTACAATAATATCTATTCCAAAAAATAGAAAAAAGTCATTGAATAATTCTGATAACTACCGAGGAATTGCACTCAGTAGCATTATAGGGAAAATTTTAGACTGGATTATACTACATAGAAGCAAGAATGTTTTCGTCTCCTCCGACTTACAATATGGCTTCAAACCTAAGCATTCTACTATACATTGTTCATTTGTTTTAAATGAGGTTATAAGGTATTATCACAATAAGAAATCAGATGTTTTTGTCTGTTATTTGGACGCAAGTCGGGCCTTTGACCGTTTAAATTTTATCAAGCTCTTTAAGTTACTTGTCAAAAGAGGTATATGCCCGTTAATTGCTCGCTTATTGTTAAATTTATATACCACTCAAAATGTTCAAATCCGTTGGGCTCAATGTACAACACAGCCTTTTTGTGTCTTAAATGGTATGAAGCATGGTGGAGTTCTTTCCCCAATTTTATTTAGTATATATTTTGATGAATTGTTGTCTCGATTAAGAAACAGCAAATTTGGTTGTCATGTCGGTCACGTTTATACTGGAGCTCTGGCTTATGCAGATGATGTGACGCTTGTTACGCCATCTCGTCATGCCCTGACAAAACTCTTGCAAATAGCCAATGATTATGCTCAAGAGTATGATGTAAACTTCAACCCAGAAAAGAGTAAACTTGTTTTTCTGAATCACGATAGAACCAGGAATGACGATATAAATATTGACAGAATATTGTTCAATGGAAAATATATAGAATTAGTCAAATCTGAAATTCACCTAGGTAATTTACTTGTATCACGATACAAAAGAATCTCAAGTCAATAGATGTATCAATAATTTTTTATCACGGGTCAATATAACTTTAAGTGAATTTCGATATGCCTACTCTTCTCTTAAATATAAATTGTTCAAAACTTATTGCATGCCTCTGTATGGATCCCAATTGTTAGACTATTCGCATAAGTCAATTGGTAAGCTGTATTGTTCATGTAGAAAGTGCATTCGACGATTATGGAATTTACCTCAACATGCCCACAGTAACTTATTAAATCTGATATGTTCGGATTATCCTATAAAAGTTCAGTTATTGAAACGTTTTGTTAAATTTATTCACACAGTACTTTGTAGCAAGAATCAGGCTACTTTTATATGTGGTCAGTTAGCTTTAAATGGTAGTTTGTCGTCTGCATGTAATAACTTGAATTTAATTTCATATAGATATAATATCAATAAGTACGACATAGGTAAATTGTGTGTCCAAACTATACTACAGAAACTAACATCAATCGATAATGTTGATGATGTTACTATGCAAACTGTAAGTGCAATAAATGATATGATTTTATCAAGGGATCAAACGTTTTGTAAAACGGATAAAAACAATTTAAATGAAATTATTCATCACTTGTCCACACATTAGACATTTAACTATGAGAATGTATATTTTTTGTATATTTATTACTTTTCTCATAGTTTTGTAAGTATTTGTGTATTGTGTACTCAATTTAGTACGAAATAAATATATTATTATTATAGCAGATCATGACTCATGCTGGCATTGCACAATGGCTTCTTTGGGTTGTATTCCTGATTGTTTTCAAATTTGAGTGAAGTCTGTGTCACTACAGACCCAGGACTGTACAGGACAGTGGACGCCTACGGCTAGCCCCCGGATCCATTCACTTTTTTTCTTTTGAATTGTTTGTCTGTGTTTTCCTGAGTATGATGTCTTGTCCGTGTATTTGTTTTTGTGTAAATTTTGTGTGGTGCAGTCCCCTGCACTTACTATCGAGAGTTGACTATGGTCTAGTTAATTAATGTCTAATTTATAATTTAGGTAACATATCATGCCTAGAAAGACCTGCAATTCAGGGGCGGATCCAGAGGGGGGTGGGGGGTCGAAATCAACCCCCCTGCTCAGCTACATAATTTTTTTTGTAAATCAAAACTTTTTATTAGAATAGTTTCTCGGCCATGTGCTTTATCCCTTATCGTCAGATGTGGGACAGGATGGGCACTCAAAGCACGAGATAATGATATAGACATTATGTGATATCACAATGAAATTGAATCTCAATGTCATTGCATTAATTCATAATAAAAATTGACGTCAAACGTGATGTTGAATGTCTCTGTTTAAAAAGCTCAATGTGTATGTATATACGGCAAAATGACGATAGAGACCATGCGGGAGGGAGGGAGGGGGGGATACATTGTCTCAGGGACCTGGCAAACCCCCTCCTGCAAAAATTCCTGGATCCGCCCCTGCAATTGGCAGATTTAGCTCTTGCATAAAGTATGCTTTACTTTAGCCCATATAGTGTCCACAAGTAATTGTGGACGCCAGACTGCCGGAGAGAGGTGACGATAACATACAACCATATTTCAATGTGGGAGTATAAAAGTGAATCATTTTGACTTAGTCAAAATTAATTCGGTCAAACCGTCTATAACTGGTTTGTGTTACCAGTTTCTATTTATTGGAAGTTGTGGACGCCAGACCGCCGGAGAGAGGTGACGATAACATACAACCATATTTCAATGTGGGAGTATAAAAGTGAATCATTTTGACTTAGTCAAAATTAATTCGGTCAAACCGTCTATAACTGGTTTGTGTTACCAGTTTCTATTTATTGGAAGTTTCTCACATGGAAAAGTGGGTGTATAAATACACTATCCTGCAAACAGGGGCGTAAATGTGGGGGGGGTGAGGGGGGGTGTACCACCCCCCCAGGAAGAAAAATAGTCGGTCGCAAAATCAGTGCAGTCGGTCGCAAAATAAGAGCAGTCGCTATCAAAATAAGTGCTAACTGCCTACGTCACGCTACTCACAAAAAACTTTAGAATAAAATAACCTTATCAACTTATCATGTTTGAAAAAATGTTGTGTTTTACTCTTATTCTGTTGTGAGTATGTTGGTCTAAGAACAAAATTTCCCCAGAGAGGAAAATAGTCGTTCTCAAAATAAGTGCAGTCATTTCAGTTGGTCTCAAAATTATGCATCGGCGACTTAATGAATTAATGCGGTAAACAAACAATGCCAGAATAGATCCCAAATACTAAGTATTTGCGTGAATCCGTGAGCCTAAATTGCATAAATCACACAAAACTATAGTATGAAATAACCATGTCTGCTTGTCATGTTTGAACAAATGTTTGTCACTCTTATTCTGTTGTGAGTATGTTCTTCTATGAAATGTTTTTCCCCATGGCAAAAAAATAGTCGGTCTCAAAAAAAGTACTCACCGCAGTCGTTCTCAGTCTAAATGAATTAATGAGGTAAACAGACAATCACAAAACAGGCCAAATTGACAGATAGGCCACAAGATTCTGTCCCATTTCTTATCCTCTCGTTAACGAGAATTTGGTTCTATTTGCCATGACATTGACTAACATTTTCAGGCCCAGTTCCGAAAAATTAAAAGCTCGGTTACATATCTAAAATTTGTTCGCGCCTGCGGCGCTCGATTCCGCTATAATATCATTCTTCTATTCCTTTGTTGTCTGATACCCTCTCAGCACTATCATATTCACGGTTATAGTGAGCTGCCCAGTTATACTGGTGTGTGGGTCGTGGGGCGTTAGACTATACAAATGTTATGTCAACTCTTGCAAAACAGGCGGAATTCACAGGGGCAATCTCGAGATTCTGTCCAATTGACTCACATTTCTGGTCCTCTTATCCACAAGACTTTCTCCCAGCAATGACCTCAAATGCTAGGATATTGACTCAATTTTTCAAAATTTTCTAAGGTTGCTCAGTGTTAAATCGACACAATCATCATATATGACATAAACTTTATATCAACTTAAATAAAACTGCTTTCCGGCGAAACAATGGTTGGCGAACAACTATATAATTATACAATACTATCTATGTTCTACTGGGACGCTTAATGTTATAGCCAGTATTTTGTTGACATTCATTGTGGGGTGGTATTCTGGGTGGCTCCCTAGATTTGGAACCGCCCCCACCCCACCCCCAGCTTCTAGATCCGCTACTGCACATGGCCCCTAGAAAACTCGCACCTGTGGTGCACGGCTCTTGGCTGCACCATTCGTACTGGGGGTATGTGCATCAGTCGGTCGCATTTTGGATAAACACCCCCCCAAACAAAATCGTTATGTACGCCCCTGCCTGCAAATACGGTACAAGTAATATATACTCTTGGTATGATGTTTGAAATAAGATACTGACTATTGGTATAATGAGTAAAGTAAGTAGTGGCGGCAAATATCACATTCTGAGATAAATATCAATCTTAAAATCTGCCCACGATGATCATTCTAATAGTTTGATATTTTGATGAATTGACAACACTATAAATAAGACACTTGTTCTTGGTACTATCTGTGACTTACTATTGGTGTAATGTCTAAAATAAGAGACTTACTACTGGCATTGTGTGTGAAATAAAAGACTTACTACTGGTATTATCATACTATACTTAGGCTGTCTATGTATAGCTAACTCTGCTAGAGAACAGACACTAAACTAGTTGACCGACGTTTTAGATTTTAGTCGATAACACTAAGTGAAATAAGAAACTTACTACTGGTATTATGTGTGAAATAAGGTACAATGTCCAAAATAAAAGAATTACAACTTGTATTATGTGTGAAATAAAAAGACTTACTACTGGTATGCAATGTAAAACCATTAACATAACCGTTTAAATGACTACTATGACCTCTAGTAGCACGACGTGGACGACTGGAACTAGGTGTCTGACTGTTATCGGGCAGATGCAGAATACGAGATGATGATGGTCCACTATCTATTGGTTCAGTCATCTGTGATTTTAACCTGTGGATGAAAAGATAGTAACTAGTTAGCTACATTGTTGTGCATTATAAAAATGTACAATAATAATAGCAAAAGCGGTTGCCATGCAAGATGCATCCACATTTTGCAAGAGATGGATAGAGAACAAGCTAAAAAAAAAAAGTGATTTTCGTACAATAGCGGATTATAATCCTGGATGTTACGGCAGGGATAGAAACTAACGCTCGCCCGGTCGCCCATGGCGAGTAAAAGTCAGTATGGGCGAATGAAATTCAAAATCAATTAGCCCGTGTGGCGACCTGATATTTTGGTAGTTGTAATAATTGATAATCTGTACTTAATGAACACTGTCATGAAACTAACTTCCGAAAATCGTCGGCATCACTATTTACGTGTTTTTAATCTTTGACTGTTCCATTTCGCCATACCGGCATGAAATATGAGCAAGCGAGCTTGCTGATTGGTTGAAATTGTATGATAACGAGGGAGGGTACGGAACAGGCTCTGTTTACACCTCGATGAATTATGAAGCGAAAGTCGATATAATTGAATAACTTTTTAGTCATCTTTCAGGTTAATTATCATAAATCGCCTAACATAATCATTGATATATATACATGAAGCAATTTAGCGAAGAACGTGGATGTTAAAAAGTTTTATAACAGCGATATATTACGGCAATGAAGACGCTCGTAAATACACGTGCTCTGCTACAAATAACTTCATCACTCGGTGACAAATTATGATATTAAATTTTAAGGACATTACATCATATTATTTTGCACATCACAACTGAATTTCTAAAACATAAATGAAATATAAATACAAATTTAAATAAATATTAAAGTATTAAATGTGCCAAAATAAATTTAAGTGCATGTATTTTGGTGTTTTTGATTATTTAATGATGAACAAAACAACAGTCTAAATCAGAATTTTTACGTCTCGTGTCAGTTTCTTACCGGGCTAGTAGAATGTTGGCTGGGCTATTAAGATCTGAAAGCTACTAGCCCAAACGGCTAGTGACCATTTCAGGTTAGTTTTTACCCCTGTTACGGTCCAATATGTGTCAATATAAAAAGGAACCAATATCTGTGGGACATAAACAACATACATTTTAAGTTTCATCAAAATCGGATAAAAATTGTGACCTCTAGAGGGTCCATAACCTTGGTATTACATCTTTTAAGACAATTTGCGAAAAATGGAGCGTCCATTTTGACAAGAAATTTTGGTATGGTTTCACAAAATTCGAACTCCACTGTAATTGTGACCTGTAGAATGTCCACAAACAAACATACATGCCAACCTGAGGAGAATGAAAATCAGAATGCCATGTATTGAGGGTAGAGCGAGGACCACAGGTCCAAGTTCGATCGGTGCGAAGCTCTGTGAGCGCTGGAGGCTTGAAGGGCGTGGCGTTTGGGGCCCGCCTAAGGGCCCCTTGAAAATTTTGCGAAATTAGCACCTATTTAAAGCAGTACCTTGTATTATTGGATAAAAACAGCTGGTGATTTAGGTCCATGCATCTGAGGTTTTTTTACCTATTACGAAAGTATGCATATATGCTTTTGGTCATTTACATGTAGGCATGACCTAAATTTGTTGTTAAGTGAAGATAATAAATTACCAATAGCTATGTGCTTAGTTGGGATCAACATTAAGTATATAAACTATGTTAGTTAAAGGGGTAGTCCCAAATAATCCAGGCCTCGAGTTAAGAAAGAAAAAATCCCAGTTAATATTTTTGGAGGCCATTTTGTTGTTTGTCTTGACCATAGAAATATAGACTAGGATAGCAATCACATGACTTTTGACGTCTGGTGACGCAACTGTCAGGCGCCATCTTGGAAGGTGTAGTCAGTGTAAACAATATGGCGGATCACTCGGAGCCCTCCACTCAACCACACACGAAAAACGATCTGTTAGTTTTCACAAGTAAGTATGAACATTTAATTAAATAGGTTAGGAAAAGCCAAATCATTCTACGCTACCCACTAGGCTACTCGTGACAAGGCCTAGTGCAATTTTACCGAGCGATCGACGTGAATCGTAAAAATTACTAATTAGTTATTTTCTAAACTCAGATTTTTAACAAATAAATCTAACAAATTGCATTACATTTTCTAATGTGGTGGTGTTTTGATTTTTGCCGCTGACTCTATACATCGAGGCCTATTGACAAATATAATATTAATATACAAATGTAAACATTATGATTATGCCGAGGTTTCGCATACCGGTACCGTCATACTCATACACAATAGCCTAGCGGTAATCCGGAAATTAGGAATAGGCCCAATGAATATCGATTATGAAGTTACGCTTAAATTTTAAATGAAGAGAGGTTGCTTTATCATATGAAGTGTAGCCTAGCAGTGGTACCAAACCAGTTTATTGTTAACTCTAGCTTTTTCTATTTTAGGCCTATTTCCTAGGCCTATACTATTTTAATTTTAATTTTTTGCTGCTATATTTTTATATCTGAAAAATATAATATTAATACACAAATGTAAACATTATGCCGAGGTTTCACAATTCACATACCGGTACCGTCATACTTCTACACAATAGCCTAGCGGTAATCCGGAAATTAGGAATAGGCCAATGAATATCGATTATGAAGTTAGCCTTAAATTTTAAATGAAGAGAGGTTGCTTTATCATATGAAGTGTAGCCTAGCAGTGGTACCGGTACTAAACGAGTCTATTGTTAACTCTAGCTTTTTCTATTTAAGGCCTATTTCCTAGGCCTATACTATTTTAATTTTAATCTAGGCCTATCTATACTATTTTAATTTTTTGCCGCTAACTCTATACATCTAGGCCTATTGACAAATATAATATTAATGTAAACATTATGCCGAGGTTTCACATACCAGTACAGTCATACTCATACACAATAGCCTAGCTGTAATCCGGAAATTAGGAATAGGCCCAATCTTACGCTTAAATTTTAAATGAAGAGAGGTTGCTTTATCATATGAAGTGTAGCCTAGCAGTGGTACTAAACGAGTGTATTAATAACTCTAGCTTTTTCTATTCATTTTAGGCCTAGATCTACTGGGCCTAGGCCTATACTATTTTAATTTTAAGTAAACCTTTTCTTCTTTTTTTTAATATATATATATATATATATAAAGAAAACAAACTTGACAGATTAATCTATATAGATATGTACACAACTTCTACTTTTATTTAATAAAAGAATTGTGGGTGTCGCATCCCTTTAATTGTCGCAATCAATAATTTTACTCCTGTTTGGATAATCGCGCACACGTTTTTTCTCGCATGCATATTCGAGACAATAACTATAGATAACAACGTGATCTCTTGACAGCCCAAAGATTAAAAATTAAAAACTTGAATTATGTAAGTTTTGACAACTTTTTAACTATTTCCAAGACTTTGGGAAAGCAATGTTTGTAAGTACATGTAATCATATTTCCTGATTTCTTGAACATGTCATGACGTGGTATTTGTTTAATTATTTCATAATTCGTAATATTTACCCCCCCCACCCTTCCAATGAATTAGATCAGACATCGTTCACATAAGTTTTTGTTTATATTTTGTAGAAAACCACTGGTCAGTCTATGACACCTCAGACATAATTTTTATTCAGAAAAAAGACTGAGTGCGTAGCCACTGCAGTTTTTAACATTTCCCGAATTAATTCGACAACCAAATCATCCAGTCAGTTGTATTCTACAGCCCGGTGCGTGACACAACAAATTTAAAATGGAAGAACCGACAGACTGACAGCACTACACACCACCAGGAATACTCTCTCCATCGAAAATGTCAGAAGTAGATGTTCACAAATTGGCAAGGGCGACCTTCTCGTCTATTGTACAGAACATTGACAAATTCCTTACAGAGATAGAAACTCGTTTGAATACTTTAAAATTTCGACACCCAGCATCAATTGTAGATCTTGAAGAACCTACTAGAGAATCAGTGATACCGATTCCGATAACGGTAACTAAATGCTGTCAAGAGCACACATCCCCTTTTTAAAGGAAGAAGTTTCATCATCGATTGGTCAATTAATGGCTAGAGCGACTCTTCCACCCCTCAAGCCTATTGTGTTTAAAGGTGACCGCCTACAATTCCAGAAATGCCGAAGCAGTTTCAAGATTTGTTTCGAAAAAAGGACCAGTGACCCGGAAGAACTTTTAAGTTATCTAGCCGATTACACGTCTGGTGATACCTGCCGGCTAATATAAAGCAACTGTCATATCCCTTCTGCGAAGAATAACTTCTCAAAAGCCATGAGAAAACTTGACGAAGAATACGGTAATCCCATTGCAATTTGTGAAACCTACATCAAAAAATTGGAATAATGGGAGAAGATAAAACCTAACGATGCAAAGTCTCTACAAGAGTTTGCGAACTTTTATGAAAATTGCCCTGAGTCACTGAAAGGTTTTGGATATACATGTACTGGCCATGGACTGAAACTTCAGAGAAGAAATTCAACGACTCACGCAGAGTAAAGAATATGGAACCTGCATTCGACATGTTGTTATAACAGGTACGTGTAACTAAAAGTTTGTTTGTTATTACATACTATGTGTAACTAAAAGTCTGTTGTTATTACATGCATGTGTAAGTTATTGTAAAAGTTTATTGTTATTACATACCATGTGTAATTAAAAGTCTGTTGTTATTACACGTATGTGTAATTAAAAGTATATTGTTATTACATACTATTTGTAACTAAAAGTCTGTTGTTATTACACGTATGTGTAACTAAAAGTATATTGTTATTACATACTATGTCAATGTGTAACTAAAAGTCTGTTGTTATTACACGTATGTGTAACTAAAGCTTTATTGTTATTACATACTATGGGTAACCAAAAGTCTGTTGTTATTACACGTACCATGTGTAACTAAATGACAATCGAGTTTACAGTGTTTTTAAAATGAGATTTTTTGACTGTAATTGTCGGCATATCCTCTTTATAGCAAGAACTGCCAACTCTTTATCAAATCTCCTATAATGTATCTTTAAGTTACAACTTGAATTATGGTATATTGTTGAAAATGAACCATTGTATTTCTTGACTATGTTATTAGTTGATTGTGAACCATATCTGGGATTTCCTCCCACTGCTAATTAAGACCTCTATTATATATATATTATTGTTGAAATAAAATGTGGTTTAGAGGCTACTGTTCAGCTCCTAATGAACTTATCTTGGTCAACACAGGGATCAAACATGGAACTTCAAGCGCGCCAACATCTTACTCACTGAGCCCCCATGTTCCTTGCATCAAGCCTGTAAATTCCATAAAGATATTTCTAACCAAAACATGTATGATAGTTGTATGAGGTCCAGGGCCTATTTTAACGTACCTCGAAAAATCTGTACTTCGAAAAATTATATCTATGGTTGTGAACGGAGAAACTGCATTCATAATAATTGGGGATTGGTATCTAATCTTGTCTCACAATTTTTTTCCACTTGTGATTGTGGACACCCTACAGTCTCAATTTCTCTTTCCGATTTCGATGAAACTTAAATATTAATATGTATATCCCAAAGATCTCAGATGAGTTTGATTTAGTGCTATGATACGCTTTACTTTATGGTATAGAGATTTTGCGCCCCGTCAAATAGGTAATATGTGGCCTCAATGCAGTTTTAAATACTATAATCATAATGCTCAAGCAGTGTCACACGTTTTTGCTCAGATCTGCAACAATTATTGGCTTCCCAAACCCAGGGCCTCCCCTTTACGAAAATATGGGCAAAGCATTTAATGCATATACCTTGGGTTATGACCCCTGACTTTTACACAGAACGTCAAATATGTACTAAGTTTGTGGATCCTCCCATCATTTGTGTCCGGTTCTGCTGAAACTTCTGTGCCCATCATTCTATGAATTCTTGGGTTATGGACAAAATGTACGTGGAACAAAGTTTGTGGGCTTTCGTTTTTATATCAATAAATATATATTGAATAATTCGTAAATTGTGTTATCTTTAATAGCAAAACACTGTGGAATGCAGGCCTGGTTTTTCACGACTTCATTATCTTTTATTTATGATTAAAATTCAATTGCCGTGCGACATTTCTTTAATGCAATTGATTGCCGCAATAAAAGTGGACTTTTATATATTGAATATATAAAATAATATCGTTAATGAATGTCTTGAGTTCAAAGAATTTAAGCCTAATCTGATACAAGATTTTAATTGTAAGTATTTAACTAAACTTTTTAGAACCCAATACTCTTTCGCAACAAATTAAATTCTTCGGTAAATTCCACAAATTCTGCGCGAAATGATGGAATAACTGTACGTGCAAGATAATATAAATTGACACTAAACAATTACATTCATTAGAAATTGTAACAAAAATGTGAAAACAAAATTGCCGCACGATCATATTTCAATATAATAGGCTACACTATCATAAAGACGCAAAGAATAGAAAGCGCTTTGCACTATATAGCGCGAGTTGCAGTGTTTACTTTTCACGTCATACAACTTCCAAGGTGGCGGACTTATGACGTCGTTGTAAAAGATGTCATTGCTATTCTAGTCTATATTTCTATGGTCTTGACGACCGACACGGAAGTAGAAGTCGTAAATTATTTATACTGGGTTTTATTTATAATTGTAATTTGTTTTTTTCAAACATGGAAGACAGCTTGAAAACATTTTTTATCAAGTCAGAAGGAAATATGGCTAAGGAAGAAGCAACAATGTTACTGGCAACTAACGATAAACCCGCCGTGTACTGTACTGCGAGAATGGCTCCATGTAGCAAATAATATCCGCGAAGCAAATAATATCCGCGAAGTATGCAAATTAGGCACGGCCTATGACGAAATAACCACATGACATTTTAATCTCGATTAGTCCAGACATATTAGCTTATTCCATTTTATATTAATAATAATCGAGAAAACTGGAGACATGTTTTTGGCTATTTCCGTCGTTTTACCGCGAATTATGCAAATTAGACACGGCAAATGACGGAAATAACCGCATGACATTTTGATCTTGATTAGTCCAGACATAATAGCTTATTCCATTTTATATTAATAATAATAAGGAAAACATGACACATGTTCTCGACTATTTTCGTTGTTTTACCAACTCATACTACGATAAACAGTATCGCCACCAGATTCACAACAAACAGCCAGAATGCCGAGACAGTCGTCAATGTAAAAATAAAACGAGAGGGATTTTATCAATCAAAAAGGTCAGGAATGAAATATAATAAATTTCTTCCAATAAATTTTAAAAAACAGAATTATAAAGAGTAAAATCGGAATTCAGAATTAGACTCAGAAAATCGGAATGATTCCGACAAAATCGAAATAGTTGGCATGTATGACAAAATGTGGACTGACGCCCAGACGGAGAGGGGCGGCGAGAATATACATCAACATGAAAATTGAGGCATATAATAATGGTTATTATAAATTGCACATCAATAAATAACAACACTTTCATTTTATGAATTTATAATTTTCATAATACGACTGACCTATTACTACCACCACCTTTACCACGGTTCTGCTTCCAGTTAGCTATAATTTCCTTTGCCTTTTCTTCAAACATGGCCGACAATCGTACCGTCATGGTATAAATCTAAATATAAAATTAATCAATAATAAATAATAACTAGATCTGCAAAGCAGATATGAAAGCTTTTATATTTACAGTCTTTTCTGTTGGTTATATGAAGAATCTCAGCAACCTCTAACTAGTCTAATGAAATGGACATGGTTCATGCAGTGAACTATGTGGGAAATTTATTTTGGTCAGCAGCGCTCTGGCCTACTTTTATATCGAATGTTGCAATGATTCTTTTATGTGGATGACAATAGGGTTCTTAATGTTGCAGAGTAATGTGTACAAGGTACAGAAATTTTTGTTCGATCTGAATGACTAAACATTGTGCTGTCCATTCTGTCCAACGTGAGATTAGAATATTTTTTTGATTCCCTGGTTGTATGGACAAGGAGTAGGGTTGTCTGATCCAAGTTTTGGGTTTTTCCCCTGGTCCTCCGGTTTCCTCCCACTGCTGAAGAGACTACAGGATGCAAATTTTTGAAAGAAAATTGAACAATAAGTTAGTCCTGAAATGACCCAGTTTTGAGGAAACTCGATTTGTTTCTTTCTCTTTGTTTCAAGATGGTGGCACTTCCCGTTCAATCGGCAGACTTCATATTTTGTGTACACATCAGTACTTTCTTAGCTAGTACAGAAAAAAAACACAAGGCAATCTGACCTATATTTCGTCGATTTTTAAAAAAAAATTTGATCCTTAATTTCATCAAGGGGAGATAATTTAGAACATTTCTAATGACATCTTTCAAGTCACATCGATAAGATCTACTTACATACTAAATTTCATAAAAATCATGCAACTATTAAAGAAGTTTTCAAGTTGGTTTCAACTTCCGGTTCGAAATCACAGCGATGAATTTTCGAAATTCAGACGAAATAATTTACACAAAATAACAACATTTTAATGACTATCCTGATTTCCCATTATAATATATACTAAGCAGCAAAAGAAAGGTCAGGTCGGTATGTTACTCTGAATAGAAGCATTCCATAAAACTTGCCAAATGTTTTTATTGTATATTTGTGACCACATCTCCAACTTTACATGAGCAATAAGGCTTCTTCCCAAACACAGAATTGAACCCAGGAAATGTTCTCAAAGACGTAACCAGACTTCTGAGACATTTTCTCCATGATTTTCATATAACTCATGCTGCACGTGCTGTTCACCGGGACCAGCCCTATAAAATGCATCCCCCCCCCCCATACCTGGTTGAATCATTCACACTACAACGTCAGCAGCATGCCACGACTCACGACAGCTCAAAGGAACCAGGCACTTGGAAGACTCGATGCTGGCCACAATGCCCAAGCCGCTGCCAATTACTTCCAGGTCAATGTTCGGACCATCTACAGGTTTCAGCAACACTTTCGGGCCACCAACACCAGGGATGATTGCTCCCGAACTGGTAGACCAAGGGTTACCACAAGGCGACAAGACTGTCATGTTGTGCGACAGCACGCGCAGAATCCTTTCACACAGGCATCTAGACAGCAAGTCAGACACAGGGAACACACAGAAGACCCATCAGTACCGATACAGTGCGCCAACGTCTCAACAGAGAGAACATCCATTGCCGTAGACCTTACTGTGGACCGATCCTCACCCCTCGTCAACAACTTGAACATCTACAGTTTGACCAACAACACCAGAACTGGCGACACGGGTAAAGGAGAACTGTTCTGTTCACAGATGAGAGTTGGTATTGCGTATCAACTGCAGATGGCAGGACCAAAATATGGCGTTTCAATGTTATGTACTGGCCAGCCCTCAGTCCGGACTTAAACCTGATTGAACATATTTGGGATGAAATTCAGAGGCGACTTAATAACGTCATACCAAGACCAAACACAGCCGATGGATTGCGCCAGGCTTTTCTGAGAGTGTGGTTCCAGGTGCCAATGGCGTTCATCAATCGTCTTGTCCACTCCATGTACAAATGCTGCGCTGCTGTTATTGACACTCACGGTGGACACACCAAATAATGATGTATAGACTGTGTACAGACTCTAACCCTTCTCAGAATGTCTTGGAATTGTGATGAATTAATCACTAATGTGTCAACTATCTAGTTTGAGAATCGATCTCTGTCCTGAATGGCCACTATATCCAAAGATAGTGTACAGGTCACTATTCTATGGAACACAATACAATCCATAGAATAGTGACCTGTATACTCCAGTTCAATTACTAAATGCCATTGAAACAATTTATATCCAAAGATAGGTTGCCAGGCAATGAAACATACGCACACAACAGCTAAGTTCCTGGGTGTTCAACAATGGTTATCGCATATTTTTTCTTTTGTCAGTAAATAAAACATTTACAGCACATGAGAAACTGATTAAGAGTAACATCCCATAAAGTAATTATCAGATAACAGTGAATAGATTCTGTTGTCTCATGACCGCTAACACTGTGTAGCTGCCAGGCAGAATAAACATTTTGCAAGAGATGGATAGAGAACAAGCTAAAAACAAACGTGATTTTTTGTACAATCAGGGGCAATAATCCAGAAAGTTATATCCTGAAATGTGCAAATATCAAAAGGGACATAGATCTTTGGGATGTAAAGATATGTTTTAAGTTTCATCAAAATCGGATAAAAATTGTGACCTCTAGAGGGTCCACAACCTTCGTATTACACACTTCTACACAAATTGCGTATAAAGAGCGGCCATTTTGTTAGGCAGTTTCATTTCGATTTTCCCGAAATACGAATTTAACCTTCATTATGGTGGAATCTGCAAAGTAAAAATGCGATTTTTCGAACAATCAGGGGCCATAATCCAGGAAGTTAAGTTAAAAAACCAAGATCTGGTGATATATTCACATGTTCTTTTTTAAATCGGATAAAAATTGTGACCTCTACACGGACCACAAGCTAAAAACGTGATTTTTTGTTCAATCAAGGGCCATAATCAGGAAGTTAAGATCCGATATGCGCGAATATCGAAAGGAACCAATATCTTTGGGTTACAAACATGTATTTCAAGTTTCAGCGAAATCGGATCAAAATTGTGACCTCTAGAGGGTCCACAACCTTGATTTACCAGATGTTTACACAATTTGCGAACAAGGGGCGGCTGTTTGTCCGGCAGTTTTGGCCTGATTTTCACGGAATTCAAACTCAACAAACATTATGGTGTAACGGTGATATATTCCTCTAGAGGGACCACAAGATTTTGCGTACAATCAGAGCCATAATTCAGGAAGTTACGATCTGATATGCACGAATATTGAAAGGAACCAAGATCTTTGGGTTATAAACTTGCGTTTCAAGTTTCATCAAAATCGGATCAAAATTGTGGCCAATAGAGGGTCCACAACTTTGATTTACCAGATGTTTACACTATTTGCGTACGAGGGGCGGCCATTTTGTCCAGCAGTTTAGGTCTGATTTGCATGAAATTCGAACTCAACCATCCTTGGGGTGTAATGGTGATATATTCAAACGTTTTTTTTAAATCGGATAAAAATTGTGGCCTCTATGGAGTCCACAAACTAAAAACACGATTTTTTGTACAATCAGGGGCCATGATTTAGGAAGTTACAATCCGATATGCGCGAATATTGAAAGGAACCGAGATCTTTTGGTTATAAACATGCATTTCAAGTTTCAACAAAATCAGATGAAAATTGTGACCTCCAGAGGGTTCACAACCCTGATAAACAATATTGTGGCACTATTTGGTACGAGGGGTGGCCCTTTTGTCCGTCAGTTTCAGTCCGATTTTTACAAAATTAGAACTCAACCATCCTTAGGGTGTAACGGTGATATATTCAAACAGATTTTAAAATTGGATAAAAATTGGGAACTCTATGGGGTCCAAAAGCTAACCAGCGGCTGCCAGGCAGGATACGCCCACATTTTCAAGAGATGGATAGGGAACAAGCTAAAAAGGAAGTGATTTTTCCTACAATCAAGGGCCATAATTCAGGAAATTACAATTACAATTCGATATGCGCAAATATCGAAAGGAACCAAGATCTTTGGGTAATAAACTTACATTTCAAGTTTCAACAAAATCGGATAAAAATTATGACCTCTATAGGGTCCACAACCTTGATATACCTTGATATACCATATTTTTACACTATTTGAGAACGAAGGGCGGCCATTTTGTCTGTCAGTTCCTTAGGGTGTAATGGTGATATAATAATACGTTTTTTAAATCGGATAAAAATTATGACCTCTCTATGGTCCACAAACTAACTTGCGGCTGCCAGGCAGGATACGCCCACATTTTCGAGAGATGGATAGAGAACAAGCTAACAAGAAAGTGATTTTTCCTACAATCAAGGGCCATAATTCAGGAAATTACAATTCGATATGCGCATATATCGAAAGGAACTGAGATTTTGTGTTATAAACTTACATTTCAAGTTTCAACAAAATCGGATAAAAATTGTGACCTCTATAGGGTCCACAACCTTGATATACCATATTTTTACGCTATTTGAGAACGAACGGCAGCCATTTTGTCTGTCAATTTTGGGGCGATTTTCACAAAATTCAAACTCAACTGTCCTTAGGGTTAAACGGTAATACAATAATACGTTTTTTTAAATCGGATAAAAATTATGACCTCTAATGGGTCCACAAGCTAAAAACATGATTTTTCGTACAATCAGATGCCATAATTCAGGAAGTTACAGTCCGATATGGTCAAATATTAATAGGAACCGAGATCTTTGGGTTATAAACTTATATTTCAAGTTTTAACAAAATCGGATAAAAATTGTGACCTCTATAGGGTCCACAACCTTGATATACCATATTTTTACGCTATTTGAGAATGAACGGCGGCTATTTTGTCTGTCAATTTTGGGCCGATTTTCATGAAATTCAAACTCAGTCGTCCTTAGGGTGTAACGGTGATATAATAATACGTTTTTTTAAATCAGATAAAAATTATGACCTCTATAGGGTCCACAAGCTAAAAACGCGATTTTTCGTACAATCAGGGGCCATAATTCAGGAAATTATGGTCCGATATGCACGAATATCGAAAGGAACTGAGATCTTTGGGTTATAGACTTATATTTCAAGTTTCAACAAAATCGGATAAAAATTGTGACCTCTATAGGGTCCACAACCTTGATATACCATTTAAAAACTCGGCTAATTCTTCAGAGACTCTGAAGGTATATGTTTGTTTATATACGTGTGCATCGACCCGAGCCATCCACTTAGAACTCACACCAGATATGTCAGTAAAATCATTTTTAGAATCGTTTCGTCGTTTTGCAAGCAGAAGAGGCTTGCCATGTAAACTCTTGTCAGACAACGCCAAAACCTTTAAATCAGGATCTGTGGATATCAAGAAAATCATCAGATCGTCAGAAGTTCAGCATTACCTAACTAATCATTCCGTCATTTGGGAAAATATTGTGGAAAAGGCACCCTGGTGGGGTGGTTTTTGGAAGAGATTAATTCAGAGTCTACAACGTTGTTTAAAGAAATCAATAGGTAAATCATCGCTTAATTTTGAAGAATTAAGAACTTTACTGGTGGAAATAGAATGCACAATAAATAACAGACCTATTACAATGTTTACAGTGATGATATTGGAGTATCTAGTGCTCTTACTCCATCGGATCTTATATATGGAAAGCGCATAGCTGTCACACCAAATGACAGACATTCTGATATTATCAGCACATACAGAACATTAACTCGCAGAGCAAAACATCATTATAGACTGTTAGAAAATTTCACTAACCAATGGCGAAATGATTATCTACTTAGTTTAAGGGAATATTCGTTGAAACAGAGGAAAGCATCAAAATATGGTCCTGATATTCAATTAGACAATATAGTTATCATTAAGGATGAACACACAGCACGGTGCTTTTGGAAATTGGCACGAGTAGTTGAATTATTCCCAGGCCGAGATAATTTAATCTGCTCAGCTCGCGTACAAGTGTTGCCAACATTAAAGTCTGCTAAACCAGTCTGTTTGAGAAGACCCATTCAACATCTAATTCCTCTTGAATGAACTAGTCATGTTAGAACTTTATATTTGTGAAAACTATGTTTTCATTTTTCACAAACTGTTAATTTTGTGTAAATTCTAAATGGTTATTTTTGATTATCCATTTCTTGGTAACCAACCCGGGCAGTGTCATAAACAGTAAAATATAGGACAAACATATATAGTGACAATATCTATTGTTTAGTTTCATATTTCTTTTCTTTCAATGTTTTCGTTCTACATCATATTGAAATTTCATAACCTGTCTGATTCCATGAAAATAAAATAGAGTTACCTCCCATGTCCATGACATAGGTCAATAAACAACAAAGTTACGACTATGCATTGTTGGTTTTTTAGTTCGTAAAATTCGGTGATTTCGAATTCTTAAAACATTTCGATAATATATTTAAACAATACTCACCACCCATTTTTTTGGGGGGTAGGTCAAAGTTTCAGACACATTCTATGGTTAGATTCTGAGAAATCCAATTTGCAGAAAACACACACAAAAAAAATATTATAATAATCTTAACAGAAACAATAAGCTTTCATATAAAATTTGAAAGCTTAATAATCTTAACAAAACAACAAGATGACTAGTCATCACCATCTCGCACCCTTGAACTTGTTTGGAAGGCATTAGGAACCAGCCGCTGCCAGGCAGGATACGCTCACATTTTCGAGAGATGGATAGAGAACAAGCTAAAAAGAAAGTGATTTTTCCTACAATCAAGGGCCATATGTCAGGAAATTACAATTCAATATGCGCAAATATCTAAAGGAACCGAGATCTTTAGGTTATAAACTTACATTTCAAGTTTCAACAAAATCAGATAAAAATTGTGACCTCTATAGTGTCCACAACCTTGATATACCATATTTTTACACTATTTGAGAACAAAGGGCGGCCATTTTGTCTGTCAGTTTTGGGCCGATGTTCACGAAATTCAAACTCAGTCGTCCTTAGGGTGTAACGGTGATATAATAAAACGTTTTTTATATCGGATAAAAATTATGACCTCTATAGGGTCCACAAGCTAAAAACGCGATTTTTCGTACCATCAGGGGTCATAATTCAGGAATTTACGTTCCGATATGCACAAATAACGAAAGGAACCTAAATCTTTGGGTTATAAACTTACATTTCAAGTTTCATCAAAATAGGATAACCAGCGGCTGCCAGGCAGGATACGCCACATTTTCGAGAGATGGATAGAGAACAAGCTAAAAAGAAAGCGATTTTTTGTACAATCAGGGGCCATAATTCAGGAAGTTACAGTCCGATATGCGCGAATATCGAAAGGAACCGAGATCTTTGGGTTATAAACTTATATTTCAAGTTTCAACAAAATCGGATAAAAATTGTGACCTCTATAGGGTCCACAACCTTGATATACCATATTTTTAGGCTATTTGAGAACAAACGGCGGCCATTTTGTCTGTCAATTTTGGGCCGATTTTCACGAAATTCGAACTCAACCGTACTTAGGGTGTAACAGTGATATAATAATACAGTTTTTTAAATCGGATAAAAATTATGACCTCTCTATGGTCCACAAACTAACTTGCGGCTGCCAGGCAGGATACGCCCACATATGATCTCGATAGGGTCCACAAGCTAAAAACGCGATTTTTCGTACAATCCGGGGGCAATAATTCAGGAAGTTACGGTCCGATACGCGCGAATATCGAAAGGAACCGAGATCTTTGGGTTTTAAACTTACATTTCAAGTTTCAACAAAATCGGATTAAAATTGTGACCTCTATAGGGTCCACAACCTTGATATACCATATTTTTACACTATTTGAGAACTAAGGGCGGCCATTTTGTCTGTCAGTTTTGGGTCGATTTTCACGAAATTCAAACTCAGCCGTTCTTAGGGTGTAACGGTGATATAATAATACGTTTTTTTAAATCGGATAAAAATTATGACCTCTATAGGGTCCACAAGCTAAAAACGTGATTTTTCGTACAATCAGGGGCCATAATTCAGGAAGTTACGGTCCGATATGCGCGAATATCGAAAGGAACCGAGATCCTTGGGTTTTAAACTTACATTTCAAGTTTCAACAAAATCGGATTAAAATTGTGACCTCTATAGGGTCCACAACCTTGATATACCATATTTTTACATTATTTGAGAACGAAGGGCGGCCATTTTGTCTGTCAGTTTTGGGTCGATTTTCACGAAATTCGAACTCAGCCGTCCTTAGGGTGTAACGGTGATATAATAATATGTTTTTTTAAATCGGATAAAAATTATGACCTCTATAGGATCCACAAGCTAAAAACGTGATTTTTCGTACAATCAGGGGCCATAATTCAGAAAGTTACGGTCCGATATGCGCGAATATCGAAAGGAACCAAGATCTTTGGGTTATAAACTTACATTTCAAGTTTAACCAAATCAGATAAAAATTGTGACCTCTACAGCGTTCACAAGCTAAAAACCTGATTTTTACACTATTTGAGAACGAAGGGCAGCCATTTTGTCTTTCAGTTTTGGGTCTTTCAGCCGTCCTTAGGGTGTAATGGTGATATAATAATATGTTTTTTTAAATCGGATAAAAATTATGACCTCTATAGGGTCCACAAGCTAAAAACGTGATTTTTCGTACAATCAGGGGCCATAATTCAGAAAGTTACGGTCCGATATGCGCGAATATCGAAAGGAACCAAGATAAAAATTGTGACCTCTACAGTGTTCACAAGCTAAAAACCTGATTTTTACACTATTTGAGAACGAAGGGCAGCCATTTTGTCTTTCAGTTTTGGGTCTTTCAGCCGTCCTTAGGCGCCATAGTCCATGAAGTTACAGTCCAATACATGCAAATATCGAAAGGAACCGAGATCTTAGGGTGATAAACCTATATTTCAAGTTTCATTGAAATCGGATAAAAATTGTGACCTGTAGACTGTTCACAAACAATTGTGGACGGACGTCCGGACGGGGGCGACCACAATATACGTCCACATGAAAATGTGGGCGTATAAAAACAACTTCTTGGAATATCAATGGGACTAGTTAGAAGATTATACTCTGATCATAGTAGTTCGGTAAGGCACAGTTGCTACTCCCTGTAAGGTTTGCATAACAACCTTTCCCTACCTCAGTCAGCTGCTGTATGTTAAACAGTAAGCTTATACATCAGAAAATAAAATACTTTAATAGTTTGATGTTTGTATAAAGTTTTAAAAAGATTTCTTTGAACAGATAATGAAATATGCTCCAGTAATGAAATCAGGACAGAAGGAAGGTCATCAAAAAATAAAATAATAGGTTGATGAATGTAAAAGTGTTATAAAGGTATCTTGAACAGTTTCTGACATATGCTCTAGAATAATAATTATAAACCAAAAGCTACATGTAATTCAAATGTGTAGTAAAAATCATTGAACAGAGAATTTTTTTCCCATGGAAATGCAAAAATTATTAAATCTGACAAAGGCACAACTACTTAAAAAGGATGATGTATGTTCAAAGTTTCAAAAAGATATTTTGAACGATTTATGAGAAATGCTCCAGAAACAAAATTGTGCATAAAAGTCAAATTTGTTTCCATGGCAAAAAAACATATGCCCACAGCAGCTAAATCGTCTGAGCAGTCGACAAGGGTTGTCACATATTTATTCTTTGGTAGGTAATTAGGGGAATTAAATAGACAATTTCATACAGATGACATTATAATTTTCGTCGTTTGAAGGTTCACAAGGTTCTAAAAACTAAAACAAGGGCTGTAACTCTGGAAGTAATCTACAGAAATTGTTCAAATTCGATAAGCTTTTTCGTTTTACTAATTTAAACGACACGTATAAATTTCATACAGATCGGATAATAACTTTTGTCGTTAGAGCATTTCCAAGGTACAACAACATGAAACAAGGGCCATAACTCACTGCGTAATTAACGGATATTGCTGAAATTCAATAGGCTTCTTCGTTTCACTAATTTAAATGATGCATATCAATTTCAAACAGATCGGATGATAACTGTTGTCATTAGAGCATTCACAAGATTCAACAAAGTGAAACAAGGGCCATAACTCTAGATGTAATTAACGAAAATTTGCTGAAACTCAATAGGCTTCTTTGTTTTACTAATTTAAATGATGCATATAAATTTCATACAGATACGTGTCCTTTATAATGTTCTAGACATGCAGCTTTACATGACTGGTTGGAAATATAACCGCATATATACCGGAAAACACCATGTTATACTGAATACCGGAAAACACCGGAAAAACACTTAAACCTAACCTTAACCCAGGCTCCTGGTTACCTATTTAGGGGGCTAGTCTCCGGGTTACCTATTTAGGGTATTTTCCGGTATTTAGTGTGTTTTCCGGTATTTAGTGTTATCCCGGTGTTTTCCGGTCTTCAGTATAAAATGGTGTTTTCCTGTTGTTTTCTGGTGTTTTCCGGTATATAGTATTGCCGACCGCATATATATCGTGCAGAATATGTGAACACGCGTATTTTCACTATACAACGTGAACTAAAGCGTCCGTATTATTAACAAAAATATTCAACATTCATAACATCGCGGCAGTATATCATTTTGACATCGATTGTTTGACAAATAAATACCGTTAATTTTGCGTGTAAAATTACACCGAGGCCTATTGTGTCACACGATAGCGACTGCTACACCGCGTTATATATCGTGGCAATTTTCAACAAAAAACGGCACGATATTCGTGTTTCGTCAAACCTTCGCGACGTTTGTCCTGATACCTGTCGTCGTATGAATCCTGAAAAATAATATCTTACCGTATCGCAACAGGTCAGTACTAAAACTAACACTTATTACAGTATTTCAACATCGTGCGGCAAAATAGACATTCGACGGCAAAACTGAACGATGACCCACAACTAAACAAATCGTAATATCTGAGCATCGCACGTATAATTAGATGTTTGACAACAAAATTGAACACCTTGCGTAATTGGACACCTTGACTGATTTTAATCACGGCTCGGGAAATTGAACGGTCAAACTAATTATTGAACAGACGTGCTAATTAGACGGGACGCTTATAATTCAACAAGTGTCGAGAAACTAAACACTAGTTAATTAGAAGCTTGGTAATCAAAATTTAACAGTGAGATTTAAATTCGATAGAAGTACAAATTGAGCACTATTCGCCGAAATTCAACAATATTTATGAATAATTGGACACAGAGTAGAAATTAACGCTATTTACGCCAGATTAAACAGTACCAATGTTACAGTGAGAGCGTCCACAAGATTTTTCAAAGTGATCAAGGGCCATAACTCTGGCAGTAATTATCGGAAATCGCTGAAAATGAATAGGCTTCTTCATCTCACGACCTTAAACACTGTGTATGAATGTAAAGTCAATCGGATATTAAGCTGCTGAATTGTTGCCGTCATATATACTCTTCAAAAAAAGTAGGGGATATTCAGAAACAATACAAAACTGCGGAAATGCACTGCTGTTTTTATTAGAGGTAACCAGTGTATGTTAATAATGGGCCAATTGCCTACACATGAACATAAACAGTTCATATGGGTGGCTTATCTGACGGCCCCATTTCACTCGCAAAGAGAAACACCGTCAAAAGTGAACATTCAGCAATTCGTTGTGGTATGCTCCTAATCCACCATCCAATCATGATTTGGGGCAATCTGACCCACTCCTCTTGCAGTGCCACAGCCAATTCTTGCAGTGTTGTCGGTGGACGTTGACGTCGACAAATCCGTCTCCCATTAAATTAAATGTAACATATGCTAAACAGTAAATCTTATGCAAGAACCGATAGGAAAACAAAAATGGAACATGGATAGATAAACCAGCACGCGGCAGTTTTCATCAACCCTTCCTTGAAGTGTCAAATTTGACAATGAACCCCTCTCACATGTATGGCGCTATTGCGCGTCGCATATGAGGCTCAGTGGTATTGTTGGGGTGATAAGTTCTTCATCTGTGAACATACTCTCAAAGCATGTCAAATGTCCATGACTATTTATCATATCGAGTATTTGCATATCAATATCCCCTACTTTATTTTGAAGAGTATATGATATCGTCAACTGAATTGTTTTGGGAATACACGCATGACGTTGGGTGCCTCTACTAAAACTGATATAGCTGCCAGAATCTGCTAATCAGATTTTTAGCACTGACACTGTAAAAATTGAAGTCAACAACTGTGATCAAATTTTCACAGAATTCACTATCTTCATTATCAACACTTCCTAGGCAGTTAGCCGTGACATAACATTATGTTGTTTTTTTTTGACATGTATCATCACATACTTCCCCTAAATCTTCGGAAAATTAACGAAAAAAATGTCAACAAAGCAACAAGAATGACAGCAGACTGCGCTTCTTTCGCTTAGTGAAATGCCACCTATCTAACATGGGAGTTAACTCTATTAAAACACCTGGAAATAAATACAATCGGTAATCCCGGAATATTTCGGGTGCTGTATATGGAAGGCTTGTGCCGATCCCGAAATAATCCGGGTACCGCAGGACAAGGGTTAAGTTTTTGAGATAAAGATGTCCAAAAACGCTCCAAATCAGAAACTCTTTATTTCTTTTTATTATTATAGAACGACAACCCTTTTTCGCTGAAGATCAAATAAAACCTACTAAATACATTTCATGCTTATATGTAACACATAACTTTGCTAAAATTTACTTCAGAGAAAGCTAATTTAAAAAGGAATTGTATCATATATTTAAGTTTAATTTTTAATAAAGAATGGGGATATCACAAATAAGTTAATTCGATGTTTTTGTGGCATGTACTATATTAGATGAGATCGAAAGAGCATTTTAGATTAGGGGTTACAGAACAACAAGTAAGGTGGAATTAAAAAGTCGAACGGAACTGTTTTTCAGACTGAATTGCGACGGCAATCATAAAATTTTACTGAGTTCGTGCTGCCATACTTTCTAGGCAGAAATAGCTCTTTAGAATTAATGTCTTCGTTAGAAATTTTGGCATTTACCTGTGACAATAATTTAAGCTTCGTGCAAAATATTGTTTCAACTTGGAAGAAATGTTAGAAAATGGCTAACAATCAGCATTGTTGATTGTAAAACATTCTTGGTTCATCAAAAGAAACCGATTGACGAAGCCCCTTTAACAACAATATGACTTTTATTGTTAATTGTCAGTAGTAATAATTACAAATTTTGAAAAAAGATGTCGATGTATTTGTGATTTTACATGTACCTTCAGTCCATTCAATAACCTGTATTTATTACTCAAATGGTTTCTCAATTAGCAGAATGTGAAAATAAAGAAAATACAGTTTCACTTACAATATGACTAACTAAGAAGTTATTCATTGCGATTTGGCCTGACCCCCACTCCACCCGTTACATGTAATACCAATTTGTAATGAGTCATTGTGATAACTTTGTTACGGTAAAACTCCTGTTTTTAGGAATGTGGATATGTGGCATTGTTTAATTTTTTTGAATCGGTACAGACTTGAAAGTTCGCGCATGCAGAGCGTCTTCTGAACAAACTGATGTTTAGTCATTTGCAGTTGACATATTCTGTCAAAAATATTCCTTACACCGGTGGTAATTATTTCTTTGTATTGTGCACAAACGTCATTCCTTAAATAGCCCCATGCCCCTTTAACAACTTATAAAGCATGATTTTTCTGTTAGGCAATTTATTCTACACTTTTTGATGTGCTTTATAACTATTGAAGAGGCTCGAATTCATAAGATCTGGTTGTTAGATGTGTTTACTCTGTGTGTTGATGGATAAAACAATCAAAATTAATATTTGTGTCTGTGATAATTATTGGAAACGGAACGTTTTTTTTAATTAGGACATTAGTGTCTATGGCATGAAAACGGAAAGCAGTTTGTATTTGGAATTTACAAGTTGAACGAGTATCAGTTAACCCGTTAAGAAGCAAACTCGTACACGGTTAAGGTAATACTCTTGACTCGTATATAAATTGATTGGAATAAATCAGTTTTACTCCTTGGTTGTTTATATTGTTTTATTTACCTAATAATCAACTAGCTTGGCTCGCCAGAACGACAGAGATAAATTCACCGATGTTTTTGTATTAAAGAACAATAGTATTGTTTGTTGATTAGCGTTATGATTTTAGACAAAATGATAAATTCACCAATGTTTTTGTAATAAAATAGACCCGTATTGTTTGTTGATTGACTTTATCCCATGATTTAAAAAAATTGGCGATGGTTAATATTGGGTCAAAAATAATTTCTTAAAGTGCGCCGGAGCCCCTTTTAGATAAACAAAGTGGCTACGTGCAATTTTATTCTTTGATCTTTTATACACGGGACATTCCTGTTATTCAAACCAATCTGCACTTGAATGACTACATAACAAGTTGACAGTTCATCATTGATTCGGGGTTCATGTCGAATAGACTCTTCGGTCGAAATACAGTTATTCTTTTCTAAAATAAAACGAGTGCCTTGGATTTTTGTGTGGATTTGATAGCGGTTATAATTAACAAATATTCTCTTACATCGGAGACTTGTGTTGCGTTCAGTTCATTTTTACGGTAAGTACAAGCTTACGTCTGACTTGAAAGCGCTTGCAAGTTCTATTTATGTCTTATTTCTGTTTATAAGACTGATAACCAAAATACCTTTATAGTTTGCAATTTAAAAGTCTATCTTTGCCGTAATTCTTAACTATATACACTCTTAATACAGTAAATATGCAAAACAATTTGAACACAGCGTAATACATGTATGTCTTATGCATACGTGTCCTGTAAAATGTTCTAGACATGCAGCTTTACATGACTGGTTGGAAATATAACCGCATATATACCGGAAAACACCATGTTATACTGAATACCGGAAAAACACTTAAACCTAACTCTAACCCAGGCTCCTGGTTACCTATTTAGGGTGCTAGTCTCCGGGTTACCTATTTAGGGTATTTTCCGGTATTTAGTGTGTTTTCCGGTATTTAGTGTTATCCCGGTGTTTTCCGGTCTTCAGTATAAAATGGTGTTTTCCTGTTGTTTTCTGGTGTTTTCCGGTATATAGTATTGCCGACCGCATATATATCGTGCAGAATATGTGAACACGCGTATTTTCACTATACAACGTGAACTAAAGCATCCATATTATTAACAAAAATATTCAACATTCATAACATCGCGGCAGTATATCGTTTTGACATCGATTGTTTGACAAATAAATACCGTTAATTTTGCGTGTAAAATTACACCGAGGCCTATTGTGTCACACGATAGCGACTGCTACACCGCGTTATATATCGTGGCAATTTTCAACAAAAAACGGCACGATATTCGTGTTTCGTCAAACCTTCGCGACGTTTGTCCTGATACCTGTCGTCGTATGAATCCTGAAAAATAATATCTTACCGTATCGCAACAGGTCAGTACTAAAACTAACACTTATTACAGTATTTCAACATCGTGCGGCAAAATAGACATTCGACGGCAAAACTGAACGATGACCCACAACTAAACAAATCGTAATATCTGAGCATCGCACGTATAATTAGATGTTTGACAACAAAATTGAACACCTTGCGTAATTGGACACCTTGACTGATTTTAATCATGGCTCGGGAAATTGAACGGTCAAACTAATTATTGAACAGACGTGCTAATTAGACGGGACGCTTATAATTCAACAAGTGTCGAGAAACTAAACACTAGTTAATTAGAAGCTTGGTAATCAAAATTTAACAGTGAGATTTAAATTCGATAGAAGTACAAATTGAGCACTATTCGCCGAAATTCAACAATATTTATGAATAATTGGACACAAAGTAGAAATTAACGCTATTTACGCCAGATTAAACAGTACCAATGTTACAGTGAGAGCGTCCACAAGATTTTTCAAAGTGATCAAGGGCCATAACTCTGGCAGTAATTATCGGAAATCGCTGAAAATGAATAGGCTTCTTCATCTCACGACCTTAAACACTGTGTATGAATGTAAAGTCAATCGGATATTAACTTTGGCCTCTAGAGCGCCCGCAAGATTTTTTGAAGTGATCGAGGGCCATAACTCTGGCAGTAATTATCGAAAATTGCTGAAAATGAATAGACTTCTTCGTCTCATGACCTTAAACACTGTGTATAAATTTAAAGTCAATGGGATATTAACTTTAGCCTCTAGAGCGTCCAGAAGATTTTTCAAATTAATCAAGGGCCATAACTCTGGCAGTAATTATCGGGAATCGCTGAAAATCAATAGGATTCTTCATCTCATGACCTTAAACACTGTGTATAAATATAAAGTCAATCGGATATTAACTTTGACCTCTAGAGCATCCACAAGATTTTTTGAAGCCATCAAGGGCCATAACTCTGGCAGTAATTATCGGAAATCGCTGAAAATCAATAGGCTTCTTGGTCTCATGACCTTAAACACTGTGTATAAATTTAAAGTCAATCGGATATTTACTTTAGCCTCTAGAGCGTCCACAATTACTTGTGTACGCTGGACCGACGGACGGACGGACGGACGGACGGACGAGGACAATATACGACCACATTTCAATGTGGGCGTATAAAAATTGTGACCTCAAGAGGGACCACAAGCTAAAAATGCGAGTTTTCGTTCAATCACGGGCCATAATCCAGGAAGTTAGGATCCAATGTGCCCGAATATCGTCAAGAACCAAGGTCTTTGGGTTATAAACACACATTTCAAGTTTAATCAAAATCAGATTAAAATTGTGACCTCTTGAAAATGTGGGCGTATAAAAAAAAAAAGGGTGTTCTTCTGTGTTTGACACCATTAAACGGACTGAATTCAGATTTTGGAATTGCAGACTTCCCCCTAAAACTGGTAAGATCTCAGTACTATAAACAAATATATAAATCTATAAATAACAGATGATAAATGTAGTGAAATAGAGAGTTCTTAAGGGATTGTGGACAACAAATGGGAGTGATGACAACATACAATTATATTTTCATGTGGGTGTATTAAATTTCCTACCCGGGATCGTTTATTTGTGTTGTATTGTTTGGAATTTTGGAATATAATTCGAGCATCTTTGCATAGTTCTACAGGACTTTCATATTGGCCTGTGGAGAGCTTGTCGCGGATCAGACTAAAATCCATTGGTGTATCAATTACATCAAAATAATCCTGAAAATATAAGAGTAAAGTAATTTTCTTTAACAAATTGATACATATAAACCTTGCTAAACAGTTCATAATCTAAAGCTATAGTATTTTCTTGAAATCACAAAATACTTTCTTAATAATTGATGTAATCATATAGAATTGATAGCATAAACTGACTTAAAAATAGAAAAACATACGGGGAAATCTGTTATGGATATTGGAGCACGGAAAGGACCAGAATCTTCACATGCAAATACTGTATCCAGCAGGCGATGACACATGTCTAACCAGGCATCAGGATCAATAGATACATCAGTTGCATTGTTCTTTTTCGCAGAATTTTTCTAAAAAAGATATTTCATTTAAAATGATCAATAATTATTTTGATATGTTTTCCTAATCAACATCAAATGATTAATTGAATAAAGTAGTTTTTTATACTTGAAAATGTGTCATCAAAAAGAAGAACATGTTTTTCTAACCTGACGCTGTCTTCGTGATGATGTACCTTCATCTTCATCGCCATCACTGCTATCACCTTGTAATACCCGATTTAATATTGGCATTGGATCTTCACATGTTGGATCACTGTTATAATAAACATAGACAATTGATCTCCTACATAAAACATCATTTTTCTATCAGTAAATGATACTGTGTGCATGTGGGGTGGGGGTGGGGGTGGGGGGATAAAATGTAACTGACTGCTTAAAGCTGAATTTTAGTTTTCAAAACGTCATCATTTTTTATCATTTATATCCATATAGTTTTACGGTGGATCACTCAATGTTCATCTGAAATATCTATGTTGCTTGTCCATTATTATTATCATGACAAAGGCTCAGTTCTAAAAATGGTGTTCTTATTGGTAATGGTTACTGCATAGTTTTAGGGAACTTGCCTATATTGGGGACAATCAACAATGATCAAAATATACATTGTTTAACATGTTGATTATATCAATAATATCCAGACTACTGTGTATTATAGGTGTATTATCACCCAATAATACATTCTACAGTAGATATCGCTTTACATGAATTTGATTGGTCAGTTGAAAAGGAACTACTTTTTTTTTATTTTCAAAGAACAGTTCATTTCTTATTAAAAGTAACTTTTTTTTTATTAAAAATGAACTATTGTTATTCAATTGACCTTGATGGAAACACTGGGTCAATATAAAGGACTTTTCAATGGTTGAATTGCTGTCAAAAAATGATGTATCACTACGCCGTAATGTTCAGTAAAAGTGAAATCTACAGCAAAGAATTATATTTATCTATTTGTGCATGTAAGAAGGGATTGGGTGATAAATAAAATCTCCTACTCGTCTTTTTTGATATCAAAAAATATCAACACTCGTTGATAAAAGTAAAAAAAACTCGGCAGAGCCTCGTTTTTTGTTACTTTATCAACTTGTGTTGATATTTTTTGATATCAAAAAAGACTGGTAGGAGATTCTCTATTTCACAAATAACTCGCAGAGAATATATATAATGTAACCCTCATATTGTAAAATACAGTGTTTCAATAGTGATCATGATAAACCGAACCACGATCTTTGGGATACAAACATATATTTTAAATTTCATCAAAATCTGCTAAGAATTATGACCTGTAGAGTGTCCACAAACAAATGGAAAAGGACTTTTGGACAGACAGGGGCTACGACCTAATACGTCCACCAGCAGCTGCCAGGCAGGATACGCCCACATTTTGCAAGAGATGGATAGAGAACAAGCTAAAAACAAACAGGATTTTTTGTACAATCAGGGGCAATAATCCAGAGAATTATGGTCTGAAATGCGCAAATATCAAAAGGGACTGAGATATGTGTTTCATCAGAATCGGATAAAAATTGTGACCTCTAGAGGGTCCACAACCTTCATATTGCATACTTTTACACAATTTGCGTACAAAGAGCGGCCATTTTGTCGGGCAGTTTCATTTCGATTTTCCTGAAATTCGAATTCAACCTTCATTATGGTGGAATGGTGAAATATTTATACGGTTTTTAAAGGGACAATGTCACTCTTGCTGGTTTGATAGCTTCAAAAGATAAAAAAATAGCCTTATTGTAAGTACTAGATGTGTTTATGTTTTACCTGTTGTGTAAATTATCCATTATTTTACTTGTCCAGAGGGTTCGAAAATATTTTTAAATCCAAGTCACATTTGAAAATCTTTACGTTAGGCTTTTCAAATCATTTGAGAGTCAGTTCTATCAAGGGAGGTAATAAGTTCCAGATTTGACTGACTTCCTGTTCTAGGAATAGCTTTCCGTGATGTCATCACCGGGATATCCCACGCGTTGCGGTACCGATTCCCGAATAATAATGCATAAGAAAAGCCGAAATGGGGGTTAAAATGACTTGGATTACCACACAATTAATTCAAGTTGATTAATGACATTCTATACACAGTCCGTCCGCAGATAATCTGCTTGTATTGTTTACATATATATATATACTATAGCCTATAGCACGCTGGTGTCAATTACTCAATATCACCTACACAACTACAGACTTGAGTTCGACATTGATTGACAAGTGTTGATTTTTTCCGTCGATTGACAAGTAGGAAGTAATATTTATATTTTAAGTCACGCGTGTAATTATTAGTAGATCGCTATGCCTATTGATTCGACTAAGAAGTTCAAACAAGCAGGATATCAGAGAGATGGTCGTTAACAAATGTGAACCTCAACATGGGCAACCAGGCAAAGCTGTTTTTATATATAATAATACAGGTAATTTGCAAAAAAAAAAAACTCCAAAAAAACCCACATTATCAGTGAAAACCAAATTCAATCTATTCTTATAAGCTTATTATTATTATTTGCCATGGGGAAACATCATCTTTTTTAAAAACATTAATTGTTTATAATGTTTATAAAAGATGCAAAATATTGTTTCTAATTCTATTTTTTTGAGGGCTGATTTCCAGGCTTCTAGTCTTCGAAATTTTCTGGGGGAAGCCACCTGGTATTTGTGTTCGCAAAGTCTGACTCTGTCATCCATGTGCACCCATTATTCATGGTCTCTGAATGGGCCTTTGTAATTTTTAATTTTCCATTTTTTATTTATTGTTGACTTTCTTTTAATCAAGTTGTTTAAATAGATCATTTCAGCTAATGTTAATATAAGTAACCTGCGTTTAAATTATGACAGGATGAGGCTGATAACCGCAAGGTTTGTCAGTTTGTTTGATGATCATCATTTCAATGTTTTCACTTCAGTTTTCAAATATCTCGCCAATAACTGAAAACAGGACTTTTACTTGTTTTTCTAAGGACTGTACAATAATTAAGTCCCAAAACAATAACTCTTTTACAATTTCAATCTTTTCGGTACCACAGAAAATATTTTTAAGAGGGCATCAAACTGGGCTTTTGCACCAATGAAAGGAGCCAAGAATTATGGCTTCATGTTATGCTTGCTATATAATATGGTGAAGGCCCCTGGGCCCAGATGCCAGTCACATCTACAAACCTTAGCCTCAGCAGATCACGCTCGCAATATTACGGTTTCCCACACAAACCCCATGAAATTTTACCTTGGACGCTACCCTGCAAAAGGCAATGTGTCTTTATTTAAGGAAACAAAATCGAATAGGCCTACTAATTATTGATCTCACATCTCCTACCCATACTGGTCTAAGCCTACTATGTGGCTTCTCTGGCAAATTCTAAGGAAACACTTGTCTGCGATATTACCCTAGGTGGAAACGGGCATTAAACCTAAAGCCCCCCTTACTCCCCATTTAGGATTGAACATAAAGGAAAATCATGAAGGAAAAGACCACTGAGTGGGGCTGACATCTGAAAGATTGCTGGGACCATTGCTACAACCAAGTCCGAACCAACTTCAGAAATAGACAAAAAAGAGAACCAGATTTTAATGTAAGAATTTTTTTATTTTCCATAATAGTCTTCTTGGATTAAAACCAGTATACTGTCCATATCTTCAGGACACAATAGGAGGGTATTAGACTATTAGGACTTTATTCCCTGTAGTACCAAGGGGCCGCATCACAAACTGCCTGTAAGCCATTGGTTCGGTACACATTGGCAACAATCTGATTAAAATACAAATCTATATTTCATTTTGGTTTTTTATACTTTCGATGGCCTACACTATACGAAAATCTGACAGGTTGTAGTGGAAGGTTGTGTCAGAGGTCATACAAGCGGCTTTTGACTCTATAATGTCAGACATTTGATTAACCAATCAGCATTGATGTTTCTAGTGGGTTACCCACAGTTCCGTGAAATTCATGCCAAAAACTTGTCGTAACACTTCACATCATCCAGAACGTGGGTTATATATAACAACTTTTCCAGATCCTAGTGTAGTAAAGACAAGTAAAATGAAATTTTGAACTATGAGAAATGAAACGAAAGAGGATCTGTGTTTTAATCAGATTGCATTGGCAAGATCGAGAACTCCTGGCTCTAAACTATACCCTTCAAACTCTTGAAAAAATTAAATTAAACATAAATTATGCAAGAGCTAAATCTGTCTACTGCATGTCTTTTTTTAGGCCTGAAATGTTATGTAAATTATTAAACATACATTATGTAAGAGCTAATTCTGCCAATTGCAGGTTTTTATTTAGGCCTGAAATGTTATCTAAATTATTAATTAGACATTAATTAACTTATCCAGACCATAATCAACTCTCAATGTCATCTCTAGCCAGTGATAGTTACTGGATTGGAATCTGATCTGTTGCTCTATACTCATTGATGATTAAATAAAAAAATGCATAATCTAGGCTATGTTCTTAATCGTACCGACTTTATTTATTATGAATATGATCGAGGTTAGGCCTAAAATTCAGTCGCTAAATTCTCGGTGCCGAGTGGGTCAATTTGACTGAAATTTTCAGAAATTTCTCTTTACATTATCTAACAATTATAGTGAGAACTACCAGCTCTTTATCTAATTTCCCATAATGTATCTTTAACTATTTTGAAAATCTATTTTCAGTTAACCCGGGTAATTTGAAAAGAAGTGAAATGAAGGGGTTTTAACTACTGCTGTTCAACTACCCACGCCTATGACATTAGTCTTCCTTGATGAAATCTTTCGAAGGATATTATGACAAAAAAGAACCACTTACTGGTTGTAAAGAAATACAATTCTCTGGTCTGTTAAAACATAACTTCTCGATATCTGTAGGCATAACTCCACATCTGTCACAGGAATTGGATTTGGTGATTGGCTTGACTGTTGATTCACAACTTCTTCCAAAATATCAAACAAAATTAAAGGCATTATTTCAGCAAAAGACAACAAATGTCTCCTTCAACCATCTACTTCTAGCTTATTTACCATTTTCTGAAATTTGAAAATTGTGTTAGCATTTTGTAAATAATTATCCCCCAGCTCATATACTGTCTGAATATTTTATATAATTATTATCAGAAATGATCATACATATTTTTGTATTTCTATGTAAATATATCAGCTTATTTTTTTATACAATTACTTATACCAAAACAGCTGCTCCTTTGAGCTTATATTTTTTGTTTTTTTATATCATTACAAGAAAGTGTGTAAAAAAATAATCCATCGTGAGTTTGCAATTTTTTTAAAGTAAATTTTCTATAATCATTAAAAATTTGTTCTTTGTAAATATTCTTCTATTTGCCTTTTTTTGGACTCAGTGGGTGTGGATGGAGGGGTGGTTACATGACATGTTACATGTAATTGCAACTTCCGTCTAGATCTTATTGTCCTTGACGTAGATGGTGTTGTTGATTTTGAAGGTTGTGTTGCATTAGTAGCTTCTGGCATAGATGGTGGGGGTTGTCAATACCGTAATGAATCTAATGATTCCACCTGGCATGTATGACACAAAAATGGTAGATCTGTTCTAGTTTTAACTAATCTCAAATAGACTGCTTTCGAAATACCTGTAAAATCAAAATGCAAGTAAATAAGTAAGGTTTTCCAGAATTTATATAAAATTCTAGACAAAATGTCTAATAAAAATTAATAATTACACAAGAAATTTTTCTGATCGGTCCCAACTGCAGAAATAAATCTTATGGATGATTTATTTAGCTTGAGTTGATATTACTGACAGAGGCCACTGAGAGTGAAACTTCAAATAATCAGTTCTATGATCAATCAATAATAATAATAAAAAAAATGCAGTTTAGTGAAGCCATGCCAAGATTAGGGCTAATCAAAGACAATCAGCTAATTTTAAAGATAATTAGATAGTTTGATCCAAAAATTAGGTAACCAGGCAAAGCCAGTGATAATCAGTTTACTCGAGGCGAAGTATTATTAGTAATAGTTTACTAATAGTAGTAACGCCAACGGTATAATCAACAATGACAACGGGTATCGAAATTCTAATCATTCACTGCGCAATTTGTCCCAGATTTTGAAGCCTTGAGAGAATAAGTAAAGAATATAAACTTACCGGAAAGAATGGAATCATCGTTTGGGATGAATCGTAGCAGTTTATGCTTTTTAGTAGTTAAACTGTCAGTCATATCTATCATATCGAGAAGCGAGCTGTCAATAGTAAGGTGACATCTTACACATGCGCGACAATGGGATTCTCCTTTTAGTAGACAAGATTTACCAGTCTCATTGATAGTGAAATTGTGAAAACGCTCAAGGCCTAGTTGAATTTTTCCAAATTTTTCCAATTAGGTGTGTTAAGACGAAATTTCTATCATCAATTAATTGGAATATTGTAAAATAGTACATTTTGTTGACCAGAATGAAGATTGGGACATTTTATGTAGTTACAGCAAGAGTGAAATTGTGACCTCTAGAGACTGCAAGCTAAAAATGTGATTTTTCGAACAATCAGGAGCCATAATCCAGGAAGTTACGTTCGGATATACGCAATTATCAAAAGAAACCAAGATCTTAATGTGTAATGGCAATGTTTTCAAATGTTTTTTTTAAATCGGATTAAAATTGTTAACTCTACAACAAGCTAAAACCATGATTTTTCATACAATCAGGGGCCATAATTCAGGAAGTTACTACCCGATATGCCTGAATATCGAAAGGAACCAAGACCTTTGGGTTATAAACATGCATTTCAAGTTTCATCAAAATCAGATCAAAATTGTGACCTCTAGAAGGTCCACAACTTTGATATACTAGATGTTTACACTAATTGTGTACGAGGGGCGGCCATTTTGTCCGGCAGTTTTTGTCCGATTTTCAAGAAATTCGAATTCAACCAAAATTACGGTGTAACAGTGATATATTTGAACGTTTTTTTACATCGGATAATAATTGTGACATCTAGAGGGACCTTAAGCTAAAAACGTGATTTTTCGTACAATCAGGGGCCATAATTCAGGAAGTTACAGTCCGATATGTGCGAATATCGAAAGGAACCAAGATCTTTGGGTTATAAACTTACATTTCAAGTTTCATCAAAATCAGAAGAAAATTGTGACCTCTAGAGGGTCCTCAACATTGATATACCATATTTTTATGCTATTTGAGTACAAAGGGCAGACATTTTGTCTGTCAGTTTTCGTCCGATTATTATGAAATTCGAACTCAACCATCCTTAGGGTGTAACGGTGATATATTCACACGTTTTTTTAAATCGGATAAAAATTATGACCGCTATAGGGTCCACAAGCTAAAAATGTGATTTTTCGTACAATCAAGGGCCATAATTCAGGAAGTTACCTTCCGATATGCGCGAATATCGAAAGGAACTGAGATCTTTGGCTTTTAAACTTACATTTTAAGTTTCAACAAAATCGGATAAAAATTGTGACATCTATAGGGTCCACAAGCTAAAAACGCGATTTTTCATACAATCAGGGGCCATAATCCATGAAGTTACGATCCGATACATGCCAATATCGAAAGGAACCAAGATCTTAGGGAGATAAACCTATATTTCTAGTTTCGTTGAAATTGGATAAAAATTGTGACCTGTAGAGTGTCCACAAACAATTGTGGACGGACGTCCGGACGGACAGGGGCGATAATATATACATCCACATGAAAATGTGGCCGTATAAAAACAGAAAGTGTGTAAATATTGTGTAAATAATTTGACGAAAAACGTCATTTTTGGACCTTTTTATTCCTGAAAAAAAAAAATGATAGTAGTCTGAAACCATATTAAAACTAACGGTAAATAGAGTTGTCTCCCTCCAATTAGATTTCCTCGACCAGGCGTAATATAATGTCCTACACATGCTTTGATCGTATGGTCGAAGAATAGGTTGGGGAAAATACCTCCAAGGCGTTATATTACGCCCTACACAGGGTGAGTGGCAGTTGTCCAGGACGTTATATAACGTCCTACGCAGTTAACGGGTTAAGGGACACTGGAACCCTGTATAAATAATACATGCATATATGAAGACTTACCTGATAAACCGCAATATGGTTTCTGTAAGATATCTGGCATTTTTAACAATCTGCGAGGATGGTTCATTAAATTTACAAGCATTAGTTTCTAGATATCTAACATCATACTGTATAGCATTTACACGTCTACAAAATATATATAATATACTGTAAAGTGGTAATGTGGCAGAAGAACAATTATAACTTTCTTTATTTAAACTTTATAGTTCAAAAATATCAAGAGATAGAGAGAGAGAAAGAGAGATGGGGTTTAAGGTCCACTCGACACAAACTAGGTCATTTATGGACTAAAATATGGCATAATTTTATTTCATTAATTTGCTTGTGTTAGCGGTCTTTAGCAGTGGGAGGTAACCGAAGGACTCAAAGAAAACTCACGAGGTTGGACAGGCGACCCTACTCCTTGTCACATACAAGTGGGAAATCGAAACCACGCCAGAGAAAAACAGGCTTTAATTCCACTTGAAACAAAATAGGTCATTTCGGGACAAACATATGTTTTAATTTCATTTCATTAATTTGCTTGTGTTAGGGGTCTTTAGCAGTGGGAGGGAACCAAAGGACCCAGAAAAAACTCACAAGGTTGGACAGACGACCCTACTTCTTGTCACATACAAGCAGGGAATCGAAACCACGCCAAGTGACTTTATGACAAGATATTATGATGCACACAACTTATTTGAAACTCACATTGAGGACCTTGTCCAATGTTGTTGTTTCTTTTATTCGGTGGGTCACTCCATTAATATTCAAGGACAAAATAAAGAGACATGTGACACCCATATAAAAGTACTATAGATCTTCATCATACAACCAATTAGACACCTCTTTTTCTTTCCTTTTTTTTTTGGAGGGGGGGGGGGTATAATTTACTAAGCATTTTAGACATATATAAACTGACAACCCACCTGTGCTCTACGATATTGAAAGCACAGGACACTTGCCCATTTGAAAAGGTTGAGGAAAAAACCTCTTTGACCCAATCTTGACCTTTGGCCAGTTTGTTTAAAATGGATTATGAACACTGATTTCAACCAATTTACATAAAATAAACATCTTATATCTGTGATTATAGTCTAACAAAACCAAGTTTATTAGCTGAAGGATTTATCTACCTATAAAATCTGTTTTCTAGTCGAGCTTTTATGGTACTGAGATCAATGGGATATTCAATAACAATAGCATAGACAGGAAATGCACTGAGATCTACAGGAGCACTAAAATATTCAGCTATAGCATGTTCCATCAACATCTCTAAACCATGGGCAATTCTATCACATTCTGCATCCCTTCCTGATGGTGGCCATTCCTCAGGTTTAGGTGTGTACAGTAATTCATTGAGTTGTTCAGGTAATACAGGCATACCTTCACCAAATACTCTAGGTGATCCTATAAATAAAAAATCAATAATAATATGAAAATCACCCTTTAATATATAAATAAAGTTGCACAGTGCTTTACATCAAACAAAGCAAAAGCAGCAACAAGTGTGACACTATATACTGAAGTAACACAGTCATGCATGTACCTTCATTATGTGTTGTTACTGTAACTCTTGTTGACCCTGTAAAAAATAGGTTATTAATAGCACTTGAACAATACAAGCAATCTAGAATTAACACTTTATATAAAATCAAAACCATTAAAAAGATAGGTTGCCAGGCAACGAAACATACGCCCACAGCATGGGTTCCACGTCGGCCGTATATGCCGGTCGAGACCTACGGCTATGGAAAATGACCGTTCCTAAATCTGATCTAACGGTCATTTTGCATGCCGGAAAGAGGGTCTTCTTTTTAAAAAAAAAACAATTTCAAACATGGCTACGATCGACCTTCACTGTGTAACTATACAAGAATGCACGTCGTCTAGAAGCCAATCTTGTCATTGGTGTTATAGAGTTGTATATATAGTCGCCAACAGATTATACTGAGTGTTGTGTTGATAATTAATGATGAGTATCTGGTAGTAGAACAATAAATGTTAATTGATAAGTGGGAATCTAATCAACGGCGTGAAGCGGCCCATTGTTAATCATTCACTTATTGTCCACGTGTCATAAGAATTTTCAACAACAAAGCCGTTTACCGCTATTACGGTCAGGCACAATGTAAACAAGGTTATTATGATCTTCGAAAAAGGGAAATTGATATGAAGTATTGATCTTTGAATTCAACCAAATGTCCTATAAAATAAAACCAGCGGCTGCCAGGCAGGATACGCCCACATTTTCGAGAGATGGATAGAGAACAAGCTAACAAGAAAGTGATTTTTCCTACAATCAAGGGCCATAATTCAGAAAATTACAATTCGATATGCGCAAATATCGAAAGGAACTGAGATCTTTGTGTTATAAACTTACATTTCAAGTTTCAACAAAATTGGATAAAAATTGTGACCTCTATAGTGTCCACAACCTTGATATACCATATTTTTACGCTATTTGAGAACGAACGGCAGCCATTTTGTCTGTCAATTTTGGGGCGATTTTCACAAAATTCAAACTCAACTGTCCTTAGGGTGTAACGGTGATATAAGTTTTTTTAAATCGGATAAAAATTATGACCTCTATAGGGTCCACAAGCTAAAAACTCGATTTTTGATACAATCAGGGGCCATAATTCAGGAAGTTACGGTCCGATATGCGTGAATATCGAAAGGATCCGAGATCTTTGGGTCATAAACTTACATTTCAAGTTTCAAAAAAATTGGATAAAAATTGTGACCTCTATTGGGTCCACAACCTTGATATATCATATTTTTTACGCTATTTGAGAACGAACGGCGGCCATTTTGCTGTCAATTTTGGGCAGATTTTCACGAAATTCAAACTCAGTCGTCCTTAGGGTGTAACGGTGATATAATAATACGGTTTTTTAAATCAGATAAAAATTATGACCTCTATAGGGTCCACAAGCTAACCAGCGGCTGCCAGGCAGGATACGCCCACATTTTCAAGAGATGGATAGAGAACAAGCTAACAAGAAAGAGATTTTTCCTACAATCAAGGGCCATAATTCAGGAAATTACAATTCGATATGCGCAAATATCGAAAGGAACTGAACGAACGGCAGCCATTTTGTCTGTCAATACGTTTTATTAAATCGGATAAAAATTATGACCTCTATAGGATCCACAAGCTAAGAACGCAATTTTTCGTAGAATCAGGGGCCATAATTCAAGAAGTTTCGGTCTGATATGTGCAAATATCGAAAGGAACCAAGATCTTTGGGTTATAAACTTACATTTCCAGTTTCAACAAAATCGGATAAAAATTGTGACCTCTATAGGGTCCACAACCTTGATATAACATATTCTTATGCTATTCCAGAACGAACGGCGGCCATTTTGTCTGTCAATTTTGGGCCGATTTTCACGAAATTCAAACTCAGTCGTCCTTAGGGTGTAACGGTGATATAATAATACGTTTTTTTAAATCGGATAAAAATTATGACCACTATAAGGTCCACAAGCTAAAAACGCGATTTTTCGTACAATCAGGGGCCATAATTCAGGAAATTACGGTCCGATATGCGCGAATATCGAAAGGAACCGAGATCTTTGGGTTATTATAAATATACATTTCAAGTTTCAACAAAATAGGATAAAAATTGTGACCTCTATAGGGTCCACACTCATCCTTAGGGTGCAACGGTGATATAATAGAACGTTTTTTTTAAATCGGATAAAAATTATGACTTCTATAGGGTCCACAAGCTAACCAGCGGCTGCCAGGCAGGATACGCCCACATTTTCGAGAGATGGATAGAGAACAAGCTAACAAGAAAGTGATTTTTCCTACAATCAAGGGCCATAATTCAGGAAATTACAATTCGATATGCGCATATATCGAAAGAAACCGAGATCTTTGGGTTATAAACTTATAAACGTGATTTTTCGTACAAACAGGGGCCATAATCCATGAAGTTTCGATCCGATACAGACGGACGGACAGGGGCGACAGCATAATACGTCCACATGAAAATGTGGGCGTATAAAAACGCGATTTTTCGTACAATCAGGGGCCATAATTCAGGAAGTTACTGTCCGATATGCGCGAATATCGAAAGGAACTGAGATCTTTGGGTTATAAACTTACATTTCAAGTTTCAAGAAAATCGGATCAAAATTGTGACCTCTGTAGGGTCCACAAGCTAAAAACGTGATTTTTCGTACAAACAGGGGCCATAATCTATGAAGTTTCGATCCGATACATGCCAATATCGAAAGCAGCCGAGATCTTTTGGGGATAAACCTATATTTCAAGTTTCGTCGAAATCGGATAAGAATTGTGACCTGTAGAGAGTCCACAAACAATTGTGGACAGACGGACGGACAGGGGCGACAGCATAATACGTCCACATGAAAATGTGGGCGTATAAAAACGCGATTTTTCGTACAATCAGGGGCCATAATTCAGGAAGTTACGGTCCGATATGCGCGAATATCGAAAGGAACTGAGATCTTTGGGTTATAAACTTACATTTCAAGTTTAAAAAAAATCGGATAAAAATTGTGACCTCTATAGGGTCCACAAGCTAAAAACGTGATTTTTCGTACAATCAGGGGCCATAATCCATGAAGTTTCGATCCGATACATGCCAATATCGAAAGCAGCCGAGATCTTTTGGGGATAAACCTATATTTCAAGTTTCGTCAAAATCGGATAAGAATTGTGATCTGTAGAGAATCCACAAACAATTGTGGACGGACGGACGGACAGGGGCGACGGCATAATACGTCCACATGAAAATGTGGGCGTATAAAAACAACGTACGTGTTGGGAGAAAAATGCATTTAAAAATGTTTATAGCGTTATTACGGCCTTGTGGAAATTTTGAAATAAAATCTAGAGATTAGTTAACATGCTTACCGAACAATTAAGAAAAATACGTATTCCAGTTCTATTGTGCAGCAATATTGATAATTCCACGTGTAGAAGAAATGTCGTGTATATACGGTTACTCTTATACACGACCATATTCTAGGGGGCGCTAGTGTCGCTAGCCGTGAAGTTAGTAATCCGTTAGTCATTTAGTTATACATTATTAGGATTTACGTCACAATTCTGCGGCCCGTAATTCCGTAAGAGATGGTCTAACACCAAAAAAATGTGAGATATATGCCATGGATAATTATATATTTATCTTCATTTCAAAGTTATTGTATTACAACTCAAAATTATCCAGGTCAGTGTGTTTTCTATAGAGCACGTGTTAATTACGTGTGAGCTACTGAAATGGTTTTTCTCCGGCCAATTCAACTATTTCGTTATTTAAGTAGCCAAAACGCAATATTTAATTATTAAAAAATTATCATGAGCCTTACTAATATTTCATTTTTAAGTCAAATATATTTTTTTTTCGGGCACTCCATGGTGACAAAGTGGTATAGAAACGTGAATTCACAATACCCTACCATGAATAAAAAACATGAAATATGAATTTACTTTGAAAAGTTTTCGTGCGTTATCAAAAATGACCGGCAGTGAAAATTTTGAAGTGGAAGCCCTGGCACACAGCCAGAGGCATAGCCATGAAATATATATTGGGGCGGGGGTCCGCAACCCTAACCCTAACTCATTTTTAAAACCCCTAAAACATAAAAACAAACATCATGTGGCCATGCTGTCTACCAAGACACCGCGTGCAAAAGCATTATGGTTACGTTGCTGGCTGAGCGGGCGATAAATATTTGGTTTAGGCGATAATGTTTTTGGGTACCTACATGCGATTCACTCTTATAAGTGACAGAAAAAAATTAACAAAATATTACTGACAGGCTAACTAGACACAATTTTATGGAACACAGGTACTTTTCACTTCACACATGTTTCCAGGATGATTATCTCTGTGTTTTATTTTAACAATGTAAACCATATTGGGATATGTACAGGTTTTATACAGATAGAATCTTAACTAATCCTAAAATAATTGTTGTAAATAAATAGGAGTTTGGGCCTACTATGTAAATTTTTTGGGGGGTCCAAGTATATTCAGACGCCCATGCCCACAGCAGCTAAATCGTCCGGGAAGTCAACAAGAGTTGTTGCATATTTTTACTTTTTTCGTTAATGAAATATTTATAATACACTAAAATCTGATTAAGAGTAACAACTCATTAAGTAATTATCAGAAAATCATTAGAATTTGTTTGGTTTTTATAAAGTTCTGCCCCATGCTAACGTTTAGTATACAAAACATTTAATGACGCCCATGCCCACAGCAGCTAAATCGTCCGGGAAGTCAACAAGAGTTGTTGCATATTTTTACTTTTTTCGTTAATGAAACATTTATAATACACTAAAATCTGATTAAGAGTAACAACTCATTAAGTAATTATCAGAAAATCATTAGAATTTGTTTGGTTTTTATAAAGTTCTGCCCCATGCTAACGTTTAGTATACGAAACATTTAATATCATAGATTTAGCTGTTCATTGAAAATCAATATACTTGTTCATCTCAAGACCTTAAACTCTGTGTATCAAACTGCAGTCAATCGGATGATAACTTTAGCCTCTAGAGCGTCACAAGATTTTTCAAAGTGATCAAGGTCCATAACTATGGCAGTAATTATCGGAAATTGTGGAAAATCAATAGGATTCTTTGTCTCATGACCACAAACACTGCATATAAATTTATTTAAAGTCAATTGGATATTAACTTTAGCCTCTAGAGCGTCCACAAGATTTTTTGAAGTGATCAAGGGCCATAACTCTGGCAGTAATTATCGGAAATTGCTGAAAATCAATAGGCTTCTTCATCTCATGACCTTAAACACTGTGTATAAATTTAAACTCAATCGGATATTAACTTTAGCCTCTAGAGCGTCCACAAGATTTTTTGAAGTGATCAAGGGCCATAACTCTGGCAGTAATTATCGGAAATTGCTGAAAATCAAAAGGCATCTTCGTCTCATGACCTTAAACACTGTGTATAAATTTTAGGTCAATCGGATATTAACTTTGGCCTCTAGAGCGTCCACAAGATTTTTCAAAGTGATCAAGGGCCATAACTCTGGCAATATTTATTGGAAATCGCTGAAAATCAATAGGCGTATAAAAATAACACACCACGATTGGGGCGCCTTCATAACACTTGCCAAGCAAGTTTTAAAGAAATCTCACAAAAACTTTGACATATGGAACTAATAGAAGTATTGTGGATGAATTATGGGAGTATGATAAGAACAGACCGACATACTGTAAACAATGAGACTTATTATACGTTTATTATAATTCTGAAGTATAGAAAGTACACATACTAGTTGGGCCATATGGTTCCATGTCCCATGGACTTAGTTTTTCTGTTTCTTTATTATCCCATCTATAAAACATATAAATACATCTACAAATTTAGAGAAATATATATAAACTTAATTAGCACTAGTGAAAATTTTGATTTACGAGGAAAATAAATGTATGTGTTCTAATTGTAAATTGTCTAGTTAGAAACTAAACTTCTATTAACTACAATGTCTCCTATGGTGTTCTTAATTGGCTTGGCAATATTGTATATAGACTGACATTATCAATAAGAAGAATACGACTTCTACTTAAAGAGCACATCAAATGACCCAATGAAATTTTATGTACTTATAGCCATTGGTTACTGTAAGTACTTACAGCAAGTTCACACCAATCTGATTAAAATTAATTCAGCCATCTTCACTCAAAGTTGTAAATATAGACCTCCAGTAAAATTGACGTTGCCAATTATTGAAAACACTCTTAATCCCCTCCGACTCCAGTGGCGTCACAGTGACCAAATGCATATTAGGAATGTTTATTCCTTAATTTATTTAAATATTATTTAGAATTTGTTTTATAATGCCATAACAAAGACAGTTGCTGTTAGCCATATTCCATGTGTCCTTTCGATCAAAATAAACCTAATTGGCTTCTGATTAAAACAACGAGATGGGTGTGAAATTGTTATCGGCAGTGCTACGAACATCAATGAAGCCAACAGAAATAATTCATTGTCGGCTTTTAATTGACTATATATGAAATGTGAATATAAATTATTTCAAGGATAAACGTTTGTGATAAGATTAGTTTATGTCTAGCATCGTGCCAAATCTAACCTTAGTTACTACACCCATAGTATGCAATGCCTTACATGTAAGGGAGCATATCTTGTAATATAGTTCACAAGCGTTGATTGGCTGAGAAATGATAGCAATCTATTGTTATGTGTAGCCACCGGAAAAATCCATATTCACCGTAAATTTCAAACAGAGTTGTGACAATAAATATGTATTTATAAATGGTGATTACTATAATTATATAGCTAATAATGAATATATCGACAAGAGAATGGCACCATTCTTATTTCAGTGCTCACAGAAAATAGTTAAGATATCAGTTGGTTAAGTATTGGCCGTGTTATGAAAAATCAGCAAGTTTATGGGGTCATCAAAATTACCGGTAAATGTGCTAATTGATTGGATCATCTTCATTTGCCACATGGCCTATTCGCACAAAGGTAACTAACTTGACCTGTTCCCTTTGTTTACCAAATATTTTATTTGACAGAAAGGGTGCGCCTTATACATAACTTTAAGCAAATCCTGGCTTTTCCCTGTGTCGACACCGAAGTCTGAAGTTCAAGAAATAACTGCCCTAGAATCAACACATGTCGACCGGGTGACGCTACCTTAAAAGCTTATGATATATTATCACTCAAATTAAATACAATACTGTTCCTTTTTGTGTCCATTCATATATGTCAATAATGTTTTAGATATGTTTAAAATGCGTCATATTTGTCAATAACCATTTAGATACGATTAAAAAATGTCAATAATTATCGCCCATATTTCTGTTATTTTGTGCATAAAAAAGATGTCGACATTTTCTGCTATTTAGTGTAGGCTACGGTATACCGTTTGTCATAACCGGCAATGCAAACACCATCGGCCGATAGCCATTCATCTTTAACGGTGTTCCAAAAAATAGTATACGTATCGTTAATATTTCTTGCTATTTCTACAACATATATTTCTGCTATTCCATATACTCTTGGCCATTACTGTCAGTTCTAACACGTCCCTGTTCAAGGTCAGTGTTGTTATCAGTCAAGTTGACTAATAGGGCGGGGCATGCATTTATACAAGCATTTTCATTGGCTCAATATAAGTCATCGGTATTAAGGGTGGGATTACAGTTAAACTGACATATTATATTGAAGTTCTTCAATCTAACCTGTCGTCGAAACTGCAAATCCACTCGACGTATATCATTGACATAGTCAACCAATTATTTCTTAATTTTACATCTAGCCGTTTCAAGTTACCGCTAGTTTTCATGAAACATTGATTCACTGATTGATCCATTGTTATAATTTACCGGTATCGTTAATTATCTACGGGTGAGTTGTCACCGTATGCTTTATGAAGTTGTTTGTAGTTCACAAAATCTTTGTTTCTTTGATTAGTATTAAAAATGCTATTGTATTATGTTACTGATAGATCTAAATGCTACAATCTAGGTATTGTCATGCCGTGTGTAGTCGCCGGGGCAATGGACGCCATCGTTTGTCAGTTGTTTGGATAGTATAAAGTAAACTAGAATTATTGTTTTTCTTTTACCGGTAGACAGGATTTAAGTCGTGAATAGCTGATGATAAATTATTTCTACAGTTATTATTTCATTTGTTTATCATAAATACCTATTCATTTATCACAGCCAATTGCTTGTGAATTTAACAGGATGTAATAGATGGCGATGTTTGTTGTGGGCGGGATTTTAAAGACAATTTGACTACCATACGAGTGCCAGAATTACCATTTAAGTTATGAAACAATGCGATCGAAAATTATAATTAATATAAAGTCTTATGCAATTCAAAAAATAAATATAGAGTTTTTTATTTCACAATGAAATATATATAAAGATTGATACTACTAAATATCGGTAATTATTATAACTGTAAACAATAGAGTTTGGCCCAGTTACTGAAGATCGCAGGTGTATTTGAGTCACGCCTGGTATGGCACGTGTTCCACAAGGCGCTGGAGAAGGGTACACCTAAACCATGCACTTTTATTTTTTCCTAAAAACCTCTGCCAAACTCGCCCTGCGCCTAATACACCGAAAAATATGGTAAGGCTGTAATTGAAAGATAGGTTGCAAGGCAACGAAACATACGCCCACAGCAGCTATATATCGTCAGGGCAGTCAACAAGAGTTGTTGTATATTTTTACTTTTTTCGGTAATGAAACATTTATAATACTTAACAACTCATTAAGTAATTATCAGAAGTTCTGCCCCATGCAAACGTTTAGTATACAAAACTTTTAACATCATGGATTTAGCTGTACAAGTCATAAAGATTCATTGAAAATCAATATACTTGTTCGTCTCAAGACCTTAAACTCTGTGTATCAATCTGAAGTCAATCGGATGATAACTTTAGCCTCTAGACCGTCACAAGATTTTTCAAAGTGATCAAGGGCCATAACTTTGGTAGTAATTATCCGAAATCGTTGAAAATCAATATGATTCTTCATCTCATGGCTTCAAACACTGTGTATTAATTTAAAGTCAATCGGATATTAACTTTAGCCTCTATAGCATCCACAAGATTTTTCATAGCGATTAAGGGCCATAAGATTTTTCAAAGTGATCAAGGGCCATAACTCTGGCAAAAATTATTGGAAATCACTGAAAATCAATAGGATTCTTCGTCTCATGACCTTAAACACTGTGTATCAATTTAAAGTCAATCGGATATTAACGTAAGCCTCTAGAGCGTCCACAAGATTTTTCTGGCAGTAATTATCGGAAATCGCTGAAAATCAATAGGTTTCATCGTCTCATGACCTTAAACACTGTGTATAAATTTAAAGTCAATCAGATATTAACTTTAGCCCCTAGAGTGCCACAAGATTTTTCAAAGTGATCAAGGGCCATAACTCTGAGAGTAATTAAAGGAAACCCCTGAAAATCAATAGGCTTCTTCGTCTCATGATCTTAAACAATGTGTATAAATTTAAAGTCAATCGGATATTAACTTTGACCTCTAGAGCGTCCACAAGATTTTTTGAAGTGATCAAAGAGAGAGAGAGAGAAATGGGGTTTAACGTCCACTCGACACAAACTAGGTCATTTCGGGACTAACATATGGTTTAATTTTATTTACATAATTCGCTTGCGCGTAAAGGTCTTTAGCAGTGGGAGGAAACCAGAGGACCCGGAGAAAACCCACGAGGTTGGACAGGCGACCCTACTCCTTGCCACGTACAACCAGGGATTCGAAACCACGCCAGTCGACTCAATGACAGACTTTATGATACAGCGCACGCACGCTAACCATTCAGCCATCCAACCCCCCTGAAGTGATCAAGGGCCATAACTCTGGCAGTAATTATCGAAAATCGCTGAAAATCAATAGGCTTCTTCGTCTCATGACCTTAAACACTGTGTATAAATTTAAAGTCAATCGGATATTAACTTTAGCCTATAGAGCGTCCACAAGCAATTGTTGACACCGGACCGACAAAAATATATGACCACATTTCAATGTGGGCGTATAAAAATTGAAAAGTGTTTTCGGCTGTCTGTTACTCAAATAGTAATACATCAAATAATCTTAATCAGAATGGTGTGAACTTGCCATAACGTGTATATAGTATCCACTGGCTACACCCACATATTGTTTGGTCACTTGATGTGCTCTTTGACTACTGAACAAGAGACATTATTATGCCATTGTCATTGATTGGTTCTAGTCTATAATTGTCAATTGAGGGATTTTGAAATCTTTACAAACTACAATATTATGAAAGTTGAATCTCTCAACTGAAGGGAATATAGCAGTCCATAATTGCTAGTTTTGATTTTTCTTAATGGCTGAATATATATTGATCTATGTACGGGTGTATAACTTTAATTCAAATCTTTCGATAGGTCCCTTTTCAATCCGATTGAATCCAAGCCTAACATTGATATTTCGGTTTTGTTTTCTTAATCAAATGTCAAATAATCAATCTGAGTATATTTTAGTGTAGATTAAGCAGGGAAAAATTAGATATTGTCAGAAAATATCAGATAGTGATCAGCGGCTTACATAACTTACAGAACATTAAAACATTGATACATGCTGTCTGGAAATTCTTCTTGGAATGGTTCCTGAGATACAATGGTTCCTAACCACCACATATCATCAATTATAGAACGGAATCTATCACCTGCAAAAATAAAGAAGGCATTACTAGCGTCTTTCTGAAGGGAGATTAGGTCACTATAATGGAGCAAATACTTTATATAAAAGGTTTCAATGAATCGCAAATTCCTACATGAACATAGTGTTGGATTATTACAAATTTATGTGAGATGTGGTTAGAAATGATTCCCGTCTGTGAACAAAGAAGAATTCAGGATTACTATGAAAAACAGAAGGTAAGGATGCCAAAATAGCCGTGGAAAAGAGGTGGGATAGAGTATTATTGTCTTTAAAGATAGGTTCCCGCATACAAACTGGGTGATTTAACGGTATATACGGACTAAAAACATATTCAAACTAATTAATTTGTCATAATTTTGCTTCAAATCCTTCTCAAACATTGTAATTGCGAAGGAATGTCCTGCTATAAAAATTTGATCAAACCAGGTCATGTCTACGTCACGTGACTTACCTCTCTTAGAAGTCAGAGGAGAATTCATTGCATACTTAAGACGATGTTGTCTTTAATCGCTTACTATTTATTACAAATATCGAATCCTAATTAAATTCTCGGATTATCCACTACCCGCGTCTTTTTCCGTCATTTTTATCTCAGAAAGTGTTGTACGTCTGACTCTTCATAAAGTTTATCAACTTGTACATCAAGCGCTCAATGTTCACGTGTGACCTTTGACATCATGCGTGCAGAAATTCCTAATCATCGGGCTGTTGATTAGGGGAACCCTTACATTTTTGTCCTGTATACGCTCCATGAGTGTTTTTCGGGGAATCCAGTATTTTTCTAGTAAGATTGAATATCTCTAATTTCCATATATACCAAAATTACCATACTTTTATTGGAAATAACCACCCGATAAATACTTTTCTGGGAACCCATCTTTAATATCATATTCCTTGTTAATAGGAATGGACAGGAACGGTCCGAGGAATTTGTCCATTTAGAGACCTTTCCGAAAGGAACTAATGATTACCTATCCCCCTAAAATTTAAACAGCATCATTTGGTTAGAATTCTGTTGCTTATACCGTATAATATTTGTAAAAGGTTAAAATGTTTACGATTCTAAACTAACAACAATCTGATTTAATATACAACAAGATTATAAACTGAATACGATCTGCTTTAATATAAAACAAGAGAAAGAAGTTACATACATTGAAGTGAGCATATTAGCATATTTATTTACTAGGTTATGAGAATTATTTTGTTAACTCTAGAGCACTCACAAGATTTTTCTCAAAGTAATAGACAACCATAATTTATCAGTAATTATCTTCATACACTCAACATTAATAATGTGTACAAATTTTACATCTTCATTCAATCAACATAAATAATGTGTACAAATTTTACATCAACAAGAAGCTGACTTAAGATTTTAGTGCTTCTATAAGATTTTTCAAATTGATCTTAGAGTAATTTCGGAAATCATTAGAATTCTGTCTCATGAACGTAAAAACAGTATATAATAGTGCACACAAGCAATTTTGTATGACAGATGAACAGACAGGTGTGATAACAATTTATGATTACATTTCAACAGGATCACAGCAAGTTTAGAAGAATTGTGAACAGACAGGATCCTCAACAATTAATACATTAAAGTATAAATACCTTGTTTAAACTGTCTTGACATGGCTGTATCATAATTCTGACGCAATACAACAAAATCTATAACATCTGGTATATCATGATATCTGTAAACATAATTGTATGTCATATGCAACATCCTATCTAATATCCTTAAATGACATTTAGAAGTAGAGGTATAATATTCATAATAACACAACTTTATGGATTTACTACTTCTTAGTTTATTACATGCAACGTTTCAATACTCTTACAGGTATCTTTATCAAGCAATTCTAATCTATCTAATCTAAATATATTGTTTCATTGGCATTTAGTAATTGAACTGGAATACACAGGTCACAATTCTATGGAATACAATTACTGTTTATTACTGAGCGACGTATCAACTAGACTTTTCTAGACTTTATCAAGCAATAATAAAAAGTAATTGTATTCCATAGAATTGTGACCTGCATTTTCTAAATATCATTGATATTAGATAATATTAACAAACAGTTGCCAAGCTATGGGGCGCTGTTTGTAAATTAATTATTTAGCTTTTTATATAGCAAAAAACACTAGATTTAATTTAAATTTATATATACTATTCAAAAAAAGTAGGGGATATTTGATTTTTAAGTGTTATTAAAGTCACCTAATGAAACTGACGAAGAAACAAATGACAAAATGAAATGAAGTTCACATTCATCGATTTATTCCAAATGATCGTTAGACTAAGTAAGGCACAGACTGACCATTATAAGGGTAAAATGATACCCGGGGTCAAACAGCAAAGTTACCACAGCATCACAACCAAGTCAGTAACGGGTAAATCCTCCTCTGTTTGCCAAACAAGCATTGATCCGACGTGGCATACTCCTAATGAGACGTCTAAGGTCATTTTGGTCCAGATTGTCCCATTCCTGTTGCAACGCAGCAGCAAGTTCTTGGACATTGGCAGGACGTTGTTGACGTTGACGTAACCTCTGTCCAAGCATGTCCCAGACATGCTCGATGGGGGAGAGGTCGGGACTCAGTGCTGGCCACGGTAATGTGGTGATGTTCTGTTGTTGGAGGTAACCTGTAACGATCCTGGCCCTGTGACATCTTGCGTTGTCATCCTGGAAGATGAAACGGCGGCCATGACGTCGTGCGAACGGCACAACATGGACTGCCAAGATGTTGTCCCGGTAGTACTGGCCTGTAACACGCCCTGCAACAACATGTAAAGCCGTTCTTCTAGCAACAGTGATGCCTCCCCACACCATAACAGAACCACCCCCAAATCGATCATGTCTGATGACGTTAACGTCTTGGAAGCGCTCGTTTCGACGACGCCACACCCTCCTTCGTCTGTCCAAAAAATCAACAGTGAACCTTGACTCATCTGAAAACATCACATTGCTCCAGCGTCGATTATCCCAGTGTTGACGATCCCTACACCAACGATGTCTTGCCTGAATGTGATGATCTCTCAAACAAGGGATCACGAGAGGACGTCGGGCGCGAAGGTGACCCCTATGCAGTCGATTCCGAATCGTCTGGCCACTCACTCTCACACCAGTGTCTGTTTGAAGACGAGCGCTGATCTGATTTGCTGTGATGACACGATTTCTCAAGGCCAAGGTACGGATAAATCGATCCTGGGCTTGAGTTGTCGCCCTTGGTCGACCTGAGCGTGGTCTGTCCTGTACAGATTGTGTATCACGGTATCTGGACCATAGCCTGCTTATGACAGACTGAGAAACATTCATCGTCCGCGCCACAACCGCCTGTGTTGTGCCGATCTGTAGCATGCCAAGGGCACGTAACCTTTCATTTTGGGTAAGCCGACGCATATCAAAATTTGTTTTCTGGTCACTAAAACAATTAAACTGATGTTTCCACCCTGGAATTCAATGCCACAATGACTGTAACATTCAAAGTCAGAGTCGTGCAAATCTTGGGTTGGACCCCCATGATGATCCCAAGCATCACCTGCATTCCATGCGGTAGCTATTGGTGCGTTTGGGCGTCACATGTAACTGGAAATGTTTCTTCTGTTAGGTTCTATAGTGACTTTTTTCGTAGTCATTTGCATATTTTAGTATTATGCCCCCAAAATCAAATATCCCCTACTTTTTTTGAATAGTATATATAGTTAAATCTCGACTTTTGTGCAAATTTTTCACTTTTAATATTTAAACTAAAAATACAACAAAAACTCAATATTTAACATAATATATATAAATATTTCTTGATTTGTCTCTATTTTCATATTTAACATTTAGCATTGAATATTAAGACCAAAACAAGAGATTTGATGATATATAAATATTTAGCTAATTATTTAGTTAAATGTTTAAACATTTAGCTAAATATATATTTAGTTAAATGTTAAAATATTTAGTTAAACATTTATATATTTAGTTAAACATTTATATATTTAGTTAAATAATATATATTTAGCTAAATAATATATATTTAGCTAAATAATGTATATTTAGCTAAATAATTATATATTTAACTAAATAATTATATATTTAACTAAATAATTATATATTTAACTAAAATAATTATTGTTGTAAGCGACTTCACACTAAACGATGACGTAGTGTACAACTTTCCATTGACTGCACAACACAGTACTATCTGGAACCTGAACGCTCAGCTTAGTTCTTACACCCGTGATTTGGGTTACAAGTTCGTGGTCAGCTTCCATTTCTAATTGCTAGTAGGCCTATTGTGCCAAGGCTCACGTGTCGGGTACACGTCATCATTTTATGCACAGTTTTTTGTGTCGCTTACGATAATAGAAATATTGGCGGGACCACAAATATATACAATATTTTTTGATATTTACATATATGCCATTTTTGTTCTAATATCTATCTAAATATATATATTCTGAGTTAAATCTAATGTTTTTTGCTATAAAAAAAATTAAATAATTATTTTACAAACGGCACCCCATACCAAGCAAGATACACCCACATGTTGCAAGAGATGGACAGAGAATCAAGCTAAAAAAAGAGATGAGTCCACATGTTGCAAGAGATGGACAGAGAATCAAGCTAAAAAAAAGAAAGGGATTTTTCAGACAATCAGGGGCCATAATCCAAGTTGTTACGGACAGATACGCCCAAGTGTCGAAAGGAACTTAGATCTTTGGGATATAAACATAATTTTACTTTTCATCAAAATCAGATACAAATTGTGACCTTGATCATGGTGTAATGGTAATATGTTTAAACAGTTTTTTAAATCGGATAAAAATTGTGACATAATCCAAGAAGTTACGATCAGATACGCATGAATATTGACAGGAAACGAGATCTGTGGCATATAAATATATATAAGACTTGTGCTAGCAAAATGAGTCAGAATGTGCAAAGTCTAATAATGAGCTACAGACAAAACAAGCGAAAATATTGATTTTCACAAAAATGAATCTATAATTATACTATCTGTCGACCCAAGAGATCAAAATAGCAATAAAACATTTCAAAACACCTTTATTTGGACGTTTTGTAAAAGTAAGGTATTCTTAAATCTTTCTTAAAATTCTCAGTGAAATTAGTTGTATTTCGACGCATGCAGCAGGACACTTGGCCAATCTCCTTACGTAATACTTGGCATCGTTGTGAATCTCTAGTTTATACATATGACTGAAGTATTACCGCAAATCTCATTTTCAACAAATATAATTGTGTTTTAACACCCATACAATATATAAGCATACATTGTGGTATCATGGCTGCGTTCAGGGCTCACACTGTCAGGTTGCAATTTGCGATAAAACAATGAAAGTGGCATGGCTCGAAATGCTCGCCTGGCTACTTGTCACCAACAGGCGATTTTTTCGTCTCACAGATAGCAAGTAAAACTACCTGTCGCAAGCGACAGGTGGACTAAATTTTACTTGATGTTCAGTAAATTGACTTAAGACCACAATACTCACATCCACGTCACATACATTTAATTATTCATTTCTAAATGCAAGAATTAATCACGGAAATACAGCGAAAAGCCACCATTTCCACTGTTTACATTTCGCTCTGTCGCAGGCTACAGTTACTCTCACAGTTTGGAAGTAAACAATTTTATAACAATGAATTTCACACCATCTACGCTTGTTTTCATCTGATTGACACTAGTTTATAACATATTATGAAGTATTATCTATATATATATTTGTGACTGTCGTTTGTCTGTCTGTTCGGGGTTGGCGGCTACACTAGGTCTGTCCCGAGTCTGAAATTTGGGGTATAGGGGTAGCTCGGACCGGGGAGTAACTTAGGCCAGGTGGCGTTAGTCTACCACTTCCGGTTTCGGAGTTGTGACCCCCGAGCAAAGCCGGTCTGTTCGGGGTTGGCGGCTACACTAGGTCTGTCCCGAGTCTGAAATTTGGGATAGCTCGGACCGGAGAGTAACATAGGTCAGGTGGCGTTAGTCTACCACTTCCGGTTTCGGAGTTATAACCCCCGAGCGAAGCCAGTCTGTTCGGGGTTGGCGGCTACACTAGGTCTGCCCCGAGTCTGAAATTTGGGGTATAGGGATAGCTCGGACCGGGGAGTAGCATAGGCCAGGTGGCGTTAGTCTACCACTTCCGGTTTCTGAGTCATGACCCCCGAGCGAAGCCGGTCTGTTCGGGGTTGGCGGCTACACTAGGTCTGCCCTGAGTCTGAAATTTGGGGTACAGGGGTAGCTCGGACCGGGGAGTAACATAGGCTAGGTGGCTTTAGTCTACCACTTCTGGTTTTGGAGTTATGACCCCCGAGCGAAGTCTGTCTGTTCGGGGTTGGCGGCTACACTAGGTCTGTCCCGAGTCTGAAATTTGGGATAGCTTGGACCGGGGAGTAACATAGGTCAGGTGGCGTTAGTCTACCACTTCCGGAGTTATAACCCCCGAGCGAAGCCGGTCTGTTCGGGGTTGGCGGCTACACTAGGTCTGTCCCGAGTCTGAAATTTGGGATAGCTCGGACCGGGGAGTAACATAGGTCAGGTGACGTTAGTCTACCACTTCCGGTTTCGGAGTTATAACCCCCAAGCGAAGCCGGTCTGTTTGGGGTTGGCGGCTACACAACGTCTGCCCCGAGTCTGAAATTTGGGGTATTGGGGTAGCTCGGACGGGGGAGTAACATAGGCCAGGTGGCGTTAGTCTACCACTTCCGGTTTCGGAGTTATGACCCCCGAGCGAAGCCGGGTATCCTGCTGGTATCTACATAAATTAAAATGCAGCCCCAAGTCATTCTACCGTAATGACACAACAGTAAATATAGTGGTGGCTGGAATGGAAATGCACACGGATTGTGAGAAAGAAATTCCAGGAGGCGTTACCTGTCCTCCGCACGCGGTACATGTAAATACAGTATCATGCATAGGTGTGATTCGTGTTTTGATATTCAATTTATTACGGATATAACTTTTAGGCATTCTGATGCCGAAGAAATGAAAAGGTTTCATATTACGATATTTATATGGAGCAATGTACGTAAAGACCTAAACAATTTAAGAGTGTGTGTGTACCTACATTTATGGATATGTGTGACGTGTTTGGTCTTTGATAATTCAGAGTGACGGGTTATTTACTGAAGCGACAGGTACGAAGAAAAGCTAACTGTTGCTTGCGACAGGCACCTTTTTTGAAAAATTTCTAGGCCTTAAGTGGCGATAAAAAATTTATTTTGGCGATAATGTTTTGGGGTACTTCTGAGAAGTGGCCAAAAAAATCTTAAAATTTGAATCGTATATAGATTGCCATTGAGCGTCAACCAAAACCATGTGGTGGCATACTATAAATTAATCAACACTGAGAAGTAGTAAGAGTGAGATTTGTACGTTTAGGGCATAGATATCTCCCGATTTGGTAAATTTCTATGAATATCGGTAAAATTCTAATTATTGCAACAAATCTAATACGAAGAGGCTAATATCTGTAGGTACGGTGTGTTAATTAACAGGGGTGAGAAATTGACTGAGTGGTGATATAATTAACGCTAGGGGTGAAAATCTCGGCGACGGTGCGTTTTCTGTACCGGTGTGTTAATTAACGAACGGGTTAAAAACGACTGACACAGTGTCGTTTGGTGAGTTTTCTCGAAAGCGTGTAATAACTGCACCAAAGGTGTTTTATCAAGGACCAACAGGCTTTATCTGACGCGTAGGTGTCAAATCCAATTTACCGTGTGATTTCTTGTTCGACAGTGTTTTACGCAGATCGGTCTTTGTTAAGTGTAGGTCTTCATACATGGATTTATATGTCCTGTAGTTACATTTGTTCGTTCGTATACGTATTTCATTTCTTGGTGAATACTACGTGTTTTATACTTCGTACCATAGTCGGGCTGCAATTATTTATATATTTGGCTTTTTGTTGGTTTAATTTGTTTATATATTATCGTGCGTACCACTGAAGTATAAATGAACGTTATTTACCGATAACCGGACCAGCCTCCATTGATTACAGACTAACGAATCTGTTTCGAAAAGCAAGTTTATAAATATAAAATCGAGCAATTGATGAAAACTATTGGTTTCATCATGTCTATATTCACTACGCGTGGGCGTTTTAATGCATAAATGTAATTTTTCTTACCTGGGTTGTAAAAAGGACTATCCAAGAAAAGTTTAATTTCCACATAAATAACAAATGATAATTCACATATCAAATAACACTAATGCAAATAGGGACATGCGCCGGCGGTGATATTGTCCATTGACTTAATATGGAAATAGAGGCTTTACAAGAACAGCTAAATTTAAACACTTGTTAATATTTCTATTGTTTACGATTGTATGAAATAGCTTTATTATTTTTCTCCCGGTACTAATAAACTACGGGTCGAGTGGATCCAATTTTTATTATGTGATTTATCAACGTGATGACAGATTGAGAGTCGGGCTGCAATTATTTATATATTTGTCTTTTTTGTGGGTTTAATTTGTTTATATATTATCGTGCGTACCAATGCGTCTGTCTTAAAATCAGTCGCATGCAATATCGTTATTACCGATATCCCGCTAAACCTTCATTTGATTATCCGATATTCTAATCTCTTTTGATATCAGATGCTCTAATCTGTTTTGAAAGCACAATTTTAAACAAAAAATCTCGCAATTAATGATAACCTGTAAGTTTCGTCACCGTTATATTTTATAAATGTATTTCTTACCTGGGTCGTAAATAGGGCTATCCAAGGAAACAGAATTCCATCACTATATAACAATAGATAAATCACATACCAAATAACACTAATCATGTCTAATAATAGGAACTCACGTCTGCCTCCAACACGTGGAGCTGATCGTCGAACATCTTCTGGTATGCTCTGATTCCATCACACTTTGTGTAACAAGCTTGTCTTTGCATACACAATTCCGACCTATTACGATCGCGATGCGTATTAGCTCTGCTCCAATAATGACATTTTGTGTAATATTAGGGCGATTCAAAAGAAACATGGTCAACAAGTGAAATTTAAGAGTGAGCTAGAAGGAAATATTCAAAATGGCCGTCGATTCTTTTCGAAGAGAATCAATTATTTTGATAGTTAAACCGTGGCTTGTAAAATATACAAACATGACTAATCAGATATTATTATTTCAAATTGTACTATCACCATTGATGGGAAATGCAAGAATGAATCAAATAGCGACGATTATCGAGTGAGAATAAGGTGGTCCATTTGCTACATTTACCAGCGCCAAAATTCACTAAAGTGATCGATGAGTATGAGTATAATTGTAAGCATATCTTACAAATAATATCAAAACTGAGTATAATTGTAAGCATATCTTACATATAATATCAAAATTTATATCCTATCTGGGATTTCGATTCCGATACATTCACGGTTTATAAGATTTAAATACAATGAAATACTAACTATTACATTATTATCATGTGGTACTTAAGTTAGAGGACTAAGTTATTTTTCTACAGTATATTTCAAAAAAAAAAAAAATTGTCGTATTGGAAATCCATGTATGTGAAAATTTGATGCCTTTGGTTGTTGTTCTTCTTCTTCTTGAATTTGTTAAATTATTAAACGTGTTTCCAAGTCACATAATATTACAACACAAACTGCCATCAGAGCAGGAAGTACGCTTCGCTGAACACCAACTTGGATCACCGTTGACCTAGATGTTATATAACAACTGTTAATTGCCAGACTTTATTAGGGGTAATAAATTAATTATTGCCCCAGCTCAACAATTTTAGTGAATGTGTTTTATCTTAGTTAAGATTTCGAGAAACGGGGCCCAGGTACACTTAATTTATCAGAACACAACAATAATTTTCTTGAATGAACCTTGGTTTATTAAAATTCAAAATATGACCCTGTAAATTAATATAGATGTGTTGTGTATCCTATTTCAAAACCGTAATTTGTCAAACGAACAATTAATTACATCAAAGGTGTATAAGAAATTATTGTTGTTCTGAAATAGTTTTCTTTATCAAATTTAATAATTAAGCTGTTAAAACGTCAAATTCTGGACATAATGTGTGCTATGCACGGTTCTAAAAGTTGAAGACTTTTATGATGTGGGACTCAATTTAGCATAATATATGGCCGGAAAAATTGTAAATGAAGCTATTTAAGTTTAAAACTATGACTTTAGAATACATGTATAGTGAAAATGTTGAAATTGATCACTACAGCAATAAATTGTTGTTTCAGAATTAACAGATCTTTAACAATAAATCATGCTATAACACTATCCTAAACCCGTACCCAAGAATAAATATTAAATATTTAGATTTCGAAATTACAATAAAAACAAAATCACAAATTACTACGGCATATTATGAAAATCTTTTCAAATAAAGCGACCAAAATAACAAAAGAGATTTTAAAGTCATTTTAGACTGGAAGCTAACTCCAAAGGTGATTGCATGCTTTCATAAATAGGCACATGGAGCCTGTGCTCTCGATCTGTCATCATGTTGATAAATCACATAATAAAAATTGGATCCACTCGACCCGTAGTTTATTAGTACCAAGAGAAAAATAATAAAGCTATTTCATACAATCGTCAACAATAGAAATATTAACAAGTGTTTAAATTTAGCTGTTCTTGTAAAGCCTCTATTTCCATATTAAGTCAAAGGTCAATGGACAATATCACCGCCGGCGCATGTCCCTATTTGCATTAGTGTTATTTGATATGTGAATTATCATTTGTTATATATGTGGAAATTAAATTTTTCTTGGATAGTCCTTTTTACAACCCAGGTAAGAAAAAATAATTTATGCATTAAAACGCCCATGTGTAGTAAATATAGACATGACGAAACCAATAGTTTTTCATCAATTGCTCGATTTTATATTTATAAACTTGCTTTTCGAAACAGATTCGTTAGTCTGATATCAATGGAGGTTGGTCCGGTTATAGGTAAATAACGTTCATTTATACTTCAGTGGTACGCACGATAATATTTAAACAAATTAAACCAACAAAAAGACAAATATATAAATAATTGCAGTCCGACTATGGTACGAAGTATAAAACACGTAGTATTCACCAAGAAATGAAATACGTATAAGAACGAACAAATGTAACTATAGGACGTATAAATCCATGTATAAAGACCTACACTTAACAAAGACCGATCTGCGTAAAACACTGTCGAACAAGAAATCGCACGGTAGATTTGATTTAACACCTACGCCTGTTGGTCCTTGATAAAACACCTTTGGTGCAGTTATAACACGCTTTCGAGAAAACTCACCAAACAAAGAATACACACTGTGTCAGTCGTTTTTAACCCGTTCGTTAATTAACACACCGGTACAGAAAACACACCGTCGCCAAGATTTTTACCCCTAGCGGATAATTATATCACCACTCAGTCAATTTCTCACCGCTCTTAATTAACACACCGTACGTACAGATTTTAGCCTCTTCGTATTAGATTTGTTGCGATAATTAGAACTTTACCGATATTCATAGAAATTTACCAAAATCGGGAGATATCTATGCCCTAAACGTACAAATCTCACTCTTACTACTTCTCAGTGCAACTAGCTGAAAATCTGGATCGTGTCATTGAGTAATACTAATCAATTGTCATGGATTAATGATTATAGTTGATTGATAAAAACAAAACAAAAGATAGGTTGCCAGGCAACGAAAAATACGCCCACAGCAGCTAAATCGTGCGGGGCATCAACAAGAGTTGTCACATATTTTTATATCAAAATTCATTGAAAATCAATATACTTGTTTGTCTCAAGACTTTAAACTCTGTGTATCAATCTGAAGTCAATCGGATGATATCTTTAGCCTCTAGAGCGTCACAAGATTTTTCAAAGTGATCAAGGGCCATAACTCTGGCAGTAATTATAAGAAATCATTGAAAATTAATATGATTCTTCGTCCCATGACCTCAAACACTGTGTATCAATATAAAGTCAATTGGATATAAACTTTATCCTATAAAGAATTTACAAGATTTTTTGAAGTGATCAAGGGCCATAACTCTGGCAGTAATCATCAAAAATCGCTGAAAATAAATAGACTTCTACGTCTCATGAACTTAAAACACTGTGTATAAATTTAAATTCAATCGGATATTAACTTTAGCCTCTAGAGCGTCCACAAGACTTTTTGAAGTGATAAAGGGCCATAACTCTGGCAGTAATTATCAGAAATCGCTGAAAATCAATAGGCTTCTTCGTGTCTTGACCTAAAACACTGTGTATAAATTTAAAGTCAATCAGATATTTACTTTAGCCCCGAGAGTGTCCACAAGCAATTGCGGACGCCGGACCGCCGACAATATACGGCCACATTTCAATGTGGGCGTATAAAAATTGCCAATGATATATATATATAAGGCCTTCCCACGTTATTAATCCAAACAGTTTTGTCTTCGATAATTGAATTCCGTTTGCTGTGGCTTCATACGGCATGTAAAATATACAAGCATGCCTAATTGGATATTATTGTTTCAAATTGCCAATGATATATATATATATATATATATATATATATATAAAGCCTTTCCATGTCATTATTTACTCCGAATAATTAATCCAAACAGTGACTAAGTTATTTAATATTTTGTTTTGTCTTCGATAGTTGAATACCGTTTGCTGTGGCTTCATACGACATGTAAAATATACAAGCATGCCTAATTGGATATTATTGTTTCAAATATATTCTATTATCACTTTGGGTCGAAAACAACGAATGAGTCGAATAGCAACGATTCTCAAGTGAGAAAACGATCCGCACACAATTTGTTTCATTATACTCCCGCCAAAATCCACTAAAGTGAACGTAAGCATCGCTTACTAGTCTTACAAATGAAATTGAAATTTCTATAATTCTATCAGGGGTTCAGTCAGATTCTAATACCATTACTGTATCTGAAAATAACAGTAAACCTATTGTACACGCAAAACCTTATTTTAATTGAGTTGTGTGACAAAGATAAAAGAACACACGTATAGCTGTGGAGGCTTCTTTGATAACCAAGGAACTAAACCTGATTACCCAATCAACAATCTTTATCTCCTGAGCACTTGGTGAAATTAACAGAAGTTATTCCCATAAAGTTATAATATACAAAACCTAAAACAAATTTTATGGCGTGGTTGCTATGTTATTTTGTTTTAGAATATACCACCATTACATCTTTAACTTGCTTTTTCTGAAAACTACCTTTTCTGACTTGGGCAACTTCAAACTAATATAGCTCAGTCAATTTTTTTCTGATTCATACCAACTATACATCATTTTGAAGATATCAAGGAGGAGAATGTGAAAATAAATTTTTAAAATTTCCTTATTGTGACTCAATTTACCACCACTAGGTCACATATTTTAACATTCATCAAAATCTAATAAAAATTGTGATCTCAGGGGGTTTACAACCTTGGTATTACATGAAAATGTGGGTGTATAAAAGATTGATACATACAGCAGCTTTTAATGTCAGTAAAGATAGGTTGCCAGGCAAAGAAACATACGCCCATAGCAGCTAAATCGTGTGAGGGGTCGACACAGGTTGTTCTATATTTATTCTTTTGTTGGTAGAGAAGGCATTTACAAGACAATTTCATACAGATTAGATTATAATTTTCATCCTTTGTTCATGAGGGTTCACAAGGTTCTACAAACTGAAACAAGGACTTACAGAAATTGTTAAAATTAGACTGGCTTTTTTGTTTTACTAATTTAACTAATGCATATAAAGTTCATACAGATCAGATGATAACTTTTGGGGTACGAGCGTTCACAAGGTTCAATAAACTGAAATAAGGGCTGGGAATCGTTGAAATTCAATAGGATTTTTTGCTTTACTAATTCAAATGATGACGTTTGAATGTTCACAAGGTTCAACAAAATGAAACAAGGGCTATAACTCTAGAAGTAATAAACAGAAATCGCCGAAATTCAACAGACGTCTTCATGTCAGTAATCTAAATGATGCATATAAATTTCATACAGATCAGATGGTAACTATTGTCGTTAAAGCATTCACAAGTTTCAATAAAGTGAAACAAGGGCCATAACTCTTAGACGTAATTAACGGAAATTACTGAAATTCAATGGGAATCTTCATCTCACTACACTAGAAGAATGGTATCGTTTAGAACAGGGTTTTTAGCGCTGGAAAGTATGCATATAGTTTACTTTCAAAACATTGTTCGATAATTGATAAATATCGTTTAAGAATTACAAAGATAGTTTGCCAGACAACAAAACATACGCCCACAGCAGCTTAATATACCAAACCAGCAGCTGCCAGGCAGGATACGCCCCCATTTTGCAAGAGATGGATAGAGAACAAGCTAAAAACAAACAGGATTTTTTGTACAATCAGGGGCAATAATCCAGAAAGTTATGGTCTTAAATGCGCAAATATCAAAAGGGATTGAGATCTTTAGGATATAAAGATATGATTTAAGTTTCATCAGAATCGGACAAAAATTGTGACTTCTAAGAGGGTCGACAACCTTCGTATTGCATACTTTTACACAATTTGCGTACAAAGAGCGGCCATTTTGTTGGGCAGTTTCATTTCGATTTTCCCGAAATTCGAATTCAACCTTCATTATGGTGGAATGGTGAAATATTTAAACGGTTTTTAAAATCGGAAAAAAAAATCGTGACCTCTAGAGAATCCGCAAGCTAAAAATGCCATTTTTCGAACAAGCAGGGGCCATAATCCAGGAAGTTAAGTTCGGGTATCTGCGATTATCAAAAGGATCCATGATCTTAGTGTGTAATGGTGATATATTCACACATTTTTTTTTAAATCAGATAAATATTATGACCTCTACAAGGACCACAAACTAAAAACACGATAATTCAGGAAGTTACTATACCATATGCCGAATATCGAAAGGAACCAAGATCTTTGGGTTATTAACTTACATTTCAAGTTTCATCAAAATCAAAAGAAAATTGTGACCTCTAGAGGTTCCACAACATTGATATACCATATTTTTTACACTATTAGAGTACGAAGGGCGGCCATTTTACCTGTCAGTTTTTGTCTAATATACTATTCAAAAAAAGTAGGGGATATTTGATTTTTAAGTGTTATTAAAGTCACCTAATGAAACTGACCAAGAAACAAATGACAAAATGAAATGAAGTTCACATTCATCGATTTATTCCAAATGATCGTTAGACTAAGTAAGGCACAGACTGACCATTATAAGGGTAAAATGATACCCGGGGTCAAACAGCAAAGTTACCACAGCATCACAACCAAGTCAGTAACGGGTAAATCCTCCTCTGTTTGCCAAACAAGCATTGATCCGACGTGGCATACTCCTAATGAGACGTCTAAGGTCATTTTGGTCCAGATTGTCCCATTCCTGTTGCAACGCAGCAGCAAGTTCTTGGACATTGGCAGGACGTTGTTGACGTTGACGTAACCTCTGTCCAAGCATGTCCCAGACATGCTCGATGGGGGAGAGGTCGGGACTCAGTGCTGGCCACGGTAATGTGGTGATGTTCTGTTGTTGGAGGTAACCTGTAACGATCCTGGCCCTGTGACATCTTGCGTTGTCATCCTGGATGATGACACGGAGGCCATGACGTCGTGCGAACGGCACAACATGGACTGCCAAGATGTTGTCTCGGTAGTACTGGCCTGTAACACGCCCTGCAACAACATGTAAAGCCATTCTTCCAGCAACAGTGATGCCTCCCCACACCATAACAGAACCACCCCCAAATCGATCATGTCTGATGACGTTAACGTCTTGGAAGCGCTCGTTTCGAAGACGCCACACCCTCCTACGTCTGTCCAAAAAATCAACAGTGAACCTTGACTCATCTGAAAACATCACATTGCTCCAGCGTCGATTATCCCAGTGTTGACGATCCCTACACCAACACCACATTCATCGTCCGCGCCACAACCGCCTGTGTTGTGCCGATCTGTAGCATGCCAAGGGCACGTAACCTTTCATTTTGGGTAAGCCGACACATATCAAAATTTGTTTTCTGGTCACTATCCTTAGGGTGTAATGGTGATATATTCAAATGTTTTTTTTTTAAATCGGATAAATATTATGACCTCTATAGGGTCGACAAGCTAAAAACGCGATTTTTCGTACAATCAGGGGCCATAATTCAGGATGTTACGGTCCGATATGCACGAATTTCAAAAGAAACAGAGACCTTTGGGTTATAAACTTACATTTCAAGTTTCAACAAAATTGGATAAAAATTGTGACCTCTATAGGGTCCACAACCTTGATATACCATATTTTTACGCTATTTGAGAACGAAGGGCGGCCATTTTGTCTGTCAGTTTTGGGCCGATTTTCACAAAATTCGAACTGTACAATCAAGGGCCATAATCCATGAAGTTACAGTCTGATACATGCCAATATCGAAAGGAGAGAGAGAGAGAAATGGGGTTTAACGTCCACTCGACACAAACTAGGTCATTTCGGGACAAACATATGGTTTAATTTTATTTCAATAATTCGCTTGCGCGTAGGGGTCTTTAGCAGTGGGAGGAAACCGGATGACCCGGAGAAAACCCACGAGGTTGGACAGGCGACCCTACTCCTTGCCACGTACAAATCGAAAGGAACCGAGATCTTGGGGTGATAAACCTATATTTCAAGTTTCATTAAAATCGGATAAAAATTGTGACCTGTAGAGTGTTCACAAACAATTGTGGACGGACGGACAGGGGTGACGACAATATACGTCCACATAAAAATGTGGGCGTATAAAAAAAATTCAAATGTGTAGTAAAAATCATTCAACAGATAATTTTTTTCCATGGCAACGCAAAAATTATTAAATCCGACAAATTTCTAATTAGCAAAAGGCACAACTACTGTAATAAGATATTGTGTGTTCAAAGTTTCAACTAGTAAGAATATATATATTCTGAGCACAGTAGTTCAGCATGTCGGGGTTGCACCATCAGTTGCGTCCAGAGTCTAAATCTTTAGACAAATCTCATATTCCGACACATGGAATATCAATTCACAGAATTTCATACTCTGATCATTGTAGCTCGGCAAGGCAGGGTCGCTACTCCCCGTAAGGTTTGTACAACAACCTTTGCCTACCTCAATCATCTGCTGTATGTTAAACAATAAACTTATACATCAGAAAATAAAATACTATAATAGGTATCTTGAACAGTCAAATGTGTTTCTATGGAAACACATAAAATTATCAAATCCGAGAAATTCAAAATAAGTGCCAAGAAAATATCTTGAACGATTTATGAGATATGCTCCGGAAACAAAATTGTACACCAAAAACTAAGTCAAATTTGTTTCCATGGAAACACACAAAATATAAATCCCAGAAATTCCTAAATAGCAAAAGACACAACTTCTGTAATGGGTAGATGTCTGTACAAAGTTTCAAAAAGATATCTTGAATGGTTTATGAGATATGCTCCGGAAACAAAATTATACACCAAAAACTAAGTCAAATTTGTTTCCATGGAAACACAAAAAATATAAATCACAGAAATTCCTAAATAGCAAAAGGCACAACTACTGTAATAGGTTGATGTGTGTGTAAAGTTTCAGAAATATATCTTGAATGTTTTATGAGATATGCTCCGGAAACAAAATTGTACACCAAAAACTAAGTCAAATTTGTTTCCATGAAAACACAAAAAATATCAATCCCAGAAATTCCTAAATAGCAAAAGGCACAACTACTGTAATAGTTTGATGTGTGTACAAAGTTTCAGAAAGATATCTTGAACGGTTTATGAGATATGCTCCGGAAACAAAGTTGTACACCAAAAACTAAGTCAAATTTGTTTCCATGGAAACACACAAAATATCAATCCCAGAAATTCCTAAATACAGTACACTTCAAGCGGAAGTTCTAAATTTCCCCGAGGTCCGACCTGGGCGGAAATGAAAAATCGCGGACGTCAGTTAATCAATCCGCTCTGGCCACGCTCAAAATTCCGCTCTAAAATTCCTCCGCGAATTTAAATAAACCGCCGACCTCCGCGATTATTTTAAACCGCCGCCCACCGCGAAATTTTAAAAAGTCGGACTTTCCACGCATGTACAGTCGGCACATCCATAGCTGGTTTGAAATGGGTTTATTTATCGTGCGATTCCACGGCAGTGATATCGTAGTCGAATATCGGCATGCCAAAAGAAAGATTGTTAATTTAACACGGTTAGACACGCAGATTTTACTGGCTTATATTGAAAAATAACATAAATCAAACAGGCTTTTAAATAATAAAATTAACAGAATTATGGCTGTACCGTACATTACTTCATCAATATGTTCGACATTTTTAAGACTTGCATCGATCTTCTATTTCAAACTCATTCAAATTACGAAAATTTCAAAGTTTACACACATAGATGCTGGTCTTACCGTTAGCGAAAGTTTTGTCCATCGAAATAGCCATTTCCATTCGGACAAATATGTCACACAATGCATTTTAAATTGATAAATCACACCCGAACAAGTAATATATGCCTTCATCTTCTGTTTTCAAGCACACATAGCCAGAAGTCACCGTCAACCTTGCTGAACACGTGTATCAGTCGGATAATACCTTGATTTCGGCACCAAAGAGTCTGGGTCAATGCATACTGTCAGTCAAGATTCCTAATTAATTACGTGAATTCACACGTGTCATCAAAAGGAATTGATAATTGACTAAAATAGAAGCCCCTTTAACAACAAATTGTTACCATGTCGTATTCTTGTAAACAATACTTTCTATTAATTTTATTTACGATAAAACTCGGGATTTAAAAATGTGGATATAAAAGATAATTCAATTTTTGAATCGGTACAGACTTAATGTTTAGCGTATGCGCCGTGTGAAAAGAATACTTAATCATCATATTCGCAGGTGACATATTCTGTTAAAATCATTCGTTGAACCGGTGGTGATATTTTTTTTAATTTGGCACAAAAACCATCCCTTATATCGCACCGTGCCCCTTTAAGTCGGACTTTCCATGCATTTACAGTCAGCACACCCGTACATGTAAATGTTTTAAAATAGCTAGGTTTATTTATAGTGCAATTGCACCGCAGTCATCATATCGTAGTCGAATATCAGCTAATACGGCATGCAAAAAAAAGATTGTTAATTTAACACGGTTAGACATGCATATTTTGCTGTCTTACATTGAAAATATAACAAATATCAAAAATTGGCAGGCTTTTATATAATATAATAAACAGAGTTATGGCTGTACGATTCATTACTTCATCAATATGTTCGACATTTTTAAGACATTCAAACTCGTTCAAATTACGAAAATTTCAAAATTTATACACATAGATGTTGGCCTTACCGTGGGCGAAAGGTTTTGTCCATTAAAATATCCATTCCCATTCTGACAAATAAGTTTCACAATGCATTGTAAATCGGTAAATCAAACCTGAAGTATTATATCTTCGGATTTAAATCACAAATGAATTAAATGCACACCTCGCCAGAAGTCAACGTCAACCTTGACGCAAACATGTACAGAATACCATGATGACCTATTCATTTCGGCACCAAAGAGTCTGAGTCAATGCATACTGTCAATCAAGTTTCCAAATTGTGTGAATTCGCACGTGTCATCAAAGGGAATTGATAATTGACTATAATAGAAGCCCCTTTAACAACAAATTGTTACCATGTCGTAGTCTTGTAGACAATACTTTCATTCTGAATTGTCAGTAAGTAATCATTACCCAAAATAGTTGACCTCATTAATAAAGAATAATTACAATTGGGACGCGAACAAACTGGATTTTTACACTAAATAGGTGCGGTTGTCACGGCTAAATTACTAACAGGCTACGATGAATTAGGGTTAGGTTAGGGTTCCGATATCTTTATTTAGGGTTAGGGTTGGGTTAGGGTTCAGGGGGGTTGGGATGGCCTAGTGGTCTAGAGTGTCACGCTTCGACCTCTAGTTGGCCGGTCACCTCTGGCTTGCGGCTGTGGTTTCGATCCCAGGTGTGAGCGTATGTGGCTTGGAGATAGGGGCGCCTTCTCAACCTCGTGGGTTTACTCCGGGTACTCCGGTTTCCTCCCACAGCAAAGACCCCTGCGCGTGCGCTAAGATCATTAAAATGAACTTGTCTGCGATATCACCTTCGGTGGAAGCGGACGTTAAACGCTAAGAACAACAAGGTTAGGGTTCATTAGTCCACCGATATCTATCATTAGGGTTGAGTTAGGGTCAGGTTTATTGATACCCACATTATAGTATTTCTTATAGCGGCGGACTAGTGAACCCCTGTCGGTGATAATATTTTTAATTTGGCAGACAAATCATCCCTTATAACTAACGCATGCTTTTTTGTGAGGCAATTTCCTTTGTTCTGTTTGATGTTCTCTCTTTGATCAGTTACTATTAATCTAAGTTCTGTCCGGACAAGATCCCATTCATAAGATCTGGTTGTTAGGTGTTTTATTAAAGGTTCTTCGATATGTTCATTGATAATTATTGGAAAGAAACCGAACCGGATTATTATTTAGGATATTTATCGTCAACTGTATAAATACGGTAAGCAGTTTGTGTGTTGCATTTATAAGTTAAAGTATAAAAAGAAATATTTGAAGGGGCTATTTAAGACATGATATTTTTAAGCCTTATACCTGTAACTGAAACGATTTGACGTGTTGATCTGTTTTGCAATGTGGGGAATGGGGAATCTGTAAAGTCAAATACGAAACTGAAATAAGTAAACAATCTTCCAGCTTCTATCCAATATGACTTTTAATTTTGGGGACATAAAGTACATGTATATATTGAACGTTGGGAGCCGAATCGTCATTTTAAATGAATTACCGTTAAAGGAGAAAATATTCCTTCCTAGCAATTTATGCTAATTCGTTTATTTCTACGAATATCGTTAAATTGTTGTTCATAATTAAAATCGCTGCAAATCGCTGCCTTCTATATATGTTTATTGTCGTCCATTTTCAGACATTGTTATCAGAATTCACGAAACATGGTTTCATTGTCTGCTTGTCGGATCAACTAATGACATAGAAAATTGCTATGTGTCTGTGCTTTATGGTGTGATTCACGAATTAAATACCGATGTAGATGTACATTATAAATGAATAGAACATAACGGACATTTTAGGATATGAATACAATAATACATTGGTACACTTTAGTTCATAATCAAAACGGAATTTGAAAAGAGTATTATGAATATATGAATTACCGGTGAACTAAAACGACTAATATACTTGTTTCTTTCTAATAACGTTGTGGCAATATGGACTAAATTACTCTATTTCAAATCACTATGGACTATAATCCGTCGCGAATTTGATATTTCCACCGACTATAATCCGCCGCGAATTCAATATTTTCGCGGGCGATAATCCACCGCGAATTTTATATTTTCGCGGACTTTTTTCCGCCCAGAACGTCTCTAATTCCGCGGAGTGTATATGGGTAAAACACCGCGATTTTTGAGCGGAAAAAACGCCCACAAGGACTATTTTCATACTTCCGCCTGAAGCGTACTGTAGCAAAAGGCACAACTACTGTAATGGGTAGATGTCTGTACAAAGTTTCAAAGATAGGTTGCCAGGCAACGAAACATACGCCCACAGCAACTAAATCGTCCGGGCAGTTAACAAGGGTTGTCGCATATTTTTACTTTTTTCGGTAATGAAACATTTATAATACACTAAAATCTGATTAAGAGCAACAACTCACGAAGTAATTATCAGAAAACTATTAGAATTTGTTTGGTTTTTATAAAGTTCTGCCCCATGCTAACGTTTTGTATGCAAAGCTTTTAATATCATAGATTTAACTGTTCAAGTCATAAAAATTCATTGAAAATCAATATACTTGTTCGTCTCAAGATATTAAACTCTGTGTATCAATCTGAAATCAATCGGATGATAACTTAAGGGCCATAACTTTGGCAGTAATTATCAGAAATCGTTGAAAATCAATAGGAATCTTCGTCTCATGACCTCAAACACTGTGTATAAATTTAAACTCAATCAGATATTAACTTGAGCCTCAAGAGCATCCACAAGATTTTTTAAAGTGATCAAGGGCCATAACTCTGGCAGCAAATATTGGAAATCGCTGAAATTCAATAGGCTTCTTCGTCTCATGACCTTAAACACTGTGTATAAATTTAAAGTCAATCGAATATTAACTTTCGCTTCTAGAGCATCCACAAGATTTTTCAGAGTGATCAAGGGCCATAACTCTGGCAGTAATTATCAGAAATCGCTGAAAACCAATAGGCTTCAACATCTTATGACCTTAAACACTGTGTATAAATTTAATGTCGATCGGATGTTAACTTTAGCCTCTAGAGCGTCCACAAGATTTTTTGAAGTGATCAAGGGCCATAACTCTGGCAGTAATTATCGGAAATCACTGAAAATCAATAGGCTTCTTCGTCTCATGAACTTAAACACTGTGTATAAATTTGGCCTTTAGAGTGTCCACAAGATTTTTTGAAGTGATCAAGGGCAATAACTCTGGCAGTAATTATCGGAAATCGTTGAAAATCAATAGGCTTCTTCGTCTCATGACCTCAAACACTGTGTATAAATCTAAGGTCAATTGGATATTAACTTTGGCCTCTAGAGCATCCACAAGATTTTTCAAAGTGATCAAGGGCCATAACTCTGGCAGTCATTATCGGACGACGTGGGCGTATAAAAAGATATCTTGAATGGTTTATGAGATATGCTCCGGAAACAAAATTGTACACCAAAAACTAAGTCATTTTTGTTTCCATGGAAACACAAAAAATATAAATCTCAGAAATTCCTAAATAGCAAAAGGCACAACTACTGTAATAGGTTGATGTGTGTGCAAAGTTTCAGAAAGATATCTTGAACGGTTTATGAGATATGCTCCGGAAACAAAATTGTACACCAAAAAATAAGTCAAATTTGTTTCCTTGGAAACACAAAAAATATAAATCCCAGAAATTCCTAAATAGCAAAAGGCACAAATACTGTAATGGGTAGATGTCTGTACAAAGTTATATCTTGAACGGTTTATGAGATATGCTCCGGAAACAATGTGGGCGTAAAAAAAAGATATCTTGAATGGTTATGAGATATGCTCCGGAAACAAATTTGTTTCCAAAACACAAAAAATATAAATCCCAGAAATTCCTAAATAGCAAAAAGCACAGCTACTGTAATAGGTTGATATGTGTGCAAAGTTTCAGAAAGATATCTTGAACGGTTTATGAGATACGGTCCGGAAACCAAATCGGACAGACGGACCTCATTTCTATAACCATCCCTATCTTCGTTCGTCGCGGGTACAACAAAGTGAAACAAGGGCCATAACTCACAGCATAATTAACGGAAATTGCTGAAATACAATAGGCTTCTTCATTTCACTAATTTAAATGATGCATATGAATTTCATACAGACTAAGTGTTAACTTTTGTCGTTCAAGTGTTCACAAGATTCATCTAAGTGAAACAAGGGCCATAACTCTAGATGTAATTAATGGGAATTGCTGAAATTCAATAGGCCTCTTTGATTTACTAATTTAAATGATGCATATAGATTTGATACAGATCAGTTGATAACTTTTGTCGTTAGAGCGTTCACAAGCTTCAACAAGTAAAACAAGGGTCATAACTCTAGAAGTAATTGATGGAAATTGCTGACATTCCATAGGCTTCTTCATTTAACTAATTTAAATGATATATATGAATTTCATACAGATTAACTTTTGTCGTTCAAGCGTTCACAAGATTCAACAAAGTTAAACAAGGGCCATAACTCTAGATGTAATTAACGGAAATTTGCTGAAATTCAATAGGCTTCTTTGTTTTACTAATTTAAATGATGCACATAAATTTCATACAGATCGGTTGATAACTTTTGTCGTTAAAGCATTCACAAGGTACAACAAGTGAAACAAGGGCCACAACTCCAGAAGAAATAAAGAGAAATTGCTGAAATTCAATAGGCTTCTTTATTTCACTAATTTAATTGATGCATATCAATTTCATATAGATCAGTTGATAACTTTTTTCATTAGAGCGTTCACAAGATTCAATTAAGTGAAACAAGGGCCATAACTCTAGATGTAATTAACGGAAATTGCTGAAATTCAATAGGCTTCTTTGTTTTACTAATTTAAATAATGCATATAAATTTCATACAGATCGGTTGATAGCTTTTGTCGTTAGAGCGTTCACAAGGTGCAACAAAGTGAAACAAGGGCCATAACTCCAGAAGAGTTTAACGAAAGTTATTGAAATTAAATAGGCTTCTTCATCTCACTAATGCAAACAACATATATCAATTTCAAAACAATCAGATGATGAATGTAGTCTGTAGAGTGTTCACAAGAAATTGTGGAAATGGACGGACGGTCAGACGGGGGCGACGGCAATATACGACCACATTTCCATGTGGGCGTATAAAAACAATACGCCAAGTAACAAACAATACGCATATACAGCGATGAATTAATCCCGGTCGTGATTGGTAATCAACAAAAATCGACGAGTAAAACTTATTTATTCCATACATTATTGTTTATTTAACAATAATTAAGTGTTTAACAGTTTATTTAACGATAAGTACAACTCAGTTGATTAAAATAACAACGGGGAATGAAAAAGCCCGATAAAAAAAATAGGTTGGGATGAAACAGTCCGAGGTGAAATGGTTGTGGGATGAACTGACTTGCACCCGGCAGGTAACTACAGTAGGCCGTGGTCTGAAATTTCTAGCTAGCTTGCTTCTGTTTCTCCGTTCCGACCATTTTCGGGTGGAAAAAAAAACTACATCATCTAATTCTTCTAGTATTACTTTGTAGTGTCACACAACTTTTCTTTTATCAATTCTTTGACGTTTGATAGAAAACATAAATTAAATATGGGCTTACTTGTCAATGTGCAATGGTATTTGAATTTTGCGATGACTCGGTTTAAACAGATCACGTGACATAATTGGCCAATCAAACATACACGACGAAAAGTTCAACAGGTCATGTGGTGAAAGGTCACCTGCTCTTTGTTTACGTTTTGATATTAACGGTACATGGCGGAAGGATAGCTAAAGTAAAACTTCATAGCTCGAGTACATTTTGTTATAACACTGAGCTAAAACCGTTCACTGCGACAAGCTGGGAAAAATTTAAGGTATGTGCTAACCAGTGGATCAAATTAGATGGAAATGTGCCGGAGAGGCCTACTTATCACATTCCACGTTACCAAACTGTGTATGAAACATTATCACGATTCCTAAATTGTTAAAGAAAGTGATGTTTAGAAGAAAAAAAAAAAAAAAAAAAATAATAGGTCTGGTTAATTTGTTTAAGGGGATCGGATCATATCTTAACATTTTCCCTATTTTCTTGCAAATGCAAGCTGATGAAGATATTCTCCCAACCCAGACCAAGGACTACTCCGCCCAAGACCACTCAGACCAATAGAGAAGTCCACTCAGTCAAAGACAGAAGACCACTATGGTTAAGACTGCGTCATCATTATTGAGGTGAAATACAATGTGCAGTACTCATACCCAACAAGTTGTTATGGAGAGAGAGAAATGGGGTTGAATGTCCACTCGACACAAACTAGGTCATTTTGGGACTAACATATGTTTTAATTTTTTTATTTCAATAATTCGCTTGCGGGTAGGGGTCTTTAACAGTGGGAGGAAAGGGGAGGACCCACGAGGTTGGACAGGCGACCCTACTCCTTGTCACGTACAACCGGGGATTCGAAACCACGTCTGTTGACTCAATGACAGACTTTATGATACAGTGCGCACATGCTAACAATTCGGCCATCCTACCCCAATGTTATGGAGAAAATTAGAACCGAAATAGATGAGTTGGTACAAGTGCACTTACTTTTTTTGAAAAAAATATGTATGAAGAATTATTTCTGCCATTGCATCACCAGTCAAAAAGGCGGCATATTCTGGCGCATTCCTCCCAGGTTGCCTGAATGTAGCTGTGGAAATTTAAACCCCTCTTATTAAACTCTATTGAACAAATGACAGGGTTAGGGTGACTAGAGATCAAGTACCAAACAAAATTTTCAATGTGAATGTAAATCAAGCTGCATTACACTTTAACAGATAGATCAGTAATAGATGTACTTGTTACAAGTGGAAACTTTCTTGTATGGTTTTGTGTATATTGTTCGAATATAAAAGTGACAGCCAAACATATGCTGACAGTGACATTGATTTTAATAGTGATGATGATATTGATGAAATTATGTGAGTAGGCCTACACCTGTATACATGTATTTTTGTAATCGGTTTTTTAATATTACATATTTTAAATATGTTTTACTTGAATGTACTGTACATGTCAATAAATTTTCATATTATATTTTGTCACTTTATGCTTACTATATGTTTTTATTTTACTTTTTTATTCTAATTCATTTCCGACGGTTTCCCCTTGTCAGTGGTGCAGGCGAAGGGCTGACAAGGCACAAGGACAGCAGTCTAGTTGAGGTCCTGTGTATACATTGGTGTGCACGTAAAAAGATCCCTTGGCAGTTGTAATTTGATATAAACGTAGGCCATAGCGCTGTGCCCAGGCAAAATTTGCTTTATAGCACACTGTATGGCGTATATGCCCATCTTCATTAGACCATTTCATTTCTAATTCATTTTACTAGAACCATTTTACTTAGGTAATTACTGTTTGTTTTTCTCTTATATGTACTTTTATTTACTGGTTGGTATATATCTTTCAATTTTGTACAGTGTATATGGGCACAAGACCTGATCTCTGTGTAAATACATGTATTCTGTGAATATAAGAACCTGAACAGCACATAAGAAACTGTTCTCCAGTATTAATACACTTTAAAAAATGATGATGTTCTTATTATTATTATATACTTAATACTAGTGGTGTATGGTATTGTTGTGTACGAGGAAATTTATATAATTGCATTTGTTTATTTTTTTTAATTTCTTTCTTTAAATAAATGTAATCTTATACTCTCTTATAGGGGGTTGAGTAGCCGAATGGGTAGCATATCATAAGGTCTGTCATTGAGTCCACTGGCGTGGTTTAGATTCCACGGTTGTACTTGACAAGGAGAAGGGTGGCCTGTCCAACCTCATGGGTTTTCTCTGGGTCCTTCCGTTTCCTCCCACTGCTAAAGACCACTACACGCAAGCGAATTATTGGAATAAAATTGAACCAAAATTACCTAGTTTGTGTCGAGTGGAAGTTAAACCCCATTTCTCTCTCTCTATACTCTTATAATAAGTCTATTGTTTTCTCGTTTTAAAAAAAATAGTAAAATTGATGAAGGTGAATTATTATTAATTGTATCGATCAGATCACATGGTATTATTATTTGTTTTTTCTTAGCATTATATATAATTATAAGACGGAACCAGTATTTCAAGCATGCCAAAATCGTTTTCATCTGTATTAAGTATATATTTCTTTTGGATATTGTTTCACTGAAATAGTTTTGAAGAAATACTTGTTTCCAGAAAATAAAAGATTCATTCAATCATTGGTGCTATTTCCTAATTATTGGCCATATTTATGCCACAGATCAGGGGTAAGTCGTCTTTACCGTGTCAATGCAACATTTAACAGGTGATATTATCCAGTAATCCCGGCATATTTGCAGAGAAATTCTCTCAGACAAATGTAAACAATCCAACGTGTTCCGTCTCATAAAAGGTATTCACTGGTCTATTTATGGCTACTGACCCTTGACCTATGACGATCTTTGCTTTTATGGTTTCTGATTGGCTTAGAATTTGATTTTTTCACCCGATTATGGCTACACTTGACAAATATAGTTCGAGATGTAATTCAAGTGCAAGACGTATTGTGCAATGCATCGGAACAGAAAAGTATGCGACAGTGACGGCCTACTGGTTAAATTATGTAACAAAGCGTCAGATTTTCACCCGGAATTTGCTGGGACGAGATGAAACGATTTTCGGGGCTAAATCACAGCCTACAGGTGGGAATTAATAGAACAATAGCATTCGACCAATCAATTAATTTATGCTAATAAAAAGGGTCATTTATGACTCAACTGTACATGATTTTGTATGGCACCCATAGCACAGGTGAGAATTAATAAAATAATAGCATTCGACCAATCAAATAATTAATCCATACTGTAATAACGTTCATTTATGACTCCATCCTATATTCTAAATAACAATCGGCTGACCAAAAGGTGAATAGCTCATAATACCGTGTATACACAGACCTTTTCTGTAATTAATGTGTATGGGAATATAGATTAAGAGGAGATTAGTGACTAATATGATAATTGTCTGCGATGTCACCTCGGTTGAAGCGGATGTTAAATAAAGCCATTTCCCACAAAATATGATAATCGTAGTTAAAAGACGACTTTCACAACATAAAAGTTGCGTTTATTTTGAATGCTAAAATAACTCTGGCTTAGTTTGGCTTGGCTCTGAATTTTGATGGAGCGGAATATTTTTAAAGACACAGATTTTTATTAACAATTTTACAGACTGTGGTATAGGATTTAAATAGTTCATTTACATTATCAATACATACAATTATATATAAATCCGTTGATTGTTTTCCAATTTTGATTTCTTTTTGTGCATGCTGCTATTTCTTTATTTATAAACCAGTGATTGTTTTTTAGTGTCAGGGATAGAACTTTATTTGAAAACACACAAGCAAAATTTTGCTTGTTGATTTCAAATGTACAAGCAAAAATAGGATTTTGAAGAAATTCAAGGGGCAATTTTTTTTTGGATGAAAATACTATCTTATGTTATGTTATACATTGGAGTGTACACATATTCCTTACATTTCATTAAAAAGATAATGGCTAATAAAACAAAACGATGAACACCCAAAACTGTCCTCAACACTAGAGCTGGGAGATATTCCTTGAAATATCGCGATATAATCACTATATTGCGATATTTTATGAAATGTCAATACTTTCAGTTTATCATCTTTTAAATGTAAATAACCATGCATAAGAAGTTGGAAATACCCCTGGAGTATTCACTTAACACTTTCTAGTCAGTACTATTATTTCTAGTCAATATTATTTTTCGCACACACTACCGAATCTATAAACAAAATTTACAAACTTGCAAAAGTTGTTGTTAAATTCCATTTTTTTTAATTTTCAATATTATAATATTTTATTTAAATCAAAAATATTTACATATGAGGGAGGCACAAAAAATATATAAAAAAAGTTTGTGTTCTTTTCGGCCGGGCATATTTTTATAGCTACCCTTGAAAACTCGTTTTTTTCTCATTCAAACGTATACCTTTTTGAAGATGCATTATATAATACAAGGATAGTAAATTAAACTATAAGACATAAGTACTATGTCAAAAAGTGTCCATTGATTTAGTCAAATTGAAATAGCGATTTTTCAGATCACGGCCAGCTATGCATGACACGTCCGATGCTGATTTTGAAAATAAAGAACTTATTATTATTATTATTATAATCAGTTAATGATAATTAAATCTGTCTACCGGAACTCTCAAAGTATCGGTATAAACAATTTGTCAAGATGTATTGAAATTGAACAGAAACGGATAATGCTAACGGGTGGAAAAGTGAGCGAGAAGTCACGTGACGTATAAACAAAGCTCTGTATCGGCATTTGCAAACTTCGTGGAATGAATACTCGGGAGTTTATAACAGTATTTATTCATCGTTAAGCAATAAAATATCGTAAATAACATCAAAAGGAAAACAGTCTTTCAATATTTATGTTAAATATCATCCAGAAAAATCCAAACCGCGATATATCGTGATTTTTTACTATTAATATACTGTTTGTGTTGCGTGAAACTTGAAAACCTTTCGCCAATAACGTTTATTTTTGATTGATGTCGGAATTTGTTTAATGGAATATTACGACAATAATGAAAGGACAGATTGTCTAACACTAAACGAGGTCAATTATGATATGTGTGTATTGTTTTTATTGAATTTGGTAAACTCCTAGCCAATAAAATATAAGATTTTTACCACAATAAAAACGATCAATTCGGGGAAAAACTGAAGAATTCCGAATGTCTGACAAAGAAATCTGAATACATGACGCATATGTCACAAAATGCCAGATATAGACATCCCTTTATTTACATTTTGCAAGGAAGGAAAATAATCAAAAGAATTTACGTTTTTTGTCATAATTATGGTCTTGATTTTGTGTAGAAGAAATCATGTTATTCAGTAACAATAAGCGAAAAAATGTTACACGCATTTCTTTTCGTGTGACATATTTTGTAAGACACAGTCTACAAAATCAACACGCATTTTGCGTGTTTGCGTCCGTCAAATTCAATCCCTGTCTAGTGTTGTGTTTTTAGTATTCATGCTGTTATTTGTGTTTTTAGTATTTAGTGTTTAGTGTACGGTTTATTCCAACGAAGGCGCGGTTATTGACCGTAACGGATTAAATGGTTATTGACCGTAACGGATTAAAAGTGGTTGTTTTCGACGCCTTCGTGGGAATCCAGCTTTCAGGGATTAAAATGGATTAAAAATGTAACAATGGAGTTATAGATTGTTATGATAAGAACTTACACTTTCATAATCCCCAATGTGACAAATTAACTAACATTTTAACATATTTGGCATATGACTTTAAGAAATAAAAACAAATTAATTTAATTTCGCCAAAGAAGACACCCTGTCTAAATACTCGACTAAAGTTAATTCCTCTTCTTCGTGTCTACTTTTAAATTCCTAGAGCTGGCTTTGGATTTGGGCATATTTATGTCTCTTCCTTTGTGGTTCCTGTCCTCCGGCATTCTGTACGATTCTAATTTCATTAATACTTTGCTGTTGTTGTAAAAATGCGATCATTTCAAAAACATTCGGGTGAGCTTTAACAACTAGCTTCCTGATCCTTGACCTTGAATGCCATCCTTCCAGAGTGTTTTTGGTTCTATGTTCCCCTGTGTCGTAGTGGTTCCACTGATGAGTAGCATATTCACCCTCGCTCATTGGTTTGTTACATAGTCGGCCAATTCAATTATTTTTGGATCTGATTGAGAGTGAGCGAATATGTGAACACTACTTCAGGCCACGAAATTTCAAATTTTGGCGTAACCAGAAAAATGGTTGTGGGTTTATGCTTTGCGTAACCATTTTCTTTGGTTACACCAGATGACCATTGCGTAACCAATTGGTTACATAAAATGGTTGCGCTGTTTTCATGTTTTATCCAGATTTAAATGGTGCTATTATTCATTTCCACTTGCAGTGAATGTATTTTTTAAAGAAATAACTTGACTATCTTTATTCTTTTATATTTAATATTATATTAGGTTAAGTGTTAATGACTTTAATCCCACGGTGTCCCCATTTAAACAATAAAACATTAGAAAAAAAATGTTCCACTTCACTAAATCCCTACATTTTAATAATGAGGGGAATCGGTTCCAAAAATTACTAATGGATTTTCGTTTTTATATCATATCTGACCTTCAAAAACCAGGAATGGTAGCTACCACATTGTTTTCGGTCACTGAAGACTACATGCGTACTTCATTTTACACTTGTCACTTGCAATCATGCATCCAAGCATGTAGCATGAGATAGCCTCACTCATAGGTATAGCGACTGATTGACAAACATCATTTATTATAAACCTCGGCACTCTATACACAAAGTCTCAAAAGGAAACAGAATAGTTTGATGTCATGAAATAATATTAAAATAGACAGGAGAGTAAAATTGTTTATATATGACGACATACATACAGGTCATTGGTACTACAGCATGGCTATAGTGAAAACTGAAAGGAACACGTGTAGTAAATTCTTTGGAATTATAGCCGACATGTTAAATAGTCAAACTCATTTCACATTTTGTGTTTGAAAATCCAAAGTTACGCTTTCAAAATTTATGGTATATAACTAATCATTTAAAGAATTAGGAGTGAGGGGCATTTGTAAATCAACCTGCTTGCAACTGGTCAATAGCCTATACCTGGTGTCAAAATACGTGATCTGTCAAAGCACCGGTAAGATGGAGAAATGAAATGCCAAGAATGAATGAATGGAGTTTGTGCTATAATACAAATAATTTAGACCCGTGTCACAAAGTCATCCTGTATAAAAATTAATCAAATGTGAATAAATCTGTTAATGAAATTTGTTAACGTAACCGATATTTCAATTTGCGTAACCAGGAAATCGGTCGCGTGTTTCTGAGCTAGCGCGACCACACGTAACCGATTGGTATCGTTCGCGTCAAAGTTCGTGTGGCCTGCTACTTGGATGATTTGATGATATTCATCATTAGTTGTCAATTGGGGATTAAGATTCATATTTAATACTTGGATGATTTGATGATTTTCATCATAAGTTGCCAATTGGTGAATAAAATTCAGAGTGAACATAAATTCATAAAATCTTTAACACCGTTAATTGGGATCTAATAACAACATGCCTCTCTTCAAACGAAAGCCGACAAGTTGATATCTGCGCCTTCGTGGGATTATCGCACTGCCATTGTGAGCTTGACTTATGACCACGTGTACAGATGGAAGACTAGTTAATTCATTTGTGATTTAAAAAAGATACATTACCTGGGAGTGATTTACCGATTTCCAATTGTATAATTACCTGGGACGTGATTTACCGATTTTGCATGTATTTGTCAATGGTGGAATACTAATTTTATAGGATAATGAATAATAAATAATACCACGACCACAGTAAGGTGATAGTCTATGGGTGTGCATTTTTTTTTATATTCACCTTTTTTATTCGTACTTCATATGTAAATAATCGTAATCAAAATGAACTAATCGAATAAACGGCTCGCAGAAATCAAAAGATTCATCTTATAGTTCAATGCCGTAGATAAATTAATCATGTGTTGATTTTTCAACGTATCTCTGGAAAGTAATATGTAAAGGCCGTAGATAAGTAAACTGTGTGTTGATTTTTCAACGTATCTCGGGAAAGTAATATGTAAAGGCCGTAGATAAGTAAACCGTGTGTTGATTTTTCAACGTATCTCGGGAAAGTAATAAGAAAAGGCCTAGATAGGTAAACCGTGTGTTGATTTTTCAACGTATCTCGGGAAAGTGAACGGCTCGTCTAATAAATAAACGGCATAAATAAGTGAACTGGTCGTCCATTTATAAACGCCTCTCGGAGAAACTAAACCTGTTTTGAAAGTAAACTATATGCATACTTTCCAGCGCTAAAAACCCCGTTCTAAACGATACCATTCTTCTAGTGGAAATTTAAACAACATATATCAATTTTAAAACAATCAGATGATAAATGTAGTATGTAGAGTGATCACACGAAATTGTGGATGGCTGATCGACAGGCAAACCGATACATGGACGGGCAGACCAGGGCATCAGCAATATACAACCACATTTCCATGTGGGCATATAAAAACTGCAAACATGTTTCCTTTGCTTTGCTGTCAGGTTGTAGGGGTTATATTATTTACGTCTCCCAAAATCTGTAGTGGGAGTATACAAAAGACAAGTATGGAATCTCTAATAGTAAAAGCATAATGTTAACTTACTTTATAGAGAACTTGCCACCACAAGCTTTTCCAGATTCTGGTTCAATAATTGCCAGACGTAAACAACACAATCTTGGTGGACGAATTTCATAGTGTATACCAATAATACGTACTAATTCTTGCTCCTATAATATAAAATAGGTTGCCAGACAACAAAACATACGCCCACAGCAGCTAAGTCGTCCAGGCAGTCAACAAGTGTTCTCGCATATTTTTTTCATTTGTCGGTAATGAAACATTTATAATACACTAAATCTGACTAAGAGTAACATCTCATTAAGTAATTATCAGAAAATCATTAGAATTTGTTCGGCTTCTAGTTCTGCGCCATGCTAACGTTTAGTATACAAAACATTTAATACCACGATTTAGCTGTTCATTGAAAATCAATATACTTGTTCATCTCCAAGACCTCAAGATTTTTTTGAAGTAATCAAGGGCCATAATTATTGGAAATCGTTGAATATCAATCGCCTTCTTCAACTCATGACCCTAAACACTGTTTATAACTTTAAAGTCAATTAGTTATTACCTTTAGCCTCGAAAGTGTCCCCAAGATATTTCATTGCGATATAGGACCATAACTCCAACAGTAATCAATAGGCTTCTTCGTCTCATGACCTTAAACACTGTGTATAAATTTAAAGTCAATCGGATATTAACTTTAGCCTCTAGCGCGTCCACAGGATTTTTCAAAGTGATCAAGGGCCATAACTCTGGCAGTAATTATCGGAAATCGCTGAAAATCAATTGTCTTCTTCGTCTCATGACCTTAAACAATGTGTATAAATTTAAAGTCAATCAGATATTAACTTTAACCTCTAGAGTGTTCACAAGATTTTTCAAAGTGATCAAGGACCATAACTCCAGTAATTATTGGAAATCGCTGAAAATCAATAGGCTTCTTCATCTCAGGACCGTAAACACTGTGTATCAATTTAAAGTCAATCGGATATTAACTTTAGCCTCTAGAACGCCCACAAGATTTTTCAAAGTGATCAAGGGCCATAACTCTGGCAGTAATTATCGGAAATCGCTGAAAATCAATAGGCTTCTTCGTCTTATGACCTTTAACACTGTGTATAAATTTAAAGTCAAACGGATATTAACTTTGACCTCTAGAGCTTTCACAAGATTTTTTGAAGTGATTAAGGGACATAACTCTGGCAGTAATTATCGAAAATTGTTGAAAATCAATAGGCTACTTCGTCTCATGACCTTAAACACTGTGTATAAATTTAAAGTCAATCGGATATTAACTTTAGCCTATAGAGCCGGACTGACGGACGGACAGGGGCGATAACAATATACTACCACATTTCAATATGGGAGTATAAAAAAGATACCCACGCAAGGTGTAAAAATTCGCCAACACAACAACAATGTCTTGGCAGCAGCTGGGATGTTGACCAAATAAGTAAAATTTGAATTGTCATCATTATCGACTTTTGTGTACAGTAGATCGGGCCTCATTCAACGAGGAGCATTTGCTATTCAGTATCAGAAATAATTATCCGAAAACATGTAAATTCGCACTTCCAAGGGTAATTAATTTAGAAATGATACACTAAACTGCAGGACCAACAATACAAAAATTGCATTAAATGGGTAATAGATAAAATATACACAAGCAATGGTACCATATCTAAAATTATTTATGTAATTAAACCAAAATTGAATATGTAGCCTAAAGAAAGAAATAATTAGTAACGTAAAAAATAATTAAATTACCAGTCCAGTAGTAACTGGCAGTACCACTTTTCTTTTCTTTTAACTTAGCATGATTTTAAAAAATATCCTTGTGACGTGTTCCCCATTCCGATAGTTTTTGTCAATATTGTTTCATGTAAGATAATTGGTGTGCTTATTAGATTCTATAGTATTTCTATATTAGGAATAGAGGGGAGGGGAGGGTGCGTGAAAAATTACTTTTGCATAACAATTAAATATTGGTATCCATTTAATTATGCCCCTCCCCCCCCCCATGGCGATTATCCTCTCAATGTACGGGATATTTTTCTCCCATGATTGCGTAAATCTGCTTTTACATTTATTCGAGAGAGTGTTCCTATCTTGAAATTAAATTTCCAGGTTGTGTTGCATTCAAAGTATTGTATTCGATCGCAATCTTTATTGTTTACATGCAAAGAGTTGCTTCCCTTAGTTTCATAGTTTTGGCGAGAAAATTAAACCAGCGGCTGCCAGGCAGGATACGCCCACATTTTGCAAGAGATGGATAGAGAACAAGCTAAAAACAAACAGGATTTTTTGTACAATCAGGGGCAATAATCCAAAAAATTATAGTCTGAAATGTGCAAATATCAAAAGGGACTGAGATCTTTGGAATATAAAGATATGATATGATTTTTCGTACAATCAGGGGCCATAATTCAGGAAGTTATGGTCATATATGCACGAATATCGAAAGGAAAGGAGATCTTTGGGTTATAAACTTACATTTCAAGTTTCAACAAAATCGGATAACATTTGTGACCTCTATGGGGTCCACAACCTTGATATATCATACTTTTATGCTATTTGAAAACGAGGGGCGGCCTTAGGGTGTAACGGTAATAAACTAAAACGATTTTTTAAATCAGATAAAAATTATGACCTCTATAGGGTCCACAAGCTAAAAACGCGATTTTTCGTACAATCAGGGGCCATAATTCAGGAAGTTATGGTCGATATGCGCGAATATCGAAAGGAACCGAGATATTTCGGTTATAAACTTACATTTCAAGTTTCATCAAAATAGGATTAATATTGTGACCTCTAAAAAGGTGATCTTTCGTACAAACAGGGGCCATAATTCATGAAGTTTCGATCCGATACATGCCAATATCGAAAGCAACCAAGATCTTTTGGAGATAAACCTATATTTCAAGTTTCGTCAAAATCGGATAAGAATTGTGACCTGTAGAGTGTCCACAAACAAATTGTCCGGACGGACAGGGGCGACGACAATATACGTCCACATGAAGATGAAAATGTGGGCGTATAAAAACTGTTTGTTTGAAAATGCGTTAGAAATCTATTACCGCGCAGTAGAGCGGTACGTGAGGCCTTTTCGTGGCACTTTACCGCGTAATGCGGTCGAGTTGACAGGTCTGATGACATTTGAAATTGGGTTGTATAAAAATCCATAAAATAGTCCGACCAGAAATTATGGATGCATCAAAAATTAATGTGGGTGTATGTTTACAACAAACTAAAGAAATAATTCTAGAACATACCCTGAGATTCGGGTTTTTATGCCATGGTTGATTCTTATCTATGTTGATTTCATAAGCACTAGTTCTTTTAACAGCCTTCAAATAGAGTTCATGACCCTGTCGAAAATAAATAACCTCATCCCCCATCTGTGGTACATAAGGTGTTTTACGAGGAACTGTATCTGTCAGCCATTCTGGTGGACGGAACTCTTCAGGTACTTCTTGAATACTTTGATCTATTTGAGGTCGGCGCTTAAAAAAAAAAATAACCCAAGAAAATACACATGCATGAAGAATTTACATCTAAAATATAAGACAGGTTGTCAGTGTAGGATAAAGCATGAGACTGAGGTTATGCTGGGGAAAGAGAGACTGAAGAAAATAACCCGAGAGAAAGAAAAACCGAGGCCGGTAGGCCAAGGGTTTTCTGTTGAGGGTTTTTTCTGAAGTCATTCTTCTCCGGCATAACAAGGTTTTTGATTTATCCACTTGGAAAAAATGTCAGTGGTGTAACGAGCATAAATGTTTATATTTTCACACTTTTAAATAAATAAAAAAAAGATAAAAGCCAAATAAACTGTCATATAAAGATTAGAATGATTTATTTGTCATTATTAAAGAACAGGTTTTTAAACATTTGGATTTGCAAAACAAATCTTCTGAATATGAAACAATATCATGTAAAACTACAAAGAATACTGTTACACCAATGACTTATTTTGTTACACCACTGATTTTTCTTTACATAGATACAAATTAAATGCCTCTTTTACTAATCATCAAAATCAAAAAGGCTTAATAGTAAAGTCTGAACATCAATATTTAAAAAAGTTTAAACAAATATTAACATTTATGAAATGAAAATATTGTGGTAATGTTGTAACACCAATTTGTCAATGGCGTAACATATCTAGCAAACTTTAGCACATAAAATGTTGCAACATTACTTTTATAGTATGTCTCTTTAATAAAAGAATAAAATAAACAATCTGAAAGAAAATACTCTTGATAGATGTATTGCAAACCAATTCAGTTTTGCAAAAAAATTGCCTAAAAGGAAAGTTTTGTCAGTGGTGTAACAAAACCTGTCAATGGTATAACATTTTCTAGTGTTACACCACTGACTGTTACACCACTGGCCCATTCATACTTTTATGAACATTTATAACAATAAATGCTCCCTAAATACTGACCACATGGCATAAAGGATGATGTTTCAATAGTTTAAATTTGCTTAAAATAAAAAATGTTTTAAATTAGTTCATATGAACAAGTAATCAGTGTTACACCACTGACACAATAAAAAGTTATGGTGAATAATAGACTTATCTAATTGCGTGGAACTTCTACAAGAATTCAAATTTGACCTCCTCAAAACTTCAGCCATGAGCAGGAAGTCATCAGCAAAAGGAGCAGTCAGTATTTCATATAATTTTCAAGGGAGATAATCATTTAATGTCATAATTTTAGAGTTCGTTACACCACTGACCGTGAAATTTTGGACAGCCATTAATTGTGTGATTAATATTGGATTTTCATAATTTTTCCTAGTATATCTGTTAGTTATGTGTTTGTTATACTGGTATTTTATTTCAAATGCTAAAAAAATAAAAAAAATGTCTAGGGATTAACATTTTATTGTTCTGCAAAGTCATTTCCGTGTATACTGACGGTGGTTTTTCTCCTGAACTGATGATAAAAAAACCCTATTTTCTCAAAAAATTGTTTACAGGTTTAAAGAAAAAGTTTCAGAAGAATAACACCAAATCTCCCTGTATATATCCAAAACCTCCCCCGACTTTCAGACCGCAAGTTATTCCGGGCATAGAATATACCCCAAAGATCAAAGAGATTTACCGTTACAGGTTTATAATGCAACAGAACATACGCCTACAGCAGCTAAATCCTCTGAGCAGTCAACAAGGCTTGTCTCATATTTATTCTTTTGTGAGTAATGGGAGCATTTACAAGACACTGACTATCTACGAGAACGTAGCTAAAAACGTTGAGATATACTGATGTGTTTGTTTTAGCTACGATTGGATGCCTTTAGTTCCAAGTGGCAAACTCAATTTCTTTATTAATGCATGTAACATCTTTAAAATAAGATAAGTTTATGCTATTATGATTAATTAAACTTACAGAGGCCAATGTAGTGGCACAACTGTCGCCTAACTCCAAATATTCGCGTTTAAATTAATGAAGCGTTGTTTTTGTCTGACATTTCACCGACATCGAAATCCATTCATAGTTACTGTGCTTTAGATTGCCCTTTTGATTGGCTGTTATAAAAGCCTTATATTTAGCCCCGCCTTCATGATGACAGCGTATCGTTTAAAAAGATGGCGGTCTTAGTAACGGCTTGACGCCTTGATTTTAAAAACGACGATTTGTACCCGTTTCAGGTAGGATTATATGCTTAATTGTAGTTGGGTCTGGTAGAAATATTATAAATAATAATAATCAATCGTTGTTTTGATTAAAACTATTGTTAATTTTGTTTAAAAATGCCGGGTGCGAATCGCTACCGCATATGCTACGTTGAAGGCAATGGCCTCATCTCTTATCTCGAAACACGGAGGGTTGAGAGATTAAGGTTTGTTATCTAGACACTGACATGCCTCTTATAACAAATTTATCTGAATTGTTGAAATTCGATAAGCTTCTCTATTTTACCGATTTAAAATATACACATAAATTTCATATTCAAGTGTTCAAGTCAAGTCAAACACATTTCATAACTCCAGAAGTTATAAATTGAAATTATTGAAATTTAATAGGCTACTCCGTTTTGCTAATTTAAATAATGCATTTAAATTTCATACAGATCAGATGATAACTTTTATCATTTGAGCATTCACAAGGTTCTACAAAGTGAAACAAGGGCCATAACTCTAGAAGATATTAATGGAAATTGTTACCAGTGGCTGCCAGGCAGATACTCCCACATTTTGCAAAAGATGGATAGAGAAAACAAGCTAAACAAAAAGAGATTTTTTGTAGAATCAAGGGCCACAATTCTGGAAGTTACAATCCGATATGCGCAAATATCGACAGGAATCAAGATCTTTGAGTTATAAAGATATATTTCAAGTTTCATCAAAATCGGAGCAAAATTGCAACTTCTAGAGGGTCCACACTCTACAACCTTGATATACTATATATTTACACTACTTGTGTTCGAGGGGCTGCCATTTGTCCAGCAGTTTTGGTCCGACCTTCACAAAATTCGAACTCAGCCGTTATAAGGGTGTGGCGATGATATATTCAAACATTATTTTCAATCTCATAAAAATTGTGACCTCTAGAGGAACCACAAGCTAAAAACATGAAGGGCCATAATTCAGGAAGTTACAATGCGATATGTGACAAATACATCAGAAATATTGCAGTTCCCATAGGTCTATACAGAACAAGATCCATGTGTGGTATATTTCAACTGGGGGGGTATCTATTTTTCCTGATTTCCCAGGACCAGAGAGGGGATTATGTTATAGGTGGGGACGTGGGTGTCTTTGATCAGTCTTTATTCATTCATCTACACAACCTTCAGTCCTCCTTCACATCACACAGTTCTCTACTGGAGTACTGCCCTGACTTACGATGCTTCCCCAATCATTTAACCTGACCAGCACACACCTGAACCAAAACACACTCCTCTGTCACTCACAACCAGCAGACTACATGGTTAACAAAACACTCTATAAATTTCAAGTCATTGATCACTTTGGCGTCTAGAGTGTACAAAGGGAATTGTGGAAGACCGACAGTGGTGATAACAAATTAAACTAGAACTGCGATGCAGTAATGACGGGTTTCACTGGTGCCACATTACCCTTAAACATATTTTACTTCCGGTACCAATGAAACCATTAAACAGGTTTCCACATAAGCATTGCACACATCAAATAAAATGGACGGAGAATCAACCAAATCCAGCAATATCAATTCATTTTATACATTTGTTACATGTAAGTGTACAGTACTTTTGGTGATAATGAAAATGTTCAATTAGTTTTATGAAACCAGAAATGGCATAAGGCATCACATGGTGAAAATTTTATGTAAATCGAACAATAATTGCCACTTTTATAGACCAAAAACGTTGAAAACTGACTTGTAAAAATCGTCTATTTCTCTGCAACCGTACAAGTTAGAAACCATTTTTTTGTATCTGTATGATCGTATGGGTTCAATCTATTTGTTGATTGGAATCAAATATCATAATTTTAAAAACAATACAAATCAGACTCTTTTGGATAAAATATCTGTTTTGAAGGCTAAAAATACAGTTTTGGCCAAAATGACGTTACTTCCCCGGTGACAGTAAAAGTGTTAAATTACTTGTATGAAATCGTAAATGGCATTAGGTATCACACACTGGAAATTTTATGAAAATCGAATAATAATTGACACTTTTATGGACCAAAAACCTTGAAAAGTTACTTGTTGAAAATCGTCTATTTCTCCGCAATTGAACAAGTTAGAAACCATTTTGTGATATCTATATGATCGTATGGGTTCATTCTATTATTTCATTGGAATCAAATATCAAAATTCTAAACAAATAACAAATAAGACTCATTTGAATAAATTACTGGTTTTGAAGGTTATAAATAAATTTTTTGCCCAAATTACGTCATTTCCGGTGACATTGAAAATGTTAAATTTTTTTACCTAGTTAAAATTAACATTACGCATCAAATGGTGTCACTTTTATGAAAATCGAATAATAATTGACTCTTTTACAGGCAAACTAGCGTAAAAAGTGACTCATGCAAAATTGCCCATTTCTCGGCAACTGCTCATATTACAAACTAATTTTCACATACATTCTCTTCGTATGGATTATTGCTACTAGTTTATATGAAAGTTGCGAAGAAATATTTTAAAACATGAAAAGCCTGAATGGGTTGTGAATAGCTCATTTTTTCACATTTACATTGAAATGATCTGAAAATGAAATAAAAATTAAAAGATAGGTTGCCAGGCAACGAAACATACGCCCACAGCAGCTAAATCGTCCGGGCAGTCAATAAGATTTGTCACATATTTTTACTTTTTTCGGTAATGAAACATTTATAATACATTAAAATCTGATTAAGAGTAACAACTCATTAAGTAATAATCAGAAAACCATAAGAATTTGTTTGGTTTTTATAAAGTTTTGCCCCATGTTCAAGTCATAAAAATTCATTGAAAATCACTATACTTGTTCGTCTCAAGACCTTAAACTCTGTGTATGAATCTGAAGTCAATCAGATGATAACTTTAGCTTCTAGAGGGTCACAAGATTTTTCAAAGTGATCAAGGGCCATAACTTTGGAAGTAATTATCGGAAATCGTTGAAAATCAATATGATTCTTCGTCTCATGACCTCAAACACTCTGTATCAATTTAAAGTCAATCGGATATTAATTTTAGCCTCTAGAGCATTTACAAGATTTTTTGAAGTGATCAAGGGCCATAACATTGGCAGTAATTATTGAAAATAGCTGAAAATAAATAGGCTTCTTCGTCTCATGACCTTAAACTCTGTGTATAAATTTAAAGGCAATCGGATATTAACTTTGACCTCTAGAGCGTCCACAAGATTTTTTGAAGTGATCAAGGGCCATAAATCTGGAAGTAGTTATCGGAAATCGCTGAAAATCAATAGGATTCTTCGTCTCATTACCTTAAACACTGTGTATAAATTAAAAGTCAATCGGATATTAACTTTGACCTCTAGAGCGTCCACAAGATTTTCTGAAGCGATCAAGGCAGTAATTATCGGAAATCGCTGAAAATCAATAGGCTTCTTCGTCTCATAACCTTAAACACTCTGTATAAATTTAAAATCAATCGGATATTAACTTTGACCTCAAGAGCGTCCACAAGATTTTTTGAAGTGATCAAGGGCCATAACTCTGGAAGTAATTATTGGAAAATGCTGAAAATCAATAGGCTTCTTCGTCTCATGACCTTAAACACTGTGTATAAATTTAAAGTCAATCGGATATTAACTTTGACCTCTAGAGCGTCCACGAGATTTTTTGAAGCAATCAAGGACATAACTCTGGCAGTAATTATCGGAAATCGCTGAAAATCAATAGGCTTTTTCGTCCCATGACCTTAAACACTGTGTATAAATTTAAAGTCAATCGGATATTAACTTTGACCTCTAGAGCGTCCACAAGATTTTTTAAAGCGATCAAGGGCCATAACTCTGGCAGTAATTATCGGAAATCGCTGAAAATCAATAGGCTTCTTCTTCCCATGACCTTAAACACTGTGTAGAAATTTAAAGTTAATCAAATATTAACTTTGACCTCTAGAGCTTCCACAAGATTTTTTGAAGTGATCAAGGGCCATAACTCCGACAGTAATTATCGAAAATCACTGAAAATCAATAGGCTTCTTCGTCTCATGACCTTAAACACTGTGTATAAATTTAAAGTCAATCGTATATTAACTTTAGCCCCCAGAGCGTCCACAAACAATTGTGGACGCCAGCCGGCCGGACGGGGGCGACGACAATATACGACCACATTTCAATGTGGGCGTATAAAAAACTGAGCACGATGATTTCTGCGCCTTAACAGGGCACACCTTTTCAGTCATACCAGATTTGAAAAAAATAATATTTGCTTTCAAAAAGTGGTACCGAACTGTCAAAATTGCAGTTTTTGCTAAATTTATGTCACTTCCGTTGCCGAAAGGAAAATGTACCGGTAACAAAATAAATGACATTTTGGACCACACAGCATATGAACTTTGTTTTATACAAATTGAATAATAAATAATTAATCCAGGACTGAAAAACTGAATCAGCCAATGGGGGCTAAGGAAAAATACGGTGACAAAAAATGTTGCCATTTTTGGTCAAATCAGATGACTTTTTAACCCTTGGCAAAATACCACATAAAAATAATCATTAATAAAAAAGTTTTTCGTAAAAATTTAAATTATCAAAATTTGGCGCCCAATATGTCCGAAGATTCCTCGAAAATAAACCAGTGGCTGCCATTTTTGGTCAAATCAGATGACTCTTTAACCCTTGGCAAAATACCACATAAAAATATTCATTAATAAAAAAGTTTTTCGTAAAAATTTAAATTATCAAAATTTGGCGCCTAATATGTCAGAAGATTCCTCGAAAATAAACCAGCGGCTGCCATTTTTGGTCAAATCAGATGACTCTTTAACCCTTGGCAAAATACCACATAAAAATATTCATTAATAAAAAAGTTTTTCGTAAAAATTTAAATGATCAAAATTTGGCGCCTAATATGTCCGAAGATTCCTCGAAAATAAACCAGCGGCTGCCATTTTTGGTCAAATCAGATGACTCTTTAACCCTTGGCAAAATACCACATAAAAATATTCATTAATAAAAAAGTTTTTCGTAAAAATTTAAATTATCAAAATTTGGCGCCTAATATGTCCGAAGATTCCTCGAAAATAAACCAGCGGCTGCCAGGCAGGATACGATGCCCACATTTTCGAGAGATGGATAGAGAACAAGCTAAAAAGGAAGTGATTTTCCCTACAATCAAGGGCCATAATTCAGAAAATTACAATTCGATATGCGCAAATATCGAAAGGAACCAAGATCTTTGGGTTATAAACTTAAATTTCAAGTTTCAACAAAATCGGATAAAAATTATGACCTCTATAGGGTCCACAACCTTGATATATCATATTTTTACGCTATTTGAGAACGAAGGGCGGCCATTTTGTCTGTCAGTTTTGGGCCGATTTTCACGAAAGTCAAACTCAGTCGTCCTTAGGGTATAACGGTGATATAATAATACGTTTTTTTAAATCGGATAAAAATTATGACCTCTATAGGGCCCACAAGCTAAAAACGCGGTTTTTCGTACAATCAGGGGCCACAACTCAGGAAGTTACATTCCGATATACGCGAATATCGAAAGGAACCGAGATCTTTGGGTTATAAACTTACATTTCAAGTTTCAACAAAATCGGATAAAAATTGTGACCTCTATAGGGTCCACAACCTTTATATACCATATTTTTACACTATCTGGGAACAAAGGGCAGCCATTTTGTCTGTCAGTTTTGGGCCGATTTTCACGAAATTCAAACTCAACCATCCTTAGGGTGTAACGGTGATATAATAATACAGTTTTTTAAATCGGATAAAAATTATGACCTCTATAAGGCCCACAAGCTAAAAACGCGATTTTTCGTACAATCAGGGGCCATAATTCAGGAAGTTACGGTCCAATATACGCGAATATTGAAAGAAACCAAGATCTTTGGGTTAGAAACTTACATTTCAAGGTTCAACAAAATCGGATAAAAATTGTGACCTCTATAGCGTCCACAACCTTGATATACCATATTTTTACTCTATTTGAGAACGAAGGTCGGCCATTTTGTCTGTCAGTTTTGGGCCGATTTTCATGAAATTCGAACTCAGCCCTCCTTAGGGTGTAAAGGTGGTATAATAATACGTTTTTTAAAATCAGATAAAAATTATGACCTCTATAGGGTCCACAAGCTAAAAACATGACTTTTCGTACAATCAGGGGCCATAATTCAGGAAGTTACGTTCTGATATGCGCGAATATCGAAAGGAACCAAGATCTTTGGGTTATAAGCATACATTTCAAGTTTGAACCAAATCGGATAAAAATTGTGACCTCTACAGTGTTCACAAGCTAAAAACGTGATTTTTCGTACAATCAGGGGCCATAATCCATGTAGTTACAGTCCGATACATGCCAATATCGAAAGGAACCGAGATCTTAGGGTGATAAACCTATATTTCAAGATTCGGATAAAAATTGTGACCTGTAGACTGTTCACAAACAATTACGGACGGACGGGGGCGACGACAATATACGTCCACATGAAAATGTGGGCGTATAAAAATCTAAAGAACTGTAGCTATGTGCCTTGTCTCCGGCTATGTCAAAATGTATCAAATATTACAATCCGACAATTATTGATAACATTACGGCAAAATTTCGAAAAACGACAACTTTGGTGATTTCGGACATTTCGCTTTGTCGCAGAACGTTAGGAATAGCTTTAAAATCTAAGTCAAACCCACTTTCCCATTAAAACCGAAGACATCGAATCGATCCGACAAGTAGTTTCTAAGATATGCTCAAATGGAAAAATAATAATAATAAGAAGAAGAAGAAGAATAATCCGAACAAAAACAATAGTGTTTCACACAAGCTACGCAGTGTGAAACCCTAAATAGTAATATATAATAATAATAATAGTCTATTTATATTGCGCAATATCCATGCATGAGCATGCACAAAGCGCAGTTCCAAAATTATCAAAACTGTCAAAGTGAATGCTTTCTTAAACAACCAGCGACTGCCAGGCCACATGTTGCAAGAGATGGATAGAGAACGAGTTAAAAAAAACCAACAGGATTTTTTGTACAATCAGTGGCAATAATCCAGAAAGTAATGGTCTGAATTGCGCAAATATCAAAAGGGACTGAGATCTTTGGGATATAAAGATACATGTATGTTTTAAGTTTCATCAGAATCTGATAAAAATTGTGACCTCTAGAGGGTTCACAACCTTCGTATTGCATACTTTTCCACAATTTTACATACAAAGAGCGGGCATTTTGTCGGGCAGTTTCATTTCAATTTTCTTGAAATTCGAATTCAACCTTCATTATGGTGGAATGATGAAATATTTAAACGGTTTTTAAAATTGTGACCTCTAGAGAATCCGCAAGCTAAAATGGGATTTTTCAAACAATCAGGAGCCTTAATCCAGGAACCAAGATCTTAGTGTGTAATGGTGATATATTCACATGTCTTTTTAAATTGGATAAATATTGTGACCTCTACTTGGACGACAAGCTAAAAACGTGATTTTTCGAACAATCAGGAGCCATAATCCAGGAAATTATGTTCGGATATACACGATTGGCAAAAGGAACCAAGATCTTAGTGTGCAATGGCGATATATTCACATGTTTTTTTAAATCAGATAATGTATCTTTAAGGTCCTTGCAGGAGTATAGGATTGTAAGAGATCACCCAGGTATTTTGGGTAGTACCATTTAAACATAGATATGTATAACACAGAATTGATAAATTTGATTCTGTAAGTAACAGGAATGAAATGGAGTTCTGTCTGTTTAATTCAATCTTATTACTGTACTAAATAACTATTATAACACAAATCAATCGACTTACTGTTGCTTGTCGTCGTTTCTTTGGAGGAGGTTTCTTCTTCTTAGGTTTACATTCACGGGGACCACCGCTCCTACTGTTATCGTCATCATCAATATCATCTTCTGATGAAGTTACTCTTTTCCTCTTGCGTGTTCTTGTTGACACACGTTTAGGAGGTTGTAGGTTTGTTTCTCTATCACCCATCCAATCAGAATATACACTTGAATCACTAAAAAGTATGATATTAATTAAAGATAGGTTGCCAGGCAACAAAACATATGCCCACAGCAGCTAAATCATCCGAGTGGTTTACAAGGGTTGACGTATGTTTATTCTTTTGGAGGTAATTGGGGGCATTTACAAGACAATATCATACAGATCAGATTATAATTTTTGTCGTTTGAGGGTTCACAAGGTTCTACAAACTAAAACAAGTGCCTTAACTCGGGAAGAAATTTACAGAAAATATTGAAATTTAACAGGCTTTTTCGTTTTAGTAATTTAAATAATGCATATAAATTTCATTCAGGTCGGATGATAACTTTTGTCATTAGAACGTTCACAAGGTTCACAAAGTAAGACATGGGCCATAACTCTAGACATAATTGACGGAAATTGCTGAAATAAAATAGACCTCCATTTCACAAATGAAATGATGCATATAAATTTCATACATATTGGTTGATAACTTTCATCAATCGAGCATTAACAAGATTGAACAACGTGAAACAAGGGTCATAACTGTAAAAGTAATTATTGTAAATTGCTGAAATTCAATAGGCTTTGTGGTTTCACTAATCTAAATGATGCATATACATTTCATACAAATTGAAACAAGGGCCATAACTCTAGAATAATAAATGTAAATTGCTGAAATTTGATAGGATTCTTCTTTTTACTAATTTAAATGACGCATATAAATTTCATACAGATCGGCAGATAACTTTTGATGTTAGAGTGTTCACAAGGTGCAACAAAGTCAAACAAGGGCCATAACTCTAGAATTAATAAACGGAAATTGCTGAAATTCAATAGGATTCTTCTTTTTACTAATTTAAATGACACATAAATTTCATACATATCAGCAGATAACTTTAGATATTATAGTGTTGACAAGGTGCAACAAGGGCCTTAACTCTAGAAGTAAAAAAACGGAAATTGCTAAAATTGAATAGGATTCTTCTTATTACTAATTTAAATGACACATATAAATTTCATACATATAGGCAGATAACTTTTGATGTTATAGCTTTCACAAGATTCAATAAAGTGAAATAAGGGCCATAACTTTAGAAGTAATTAAGGGAAATTGCTGAAAATCACAGGGCTTCAGAGTTTCACTAATTCAAATAACACATATAAATTTCACAAAGATCGGATGATAACTTTTGGCGAAAGAGTGTTCACAAAGTTCAATAAAGTGAAACAGGGGCCATAACTCTAGATGTAATAAAAGGAAATTGCTGAAATTCAATAGGCTTCTTTGTTTCACTAACTTAAATAATGCATATAAATTTCACATAGATCGGATGATAACTTTTGGCATCAGAGCGTTCACAAGGTCCAACAATGTGAAACAAGCGCCAAAACTCTAGACATAATAAACGAAAACTATTGAAATTAAATAGGCTTCTTCATCTCATTTTAATCACTGTAACTTTAATATAGACCTGTTAAACATTGTCTTAATTTAACTTTTTCTTATGTCTTTAATTTGAGATTTGAACATAATGTTGAAATATTTGCAGATTAGATATATATGGAAATGACTGTATTAGACCTACCTTTCATTACCACTGGCCCATAAATCAGAATCCATCTGTTCTTCCTGTAACAATTATAAATATAGTATTTTAATGTTAAAATTCAGTTTGATGGACTGTCCCTTCCTCTAACAATTATAATATAGGCCATCCACAAAAACAAATAGTCTGGTTCTAAGAATATTCTTGAAATAACCAGCAGCTGCCAGGCAGGATACGCCCACATTTTCGAGAGATGGATAGAGAACAAGCTAAAACGAAAGTGATTTTTCCTACAATCAAGGGCCACAATCCAGGAAATTACAATTCCATATGCGCAAATATCGAAAGCAACCGAGATCTTTGGGTTATAAACTTACATTTCGAAATTCAAACTCGGCCGTCCTTAGGGTGTAACGGTGATATAATAATACGTTTTTTTAAATCGGATAAAAATTATGACCTCTATAGAGTCCACAAGCTAAAAACGCAATTTTTCGTACAATCGGGCCATAATTCAGGAAGTTACGATCCGATATGCGCGAATATTGAAGATCTTTGTGTTATAAACTTACATTTCAAGTTTCAACAAAATCGGATAAAAATTGTGACCTCTATAGGGTCCACAACCTTGATATACCATTCTTTTTACGCTATTTGAGAACGAAGGGCGGCCATTTTGTGGGTCAGTTTTGGGCCGATTTTCACGAAATTCGAACTCAGCCCTCCTTAGGGTGTAACGGTGATATAATAATACGTTTTTTGAAATTGGAAAAAAATTATGACCTCTTTAGGGTCCACAAGCTAAAAACACAATTTTTCTTACAATCAGGGGCCATAATTCAGGAAGTTACGGTCTGATATGCGCGAATATCGAAAGGAACCGAGATCTTTGGGTTATAAACTTACATTTCAAGTTTCAACAAAATCAGATTAAAATTGTGACCTCTATAGGGTCCACAACCTTGATATACCATTCTTTTTACGCTATTTGAGAACTAAGGGCGGCCATTTTGTGGGTCAGTTTTGGGCCGATTTTCACGAAATTCGAACTCAGCCCTCCTTAGGGTGTAACGGTGATATAATAATACGTTTTTTGAAATCGGAAAAAAATTATGACCTCTTTAGGGTCCACAAGCTAAAAACACAATTTTTCTTACAATCAGGGGCCATAATTCAGGAAGTTACGGTCTGATATGCGCGAATATCGAAAGGAACCGAGATCGTTGGGTTATAAACTTACATTTCAAGTTTCAACAAAATCAGATTAAAATTGTGACCTCTATAGGGTCCATAACCTTGACATACCATATTTTTACGCTATTTGAGAACGAAGACCGGCCATTTTGTCTGTCAGTTTTGGGCCGATTTTCACGAAATTCGAAGTCAGTCGTCCTTAGGGTGTAACGGTGATATAATAATACGGCTTTTTAAATCAGATAAAAAAAGGGACCTCTATAGGGTCCACAAGCTAAAAATGCGATTTTTCGTACAATCAGGGGCCATAATTCAGGAAGTTACGTTCCGATATGCACGAATATCGACAGGAACCGAGATCTTTGGGTTATAAGCATACATTTCAAGTTTAAACCAAATCGGATAAAAATTGTGACCTCTACAGTGTTCACAAGCTAAAAATGTGATTTTTCGTACAATCAGGGGCCATAATCCATGAATTTACAGTCCGATAATGCCAATATCGAAAGGAACCGAGATCTTAGGGTGATAAACCTATATTTCATTTCAAGTTTCATTGGAATCGGATAAAATTTGTGACCTGTAGACTGTTCACAAACAATTGTGGACGGATGGACAGGGGTGATGACAATATACGTCCACATGAAAATGTGGGCATATAAAAATTCTGAGGATCGTGTGGCTCCCATCACCATAGAGTATAAGTTCAGTCATTTCCTTCCGATCACCAGATGTAATAGTTTACTGGATAATTATCATCCCCGAAATAAAGAGACAGGTTGTGAATAATGCACATAAACTTCATACAGAATAGATTATAGCCTTTGTCATGAAAGTGTTCACAAGATTCTTCAAAGGGCCATAACTCTTGAAGTGGCTGAAATTCAATAGGATTTCTTGTCTCACTAATGTTAACATATATACATCTTAAGAAGATCGGATAATAAATGTAGTCTGTAGAGTGTTCACAAGAAATTGTTTAAGAGAAAGACAATTGTTGGGACAATCAGGGGACATTTTCTGAGCACTCAGATCTTTGGGATATAAACATACATTTTAAGGTTCACCAAAATTGGAAAAAAATTGTACCCTCTAGTGGGTCCACAACCTTGGTATTACATACTTTTACATTTGCATACAAGGAGTGGCCGTTTTTTTGGCAGTTTAAATTCGGTCTGATTTTCACGAAATCAATGGTCACTTTAGTTTAACAGTAAATTCAAATTCAACCGTCATTATGGTGTACAGATGATATATTTGAACGTTTTTTAAAATTGGATAATTATTGAGACCTTTCGAAGGTCCTCGAGCTAAAAATTTGATTTTTCGTACAATCAGGAGCCATAATCCGGGAAGTTATGGACCGATATGCACGAATATTGAAAGGAACAGAGATCTTTGGGACATAAAAATTGTAACCTCTAGACCTAGAGGGTCCACATCCTAGGTATTACATACTGTTACACTATTTGCTTACTGTGTCATTATGGTGTAAAGGTGATTTATTTCAATGTTACTTTTAAATCGGATAAAAATTGTGATCTCTGGAGGGACCAAAAGCTAAAAATAAAGATAGGTTGCCAAGCAACAAAACATACGCCCACAGCAGCTATATCGTCCGAGCAGTCGACAAGGGTTGTGACATATTTATTCTTTTGTAGGTAATTAGGGGAATTTAATAGACAATTTCATACAGATGACATTATAATTTTCGTCGTTTGAGGGTTCACAAGGTTCTAAAAATTAAAACAAGGGTCGTAACTCTGGAAGTAATCTACAGAAATTGTTGAAATCAGACAGGTTTTTTTCGTTTTACTAATTCAAATAATGCATATAAATTTCATACAGATCGGATGATAATTTTTGTCGTTCGAACGTTCACAATGTTCAGCAAAGTTAAACAAGGGCCATAACTCTAGATGTAATTAACGGAAATTTGCTGAAACTCAATAGGCTTGGTCATTTTACTAATTTAAATGATACATATAAATTTCATACAGATAGGAAAATAACTTTTGTCGTTAGAGCATTTACATGGTCCCGGAGAAAACCCACAAGGTTGGACAGGTGACCCTACTCCTTGTCACGTACAACCAAGGAATCGAAACCACGCCAGTTGACTCAATGACAGACTTTATGGTACAGCGCACACGTGCTAACCTATCAGTCATCCAATCCCCCACAACAAAGTGAAACAAGGGCCATAACTCACAGCGTAATTAACAGAAATTGCTGAAATTCAATAGGCTTCTTCATTTCACTAATTTAAATGATGCATATCAATTTCAAACAGATCGGATGATAACTGTTGTCATTAGAGCGTTTACAAGATTCAACAAAGTGAAACAAGGGCCATAACTCTAGATGTAATTAACGGAAATTGCTGAAATTCAATAGGCTTCTTTGTTTTATTAATTTAAATGATGCATATAAATTTCATACAGATCGGTTGATAACTGTTGTCGTTAGAGCGTTCACAAGGTGCAACAAAGTGAAATTAACAGAAGTTAATGAAATTAAATAGGATTCTTCATCTCACTAATGCAAACAACATATATCAATTTCCAAACAATCAGATGATAAATGTAGTCTGTAGAGTGTTCACAAGAAATTGTGGACGAACGGATGTATGTACCGACGGACGGACGGATGGATGTACCGACGGACGGGGGTGACGGCAATCTACAACCACATTTCCATGTGGGCGTATCAATAATCAACATTTTGCAAAGTAAATTCATGTTTTTTATTCGTAGTAGGGTATTGTGAATTCACGTGTCTATACCACTTGTCAGCATGGGGTAGTTGGCAGCTACACTAGGTCTGCCCCGAGTCTGAAATTTGGGGTATAGGGGTAGCTCAGACCGGGGAGTAACATAGGCCAGGTGGCGTTAGTCTACCACTTCCGGTTTCGGAGTTGTGACCCCCGAGCGAAGCCGGTCTGTTCGGGGTTGGCGGCTACACTAGGTCTGCCCTGAGTCTGAAATTTGGGGTATAGGTGTAGCTCGGACCAGGGAGTAACATAGGCCAGGTGGTGTTAGTCCACCACTTCCTGTTATGACCCCCAAGCGAAGCCGGGTATCCTACCCCGAGTCTGAAATTTGGGGTATAGGGGTAGCTCGGACCGGGGAGTAACATAGGCCAGGTGACATTAGTCTACCACTTCCGGTTTCAGAGTTATGACCCCTGAGCGAAGCCGGTCTGTTCGGGGTTGCCGGCTACACTAGGTCTGCCCTGAGTCTGAAATTTGGGGTATAGGGGTAGCTCGGACCGGGGAGTAACATAGGCCAGTTGGCGTTAGTCTACCACTTCCGGTTTCGGAGTTATGACCCCCGAGCGAAGCCGGGTATCCTGCTAGTATGAAATATTAGTAAGGCTCATGATACTTATATTTATTAATTAAATATTCCCTTTTGGCTACTTAAATAATCAAAATAGCTGAATTGGCCGTAGAAAAACCATTCCAGTGGCTGACACGTAATTACCATATGCTCTATTGAAAACACACTGACCTGGGGCCGTATTTATAAAAATTCTTCGAGTTTTCATAAATTTTACTCTAAGACTTCCTAAAACAACATTTAGTTAAAAGTTACTCTTTAGAAATATTTATATACTCTTTAGAAATATTTATAAAGGGTCTTAGAGTTACTTTTAACTAAATGTAAGACTTGGGTCCTAACCAAACTCTTAGCGATGTAACCATGGGAAATCCGGGGATTCCCTGAAGTTATTTATAGCTCAGTGTTGATGTCATGCAATCACTCTACTCACTGTAGGTTGACCGACGCCGAAATCGTCACCACTACACAGTTCAGTTGCATTTTACCAGTAGCTAGGAAACGAAGCGTAATGGCGATCTTCATCTCAGCGTCGATTGAGAAATTTCGTTTAGTAGGACTCGTAAGTAGATGCCGAACTAAATCTGTCACAAAAAGAATCCCACCCATGTCCATTCGATATCTCCTTATCAACTCGTCATTGTTGTACTCCACTAAGAAATCTCTTCTTGTTTTAAACTCTCTTAGGCGGCGTACACGGACGGCCATGTTAACCAAGATAAGAGTACTTTTAACAAGTTAGGAGTGCTACAGGAGGACTCCTAAATATGTGTCATATAATAATAATGGGTCAGATCTAGTTACGTAATTTTCCATAGCCCTCGGTCCCGATTGGCATATACGGCCGACGTGGGTCCACAACCTTGATATACCATATATTTACACTATTAGCGAACGAGGGTTGGCCATTTTTGGCCTGCAGTTTTGGTCCGATTTTCACGAATTTCAAACTCAACTATCATTACGATGGAACGGTGATATATTCAAACGCTTTTTTTAAATCCGATAAAAACTGTTATCTCTGGAGGAACCACAAGGTAAACCAGCGGCTGCCAGGCAGAATACGCCCACATTTTCGAGAGATGGATAGAGAACAAGTTAAAAAAAAAGTGATTTTCCGTACAATCAGGGGCCATAATTCAGGAAGTTACGGTCCGATATGCGCGAATATCGAAAGGAACTGAGATCTTTGGGTTATAAACTCACATTTCAAGTTTCAACAAAATCGGATAAAAATTGCGACCTCTATAGGGTCCACAAGGTAAAAACGTGATTTTTCGTACAATCAGGGGCCATAATTCAGGAAGTTAGGGTCCGATATGCGTGAATATCCAAAGGAACCGAGATCTTTGGGTTATAAACTTACATTTCAAGTTTCAACAAAATCGGATAAAAATTGTGACTTCTATAGGGTCCACAACCTTGATATACCATATTTTTACGCTATTTGAGAACGAACGGCGGCCAGTTTGTCTGTCAGTTTTGGGCCGGTTTTCACGAAATTCGAACTTAGCCGTCCTTAGGGTGTAACGGTGATATAATTGTACGTTTTTTTAAATCGGATAAAAATTATGACCTCTATAGGGTCCACAAGCTAAAAACACGATTTTTCGTACAATCAGGGGCCATAATTCAGGAAGTTATGGTCCGATATGCTCGAATATCGACAGGAACCAAGATCTTTGGGTTATAAACTTACATTTCAAGTTTCAACAAAATTGGATACAAATTGCGACCTCTATAGGGTTCATAACCTTGATATACAATATTTTTACGCTATTTGAGAACGAACGGCGGCCATTTTATGTCAGTTTTGGGCCGATTTTCACGAAATTCGAACTCAGCTTTCCTTATGGTGTAACGGTGATATAATAATACGTTTTTTTAAATCGGATAAAAATTTTGACCTCTATAGGGTCCACAAGCTAAAAATGCGATTTTTCGTACAATCAGGGGCCATAATTCACAGATGAAAATGTGGGCGTATAAAAAGATCTTTGGGTTATAAACATGCATTTCAAGTTTCATCAAAATCAATTGTTGTTTAAGTAGCATTTAGTAACTGGATGAGAATAACACATGACACAATTATATGGAATACAAGTTACTTAAAGAGTTTATTACAGCGACCTTTCGACGGGGGTTTTCCCGTCTTTGTCAAGCAAAGAATGACCATCATAGTGCAATGAGGATATATATACAAAATATGGAACAAAGACAAACATCTATATACAATCAGAGATAATCATTTTGAAACCATCAAAGGGGGTGGGAAGCCATAAGGGTGGGTATAGTGAACTATGTCTAAAGAAAACATGATAATAAAGACAGCTCGATTTTTCGGTGACTATGCTTTCACAGAACGAACCCACTAAAGGACCATATAGAGAAGCCATATTGTGAAATAATTTTCAAAATCAGATGAAAATTGTGACCTCCAGAGTGACCACAAGCTAAAACGTGATTATCCGTACAATCAGGGGCCACAATCCATGAAGTTTCGATCCGATACATGCCAATATCGAAACGAAACAAGATCTTTTGGAGATAAACCTACATTTCAAGTTTCGTCAAAATCAGATAAGAATTGTGACCTGTAGAGTGTCCACAAACAAATTGTGGATGGATGTACGGATGTTCAGACGACAATATACATCCACAAGAAAATGTGGGCGTATAAAAAGAACTGTAACACTAACCTCATCCTCTGTATCATATAAAGCTCTGGCTGTTAATCTATTAGTAGTTATTTCTTCATTGTCTGCTGCTTGATTTCCATTACTAGATTTTTTACCTCCCTTCCTACGATTTTCAAGATGTAATGCATAATCATGCTGTAAGAGAATCATAAACCAATGTTACCAATATTGATTTAAAAATATTGCAATGGTCTTTTTCAGGTTCCCAAATGGTTGCCATGCAAAATAGATGGACAGAGAAAAAAGTAGAAAAAAACTCAAGCCAAAAGTGAGGCTGATGTCCCCCGCCGAAATCCCAAAATAAATAGATGACACATATGAGTTAATCGCACATTTATTTTTTTTTCAGAAGTATCAAGCAATCAAACTATACACTAAGTGTCATTACTATCTATCAGATAGAATCAAAGTTCTCTTGTCCCAAGGCATCGACCAATAAAATTGCTTAGCTTTAGCTCGAAGTGTTAATCATTGAACTCAGTCAAGACATTCACACAATGAACATCTACATCTACAAGTTTAAACATTCTACCACACTTAAAAGCAGAGTTGTTATGTTCTAAAGTCTTGATCAATCAAATTGCTTATCGCTCCTTAAACTAAGCACAAAATTCTCACTATCGAACTTAGTCAAGTTCGAATCTATATTCAGAGTTTCTTCGCTCTCACTTCATTATAACCAAAGTTATCGTGCCCCTAAAGCATCAACTGATCAGATTGCTAAGCAGACAATGTTTATCATCAAGGCATTCACCTAATGAACGCCTACACTAAGTTTGAACATTCCAGGCGACGATCCAGGGGGGAAGGGTTGCACCCGGAGCATGCCCGCCCACCCACCATCTTTTGCGGTGGTGTACAATTTTTTCACCCCATATATTCTCGCGGGAAAGAAATTAACAGTCAGTTTAGCATGGAAATCGTAATTTACTCCGAAACAGGTCGGTTGGTGACTTGGTTGATTGCCCATCAGTCCGCCCACCGAGGGCCGGGCTTCACAATCCCAAGTGTTGGCACGCCCCCCCCCCTTTCTGAAAATCCTGGATCCGCCTCTGCATTCTACCTCAATTAGAAGGAGAGTTATTGTGTTTCAAAGTCTTGAACCATCAAATTGTTTATCGCTCTGCTTACAATCAGCAGGAAATGTTCATGAAGTTAGTCAAGGTATTAATTAATAAAACTATACACCAAATGTCCTCACTCTTACTTAATTAGAACTAAGTTTTTGTGTCCCAAAGCATCAACCAATCAAATTGCTTATCTCTGCTTACCCTAAGCAGAAAATTTTCATCTTCTAACTCCATCAAGGCATTGATCTAATAAACACCTACACCAAGTGTGAACATTCTAACTAAATTAGATTGAGAGTTGTTGTGTTCCAAAGTCTCCACCAATCAAATTGCTTATTGCTCTGCTTACCCTAAACAGAAAATGCTCATTATCGAACTGAGTCAAGATATTGATGTAATGAAACTATACACCAAGTTTCATCACTCTCACTTAATTAGAACTAAAGTTATCGTGTCCCAAAGAATCAACCAATCAAATTGCTTATCTCTGCTTACCCTAAGCAGAAAATGCTCATCTTCGACTCCGTCAAGGTATTTGCCTAATAAACACCTACACCAAGTTTGAACATTCTACCTCAATTCGCAGTAGAGTTGTTGTGTTCCAAAGTCTCGGCCAATCAAATTGCTTATCGCTCTGCTTACCCTGAGCAGAAAATGCTCATTATCGAACTTCGTCAAGGTTATGATGTAATGAAACTATACACCAAGTTTCATCACTCTCACTTAATTAGAACTAAAGTTATCGTGTCCCAAAGCATCAACCAATCAAATTGCTTATCTCTGCTTACCCTAAGCAGAAAATGCTCATCTTCGAACTCCATCAAGGCATTGATCTAATAAAAACCTACACCAAGTTTGAACATTCTAGCTCAATTAGAAAGAGAGTTATTGTGTCCCAAACAGTGTGACGGCCTGATGGACAGACGGACGAACCCATTTTAATAAGCAAAATGTGCAGTAAACCATAATTTCGACCCTCATCTAAGCTATCCAGAAATGTATTTAATTTTGGAAACATGAAGATATATTTTAAGTCTCAACAAAATCGGATAAAAATCTTGACTACTAATAGTCCACTACCTTTGTATTACATACTTTCACACTTTTGGCCCAGTTTTCACGAAATTCGAAGTCACCAATCATTTGGGTGTAACGGTGATATATGCAAACATTTTTTTAAATCCTATAAAAATTGTGACCTCTAGAGGGACCACAATCAAGGGTCATAATTCAGGAAGTTACAATCCAATATGGGTTATAAACATGTATTTCAAGATTCATCAAAATCGGATCAAAAATGTGGCCTCTAGAGGGTCCACAACCTTGATATACCATATGGTTCATTCCATGTCAAGTGGACTAAACTTCCCTTTGCAAGAATTAAAAATTGGCTAGTACTAGGCATCATTAATAAATTTCCGACCAATACAGAGCACCAGTCTATAATTACCGCTTTGCATGACGACAGCGTGACGTTAGATGACAACGGTATTTGAAGTAGGCTGGTCAGACTGAAGACAAAGACTAGAAAGCTGGGTAAACATATAAAAAATTGTAATAAATCTTTAAAATTATATGACGATTATCTCGACAGCCTCTTTTCCCCCGGGATAGTGGAGATAGTGGACAAGACACCATCGGCAGATACCAGCACAATACATTTAATAAATAGAGGGACGCAGACATCTGTCGATGCTGTTAAATAGGAAAAATAAGAATTTATTAAGAAGGGTCAACAGGTATACATAAACAATTTTGCGTTTAAAATACCGACTAAGGAAGACCTCAAAAGAATTGATTAGCGCGAAGGCTAATAATAAAGTTTTGACAAATAAAAAAACTGGTTGTAAGTCCCAACCTCGTGAGGAAGAAGTCATTTTGTATGATGTCGAAAATCAAAGATACACTTCAGAATGCCATAATTTGGTCAGAAAGTACATTGCAAAAAGTTTAGTTGAGTATCGAATTGACTTTAATCCTTCGTGTTCGAGTTCTGCCATGCCTCACAACAAATTACCAGAAACCGTGTTCAGTCATCTCGATCGCGCCCTCGTCTAATATTTTTGGCAACGAAGCGTCTATTTTATATAAAATGAATAAATCTGATGAATGGCTAAAAAATCTTTCACCTGATAAACGTAATTTGGTCTTAATGGATGCTGAAACGATAACTAAAAATCAACTTTCTAAATTTAGGCAAAGACCGGAAGAAATCGAAAGAAAAAAGCTAGCGGTTCTTTTTGCGAAAAAGAATGAATTAATAGAAAAGGGGAAACGTGAGATTAAGAAAAAAGAGCGCCTAACAACAGAAATTGTTGGGTTGGGTCTATGGAAAAGTAAATAGGGTATGGAAAATGGGCTTTTACAACTAACAGATAGGGAAATTAAAGATGCACTGAAGGCACAGCTGGGGTTTTCATAGGTATGTTTTAAATCAGTAACTTTCCAATAAGTCTATATTTTATTTTACTGTCGCCGGTAAGGATCCCTCGATTCCAGTTTTAAAAGAAAATTTACAAAAATTAATTGACCTGGTTGATCCTACCAAACTTTCAATGCCCCTTTTTAGCGGTTATAAAAACATACAATTTCTTCATTCACCGTTTCTAATTTATTTGTCAATCCTGACATCCCAGCAGACCGACATTCCAACACTTCGCAGAGCATTTAAACAAATCATTATTTTTAAATAACTGTTTTCTTTAAACCAATCGGTTAATTTTCGGGTAGCAATTTATTTTACAAAATACGCCTACTACTGTAGATCTACTTTGATATCGTGTTTAAAAAGTTGCCTTTTACATACTCTAAGTATTTCCCAAGGGTAACAATTGAGAATATATGTTTATTACAGATTAATTCTAAATTACATATCTGTATTTGGTAAATAATGACTATGTATTATTTATTATCAATCAATTTGTGAAATGTCGTAACAGATCGTGTTTTTGGGTAAGATTTGAGTTATGCTTTGTTTGATAAAGTGAATACACCTGCGCTGATTACCTTAATTTTTAACCTATTTATCTTTCTTATAATTCATTTAATACTCTAATTATTCCATGAAACTTTTCTTCAATAAACAGACTTCCGAACATTATTTCTTAAATGGGGCATCAAATATAAATTTACCAAGGCATATTAACATATAAATACCAATATAAATAAACTTATGTGTCTATGGGTATACAGAAAATATAAATAGATTGTTCTAATATATCTACAAAAACGTAAATAAATTTAAATTGGACTGCACACGGGAATGGCCGATCCAAAAACTGAGCTGTGTTGTGCATGCTCTGAAATCTGAAATTCAATCGAATCATGGAGCAGATTTCGTCAGATAGCAAATTACGATTTAAACGAATAGTCCCGAATGGTAGTGGTGGTTCATTCATTTCGGAAAAGAAATCTATAAATTTAAATGACCAAGAAAACATAACTCCGTTAACATTGAAACCTCAAAATAAATATCTCCGCCGGTAGTACACAAAAGCAGTGTATTTTAACGTACAGTCGAATGGATATATCTTGTGAAATATAGCATGCAGGTATAGTTTGTTGGCAGTTTATAATAAAGGATTATCTAGGGTTGTTGTTTATATAGATATAGTGTCATAACTGTAAATAGTTTTCGAGATTTTTTTTTTAGCTTGGGGCACCCTACATTTGAAATTAGGGTATTGAAATGGGTCATATATTCAGTAATTTTTTTCAGGTTTTCAGGTGCTTTAAACTCACATTTCTAATAGGAGTAGAACTTTCTAACTTTGTAATCTAAGGCAACTTGTGGTGTAGATTATGAATTTAACATCACACGCAAAGTGAGATTGACACATGTCGTGCCACCAGGTGGCAAAATGTGGAACAAATGAACTATTCACATTTTTATTTTCAGGATTTCCACAGCCACTGGCAAAGTCACTATTGCATACACAACCTCCAAAATTCACATAGTTAATGTCAGTTTGTCTTTTGTCAATTTACAAAAGATTCTGAGTCGATGGGATATATATTTCGAAATTCAATGCACACTGAAAATGTACAAAATATACCCATTTTCACCTTCAATTTTGGCCATGTGGGACAGAGGTAAATATTCTGAAAAAGTTTGATATGAAACTTCAATTACGCTACTATAACATACATTAAAGTCCATCTTGTGTATTTGATGGCTTATATTTTTAATTGGCACTTGAAATCTGTGCGGTGTTGAAGTTTTAATGGCTATTAACAAAATTGTTGACTTTTCACGTTGATTTTAAAATTATGTCTAAATGGGCTATATGACACAGGCCATGGTAAGGTGTAGAACTAACATATGGCTTTGGGCAAATTGATTTTTTTCGAAACTAGGCCAAATCCAATGTAATTTTTGGTATGGTTATATACAAAATATAATAAAGAGACAATAAACACAACTTCACGATCAAAATAGTACAAATAAAGTATTTATTGCGAGACAAAAAAAAAATGCCCCTTTTTTGGGGTCTAAATTTGTCCCTCTTGGTGGTGTTAAAAAAAGGAAAGTATTTTGAAACTGAAGACATGGATTGAAATCTACAAGTTGTTTCTTAAATTGAAGATAAAGGATGTTTCTATCCATCAGAAGTGTCAAATTCCAACAATCTTAATATTTTTCAATAAAAAAAATTGTTTAAAAAGTGTGTAACAGACGTTATAAATTCCGTCCAAAAAACCTGATTTTTTTATTGCATTGAAAGAGTGGCTCATCACCTGTATCTATATGTATGTTTATGTTACAAATGAAGAGGCATACTTGAGTGATATGATGTAAGTATTTCTGTTGATCTAGAGACGTTTGAGAAGAAACTATTCGCATTTTCGATCGTCCACTCGAGATTCCGTCAAAGAATCACGTCCGTAATTTGCTTTTATGATGATCGATATTTCATGTCCCGTTTTAAATCCATGGCTCTTCCGCGGTTATTAGCTCCCTTGTTATACACACTGTTCGTATACCTCATGATTTTGCAGGTAATTAAGAATGGCCGACGCGGGGACCCGATAAGGAAATTCCGTTCTCAAACTTTTGTTGTCGTCACGTCCGTTATGTCAAAATCACACCTGTTATGCCAAAATCACGTCCGTTATATTATTACAAGAATTTGACAAAAACTGAGGATATTAGAGATGTCAAGAGCTGTTCCACACATTCAATGAAAGAATCACGCAAATTTGAGTGATGAAAGTTTGACCTTCGGTTTTACGTGTAACGGATGTGGTGGTGGACGAAATTGATAATGTCAAACATCACTAAAGTTACACAAAGAAGCTAAGATAACCTAAAGAAAATTACAAGTCTTTATTAAATTACATAAAATTACATAGATTGCCTTCTTTTTAATGTCCTTAAACTAAAAGAAAAGATTGTTAAACACCGACATTGTACTCAGATACACCTCACACTTTTAATTGGGTCAATAGTAACGTCTGTTACAAAAGGTCACGTCCGTTACATAGTAGGGAGTCACGTCCGTTACAAATATTTTGTATAATATTGACAAAACAGTACAGAGCAGTAAAATTAAATAATAAAACTAGAACTGTGATGCAGTAATGACGGGTTTCACCGGTGCCACGTTACCCTAAACATGTCACTTCCTGTACCAAAGAAACCAGTAAACAGGTTTCCGACATAAGCATTGCACACATCAAATAAAATGGATGCCGAATCAACCAAATCCAGCAATATCAATTCATTTTATACATTTGTTACATGCAAGTGTACAGTACTTCCGGTGATAATGAAAATGTTCAATTTGTTTTATGAAATCAGAAATGGCATAAGGCATCACATGGTGAAAATTTTATGTAAATCGAATAATAATTGCCACTTTTATAGACCAAAAACCTTGAAAAGTGACTTGTAGAAAATCGTCTATTTCTCTGCAACCGTACAAGTTAGAAACAATTTTCTGGTATCTGTATGGTCGTATGGGTTCAATCTATTTGCTGATTGAAATCAAATATCATAATTTTAAAAACATTACAAATCAGACTCATTTTAATAAAATATCTGTTTTGAAGGCTAAAAATACAGTTTTTACCAAAATGACGTTACTTTCGGTGATAATAAAAATCTTAAATTACTTGTATAAAATCGTAAATGGGATTAGGTATCACACAGTGAAAATTTCATGAAAATCGAATAATAATTGACACTTTTATGGACAAAAAACCTTGAAAAGTGACCTGTTGAAAATTGCCTATTTCTCCGCAACTGAACAAGTTAGAAACCATTTTGTGATATCTATATGATCGTATGGGCTCATTCTTTTAGTTGATTAGAATCAAATATCAAAATCTTAAACAAACAACAAATACCACTCATTTGAATAAATCATTTGTTTCGAAGGCTATAAATACAGTTTTTGTCCAAATTTCGTCATTTCCGGTGACATTGAAAATGTTAAATTGAGTTGAACCAGTCACAATTGACATTATGCATCAAATGGTTTCATTTTATGAAAATCCAATAATAGCTGACTCTTTTACAGGCACAATAGCGTAAAGAGTGACTTATGCAAAATTGACCATTTCTCGGCAACTGCGCATATTACAAATTAATTTTCACATACATTCTCTCCGTATAGATTATTGCTACGAGTTTATGAAAGTTACGAAGTAATATTTTAAAATATGAAAACGCTGGATGGGTTGTAAATAGCTTAATTTTACACCTTTTTTCACCTTTTAATCGAAATAGCCCGAAAACGGAATCGAAATTAAAAAAACTGGGCCCAACATTTTGTGCGCCTTTAAAGGGCGCACCCTTTCAGTTATACCAGATTTGAAAAAAATAATATTTGCTTTCGAAAAGTGGTACCTAACTGTAAAAATTGTAGTTTTTGGTAAAATTACGCCACTTCCGGTGCCGACAGATAACTCTATCGGTAACAAAAAAATGGCAATTGAGACAACGGAGCATATGAACTTTGTTTTATACAAATCGAACAATAAATAATTAATCTAGGACTGAAAAACTGAATTAGTCAATGGCGGCCAAGGAAAATTACTGAGACAAAAAAAATTCAGATTTTTGCTCAAGTCAGATGACTCGTTAGTTTTGTGTAAAACACGACTAAAAAATATTCATAAATAAAAAAAGTTTTTGTAAAAATTGAAATTTTCGAAATTTGGCGCCTAATATCTGCGATGATTTGCCGAAAATCAAAAATCAAAAGTAGCGTAGCTATGTGCCCTGTCTCCGGCTATGCCAAAATGTATCGAAAGTTAAAATCCAATGATTATTGTTAAAATTAATGCAATATTTCTAAAAACGATACCTTCGGTGTTTTCGGACATTTCGCATTGTCGCAGAACGTTCAAAATAGTTTTATCCTCTAAGTCACACCCACTTTTCCAGTAAAATCGAAGAAATCATAACGATTCGACAAGCAGTTGCTGAGATCTACTCAAAACAAAAGAAGAATAATAATAATAAGAACTAGACCTGCAAACAGCACTGAACCGGCTTTCAGGAATCAGACAGGAAGTGTGTCATACAATAGCCCATTTATCTAGCTACCAAACGATACTTTAGATGTTTTGATCCGGTCACACCCGACGATGAAATCCCAATTGTTGCAAGAGCACCGATATTTTTACTGTCTTTTTTTTTGTTGAATTATCGAATATTTTTTGACTACTTCCTGTTTACGGATCATTATCGGGATAGATTTAATAAGTGGTAGGGGAACTTAACTTCATGTAGCAGAAGTTTCAGAAAGATCCATTGGACAGTTTTACCTCCCTTATACCGTTAGACGCAGATTTACAGATATAACGATTTTTTTCAAAGATTGTGGCCCTTTTGGACCATTTATACTATATTGAAGCTTTTAAATTTGGATTCACACCCTAGACCACCGTAAGGACTCTAAGTAACATCAGTTTAAGAAAGGAAATAAGAGAAGTTTTCGAAATAAAAGCGTCTGAATAGCCCCCAAAAATGAAAATACTAGATTTTCAGCGTCCCATTATATATTGCCTAACCAGCGAATTTTTACCATTTAGATGTCATACGATCGTCCATTGTTCGGGCTATCCAATGACACTTAAGTTGGTTCGAAATCTTACGTAGTAATCACTTTTTTCGCAAGATCACCATTTTTTTACTTTTTATGTTTTTTTCTCTCAAAATATCAGATATTTTCTCGACTACTTCCGGTTTTTGGATCATCGTCGGGGTAATTTTAACAAGTTGTTTGGTTACCTAACCTTCTGTACAAGAAGTTTCAGTAAAATCCATTCAGCTGTTTTCCATAGAAAGAAAAATAGAAGAGCATTTTCAGTAATTTAAGGATTTTTCAACTTTTTTCCAAGATTGAGGCTCTTTTTCGACCACTTATATTATTTCAATGCTTTTATTTTTGGACTCATGCTATAGTCCACCGATAGGACTCTGAGTAAAAAAAGGTTTAATAAAAATCGTAGTTTTCGTTTTCGAGAAAAAGGCGTCTCAAAGTGCTCCAAAACGGAAAATACTAGATTTTCGACGTACCATAATTTATTTTCTAGCCATCTAAATCGTATCATTCAGATGTCATATGATAGTCCATTAATGGGGCTACCCTGCGATACTTTAGTTTTTTTGGTCCGCTAATATCTGATGGAGAAATCAAGATTTTCGCAAGAGTGCTATTTTCTTAAACCTTTTTTCTTCATTTTTTGAATACGTCCGGTATGAAAATTGTTGTCGGGATAGTTTTAATAACTGGATTGGCTTATCAAATTGCCACAGGGCTATGTAATGAAATATTACATTGTCTGATCAGATAAAATGCCCCTGGGAAATCCTATGTTCAAAAGTGTCAAAAATATCAAAATGTCAAAATATCGTAATTACGTCAGCTATCTGAATATGTAACTTTTTTGTAAAAAATTTTTTAATTAATAAAGTAATAGAGCATTTTCCAAAATTTCACGATTTTTCAACTTTTTTCGATTTTCAGTACGTTATGTTACCTATTCCAGAAATTTTAATGTCTAATTGGTAGGATTCATGCACAAGACTACCAGAGGGACTCTCGATAGGGAAAGTTTAAAAAAAAATCCTTGGAGCAGTTTTCGAGATACAGGCGTCCAAAAACGCTCCAAATCAGAAAATACCTGATTTTCAGAATGTCATATTTTGCTGCCCTCTTATAGGATTCGCGTGAAATGGGTATCATATGACAGTCGAATCCCCGGGCCACCCAACGATACCTTAATTTCTTTAATCCGTTGATATCGGGTGAAGAAATCATGTTTTTCCCAAAAGCACCCATTTTTTGCGTTTTCTTCGAAATATCGGACATTTTTTCGACCACTTCCGGTTTAAGGATTCTTGTCGAAATAGTTTTATCAGTTGGTTTTGGACTATAACTTCATGTTCCATAAGTTTCAGAAACGTCAATTCGGCCGTAAAACGAAACTCGGGCACACAAAATGGGCAGAAAATTCGAAAAAAATCGAAAAATAAAGGGTGATAACTCTGAATGAAAGTTATATTCCTGGAATCGGATTGCCTTCAGGTATCCAAAAATGTAGGTCAAATTTGAAAATTTTGAAAAATTACAAAAATTGTCTCCTAAACAACGTATTTTCAAATTTCGAACGACAAAAGCCATAGATGAATGTTCGCAATTGAAAAATGTGAGATAGCCATTGTCTCGGAAAAGATTCATGGTTTCCAAAAATGTGAATAGTTTTAAAATAGGTAAAGAATTGGCGAAATCACCGCCGATTTTTGATTTATTGCTACCGTTCAAAATTCGGCCACTTCCGGTCTGCGCAGAAGTTCCAAAAATACTTTTTCAAATAACCACCACATGGTTTCCAGAGAGAAAATTTAACCCCAGGTCGATATCTGTTTTCGATCATGGAGAAAAAGGCTCCCGCGGTAAATAATAATAATAATAACTAGACCTGCAAGCAGCACTGAACCGGCTTTCAGAAATCAGACAGGAAGTGTGTCATACAATAGCCCATTCATCGAGCTACTAAACGATACTTTAGGTGTTTTAATCCGGTCACACCCGACCGTGAAATCACGATTTTTGCAAGAGCACCGATTTTAACTGGTTTTTTTTAAATATCAAATATATTTATATGACTACGGTTTCACCGGTGCCACGTTACCCTAAACATATGTCACTTCCGGTACCAATGAAACCATTAAACAGGTTTCCACATAAGCATTGCACACATCAACTAAAATTGACGCTGAATCAACCAATTCCAGCAATATCAATTCATTTTATACATTTGTTACATGTAAGTGTACAGTATTTCCGGTGATAATGAAAATGTCCAATTAGTTTTATGAAATCAGAAATGGCATAAGGCATCACATGGTGAAAATTTTATGTAAATCGAATAATAATTGCCACTTTTATAGACCAAAAACCTTGAAAAGTGACTTGTATAAAACCGTCTATTTCTCTGCAACCGTACAAGTTAGAAACCATTTTCTGGTATCTGTATGATCGTATGGGTTTAATCTATTTGTTGATTGGAATCAAATATCATAATTTTAAAAACATTACAAATTAGACTCATTTGAATAAAATATCTGTTTTGAAGGCTAAAAATACAGTTTTTGCCAAAATGACGTTACTTCCGGTGATAATGAAAATCTTAAATTACTTGTATGACATTGTAAATGGCATTAGGTATCACACAGTGAAAATTTTATGAAAATCGAATAATAATTGACACTTTTATGGACCAAAAACCTTGAAAAGTGACCTGTTGAAAATCGCCTATTTCTCCGCAACTGAACAAGTTAGAAACAATTTTGTGAAATCTATATGACCTTATGGATTATATTAATATGTGAATGTAAACAAAAAATTAAAATTATTAATACATATTAAATAATTCTTGTTTGAAAAAAATATTGATTTTAAAAGTTAAAAATGCACTTTTTGACAAAATGTCGTCACTGCCGGGATCTTTTGGAGGTAAACCTATATTTCAAGTTTCGTCAAAATCGGATAAGAATTGTGACCTGTAGAGTGTCCACAAACAAATTGTGGACGGACGGATATCCGGACGGACAGGGGCGACGGCATAATACGTCCACATGTAAATGTGGGCGTATAAAAATTGTGACCTCTATAGGGTCCACAAGCTAAAAACGTGATTTTTCGTACAATCAGGGGCCATAATCCATGAATTTTCGATCCGATACATGCCAATATCGAAAGCAGCCGAGCTTTTTTGGGGATAAACCTATATTTCAAGTTTCGTCAAAATCGGATAAGAATTGTGACCTGTAGTGAGTCCACAAACAATTGTGGACGGACAGACAGACAGACGGATTAATGGATGGACGTCCGAACGGTCAGGGGCGACGGCATAATACGTCCACATGAAAATGTGGGCGTATAAAAATTACCCATACTTACATCATGAGCCCCTGCAGGTTTCTTCTTTCTTTCAGACATGAATTTTTTATGTTCCACATCACCTAAAGCTTGTCTCACTTCTTCACTTTGTCTGAAAATATTGTTGTAAGTACAGGACTTGCAGAAAGAGGGGGAGAGAGAGATCTTTGGGATATAAACCTATACATTAAGTTTGGTCAAAATCAGATAGGCAACGAAATATACGCCCACAGTAGCTAAATCGTCCAAGCGGTCGTCAAGGTTTGTCGCAAAATTATTCTTTTGTAGGTAATGGGGACATATAGAAAGATAGGTTGCCAGGCAATGAAACATATGCCCACCAGCAGCTAAATCGTCCAAGCAGTCGACAAGGATTGTGACATATTTATTCTTTTATAGGTAATTGGGGGCATTTACAGGACAATTTCATACAGATCAGATCATAATTTTCTACAAACTGAAACAAGGGCCTTAACTCTGGAAATAGTAAACTGAAATTGTTGAAATTCGACAGATATTTTCATTTTACTAATTTAAATAATGCAAATAAATTTCATACAGATTAATTGGTATATTTTGTTGTTCGAGCGTTCACAAGGTTCAACAAAGTGAAACAAGGGCCATAACTCTAGAAGACATTAACAGAAATTGTTCAAATTCAATATTGGCTTCTTTGTTTCACTAATCTAAATGATGCATATAAATTTCATACAGATCGGGTGATAACTTTTGTTGTTCGAGCGTACAAGATTCAATAAAGTGAAACAAGGACTATAACTCTAGTAGAAGTAATTAACGGAAATTGCTGAAATACAATAGGCTTCTTTGTTTCACTAATTTAAAAAGATGCATATCAATTTCATACAGAACAGAGCGTTCACAAGCTTCAACAAAGAGAAACAAATCTAAAAGTATTTAACGGAAATTGCTGAAATTCAATAGGATTCTTCATTTCACTAATTTAAATTACGTATATCAATTTCATACAGATCGGATGATAACATTTGTCGTTCGAAATGAAATGAAATGGGGACTAAAGTCCTACTCCGACTGGGCTTATAAAGACGGGCATAAGCCATACAGTGTGCTATGAGTGAAATTTTGCACGGACAGCAGTACTGTGGCCTACTCTTATATCAAATTCCAACTGTCAAGGGATCTTTTACATGCACACAAATGTCTACACGAGACCTCTGTTTTCCGTCCCATCTGAATGACTAGACAGCTGTGCTCGTCAGACCCTTCGTCCTGCACCACGGACACGAGGAAACCACGCCGGAAAATCCTAATAAACTTTCACAGTAAACCCCGGGAGAGAAAATGCAAGCTCCAGGCTAGCGAGCCAGCATCTTACCCACTTAGCCACCAAGGCTCCCTTTTGTCGTTCGAGCATTCACAAGGTTCACCAAAGTGAAACAATGGCTGAAATCCCAAAATAAACAGATGACAAATATTAATTAATTGCAGATTCATCTTTTTCAAAAGTATCGAGTAATCAAACTGATTATCTATGCTTAGTCTAAGCATAAAATGTTCACGATCAAACTCAGGTTTTGAAGTACCTGGTAATGAAACTATATAAGTTTCATCGTTCTCTATCAGTTAGAATCAAAGTAATCTTGTCCCAAAGCATCAACCAATAAAATTGCTTAGCTTCAATGGGAAATATTAATCATTGAACTCAGTCAAGACATTCGCCTAATGAACATCTACATGTACACATCAATTAATTTAAAAGGAGAATTATATTCCAAAGTCTTGACCAATCAAATTGCTTGTCACTACTTAGCCTAAGCAGAAAATTCTCATGATCACGCAATTAGAGCCAAAGTTATCGTGTTCCAAAGTCCCAAACAATCAAATTGCTTATCTCTGCTTGGTCTTAGTGGAAAATACGTATGATCGAACTCTGTCAAGGCATTCACCAAACAGACACCTACAGCAATTTTGAACATTCTACCTCAATTAGAAGGAGAGTTGAGTTCCAAAGTCTCAAGCAATCAGATTGAAGTCTCTACTTTGCCTAAGCAGAAAATCCTCAGCACTGAACTTTAAGGTATTGATGTAATGAAACTATACATGAAGTTTCACCACTATCACTCAATTAGAAAATCCTAATAAACGACCCAGAAACGATATTGAACATGAAACGTTCTTTTCTAGCACCTTTACCAACAGCAAGAAACTTCCAGACAATCTTGTCCCGTACCTATGGGTCTTTAGATAACTTAAATTCAGCTTACTTAAATGTGATAACCACATCACTTTTTTAAATTTATCTATAGAAAAACAGTTTGTACCTAAATGATTAAACCAAAGCAAAACTCTACCACAAACTCCAGATTTTCCCAGTCGCTTTCAAATCCGCTGGGAAGCGGCACATCAAAATTTTGGCAAAGAATTAACCATTATTCTATTAGACTACTGGAATAACCATAGAAATAAAATACAGAAAGAATTAGAAGAAGTTACCGAAGAAATTAAAAAGATAGACGCCAGTGAAGAAAACAAGGAACTCCTCTTTTCCATAGTAACCAACGCAATAGAAGATTTCAAAAGAAGACCGAAAAAACCCAAGAAAATTTCAGAAAAGAAGTCTGAATGAGAAAGAATTGAACCAATTAATCATCAATTTATCTAAATTCAAACTTTCAAAGATTCATCTTGAAGCTTAATCATTTGGCCTGAACTTTATACCCACACCCTCCACAACTGAAGAATTAAGCATCCTAACTGATTGAAATTTTTTCGAAAGAACCATCCGACTCAATCATTTCCACAGAAATAATCCAAATAGCCATAATTATTCACCTCGCCCGTTTGCTAAACCAACCAGATGGACTCCTCCACCAACCAGATGCCTATGGAAGACCAAATGGGACAATATTCATGATTCTAGTTTATACATTCCAGTTTGAATATTTTAGACACGAACGTAACATTCTAAACTAATGATTCTTGTTTCTACATTCTTATGTCAACATTTCATGCACAAAATCAACATTTTAAACAAAAAATTGACTTTATGTTTCATTTTCGGCGTTTTATCGGTAACTTTTATATATCATTAAATATTAAAATTAAAAAATAATTTCTTAATTTTACACGACAAAGAAATCAATTCATTGGTTTCTAAAAGTATCTAAAAAAAATCTGGAATTTGAACTCTTATGAAAATATTTTCTACGTTTCAAAAATCTTGAAATGAAAATGTCCAGAAAAATATGACCAGGTAGTATTTAATACAGCCATTCACCCAATACAGGGCTAGACTTACACCACAACGTGGCTCCCAAGATGGATTATCTATAGTAAGTTATCAATGGTCAGCTATGATAGAGATTAGAGACAATAGTAGTAATGAGATAATCCATCTATAAACATTAGTCAACTTAGTAAATGAATGAATGGATGTCACTTAAATACTACCCATTAACAACTATAAAATATTCTTAAGTTTAAATATATATAATTACTATGTATTGTATATTGTTACCAAGTAACCTCTAGTATATTAGAGGAAAGATTGTAGATCATAGGTAGAACCCCACAGGCAGGCAAGGGACAGACTGAAGGGCAGGTCTCTGATAAGTTATTTCTTAGATGCTGTTCCTTATTAAGTTACTTAGCCTGTGGGTCAGTATTATATATATATATATTATCATTGTTAAATATTGTTACAGAATATAAGATTATACTAAGAGAAGTGAGTTATTGAATTATTGTATGTTTAATCGTACACCCCCAATAGATTGAACATACAACCCATCGTCGAAGGTTGGACCATAAGCAGGTCCATAAACCCCGGATGATATATGGGGAGTGCCAATTGATCAACAGAATCTCACAAGCCAAGCGAGTGTTCTTCTTTGTGTATACACCCTAGGAAAGAAAGCTGATATTTTACTGATTTTTCTTCCTTTCGACAAAACAAAGAATGATGGAGAGTTGTAACAACCATGCTACATATTTACAAAAATTCTCAGGTTATGGACAAAAGGACCCTATACTATGGCTAGATTCATTTGAAAGTTATTGTGTTCTTCAAAACTGGGAAGAGGACAAATATAAAGTAGCAGGCCTTAGATTAGCTATGAAAGACAATGCTGCTGTATGGGTAAAATGTCTGCCAGAAGAAACAAGAAGTGACTATAAATCAGTGATGATGGTAAAGAAGTGTTTAGGCTAATTACACAGAGAAAACAACAACCAGGAGAATCTGTGGATGATTACCTTACAGAAATGAAAAGACTTCTTTTAATGAGATCCAAATATTTTCCAGAGGATTGGACAGCAAAAATTATGAGAAATGGACTGCAACCAGAAATACAAAAATGGGTTGCGTATAAAGACAAGTCTCATACAATAATGGGAGTCGAAAAATGTGCAAAATTTACAGAAAGTATATGTAATTATTATGCAAGGGAAGAAAACAGTGAAAAATTAGAACTTCATCAAAACGAACAATCAAAACTTGAGGAGGTCGTGAATAACTATCATGCACTGTCGAATCAAGGCAACCAAGAATATGAACAAGTTTCAAGACATTATATGGAGTATGAACAAGGCCCAAACAATAGAATGGATTATAATGAATACAAGTCAAGGCTAGCAGAAGGTAGGTGTGATTACAATTATCATAGTGGCTATTCATCATATCAGAACTATAGGTTTTCTCAAAATCCACATATGGATTTGTGTCCCATTTATGTATCAGATAACACTAACCATGATAGTGCTAGGAAACGTCATCAAAAATATAATAACAGACATAGAAATGTTACACATTATAACAAACTTCCATACAAAAGTCAAAAAAATATCAACTATAAACAACCAAATAATAAAGAATTACAAAATAGTCTGTTAATTAGAAATAGGTATTGTGACGAAAACACTCAGTCCAAAAAGAAACAAAGTCACAAAAATATCATCGATTTATCAATTAATGTCGTAAATGCGGAGCAAAATAGTTTCATATCAGTAATGTTAGGGAAAATATGTATAAGAGCGTTAGTTGACTCAGGTGCCAGTGTGTATAAAATATCTAAAGATCAATACAATAATAGTGGATTGAAAGACATACATCAACAACAACCAACTGAGACTGGACATGTTAGAGGTGTTGGAGGTTCACTAACAAAGGTACATGGCATTGTGTCATTACCAATACGAATAGGGCGACTAACACTGCACCAAGAATTCCTTATTTTAGATAGCAATGTCCACTCCTTAATATTAGGTGTCGATTTCTTACAAACACAAAAGGCAGTGACAGATTTTGATTTACAGACACTCAGTCTTCAGAATGGAATGACAGTTGTACCACTTGGAGAAAAACAATCATCAGTTACAAGGTATTTGGTCAAATTAAAGGACAACTTAAAAATTCCAAAAAGAACGGAAGCCATAGTACCTGTTGTTATCGAAAACGTTGGATTGAAAAATGGTATAGGCATCATTGAAGCAAATAAAACACTTATTTGACTTATAAATAAATGTTATGTACTGGGTGCTAGATGTTTAGTAGATGTCATTAATGGTTTAGCTTCATACAAACTGCTAAACCCGACCAATGATGATGTGAGCCTAAACAGTAAACAAGTGTTGGGTATGCTGTCATGGGTGTGCGAAAATGAAATCCTACAGGAGCTAACTGATGAACATCCACATGTCAATGTCATGCAGGAGTCATTGGACGCTGCTGATGACAAAAACAAAGCATTCATTGAAGAAGCTAAATCTCTGGGTGTGGATTTAAGTGAGGCAGATCTAAGGGAACATCAAAAGCAGCAGCTGCTGACATTAATTGGTCAGAATAGGGATGTCTTTGCAAAAGATATGTCAGAGTTAGGCTCATGCAATGTAAAAGATTCCTATCATACCATTGACACAGGAGATGCCAAACCAATAAAACAAAGGTTTTATCGAGCAACACCAAAGATGAAAGAGGAAATGTCGAAAATGATTGATGAAATGCTAACAAATCAAGTAATTCAACCTTCTACATCTGAATGGTTATCGCCAGTGGTTCTTATCAGAAAGAAATCAGGTGATCTTCGGTTTACCATTGATTACAGAGCCTTAAACATAGTTACCAAACCAATCCATTTCCCCTTGCCCAGAATGGAAGATGTGTTCGACTGCATTGGAGAGGCTCATGCTAACATTTTTTCAACGTTAGATATGTTTTCGGGGTATTGGCAAGTAAACTTGGACCCTGCCACAAAGCACAAAACAGCGTTCACATGTCACAGAGGTGTTTTTGAGTTCAATCGGCTACCCTTTGGCTTGTCGAATTCACCAAGTGCTTTTCAACGTACTTTAACAGAAGTCCTGAGAGATCTGACATGGAAGATAGCACTAGTGTACGTTGATGATATTATAGTTTGGTCCAGGTCATTCGAAGAACATTTGAACCATCTAACTATAATTTTTAGCAGGATTCGAGATGCAAACTTTAAGTTAAAACCTTCCAAGTGTCACTTTGCGGCTCAAAAGGTTTTATACTTAGGTCACATCATCTCAAAAACTGGTATTGCTGTGGACAAAACAAAGACCGAAGCAGTACAGACATTTCCTCGACCAAAGAACGTCAGTGAAGTCAGAGCATTTATAGGACTGTGCAGCTACTACAGACGGTTTGTTAAAAACTTTGCACAGAAAGCAGCGCCACTCAACCAGTTGCTTTCAATGGACACCGGAAATAGATGAGGCATTCAAAATGTTAAAGAGGGCTTTGATATCACCACCAATACTTCGATACCCAAATTTTGAAAAGAAGTTCTTGTTGCATGCAGATGCAAGCTCCAATGCCATAGGATATATATTAGGACAATAATCAGACAACTGTGAAGAAAGTGCAAGAGATATGTCAGGAAGCCATAACAGAGGATCAACTGCAGCAGACACCAACGAATCATGTGGAAACTCAGTTTAAGAGCATGTCAACAGCTGAAATATTGGTAGCAGCAGAACAAGCTTATCTCCAACAAGCACCTTTAGAAAGCATACAGGAAGTACTGACAATACTGCCAGAAGAGATGCAGAAACTTCAGGCAGAGGATGTTTTATTGCAACCCCTCATCAAATTTCTAAAAGATGACATTCTCCCAGAAGATGAAATAAAGGCCAGAAGAATCCTAATTGAACAAGGCTTTTACCAACTAACAAATGGCATACTGTATCATCTTCATTCACCACGAGGGAAAGGCACCAAAATAGAAAGAGAGGTCAAACAACTATGCATACCTCAAGATATGAGAGATGATATTTTAAAGAACTACCATGACTTCTTAGGTCACCAAGGCCAAGACAGAACACAAAAAGCCATACAATTAAAATACTTCTGGCCAAAAATGTATTCAGATATAGAAAAATATGTCCGGTCATGCAAAACCTGTCAAATGTCAAAACCGTACTACCATAAAAAGCCAGCCACACTTCGTCCACTACCCATTGGCACCACATTTAGCAGAATCCATATGGATATCTTGGGCCCACTAAAGACAACAAAAGAAGGATATCATTCAATTCTATTGATTGTATCCGATCTTATTGCAGGCCAGATCAATCAGATTGGCCAGATATTCTTCCAGGAGTCCTTATGGCTTACAGAGAGAGAGAGAGAGAGAAATGGGGTTCAACGTCCACTCGACACAAACTAGGTCATTTCGGGACTAACATATGGTTTAATTTTATTTCAATAATTCGCTTGCGCATAGGGGTCTTTAGCAGTGGGAGGAAACCGGAGGACCCGGAGAAAACCCACGAGGTTGGACAGGCGCCCCTACTCCTTGTCACGTACAACCGGGGATTCGAAACCACGCCAGTCGACTCAATGACAGACTTTATGATACAGCGCGCGCACGCTAACCATTCAGCCATCCAACCCCCCTTTATGGCTTACAGAGCTACACCAGCTACAGAATCTACCAATATGAGTCCCTTCCATATGTTATTCGGTCGCGAGCCCACACTCCCAATTGATTTTGAACTACTACAACCAGACAACCTTAAAAGAGACGCAAAACAATATTTTGAGCAGATGCAAACAAATCTAAAAACTGCGAACGATATTGCAAATAAAAACATTCAAAGGGCTCAAGAAAAGTATAGTAAACAACACAACAAAAAAAGCGGCACCACCAAATTTTAAAAAGGACCAAATGGTTTGGTTATACTGTACTAAGGTACAGGTAGGATTTTGTAGGAAACTTCAACGTAAATGGGTAGGACCATATTACATCTGTCATGACTTTGAAAACAACACCTATAAATTAAGAAGGAACGCTGATCACCAGCTCGTCAAGTCACCCATTTATGCAGACAGATTAAGGCCTTACATTGATCCTGCAAAGCGCCCTACCAATTTGCCTGAGATCCCAAAAGACCAGCAAACGGACCTGAATCCAGAGGAGATCAATCAAAATCTGTCACAAAGTAGAATAAAAGTTGCTATTTGTTACAAGTCAAACTTAAACAGTTTGTGACATTCTAATTTCAGTCAGTTTCAGCGTGGTTTCAATTCACCTGTTGTATTACACAAGGAGTAGGGTCGATAGTCCAACCCCATGGGTTTTCTCCGCGGCTTACAACTGCTAAAGTCTAAAGACCCCTACGCGCAAGGGAATTATTAAAAAAAAAAAAAATGAAGCCAGTGTTAGTCCCGAAATGACCCTCTCTCTCTTTCATTCTAGTGTCATATGTATACGCCAATGTATACACGGGTCGTTTTTTCGTCCCATCCGAACGACTACACAGCTGTCCTTGTCAGGCCCTCCATCCTGCACCACTGACAAGGGGAAATAGCTGAAACAAATTATGATCATGCCTAAAAAATATAGGTCGCTTAAACATTCATGATTCCAGAAAAAATGTCACTGTGTAATAAACTGACTTTAAATTTTCTAAATTTTATGCCAAATTTTAATCCCTTAGTCAATTTTAAGAAATTATGATCTGATCCCTGGCTGGTACGCCTTTGTCAGTAGATGTAAATGGATTATATGTTTGACAATAAAACACACGGTTGAGAAAGAAATGTAGGCTATGAGTAGCAAATGAATACGGGATGCCAATAAAGAAATGGGGGGGGGGGCAATGCAGCGCTGTATCATGAGGTCTGTCATTGAGCTCTCTCTCTCTCTCTAGTTTGAAATGGAAGGTACAAATAGAAATATACGGGTGGCAAATATAACATGCAGTTGGAAATGAAATGTATTGGTAGGAAATGAAATATACGAATGGTATATAGATAGAACATGTGGTTGGCAATGAAATAATATGGGTAGCCTTCTCCTCCGGGTGGTTGGCGGGCGGGCAGATCAGGTAGAACAATTTCAATAAGCCTTTGCTGCTTTCGCAGGAATGAAAGTAGATTAAGTTTGTATTTTATCTACTTTGTGATAAACAAAAGTGCAAAGAAATGCGTTTTCAATTCAGTATTAGTAAAGATATCAAATTTCACAGAATACGGAACTTTTCACATGTGTGCTACTTCCATCTACACACGATGTCGGTTTCACTGTCTACGCTTCGCTGTGAACAAAGGTGTTCATATGCACTATGAAGCTTCAAATAACAAATGACAATTAAAAAGGGATTCTGGGTCTGTATTTTGAATAAAAGCACAAACAATCTGCAAGAATGTTAGGTTTATTATATAAAACGAATGGCGAATAACCATCCTTATGGTTCTAGGCTATTCGCCATTCGGATGGTGAATATCCACTCCGCATTCTCTTCGTATGGATTATTGTTACGAGTTTATGAAAGTTACGAAGAATTATTTTAAAATATGAAGACGCTGAATGGGTTGTAAATAGCTTAATTTTACATCGTTTTTCACCTTTTAATCGAAATAGCCAAAAAATTAAATCGAAATAGCCAGAAAATGAAATCGAAATTAAGAAAACTGAGTCCGATGTTATGTGCACATTTGCATGGCGCATCATTTTGGTAATATCAAATTTTGAAAAAATAATATTTGCTTTCAAAAAGTGGTACCGAACTGTCAAAATTATAGTTTTTGTTAAAATTATGTCACTTCCGATGCCGACAGATAACTCTATCGGTAACAAAACCAGAAGCTGCCAGGCAGGATACGCCCACATTTTCGAGAGATGGATAGAGAACAAGCTACAAAGAAAGTGATTTTTCGTACAATCAGGGGCCATAATTCAGGAAGTTATGGTCAGATCATCTATATGTACAATCAACTTTGAAACATTAAATTTTGTTTCAGCACCAGATATTGATTTACTAGATCAGTGGTTCTCAACCTTTTTTGCCAACGGCATACTTTGGAACACATATAAAAATAGCGGCACACCTGGCTAAATATATATGAAAAATTTTGCAAAATAAAAACATGTGAAGTCATAGACATAATACAACCGTAGACACAGACTAGTCATATTGACTCCAACTAAATAAAGAAAAACACCTTCATGAACTTACCAGTAGACAACAGTGAATACTCAATTGAGATCACATGGTTTTTCGCATTTTCTTAAGTGTGCCGTTCAAAATTTTGCGACACACTTAGGAAGATCTTGCGATCATTATGTGATCAAAAAATGGGCGCTAAAGGGGAAAGAATTTCTAAAGAACGATTAACAATCCTATTTTGTTGTAGCGCAACCGGTGAAAAACTAAAGCCTCTTGTGATCGGTAAAGCAGAGAACCCGAGATGTTTTAAGGGAGTGGACAAGATCAACCTGCCAGTCAATTGGTTGGCCAATCGCAAAGCTTGGATGACAGGTGCCATTTACTCCGATTGGCTTGAAAAACTCAATCATCAAATGAGGCGTCAATGACGTAACATTCTTTTGTTTATGGTCAATGCGCCGTCACATATCTGTGACACGTACAGCAACGTAAAAAATATTAAATTTTTGCCACCAAATACTACATCAATATTACAACCACTAGATCAGGGTATAATCAGAGCATTTAAAGCACGATACAGACATCATAATCGATGACACATTTGATTACGCGAATAGATGAATGTAGTAAAGTCAGCGATTTGGTGAAGGGTGTGACTGTGCTAAATGCTATAAATTGGACTGCCAAAGCATGGCGTGATACAAACGTTTCAACAATCAGCAAGTGTTTTAAGTGCCAGTCCACGAGAAAACCATGCAGAAATCGGGAAGGTGATTCCATTCATATTCACAGGGTTTGGTCATGCCCATGAGACTACTCGATAGCTAAAACCGTTGATCTTAGAAATTGACCATAGCTGAGATACGGCAAACAGGTGTTTTTGGGGGCTTTTTGCTCATTTTTTCGTCAATTTTAGGCAATGTTAGCTGCTGTTTTTCAGGTTGTAAATGAGTACTTATGAAACAAATGATGATTCGATATATTAGGCTAAGTAGTAATGTTTCAAAAAAATGAAAAAAGAAAAATCTATCTTTCCACTGAGGGGTGCCATTTGGTTATTCCTGAAGGGTATAAATCGAACCCTATAAAGTACCCAACTTTATGCCCCGATATCTCCACTGCCGCGGGGTCCCATGAATTATTTTTGTGGTTGTTAGTAAACGGGTACAAGGTCTCTCAATTAAAAAAATAAAATTTCATATATCTTCATACGCATGCGCGATAACATTGTCTAAGTTTTGACAATTTTGATATTGGATCATCTGATTTTTATATGTTCTAATCAATATAGTCACAAAATATGGACGCTAAACGACTCGATACCATCGGCAATTGACAGACTAGCATTTCGAACCCGCTCAGGCAGTCGTAGAACCCGCTCTGTCAAAACTATCAGTTCTGTTATCCAGCCATCCTAGCCATGTGGCGTTTTCACTGTGTATCCTAAAGAGACTGGGCATGTTTTATTGAAAGAGTGTGGATTTATTATGCGGACGCTAAATACTAAGAGTGATTACTGGTGATATCTGAGGGAGCGTTTCATTGATATTTACTATTTATCAATGATAGTAACATCGTCCTGCTCATATTTACTATTTTTCAATGATAGTAACATCATCCCGCTGATATTTACTATTTTTCAATGATAGTAACACCGTTCTACTGATATTTACTATTTGTCAATGATTATAACACCGTCCTGATGATATTTACTATTTTTCAATGACACCGTCCTGCTCATATTTACTATTTATCAATGATAGTAACATCGTCCCGCTGATATTTACTATTTTTCAATAATAGTAACATCGTCCCGCTGATATTTACTATTTTTCAATGATAGTAACACCGTTCTACTGATATTTACTATTTGTCAATGATTATAACACTGTCCTGCACACCTGATGATATTTACTATTTTTCAATGATAGTATCATCGTCCAGATGATATTTACTATTTGTCAATGATAGTAACACCGTTCTACTGATATTTACTATTTGTCAATGATTATAACACCGTCCTGATGATATTTACTATTTGTCAATGATAGTAACATCGTCCCACTGATATTTACTATTTGTCAGTGATAGTAACACCGTCCTGATGATATTTACTATTTTTCAATGATAGTAACATCGTCCCGCTGATATTTACTACATATTTGTCAATGATAGTAACACCGTTCTACTGATATTTACTATTTGTCAATGATTATAACACCGTCCTGTTCATATTTACTATTTTTCAATGATAGTAACATCGTCTCGCTGATATTAACTATTTTTCAATGATAGTAACATCGTCCCGCTGATATTTACTTTTTGTCAATGATTATAACACCGTTCTGCTGATATTTACTATTTGTCAATGATTATAACACCGTCCTGATGATATTTACTATTTGTCAATGATAGTAACACCGTCCTGCTGATAGATCCTGATATACACTGAGGAGATTAGATTCATGAGGTACTTCCACTATTTTATCCTTCTGATATTTTGTAAAAATTTATGAATGTAAATTTTGTATGATATTTTGCGAGGGTTCATGAATGTAAATTTGTATAATACTGTATTTGATATTTTGTAAGGAAAGGATTCATTGAATGTCTCCGATATATTGTGAAAAATTATGAACGTAGTTTTTGTATTACATTTGATATTTTGGGAGGGTTCATGAATGTAATTAGATGTGATATTTTGTAAGGATTAGTATTCCCTCCTGAAAGTAAATTTTGTATATATTTGATATTTTGTGAGGATTAAGGATTGACTCACCAGGTCAATAACGGGCATTGCCCAATTTAGTATTTAATCTGTGATTGTATATTCTTACCTCAGAGAGCAATCTGAGCTTTCTGCTTTACGTACAACAAGTTAAAAAAAATGTTATGAGTTGGACCAACATGTATAAAACTAATCTACTACTAGTACCAATAGTTGCTGTTTTATATATATGTACACCTATTGCTACATTAAGCCAATTGAATTAAAAATTTTTTGTTTATTTTTGGGGCTTTTTGTGAAGATAATGATCACCGTACTTTAAGAGTGTAGGACTACTACTTGTAGGAAGGGTATAGTCTAAATATAGATGATTAACTCGTTGGTCGCAGGTAGAGGTAAAGATAACATCGGTCCTGAAAATTGAAAGGAAAGACAAAATCTTGCCTTTTTAGTCGTGCTGACCTGAAACTTTTTAGAGTGTAGAATTTATTTTCCAATCTTGAGGATTTAGGCCTACCTTTTACTATTCAATGACTACTGTGAGCTATGACAGTTCTCTCAACTGCAGCTTATAACAAGATCTGTACATATCAAGAGATTTAAGAGTGAAATAATGCGAATTTTAGCAAATTTTCACTTCCAGTTGCAGTAAGAGTTGTCATATGAACATTATGTTGCGAAAACATAGCAGCTGTGAAGGCGTCTGTATTATACTACATTTGTTTGAATATCAGTTTGATAATATTTGGGATAAAGCTTCGTAAAATTGTCGAATTTATCCGATTTTTATCAAAATTACCCACTATTTTTGAGAGTGTAGTTACAGACATATGAAATTTTATTTTTTTAATCGAGAGACCTGATACCCAGTTACTAAGTTAGGGTTCTTTATAAGGTTTGATTTATACACTTCAGGAATAACCAAATGGCACCCCTGAGTGGAAAGATAGATTTTTCTTTCTTCATTTTTTTTGAAACATTACTACCTAGCCTAATATATCGAATCATCATTCATTTCATAAGTACTCATTTACAACCTGAAAAACAGCAGCTAACATTGCCTAAAATTGACGAAAAAATGAGAAAAAAACCCCAAAAACACATGTTTGCCGTATCTCGGCTAGGGTCAATTTCTGAGATCAGCGGTTTTGGCTATCGAGTAGTCTCATGGGCATGACCAAACCCTATGAATATGAATGGAATCGGCCGACCCATCACCTTCCCGATTTTGCACAATTTTGCATGGTTTTCTCGTGGACAAGCACTTAATCGATGTGGATTTAGTGTGGACGTAACTCCTGATGGCGAAGATGACAATGTGCCACTCGAAAGACTAACTGAGACCTTGGTGCCTGAAACCAACGCGAGTGAAGACGAGTTTGTAAATTTTGACAGTGAAATACCGACCGAGTGTGACGATGAACTGGACATAGAACGACAGATTATAAATGAACACGTAACAGAGAAGACAAGTGGACAATTGACTGAAGACGGAGAAGAATATACATTAACGACAGACTTGACCTATTCAAAATGCCTACGCATGCTCAACGAAATTAAACACTTCGCACAGATTAAGGACGAAAAGATGATCGCAACAATTAATTTGTTAGAAAATGTTGTCCAGGACTCCGCCTTACGATATGCTTCCGGTAATCTTAAGCAAACTACTTTAAACGATTACATGCATTGATATTTATAAATATATTGTACGCATGTATTGATATTACATGTAAATGATTTTATGAATATATTGTACGCATGCATTGTTATTGTTAATTATTTAATGTAATAAAATTTTGAAAGTACAGAAAAGTTTATCATTTATAAAGGGAATAGCATTCTGGTGATTCGAAGCTACAAGATAATACTTCCGGTTTTCGAAGTTACAGTATTTCCGGTTTTGGAGAAAGCTCGGTATGCTGAAACACTGTGTGATCCGAATTATTGTAACGATCCTGTACGATGTCGGATGTGACAGAGTCCACTGTATTTACTTTTTAATCCCAGTCTAGGGATTAAAAAGTCCTCAGCATTTTTACATATAATTCTCTAAACAATCCCAGTATAGGGATTGACTTTTTTTTTAAACATAATTTTTTAATCCCAATCCAGGGATTATTAATCCAGAATATTCACTAAAGCGCATGCGCTAAATTTGTATATATAAGCCACCACCTGAGATTATTTTTTTATGTTTTGTTAAATACCAGCTGATGAAGGGCTATAAACCTGGAACGAGTACTGAAATATAATTTTTATTAACCAATACACTCTCACTTAATTAGAACTAAAGTTATCGTGTCCCAAAGCATTAACCAATCAAATTGCTTATCTCTGCTTTCCCTAAACAGAAAATGCTATCTTCGAACTCCATCAAGGCATTCACATAATCAACACCTAAACCAAGTTTGAACATCCTAGCTCAATTAGAATGAAAGTTATAGTGTCCTAAAGAATGTGACGGACAGACAGACATATGGACAGACCCATTTTAGTCCCTTGCATTCTTGGAAACTGGGGGACAAAAAGCAACTTTTGGTACAATCAGGGGCTATAATCCAGGAAGTTACGGTCCGATATGCACGAGTATCGAAAGGAACCAAGATATCTTGGATATAAACATATATTCTAAGTTTCATCAAGATCGGCTTAAAATTGTGACCTCTGAAGGGTCCATAACCTTGGTATTACACATACTTTTACACTATTTGCATAAAAGTAACAGCCATTTTGTTGGGCAGTTTCGGTCTGGTTTTCACGAAATTTGAATATAACCATCATTAACCATCATTGAAGTGATATATTCAAACATTTATTTAAATCAAATAAAAATTTTGCGTACAATAAGGGACCATAATATAGGAAGTTATGGTGCAATATTCATAAGGAACGAAGATCTTTGCATATTAAACATACATTTTAAGTTTCATCCTAACTGGATAAAAACTGTGACTTCTAGAGGGTCCACAACCTTACACTATGTACTTAAAAGAAACAACCATTTTTCGTACAATCAGGGGCCATAACCTATAAAGTTTTGATCCGATACATGCCAATATCGAAAGGAATCGAGATCTTTTGGAGATAAACCTATATTTCAAGTTTCGTCAAAATCGGATAAGAATTCTGACCTGCAGAGTGTCCACAAACAAATTGCGGACGGACAGGGGCGACAACAATATACGTCCACTTCAAAATGTGGGTGTACAACAAAAACCTGCTCAGTTGCCTAACTGCAGTTTTACTAAATTACATTTCTTGTTCTAACTTTCTGTAATGATTTGTATAGAATAGTCTTGATTATCAGACGGAGAACGATCATAATCATTAGACTGGAATAGAGAGACAAATTTCAAACCATGGGCAGACGAAATATTTACACTCAGTTTACGATATTTTACTGCACTTTAAATGGTCATAAATTGTTACTTACTGACAAAAAATGGTGGAAAGTAAGTTAAGGTTTGTTATATATATGAAAATTGCAGTATAATTATCAATATATCTGGAGATATTTTTTTTATGGTGGAGCACCCTACCACAAACTTCACATTTTGCATAAAGGGCAGACATCATAACCCAAAAAGTTATGGTCTGATGCACAACAAATTCAAACTGACCAAATATTCAAGCACAGATTGAGCAATTCAAAATAAAAGTTAAACAAATTTAACATGTTGTTATCACATATTTACCTAAGAACCTCTGGATCTAGTCCTCGAACAAATATTCGACGACTTAAAGCAGCTATATCACTCTGTGTAGCTCTCTGTAAAACATTTTCTAAAGATTGTCTAACACCTTCTAATTCTCCACTGCGTCTCATACCAACTAAACCTTAAAGTAATAATAACAAACAATCCTATTTTACCAAAGCTTCAGAAACATGGATCTGCCATGAGAATTTAACCAAAGCATTTATTAAACATGAATTTGAGTGATTGCAATGGCTGTCTTGACCAGCTGTAGATACTGCTATTATTATCCATGATTTATACTCATCTTGACTATTCTACAATTTGCAAACTCTTAATAACTTATCAATATATGCTTTTAATCTACTTGCCTTGGCCTGACTGATGTCTAGATGTAGATGCACGAGGTGAACCACCAGCAGGCGGAGGAGAAGCGAGGGATTCACCCCCAGCTCTAGCCACTCGCTGATCCTGTTCTCTTTGTAGATTTTCTATCATAGCATCAATACTCTGTCTTTCTCCATGACTTCCAACAGAAGCAGCAGCTACATCAGCAGCAGGTTGTTCTGTGGGAGGAAGGGCACCACCACCATGTTCTACAAATACATTTTCTGGCACTGGTTCTTCTTCTCCAATAACCTGAGATAGCCCTAAAAATATAATAACATAAAGTCTAGGTCAAGAGCAATAGCTTTAGAAATACATGATGAATCTTGTTGAGATTCGTACTCCTCCGAGATATCAAGAATATTATAATCTGACAAGCTGCGTCATGTTAGCACTATGAATCACATGCAAAATACAATATTGTGAAAGGTGAAGCTCTAATTAGGAATATCAGTCAAAAAATTCTGTTCAGTATATACAAAGCAAGGTGGAATTGGAATTTCGTTGATCTATGCTATTTACTATGTAATAAGCATGCCAAAATTTGGTGTCCGCAAAAATTTGATTGATGGGCCTTAAATCTGAATGAATCCAAGCCAGACATTATCAAGCGTTAGTATTTTGATTTTGTTTTCTTAATTAAATATTCTGAGTACATATAAGCATGGGTTAAGCCATGACAAATTTGTATCACCAAGAACAGTATGGTAAAAGAAGAATCTAGTTGAATTTCATTCTAGATGTTTCACTAAAATCTGATAGCAAATGTAGACTGTTGTATAAACAATAAGTTTTAGACAAATTTTAAGCTGAGCCCATTAACTTTGCAAATAATTGCTAAATCTAGTTGAAATTTGAACTTCCTTTGAGATCTTATGAATATAAAGGGCAATTACATTCAATTCCAAACTCATCAGAGATCTCATTGATATTTTCATTTTATTGGTAATCAACAGCCTACTGTCTGAACCGTCCTTAATTTTCAACAGGTTTCTTCATTATGGTTAAAACAAGCCAACAGTGAGGCTGATGTCCCCCACCGAAATTCACCCAAAAAAGATGACACATTAATTAATCGCATATTTATTTTGTTCAAAAGTATCGAGCAATCAAACTATACAGTAAGTGTCATCACTCTCTACCAGATAGAATCTAGATTATCTTGTCCCAAAGCATCGACCAATGAAATTGCTTAGCTCTGCTTGGCTTTAGCTCGAAATGTTAATCATTGAACTTAGTCAAGACTTTCACCTAATGAATATCTACATCAAGTTTAAAAATTCTACCTCAATCAAAAGCAGAGTTGTTATGTTCCAAATTCTTGAACAATCAAATTGCTTGTCGCTCCTTAGCCTAAGCAGAAAATTCTCACCATCGAACTTAGTCAAGGTAATGATATAATGAATCTATATTAAGAGTTTCATCACTCTCAATTCATTATAACCAACGGTATCGTGCCCCAAAGAATTCATCAGATTGCTGACCCTAAGCAGAAAATGCTCATCTTCGAACTCCATCGATGCAGTGACCTAATAAACGCTGACACCAAGTTTGAACATTCTACCTCAATAAGAAGGAGAGTTATTGTGTTTCAAAGTCTCGACCAATCAAATTGCTTATCGCTCTGCTTACCCTCAGCAGAAAATGCTCATTATCGAACTTAGTCAAGGTATTCATGTAATGAAACTATACACCAAGTTTCATCACTCTCTTTTAATTAGAACTAAAGTTATCTTGTCCTAAAGCATCAACCAATCAAATTGCTTATCTCGGCTTACCCTAAGCAGAAAATGCTCATCTTCAAACTTCTTCAAGGCATTGACTTAATAAACATATACACCAAGTTTGAACATACTAGCCCAATTAGAAAGAGAGTTATTGTGTCCCAAAAAGTGTGCCTATTGCATGTCTTTCTATAGGTTTGAAATGTTATCTTAATTATTAATTAGACATTAACTAAAATCTTGGTTCAGAGTGGATCAATTTAACTGAAATTTTCAGCAAATTCCCTTTACATTATCTAGTTTTTAACTATTATAGTGAGAACTGCCAGCTCTTTATCTAATCTCCCATAATGTATCTTTAAGGAACTGTTTTAACCAAAAGCTACAATAAACATAAAGATATTGAAATTAAGCATTAGAACCTACCATCTTCATTATAAGCTACATGAGGTACAAGTTGATCTGCTGCACATTCTTCTCTACCGGGTACTAGTCGTTGTAAATATGGTGGGTATGGGTTACCATCAATATCTACTAAGAATGGTGGAGGCATTAAGTGAGGTGCTTGCTGTGTCTGCTCATCTAATACATAACTGTTGGTATCTCTGATTAAAGGACGATAATCAGTGTGGAAAAAAAGTTCTTGTGGAACCTAAAATCATAAATAAACAAATGTAGAACTACACAACTGTGAACATCTAGCAGGCCCTATATATGCGACTTCACATCTGATGACTTGTTAGCCTTTTAACAAGCAAGTTTTCAATTGATTATACTTGTATCTAGCTAAAGTTTACCTTTTTAAATTTATATCCATCACCAAAACCAAAGACAAGAAGGTGACCATGTGAATCTGTAGCTGCTATTCTAAGACCATCTGGTGAAAACTTACAATCAAATACTGCTCCATGACCCTGACCTTCAATCTGAATAATAATTAGAAATAAATCTAGTGAAATGGGGTTTAACGTCCTACTGTCACTGTAACATTGGTACTGTTTAATCTAGCGTAAATAGCATTAATTTCTACTATGTGTCCAATTATTCATATAAACATTATGTTAATAATGATCTTTGTGTTGTAGTCTTTCCTCGTCTGTTGTTTGGACATACCATGTGCAGTCCTTGTATGTTCTTTGTATACACCTTATGCAAATGAGTTAGTTTCCCGCTTTTTATTCCCGCTCTTCATAACAGAAAGATTTTCGAGGCAGACAAGTTATGTGTAAATTGTAACAATATTTTCTAATAATACAGTGTGTGGTTGGTGTATTAGTGGTGTATTAGTGCTTGTTTATGCTGATCGTGAGTTCTGCACGTTTTAGATTTATGTTGTTAAAGCGTTTTCGATGTGTTTCGTAACGTAATCGAACAAATAGGATTTTAGAATCGTTTTCTTTATCTATTGTGGCTGCCTCGTTTTGGAATCCATCATGGCGTGTGATACGGCCACATCGGTTAAGCCTGACGCTTTGTTTACAGTTAATAAACACATTCATATTGAACATCGGGTATTGTCCAGCCCACTTAAAATAGTGATTTATGGTACATCGTATATCAAGCGTTTAAATACTTTTTTAACTACTTACAGACATTCAAATTTAGATTTGGATGGGAATTTGTGCCAAGTTCGTTGTTGGGGTCATGGCGGGTTGCGAGTCCGAAGTGACCCGCATGGACGACTGGTTCGGGCGGCAGAGAGCAGCAAATTTAGACAGGCAGACATCATTTATTTACATTTAGGTTCGAACGATATTGAATCACCCGAGTCTTTGCCATATGAAGTAGCCTCCGCTGTTTTAAATTTTGCCGCTTTGCTTATGACTCGGCATCACCCCAAATGTGTAATTATCAGCCAGCTGTTACCAAGATTTATTGAGCCGTTCGAGGGATTTAATAATGCAATTAAATCCACTAATTTACATTTGATGGAACTATGCCATGCGGCTAATTTTGATGTGAGTTTTTGGCGACATCGAGCTGGGTTGTGGCAACCAAGGCAACATATTTACACCAACGACGGCATTCACTTGTCCAATACAGTGGGCAATCTGTTATTCATGCGCAGCATCCGGGATGCGTTATTGCGGCATATTCGTTGGTATTTCCCGGTTAGTAGCCACTTTCTATAATTTACAATCATACAGTGTGTTATAGATATGTAATTTGATGCAAATCCTCATACCGGTAGTATAATCCATGTGTTTGGCATACCGACTGATATGTTTTGGAATTTATATGACTGATTTGTCTGTTGGAATTGTCTATGCATAAACTTGTCTGTTGGCTTGGTCCATGTTTTTGGATTATACAGACTGATGTATTGGAAATTATATGACTGTTTTGTCTGTTGAAATTGTCTTATACAGACTGATGAATTGAATATTATATGACTGTTTTGTCTGTTGAACTTGTCTATGCATAATCTTGTCTGTTGGCTTAGTCCAGGTTTTTGGATTAAGCAGACTGATGATATCTGAATTATACAAACTGATTTGTTTGTAGAACAGACTTGTTTGTTGGCATAACCCATGTATTTTGGGAATTGCTTAACTGTTACCCGAGTTGTCGGTTGTTAGATGCAACTCGACAGTTGCAATTTTTCCAGGCAGTGTGAGTTAATTGTGTTTTTTCTTTTGCAGTCACAAGATGTCAAAAAGAAAGCGGCAATCGCCCATTGAACCCGTCGCTTCAGACAGTGAGGAGGATTCATCCACTCCTATGATTACCACCGCAGAAGAGCGGATCACCGAGTTGTTAATCAAAAAATTGCTACGAAGGGGTTTGGTCATGGTACCCCCGGCACCTGCATCAGTTCCCACACCTCCTGCTACTACGTGTACCTCCACTCAGGGATCTTCATCTTCGACCACTGCTTCTACCTCCACGCCAGAACCATCAACTTCAACCTCCATCAATGAACCATCAGCTGTTTCTACAGATCCGAATATTTTTTCTGTGAACGCAGCACAATTGTTTCAATGCCCTGTACCCCAGCCACAACTATTGGACACTGTGCCTCAACATCCACACATGCAGGGTACAGGTATGTCGGTGTCTCGTCACTTATCTGATAAACTCCGCCAAGATATTTGGGCGGATAGATTTGTAGATTTTGCTCTACTCTTGCCTGGGCCTGTGCAAACTCAGTTTGCACTAAATATTTCGGAATTTAATGAAGAACCGGTATTAAAAATTTCATCTGCACCTAAATCAAAAGTGCTTTCGTTTGATCAATGGCAGAAAGCATTTGCCGTGTTCATGGACGTCATGATTCTAAAAAATCCGCACATGGCGTCCAGTTTGTTAGTATATTCATCTTTGATATCTGAGTTAGCACAGACCTATGGCGGGAAATCGTTTAATTATTACGATACTAATTTTAGAATGTTACGCCAATCAAGCCCTTACCCTTGGGATATAATGCATGCCGATTTCTGGCTAAAAGCTACCACGCTGTTTAGTGCTTCGGTTCTCAGGCCTGTGTCCTCCCAAGCTTCCTACAACCAGGGTTCTGGTGGTCGGGGGCCTAGTTGTTGGGGTTATAACAGAATGTCTGGATGTAAGCGTCAACGCTGTGAATTTTCACATGTTTGTAGTCGCTGTGGATACAAACATCCTGCATTTCGTTGTTATGCTACAGCAAACCAAACGTCACGTTATGGTAATGTTCGTCCTAGGAGTCCTCCCTTAAATGGGACCAGGGTGGAACATACTTACATGAACCCAGCCTCATATGCTGCCTCTTCCTATCCATCCATGCCTAGTTCTCGTCCTCAGACAGCTGTAGCTGCCAGAGCGAACTTTCAACCTACCTCTGCACCCGCTACGTTCACAAATATGCCATCGCACATTGCGGCGGTTCAGAATACAGTTCCGCCACGACTCTCATCCTCTCCTTTATTTTCTTCATCTACACAGCTTCCATCCAAACAACCGCACGCCAAAACAGGATTGCCAGTGTCAAAATCTCGGTACTCATTTCGTAAAGACAATCCACCCGCAAGTAAAGGTGCCAACACCAATCGACCCCAGTAGACTTCAGGAAGTGTTGTCGGGTTACAACGAAAATGAGATAAAATTTTTGTATGAAGGTTTTGTTTCTGGTTTCAGGATTCCATATGTTGGACAACGGGCTTTCTCCTGGGCTAGGAATCACTCATCTTGTTATTTAAATCTGGAAATACTTTTTAAGAAAATCAATGATGAGCTCCTAGCCGGGAGAATCATGGGCCCTTTTTTAGAACCCCCATTTCCAAATTTACGTTGCTCTCCTCTTGGAGTGATTCCCAAACAGGAGAAAGATACGTTTCGCCTGATACATGATCTGTCATTTCCCCTGGGCAATTCTGTAAATTCTGGAATCGACCCTTTCTATACCGAAGTGCATTATGACTCCATAGACACAGTCGTTTCCCTGGTTAAGCAACATGGTCGAGGTGCACTCATGGCCAAAACTGATATTCAAAATGCGTATAGGTTATTGCCCATCCACCCTGATGATTATGAGCTTTTGGGTTTCTCCGTCGAGGTGGAAGGACAACATTATTATTTTGCGGACATGTGTTTACCAATGGGCCTCAATATGAGTTGCCAGACTTTTGAGCGATTCAGTACAGCGTTACATTGGGTAATGGAAACCAAATACAATTCATTTATTAGTCACATGATTGATGATTTTTTCTTTATTGGCCCACCTAACACTTCCGTTTGTGCAGATTCCTTGCAAAATTTTATGAGTCTTACCCAATATTTACATATTCCCATTAAAGCTTCCAAAACTGTTAATCCCACAACAACAATAACCATTTATGGAATCGAAATTGATTCTATTCAAATGGTGAGTCGCTTACCGGACGAAAAAGTTATCAAAGTTCGAGCTGCTTTGTCTGAATGTCTAGATAAACGTAAAGTGACACTTAAACAACTCCAATCCCTGCTAGGCCTTCTAAATTTTGTCACGTTGGTAGTTGTTCCGGGACGTACATTCCTTCGCCGACTGTATGACCTTACCATCGGGGTTGCTAAGCCGTACTACAAAGTAAGATTAAATAACTCAGCCAAAGCTGATATTAGGATTTGGCACCAGTTTATGCAGGGATTTAATGGTCGATGCATGTTTATGAGTGATGCCTGGCTGGCGTCAGATTATTTGAAGTTATTCACCGATGCCGCATCGTCCAAGGGTTATGCAGCGGTGTTGAATTCCAAATGGTTTTACGGCACATGGCCTCCACAAATGCAGACTATGAGTATTAACGTTCAGGAACTTTTTCCAATTGTGCTTGCAATTGAACATTGGGGTCCCTTATTGCGAAATCATAAATTGCTTGTGTTATCTGACAATGAGTGTGTTGTGTTTGTTATCAACAAAGCAACCTCCAAATGTCCACATTTAATGAAGTTAATCCGTCGTTTAATTTTAGCTGCGATAAAATATAATATACTAATCAGGTCTAAACATATTCAAGGCAAATCAAATCTGGTTGCTGATTGTCTGTCCCGTTTTAAATTTCAGCAAGCCAGACATTGGGCTCCATGGTTAGAGACCAACCCTCAAATTTTGAATCAAGATCTTTTGAAGATTTAACTCCAACAGCACTTACATTAATTGGTGCAGCTTTGACCCCATCATCCAAAGCAAATTATTTCCGAGCATGGGTGAGGTTTGTCGATTTTTGTAAGGAACGACAGTTGTCCCCTTGCTTCCCTCTTCCTAATCAACTTGTTATTAATTACTTTGCTCATATGTTTGATTCAGGTTTTGCACCAAGTACCATAGCATCACACGCATCTGTCCTTGCCTTTGTTCAAAAATTGTTAGGTTACCCCGACACAATTAATTCCTTTCTGTTGAAAAATCTCTTAAAGGGAGCCCGTAAAATGCATGTCCCTTTACAATCCCGCCTGCCAATTACTTCAGAAATTTTGACCCGAATTATTCAGGCTCTTCCTATAGTTATATCTTTGGAAATTCATTGTGTTTTGTTACGAGCAGTTTTTTCTCTAGCGTTTGCTGGTTTCTTTCGACTCGGTGAATTAGTTTTCAAAACTACCTCTTCAGTTGCTAATATCATTCTAACCCAAAAGGTACAGTTTTCCTTTGATCATAATAAACTCACTTTCCTTCAAATTGCTATGGAGAATTTTAAACATAAAACAACAGCATCCCCTATGTATCTTTTTATTTATTGTAAATGTGTTTCGGGTACACATAATCCTATTTGTGCACCGTATTGTTTGCTCCAATACATGAAACGTTGCCCCCATTCTTCAGGCCCGTTATTTCAGTTTTCTAATTCCACCTGTGTTACATATAACTTTGTTAATGCGTCGTTGCAAAAACTTTTGACATTCATGGGTTTGCCAACTAGCCTATACAAATTGCATTCCTTTAGAATTGGTGCAGCAACAACCGCATTTATTCAGGGCCATTCAGAAGAGGCAATCCAAAAAATGGGTCGCTGGAAAAGCTCTGCAGTTAAATCATACATCCGCCTTCCTGTTTTGTCGATGTAGACCAAATATACTTTTGAATTTGCGGGGTTTAGGGTCATTTATGTTAGTAAGGACTGGGTTGGCATTTTATTATCATTTTCCTATTGTGTATTCACTTTATTATGTGTGTATTCACTAATGACTGATGCATATTTTTGTGATTGTCTTCATTTATGTTACGATCGTCATCGCCAGTACAGCGTAGGCTGACTGACACCGGTGTTTGTAATTGAATTGCTGAAGCTTGTATAACGTAGGCTGACTAACCCATGTTTTATATGTTTCTTGTATTAGATGATTTTATGTACATATTTGTAGGCTGAATGACGCGTGTTATTATATTTTAAGCGAGTTTTTAATTTTTTCCTTGTATATTGCGATGTTAAAGTCAGTACAGCGTAGGCTGAGATGACTTATTGATGAAGCCAGTACAACGTAGGTTGACTGGCAGATTTTTTCTCTTAGTTATGAAACCAGTAAAGTGAAGGATGCCCAACGCATATTTCTTTTTATCCATGAGCTGTTTTAGTGTATTTATGTTTGTATTTTTTATCCAGCTATTGACATCGTAGGCTTAAGTGGGTTTTAGGTTTCTCTGACAAGTGACACACCTATCTTTTATTGTTATGCATGTTATATATTACGATTGATAATGTTTCCTTTTATTTGCAACTTGTTTAGGCTTAGGCTTTTTGTCATTTGTTAGAAAGTACAAAGTGGGCCGATTGACGCAGTGTGGTTAGTTTTTGTACAATGTCCATCAATATTATTTCTCATTTGTGTTGTGTTTGTAATTTTAATCTCTCAGATGAAAATTCGGATGGTGTTTTTTGGTTTTGGGCACGACATCACGAGAAGTGATGTGTTTGGCCATTCATTCATTAAATTGTTAAGCCCAACCAAAGTTCTAGGATGGAATTATGAGTTTATTTTTATTCTTAATGTATATATTTATATTATGTTAAATACTTTTATATATTGCTAAATTCATAATCCATTTTAATAGTCATTAAATAAATGACATTGTACACCATCCGTTATTTGTTTGTTCTTTTTGGTGCTGGGGAAAGGGTATTTGATATAGAACGGAGAACACAAATAAACATTATGTTAATAATGATCTTTGTGTTGTAGTCTTTCCTCGTCTGTTGTTTGGACATACCATGTGCAGTCCTTGTATGTTCTTTGTATACACCTTATGCAAATGAGTTAGTTTCCCGCTTTTTATTCCCGCTCTTCATAACAGAAAGATTTTCGAGGCAGACAAGTTATGTGTAAATTGTAACAATATTTTCTGTTCAATAATTCGTTGGACCGTTCAAGTTCCCAAGCCGTGATTAAAATCAGTCAAGGTGTCCAAATACGCGAGGTGTTCAATTTTGTTGTCAAACATCTAATTTCACATGCTTTGTTCAGATATTACGATGTGTTTAGTTTAGCCGCTGAATGTCTATTTTGCCGCACAATGTTGAAATACTGTAATAAGTGTTAGTTTTAGTACTGACCTGTTGCGATACGGTGAAATATTATTTTTCAGGATTCATACGACGGCAGGTATCTGTAATGCCTGTCATTATCCGGGGATTATTTTTCAAGATCACTACGGTGAAACAGATGTTGGATTTTTAATGGCAACGGGACGGTTTCGAAGCAAAGCTTTCTTGAGATGCACATACCGTTTCGTCCACAATCATAAAACGTGTATTTATTTATCCATTTAAAACAGTATTTTCCACACTGACAACACATGCACGAATGATAAATCTCACGCATCTGATTTACATGTGTACACATCGACTCCCTACCCTGATTAAATCCTTTTGTATAAATGTCTTCGTAATTAAGACTAACAGCATCGGTATTGCACCAATCATATATTACATAATATGGGATCTATAGAAAGCATTTTGGGTTGAAGGGTAGTGCGATTATCTTGGGCAATAGACACAGAAGGCTTGTAGAATTAATACACATGTGTCAGAAGCTAACAATATGTCTATTGTGCAAGTCAAAACGTGAAAATAAACTAATAATTCAAACTCTTTATTTCTTTTTATTATTATAGAACGACGACCTTTTTTTGCTGAAGATCAAATAAAACCTACTAAATACATTTCATGCTTATATGTAACGCATAACTTTGCCAAACTTTATTTCAGAGAAAGCCAATTTAAAGATAGGTTACCAGGCAACGAAACCCACAGCAGCTAAATCGTCCGAGCGGTCGACAAGGGTTATCACATATTTATTCCTTTACAAGACAGATCTATACAGATCATATTATAAATTTTGTCATTTGAGGGATTAAAAGGTTCAACAAACTGAAACAAGGGTCTCAACTCTGGAAGTAATTTACAGAAATTGTTGAAATTTGACAGGCTTTTTCATTTTACTAATTTAAATAATGCATATAAATTTTATACAGATCACATGATCACTTTTGTCATTGAAACGTTTAAAATTCGCCATAACTCTAGAAATTATTGACGGAAATTGCTGACATTCAATAGACCTCTGTTTCACAAATTTAACTGATGCATATAAATTTCATACATATTTGATGATAACTTTCATCAATCGAGCATTAACAAGGTTTAACAAAGTGAAACAAGGGCCATAACTCTAGAAGTAATTATTGTAAATTGCTGAAATTCAATAGGCTTCATGGTTCCACTAATGTAAATAATGCATATAAATTTCACAAAGATCCGATGATATTTTTTAGTGGGTAGGTCAAAGTTTCAGATAGAACCTATGGTTAGATTCTGAGAAATCTCATTTGCAAAACACACACACACAAAAACCAGCGGCTGCCAGGCAGGATATGCGCGAATATCAAAAGGAACCGAGATCTTTGGGTTATAAACTTACATTTCAAGTTTCAACAAAATCGGATAAAAATTATGACCTCTATAGGGTCCACAACCTTGATATAACATATTTTTACTCTATTTGAGAACGAATGGCGGCCATTTTGTCCGTCAATTTTGAGCCGACATTCACGAAATTTGAACTCGGCCGCCCTTATGGTGTAACGGTGATATAATAATACGTTTTTTTAAATCGGATAAAAATTATGACCTCTATAGGGTCCACAAGCTAAAAACGCGATTATTCATACAATCAGAGGCCATAATTCAGGAAGTTACAGTCCGATATGCGTGAATATCAAAAGGAACCAAGATCTTTGGGTTATTAATTTACATTTCAAGTTTCAACAAAATTACATAAAAACTGTGACCTCTATAGGGTCTACAACCTTGATATACCATATTTTTACACTATTTGAGAACGAAGGGCGGACATTTTGTCTGTCAATTTTGGGTTTAATTTCACGAAATTCGAACTCAGCCGTCCTTAGGGTGTAACGGTGATATAATAATACGATTTTTTAAATCGGATAAAAATTATGACCTCTATAGGGTCCAAAAGCTAAAAACACGATTTTTCGTACAATCAGGGGCCATAATTCACGAAGTTATGGTCCGATATGCGCGAATATCGAAAGGAACTGAAATCTTTGGGTTATAAACTTAAATTGTAAGTTTCAACAAAATCAGATAAAAATTGTGACCTCTATAGGGTCTACGCCCAGGATACGCCCACATTTTCGAGAGATGGATAGAGAACAAGCTAACAAGAAAGTGATTTTTCCTACAATCAAGGGCCATAATTCAGGAAATTACAATTCGATATGCGCATATATCGAAAGGAACTGAGATCTTTGTGTTATAAACTTACATTTCAAGTTTCAACAAAATCAGATAAAAATTGTGACCTCTATAGCGTCCACAACCTTGATATACCATATTTTTACGCTATTTGAGAACGAATGGCGGCCATTTTGTCTGTCAATTTTGGGGCGATTTTCACAAAATTCAAACTCAACTGTCCTTAGGGTGGAACAGTAATATAATAATACGATTTTTTAAATCGGATAAAAATTTTGACCTCTAATGGGTCCACAAGCTAAAAACATAATTTTTCGTACAATCAGGGGCCATAATTCAGGAAGTTAAAGTCCATTATGCGCGAATATTGAAAGGAACCGAGATCTTTGGATTATAAACTTACATTTCAAGTTTAAACAAAATCGGATAAAAATTGTGACCTCTGTAGGGTCCACAACCTTGATATACCATATTTTTACGCTATTTGAGAACGAATGGCGGTATTTTTGTCTGTCAGTTTTGGGTCGATTTTCACGAAATTCGAACTCAACCGTCCTTAGGGTTTAACGGTGATATAATAATACGTTTTTTTAAATCAGATAAAAATTATGACCTCTATCGGGTCCACAAGCTAAAAACGCAATTTTTCGTACAATCAGGGGCCATAAGTGAGGAAGTTACGGTCCGATATGCGCGAATATCAAAAGGAACCGAGATCTTTGTGTTATAAACTTACATTTCAAGTTTGAAGAAAATCGGATAAAAATTGTGACCTCTATAGGGTCCACAACCTTGATATACCATATTTTTACACTTTTTGAGAATGAAGGGCGGCCAGTTTGTCTGTCAGTTTTGGGCCGATTTTCACGAAATTCGAACTCAACCGTCCTTAGGGTTTAGCGGTGATATAATAATACATTTTTTTAAATCATATAAAAATTATGACCTCTATAGGGTCCACAAGCTAAAAACGCGATTTTTCGTACAATCAGAGCCATAAGTCAGGAAGTTACGGTCCGATATGCGCGAATATCGAAAGGAACCGAGATCTTTGTGTTATAAACTTACATTTCAAGTTTGAAGAAACTCGGATAAAAATTGTGACCTCTATAGGGTCCACAACCTTGATATACCATATTTTTACGCTTTTTGAGAATGAAGGGCGGCCAGTTTGTCTGTCAGTTTTGGGCCGATTTTCACGATATTCGAACTCAGTCGTCCTTAGGGTGTAACGGTGATATAATAATACGGTTTTTTAAATCGGATAAAAATTATGACCTCTATAGGGTCCACAAGCTAAAAACACAATTTTTCATACAATCAGGGGCCATAATTCAGGAAGTTATGCTCCGAAATGCACGAATATCGAAAGGAACCGAGAGCTTTGGGTTATAAGCATACATTTCAAGGTTAAACCAAATCGGATAAAAATTGTGACCTCTACAGTGTTCACAAGCTAAAAACGTGATTTTTCGTACAATGAGGGGCCATAATCCATGAAGTTACAGTCCGATACATGCGATTATCGAAAGGAACCGAGATCTTAGGGTAATAAAACTATATTTCAAGTTTCGTTGAAATCGTATAAAAATTGTGACCTGTAGACTGTTCACAAACAATTGTGGACGGACGGACACGGGTGACGACAATATACGCCAACATGAAAATGTGGGCGTATAAAAATTGTGACCTCTATAGTGTCCAAAAGCTAAAAACATGATTTTTCGTACAAACAGGGGCCATAATCCATAAAGTTTCGATCCAATACATGCCAATATCGAAAGGAACCAAGATCTTTTGGAAATAAACCTATATTTCAAGTTTCGTCAAAATCGGATAAGAATTGTGACTTGTAGAGTGTCCACAACCAAATTATGGACGGACGGACGGACGTCCGTCCGAACGGACAGGGGCGACGACAATATACGTCCACATGAAAATGTGGGCGTATAAAAATAATAATACAAAAAGTGTTAGGAACGCTGTTATCAATAGGTTGTCAAATTATGACCCCAATAATTTAAATGAGCACAAAAATCAAACTCGTCAGAGATATTTTGATCCTTAACATTTTGACGTGAAGTTTCAGATATATTATCACTAAATTTGAACTCATTGTGTAACGCAGATATATTTTAACGTTAAATAAAGCTATTTCACACACAACAGAAAATATCATATGAAATACATGGATTTTGGATTTTATAAAGTGGAGATGCGGTTGACGTAACACCACAGAAGGTCATCTTCCAATACCTGTCAAAAATAAGACTCGCCTTGGATTTTCAAGGTGAGTTCCAACCAGCTCACTTTGAATTCTTAAAAGAGTGTCTGGATAAAGTAATTATCGGGAGTCTCTGAAAATCAACATGCTTTTTCGTCTCATAAACTTAGCTACTGTATACAAATTTCAACTGGATGATAACTTTAGTTTCTAGAGCAAAGACAAGCAATTGAGGATGGGGAGTGACAGCATTTTTTTTTTTAAGGTATTAAATCTGCAGGCCAAGGGCAAGACAACTGGAATACTGGTAGGTTGATGAGTGGTCTCATATTTAATGCGGAAACAAAACCGTGATGGAGCACACTTCAATATCCATCTTGTACCTTCTTGCTTTGTGCAAGATAGTAAAAACATATAATTTGATCTGGTGTGTAAATAATTCAAAATTTAAGTTTTTATTTACCATATTGAAGAAACTTTTAATTTTGTGTCCTTTTAAGATATCCCATATAATAACTTTACCATCATGACCAGCACTGAGAAATATATGAGGTGCTATTGGATTTGATTCTAGTACAAAAACTTCATCATCATGTCCCTGAAAATAACCAATTTCTGCATGTATTTCGATGTCTACGATTCACATGCTCACTAAGCTTATTATAAAACAATATTACAAAGTTTGAAAAAATAAAATTTCGCCTGTATAAACCAGACATGTCCAACTCAAATTTGCAAACATCTGACCGGGAATATATCCCTATTGAACATCAAGATATGGTGAATCGTATTCAAAATACCCGATCTATTTACTTTACTGAGGATTTTAACTATTACCCCATATATTTACTTTACTGGCGGGACTGATTAAGTAATTAAGCGATCGACCCCTTTATTGTGTACCACACCTACCTTTATTGATTAACTACTTAATTTGCCTTGATTGACTTCCTTAATCTACCCGATTTCCTTAATATCTTAATCCTGAAAACAATTTGTGGTTTCTACTTTGTCAGAAATTTTAATCCCCTTGATGTCAGTCGATGAGTCAAAGATTATTACTTCTTGATTAGAAAGTCAACAAACTTGTTACCTAACCGTTTGGAAGGCATAAGGAACAAGCGGTTGCCATGCAAGATATACGCCCACATTTTGCAAGAGATGAACAAGAGAACAAGCTAAAACAAGCCAACAGTGAGGCTGATGTCCCTCACCAAAATCCCAAAATAAATAGATGACACATAATAATTAATCGCACATTTACATACATGCCAAACTGAGGAGATTGAAAATCAGAATGCCTTGTATTGAGGGTAGAGCGAGGACCGCAGGTCCAAGTTCGATCAGTGCAAAGCACCATGAGCGCTGGAGGGCGTGGGGTTTGGGCCCCAAGAAAATTTTGAGAAATTAGCACCTATTTGCAGTACCTTGTATTATTGGATAAAAACAGCTGGTGATTTAGGTCCATGCATCTGAGGTTTTTTTTACCTATTTTTATACGAAAGTGTTCATTATCCTCATATATGCTTTTGGTTGCTCAAGTGTTTTTTAGTTTCAAAATGTTTTTTAATGTCCGTAATACCACCGTAAGCAACACATAAATCACTCCTACAGACTAAATAAAATTCGAATTCGTCGCCTCTACGCGAGGACGTAATGGTTACTGGAAATTCTTTGCCGTAAGTTTCCCAGTATTTTTGTCTGACATTTGTTTCATTTTGTTTGTCTTGACGACCGACACGGAAGTAGAAGTCGTAAATTATTTATACTGGGTTTTATTTATAATTGTAATTTGTTTTTTTCACACATGGAAAACAGCTTGAAAACATTTTTTATCAAGTCAGAAGGAAATATGGCTAAGGAAGAATCAACAACGTTACTGGCAACTAACGGTAAACCCGCCGTGTACTGTACGAGTGTATGCGAGAATGGCTCCGCGAAGCAAATAATATCCGCCAAGTATGCAAATTAGGCACGGCCTAATCTCGATTAGTCCAGACATATTAGCTTATTCCATTTTATATTAATAACAATCAAGAAAACTGGAGACATGTTTTCGGCTATTTCCGTCGTTTTACCGCAAATTATGCAAATGACGGAAATGACGGAAATAACCACATGACATTTTGATCTTGATTAGTTCAGACATAATAGCTTATTCCATTTTATATTAATAATAATGACACATGTTCTCGACTATTTTCGTTGTTTTACCGACTCATACTACGATCACTCGGCAAACCTCGGGAGAGTCCGGTACCCTATTAGATGCGTAGAATCTGTCGAGGTTTGCCGAATGATACTACGATAAACAGTATCGCCATCAGATTCACAACAAACAATAGAATGCCGAGACAGTCGTCAATGTAAAACTAAAACGAGAGGGATTTTATCAATCAAAAAGGTCAGGAATGAAATATAATAAATTTCTTCCAATAAATTTTAAAAAACGGAATTATAAAGAGTAAAATCGGAATTCAGAATTAGACTCAGAAAATCGGAATGATTCCGACAAAATCGGAATAGTTGGCATCGCCATCAGATTCACAACAAACAATAGAATGCCGAGACAGTCGTCAATGTAAAACTAAAACGAGAGGGATTTTATCAATCAAAAAGGTCAGGAATGAAATATAATAAATTTCTTCCAATAAATTTTAAAAAACGGAATTATAAAGAGTAAAATCGGAATTCAGAATTAGACTCAGAAAATCGGAATGATTCCGACAAAATCGGAATAGTTGGCATGTATGCATTTATTTTTTTCAAAAGTATCGAGCAATCATTGGATTACGTTCCAATTTGCTGTTCAACTTCCATTCATAATTAAATCAAACCAGCAGCTGCCATGAAGGATACGTCCACATTTTTCGTAAAATCACAGGCCATAATTCAGGAAGTTACAATCTGATATGCGCAAATATCGAAAGGAACCAAGATCTTTGGGTTATAAACTAACATTTTAAGTTTCATCAAAATCAGAAGAAAATTGTCACCTCTAGAGGGTCCACAACCTTGATATACCATATTTTTAAGCTATTTGAGTTCGAGAGACGGCCATTTTGTCTGTCCGTTTTGGTCCGATTTTTATGAAATTCGAACTTAACCATCCTTAGGGTGTAATGGTGATATATTCAAATGTTTTTTTAAATCGGATAAAAATTATGAACTCTATAGGGTCCACAAGCTAAAAACGCTATTTTTCATACAATCAGGGGCCATAATTCAGGAAGTTACAGTTCAATATGCACGACTATAGAAAGGAACCGAGATCATTGGGTTATAAACTTACATTTCAAGTTTCAACAAAATCGGATAAAAATTGTGACCTCTAGAGGGTCTACAACCTTGATATACCATATTTTTATGCTATTTGACAACTAGGGGCGGCCATTTTGTCTGTCAGTTTTGAAATTCGAACTCAACCATCCTTAGGGTGTAACGGTGATATACTAAAACGTTTTTTTAAATCCGATAAAAATTATGACCTCTATAGGGTCCACAAGCTAACCAGCATTTGCCAGACAGGATACGGCCACATTTTCGAGAGATGGATAAAGAACAAGCTAAAAAGAAAGTGATTTTTCCTACAATCAAGGGGTATAATTCAGAAAATTACCATTCGATATGCACAAATATCGAAAGGAACTGAGATCTTTGGGTTATAAACTTACATTTCGATGTGCGCGAATATCGAAAGGAACTGAGATCCTTGGGTTATAAACTTACATTTTAAGTTTCAACAAAATCGGATAAAAATTGTGACCTCTATAGGATCCACAACCTTGATATACCATATTTTTATGCTATTTGAGAATGAAGGGCGGCCATTTTGTCGGTCAGTTTTAGGCCGATTTTCACGAAATTCGAACTCAGTCATCCTTAGGGTCTAACGGTGATATAATAATAGTTTTTTTTTAAATTGGATAAAATTATGACCTCTATAGGGTCCACAAGCTAAAAACTCGATTTTTAGTACAATCAGGGGCCATAATTCAGGAAGTTATGGTCTGATATGCGCGAATATCGAAAGGAACCGAGATCTTTGTGATATAAACTTACATTTCAGGTTTCAACAAAATCGGATAAAAATTGTGACCTCTACAGTGTTCACAAGCTAAAAACGTGATTTTTCGTACAATCAGGGGCCATAATCCATGAAGTTACAGTCCGATACATGCCAATATCGAAAGGAACCAAGATCTTAGGGAGATAAAGCTATATTTCAAGTTTCGTTGAAATGGGATAACCAGCGGCTGCCAGGCAGGATACGCCCACATTTTCGAGAGATGGATAGAGAACAAGCTAAAAACACGATTTTTCGTACAATCAGGGGCCATAATTCAGTAAGTTACGGTCCGATATGCGTGAATATCGACAGGAACTGATATCTTTGGGTTATGAACTTACATTTCAAGTTTCAACAAAATCGGATAAAAATTGTGACCTCTATAGGTTCCACAACCTTGATATACCATATTTTTAAGCTATTTGAGAACGAACGGCGGCCATTTTGTCTGTCAATTTTGGGCCGTTTTTTACGAAATTCTAACTCAACGGTCCTTAGGGTGTAACAGTGATATAATAATACGTTTTTTTAAATTGGATAAAAATTATGACCTCTATAGGGTCCACAAGCTAAAAACACGATTTTTCGTACAATCAGTGGCCATAATTCCGGAAGTTACGGTCCAATATGCGGGAATATCGAAAGGAACCGAGATCTTTGGGTTATAAACTTACATTTCAAGTTTCAACAAAATCGGATAAAATTTGTGACCTCTATAGGGTCCACAACCTTGATATACCATATTTTTACGCTATTTGAGAACGAATGGAGGCCATTTTATCTGTCAATTTTGGGCAGATTTTTACGAAATTCTAACTCAGCCGTCCTTAGGGTGTAACGGTGATATAATAATACGTTTTTTTAATCGGATAAAAATTATGACCTCTATAGGGTCCACAAGCTAAAAACAGGATTTTTCGTACAATCAGTGGCCATAATTCAGGAAGTTATGGTCCGATATGCGGGAATATCGAAAGGAACCGAGATCTTAGGGTTATAAACTTACATTTCAAGTTTCAACAAAATCGGATAAAAATTGTGACCTCTATAGGGTCCACAACCTTGATATACCATATTTTTAAGCTATTTGAGAACGAACAGCGGCCATTTTGTCTGTCAATTTTGGGCCGATTTTTACGAAATTCTAACTCAGCCGTCCTTAGGGTGTAACGGTGATATAATTATACGTTTTTTTAAATCGGATAAAAATTATGACCTTTATAGGGTCCACAAGCTAAAAACACAATTTTTCGTACAATCAGTGGCCATAATGCAGGAAGTTACCGTCCGATATGCGGGAATATCGAAAGGAACCGAGATCTTTGGGTTATAAACTTACATTTCGAGTTTCAACCAAATCGGATAAAAATTGTGACCTCTATAGGGTCCACAACCTCGATATACCATTTTTTACGCTATTTGAGAACAAACGGCGGCCATTTTGTATGTCAATTTTGGTCTGATTTTCACGAAATTCGAACTCAGTCGGCCTTGGGGTGTAACGGTGATATAATAATACGTTTTTTTAAATCGGATAAAAATTATGACCTCTATAGGTTCCACAAGCTAAAAACGCGATTTTTCGTATAATCAAGGGCAATAATTCAGGAAGTTATGGTCCGATATGCGCGAATATCGAAAGGAACCAAGATCTTTGGGTTATAAACTTACATTTCAAGTTTCAACAAAATTGGATAAAAATTGTGACCTCTATAGGGTCCACCACTTTGATATACCATATTTTTACGCTATTTGAGAACGAACGGTGGCCATTTTGTCTGTCAATTTTGGGCCAATTATTCACGAAATTCTAACTAAGTCGTCCTTAGGGTGTAACGGTGATATAATAATACGTTTTTTTAAATCGGATAAAAGTTATGACCTCTATAGGGTCCACAAGCTTAAAACGTGATTTTTCGTACAATCAAGGGCCATAATTCAGGAAGTTACGGTTCGATAGTTACCTTGATATACCATATTTTTACGCTATTTGAGAACGAAGGGCGGCTATTTTGTCTGTCAGTTTTGGGCCGATTTTCATGAAATTCGAACTTAGCCGTCTTTAGGGTTTAACGGTGATATAATAGTACAATCAAGGCCATAATTCAGGAAGTTACGGTCCGATGTGCGCGAATATCGAAAGGAACTGAGATCTTTGGGTTATAAGCTTACATTTCAAGTTTCAACAAAATCGGATAAAAATTGTGACCTCTATAGGGTCCACAAGCTAAAACTGCGATTTTTCGTACAAACAGGGGCCATAATCCATGAAGTTTCGATCCGATACATGCCAATATCGAAAGCAGCCGAGATCTTTTGGGGATAAACCTATATTTAAAGTTTCGTCAAAATTGGATAAGAATTGTGACCTGTAGAGAGTCCACAAACAATTGTGGACGGACGGACGGACGGACAGGGGCGACGACAATATACGTCCACATGAAAATGTGGGCGTATAAAAATTGTGACCTGTAGAGTGTCCACAATATTCAATCGCTAAAATCTTGGTTCATATAGTGGATCAATTTGACTGAAATTTTCAGCAAATTGCCTTGACATTATCTAGTTTTTAACTATTATAAAGATAATTGCCAGGTCTTTAGCTAATCTCCCATAATGTATCTTTAAAAGCAGAGTTATGTTTCAAAGTCTTGGCCAATCAAATTGTTTATCGCTCCTTAGCCTAAGCTGAAAATTCTCACCATCGAACTTAGTCAAGGTATTGATGTAATGAAACTATACACCAAGTTTTATCACTCTCACTTAATTAGTTCGGATATGCGCGATTGTCAAAAGGAACCAAGATCTTAGTGTGTAACAATGATATATTCATAGGTTTTATTTAAATCGGATAAAAATTGTGACTTCTAAATTTTGTAGAATCAAGGGCCATAATTCAGGAAGTTACGATCCGATATGCGCAAATATCGAAAGTAACCAAGATCTTTGGGCTATAAACATGCATTTCAAGTTTCATCAAAATCGGAAAAAAATTGTGGCCTCTAGAGGGTCTACAACCTTGATATACCACATATTTATATAGATCATTTCCTACCAGGTCAACTGGAGAAACACCAGAAAAATTATCATTATCAAGAGACATTAAAACTAAAATTCCAAGTTTGAAAGAGGATGTTATTGAATATTGATCAAATGAAAGTGTTAAAACATCATGAAGATTATCAAAGGAAATGAAAGATTACACTGATAAACCTAGGAATGCGACATCACATAATTTTAAAATTGGTGATATAGTATATATGGCGAACTTAAATCCAAGAAAATTACAATCAAACTTTAATAGTGTAAAATATGTTATTTTTAAATTTATTGCTAATGAAACTGTTGAAATAGTGAATACAGAAACTGGAGTTAAATATATTAGAAATGTAAAGTTTTTAAGACTAGTACCTATTGAAAATTATGACATTTTATTAGATAGTGATATGACAGTAGATTTGCCAGAACCTAAAGAAAAAGTTACAGCATCAAAGAATAAAGATTCATTTAATGTGAGAAAATCTAAAAGAGTAAAAAAAAGTAATAGAGATAATAATTTTGTGTATTATTAAACATATATTATGCAAGAGCTAAATCTGTCTATTGCAGGTCTTTCTTTAGGCCTGAAATGTTATCTAAATTATTAAAGACATTAATTAACTTATCCAGACCATAATCAACTTTAGATGGCCTCGCTAGCCTGCGATCTAAGTGGATTGTGAGCCGATTTACTGCATAACTTTCCTTCTTGATTAAACGATTAAATAGATAATCGACACCATGCTGTTTATCGTACTGACTTTAGTAATGATGAACGAGGCTAGGCAGAAATTTCATTCGCTTAGTTTTTGGTTCATAGTGGATCATTTTGAATGAAATTTTCAGCAAATTGCCTTTACGTTATCTAGTTTTTAACTATTATAGTGAGAACTGCCAACTCGTTATCGAATCTCCCATAATGTATCTTTAACTGTTGATTGAACAATTTCAGTAAAAAGAAGTTGATTTAAAAGAACATTTATATTTTCAAAGTATGAAAATTTAAGATTATTTTAAATACATTTATTATGTGTATTGTTAAAACTTTAAAGATATAGTTTTACTTTAAATTAAGGAGGATTGTAGGATTGTCAAATCACAATGTTGTTATTGATATAAGGGAGATAACTACTGTAAACAAAAAGAAATGAGTGATCCTAAAGAAAAGATGGAGACAGGTAGCATGAAACCAGAATGTAGAAGACAATTAAGAATAAATAAACAAGTAACAATTGTATCTTAGTTAAACGATTCTCAAACGAACGCACGACACAACAAGAGTAACAAACGGTAAGTACACGAAACTAAAACAATAAACAAATACAATTATTAACATTAATTATACTTTCTCTTTTCTTTCTTTCTGTTTTAGGTAAGTAAAAGTTCTTATAAGTTATAGGTCAATAAACAGTTTTAAAGATAAGTTTGTTCGTTTTAGAAGATACAGGAAAATGGTTCCAGATGAAGAAGATCCAAAGAAATAAATAGAAAATTATTAAACACTTGAGTGCCTTTTATTTTTATTCACTACACATCTCACTGCATTCTCACCATTAATTATATACTGAGCGCCATGGAAAACGCAAATATTTTTTTACTAGGTGGTTTTGTATGTATAATATTATGCAATACTATGAACTTTTGTTTCACACAATGCTCCCGAACGCGAAAAAAAATCGGCCTGTGTGCACAAAAAAAAATTGCACGAGATGCACATGAAAACCCCAATATTCACGTACCGCATTGTGTGTGAGCCCTTTAAAAGCATGTTTTCAACTTAATTTGCAGTACATGAACTGTGAAACATTCATCTGTCGTAACTCATAATTTGTTGTTGGACGTGTGAAGGAATCGAGCTAGAGATGCCAAGACTTTCTGAAAATCAACGGAATGAAGCCATGGGAATGTCCAGGACTGGCATGTCTACACGTGCTATTGCCAGACACTTCAATTGTCATCAGTCCACTATTGTAAGGTTGGTGGAACGTGTTCGAGTTACTGGATCAACACGTGACCGTCAACGTCCTGGTCCACAACGCACATACATGCCAACCTGAGGAGATTGAAAATCAGAATGTCTTGTATTGAGGGTAGAGCAATGACCCCAGGTCCAAATTCGATAGGTGCGAAGCACCGTGAGCGCTGGAGGCCCCGGAGGCTTGAAGGGCCCGCCTAAGGGCCCCAAGAAAATTTTGAGAAATTAGCACCTATTTAAAGCAGTACCTTGTATTATTGGATAAAAACAGCTGGTGATTTAGGTCCATGAATCTGAGTTTTTTTTTACCTATTTATATACGAAAGTATGCATATATGCTTTTGGTCATTTACATGTAGGCATGACCTAAATTTGTTGTTAAGTGAAGATAATAGATTACCATTAGCTATGTGCTTAGTTGGGATCGACATTAAGTATATAAACTATGTTAGTTAAAGGGGTAGTCCTAAATAACCCAGGCCTCGAGATAAGAAAGAAAAAAATCCCAGTTAATATTTTTGCTCAAAGTTGACAATAAATATTGACCTTGATGTACACAAAAATGTTCTCAAATTGTCTTGTGAATTGTAAGAGGCTACTTAAAACATAATTACTGTATAAGACTTGTACTGTTTAAAATAGTTTAATGTAATAATATTCATATTATTTAACCTTAAAATAAATTATAAATCTCACATTTCTTCAACAATGTGTCTTTTTAAAACACTTATGAAGTTATGACTAGATCCAAAATCAAGTTATCCAGGTATTTTTGTCTGACATTTGTTTTGGAAGCCATTTTGTTTGTCTTGACGACCGACACGGAAGTAGAAGTTGTAAATTATTTATACTGGGTTTTATTTATAATTGTAATTTTTTTTTTACACATGGAAAACAGCTTGAAAACATTTTTTATCAAGTCAGAAGGAAATATGGCTAACAACGTTACTGGCAACTAACGGTAAACCCGCCGTGTACTGTACGAGTGTATGCGAGAATGGCTCCACGTAGCAAATAATATCCGTGAAGCAAATAATATCCGCGAAGTATGCAAATAAGGCACGGCCAATGACGAAATAACCACATGACATTTTAATCTCGATTAGTCCAGACATATTAGCTTATTCCATTTTATATTAATAATAATAGAGAAGATAGGTTGCCAGGCAACGAAACATACGCCCACAGCAGCTAAATCGTCCGGGCAGTCAACAAGAGTTGTCGCATATTTTTACTTTTTTCGGTAATGAAACATTTATAATACACTAAAATCTGATTAAGAGCAACAACTCAGAAAACCATTAGAATTTGTTTGGTTTTTATAAAGTTCTGCCCCATGCTAACGTTTTGTATACAAAACTTTTAATATTGTATCATGGATTTAGCTGTTCCAAGTCATAAAAATTCATTGAAAATCAATATACTTGTTCATCTCAAGATCTTAAACTCTGTGTATCAATCTGAAGTCAATCGGATATTAACTTTGGCCTCTAGAGCGTCCACAAGATTTTTCAAAGTGATCAAGGGCCATAACTTTGGCAGTAATTATCAGAAATCTTTGAAAATCAATAGGATTATTCACCTCGTGACCTCAAACACTGTGTTATAAATTTAAAGTCAATCAGATATTAACTTTAGCCTTTAGAGCATCCACAAGGTTTTTTGAAGTGATCAAGGGCCATAACTCTGGCAGTAATTATTGAAAATCACTGAAAATGAATAGACTTCTTCGTCTCATGACCTTAAACACTGTGTATAAAATTTAAAGTCAATCGGATATTAACTTTAGACTCTAGAGCGTCCACAAGATTTTTCAAAATGATCAAGGGCCATAACTCTGGCAGTAATTATCGTAAATAGCTGAAAATCAATCGGATTCTTCGTCTCATGACCTTAAGCACTGTGTATAAATTTAAAGTCAATAGGATATAATAACTTTGGCCTCTAGAGCGTCCACAAGATTTTTTTGAAGTGATCAAGAGCCATAACTCTGGCAGTAATTATCGAAAATCGCTGAAAATCAATAGGCTTCTTCGTCTCATGAACTTAAACACTGTGTATAAATTAAAAGTCAATCGGATATTAAGTTTGGCCTCTAGAGCGCCCACAAGATTTTTTGAAGTGATCAAGGGCCATAACTCTGGCAGTAATTATCGGAAATCGCTGAAAATCAATAGGTTTCTTCGGCTCATGACCTTAAACCTTAATCGGATATTAAGTTTGGCCTCTAGAGTGTCCACAAGATTTTTTGAAATGATCAAGGGCCATAACTCTGGCAGTAATTATCGGAAATCGCTGAAAATCAATAGGCTTCTTCGTCTCATGACCTTAAACACTGTGTATAAATTTAAAGTCAATCGGATATTAACTTTGGCCTCTAGAGCGTCTACAAGATTTTTTGAAGTGATCAAGGGCCATAACTCTGGCAGTAATTATCGGAAATCGCCGGAAATCAATAGGCTTCTTTGTCTCATGACCTTAAACACTGTGTATAAATTTAAAGTCAATCGGATATCAACTTTGGCCTCTAGAGCGTCCACAAGATTTTTTGAAGTGATCAAGGGCCATAACTCTAGCAGTAATTATCGAAAATCGCTGAAAATCAATAGGCTTCTTCGTCTCATGACCTTAAACACTGTGTATAAATTTAAAGTCAATCGGATATCAACTTTGGCCTCTAGAGCATCCACAAGATTTTTTGAAGTGATCAAGGGCCATAACTCTGGCAGCAATAATTGGAAATCGCTGAAAATCCATAGGCTTCTTCGTCTCACGGCCTTAAACACTGTATATAAATTTTAAGTCAATCGGATATTAACTTTAGCCTCCAATTGCTTGTGGATGCCGGACCGCCGGACGGACGGACGGGAGCGACGACAATATACGACCACATTTCAATGTAGGCGTATAAAAACGGGAGACATGTTTTCGGCTATTTCCGTCGTTTTACCGCGAATTATGCAAATTAGACACGGCAAATGACGGAAATAACCACATGACATTTTGATCTTGATTAGTCCAGACATAATAGCTTATTCCATTTTATATTAATCACAAGGAAAACATGACACATGTTCTCGACTATTTTCGTTGTTTTAGCAACTCATACTACAATAAACAGATTCACAACAAACAGCGAGAATGCCGATACAGTCGTCAGTGTAAAAATAAAACGAGAGGGATTTTATCAATCAAAAAGGTCAGGAATGAAATATAATAAATTTCTTCCAATAAATTTTAAAAAACAGAATTATAAAGAGTAAAATCGGAATTCAGAATTAGACTCAGAAAATCGGAATGATTCCGACAAAATCGGAATAGTTGGCATGTACATCCGGGTCACTCATCTACGTGACAGATTCCGCCCAGCGACTCGAACAGGTGCAGCAGTCGTCGGAAGACAAGGACCAGTTAGTGCCAACACCGTAACACGTCGTCTAAGAGAAGTAGGACTGTGCACGACGACCTTATGTTGGAGCTATCCTCAGGGATCATCACCGTCAGCGGCGTTTGATATGGGCTCAAGGACACCAGACATGGAGAAGAGTAGACTGGCAAAGTGTGCTCTTCAGTGACGAGAGTCGTTTTCATCTTTATCATTCTGATGGCCGTAAATGTGTGCATAGACGTCTTGGGGAACGTCTTGCAGACTGCTGCGTCTTCAAAACTAATCGATGGGGTGGGGGAAGTGTAATGGTGTGGGGAGGCTTCACATTTCATCACCGGACCGCCCTACACATTTGCAGGGGTCGCATTAATGCTGTAGCCTACCATGATGATGTCTTGCAACCAATTGTTGTTCCGATGTTTCGAGCGCACCCACAACTTCAGCACTTCCAACAGGATAATGCATGTACGCATACCGCCCGTTTTAGTATGGACTACCTGGCTGCTAACAACATCAATGTCTTGGACTGGCCAGCCATGTCTCCGGACATGGCACCGACAGAACATGTCTGGGATGAGATTGGACGCGGTCTGTAACAGATATCACAGATGCACACCATTGCTGCTTTAGAAGCTGCTCTTGTCCTATAATGGAACAATTTGCCCCAGGCCTTCTTTCAAACATTGGTAAATTTCATGCGTAAGAGCCCGTGGAGGACACAAGCGCTACTGACATCTGTGTCGTACTTTTGGTTTTGACTCCTCTGACTTTGTACCGTTGATTACAGATTAAACATCCATAAGTGTACAATTGTGTTGTTATTGATGTGTTCCAATTTGAATATTGTTCACAATAAGAAGCTAAATAAATAAGATATGTTTACAGGATCATTTTGTTATACGAAAAACTAAGTGATGCGTTTTCCATGGCGCTCAGTATATATTAAACTTTAAACTAAACACTTCACATATTTTTAATTGTTTTTTTCTGTTTTTTTTAAATTAAGGAATTTGGTTTAGTCTTCCATGTCGAAAGAGACTTAAAATATCACTGCCAGATGCCTCCTTTTTAGTTATACAATTACCTAACTGCAATTCACTAGGACACCATTTCACAGATTTTACTTGTTTTAATGATAAAGATTCCTGAATAGCACTAATATCTAATCGTAAACGTTTATGATCTACCATTTTAGTAGGAAACACCGCCTCAACTACACTTTTATTGTCAAGTAAAGCCTCCACCGGAATATTTAACGGAAAGTCTGTTGATCCTAGAAATTCCTCAATAAGATGTTTAAGATAATCTGCATCTTCCAGAGCTTCTTGTAGACTCAATGTTTCTGCAGCTATAGTAGATCGTACGATTCGTTTTATTTTGTTTGCTTGCCAATTTAAGGGGCAACACTGATAGACAGAGACTAATAATAGAATCAAATAAGCTCCTACACTTCCTACACCATTGCAAATGTTACCTAAAGAAGCATCTGAAAACGCTAGTAGTGTCCAGGTATGAGGATCAGCAAGATTTGGATATTTTATAACAGAAGTTATTTCCTTTAATTTCAAAATACACTTATTTGCCCTCTTAAGGTCATCAATAGTACCATTACGTAACTTAGTACTCAACTCAATCATATCGAATGTCAAGTCTGGACGCGAACCCTGAACGGCCCAATTAATTTTACCCACTTGTGTACGAAGTAAAGTCAATTCTTCTTCATTCAGATTCTTGTCTTTACCAGCATCTTTTGAAGTAGAAGTAGGCAATTTAACTGTGTTTAATTCGTCCATGTACGCTGTATTTAACTAAACGCAGTCTCTTCTAGTTTGCCGGCTAAAAACCTGTTTCGGAGAGGATTCATAATTAAATCATCAAATTCAACATTTCCTGCATGCAAGAGAGAGAGAGAAATGGGGTTTAACGTCCACTTGACACAAACTAGGTCAATTCGGGACTAACATATGGTTTAATTTTATTTCAATAATTCGCTTGCGCGTAGGGGTCTTTGGCAGTGGGAGGAAACCGGAGGACCTGGAGAAAACCCACGAGGTTGGACAATGCGACCCTACTCATTGTCACGTACAACCGGGGATTCGAAACCACGCCAGTTGACTCAATGACAGGCTTTATGATACAGCACGCACGTGCTAACCATTCGGCCACTCAACCCCCCCTGCATGCAAGAAATCGTCCACATGGCATGCAAAGCAAACCAACTAGCTTGTTATGCTTTTTATAAAGCAGGATCTAAAGAAGATTGTTAACAACCTAGCTTTAATAATTCTTCACATACACTTAGGTAAAATTGCCTTGCAGCATCATTTAAGCAATGCTTTAGCTTCCATAATTTTCCACAAGATAAACCCGCTTCACGAGGTGGAGATAAGAACACATCTTTTTCTAATGTCTTACCTTGTAAAAAGGCTGATTTAATGTCGGTTGTTTAAGCTAGCTGAAAGAGCTAAGAATGTTCATAGTGTACTTTTACCAATAGTAGGCGAGTCACTTCGAATATATTGCTCCTCTTCGAACCCTCGAGCTACGAGACATGCTTTAACCGTATCACTCTTTTTATTGACGACCCATCTAGTTGAAATTCTGTCTTGTTCAATGTCATTAACAATTTCAAAGGTTTTAAAATGTTCCAACTTTTGTAATTCATCTAATTTCGCTTGCACACAATCATAATTTCCAGGTACAAATACAGCTAGTATTTCTTCTTCTTGTCTTTTCCAGAAAATATTTTCTAAATCAACACTTTTTTTAATATCATTTGCAGATTGAACATTGTACCAATGTTTATACATGTACGTACCAGTTGCTTTTTCCAGCTTTACTTAAAGATACATTATGTAAGATTTAGATAAAGAACTAGCCATTCTTGCTATAATAGTTCGAAAGTAGATGATGTAAAATGAATAATTTGAAAATTTCATTCAAATTACTCTATTGCAAACGAAGATATTAGCCTTTGAAGGTTTGACAGACATGTGCAACAATTTCAACCACCATACTGGTTTGACCGTAGCTAAGTCTCAGTCCTCCATATTTGATTAAATCAAAGTATCGCTGAACCATTCTAATCTATTTAATATCGGAGAAATCTGATGCCATCGAGAGTTGATTAAGGCCTGGATCAGTTAAACATACATTATGCAAGAGCAAAATCTGCTTATTACAAGTCTTTCTTTAGGCCTGAAATGTTATCTAAATTATCAATTAGACATTAATTAACTTATCCAGACCATAATAAACTCTCGATGTCAAGGCCAGCCTTCGATGTTGGCTGGATTAGATTCCTATATGGCGCTCAACGTTCATTGATAATAATATCAAAAAATGGATAATCGAGACAATGCTGTTTATATTTATGATTTTAGTAATGATGACCGAGACTATGCAAAAATTTCACCAGCTTCTTTCTCGGCTCATAGTGGATCAATTTGACTGAAATTTTCAGCAAATTACCTTTACACTATCTAGTTTTTAACTATTATAGCGAGAACTGCCATTTCTTTATCTCATCTCCCATGATGTATCTTTAATTAATGTCTAATTATATATATATAACATTCCAGGCCTAAAGAAAGACCTGCAATAGGCAGATTTAGCTCTTGCATAATGCATGTTTAAAATTGTGACTGTTTCCCAATCGTCTTGCTCAGATTCGCGAACTTGTGTTTTATCATATTTCTTCAATTTGATTTCCTGATCAGCATTGCAAGATATATTTGGATCTTTGATCAGATGATTGGTAGAAACCCTTACATTCACACAATGATATCTCCCATCGAAAAACAGTCCTCAGTAGCACGAAGTTGATGCCTTAATGCTCGGCGAAGTCTTTCATCAGATTCACAACATATAAATTCCTGCCTGGCTGAATGTAAAGCATTTAAATGTTTTAAAAGAACATCACTCGAAGTAGTACCTTCGATATATGGTATTTTGCCAGTCACAATATTCGGTAAATTAGGGTTTTGACCAAGAATGATTTGAAAGCTGCTAAAACCATTCCACATTTGTAGCAAATTTTTCGCCATATTCGCCCAAGCCAATAATGTTTCCTTGTCAACTGTTGGATTTTCATCACATAAAATTTCTAGCATTCTATCAGTCACTTGATGATTGCATTCGCAAACTCCATTAACCCATGGGCTTTCAGCAGGGGTTGGCAAAATCTGAACTCGTAAGATGCTTGCTACTTCACGCATGAGATCATTACTAAATTCCCCACCATTATCAAACATAACATTCTCCATAACACCCCAAACAGAAACCCAATGTTTTGTTTGAATAAAAACTGATATGCTCAGTCTAGAAAACATGTCAATCATATGTAGTATATAATGGCCATTTTGCAGGAGCTTTAAATCCATAGCCATACATTCGTTAAAACGTCTGGCTAAAGCCATACTCACAACTGGACGATATTTTCGGTAATTCGATAAATCGCGATATTAAAATTTGAATTCCGATATTTTATAAACCACCTAAAAAATCGCGGTATCATGATATATCGTATTGTGTGTTTTTCTATCAATATACCGGTATTTTACACGATATAATCACGATATTATGTGCTGCATTTGGGATGGGATTGACATCGAACAATTTAAGACATTACGTCATGATCGATGACTCGGATGACTTGTCACTTGTTCATTGACAAGGCCTACTAAATACATGACTAGTCTAGTAGTTTTCTTGATTATTAAACTTGATAAATAAATTCATAATTGAAAAATTATTATTTAATTTATAGATGCATTCCCCTCTTGCCGTTGGAATTTGTCATTATAATGTCAAAGCCGTCGCTAATGCTGTGCAACACTCGAATAACCAGCCAGGTAAGTCATGGCGTAATATCTTCTCTTCGCCGTCTTCGGTCGATTTATCATTGGCACTGTTGGGAAACAGTTATTATCATTTAATAACTTTTTTAAACTGAAGCCGATTTAAATAAAAGTAAAATGTTATTTGTAAATAAAACTAAATTGCGTCTTGATATTCGAGATTTAGACAAACTCCAGAGTTATGCGCCGTTGTAGTGTACCGAATAGGAGAAATTACGTCTGGTTCTTTGAGTCTACTCATACCCACATGTTATTCAACATTTTGAAAGATGACTGAACATTGCGAAGCTCAAGCTGATCGAACAGTAGTAATAAAGCCTAAAAAAACATTGCCTGAGTCGTATATGGCTCTACTTTGGTTTTGATGAGAATGACGAAATGCAAATGAAAGTTTTTGTAGATTTTGCAAGAGTTGTGTAGTTGCAAAAGGCGGCAACACCAGCAACTTGTACGTTCATTTAAAAATACATCACCCAATTGAATATGCCGAACTTCAAGAGAGGGGAGAGGAAGGAGGGAATGACCTGTTTTTAACACTTATATAATCACATCTTTTATAATAAAACTAAAATATCGGGATATTGTGATATATCGCGATATATCGTTAGCTTTTTATAATAAAACTAAAATATCGCGATATAGTGATCAGATTTTCTCAACTGTCAGGACAGTCTTCACAAATGACGAAAAGAACCACAACCATGACAACGCAGAGTACGTCCAGAAAATGACTTTGGGTTACTAAATTTATCCATACTAGCACCTCTACCTCTATAACCACCATATTGAAAACCTTGGAAAGGGGACGACCTCGTCCACCGCGATAACCAGCACCACGATTAAATTTATAATAACCTGCTGCAGCAAGAACACTTTCTGAAGGTAAGGGTTCCAATTTAAAGTTACTATGTATTGGAGCAGAAGAGGTACCCGAGCCCTTAAACTTTTTTAGAGAAACTTTGGCTTGGTCGTACAAGGTAGCTTTATTTTCATAGTTCATTCCTGTAAGGACTATCATACGGTCATCGTCAGATATATTTGCACATTTTAAAAGTTTGAATGCCAGAATTACCGGTAATAAAGTCATTCCTTTTTTCACTATTTTGGCATACTTTGAATCAAAATCTGAGATAAATTCACTGATTGACTGATCATCCTTTCGTTTATAGTCCTCAAAATCTGCATACTTTTCAAGACTGTCTACAAGATCATCCTTTCCTAAATGTTTATCAAGAAATGTTAACAAAACATCGAAACCTTGATCTGTCTTCAACTCGTCAATACTCAGTTCATCGAACACTCTCTCACGTATACTATGTTTTTCGTGTTCTGGAAGAGACAATGCCACAGCAATTCCTTGCTTGGCCTTCTCTAAATTAGGTATTTCCCTCCATGCAATTAACTCTTGCTTGTAACGTTCATAATTGTTATCGTCAGAAAACACCGGAGGATTCAACTTCAAACTAATTTTCAGTTTCAACCGCTGTCGTTAGTTTACAATGTCACTCAATGGCTTTACGCTAACCTCACATTTTTATACTTCTGGTTTTTCGCCAACCGTATTTATTCACTGAATTTCCTTCTGTCAATTCACATAAAAACGTGTGTAACACAATCATAAACGCCCTAGGTATAGTTTTCGCCACTGTATTGAGCGCCTCACGCTAATGCTACCATGTTAAATTCAAACTTAATTGTCTGATCGTACAGTATATCTTTTTATTGGCGCCATGTTACAAACACAAAAGTATGCATGCTCACCTAGGCATGTATAAAAAAAGGATTGGAAACGTACAAAATAAAGAGTAACAAACGGTAAGTACATGAAACTAAAACAATAAACAAATACAATTATTAACATTTGCGTTCACTAATTTCGAAGCCTGCACAGCAGCTAAATCGTTCGGGCACTCAACAAGAGTTGTCACATATTTTTACTTTTTCAGTAATGAAACATTTATAATACACTAAAATCTAATTAAGAGTAACAACTCATTAAAAATACATTATGGGAGATTTTAATAGAGAGTTGGCCATTCTTGCTATAACAGTTTAAACATGCATTATGCAAGAGTTAAATCTGCCTATTGCAGGTCTTTCTTTAGGCCTGAAATGTTTTCTAAAGTATTAATTAGACATTAATTAACTGATCCAGGCCTTAATCAACTATCGATGGCATCAGATTTCTCCAATATTAAATAGATTAGAATGGTTCAGCGATACTTTGATCTAATCAAATATGTAGGACCAAGACTTAGCTTCAATCAACCAGTACGGTGGTTGAAATTATTGCACACGTCTGTCAAACCTTCAAAGGCTAATATCTTCGCTTGCAATAGAGTAATTTGAATGAAATTTTCAAATTATTCATTTTACATCATCTACTTTCGAACTATTATAGCAAGAATGGCTAGTTCTTTATCTAAATCTTACATAATGTATCTTTAAAAATAGATGATAAAAGAAGAATATATTGAAAATTTCAGTCAAATTACTTTATTCTGAACAAAGTTATCACCATTGTAATTTTTGACTAGAAACAGGAGTCAACTCTCTCTTCACTGTCTCCAAGAATGGCCGATCGTTTGATTGACAGGCGTTAACTCCACCTACATAATCTCGATTATCAAGTAATGTTTTCAATGGCTGTGGTACCGTTAGCATATATATATTCGGTTTGAAACAGGCTAGCAATTCAATTTGTATCACATTTATTTTTACTACAAATTAAAAATAAGACTTTTCATATATAGATAACAAGCGAAAGTTTGAAAGGAATGGACCAAATCAATGAGGCATAATTATAGCTGACTTCTTGTCAGCCTGCGTGACTTCTTGTACTGTAACTGGTAGGCCTACATAACTCCCGAAGCAGACAGATAGGAAACAGTGATCCAATGGGGCTACAATTCAACTGGGGTGATGTTAGCTGCGATGTTTATCAATTTCCATAATTTTTCTGTAAACGCAAGTGACAAAAGAGCGTATAATACCGACATCCAAACTCTCATTTTAACCACAACTAAACATAATATCAAGGCATTATATATCGAACTTTCAATCAAATTGACTTACATGCGGCCTCGCTTCGTACACTCTATCATTTAGCCTTGATTTAAAATTTCTGGGAGTATGACGTCAACGTAACGGTTAATCTCCGCTTACGATGCCATTTAAAAATTTAATCAATCAATGAAATCCTGTTTAAATCCAAGCCATCCGTGGGTCTACAGAGTTGATTTTGTGCTTGTTGTGTAAGAAAGATCCAATTTATAATTTCTAATACATCTGTAGCCTAAATAAAGACTTGCAATAATCAGATTTAGCTCTTGCATAATGTATGTTTAATTAATTATCAGAAAAACATTAGAATTTGTTTGGTTTTTATAAATTTCTGCCCCATGCTAACGTTTAGTATATGAAATATTTAATATCATGGATTTAGCTGCACAAGTTATCAAAATTCATTGAAAATCAATATACTTGTTCGTCTCTGTGTATCAATCTGACGTCAATTGGATGATAATTTTAACCTCTAGAGTGTCACAAGATTTTTCAAAGTGATCAAGGGCCATAACTTGGGCAGTAACTGAAACAAAACCATGTGAACATATTTCTCCTGTGCTAAGACAGCTACACTGGCTCCCGGTTAGAGAAAGGATAATATTTAAGATAAATGTTATTACATATAATACACTGAATAATATGGACTCTCCTAAATACCTTCAAGAAATTATTACACCCTACACTCCCTCTCGCTCACAGAATGAGAACCTTCTCGTATGTCCTCTAGTGAAAACTAAAAGTGGTGAAAGAACTTTCGCCCATAGTGGCCCTACATTATGGAATAGGCTATCAAAAAAGACTAAAGACTCTAAAAGCATGACATCTTTTAAGAAATCTGTTAAGACTGAACTCTTTAAATCTGTTTACCCTTAGTGCTAATAACTATTTTGTTTATGGTAATTTTACCAGTTCGGACATTTATTTTGTTCATTCCTTGTGTTTAAATGTTTATCGTATCATGGTTATTTTTCATCTTTTAAATATGTCTTATGTAGATAGCGCTCTTAAGCAACCAGTTTGTTGGATATTCAGCGCTTTATAAATAGATTATTATTAGGGTTTCACACTGCGTAGCTTGTGTGAAACACTATTGTTTTTGTTAAGATTATTATTAGGGTTTCACACTGCATAGCTTGTGTGAAACACTATTGTTTTTGTTAAGATTATTATTCTTCTTCTTATTATTATTATTATTCCAAATTATTTTTGATTAGATCTCAGTAATTGCTTGTCGGATCGTTACGATTTCTTCGGTTTTACTGGAAAAGTGGGTGTGACTTAGAGGATAAAGTTATTTTGAACGTTCTGCGACACTGCGAAATGTCCGAAATAACCAAAGCTATCGTTTTTTAGAAATATTGCAGTAATTTTAATAATAATCATTGGATTTTAACTTTCGATACATTTTGGCATAGCAGGAGACAAGGCACATATCTACGCTACTTTTGATTTTTGATTTTCGGCAAATCTTCGCAGATATTAGGCGCCAAATTTTGAAAATTTAAATTTTTACAAAAAACTTTTTTATTTATGAATATTTTTTAGTCGTGCTTTACACAAAATTAACGAGTCATCTGACTTGAGCAAAAATCTGATTTTTTTTTGTCTCAGTAATTTTCCTTGGCTGCCATTGGCTAATTCAGTTTTTCAGTCCTAGATTAATTATTTATTGTTCGAAAGCAAATATTATTTTTTTCAAATCTGGTATAACTAAAAGGATACGACCTTTAAAGGCGCACAAAATGTTGGGCCCAGTTTTTTTAATTTCGATTCCGTTTTCGGGCTATTTCGATTAAAAGGTGAAAAATGGTGTAAAATTAAGCTATTTACAACCCATCCAGCGTTTTCATATTTTAAAATATTACTTCGTAACTTTCATAAACTCGTGGCAATAATCTATACGGAGAGAATGTTTGTGAAAATTAATTTGTAATATGCGCAGTTGCCGAGAAATGGTCAATTTTGCATAAGTCACTCTTTACGCTATTGTGCCTGTAAAAAGAGTCAATTATTTTTGGATTTTCATAAAAGTGAACTCATTTGATGCATAATGTCAATTGTGACTAGTTCAACTCAATTTAACATTTTCAATGTCACCGGAAATGACGAAATTTGGACAAAAACTGTATTTATAGCCTTCGAAACAAATAATTTATTCAAATGAGTGGTATTTTTTGTTTGTTTAAGATTTTCATATTTGATTCTAATCAACTAAAAGAATGAACCCATACGATCATATAGATATCACAAAATGGTTTCTAACTTGTTCAGTTGCGGAGAAATAGGCAATTTTCAACAGGTCACTTTTCAAGGTTTTTTGTCCATAAAAGTGTCAATTATTATTCGATTTTCATGAAATTTTCACTGTGTGATACCTAATGCCATTTACAATTTCATACAAGTAATTTAAGATTTTCATTATCACCGAAAGTAAAAACATTTTGGCAAAAACTGTATTTTTAGCCTTCAAAACAGATATTTTATTCAAATGAGTCTGATTTGTAATGTTCTTAAAATTATGGTATTTGATCCCAATCAGCAAATAGATTGAACCCATACGATCATACAGATACCAGAAAATGGTTTCTAACTTGTACGGTTGCAGAGAAATAGACGATTTTCTGCAAGTCACTTTTCAAGGTTTTTGGTCTATAAAAGTGGCAATTATTATTCAATTTACATAAAATTTTCACCATGTGATGCCTTATGCCATTTCTGATTTCATAAAACTAATTGAACATTTTCATTATCACCGGAAGTACTGTACACTTACATGTAACAAATGTGTAAAATGAATTGATATTGCTGGATTTGGTTGATTCGGCGTCCATTTTATTTGATGTGTGCAATGCTTATGTGGAAACCTGTTTAATGGTTTCATTGGTACCGAAAGTGACATGTTTAGGCTAACGTGGCACTGGTGAAACCCGTCATTACTGCATCGCAGTTCTAGTTATTATTATTATTATTATTTTATTATTAATTATCGGAAATCGTTGAAAATCATTAGGATTCTTCATCTCATGACCTCAAACACTGCGTATAAATTTAAAGTCTGGCAGTAATTATCCGATATAGATGAAAATCTTATGACCTTAAACACTGTGTATAAATTTGATGTCAATCGGATATTATCTTTCACCTCTAGAGCAACCACAAGATATTTTGAAGTGATCAAGGGCCATAACTCTGGCAGTAATTATCGGAAATTGCTGAAAATCAATAGCCTTTTTCGTCTCATGACCTTAAACAATGTGTATAAATTTAAATTCAATCAGATATTAACTTTAGCCTCTAGAGCCTAAACAAGATTTATCAAAGTGATCAAGGGCTATAACTGTGGGAGTATTTATCTGAAATCGTTGAAAATCAATAGGCTTCTTTGTCTCCATCAAATGGGCACAAAACCAGACCCAACTTTTCTAGATTTAATACGATGCTGCATGGTAATCAGTCCGCCGTTGAGTTCATTTGCACTGAAAGTGAATGCCCAGTCATTCTTGTATTATGTAAAGATGCTGAAAATGATCGAAAGTAATCACACTTTCAATAAAGATAGGTTGCCAGGCAACGAAACATACGCCCACAGCAGCTAAATTGTCCGGTTAGTCAACAAGTATTGTCGCATATTTTTACTTTTTTTGGTAATGAAACATTTATAATACACTAAAATCTGATTAAGAGTAAGAACTCATTAAGTAATTATCAATCTGAAGTCAATCAGATGATAACTTTAGCCTCTAGAACGTTACAAGATTTTTCAAAGTGATCAAGGGCCATAACTTTGGCAGTAATTATCGGGAATCGTTGAAAAACAATAGGCTTCTTCGTCTCATGACCTTAAACACTGTGTATAAATTTAAAGTTAATCGGATATTAACTTTGACCTCTAGATCGTCCACAAGATTGTTTGAAGTGATCAAGGGCCATAACTCTGGCAGTAATTACTGAAAATCAATAGGATTCTTCGTCTTATGACCTTTAACACTGTGTATAAATTTAAAGTCAATCTGATATTAACTTTGACCCCTAGAGTGTCCACAAGATTTTTTTGAAGTGATCAAGGGCCATAACTCTGGCAGTAATTATCGGAAATCGCTGAAAATCAATAGGATTCCTCAACTCATGACCTTAAACACTGTGTATAAATTTAAAGTCAATCGGATATTAACTTTAGACTCTAGAGCATCCACAAGATTTTTCAAAGTGATCAAGGGCCATAACTCTGGCAAAAATTATCGGAAATCGCTGAAAATCACTAGGCTTCTTCGTCTCATGGTCTTCAACACTGTATGTATATAAATTTAAAGTCAATAGGATTTTAACTTTGTGGACGCTGGACCGCCGGACAGACGGACGGGGACGACAACAATATATGACCACATTTCAATGTGGGCGTATAAAAACTAAATTAAAGAAAATACAACTTCTATGTTGTGAAACTCGTCTTTTAACTATGATTATCATATTAGTCATTCATTCCCTCTTAATCTATATCCCCATACACATTAATTACAGAAAGGGCCTGTGCATACACGGCATTGTGAGCTATTTACTTTTTGGTCCGCCGACTGTTATTTTAAATATACCGTGAAGGCATAAATGTTCGTTATTACAGTATAGATTAATTATTTGAATGGTCGAATGCTATTGTTTTATTAATTCCCACCTGTGATCACATGTCTTGTAGCCATATGAAATCATGTTTTTAAATACACGTCCGTTATTATAGTATAGATTACTTATTTGATTGGTAGAATGCTATTGTTTTATTACTTCCCAACTGCATTATTTGTGATAAATCACCTTTGATTTAATGTAATATGATTTGATTTAGGTATAACAAAAATCGTTGTACTGCAGTCAATCAAGTGTTTACGTAACATCAAGGCAGTAATCATTGAAGCATATTTCCTGTTGATACTGTTTGAACTCATTCCGATTGTCCTGCCTAAAAATGGGCGACAGCTTGTCTATAGAGATTGACAGATAGTGGCTTTTTGGGGCCACCGCAAAAAGTCTCACAAGATTATCACCCTGCCATATTACATTGCGAGGTTGACTTCTGGTGACGTGTGCAAGTGGAAGACTACGTTAATTCATTTGAGATTTAAAGAAGATACATTGTACCCGGGATGTGATTTACTGATTTTCAATTGTATTCGTCAATGGTGGGAATTATTATTTTTAATGGATAATGGATAATAATTAGGGCTGCAACGATTCACAACTACCTCGATTCGGTTTGATTATCGATTTTAACCATTCGATTCAATTATTTTCGATTTGATTATCAGCTACAATAACCAGTAATTTTTCCTGTATATAATTCATTAAAAACAATAAAAACACAAGACTAAAATTCTCTTGAACTTTCTTTTGAGATGGTTTGACAGGTTTGTTGTGTTTCCTGTTTTATCAAATATGTCAGTGTAGCATACTCTACAAGTTGCCACATCTTTAGTTTTTTCTTACACCAAAATGATCCCAAACTTTAGATTTCAAACGACCAGGTGGTCGAGAAAGTACGTCGTCTGCCATAATTTTACCTTCCAGCGTTTGCTTGGCTACGGGTAATAATCGCTAAACACGAAAATATCCGAAGATAATGACCGGAATTATCAGCTAATGAGATCGTTTAGAATTTATATAACGATTACCGAAGCTATTGACCTAAATTAACATCCAATGAACATTCGGTACGTCATCAATTTTAAATAAATTAATTTTCGTCAGCATACGGAAATTGTTTTAAAGGGAGGTCACTCTGTTTTAGTTATGTTTTCGAGTGACATTCGTGTTTTGTTAAATAACGTAAATTAAAAGTTACGTAAAAACATAGCTTTTCTTAAATTTTAAGTGGACTTAATTGCTACAGGTCTTTCATTTTTTTTCATATGGTAAGGTATACGTTGTTTTTATTTGAAATTTAATTTGCAATTGAACCGAATCGAAATTTGAACGTTGTAGATCGTGGATCGAACCGAGACGGCTAGTGTCGGTTATCGGTGCACCGAACTGAATCGTTGCAGCTCTAATAATAATACTTACGACCACGTAAGGTGAGCATCTATGGGTGTGCATTTTTTTCTATATTCACCTTTTTTATTCGTACTTCATATGTAAATAATTGCAATCAAAATGAACAGATCGGACAAATGGCTCGCGGGAAATTAAAAGGTTCATCTCATAGTTCAACACCGTAGATGAATTAACCGTGTGTTGATTTTTCAACGTATTTCGGGAAAGTAAACGACTCGTCTAATAAGTAAACGGCTCGTCTAATAAGTAAATGCCATAGATAAGTGAACGGGTCGTCCATTTATAAACGCCTCTCGAAGAAACTAAACCTGTTACCATTAAACTAAGCCATACTACTAACTAAACCATTTTTGTAATTAATAAATATTGCCTTTAAGTTTCATCAAAATCTGATAAAAATTGTGACCTTTAGAGTGACCGCAAGCTTATTGCCCTTAAGTTTTATCAAAATCGGATAAAAATTGTGACCTCTGGAGGAACCACAAGCTGAAAACATGATTTTTCGTACAATCAGGGGCCATAATCCAGGAAGTTACGATCCAATATCCACCAATACCGAAAGACACTGAGATTTTGGTTTTATAAACCTATTATATTTCAAGTTTTCTCAAAATCAGATAAAAATTGTGACCTGTACACTGTAACCAAGGTATCATTTAATCTTCTGTATCTAGCACTAATTTCTTTCACATTCGTTTAATATCCAATCTTTGTTTAACAAGCGGTTGCCATGCAAGATACGCCCACATTTTGCAAGAGATGGACAGAAAACAAGCTCAAAAAAAGAAGTGATTTTTTCGTACAATCAAGGGCCATAATTCAGGAAGTTATGATCTAATATGTGCGAATATCGAAAGGAACCAAGATCTTTGGGTTATAAATATGTATTTCATGTTTCATCAAAATCGGATCAAAATTGTGACCTCTATAGGGTCCACAACCTTGATATACCATATTTTTACGCTATTTGAGAACGAACAGTGGCCATTTTGTCTGTCAATTTTGGGCCAATTTTCACGAAATTCGAACTCCGTCGTCCTTAGGGTGTAACGGTGTAATACGTTTTTTTAAATCTGATAAAAATTATGACCTATATAGGGTCCACAAGCTAAAAACGCAATTTTTCGTACAATCAGGGACAATAATTCTGGAAGTTAAGGTCCGATATGCGCGAATATCGAAAGGAACCGAGATCTTTGGGTTATAAAATTACATTTCAAGTTTCATTAAAATCGGACAAAAATTGTGACCTCTATAGGGTCCACAACCTTGATATACCATATTCTTACGCTATTTGAGAACGGACGGCAGCCATTTTGTCTGTCAATTTTGGGCCGATTTTCATGAAATTTGACCTCAGCTGTTTTTAGGGTGTAACGGTGATATAATAATAGGTTTTTTTCAATCTGATAAAAATTATGACCTCTATAGACTCCACAAGCTAAAAACGCGATTTTTCGTACAATCATTTGCCATAATTCAGGAAGTTACGGTACGATATGCGCGAATATCGAAAGGAACCGAGATCTTTGGGTTATAAAGTTACATTTCAAGTTTCATTAAAATCGAACAAAAATTGTGACCTCTATAGGGTCCACAACCTTGATATACCATATTCTTACGCTATTTGAGAAAGAACGGCAGCCATTTTGTCTGTCAATTTTGGGCCGATTTTCACAAAATTTGAACTCAGTCGACCCTAGGGTGTAACGGTGATATAATAATACATTTTTTTATATCGGATAAAAATTATGACCTCTATAGGGTCCACAAGCTAACCAGCGGCTGCCAGGCAGGATACGCCCACATTTTCGAGAGATGGATAGAGAACAAGCTAACAAGAAAGTGATTTTTCCTACAATCAAGAGCCATAATTCAGGAAATTACAATTCGATATGCGTGAATATCGAAAGGAACCGAGATCTTTGGGTTATAAACTTACATTTCAAGTTTCAACAAAATCGGATAAAAATTGTGACCCCTATTTGAGAAAGAACGCCAGCCATTTTGTCTGTCAATTTTGGGCCGATTTTCACGAAATTCGAACTCGGTCGTCCTTAGGGTGTAACGGTGATATAATAAAACGTTTTTTTAAATCGGATAAAAATTATAACCTCTATAGGGTCCACAAGCTAAAAACGTGATTTTTCGTACAATCAGGGGCCATAATTCAGGAAGTTAAGGTCCGGTATGCGCGAATATCGAAAGGAACCGAAATCTTTGGGTTATAAACTTACATTTCAAGTTTCAACAAAATCGGATAAAAATTGTGACCACAAACTTGATATACCATATTTTTACGCTATTTGAGAACGAACGGCGGCCATTTTGTCTGTCAATTTCAGGCCGATTTTCACGAAATTAAAACTCAGCCATTCCTAGGGTGTAACGGTGATATAATAATACGTTTTTTTAAATTGGATAAAAATTATGACCTCTATAGGGTCCACAAGCTAAAAACGCCATTTTTGGTACAATCAGGGGCCATAATTCAGGAAGTTACGGTCCGATATGCGCGAATATCGAAAAGAACCGAGATCTTTGGATTATCAACTTAGATTTCAAGTTTCAAGAAAATCAGATAAAAATTGTGACCTCTATAGTGTCCACAACATTGACATACCATATTTTTTACGCTATTTGATAATGGACGACGGCCATTTTGTCTGTCAATTTCGGGCCGATTTTCACGAAATTCGAACTCAGCCATCCTTAGGGTGTAACGGTGATATAATTAAACGTTTTTTTAAATCGGATAAAAATTATGACCTCTATAGGGTCCACAAGCTAAAAACATGATTTTTGGTACAATCAGGGGCCATAATTCAGGAAATTACGGTCCGATATGCGCGAATATCGAAAGGAACCGAGATCTTTGGATTATCAACTTAGATTTCAAGTTTCAACAAAATCGGATAAAAATTGTGACCTCTATAGTGTCCACAACATTGATATACCATATTTTTAGGCTATTTGAGAACGAACGACGGCCATTTTGTCTGTCAATTTCGGGCCGATTTTCACGAAATTCGAACTCAGCCATCCTTAGGGTGTAACGGTGATATAATTGAAAGGTTTTTTAAATCGGACACAAATTTTGACCTCTATAGGGTCCACAAGCTAAAAACACGATTTTTGGTACAATCAGGGGCCATAATTCAGGAAATTACAATTCGATATGTGCGAATATCGAAAGGAACCGAGATCTTTGGATTATCAACCTAAATTTCAAGTTTCAACAAAATCGGATAAAAATTGTGACCTCTATAGTGTCCACAAGCTGAAAACGTGATTTTTCGTACAAACAGGGGCCATAATCCATGAAGTTTCGATCCGATACATGCCAATATCGAAAGGAACCGAGATCTTCTGGAGATTAACCTATATTTCAAGTTTCGTCAAAATCGGATAAGAATTGTGACCTGTAGAGTGTCCACAAACAAATTGTGGACGGACGGACGTCCTGATGTCCGGACGGACAGGGGCGTAGGCATAATATGTCCACATGAAAATGTGGGCGTATAAAAACGCGATTTTTTGTACAATCAGGGGCCATAATTCAGGAAGTTACGGTCCGATATGCGTGAATATCGAAAGGAACCGAGATCTTTGGGTTATAAACTTACATTTCAAGTTTCAATAAAATCGGATAAAAATTGAGACCTCTATAGGGTCCACAACCTTGATATACCATATTTTTACGCTATTTGAGAACGAATGGCGGCCATTTTGTCTGTCAATTTTGGGCCGATTTTCACGAAATTCTAACTCAGTCGTCCTTAGGGTGTAACGGTGATATAATAATACGTTTTTTTAAATCGGATAAAAATTATGACTTCTATAGGGTCCACAAGCTAAAAACGAGATTTTTCGTAAAAACAGGGGCCATAATTCAGGAAGTTACAGTCCAATATGAACGAATATCGAAAGGGACTGAGATCTTTGGGTTATCAACTTACATTTCAAGTTTCAACAAAATAGGATAAAAATTGTGACCTCTATAAGGGTCCACAACCTTGATATACCATATTTTTACGCTATTAGAGAACGAACGGCGGGCATTTTGTCTGTCAATTTTGGGCCGATTTTCACGAAATTCAAACTCAGTCGTCCTTAGGGTGTAACGGTGATATAATAATACAGGTTTTTAAATCAGATAAAAATTATGACTTCTACAGGGTACACAAGCCAAAATGCGATTTTTCGTACAATCAGGGGCCATAATTCAGGAAGTTACAGTCCGATATGCGCGAATATTGAAAGGAACCGAGATCTTTGGGTTATAAACTTACATTTCAAGTTTCAATAAAATCGGATAAAAATTGAGACCTCTATAGGGTCCACAAACTTGATATACCATATTTTTACGCTTTTTGAGAACGAAAGGCGGCCATTTTGTCTGTCAGTTTTGGGCCGATTTTCACGAAATTTGAACTCAGTCGTCCTTAGGGTGTAACGGTGATATAATAATACGGTGTTCTAAATCGGATAAAAATTATGACCTCTGTAGGGTCCACAGGCTAAAAACGCAATTTTTCGTACAATCAGGGGCCATAATTCAGGAAGTTACGTTCTGATATGCACGAAAAGAACCAAGATCTTTGGGTTATAAGCATACATTTCAAGTTTAACTAAAATCGGATAAAAATTGTGACCTCTACAGTGTTCACAAGCTAAAAACATGATTTTTCGTACAATCAGGAGCCATAATCCATATAGTTGCAGTCCGATACAAGCCAATATCGAAAGGAACCGAGATCTTGGGGTGATAAACCTATATTTCAAGTTTCATTGAAATAGGATAAAAATTGTGACCTGTAGACTGTTCACAAACAATTGTGGACGGACGGACGGATGGGGGCGATGACAATATAATAAAAACTGTTTAAAATCACCATAAATCATTTAATTTGTACTTCTGTCCAGTTTAAAGCTGACCATTCAATTTTGATAATGAGTGTCCAATTTACAAGTGTTTAATTTCTCAATCACTGTTAACCAGCGGCTGCAAGGCAGGATACGCCCACATTTTCGAGAGATGGATAGAGAACAAGCTAAAAAGAAAGCGATTTTTCGTACAATAAGGGGCCATAATTCAGGAAGTTACGATCCGATATGCACAAATATCTAAAGGAACCGAGATCTTTGGATTATAAACTTACATTTCAAGTTTCAACAAAATCGGATAAAAATTGTGACCTCTATAGGGTCCACAATCTTGATATACCATATTTTTACGCTAATTTTGGGGCGATTTTCACAAAATTCAAACTCAACTGTCCTTAGGGTGGAACGGTAATATAATAATACGTTTTTTTAAATCGGATAAAAATTATGACCTCTAATGGGTCCACAAGCTAAAAACTTGATTTTTCTACAATCAGGGGCAATAACTCAGAAAGTTACGGTCCGATATGGGCGAATATCGAAAGGAACTGAGATCTTTGGGTTATAAACTTACATTTCAAGTTTCAAAAAAATCGGATAAAAATTGTGACCTCTACAGGGTCCACAACCTTGATATATCATATTTTTACGCTATTTGAGAACGAACGGTGGCCATTTTGTCTGTCAATTTTGGGCCGATTTTCACGAAATTCGAACTCGGCCATCCTTAGGGTGTAACGGTGATATAATTAAACGTTTTTTTAAATCGGATAAAAATTATGAGCTCTATAGGGTCCACAAGCTAAAAACGTGATTCTTTGTACAAATAGGGGCCATAATTCAGGAAGTTAAGGTCCGATATGCGCGAATATCGAAAGGAACCGAGATCTTTGGGTTATCAACTTACATATCAAGTTTCAACAAAATAGGATAAAAATTGTGACCTCTATAGTGTCCACAAGCTAAAATAGTGATTTTTCGTACAAACAGGGGCCATAATCCATGAAGTTTTGATCCGATACATGCCAATATCGAAAGCACCCGAGATATTTTGGACGTCCGGACGGACAGGGGCGACGGCATAATACGTCCACATGAAAATGTGGGCGTATAAAAAATAAACAACCCAATTGATTAATGATGTATAATGATTAATTTTTGAACAGTGGTCAGGAAATTAAATACTTGTAAATTGGACACTCATTATCCGAATACTTAAAACTAATAGATAAAGATGAAGTTCATCACATTTGAAATCCTACAAACTTAGTTACACATTTTGGGTAAAAGAGGGACTGTAACCAGGAAATTACGGTCTATAGTGCACTATTCAAGATTTTTTGATCCTTAATACATTTCAAAACATACCAGATAATATACAACCACAATTCAATGTGGGTAGATATGTTATCAGATGTTGACAGCAAAACACTTCGGTCGACATACAGTACTTTCTGAACAAATATCGCCAAAATTGCTGTGTTTTAGCTGATGCCGATTTCTACTTATCGGCCAATTACCGATGGAGAAACCGATAATCGGAACATAACAAATAGTGGGTGTGAAACATAAAAGTAATATGTTGATTAATTACCTTTAATATATGTAGAAGATTTCCAGAATGTGAATCCCATACTTTAAGTGAACAGTCACTAACAGCTGTTACAACCTGCAGATCATTCTTACTCCAACACACCATTGTTACACATGGTACTTCTAGATTACTATTACTACATGGTGTAGATGTTGGTGTTGCTACTGTATCTTTTCTATAATATAAATAAGAGTGAATAAAAACTTTATATACATGATTACCTCATGGTTTCTCCATTGTCGGACATTTTAACCTCCTTCATGTCAGCCGACAGCATGTAGAAACTAGTCTTAGATGTCACATATCCTAATAGTAAAACACCCCAAAGCAATGGACAGTCATAACTTTAAAAATGCTTCAATTCTTATCTACTGCCCAGTCCTCTACCGAGCGCAAATGTGACGATGCAGGCGCAGCCGTGTCCGCTGGTTCTACTTCAAGTTCTGTACCGTCACAAAATAATTTATATCTGTAACCATTTTCCTTTGCAGGAATTCCCATGTGGTCACATCTGTGAACCGATTCGCTATTACACAATATCTTTACCATTTTCCATTCACCGAAAACAAAGTATGACTTATATATACCCAAAATGTATTCATACGAATCACTGCCTATGAACACCTTTAACTTATTTTCCGTAATGAAACTACGTGATTTAAGATTCCATATAGACATTCCCAGTTCCAGTGGCACAGTAGTATGGAAATCATCACTTACTATTTAAGGCATTGCTTACTATGAACCTACACTAGAAGAATGGTATTGTTTAGAACAGGGTTTTTAGTGCTGGAAAGTATGCATATAGTTTACTTTCAAAACATCTTTCGATAATTGATCAAAATCGTTTAAAAATTACAAAGATAGGTTGCAAGGCAACGAAACATACGCCCACAGCTGCTAAATCGTCCGTGTAGTCAACAATTGTGTATACTGTGTATAAATTTAAAGTCAATCGGATATTAACTTTGACCTCTAGAGCGTCCACAAGATTTTTTGAAGTGATCAAGGGCCATAACTCTGACAGTAATTATCGGAAATCATTGAAAATCAATAGGATTCTTCGTCTCATGACCTTAAACACTGTGTATGTTTATGTTTAGGCTATTAACTTTAGCCTCTAGAGCGTCCACAAGCAATTGTGGATGCCGGACCGAAGGCCGGACGGACGGACCAACTGACGGACGGACGGGGGCGACGACAATATACGACCACATCTCAATGTGGGCGTATAAAAATGGTTTAGTTAGTACTATGGCTTAGTTTAATGGTAACAAGTTTAGTTTCTCCGAGAGGCGTTTATAAATGGACGAACTGTTCACTTATTTATGGCCATTTATTTATTAGACGAGCCGTTCACTTTCCCCGAGATACGTTGAAAAATCAACACACGGTTTACTTATCCACGGCCTTTACTTATTAGATGAGCGCTTACTTTCCCCGAGATACGTTGAAAAACCAACACACGATTAATTTATCTACGGTGTTGAACTATTAGATGAACCTTTTAATTTCGCGCGAGCCGTTTATCCGATCGGTTCATTTTGATTACGATTATTTACATATGAAGTACGAATAAAAAAGGTGAATATAAAAAAAAAATGCACACCCATAGACTATCACCTTACCGTGGTCGTAGTATTATTTATTATCCATTATCCTATAAAATTAGTATTCCACCATTGACAAATACATCCAAAATCTGTAAATCACGTCCCATGTAATTATACAATTGGAAATCGGTAAATCACGTCTCAAGACACTCAAGTAATGTATCTTTTTTAAATCACAAATGAATTAACTAGTCTTCCATCTGTACACGTGGTCATAAGTCAAGCTCACAATGGCAGTGGGATAATCTTGAGAGACTGTACATTAGACTGGCGCCCCAAAAAAGTCACTGTCAATCTCTATAGACAAGCTGGGTCCCATTTTTAGACAGCGTAATTACTTGATTGGGGGCTCCTGCGCAATTTAGTTGATTATTGGGTACAGCTAGATGTTAAATTTTGGTACCGATTCAAAATCCACATTCCCGAAAAAGAAAAAGGTTTATAAATAAAACAGAACATATATTTAGCTATGATAATCTAATAACAAAAACCAATTGTATGTATTTATATATATGTACACTAAACACTAAATACTAAAAAGACAAATAACAGCATGAATACTAAAAACGGTGTGTTCCCACTTAGCCGGCAGACTCCTTTGATTGATCTTAAAACTATAGTCTGTTTAAAAGTAGTCACTCAAGAACTGTTCACTAGTGTTCAGCGTTAATGAGCTATGTCGAAATCACCATTTCACAGATATTATTTGGTGGTACCAAAAGGCTTCGAGTTAAGAAATATTGACAACTTGATACAAGAATTGAACATTTGAAAACAGTTATTAAATGGCTCATTACGTGTAAATCGGTATGGAACAAATATTTCCTATTTAGTGGGGCTGTAAAATGATTGTTATGTTGTAAGGCATTTATTTATAAATTATATAATGCTATTTAATTAAAGTTAAATGTGTAAATTGTAATGCATTTTTATATGTGTAAATCATTTAATGTTATTTAATAAATATTAAATTTGTTATCACAGACAATTATCATGTCACTAATCTCCTCTTAATCTATATTCCCATACACATTAATTACAGAAAAGGCCTGTGTATACACGGTATTATGAGCTATTCACCTTTGGTCAGCCGATTGTTATTTAGAATATAGGATTGAGTCATAAATGAACGTTATTACAGTATAGATTAATTATTTGATTGGTTGAATGCTATTGTTTTATTAATTCCCACCTGTAGTCAAGTGCCTAGGTGCCATATGAAACCATGTTTTTGAATATACATGTTTGTAAGTACAGTATGGATTACTTCTTTGATTGGTCGAATGCTATTGTTTTGTTAATTCTCACCTGTCTGGGTGCCATACAAAATCATGCCTTTGAATGTACAGTTGAGTCATGAATGTCTCTTTTTATTAACATTAATTATTCGATTGGTCGAATGCTATTGTTTTATTAATTCCAACCTGTAGTTACCTGCCGGGTGCGGATCAGTTCATCCCACAACCATTTCACCTCAAATTGTTTCATTCCAATCTATTTTTTTATCCGGCTGTTTCATCCCGGGCTGTTTCATCCCCCTTGTTATTATCGTTAATAAACTGTTAAACACTTAATTATTGTTAAATAAACAATAATGTATGGAATAAATAAGTTTTACTCGTCGATTTTTGTTGATTACCAATCACGACCGGGATTAGTATATTCGTATTGTTTGTTAATTGGCGTTATGATTTTAGATTTTAGGTCAGTTCCCTGATGTTTTTGTAGTAAAGTATATTCGTATTGTTTTTATAATTGCTGTTATGATTTTAGATTAGTTCACCGATGTTTTTGTAATAAAGTATACTCGTATTGTTTGTTAGTTTATGATGTCTAATATCATTTATCTTCTTTATAAAAGATAGGTTGCCAGGCAACTAAACATACGCCCACAGCAGCTAAATCGTCCGAGCGGTCGACAAGAGTTGTCGTATATTTTTCTTTTGTAGGTAATTAGGGGGCATTTAATAGACAATCACATACAGATGACATTATAATTTTCGTCGTTTGAGGGTTCACAAGGTTCTAAAAACTAAAACAAGGGCTGTAACTCTAAAAGTAATCTACAGAAATTGTTGATATTCGACAGACTTTTTCGTTTTACTAATTCAAATAATACATATCAATTTCATACAGATCGGATGATAACTTTTGTCGTTCGAACGTTCACAAGGTTCAACAAAGTAAAACAAGGGCCATAACTCTAGAAATAATTGACAGAAATTGCTGACATTCAAGAGGCTTCTTAATTTCACTAATTTAAATGATGCATATGAATTTCATACAGATTGGGTGATAACTTTTGTCGTTCAAGCGTTCACAAGATTCAACAATGTGAAACAAGGGCCATAACTCTAGATGTAATTAACGGAAATTTGCTGAAACTCAATAGGCTTGTTCGATTTACTAATTTAAACGATACCTATAAATTTCATACAGATCGGATAATAACTTTTGTCGTGATAGCATTCACAAGGTACAACAAAGTGAAAAAAGGGCCATTATTCACGGTGTAATTAACGGAAATTGTTGAAATTCAATAGGCATCTTCGTTGCACTAATTTAAATGATGCATATCAATTTCAAACAGATCGGATGATAACTGTTGTCAAAACAGGGCCATAACTCTAGATGTAATTACGGAAATTGCTGAAATTCAATAAGCTTCTTTGTTTTACTAATCTAAATGATGCATATAAATTTCATACAGATCGGATAATAACTTTTGTCGTTAGAGCATAAAAAAGGTACAACAAAGTGAAACAAGGGCCATAACTCACGTCGTAATTAAAGGAAATTGCTGAAATTCAATAGGATTCTTTGTTTCACTAATTTAAATGATGCATATCAATTTCAAACAAATCGGATGATAATAATAATAAAATAATAATAACGAAATTTATATTGCGCAACAATTCATCCCACTTGGTGATGCTCTAGGCGCATGAAAGTGTTCATGTGGGTTAATTATAGTGACTAAACAGCCAGGTTTTCACACTTGATTTGAAGATAGACAGTGTTTCACATTTTCGAATGGAAGGTGGTAGCGAATTCCATAGAATTGATGCTTTATACTGAAAAGTCCTTGAACCAAATTTCTTCATCTTATAAATCGGTACATCTAACAATAATTTGTTCTCGGATCTTAGTGACCTTTTTGGCTGGTAGTGTGATAAGAGATTCTGAAGATATCTTGGTGCCGTTTTATGTAACGTTTTGTATGTCAGAGTTAAAATTTTAAAGTTAATTCTCTCGCGCACTCGGAGCCAGTGAAGATTATTTAAGATGGGAGTGATGTGTCATTTTGATCTGGCTTTAGTCACAATTCGCGCAGCACGATTTTGGATCTTTTGCAACTTGGAAATTTGTTTATCAGTTACTCCAGAAAGTACGGCATTGCAGTAGTCAATTCTGGACTAAGGGTGTGACGACTAAGCAAAACTTGAACCGGTTAGTCGGCGGCTAAAAAACGAACTGATTCGATTTAGTCGGTAATGAAAACTAACTGAAAAATATTAGTCTTCCATAGTCTACAATACAGGCCTTTATATACGGAGCTTAAAACTGTAATGGCGACATACAGTTCTATGTTTTATGTGTTCGGTATATTAAAAAATTTGGTTTTGTTTGTACTATGTAGTTTGTTCAAATCTCCTGTTTAACCTTTTTAATAAAAGTAATAAATACAACATATAAAAATAGACTTCAAACCAGTGGCTGCCAGGCAGGATACGCACACATTTTCAAGAGATGGATAGAAAACAAGCTAAAACGAAAGTGATTTTTCCTACAATCAAGGGCCATAATTCAGGAAATTACAGATCGATATGCGCAAATATCGAAAGGAACCAAGATCTTTGAGTTATAAACTTACATTTCAAGTTTCAACAAAATCGGATAAAAATTGTGACCTCTATAGGGTCCACAGCCTTGATATGCCATATTTTTACGCAATTTGAGAACGAGGGGCGGCCATTTTGTCTGTCAGTTTTGGGCCGATTTTCACGAAATTTGAACTCCGTTGTTCTTAGGGTATAACGGTGATATAATAATACGTTTTTTTTAAATCAGATAAAAATTATGACCTCTATAGGGTCCACAAGATAAAAATGCGATTTTTCGTGCAATCAGGGGCCATAATTCAATAGTTACGGTCCAATATGCGCTAATATTGAAAGGAACCAAGATCTTTGGGTTATAAACTTACATTTCAAGTTTCAACAAAATCGGATAAAACTTGTAACCTCTGATATACCATATTTTTACGCTATTTGAGAACGAAGGGCGGCCATTTTATCTGTCAGTTTTTGGCCGATTTTCACGAAATTCGAACTCAGTCGTCCTTAGGGTGTAACGGTGATATAATACTATGATTTTTTAAATCGGATAATAATTATGACCTCTATAGGGTCCACAAGCTAAAAACGTGATTTTACGTACAATCAGGGGCCATAATTCAGGAAGTTACGGTCCTATATGCGCGAATATCGAAAGGAACCGAGATCTTTGGGTTATAAACTTACATTTCAAGTTTCATCAAAATAGGATTAAAATTGTGACCTCTACAGTGATCACAAGCCAAAAACGTGATTTTTTGTACAATCAGGGGCCATAATCCATGAAGTTACGGTCCGATAGATGCCAATATTGAAAGGAACCGAGATCTTAGAGTGATTAACCTATATTGCAAGTTTCATTGAAATCGGATAAAAATTGTGACCTGTGGACGGACGGACGGGGGCGACGACAATATACGTCCACATGAAAATGTGGGCGTATAAAAATTGACAAACAATGACGTATTGATCAATAATATTATTGATAAACCGACGAGAAAGCGTATCTGGGCATCAGCTCAGTGCGCATGCCTATTGACCTAACCTGGAGGATTGCTTGTTTCTAGTTGGGCACTTCAACCATTGACCTTAGCAACCGACCAATCAAATAACGTATTCGTAAAATAACTTCATTAGGTATGCAAAAACATACTCGCTTGTTATCGTGGGAATATCTACGACCGATTACGGAATATACTGTCTCGTTATTATTATTGTCAACCATTTATCAATGATGTAGCTTATTCGCCCCCATAATTGTCGATAGTTGGACTTGCTTTGACGAAGAGTTGTTAATGTCAACATACTGATATCGACTGGTTAGATATGAGCTGAACCATTGTAGAAAAGATCCAGCTATTCCGTAGTGTCTTCAGTCCAGTGATGGGATTTCAAAATTTTCCTTGTCGGACATTTTACCGAAAATAAAGGGGCATAACTCGTATCGATATATAAACAGACGGATTCATACCACAATTAAAATTCACGTGTCAACAAAATATTTAAATGCCGTACGTAATAACAATAGGTGAACCTCGCTATTTTTCATATTTAATTCCCGTACGGTAATCAAATATATGTCAGTAACATTCCTTCAGCGTATGGCGTACGTGACTCATAGCACATAGCTTTATAGTAAGCACCGTCCTGTAAGCGATTTTCGTTCGGCAATCGAATGTGTCAACAAAATATTCAAATGTCGTACGTAATAAAAATAGGTGAACCTCGCTATTTTTCATATTTAATTCCAGTACGGTAATTAAATTTAACTCAGTAACATTCCTACAAACTCCTGCTTCGGCATCAAATTCACAATAGTATGCATTACGTGTCTTTGTTTATACGGCAGCAAATGAATGCAGAACTTCCGGAATAAGAATTGTTTTCTTTACGTCAACAAAATATTCAAATCAGCGTGTAATTAAAATAGGAACACCTCGCTATTTTTCATATTTAATTCCCGTGTGGTGTTCAAATTTTTGTCAGTAATATTCCTATAAAATTACGTGTTTTCGTAATACGATAGAAGGAAAGTTTGCCGATCCGTAACTACTTAAGCTTCCTTCAGCGTATGGCGTACGTGACTCATAGCACATAGCTTCATCGTAGGAACTGCCTTGTAAGCGATTTTCGTTCGGCAATCATGATCGCTGGGAAAGTGCCACTGTTGATGAGAATTTCTATATGGAGCCTTAAAATGACTATCCATTGATTTGGGGTGTTATATACATGTACTCTAATGATATGTGACATCTAAGACTAGTTTATACATGCTGTGATTAAAATTCTAATTGCTCTTATTGGATTGATGAATAGCCCGACAAAGAAGAAGCAATGACATCTGTTTAAGATTAGATTGATGAATTGTCCGATAAAAGATTAAGCCAGTCAATCATGGCAGATTAAATAGTTAATCAAGGTGGGTGTATAGACAGTATAACACGATAAATACGTTAATCACTTAATTACCTAATCAATCCAGCCTATTATTAACGATAATCGGGTTGAGTGGTAGTTATACACTCAGTACAATATATTAATTTTGGAATTTTGAATATTATTCACCATATCTTGATGTCCGATTGCGCATATTCCCGGTCAGACAATTTTGGAAGTTCAGAAAATAGCGTTGGACATGTCCGAAATATACGGGCAAAATCCCATCACTGCTTCAGTCGGTCAGGTAGGTTACTATGGTAGATTGTGTCGAAAGCAGCCGACAAATCTAAAAGGGCTAGCACACTGATACTTCCTGAATCGACGGATGATTTTAAAGCGTCGATGGCACAAACCAAAGCTGTTTCAGTGCTATGTGCGGGGCGACAGGCTGACTGAAACTCATCAAAGAGCCCGGACTGGTCAAGGTAGTCAATTAATTGCTGCTTGACAACCTTCTCTAGAATCTTTGAGAGGAATGTTAGATTAGATACAGGGCGGTAGTTTTTCAACAGCTTCGGGTCAAGCGATGACTTCTTGATTAAAGGCTTAACGACTGCCGTTTTGAAGCTAAGTGGTACCGTTCACGATTGAAGACTTTTATTGACGATTTTAGTCAGAACTGGTAAAATAGTATCAAGGATACTCAACTGTGTTGAGACTATGGGTTGTTCAGTACGGTTAATAGACGAAGAACCAAGACCATCGCGAATCTTGGATATTTTGTCTATGAAATAATCACTGAACTCTTGGGCCACAGTACTGTCTTCTCCAACAGGAAGAATCACCTTGTTTTCTGTACCCAGAAGTTTATTTAGGGTTGAGAACAACACCTTTGGATTAGAAGCACTGTTGGATATATTTGTGATGTAGTAATGTGATTTGGCATTTGAAACACATTTCTGAAAATCTCTACAAATTTGCATATAAATTTGTTTATGCACAGCCAGTCCAGTTTTGTGCCTCTTCCGTTCTGCTTGTCGACGCTTTTGTTTGATGTCTTGTACTGATTCATCGTACCATGAAGTATTCAGTGAACGGCTAATGGTCTTTGTGCGAATCGGGGCATGTTTTGCCACAAGATCAGAAATGGTTGTGTTGAATAAATCAACCATATCATCAACATCATCAGCTGTTAAGTTATTGAAAAGTGAACTCTTGTTAAGATCTTCATTAAACTTGTCCAAATTTATGGATTTATAATTTCTATATTGTATTGCTTTTGCTAGCTTCACAGTTTCTGGAAAGTTAACATCAAAAGATATCAGAGAATGGTCAGAGATCAGGTTGTTGACAACATCAATGTTTTGTACAAGATTAGTATTTCGACATAGAACCCAATCAAGGGTGTGACCAGAGCGGTGTGTCGGCAAAGTAATTAATTGTTTATGGTCACAAATGTTCAGACGATCACAGACACGTTTAGTGAGAACATTGTTCGGAGAGTCAAAATGTACGTTAAAATCCAATAAGGGTGTTTTCATCCTGGTAAGGATCTTCACATAGCTCAGAGAAGTCATCAATAAAGTCTGCATCAGTGCAATTATTTCTACCTGAAATGGGTGGTCTGTAAATGCAAACTAGTTTTAACGTCTGTGATGTTGATTTTATAGTTACTGTCAAGTGTTCAAATGAGGAAAACGTTTTTGCTGATTTTATAGTTTTAAGTTGCAGCTTGTCATTGAAAACAACAGCTATGCCCCCACCTCTACCAGTGAGTCGAGGAGAGTGAAAACAAGTGTATCGGTGTAATTTCGACACATTTAGCCTCATCACCTACTTGAGATAACCATGTTTCAGTTATCAATAGTATATCAAATTTGTATTCAAGAATGCAATCAAATATGCAAGCTGTTTTTTTTCTAATAGACTGAGCATTTAGAAGACTCAATTTAAGACATTTTGAGACATATTTACATTGGGTTTGTTTTTGGATTCCAGAGCGCTTTCCTCAAAGTCTTTTCAGGATTCCAATATCTTTAATGTGATCAAATGTAGAGTAAGGTATTTTTCGAACAGTAGGTGAGTGATTTTAATCCATGAGTTGTTTTACTGAGTATGTGATCATACTGAACTAAACACCACCAAAATAGAGTGAGAGAATATATTTAAGTGAACTAATGTCATGCATATTCTGTTGAGATTATATCAAAGTCACAAATTGTTACAAGTTTCTTCAAATTCCAGGCAAATTACAAAACTTTAAGGTAATATTATTTCACCATAATACTCTTAGTATCCTTATGTCACACGATATCCAAAAAGTAAGAATGATAATGCAGCAGTTTAGTCACAAATTAACAAACTTTGAGAGCACTTAAAATGTGCAGCCACATGGGAGCCATCTTGGTTAATGTTGTCATTAGAGCGTTCATAAGATTCAACAAAGTGTAACAAGGGCCATAACTCTAGATGTAATTACGGAAATTGCTGAAATTCAATAAGCTTCTTCTTTTACTAATCTAAATGATGCATATAAATTTCATACAGATCGGATAATAACTTTTGTCGTTAGAGCATAAACAAGGTTCAAAGTGAAACAAGGGACATAACTCTAGATGTAATTAACGGAAATTGCTGAAATTCAATAAGCTTCTTTATTTTACTAATCTAAATGATGCATATAAATTTCATACAGATCGGATAATAACTTTTGTCGTTAGAGCATTCACAAGGTACAACAAAGTGAAACAAGGGCCATAACTCACAGCGTAATTAACGGAAATTGCTCAAATTCAATAGGATTCTTCATTTCACTAATTTAAATGATGCATATCAATTTCAAACAGATCGGATGATAACTGTTGTCATTAGAGCGTTCACAAGATTCAACAAAGTGAAACAAGGGCCATAACTCTAGATGTAATTAACGGAAATTGCTGAAATTCAATAGGCTTTTTTGTTTTACTAATTTAAATGATGCATATAAATTTCATACAGATCGGTTGATAACTTTTCTCGGTAGTGTGTTTACAAGGTGCAACAAAGTGAAACAAGGGCCATAACTCCAGACAAAATTAACGGAAGTTATTGAAATTAAATAGGCTTCTTCATCTTACTAATACAAACATCATATATCAATTTCAAAACAATCCGATGATAAATGTAGTCTGTAGTGTGTTCACAAGAAAGGGCGGACGGGGGCAACGGCAATATACGACCACATTTCCATGTGGGCGTATAAAAAGGTATTTTATAATTACATGTTGACAGCTTAATCACTCACTAAAATACATCATGGACTTTACGTATTACCCAATAATCAACTAAATTGCGCAGAGGCCACCAATCAAGTGCTTACACTGTCTGAAAATGGGCGACAGCTTGTCTATAGAGATTGACAGTGACAGTCTCTCGAGATTATTGCACTGCCATTGTGAGCTTGACTTATGACCAGTGGCTGCCAGGCAGGATACGCCCACATGGATAGAGAACAAGCTAAAAAGAAAGTGATTTTTCCTACAATCAAGGGCCATAATTCAGGAAATTACAATTCGATATGCGTGAACAAAATCGGATAAAAATTGTGACCTCTATAGGGTCCACAACCTTGATATACCATATTTTTACGCTATTTGAGAACGTGGGACGGCCATTTTGTCCGTCAGTTTTGGTCCGATTTTCACAAAATTCGAACTCAGCCGTCTTTAGGGTTTAACGGTGATATAATAATACAGTTTTTTAAATCGGATAAAAATTATGATCTCTATAGGTGCCACAAGCTAAAAACGTGATTTTTCGTACAATCAGGGGCCATAATTCAGGAAGTTACGTACCGATATGCACGAATATGGAAATTAACCGAGATCTTTGGGTTATAAGCATACATTTCAAGTTTAAACCAAATCGGATAAAAATTGTGACCTCTACAGTGTTCACAAGCTAAAAGCGTGATTTTTCGTACAATCAGGGGCTATAATCCATGAAGTTACAGTCCGATACATGCCAATATCGAAAGAAACCGAGATCTTAGGGTGATAAACCTATATTTCAGGTTTCGTTGAAATCGGATAAAAATTGTGACCTGTAGACTGTTCACAAACAATTGTGGACGGACGGACAGGAGCGACGACAATATACGTCCACATGAAAATGTGGGCGTATAAAAAGATACATTAGCTGGGATGTGATTTACCGATTTTCCAATTGTATAATTACCTGGGGCGTGATTTACCGATTTTGGATGTATTTGTCAATGGTGGAATACTAATTTTATAGGATAATGGATAACATATAATACTACGACCACGGTAAGGTGATCATCTATGGGTGTGCATTTTTTTATATTCAACTTTTTTATTCATACTTCATATGTAAATAATCGTAATCAAAATGAACCGATCGGATAAACGGCTCGCGGGATATTAAAAGGTTCATCTAATAGTTCAACGTCGTAGATAAATTAATCGTGTGTTGATTTTTCAACGTATCTCGGGAAAGTAAACGCTTGTCTTATAGGTAAAGGCTGTAGATAAGTAAACCATGTGTTGATTTTTCAAAGTATCTCGGGAAAGTGAACAGCTAATAAATAAACGCCATAAATAAGTGAACGGGTCGTCCATTTATAAACACCTCTCGGAGAAAATAAACCTGTTTCCATTAAACTAAGCCATAGTACTAACTAAACCATTTTTGTAATTCTTAAAGACCACATAAGATTAAAAATCTTAATTGAATGTACTTATAGCCAATGGTTACTATATCCATTTAAGGCAAGTTCAAACCAATCTGATTAAAATTAATTCATCTATTGAGTTGGCAGTTCTCACTATAATAAAGATAGGTTGCCAGGCAACAAAAAATACGCCCACAGCGGCTAAATCGTCCGAGCTGTCGACATGGGTTGTCGCATATTTATTCCTTTGTAGGTAATTGGGGGGGTCTTTACAAGACAGTTCCATACAAATCAGATTATAATTTTTGCCGTTTGAGGGTTCACAAGGTTCTACAAATTGAAACAAGGGTCTCAACTCTGGAAGTAATCTACAGAAATTGTTGAAATTTGACAGGCTTTTTCGTTTCACAAATTTAAAAGATGCATATAAATTTCATACATATCAATTGATAACTTTCATCAATCGAGCATTAACAAGGTTGAACAAAGTGAAACAAGGGCCATAACTCTAGAAGTAATTATTGTAAATTGCTGAAATTCAATAGGATTCTTCTCTTTACTAATTTCAATGACACATGTAAATTTCATACAGATCGGCAGATAACTTTTGATGTTAGAGCATTCACAAAGTTCAATAAAGTGAAACAAGGGCCATAACTCTAGAAGTAATAAACGGAAATTGCTGAAATTCAATAGGTTTCTTCGTTTCCCTAACTTGAATATTGCATATAAATTTCACAAAGATCGGATGTTAACTTTTGGCATTAGAGCGTTCACAAGGTTCAACAAAGTGAAACAAGGGCCATAACTCTAGACGTTATAAACGGGAATTATTGAAATTAAATAGGCTTCTTTGTTTCACTAATTTAAATAATGCATATAAATTTCAGAAAGATAGGATGATAACCTTTGGGGTTAGAGAGTTCACAAGGTTAAACAAAGTGAAACAAGGGCCATAACTCTAGAAGTAATAAACGGAAATTGCTTAAATTCAATAGGCTTCTTCGTTTCCCTAATTTAAATATTGTATATAAATTTCACAAAGACCAGATGTTAACTTTTCGCATTAGAGCGTTCACAAGGTTCAACAAAGTGAAACAAGGGCCAAAACTCTAGACGTTATTAACGGAAATTATTCAAATTAAATAGGCTTCTTTGTTTCACTAATTTAAATAATGCATATAAATTTCAGAAAAATAGGATGATAACTTTTGGGGTTAGAGCGTTCACAAGGTTAAACAAAGTGTAACAAGGGCCATAACTCTAGAAGTAATAAACGGAAATTGCTGAAATTCAATAGGCTTTTTCGTTTCCCTAATTCAAATATTGCATATAAATTTCACAAAGATCGGATGTTAACTTTTGACATTAGAGCGTTCACAAGGTTCAACAAAGTGAAACAGGGGTCATAATTCTAAACGTTATAAACGGAAATTATTGAAATTAAATAGGCTTCTTCATCTCACTAATGTAAACAACATATATCAATTTTAAAACAATTGGATGATAACTTTTGGCGTTAGAGCATTCACAAGAAATTGTGGACAATGGACGGATGGATGGACGGACGGACGGGGGCGACGGCAATATACGTCCACATTTCTATGTGGGCGGATAATTAAAAACTAGATAACGTAAAGGTAATTTGCTGAAAATTTCATTCAAATTGATCCACTGTGAACCGAGAACTAAGCGAATGAAATTTCTGCCCAATTAGCATTCCTAACGATTCCCACAATGTTTGTTAAATAAAATGTAACGATCATCAATTACAACTTCGGTATATCGGCCGTGGATTATTGTGAATATTGACCGTAATTTCATTATATTATAGTTATTTAGTTAAACAGCATGTGTAAAGAGTTAATCAACAAAAATGTAATCTAAGATTCTTTTATACTAGAGAGTGACGTTTGACCAATCAAACGTTTGCAATGCTGACAGCTGCCACTGAAAGACACGTGATAGTGAGCAGTACTTCAGAAAATCGGACCCTTTGATCCTACTGCGGTTTCTTTGAAGTAGACGGAAATGACATGTCATCATTTAAATAGACGCCAATAAATGTGTGATACTAGACGTGACGTAATTATTGCTGACTGAATTCTTTTCCCGTTTATACACATAGTATTACTATTAAGAAAGTGCTTTGATGAAACCGACGGAACAAGTGTTTTATTGAAGGTGATCATTCAGTACAGTACAGTTTGTAAATTTCTTTATTTTTATGGAATGAATGAATGAACGATTGTTGGTTTTGTTTATGGATTATAATTATGTCCGCCCTATTACCTGCATAATATGTTAATAATAATATATAAAACATAATGGAATGGATTTACATTCATATTATAATTATAGCGTAAGGTAGGCAGGCATATGAATTCTATATGCCGGGGTGGGGGAATATGGTATATCAAGGTTGTGGACCTTGTGGAGGTTACAATTTTAATCCGATTTTGATGAAACTTGAAATGCATGTTTATAACCTAAAGATCTTGGTTCCTTTCGATATTTGCGCATATCGAATTGTAACTTCATGAATTATGGCCCTTTTTAGCTTGTTCTCTATCCTTCTCTCAAAAATATGGGCGTATCCTGCCTGGCAGCCGCTGGTTAATAAAAGTAATAAATACAACATATAAAAATAGACTTCGATTTTCTCTTTTACATTATCCACGGTTCGCGTGTTTATTCCCCAAACCCCGGCATATAGAATTCATATGCCTGCCTACCTTACGCTATAATTATAATATGAATGTAAATCCATTCCATTATGTTTTATATATTATTATTAACATATTATGCGTACAAGCGGCGGCCACTTTGTCCGGCAGTTTTGGTTTGATTTTCAGGAAATTGGAACTCAACCTTTATTATGGTGTTACGGTAATATATTCAAATGATTTTTAAAATCAGATAATAACTGTGACCTTCAGAGGGACCACAAGCTAAAAGAGGCGATTTTTCGTATAATCAGGGGCAATAATTCATGAAGTTACGATCCGATATGCGACAATATAAAAAGGAACCAAGATCTTTAGGTTACAAACATGCATTTTAAGTTTCATCAAAATCGAATTAAAATTGTCCACAACCTTGACATACACCCTATTTTTACACTATTCGTATACAAACGGCAGCCAATTTTTCAGGCAATTTTGGTCCGATTTTCCCCAAATTCGAACTCAACCTTCCTTAAAGTGTAACGGTAATATAATAATACGTTTTTTTAAATCAGATAAAAATTATGACCTCTATAGGGTCCACAAGCTAAAAACACGATTTTTCGTACAATCAGGGGCCATAATTCAGGAAGTTACGGTCCGATATGATATATTCAAATGATTTTTAAAATCAGATAATAACTGTGACCTTCAGAGCGACCACAAGCTAAAAGAGGATATTTTTCGTATAATCAGGGGCCATAATTCATGAAGTTACGATCCGATATGCAACAATATCGGAATTTTGGTCTGATTTTCACGAAATTCGAACTCAACCTTCCTGATGGTGTAACGATAATAGAAAAATACGTTTTTTTAAATCAGATAAAAATTATGACCTCTTTAGGGTCCACAAGCTAAAAACATGATATTTCGTACAATCAGGGGCCATAATTCAGGAAGTTACAGTCCGATATGCACGAATATCGAAAGGAACTGAGCTCTTTGGGTTATAAACTTACATGTCAAGTTTCAACAAAATCGATTTAAAATTGTGACCCATACAGGGTCCACAACCTTGATTTACCATATTTTTACACTATTTGCGTACAAACGGCGGCCATTTTGTCCGGCAATTTTGGTCCGATTTTCACGAAATTCAAACTCAACCTTGCTTAGGTTGTAACGGTGATATAATAATACGGTTTTTTAAATCAGATAAAAATTATGACCTCTACAGGGTCCACAAGCTAAAAACGCGATAAGGGGCCATAATTCAGGAAGTTACAGTCCGATATGCACGAATATCGAAAGGAACTGAGATCTTTGGGTTATAAACTTACATGTAAAGTTTCAACAAAATCGGATCAAAATTGTGACCTCTATAGGGTCCACAAGCTAAAAACGTGATTTTTCGTACAAACAGGGGCCATAATTCATGAAGTTTCGATCCGATACATGCCAATATCGAAAGCAGTCGAGATCTTTTGGGGATAAACCTATATTTCAAGTTTTGTCAAAATCGGACAAGAATTGTGACCTGTAGAGTTGTCCACAAACAAATTGTGGACGGACGTTCGGACAGGGGCGACGACAATATACGTCCACATGAAAATGTGGGCGTATAAAAAGGTTAAACAGGAGATTTGAACAAACTATATAGTACAAACAAAACCAAATTTTTTAATGTACCAGACACATAAAACATAGATTAGAACTGTATGTCGCCATTACAGTTTTAAGCTCCGTATATAAAAGCCAGTATATTAGCGTGTATTGTAGACTATGGAACACTAATATTTTTCAGTTAGTTTTCATTACCGACTAAAAGACCTGCAATAGACAGATTTAGCTCTTGCATAATGCATGTTTAAGTATCCGAAAGCCAAAAACGGTTTTCAAATTTTCAATTACAACCTTAATCCGGTTGATTGGCTGGTGACGTCACAGGCACTACACATACTATATACATTATATATACAATACACACCACCAGTTGACAAGTGTGTACGTGTCGGTCCAATTAACATTTGACTTGCATAATCATAATCACCGAATTATTGTCTTGCGTTGTTATAGATTAGACATTTGTGATTGGAATATTTTAGAGTGAATTTAGAATGCTGTTTCATGCTGTAGATCCATTTAAGGTGCCATTGTTTAAATAGGCCCCGTGACAACTGAAGACGACCTAAGCAATTAGAGCATTTACCGGTAATTTGGATAACCCTGTAATACTTGATATCCCAAACTATTCTCTATAAGTACAGAAATACAAATGGTGCCAGTCAATTGTCGATATATTCATTATAAGCTATATATAATAATAATAACCATTTCTATACACAAAGAACAACTTTTATTGTAACTCCATTTGAAATTTACAGCCAATATGGAATTTTCCGATGACCATGCATAGATCTCCTCATTTTTTCAGCCAATCAACGCTGGGAATCTTATTGCCATATACGGTTCCATGCACTACGGGCGTAGTAACTGAGATTAAACTTTGGCGCGAAAATTGCATGGGATTCATGGACATGAATATCAAATACACTTGATCATACGCAGAGTTCCTGATGCCGTTTGGTGAGTGATTAAACTGTCAATGCAATTGTAAAATACTTTTATTACAACGAAGATAACCTAATCGTATCACGAAAGTTTATCCCTCGAATAATTTATATTCAGATTTCATATCAAGTCAATTAAATGTTGTTTAAACGCTAGTCAACAAATAATACGAGGCTACTTGATTACAAAAACACCGGTGAACAATAATTATTGGGTAAATAATAATTATAAACAACTGATGAGTAAAACTTAATCATTTTATACAATTAATGTGTGTGTGTACGATTCTGCCATTAGTTCATTCGTGGGTACTACGCACACGTTCCACCTAGAGTGATGTCTTTGATCTGGCCGGGGTAAAAAAAATAATTACCTAATCAGCATTCTTAATTCCACTAACATTAACAATCACTGCTAACACCGAGATGTAAATATATTTATGACCCCAAGTCTGTATAACTTTAGTCGGATTGATTAATTAATGACTTGCCATATTATTATCAATACACAAAGATAGTCTGTTATTCCATTTAGATGGTTACCAACAAAATTTATTTGTACTGTTAATTCTAACGTATATTTTTTCGTATTTCATTTTTACAGTCTATTTCAGAGTAATGAAGTCAAATCCGCCGTACGATGATAACGGATCGTCATTTACAAATCGCTTTTCATTCATGTTTGACTTTTATGATACATTTTGCATGCCACATCTTTTTACTCCTGTACTCTTTTACTCGGGGAAATTAGAACCACAATACTCTTTTGACGAAAATGTATCTCGAATCGATTGGACTTGCACACGATGTTAGAGGGTATTAGAATTGCTGTCGTGAGAAACAAGAGCGACCATACATTATGATACAAATTCTAAATTGGATCTTAAATTAAAATGAATTATAAAACAAATTATTCCGTAGTCAATTGTTTTATTTAATTAGGGGGATTAAGGAATCAGTCAGGCGTCAATGAATACACACGCCGGCTGTATATAGGTAATTAAGGAATAAACCTTCCGAATATGCATTTGGTCACTGTGACATCACTGGCGTATGAGGGGATTAAGAGTGTTTTTGATAATTGGCAAAGTCGTTTTTACGGGAGGTCTATTTTTACGACTTTGAGTGAAGATAACTGAATTAATTTCAATCAGATTGGTGTGAACTTGCCATAAAGTTGATATAGTAACCATTGGTTACAAGTATCCTAAAATTAGGTGGAAAAGGTGATTTTGAGATTATGATTATACATTTGATTTTATTAGCTTTCCAAGTAGATCTCATCATTCTTCTCACAAAACTTTTTACAGATTCAAAATCGGATGAAAACTTTTTTTTTTATTGAGGCTCAAAGTTGCGATTTTTGACTTTTCGCGGAAGAAAGGTTTTTCAACACTTTGAAAAAGCCATTTTTGGTGTTTTTTGTGATGCCATATTTCATTTCATATCAAACCTATTAAAAATGAAGATGTAAATTCATGAAATACAACTTTAAGGCTAATTATGCTTCAATTTTCACATTTTTGTAATAATTACACCGATTTCCACAGTAACTGCAAAATACATAGGTTTTCTCAAAAATTCCATTTTGTCAGAGCGATTTTGGTCAATTTTTTCATCAAAAATGGTCTTGTGCATGTTATATCTGAAATTTTGAACCTGGTTGTTATGCATTTTAAAATCAGTAGCTATCAAGTATGATTAACGAAAAAAAAAAGAGTAAAAATATATATATGCCTTCTCTCAAGAGCTGAATATATGTTCATTTTTGAACAATTTTCCGCGGCACACAATTGCCTATTTTTGGGGTGTTTTTGGGACATTAATAAAATAAGAAGGAATGGAGATACACATGTGAAATTATGGGAATATGTCAAAAAGTTTGTGAATTTTTAAAATCACTTATTTCCAATCCGCCATATATTATCAATTTTGGTTGTCATAGCAACCAAAATGGAAAAAATGCAATTTTTGACCATTTTCAACGCTACTTACCATAACCCAAAAGGTCATCACCACATTTTAAAGTATATGGATTGTGTAAGTTTGAGAAAAATATGAAGGAGTTTTGGCTGTTACCATAGCAACCACATTTATTTTTTTCCGAAAAGCATTATTTTCCAATAATCATGACATCAATATTGATAATTGTATTATTTTAAAAACAGAAGCTATTGGACAAGATTTTAAAAAATAAATAAAATGAAAATATTTATATGTCTTCTCCCAAGAGCTGGAAAGGGGTTCCCTTTTGAAGAACATTCTGCAGTAGCTAGTTGTCCATTTTGGCCATTATTAAGACATAAATAAAATATAAAAGGAATAAGGATCTTGAAGAGAAATTTTGTTTACAAGTAAATATGTTTGTGAATTTTTAAAATTACTTATCTTTACTCTTGTATATTACTTAATATTTGGTTTTTATAGCAATCTAAACGAAAACAAACACCCCAAAAAAGGCAATGTTATTCCATTTTCAATGATGTTTATCATGACAAACCAATTGATCGCCACATTTTAAGTACAGTAGCAGAAAGCTTTTTAGCATATATTTATAGCCCATGTAATACAAAATATTAAGAATTATATAATTTTAGTGAATTATTAAGGATTTTGGATGGTTGTCATAGCAACCACATAATTTTAAAAAACGGACAACTCTTGTTGCATTATCATTGTTCTCAGCATTCCTTGCTTACATTATTGTTAGAATTCTGCTTTTACATATTATTTTCTACTCAGAAGATAACATTGACCAATAAAAAATTATTCTCTAAAGACTAAAGAGTAAAAGTAGGTTACTCAGTTACTGATAGGCTATGGTAGGCCTAGTCATGTTTATAAAGGCCTAGGCCTAAAAGCTACAATTTAACTCAAAGAATTGTTATGTTTTTACTTCACTTTTGAATATTTATATTATTCCTTCAAATTGGTATGTAGCCCATTGAGCAGCTTCCTTTTTTGTATATTTTAATCAATGTAAACAAATATCGAATCAAGGCCCAATTAAGGCCTTAGGTTTGTCGGTTCATTCAATTGTTTAACTGGCCAACAAATATGTGATACTCGAGGTGTTAAGTATATTTTCCTAAAAAAAAGAATTAAAATTATAATAATTAGTATGACAACTGTTATATAATGCTAAATTATTTAGTAAAAACTAAAACGTTTTGCGAAAATTGGGTATCCGTATCAATACTGAGTGATGATAGTAACAAGCCAACAGTGAGGCTGATGTCCCCCGCCGAAATAGGAAAATAATTAGAGGACACATATAAATTTATCACAAATTATCTTTTACAAAGTATTGAACAATCAAACAGTATATCTTTACTTATAGTCTAACAATCAAAGTAGGAGAGTTATTGTTTTCCAAAGTCTCGACCAATCAAATTGCGTATCGCTCTGCTTACCCTGAGCAGAAAATGCTCATTATCAAACTTAGTCAAGGTATTACTGTAATGAAACTATACACCAAGTTTCATCAATCTCACTTAATTAGAACTAAAGTTATCGTGTCCCAAAGCATCAACCAATCAAATTGCTTATCTCTGCTTACCCTAAGCGGAAAATGCTAATCTTCGAACTCCATCAAGGCATTGACCTAATCAACACATACACCAAGTTTGAACATTCTAGCTCAATTAGGAAGAGAGTTATCGTGCCCCAAAGTATCAACCAATCAAATTGCTGCTTACCCTGAGCAGAAAATGCTCATTATCAAACTTAGTCAAGGTATTACTGTCATGAAACTATACACCAAGTTTCATCAATCTCACTTAATTAGAACTAAAGTTATCGTGTCCCAAAGCATCAACCAATCAAATTGCTTATCTCTGCTTACCCTAAGCGGAAAATGCTCATTTTCGAACTCCATCAAGGCATTGACCTAATCAACACATACACCAAGTTTGAACATTCTAGCTCAATTAGGAAGAGAGTTATCGTGCCCCAAAGTATCAACCAATCAAATTGCTTATCTCTGCTTACCCTAAGCGGAAAATGCTCATCTTCGAACTCCATCGAGGCATTGACCTAATAAACACATACACCAAGTTTGAACATTCTAGCTCAATTAAAAGTTATCGTGTCCCAAAGCATCAACCAATCAAATTGCTTATCTCTGCTTACCCTAAGCGGAAAATGCTCATCTTCGAACTCCATCAAGGCATTGACCTAATCAACACATACACCAAGTTTGAACATTCTAGCCCAATTAGGAAGAGAGTTATCGTGTCCCAAAGCATCAACCAATCAAATTGCTTATCTCTGCTTACCCTAAGCGGAAAATGCTCATCTTCGAACTCCATCAAGGCATTGACCTAATAAACACATACACCAAGTTTGAACATTCTAGCTCAATTAGGAAGAGAGTTATTGTGTCCCAAAAAGTGTGACGGACAGACAGACGGACAGACAGACAGACGGACGGACAGACGGACAGACAGACGGACAGACAGACGGACAGACAGACGGACGAACCCATTTTAATAGTCCCCTGCTTTCTTCGAAAGGCGGGGGACAATAGTAATTAGTATTGACATGACTGACCTAATTCATAATCTATGTCGGTTCCATCATCTCAAGCGGAAAATGCTCATCTTCGAACTCCATCAAGGCATTGACCTAATCAACACATACACCAAGTTTGAACATTCTAGCCCAATTAGGAAGAGAGTTATCGTGTCCCAAAGCATCAACCAATCAAATTGCTTATCTCTGCTTACCCTAAGCGGAAAATGCTCATCTTCGAACTCCATCAAGGCATTGACCTAATAAACACATACACCAAGTTTGAACATTCTAGCTCAATTAGGAAGAGAGTTATTGTGTCCCAAAAAGTGTGACGGACAGACAGACGGACAGACAGACAGACAGACGGACGGACGGACAGACGGACAGACAGACGGACAGACAGACGGACAGACAGACGGACAGACAGACGGACGAACCCATTTTAATAGTCCCCTGCTTTCTTCGAAAGGCGGGGGACAATAGTAATTAGTATTGACATGACTGACCTAATTCATAATCTATGTCGGTTCCATCATCTCAAACGAAATGTTGCAAATCGCCAACGGCAAATCCAGAAATTGAGCCATTTTTCAAATTATTTCAGCTAGTTGGTCCAACTTTATATATTTGGGTATAATATCCGTTTAAGTGGATAGAAATCGATGTACTAATTATCAGTAGTACTATACTATCTTCCTCACGCCTGCTGTCAGTACCAAGAGCAAGACCCGTGTGGATGTTTTCCGGTTTCATTTCCATTCGTGTGCACAGAAATGCTTTAAAATTGGGCTTGAATAATTCAGTGAACAGCGAATTTATGATTTATTCGTCAATTTTACGGAATTGTTCAATTCTTGAAAAATGTTTGGTGTTAAAAGTAAAGACGTGTGGTCGCCGATAGGAAATTTCCATTCGATTTTATATTTATATCCTGTCACATGGTTATAAAAGCGCGCGAATATGAGTCACGTGATGTAAACACAGTCAACCCAGCAAAGCCAAAAGGCGTGAAAAAAATGGAATTAACTATCCTTATTTATTTTCAGGCAAGTCCTTTATTCATATAACATAACGCTTACTTCATAAATAAACATCGGAGTTGCCTTTCGACGTAATTTACCGCGAATATGAGTCTAAGGAACATGGAATACATTTTAGTTTTGGTGTTGAAATGACGTCATAACAAGGCTAAACTACGCGATTTATTTTTGACAAAATTTCTCATTGTATACCATTTTCAATTGCTTGGCGGGCGCACTTGCCATGCTCCGATTTTGTTGATTTTAATAGCATCAAAACGACAATAAAACGAACTTTCAATCGGTCGGGGGTGCTATATTGACAAATCGCCTAAAAAAAAGATTGCGTGAATTGAAGCGTTCAACTTGCAAAAAATGCATGGTATTTCGAAATGCCAACAAAGCACCCCCGACCAATTGAAAGATCGTTCATTTATCTTTCTAATGATATTAGAATGAAAAAATAATATTAATAATAAGTGCGCCCGCCGAGCACTTGAAGTGGGGTACCCTCGTTTAAAAACATGACAAAATTTTTCAGCGTAACGTCAAAACACGGGAAATTAACGTTTTTCAACTTACGTTTATGAAATTAATAAAATGAACACATATATAAAAATTATATCAAACAAAAGAACAGGATATCGGCTTCCAAAATATTTTAAAATTATTACAAAATATTAAATAGCCACCGTATGACACCAAGTTGAAAAGGGGTTACAAATCGGGGAAAAATGACTTTCTTCCAACGTGGGCAATGGAGCTGTGACACCTACTAAAATTCCCAAGCCCATCTTATGTGCACTTAAAACGATTTTTATCAATTATCAAACTATGTTTTGAAAGTAAACTATATGCATACTTTCAAGCGCTAAAAAACACGTTTTAAGCGATACCACTCTTCTAGTGCTAGTCAAATGGTTGATGTTGGCGCGAAATACATGTAAGATTGGTTGCCAGGCAGGGCTGGCTACGAATAAATTGATGGCGAGCAGATCACTGCTCACGCAAATTTAGGTTTGGGCGAGCAATAAAAATTGCTCACGCAAAATGTTGTTTACGTGAGCACACATTTTGTAACATTGCTTCAATTTAAAATCATAAGAAATTGCTATTCCAGGCTTTGCAGTAAATATGTGTGACCATCGCTTTCTGTTTTTGACAGTCATACGACTCTTCTTTAAAACCAATTTCCGTATGGATTTCTTCACCCCACGACATAAATGTGGATAGGGCAATCAGGTTTCCTTTGGCCATTATTACGCTCAGATTGAAAATTATACGACGGCACAATGGAATAAAAACCGAAGTTCTGATAAAATAAGAAATACCGATAAATATTAGTTTGAAACGTGTTTATTTAGCGTGAATGCCAAATGCCGGATGTAAACATTCTTTACTTTAGACTCGATTATCACGCGTTTGTTACTGGTGTTCGTAGGAAAATCAGTCATGACGTTCAGGTCTCAAGTGTATTTTTAGTAACACAAGTGGCGAGTAACTTCATTAGCCAATCAAATTTAAGGAGGAAATGCCGCGTGCAGCTGGGTGAATCTCAGTTTGACAGACGAATTTATGACGTTATTGACATTGTTGGGTTAGTTTCGGCAATAAACTTGTCAATATTTTGATTTTTTTACAGATTTTTCTTAAAATTTTGCGCGAGCAACGAACCGCTCGCGTAAATGTAGATTTACGTGAGCACAGCGCGAGCGCGAGCAATTGCTCACGTACGTCTCGTGGCAAGCCCTGGCAGGCACATATTTTTTTCTTTTGTCAGAAATGAAAACATTTACAACACATTAAAATCAGATTACAAGTAACAACCCATTCGGCTTCTAGTTCTGCCCTATTCTAACATTTAGCATACAAAACATTTAATATCAGTTGCCATAATCATTGGAAATTGATAGGCTTCTTTGTCTCATGATCTTAAACAATGTATTAAATACAAGCCAACAGTGAGGTTGATGTCCCCCGCCGAAATCCCAAAATAAATAGATGACACATATTGATCTTTTCAAAAGTGTCAAGCGATCAAACTATAAGTTTCATCACTCTCTATCAGATAGAATCAAGATTATCTTGTCCTAAAGCATCGACCAATGAAATTGATTAGCTCTGCTTAGCTTAAGCTTGAAATGTTAATCATTGAACTCAGTCAAGACATTCACCTAATGAACCTCTACATCAAGTTTAAATATTCCACCTCAATTAAAAGCAGAGTTGTTATGTTCCAAAGTCTTGACCAATCAAATTGATTATCGCTCCTTAGCCTAAGCAGAAAATTCGCACCATCAAACTTAGTCATGGTAATGATATAATGAATCTATATTCAGAGTTTCATCGCTCTCACTATAAACAAAGTTATTGTGCCCCAAAGCATCAACCAATCAGATTGCTTATAGCTCTGCTTACACTCTGCAGTAAGTGTTCATTATCAAACTCCATCAAGGCATTCACCTGATGAATGCCTACACTAAGTTTGAACATTCTACCTCAATTAGAGGGAGAGTTATTGTGTTCCAAAGTCTCGAACAATCAAATTGCTTATCACTCTGCTTACCCTGAGCAGAACATGCTCATTATTGAACTTATTTATGGTATTGATGTAATGAAACTATACACCAAATTTCATCACTCTCACTTAATTAGAACTAAGCTTATCGTGTCCCAAAGCATCAACCAATCAAATTGCTTATCTCTGCTTACCCTAAGCAGAAAATGTTCATCTTCGAACTCCATCAAGGTATGGACCTAATAAACACCTACACCAAGTTTGAACATTCTAGCACAATTAGAAAGAGAGTTATTGTGTCCCAAAAAGTGTGATGGACTGACAGGCGGACTGACAGACAAACGGACTCATTTTAATAGTCCCCTGCTTTCTTCAAAAGGCGGGGGACAATAAAGTCAATAGTCACAGTTGGATGTCATTTTTAAAAGTGATTTTCCATGTTACAGGTGTCTGTGTGTCAAAGAGCATTATTAGGGTGTCCCGCGATAAATAAATATCTCCAAATATCTTGACAATTACACCACAATATTTATATATACCATATATACTTAGTTTCTCACATATACCTTACTACAAAAGAGTACACACCTTGGTGAATTCATATTTAGAACCATAGCTCTCCATTCTTGTCTTTCATAGCGCCAGATTCGAGCTGTTCCATCTTGACTTCCGCTAACAAAGTTAATACTATGATTACTGTAAGCTATACTGTCGACACGGTCCTGTAAAATACACACGTATATAAACACAATTCTTACAAATTAATACAATCCATTTTACCTGAACGGCAAGTGATATTTGTAAAAGCTTAATTGAACTTTTTAATACAATGTCAAAGATAGGTTGCCAGGCAACAAAACAAATGCCCACAGCAGCTAAATTGTCTTAGCGTTCGACAAAGGTTGTTGCATATTTATTCTTTTGTAGGGAATTGGGGGCATATACAAGACAATTTCATACAGATCAGATTATAATTTTGAGGGTTCACAAAGTTCTACAAACATGAAACAATTGCCCTAACTCTGAAAGTAATTTACAAAAATTGTTGAAATTCAATAGGCTTTACGTTTTACTAATTTAAATAATAAATATAAATTTGTCATTCGACAAAGTAACACAAGTAGTAATTGATGGAAATTGCTGAAATTCAATATGTGTCTTCGTTTTACTAATTTAAATGATGCATATTAATTTCATACAGATCGGATGATAACTTTTGTTCACAAGGTTCATCAAAGGGAAACAAGGACCATAACTCTAGAAATAACATGCCAATAGATGACACACATTAATTAATTGCAAATTTATCTTTTTCAAAAGTATCGACCAATCAAACTGATTATCTATGCTTAGTCTAAGCATAAAATTGTCACGATCAAACTCAGTCAGGTTTTGAAGTACCTGGTATTGTATAGTTTCATCACTCTCCATCAGTTAGAATCAAAGTTATTTTGTCCCATAGCATCGACCCATGAAACGGCTTAGCTCTGTTTAGCATTAGCGGGAAATATCAATCATTGAACTCGTTCAAGACATTCACCTAATGAACATCAATTAAAAGCAGAGTTGTTATGTTACTTAGTCAAGGTATTGACATGATGAATCTATATTCAGAGTTTCATCGCTCTCACCCAATTAGAACCAAAGTCATTGTGTTCCAAAGTCTCAACCAACCAAATTGCTTATCTTTGCTTAGCCTTAGTGAAAGATGTGCATGATCGAAGTCTGTCAAGGCATTCACCTAACAAACACCTACACCAATTTTGAACATTTTACCTCAATTAAAAGCAGGGTTATTGTGTTCCAAAGTCTCGAACAATCAAATTGCTTATGGCTCTGCTTACCCTGAGCAGAACATGCTCAGCATCAAACTTTGTTAAGGTGTTGATGTAATGAAAGTATACACAAAGTTTCCCCACTATCACTCAATTAGAACTAAAGTTTAATTCATTTACCCTAAGCTGAAAATGCTCATCTTCGAACTCCATCAAGGCATTCACCTAATAAACACCTACACCAAGTTTAAACACTCTAGCTCAATTAGAAAGTTATTGTGTCCGATAAAGTGATAACTTCCATCATTTGAGCATTCACAAGGTTCAACAAAGTTAAACGGAAATTGGTGAAATTCAATAAGATTCTTTGTTTCATTACTTCAAATCATGCATATAAATTTCATACAGATCAAATGATAACAGTCATTTGAGCGTTCATACAGTTTAACAAAGTGAAACAAGAGCCATAACAGTAGAAGAAATGAATGGAAATTGCTGAAATTCAATAGGCTATTTTGTTGGGAGGTTTGGGTCCAATTTTTACGAAATTCGAACTCAACTGTCACTATGGTGTAACGGTGATATAATAAAAGTTTTTTTTAAATCAGATAAAAATTGTGACCTATAAAGGGTCCACAAGCTAAAAACTTGATTTTTTTGTACAATCAGGGGCCATAGTCCAGGAAGTTACAGACCGATATGCGCAAATAATGAAAGGATCCAAGATCTTTGTGATATAAATATAAATGTAAAGTTTCATCAAAAACAAATCAAAATTGTGACCTCTAGAATGTCCAGAATCTAAAAACATGATTTTTCGTACATCATTGTTTCATATTCCAGAAAGTTGCAGTTCGTTATGCACCAATATTGGGAGGAAGTGAGATTATTGGGTTAAAAACATGCATTTTAAAGATAGATTCTGGGAGTTGGCAGTTCTTACTATAATAGTTAAAGATAGGTTGCCAGGCAACAAAACATATGCCCACAGCAGCTAAATCGTCCGGGCAGTCAACAAGTGTTGTCACATATTTTTACTTCTTTCGGTAATGAAACATTTATAATACACTCATGAAGTAATTATCAGAAAACCATTAGAATTTGTTTGGTTTTTATAAGGTTCTGCCCCATGCTAACATTTAGTATACAAAACTTTTAATATCATGGATTTAGCTGTTCAAGTCATAAAAATTCATTGAAAATGAAAATCAATATACTTGTTCGTCTCAAGCTCTTAAACTCTGTGTATCAATCTGAAGTCGATCGGATGATAACTTTAGCCTCTAGAGCGTCACAAGATTTTTCAAAGTGATCAAGGGCCATAACTGTGACAGTAATTATCGAAAATCACTGAAAATGAATAGACTTCTTTGTCTCATGACCTTAAACACTGTGTATAAATTTCAAGTCAATCGGATATTGACTTTAGCCTCTAAAGCGTCCACAAGATTTCACAAAGTGATCAAGGGCCATAACTCTGGCAGTAAATATCGAAAATCACTGAAAATGAATAGACTTCATCTCATGACCCTAAACACTGTGTATAAATTTAAAGTCAATTGGATATTAACTTGAGCCTTTAGAGCGTCCACAAGATTTTTCAAAGTGATCAAGGGCCATAACTCTGGCAGTAAATATCGTAAATCACTGAAAATGAATAGACTTCATCTCATGACCCTAAACACTGTGTATAAATTTAAAGTCAATCGGATATTAACTTTAGCCTTTAGAGTGCTCAAAAGATTTTTCAAAGTGATCAAGGGCCATAACTCTGGCAGTAATTATCGTAAATCGCTGAAAATCAATAGGCTTCTCCGTCTCATGACCTTAAGCAGTGTGTATAAATTTAAAGTCAATGGGATATTAACTTTGGCCTCTAGAGCGTCCACAACATTTTTTTAAGTGATCAAGGGCCATAACTCTGGCAGTAATTATCGAAAATCGCTGAAAATCATAGGCTTCTTCCTTTCATGGCCATAAACACTGTACATAAATTTAAAGTCAATTAACGGATCGACGAATGGGGCGACGACAATATACGACCACATTTCAATGTGGGCGTATAAAAACTAGATAATGTAAAGGCAATTTGCTGAAAATTTCATTTAAATTGATCCACTATGAACTGAGAACTAAGTGGTTGAGGGTTTACAAGATAAAAACGTGATTAATCGTATTCTAGGAAGGTACGGTTCAATATGCGCCAATTAGTGCTGTGCGGTTTTTCGGTTTAACCGAATAACCGCGGTTTTTACATATAAACTGAAAACCGAACCGATAAAACAAAAAATAACCGTGCGTTTCATATTATAGTTTCCAAATTCCTAAATTTTAATTTACCTGTTTTTGGTTTCGGAAATGTTTGAGAAACTCCAAAATTTTAATGTAGCCACCACTTCCGTTTTTATTTTTGATCAACCAGGCCCTCTATGTATAGAGTGTTTAATAGTTTAATAAGTCTGGACGGCCTAGACTATTTATTTTCTCAATTCGGTTCGGTTTATAATCCAAAATTTTATGCAAGCCTTAGCCGGTTGTCAATAGTTACGCACGATGGCTTCCTCAAGAAGTAAAATGTCTTCGACTTCGAGTCCATGGCTCTCTCACTACGAAAGATTGGATGACAGAAATGCTTGTTTTTCTGAACCATAATTTAAGACACTGGGTCACTGACTGTTTCGATTTGTTGGATAAGTTCTTCGGATCTTTTATAAGCTTACAGTAACTTTATTGTTTCTGGACATTGGTATTATGTTGTTATGTTAATTTATTATTGTTATGTTAATTTATTATTATGGTGTTGTGTAACTTGTTTGACAGATCTTTTTTTTTACAGTAACTTTGTTTTTACTAGTCATAATTAAAGTCATATAACAGTAAACCAGCGGCTGCCAGGCAGGATAGGTCCACATTTTCGAGAGATGGATAGAGAATAAGCTAACAAGAAAGTGATTTTTCCTACAATCAAGGGCCATAATTCAGGAAATTACAATTCGATATGCGTGAATATCGAAAGGAACCGAGATCTTTGGGTTATAAACTTACATTTCAAGTTTCAACAAAATCGGATAAAAATTGTGACCTCTATAGGGTCCACAACCTTGATATACTTTACCCTATTTGAGAAAGAACGGCAGCCATTTTGTCTGTCAATTTTGGGCCGATTTTCACGAAATTCGAACTCAGTCGTCCTCAGGGTGTAACGGTGATATAATAATACGTTTTTTTAAATCGGATAAAAATTATGACCTCTATAGGATCCACAAGCTAAAAACGCAATTTTTCGTACAATCAGGGGCCATAATTCAGGGAGTTACGGTCCGATATGTGCGAATATCGAAAGGAACCAAGATCTTTGGGTTATAAACTTATATTTCAAGTTTCAACAAAATCGGATAAAAATTGTGACCTCTATAGGGTCCACAACCTTGATATAACATATTCTTATGCTATTCCAGAAGGAACGGCGGCTATTTTGTCTGTCAATTTTGGGCCAATTTTCACGAAATTCAAACTCAGTCGTCCTTAGGGTGTATCGGTGATATAATAATACAGTTTTTTAAATCGGATAAAAATTATGACCTCTATAGGGTCCACAAGCTAAAAACGCGATTTTTCGTACAATCAGGGGCCATAATTCAGGAAATTACAGTCCGATATGCGCGAATATCAAAAGGAACCGAGATCTTTGGGTTATAAACTTACATTTCAAGTTTCAACAAAATCGGATAAAAATTGTGACCTCTATAGGGTCCACAAGCTAAAAACATGATTTTTCGTACAAACAGGGGCCATAATCCATGAAGTTTCGATCCGATACATGCCAATATCGAAAGCAGCCGAGATCTTTTGGGGATACACCTATATTTCAAGTTTCGTCGAAATCGGATAAGAATTGTGACCTGTAGAGAGTCCACAAACAATTGTGGACGGACGGACGGGGGCGACGGCATAATACGTCCACATGAAAATGTGGGCGTATAAAAATTGTGACCACAACCTTGATATACCGTACTTTTACGCTATTTGAGAACGAACGGCGGCCGATTTGTCTGTCAATTTTGGGCCGATTTTCATGAAATTCGAACTCAGCCATCCTTACGGTGTAACGGTGATATAATAATATGTTTTTTTAAATCGGATAAAAATTATGACCTCTATAGGGTCCACAAGCTAAAAACGCGATTTTTGGTACAATCAGGGGCCATAATTCAGGAAGTTACAGTCCGATATGCGCGAATATCAAAAGAAACCGAGATCTTTGGATTATCCACTTAGATTTCAAGTTTCAACAAAATTGGATAAAAATTGTGACCTCTATAGTGTCCACAACCTTGATATACCATATTTTTACGCTATTTGAGAACGAACGGCGGCCATTTTGTCTGTCAATTTCGGGCCGATTTTCACGAAATTCGAACTCAGCCATCCTTAGGGTGTCACGGTGATATAATTGAACGTTTTTTTAAATCGGATAAAAATTATGACCTCTATAGGGTCCACAAGCTAAAAACACGATTTTTGGTACAATCAGGGGCCATAATTCAGGAAGTTACGGTCCGATATGCGAAAATATCGAAAGGAACCAAGATTTTTGGATTATCAACTTAGATTTCAAGTTTCAAGAAAATCGGATACAAATTGTGACCTCTATAATGTCCACAACATTGATATACCATATTTTTACGCTATTTGAGAACGAACGACGGCCATTTTGTCTGTCAATTTCGGGCCGATTTTCACGAAATTCGAACTCAGCCATCCTTAGGGTGTAACAGTGATATAATAGAACGTTTTTTAAATCTGATAAAAATTATGACTTCTATAGTGTCCACAAGCTAAAAACACGATTTTTGGTACAATCAGGGGCCATAATTCAGGAAGTTACGGTCCGATATGCGCGAATATCGAAAGGAACCGAGATCTTTGGATTATCAACTTAGATTTCAAGTTTCAAGAAAATTGGATAAAAACTGTGACCTCTATAGTGTCCACAACATTGATATACCATATTTTTACGCTATTTGAGAACGAACGACGGCCATTTTGTCTGTCAATTTCGGGCCGATTTTCACAAAATTCGAACTCAGCCATCCTTAGGGTGTAACGGTGATATAATTGAACGGTTTTTTAAATCGGATAAAAATTATGACCTCTATAGGGTCCACAAGCTAAAAACACGATTTTTGGTAAAATCAGGGGCCATAATTCAGGAAGTTAGGGTCCGATATGTGCGAATATCGAAAGGAACCGAGATCTTTGGATTATCAACTTAGATTTCAAGTTTCAACAAAATCGGATAAAAATTGTGACCTCTATAGTGTCCACAAGCTAAAAACGTGATTTTTCGTACAAACAGGGGCCATAATCCATGAAGTTTCGATCCGATACATGCCAATATCGAAAGGAACCGAGATCTTTTGGAGATAAACCTATATTTCAAGTTTCGTCAAAATCGGATAAGAATTGTGACCTGTAGAGTGTCCACAAACAAATTGTGGACGGACAGACAGGGGCGACGGCATAATACATCCACATGAAAATGTGGGCGTATAAAAAAACTTGTTTACAATTTACATCAATATGTTTTATATTTTTTCTAGCTTCCAAGTATTCATATAAGATAACCATAAATCAGTACATTCATAATACAGTGTTTAAATGAATAAAAAAAACGAAAACCGAAACCGAGGTTTTTTGCCCCAGAAAAACCGAAACCGAAAGAAAATTTAAAAACCGCACAACACTAGCGCCAATATCATAAGGAAGTGAGATTATTGGGTTATAAACATGCATTTTAAGTTTCATCAAAATTGGATAAAAATTGTGACCTCTAGATTGTCTACAAGCTAAAAATGTGATTTTTCATACAATCAGGGGCCATAATACATGGAAGTTACAAACCGATACATGCCAATATCGAAAGGAACTGAGATCTTTGGGATATAAACCCATATTTCAAGTTTCATCACAATAATTCAAGCCCACAGCAGATAAACTAATAATGAGTAACAAATGCAATCTATCATTAGCAGAAATTTTGATTTGATTGGCTTCCCAATGCTGACACTTATTATACAAAACATACTGGCTATTCGAGATTATGAAAATTATTAAGCTTAAACACTATGTCTATGTGTAAACTTCAAGTAAATTGCATAATAAATTTAACCTTTAAACTTAAAGCATCCGTAAAATGTTTTAAGTTAATGAAGACTTATAACCCAGAGGTTAATTATTGGAAATCGTTAAAAATCAATAGGTTTCTTCATCTCAAGAATCATAACTCCAACAGTTGTTGAGAATGCACAATCTATGGCCCAATCTGATTAAAATACTGATCTATATTTCGTTTCGTTTTTTTATACTTTCGATGGTCTACACTACATGAAGATCTGACATTGATTAATCAATTAGTGTTGACGTTTCTAGTGGTTTACCCACAGTTCTGTGCATTAAAAGGCCAAGAACCCACCGCATTAGACCATTTCATTGGCTAATCCCTGACATCATCCAGAACACGTCAATGATAACAACTCTTCCAGATCCTAGTGTAGTAAAGACAAGTAAAACAATATTTTGAACTATAAAAACCAAACGAAATAGGATCTGTGTTTAATCAATGTGGGCAGATAAAAAGCATATGTATCTTAATTAATAAATACATCAGAAATATTTCTTACCTTGTGTACTTCAAGCTCACAGATTTTTTCAGGACATGAACTATGTAGAAAGTAGACACGGATGACATGATCAGAATTACCAGTAGCTAAAAACATACCACCTGGTGAAAATGATGAACACAACATCCGTGCTCCAGCTCTTGACCGTTCAACAAATTTGATAGGTTTAGAACTAAAAAAATCAAAAAACATTCATTAAAGATACAAAATAACATTAACTAATCATGTAAAATAACAACAGTCTGACTGTTTGTTGTGTATTAATGGAGATACAAACGGAAAGAAACCAGCGGTTGCCAGGCAAGATACACCCACATTTTGCAAGAGATGGACAGAGAAAAAACTAAAAAAAACAGCAGTTGCCAGGCAAGATATGCGCACATTTTGCAAGAGCTGGATAGAGAACAAGCTAAAAGAAAAAGTGATTTTTCGAACAATAAGGGGTCATAAATGTGGAGTGTTTAGAAGAACTGCGGACCTGCTCACAAGGTCAACGTTGATATACTTCCAACTTCCACAGGAAATGTGGGGGATATAATGGAGGGTATAAAAGTAATTTAACTTACTTGAATTTATTAGTTGATATGTTCCAAGTCCAGAAACAGACACAACCATCAGCTCCTGTTGACAACAAAATTCTGTTGTCTCCCTTTGATTGAGGACAAAACTAAAAAAGAATGAAAGTCATTAATAGTAATACTGAATCGACATATAGAAAGCAGGTTGCCAGGCAACGAAACATACGGTCACAGCAGCTAATTCATCTGAGCAGTCGACAAGGGTTGTTGCATATTTATTCTTTTGTAGGTATACTATTCAAAAAAAGTAGGGGATATTTGATTTTTAAGTGTTATTAAAGTCACCTAATGAAACTGACGAAGAAACAAATGACAAAATGAAATGAAGTTCACATTCATCGATTTATTCCAAATGATCGTTAGACTAAGTAAGGCACAGACTGACCATTATAAGGGTAAAATGATACCCGGGGTCAAACAGCAAAGTTACCACAGCATCACAACCAGGTCAGTAACGGGTAAATCCTCCTCTGTTTGCCAAACAAGCATTGATCCGACGTGGCATACTCCTAATGAGACGTCTAAGGTCATTTTGGTCCAGATTGTCCCATTCCTGTTGCAACGCAGCAGCAAGTTCTTGGACATTGGCAGGACGTTGTTGACGTTGACGTAACCTCTGTCCAAGCATGTCCCAGACATGCTCGATGGGGGAGAGGTCGGGACTCAGTGCTGGCCAAGGTAATGTGGTGATGTTCTGTTGTTGGAGGTAACCTGTAACGATCCTGGCCCTGTGACATCTTGCGTTGTCATCCTGGAAGATGAAACGGCGGCCATGACGTCGTGCGAACGGCACAACATGGACTGCCAAGATGTTGTCCCGGTAGTACTGGCCTGTAACACGCCCTGCAACAACATGTAAAGCCGATCTTCCAGCAACAGTGATGCCTCCCCACACCATAACAGAACCACCCCCAAATCGATCATGTCTGATGACGTTAACGTCTTGGAAGCGCTCGTTTCGACGACGCCACACCCTCCTACGTCTGTCCAAAAAAAACAGTGAACCTTGACTCATCTGAAAACATCACATTGCTCCAGCGTCGATTAAAAATAAAAAAGAAAAAATAGCGATTTACTGTACAATCAAGGGCCATAATTCAGGAAGTTACGATCTGATATGCGCCATTATCGAAAGGAACCAAGTTCTTTGGGTTATAAAGATATATAAGTTACAAAGTTTTATCAAAATAGGATCAAAATTACCATATACCATATATTTACACTATTTGCGTACGAGGAGCAGCCATTTTGTCCGGCAGTTTTGGTCCCATTTTTTTGAAATTCGAACTTCGCCATCATTAAGGTGTAACAGTTATATATTCAAATGTTTTTTTCAATCGTATAAAAATTGTTACCTCTAGAGGGACCACAAGCTAAAAACGTGATTTTTCGTACAATCAAGGGCCATAATTCAGGAAGTTACAATCCACATACGTGAATATCGAAAGGAAATGAAATGAAATGGGGTTTAACGTCCTACTGTTCTGCTCCTATACTGGGCTAATGAAGACGGGCATACGCCATACAGTGTGCTATGAGGGAAATTTTGCCCAGGCAGCGGCACTATCGCCTACTCTTATATCGAGTTCCAACTGCCAGGGAATCTTTTACGTGCATTCCAATATATACACGGGACCTCCGTTTTTCGTATCATCCGAAGGACGAGACAGTTGTCCTTGACAGGCAAATATCGTAAGGAACCAAGATCCTTGGGTTATAAACATATTTCAGGTTCCATCAAAATCGGATCAAAATTTTGTCCTCTAGAGAGTCCACAACCTTGAGTCCTTGATAGACCATCTATCTGCGTACGAGGGGTGGTCATTTTGTTCGGATTTTCGAACTCAACCAACTTTACGGTGTAACAGTGAAAATATGCGCATATATTGAAAGGAACCAAGATCTTTGGGTCATAAACATGCATATCAAGTTTCATCAAAATCAGATGAAAATTGTGTGACCTCTGGTGTGTCCACAAGCAAAAAACGAGATTTTTCGTACAATCAGGGGCCATAATCCATGAAGTTATGGTCCAATACATGCCAATATCGAAAAGAACCAAGATCTTTGAGAGATAGACCTATATTTTAAGTTTCGTCAAAATCGGATAGGAATTGTGAGATGTAGAGTGTACATGATCTGCCAATGCAAAGGTCAGCAATTATTAATTCTAGATGAGTACACATCAGGGCTTCCACTTCAAAATTTTCACTGCCGGTCATTTTTGATAACGCACGAAAACTTTTCAAAGTAAATTTATATTTCATGTTTTTTATTCATGGTAGGGTATTATGAATTCACGTGTCTATACTACTTTGTCACCATGGGGTGCACAAAAAAAATATATTTGACTTAAAAATGAAATATTAGTAAGGCTCATGATAATTATTTAATAATTAAATATTCCGTTTTGGCTACTTAAATAACGAAATAGTTGAATTGGCCGGAGAAAAACCATTTCAGTAGCTTACATGTAATTAACACGTGCTCTATAGAAAACACACTGACCTGGATAATTTTAAGTTGTAATACAATAACTTTGAAATGAAGATAAATATATAATTATCCATGGCATACATCTCACATTTTTTTGGTTTTAGACCATCTCTTACGGAAGTACGGGCCGCAGAATTGTGACTTAAATCCTAATAATGTATAACTAAATGACTAACGGATAACTAACTTCACGGCTAGCGACACTAGCGCCCCCTAGAATATGGTCGTGTATAAGAGTAACCGTATATACACGACATTTCTTCGACACGTGGAATTATCAATATTGCTGCACAATAGAACTGGAATACGTATTTTTCTTAATTGTTCGGTAAGCAAGTTAACTAATCTCTAGATTTTATTTCAACAATTTCAACAAGGCCGTAATACCGCTATAAACATTTTATTTTTAAATGCATTTTTCTTCCAACACGTACGTTGTTGAGGATTTACGTAATTTCTATGCTGTTTTATTTGATATGACAGTTGGTTGGATTCGAAGAGCAATACTTCATAGCAATTGCCCTTTTTCGAAGATCATAATAACCTCGTTTACATTGTGCCTGACCGTAATAGCGGTAAACGGCTTTGTTGTTGAAAATTCTTATGACACGTGGTCAATACGTGAATGATTAACAATGGGCCGCTTCACGCCGTTGATTGTTCTACTACCAGATACTCATCATTAATTATCAACACAACACTCAGTATAATCTGTTGACGACTATATATACAACTCTATAACACCAATCACGAGATTGGCTTCTAGACGACGCGCTGGCTTCTAGACGACGCGCATTCTTGTATAGTTACACAGTGAAGGTCGATCGTAGTCATGTTTGAAATTTTTTTTTTTTTAAAAAGACCCTCTTTCCGGCGTGCAAAATGACCGTTAGGTCAGATTTAGGAACGGTCATTTTCCATAGCCGTAGGTCTCGACCGGCATATACGGCCGACGTGGAACCCATGGTACACATCACATAATTATTACTACTATACCTGAACAGATGTGATCATACCAGTATGACCATGTAAAATAGCTACTGGTGACTTAGTTTTTAAACACCAGACTCTTATCATTTTATCACAACTACCAGCTGCTAATAATGTATTTTCATAATTAACTGCCATGTCTGTTATTTCTGCTGAATGCCCTCTGAATGTTGCTAGCAGACGGCCATCTTCTACACTCCATATTTTAACAAGATGATCATCAGCACCCTAATAAAAATGGTTTTGTAATGTAAACAATGATCTCTATTTTTCGGTAAGTATGGTTCTTAGCATGGTTCATGACCAATTACTTTCTTTCTTAAAGAGCACATAAGGTCACAAGACCAAATTTTCTGTACTTATAGCCAGTGGTCACTGCACACTTTACGGCAAGCTCACATCAATCTGATTACAATTATTCGACACCCGAAAACACTTTTCAATTACAGCCTTAATCCGGTTGATTGGTAAATCTGCCTATTGCAGGTCTCTCTTTAGGCCTGAAATGTTATATAAACTATTAATTAGACATTTATTAACATGAAAAGACCATAATCAACTCTCGATGTCAACTTATGTGTCCGATTTTCATTGGAGTCCGATTTTCATTGGATTTGAATGATTAATCACAAAAATGGATAATCGAGACCTTGTTAATTATCGGGACAGCGGTAACAATGACAATCAAGGCTACAGTGATTTTAAAATAAGGTTTTCTCAGCTTAGGCTTAGAGTAAAGTAATTTGACTGAAATTTTCAGCATATTCCCTTTACATCGTCTGGTTTTTAACTTTTATAATGAGAACTGCCGGTTCTTTATGTAATCTGTAATAATGTATTTTTAATTAGGGGATTTAGTAGTCAGTCAGGCATAAATGAATACACACCCCGGCTGTAGGTAACTAAGGAAGAAACATTCCGAATGTGCATTCAGTTACTGTGACGTCACCGGTGTTGGAAGGGATTGAGAGTGTATTCAATAACTGGCGAAGTTGTTTTTACGGGAGGTCTATATTTGCGACTTTGAGTGAAGATGGCTGATTTAATTTTAATCACATTGGTGTGAACTTGCCGTAAAGTGCATATGGCAACCACTGGCTACAAGTACAGAAAATTTCGTCAGGTGACCTTATGTGCTCTTTAATTTTGTCAGGTAGACTAAGTAGAAATATATGAATACACTGTTGCTTATAATGTCAGATGCACATAAGATAGAAATTAATAAAAGATAGCTTGCCTGGTAATGAAACATACACCCACAGTAGCTATTTCTGAGCAGTCTGTAAGGGTTGTCGTATATTTATTGTTTTGTAGGTATGGGAGCATTGTAAAGATATTAAAAACTGGTCAAGAGAAACAACTGAAAAGACACTCAAAACTCATCAAGAGAAACAACCTATTTAGTAATTATCGAAAAGTTACTCTTCATTTCATGACCTTAAACACTGCATAAATTTAAGAGAATCACACGATAACTTTGGTCTCTAGAATTACTAGACCATCAACAAGTTTTTCAAAGGGATCAAGAGTAATAACTCTGGCAGTAATAATAATAAATTGTTGAAAATCAACAGGTTTCTTATCTCATGGCCTCAACCACGGAGTATAAATTTAAAGTCAATTGGCTGATAACTTTGTTCTCCAGACTATTTCAAAGTAATCAAAGGCCTTAACTCTGGCAGTAATTATCAGAAAAGGGCTTCTTCGTCCCATGACCTTAAACAGTTTGTGTAAATATAAAGTCAATCGGTTGAAAACTTTGGTCTCTAGGAGCATGTACAAGATTATTCAAAGTGATCAAGATCCATAACTCTGACAGTACTTAGTGGAAATCATTGAAAATCAACAGGCTTCTTCGTCCCATGACCTTAACCACTGTGTGTAAGTTTAAAGTCAATCCGTTGATAAGTTTGGTCTGTAGAGCATTCACAAGATTTTTCTGATGATCAAGGACCGTAACTCCGGCAGTAATTATATGGGCTTCTTCATGTAATGACCTCAAACACTGTGTACAAGTCTATAGGACAGGCAGGGGTGATGACAATATACAACCACAATTCAATGTGAGTGCACATAAAAATGGCTGCATGTTTACCTTTCATAAAGTAGTGAAGCTATACATGTATGTTGAGCTTACCGTAAATATATGACGTCCAGTACGATCAAAGGCAATACAGTATACAGCTGATAAATGACCTAACTTTCTATCATGTAATACAAGTTTACTAAATAATGGACTGGGGAATAGTGTATCCTTTCGACTTTTACCACTTAATTCTTGAGCTCTCAATACATGACCTGTCGAAAACAAAATATTCTTAAGATGACTATCTTATTCTTTGTAAATCAATGGTACCGGTATTTATTATTTAGTTAGTTTAACCTTATTTTATTGCATCAAAATTACATTGGACAATACAAAAGGATTAGACAAAAGTTTTACCAACTTATGTCTTTTCCTTATAAAATGTTAATTGATAAAAATGTCTCAAATGATAGATACAATGTTATATTCATTTTGAAAAATATTAAGGCCAACTAACATTAATATAGTGTATACCAAGGGCCTAGTATATAAATAGAATGTTTCAACAAATAATACAAATAAATTGACAGAATATGAATAGGAATTTACAGAGAGTGCACAGGAATTGCTATATAATTATAAATTCTTTTCAGGTAAATCGTTTCATGTTGTGAAACTTAATAAAAGTATTCTTGTCTTTGGGCAGATCCACGGTGTCCCCATCTTCAATAGAAGGCTTGATCTCGCTTTAACTACGTACATCTTATCAATAATGCCTTCCTGTAATAACCTGCATATTTCGGCACTAATTTCGATCGGGTACAAGCCCAGCTTGTGAGCCTATCAGATTCCCCAGTCGTTGTGAATACCAAGTCTCGCGCTTTCAAGCTAACATGTCTACCTGTGATAATCGAGTTGCAAAGTTCAAGGTTCATCCAATGTCAAGGTTTCTGTGGAGATCGCGATGTCACCTCCTCTGATATGACACTACTGTTCACGTATCTGTAGATAAGTAGCTATAAGTTCGGGAATTGTTTTAAGAGCGTGTCCACGAGAGCACCATGCAGAAATTGAAAAAAATGATAACCCGGGGGGGCAGCAAATTTCAACCATACTTGGTCTATGGGGACCCCTAGGCGACAGAAGTCACATGATGAAGTGAAAATTTTTTAAACGGACAACTTCCGGTATAACTGGAAATTGTTGTTTTGGGGCAAAAGTTGACATATTTCGACCAATTTGTTACCCTAATTTCAAAACGCTCCTACCCGAAATGTTGTGTCTCTAAATTTTTGATATTGGTCAGGTATGATAGGCCTAGTAGTCGTCTTAAAATCCTGCAGTCGTTTGGGAATGAATGAATCGTGTGGAATTTTCTGTGAGTGATCATAAAGTGGTCATTTTACATATGTTTAAAACTATGCTATCCTAAAACGCATGTAGCTGCTTCTTTGCAGGTCTGACATAGAATTGCTTGGTGTGGTTGTGAAGGGCATTTCTCAAAGTAAATGTCAAAAGAAAAAAACTGACCGGAACGCAACCCACTAGAGTACTGTAATATTCTGAAAATGTGTAAAAACGGTATTTTCCACGAAATTCGTCTTTTCACTGATGACCGACTACTATTTTTAAGAGTTCAAATGACCGTTGATTATGAACATCAGTACTATTTTTTGTTACTTGAACGTTCCTTGTGCCAAATATACTATCTTGGTTAAAAAAATCATTAAGTTTTTGTGACAAAATCGGACGTTCGCGGTCATCGTAGTAAAGGGGCTTAACTGGTTTATAATTTTGCAGGATCAGGCAACGATTATTCTCATCTGTATTCAGTAGTTAGTAGCACGGAAGTGCATAAATGTAAGGACTGGCATAGCAAGTTTTTATATTAGCACAATTTAACCAAAGCAGCACCTTTTCAGCAATGACCAACGATTATCTTCAAATGACTATTGATCATCACCATTAGTTGTAATATTTCGTAATTTCAACGTGAATCGTGTCAAATAGATCATTTTGTTTAAAATCATAATATTTTTGTAACAAAATCTGACTTTCACGCTTGCTTGATAGCCATAGGGAAGAGTCATAAGTGGTGTGTAATTTTGCAGGGATCAGACCACTGTTATTAAGATTTGTATTCATGAGCAGATCATCGTATAAATTTGACTGACATGACTATCATAAACTTGATATCTTTTAATTTGACACCTGCTCATGTAAAGAAGAACCATAAGAAGAAACATTCAGAAGTGTTCATGTAGGGACATTTAATATCTGGTATCGAAATCTCTGAATCATGGCATAGATCACAACAGGATTTATGGCACTCCAGGATAATGTTGACCGCATGTGCCAAACTCCTACATATACCTACGTTCGAGCAGAAGTGCTCACTTACTTAGATTCCTACGTTCGAGTGTAAATTCTCTCTGACCTTCCTTCAAGGTTTTTGGACCACAGAGTACTGTTTTATTTTTTAGTACTGTTTTTGACCTCTTCTCCTTCAGGGATTTCAATATGGAATTATCATAGCCTCCCGATCTCTAATGCCTCTCCATGAAAACGTCCTAATGTTTCTATACAATGATCGGCTCCTAAATACAGATAGGAATAAGCTGGTCTGATTCCTAAAATATGTTTGACCAAAATAACCTATTTGGCACAAGGAACATTGGTAGAAAAGGTGTTGTATAGTCGTCTTGCTGAATGTGTGACTACGACTTACTGTCACTGGATCATCTACAATCCCCTCGTCCTTAAAACCTGTTACAAGAGCGAACATGTACATCCCTTCGAAACACTTCTTTTACCCAAGAGCTAAAATATGCTTACACTGAATCGTGTATCATATTTCACCTTTCATTATATCATATTTATAGAAGACGATTTGTTCTGTTTAAATTGCATTGGACATTCATGAAACTTGTCCCTGGTCTAACACATAGACTTTAGATCCTAAGGTCTGTCATTGAGTTAAGTGGTGTGACAGCATGCCAGTGACATGGTGTGGTGTTGTTTGTCCAACCTCATGGATATTCTCTTTTCCCACAAGTGTATTATTGAAGTAAAATTGTACCATATGTTAGTCCCAAAATGACCTAGTTTGTGTTGAGTGGACCTTAAACCCCATTTCTCTCTCTTAAGTCAAAATCACCCTTACTAACAAATATATTAACTTTGTGATGATGTCCATAGATACAGTATGCATCACCATAATATGCTAGTCCCAAAATGACCTAGTTTGTGTCCAGTGGACTTTAAATCTCATTTTACTTTGTTCCTCTCATGTCTAAAACATCCTTGCTAACGACTAAATGGAATATATTAAATTTGTAAAGATGTCCATACATATACTTCATCTGGGGTATTGATAGACGGGACATTTTATCCTAATTTTTGGTGTTTTTAATATATTTCTCCTGTTTTTATTATGACTGTTCCGGTCATTTTTATTTTTTATTTTGTTAGTAGGAAGGTTGCTAGTTGTGGGTTATATTCAACTTTGGTCCTAGTCCCTGCAAAGAACGAGCTATAGCCTCTTAAACATTGGTTTTCATTAAATTCAATTTTCAGAGAGAGTTGGGTATCCGGCCAGTACCAAGGTATAATTAGCAGTAGAAACTTCAAACTCAGTGTGAAGGAGGAACCTGAGTGGTCCTACTAATGCCCCAAATTTTGTCTTTCCAAATCAATTATTGTCCGAATAGCAGGTCATTCAAATTTGGATCCAAAATTGCCTATTTTTGGCTTATTTTTCGATTAAAAAATACTTTTCCAATTTTCCAGGTCAGTATCAACTGAATCAATCTAATATTTTGTGGGAATGTATCTGGGTACTAACCCATCTCACAGAAAAAATTTGGTCCAAATCCCTGACCCAAGGGTTATCACCCCCTGCATGGTGCTCTCGCGGACACGCTCTTAACATGTTTTTATTATGACAAAGGGAGAAGATGACCTGCCCTCTCTTCTCACGATAGCGATTTTATAAGTGTGCTTTAAATTGACTTTTTAATATACAAGGACTTTTTATATTGTGTTTTTACCAATTTTAAGGGAATTTGATATACACGGACTTTTGTATTGTATGCTTTTACCAATCTTAAACTCATTAAGTGTACATGTAAATAATTTAATTAAATCAACCTGTCCATAATATATCTAATGTATTGGACGTTAAATCTTTAGTAAACAACAACAACAACAGTAATCTAGCAATGTCCAGATGTTGTAAAACTTGCAGTCGTTGCTTCAGGAACATGCAGTGATCCATAGTAACATGGGTGTTTCACAAAACTAGATCATTTGTTGTGGCTGCATAGGGACCAGGTTTTTATACTTGTCTACGAGCATCACAAATATATACTGTAGATTGACAGTTTGCAATGCTGCACTTAAATAGAATCATAATGAAATGAGGTTTAAAATCCTATTAGAATCAAAATATCATCCCGGCCACAGCTTATTATTCAATCAGTTTTGATCTTTTTGGAACAAAATTTGGGATATACACTTTCCGGATTTACACACCCTCCCATTTGAACGATCTTCATAGGCTACATAAGTGGCGCACTTCATGCTAAAATTGTCCAGTAGCAAAATTATGGCTTGAAAACCCAATGTCTATGTTTTGTTGAATTCATAACTTTTGGATCTAAATTTGCAATTTGTAATGCAAGGATCAGGTAAGATACAATGCACTGAATTTTGATTTAAATTTACAAATTGTTTACAAACATTAAAGAAATGTTTATATCCAAAGAAAAGTTAAAGTCTCATCTGAACAACTAGAAAGCTGTCCTTATCTGGCCTTCCGTCCTGCACCACATTTTGCAAGTATTGGACGGAGAATAGGGAAGATAGGTTGCCAGGCAACGAAACATACACCCACAGCGGCTAAATCGTCCGAGCTGTCCAAAACGGTTGTCGCATATTTAATCCTTTGTAGGTAATTGGGGGCCTTTACAAGACAGTTCCATACAGATCAGCTTATAATTTTTGCTGTTTGAGGGTTCACAAGGTTCTACAAATTGAAACAAGGGTCTCAACTCTGGAAGTAATCTACAGAAATTGTTAAAATTTGACAGACTTTTTCATTTTATACATATCGGATGATAACTTTCATCAATCGAGCATTAAGAAGGTTGAACAAAGTTAAACAAGGGCAATAACTCTAGAAGTAATAAACGGAAATTGCTGAAATTCAATAGGATTCTTCTCTTTACTAATTTAAATGACGCATGTAAATTTCATACATATCGGCAGATAAATTTTGATGTTAGAGCATTCACAAAGTTCAATAAAGTGAAACAAGGGCGATAACTCTAGACGTAATAAACAGAAATTGCTGAAATTCAATAAGCTTCTTCGTTTCACTACTTTAAATAATGCATATAAATTTAAGGAAGATCGGATGAAAACTTTTGGGGTTAGAGCATTAACAAGGTTAAACAAAGTGAAAAAAGGGCCATAACTCTAGAAGTAATAAACGGAAATTACTGAAATTAAATAGACTTCTTCGTTTCTCTAATTTAATATTGCATATAAATTTCACAAAGACCGGATGTTAACTTTGGCATTAGAGCGTTCACAAGGTTCAATGAAGTGAAACAAGGGCCATAACTCTAGAAGTAATACACAGCCATAACTCTAGAAGTAATACACAGAAATTGCTGCAATTCAAAAAGCTTCTTCGTTTCACTAATTTAAATAATGCATAGAAATTTCAGAAAGATAGGATGATAACTTTTCGGGTTAAAGTGTTTACAAGGTTAAACAAAGTGAAACAGGGGCCATAACTCTAGAAGTAATAAACAGAAATTGCTGAAATTCAATAGGCTTCTTCATCTCACTAATGTAAACAACATATATCAATTGGATAATAACATTTGGCGTTAGAGCGTTCTCAAGAAATTGTTGACGATGGACGGATGGACCGACCGACGGACGGACGGGGGCGACGGCAATATATGTACACATTTCTTTGTGGGCGTATAAAAATTGATAGGGCTCATCCTCTAACTGTCCCAATGCTTCACATCGAAATCTGTTAAAAACTGTAGCCTCTATTGCTTTAAGCTTTTCGGAAAAGGAGCCACGGTGGCTAAGTGGGTAAGACTCTGACTTGCTAGCCCGAAGGTCGCTGGTTCGCTACCGATTTTGGCCGGGGAAGTTCATCAGGATTTTCCGACGTGGTTCCCCTTGTCAGTGGTGAAGGATCGAGAGCCTAACAAGGATGCTGTCTAGTTGTTCGGATGGGATGAGAAACCGAGGTCCCGTGTACACATTGGCATACACGTAAAAGATCCCATTTAATTTCATTTTTCGGAAAAGATGGGCAACTTCAGAAGGAAAAGTCACAGAATGCTGAATATCATTAGGGTTCGTCTGCGCAAGATCCAAGACTTCAGACCAAATTTGAAATAATATGTTAAAAAGCAGCGTATAGCTCTAATTTTTGCAACCTTAAAATAGATGAAAATGGGTCCAAAAGCACATATCAATGTACATATGAATGTACAGTGATTTGGAGAGTTGGTTTGGTCTAGTATCAACTTTCTCTCCTCACTCAATTTGTATCAAATGGTCATTGTGACGGACATAGAGACAGCCAGCCTAGACAGACGGAATAGACAGACTTTTATAGTGTCCTGCTTTGTTATAAAGGCGGAGGACAAAAATCTCACAAATTTGGTTGAAATGCACAGTCTTCTTGGAGACATCATTGAAAATATTAGCAAATGTATATGTTTGCCTGACTCCTGTGGGTTTATCTAGTTCATCATAACAAATCTGAATGAGTGTCACCCAAGCAACATAATCAAAATAAGATACTAAGTGGAACATACATATATTTGGTAGCGCTAAATTTGCTGGTGGTAATACTGGGTTTCCATGAGATAATACAATATGCTGAGATGGTGTCCACTTGGTTTCCTTCAAATCTGAAAACAGATACAATTAAAGATATATTTAGAACAATTAGGAAATCTATTCAAACCATTAAATTTGTTATTATCCAAAAGTATGATATTTTTTTCAATAGATTGACTAAATTTTGCAGTGGCTGACAAGGGTTGTCACATATTTTTCATTTTGTAGGATATGGGAGCATTGAAAAGACACTAGAAACTGATCAAAAGTAAAACAACCCATCAAGTCAAAAATAATTAATATTTGATTAATTGGCTTCTAGTTCTTCAAGATGCTAACATTTATTATCCAAAATATGTACCGGTAACAATGATAAATTCAGCTGTTTGAGTTCTGGGAAATAGCTGAAAATGAATAGGTTTCATGATTAAACTTTCATCACATAAAATTTATTTCATATCAATCGGAAAATAACCTTTTAAAAGTGAACATGACTAATAACTCTAAAGGTAATTCTAAACTTGTTCTCTTCAAGAACATAAACAGTGTGTTAAAATAGAGGCAGTCTAAAATAATTTATATAATCTTTAGCAACATATGCCCACAGCAGCTAAATCGTCCGACCGGTCGACAAGGGTTGTCGCATATTTATTCTTTTGTAGGTTATTGGGGGCATTTACAAAACAATTTCATACAGATCAGATTATAATTTTTGTCGTTTGAAGGTTCACAAGGTTCTACAAACTGAAACAAGGTCTTTAACTCTGGAAGCAATTTATAGAAAATTTTGAAATTTGTCAGGCTTTTTCGTTTTAAGGTACTATTTTAAATAATGCATTAAAATTTAATACAGATCGAATGATAACTTTTGTCTTTCAAGTGTTCACAAAGGGTTCAACAAAGTGAAACAAGGGCTATAACTCTAGAAGTAATTAACGTAAATTGATGAAATTCAATAGGCTTCTTTGTTTTACTACCATTATCTAAATAATGCATATCAATTTCATACAGATCAAATTATAACTTTAGTCGTGAGAGTGTTCACACGGTTCAACAAAGTGAAACAAGGGCCATAACTCTAGACGTAACAACGGAAATTGCTGAAATTCAATAGGATTCTTCTTTTTACTACTTTAAATGACGCATGTAAATTTCATACAGATTGGCAAATAATTTTGGGCCATAACTCTGGAAGTAATAAACGGAAATTTCTGAAATTCAATAGGATTCTTCTTTTTGCTAATTTAAATGACGCATATAAATTTCATACAGATTGGCAGATAACTCTTGATGTTAGAGTGTTCACAATGTGCAACAGCGATAAATAAGGGCCATAACTCTAGAAGTACAGATTCAATTTTTGAATCGGTACAGACTTAAAGGTTAGCGTATGCGCCGTGTGAAAAGAATACTTAATCATCATGTTCGCAGGTGACATATTCTGTTAAAATCATTCGTTGAACCGGTGGTGATATTTTTTTTAATTTGGCACAAAAACCATCCCTTATATCGCACCGTGCCCCTTTAAGTTGGACTTTCCATGCATGTACAGTCAGCACATCCGTACATGTAAATGTTTTAAAATAGCTAGGTTTATTTATAGTGCAATTGCACCGCAGTCATCATATCGTAGTCGAATATCAGCTAATACGGCATGCAAAAAAAAGATTGTTAATTTAACACGGTTAGACACGCAGATTTTGCTGTCTTACATTGAAAATATAACAAATATCAAAAATTGGCAGGCTTTTATATAATATAATAAACAGAGTTATGGCTGTACGATTCATTACTTCATCAATATGTTCGTCATTTTTAAGACATTCAAACTCGTTCAAATTACGAAAATTTCAAAATTTATAGACATAGATGTTGGTCTTACCGTGGGTGAAAGTTTTGTCCATTAAAATATCCATTCCCATTCTGACAAATAAGTTTCACAATGCATTGTAAATCGGTAAATCACACCTGAAGTATTATATCTTCGGATTTATGATGATGAGTTAGTTGTATTTTACGTCCGCTTCCACCGAGGTGATATCGCAGACATTCGGATTTAAATCACAAATGAATTAAATGCACACCTCGCCAGAAGTCAACGTCAACCTTGACGCAAACATGTACATAATACCATGATGACCTATTCATTTCCGCACCAAAGAGTCAATGCATACTGTCAATCAAGTTTCCAAATTACGTGAATTCGCACGTGTCATCAAAGGGAATTGATAATTGACTATAATAGAAGCCCCTTTAACAACAAATTGTTACCATGTCGTAGTCTTGTAGACAATACTTTCATTCTGAATTGTCTGTAAGTAATCATTACCCAAAATAGTTGACCACATTAATAAAGAATAATTACAATTGGGACGCGAACAAACTGGATTTTCACACTAAATAGGTGCGGTTGTCACGGCTAAATTACTAACAGGCTACGATGAATTAGGGTTAGGTTAGGGTTAGGGTTCCGATATCTTTTTTTAGGGTTAGGGTTGGGTTAGGGTTCATTAGTCCACCGATATCTATCATTAGGGTTGAGTTAGGGTTAGGTTTATTGATACCCACATTATAGTATTTCTTATAGCGGCGGACTAGTGAACCCTCTCGGTGATAATATTTTTAATTTGGCACACAAATCATCCCTTATAACTAACGCATGCTTTTTTGTGAGGCAATTTCCTTTGTTCTGCTTGATGTTCACTCTTTGATCAGTTACTATTAATCTAAGGTCTGTCCGGACAAGATCCCATTCATAAGATCTGGTTGTTAGGTGTTTTATTAAAGGTTCTTCGATATGTTCATTAATAATTATTGGAAAGAAACCGAACCGGATTATTATTTAGGATATTTATCGTCAACTGTATAAATACGGTAAGCAGTTTGTGTGTTGCATTTATAAGTTAAAGTATAAAAAGAAATATTTGAAGGGGCTATTTAAGACATGATATTTTTAAGCCTTATACCTGTAACTGAAACGATTTGACGTGTTGATCTGTTTTGCAATGTGGGGAATGGGGAATCTGTAAAGTCAAATACGAAACTGAAATAAGTAAACAATCTTCCAGCTTCTATCCAATATGACTTTTAATTTTGGGGACATAAAGTACATGTATATATTGAACATTGGGAGCCGAATCGTCATTTTAATTGAATTACCGTTAAAGGAGAAAATATTCCTTCCTAGCAATTTATGCTGATTCGTTTTTTTCTACGAATATCGTTAAATTGTTGTTCATAATTAAAACGGATAATAAATCAGTATATAAAAAAACAGCATATTTTAAAACATCCACGTGCAAATCGCAGCCTTCTATATATGTTTATTGTCGTCCATTTTCAGACATTGTTATCAGAATTCACGAAACATGGTTTCATTGTCTGCTTGTCGGATCAACTAATGACATAGAAAATTGCTATGTGTCTGTGCTTTATGGTGTGATTCACGAATTAAATACTGATGTAGATGTACATTATAAATGAATAGAACATAACGGACATTTTAGGATATGAATACAATAATACATTGGTACACTTTAGTTAATAATCAAAACGGAATTTGAAAATAGTATTATGAATATATGAATTACCGGTGAACTAAAACGACTAATATACTCGTGATATCGTTCCATTAAATATTTGTTTCTTTCTAATAACGTTGTGGCAATATGGACTAAATTACTCTATTTCAAATCACTATGGACTATAATCCGCCGCGAATTTGATATTTCCACCGACTATAATCCGCCGCGAATTTAATATTTTCGCGGGCGATAATCCACCGCGAATTTTATATTTTCGCGGACTTTTTTCCGCCCAGAACGTCTCTAATACAATAATACATTGGTACACTTTAGTTAATAATCAAAACGGAATTTGAAAATAGTATTATGAATATATGAATTACTGGTGAACTAAAACGACTAATATACTTGTGATATCGTTCCATTAAATATTTGTTTCTTTCTAATAACGTTGTGGCAATATGGACTAAATTACTCTATTTCAAATCACTATGGACTATAATCTGCCGCGAATTTGATATTTCCACCGACTATAATCCGCCGCGAATTTAATATTTTCGCAGGCGCTAATCCACCGCGAATTTTATATTTTCGCGGACTTTTTTCCGCCCAGAACGTCTCTAATTCCGCGGAGTGTATATGGGTAAAACACCGCGATTTTTGAGCAGAAAAAAACGCCCACAAGGACTATTTTCATACTTCCGCTCGAAGTGTACTGTAATTAACAGAAATTATTGAAATTCAGCAGATCGGATGATAATTTCTGGCGTTAAAGCGTTGACAAGGTTCAACAAAGTGAAACAAGGGCAATAACTCTAGACGTAACAACGGAAATTGCTGAAATTCAATAGGATTCTTTTTTTTACTACTTTAAATCACGCATATAAATTTCATACAGATCGGCAGATAACTCTGGAATAAAATAAAAACAAGTACGAACAATCCAAACCATTAGACAAAATTCGAAGTCCTTAAAAAACGGTATAGGCAAAATAGTGTAATCAGGCAAAATAGTGTAATCAGCATATGGACTGTTCACCATGTACAAAATACACGACAAACAGTGGTAACAGGTGTCCGGAAGAGTAGGCTTACCCTGCCTGGCGCCACACCCGCCATAGCTGCATCCAAACTATTAGGCGAAATCTCAGTAAAATAGCGTGATTGGCCAATGGAATATCGGTATGCAAAATGCATGTGATAAACAGTGTTAACAATGTAGTAGACAGACATTATCAGGGAGATAGTATACGCGTCAATTAAATATATCTAGAATAATAGCCTAGAGAGACATGTTATATTTACCAATCAAGTCAATATGAAGGCCATAAAACTTTTTAAAGGTTTTAATAAGTTTAGTTCGCAAGTATCCCTGTAGTTAAAGCTTAGATGACAAATGCCTCGATCTACTTAAAAAATCAGAATAAAATGAACAAGCTCTCGCGTAACGAATTAGCCGAGACACAAACACTCCATAAGCTGGTGATATCGGAATGTTACTACTAATAAATGGAAAGTTAACAATCGGAAAGTCAAAGTCATCACGTTTATCGTACAATTTAACACTAAGTTTATGGCAATCGTCAAAATATAGAGATTCAGATCCAAGTAGGAAGCGTAATTGTCACTGTCAGTAGTGTTTTTAATTTCGAGCTCATCAGGATATATGAATTCTACATAATCACTAAATTTTGGATTATTCAGTGATAGAACATCATCGATATATCGATAAGTGAAATTAAAATGTCTGACTAATCGTTTATTTGATTTTACGAGTGCCTGTATGTAATCGGCTTCGTAGGAATAGAGAAACAAATCAGCAAGCAAAGGTGCACAGTTGGTGCCCATGAGGATACCTACCACTTGCTGATAAATTTCCCCTCCAAATTCAACAAAGATATTATCAATTAAAAAATCCAACATCTGAATTATCTTGTTGGCGGTTAATTTATTTTAGAAGTAATAAACGGAAATTGCTGAAATTCAATAGGATATTGACGCATATAAATTTCATACAGATCGGCAGATAACTTTTGATGTTAGAGCGTTCACAACAGTGATGGGATTTTACCTGTATATTCCGGACTTGTTCAAATCTTTTTTCGAAACGCCCAAAATTGTCCGATCGTGAATATGCCCAATCGGACATCAAGACATGGTGAATAATATTCAAATTCCAAAATTTATATAGTGTACTGAGTGTATAACTACCGTGCAACCCGATTATCGTTGATAATAGGCTGGATTGATTAGGTAATTAAGTGATCGACTATTTATCGTGTTATGTCGTCTACATAACTACTATTCTGCCTTGATTGGCTGACTTAATCCTTTGTCGGACAATTCATCAAATCAATCATGAACAGATGTCATTGCTTCTCCTTTGTCGGACGATATATCAATCCAATAAGAGTGATTATAAACTTAATCTGATTAACCCGTGATTTGTCCATTGTCTCACGTTTTAATCTCCTTTGTGTCGGACAATAACACGTAGAAATTAGTCATATATGTCACATATCCTGATAGTATATAACACCTCAAATCAACATACATTGTATCCGATAACTTGTCTGTGATATATTTTCAGTGGAAGCCGAAGTTAAATAAAGATATTTCACACACACGCATATGGCGCTTATATAGTTCAGTAATTAAAATGAAAGTACAAATCTCGCGAGACACGTGAAATTAAGAGATGTATACGTGCCGAATCCAATACGACTGATGTCCGGGAAAAGATTCTATTTTGATGGCATATTGTCGGATTTATGATCATATTTTGAAGGGGGTTTATGTCTTTAAATAAATAAACACGCTAAGAAATGTTGACGAATATTTCGATTGGAATGACGTAAGTAGTTAATTGTTTTAGACGATAGCGCGTGCTACAGTCGAATGCAATTATTTAGCAGTTGGTGTCACTCACTCGCTCGTTGTATTAGAGCGTCGTTAACTACGGTTTACGGCCAAATAAATTTCGGGATGTCATTTTTTTACCTTCCGCATATAAATCGAAACGGAGTATCAGACGAATGTCACACTTTGCTGAAAAATGTACCGACGTCATGTATGACCCGAAAAATACGGTAATTTTGGGGGAGTTTGAAACAGATCGGCAGCAGTCGGCACGCTGCCATTCTATAGTATTACGATGTCATGTAATTTTGTAGGAATAGTATTGACATAAATTTGAATACCGTACGGGTTTTAAACATGAAATATAACGAGGTGATTCTTTATTGTGTTTTGAAAACGTCTGCTTAAATTACGATAAGAGTTATGCCCCTTTATTTTCGGGAAAAAATGTCCGACAAGAAATTGTTTGAAATCCCATCAGTGGTTCACAATGTGAAACAAGGGCCATAACTCTAGAAGTAATGAACAGAAATTCAATAGGCTTCTTTGTTTCACTAATCTAAATAATGCACATTAATTTCACAAAGATCGGATGATAACTTTTGGCGTTAGGGTGTTCACAAGGTTTAATAACGTGAAACAAGGGCCATAACTCTTGATGTAATTAACTGATATTTAATAGGATTCTTCTTTTTACTAATCCATAGGCTTTTTTGTGATCATTAACACTTTGTACAAATTTAAAGTCAATCAGAGGATAACTAGACTCTAGGACGTCTAATTGAGGGTGTTTAAAAATAGATAACTATACCATACCTTCTATGGTCCTTAAAAGGGACATCTGACCTGCCCCTAATAAGGAGCGTACACCAGTTATACATGGTTTCACTTCTTTATCAACTAGAGGTCCTAATCTCTGACAAATCTTCAGTAAATAATCAGATGATATGTGTGGATTTATCTCAATCTGAAAATTTAAAAAAAAATACTCACCCAACAAAGCATACGCCCATAGCAACTAAACCATTCGCTAACAAACTGTTGCCATGCATAATCTATGCAAATTTTGCAAGAGATGAACAAAGAAAGGGGAAATCAATAAAGAGCCCAATGCTCAACATTCGATTTAAAAAAATATTTTAAAAGCTTGTGCCTCTATTGCGTTCATATGTCTTTGGAAAAGAGGGTAACTCTTGCACATCCTCTCATGACCTTAATGCTTCTCAGGTAATTAAACATACAAATACAGCAGCTAAATCGCCTAGCATGGTAAGACTATTGCTAGAATTTTTGTTCTTTAAATTAATAATAGCATCATATTGTATTAATTAATATTAATTATTAGATTCACACATGGTTTTGAAGTCTAATATGTACATAAATCAAAATCAGTGAATGAGTGACAGATTGTTATAAATAAAAAATTTGGTAGACATTTAATTCTAGGTTGATAACAGATATCTTGTGTGAATTTCTACTTTAAGTTTCCACTATCCATATAAGGGTAGGTTTCGACGTCATTAGGCTAATTAACCAATCTCTATAATTATTTACATCATATTTGACCAATTAGATAATTCAACGTCCAAACCCAAAGCTACAAGACTATCATATCTTTGAGCATTCGTTAGACAGCCACTTGATTCTGGAAGGGAAAAATGTAGCAATTTCTGTCAACAGACTCGCCCCTAGTGAGTCTGCCTGGATGGGGTTTGAGAGAATGACTTTATTATTGTAATCTACTATGCTTGTATCTATGTATCCAGCTATGATATATAAAATGTAAAAACAAACTGTTGCATTGTTATTCCTGGCAAGACAAACGTCTTAACTACTGAGAAGACAATAGATAAGAGAATACACAACGTAAAGGGGAAGCAAAGACGACAAGTGAAAATACTAGACGATAACAAGGCTACTAAGATATGTAGTAAGAAACAATGCATGGGTCATACATTGGATGTGGCAACCGGTTTAGTTTGTTGTCCGCTCTCCATGTCTGACAAAAGACCCATGGTACTACAGCAGTCGACAAAGGTTGTCGCACATTTATTCTTTAGTAGGTAATGTGAGCATTTACAAGATGCCGAATATCAATAATCGAAAGAGTTCATCGTCTCATGATCCCAATACTTCACAGTAAATTTTTTTAAAAATTTCTTAAAAATCTCTACCCGTTATTTCTTTCACAAGGTTTCGGCAAAGGGGGAGTAACTCTTTATGGTCGCGGATAGATTGTGGATAGAGTTTGTGCCAGACTAACAGGCCAAGATTTATATGAATCGGACAAAAATTGTGGCCTCTGAAAAGCCCACATTATACTTCATATGTATTTTATATTTTGCGAAAAAGGCAGTGACAATAACCCAGCAAGTTCTAGTCACAATCAAACTCACCCAAGTTCTTTTGACCTCAAGTTTCATCTAAAATCAGATAGAGGAAATGAAATGGGGCTAAACGTCCTACTGTTTTGCTCATACTGGGCTAATAAAGACGTGTATATGTCACACAGTGTGCTATGAGGGAAATTTTGCCCTGACAGCTTCACTACATGTATGTTCTACTATTATTTCCAATTCCAACTGTCAGGGTTCATTTACGAGAATGACAATGTGTACACAGGGCCTCTGTTTTTCAGACCATCTAAACAACTATACATTGTCCCTTGCCAGACCCTGGACCTCAGGTTAGCGACCCAACGTCTTACTCACTGAGCCACTGCAGCTCCCTTGAGAAAGAAGGTCAACAAACTTTGTACATTTTTCACATTTTGTGTAAAAGACAGGGGCCATAACCCAAGAAGTTGCTGTCTAATGAGCACCAAAATAGAACTCCCAAAAGATCTTTAAATCCTTAGCATATATGTTCAGTTTCATCTCTATTGGACAAAAATTGTGGACCCTGGAGATTCCATAAAGTTTGCACATATTTCACATGTAGAGTAAAAGTTGCGGTCTGATGCTCATCAAAATCAAACTCATTAAAATATTTTGTTTTGATTTACATGCAATAATTAAAGTGCCAACTAAATAATTTGGACAAAAATTATGTCCTTTATAGGATCCACAACCTTGTTATATGTATTACGTGCCCTGTCACTATTTGCTAATCATTGAACCCAACCATCATTATGGTGTAACAGTGATTAATTTAAACAGTTTTTAAAATCGGATATATTGGAATGTTTTTTTTTAAATCATATAAAAATTGTGACCTCTAGATGTACCACAAACTAAAAACGCAATTTTTGGTACAATTGGGGGCCATAATCGAGGAAGTTACGATCTGATATGCAAGAATATCGAAAGGAGCCGAGATCAAACATATATTTAAGTTTCATCAAAATCAGATACAAATTGTGACCTCTAGAGGGTCCACAACAGTGATGGGATTTTACCCGTATATTCCGGACTTGTCCGAATCTTTCTTCGAAACGCCCAAAATTGTCCGACCGGGAATATGCCCAATCGGACATCAAGACATGGTGAATAATAGGCTGGATTGATTAGGTAATTAAGTGACAGACTATTTATCGTGTTATATCGTCTTACACACCTACCTTGATTAACTACTATTCTGCCTTGATTGGCTGACTTAATTCTTTATCGGACAATTCATCAAATCAATCCTGAACAGAAGTCATTGCTTCTCCTTTGTCGGACGATATATCAATCCAATAAGAGTGATTATAAACTTAATCTGATTAACCCGTGATTTCGCCATTGTCTCACGTTTTAATCTCCTTTGTTGTGTCGGACAATAACACGTAGAAATTAGTCATATATGTCACATATCCTGATAGTATATAACACCTCAAATCAACATACATTGTATCCGATAACTTGTCTGTGATATATTTTCGGTGGAAGCCGAAGTTAAATAAAGATATTTCACACACATGGCGCTTGTAGAGTTCAGTAATTAAAATGAAAGTACAAATCTTGCGAGACACGTGAAATTAAGAGATGTATACGTGCTGAATCCAATACGCCTGATGTTCGAGAAAAGATTCTATTTTGATAGCATATTGTCGGATTTATGATTATATTTTGAAGGGGGTTTATGTCTTTAAATAAATAAACACGCTAAGAAATGTTGACGAATATTTCGATTGGAATGACATAAGTAGTTAAATGTTTTAGACGGTACCGCGTGCTACAGTCGAATGCAATTATTTAGCAGTTGGTGTCCCTCGCTCATTAAGGCGTCGTTAACTACGGTTTACGGCCAAATAAATTTCGGGATGTCATTTTTTCACCTTCCGTATATAAACCGAAACAGAGTATCAGACGAATGTCGGACTTTGCTGAGAAATGTACTGACGTATGACCCGAAAAATTCGGTAATTTTGGGGGAGTTTGAAACAGATCGGCAGCAGTCGGCACGCTGCCAATTCTATAGTATTACGATGTCATGTAATTTTGTATGAATATTATTGACATAAATTTGAATACCGTACGGGTTTTAAACATAAAATATAACGAGGTGAACCTATTTTTTTTTTACATATGAATTTGAATATATTTTGTTGACACATGATTCTTAATTGTGTTTTGAAAACGACTGCTTAAATTACGGTAAGAGTTATGCCCCTTTATTTTCGGGAAAAAATGTCCGACATGAAATTTTTTGAAATCCCATCACTGGTCCACAACCATGGTATTACATACTTTAAAGTAGCTAAGTCTCAAACTCAATATCATTCAAAGCCTTACACGTTGAAAACATGAATTATTTGTTAATTCAAATCAACATTGATGTTGTAATCTTACAGGGAAAAGGTAGGCTTCTGATATCCAATATTTAAGACAAAATAAACATTTTACCATTGGTACACGAATCGTGTACCATAATGCGTTTCAGCGTCATTTGTAACAAGTGACCAGAAAGAATGAGGCTAGACATATTCAACAACTCATGTCAAACGGTGACGCCATATCTTATCTGGAGAGCATGCGCAATAGACTGGAATAACCAGACGCTAAAAATTGGCATTCGGTTGAGACTTATGCCGAATTTCGCTGGACATAACTGATTTGAAATTAGAGTCAAAACGGAAACAATTGAATGTAAATTAGTTTATGTACAATCAGATTACATTATTATATGCGTTGTGATGCATTTGGGTCGATTTCTAGGCCCCAAATATTAGCGATTTAGCTCCTTTAACACAAACATAAGGTACAATTTTATGGATACACAATAATATTAATGTTAGTGTATCCATAAAATCGCACCTTATGTTAAAGATACATTATGGGAGATTAGATAAAGAGCTGGCAGTTCTTACTATAAAAGTTAAAATCTAGATAATGTAAAGGGAATTTGCTGAAAATTTTAGTCAAATTGTTCCAATCTGAACCGAGATTTTAGGAACACCTCACTATTTTTCATATTTAGTTCCCGTATGGTATTCAAATTTATGCCAGTAGTATTCCCATATAATTATGTAAACTATAAACAGTAGCTGTTTTCCATAAGTATGTTTATAGTTTATTTATCTGCCCAGTTACTAAATGCCACTTAAAGAATATATAATTATGTGTTTTCGTAATACATGTATGATAGAATGAAAGCTTGTCGATCCGTACCTACTTGTAAAGATAGGTTGCCAGGCAACAAAACATACGCCCACAGCAGCTAAATCGTCCGAGCGGTCGTCAAGGGTTGTCGCATATTTATTCCTTTGTACGTAATTGGGGGCCCTTACAAGACAGTTCCATACAGATCAGATTATAAATTTTGTCGTTTGAGGATTTACAAGGTTCTACAAACTGAAAAAAGGGTCTCAACTCTGGAAGTAATCTACAGAAATTGTTGAAATTTGACAGGCTTTTTTGTTTTACTAATTTAAATAATGCATATAAATTTCATACAGATCACATGATCACTTTTGTCATTCAAACGTTCACAATTGCCATAACTCTAGAAATTATTGACGGAAATTGCTGATATTCAATAAACCCGTTTCACAAATTTAAATGATGCATATAAATTTCATACATATCGGATGATAACTATCATCAATCGAGCATTATCAAGGTTAAACAAAGTGAACAAGGGCAATAACTCTAGAAGTAATTAATGTAAATTGCTGAAATTCAATAGGCTTTTTCGTTTCACTAATTTAAATCATGCATATAAATTTCACAAAGATCGGGTGATAACTTTTTTCGTTAGAGCGTTCACAAGGATCAATAAAGTGAAACATGGGCCATAACTCTAGACATAATAAACGGAAATTGCTGAAATTCAATAGGCTTCTTCGTTTCACCAGTTTAAATAATGCATGTAAATTTCACAAAGATCGAATGATAACTTTCGGCGTTGTAGCGTTCACAAGGATCAATAAAGTGAAACAAGGAACGTAATGAACAGAAATTGCTGAAATTCAATAGGCTTCTTCGTTTCACCTACCTAAATAATGCATATAAATTTCAGAAAGATCGGATGATAACTTTTGACGTTGGAACGTTCACAAGGTTCAATAAAGAGAAACAAGGGCCATAACTCTAGACATAATAAACGGAAATTGCTGAAATTCAATAGGCTTCTTCGTTTCACCAGTTTAAATAATGCATGTAAATTTCACAAAGATCGAATGATAACTTTTGGCGTTGGAGCAATCACAAGGTTCAATAAAGTGAAACAAGGGCCATAACTCTAGACGTAATAAACAGAAATTGTTGAAATTCAATGGGATTCTTCGTTTCAGTAATCTAAATAATGCATATAAATTTCACAAAGATCGGATGTTAACTTTTGACATTAGAGCGTTCACAAGGTTCAACAAAGTGAAACAAGGGCCATAACTCTAGACGTAATAAACGGAAATTGTTGAAATTAAATAGGCTTCTTCATCTCACTAATGTAAAAAACATATATCAATTTTAAAACAATTGAATGATAAATTTGGGCGTTAGAGCGTTCACAAGAAATTGTGGACGATGGACGGACGGGGGCGACGGCAATATATGTCCACATTTCAATGTAGGCGTATAAAAAGGGTCTCAACTCTGGAAGTAATCTACAGAAATTGTTGAAATTTGACAGGCTTTTTCGTTTTACTAATTTAAATAATGCATATAAATTTCATACAGATCACATGATCACTTTTGTCATTCAAACGTTCACAATTGCCATAACTCTAGAAATTATTGACAGAAATTGCTGATATTCAATAGACCTGTTTCACAAATTTAAATGATGCATATAAATTTCATATATATCGGGTGATAACTATCATCAATCGAGCATTATCACGGTTAAACAAAGTGAAACAAGGGCAATAACTCTAGAAGTAATTAATGTAAATTGCTGAAATTCAATAGGCTTTTTCGTTTCACTAATTTAAATCATGCATATAAATTTCACAAAAATCGGGTGATAACTTTTTTCGTTAGAGCGTTCACAAGGATCAATAAAGTGAAACATGGGCCATAACTCTAGACGTAATAAACGGAAATTGCTGAAATTCAATAGGCTTCTCCGTTTCACTAATCTAGATAATGCATATAAATTTCACAAAGATCGGATGATAACTTTCGGCGTTGTAGCGTTCACAAGGATCAATAAAGTGAAACAAGGAACGTAATGAACAGAAATTGCTGAAATTCAATAGGCTTCTTCGTTTCACTAACCTAAATAATGCGTATAAATTTCAGAAAGATCGGATGATAACTTTTGACGTTGGAGCGTTCACAAGGTTCAATAAAGAGAAACAAGGGCCATAACTCTAGACATAACAAACGGAAATTGCTGAAATTCAATAGGCTTCTTCGTTTCACCAGTTTAAATAATGCATGTAAATTTCACAAAAATCGAATGATAACTTTTGGCGTTGGAGCAATCTCAAAGTTCAATAAAGTGAAACAAGGGCCATAACTCTAGACGTAATAAACAGAAATTGTTGAAATTCAATAGGATTCTTCGTTTCAGTAATCTAAATAATGCATATAAATTTCAGAAAGATCGGATGATAACTTTTGGCGTTAGAGCGTTCACAAGGTTCAACAAAGTGAAACAAGGGCCATAACTCTAGACGTAATAAACGGAAATTGTTGAAATTAAATAGGCTTCTTCATCTCACTAATGTAAAAAACATATATCAATTTTAAAACAATTGAATGATAACTTTGGGCGTTGGAGCGTTCACAAGAAATTGTGGACGATGGACGGACGGGGGCGACGGCAATATACGTCCACATTTCAATGTGGGCGTATAAAAAGGGTCTCAACTCTGGAAGTAATCTACAGAAATTGTTGAAATTTGACAGGCTTTTTAGTTTTACTAATTTAAATAATGCATATAAATTTCATACAGATCACATGATCACTTTTGTCATTCAAACGTTCACAATCGCCATAACTCTAGACATAATAAACGGAAATTGCTGAAATTAATAGGCTTCTTCGTTTCACCAGTTAAAATAATGCATGTAAATTTCACAAAGATCGAATGATAACTTTTGGCGTTGGAGCAATCACAAGGTTCAAGAAAGTGAAACACAAGGGCCATAACTCTAGACATAATAAACGGAAAATGCTGAAATTCAATAGGCTTCTTCGTTTCACCAGTTTAAATAATGCATGTAAATTTCACAAAGATCGAATGATAACTTTTGGCGTTGGAGCAATCACAAGGTTCAATAAAGTGAAACAAGGGCCATAACTCTAGACGTAATAAACAGAAATTGTTGAAATTCAATAGGATTCTTTGTTTCAGTAATCTAAATAATGCATATAAATTTCAGAAAGATCGGATGATAACTTTTGGCGTTAAAGCGTTCACAAGGTTCAACAAAGTGAAACAAGGGCCAAAACTCTAGACGTAATAAACGGAAATTGTTGAAATTAAATAGGCTTCTTCATCTCACTAATGTAAAAAACATATATCAATTTTAAAACAATTGAATGATAACTTTGGGCGTTGGAGCGTTCACAAGAAATTGTGGACGATGGACGTACGGACCGACAGACGGGGGGCGACGGCAATATACGTCCACATTTTTATGCTATTTGAGAACGAAGGGCGGCCATTTTATCTGTCAGTTATTGGCCGATTTTCATGAAATTCGAACTCAGTCGTCCTTAGGGTGTAACGGTGATATAATAATATGATTTTTTAAATCGGATAATAATTATGACCTCTAAAGGGTCCACAAGCTAAAAACGTGATTTTTCCTACAATCAGGGGCCATAATTCAGGAAGTTAAGGTCCGATATGCGCGAAGATCGAAAGGAACCGAGATCTTTGGGTTATAAACTTACATTTCAAGTTTCAAAAAGATAGGTTGCCAGGCAGCAGCTAAATCGTCCGGGCAGTCAACAAGTGTTGTCGCATATTTTTACTTCTTTCGGTAATGTAACATTTATAATACACTAAAATCTGATTAATAGTAACAACTCATGTAGTAATTATCACAAAACCATTAGTATTTGTTTGGTTTTTTTATAAAGTCCTGCCCCATGCTAACGTTTAGTATACAAAACTTTTAATATCATGGATTTAGCTGTTCAAGTCATAAAAAGTCATTGAAAATCAATATACTTGTTCGTCTCAAGCTCTTAAACTCTGTGTATCAATCTGAAGTCAAATCTGGCAGTAATTATCGGAAATCGCTGAAAATCAATGGGCTTTTTAGTCTCATGACCTTAAACACTGTGTATAAATTTAAAGTCAATTAACTTTGGCCTTTAGAGCGTCCACAAGATTTTTTGAAGTGATCAAGGGCCATAACTCTTGCAGTAATTATCAAAAATCGCTGAAAATGAATAGACTTCTTTGTCTCAAGACCTTAAACACTGTGTATAAATTTAAAGTCAATCAGATTTTTCAAAGTGATCAAGGGCCATAACTCTGGCAGTAATTATCTGAAATCACTGAAAATCAATAGGCTTCATCGTCTTAAACACTGTGTATAAATTTAAAGTCAATTTGATATTAACTTTGACCTGTAGAGCGTCCACAAGATTTTTTTAAGTGATCAAGGGCCATAACTCTGGCAGTAATTATCGGAAATCGCTGAAAATCAATAGGCCTCTTCGTCTCATGACCTTAAACACTGTGTATAAATTTCAAGTCAATCGGATATTAACTTTGGCCTGTAGAGCACCCACAAGATTTTTCAAAGTGATCAAGGGCCATAACCCTGGCAGTAATTATCGGAAATCGCTGAAAATCAATAGGCTTCTTCGTCTCATGACCTTTAACACTGTGTATAAATTTAAAGTCAAACGGATATTAACTTTAGCCTCTAGAGTGTCCACAAGATTTTTCAAAGTGATCAAGGGCTATAACAGGCCTTTTACGGGAATTCCGCTAATGTTTGATTTGATATGCTAGCTTTATTTTCATATAAGAAGAAAGTTTAAATCAAGGCGAACAAAATGATATGACATAACACGGGTTTTAATTTCTTATTTAGCGATGAAAATAGTAATTTTATTCAACCACAAGGCCATTATTAAAAAATGCGAAACTACCGCTAAAAATTGATATCAAAATATTTATTGTTAGTGTTTTGAAACATCCGTGGAAAAGACATCGAACTTGGATTACAACGATGAATAAGCCGTTAAAAGTATTAAAACCTATCCACATTCGTTTTTTTTCTCAAGGAAACATCATTTTGTTTTGCAGTTGTTACAAAAAACGTAACCTACAGATTTTCAGAGGCCCATTGTATTTGTGACAGATCTTTTAATTAGTGGGGAAAACCGTATTTTTTCTTTTTCTTAGACAACAAAATGGCGGCATATGGCAAACCTACACTAAAATAATAACAAGTTGGTTATAGAAGGAGTAAAACAGTTCTTCAAATTGTATCTTGGATATATTCCCTGAAATGAATTAAGTAAATGGTCACGCAATTTAAGTTACTCAAGAAACAACATTCAAACAACATCATGCAATCTCTAGTTTTAGGTGATCGATTGGTCACCTGGTTGATACCTCAGGTGATCAAAAAATCGATCACCTGGACCAAAAATCAGGGGATCGATTTATTGATCACCCTGTGCCGTCTTATTTCGAGGCCTGCATAACGCTGGCAAAAATTATCGGAAGTCAATGAAAATCAATAGGCTTCTTCGTCTCATGACCTTTAACTCTGTGTATCAATTTAAAGTCAATCAGATATTAACTTTAGCCTCTAGAGCGTTCACAAGATTTTTCAAAGTGATCAAGGGCCATAACTCTGGCAAAAATTATCGGAAATCACTGAAAATCAATAGGATTCTTCGTCTCATGACCCTAAACACTGTGTATCAATTTAAAGTCAATCGGATATTAACTTTAGCCTCTACAGCATCAACAAGATTTTTCAAAGTGATCAAGGGCCATAACTCTGGCAGTAATTATCGGAAATCGCTGAAAATCAATAGGATTCTTCGTCTCATGACCCTAAACACTGTGTATCAATTTATAGTCAATCGGATATTAACTATGGCCTCTAGAGCGACAAGAAATGAGTGTAAATCACCATATTTAAAGTAGCTAAGTCTCTAACTCAATATCATCCAAAGTCTTACACGTTGAAAACACAAATTATTTGTCAATTAAATCAACATTGATATTGTCATCTTACTGGGAAAAGGTACGCTTCTGATATCCAATATTTAAGACAAAATAAACATTTTACCATTGGTACACGAATCGTGTACCATAGTGCGTTTCAGAGTCATTTGTAACAAGTGACCAGAAAAAGCGAGGCTAGACATATTCCACAACTCATGTCAAACGGTGACACCATCATAGATCGTAGGCCTACAGTTCTATGACGCCATGTGAGCATGCGCAATGCCAATAGCCTGGAATAACCATGTATTTTGCTGGACATAACTGATTTGAAGTTAGAGTCAAAACTGAAACAATTGAATGTATATACAATTAGATTACATTATTATATCCGTTGCAACCCATTTGTGTCAATTTCTAGGTCCCAAATATTAATATTAGCGATTTAGCTCCTTTAATATTATGAGGGCTACAGCCTAATATAAATATTTTATATACCTGTACTGTTCTCCAACAATACAAATTATAAGATAAAATTTCCAAATACACCCAAAGAAAAATGTATTTAATCTGCATCAAACATCAACTGTAAATTCCTTTCTAATTCCAGACTTAACACAAACTGGAACTTACATGAATGAAACTACTCCAGTGACACTACAATCAGATAATAATACCAACCAATAAAAAGACTACATCTATTTATAGTAACGTTGCAAGCAGTTCTGGCCGACATGTTTCTGCTGTCTTCTGATTGGTTGTTTCGCCCGCTCTATTTCTGTGACATCACCGAGAATCTTTGGCCATTTTATATTTTAAGCAGTTATCAATTTATATTATATTTATTTAATTTAACCACTTCAAAATTATTTCTGGGTACCGACAATCACATTTCTGAAATCTGCACACATAATTCTATCAAATGCAGTCAAAATCTGATTAGCTCCCAAATATACGTTATTTAAATAATTCGCCGAAAATATTCACTATTTTACCGTACGATAAAGTTTTTCGGTAACTTACCAAGTTATTATAACTTCTGAAATGTTCGCGGCCTTCCCAATCCACTCTTTTAGGTAAAAGCTGAAAAATTAAATATTGGCATGAATGGACGTATTTTTCTAAATTGCATAAAATAGAACGTTTGAATCAGTAGACAGCACAACAATGTTAATAACCATAAAAATAACATTAAATTTTGGCTAAAAGAGCGTAAAAAGAGCGAAATTCAAAGAGTACAAAATGAAACATTAAAGTTGTACTTACCTTGTTTTCCTGCAATTCATCGAGAAACACCTGCAAGAGACAACAAAATATATTAGATGATGTCGGAAACGTGTAAAGGAATTACTGATAAGTAAAATACAAACCTTTGCTGTCCTTTGACATGGGCCATTTGATAAAAACCGGGCTATTAGAAAACACAATTCTGAAAAAGAAAACAGTTAAAATGTAATTTCAGTCTTGGGAGTTCCCGGTAAATTTCCATTGTTTCAAATACTACCAAGGAAAATATATCGAACCTGATTCAATAGATGAGGGCGAAGATGTTGAGCTCCCAGGCTCAGACATTTTGAAGATTCCACACTTTTCGTATACAATTAAAATACACGACGAAACCACTTATCACACCACCCGAGAATAGTCGCCATTTTCTTTTCAAGGCAATTCAAGCAAACGAGAACTAATACGCGTAGAAATATAATGCGGCCGTAACTCGTTGGCGTTTAAATGGGTCATCTATTTATAAGTATACTTTGATTTACTGTCGATATCCATTAAAATCTTGAACTATACCCAAAGCATATTATAAAATCATAAGTAAATACTTATATAAATATATATGAAATAATTCAAACGAATAAGTCAGATTTATTAAAGAACTATTTCGTTTCTTTCTGTGACGAATGCCAACCTTATCAGGTGCTTTGACGTCATAAAACGGGATATCCCTCGACGGAGACATTTGAGTATGTGGCAACGTGTTATTAGAAGAAATATACGAGGTTTTTGAGGAGGAAACCGAAAGTACATCTTTTCAGAGGCATTTTGGTAATATTTTATTTTGAATTTTAATGTTTTACACCATAGTAAGCTTGGTATTTGATTGCAATTAGACCATAGCCATAGGGACTATTCAGAAATACGTGACACAGTTGAATTATGACACCATTTTCCAATTCATGGAAGTTTGAAAAGAAATGGGGTTTAAATTGCTGACTCCTACTGTTTTGCTGCAAACCTGGGCTAATGAAGACGGGCATACGCCATACAGTGTGCTATGAGGGAAATTTTGCCCGGGCAGCGGCGCTACGGCCCACTCTTGTATCGAATTCCAACTGCCAAGTGATCTTTTACGTGCACGCCAATAATGTGTACACAGGACCTCAGTTTTTCATGCCATCAGAACGACTGGACAGCTGTCCTTGTCGGGCCCTCCATCCTGCATCACTGAGAAGGGGGAACAAAGCTGGAAAATCGGATGAACTTTCTCGGCCAATTAATGCAGGGATCAAACACCCGACGTCCAGACTAGCGAGCCAGCGTCTTACCCACTTAGCCACTGTGATCCCCCTTTTGAAAACTAAGGTTTTTAATTATTATATGTTTAAAAACTTACCCATGCTTGAAATAACCTCTGGTAAAATAAAATCAATTGTACAATTGAATATTCCAACATTTTTACTGTCAACGAAAGATGTTGCAGGGAGGTTAAAGATTGACATATTTTGACAACCATATTGTAATAACAACAAACTGTGATCATTCGATTACCATACTTGAATTTGATCAACAAGAAAAATTCAATTAAAGGCGATTATATAGGAGGTTTATACCGAAACAATTGATTATACTGTAATACCAGTCATAAATTTTATTCACATTGAATACGGTATAATGCTGATTGAGCAGACGAAACCTTTTGATCTTACATTACAATAAAAATTAGAACCCCAAAGAGTACTGACGTGTTTTGGTACGTTAGGTCAAGCCTTGTCATGTCAACAATCAAGTTACACCATGCATTATTTAGTATAGTAAATCCAATACCTATTAAAGTGGAAAAACCTGTCATTTTGAACTCTTAAACCGGAAGTTATACTTCAAGACCGAACATTTTGATATTAATTCAAAGTAGACGCATGAGGGTCATCATATATGAAAAAGTCAAGGGTCATTAAAACTTTAGGTCACCAGATAGAGTGAAGCCGGAAGTAAAGAAAATCAAAATTAAAACATCAGCTCCCTGACGATTGTTGCCATTTGGAGTAGGTTCAAAACAAAAATAAGTTTTCGAAAATCAGAATCAATGGTGGCTGAATATCGATTTGAAGATTTTTTGTAAAATCCAATATAGCGGCCAAACGGTTGAAAATGTTATGGAACAAGGTCTCAGAAAATGAAAGATAATAACACCACCATATGTCATTTTTGGTCTATTCTTAAAATGGAGAGAACTACTATCTTCGTGGAAAATCAGAAGGCCTCAGTAATTTCCGGAAGCTGTCATAAAAAATTTTAATATGCTATTTTGAAGGCATCGGTGTGTTCCTTATTCCCACCAAATTTCGACTGGATACCCCAAATAGTGATATAGATAGGCCATGTTGAATGTCGAAAAAAGGATGAAGAAAACTTTTGCAAATCTTTGATGTTAAATCTAATCGAGCGAACTTCCGAATTTCGAAAAAAAAAACTTCAGTCAGAGCCAGTATGGAATTCGTCCAAAGAATCCAAAAATTAAAACCCAACAAAGATCCGTTGAAAAATAACCAAGATGTGGAGAATCTGAGATTATGTTTCGTCCCATCTGTAAAACCTTCCTGTTTGTCAAAAATGACCCAATTTATTTTTAATATTTAGTTGCCAACAGTATCTGCGTTGGCAGAATGTTTGCACCATGCACAGTAATATTAAAGGAAAGCTCATGACAGAAGTTATTCTTTTGTGCCAAAGATATTGTTTCAGTGATATTGCTGGATTAAACTGGGTGCTGACTGGGCCCCCAGATTAGTTCTAAAAATAAATTTGGGCCATATACTGTAAATCTGTCTATCTACCATATAGACCTACAAATTGCATTTGTGTGAGTGTGACGGACAATGACCAGAATATGCCCCATTTTCACTGTTGACATTTGGTGTTTGGATAATCCTTAGTACTCGCTATTGTGGGTGCATACTGATATCCCGAATCCAGAATCATCTGCATTCTTGTGTCTCAGATGCACATGAAAGCGCTCGATTTCCTATGCAAAAAGTTATAATTAGACATCTATAATTGATCTTGGAACATTTATCAACATTTTCGCAAGTCAGAAAACTAGAAAGAAACTTATTATCATCTATCAGTAGTTGGGACTGGTTAGGGAAATGATACCAGTTAGTGTAGTTGATGTACATTTCAAACAAATTAATACATAACACTTACGAAAAATATTTGTTATTTATTTTTTCATCATCCTGTAATTTGTGGTGTTAAAGCTTCTATGTGACATTTTGTAAGTCATTTTTATACGCCCACATTTTCATGTGTACGTATTATGCAGTCGCCCCTGTCCGTCCGTCCGTCCACAAATTGTTTGTGGACACTCTACAGGTCACAATTTTTATCCGATTTTAACGAAACTTAAAATATAGGTGTATCTCCAAAAGATCTTGGCTGCTTTCGATATTGGCATGTATCGGATTGAAACTTCATGGATTATGGAACCTGTTTGTACGAAAAATCACGTTTTTGGCTTGTGGACCCTATAGAGGTCACAATTTTTATCCAATTTTGTTGAAACTTGAAATATAAGTTTATAACCCAAAGATCTCAGTTCCTTTCGATATTCGCGCATATCGGACCGTAACTTCCTGAATTATGGCCCCTGATTGTACGGAAAATCGCATTTTTAGCTTGTTGACCCTACAGAGGTCATAATTTTTATCCGATTTAAAAATCGTATTATTATATCACCGTTACACCCTAAGGACGGCTCAGTTCGAATTTCGTGAAATTCAGCCCAAAATTGACAGACAAAATGGCCGCCCTTCGTTTCAAATAGCGTAAAAACATGGTATATCAAGGTTGTAGATCCTATAGAGGTCACAATTTTTATACGCCCACATTTTCATGTGGACGTATATTGTTGTCGCCCCTGTCCGTCTGGACACAATTTGTTTGTGGACTCTCTACAGGTCGCAATTCTTGTCCGATTTTGACGAAACTTGAAATATAGCTTTATCCCAAAAAAATCTCGGCTGCTTTCGATATTGGCATGTATCGGATCGAAAGTTCATGGATTATGGCCCCTGTTTGTACGAAAAATCACGTTTTTAGCTTGTGGACCCTATAGAGGTCACAATTTTTATCCGATTTTGTTGAAACTTGAAATGTAAGTTTATAACCAAAAGATCTCGGTTCCTTTCGGACCGTAACTTCCTGAATTATGGCCCCTGATTGTACGAATGTGGACCTTATAGAAGTCATAATTTTTATCCGATTTAAAAAACCATATTGTTATATCACCGTTACACCCTAAGGACGACTGAGTTCGAATTTCGTGAAAATCGGCCCAAAATTGACAGACAATATGGCCGCCGTTCGTTCTCAAATAGCGTAACAATATGGTATATCAAGGTTGTGGACCCTAAAGACAGGGCTTGCCACGAGACGCGAGTAATTACTCGCGCGCACGCTACGCTCGCGTAAAACCAAATTTACGTGAGTGATTAAGTACTCGCGCAAATATAAAAAATAATTTAATCAGAAATAATGGAATATCGTAATAAAAAAAGCCGTAAACAATTTATATGCCTTCATATTGATGCACTATTGCGCACGCTGCGTGTCTTTCCAGTGCCACCTGTTGTTACTAAAAATACTTTGAGACGCGTACTGCCAGGCGGTTTTTAAGCGGATGTCCTTTGCCGTGTCTGGATAATCAAAAATTGAGCGGATGTTGTCGTTTCTATAGCAATTCTTTCGATCCTGCATCTTTTCTGCAAATTGATGGGATTGAAATTGTTGTGCCTGATCTTTTACCTTTGTGAGCTTTACCCAAATCCCATCAGCACGCCAACGATGACAAAGGGAAATGACTACTCACGCACATTATTCTGCGTGAGTAAATACATGTACTCGCCTCACTCGCGCAAGTCTATATTTGCGTGAGTAGTCATCTACTCGCCACCAATTTGCTCGTGGCAAGCCCTGTAAAGAGGTCACAATTTTTATCCGATTTTGTTGAAACTTGAAATGTAAGTTTATAACCCAAAGATCTTGGATCCTTTCGATATTCGCGCATATCGGCCCTTAACTTCCTGAATTATGGCCCCTGATTGTACGAAAAATCGCGTTTTTAGCTTGTGGACCCTATAGAGGTCATAATTTTTATCCGATATAAAAAAACGTATTATTATATCACCGTTCCACCCTAAGGACAGTTGAGTTTGAATTTTGTGAAAATCGCCCCAAAATTGACAGACAAAATGGCCGCCGTTCGTTCTCAATTAGCGTAAAAATATGGTATATCAAGGTTGTGGACCCTATAGAGGTCACAATTTTTTATCCGATTTTGTTGAAACTTGAAATGTAAGTTTATAACACAAAGATCTTGGTTCCTTTCGATATTCGCACATATTGGATCATAACTTCCTGAATTATGGCCCTTGATTGTACGAAAAAATCACTTCTTTTGTTGTCCCCCGCCTTTCGAAGAAAGCAGGGGACTATTAAAATGGGTTCGTCCGTCTGTCTGTCCGTCCGTCTGTCTGTCCGTCACACTTTTTGGGACACAATAACTCTCTTCCTAATTGAGCTAGAATGTTCAAACTTGGTGTATGTGTTTATTAGGTCAATGCCTTGATGGAGTTCGAAGATGAGCATTTTCCGCTTAGGGTAAGCAGAGATAAGCAATTTGATTGGTTGATGCTTTGGGACACGATAACTCTCTTCCTAATTGGGCTAGAATGTTCAAACTTGGTGTATGTGTTGATTAGGTCAATGCCTTGATGGAGTTCGAAGATGAGCATTTTCCGCTTAGGGTAAGCAGAGATAAGCAATTTGATTGGTTGATGCTTTGGGACACGATAACTTTTAATTGAGCTAGAATGTTCAAACTTGGTGTATGTGTTTATTAGGTCAATGCCTTGATGGAGTTCGAAGATGAGCATTTTCCGCTTAGGGTAAGCAGAGATAAGCAATTTGATTGGTTGATACTTTGGGGCACGATAACTCTCTTCCTAATTGAGCTAGAATGTTCAAACTTGGTGTATGTGTTGATTAGGTCAATGCCTTGATGGAGTTCGAAGATGAGCATTTTCCGCTTAGGGTAAGCAGAGATAAGCAATTTGATTGGTTGATGCTTTGGGACACGATAACTTTAGTTCTAATTAAGTGAGATTGATGAAACTTGGTGTATAGATTTATTATATGAATACCTTAACTAAGTTCGATAATGAACATTTTTTGCTGAGGGTAAGCAGAGTGATAAGCAATTTGATTGGTAGAAACTTTGGAACACAATAACTCTCCTTCTAATTGAGGTAGAATGTTCAAACTTGGCATAGGTGTCTATTAGGTGAATGTTTAAACTTGATGTATATGTAGATGTTCATTAGGTGAATGTCTTGACTGAGTTCAATAATTAACATTTCGAGCTGAAGCTAAGCAGAGCTAATCGATTTCATTTGTCGATGGTTTGGGACAAGATAATCTTGATTCTATCTGATAGAGAGTGATGAAACTTAGTGAAAAAAATAAATGTACGATTAATTAATATGTGTCATCTATTTATTTTGCAATTTCGGCGGGGGACATCAGCCTCACTGTTGGCTTGTTGAGCTTGTTCTCTGTCCATCTCTTGCAAAATGTGGGCGTATCTTGCATGGCAACCGCTTGTTATCTGATTTTGTTGAAACTTGAAATATAAGTTTATAACCCAAAGATCTTGGTTCCTTTCGATATTCGCGCATATCGGACCGTAACTTCCTGAATTATGGCCCCTGATTGTACGAAAAATCTGCGTTTTTAGCGTGTGGACCCTATAGAGGTCATAATTGTTATCCGATTTAAAAAAACGTATTATTATATCACCGTTACACCCTAAGGACGGCTAAGTTCGAATTTCGTGAAAATCAGCCCATAACTGACAGACAAAATGACCGCCCCTCGTTCTCAAATAGCTTAAAAATATGGTACATGTATATCAAGGTTGTGGATCCTATAGAGGTCACAATTTTTATCTGATTTTGTTGAAACTTGAAATGTAAGTTTATAACCCTAAGATTTCAGTTCCTTTCGATATTTGCGCATATCGAATTGTAATTTCCTGAATTATGGCTGTTGATTGTAGGAAAAATCACTTTCTTTTTAGCTTGTTCTCTATCCATCTCTCAAAAATGTGGGCGTATTCTGCCTGCCAGCCGCTGGTTCTCTTAACCCATCCTTGCAGATGAGTTAGTTCATCTGGACTTGTTGATACTTAAAGATGAATCACCAAGACACAATTGTAAATTGGCATCAGAATGGATAGATTGCCGGTAACAAGACTCTCTGAGCAGAATAATAACATAGCTGTTACATATACATGTACATTGTAGACTATGACAATCATATGAAAATATACATGCTCCAAAACCTTTTCTTTGACAGAAATGTCTTGGTTCCCGGAAAGAAATAACCAAACGTGGTTACAGAAAATATGTGCAGGGATTTTGAAAGCAGGACCAATACCAAATCATGTAGCATTTATTATGGATGGTAACCGCAGATTTGCTACAAAGAACAGCATAGATAGAGCACAAGGTCATTTACAAGGCTTTAATAAACTAGCACAGGTAATACATAGTATTAGTCTTGATAAACATTGTTAGTGGCATTAAAGTCGTTTAAAAAATTAATGATATCCTTTATATGTAGCCCAGGGGCATAAAGAAAATTTGAATCAACTAGTCCAGGGCTAGTAGCCTACTGTCAGACAGTAGCCGGGCATTGATTTCCACTAGTCCGTAGTTGGACAAAGTACAACCTTTAAACATGCATTATGCAAGAGCTAAATCTGCCTATTGCAGGTCTTTTTTAAACCTGAAATGTTTTCTAAAGTATTAATTAGACATTAATTAACTGATCCAGGCCTTAATCAACTCTCGATGGCATCAGATTTCTCCGATATTAAATAGATTAGAATGGTTCAGCGATACTTTGATTTAATCAAATATGGAGGACCAAGACTTAGCTTCGATCAACCAGTACGGTGGTTGAAATTATTGCACACGTCTGTCAAACATATCTTCGCTTGCAATAGAGTAATCTGAATGAAATTTTCAAATTATTCATTTTACATCATCTACTTTTGAACTATTATAGCAAGAATGGCTAGTTCTTTATCTAAATCTTACATTATGTATCTTTAATATTAGCCTGCCTGTAAAATAAAACCAAGAATGGTTGAATTTTCATAAAAGACCACGCCCCCCTCCAAAAAGAATTTTTTACTCGCTTCGCTCGGAAGCTATTTTTCTAAAACACTCAGCAAATCCCTGCTCTCATACCACACTGTATGACATGCCAATCTGGATTAGCCCAGTCGGTGCGGAACAGTAGGACTTTAAACTTCAATTTAAATATGTCCCAATCTTTATTCTGGTCAACAAATTGTACTATTTTACAATATTCCAATCAATTGATGATGCAAATTTTATCTTAACACACCTAATTTAAAAAATTGGAAAAATTCAACTAAATGATTTGAAAAGCCTGACGTAAAGCTTTTCAAATGTGACTTGTATTTAAAAATATTTTTGAACCCTCTGGACAAGTAAAATAGGATTTAATGGATAATTTACACAACAGGTAAGACACTAACACATCTTGTACTTAAAATAAGGCTATTTTTTATACGCCCACATTTTCATGTGGATGTATTATGCCGTCGCCCCTGTCCGTCCGTCCACAATTGTTTATGGACTCTCTACAGGTCACAATTCTTATCCGATTTTGACGAAACTTGAAGTATAGGTTTATCCCCAAAAGATCTCGGCTGCTTTCGATATTGGCATGTATCGGATCGAAACTTCATGGATTATGGCCCCTGATTGTACGAAAAATCACGTTTTTAGCTTGTGGACCCTATAAGAGGTCACAATTTTTATCCGATTTTGTTGAAACTTGAAATGTAAGTTTATAACCCAAAGATCTCGGTTCCTTTCGATATTCGCGCATATCGGACCGTAACTGCCTGAATTATGACCCCTGATTGTACAAAAAATCACGTTTTTAGCTTTTGGACCCTATAAAGGTCATAATTTCGAATTGGAATTTCCTGAATTATGGTCCTTGATTGTAGGAAAAATCACTTTCTTTTTAGCTTGTTCTCTATCCATCTTTCGAAAATGTGGGCGTATCCTATCTGGCATCCGCTGGTTATTTTCTGGAGCTGTCAAGCCAGCAAGGGTGTTATTGTCCCTTTAAGATTCAAACCTTTCCTACATAAGTGATATATTACTTGTTAATGGTCTATAAAGATTTATTCCTTGCTATCCGGTATCATGAAAATCTGGAACATTCTCTACTTTTATTCCTTATTCTTATTTAAGACGTTAGAATGGTGTTTAGATTTAGGAATAAGTGAAGTTACGGTTTATGCATTCAGTATTGAAAATTTTAAAAGATCAAAAGATGAAGTAGATTGTTTAATGGAATTGGCTCGACAGAAGTTTTCTAAACTGCTGCACGAAAAGTAAGTACCTGTAGGATTTAGTTTGATAGCTATTAATTCATAAAAAAAAATCATATAATAAGGACAATGATTTTTATATGCCCACAATTTATTTGTAGACACTTGATACAAAAGTTAAACTTTGATCTGTCGCTACAAGCAGGAAATAGTTGCATTGTCACTTCTCAGTCAGCCAGAAATATTGGTGTAATTTTTAATTCAAATTTTTCTTTGGAAAATCAGATAAACAATATCTGTAAAATATATCATTTTAATCTTAGAAACATAGCTAAAATAAGTAAATATTTGTCGTCGACAATTGCAGTCTTCAAGTGATAATTTGCTCCATATTGAGAAGACTTTTGAGGTTGCTGCCCCAGGCCACGAAATTTCAAATTTCGGCGTAACCAGAAAAATGGTTGCGGGTTTATGCTCTGCGTAACCATTTTCTTTGGTTACGCCAGATGATCATTGCGTAACCAATTGGTTACATAAAATGGTTGCGCTGTTTTCATGTTTTATCCAGATTTAAATGGTGCTATTATTCATTTCCACTTGCAGTGAATGTATTTTTTAAAGAAATAACTTGACTAACTTTATTCTTTTATATTTAATATTATATTAGGTTAACTGTAATGACTTTAATCCCACGGTGTCCCCATTTAAACAATATAACATTAGAAAAAAAAATGTTCAACTTCACTAAATCCTTACATTTTAATAATGAGGGGAATCGGTTCCAGAAATTACTAATGGATTTTCGTTTTTATATTATATCTGACCTTCAAAAACCAGGAATGGTAGCTACCACATTGTTTTCGGTCACTGAAGACTACATGCGTACTTCATATTACACTTGACACTTGCAATCATTCATCCAAGCACGTAGCATGCGATAGCCTCACTCATAGGTATAGCGACTGATTGACAAACAGTATTTATTATAAACCTCGGCACTCTATACACAAAGTCTCAAAAGGAAACAGAATAGTTTGATGTCATGAAATAATATTTAAATAGACAGGAGAGTAAAATCGTTTATATTATCACTCGAGCGAAGCCGGGGGGGGGGGGGGGGGTCAAAGTTGACGACATACATACGGGTCATTGGTACTACAGCATGGCTATAGTGAAAACTGAAAGGAACACATGTAGTAAATTCTTTGGAAATATAGCCGACATGTTAAATAGTCAAGGTACGCTTTCAAAATTTATGGCATAACTAATCATTTAAAGAATTAGGAGTGAGGGGCATTTTTAAATCAACGTGCTTGCAACTGGTCAATAGCCTACGTGGTGTCAAAGTATGTGATCTGTCAAAGTACCGGTAAAATGGAGAAATAAAATGCCAAGAATGAATGAATGGAGTTTGTGCTATAATACAAATAATTTAGACCCGTGTCACAAAATCATCCTGTATAAAAATTGATCATATGTGAATAAATCTGTTAATGAAATTTGTTAACGTAACCGATATTTCAATTTGCGTAACCAGGAAATCGGACGCGTGTTTTTGAGCTAGCGCGACCGCGCGTAACCGATTGGTATCGTTCGCGTCAAATTTCATGGCCTGCTGCCCCAAAACTGTGGAATAAACTTCCTTATACCATCAGTCATGTACTTCTTTGCCATTCAACATTTCTCTTAAAACCCACTTATTTAAAATATGGAACAAGGAAGTTTATCCCATCCAGTCGGTCATGTACTTTCTGTCATCATTTAAATTTTCTCTTAAAACCCACTTGTTTAAAATTTGGAATAAAGAAGTTTATTCCACAGTTTTTGGACATTCTCGCTGAAACTGACGAGATTGTCATTTTTCTCAATATGGAGCAAATTATCACTTGAAGGCCTAATTGTGGGCGAGATTCATAAAAACATAAAAGATTACTAAGATAAGTAGGTGCCAGGTTATTTATACATTTAAAGACTAATAATAAAATCTTATATTTAATTCTAAAAATAACAGGAAGCCAGTGTAGTTGCTCTAGAATAGGTGTGATATGATCCCTGTATAATGTTCTAGAAATAAGGCGAGCAGCTAAGTTTTGTAACTTTTGCAGTTTTTCAAGTTGTTTGAGGGGTATACCATACAGGACAGAATTAAAAGAATCTATGCGAGAAATAACTAATGAATTTATTAGTGGATTAATATTTACATATTTTACCTTGTTTCTTAAATTCAAATAACATATTTTACAGATATTGTTTATGTGATTTTCCAAAGAAAAATTTGAATTAAACATTACACTAATATTTCTGGCTGATTGAGAAGTGACAATGCAACATCTCCTGCTTGTATTAGTCCGGTGGCTGAAGGGGGGGAATCGCCACCCGAGCTGTGAATTTATGACACCAAGTTTTTCTAGACGAGTTTTTTGCGTAGATTCCGAATCTGGGTGATGATCAGGCAATTGAGGAGGCGTTTTCGAGATATGGGGGGTCAAATGCCTACAATTGGGGGAAAATGCGATTTTGTTGAAACTTCAAATGTAAGTTTATAACCCAAAGATCTCGGTTCATTTCGATATTCGCGCATATCGGACCGTAACTTCCTGAATTATGGCCCCTGATTGTACCAAAAATCGTGTTTTTAGCTTGTGGACCCTATAGAGGTCATAATTTTTATCCGATTTAAAATAACGTATTATTATATTACCGTTCCACCCTAAGGACAGTTGAGATTGAATTTTGTGAAAATTGACAGACAAAATGGCTGCCGTTCGTTCTCAAATAGCGTAAAAATATGGTATATCAAGGTTGTGGACCCTATAGAGGTCACAATTTTTATCCGATTTTGTTGAAACTTGAAATGTAAGTTTATAATCCAAAGATCTCGGTTCCTTTCGATATTCGTGCATATGGGACCGTAACTTCCTGAATTATGGCCCCTGATTGTACGAAAAATCGCTTTCTTTTTAGCTTGTTCTCTATCCATCTCTCGAAAATGTGGGCGTATCCTGCCTGGCAGCTTCTGGTTATCCGATTTTGTTGAAACTTGAAATGTAAGTTTATAACCCAAAGATCTCGGTTCCTTTCGATATTCGCGCATATCGGACCGTAACTTCCGGAATTATGGCCCCTGATTGTATGAAAAATCGCGTTTTTAGCTTGTGGACCCTATAGAGATCATAATTTTTATCCGATTTAAAAAAACGTATTATTATATCACCGTTACACCCTAAGGATGAATGAGTTCGAATTTCATGAAAGTCGGCCCAAAATTGACAGACAAAATGGCCGCCGTTCGTTCTCAAATAGCGTAAAAATATGGTATATCAAGGTTGTGGACCCTATAGAGGTCACAATTTTTATTTGATTTTGTTGAAACTTGAAATGTAACTTTATAACCCAAAGATCTCGATTCCTTTCGATATCCCGCATATCGGACCGTAATTTCCTGAATTATGGCCACTGATTGTACGAAAAATTGCGTTTTTAGCTTGTGGACCCTATAGAGGTCATAATTTTTATCCGATTTAAAAAAACGTATTATTATATCACCCGATTTAAAAAAACGTATTATTATATCACCCTAAGGACGAATGAGTTCGAATTTCATGAAAATCGGCCCAAAATTGACAGACAAAATGGACACCGTTCGTTCTCAAATAGCGTAAAAATATGGTATATCAAGGTTGTGGACCCTATAGTGGTCACAATTTTTATCAGATTTTGTTGAAACTTGAAATGTAAGTTTATAACCCACAGATCTCGGTTCCTTTCGATATTCGCCCATATCGGACCGTAACTTCCTGCTTTTTGGCCCCTGATTGTACAAAAAATCATGTTTTTAGCTTGTGGACCCATTAGAGGTCATAATTTTTATCCGATTTAAAAAAAAACGTATTATTATATTACCGTTCCACCCTAAGGACAGTTGAGTTTGAATTTTTTGAAAATCGCCCCAAAATTGACAGACAAAATGGCCGCCGTTCGTTCTCAATTAGCGTAAAAATATGGTATATCAAGGTTGTGGACCCTATAGAGGTCACAATTTTTATCCGATTTTGTTGAAACTTGAAATGTAAGTTTATAATCCAAAGATCTCAGTTCCTTTCAATATTCGTGCATATCGGACCGTAACTTCCTGAATTATGGCCCCTGATTGTACGAAAAATCGCTTTCTTTTTAGCTTGTTCTCTATCCATCTCTCGAAAATGTGGGCGTATCCTGCCTAGCAGCCGCTAGTTATTCGATTTTGTTGAAACTTGAAATGTAAGTTTATAACACAAAGATCTCGGTTCTTTTTGATATTCGTGCATATCGGACCGTAACTTCATGAATTATGGTCCCTTATTGTATGACAAATCGCGTTTTTAGCTTGTGGACCCTATAGAGGTCATAATTTTTATCCGATTTAAAAAAACATTTTATTATATCACCGTTAAACCCTAAGGAAGGTTGAGTTTGAATTTCGTGAAAATCGGCCCAAAACTGACAGACAAAGTACCCAACTTGACACAAAAATATAACCCTTGTGTCCAATCCCCGTTATGTGACTTCCCCGACACACATTATTTTTTTAATACCATACATGTACATATATTGTAATAGTGATAAATGTACCTTTGGTTTAATGCAATGTGGTTTTTTTTGTTCTGACACTATTTATTCAATAAATATTTACATATTATAAAAGTACACTATATGATTGTGGGATCTGAAAACAAGCCGGGGCTTATATAAATTCATCTCCCGGGGACATTATTTACAATAAAATATAAATACTTTGTATAAGATTGTAATCATAAATAACAAACTGGTATAAAATTACAAAGTAAAAGTGTTTACTCTCATTTAATTAATCAAAATGATCCTGTAAACAGGATGATCCTGTAAACATATCTTATTTATTTTGCTTCTTATTGTCAACAATATTCAAACGGGAACACATCAATAACAACACATTTGTACACTTATGGATGTTTAATCTGTAATCGAGGGTACAAAGTCAGAGGGGTCAAAACCAAAAGTGTGTCCTCCACGGGCCATCATCATGGTAGGCTACACCATTAACGCGACCCCTGCAAATGTGTAGGGCGGTCAGGTAATGAAATGAGAAGCCTCCCCACACCATTACACTTCCCCCACCCCATGGATTAGTTTCGAAGATGCAGCAGTCTGCAAGACGTTCCCCAAGAAATCTCCACACACGTTGACGGCCATCAGCGCGATAAAGATGAAAGCGACCCTTCAGCACTGAAAAGCACACTTTGCCAGTCTACTCTTCTCCATGTCTGGTGTCCTTGAGCCCTTATCAAACGCCGCTGACGGTGATGATCCCTGAGGATAGCTCTAACATAAGGTCGTCGTGCACGGAGTCCTACTTCTTTTAGACGACATCTTACGGTGTTGGCACTTACTGGTCCTTGTCTTCCGACGACTGCTGCACCTGTTCCAGTCGCTGCGCGGAATCTGTTACGCAGATCAGTGACCCGGATGTAGCGTTTGGGAGCATTGTGTGAAACAATAGTTAAGAGTATTGCATAATATTATACATACAAAACCACCTAGTAATAAAATATTTGGGAAAAAAAAGTGATGCGTTTTCCATGGCGCTCAGGATGGGAGGCATCTGGCGTGCGATGGTGTTACATGGTTAGCCCTGTGCGACCTGTTTGAAAATGGGCGTCAGCTTCTCTATAGAGATTTACAGGTAGGTACTTTTTGGTGCCAGTGAGGAGTCTCGCGAGATTATCGTTGTGCAACATTACATTGCGGGATTGACTTCTCTGCTGGTGACGTCTACAGGTGGAAGTTAATTCATTTGTGACTTAAAGAAGATACATTACCTGGGATGCGTGTGACTTGTCTACGATATCACCTCAGGTGGAACTGGACGTAAAACTCCAGAAACGAATGGGATGTGATTTACGGCTTTCCAAATGTATAATTACCTCGGACGTGATTTACCGATTTTTGATGTATTTGTCAATAGAGGAATTACTATTTTGAATGTATAATGGATAATAATACTACGACCACTGTAAGGTGAGCATCTATGGGTGTGCTTTTTTTTATATTCACTATTTTTATTCGCACTTCATATGCAAATAATCTGTAATCGAGGGTACAAAGTCAGAGGGGTCAAAACCAAAAGTGTGTCCTCCACGGGCCATCATCATGGTAGGCTACACCATTAACGCGACCCCTGCAAATGTGTAGGGCGGTCAGGTAATGAAATGAGAAGCCTCCCCACACCATTACACTTCCCCCACCCCATGGATTAGTTTCGAAGATGCAGCAGTCTGCAAGACGTTCCCCAAGAAATCTCCACACACGTTGACGGCCATCAGCGCGATAAAGATGAAAGCGACCCTTCAGCACTGAAAAGCACACTTTGCCAGTCTACTCTTCTCCATGTCTGGTGTCCTTGAGCCCTTATCAAACGCCGCTGACGGTGATGATCCCTGAGGATAGCTCTAACATAAGGTCGTCGTGCACGGAGTCCTACTTCTTTTAGACGACATCTTACGGTGTTGGCACTTACTGGTCCTTGTCTTCCGACGACTGCTGCACCTGTTCCAGTCGCTGCGCGGAATCTGTTACGCAGATCAGTGACCCGGATGTAGCGGTCTTGAGCCTGGGTTGTAACGCGTTGTGGACCAGGACGTTGACGGTCACGTGTTGATCCAGTAACTGGAACACGTTCCACCAACCTTACAATAGTGGACTGATGACAATTGAAGTGTCTGGCAATAGCACGTGTAGACATGCCAGCCCGGGACATTCCCATGGCTTCATTCCGTTGATTTTCAGTAAGTCTTGGCATCTCTAGCTCGATTCCTTCACACGTCCAACAACAAATTACGACAGATTGACGTTTCACAGTTCATTAAGTTGAAAACATGCTTTTAAAGGGCTCACACACAATGCTGCACGTGAATATTGGGTTTTTCATGTGCATCTCGTGCAATTTTTTTTTGTGCACACAGGCCGATATTTTTTGCGTTTGGGAGCATTGTGTGAAACAATAGTTAAGAGTATTGCATAATATTATACATACAAAACCACCTAGTAATAAAATATTTGGGAAAAAAAAGTGATGCGTTTTCCATGGCGCTCAGGATGGGAGGCATCTGGCGTGCGATGGTGTTACATGGTTAGCCCTGTGCGACCTGTTTGAAAATGGGCGTCAGCTTCTCTATAGAGATTTACAGGTAGGTACTTTTTGGTGCCAGTGAGGAGTCTCGCGAGATTATCGTTGTGCAACATTACATTGCGGGATTGACTTCTCTGCTGGTGACGTCTACAGGTGGAAGTTAATTCATTTGTGACTTAAAGAAGATACATTACCTGGGATGCGTGTGACTTGTCTACGATATCACCTCAGGTGGAACTGGACGTAAAACTCCAGAAACGAATGGGATGTGATTTACGGCTTTCCAAATGTATAATTACCTCGGACGTGATTTACCGATTTTTGATGTATTTGTCAATAGAGGAATTACTATTTTGAATGTATAATGGATAATAATACTACGACCACTGTAAGGTGAGCATCTATGGGTGTGCTTTTTTTTATATTCACTATTTTTATTCGCACTTCATATGCAAATAATCGTAATCAAAATGAACCGATCGGATAAACGGCTCGCGGGAAAATAAACGATTCATCTGATAGTTAAACATTGTAGATAAATTAACAGGTTTTGTTTTTTAAATGCATCTCGGGAAATTGGACTGCTCGTCTAATAAATAAACGCATTAGATAAGTCAACGAGTCGGCCATTTCTAAAACCCTCCCAGAGAAATTAAACGGTGTACCATTAAATTAACCCTTTCAATGCTAGTCGTAAATCCACTGCCTGTGCTAGACCCATTTTTGAGGAAAAAAGATAGGTTGGAACTGAATGCCAAGCAGTACTTATGGAAGCTTTTATAAAAAAATCTTTTTGTCTGTTGGGATGGGCATGAGGTTGGGCTAAGAGGAAAAATTAGAATTTTGGAAATTTGCATAATAATGTAGTCACGGCCATTTTGGATTTCTCATTTCTCACTAAAGCTAAAACGAAAACGAATTTTTCTCCATGAAATACTTAAAAGATATTGTTTTTTTCACTGGATTTTAATAAAGATATATAAAATGAACAAAAATATCAATAGCAGCCATGAGCAATGCCACCACGAACACGCGCATCACGTCTCCCGCTCCCATGACCACGTGCGGATTGCAATACCTTGTTTTTACATTCACTTTCACTTTCATCCCCAAGTCCCATATCATTATCAATATAGTCAGTCAATAGATCTACACGTTCGGGACTCAGGAATTGCCTACGTCTTTTACGATCCAGCAGGCCAGCATTATTATCAACATCAAATTATTGTCAGAATCTACTGCAGACACAGGGCTATCGTGTTCACATTGGGCTTGTTCATCATGCACGGGAGACATAGCTAGCTATGGGCGGAACGTCGCGCAACAAATCACGCACTTCATAATACCAATCACTGTCCTGACTACTATCATTATCAAGTAACTGGAAACAAATTATGTGTATCACCCGCCTCGAAATTGTCCACGTGTTGGTCAGCAAGACGTCATTCACGACTTGTCGAGAGTGCATCGTCTACGTTTTACGGTTTGCCGCTTTGAAACACGTGGAAATATGTTCTAGTGTATAGAAAATACAATAGATGGCACTTGCAGTAACGGTACTAATTTTAGCGAGGGCTTTACTGAGTACACGGTAATTCCGGGTACGCGCATTTTACCGACATTTTATAATACCTGGTACTACCAGGTATACGCAGTGAAAGGGTTAAACCATAGTACTAATTAAACGATTTTTGTAATTTCCAAACGATTTTTATCAATATCAAACAATGTTTTGAAATTAAACTATATGCATAGTTTTTAGCGCTATAAACCCCTTATTAGAAGATACAAGGGTTACAGTGTGTAACAATCTGGATTATGACCCCTGATTGTACATGTATGAACAATCGTTTTTATACGCCCACATTGAAATGTGAACGTATATTGCCGTCCGTCCATCGTCCACAATTTCTTGTGAACGCTCTTAACGCCAAAAGTTATCATCCAATTGTTTTAAAATTGATATATGTTGTTTAAATTAGTAAGATGAAAAAGCCTATTTAATTTCAATAATTTCCTTTTATTACCTCTAGAGTTATGGCCCTTGTTTCATTTTGTTGAACCTTGTGAACGCTCTAATGCCAAAAGTTAACATCCGATCTTTGTGAAATTTATATGCAATATTTAAGTTAGTAAAATGAAGAAGCCTATTGAATTTCAGCAATTTCCGTTTATTACTTCTAGAGTATGAAATTTATATGCATCATTTAAATTTGTGAAACAGAGGTCTATTGAATTTCAGCAATTTCCACCAATAATTTCTAGAGTTATGACGATTGTGAACTTTGTGAACGTTTGAATGACAAAAGTGATCATGTGATCTGTATGAAATTTATATGCATTATTGAAATTAGTAAAATTGAAAAAGCCTGTCAAATTTCAACAATTTCTGTAGATTACTTCCGGAATCTGATCTGTATGGAACTGTTTTGTAAAGGCCCCCAATTACCTACAAAGGAATAAATATGCGACAACCCTTGTTGACCGCTCGGACGATTTAGCTGCTGTGGGCGTATGTTTCGTTGCCTGGCAACCTACCTTTTATTAAGTAGTCAATCAACTTGCTTGTTGGCTACAATAACAGTCATACCTCGGCATGGATTGTGCATCTCGCTCAGGAATCATGCATCTTCGACGCTCCGTACCGGTAGATATTAAAATAATTGGATCATACATTTAATGGTTTCCCTTACCAGTTGTTAGTTAAATTTAAATCTTAGTTGAATATAATCCTTGGATAGAACACCAAATACACCGAGAAACAGTCATTAATAATATATTTTTCTGACAAAATCTCCAATGCCAAATCCGCCGATGACATGTGACATCGGTTGCAGTTCGGTCTACTTGACGCATCGTGGGCATGTGTCAGGTTTGTCGGAACCAGAAAACCAACTAAAAACAATAACGAGAGAGAGAGAGAGAAATGGGTTTTAACGTCCACTCGACACAAACTAGGTCATTTCGTAACTAACATATGGTTTAATTTTATTTCAATAATGCGCTTGCGCGTAGGGGTCTTTAGCAGTGGGAGGAAACCGGAGGACCCGGAGAAAACCCACGAGGTTGGACAGGCGACCCTACTCCTTGTCACGTACAACCGGGGATTCGAAACCACGCCAGTCGACTCAATGACAAACTTTATGATACAGCGTGCGCACGCTAACCATTCAGCCATCCAACCCCCCAAAATATGGTTTGACAAAGACTGTAACAGACTACGAAGGGACATGTTAAAGGCTCAACTTAATTTCAATAACAGCCCACAGAATAATTATCTCAAGAGAAATCCATTATAGCCAAAAGAAAATTTATGAAAAGGTAACTAAATATAAAAGCTGTGAAGCTAAAAATTCAATTATTAAGAAGCTTAATGAGTTAGAGACGAATGTCCCCATAATTTATTGGAACCTGGTAGATTCTTTGTTAGATGATAAAAATGATAAACCTAAAACTAACAGTGACAATCCTATTGATAACTGGCATCAGCATTTTTCTAAATTATACCAAAATAATAATATAAACGATTCTGACTCTCAGGGAATAAACCACAGGGGCGGATCTAGGAATTTTGAAATGGGGGGGGGGCGCCGCAAAATAAGGGCACTGACCGCCGAGACGCAGCACCCCGCTGAGAGGGGGGCGGGCGCTCCCCAAGAAAATTATCCGTCATTTCCTGCATCTGTAGCCATTCCAAGAGCAATTTGTCTGATATTTTCATCTAAGTAAACGTTCAGAAATCGTTGAAAAAGAGTCTTAAAATCGAGCAAAAAAGCCAGTTGAACACGCGACTCGAAAATTGTCAAGGCAAGCGAGGCATTATGATGGGAAAAAAGACGAATCGATTCCCTAGCCACTTCACTTTTTAAGCCTTGTAAATTGTACTGTCCACACATGAAACAATGCTACATCAAGTTGCACTAATGCGCGTCGGTGATGGGCATGAGTGTATAGTAGTATACGCCGCCGATTCCACAAGATGCTATCATTGATGTCTGTCTATAGTCACTCTATACGATTAGGGCACCGTCAGCTAAACAACAAGAATTCGTTTGAAAGTGGAAGCATTAATTAGACCAGACTGGTGTGTTTGAGTCATTGATTGATTACTCATCTATCGTAGCAATGATCTCTGTGAAAAAATAATATTTGGAACGTGTTTAACCAGTTCTATCACATATGTGATAATGACTGGCACCAATATTGTCCTTTAATGCCTGCTGCATCAGCTTTTTTAATGTTTTTTAAATATACTAAGGATAGTTTGACAAAGACATCAGTTGTTGTATCAGCTTCAAGTTTAAAATAAAGAACATAAACAACTTCTTTTTAACAGTAGAATTGTCTGTGCTTCCATCTACAAGGGCACTATAAAAGTCTGCCTTATTTAAGTCTTCCTTTAACTGTTCTGATATATGTTCTCTGTGACAATCTATGAACTCAGCACATTGTTTTCTATTTATGTATACATCTCCAACATCAACCCCATGTTTAGCTTCTAATTTGACTATATTCTCATAAACTGACATAGGGAGGTCATGCTTTGCAATGTAATACGCTACTTCTATTTTCTTTTTCAATTGTTCATTTACAGTTTCTGAAAATCTGGACAGTGATTCACCAAATGTTTGATGATTTGGATCAAGAATAGAATGGGATGTCGGCTGTTTCGTACCTAGTTCATTCGTACCTCACATGAGCTGTTTCGTACCTTGGTTAATTTCATCATGAGCTGTTTCGTAACTTCGCTAATTTCAACTTTTACATGCACTTAAGCTTAACCCTCCTCCTTTTGCACCCGGGCTTGTATGGCGGGGTATCGGGTTCAAAATGCAATCTAGAGTAAAAAGCAGAAAGTCAACAGTAAAAAGTAGAAAATCAAAAGTAAACGGGAAAATTCTTATCTAAAAGGGTATTTTTATGGTGAAAACCTATAAATTTATGTACTTAGTCAGTAGAAACATCAAGCTTTTCAACTTTTAATCGTCATAATTCTACTTTCATGGACAAAATTTTTCCTTTCCACTAACAACATTTGACTTTCGACTTTCCGCTTTCTACTGTCAACTTTTGACTCTCGACTTTCCACTTCAGATTTTCTACTCAGGATTTTCTAACGCAGATTTTCTCCAATACCATGGTGGTTGATAGTGGCCATGTAATTTTTCGCCATTTTCATAAGCCGACATCACGACATAACAACAGTATTAGTGAGAGCATACGTCAAAGTAGACTTGGATATTATAGACTTTTGGCAAGCGAAATTTTTCACATCTGTATCGCGTATCCGTATCGTATACGTGATACGTTGCGTCAGTGTAGTTTTAGAGTTTTGACAGACGTTCACGCTGCGTACGTATGAGTAGCTTAGTTCTCTTACAACATGACGACGGTTATCTACCAAAATCACCAATTTTTGGTTTCACTCATTTCAGAAAGTTTATACAACTTTACGGTAGAATCACACCATTTACACCTCCCTAAATTTTGCACGTAGATCAATCAGCATGCAGACAAACAGGAAAAATATAAAAATTCAGAGAAAAACTTATAAAAAATAATGATTAAAAACACATCTTTATCATGGTTAAAATCACATCAAATATACACCTTCGTGTTCTAGGATACACATAGATTCATAAAAACGCTATGTCACAACATTTCAGCGTATAAAAGTAGCAAAAAAGACGATGAAAAGGCGACGATATTATACAGACCTTTCCGTATGAAAGCTGTTCGATATGTGCTGCCGTATCCGTGTGTCGTATCACGTATGAGAAATACACACACATTGATGATGACGTCACACACAAAATCCATACGGATACGCGATGCGGACCAGGAATTTACGCTTGCCAAAAGTCTATAATATCCAAGTCTACTTTGACGTATGCTCTCACTAATATTGTCGTTATGTCGTGTTGTCAGGTTATGAAAATGGCAAAAAATTATATGACCACTATCAGCCACCATAGTATTGGAGAAAATCTGCGTTAGAAAATCCTGAGTAGAAAATCTGAAGTGGAAAGTCGAGAGTCAAAAGTTGACAGTAGAAAGCGGAAAGTCAAAAGTTGAAAGGAGAAATTTTGTCCATGAAAGTAGAATTATGACGATTAAAAGTTGAAAAGCTTGATGTTTCTACTGACTAAGTACATAAATTTATAGGATTTCACCATAAAAATACCCTTTTAGATAAGAATTTTTCCCGTTTACTTTATATTTTCTACTTTTTACTGTTGACTTTCTGCTTTTTACTCTAGATTGCATTTTGAACCCGATACCCCGCCATTGGCTTGGGACTCGCGTTGGCGGAGTTAAAGTTTTTTTTTTGTTTTTTTTTCTTCTATGTGACTACTGCTAGCGTAATTAAAATTTTGCAGTTTTTCTTCTGTTCTATTATGCTTTTATTGTGCGGCAGTTGGTCCATCTACAAATGCACACCTCCTTAGCAGGGTACTGGCCGAAATTTGATTCTGGGCGTAGTCCTCCCACAGGGAAAAAATCTGACCCTGGGTAAAACTGGTGCGAACTCGTTGGTATCGCTTCAATTTTCCCTCTGATACCAGCTTTAGTTGTAGTAGCAATATGGACGACTCTTTGTGCAACAATATACAGAGCAGGTAGAATGGAGGATTGGCAATAACCGCTTGGGTGTTTAGATCGTTATGCCAACCCTCCACGTCATTATTGGTTCTTATAGCTTGCATGAATACACACCAGCTTGCAATGGGCCATGTTCTGTTGTTGATCCAGTTTTTTTCAACGTAGGCAATTACTGTCTGCAGGCGACCTGGCGCGCTCTCTTTTAATTTGTTGAATGCTGGTTGGATATGTTCTAATGGCAAGAATGGTAGTGACATAAGTTTGCGGAGGGATTTGTAGGTGCTACCCTTCGAATTATATGATACAACCAGACCAGACCTTTGGATCTTCCTGTATATGGCTTGACTCCAATGGAAGGCACATCCTAGTAAATATGTTTGTTGGAAAATTTTCTGTAGAGCTTTCCATAAGCCTTTTTCAAAATCTACAACAAATTTCTGAACTGATGGGTGTGGCAGGATATTTAAGATTGAACTGAGAATGGCGACATAATCTTTTTTACGACGACGCGACATAATAGCATACAGGAGTGGCACTTGTTTCGTTTCTGCTCCACTGGATATAAAACAGTTGATAGTGAAAAGTTGTTGGAATGGCGCCTTTGTAACTTTAAATGTGCCGTCCATATACCAACACTTCGACTTTGAGAGTAACCGTAGCTGTTGGTTGGTGGCCAAGATTATATGTCGTTGACCATGTCAGCTTGAAGGAAATCTTGCGGTAGATAATAATCTGCCAACTCGAAATCAAGATCTTTTGGTTCTGCTGGACAATCTTTCTGACGTTGTCGGTTGCACTGTCTTTTTATACGCCCACATTTTCATGTGGACGTATATTGTCGTTGCCCCCGTCCGTCCATCCGTCCACAATTGTTTGTGAACAGTCTACAGGTCACAATTTTTATTCGATTTCAATGAAACTTGAAATATAGGTTTATCACCCTAAGATCTCGGTTCCTTTCGATATTGGCATCTATCGGACCGTAACTTCATGGATTATGGCCCCTGATTGTATGAAAAATCACGTTTTTGGCTTGTGAACACTGTAGAGGTCACAATTTTTATCCGATTTTGTTGAAACTTGAAATATAAGTTTATAACCCAAAGATCTCGGTTCCTTTTGATATTCGCACATATCGGACCGTAACTTCCTGAATTATGGCCCCTGATTGTACGTAAAAACATGTTTTTTGGCTTGTGGACCCTATAGAGGTCATAATTTTTATCTGATTTAAAAAACCGTATTATTATATCACCGTTAAACCCTAAGGACGGTTGAGTTCGAATTTCGTGAAAATCGGCCCAAAACTGACAGACAAAATGGCCGCCGTTCGTTCTCAAATAGCGTAAAAATATGGTATATCAAGGTTGTGGACCCTATAGAGGTCACAATTTTTATTTGATTTTGTTGAAACTTGAAATGTAAGTTTATAACACAAAGATCTTGATTCCTTTCGATATTCGCGCATATCGGACCGTAACTTCATGAATTATGGCCCCTGATTGTACGCAAAAACGCATTTTTTGGCTTGTGGACCCTATAGAGGTCATTATTTTATCCGATTTAACAAACCGTGTTAATATATCACCGTTACACCCTAAGGACAGCTGAGTTCAAATTTCGTGAAAATCAGCCCAAAACTGACAGACAAAATGGCCGTCCCTCGTTCTCAAATTGCGTAAAAATATGGTATATCAAGGTTGTGGACCTTATAGAGGTCACAATTTTTATCCGATTTTGTTGAAACTTGAAATGTAAGTTTATAACTCAAAGATCTTGGTTCCTTTCGATATTTGCGCATATCGAATTGTAATTTCCTGAATTATGGCCCTTGATTGTAGGAAAAATCACTTTCGTTTTAGCTTGTTTTCTATCCATCTCTCGAAAATGTGGGCGTATCCTGCCTGGCTGCCGCTGGTTAGGTTAGTAATTGTGGGACGACTAGCCTAAAGTAAGTCTACGTTTGGATTAACGGAAAGTACACATTTAATAATATCAGAGGATCTTGTAAAGGCATGGTCTGGTAGCGAAGCCTGTGCCTTGACTTGTGTAGCTACAGTTGCTGCAACAACCTGACCTGGTGCTGATGGGTGGTTATGTGGTAGCCTACCGGGAGTAAACTGTTCACCTATTTGACTTACTGACGCCGGGCATCGTCGTTCTGTCGTTTAACTGTAAACGAAAACCTGTCAGTAGAGAAGAGCTTGTGTTTGCCTCGTTTGGTGCCCTGGTCTAGAATTCTGTACATCACTGGAGCATCAGGATTAAAGCCCTCCATAGGGTCTTCAACACTGCTGTCGGACATGGAGTCTTCGTGTACTGGTACTAAGAACGAACTGTTGCTAATATCAAACGTGTTGTTGGGATCATGGTCTGAAGCTGAGTAATGTATCACCCTAGGTGGTGGTCATGGTCTGACAATTGGATGGTCAGAGTCTGTGTCGCTGAAAAGCTGTTGTCTTCCAATTGGTTGGTCAGACTCTGAATCTGAATCACTGTAGGGTACAATAGATCTGGCCGGTTGATACTCCTCTGTACTAAAGGGTCCTATATAAGATGGCTGGTACTTTTCAGGAATTGGCTCAAGATCTGGCTGGTACTCTGGATCCGATGGCTGGTATTCTTCTGGCTGGTACCTTTCATGAATTGGCTCAAGATCTGGCTGGTACTCTGGATCCGATGGCTGGTATTCTCTGGCTGGTACTTTTCATGAATTGGTTCTAGATCTGGATCTGATGGCTGGTACTCCTCTGGAAGTGGTCCTAAACCTTGGAAGTCGTTCTAGATCTGATGGCTGGTTCTCTGGATCTGATGGCTGGTACTCCTCTGGAAGTGGTTCTAGATCTGGAAGGGGTCCTAGATCGACGCATCGGGAGCATAACCAGTCCATGCCGGAATTGGTCTTTACAGCTTTCCTATACACATCTCTCTGGATACCGGTGTTGCATTTACGGTGCTGCCATCTGGTGCATATGTCACATTGTAACACCTCTTGTCTTGGTCTTACGACCGTTGAGCATTCAATGCAATATTCTGACATTCTTCATCTAATAAAGTTTACTGAAAACTGTTTTACTAAATGCTTGCAGTATCAATGAAGAATACTGAAAGTATGCTAAATCATGTCTGTGTCAAGGTTTATATCATCATTTTTGAGTAGCTTGGGAAACCACATACAACCGTTTGTGCTGCCGCATGGCCCTTTGAAGTTAACAATCGCCGATCAATTATTGTCAATAATCAAAACTCATTTTCAATAATCACAACTCACCGAGCTGTATGGGCTCTATAATCAATACCAGATTAAATATTTTTCAATCGCTTTTTAAGCGCTTTAACAACCGCCACTCAATTATCGTCAAAAATCACTACTCACTCGGCGGATTAAAAACGCCAATCAATTATCGTCAAGAATCACAACTCAATCGACAGATTAAAAACAACAAAAGGCAGGTAGCAGTGTTTGTTGTTTTGTCAATCGTTTATTTTCCTATATATTTTCATTTCAACTTATTTTTAATTTATTTCAACAACATATTTAAAAATGTACAAATCAATCTGAGGTTCAGCAGCCATTTTTATCAATTTCGCGTAGCTAGCAGTCATTTTTTTTTAACAGTTCGCTTAGTCGTTGGATATTATTACGAATCAATTTGAGGTACGGTTGGATATTATTAAATCGTCATGTTTCACCTTTATTTCAACAACATTTAGGAAAAGGTACGAAACATTTAGGAAATGGTACGAATCAATCTAAGGTACGAGCCGAGGTACGAATGAACTAGGTATAAAACAGCCTGCACCCATAGAATGACCAGAGTTTGTTCCTATTTCATTGACATGGATTTCATAACCTTTCCTGTGGACGTTTGAAGTAGCATGATCAATTGGATTTGATAGCCTTAGATTTGTTGAACCTTTTATCCATGCATATGAAAACTCCCTCATGTGTCGTAACTTGGATAAGTACTTTGTACACAAAAGACATTTTAATGATAAAATCTGACCATCTTGAGTACACTCATAGTCTAGCCACTCTTCTGCATTGAATTTTGCTAAATCATCCATTTATCAACTAACGTAGCTTTGCTCAGCTTACGTTTGTTCGATGAAATTGGTACCTCATCAATCTCTATCGGAACTTCGTTGTCCGTGTGTGTCCGATAAACTGGATGTTGATGATGTGGAAAAGAAATTAGTAATTTTGCAAGACATGCCAGCGACACTGTTATTGTCAGTGTCTATGATACAAATCAGTGCCAAGTGGATTATTAGAGCGTGACATACAGAGGGAACATAATGGCGACGAAATGTTTATAGAAACAACTATTTCCGGTTAATACAATATCGCGACGCGGATCTGATCAATTGCAATTTGACCCAAGTGTCACCTCAGAATTAAGTCAGCCACCTTTGCACGACTGAGTTATAACATAGAACTAATATTTAGTTCTATGGTTAATATTTAGTTCTATGGTTATAAATACTTGTGAATTATTGTATAAGTAAAGAAAACAGAAGTTTAATAAAGTAAATAATGATAGATAAATAACGATAGAATAGGGCGACTCCCTACGTGTATAATCTTGATTCTGATTTTAGACGAGCTATTTTGGTTCTTGACAAAATATTATATTACTAGTCTCGATTGTGTTTACAAGAGAAAACACATAAAACTGTGGCCAATATATTTTCAACATTATAAACTGTCGCGATGATGTACAGACACATCATATTTATAACATTGTACCCGTTGGTTGTTAGATTTCAAGTTATTGAGCTACTCTCACGCCAACCTTATGATCTTATCTGTCAGGAATGAAAATCCGAGACTACGGGCCATAGGCGCAAGCTCACATGGTTTCTTCAGTTTGCTAGACTGACATTTTTTTACACAAAAAAAGTAATACTATGGATTTTTACTTGGATACTTTTATGTGTATTTTCCTTTTGTGAGTTTTGACATGTACGTATAGGCTAGAATATAGAGCTACGATAGCAGGTAAAGTTAGAACTTGGTGAGAAGTGGTCTACTTTTATTTTTCAAAAATGGTGAAAATCTCCGATAAATTTTCGTACGGACAAAATGACAGACCGTTAATAAGTTTCACCTGACAAATTGTGAAATTCACCCGAACCACGTCCGTGTCCGACCAGTTATTTCCAGCACTGGCTATGTCTGACCTTTGCAAAAAGGCCAGACGAGGTTGGTATAATATTAATAGTAAAGTATGTGCTCCTAATCAATTACCTGCAGAAGTTCTAATTAAACTGTATGACTCTGTTGTAAAGCAAATTGGGTTGTATGCCTCTGATGTTTGGGGTTCTCATTTAGTGCACAATGTAAAATTAAATTTACCAAAGTGGAGTAATATAGAACACAACAAGATAACCATAAAAACCTGTAGGTACATATTGTGCCAACCCCCTAAAACTACTAATTAGGGTTGCCTTGCCGACTTCGGAATTTTTCCAATGTAACTAGATACATGTATATACCATAGAATGCTACTCTATAAGATTAAATCATCCTGACATGAAAGATTCAAACCCGTTGCTGGCTGAAGTCAATAAAGACGATAGCTAACTCTAATATTAAACTCTCATGGACTGCATCTATAACACACTTAACAAGCCAACAGTGAGGCTGATGTCCCCCGCCGAAATCCCCAAATAAATATATGACACATATTAATTAATCGCACATCTATTTTTTCAAAAGTTTCAAGCGATCAAACTGATTATCAACTATACACTAAGTTTCATCACTCTCTATCAGATAGAATCAAAGTTATCTTGTCCCAAAGCATCGACCAAGGAAATTGCTTATCTCTGCTTAGGTTTAGCTCGATATGTAAATCATTGAACTCAGTCAAGACGAACATCTACATCAAGTTTAAACATTCTACATCAATTAGAAGCAGAGTTGTTATGTTCCAAAGACTTGACCAATCAAAATGCTTATTGCTCCTCAGCCTAAACAGAAAATTCTCATCATCGAACTTAGTCATGGTATTGATGTAATGAATCTATACACCAGGTTTCATCACTCTCACTTAATTAGAACTAAAGTTATCGTGTCCCAAAGCATCAACCAATCAAATTGCTTATCTCGGCTTACCCTAAGCAGAAAATCCTCATCTTCGAACTCCATCAAGGCATTGACCTAATAAACACCTACACTAAGTTTGAACATTCTAGCTCAATTAGAAAGCGAGTTATTGTGTCCCAAAAAGTGTGACGGACAGACGGACGAACCCATTTTAATAGTCCCCTGCCTATTGAATTTCAGCAATTTCCGTTAATTACGCCGTGAGTTATGGCCCTTGTTTCACTTTGTTGTACATTGTGAATGCTCTAACAACAAAAGTTATTATCTGATCTGTATGAAATTTATATGTATCGTTTGAATTAGAAAAACGAACAAGCCTATTGAGTTTCAGCATTTTCCGTTGATTACATCTAGAGTTATGGTCCTTGTTTAGCTTTGTTGAATCTTGTGATCGCTTGAATCACAAAAGTTATCACTTAATCTGTATGAAATTCATATGCATCATTTAAATTAGTGAAATGAAGAAGCCTATTGAATGTCGGCAATTTCCGTCAATTACTTCTAGAGTTATGGCCCTTGTTTTACTTTGTTGAACCTTGTGAATGTTCGAACGACAAAAGTTATCATCCGATCTGTATGAAATTTATATGCATTATTTGAATTAGTAAAACGAAAAAAGCCTGTCAAATTTCAACAACTTCAGTAGATTACTTCCAGAGTTACAGCCCTTTTTTAGTTTTTAGAACCTTGTGAACCCTCAAACGACGAAAATTATAATGTCATCTGTATGAAATGAAATGAAATGGGGTTTAACGTCTATTAAATTCCCCTAATTACCTACAAAAGGAATAAATATGCGACAACCCTTGTCGACTGCTAGGACGATTTAGCTGCTGTGGGCGTATGTTTTGTTGCCTGGCAACCTATCTTGTATCCAAATATTCTCTAGATTTCCATGAATTAATATATTTCATTCCATATTCTATTACTTGATTCATATCATTATTATAGCATCCCTATATATCATATTTCCATGTAAATACCTATACTAAGTCTTCTCGTTATTTATGTATTTATAATACATTATAATTGTATTGAATGCTGTGTCATTCAGGCATCGATATTTCCGCGCACATGGGCACGGTGTGCGCAGGCACATTTGCTTTAAAAAACTTTTTTGCAGGCACATTTTTAAAGATTATTACTCTCACGTAAATCATGTAAAATAAAGAATACTATTTATTTTTATTGTTGTAGTTTGTTTTTTTGTTTACTTTGATTACCATATAATAATTTACTAGAGAAGCTAGTCGATGATAAAAAACATCAGCGCGCGACGTTAGCGATTCCACCTGTGACTTATGACCTATCACCTGTGACCTATGCTTAATTTAGTGACAATTGTAGTAGAATGCCAGTCGATGATTAAACGAATAGCATGCGACGTATGAACTATCAACTTTTGATTTTGCATTAAAATAAATGGTAAATTAGATATTTGTTTTTAATTTAAATACACTGTAAGTGGAATATTGGAAAATAATTTAGGCCTCATCAGAACAACAGTTATTTTATTTACGGTGCATGAATATCTTGTCATCGTCAAGGGAAACAACTCTTGTTAGTATCCGAATTATACCCTGCAGGCACATTTTCAAGTGTGTGCGCAGGCACACTCAACTTTTATAGAGCCCTGGACTGCCATTATCAAACCCATTTGAGGTAAATGTGTGCACATTACATACTGTTGTCCTGTTAGTAAATCTATATTATAAGCTAGATTAAAATGACCGTTGTCTTATTTGTAAATATTATTTGTCATATTGTTTTAAATATATGTACATGTTTATATTGTATCCTGTCCTAAATAGATGTTTCCATACAAAAAAATCTTATCTTATATTATCTATAAGCCGGCGATGCTAGGTTTAATTTTAAGTAGCGTTTACTTATTTTATTTTATACACATGCTGACAGAGGCTTAATTTTAGATATATTGTTGTTATTATTATTGGAAGCTATATGGCATAGTCGTACGGAATTTTATTTTAAAGCAATTTCAATTATGGTTGCCATGTGATCACTGTGCCGTGTGTCTATTATGGACGAATGAATAAAAACATAACCTATTTGCAAGTTACGTGATAGACAAAAACTACAAAATGTGTTATGAAGAAATACCATGGTGCTGTATCAGTTTATATCTATCCAAAAAACGAAGACAGTAATTTATTCAGGAATATTACTGACATGAATTTCAAGACGGAACGTGAATTAAATATGGAAAATTTTCCGAACGGTATAGCTGTAGGCCTAGCTATTTGTCGTTATTTTTGTGGTAATTACATACAATAGAATACGATATTCATCATAAATTACCAAGAATTTTTTTTGTTTAAGTCTGGTTATATTAAAGGTAATGGAAGCTTATAATTTTAAAGCCATTTCCTACGAGACCTCATTTGACCCAATTCTGGTCTATTGTGCTAACAATCTAGGGCGGGACAAGCGAGTTTATGCGAACGCCATCGTGGCATTCGTCATCGTTATCGCCATGTGTCAAGGTTTTTTTTGTAACTGTTTGAAGTTTACCTAGTTTAATAAGAAAAACCATAAATTATGGAGCCATGAATAGATTTGTTTCCATTAAATTGAAATGACACAGTAATTTGTGTCTTTTTTTTTTCTTTTTTCTTTTGCAAGTTACTAAACCCGTAGTCCTTCTGTGATGTACTGGCATGTCAATCAATGATGACAATTTAATACTTAGGCATGCGCAGCCACTTTATATGTACTTCCTTTCCTCTGATCGTTCTGCGCTTCGCTTGGAAACTATAAATATTATTATTGGTTGGGCCTGCATATCACCTGAAGGACCCACATGATCGCCTGTCACACAGGTCCTGTGGGCCTGTGCTTGGAAAATGTTTGTTTCGGATACTGATAGGTACACAAACACTCATAAATTGTTTAGGTCCTTATATTGATCTATACAAAGATCTGTCTTTAGGAAACACAGAACCAGCAAATAAAGAAAAAAAATGTGATTCTGTCAAGTTCAAAAATAGAGGCGGCATAAGGGTGAAACCAAGTCCAAACAACTATGTCTTGTCCAGTTTTTACACCAAAGAATGTCTCTTTGGTTTCGTGGCCATTGACATTACCCTTACTCTTGTTACCAGTGGAAGCTTACAGTCATATGAAAGGCAACCGCATATTATGAAACCTGTTCTAGGATGTTCCTAGAGCTGTACATATGCCATGTTCCTGTGTGGCCATACCCATGCTCTGCCAACCATAATAAACAAGAGAAAGCAACTCTCATCCAACCAGTGAATTTTTCAACATGACTTCACATTCCAATGATGATGTGCTCGACACCATGCTAATCGTGCAGCCTTATGGTCATGTGACAAAAGAGGTCTGATAGGTCTCTTAGCGCTATATCCAGCTGATTTAGGCTGATTACCTTTTTGGACCATAACTGTATGACAGTACATCCCTTTGAATAGCTAATTGATAAAAACTTGCTACTTCATATAGAGAGGAACTGTAAATATGTCTGTTTTCTAAGCAAATTGTTTTTATTTCCACAGGGAAATGATAGAAAAACATGGAATATGTATACGAGTATTAGGGCAGTTAACTCTATTGCCACAAGATATTCAAGAAACAATAGCAGAAGCAGTCTATTTTACAAAACATAATACAAGGTAATAATTTCTGTCCAAAGTTCTCTATTTTTTCCCCGAATATCACTAGACACCAATTTAGCTAAATATACCAAAAGATGACTTTCATTGTCTTTTACGAAGGATATGAATGTTGATAACATTAGTGAGATTCTTAGTTTATAGATGGGAATATTAATTTTTATACGCCCACATTTTCATGTGGATGTATATTGTCGTCGCCCCTGTCCGTCCACAATTGTTTGTGAACAGTCTACAGGTCACAATTTTTATCCGATTTCAATGAAACTTGAAATATAGGTTTATCACACTATCCACGTCTATCCAAGAATGCAACACGGCTCCTCATGCCGTACACGTCGTCATACCTATGCGAACAGTCGTTTTCTACAATGGTTGTGATAAAAATAAAATTTAGGAACCGGCTTGAAATAGAAAGGGACATGATTGTCGCGCTGAGTGGCGTTGAGCCACTCATTGAAAACCTGGTCGCTGAAAAACAGGCGCAACCATCACACTGATTAAAAAAATCAATAATTTGTTATCAGAATTTTAATAAGCAAACAATAATAAAAGTGAATGATAATGATGTTTCATAATAAAATGTGACTTTGTTCTTCGAGGGGTCGCGATCTGATTCTGGGTCTGGAATGGGGTTGCCATCCAGAAAAGGTTGGGAACCTATGCTCTAGAGGTCAAAATTTTTATCGATTTAAACAACAGTTCGAATATATCACTGTTACACCGTAATAATGGTGGAGTTTGAACTGCCGGACAAAATGGCCTCTCCTCATACACGAATAGTGTAAATGTGTGTCATATCAAGGATGTGGATCCTCTAGAGGTTACAATTTTGATACGATTTTGAGGAAACTTAAATCTATGTTTATATCACAAAGATCTTGGTTCCTTTCAATAATCGCGCATATCAGAACGTAACTTCCTGGATTATTGCCCCTGATTGTTTGAAAAATCACGTTTTTAGCTTGTTGACCCTCAAGAAGTCACAATTTGTATTCAATTTTAAAAACTATTCAAATATAACACTGATACACCTCAAGGAAGGTTGAGTAGGAAACTTCCGGACAAAATGGCAGATCCTTGTATTCAAATAGTCTAAAAGTATGTAATACCAAGGTTCTGGACCCTCTAGAAGTCACAATTTTTATCCAATTTTGATGAAACTTGACATGTATGTTTATAACCCACAGATCTCGGTTCCTTTCGATATTCGCGCATATGGGACTGTGACTACCTGGATTATGGACCCTGATTGTTAGAAAAATCACGTTTTTTAGCTCTAGAGGTTATAATTTTTATTCGATTTCAAAAAAAAGTTCAAGAATATCACTGTGACTCCCTAATGATGGTTGACTTCGAATTTCGTGAAAATCAGACCAAAACTGACTGACAAAATGGCTGCTCTTCGAAAGGCGGGGGAAAATAAATTGTGGCATATTAGTATTACTAATATCCTGCTAAAAAAAGGAAGTCAAGGTCACCATTAAGAACCTATATTTATTCAGTATAAGTTATCATTTTAAGTCAAAGTTATCTAGTTTCTCAAAGGAATCGGACCTCCCATATAGAAGGGTATTTAACTTGCTATATAAATGGTGTTTTGGATGATCGAAATAAATATTGGTTGATTGTAAGATTAATTCGTGGACAAATTTCATTAAAATAAATTAATATGCTCAAAAAATATTATTAATTTTAAAACATTGATATAAATAGATGTCTAGTAAAGAATTTGGTAAATGTGAAAAGTTGTATATTTATTTCAATGAAATATAATGATGTATAAACTAGAAAACTTGTACCTCACAAGACATCTGATTACATGTAACTCGGTCTTGTGATGGCTTGTTCATAGTAAATTATTGATGGACTCGACCTACTTTCTATTTATAACCTCTACTGGCTAGCTGCAGCACTATGTCTATGGCTGTATATGTTTTGTGTTCATCACATCTGGTGAAATCCTCTGGTTGGATTAAATAAATGAGTGGATGAATGTACTTTGGGTCTTTCCAATGAATTAATACCATTAAAAAATTCATTATACTGAACAAAATTATATGCAAGTATTAACTTGAACTGCGATACAGTAATGATGAGTTTCACCCACGCCACATTACTTTTGAACTTATGTCACTACCGGTACCACATTACCCTTGAACTCATGTCACATGCGGTACCAATGAAACCGTTAAACAGATATCCACATAAGCATTGCAAACATGTTATAAAATAGACGCAGAATCAACCAAATCCAGCTAGATGGGTTGTAAATAGCTTAATTTTACACCTTTTTTCACCTTTTAATCGAAATAGCCCGAAAACGAAATCGAAATTAAAAAAAATGAGCCTTTAAAGGGCACACCCTTTCAGTTATACCAGATTTGAAAACAATAATATTTGCTTTCAAAAAGTGGTACCGAACAGTCAAAATTGTAGTTTTTGCTAAAATTACGTACTTTTCGGTGCCGACAGGAGACTTAATCGGTAACAAAAAAAAATATGACAATTTGGACCACAGAGCATATGAACTTTGTTTTATACAAATCGAACAATAAGTAATTAATCTAGGACCGAAAAACTGAATTAGCCAATGGCGGCTAACGCAAATTGCTGAGACAAAAATTGTTCACATTTTTGCTCAAGTCAGATGACCCTTTAATCCTGTGTAAAATGGCATCAAAAATATTCTTATTAAACAAAAAAGTTTTTTGTAAAAATATAAATTTTCAAAATTTTCAAGATTCGTCGAAAATTAAAAATCTAAAAGACCGTAGCTATCTGCCATGTCTTCGGCTATGTCAAAATGTACCAAATGTTAAAATCCGCCGATTATTGTAAATATTACGGCAATATTTTTAAAAAAAAACCAACAACTTCGGTGATTTCGGATATTTCGCATTGTCGCAGAATGTTCGAAATACATGTAGATTTAATCTCTAAGTTATGCAGACTTTCCCGTGAAACCAAAGATATCGCGGATCGACAAGTAGTTTCTGAGATATGCTCAAGTGGAAAATAAAACGGCCCAAGTGTTGGATAATTGTTTTTTTGGTAAAAACAATCATCACTAGAACTGCGATGCAGTAATGAAGGGTTTCATCAGTGCAGGCCTCGAATTCTAATCTTTTTAGGGCACTGCCACTTTGGCCTCAGGTTTTTGGCCAAATTTAGGGGCACCAAAGCCAATGATTGGGGCATCAAGGCCAAAAAAGTTTTCAACAGCAGGGAACCGAGGCAAAAATGTGTTTTTCTTTATAACTGACTTAATCAAGGATCAGTATGTGGTGTACTAAAGGACTCTGACATTACAACGTTTGTATTAAAGTGCAAAACAGGGTTATTAATCCAATTTGATACAAACGGGACAGGGAATAGGGTAATTGCAAGCTTCCATTCCATTCCCTTTGATAAAAACAGACTTCTCAACAAAAATAATTCTTGGTAACTTGTTGTGGAGTATCTTGTATAATTATAATATACAAAAATAACGACAAAGAGTGCACCGTTCAGAAAATTTTTCATATCTAATTCACATACTGACTTGGAAGTTCACGTCAATAATATTCCCGAATAAATCACCGAAAATAAATGGGGGGGGGTGGAACTAAAAAATATGACGTGTAGTAAGACATTGGTTAAATTGCTGGTGTACTTTAATAAGGCCGTGTTGAATTGATTCCTTGTTTCTCCTGCCACCACTCTGGCAATCATGTGCGGTAGTGCGGTAAACACAACACAAAGTGGGTTTCAAAACACAACACAAAGTGGTCTGGCATAATACCTATATAGTCTGAGCTAGGGTTGTATACCATTTTTAGAATTATAAATAATCTAGTTATATTATTGGTTAGAATAAAAACACAGATAATATTTAATTGAATAAATTTAATAACAAACTAAAATTTGGTAACAAGTGGCTTCTTTGTTTAACTTTTTAAAAAATGAAATAACCATATTTTGATATAAATTTTCCGTATTCTTGTGTTACAATGGAAACATTCCAGTTAGACGAATTTTGATTCGCTTGTTGAGTTATAGATGGTTTCGACAATATCATCGAACGTGCAAGTGCTGGGAATACCCACCAAAGTCGAGTCGAGATAAGATATTCGCGTACCGGTCGGCCTACATGTAATTTATTGATGTTCAAGGAAATAAATAGTGGTCCCGTTCGTTCGTTAAACTCCAGAAACGAACGAACGGGACCACTTATTTCCTTGAACATCAATAAATTAGGCCGACCGGTACGCAAATTTACCTATGTGAGTATGTCCCTGCATAGCTCACCATTTTGTAAGGCGTGCATTATTTATTACACAAGATATGATTGGGTAATACTTGAATAATAATGACATACATGTGTTATAATTTTAGCCAATGAAAATATTGATTATTCAGGTTCGCGGTTGAATATTAGCGACTGTCTTACAGTTTATAATATGCTTTCTCATTAGCCGAAATGACTGCTACACGCGCCATTTTGCGGAATTCATCCAATCAAATACAGTGTAACTTATTCCATAGTATGCGGGCCCCTACATGTGTATTATCAACCGGATCCATTCACTTGATTCGATATTTGTTTATTCGGTGCTATGCTTATTTTCTGTCTTGTCCGCAGGTTTATATTGTAGATTTTTGTTTTGCGTGTGGTGCGAATGCGCACGCGTTTCGACATACGTCTTCATATTCGGCCAACCTCGGCTTATTCTGGTTCCCTTACATTATTATGTATTGTAGTATCGGAGGCCTCCGCGGTTGACCGAATGCAGTTCTCCGAGACTATTCACGCGGCGATATTGTAGAACTTTCTGAACACGTTGAATTACTCGAAAATCGAGACGAGCATACTGGTATACATTGTTAATTAGTATGGCGATGTGAATGGGGGCAAAAACGATATGTAATTGGCCAGATCTGTGGCTCAGGTAGACGTTTTATTTACTGGATCAGAAAGGGGCATCCCTGCTAAGATGTCCGGCAACCAATTGAAAGGGCAGCCTCGGCAATGGCCGCGGTGGCTGCTGTTAATTTGAGGCCTGTCAGTGCCACGTTACCCTTCAACTTATGTCACCCCTGGTGCCAAGTTGCCCTTCAACTTAAACCGTTCAACAGATATCCATATAAGCATTGCACACATGTTATAAAAAAGTCGCAGAATCAACCAAATCCAGCAATATTAATACCATTTATACATTTGTTACCATATGTTACATGTCAAAAAAATGATCCTGACAAAATTTGTTACAAACTTATCGATAAGTTAGCTGACTTTCTAATGGGAAATTAAAATGCGCAAAATAATTTTTAAAGTGAACCTGACAAAAGTGGTTATTTCTCGACAAGGGAAGATGCTGGAAGCAATTTTTGGACATATATATATGATGGTATTGATCCACTTGATATGTCCATTGGAATCAAATATAATATTAATCGAATAATAAATATAACTATTTGTGAATGCTTTTTCCAAAATGACATTACTTCCAGTAATAATGAAAATGTTAAATCTGTTCTATGAAATCATTTGAATAAACTCATTTGAATAAAATATCTGTTTTGAAAGCTAAAAATACAGTTTTTGTCCAAATGACGTCATTTCTGGTGACAGTGAAAATGTAAAATTGGATCCGCTCAGTCAAAATTGGCATTAGGCATCATATGGTGAAACAAAATAGAAAATCGGATTAGAATTCACTCGTATACAGGGAAAATAACGTGAAAAGTGACTCATGCAAAATTGCCTATTTCTCGGCAACAGCTAATATTACAAACTATTTTGACATACATTGTCATCGTATGGATTATTGCTACAGGTTCATGTAAGTTGTCAAGAAAATTTTAAAATATGAAAAGCCTGAATGGGTTGTAAGTAGCTCATTTTTACACACTTTTTAACTTTTAGATCAAAATGGCACAAATGCAAAACCGAAATAAAACAAAACTAAGCAAGACATATTTTGCGTCTTTAGAAGGAGCATTCAGCCTGATCTATTAGATTTGTAAACATTAATATTTGCTTTTTAAAACGTTAGACACATCAAAATTGAAGTTTTGGGCAAAATTACGTCACTTCGGGTAGAAAAAAGTTGAGAATCTGCACCACGGAGCATATGGGTTTTTCTTTTACACAAATCAGGCAATAAATAATTAACCTCCCAGAAATCATAAACTGAAATTAAAATGCGAAAATCTTAAAAAGTGATCCTGACAAAATTCGTAATATCTCGGCAAGGGAAGGTGTTAGAAACAATTTTGTGATATCAATATGACCGTATTGATTAATATTATTTGTCCATAGGAATAAAATATCATACTTTTATACGAATAATGAATAATGCTTACTTCAAACAAGTATTTGTTTTAGAGGCTAAAAATACAGTTTTTGCCAAAATGAAGTTACTTCCGGTGACAATGAAAATCTTAAATTACTTGTATGAAATTGTAAATGGCATTAGGTATCACACAGTAAAAAATTTATGAAAATCGAATAATAATTGACACTTTTATGGACCAAAACCTTGAAAAGTGACCTGTTGAAAATCACCTATTTCTCCGTAACTGAACAAGTTAGAAACCTTTTTGTGATATCTATGATCGTATGGGGTCTTTCTATTACTTGATTGGAACCAAATATCAAAATTATAAACAAATTAGACTCATTTGAATAAATTATTTGTTTCGAAGGCTACAAATACAGTTTTTGCCCAAATAACGTCATTTCCAGTGACATTGAAAATGTTAAACTGGTTTGACCTAGTCAAAATTGACATTATGCATCAAATAATGTGACTTTAATGAAAATCCAATAATAATTGACTCTCTTACAGGCAAAATAGCGTAAAAAGTGACTCGTGCAAAATTGCCCATTTCTCGGCAACTGCTCATATTACAAACTAATTTTCACATACATTCTCTTCCTATGGATTATTGCTACATGTTTATTAAAGTTGCAAAGAAATATTTTAAACTATGAAAAGCCTGAATGAGTTGTGAATAGCTCATTTTTATACGCCCACAAAGAAATGTGGACGTATATTGCCGTCGGTCCGTCCGTCACACTTTTTGGGACACAATAACTCTCTTTCTAATTGAGCTAGAATGTTCAAACTTGAGGTAGGTGTTTATTAGGTCAATGCCTTGGTGGAGTTCAAAGATGAGCATTTTCTGCTTAGGGTAAGCAGAGATAAGTAATTTGATTGGTTGATGCTTTGGGACATGATAACTTTAGTTCTAATTAAGTGAGAGTGATGAAACTTCGTGTATAGTCTCATTACATCATTACCTTGACTAAGTTCGATAATGAACATTTTCTGCTCCGGGTAAGCAGAGCGATGAGCAATTTGATTGGTCGAGACTTTGGAACACAATAACTCTCATTCTAATTGAGCTAGAATGTTCAAACTTGGTGTAGGTGTTTATTAGGTGAATGCCTTGATGGAGTTGGAAGATGAGAATTTTCTGCTTAGGTTAAGCAGAGATAAGCAATTTGATTGGTTGATGCTTTGGGATTACGTCTTTTTTTGTATTCCTGATTGTTTTCAAATTTGAGTGAAGTCTGTGTCACTACAGGCCCGGGACTGTACAGCTCAGTGGACGCTTACAGCTGGCCCCCGGATCCATTCACTTGATTTGATATTTGTTTATTTGGTGCAATGTTTATTTTCTGTCTTGTCCGCAGGGTTATCTTGTAGATTTTTGTTTTACGTGTAGTGCGGTCCTCATACACTTAACTATTAAGTTCTAATTAAGTGAAATGAAGTGAAATGAAATGGGGTTTAACGTCCTACTGTTCTGCTCCTATACTGGGCTAATGAAGACGGGCATACGCCATACAGTGTGCTATGAGGGAAATTTTGCCCGGGCAGCGGCACTATCGCCTACTCTTATATCGAATTCCACCTGCCAAGGGATCTTTTACGTGCATCCCAATGTTTACACAGGACCTTGGTTTTTCGTTTCATCCGAAGGACTAGACAGCTGTCCTTGTCAGGCCCTCCGTCCTGCATCACTGACAAGGGGAAACCACGTCAGAAAATCGGGATGAACTTTCTCGGCCAATGCAGAGATCAAACACCCGACCTCCAGGCTAGCGAGCCAGCGCCTTACCCACCTAGCCACCGTGGATCCCTAATTAAGTGAAAGTGATGACACTTGGTGTATGGTTTTATCACATCAATACCTTGACTAAGTTCCATAATAAGCATTTTCTGCTTAGGGTAAGCAGAGCGATAAGCAATTTGATTGGTCGAGAACTTGAAACACAATAACTCTCCTTCTGGTTGAGGTAGAATGTTCAAACTTGGTGTAGGTGTTCATTAGGTGAATGCCATGATAGAGTTTGATGATAAACATCGTCTGCTTACAGTAAGCAGAGATAAGCAATCTGATTAGTTGATGCTTTGGGGCCAATAACTTTGGTTTTAATTAAGTGAGAGTGATGAAGCTCCGAGTATAGATTCATTATATCATTACCTTGACTTAGTTTGATTATGAGAATTTTCTGCTTAGACTAAGGATCGATAAGCAATTTGATTGGTCAAGACTTTGGAACATAACAACTCTGCTTTTAATTGAGGTAGAATGTTTAAACTTGATGTAGATGTTCATTAGGTGAATGTCTTGACTGAGTTCATTGATTAAACATGCATTATGTAAGAGCTAAATCTGCCTATTTCAGGTCTTTCTTTAGGCCTGAAATGTTATCTAAATTATTAATTAGACATTAATTAACCTATCCAGGCCATAATCAACTCTAGATGGCTGCGCTAGCCTGCGATCTTTAGTGGATTGTAAGCCGATTTACTGCATAATTTTCCTTCTCATTAAACGATTAAATGGATAATCGAGACTATGCTGAATCGTACTGACTTTAGTAATGATGACCGAGGCTTTTGGGAATTTCAGTCGCTTAGTTCTCGGTTCATAGTGGATTAATTTGAATGAAATTTTCACCAAATTGCCTTATACCTTATCTAGTTTTTATACGCCCACATACATGCATTTCGGACCATAACGTCATGAATTATGGCCCCTGATTGTACGAAAAATCGCGTTTTTAGCTTGTGGACCCTATAGAAGTCATAATTTTTATCTGATTTAAAAACCCGTATTATTATATCACCATTACACCCTTAGGACGACTGCGTTCGAATTTCGTGAAAATCGGCCCAAAATTGACAGACAATATGGCCGCCGTTCGTTCTCAAATAGCGTAAGAATATGGTATATCAAGGTTGTGGACCCTATAGAGATCACAATTTTTATCCGATTTTGTTGAAACTTGAAATATAAGTTTATAACCCAAAGATGTCAGTTCCTTTCGATGTTCGCGCATATCGGACCGTTACTTCCTGAATTATGGCCCCTGATTGTACGAAAAATCGCGTTTTTAGCTTGTGGACCCTATCAAAGTCATAATTTTTATCTGATTTAAAAACCCATATTATTGTATCACTGTTACACCCTAAGGAAGAGTGAGTTCAAATTTCGTGAAAATCGGCCCAAAACTGACAGACAAAATGGCCGCCGTTTTTTCTCAAATAGCGTAAAAATATGGTATATCAAGGTTGTAGACCCTATAGAGGTCACAATTTTTATCTGATTTTGTTGAAACTCAAAATGTAAGTTTATAACCCAAAGATCTTGGTTCCTTTCGATATTCGCGCATATCGGACCGTAACTTCCTGAATTATGGCCCCTGATTGTACGAAAAATCGTGTTTTTAGCTTGTGGACCCTATAGAGGTCATAATTTTTATCCGATTTTAAAAAACATATTATATCACCGTTACACCCTAAGGACGGCTGAGTTTTAATTTCGTGAAAATCAGCCCAAAATTGACAGACAAAATGGCCGCCGTTCGTTTCAAATAGCGTAAAAATATGGTATATCAAGGTTGTGGACCTTATAGGGGTCACAATTTTTATCCGATTTTGTTGAAACTTGAAATGTAAGTTTATAACCCAAAGATCTCGGTTCCTTTCGATATTCGCGCATATCGGACCGTAACTTCCTGAATTATGGCCCCTGATTGTACGAAAAATCACGTTTTTAGCTTGTGGACCCTATAGAGGTCATAATTTTTATCCAATTTAAAAAACTGTATTATTATATCATTGTTAACACCCTAAGGACGACTGAATTCGAATTTCGTGAAAATCAACCCAAAATTGACAGACAAAATGGCCGCCGTTCGTTCTCAAATAGCGTAAAAATACGGTATATCAAGGTTGTGGACCCTATAGACGTCACAATTTTTATCCGATTTTGTTGAAACTTGAAATGTAAGTTTATAACACAAAGATCTCAGTTCCTTTCGATATTCGCGCGTATTGAATTGTAATTTCCTGAATTATGGCCCTTGATAGTAGGAAAAATCACTTTCTTGTTAGCTTGTTCTCTATCCATCTCTCGAAAATGTGGGCGTATCCTGCCTGGCAGCCGCTGGTTAACTATTATAGAGAGAACTGCCAACTCGTTACCGAATCTCCCATAATGTATCTTTAACATTTCGAGCTAAGCTAAACAGAGGCAAGCAATTTCATTGGTCGATGCTTTGGAACAAGATAACTTTGATGCTATCTGATAGAGAGTGATGAAACTTAGTGTATAGTTGATCAACAGTTTGATTGCTTGATACTTTTGAAAAAAAAAATAAATGTGCGATTAATTAATACGTGTCATCTATTTATTTTGGGATTTCCGGCGGGGGACATCAGCCTCACTGTTGGCTTGTTACTGCACAGAATGGAGGGCCTGGCAGAAAACACCAAATAATGCATTTTAAAGCAGACTTTTAATATGTTTCAGGGCAATATTAAATGTATGTTTTGCATATACAGCAAGAGATGATATCTGTACATCAATGAGAGAAATGACGAATGGTGTTAAACAAGGCATTATTAAACAAAGGTATATATTATAGCTTTTATATGCAACTTTTTATAGTCCACAATGTAATGTACGTTGTAGATTGCTTTTTGCAGCCTGTCAGAATTATCACCCTTGATAACTTTGTTGAATTTATTGAATGCTCAAGAGACTTCATTTATCACCAAATCTGTTTAAATTTCCAATGGTTTCCATTAGCCCATTGACTTCACTGTTGAATGGCTGTAGCTCTTTGCTCAACATTCCATTGCTTCCAATCTTTATAGGCACAGTCATATGGGACCACATTTGGCACTCTCCTCATCATACTTTTGTAGGGGATTTACCATTTACATTTTTTGCTATTGGGATTTGATGTTGACTGGGGTCAAAATGTCACTTCCGACGTAATGATTGCTCTACATAAAGACATTTTACACCCCTTATCCTTCCGCTATAATATCATCAGTATTACCCGAAACTGCTATGAAATTGCAAATTTGATCCCTTTTTATACGCCCACAATTGCTTGTGGACGCTCTAGAGGATAAAGTTAATATCCGATTGACTTTAAATTTGTACACAGTATTTAAGGTCTTGAGACGAAGACGCCTATTGATTTTCAGCGATTTCCGATAATTACTGCCAGAGTTATGACCCTTGATCACTTTGAAAAATCTTGTGGACGCTCTAGAGGCCAAAGTGAATATCCGACTGACTTTAAATTTATGCACAGTGTTTAAGGTCATGGGACAAAGAAGCTTATTGATTTTCAGCGATTTCTGATAATTACTGCCAGAGTTATGGCCCTTGATCACTTCAAAAAATCTTGTGGACGGTCTAGAGGCCAAAGTTAATATCCGATTGACTTTAAATTTATACACAGTGTTTAAGGTCATGAGACGAAAAGCCTATTGATTTTCAGCAATTTCCGATAATTACTGCCAGAGTTATGGCCCTTGATCACTTCAAGAAATCTTGTGGACGCTCTAGAGGCCCTTGATCACTTTGTGACACTCTAAAGGCTAAATTATCATCTGATTGACTTCAGATTGATACATAGAGTTAAAGATCTAGAGACGAACAAGTATATTGATTTTCAATGAATTTTTATGACTTGAACAACTAAATCCATGATATTAAAAGTTTTGTATTAAGAACTTTTGGGGCAGAACTTTATAAAAACCAAACAAATTCTAATGGTTTTCTGATAATTACTTCATGGGTTTTTGCTCTTAATCAGATTTTAGTGTATTATGAATGTTTCATTACCGAAAAAAGTAAAAATATGCGACAACTCTTGTTGACTGCCCGGACGATTTAGCTGCTGTGGGCGTATGGTTCGTTGCCTAGCAACCAATCTTCTCCTATTCTAAACCAAACAGTCCACAAAAAATGCAGGAAAAGGGGAGAAAAAAATTAGGGAAAAATTGACTCCATCGTGAAATAAAGGGAAATAATTACTAGTCTTAGTCCATAAATATTACCAAAGTTATTGCCCCTGATTTTCCCAGATTTCCAATTAAATTCATGTTATTACATGTTTTATATAGTAAATATTAGCATGGGACAGAACTAGAAGCCCTAAAGATTTCTGATAATTACTTTAGGTTGTTACTCTTAATCAGATTTAGTGTGTTGTAACCATTTTCATTGCCCACAAAAGAAAAAATATGCAACAACCCTTGTTGACTGCCTGGACAACTTAGCAGCTGTGGGGGTATGTTTCATTGCCTGGCAACCTATCTTAATGTATACAAAGATTACCTAACTTGGCAATATCGCTTTAATTATAGCCCTCAAAATCTATGGTGCCTTCATTACCTCTATATTATACATGTGTCTCATTGATGGACACACTGCCTCGTTATTCATTATTCGACATGTTGTTCGGGATTCAAATATGAAGTTAGCCATCACTAGAATAATGGATGCCAAGTATCCCGCCATAAAACACAGCAATTTGGATTGCTGTTTGACTAGAAGTTCTTTTGCTGTGTTTAATGCTACTGGTGGATACTTGGCAACCATCATACTGGTGATGGCTAGCTTCATATTTGAATCCCGAATAACAAGTCGAATAATGAATAACGAGGCAGTGTGTCACTCATTATTCACCAATAACGAGGCAAGCCACCTCGTTATTCCTCGCTTGAATAACGATGTGGTTTATTTACTGACTATACATCATTTAACCCGTTTTATACTACTAGGGGATACTTTTCAATGCATTGTTCTATTGTTGTCTTGTTATCGTTTTTAGTTAAATCCTGAAATATCCTTATTGAACTTACCTGAACACCTTCATATGTGAATCCCTAACAATGAGGTGAAAAACGAATAACCAACAGATCGTTATTGACTGCTTGAATAACAATTTGGATTGTTGTTCGTCTAGATATCCTGTTTTTTGTGAATAACGAGGTATATTCACAAATAATGAGTTGAACCACCTTGTTATTTGTTATTGGTGAATAATGAAAAACGATTCAACTTCACACTGTCTGTCCGTGATTTGTCTTCTGAGTTTCTGCTTGGTTGTTGTGTGGGCCTGTTATCCAGCATGTACATTAACAGGACACAAAAAAATATACACACATGCACATGGACAACTGGGACAGTGACAATACATGTATGTATTGAAATAAATTTGTGTGAGACATTAAAAGCATTAATACATGTCGGGGAATCCCCATTCAATTTTTTTTTTGGCTATTATTTAATTATCTTACTTTATTTCTTTATTTTAGTGATATAAATGAAGAGCTGCTAGAAAAATGTCTCTATACGTCACAGTGTCGAAAAGTTGATATTTTAATTAGAACGTCTGGGGAAGTACGTCTCAGTGATTTTTTATTATGGGAGGTAAGTTTTGACACTCTTATTTGCTCATGTTGTATTTACTTACCGGTTTGAATGATTAAATCATATGTTATTTTCCTCTTTTAGGGTTACAATCAAAAGGATTTTTGGGATATTGAAAGTTTATTTGATATTAATTATCTCCATTCTTTCGAAGCAAGCATGGGCCTTTTAAAATGAGTTCATCTGTCCATTTGTCTGTCACACTTTTTGAGACATAATAAGTCTGAGATAGAATATTTAAAGTAGCTAAGTCTCTAACTCAATATCATCCAAAGTCTTACTCGTTGAAAACACGAATTATTTGTCAATTTAAATCAACATTGATGTTGTGATCTTATCGGGAAAAAGTAGGCTTCTGATATCTAATATTTAAGACAAAATCAACATTTTACCATTGGTACACAAATCGTGTACCATAGTGCGTTTCAGAGTCATTTGTAACAAGTGACCAGAAAGAATGAGGCTAGACATATTCCACAACTCATGTCAAATGGTGATGCCATGAGAGCATGCACAATAGACTGGAATAACCAGACGCTAGAAATTGACATTCGGTTGAGACTCGTGCCGTATTTTGCTGGACATAACTGATTTGAAGTTACGAGTCAAAACGTAAACAACTGAATGTAAATCAGTTTATATACAATTAGATTACATTATTATATCCGTTGCGACCCATTTGTGTCAATTTCTAGGTCCCGGATATTAGCGATTTATGTAAATGTCTTGACTGAGTTTGATGATGTGCATTTTATGTAAAGGTTGAGCAGAGATATACAATTTGATTGATCCAATCTGATTAAAACACAGATCCAATTTCGTTTCGTTTTTATAGTTCAAAATTTCGATTTTACTTGTCTTTACTACACTTGGATCTGGAAGCGTTTTAATTTAACTTGTGTTCTGCTTGAAATGAGGGGTCAGCCCATCAAATGATCTGTCGAATCGAGCGTTTGACCTTTTTTGCGCAGAACTGTGGGTAGACATTAGCGGCAATAGAAATCAAAACAAAGCAAAAGTAGATAAAAAAATACATGGTGGTCGCTAATTGGACTTGGTTAATCGAATGACTGACGTAATCGGGTCAAATGTCGCTTGCTTGGTACCTGACGTCATAGAACGTGAACTCCCACTATAACTTGTTAAATCTACATGTAGTGTAGGCCATCGAAAGTATAAAAAACGAAACGAAATATAGATCTATATTTTAATTAGATTGTGATTCATCAAAACTTTGGGACATGATAACTGAACTTAGTGTATATGTTTAAGTTATTGTCCTGACTAAGTTCAGTGATGAGCCTTTTCTGATAAGGCTAAACAGCTGTCCATCTGGAAAAAAATAACTCTGCTTCTAACTGAGGTAGAATTCAAAACTCTGTGTAGACATTTCTTAGTGGAATTTCTTGACCAAGTTTGATGATGCACATTTTTTTTAAAGCAGATGTCCGTCTGGCTGTCATATCTTTCAGAACACAACTCTGCTACTGAAGTAGAATTTTCAAATTGAGTGTAGATGTTCATTACGTGAATGTCTTGACTGAGTTTAATGATGACCATTTTCCGATTTGACCCATAATGAGTTTGATGATAAGATTTACGAAACTGTAATCTGTACACTAGTAGTTTTATTACATCAATAACATCATAAGTTTGATAATGAGCATTTTCTGCTCAGATTAAGCAGAGTGATAAACATTTTTATTGCTCAATGCTTGTAATTAAAGTGTATCATCTGACTATAAATTACTGTCTATGATTCAATTCAATGTTTCTATTACAGAGTGCATATACTTGTTTGGCATTTGTAAAAGTCTTGTGGCCTGAGTTTAGCATATGGCATCTTTATGCTGCAGTTTTACACTATCAACGAAATTCACAAGCAGTAGAAGTAAGTGTAATCTGAGAATTTCAATATTTTGCTGATATGTTGATAGTTCACAATGTTGTGCAAGTTTTTTAGTCAAATGTTTTTAAGGTTTTTCGCATATGATAAGTCGTGAAACTTGAAATGTAAGTTTATAACCCAAAGATCTCAGTTCCTTTCAATATTCGCGCATATCGGACCGTAACTTCCTGAATTATGGCCCCTGATTGTACGAAAAATCGCGTTTTTAGCTTGTGGACCCTATAGAGGTCATAATTTTTATCCGATTTAAAAAAACGTATTATTATATCACCGTTACACCCTAAGGAAGGTTGAGTTCGAATTTCGTGAAAATCGGCCCAAAATTGACAGACAAAATGGCTGCCGTTCATTCTCAAATAGCGTAAAAATATGGTATATCAAGGTTGTGGACCCTATAGAGGTCACAATTTTTATCCGATTTTGTTGAAACTTGAAATGTAAGTTTATAACACAAAGATCTCAGTTCATTTCGATATTTGCGCATATCGAATTGTAATTTCCTGATTTATGGCCCTTGATTGTAGGAAAAATCACTTTCTTGTTAGCTTGTTCTCTATCTATCTCTCGAAAATGTGGGCGTATCCTGCCTAGCAGCCGCTGGTTATCTGACTTTGACAAAATTTTTAATATAGGTCTATCTCCCAAAGATCTCGGATCCTTTCAAAATTAGCATGTATTGGACCGTAACTTCATGGATTATGGCCCCTGATTCTACCCACAAAAAAAACCTTCTTAGCTTGTAAACACTCTACCTACAGGTCACACCTCGTGGGTTTTCTCCGGGGCCTCCGGTTTCCTCCCACTGCTAAAGACCCCTACGCGCAAGCGAATTATGTAAATAAAATTAAAACCATATGTTAGTCCCGAAATGACCTAGTTTGTGTCGAGTGGACGTTAAACCTCATTTCTCTCTCTCTCTCTCTCTCTAGAGGTCATAATTTTCATCCAATTTGGATGAAATTTGAAATGTATGTTTATAACCTAAAGATCTAGGTTCCTTTCGATATTCGCACATTTTGGAGTGTAACTTCCTGGATTATATGGTCCCAGATTGTATGAAAAGTCGCATTTTTATATGCCCACATTTTCGTGTGAACGTATATTGTCGTTGCCCTATGTCCAGCCGTCCGTTCACATTTTATTTGTGGAGTCTACTGGTCACAATGTTTATACGCCCACATTTTCATGTGGACGTATATTGTCGTCGCCCCTGTCCGTCCAGACGTCCACAATTATGGCCCCTGATTGTTAGAAAAATCGCATTTTTATATGCCCACATTTACATGTGGACGTAGATTGTCGTCGCCCCTGTCCGTCCGTCCACAATTTGTTTGTGGACACTCTACAGGTCACAATTCTTATCCGATTTTGACGAAACTTGAAATATAGGTTTATCTCCAAAAGATCTCGGCTGCTTTCGATAGTGGCATGTATCGGATCGAAACTTTATGGATTATGGCCCCTGTTTGCACAAAATATCCGATTTTGTTGAAACTTGAAATGTAAGTTTATAACCCAAAGATCTCAGTTCCTTTCGAAATATTCGCGCATATCGGACTGTAACTTCCTGAATTATGGCCCCTGATTGTACGAAAAATCACGTTTTTAGCTTGTGGACCCTATAGAGGTCATAATTTTTATCTGAATTATAAAAACGTATTATTATATCACCGGTACACCCTAAGGACGGCTGAGTTCGAATTTCGTGAAAATCAGCCCAAAATTGACAGACAAAATGGTCGCCGTTCGTTCTCAAATAGCGTAAAAATATGGTATATCAAGGTTGTGGTTGTGGACCCTATAGAGGTCACAATTTTTATCCAATTTTGTTGAAACTTGAAATGTAAGTTTATAACCCAAAGATCTCGGTTTCTTTTGATATTCGCGCATATCGGACCGTTACTTCCTGAATTATGGTCCCTGATTGTACGAAAAATCGTGTTTTTAGCTTGTGGACCCTATAGAGGTCATAATTTTTATTCGATTTAAAAAAAACGTATTATTATATCACTGTTACACCCTAAGGACGGCCGAGGTCGAATTTCGTGAAAATCGGCCCAAAACTGACAGACAAAATGGCCGCCCTTCATTCTCAAATACCGTAAAAAATATGGTATATCAAGGTTGTGGACCCTATAGAGGTCATAATTTTTATCTGAATTATAAAAACGTATTATTATAACACCGTTACACCCTAAGGACGGCTGAGTTCGAATTTCGTGAAAATCGGCCCAAAGGTGACAGATAAAATGGCCGTCCTTCGTTATCAAATAGCGTAAAAATATGGTATATCAAATTTTTGGACCCTATAGAGATCACAATTTTAATCCGATTTTGTTGAAACTTGAAATGTAAGTTTATAACACAAAGATCTCGATTCCTTTCAATATTTGCGCATATCGAATTGTAATTTCCTGAATTATGTCCCTTGATTGTAGGAAAAATTACTTTCTTTTTAGCTTGTTCTCTATCCATTTCTCGAAAATGTGGGCGTATCCTGCCTGGCAGCCGCTGGTTTAGCTTGTGGTCCCTCTGGAGGTCATAATTTTTATCCGATTTAAAAAAACATATTAATATATCACCGTTACACCCTAAGGATGCCATCATTCGCAAATAGCGTAAAACTATGGTATATCAAGGTCTTGGACCCTATAGAGGTAACAATTTTTATCCAATTTTGTTGAAACTTGAAATGTAAGTTTATAGCCTAAAGATCTCGGTTCCTTTCGATATTCGCGCATATCGGACCGTAACTTCCTGAATTATGGCCCCTGATTGTACGAAAAATCACGTTTTTAGCTTGTGGACCCTATAGAGGTCATAATTTTTATCTGATTTAAAAATTTGTTTTAATATATCACCGTTACACCCTAAAGATGGTTGAGTTCGAATTTCTTGAAAATCAGGCCAAAACTGACAGACAAAATGGCCACCGTTTTGTTGAATACCCTATAGAGGTCACAATTTTTATACGCCCACATTTTCATGTGGACGTATTATGCTGTCGCCCCTGTCCGTCCGTCCGTCCACAATTTGTTTGTGGACACTCTAGAGGTCACAATTCTTATCCGATTTTGACGAAACTTGAAATATAGGTTTATCTCCAAAAGATCTCTGCTGCTTTCGATATTGGCATGTATCGGATCAAAACTTCATGGAATATGGCCCCTGTTTGTACGAAATTTCTTGTGAACGCTCTACAGACTACATTTATCAACCGATTGTTTTGAAATTGATATATGTTGTTTGCATTAGTGAGATGAAGAAGCCTATTGAATTTCAGCAATTTCATCATTTAAATTAGTGAAATGAAGAAGCCTTTTGAATTTCAGCAATTTCCGTTAATTTCTTCTGGAGTTATGGCCCTTGTTTTACTTTGTTGCACCTTGTGAACGCTCTAATGACAAAAGTTATCAAACGATTTGTATGAAGTTTATATGCATCATTTAAATTAGTAAAGCAAAGAAGCCTATTGAATTTCAGCAATTTCCGTTAATTACATCTAGAGTTATGGCCTTTGTTTCACTTTGTTGAATATTGTGAACGCTCTAATGACAACAGTTATCATCCAATCTGTTTGAAATTGATATGCATCATTTAAATTAGTGAAATGAAGTAGCCTATTTAATTTCAGCAATTTCCGTTAATTACGTCGTGAGTTATGGCCCTTGTTTCACTTTGTTGTACCTTGTAAATGCTCTAACGACAAAAGTTATTATGCGATCTGTATGAAATTTATATGTATCATTTAAATTAGTAAAACTAACAAGCCTATTGAGTTTCAGTTATCACCTAAATTAGTGAAATGAAGACAAACAAGCCTATTGAATGTCAGCAATTTCCATCAATTTCGTCTAGAGTTATGGCCCTTGATTTACTTTGTCGATCTGTATGAAATTCATATGCATTATTTGAATTATTTAAACGAAAAAAGCCTGCCGAATTTGAACAATTTCTGTAGATTGCTTCCAGAGTTACGGCCCTTGTTTTAGATTTTAGAACCTTCTGAACCTTCAAACAACGGAAATTATAATGTCATCTGTATGAAATTGTCTATTAAATTCCCCTAATTACCTACAAAAGAATAAATATGTGACAACCCTTGTCGACTGCTCGGACGATTTAGCTGCTGTGGGCATATGTTTTGTTGCCTGGCAACCAATCTTTTAGCTTGTGGTCCCTCTGGAGGTCACAATTATTATCCGATTTCTGAGGCTTCTGTTGTTTTTCGTCAATATGATTATCGCTATATAAGTTAAAATATTATGTACGGGAACTGTAGTACTAGTGAATTGTAATCTATTGTCGGTATTGGATTTTTAATTAGCAGTTAAAGCTGTAGGGGTAAGTCAGAACACAGGAATGTCTTACTCAGCTCAATAATATACAATCAGCTATTCAGTGTTCACGCATCATTTTTCATTTTATAATTTACTTATCAACAAACAATCACAAGAAGAAAAAAAAACAGAACGCAGTACAGACATTGACATTATAGAATTTATACGGCATCCGATTAATCGGCACTACTTTGAATCAGTTATTATCTGGCTCTTGCAGTTTATTTCTAGAGATTGAAAAGGGGGGTGCCCAAGTTTAGATTTTGTCGTTGATACCGTGTGGTTGGAAGGTTTTTAATCTAATAATCCAATGCGTAGGAACCAGGGATGGGATTTCAAAATTTTAGTTGTCGGACATTTTCTTCCCGAAAATAAAGGGACATAACTCTTATCGTTATTTAAGCAGGCGTTTTCAAACCACAATTAAGAATCACGTGTCAACAAAATATTCAAATTCATACGTAATAAAAAAAAAATTAGATGCACCTCGTAATTTTTCATATTTAATTCCCGTACGGTATTCAAATTTATGTCGATAATATTCCTAAAAAATTACATGACATCGTAATACCATAGAATGAAAGCGTGCCGACTACTGCCCATCCGTACCGGTTTCAAATTCCCCCAATATTACCGTATTTTTCGGGTCATAAGTCGATACATTTTTCAGCAAAGTCCGGCATTCGTCTTATGCTCCTTTTCGATTTATATACGGAAGGTAAAAAAAATGACATCCCGAAATTTATTTGGCAGTAAACCTAGTAAACGTCGCTCTAACAGAACGAGCGAGTGACACCAACTGCTAAATAATCCCATTCGACTCTAAGCATGCGCTATTGTCTAAAAACAATTACTGTTACTACTTACGTTATTCCAATCGAAATATTCGTCAACATTTCTTAGCGTGTTTATTTATTTATTTAAAAACATAAACCCCATTCAAAATATGATCATAAATCCGACAATATGCCATCAAAATAGAATCTTTTCTGCCGACATTAGACGTATTATATTCGGCACGTTTACACCTCTTAATTCCACGTGTCTCGCGAGATTTGTACTATCATTTTGCGTGTGTGTGAAATAGCTTTATTTAACTTCAGCTTCCACTGAAGAAATATCACAGACAAGTTATCGGACGCAATGTATATTGATTTGGGGTGTTATATACTATTAGGATATGTGACATATATGACTAATGTCTACGGCCGACATCAAGGAGATTAAAACATGAGACAAAGGAGAAATCACGGGTTAATCACATAGATTAAGTTTATTGGATTGATATATAGTTTGACAAAGAGAAGCAATGACATCTGTTCAGGATTGTCCGACAAAGAATTAAGTCAGCCAATCAAGGCAGATTAAGTAGTTAATCAAGGTAGGTGTATTGACGGCATAAAACGATAAATACGTTGATCACTTAATTACCTAATCAATCCAGCCTATTATCAACGATAATCTGGTTGAATGGTAGTTATGCACTCAGTATACTATATTAATTTTGGAATTTTGAATATTATTTATCATTGTCCGACAAAGAATTAAGTCAGCCAATCAAAGCAGATTAAGTAGTTAATCAAGGTAGGTGTATTGACGGCATAAAACGATAAATACGTTGATCACTTAATTACCTAATCAATCCAGCCTATTATCAACGATAATCTGGTTGAGTGGTAGTTATGCACTCAGTATACTATATTAATTTTGGAATTTTGAATATTATTTATCATGTCTTGATGGCATATTTCTGGTCGGACAATTTAGGACGTTTGGAAAATAGCGTCGGACATGTCCGGAATATACAAGCAAAATCACATCACTGGTAGGAACACTACGCTGATATCACCCACAGGAGAGACACCCCAGTCGACTCCCACTTCAATTTACCGAGACATTCTAGTCGAAACCTCAACTACCAAATTATCAAACAACTTGGCACAGACCCTGAGCTTCATACTTCTACTACCAACAGACGTACAATTGAATTACATTGGATTAGTAGATTTTTAAAAAAAAACCAACCTTTCAACCACATGGTATCAACGACAAAATCTAAACTTGGGCACCCCCCTTTTCAATCTCTATTTAACCTTACCCACTGGGTGTCCCAACTTTAGATCCTTTTTAGCCTCCCTACCCCCCTTTTTTTAGTGCTACCATGCCACCCTTTTCATCACCAATTCGCGTTTAGCTATTTGCTACTTTATATCTATTTTATCATCCCAACACCACACCCCTTTTTAAGCTCGACTATGCCACTTTTTTATCACTATTCCATGTTTAGCTACTCGCCTTACGTCACAATACGATACCCGACGTCATAGCAACTCTTCAACCAATATGGACGCCTGTCATCAATGCGGAAAAGTATTCTCCAAGAAGTGCCACCTACTTCGCCACCTCAAAGAGAGGCATGTGGCACCGAAGTTCACCTGTGTCACCTGTAATAAACCTTACAGGAGAATGGAATATCTGCGAAAACACAATTGCAAGGGTGCTTTAGCACCTCGTCCTCCCCCGGACCAACTACAAGAAGCCATCGCTATAAGCATTGGAGACTTAAGTACAGTACGCCCGCCGCGACGCTTTGATGAAACACGATTATCGTGTCGTTTTTTGTTGAAAATTGCCACGATAACGCCACGATATTGCCACGATAAATAACTCGGTGTAGCAGTCGCTATCGTGTGCCACGATAGTCGTGCGACACGATAGGCCTCGGTGTAATTTTACATGCAAAATTAACGGTATTTATTTGTCATAAACAATCGATGTCAAAACGATATACAGCCACGATGTTATGAATGTTGAATATTTTCGTTAATAATACGGACGCATTAGGTCACGTTGTATAGTTAGAACATGCGTGCTCGCATATTCTGCACGATATATGCGGTTACATTTCCAACCAGTCATGTAAAGCTGCATGTCTAGTACACTTTGAAGGACACGTATGCATAAGACTATACATGTATTACACAGTTTAGATATTTATGCCGTGTTCAAATTGTTTTGCATATTTACTATATTATGAGTTTATAGTTAAGAACTACTCTCGAATCACGGCAAAGATAGACTTTAAATTGCAAACTATAACGGTATTTGGGTTACCGGTCTTACAAATAGAAATAAGACAAATAGAACTTGCAACGGGGTTCGAAAGCGCTTTCAAATCAGACATAAGTTCGTACTTACCGTAAAAATGAAATGAACGCGACACAAGTCTCCGATGTAAGAGAATATTAGTTAATTATTACCGCTATCAAATCCACGCAAAAATCCAAGGCACTCGTTTTATTTTAGAAAAGAATAACTGTATTTCGATGGAAGAATCTATTCCACATGAACCCCAAATCAATGATAACTGTCAACTTGTATGTTGTCATTCTCGTGCAGATTGGTTTGAATAACAGAAATGTCCCTTGGATCCAAGATCAAAGAATAAAATCGCACGTAGCCACTTTGTTGTTTTTATTGGTTAAGACTACATTATGCCGCAAAGACCCAAAGTTGCCAGAAACCATGCAGTGTTCACCTTACAACAGGTCCATTGATTTATGGTTTATTTTATAATTTATGATACCGTTTAGACCACAATGCGTTACGATTTAAATTTTGGTATTCCAAGTTGATTATATATGCAAGTTTATATGCAAAAGGATAGTAATTTGGATTGGTATTATTTTTATATTTGCCTGTGATAATTATTAAGGATATTTAACATCTACACTATGAGTATAAAAGGTAAGGTAAATACTTTTTACATATTGCGTAAATTTTTAATAATGTACATTATGTAAGCGGTAAAAGATATCAGCCGAAAATCTAACTGATAAATTCACGACAATGTTTCCTTATATTTGGAGTTGTTTAGTTTCGTGTACGGAAAATAGATTAACGATTAGTTTTAACATTATTTATCATGCCGAAACATATCATTCCAATTTCTCGTGTTAAAGGGAGGTTCGTACTATTTAAGAAATGACCTTTTGGCCCGACATACATGTACGAATAATCGCCGTCTTATAAAATGCGAATTCCGTTTATGTAAAAGGGGCTCCGGCGCAATTTAAGGAATTATTGTTGACCCAATATTAACCATCGCCAATTTTTTAAATCATGGGATAAAGTCAATCAGCAAACAATACGGGTCTACTTTATTACAAAAACATTGGTGAACTTATCATTGATCGTTAGGTAAATAAAACAATATAAACAACCAACTGGTCCTCTTCAATAGTTATGAAATTAATTAATCTAGAAAGCACATCAAAGAGTGTAGAATAAATGGTCTAACAGAAAATTCAGTTGTTAAAGGGGCGTGGGGCTATTTAAGGAATGACGTTTGTGCACCATAATGTTGGTTCAGTTTGAATTTTGTAAAAATTGGATCGAAACTGCTCGACAAAATGGACGCTCCTTGTACGCAAATAGTGTAAACTCTTCAGCTGCAGATAAGATCCTGGAAAAAGCTAGTAAGTGTCTCGTCTGTGAAAGGATACAACATTATAGGAATGAAAAGCAAAGAATCACCAGAGTGAATAATGATCTACGCGATCAACTGAAATCCCAATTAACTGCTAATCTTTACACTACCCTCAACGACATGCAGGCCAAGAACAACCTTAAACTAAACCATAAAGTGAAACGACGACAAATCCAGAAATTCCACAACCTTTTAGAAACCAAATCTGGCAAAAATTACCCAACAAAAAGTGCAAAGAATGATTACCTTACCAAAACTGTGATCAACCTAAGCTCTAAGATCCTAACTGACACCCAAATCTCCCTTTTATCTAAAGGACTCAAGTTCATACCAACTACCAAACCCAAGAACTATGATAATTACATCACCAATATTGAGAAGGGATTGTGTCAACTGGCACCGGGTGGTAAAATAGACTATCTCTGACACCAAATTACTAATTTACCTAAGAAATAACCACACAAACAAGAAGGAACCTTGACAGGTAAAGAACAGGAAGCCCTTCAACAACTGAAGTCTGATAAGACAATTAGGAGATAAACACTTCCTGTTATGTATTTAGAGGGAGTTTATTGTCCATTTAACCATGCTTGAATTATTAGCGTCGAGTTGTTCTAATGGATAATTTAAACATGGTTAAATGGACAATAAACACCCGATAAATGCGGAACAGGAACGTGTTTATCGATATTGTAGCACAAATATTTGGAGATTTTCTTCGGAACTATTTAGGAAACATTTTTACACCCATTTTAAAAAGTCGTTATTTGGTCATTTTTCAAAATATTTTCAATAGATTATAGACGGTCTCTTGCTTTTCTGCAAATTTAAAATGTTTGAGTCTCGAGTTGCTGGTAAATGAATTATGAAAGAAAATGTTATTCTGATATCGACAACAAAAAATATTTTTAACGTTTGAAGATTTTTAAAAGAACAAGAAATTAGTATTATTGCGGTATTTCGAGACGAGTGTCAGCGTGATTGAAATAATTCCGCCCTGCTATCCGAGACTAAAAGAGGAGTAATTCTTGGCAACAAAAATGACTTTTTTATTGGTTGGGATATTAAATTGTGCAATGGATTTTAATTAACGGGAGTTGATTTCAAACACACAGGTAAGTTTATGATAACCAAAGTTAAGTAGTTTGATCATAATCGAAGTAATCCGTTTAAAATTTACGATGGTTCGGACAGTAGCTGTTCTGACGTGTTGTCAACAAATGACAATTTTGGCATAAATTAATGATTAGGCTTATATTTCAGCTGCTATATTCGACTCCCTCATTGTATTTTCAAGCGATTCCTTATGACTAATGACTTATTATTAGGTAGATCATACTAGTCAGATTTTGAAAGCATGATTTTTTTTTTTTAAAATCCACCACCTGATTAATAAAAATTGGTGAGTGAAGCTAGCCTACCAAAAAAGAAAACATAGGCCTACTGTCACTGCCTAGTTACGAATATATCTGGATACCTGAAAATGGTTTTGATTAATTTATGACTGATTTTCTACAGTTTTATGTATTTCGTAAATGTGATTTCATAAAAGATGATGTTTGAAAATGGTGTGATAGTCATGTGTGCAGAATTCCTTGAAGATATTTGCCAATAAAGATTTGAGTTAAGGAAGATCATTGAGCACAAAAATGAAAAAAAGTACACTGTTATATTTATACGCAGTAATTTGCCTTGATAATTTAGAGGGGGTTTATTGTCCATTCGACCACACTTTTCGACCAATCAGAATCGAGGAAATTTCTAATTTGTGCTGCAATATCTATTGTCCCAGCGGATAAGGGCAAAGCCACAGTCATAATGAACCAGCATGACTATATGTCTACCGTAAAAAACCTACTAAATGATAATACCACCTACCGGAAGATTCGGAAGGACCCAACCGCGAGGCATGAAGCTAACTTACACAAGGTACTGACCAAACTGAAAGATGACAACCAACTTGATAACAGTTTATATTACAAACTTAAACCATCATACCCAGTGCCACCATATGCTAGAGCGACCATCAAGATCCACAAAGACCCAGTCAAGGCCTGACTTATTATTTGCTCCAGGGACTCAGTTTACTACAATACCTCCCAATACCTCTCCAAGCTCCTGTCACCTTTAGGGAAAACAGCCGAATCATTTATACAAGACTCTGGTGAATTCTGTAAGAAAATAAGACAGGTAAACTCCGACTGTAAGATCATCTCTTAAGATGTAGTGGACCTCTTCACTAATGTGCCCCGTGATCATACCTTACAACTTTTTAGAGACGGGATAAACGACCTTGATACCCCACTAAACACAACTCTCAACACCGACAGTATTATAGAACTCATAAAAGTATGTATTTCCTCCATTTTAGATGGAGTGACGACTTCTATGAGCAGATCCATGGCTTACTCATGGGTAGACCACTCTTACCTTTGGTATCTGAAGTATTCATGACGTCCCTCGAACAAGAATCGCTAAAGACATCAGCCATCAAACTTGTGGTCTGGTATCGGAAGGAGGACGACACCTTGGTTGTGCTCAAGAAAGATGATGACCCCAACTGCCTCCTGCAACATCTCAACAGCCAGACTTACAGAATTAACTTCACCATGGAAGCTGATGAAGATGGCACTATTCAATTTCTGGACGTATTGGTTACCAAGATGGAGACAACCTTAAACCGTCAGTGTATCGTAAACCCACTCATACAGACCAATATATTCATTTCAAGTCAAATCACCCATTGAACATTAAGAAGTCCATTGTGTCAACCCTTACAAAGCGCACCACCACCATATGTCAAGAAGATTCATTAGCTATAGAATTAACGCATTTACGGAAAGTCTTAACCGAATTTAATAATTACCCAAACCCAAAACAATTTGTTAACCAAGCCATCAGAGAAGTAACCATCGACAAAGATAAAAATCCTAAACCTTCTAAACTGGCTACGAGTGGTATAAGTGTATCCATCCCCTTTATTGATACAAGATCGCACCAAATTAGAAGATACCTCAACAAGCAGGAATCGAGGTCTGCTTCTCTAGTGGTAAACAATTCAAAACATTCTGGCAGCAAATGTTATAAAAGAACAGACCGACCCACCACCACCTAAGGGTTGTATTTACGAAATAACCTGCTCCTGCAACAAAAAGTATATAGGGGAGACCAAACGACCATTGGATAAGAGAATCAAAGAACACCAATCATCAGTAGCAGAACATCTAAGTAATAATAGACGGCACCGTGTAAATTGGGACTTGACACAGACGCTAGCCGTAAACCAGCACCCGAAAAAAAACCAGGAAAATTCTTGAAGCGATTCACATCAGAAGAAACCAGCCAGAACTCAGACGGGATACTGGAATATACCGACCACACGCGTATGACTCGTTGATATTAGGAACTATTAACTAATTCGTTCTTAGTGTAGACTTACTGTGATTATAGGCCTTCATCGGCGATAGGATATGTTCAAGTGTCATAGTGTAAATGTTCAATTTTTGTTTTGTCTTTCATCATCTTCTTGGGAACGGAATAACTCGGTGGAACGTCGCTTTAATTAATAGGATATTGGGTTCCACTATATGGTTTTGTGCTTAGTACTTGTTCAATTGTTTATGCCACTAAAGAAGCTATTGTCATTCATTTTGGAAGACCTTATTATTAATGTTTACACTTAATCTTAATCAGTACAATTGTAGTTTGTGTATTTTATTATTTCGTTACTAGTATTTGTTATGATTTGTCACCACCCCCCACCCGCCCTTTAATAATAATATTAGTTGTAATTAGAGTCATATATGGTTAGTTTCATTCTTTCGTTTATTATGGTTTCAATTGTGTACAGATTGTTAGGGTCCTAGACCTTTATAATATGTTTTGTTACATACTAACTGTTTTAAACCTTATATAGGAATTGGAGATTAATGGTATATCAATATATATGATTTCTTATTTACTATTTGTTCTTATTCTGTATTCGTAATAGAGATTAACCCATAAGTGCATGGCTACGGCCTACGCCGTAGAGTAAACAAAGGCTGAAATTGCATGGCTACGGAATTTCCTGTATCGTTTTTACAGGTGGTTCCACGGGAAATCCCCTTTTGACGCCATTGTCTAAATCCAGCATGGCCGTCCTGTCAATGTTTTGAGTAAAATTTCTGTAACTTTTTGCGAATTTTCGCCAATTTAAGACATGATTTGTACAGGATCCCATTCATAGTTGCCAAGGAATACTGTGTGAGTTGGATTACGCTACAGAGTGTGGGTTTTTTGGGGGGGTTTTTACGCAAAATAGCGGTTTTTTGTCCAGTTTTTTGCTTCACGTAGAAATCGTAGATATTTGTGTTGCAGTTCAGTGTGTTTGATCATAATCTATGGTTTGATGAGTGTACAAAATGTAGTGACTCGGATGATGATGTCGCCTGTTTAACCTCGTGGGTTTTCTCCGGTTATTCCGGTTTCCTCCCACTGCTGTTGTAAAGTTATTGTGTACCATACTTCATTTCTAACATTCTGCATCAATAAATATTTTTTATTGCACTCAGAAGTGGGAACTGTTGTTTTAGTATAAGTATAATTGTGTATTTTCTTCCCTTTAAGGATTTCTTATTGATTAATAATAGTTTTTATAGGTATGAGGTTTAACTTTGAATGGCTTTTGATTCAAACTGTTAATTAGTTTATTGTTAGCAGTGAATGTTATGGGGTCACCCCACTATGCCAGTTTTTAATCCCTGAACAGTTAATGATTATCAGATTATAATTTTAATCTTAAAAGACCATTAATAACTTGTCCGTTTATTTGTTGATTTACTTTTGGCAAATTGACCAACCACTCTCATGTACAATTTATCACGTGACCACTCGACTTCCGCAACAGCCATGGCCAACATAATCCGTCATACAAAGGGGCGAAAAGGGAAATAACACATTTGTGGATATCTCACCCCGAGTACAGTATCGACTATTCACAATTCATCTTTTATCGCTTATCTGCTATTAGCATATCATTTCACCACTGCAGAGGCTTAGCTGTGAAATATTTATTATTGTTGTACCCCGAGTACAGTATCGACTATTCACAATTCATCTTTTATCGCTTATCTGCTATTAGCATATCATTTCACCACTGCAGAGGCTTAGCTGTGAAATATATATTGTTGGGGGGGGGGGGGCTGCAACCCTAACCCTTTTTTAAACCCCTAAAAAATATAAACAAACACCATGTGGCAAAACGCGATTTTTCTTAAAATTGGGGGTCATATTCCACGAAGTCACAGTCCGATGTGCGCAAATATCGACAGGGACCGAGATCTTTGGGATCTAAACATAATTATTTTAAGTCTCATGAAAATCAGATATAAATTGTGACCTCGTGGGTGTCCACAACCTTGGAATTACATACTTTTAGACTATTTGCGTACGAGGAGAGGCCATTTTGTCCGATTTTCACGAAATTCGAACTCCGCCATCATTAACGTTTTTAAAAATCAAAAAAAAAATTGTGACCTCTAGAGGGGCTACAAGCTAAAGACGCGACTTTTTGTACAATCATGGGCCATAATCCAGGAAGTTAAGATCCAATATGCGAGAATATCGAAAGGAACCGAGTTCATTGGGTTATAAACGTACCTTTTAAGTTTCATCAAAATCGGATAAAAATTGTAACCTCCATGTGCAGTGTCCACAAGCTAAAACGTGGTTTTACGTAAGTTCAGGGGCCATAATAGTCCATGAAGTTACGGTCCGATATATACCAATATCGACAGGAGCTGAATTCTTAGGGACATAAACCTATATTTCAAGTTTTGTTGAAAATGGATAAAAATTGTGACCTGTAGAGTGCCCATAAACAAATTGTTGACAGACGGGCGGACAATATACATCCACACGAGAATGTGGGCGTACAAAAATAGCGAGGTGTTCCTATTTTTATTATTTGCGGATTTGAATATTTTGTTGACATGTGATTTTTAATTGTTATATGTAATTGTCAGACATTTGTAGTGGTAGAGTATCCCTGACAAGAGTTATCTAATTTCCAGTCCACAGCTAGGCTAGATTAGTTGAAATCTGTACCACCTTAAACAGCTTTGAGTTGTTCAGTACCACTACAGGAATCATGAATGACCACTGCCATTCTGATGATACCAGATATACATGCATTGATAACATATAGGAAAAAATTGGTACACTTTTCAGCTAGGTTGGCCCCCTGGGCTCCTGGTCTACAACTCTTAACTCATTTGTTTTTCAATATTTTTGAATGAGATATGGTTTGTCGATAGAGCAACGTGTGAACTTACGGTGAAGACTAAATAGGCGATTTTCATGGAAATTGGGTCTGTTTTGCATAATTGTCGACTTTCATCTGCTCTAACTCTACTGTTTTTCAAAATTTTGAATTGAAATTTCTCATTTTTCATAGAAAAAAAATGTTTAAATAATCAGGATCGACATTCTAGATCGAGAATTTGCAAAAATCCATATTCACTGGGAGATATCAAACCACACCGATACTGAATATTTTGACAAAGCGGGTTGACGGGGAGCCGGAGTTGATATATTGACCCTTTGAATAACAATATTGGCGATTGGGTACCTGAAAATTTCCGCCGATGTATCCCAATCAAAATTAAAGTTTTTGTTAACTTTCGACACGAATTTTCATACTTATGCAAGTTGGTTGACAACGATTTTATTTATTATGTTGTTAAAACTGGTCAAGCTGCAAATAAATTGATTTTAATTTTTATCGCAAACCCTGCTCCAGTGGAGTTACATACATGCCAACTATTCCGATTTTGTCGGAATCATTCCGATTTTCTGAGTCTAATTCTGAATTCCGATTTTACTCTTTATAATTCCGTTTTTTAAAATTTATTGGAAGAAATTTATTATATTTCATGCCTGACCTTTTTGATTGATAAAATCCCTCTCGTTTTATTTTTACATTGACGACTGTCTCGGCATACTAGCTGTTTGTTGTGAATCTGATGGCGATACTGTTTGTCGTAGTATGAGTCGGTAAAACAACGAAAATAGTCAATAACATGTGTCATGTTTTCCTTATTATTATTAATATAAAATGGAATAAGCTATTATGTCTGGACTAATCAAGATCAAAATGTCATGTGGTTATTTCCGTCATTTGCCGTGTCTAATTTGCATAATTCGCAGTAAAACGACGGAAATAGCCGAAAACATGTCTCCAGTTTTCTCGATTATTATTAATATAAAATGGAATAAGCTAATATGTCTGGACTAATCGAGATTAGAATGTCATGTGGTTATTTCGTCATAGGCCATGCCTAATTTGCTTCGCGGATATTATTTGCTACGCGGAGCCATTCTCGCATACACACACTCGTACAGTACACGGCGGGTTTACCGTTAGTTGCCAGTTACGTTGTTGCTTCTTCCTTAGCCATATTTCCTTCTGACTTGATAAAAAATGTTTCCAAGCTGTTTTCCATGTGTGAAAAAAAACAAATTACAATTATAAATAAAACCCAGTATAAATAATTTACGACTTCGACTTCCGTGTTGGTTGTCAAGACAAACAAAATGGCTTCCAAAACAAATGTCAGACAAAAATACCAGGAAACTTACGGCAAAGAATTTCCAGGAACCATTACGTCCTCGCATAGAGGCGACGAATTCGCATTTTGTTTAGTCTTTCGTATATAAATAGGTAAAAAAAACTCAGATGCATGGACCTAAATCACCAGCTGTTTTTATCCAATAATACAAGGTACTGCTTTAAAAAGGTGCTAATTTCTCAAAATTTTCTTCGGCCCCTTAGGCCGGCCCCAAACCGCACGCCCTTCAAGCCTCCGGCGCCTCCAGCACTCACGGTGCTTCACACCGATCAAACTTGGAACTGCGGTCCTCGCTCTACCCTCAATACAAGGCATTCTGATTTTCAATCTCCTCAGTTTGGCATGTATGGAGTTATCGCGATCTGAAGATAGGGTACATTTCAGGTATGTCCAGGGCAGACACGTATCTTGTGTAGTCTCCTGACACCTATGGAAAATGAACTTGAACCGGGTGACCATATAATGTGATAGGGTAAGACCCCGACTATCACAAACAACCAAAACCTAGTTCGCCAGGGTCATGCAACAGCGGTAGTAGCGCAACAAAAATAGCTATAATTTGGCCTAAAAATGACAAAAATCAGCCGAAAAACGTAATCGGCCTGTATCTCGGAAATGGTTGATTTCTGAAATCGGCAATTTTGGCTGGGGAGTAGGCTCGATGGGTCGACCAAACCCTGTGAGTATAAACTTAATCGGCCGACCCCCACCTTCGAACATCTGCCTGATATTGCATGGTTTTCTCGTGGAATGGCTCTTCTTAACACCTTATCAACTGGGCCAGTTTCATGGTGTAGAGAACTGTGTTCAGCAGATTAATCATTTAGCATATAGCATGTGAACTGTGTTTATCATATTTGTGACCGCGTATATCAAAGTGAGTCGGAATACGTAAAATCTAATTTTGGACTAGAGACAAAATAAGTGAAAATATTGATTTTGATCGAAATTGAGATTTTCACAAAAATGAGTCTATAAATATACTATCTATCGATACAAAAGATCAAAATAGCAATAAAAGATTTTAGAACGTTTTGTAAGAGTACCGTATTCTTAAATCTGTCCTATTTGTTCAAATTCTCGGCGAAATTAGTTATTTTTCTTCCCTCGCTGCGGGACGACCGGTCATTCCTCTTGCATAATAATTAGCATTGTTGTAAAGCGGAGAATCTCTAGTTTACAAATATGATCAAATTAATGTCGATGAATTGATTTTGAACGGATACAATCGAGTTTTAAAACCCCTATAAAATATAAACCACATCCGCTTGTTGCTGTGCTGTCTACACAATTCGTTTGCTGATTGGCCCAGGCACCAAGTGAAAAGCATTATGGTTATATGGCTGACTCGAGCGGGCGATAAATATTTGGTTTTGGCAATAATGTTTTTGGGTACCTACAAGTGGCAGAAGAAAAATTAATTCTGATCGTATATAGATTGCCGTTGAGTGTTAATCCAAACCACGTGACTGATTATGTAAATTAATCGACATGCGGGTGGGTGTCATTCAGTAATACTAATCAGCTGTCATGGGTCAATGATAAAGCCGTCGACAACTCCTTATTTACTCCGAATAATTAATCCAAGCAGTGATTATCTGATATCTCATCTTTAAAAAAATAATTTATAGGCCTTAAATGGAAATAAAAAAAATGGCCAATAATTTTCTTTTCATAGATAATTTTCTTTTCATAGATAATTTTATTGATAGATAAATTCACTTTACTGTCGCTTCTTCATACGGCATGCAAAGTAAGGAATGCATCCTGGATATTATTCTTTAAAAGTCTTTTATCACCATGGGTCGAAAAAATGAGAACAACCAACGAGCCGAATTGTGGCGATTCTCGAGTCTGTGCCATTGTTTAATTACATCAAAGCCAGAATGCACGAAAGTGAACGTAAGTATTTCTTGACTATAAAAATTGACATTTCTATAGGGTCTCATATTTTGATACCGTTACGGTACCTGAAAATAATAATAGACCTATCATACACGCAAAATCTTATTTTAATTCACGTGTTAAATGAACACGCGTACAGCTGTGGCGGCTTCTTTGATGATTATCCAATCAACAATCTTAATCTCCTGACCACTAGCTGGCACTAGGGTGCTAATTAATTGATGAGATTAACTGTTAATCTCACCAACGTTATGATATACAAAACAGACTACTAATATATAGATTATTCTTCGGTATAATTAACACTATCATGTGAATATGCCGCATGTGTTATGGATGTTTCATCACGAAAGGAGTACATTTACTACGATTTTCGTCGTCAGCACCCTTGAAATTCTAAATAAAAAACAAAATATTAAACGACAAAATAGCAAATAAATGGCGGAAATCGTTGGATCAAATTTTTATTACGATTTTCGTCTTCAGCACCCCTGAAAACCCATGGAAAGATATATTCAACGACAAAACAGCAAATAAATGGCCTGGTTGCTGTGGGATTTTGTTTTGGAACATACCAAATCTTTGACTGGCTTTTTCTCAAAACTTACTTTTGTGAGTTGGGTAGCTTCGAATGGACAGAGCTCAGTCAATTTTTGCCCGTTTCAAACAAACTATACATCAAATTGAAGAATGAGTTGGAGAATGTGAAAATCACAATATCTCAATTTTTAAAATTTCCTCACTATAACTCAGTATGCCATGGGGGGGGGGGGCACATTTATCATGATGATGAGCTCTTTTCAGAGGATACTATATATGGAACCACTGTGATTTGTCAACAACACTGATCTGACAGATACTTAGTAGGCTTGTAAAATTAATTTTAGAATTATTGAAAATGTATATTTTATAGGAAAATATTTGTAAGTGAATGGAAAATGATTAAAGGAAATGTTTAAATGATAACTTGTACATTCTATGCTAAAATGTATAATAATGTGTAAAAAAGTGGATGTGAAATGGAATAAAGTATTGAATTCAACTGTCTTTCAGTGAATGATAACTTGTACATTCTATGCTAAAATGATAAAAATGTATGATAATGTGTAAAAAAGTTGATGTGAAATGGAATAAAGTATTGAATTGAACTGTCTTTCAGCGAACTGTTTTAATCCTCTGTGGTAGACCCTTAATTAATCCCCATTGTTGCATCGTTAATTGTTAATTAATCCCTTAACAAAGGAACTGGCATAGTGGGGGTAAATCCATGTTATCCATAAAACTCTCTGTTTAGTGTAAAAGTATGTAATACAAGGTTATGAAACTTGAAATACAGGTTTATATCCCGAAGATCTAGGTTTCTGTAGATATTCCACATATCAGACCATAACTTCCTGGATTATGGCCCCTGATTGTACAAAAAATTGCTTCTTTTTTGAGCTTGTTCTCTGTCCATCTCTTGCAAAATGTAGGCGTATCTTGCCTGGCAACCGCTTGTTATTCAATTTTAATAACCGTTTAAATATATCACCATTACACCTAAATGGCCACTCCTTCAAATAGTGTAAAAGTATGTAATACCATAGTTCAGGTCCTTTCAATAATTGTGCTTATGAAACTGTAACTTCCTGGATTATGGCCCCCGATTGTACAAAAAAATCACATTATTTTTTTTTATCTCAACCTCTGTCCATCTCGTGCAAAATGTGGCTGTATCTTGCATGGCTGTCGCTTGTTTATATTGAATATTGTAAAAAAATATATTATTTTCCAGGTAGCTCGTCAGAATAACCAAATAGAACGTGAAAGACTACAAAGAGAATCTGATCATAAATGTATTTTAGAGGAATTAGAGGAACAAATGCAAATAAAGGGAGACAAGTCAAGGGATACTAGTAATTTCCAGTCAAAAGTAGCTCAGTATGCCAAAATTCGGAATCATAGGGTACAATGCTTTGTAGATGGGCTAAATCGTAGAAGAGCTCAATACTTTGAAAAACTAACATGTAAAAATTAGAATCAAAGCTGTGAAAGTTAGGTTTTCATATTTTAATAATTGTTTAAAAAATTGTATATATTAAACTTTATAAGCTATTTATGTATATATGTATTAATATTGGGGAAATAAATTTTAATTATTTAAGCACTGGCAAGTTCATTTGGATGATGGCTATAAACCTTTTAGCGCTCAGACCTCCCAAAACTAGTACTCCTTGGGAGTCCCCTAAATAACCCTGGGCGTGGAGATCAAAAGTATATAGTCTTTTGAGCTATTTACACGACTCAAAGTGGTTTTGAGGTGGTTAATGGAGCCTTAATTTCAGGCTGTCCAGGGCAGGGGCGCAGATCGCCAAAACTTAGTGGTGGGGACAGTCCATGCGCGGGTGACTATTGGTAAAGAGGGGGGTTCAGGGGTGCTCCCCCGCAATATTTTTGAAACTAGACTCTCTAAAACGCACTCTGTGGGTATTTTCAGCATCATTTTCTGGCAAACAATTCTAATCCCTGAGGCAGCAAATGATACGAAATCTAATCTAAAGACAAATTTTCAAGCCACCATTCACGATTTATTCTCTCATGTACTCAAAATCTTTGTTTTATCACCGGCTTTGCCGCACATTTTGACTGTTTGTGTGGTCATGAAAGTCAAATCGGTTGGTTGATACGGCTGATCTGTAACAGGTAAGGGTAGTACAGGTAATTTCTTTCCTGTATCGGAACTTGTACAACAACCCAGAGATTCATCTGTCCGAGAATTTATATCATCCTCACATGAATTTTCACAGATATCGTCCAAAGATACGGAAACAGAACAATCCGAAGTAACTGTAGGCCAAGGGGCAAGGCCGCGCTGTCTTATTCTTGCTCTTCTTGAAAATATTGTATATCTTCCGGCTTTTGTTTTTATATGCCCACATTTTCATGTGGACGTATATTATCGTCGCCCCTGTCCGTCCGAACGTCCGTCCACAATTTGTTTGTGGACACTCTACAGGTCACAATTTTTACCCGATTTTGACGAAACTTGAATTTTAGGTTTATCTCAAAAAGATCTCGGCTGCTTTCGATATTGGCATGTATCGGATTGAAACTTCATGGATTATGGACCCTGTTTGTACGAAAAATCACGTTTTTAGCTTGTGGACCCTAAGTTTATAACCCAAAGATCTCTGTTCCTTTCGATATTTGCGCATATCGAATTGTAATTTCCTGAATTATGGCCCTTGATTGTAGGAGAAATCACTTTCTTCTTAGCTTGTTCTCTATCTATCTCTCGAAAATGTGGGTGTATCCTGCCTGGCAGCCGCTGGTTTCATTCTGGGACATCTCCACGAAGCAGTGTAGATAGGCGGGTCAAACGACGGCTAAATGATGTCGTACGTAGAACAAATTGCAACAAAAGGTTGTTTTTTTTCTATTGACTCACTATGATGTCATAAGTAAGGAAAAGAAAGTTTGCCAAAATCGGAGTCCAAATAAGGACAAGGGGCGTGGCCAAATCCAAGATGGCGGCTGTCGACCAAAAATTGCAAATATCTCTAAAACTATTGGATTTAGACACCATAAATGTATTGCGGACAGATAGGAAATCGGTACCAGCGAGTCCAAAAATGGCGACGTTATGTCTCTGTGACGTCACAACAGGATATCAGACGTCGCATTTCTTCCAAAATTAGTCCATTTATGCATGTTAACAGTAAAAACGAATGCTGATTCAGAGAAGAGGGTATGCCCATTATGGGTTGATAAACAAGAACAATATGTTACAATAATGTAGAAGGAAGCTAAAAGTATATAAATATGACTGCATTGTCGAAAGGTGATACTATTACAGTAGCCGTGGAAACACGGATTCATTTCAATTGTTGACAAAAACAGCCTACATCAACAAAAAGAAATGAAATGAAATGGGGTGATACATACGTCCTACTGTTCTGCTCCAACTGGGCTCCATCAGTGTGCTATGAGGGGAGTTTTGCCGTGCAGTGGCGCAAAAGCATTCTTATATTAAATTCCAACTGCAAAGGGTTCTTTTACTGGAGAAGTGCATTAAAGGTTGAATGGGCGGGGCTGACCAGTTTTGACATTTGGGCCACTCAGATGTAGGTTAATCCCCAGAATCATCTTAAGGATTTATATTCTTACACAGGTGTATTCGAGATGTGTTACAAAAAAAACAATGTTTGGCTGTAATGCTAACAGAATTACGTTTTGGGGGCCCCGTTCACGTGGACAGACAGGAAGTCAATACCACAGAGTTCAAAAAGATGAAAAACTGGTCTGCCCGACAGTTTACGTTTTGCCACTGGCTCAAGCTGAAAGTCTGTTGGGATGTATTTTTCCTGATGAGCAAGGGTAATGGTACTAGCCCGGTAGTCAAACACCAGGTTAAGCCTTGTGATGGAAATAAAGCAGGGCCCATACCACGTAATGGTAATGTTTAAAAAAAAAGCATTTGTTGGTATAAAGTAATAAAAAAAACCAACACACTGTTACTTGATCGTAAAGCAGAAGAAAACCGGTAACATTTCTGAATGTGGGTATCTAGTTCCATGGGGAATCAGATTCTGTCAGTTCACCGTTTTTATATACCCACATTGAAATGTGGTCGTATATTGTCGTCACCCTCGTCCGTCCATCCGGCGTCAACAATTGCTTGTGGACGCTCTAGAGGCTAAATTTAATATCCGATTGACTTTAAATTTATACACAGTGTTTAATGTCATGAGACGAAGAAGCCTATTTATTTTCAGCGATTTCTGATAAGTACTGCCAGAGTTATGGCCCTTGATCACTTTGAAAAATCTTGTGACGCTCTAGAGGCTAAATTTATCATCCGATTGACTTCAGATTGATACACAGAGTTTAAGGTCTTGAGACGAACAAGTATATTGATTTTCAATGAATATTTATGACTTGAACAACTAAATCCATGATGTTAAAAGTTTTCTATACTAAACATTAGCATGGGGCAGAACTTTATAAAAACCAAACAAATTCTAATGGTTTTCTGATAATTACTTAATTAGTTGTTACTCTTTATCAGATTTTAATGTATTATAAATGTTTAATTACAGAAAAAAGTAAAGATATGCGACAACTCTTGTTGACTCCCCGGACGATTTAGCTGCTGTGGGCGTATGTTTTGTTGGCTGGCAACCTATCTTTGGAAAATTGGTAAATTTAAAACTATAAATCACCTGCCCTGGAGCCCCGACTCGTTCTCGTTCCGTTTGATGCTATCGTCAGGGTATCTGGGCCTAGTCCGGGTCTGTAGAACGCTACAATGAATGAATGGTCGCTGTAGGTCGGCTGACTGGTATCTGATCATTAAGATCGAAACTGAAAGCGAAACTCTACTTTGGTCTTCGTTTTATTAGCTGCTAAAAATCTCGCAGTTTTTCGATATTTTTGCCAATTGCTGACCATTTTCCCACCAATGTGCTTTAGCAAAGTGACCTCCAGTTACCCCAGATATACGCCATGGCCCATGTGACGCTAGAGACTATGTGTCTTTCAAAACCTTTCGCCGAGTTGCTTGTCCCAGGGCCTGGATGTCGCTGTCGCGGACTATGAAATAAAGTCCACCTAATGTGTTTTGATGAATTATATATGTGCCGATTCAGAATCCGGATGATGCCAATACAAATTAGTATTACAATATGACGACTTTATTCAAAATATGGCCACATTTGTCGCGAAGTTTCGATGCTAGCAATGTGATAGCATAATACGTCAAATAGTGGGTTTTCGAGGTAGGCAAATTAACATCTGAACCGCAAAATGAGCCATGACCGAACAAAACACCAATATGTTACTCAAATTCGACAATATATCTATGTTCAGTAGACCATGGAAGAAATTAGTACATTTAGAAGTTCAGATATGAATTTGACGACCTCGAAAACCTCCAGTTTAACGTATTACACCATCACGTTACTATAACAAACATCAAAATGTTCCTCCGTCCTCATTATCCCAGCTGGAGAAGAACTGTAGGATGTTAAACCCCATTCCATTTCGAAATGTCCCGCCAATCGTGACCGCCAATGCGAATATAGTGGTCATATTGGAATACCTTTGGGTGGAACATATTTTATGTTAATACCTGAATTAGGGGACCACGAAAAACTATACAGGGGACTTTATGATTTTCTCTAAAAATGGGTCCTATTTTGAATTTGGCTTCCTAGCGGAATTTGCCGTCACTTTTGGGGGCGGGGGGATGCCCAAGCTCTTTGGATTCAGCGAGTCGTATTCTTATAAAAAGCAACTTTCGAACCGACGTCTGAGTTAAATAACCAGATAATGTATGGGGACAAATATTAGAACTGCTTCAAAATGTAGCCTAACATAACTGGTATAAAGACGATAGAATCAATTCTGAGAATGCAGCCGATTGAGAGCGATGATGTATTAGCCAAATAGATAAAAACAAGCAACATGAAGGAGCTCAGCGTCTCAATGTTTGACACCAATTTTGTGCTTATACTGTCGAAGTGCATTGAATGTTGCATGGACAGGGCCGACCGATTTCCACCTTTTTGGACTTTCTGGTATTGAGTTCCTATCTGTCCACATATAAAGTAATACTTTTGGGGCACCGCCAGGGGGTGCTGTTCACATTACCACGAAAGTTTAGTTTTGTAACACATCTCGGGTACATCTACAAAACCGGTGTCATAATATAATTCTTTCTGATGATTTTTGGGCCAAATGTCAAAATTGATCAGCCCCACCCATTCACCCTTTGATGCACTACTTTTTCAGTAAAAGACCTCTTGGCAGATGAAATTCGATATACGAGAAGGCTGTTGCGCCATTGCAGGGCAAATTTTCCCTCATAGCACACTAAGGAAGCCAAATCGGTGCAGAACAATAGGATGTATAACATCATTTCATTTCTTCAACAATTGAAATGAATCCGTGTTCCTGCAGCTACTCTAATACATTACTATCACCTACCGGCAATCCAGCAGTAGTTCTTTAAGCCCCCTTCTCCGTACTTGTAACATATTGTTCTTCTTTATCAACCCAACATAATAAGCATGTAGGCCTACTCTTTTCTGCATCAGCCTTCGTTTCTGCTGTTAAGATGCATAAATGGACGTCTGGTATGGCGTTGTGACGTCACAGCAACGTCATAGAGACATAACATCGCAATTTTTGGAATCGCTGATACCAATTTCCTATCTGTCCGCAATACATATGGTGTCTAAATCATATAGTTTTAGAGATATTTGCAATTTTTTATCGACGGCTGCCATCTTGGATTTGGCCACGCCCCCTGGCCTTCTTTGGACTTACTAAGGACATAATGAGTCAATAGAAATCAAAAACCCTTTTGTTGCAATTTGTTCTACGTCAAATGTTAGTTTGACCAGCCTAAGATCCTAATAATAATTTAAAGAATATTTTCTTTAGAAATTTATAAGTGTTCATACAGAGTCTTTAGGCTGGAAGCAATGTGGGCGGGTTCGTTTGTGAAACAAAAGGACCGACTATATAACCGAACGCCGGTGGCGTGAGGTGGGGGGGGGTCTCTTTTACAATTTTTTTAATTTATGTTACAAAATGGTCTCTAAATATGCATTCTCAGCGATTCTGAGGAGTTTTTACCAATAACAAAATACATTTAGTTCAGAGCAATTTTTTAATCGAAAAAAGAAAATTGAATAAAGTGTTTAATATATACTATTCAAAAAAAGTAGGGGATATTTGATTTTTAAGTGTTATTAAAGTCACCTAATGAAACTGACCAAGAAACAAATGACAAAATGAAATGAAGTTCACATTCATCGATTTATTCCAAATGATCGTTAGACTAAGTAAGGCACAGACTGACCATTATAAGGGTAAAATGATACCCGGGGTCAAACAGCAAAGTTACCACAGCATCACAACCAAGTCAGTAAAGGGTAAATCCTCCTCTGTTTGCCAAACAAGCATTGATCCGACGTGGCATACTCCTAATGAGACGTCTAAGGTCATTTTGGTCCAGATTGTCCCATTCCTGTTGCAACGCAGCAGCAAGTTCTTGGACATTGGCAGGACGTTGTTGACGTTGACGTAACCTCTGTCCAAGCATGTCCCAGACATGCTCGATGGGGGAGAGGTCGGGACTCAGTGCTGGCCAAGGTAATGTGGTGATGTTCTGTTGTTGGAGGTAACCTGTAACGATCCTGCCCCAGTGACATCTTGCGTTGTCATCCTGGAAGATGAAACGGCGGCCATGACGTCGTGCGAACGGCACAACATGGACTGCCAAGATGTTGTCCCGGTAGTACTGGCCTGTAACACGCCCTGCAACAACATGTAAAGCCGTTCTTCCAGCAACAGTGATGCCTCCCCACACCATAACAGAACCACCCCCAAATCGATCATGTCTGATGACGTTAACGTCTTGGAGGCGCTCGTTTCGACGACGCCACACCCTCCTACGTCTGTCCAAAAAATCAACAGTGAACCTTGACTCATCTGAAAACATCACATTGCTCCAGCGTCGATTATCCCAGTGTTGACGATCCCTACACCAACGACGTCTTGCCTGAATGTGATGATCTCTCAAACAAGGGATCACGCGAGGACGTCGGGCGCGAAGGTGACCCCTATGCAGTCGATTCCGAATCGTCTGGCCACTCACTCTCACACCAGTGTCTGTTTGAAGACGAGCGCTGTTCTGATTTGCTGTGATGACACGATTTCTCAAGGCCAAGGTACGGATAAATCGATCCTGGGCTTGAGTTGTCGCCCTTGGTCGACCTGAGCGTGGTCTGTCCTGTACAGATTGTGTATCACGGTATCTGGACCATAGCCTGCTTATGATAGACTGAGAAACATTCATCGTCCGCGCCACAACCGCCTGTCAATTTCTGGAATGTCAATAATAAAAGCCCTGGAATGATTTCAATTTAAAAAAATAAACAGTAAGCAAAACATCGGAAATAAGTGGTGGGGACACAGTATATCACTAAAAATATTGGTGGGGACGCGTCCCGGATCTGCGCCCATGGTCCAGGGCGATACCGATATGAATTATATCACTTTTCTCTTAATTTATTTTCCTGGGAACCACCATGGTAGGTCAATATTTACATTTACCAAGCTCTAAAGGGTTACGTTTTTAAATTAAAATCATAATTTGTCCAACATCAGTCATTGGTTTCTTATTTTCTAATCCTGACAATTATTTTTATCAACTACATGGCAGTTTTAGTCTGATTTTCACGAAATTCGAACTCAACCATCCTTAGGGATTAACGGTTATATATTCACATGTTTTTTTAAAGTGCACATAAGATGGGTCTGGAAACTTTGAGATACGTGTAGCCAGTGGTTACTATATCCACTTTACGGCAAGTTCACACCAATCTGATTGAAATTAATTCGGCTATCTTCATTCAAAGTCGCAAAAATAGACCTCCCGTAAAAACGACTTTGCCAATTATCGAAAACCCTCTTAAAAATGTCACAGTGACCGAATGCATATTCGGAATGTTTAGTCCTTAATTGCCTATATACAGCTGGCGTGTGTATTCATTAACACTTGAGTGACTCCTTAATCCCCTAATTAAATAAAACAATTGACTGCGGAATAAGTTGTTTTGTAATTTATTTTTATTTAAGATCCTATTTAGAATTTGTTTTATAATGTCCCGCCCTCTCTTCTCACGACAGCGATTTTAAAACTGTGTTTTAAAGTGACTTTTTGATAAGAGCTACTCTACCATCGTGTGCAGTCCAAACGATTCGAAATATATTTCCGTCAGAAGAGTATTGTGGTTCTAATTTCCCTGAGTAAAAGAGTATAGAAGTTTAAAAGATGTGTTCATGCAAAATGAATCATTAAAGTCAAACCGGACTGAAACGTGATTTTTTAATGACGATCCGTATCTCGATTTCCTGTAGTCATCGTACGGCGTCTTTCTTTCTGCATGTGGATTTGACTTCATTACTCTGAGATCGACCGTAAAAATTAAATACGAAAAAATATCTCAATATTATACGTTAGAATTAAGAGGTTGAGAACGGTCATCTAACCATCTTTGTGTATTGATAAAGTGTACTGTCGTATCTATCATCAATCAATCCATCCGACTATATAAAGTTGCAGACATGGGACCATAAATTAATTTACATCTCGATGTAGATAATGATTAGCGTTGCACACACATTTACAAGTAAAGATGTTGGATTAAGAATGCTGATTAGGCTATTATTAGCCCGCCAGATCAAAGACATCACTCTAGGTAGAACGTGTTAAAACTCCACGAACGAACGACACAAGTTACGGGGGAACTTTGCTGCAAACATTTCTCCACACCACAACTAATCGTTGAATCGTACATTTCTCATCAGTTGTTTATAATTATTTTTTACCCAATAATCAATTAGATTTGTTCACCGATGTTTTTGTAATAAAGTAGCCTCGTATTATTTGTTGATTGGCGTTTGGACAACATTTAGTGGACTTGATACGAAATCTGAATATAAATTATTCGATAGATAAACGTTTGTGATAAGATTAGGTTATTATCTAACATCGTTGAACTTCTTTATAAAAAAAAAGTATTTAACAATTACATTCACACTTTAATAGCTCACCAAACGGCATCAGGAACATCAGTCACGATGATCACGTGTATTTGATATTCATGTCAACGAATCCCATGCAATTGTCGCTCCAAAATTTAACGTCAGTTACTACGGCCGTATTCTGCATGACACCGTACACGGTAAAAAGATTCCCAACGTTGATTGGCTGAGAAATGTGGGCGATCTATTGTTATGCATAGTCATCACAGAGTAAAAATACAGTAAAAATACACAGAGTGGCGACTGCTTCATTTTGTCTGTAATGTCACTAAACATGTCGGCTAAAGAAGACGCCTTGCAGTTGAACAGATGAAAATACTATAATACTATAGATAATAATAACAGCTATGGTGGCTGATAGTGGCCATGTTAAATCTCGCCCTTTTCGTAACGCGACAACACGACATCACGACAGTATTGGCGCAATCATACGACACTTAACTCTGTCGTATCATCGTGTTATTTTTATCCTAACGTCGAGATGTCGACTTATTGGCATAGTCTCTTTCTACAAGTCACAAAAATACAGCTGTACTCATTACACTCATTACATCAGATTAGATACAATAAGACTCATCAGTTTGTTCTGTCGTAAGATCACGTGATTTTGTCGTAAGATCGTGTGATTTTGTCGTGTCGTCGTATCATCGACTTACAGTGGCGATAAGTCGATGATACGACGGCACGACAAAATCACACGATCTTACGATAAAATCGGGCGATCTTACGACAGAACTAACTGTCGTAAGATCGTCTGATTTTGTCGTATCATCGACCTTATTTTGTCGTGCTGTCGTATCATCGACTTATCGCCACGACAAGTCGATGATACGACGGTACGACAAAACACTAAACTGTCGTATCATCGACTTGTCGTCTCGGAAGTTTAAAACTGCACATGCGCTATAGTCTTTATCTACAAGACCCTTCTATAAATAAATAAACAAAACTGACACAGTTATATGGGACAACAATCACTGTTTTATTATACACAAGCACAACGTTTCGATAAGTATTCTCTTATCGTTATCATTGTGCTTGATAACGATAAGAGTATATTTATCGAAACGTTGTGCTTGTGTATAATAAAACAGTGATTGTTGTCCCATATAACTGTGTCAGTTTTGTTATGTTTCCAATTGCTAAATGCCACTAAAGGATTATATTACCTTCTATAAATATTCGCTAAAACACTTAGCACATGTGAAAACAATATAATTTCAAAATTAAAAGAGTTGAAGAAAATATATTTTTATAGGTCTGGGGTTTTGGGGGGGGGGGGGTGTTTTTTTTTACATTTGATCTGTCAACACTCTACCTACAGGCCGCGAATCTAGATGGAATTTGTTCAAATTTGGCACAATCATTACTTTCAAAGAAAGGGTTGCACTCTCGGAGGTAAATGCATGACCGAAGCACTACTGTCACATTGAAACCTGTTTTTTTTTTTAAATCTGTTTTCTTCGATCGACTGTTTCCCTTGTTTCAAGTTAAATGATGATCTATTGGAAAGAACGTATTGAGTAAATCTACGCTATCACTAATACGGATTCAATATGTAATATTTCTCATTACTACCTATGTTGTTTAATCAATGTTATACATGTTATTTTTCAGTCGTATCAAACATCATTGATATCATTTTATTGATTCTGAAATTATTTGTAAAACAAAGTAAGAGACGTGGGGAGGGGGGGGCGTATGAGGCTTTCATAGTGTGTAATCATCTAGGCCTCGATCCATTGTTTTTGGTGCTTGATATTTTGCGGGGGAGTCGCAGTGTCTAGGCAGGTAAGACGTTGGTTCGGTAACCCGAAAGCTGGGTGTTCGATCCCTTCATTGGACGAGAAAGTTCATCCAGATTTTCCGACGAGGTCTTGTCAGTTGTGCTGGACAGAGGGCCTGGCACGTAAAATATCCCTTGGTAGTTGGAATTCGATATAATGGTAGGCCATAGTGCACTGTCCTGGCAAAATTTCGCTCATAGTATGGCGTATGCCCGTCTTCAATATGACAGTAGTGGTTCGGTCATGTATTTACACCCGAGAGCATCATCCTTTCAGAGGATCGCGTGGCTACGTGGGCAAGACGCTGGCTAGCTAGCCTGGAGGTCGGGTGTTCGATCCCACACTGATCAGAAGTGAATATTCGCTAGGCCTCTGATAAGAATGACATCGATGCGACTTAATGAGTCCCCAATATTAACATTATTCCTCCGACAAATTTAATTCTAAAAAAAAATTTTTTATGTATTAGAAAAATAAATAAAGACATTTGAAGTATTTGTAGGTAAAAAATATTTCCTATGTAGCATAAATGGGTATTAAAATGAGTAAAAGGCATCATTCTACCCGAAGCAGTTACGTCTTATATAAACAATGCACGCGCCATTGGTCCAATGATTGACACCGCGTGACGTGATTGCATGTGTTGAAAACAGTCATCTTTTACAGAGATATTAGACGACTTTTTTCACAGATTGGTTCGATCCCTGCATTGGCCGACAAAATTCATCAAGATTTACCGGCGTGGTTCCCCCTTGTCAGTGATGCAGGACGGAGGGCCTGACAATGACAGCTGTCTAGTCGTTCGGATGGTACGAAACACCGAGGTCCCGTGTACACATTGGCGTGCACGTAAAAGATCCCTTGGCAGTTGGATTTCGATATAAGAGCGGGCCGTAGTGCCGCTTCCCGGGCAAAATTCCCTCATAGCACACTGTATGGCGTATGCCCGTCGTCTTTAGCCCAGCTTAGGAGAGAACAGTAGGACGTTAAACCCCATTTCATTTCATTTCATGCCATCCTGTCTTTGAAAGTAATGATTATGCCAAATTTGAACATCTAGTTCCACAGTCTGTAGTTATACCAGAGGGTTGACAGATAACACCTTAAAAAAAAACAGATCTATGAAAATATATTTTCTAAACCTTTTTTAATTTTGAAATTATATTGTTTTCACGTGTGATAAGTGTTTTAGCGAATAGTTGTAGAAAGGGTCTTGTAGATTAAGACTATAGCGCATGTGCAGTTTTAAACTTCCGAGACGACAAGTCGACAAGTCGATGATATGACAGTTTGGTTTTGTCGTATCATTGACTTGTCGACTTGTCGTCTCGGAAGTTTGAAACTGCACATGCGCTATAGTCTTAATCTACAAGACCCTTTCTGTAACTACATGTATTCGCTGAAACACTTAGCACACGCGAAAACAATATTATTTCAAAATTAAAAGAGTTTTAGAAATATATTTTTATAGGTCTGGTTTTTTCTTTGTTTTTTTTTACGTTTGATCTGTCAACACTCTACCTATAGGCCGCGAATGTAAACTGACTTTGTTCAAATTTGGCACAATCATTACTTTCAAAGAAAGCATGACACTCTCGAATGTAAATGCATGACCGAATCACTACTGTCATATTGAAATGTGTGTGTTTTTAAATCTTTTTCTTCGATCGCTGCTTTCCTTGTTTCATGTTAAATGATGATCCATTGGAAGGAACATATTGAGTAAATGTAGTTATCACTGATACGGATTCAATATGTAATAATATTTCTCATGTTTAATCAATTTTTGACATATTATTTTCCAGTTGTATCAAACATCATTGATACCATTTTAGTGATTCTGGAATTATTTGTAAAACTAAATAAGAGACGTGGGGGGGGGGGGGGGGGTATGAGGCTTTTAGGGTGTATTCATAGTTGAAGATATTACTGGGCCTATTTTTACTCATCTAGGCCCCAATCCCATCAGTGTTGTCAAACGGATGCAAGCCTATATGCGATAAGGTCAATAACGGCTGCGAATCGTTTTCTCCACCTCATAAAAAAACTCCTGCATCTATTTGGGTGACGTGGGGGGGGGGGGGGGTATGAGGCTTTTAGAGTGTGTTCATAGTTGAAGATATTACTGGGCCTATTTTTACTCATCTAGGCCTCAATCCCATTAGTGATGTCAAATGGGAGAGAGAGAGAGAGGGGGTTTAACGTCCACTCGACACAAATTAGGTCATTTCGGGACTAACATATGGTTTAATTTTATTTCAATAAATCGTTTGCGCGTAGGGGTCTTTAGCAGTGGGAGGAAACCGGAGGACCTGGAGAAAACCCACGAGATTTGACAGGCGACCCTACACCTTGTCACGTACAACCGGGGATTCAAAACCACGCCAGTTGACTCAATGACAGGCTGTGAATCATTTTCTCCACCTCATTCCAAAAAACTCCTGCAACTATTGGGGTGACGTGCTGCACTATGATAATGCTGTGATTTTAAAGAATGTGACCCGATTTGGGTTTTTTACAATCCCCTTCCCACCCTGTCTTCTGAAATCATTTTTAAACTATCGCTCCAGTCATCTATAAATATTGGTGGGTGTCGTACACATGGCAATGAATGCTTACTTGTTCGATACCTCCCGACACCACTTTTTCTTCAAGGAATTAACTTAGCTAACTCACTTTGGTCCTGCTATTGTAATTCTAGATTTTTTAAATATAATACCAAATATAATTCACTTGTGGACACAAAATGTTTCATTATTTTGAGAAAACAAATAATTAATCAACGTTTTCCTACTATCACTTTTATATTTATCAAATCTACTACTTAGGCCTATATATGATGTAATGAGTACAGCTGTATTTTTGTGACTTGTAGAAAGAGACTAGGACAATAAGTCGACATCTCGACGTTACGATAAAAATAACACGATGATACGACAGAATAAAGTGTCGTATGATTGCGTCAATACTGTCGTGATGTCGCGTTATGAAAAGGGCGAGATTTAACATGGCCACTATCAACCACCATAAACAGCAGTATATATCATCAAAAATTTTATTTTGTAAGAGTACACATTTGGTGAAAGGTGTTTTCATATTTGATTGATTAAAGGACCTAAGTCCGTAACTCAAAATCCTCCAAAATCTTCGACATCGAAAACACGAATTATTGGTCAATTTAAATCAAAATTGATGATGTAAACTTACCGGGAAAAGATGAGCTTCTGATATCCGATATTTAAGATAAAATAATTTTTTTAACATTGGTACACGAATCGTGTACCATAATGCGCTTCAGCCCCAGTTGTATTGAGATACTCGAGGGACGAGGCTAGACACATTGCACCAAATCAAATGGAGTTATGTAGACTAGAATAACTAGACGCTAGAAATTTGCACTCGATTGAGATTGCTGATTTACTTCGGCGAACATGACTGATTTGAAATTGGTTTAAAAACGGAAACCATTAAATGTAAATCAGTTTATATACATTCATATTACAGTATTATATGCGTTGCGACCCACTTTTGTGAATTTCTAGGTCCCAAATGTTAGCGATTTAGCTCCTTTAATTGGCATTATATTGCATATTATGGTATATTCCAATGTAGAGTACTGAGACCGAACACAATTTGGCGACCTATTCGGCTAGCGACCTATTCGACCGATCCAGCTGGCAACCTGTTCGTAGGCAACCTATTCATAATAAATTCAACAGTCGTCTAAACTCATCTATTTTTATCAACCAATCAAATCCAAAGTTACGTCTATCAAATGAAAGTAGAATATATTATTATTTATCCATTCCTTTAGCTCAGAATAGAGATGTATTTTCGCATTATCTTACAAAATTCTGGACATCCAACTAAATATATTCCGAAAGGTAAATAAATAAGTTTTCCAAATATTATTAGTAAAAGTTGGCACAGTCATATTAAAGGGATGCACTCTCATCCTAAACATGGTCAATTTTGAAAAAAAAATTAAAGGGAAAGACTGTTAATGTTAATACCCCGTGCCAAAATTCGGACCATCGTACAAAATTCTGATGATCCAACTAAATATATTCTAAAAGGTAATTGGATAAGCTTTCCAAATATTATTAGTAAAAGTTGGCACAATCATATTAAAGGGGCGCGCTCTCAACCTGAACATAGCCAATTTTTCAATATTCTAAATGTAAAGCTAGACCTTACTAATAATATTTGGAAAGCTTATTCAAATATCTTTCAGAATATATATAGCTGGATGCTCAGAATTTTGTACGATGGTCCGTATTTTGACTCGGAATACTACTGTTCTTTCACTTTAAAATATTGAAAAATTGGCGACGTTTAGGATGAGAGCGCACCCCTTTAATATGATTGTGCCATATTTTACTAAGTATATTTGAAAAGTTTATTCAATTACCTTTCAGAATATATATAGCTGGATGCTCAGAATTGTGTACGATGATCCGAATTGGGACTTCGAAAAAAATACCGGCCTATCTTTGCATTTAGAATATTGAAAAATTGACTATGTTCAGGTTGAGAACGCACCCCTTTAATATGATTGTGCCAACTTTTACTAATAATATTTGGAAAGCTTTTTCAATTACCTTTCAGAATATATATAGCTAGATGCTCAGAATTTTGTACGATGGTCCGAATTTTGACTCGGAATATTACCGTTCTTTCACTTTAAAATATTTAAAAATTGTCGACGTTTAGGATGAGAGCGCACCCCTTTAATATGATTGTGCCATATTTTACTAAGTATATTTGAAAAGCTTATTCAATTACCTTTCAGAATATATATAGCTAGATGCTCAGAATTTTGTACGATGGTCCGAATTTTGACTCGGAATATTACCGTTCTTTCACTTTAAAATATTGAAAAATTGGCGACGTTTAGGATGAGAGCGCACCCCTTTAATATGATTGTGCCATATTTTACTAAGTATATTTGAAAAGCTTATTCAATTACCTTTCAGAATATATATTGTGCCAAATTTTACTAATAATATTTAGAAAGCTTATTCAATTACTGTTCAGAATATATATAGCTAGATGCTCAGAATTTTGTACGATGATCCGAATTTGGACTTCGAATAAAATACAGGTCTATCTTTACATTTAGAATATTGAAAAATTGGCTTTATTGAGGTTGAGAGCGCGTCCCTTTAATATGATTGTGCCAACTTTTACTAATAATATTTGGAAAGCTTATTCAATTATCTTTCAGAATATATATAGCTGAATGCTCAGAATTTTATACGATGATCTGAATTTCGACTTCGAAAAAAATACCGGCCTATCTTTGCATTTAGAATATTGAAAAATTGGCTATATTCAGGTTGAGAGCGCGCCCCTTTAATATGATTGTGCCAACTTTTACTAATAATATTTGAAAGCTTATTCAAATATCTTTCAGAATATATATAGCTGGATGCTCAGAATTTTGTACGATGGTCCGTATTTTGACTCGGAATACTACTGTTCTTTCACTTTAAAATATTGAAAAATTGGCGAAGTTTAGGATGAGAGCGCACCCCTTTAATATGATTGTGCCAACTTTTACTAATATTATTTAGAAAGCTTATTCAATTATCTTTCAGAATATATATAGCTGGATGCTCAGAATTGTGTACGATGATCCGAATTGGGACTTCGAAAAAATACAGGTCTATCTTTACATTTAGAATATTGAAAAATTGGCTATGTTCAGGTTGAGAGCGCGCTCCTTTAATATGATTGTGCCAACTTTTACTAATATTATTTGGAAAGCTTATCCAATTACCTTTCAGAATACCTTTCCAATTACCTTTCAGAATATATATAGCTGGATGCTCAGAATTTTGTACGATGGTTCTAATTTTGACTCGGAATATTACCGTTCTTTCACTTTAAAAATATTGAAAAATAGGCGACGTTTAGGACGAGAGCGCACCCCATTAATATGATTGTGCCAACTTTTACTAATAATATTTAGAAAGCTTATTCAATTACCTCTCAGAATATATATAGCCCAATGCTCATAATTTTGTACGATGATCCGAATTTTGACTCGGAATATTACCGTTCTTTCACTTTAAAATATAGAAAAATGTTCAGGTTGAGAGCGCACCCCTTTAGTATGATTGTGCCAACTTTTACTAATAAGATTTGGAAAGCTTATTCAATTACCTTTTAGAATATATTTAGTTGGATCATCAGAATTTTGTACGATGGTCCGAATTTTGACACGGGGTATTAACATTAACAGTCTTTCCCTTTAATTTTTTTTTCAAAATTGGCCATGTTTAGGATGAGAGTGCATCCCTTTAATATGACTGTGCCAACTTTTACTAATAATATTTGGAAAGCTTATTTATTTACCTTTCGGAATATATTTAGTTGGACGTCCAGAATTTTGTAAGATAATGCAAAAATACATCTCTATTCTGAGCTAAAGGAATGGATAAATAATAATATATTCTACTTTCATTTGATAGACGTAACGTTGGATTTGATTGGTTGATAAAAATAGATGAGTTTGGGCGACTGTTGAATTTATTCAGAATAGGTTGCCAACTGGATCGGTCGAATAGGTCGCTAGCCGAATAGGTCGCCAAATTGTGTTCGGTAGTACTGGGTACTGTAGGCCTATAGAAAGTAGATCTATAGGTATACTTCTTTAGGCCATCTAACTTATGATAATATGACCTCTCGCTCTAACTTGTCTAAGCTAAATCAAATCAAGGTAATTTCGGGACTAACATGGTTCAGTTTTATTTCGATAATTCAATTGATGGGTCTTTTTTTTTTAGCAGTGACTGAGTGAGAGGAGACTGGAGCACCCGGAGAAAACCCACGAGGTTGGACAGGCAACCCTACACCTGTCGCGTACAAGCGGGGAATCGAAACCACGCCACTTGAATCCACGGCATGTCATAGTCTTAGGTCTAATAAACGTATTAATATCAGGTAATTTAAATTGTAGATCTTTTTTTAGTAGTTGCGCTTTTGCGGGACAAGAACTAGTTGCGCTTCGATGTAAACCAACTCATTCCTTGCATTCTTTATCGCATGCTATCTAGTATTTTCGTAATTTTAGAATTACATGTAGTTGTGATTTTTAAAGGATAAAATTTTAAATCGTAGGCTAAGCTTTACCCATTAAGTCTGTAGTTGCACATGTTCTTTTTACATTATTTTGTGTATCGAAAAATGTGATTCTATGTTAATGTAGGTCTACAATTACTTGTGGTAAACAATTTAAGTGTTAAGTATACCTTTCCAAATTTCATAACAAAAATATTATTTTGCTCAATTTTCAGTTGCAATAAGCTTTTAATACAGTAAGCCTAATACTGTTATGCTATTCAAAATCACATTTCCCCTTTTACTGGTAGGCCTTAATCCGACCAATAAAATATTTACTGAAGCACTGTCACTTATTTTAAACCATTCAGTAATTCAAAATAATTTTAATTTACTCTGTCATTATCTAGTAATAGTATGCTGTATGGTTAACTTCAGTTTTCATGGCAGATAAGTCCATAAGTACACAGTATAAACTAAATTTTCTATTTCTAAATAATCAGTTGACAAAAAAAATCACAAAAATAAAAGTATCTGAACACAGATCAGACCTAATGTCATGGATATCTAGAGCAAACTTCAGATTTATAATAATTTAATATATTCTTGTGTAGTTGTGTAAAATGGATAATTTCATGGTATAGGGGGCCTATAAAGTCCGTCAAAACATTACATGACACCCAGAGCAATATGCAAAGTATTCATTCTAAAGTTGTTTTTGGTTTATACTTGTTTGTAAAAAGAGAAACCAATCAACTCAAATAATGTTTATTGAAAAAATTTATAGGCCTATTTCAAATAGAATTTTAATATCGTTAATTATTATTTATTTTTTTTTTAAAAAAATGAAAGCCTACATTAATTAATAGAACAAAAATCATAAAAGCACACAGTGAGTCAACGTTGGGCCAAAGGTATTTTATCTTGGAAAACAACCAACGGCTCAAATCTGTTTATTGGAAAACATTATATGCCTATTTGAAATTCGATTTTAATATTTTTAAATTATTTTTTTATATTTTAATGAAAGCTTACTTTATTAACATAACATAAATACGAAAATCACACAGTAATAACCTCTAGAAGACAAAGGTAAACCATGTTGATGTTGAGTAAAATAGGCCTTATCCAAAAAAGGGCGGGGCACTTTGACATTTTCAAATGGTCCATTTTAAGGTGTATGGAAATTACATTTCAAATCTGGGAATTGAAACAACAAGTATTTGGTGGATTAGTTTTAAAGTTAATAAAAACTTTTTAAAATCGACAATAATTTACGGCCTTATAGACAAATTCATAAACTGTCACAAATGCCGTCTCTCACTTCATTCCGGGCTGTACCACGCTTTATCTATGCATGTTTTAAAAATATGAATCATGTTTTATAAATTTCCGAAAAACACATACAACTAACGTACGTATGATTGTATGTGATAATTCTCGGTAGTTTTGTTACCGAAAATACTATAAAACTACGAAATTAAAGAGATTTAGTTTATCGATATTATAGATATCGTAACGTCGTTGAGCGAACTGTCTGTGTGTGTTTATGACAGACAATTCCCAAGATGCATTGCGCGTCGCTGTGTTACTATGGGCCGTAATGTATGGAAGCCTATTGCGGCCATTTCAGAATCTCGTCTTCTCGCCGCGAGAAGACGAGAACACAAGGAAATAGGGCGAGAATACGAGGATCTCGCCCCGAGAACATGAGATTACTTTCACCTCGACTTCTCGTGTTCTCGTCCCTCGACTTCTCGCTCCCTCGTGTTCTCGCCTTTGAAAAACCTCGTGTTCTCGCACTCTCGCCCTCTCGTGTTCTCGCCTTTGAAAAACCTTGTGTTCTCGTTCCCTCGCCTTTGGGCTAATCTCGTCTTCTCGTGTTCTAGCTCCCTCACTTCGTCACAATCTCGACTTCTCGTGTTCTCGCCTCGGAAGTGCAGTTTATACGCATGTCCACTGACTACCGTATCGGCATTTATATTTGGAAATGTATGAAGGTCTAGAAAATTTAATAGTCCTAAACCATTTTAATCTCTTCTTGCACAGATAATATTGTATTCTGTAATCGATTTTAAAAGGCTTCGGTCGAATCTTTCTTTGCCCTCTAACTTCATCAACCTTCATCGGGTTTTTTGATGCGTGGTCTTGTCAGTGTTGTAGAATGTAGAGTCTGACAAGGGACAAGGCATAGTCGTTCGAATGGGATTTAAAAAAATGAGGTCCCGTGCCTGTAATCAAAATAAAGTTGGTTCTACAGTGGCCCAGTGAGTAGGACGTTTGCTCTCTAACTTCATCAAAGTTCGTCGTAATTTTCTGGCGATGTCCACCCTAGGACGGAGGGCCTGAGAAGGGACAACGTATAGCGTTAGGGAATACAAATAACCGAGATACCGTGTCCGGAATCTAAATGAAGCGTGAGCTACGATGACTCAGTGAGTAGGACGTTTGCTCTCTTACTTCATCAAAGTTCTCATTTTTCGGTCGTGGTTCCGGCTTGTCAGTGGTATAGTCGTTCGAATGGTATAAATAAAAAACGAGATTCCTTGTCCGAAATCGAATGAAGTGAGGGCTACGGTGGCTCAGTGAGTAGCACGTTTGCTCTCTAACTTCATCAAAGTTCATCGTGATTTTGCTGGGTATGTCCACCCTTGTCAGTGGCGTAGGACGAAGCGTCTGGCAAGAAACAATGAACCGAGCTCCCATGTCGTGAATCTAAATGAAGTAGGAGCTACGGTGGGTCAGTGAGTGGGACGTTTGCACTCTTACTTCACTTCAGTGGAGTAGGAGGAAAGCCCTGGCAAGGGACCGCGTACACTGTAAGCGTTTTCTGTAATTTTTACAATTTTATTGTTTCTGTAAAACGGCTACAGCGCAGTTCTGTTATCCTGATAACAGACACAAGTCTGTAAATATTTGAGAAGTCGAAATTTCTCCCGTAAATATGACATACGGGTGCTTAAATTAGAGTGACGTCATCGGTCTTCCTGGGTGCCATTACTGCGAATACCGTTAGTTAGAGGCAAAGAGGAATCCCACTGCTGGCTCTGCATCGAGCACAATAGTTGAACCATAGATGGTATAGTTCTATGGTTGAACACTACAGTCAATACCCAACATTGCAGTTTTAGGTAAGTAATGATTATATAGTAGGCACACATCTTTGTTTCATACAGATTGATTCTTGACATTCGTAAAAATGTACGGGGTAACTGATTTTTGACAAATGGACATACTGCTAGTGCTACTGCTACTGCTAGTGCTAGGCCTAATATTTTTTAGCATTGTTTCTGGAGGCTTCAGTTCTAGTTGAGGCTACTCGGATGACATAACCCATTCAAACTCATTGATAAAAATAAATATATGAACTATATGAAGGGCTAACATTTCTGGGCTTCATGTCCATGTCTATTATCTTTATCTTAGTAGCCAGGACTACAGCTGAAAACCATCATTATTAATAATAATAAGCATTAAGAATTTATATTGAGGGAATTGTCAATGTCTGGATAATAAGATCTTTAATTTTTCATTTTACTATTTTTTTAGGCACAACTTATTGCATCTTTGAGTGCCATTCCTGTCATCTATTGAGTAGCCTACCCAGCCTTTCTCTGCCTGGGTTACTGAAATTTTTTCAAAGGTAAAAGAAAAATTACAAGATTGAAGATAATAATTTGGGGAATTGAGCACATCAACAACATTGTCAGTGAAAACCAACACTTCCTGCCCTCTGCTTGGACCTTGAAATTTGAGAGGGTGGTTGGATGAATGGTCTAACCATGGAGCATATTATATAAGGTTCATGGTCTAACAACATGGGCCTTAGTTAGGTCAGAATGTATGTCTTTGAGTCAAGTGGCGTGGAAAGGAGTAAAATTGCCTGACTAACCTTGTTCGGTTTTTTCTGGGTCTTTCGTTTTCCTCCGACTGTTTATAAATACCTATGGTTTAAAGTGAATTATTGATATAAAATTCTACATGTTATATATTATTAGTCCAAAAATGACCCCATTTCTCTCCCTTGGGGTGGGTCCTATTAGCAACAGGTGAATCCCATTTTAATCTGGTTTTACCTGTCATAGGTGCAGAGTCGCCAGTGGTTTGTCCAAAAATCTGATCAGAAACCCAAGATGCGGTAATGAGAGAAGATTAGAAAGCGTGGGTTTTAACCCACGATAAAACGATGGGTGTTGCTTTAGCGAATACCAATATGATCAGAGAAGTTCAACCTAACTTAAAAGTAAAGGAGCTAAATCTGTATTCTTTGGCACCTAGAAATGAACACAAATAGGTCGCAAAGCAATAATGTAAAATGATTGTATATATAATCTGATTTACATTCAGTTGTTACTCTTTTTAGTGTAATTTCTAATCAGTTATGCTCGGCAAAATATGCAAAGTGTCCAAATTGAATGGCAGTCATTGGTGTCTGGTTATTCCAGTCTACACTGGTAGTATTCTCCTGTGTGGTATGTTTAGTCTCCTGTTTGTGGACATGAAACTTCATTTTCTTGCACATTTAGCTCCCTTTTCCTTAATTAAAATGTGTTCTTTTGAAATGGATGTCATAAAGAAAAAACCTGATTGAGAATATTTGTTTTGCAGGTGCATTTTTGAAATAAACCCAGATAACGGACAGAAATCATGAAAAAGAGGAAGACTCAAGTGTGCCAAAAAGTGATATAACTAATTACTGAACCTTCAAATTTTGAATGGATGAAGTATGGTTGCAGCAATATACTGGTACCGTGAGATGGTATACGGTGGTTTAGATGTCACATTTCGGGTCAAAGTGTTTTAAATCCTGTACCACGGTTCGGTTAACATGGTACAGATATTTTAACTGTCCGTTTTCTACGGCGAACCACAAATCACGGACATGCGAACATTTTGAATTAAAAACGTCAGATGGAAAAGCCGTGACTAATAATGTGACAGTGTGTCGCCATTGTTTTGTTGACATTTCTTACAGAACTGGAAACACGTCCAAGAAGAAATACTGTGATATGTATCGTTGCAAACCACACATAGTGTGGATAAAATTGGGGATAAGGGACCGAGCCACGGCCCTTTTATGAGTGGTACTTTGTAAATGAGGCTTTAAAAACACTGCAAGAAATCTTTTTAATGAATCTTCTTAATTAAACTTGATCTTATTTTACTTTTGATGAGATGTCAGTTTACTTTGATGGAAATATCTGTTAGTCATCTAGTTTGTCCATCCACAATTTGGTACATTTGTAAAATCTTTGTAATGAATTTTCTTAATTAAACTTGATCTTCTTATTGTACTTTTAATAAGATGTCCGTTTACTTTAATGGAAAAATCTGTTGGTCATTTAGTTTGTCCATTCACAATTTGGTATATTTGTAAAATTATCCTCCTCGAAAATCCTAAAAAATTGTGGGATCATTTTAAGAAACTTGGACCTAAAAGGAGTAAGTCAATACCCTTCGAAGTCTATAATGACAACGGTGATATCATTTTTGATAAAGATGAAGTTTTGAATAAATGGGCCTCTGATTTCTCAAAAGTATACAGCCCCTCAACAAATAGTGAATTCAATAGTGATTTCCATGAGCAAGTCGTCAAAATAAAATGTGAATTAGAACGCCGTATGCAGGATGACTCATTTCATTCTAATGATCATCTTAACAGTGACATCACTGCGAATGAACTAGATATTGTTATAATAAAAGCTGAAAATGGAAAATCATGTGGAAACGACAAACTACCGTATGAAGTATTGAGGTACGCACGTGTTAAAAATGTTCTACTCCGCCTATTTCAACTATGTCTAAACACAGGATATGTCCCATCCGCATGGAAGACAGCGATATTATCCCCCATCCCGAAGGACTCGTCAAAGGACCCCCGCATTCCAACAAACTATCGAAGCATAAACCTTTTATCATGTGTAAGCAAACTGTATTCGTCTCTCTTAAATATACGTCTTGTATCTTTTCTCGAGGACAATAATGTTATAGTCGAAGAACAAAACGGTTTCAGACCACACCGGTCGTGTCTAGATCATGTATTCGTAACGAACTCTATCGTTCGAACACGGATATTAAATAAACAGCATTCGTTTTCCGCATTCATTGATTTTCAAAAAGCTCTTGATTGTATTGACAGAGAGTCGTTGTTCTATAAGCTCCTTATTAATAATGTTGACGGTAATTTCTACAATTCGATTAAATCTATGTACACAAACACCTCATCATATGTGAGGATAAATAGTCAGACATCAGTTTCGTTTCCCTGTTCATCTGGAGTTCGTCAAGGTGATAATTTATCGCCAACATTATTTAATTTGTACATTAACGATTTGGCAAGAGGTCTAAACGAGCTTAATAAAGGCATTGATATTGGTGGTCGAAAAGTTTGTGTTTTACTCTATGCCGATGATATTATTTTGCTAGCACCCACGGAATCGGATCTACAAACGATGCTCGATTATACAGCTGAGTGGTGTAAAAAGTGGAGGTTGTCCATTAATAACTCTAAAACAAATATAGTTCATTTTAGACCAAAAAGGAAACCAAAGAGTACGTCCCAATTTCAATTCGGTACACAAAATATAGAGTATGCCTCTTCTTATAAATACCTAGGAATAACATTGGATGAACACTTAAACTTTGAAAACTGTGCCACAATACTTTCGCAATCTGGAAGTCGCGCCATGGGGGCTGTCATTTCAAAAATACATTCTTATAAAACAATAAGCTTTAAAACATATGAAAAACTGTATGAAAGTTGTGTTGTTCCTATAACTGATTATTGCTCTGGTGTTTGGGGATTCAAACAATTTGACAAGATTGATCAAACACAAAACCGAGCAATACGTTATTTCTTTGGACTCCACAGGTTTGCGCCTAAGGTGGCCTATAATGGCGATATAGGTTGGACACCATGCTTTATACGACGATGGACCAATATGGTGAAGTTGTGGAACAATCTTGTATCAATGAGGTCTGATCGTTTAATTAAAGATGTGTTCGAAGCTGATTATAATAACGAAAATGGGAACTGGTGCTCCAAAGTAAAATCCGTGTTCAATAGTGTTCAAATGGGTCACATTTTCAGTAACAAACAACAATGTAATATAAAAGAAATAGAACAAAAACTTATTAATAACTACTCAAATGACTGGTCGAGCGAAATAAAATCTGTCTCCAAACTTCGAACGTACACCAAATTTAAAGATACATTTAGTACAGAGACTTATGTCACCACCATTCTTAGCAAAGTTGAAAGATCACATTTAGCCCAGTTCAGGTGTGGTATTCTACCCCTGAGAATTGAGACTGGCCGTTATACTAGTCAAAAGATCGAGGATAGATTGTGTGTAATGTGTCATTCTGGAAGTATCGAAGATGAGTGGCACTTCCTTCTTCACTATAATAAAAATTTCTTCTTCTTCTTCTTCTTAAAAATGTGCAACTCTCATCTATACATTTCATTTTGGGATTGGTACATTAACTTTGTCAGTAGTCGAGTTCCATCTAAATTTTTATCAACGAGACTGAATCAATTTATGCCATTCTCACTAAGGAATGTACATACTCAGGCAGAGTTATTGTGCAAAATTGTATACATTTTCAAACAGAGATTAAGCTAATCATTGAAACAAGCTGTACATTTTTTTTTTTTTTTTTTTTTTTTTTTTTAAATTGCTGTCAAATACTGCCATTAGTTATAAAATGTTATTTTCTTAAGCCAAAATAGGGGTGTTCTTACGGACCATGGCAATTCTTCTTTCAACACCAGTCTTTAAGGTAAACAAAGCATGTGTTTCATAGTGACAATGTTTATCAACTATATATTTACATAAATATTACACGTTTTGGTACCTAAATGCAACTATAATTATTTTCTAATATATTACCCAATGATTTATGTACAAAACCCCCCCCAAAAAAACAATGAATATATATCAGTTATCATTGAAAGTAAAGAATTAAAAGTGTTATGATTTGTAGTCTCGGACAACTAAACCTGGTACATTTTAGACGTCTTGGTAACCATGACTATGTTGGGAGGTTTTCTACCATACACCATCTTGAAAATTAATGTTATTTTGTAAGACATGTAGATAGATATTGTTATGTTTCACAATGTGAAACGTTTGTTGTAACTTCCATACTCATGCCTGTACATGTAGTTGTGAATAAACTGTTATTATTATTATTATTCAAGGTACAATAATAGGAATTCTGCATTGATGCTGTTCTTGTTCTAAAGTCATGATACTTTTGGGGTTCAATAATTGTTAGATTTTAAATTGTTCATTTAAACATTTAGAATGCAAATTCGTTAATCTCCAAAAATTTTCATGATTTCATTAGATCATGTTTTACTGTTATAATTTACTGATAAGGTGATAGTTTTACTTTCATGTTGTTGATTTTTTAAATAATAGATTTGAGGTAAATATTATAATACCTTGGTAAGATTTTAGAAAAAGATTTGAGGGTAATACTATTGTAACACACTGATTTTATATTTGTAGAATAGATTCTGAATGTTATTGTTATACTATAAAAATTCATTTAAATATTATAATGTAAATGTTACATGTATAAGAATTTGAATAGATAATTTTATTATTGTTAAATTTTTCATGAACTTTCCTTTGGACATTTGTATTTTGTTGCTACCCATTATTTGATACATCCATGGAAATTTTCATTTTTTACTTGCTGGAAATTTGTGTTTGCCTGTCTTAGAGAACTTGACAAATATTTTGGAGAGTTATTTCCCTTGTTAGTAAGGGTAACAGATTCTTTTTCTTTTTTTTTTAAAGTCTTCATTTTTCCATGTACAAATGTTCATTATTATTAATGAAGAATTATGTAAAGAGCTTTGTTTTTGTTGAAATATACCACCAAACTGCTTGACAGCCAAAGAATATTTTCAATCTCTAAACCTCCAATTGTAATAGCAAACCTGCTCTTGATCAAATATTTTAAAAATATGGATTTGTGGTTGACAGGTTTTTTTTAAGGCAATTGTTAGCTTTACTTACTGACAGTAATCTCCAATTTCCAGTATTTTCAGGTCTTTTTATTATATCTTAAACTATCATGTAAAAGCATTTTGAGGAATTATATCTTGTTTTGAATAATTAAAAAATTCTGTTTTTAAACTTAAGTAATTAATGTCTTTTTGGTGCTTATCATACCATAAGTTTTTTACATGTTCGTAAAAATATATTTATGGTGTGTCGTAATTTTTACGTACATTAGTTGGCAACCTAGCTGCCAGCCATTTGTCTGTAAATTTTACGGTAAAATTTTTACTGTGATATAGTCGTTTGGATGGCATAAAAAAAACCGAGGCCCCTTGTCCGGAATCGAAATGATGTGGGAGTTAGGGTGGCTCAGTGAGTAGGACGTTTGCTCTCTAGTCTCTAACATCATTAAAGTTTGGAGCCACGGTGGCTAAGTGGGTAAGATGCTGGCTTACTAAACTGGAGGTCACATGTTCGATCTCTGCATTGGCCAAGAAAGTTCATCAGGGTTTTCTGATGTCGTTTCCCCTTGTCAGTGGTGCAGGGCGGAGGGCTTAGCAAGGACAGCTTAGTTGTTCGGATGGGTCGAAAAAACCGAGGCTGTAAATTGGCATGCACGTAACTGGAAGTTTGAATTCAATATAAGCCTAGGCCTTTGTACCGCTGCCCGGGCACAATTTTCCTCATAGCACACTGTATGGCTTATGCCCGTCTTCATTAGCAAGGACAGCTTAGTTGTCGGATGGGTCGAAAAAAACGAGGCTGTAAATTGGCATGCACGTAACTGGAAGTTTGAATTCGATATAAGCCTAGGCCTTGGTGCCGCTGCCCGGGCACAATTTTCCTCATAGCACACTGTATGGCGTATGCCCGTCTTCATTAGCCCAGTCGGAGCAGAACAGTACGACGTTAAACCCTATTTCATTTCATTTCATCAAAGTTTATCTCAAATTTTCTGGCGGGGTTTACCAATGTCAGTTGTGAAAGAGAGAAATGGGGTTTAACGTCCACTCGACACAAACTAGGTCATTTCGGGACTAACATAGGGGTCTTTAGCTATGGGAGGAAACCGGAGAAAACCCACGAGGTTGGACAGGCGACCCTACTCCTTGTCACGTACAACCGGGGATTCGAAACCACGCCAGTTGACTCAATGACAGGCCGTATGATATAGCTAACCATTCGGCCATCCAACCCCCCAGTTGTGAAGAAAGGATGGGATAAAAAAGACCGAAGTTCTGTGTCCGAATTTGAAATGAAGTAGGGGCTGCTGTGGCTCAGTGCGTAGTCAGGACTTTTCTGGCAAGGGATCCCCTTGTCAGTGGTGTAGGACGGAAGGCATAGGTACAGCATGTTGTTCGGATGGCATGAAAAACCGAGGTCCCGTGTACACATTGGCGTGGTGATGTGTGGGGCGCTGAGGGAGGGACTCTAGTTTCGATCCGCCCCTATATGTGACAAGGAGTAGGGTCGTCTGTCCAACCTTGTGGGTTTTCTTCAGGTCCTCCATCCCCCCACCCCCACTAAAAAAAACTGTTAATTGCTTGATTTGTAGAGTGGACGTTCAACCCCATCCCCCCCCTCCCCTCTCATTTCATTTCGAACGTCAATAAAAACCGATAACAATTGTTACCTTTGTATTAGAAAATAAGGTTTTAAAACACATTAATACATAATATAAGTACTAGACAAAAAATAATACAAGTCATTACTGTACACACACTAAAATGTCGCACACTAGAGCACGCAGAAAAGGGTACCTTCATCAAAAAGTATTCAAACCAGCTTTGGTGACAGCATACTTAATATTTCACAGAATCAAGGGATGAATAAACGGATGAATAAGTTATGAACATATCAATGTTTATTACCTTTCTATGATGCATTATCAAATTACTCGTAGGAGACCCGGCTTTACACGTGCCCAAACTCGCCCGGAGTCTAAATTCGCCCTTTGTCCAAGTGCGCCCGTAGCCCAAATTTGCCAGTGGCCCATATTCACCCAATGCTCAAATTCGCGCGGAACCAAAATTCGAACATCCATACATCCATACCTACATACATACACAACTGGATTTTATTGATATAGATATCACCGCAAAGTTCTCATGACCCGGATTCGGGACAAACCGAAGGGTACGTTCAGGCTGCATCAAACCCACCTAAATGAGCCTTGGTCAACTTGGTGGCAAAATGTTATTTATTTCACAGAATCAACTACCAGACTTCACACTTTCAGGACCCGGAAAAACCCACGTGGTTCGACAGGCGACCTATCCCTTGACACGTTCCAGCGGGGAATCGATACCCCGCCAGTTGATTCAATGACAGTCCTTATGAACAAATGCGAACGCGTTAACCATTCGGCCACTAAAACCCATTCTGTTCTTCACCAACTGAGCTAATGAAAGCGAATATACGTCATGCAGTGTGCTACGAGGGCCTACTCTTATTTCGAATTCTAACGGTAAAGGGTTCTTGTACCTGGACACCAATGAGCGTGAAAGAGAGAAAGAGAGGCACAAACCAGGTCATTCCGGGACTAACAATTTTATTTCAATAATTTGCTTGCGTTTAGGGGTCTTTAACAGTGGGGGAAACCCAGAGAAAACCCACACGTTTGGACAGATGATCCTAATCATTGTCACGTTCAAGCTTCGAATCGAAACCGAGCCACTTGACAGACGCCAATGTGTAAACGGGACCCCGTTTTTTTTTTTTTTGTCCCATCTGAACATAGAACTAGAATACTAACGGGAACGCCCACTCGGTGACGTATAACGGTGATGACACAATTATGCTGTACATCGCATGCGCGAAGTCAATAAGGCACAAGTAACTTCCGGCCGTATGTCAACATGGCAGAAGCGTACGACGCCCTGGAATTTCAAGAACTTGACGGTGTAATAGATGTAAGTTATTCATAATTTTAATGAGTTTTTTTAAAATTAGTTATATAACATACCATCGGGAGTATAAACCATTTATTTTCGGACATTAAATTATCCGAACACACGTTTGTGTATCATTTTCTACTACATATTATAAAATTATTATTAATAAATTATGATGACATTCACATTTTATTTAGGACTTGTTATTATTTTTATTTATTGTTTTGTGTATATTGTTGTTAGCCTTATGGCATGTCCGTGCCAGTTTTGGCTGGTTTCCCAGTGCCCTTTTCCTGTTTATAACGAGGGGTTTTACATAGGCTAAGTCTGTTCCCCAATCCCATTCAGACATCCTGAATAAAAATATTGTTTATAAAAAAAAAATGTTTATTCTTTACTACAGCTTTTCTTTGCTAAAGATTTGTTTGAGACATCTCAACCTGTCGTTCCAGTAGCATCCGTAAGTTTTCTACATATACAACATACATACATATAGCCACATAGTGTTCGTAGCAAATGGGCAAGTTTTGAAACTCATTATAGTCTCGATCATGTCTATATATTTTTTTTCTTCTCAAACGATCAAATTGCTTTGGAAATGAAATGATATGGGGTTTAACGTCCTACTGTTCTGCGCTCCTATGCTGGGCTAATGAAGACGGGCATACGCCATAAGGTGTGATTTAAGGGAAATTTTGCCCGGGCAGCGGCACTATCACCTGTTCTTATATCGAATTCCAACTGCCAAGGGATCTTTTACGTGCATTCCAATGTATACAGGTGACCTCGGGTTTTCGTATCATCCGAAGGATTAGACAGCTGTCCTTGTCAGGCCCTCCGTACTGCATCACTTTCTCGGCCAATGCAGGGATCGAACACTCGACCTCCAGGCTAGCGAGCCAGCGTCTTACCCACTTAGCCACGTGATCCCAAATTGCTTTGGAACAATTTCTTTTATTTTGTATAATATTTACTTTAAAGGGACAATAACACTCTTGCTGGCTTGAAAGCTCCAGAAAATAAATAATATCTCTATCTAAGTACTAGATGTTTAAGTGTCCCACCTGTTGTGTAAATTATCCATTACATCCTATTTTACTTGTCCAGAGGGTTCGAAAATATTTTTAAATCGAAGTTTCATTTGAAAAGGTTTACGTTAGACGTTTCAAACCATTATGTTGAATTTTTCAAATTTTTTAAATAAGGTGTGTTAAGATGAAATTTGTATCATCAATTAATTGAAATATTCTAAAATAGTTAAATTTGTTGACCAGAATAAAGATTGGGACATATTATTCAGTTACAACAAGAGTGGTATTGAGCCTTTAAAGAACTGTATTAATTTGGTATCAAGCTCGTAATTAGATAAAATTGTGAGGGAAATTATAACCTCCAACCCTGTCTTTGGTTGTGTACAGATTTACACTGGTAATTTTAATTCATAGCTATTGATTTTGTTTGGTTTTTATTTACGTTGTTTTCATTGTTATTTATTTTCTTTTTAAGATTCAAACTAATCCAGTTTAATTTTATGGGAAAGTTCAAGTAGTGGTTATATGAAAAATGATCTGATGTTCACATGATCCCAAGGGTTTGCCGAACCTCAATCGAGTTTAACCCCAACAAGGAATATTATACATCAAAACTGTTCATCTGCCTGTGCATTTTCTAGTATAAGTTTATCATCATTTTGAACAATTGGTTAAATTACTATTCAAGATAATTAATTTAAAAAACAAGAACAACAATATGTGGTTGGAATGATCCAAGGCTCTGTTCAAAGATATTTTATTCACATGACAGTGATGCTTGTTAAATAAAACTTGTGAATTTAACAGATAATGACCATTGATAAACACTAAAGGCAAATAGAAATGCACAAAAAAATCCATAAGCTTATGATAATAATGATTAAACATACATTATGCAAGAGCTAAATCTGCCTATTGCAGGTTTTCTTTAGGCCTGAAATGTTTTTCTAAATTATTAATTAGACATTAATTAACTTATCCAGGCCCTAATCAACTCTCAATAGCATCGGATTTCTCCAATATTAAATAGATTAGAACAGTTCAGCCATATTTTGATTTAAGCTAAAAATGGAGGAGTGAGACTTTACTTCGAACAACCAGTATGATGGTTGAAATTATTGCACACGTCTTGTCAAACCTTCAAAGGCCTTCAAAGGCTAATATCTTCGCTCGCAATAGAGTAATTTGAATGAAATTTTCAAATTATTCATTTTACATTATTTATCTTCGAACTATTATAGCAAGAATGGCTAGCTCTTTATCAAAATCTTACATAATGTATATTTAAGAATAATTTAATACATTTATAAAGCTCACACATTACAAGTAGTGCACCTGTATAAAATTTGTATAAATTTTGTTATCATTGTTAATATTTTATACTGAGATGCAATAAAAATAATACATCACTTTTATAAATGGATGAATGTAAATCTTGTTTAGAAGTGAATCCAGGTTTAACACCCTACTTACTACTTTTCAGCTCAATTTTGTTTTAAAGATTTGCTTTAATCTTGCAATTAAGGATGTAACAACATCATATTACGATAACATGTGAGAATGTTTTGAAGATTGTGTAAACCCACCCCGAACAATTCTCAATCAAAAAAATTAAACCCAACAGAATCAGTATGTTGATTTTTCTGGTACACGTGGGGTATATAATGCAGCTTTTAAAAAGCTAGGTTTTGTGCAACTGTGGAAGGTGCAAAGTTATGCCACGTCATCTCAGAGGTGCTATTTCATTGCGTCTCGATATATTTTGTTTACAATTATCAACCTGGCCCCAAGTTCACAAAGCATTCCCAGACTTAAGAATTTGCTCAACTTTCAATCACTGTTTTTGAGAAATATCTTTGATCCAGAAACACAAAACTTTGCACATAGTTTCTTATTGATATATTTACATTAAAACAACAATAGTTAGTAAAGTGCTATATTTAAGTTAAAATAAGACAAACAATTTTGAGTAAAACCTTAACTTAAGACTGAGAATGCTTTGTGAACTTGGGGCCTTGTTTTCTTTTCATTACTTATTATCTACAATACAGTAATAACAAGAAATAAAAAATCTGTAGAACACTGCTGATTAAGTTCTAGATTTAATCCTAGATTCAATCACATTTATATTTTTATACTTCCAATATCGATATTAATTCCAATAGAGCCAGGAAATGTTTAGTTTAATTATACACTTTCTATTTTGTTGTATGAAATTATCTGTATAATCTGTGTTTTTGTTACTTTCATTGTGTGAAATGCTTGCAGCAAAGTGCTGTAAATAAAATACCTGACATCACTGATCACAGTTTAACTCTTTTACTTCTCATTTGACCTCAAATCTATGTGGAGTGGAGTCAGTTGGAAGAAATAAATCAAAATGGAGTGAAATCTACATTTTAATCAAATTCGTACCACATGATTATATTCTACCACTTTTTGCTCGTTTATATGGCAACTATATATTATTGCTAAGCTATTTTTGAATTGTAAATTACATTTACAAGTATGTAAATATTGATTCTTTGAATTATATATTGTCAATCAAAATCTGAATATGCAATGTGCTATGTAGCCATATATGTGAAATAAACTATTATTATTGCTATTTACTTTCTCTGTAAATCTCTGTTAATCTGTCGACAACTTAAACAAATTTCTTTTTGAGTGTCCTCAACAAAACTATTACATACAGAAGCAAGTACACAGCTTTCGTAATTTATATGTTGACTTATTTGTGTTCATGAAAAGATCAACCTGTCTAATATATATTACAGTTGTAGGCTGACATTGAGAATAAGACTGTAAATGTTTTGATGTTATGCCCCTACATATCTTCATATTCTCAACAGTTCTTATAAGTAAATCTATAGATGTAACTTTAATTTGAACAGGAAACAAAAATTATTATATTGTACTTCACAATTCAAGTCCTTGTCAATGGTTAAATGGTATGTTACACTTTTATCTTCAGTTTTAAACAGATAGATATAATCACTTGAAGACTGACATAGCCAACAAAGCAGGCATTTGACATAAAAATGATTTCTGCAACATCTGAAAGGTTACTTCGTTCATATGTAAACATTGAGTTTCCTCGGTTTTCCTTGGACCCTGAATAAAATAGACAAAATCATAACATTCAATTAAAACAAGAAGAATTGGATTCTCATACATGTATTCATAATTTTCTCGGTTTCTGAATAAAATCGAAAAAATTACAAAAGTAAATATAAAGAAGAATCGGATATTCATACAAGTATTTATAAATAAAATTATGGGAGATTACAGAAGGAGCTAGCAGTTCTCATTATAATAGTTAAAAACTAGATAATATAAAGGGAATTTGCTGAAAATTTCAGTCAAATTGATCCACCCTGAACCGAGAATTTAGTGATTGAATTTTGGGCCTAGCCTCGATCATCATTACTAAGCTCGGTACGATAAAAAAAAAACATGGTCTCGATTATCCATTTTTTGATTTAATCAGAAGTAGCAGACTGGGCTCTAATCCAGTATATATCACAGGCTAGCGATGCCATCGAGCGTTGATTATGGTCTGGATAAGTTAATTAATGTCTAATTAATAATTTAGATAACATTAAAGGCCTAAAGAAAGACCTGCAATTGACAGATTTAGCTCTTGCATAATGTCTGTTTAATATTGATGAATTAAATGTTCATATACTGATCTTTTATAAGGAAACATCGAATGTTCATATTCATAATTAAGTTAACAGAAATTTAAGTTACCGGTGACTTCCTTGGATTCAATTTCTTTGTTGTTACGCTTTTCTGTAGAAGAATTAAGGTTGATAGTCTCCCTAACCCTTCTTTTAATCTTCGATATGTGGACCCAGAATTTTTGTAAACATCTGAAATATTCATAAAATCAAAATAAAAAGGTTCCTACATACAAAACAAAAGGTTCAGATATAATTATTTTTTTTCCATGCTTGTTGATTATTCATACCGGGAACAAGATTATTTCGGAATTTAAAAATAAAAGGATTTGACAGGTCAAGGTCAGTCATAAATAAATATACAATTTTAATTTTTATGGAGCTGCTCAGTTAAAACTTTGACCTTTAAAAAAAAAATAATAATTAGTAATTCATAAAATTAAAGTAAAAGAAGATTGTTGAGAGAGAATCGTCATGCTGTCACACACTCATCGGGTGTAGTAATCGTCAATTTCATAACAAATTGAAAGTAGACTAGGCCTAGCTACGGCACTAATGTAAACAAACCTATATGCATACAACTTTGATGAGAGAAAGGGTAAAATCTAACGGGCAAACATGAAAATACAGACATTCAGCTAGTATGGGTTTAACTTAACTTCATTGTTTCATTGTAGGTTGTCAGGGTGGACTGCCAACTAGAATCTACATAATTAATTTCTTTTGAGTTTTCACTTACTTTTTCAACGAAATAATCCGGCTCTACGTGTCTTGAACATATTGTCATGGTCTTGTCATTTATCGGGTCTGATCTGGTAGACTGTATGATACGTAATGATTCTCTCTCCACTCTATGTTTTTTTGGGTAAGCGATAGAATGATCAACCCCGATTTCTTTTATTGCAGGCGGAACATCCGAACAAAACACAATTCGCGCCAGGCATTTTGTTAGTGCGAGCAGAAACCGGAAGTACGCTGTGCCCGATATCAGCGTCAGAAGCCCGCCGTCACATAAGGTAGTGACGTCACACGGTGGGCGTTCCCGTTAGTATTCTAGTTCTATGATCTGAACGACTACACGTTATCCGTTGCCAGGCCCTCCGTCCTCCATCCTACACTACTGACAAGGGAGGACATCTCCAGAAAAATCCCGATGCACTTTGATGAAGTTAGAGAGCAAATGTCCTATACTCACTGAGCCACTGTTGCCCCCACTTCATTTCGATTTCGGACAAGGAACCTCGTTTTTTATTTATACCATTCAAACGACTATACCACTGACAAGCAGGAACCCCGACCGAAAAATCCAGGAGAACTTTGATGAAGTAAGAGAGCAAACTTCCTACTCACTGAGTTATCGTAGCTCACACTTCATTTAAATTCCGGACACGGGATCTCGGTTATTTGTATTCCATCCGAACGACTATACGTTGTCCCTTCTCAGGCCCTCCGTCCTAGGGTGGACATCGCCAGAAAAATCACGATAAACTTTGATAAAGTTAGAAAGCAAACGTCTGGGCCACCGTAGAGCCAACTTTATTTTGATTCCGGGCACAGGACCTCGCTTTTTTAATCCCATTCGAACGACTATTCGTTGTCCCTTGTCAGGCTCTACATCCTACTGCACTGACAAGTCCATGCATCAAAAAACCCGATAAGGGAATTATTGAAGTTAGAGAGCAAAGAAAGATTCGACTGAAGACTTAAAATCGATTACAGAATACAATACTATCTGTGCAAGAAGTGATAAAAATTGTTTAGAACTATTAAATTTTCTAGAACTTCAAACATTTCCGTTTATTATAACCCATGTCCAAATATAAATGCCGATACGGTTGTCAGTGGACATGCGTATAAACTGCACTTCCGAGGCGAGAAGACGAGAAGTCGAGATTGTGACGAAGCGAAGGAGCGAGAAGACGAGAAGACGAGATTAACTCAAAGGCGAGGGAGCGAGAACACGAGGTTTTTCAAAGGCGAGAAGTCGAGGGCGAGAGTGCGAGAACACGAGGTTTTTCAAAGGCGAGCTGGAGCGAGAAGTCGAGGGACGAGAACATGAGAAGTCGAGGTGAAAGTAATCTCGTGTTCTCGGGGCGAGATCCTCGTATTCTCGCCCTATTTCCTCGTGTTCTCGTCTTCTCGCCCTCGACTTCTCGTCTTCTCGCCCTCTGTGTAGTCATTGAACAATTAAATATTCGACGTGAATTTCAAATGGAGTTATGATATAAGTTGTTTGTGTATAGAAATGGTTATTATAATTATATATAGCCAATAATGAATATAACGACAAATTACTGGCACTATTTGTATTTCTGTGCTTATATAGAGATAGTTTGGGAAATCAAATATCATCCAAATTACCGGTAAATGGGCTAAATGCTTGGGTCGTCTTCATCTGTCACGTGTATGGTGGCCCATGGTCGCAATAGCGTTTTTGGGGCTATTTTTGGTATTTCATTTAAAATAAAAATATTAGTACAAAAAAAAAAGAAACAATTTTTTTTTTTTTTTACAAAATAAAAAAAATAATCTTTTCAAATTTTAAAAAAAAAAACTTTTACAAATTTAAAAAAAAAAATCTAAATATGTAAAAAAAAATAATATAATATATTTAAAAAAAAATAAAAAAGAAATAATATTAAAAAAAAATTAAATGAAAAAAAAAAAAAAAATTGAAAAAGAAAAGATAAAAAATAATTCCCGACGTGGCCCATCGTCGCAATAGTGTCTTGAGTATCCAGACCCAGTATACAGCTATCATTAGACTAGAGCGACCAGAAACATTTTGTGGCCCATTGTTGCAGTAGTATCTCGATTATCATGTGTGGGATCTATGAAGAACGTATAAACTCGAACGACAAGAAACGAGTCTGTAGTCAACATAATTGTAGATACTTCAATTTTGATTGGCTAAGCACTAAAATAAATCTAATATTATCTATTATCCAATCAAATACTAAAATTTGAATTTTATCTTAGTAAAACAGGCCCCAGACGAAACCACGTAGGCTATCATGCTCTATTTTGTCTTTGAAATTGATGTTGTGCGCCATCGCACTTTCGCACCTGTGGTCGTAGCGGGGGACTAGCAATGACCTCAGGGAGAGCAGGGGTTTCACAAAAACTAAAGCTAAAATCACTAACATAGATTTTAAAATCAAAGTGAAATTTTAAATTTATGCGTTTCACGAAGATCGATTTTATTTAATTTTAACTCATAATTTAATGTTAATAGATTTTAGTTAAAATTACTTGTGCCTTGATGTGAGGTAACTATAGACTCGTTTCTTGTCGCTCGAGTCTATACCATACGTTCTTCATAGATCCCACACAGGATAATCTGAACGACAGACCCACGATGTTTGACAGGTCACCCTACTCCTTGTCACGTACAACCGGGGATTCGAAATCACGCCAGTTGACTCAATGATGGGCTTTATGATATGACAGGCTTTATGATACAGCGCGCACGTGCTAACCACCCCCCCGGCTACTTAGTAGTAGGCCTATACTTCGAGGATTAGTTTCAAAGTTGTTAACTACTTTTGAAATTCGACCTCAGGGAGACCAAGTGTTTTAAAAACATTACATAAGCCTTTTGAGGGGAGAATAGGCCTTGCGGACTAGTAGCCCGAATGGTGTCATTAATTAAAGTCAATGACTTCAAACGTCATTATGTATGTAGGCCTAGTTCTAGTTAGACTGGATAAACTAGTCTAAATGACACTAGGCTTCTATAGTCTATTAATTATACATTTCTATTGACTTGCATATGTATAAATACATATCCAAGTCCATAGACGTCATGGGTGGCAAAATTGTGTTTCGCGTGTTGATGTCTGTTTACCTTTTTCCTTTCGGGAGGGGAGATAACTACAAACTCGTTTCTTGTCGCTCGGGTTATGCCACATAGGATAATCGAGACACTATAGCAACAATGGGCCACGAGGTATTTCTGGTCACTCGAGTCTAATGATAGCTGTCGTAGGCTGATTTTATACTGAGTCTGGATAATCAAGACACTATTACGACGATGGGCCACGTGCAGAATTCTTTTTTTGATTTTTTCTATTTCATTTATTTTTTTTTATACATTTTTTTAATCTTAAATATTTTATTAATTTTTTTTATATAGATTTTTTTTTTATTTTAAAAAGATTTTTTTTTTTTTCTTAAATTTTAAAAAGATTTTTTTTTCTTTTTAATTTAAAAAGATTTTTTTTTCTTTTTAATTTAAAAAGATTTTTTTTCTTTTTAATTTAAAAAGATTTTTTTTTTCTTTTTAATTTAAAAAGATTTTTTTTTTCTTAAATTTTAAACAGATTTTTTTTTTATTTTGTAAAACAAAAGAAAAAAAAATGTTTCTTTTTTTTTACTTTTATTTTTTATGATTATAAATGAAATACAAAAAATAACCCCAAAAACGCTATTGCGACCATGGGCCACCATACACGTGACTTTTTTAAACAAAGGACGCTTAAATTGGTCTACGGCATGATAAAGCATTTTAAATTCACTCGAAAATACTCCAATCACAAAAAGTCTAATCTATAAAAGTACAAGACGATAATTCGATGATTATGATTAGGCCAGTCACGTGTTAATTTGACCGTGATGTGTATATCAGAGATATACTGTACAGGTAGTGGTAAAAACTATGTGTAGTGCCTGTGACGTCACAAGCCAATCAACCAGATTAAGGTCGTAATTGAAAAATTGAAAAGCGTTTTTGCGTGTCGGATACTCAAACGTTAATAGCCGAATTAATTTTAATCAGATTGGCGTGAACTTGCCGTAAAGTGGATATAGTGACTATTGGCTACACGTAGCCTAGCGAAAAAAAAATTTGGCCATCTTATGTGGTCTTTAAATCGGATAAAAGTTGTGACCTAGAGGGACAAACAAGGGGAATAATTCAGGAAGTTAATATCTGATATGCGCGAATATCAAAAGGAACCAAGATCTTTATGGGTTATTAACAGGTATTTCAAGATTTTTATCAAAATCAGATTAAAATTGTGACCTCTCACCCGATGCAACTGAGGTACACCCTATTCAATAAGCCTCTATGATTCAGTTCCACCCGGTTCAACAGGGGGTATATTATAATATAATAATATTGAGGTTGGTCGATTAAGTAGGGTAGAATAATAATACCATAGCCTTATGTACATACACGCATTAGCCAATCAGATTTCGTGTCTACGTCTTCAGAGTCTAATGACGTAGGCTGGTAGTTTTAGGCGCGATACATCTTGGACCAGATTATTAGAGGAGTACTGGGCCCTGTTTCTCGAAATTTTAACTAAAGATAAAATCCAATTTTATTAGATACTTCAATTTTGATTGGCTAAGCACTAAAATCAATCTAATATTATACAATCAAATTACTAAAATTTGGATTTTATCTTAGTTAAAATTTCGTGAAACAGGCCCCAGTACGAATTTACCTTTACGATGTCGACGACGAAACAGGTTTCTTCCACCCCTACACTGCCACAGTAAGAGGTAAGATTCTAAATACTTTGCACAGGTCCAGATTCTAAAATAGAATGGAATAGACTTGACTAGGTCGTAACTAGGCTAGCCTCCTCAACTACGGTAGGCCTTTATTTTCATTTTTAACTAGGCTAGCCTAGATTTTATTTCTAGATTTAGCCTAGTGCCTTGCCTTCTTTGGCCTCAAATCCTAGATTATAAATCGGCTAGACCTTGTGACTGTGTACTTGGGCCTAGTCTGTTTGATTCATGTTTTCATATTACAATTCAGACAATTGCCAAGGCCTTGTTGACGTTGTGACTGGCTGAGGGCCGTAGGGCCACAAGGGCTAGGCCCAGTTCTTAAAATGTACGAACTTTACCACGATGTACAGCAATAATGGATTAGCAGATTATGCATGCATATTACATTTTTAAAATATTGCGCTGGGTTTTCATTTTATCAATTTGACAAGACTGCTATGCCGGTAGTCGATCCAAGGGTGGTAGCGAGTGCGCCCTCGTACCTCGTTTTGAATTTAAAAATAAAACTGACCTTGAACTAGAAAAAAAGGCTTAGGCCCAAGAAGCTTCGGTTAGATCTAAATATTAAGCCCACCTGCAATTTTCGTCAAGGTCACGAGATGTAAACAGGGCTAGCGCTAACCCTAGACCTAACCCTAACCCACATTCCCCAGGAACAAATTAAATCACGTTCTCTCTAGGGCTTAAGCCTGTGGTGTTTACATCTCATTACCATGACGAAACCTATCGGTGGCCTTGATATTTAGTAATTTACACCGGGGGTCACGGTGACTACGTGGGTAAGACGCTGGCTCGCTAGCCTGGAGGTCGGGTGTTCGATCCCTGCATTGGCCGAGAAAGTCCATCCCGATTTTCCGGTGTGGTTACCCTTGTCAGTGATGCAGGACGGAGGGCCTGGCAAGGACAGCTGTCTAGTCGTTCGGATGGAACGGACAACCGAGGTCCCGTGTACACATTGGCGTGCACGTAAAAGATCCCTTGACAGAGTAGGCCATAGTGCCGCTGTCTGGGGAAAATTTCCCTCATAGCACACTGTATGGCGTATGCCCGTCTTCATTAGCCCAGTTAGGAGCAGAACAGTAGGACGTTAAACCCCATTTCATTTCATTTCATTTCCTACGTTCCATAGGCCTATGCGTGAGTATTTGCTCTACAGAAGCGGCAATATCGGTCTCAATGCGAAGAATACAGTCGAATTCGGTTAGATTATAGATAATTTTAAATTAAAAGGGAACGGACATGGTACCACTTTTACGTTTTCATTTCACAGATCAACACAGCAGCTCACTGGTTTTGAAATTAATATTTAATAATAATAATAATATAAGATATAGTTTTCTTTCAAACGAGTCCCTGTAAATTTAAATACTTCGACTCTTCGAGAGTTTCTTTAAAAATAAAACGGCTCTTTAATGTCGTAGGGGGTGTACACAATGAAGACATTTCTATAGCTGACATACATTTATTATATTTTCCAGATACATCTATTTATTCCTAAATCAAGAACATGCTTCTTTCTTAGAAGTTTTGGGAGTTCTCTCCCCTTGATTCCCAAAAAGGGAAAATACTCTCATTTACAGCTAACATACGGACTAAGACTAGTAATTATTTCCCCTTATTTCATGATGGACGAATGTAGTGCGAGTTATAAATAGACAATTTTTCCCTTAATTTTTTTCTCCCCTCTTCCTGCATTTTTGGGTTGACTTTTTGGTCTAGAATTGGAGAAAAGGGATCAAATTTGCAATTTCATAGCAGTTTTGGGTAATACTGATGATATTACAGCGGAGGGATAGGGGGTGTAAAGTGTCTTTCTGCAGAGCAATCATTGTGTCGGAAGTGAGATTTCCACCCCTGTCAACTTCAAATCTGTGTAGCAAAAAATCTAAATGGTCAACCCCCTACAAAATTATGATGAGGAGATTGCCAAATGTTGTCCCCATTGTGCCTATAAAGATTGGAACCAACGGAATGTTGAGCAAAAAGCTACAGCCTGTGATGTTACAGTCATTTAACATTGAAGTCAATGGGCAAATAATTGCTAGTCTGAGTCCTGATGAAATAATGAAGCATGGCCGACTCGGGATGTTGATATTTTTTCAACGGCTTGTTTCCTGAAGTTTTGAATGGAAAGTGTCAGAAATGGTAAGAATACTGCTTTTTTATTGCCCAGCAGTAAGTTTTTTGACTATTTGGTATCAAAATAGCCATGATTGGGGGTATCCGTTGGTTGAGTGTGAATTTTGGGTTGTAAATGTGTAACATTTTGTTCACAATGATATCAAAACATGGTTAGGTCTAAATATTAAGGCCAACTCAACTGCAGATTTGGTCTAAAGTCACGAGATGTAAACAAGACTGACCCTAACCCTAACCCAAGACCCAGTCCTTACCCTAACCCTAACCCACAATCTTGTCAAAAAGCATGTAGCCTAGGCCTAAGCCAAGACCTAGTCCTGACCCTAGCCCAAACCCACAATTGTGTCAAAAAATCATGTGCCCTAACCCTAATTACATGTTGTGACCTTGAACCAAGTCTGCAGCTGGCCTTAACATTTAGACCTAACATGTTTTTGACATCATACAATGAAATGTTAACATGTACACTCCAAAATTCACACCTGTGTGACTTTTGATCAAACATGCAGTTGGCCTTAATATTTAGACCGAACCTTAAAACATGGCATCTACCTTTGAGATTGGCTTAGACTTATGTGACACTCAAGGTTTACTTTTTTACTGACTGTTAACTGGTTTCTTTTTGGAGGGCCAGTGACGGGCTGTTCGCTAGAAATAAAGAGGTTTATTTCTATTTCCAGTTGAAACCATATTTTTTTCTTATTTTCTCACTGTTTTTTATTGCATATTTATCCCCAGCCTCCTATCATTTCAGGTGCCCAGGTAATGTTTCATAGAGTGGAATGATTGACCTCAACACAAGTATTAAAAAAAAAAGAAGCAAAACAGGTGAGATAAATGTGCATTTCATACACTTTAAGAAGTACATCCAACCTGATCCCCGCTTCTGCTCACTAATAGTAATGGGCTGGAAATTTGGTACTGCACAGGCCTGTCTTCTCCCCTTGACATTTAACTGAATGACAGAATTCCACATTTTGACCATTTTCTGGATGTCAATGACCATTTCCCTGGATAGTATTCGCCCCAGAATTCTCATTCTCATCCAAATTTAACATTTCAGGTCTACATCTCAAAACCTGATCTCTTCCTGAACTGGCTTTAGGAGAACGATGATGCATATCAATTTCATCCCTGATCTCTATGACACCTGTGGTGGAAGTGGAGGGCAAATCGTAATCAGTTTGGGTTCCAGCCCCGAGGACCTTTGTAAACTTTGCTTTTTGGTGATGACTTAATTTCCGAGCTTGAAAAGGACGCTTGTGTGTTTATCATGGCCTCTCATATTGGAAGATAACATTAATGGCTTGTGTGTTGATCGACGGTTGTGCATATCTCTTGGTCAGGAAAGTTGTAGGCACCATCGCCATTGTAAATCATTTGACAGGCCCGAGTGAACGGGGCGACCTATGATTGGTCAGCAATGTATCAGATTCCATACCGGGGGGTGGGGATGAAAAAACTGTTGTAGTGTTACATAATCAGATTATTTCAACTTACTTATCCTGTGGAAATACAGCTATATAGGAGATATTTTGAAATTCATAGGCACTGCATGTTTCAACATTTTAGATTTGACCACAATTTGGCACTTGAAACTATGTTAACAGAGAAAAACTGTGTGGTTTTCGATGAAAGTGTTAAAAGTCTAATATTGCATCATGATTACTGTTTTAAAGTATTTTCGTGTTTGATTTATATTGAATTCATCTCATCTTTTTGAAGAATGCATTTATGTTCAAAAATAAAAATGTTCTGTGGAATTCAAAATTGATGTGCTTTTAAATTATCAGATTCCAAACTGGGGGTGGGGATGAAAAAGCTGTTGTAGTGTTACATAATCAGATTATTTCAACTTACTTATCCTATGGAAATACAGCTATATAGGAGATATTTTAAAATTGATAGGCACTGCATGTTTCAACATTTTAGATTTGACCACAATTTGGCACTTGAAACTACGTTAACAGAGAAAAACTGTGTGGTTTTCGATGAAAGTGTTAAAAAGTCTAATATTGCATCATGATTACTGTTTTAAAGTATTTTCGTGTTAGATTTATATTGAATTTATCTCATCTTTTTACAGAATGCATTTATGTTCAAAAATAAAAATATTCTGTTTAATTCAAAATTCATGTGCTTTTAAATTTCTGTCTGAAATTCCGCAGTTTTCTGATGTATTATAGTGTTTGCAGAATGCCGCACAGCTCATCTGAAAATGCATAGATTTTCATATTCTTTGGCCAGGGAATTGCATATATGTTTGTTTATTAGATAACAACAGATTTGTTTAAACTGCAGAAACATGTGAGGTATATAGGACTAAGACTAGTAATTATTTCCTCTTATTTCATGATGGACGAATGTAGTGCGAGTTATAAATAGACAATTTTTCCCTTAATTTTTTTCTCCCCTCTTCCTGCATTTTTGGGTTGACTTTTTGGTCTAGAATTGGAGAAAAGGGATCAAATTTGCAATTTCATAGCAGTTTTGGGTAATACTGATGATATTACAGCGGAGGGATAGGGGGTGTAAAGTGTCTTTCTGCAGAGCAATCATTGTGTCGGAAGTGAGATTTCCACCCCTGTCAACTTCAAATCTGTGTAGCAAAAAATCTAAATGGTCAACCCCCTACAAAATTATGATGAGGAGATTGCCAAATGTTGTCCCCATTGTGCCTATAAAGATTGGAACCAACGGAATGTTGAGCAAAAAGCTACAGCCTGTGATGTTACAGTCATTTAACATTGAAGTCAATGGGCAAATAATTGCTAGTCTGAGTCCATACATTTATACAGGAGTTATTCCCCATTAAGCATACTTTATAATGTATTGTGGAAGACTGTAAGGTCTAAGGTATATTACTGAACATCCCCCCGCGAAAAGAAAAACAATGCCATTGTTTTCAATAGACCTGACAGTCTTTAACAAGACATTCAAATATAAAAACAAAACTAAAAAACTGAATGCAACTAGAATAAAGTACCAAAACCAAGAAACAAGATGGTAAAATATACATCTTAAATCATAATAAACCTGATCTAAATAACAGGGGGCGGTTTAGCTTTAATGGCCTGTTTGGCCTTGGCATTAAGAGCCGAGTCGGTTACCCAAAAAGACTCGTGGGCAGCTTCACCCTTTAAATGTACAAGATATTCCGCTTTGTTATTTTTAACCCTTTGGCCGATAACTTTCCTAATCTTGTAAAATCCATCACTGTCGCTACCAATGGAACAGGAATTTAACCCACAATCAACATTACCACCACTTTCAGAACGATATCTTAAGGGTTTCTGATGGGTTCACAGGGATATGTGACCCTTTACATGATTGTTGAGACGGTGGTTCTGAAACACGTAAATTATGTGGAGGTGTCGTTTCGTTTTGATTAAATCTTTTAAGTACAGGTACTGGGATTCGAGACGGTGTTGTTGATTTTGGGCACATGAGTAACAACAGTACTAGGAAAATACGAGGAAGGATTGGGAATACGAACATAGGCCATTTTCAATCTATCCTTATGTACATTAGAGATAACTTTATTAGTAAGGGGGTCAATTATAATATCAACAATATGATCGCTATGCAGGGCCTTCACAACAAAGGGTCCCGTATAACGGGGCTGTAGTTTCTGACCAGTTCCAGTAGAAACAGTATTTAAATAGACATATCTCCCTTTTCTAAAGTCAAGGGATTGGATTTAGAATTAAAACGTTCACACATTTTAGCTTGATTTTGCAAAACACTAGACTGAAGTTGTTCTCGAATAATTTGAAGTTTTTGAACTTGTTTCTTTAAAAATGGCTTAATATCGGTAGAAGTGCGATCTATTACAGAAACTGAAGTGTTGGCACTCAAGGGAAAATGTGGACGTCTGGCAAAAACAACCTCAAATGGAGAATAACCAGTTGAAGAATTAACACTATTGTTAAAAGCAAACACAATAGAACTTAAAACATCCTGCCATGTTGTGCGATTATGAGAAACATATGGCGATAACCGTCCAGCTAATGTACGATGGGACCGCTCACAGGCTCCAAGACAGTGGTGAACGAAACTGGGGGAAAATTGTTGGGGCACCTGTAGCAGTTCACACAAAGACTTTGTGCACTGAGCAATAAACTCAGAGCCCCTATCACTAATTAAGGTATGACAGCCCTTATGAAAAAGTCCTATAGAAAAAGTACACGTTTCTATAGAAGTTTGTGGGATTCTATAGAATGCTGCAGGAAAACGAAATCATTCTGTATTTCAAAAACATGTACTAAAGTTTTGTGTAGGATTGGTAGATGAATATTTTCCAAGTGTAATTTCCTATAGAATTCTATAGAATACTGTAAGAAACTATTGGAAAAAAAATAAACCTGCAGATTCATTGGTGCTGCAATAGTTTTCTGTAGAACTAACTTGTAACCTCGAGTCAGTTGAGTAATCCTTCAGTTTTCTATAGCCTTTGTGCTAAAAACTATAGTTTGCTATAGAACTAACTTGTATTCTCATGTCAGCTGTGATTCCTATAGATTTGGTGGTAAAAACTATAGTTTTGTATAGAACTAACTTATTGTCTCAAGTCAGTAGTAAATTCCTATAGTTGTCTATGACATTCTGTTGAAAACTAAGAATTTATATGTATACTGTACTTAAACCATTTTAACAAATAGCCTACTATAGTTTCCTACATAATATTGTAGAAACAATGTTCTATACTACAGATTTCATAAATTGGCGATGTCTTTTATTCATACTATAGTTTCAATTGAATTTAGTGATTCACTTGTGTGAATAATGTAAACTTTTCCAACATAATTTTCCTGGATGCAGTTTTCCTTAATTTATTGTGATACCAAATGACAAACTAAAATAAGCTTACCACGAAAAATAAAATATAAAGTATAAAATAGTGTATATAATATGAATGAAATAGTGATACTTGTTGACACTCAAAGGAATTCCCCACCCCACCCTCCAAAAAATGCCAGTAAATGTAGATGTTCACAACGAAAATATCAGATAATAAATTATTCTTCAGAAGTCAATGAAATAAAGACACAGTTTATTTAGATTTTAATGACTATAGCAGATTCTGTACTCAGATTCTGTCAACCGTGAATACCTGTCGACAAATTATAATTAACAGCCAATGTACTCTCTTGAAATCTGTTTGGCCATTGGCTGAATTTAAAATTCAAAAAATCAATGTATAACAACTTTAGTATTAACAAGAAACTGAAGAGAATGGTGGTGTTTTTTTTCACAGAGTCGATTAAAGATAGAAAGATAAGTATACTTTATTACTTTCTTAACAATAATATTAAATTAATTTAAATAGATAAGATTTATGTGATTTTGTTATTTATTTAACTTTATTACCTATTCTTTTCCCTATATTTCAGTTTTACCATGGACCTTATAATACAATATATAGTCCATGGTTTTACCAAGAAAAGAACTTTTCATGGTTCCGGCTGGAGAATCATCAACAGAATTCAGATTAATCCATGAGAGAAAAAATGAGCTTATCAATTTAGAAGAATCCATGAGAGAAAAATAAGCTTATCAATTTAGAAGAAATCATGGGCCAACTATATTTATTCCCAAAATAAGATTTAATAACACAACAGTCTATAGAATTCTATAGTACCCATTCCTACAGAAAACTATAGTGGCCCAATTTCCAAACTACAGAATACTACAGTATTCAATCCTATACATAACTGTAGAATTTCCTACAGAAAGTGCAATAAAAAACCTATAGAATACTATATTATTTTCCTATAGAAATTTTGCCATAAATCTGTAGGAAAAACTATAGGATGTGCGCTACAGAAACTGTAGAATATTTGGGGCCGTTATTTCCTACAGGCCCCCAAAATTCTGTAGAATACTATACAATTTTATCCTATAGAACACGGGACACGCCCCCCAAAAAACTCTATAGATTTTCTATAGAATTCTACACTGCTATTCTGTAGGAATTTTTGCTAAGGGAGGTTCCAAACGTAGTAAATAATTGAAATAATGCTGTACTAACTGTCAAGGCATCAGAACTAGCGATAGGCACGGCATATAGGTATTTACTAAACATATCTATGGCAGTGAAAATATAAGAGTAGCCATTAGGTGTGACGGGTAAAGGTCCAAACAAGTCGATTTCCCAAACAAGAAAGGGGGCTTGAGGCGTAGGATATTCAATAATGCCACTTTTAGTGTGGGCTTTGGTAAGCTTGCGACGCTGACAATCATCACACGATTTCACATAATCATTAACAATTGAGCTCATTTTTGGAAAGTAGTATGTGTCTTTAAGACGATCAAGAGTGTCGTGAATACCGCCATGACCGCCTAAAGGAGAATCATGATAAAGTTCCAATAATTGCTTAATCAAAATGACCGGAACCACTAGTTGATATTTGTCTAATGTTTGAGCACGTTGTGATTTAGCTACTCTTGAATGAAATAAAACACCTTCAATTATAGCGTAATCTGTGGCTTCCAACAATAAACGCCGAGCTTGTTTCTGTGATGTCGGTAATATATTAGAAATTAAGTAGTCTATAATTGGTTTCGAAAACACGTCATTATTCTGTAGTTTTGCGATGTCTTGTAGTGAAAAATCGAAGTGATCCATAAGTTTTATGTTCTGAATTTCCTCAGCAAGACGATTGTTCTTGTCTTGTCAGTAGTAGAATCAGTCACCTGTTTGTCAGATTCAGTTTGATCACTGGTATGACCTGGATCATCACCAGGCGATATGGAAGTGGATCCAGGCACCCCCATCATACTCAATGTCCTGATAAACCACACAATTACACACAGGGGAGTCAGAGTCAAAATAGTTATCAAAAGTTAGGCCATTCGGTAAGATAATTTTCCCCGTTTGCTCAGGTATGTAAGGAAAATGTGGGTCATCCTCCGCTGGGCTAACTACTGTCGGAGAAGAACCTGGTGGACACCGGGACAACGCATCAGCGACACACATTTGTGCTGCAGGTTTATATGTTATCTCAAACGAAAATTGCTGAAGTATAGCTATCCATCGCTCATAAATGGCGCCACTCAATTTCTTTTCAAATAATGGTTTCAATGCCTGGTGATCACACTCAACATAAAAATGTCGGCCACGTAGATATGGTGCACAATCTAATATACTGGTGGTCATACCCAGAAGTTCTAATTTGGTCGGACCATATGAATGTTGGTATTTAGCAAGAGATTTGGAGCCAAACTTTATTACTCTAGTACGTTCACGGATGTCCGTATTTGCCGGAAATTCTGATTCAGGATGAACCTGGGAAAGCATATAACCAATGCCTTTACTTGAAGTATCCACACTTAGAGTAAACGGAATGTCGTACCTGGGGAAAGCTAATACGCGAGATTCGGATAATTGTCTCTTCAATTCTTCAAATGAAAACCTTTCTATATCAGTCCATTGGAAGAAAACACTCTTTTTGAGTAGAGCGTACAAAGGTTGAGCAAGACTGCTGAGATTTGGTATGAATTTCCGAAACCAGTTTATCATACCCAAAAAACGTTTTAATTCCTTTGTAGACCTGGGAGCTGGATATTCCTGAATCACTTGAACATGTGTAGGTGGTGGAGAAATTCCTTTCGCTGATATTTCACGTCCAAGAAATTCACATTTGTCCTGTGCGAAAAAACACTTCTTTGGGTTCAGTTTAAGACCAGCACTACGAATCGGGATCAATAGGCATTTGGAAAAATCCATGGCTCAAGTCGATCGATGTCAAATAGTGTGGTTGTTTGTTTGAAAAAGACTCCGTTAATTCCTGGAGGTCAGGGATGCTGTAATTAAAGTCCTGTGTTTGAGAATTCAGATATCGAAAATCACAGCAAAATCGATACATTGATAAACTAGCTTCCATCGTTCCGGGAACATACTGTTTTCCAGATTTGTTGCGTTTCGTTACAAGTACAATGGGACTGGTAATTGGGAGTGTATCATTTTCATCGACAGAACAAATAACGCCTTGGCGGATAAGTTCGTCTAACTGATGTCGTAAAACGATACGTTTATCTGGTGGTAATCTATAAGGTCGTTGTTGTTTGGGCACAAAGTTTGGCTTTAAATGTATCTTATGTTGGACTAAATCAGTCAACCCTAAATCGGAATTGTCATCGGTTAAGAATATACCATGATTATCATATAAACATCTCTGTAAGGATTCAAGTTCATGGCCAGTTACACAGGTATTAGAAAAATTAATTTGATTAAGAAATTTGTCTTTCTCAGTGTGTGATTTCTCCGAATTATCGTGACTGATTTGGTTAATAGGCAAATCTATAGGTATAACATCATAATTTGTATCAATTACACTAAATTCAGCTATAATACTACCTTTAACTAAACTTACAACACTATTGGTTAAATTCAAAACCCTAAGAGGAACAGTATGACTACTTGATACAACACATATACTCTTAGAAACCATAAAGTTTTGCTTATATGCACTATCACGAGCGGTACAAATACCCTGTAAGCCAGGTGATAAATGTTGTGGGACATTGGGCCATATTAAAACCTCGGAGTTGGCGGGAATATCAACATGTTTGAAACACTTGACCTTTAATCGGTCAAAAGATAGTGTTTGGTGAGAAAAATCTAATACGGCTCCAGTAATATGCAGAAAATGGGCCCCTAATATAACAGGTTGCGAGGATTTTTCTAAAACAAAAAATTCAACATAATGTGAACCACGCGGAGAGGAAAACTGAACAAAAATTGTTCCTACTACACCAATTTTTAGATCATTAGCAAGTTTTATAACTTTCCCCTCCACAGGTTTCAATTTGGTTTTAACATTATCAGGTAAACTATTATAAAATTTTAAAGACAAAATATTAATAGCACTTCCCGTATCAATTAAAGCTGACACACTAACAGTTTGAAACTTGATTGGCAAGTAAATAAAATGTTTATTCGAATGTCTGGCACTGAAAGTCGGGTCATTGTTCAACTGAGCATGATTTAGTAACATAGGGCCACCAAGGGGACATACTCCTTCAGTCTTGGCAGTTGTCAGTTTCCCGGATGACTTTCCGATGTGGCGGGAGGAGGGTCTTGAAGGAATGACGGACGAGTTTCCCGTTGTGATTTAAATGATGGTGATTGCGCTCTATAATTTTGGTATCCCGGTGAACGATGATCAGATGGCCTTGATGGCTCATAATTGAATGGAGTCGGTGGTACAGGCAAATTAAAATATCTGGGTGGATAATTAGGATAATATCTTGGTCTGTAATATTGCTGCTGGTAACGTGGATTATACCACTGAGATGGATTTGTCTGTCTCTGTCTATTGGGCTGCAGATAACGTCCATGAGATTGGAACTTGGAAATACTTGAAAATTTCTCTTGAAGGTCTTGAAACTGGGAAGATATCGTGGAGATTTTATTCTTAATTTCCTCAAGTTCTGAATGTTGTAATGGTTGTGATACGGGCGGCAAATTTGCAAATGGAAGAGGGTCAGTCCTGTACCCATAGGCTTCGCCCATCTTTGCAGCCATCAAAGCACTCATACTATCACAAACATTTCCAGCTCGAACATAAACTGCCAACTGCGCTGGCAACCCCGCGATAAAACGGGCTGTTATATCCTTATCTGATTTGCTAAGTCTGTGGCCCATTTGTAGTAATGTTCCATGAAAAAATTCAATTGGCATGTGAGGTTGTAAGTTTAGAGAGTCAAACTTCGCGGATTCGACTATTAGCGCTGGATTATGTAATGGATAAAACATTCAATGAATTGCGTCCAGGACATTTGCTGTAGATCGCCAGCTGTCAACTGTTCATACCATATTTTTGCAGGACCATCTAACTGAAGGTGAAAGGCCGCCTTTTTCTTTGCTACTGTATCAATACCATGAGATAACGACGTATACGAGTCAAATTCAGCTAAAAATGAATGGACATCACTCGAATATAAACCATTAAATCGTGTGGCAAATAGTTGATAGTTGGCCGTCATAGATACAGGGTCGTTGCTGGGTTCATTGTTATGCAAATTAAAACTTGGACGTGGCTGATGGGTTTGGAGGGCTGGTGGTACTCCGCATGTTGCCAAGGGTGTGTGCAAAGGGAACGGTGATGGTGACTGTGGTGAACGGCTGGGGCAACCTTCAGCAGCATATTTTAAATCATTGTTTTGAGAAAACGCAGCTGGTACAAAAATCTTGTGCGGCGATTGGAGTGTAGACACTAAAGCTCGTGTAGTTACATCCACGAACAAATGGAGATTCTGGCTATCAGTCGTGAAAGTAGTGTTGTCTTCTTCGAAATCTATTAAATTATTTGTTGAACACATGGTATGGTTAAAGCTAAGTCTATGATGAGTATGAAAAAAATCACTGTTTCAGTGTTTGAAATATTCAATTGTTTTTACAAATTATTTGACCATTAAATACTAGTTCCTTCTTGAAAGTTAATGTTAGCAATTTAGCATCTCCACCATGTTGTAGGGGGTGTACACAATGAAGACATTTCTATAGCGGACATACATTTATTATTTTCCAGATACATCTGCTTATTTATTCATAAATCAAGAACATGCTTCTTTCTTAGAAGTCTCGGGAGTTCTCTCCCCTTGATTCCCAAAAAGGGAAAATACTCTCATTTACAGCTAACATACATTTATACAGGAGTTATTCCCCATTAAGCATACTTTATAATGTATTGTGGACCACTGTAAGGTCTAAGGTATATTACTGAACATTAAAACAAAACCAGGAGTATGGTTCACGGGTGTAAATACTTCCGATTCCTTGATTTTTAAAGCTTTATAAGTTTATTACACATCTCCTACAGTGTTTTCTGACAGTGTCATTAATGGATTGTCTTCATTTTTTTTTCCTTTTTAGATGACATCAATAGGCTATTGAAAGAGTTTTATAACAAGGATATGACAACCGCAGGGCCAAGGCCCACTGCCACCTACATCACGAGGTAACTGTCCGAACGGAACTTCTCCTCAAAACTATATTGGCAAGTTCTTTAAATATCCTGAAAAATAAGTGTTCCCGTTCGTTTTTCCTGGAGTTTAACGAACGAACGAACGGGACCACTATTTATTTTCTTAAACATCAATAAATTAGGCCGACCGGTACGCGAATATCTTATCTCGACTCGACTTTGGTGGGTATTCCCAGCACTTTCACGTTCGTTACACCCTAAGGACGGCTGAGTTGGAATTTTGTGAAAATCGGCCCAAAACTGACAAGACAAAATGGCCGCCCTCGTACTCTAATAGGGTAAAAATATGGTATATCAAGGTTGTGGACCCTCTAGAGGTGACAATTTTCTTCTGATTTTGATGAAACTTGAAATGTAAGTTTATAACCCAAAGATCTCGGTTCTTTTCAATATTTGCGCATATTGGATCGTAACTTCCTGAATTATGGGCCCTGATTTTACGAAAAATCGCTTTTTGTTTAGCTTATTCTCTATCCATCTCTTGTGGGCGTATCCTACCATAATTCAGGAAGTTACGATCCGATATGCGAGATATTGAAAGGAATGACGATCTTTGGGTTGTAAAAATGCATTTTTTCAAATCGGATAATAGTTGTGTCCTCTAGAGGGACCACAAGCTCAAAACGTGATTTTTCGGAGAATCAGGGGCCATAATTCAGTAAGTTAAGATCCGATATGCGAGAAAATCGAAAGGAACGACGATCTTTGGGTTATAAAAATGATAATTGTGACCTCTAGAGTGTCCACAAGCTAAAAAGGTGATTTTTCATACAATCAGGGGCCATAATCCATGAAGTTATGGTCCGATACATTCCAATATCAAAAGGAATCAAAATCTGTGGGAGATAAACCTACATTTTAAGTTTCGTCACAATTGGATAAAAATTGTGACCTGTAGAGTGTCCACAAAGAAATTATGGACAGACGTCGGGACGGACAGGGGCAACGGAACAATACGTCGACATGACAATGTGGGCATATAAGAATTGATATCAAAAATTTCACCTTGGGTGGGTAGGATGGCAGCGGAAGTTGATGTCAGAAATGTTTCCACAACCCAAAATATTATTTCTGGTTGACAGATAGCGGTCTTGTCACTGGGGCCCGCAGACTTCATGATCCGTCAATGGGACAATGCGAGGATGAGCCCTATTGATTTAGCCGGTTCTCTGTCCATCTGTTGCAAAATGTGGGTATAGCTTGCATAGCAACTGCTCATTATGTACTTCTGATATTTTGTTAGTCTCAAATAACAACTCCTTGTTTTCACAAGAACTATCAATGAGCTTAAAATTGTCTGTGTAGCTGCTACGGACAGTAACAATAACCGCTTTACTTTATTTGCTTCATTTCTCAATTCTGTGATACAATCATAACCAGTTTTATCACATGTGAAACTGGTGGACACCAACAAAGTCTTAAGTTATGTTGTGAAACTGGTGGACACCAACAAAGTCTTTTAAGTTGTTATGTTGTAATATACTTAAACATACATTGTGCAAGAGCTAAATCTGCCTATTGCAGGTCTTTCTTTAGGCCTAAAATGTTATCTAAATTATTAATTATACATTAATTAACTTATTCAGACCATAATCAAGTCTTGATGTCAACGGTAGCCTGCGATATTTACGGGATTAGGATCCCATTTGCTGCTCAACTTTCATTCATGATTTAAACATGAAATGGACCAGTGAGACTATGTTTCTTATCGTACCGACTTTAGTAATGATGATCGGGGCTAGGCTGAAAATTCAATTGTTAAACTCTCGGTTCAGAGTGGATTAATTTGACTGAAATTTTCAACAAATTCCCTTTACATTATCTTGTTTTTGCCCCCCACCTTTCGAAGAAAGCAGGGGACTATTTAAATGGGTTCGTCCGTCTGTCTGTCTGTCCGCCCTTCTGTCACACTTTTTGGGACACAATAACTCTCCTACTAATGAGCTAGAATGTTCAAACTTGGTGTAGGTGTTTATTAGGTCAATACCTTGACTAATTTCGATGATGAGCATTTTCTGCTCAGGGTAAGCAGAGATAAGCAATCTAATTGGTTGATGCTTTGGGACACGATAACTTTAGTTCTAATTAAGTGAAGGTGGTGAAATTTGGTGTATAGTTTTATTACATCAATACCTTGACTAAGTTGATAATGAGCATTTTCTGCTCAGGGTAAGCAATTTGATTTACCGAGACTTTGGAACGCAATAAACTCTCTTTCTAATTGAGCTAGAACATTCAAACTTGGTGTAGGTGTTTATTAGGTCAATGCCTTGATGGAGATCGAAGATGAGTATTTTCTGATTAAGGTAAGCAGAGATAAGCAATTTGATTGGTTGATGCTTTGGGACACGATAACTTTAGTTCAAATTATGTGAGAGTGTTGACACTTGGTGTATAGTTTTATCACACCAATAACTTGACTAACTTCGATAATGAGCATCTTCTGCTCAGGATAAGCAGAGTGATAAATTTGATTGGTCTAGACTTTGGAACACAACAACTCTCCTTCTAACTTAGGTGGAATGTTTAAACTTGGTGTAGGCGTTCATTAGGTGAATGCCTTGATGGAGTTCGAAGATGAGCAGAGATAAGCAATCTAATTGGTTGATGCTTTAGGGCACGATAACTTTAGTTTTAATTAAGTGAGTATAGATTCATTATATCATTACCTTGAGTAAGTTCGGTGATGCAAATTTTCTGCTTAGAATAAGGAGTGATAAGCAATTTGATTGGTCAAGACTTTGGAACATAACAACTCTGCTTTTAATTGAGGTAGAATGTTTAAACTTGATGTAGATGTTCATTAAGTTAATGTCTTGACTGAGTTCAATGATTAACATTTCGAGCTAAAGCTAAGCAGAGCTAAGCAATTTCATAACTTTGATTCGATCTGATAGAGAGTGATGAAACTTAGTGTATGGTTGATAATCAGTTTGATTGCTTGATACTTTTGAAAAGCAGTGGCTGCCAGGCAGGATACGCCCACATTTTGCAAGAGATGGATAGAAAACAACCTAAAAACAAACTGTTTCAATGGCATTTAGTAATTGAACTAGAGTATACAGGTCACAATTCTATGGAATACAATTACTGCTTTTTACTGAGCGACGTTTCGACTAGGCTTCTCTAGTCATTATCAAGCTATGATAAAAAATGAAAATATGACAGGACAATATATACATGTACACCACAATGCTAAGTTAATGATGACAAACCAGGGATGTAACTTAATTACGTGTACCTAATGGTGATGATTAGGTACACGTAATTAAGTTACATCCCTGGTTTGTCATCATTAACTTAGCATTGTGGTGTACATGTATATATTGTCCTGTCATATTTTCATTTTTTATCATAGCTTGATAATGACTAGAGAAGCCTAGTCGAAACGTCGCTCAGTAAAAAGCAGTAATTGTATTCCATAGAATTGTGACCTGTATAACCTAAAAACAAACGCGTTTTTTTGTACAATCAGGGGCAATAATCCAGAAAGTTATGACCTGAAATGTGCAAATATCAAACGGGACTGAGATCTTTGGGATATAAAGATAAAAATGGTGATTTGTGACCTCCTGAGGTTTCACAACCTTCGTATTACACACTTCTACACAATTTGCGTACAAAGAGCGGTCATTTTGTCAGGCAGTTTCATTTGATTTTCCCGAAATTCGAATTCAACCTTCATTATGGTGGAATGGTGATGTATTTAAACGGTTTTTAAAATCGGAAAAAAATGTGACCTCTAGAGAATCCGCAAGCTAAAACTGGGATTTTTCGAACAATCAGGGGCCATAAACCAGGAAGTTAAGTTTGGGTATCCGCGATTATCAAAAGGAACCAATATCTTAGTGTGTAATGGTGATATATTCACATGTTTTGTTTTTTTTAAATCGGATAAAAATTGTGACCTCTACAGGGACCACAAGCTAAAAACGTGATTTTTTGTTCGATCAAGTGCCATAATTCAGGAAGGTACAATCCGATATGCGCGAATATCGAAAGGGACCAATATCTTTGGGTTATAAACATGTATTTCAAGTTTCATCGAAATCGGATCAAAATTGTGACCTCTAGAGGGTCCACAACCTTATTATACCATATTTTTACACTATTCGCATACAAGCGGCGGTCATTTTGTCCGGCAGTTTTGGTCCGATTTTCACAAAATTCGAACTCAACAAACATTCCAGTGTAACGGGGATATATTCGAACGGTTTTTTTTAAATCGGATAATAAGTGTGACCTCTAGAGGGACCACAAGCTACAACGGTGATTTTTCGTACAGAGGCCATAATTCGGGAAGTTGCGATCCGATATGCGTGAATATTGAAAGGATCCGAGATCTTTAGGTTATAAACATGCATTTCAAGTTCCATCAAAATAGGATTAAAATTGTGACATCTACAGGGTCCACAACCTTGATATCCCATATTTTTATACTATTCGCGTACAAGTGGCAGCCATTTTGTCCGGCAATTTTGGTCCGTTTTTCACGAAATTCGAACTCAATCTTCATTACAGTGTAACGGTGATATAATCAAATGTTTTTTTTAAAACTGGATAATAATTGTGAGCTCCAGAGGGACCACAAGCTAAAAAAGGCAATTTTTCGTACAATCAGGGGCTATAATTCAGGAAGTTACGATCCGATATGCGCAAATATCAAAAGGAACCAAGATCTTTGGGTTATAAACATGCATTTCAAGTTTCATCAAAATCGGTTTAAAATTGTGACCTCTATAGCGTCCATAAGGTAAAAACGTGATTTTTTGTACAATCAGGGGCTATAATCCATGAAGTTTCGATCCAATACATGCCAATATCGAAAGCAACCAAGATCTTTTGGAGATAAACCTATATTTCAAGTTTCGTCAAAATCAGATAAGTATTGTGACCACAAACAATTGTGGACGAACAGGGGCGGCGACAATATATGTCCACATGAAAATGTGGGCGTATAAAAATAAAGGTGCTATTAATTAATATGTGTCATCTCTTTATTTTGGGATTTCGGTGGGGGACATCAGCCTCACTGTTGGATTGTTAACTATTACAGTGAGAACTGCCAGCTCTTTATCTAATCTCCCATAATGTATCTTTAATAAATAAAAAAATATCTAAAACAAGTCAGCACTGATATATTACAAATTATTTTTTACTAACATTCCATTTATTATATTCTATACAAAAATCTACATTTATATTCAAGTCATTCATTATGAATATGAATATATTGAATAAATTCATCTAGCAGCTAAATCATTATTTCTCATTTACAGATGTAAATGTTCACACGCTCCCGCATGTCATTAACAGTCTGCTTTGATGCACACAGGAGGTTTCATGCATAAACTTACAGGGATCATTCCATGTCTAGTGGACCAAATTCTCAGAAAGTATAGGTATAGGTATAGGGGAAATGTTGCTTGTACACTATTATTCATTCAAGGGAGATAACATTGCAAAACAGGGTAGAGAGCAGCTGATCACCCAAATTATCAACTGAACTTCTCCAAAGCAGTAACTTGGAAAGGTTTAAATTATGTTTTCAGAAAAGAAAGTGTGTGTTTTTTTAATATATACTTAAATACACTCTTCAAAAAAAAGGAGAGGATATTGAAATACAAATACCTATGCAGGTTGTGATATGATAAATAGTCATGGACATTTGACATGCTTTGAGAGTATGTTCACAGATGAACTTATCGTCCCAACAAAACCACTGAGCTGCACATGCGACACGTAATAGCGCCATACATGTGGGAGGGGTTTATTGTCAAATTTGACACTTCAAGGAAGAGTTGATGAAAACTGCCGCATGCTGGGTTATATATCCATGTTTGCTTTCCTATCGGTTCTTGCATAAGATTTACTGTTTAGCGTATCTTTGCTTTAGTGTGTTACATTTAATTTGATCGGGAGACGTGTTCGTCGACGTCAACTTCAACCGACAACACTGCAGGAATTGGCCGTGGCACTGCAAGAGGAGTGGGTCAGATTGCCCCAAATCGTGATTGGACAGTTGACTAGGAGCATGCCATGAAGAATTGACGAATGTCTGGGGATTGGTGGAGCAATTACTGATTATTACGACAAAAATCAAAAACGTCCATTTTCATTTTTGACTGTGCATCTCTTTGCGAGTGAAATGGGGCCGTCAGATATGCCGCCCATATGGGCTGTTTACATGTATGTTCATGTGTAGACAATTGGCCTGTTATTGACATACACTGGTTACCTCTAATAAAAACAGCAGTGCATTTCTGCAGTTTTGTATTGTTTCTGAATATCCCCTACTTTTTTTGAAGAGTATGTTATTCTATTGTATAATGATTTATATTCAAGTATATATTAAAAAAAAATTTTTTTTGCTAGGTCCCTTGAATGAATTAGGTGGGGAGTATACATAATTAGGGGATTACTACAGGTTATAGAAGCTATGCATAAGTCATGAGCTTGCTCTTACAGGGTGTGATTTGATGATAATCAAAGTATTGGAAGTGATATCCTTTCAAATGGGCGAAAAATATAAATATATGAACATGTTACAAATTTTGAACTTTCCATGTTTTTGATGGTGAATCATAAATTAATGGTACCCCCTGGGTCTGATATTGATGCATAATTGTTATAAGTAAGCACAAAATGTTCTTACAAGGCCTTGTTTTATGATGATCATGCAATTAGAAATATTATAATCAATTCATTCAAATCAGGAACCAGCGGCTGCCAGGCAGGATACGCCCACATTTTGCAAGAGATGGATAGAGAACAAGCTAAACAAAAAGCGATTTTACGTACAATCAGGGGCCATAATTCAGGAATTTACCATCCGATATGCGCAAATATCGACAGGAACCAAGATCTTTGGGTTATAAACTTACATTTCAAGTTTCATCAAAATCAGAAGAAAATTGTGACCTCTAGAGGGTCCACAACCTTGATATCGTCGGTGAAGTGTCAAAAGGGAGTATTTTAACGAAATTCGAAATCAACCATCCTTAGGGTGTAAAGATGATATATTTAAACGGTTTTTGAAATCGGATAAAAATTATAACCTCTATAAGGGTCCACAAGCTAAAAACGCGATTTTCCGTACAATCAGGGGCCATAATTCAGGAAGTTACGGTCCGATATATGCGAATATCAAAAGGAACTGAGATCTTTGGGTTATAAACTTATAAACTTACATTTCAAGTTTCATCAAAATCAGAAGAAAATTGTGAGCTCTAGAGAGTCCATAACCTTGATATATCATAATTTTACGCTATTTGAGTACGAGGGGCGGCCATTTTGTCTGTCAGTTTTGGTCCTATTTTTACGAAATTCAAACTCAACCATCCTTAGGGTGTAACAGTGATATATTCAAACATTTTTTTAAATCAGATAAAAAATATAACCTGTATAGGGTCCACAAGCGAAAAACATGATTTTGTACAATCAGGGGCCATAATTCCGGAAGTTACGGTCCAATATGTGCGAATATCGAAAGGAACCGAGATCTTTGGGTTATAAACTTACATTTCAAGTTTCATCAAAATTAGAAGAAAATTGTGACCTCTAGAGGGTCTACAACCTTGATATACCATATTTTTACGCTACTTGAGAACGAGGGACGACCATTTTGTGTCAGTTTTATGCCGATTTTCTAGAAATTCGAACTCAATCATCCTTAGGGTGTAACGGTAATATACTAAAATGTTTTTTTAAATCGGATAAAAATTATGACCTCTATAGGGTCCACAAGCTAACCAGCGGCTGCCAGGCAGGATACGCCCACATTTTCAAGAGATGGATAGAGAACAAGCTAAAAAGATAGTGATTTTTCCTACAATCAAGGGCCATAATTCAGGAAATTACAATTCGATATGCGCAAATATCAACAGGAACCGAGATCTTTGTGTTATAAACTTACATTTCAAGTTTCAACAAAATAGGATAAAAATTGTGACCTCCATAGGATTCACAACCTTGATATACCATATTTTGACGCTATTTGAGAACAAAGGGCGGCCATTTTGTCTGTCAGTTTTGGGCCGATTTTCACGAAATTCAATCTCAGCCGTCCTTATGGTGTAACAGTGATATAATAATACTTTTTTTTAAATCGGATAAAAATTATGACCTCTATAGGGTCCATAAGCTAAAAACGCGATTTTTCGTACAATCAGGGGCCATAATTCAGGAAGTTACGTACCGATATGCCCGAATATCAAAAGGAACCGAGATCTTTGGGTTATAAACTTACATTTCAAGTTTCAACAAAATCGGATAAAAATTGTGACCTCTATAGGGTCCACAACCTTGATATACCGTATTTTTACGCTATTTGAGAACGAACGGCGGCCATTTTGTCTGTCAATTTTGGGCCGATTTTCACGAAATTCGAACTCAGCCGTCCTTAGGGTGTAACAGTGATATAATAATACAGTTTAAAAATTTCATGAAAATAAAAAATGAAGGAGTAAAATATCAAAGATGGGCCTTTCATCATTGATGGACTACACAAGCAACATTTCAATAAAGTTTCATATTTTTTTCATGGTTTTACCTATTTCCCTGTGTGAGTTGGTTTTCAAAGCTAATTTTACAAGAAACTGACAAAGATACATTATGCATGTGATAAGTGACAATTTCAAATATAGTGTAGTAAAATTTCTACACTGTATCAAAATATTGATTTTTTTGCATAAGTATCAATATTTGGCACTTAAGGCTCTCAATACACAGTGGAAGGTACTGGCTCTATAAAATTTGATGGTGAATTCTTAATCTATATAATAAACATTCTCTTACAAACCCCAAAGTTTCAAGAATATTGATTAACTAGAAGATATAAAATCAGTACACCGAAATCAAGTCATAGATAGAATGGGACCTTGATTCAAAGGCCATGCATGTATCTCAGTCAATATTAATGCTAGAGTCATATAACTTGGCAGTTTTACATTTAAGTTTGTATGTACTATAATATATATTTTTTTCATAATAATCTGAGGTGGTCATCCGACAAGCACTGGTCCACTGTCTATTCTTTTTCTAATAATGGGATGACACATTTTCTCCAAATATAGGTAGCTAGGCAACATAACATATGCCAACAGCAGTATAGTTATCCACCAGGTTCATAAAGGTTTCTGCATTGTGTTTCTTTTTATAGATACCGGTACATGTCCTATCCACATAAAGATAGGTTGCCAGGCAATAAAACATACATCCACAGCAGCTAAATCATCCAAGCGATCGACAAGGGTTGTCGCATATTTATTCTTTTATAGGTAATTAGGAGCATTTAATAGATAATTTCATACAGATGACATAATAATTTTCGTCGTTTGAGGGTTCACAAGGTTCTAAAAACTAAAACAAGGGCCATAACTCTGGAAGTAATCTACAGAAAATGTTGAAATTCGACAGGTTTTTTTGTTTTACTAATTCAAATAATGCATATAAATTTCATACAGATCGGATGATAACTTTTGTCGTTCAAAAGTTCACAAGGTTCAACAAAGTAAATCAAGGGCCATAACCACGGCGTAATCAACGGAAATTGCTGAAATTCAATAGGCTTCTTCGTTGCACTAATTTAAATGATGCATATCAATTTCGAACAGATCGGATGATAACTGTTGTCATTAGAGCATTCACAAGATTCAACAAAGTGAAACAAGAGCCATAACTCTAGATGTAATTAACGGAAATTGCTGAAATTCAAATGGCTTCTTTGTTTTACTAATTCAAATGATGCATATGAATTTCATACTGATCGGATAATAACTTTTGTTATTAGAGCATTCACAAGGTACAACAAAGTGAAACAAGGGCCATAACTCACGGCATAATTAACGGAAATTGCTGAAATTCAATAGGCTTCTTCGTTTCACTAATTTAAATGATGCATATCAATATCAAACAGATCGGATGATAACTTTTGTCGTTCAAAAGTTCACAAGGTTCAACAAAGTAAATCAAGGGCCATAACTCACGGCGTAATCAACGGAAATTGCTGAAATTCAATAGGCTTCTTCGTTGCACTAATTTAAATGATGCATATCAATTTCGAACAGATCGGATGATAACTGTTGTCATTAGAGCGTTCACAAGATTCAACAAAGTGAAACAAGGGCCAGAACTCTAGATGTAATTAACGGAAATTGCTGAAATTCAATAGGCTTCTTCGTTTCACTAATTTAAATAATGCAAATAAATTTCATACAGATCGGTTGATAACTTTACTCTTTAGAGCGTTGACAAGGTGCAATGAAGTGAAACAAGGGCCATAACTCCAGAAGAAATTAATGGAAATTATTGAAATTAAATAGGCTTCTTCATCTCACTAATGCAAACAACATATATCAATTTCAAAACAATCAGATAATAAATGTAGTCTGTAGAGTGTTCACAAGAAATTGTGGACAACAGACGGACGGATGGGGGCGACGGCAATATACGACCACATTTCCATGTGGGCGTATAAAAAGCAATCATGGGCAACAACCCATGAAGCAACAAGCCAACAGTGAGGCTGATGTCCCCCGCCGAAATGGGAAAATAATTAGAGGACACATATAAATTTATCACAAATTATCTTTTACAAAGTATTGAACAATCAAACAGTATATCTTTACTTATAGTCTAACAATCAAAGTAGGAGAGTTATTGTTTTCCAAAGTCTCGACCAATCAAATTGCGTATCGCTCTGCTTACCCTGAGCAGAAAATGCTCATTATCAAACTTAGTCAAGGTATTACTGTAATGAAACTATACACCAAGTTTCATCAATCTCACTTAATTAGAACTAAAGTTATCGTGTCCCAAAGCATCAACCAATCAAATTGCTTATCTCTGCTTACCCTAAGCGGAAAATGCTCATCTTCGAACTCCATCAAGGCATTGACCTAATCAACACATACACCAAGTTTGAACATTCTAGCTCAATTAGGAAGAGAGTTATCGTGCCCCAAAGTATCAACCAATCAAATTGCTTATCTCTGCTTACCCTAAGCGGAAAATGCTCATCTTCGAACTCCATCAAGGCATTGACCTAATAAACACATACACCAAGTTTGAACATTCTAGCTCAATTAAAAGTTATCGTGTCCCAAAGCATCAACCAATCAAATTGCTTATCTCTGCTTACCCTAAGCGGAAAATGCTCATCTTCGAACTCCATCAAGGCATTGACCTAATCAACACATACACCAAGTTTGAACATTCTAGCCCAATTAGGAAGAGAGTTATCGTGTCCCAAAGCATCAACCAATCAAATTGCTTATCTCTGCTTACCCTAAGCGGAAAATGCTCATCTTCGAACTCCATCAAGGCATTGACCTAATAAACACATACACCAAGTTTGAACATTCTAGCTCAATTAGGAAGAGAGTTATTGTGTCCCAAAAAGTGTGACGGACAGACAGACGGACAGACAGACGGACGAACCCATTTTAATAGTCCCCTGCTTTCTTCGAAAGGCGGGGGACAATTATCAGAATTGTTTAAAAAGTAACATAAACACATAGATTTCAAGTCAACTTATAACTGCTAGAGCAAACACAAGAATTTACAAAGTAAACAAGTAAAGTGACATAAACAATGCATGTACCAGTAAATTTCGAGTCTTATCGGATGATAACTTTAGCCTGGACAGATTGGGCTGATGACAATATACCTACAATTACATTTCAATTCTTGGCATATAAAAATGTAACCTATTGTTATATAGGTCATGAGTCATAACTATAACTACTCTTTTCAAAACTCAACTCATAATTTAATTAATCTACCTCTACTTCTCTGATCACATGATGGTGAATGAAATGAATCACTGATTTACAGTTGTAATCAGACATAATTCAGATTTATTCATTTATTTATTTTTTTCAATATTGAAAAACCTTCACTTATACCTTTTCTATTTGCGTATAATACATTATTCCAAATACGCTGCTTAAAAACCATGATGTACAAACCCACCACATGATGAATGACAATAGACCGCGATACCACACTGATGTAAAAACATTTCGCAAGTTACTTATAGCCCATGAGAACTGAGCAGCTGTGTTGGCAATACTGTCTGTACTGTTAGCAGGCGGGGCTGTCATTGACATGCCCGAAGCAACATTTCTGACAGACCATAGAACTTTAACTTTATCACCAAACACATCACTCCACGAGTAGTCTCCTAGAGTTTTCAGTAGAAATGTCAAAAATAAAATCAACAATGCTGGTGTAATATATTGTAATGTGACCACACACAAATAGTAAAATACACGTGCCACAGTTTTCTGTAGCTCTAAACTATTAATTCTACCACTTTCTTTCTTCATCATTTCTATTTTCTCATGTGCCATATTAAGATGAGATTGCAAGTGTATTGGCAATAAAATTAATCTTACAAAGAAAAAGAAAATAACCAAGATAAGACGAATACTATCAAATGCTGCATCTGTAAGATAAGGATCCCCAGAATATCTGCGGACACAAAAAACATCTCTAGCAATAGGACGAGCCCATGTAAGGCAAATGAAAAGTGGCAGAATGAAGTTCATATGGAGGATTGTTTGTTTGAAGGGTGATTCTTTGGCATATTTCAAGGAATCCAGATGAAGTTTAGCCATTCGCAGACCTGGGAATGTTAATATACCACCAATAAATGCACACAAAATAGCTAGAACTATTTTAAAGGTAAGGAAGGAGAGTGGGCCTTGAGATTCTACTCCCTGATGTTTTAAGAATTCCATGGCATTACCAGAGAAGTTGTTGTAACCTTCCTCTAATCCAAACTCTAGAACTATGTCATTTATCACCAATACACCCATTCCTAATACCAAGTAAAAGAATCCAAATGTGATACAAAGAATTCTCTCTCCGCCTTCCTCAGCTTTGAAATACATAGCAGTTTGGGACATCAAAACACGCAAACAGAATCCAATAGTTAACAAACACCACAATATACTAACATTAAATTCTATCTTGTGGGAAGCTACAGCAAAATATATTTCTGTGAGAGTATAAACAATAACAGAAGAGAGCGAAAAATCCATCAGCCACTGAAAATCTGTGAAATATTTGAGTGGTAAAAGATCAACAGCTTGCACCTTGACCGTATCTAATTGAATTGGTAAATTTCTAGGAACTGTAAAACTGTCATCTTTTTTTGTATTATTAATCATTTTCTTATAATCATTTCTTTTGACCTTTCCTTTAACACCAGTTGATATTCCTGCTAAAGATTTTAACTCTTCATCTGTTGGGTATAGAAATCGAACTAGCTTATTACATAGTAACCACTGACCAAAAGAGAAATATGGTGACAACTTCTGGAGGAAGCTAAACATCACCAAGCTGAACACAAACTGCACTCCAAGGATGGCCATTTTGTATATAAACTCAGTAAATTTTCCTTTTGAATTATCTTCTCAAATTTGTAAAATTTCTCTGAAATTTAAATAGAAAATGTAATTAATGACTTAAATAAATTTGTTTATGCATTGCGAGTAGCCTTGTGTTATGATGTTTATTTATAGCAATATTGTTCTAGTTTAAAAAGATAGGTTGCCAGGCCACGAAACATACGCCCACAGCAGCTAAATCCTCCAAACAGTTGACAAGATTTGTTGCATATTTATTCGTTTGTCTAGGTAATGAGTGTATTTACAAGACACCGATATCAATTTAATACTAGGTGGAAAAGGTGATTTTGAGATTATGATTATACATTTGATTTTATTAACTTTTCAAGTAGATCTCATCATTCTTCTCCCAAAACTTTTTACAGATTCAAAATCGGATGAAAATTTTTTTTTTTATGGAGGCTCAAAGTTGCGATTTTTGACTTTTCACAGAAGAAAGGTTTTTCAACGCCTTGAAAAAGTCATTTTTAGTGTTTTTTGCGATGTCATATTTCATTTCATAGCAAACCTATCAAAAATGTAGATGTAAATTCATGAAATACAACTTTAAGGCTAATTATGTTTCGATTTTCACATTTTTGTAACAATTACTTAGATTTCTCAAGCAACTCCAAAATACATAGGTTTTCTCAAAAATTCTATTTTGTCAAAGTGATTTTGGTCAATTTTTTCATCAACCAGCAGCTGCCAGGCAGGATACGCCCACATTTTGCAAGAGATGGATAGAGAACAAGCTAAAAACAAACAGGGATTTTTTGTACAGTCAGGGGCAATAATCCAGAAAGTTATGGTCTGAAATGCACAAATATCAAAAGGGACCGAGATCTTTGGGATATAAAGATATGATTTAAGTTTCATCAGAATCGGACAAAAATTGTGACCCCTAGAGGGTTGACAACCTTTGTATTGCATACTTTTACACAATTTGCGAACAAAGAGCGGGCATTTTGTTGGGAAGTTTCATTTCGATTTTCCCGAAATTCGAATTCAACCTTCATTATGGTGGAATGGTGAAATATTTAAAATCGGAAAAAAAATTGTGATCTCTAGAGAATCCGCAAGCTAAAAATGCCATTTTTCAAACAATAAGGGGCCATAATCCAGGAAGTTAAGTTCGGGTATCCGGGATTATCAAAAGGATCCATGATCTTAGTGTGTAATGGTGATATATTAAAACTGTTTTTTAAATCAGATAAAAATTGTGACCTCTACAAGGACCACAAGCTATACACGCGATTTTTCGTACAATCAAGGGCCATAATTCAGGAAGTTACTATCCGATATGCCGAATATCGAAAGGAACCAAGATCTTTGTGTTATTAACTTACATTTCAAGTTACATAAAAATCAAAAGAAAATTGTGACCTCTAGAGGGTTATAAAATTACATTTATAATTTCAACAAAATCGGATCAAAATTGTGACCTCTATTGGGTCCACAACCTTGATGTACCATATTTTTACGCTATTTGAGAACCAGGGGCGGCCATTTTGTCTGTCAGTTTTAGGCCGATTTTCACGAAATTCCAACTTAGCCGTCCTTAGGGTATAACGGTGATATAATAAAACGGTTTTTAAATAGGATAAAAATTATGACCTCTATTGGGTCCACAAGCTAAAAACGTGATTTTTCGTACAATCAGGGGCCATAATTCAGGAAGTTAAGGTCCGATATGCGCGAATATCGAAAGGAACTGAGATCTTTGGGTTATAAACTTACATTTAAAGTTTTAAAAAAATCAGATAAAAATTGTGACCTCTATAGGGTCCACAAGCTAAAAACGTGATTTTTCATACAATCAGGGGCCATAATCCATGAAGTTTCGATCCGATACATGCCAATATCGAAAGCAGCCGAGATCTTTTGGGGATAAACCTATATTTCAAGTTTCGTCAAAATCGGATAAGAATTGTGACCTGTAGAGAGTCCACAAACAATTGTGGACGGACGGACGGACATCCGGACGGACAGGGGCGACGGCATGTGGACGTATAAAAAGGCAATGTTATTCCATTTTCAATGGTGTTTACTATGACGAACCAAATGATCACATTTTAAGTACGGTAGCTGAAAGCAATTTAGTATATATTTACAGCCCATGTAATATAAAATATTATGAATTGTATAATTTTAGTGAAATATTAAGGACTTTGGATGGTTGTCATAGCAACCACATAATTCTAAAAATAGGACAACTGTCGTTTCACTAACATTGTTCGCAGCAATCGTTGCTTACATCATTGTTAGAATTAGAACTGTTCCTGCATAATTTAATATTAAGAACTCTAATTCTTTAAAATTATATACTATTCAAAAAAAGTAGGGGATATTTGATTTTTAAGTGTTATTAAAGTCACCTAATGAAACTGACGAAGAAACAAATGACAAAATGAAATGAAGTTCACATTCATCGATTTATTCCAAATGATCGTTAGACTAAGTAAGGCACAGACTGACCATTATATGGGTAAAATGATACCCGGGGTCAAACAGCAAAGTTACCACAGCATCACAACCAAGTCAGTAACGGGTAAATCCTCCTCTGTTTGCCAAACAAGCATTGATCCGACGTGGCATACTCCTAATGAGACGTCTAAGGTCATTTTGGTCCAGATTGTCCCATTCCTGTTGCAACGCAGCAGCAAGTTCTTGGACATTGGCAGGACGTTGTTGACGTTGACGTAACCTCTGTCCAAGCATGTCCCAGACATGCTCGATGGGGGAGAGGTCGGGATTCAGTGCTGGCCAAGGTAATGTGGTGATGTTCTGTTGTTGGAGGTAACCTGTAACGATCCTGGCCCTGTGACATCTTGCGTTGTCATCCTGGAAGATGAAACGGCGGCCATGACGTTGTGCGAACGGCACAACATGGACTGCCAAGATGTTGTCCCGGTAGTACTGGCCTGTAACACGCCCTGCAACAACATGTAAAGCCGTTCTTCCAGCAACAGTGATGCCTCCTCACACCATAACAGAACCACCCCCAAATCGATCATGTCTGATGACGTTAACGTCTTGGAAGCGCTCGTTTCGACGACGCCACACCCTCCTACGTCTGTCCAAAAAATCAACAGTGAACCTTGACTCATCTGAAAACATCACATTGCTCCAGCGTCGATTATCCCAGTGTTGACGATCCCTACACCAACGACGTATTGCCTGAATGTGATGATCTCTCAAACAAGGGATCACGCGAGGACGTCGGGCGCGAAGGTGACCCCTATGCAGTCGATTCCGAATCGTCTGGCCACTCACTCTCACACCAGTGTCTGTTTGAAGACGAGCGCTGATCTGATTTGCTGTGATGACACGATTTCTCAAGGCCAAGGTAGGGATAAATCGATCCTGGGCTTGAGTTGTCGCCCTTGGTCGACCTGAGCGTGGTCTGTCCTGTACAGATTGTGTATCACGGTATCTGGACCATAGCCTGCTTATGACAGACTGAGAAACATTCATCGTCCGCGCCACAACCGCCTGTGTTGTGCCGATCTGTAGCATGCCAAGGGCACGTAACCTTTCATTTTGGGTAAGCCGACGCATATCAAAATTTGTTTTCTGGTCACTAAAACAATTTAACTGATGTTTCCACCCTGGAATTCAATGCCACAATGACTGTAACATTCAAAGTCAGAGTCGTGCAAATCTTGGGTTGGACCCCCATGATGATCCCAAGCATCACCTGCATTCCATGCGGTAGCTATTGGTGCGTTTGGGCGTCACATGTAACTGGAAATGTTTCTTCTGTTAGGTTCTATAGTGACTTTTTTCGTAGTCATTTGCATATTTTAGTATTATGCCCCCAAAATCAAATATCCCCTACTTTTTTTGAATAGTATATTTAACTTTGTAATTATTAATTTCATTTTTTAAATCAATTTGTATATGAGAAATTTGTTAATCATCTGTATTAATCATATCATCCCATCATGTTACCGCGAATCGAGCGATATATATACATTTTTTTATTAAAAAAACTTTAGATTTTATTATCAAAATTCTCTTTTATATGTAAACCTTCTTGAATAATCATGACCACTCCCAGATGATCATGATTAATCCAATTCACTCATAAACAATCCTAAATAATCACGTTACGTCACAATCAATTAGTATAAATACCGCCGCTTCGCTTCATCCTACTCATTTACTGAGGAAGGACACCATAGTCCGAAATGTTTAATAAATACCACCTATACTTCTACTAGGAGTTCATCTTTTTTACTGGTTTGAGGGGCTACTATTTCTACTTTATCCTGCAACCCCTTGTGTATCGCTGAGATCCCAGTCTAGATGTTCTCCAGATACTAGCATCCTGCTACTTTAGGACCTATTGTACAAGAGTTGTTGTCGTTTTCTACTGATCATTGTTAGAATTCTGCTTTTACACATATTATTTTCTACTCAGAAGATAACAACAAAGACCAATAAAAAGTTATTCTCTAAGGACTAAAGCGTAAAAGTAGGTTACTCAGTTACTGATAGGCTATGGTACTGGTAGTCATGTTTATAAAGGCCTAGGCCTGGAAGCTACAATTTGACTCAAAGAATTGTTTTGTTTTTACTTCACTTTTGAATATTTCTATTATTCATTCAAATTGGTATTATAGCCTATTGAGCCTACTTCCTTTTTTTTAATATATTTTCATCAATGTAAATAAATATCAAATCAAGGCCTAATAATAAAGGCCTTATGTTTGTCGGTTCTTTCAATTTGTTTAACTGGTCAACAATTACAAATATGTGATGCTTGAGGTGTTAAATATAGTTCCCTAAAAAAAAAAAAGAATCAAAATTATAATAATTAGTATGACAACTGTTATATAATGCTAAATTATTTAATAAAACTTTTTGCGAAAATTGGGTATTCCGTAGTGTGTGTGACTTAGAGATTAAAGCTATTTTGAACGTTCTGTGACAATGCGAAATGTCTGAAATCACCGAAGTGGTTAATTTTTGAAATTTTGTTGTAACATTTACAATAATTGCTGGATTTTAACATTTGATACATTTTGACATAGGCAGAGACAAGGCAAGTAGCTACGGTTCTTTAGATTGTTGATTTTCGATGAATCTTCGGAGATATTAGGCGCCAAATTTTGAAAATTTAAATTTTTACAAAAAACTTTTTTATTAATGAATATTTTTTGATGATATTTTATCCAGGGCTAAAGGGTCGTCTGATTTCAGCGAAAATGTCAACAATTTTTTTCTAAATAATTTTCCTTGGCCGCTATTGGCTAATTCAGTTTTACGCTCCTAGATTCATTAATGATCGTTCGATTTGTTTGATACAAAGTTCATATGCTCCGTTTTCCAAAATGTCATTTTTTTTGTTACCGATAAAGTTTCCTGTCGACACCGGAAGTGGCATAATTTCAACAAAAACTATAATTTTGACAGTTCGGTACCACTTTTTGAAAGCAAATATTATTTTTTCAAAATTTGTTATTACCAAATCGATGCGCAATGCAAATGCGCACAAAACATCGGACTCAGTTTTTTTTAATTTCGATTTCGTTTTCAGGCTATTTCGATTAAAAGGTGAAACCAGCGGCTACCAGGCAGGATACGCCCACATTTGCGAGAGATGGATAGAGAACAAGCTTAAAAGAAAGTGATTTTTCCTTCAATCAAGGGCCATATTTCAGGAAATTACAATTCAATATGCGCAAATATCGAAAAGAACCGAGATCGGATAAAAATTGTGACCTCCATAGGATCCGCAACCTTGATATACCATATTTTTACGCTATTTGAGAATGAAGGGCGTCCATTTTGTCTGTCACTTTTGAGCCGATTTTCACGAAATTCAAACTCAGCTATCCTTAGGGTGTAATGGTGATATAATAATACGTTTTTTTTCAATCGGATAAAAATTATGACCTCTATAGGGTCCACAAGCCAAAAACGCGATTTTTCGTACAATCAGTGGCTATAATTCACGAAGTTACGGTCAGATATGCGCGAATATCGAAGGAAACAAGATATTTGGGTTATAAACTTACATTTCCAAATTCAACAAAATCGGATAAAATTGTGACTTTTATTGGGTCCACAACCTTGATGTACCATATTTTTACGCTATTTGAGAACGAGGGGCGGCCATTTTGTCTGTCACTTTTGAGCCGATTTTCACGAAATTCGAACTCAGCCTTCCTTAGGGTGTAACGGTGATATAATAATACGTTTTTTTAAATCGGATAAAAATTATGACCTCTATAGGGTCGACAAGCTAAAAACGTGATTTTTCGTACAATCAGGGGCCATAATTCAGGAAGTTACTGTCCGATATGCGCAAATATCCAAGGGAACCGAGATCTTTGGGTTATAAACTTACATTTCAAGTTTTAAAAAAATCAGATAAAAATTGTGACCTCTATAGGATCCACAACCTTGATATACCATATCTTTACGCTATTTGAGTACAAACGGCGGCCATTTTGTCTGTCAATTTTGGGCCGATTTTCACGAAATTCGAACTCAGCCTTCCTTAGGGTGTAACGGTGATATAATAATACGTTTTTTTAAATCGGATAAAAATTATGACCACTATAGGGTCCACAAGTTAAAAACGCGATTTTTCGTACAATCAGGGGCCATAATTCAGGAAGTTACGGTCCGATATGCGCAAATATCGAAAAGAACCGAGATCTTTGGGTTATAAACTTACATTTCAATTTTCAACAAAATCGGATAAAAGTTGTGACCTCTATAGGGTCCACAAGCTAAAAACTGACTTTTTGTACAATCAGGGGCCATAATCCATGAAGTTTCGGTCCGATACATGCCAATATCGAAAGCAGCCAAGATCTTTTGGGGATAAACCTATATTTTAAGTTTCGTCAAAATCGGATAAGAATTGTGACCTGTAGAGAGTCCAGAATCAATTGTGGACGGACGGACAGGGGCGACGTATAAAAACATTTATCACAGAAATTAAAGATAGGTTGCCAGGCAACGAAACATACGCCCACAGCAGCTACATAGTCCGGGCAGTCAACAAGAGTTGTCGCATATTTTTACTTTTTTCGGTATTGAAGCATTTATAATACATTAAAATCTGATTAAGAGTAACAACTCATTAAGTGTATAAATTTGAAGTCAATCGGATATTAACTTTGACCTCTAGACCGTCCAAGATTTTTTCAAGTGATCAAAGGCCATAACTCTGGCAGTAATTATCGGAAATCGTTGAAATTCAATAGGCTTCTTCGTCTCATGACCTTAAACACTGTGTATAAATTTAAAGTCAATCGGGTATTAACTTTGACCTCTAGAGCGTCCACAAGATATTTTGAAGTGATCAAGGGCCATAACTCCGGCAGTAATTATCAATCGGATATTAACTTTAGACTTTAAGACTCATGACCTTAAACACTGTGTATAAATTTAAAGTCAATCGGGTATTAACTTTGACCTCTAGAGCGTCCACAAGATATTTTGAAGTGATCAAGGGCCATAACTCCGGCAGTAATTATCAACTTTATTCCGACCACATTTTAATGTGGGCGTATAAAAAGACAACCTTATTTTTCTGCCATGAAGCCCATACAAAATCAAACTAATCCCCGATTCACTTAATAGATATTTGTTTATGAATTGTTATTTCTAGCAATTATTACATCAAGGTAAATTTTATTTTGACGGGCAGTGGTGACAAAAACTGACATTTTCACTGTATGACTTAAAAGATAGGTTGCCAGTGCCAGGCAACGAAACAAATGCCCACAGCATTAATTATCTGCAGACAGTTCGATGTCTTTCTATTTCTCTTCAGAATTTTATAATCGTGCGTCTCAGTAACACAATCAATTTCCGAAAATCCTGGCTTCGTTTTGAAATTCACATGGCAATGAATCTATACGATTGTACTCTCAGTTATTAACTATATATACTCTTCAAAAAAAGTAGGGGATAATGAAATGCAAATACCTATGCAGGTTGTCATATGATAAATAGTCATGGACACTTCACATGCTTTGAGAGTATGATCATTATGAAGAACTTATCGCCCCAACAGAACCACTGAGCTGCACATGCGACACGCAATAGCGCCATACACGTGGGAGGGGTTCATTGTCAAATTTGGCACTTCAAGGAAGAGTTGACAGGGCTCACACTGTTGGTTGCTAAACTCGCAATTTGCGATAAAAATATGAAAGTGGCGATTAAAATTTGATTTTGGCGATAATGTTTTGCGGTACTGGCGATTCTTTTTGAGAACTGGCGGTAAAAAATCTTAAAATTCTAATCGTATTTATCCTGGATTAACCATTAATTGAGTGTCAATCACGTGGCGGAATACTATAAATTAATCAACTGGCTGATAATCTGGATTGCGTCAATGAGTAATACTAATTAATTGTCTTGGATTAATGATTAGTTGATTGATAATTGCCAATGATGTATATAAAGCGGTGATTAGTTGATGTTTCGTTTCGTCTTAAAAAAGATGTTAATACATGCAATTAAAATGGCCGACAGTTCCTTTCGAAGAGAATTAAATATTTTGATACCTAAATTCGTTTACAGTGGCTTCATATACGTCATGTAAGACATACAAGCATGCCTATCAGATATCATTATTTCAAATTATATTATCACCACTGGTCGAAAACGTAAGAACGAGTTGAATAGCGACGATTCTTGAGCGAGAAATCATTTCGCCATATGTATCCTATTACCGTCGTCAAAATGATCTAAAGGTGAACGACGGGTATAATTGTAAGCATCTCTTACAAAAATATAATTGAAATTTATATCATTCTATCAGGGATTCAGATTCTGATACCTTTACGGTACCTGAAAATAACTATTGGCCTATTGTACACGCAACACATAAATTTATAGAAAATTGGCAATCCTTGAATGAGATCTAACGTGTAAATACTGAAAATATATTGTGCAGTACGGCGTTCAAATAGACTAAAGTCACCCAAAGAAATCTGACCTTATTAAATCCAAACTGTGCTAATGTATTATATACAGACAGATTTTTAAAGTTGTTGTATATTGTATTCTATATATGGTTAATTGTTTTATAATATTTGTATAATATTTTAATATTATGAAACAATTACCGGTTTTATGTCTCAGCTAGGCATATAATTGTTAGATGTTGTCTTTTTTATCACACATTTTTGGCAGATAAAATATTCCAGTTGGCGGGAAAAAAATATTAACATTTTTATATATAAAAATTATCATCCATTTTGGCGGAAAAAAATTGAAAGCCAGTGTGTATGGAGCGGAATTTCACCCATAATTCTAACTCCTTACCAAGTAATGCGTATGCTAATATGCTTACTTCTATACATGTAACTTCTTACTAACACATGTTAAATTGGCTATTTACACATGTAAAAATGCTAATTTATATAACTTATTTTTTAAATATTGCAGTTAGAATTTGTATTGTTCTATTTCCATTATTACATTTAATTTATTGTAGTCTGTATAGTTTCGTTAACATTTTGACATTTCACAAATGTTACACTGTAAAGCTGCCATAATTCTAAGCTCATTTTGGTAACAGATGGCGCTATTCATTGTATGGAGGCTGATTAGGGACATGCAAAATCTCGCCTTTTTCATAACCCGACAGATAAAAATCATAAAATATTTTATGTACAAAAACAAAATATTGTAAATATTTTTAAAATATATAAATAGGCTTCCCTGTCGTGCATTTTCCAATATACTGCTATATCGATTGCTTTGGCATATTTTGTTTCTAAAAGAACAATAAAATATATAGAAAGAACTCATTACTTCATGCACGCGAGTGAATAAATAAATATTTATATAGGTAATTATAAGTTTAGCGTATCTTTTCCCCTCACATTTATGAAATATTTTTCGCACACAAGTAAAGTATTTTTGATATTATTTTAGCTTTCTATCGGATCAAGCCTCCAAATCATCGTGAGCCACGGTGGCTCCATGAGTATGTCCTGGACTCGGGTTAGCTCCCGGTGTTGGAAGAGAAAGTCCCTCCGGTTTTCCGGCATGATTTCCCCTTTTCAGTGGTGCAAGACGGGGTTCCTGACAAGGAACACTGTCTAGTCGTTCTTATAAAGTGCACGTAAAAGAACCCTGGAAGTTGGGATTTGAAATAAGAGTAGGCCATAGCGCCGCTGTCCGTGCAAAATCGCCTCATACTGTACATTTCATGGCGTATTCCCGTCTTGCTTAGCACAGTTGATGCTGAGCGAGGGGACTTTAAACTCGATTTCATTTAATTTAAAGATAAATTATGGGAGAATAGATACACTACAGTGCTGGAGTTTGGGACTATAATCGCCGAACACCGCGGAAAAACACTCTATTTCACGGTGGAATCTTTGAGAATCGCTAGCGAAACGTCAGCTAGCCAAATCACAGCGAAATAGGGTGTTTCGCGGTGAATTATGGGGTTTCGCGGTGAAACACGGCGAATCGCTTGAGTGCCGATATCATCCCGATGTAAGCATGTTGACGAAAAATGTAATTTTTTTAAGTTGAATACAAGATATGTTAACCGTTGGCGAGGCAGCTACGGTCGTATTTCTAACACACTGTACATGTATAACGTGGTGCCACAATGTACGTGTATGCAAACAATGAATAACTTACAATTTTTTAAACGTATCATTTCATCTTATTGGCTGCAATCAAATCCAAACTTTAAATTATATTCGATGAGATTTTACACATAACTTCATTACTCGCAGCTTCAGTTAATCTAAATCAACCATTCATACATGTAAATCACTCCGCAATGCGGTTAACCGTACGTCACGTGGTCAGAAACGCGTGAAAACATGAGATGTTGGGTTCGACACGGGGACTATATATTCTTACGCTGTGTTACTTGGCGAAAGAATCATCACTCACAGGTTAATTAGTACTCGTACTGATAACACGTAATGCACCAGAGCTCCAGAGCTATCGTCTAAATTTATCTAAAGATAAAGTAGCCTAGCAAAGACTCGAGAAAGACTCTCCAATCGACTTTAAGACTCGACAAAGATTCTTCAGTCCCAAGGTTGTCTTTCTATCTTTTTTTTTATTTATTTCAATCTTTATTTCTTATACTTGTATAAGTATAAGTTTTGGGGTTTTTTTTTCCTTCTCTTTTCTATTTTTTGACAGTTCTTTTCGGTTACTCTGTTTCATTTTTATTTTTTATTTTTCACATTTAAGTTGGGTCTATTTCTTTCGGTATTCTTTGTTTTCTAGGATTTTTTCTTTTATTTTGGACAGTTCTTTTCGGTTATTCTGTTTAAATTTTTATTTTTTTTTATTTTTTACATTTAGTTGGACCTATCTCTTTTGGTATTTCTTTTCTTTCTAGGATCTTTTTCTTTTATTTTCATACTTTTCGCTTATTCTAGATTAGTTTTTACTTTCCTTGTTTCTTTTCCTTTAACTTTGGTTTCTAGTTTACTTTTCCTGTATCATTAGCCTCATATTTTTGTTTATTTTTATATTTTTGGTAGTTATTTCCCATATTTTTCTCTCATTTACTTTCTTAGTTACATTATCGTTACAAGGGCTTCAGTTCTATTTTCTTTGTTAGGCAATCAGTGTCCAAGCGATCGGAGATTAGCTCAAGCGATCGAACTACACTCAGATCAAAGATATTAAATCATGGGCTTAGCCGCCTTTGTTGAACTAACGATCTGACAGCTGATCTGCTAATTGGCTTATACAAACACTAGGAACCTATAGTTAATTAGTGTAATCAAAACTGATTAACTAGCGGATCTGTGTGGAAAGGGTCAATAGCAGATCATCAGGTAATCAACCAATCAAATACTGTTTAATCCTAACCACTCTACTTTAGATTAACAATCAGAACCATCTCTTGTTTATCCCTCTTTAAATTTAGACTTTCGAAGCAGGAAAAGGGAAATGGAGTCCGTGACTAAGCTCAACATGTCGATGGTTGAGGCTTTCAACAGCAGTCCGGCACCATCGACCTTTCCGGCGGCTAAAAAGAGGGCGGCTAAAAAGAGGGAGGTACAAGCCTTCGTCGTCCAGGTAAGGCCCGCTGAAGGCAAGTCCTTCAAAGGGACCAAGTTGACGGCGATAGGGAAGGAGATAAAGAAGACCTGGGGTATTATCGATACCCCAGACATCAGAGTAACTGTCCCTGGACACGTCCGACTGGCTTTTAAAAAGCAGGAGGGCATGGACAGGGCGGTGAACCAGGTATCCCTTCTCGGCATAGAAGTGAGGGTATCCCAACCGTCAACCTTGTCAACCGAAAAGGTGGTGGTTCATGGGATTCACTCCGAATATGACGGAGAAGAGATCCTGGAAGACTTGAAAGACAGAGGATATGCGGTCACGGAGGTGTACAGGCTCAAGATTGCTGTAGGTAAAAGCCAGGGAAGCGTCGCCCTGATCTTTAACAACAAAGCACCTGAAATGTTAAAAGTAGTATACCTATCCCGAAGGACCCACGCCTACATCAACTGGGTAAGGCAATGTTCCAACTGCCAAAAACTGGACCACACAGTCAAGTTCTGCAGGGGAAAGGCTGTGTGTGCCCAGTGCGGTGGGAGTCAGGCGGTGGCCGAGTGTAGGGCGGGCATTCAAACAAAATGCTCGAACTGCAAGGGCGGTCACGCAGCGAACTCCCCCGAATGCCCCAAGGCTGCGTTAAAAATACAGGGGAAGGAGAAAGTGAGTTTCAGTGAGGCTGCACTCATTCTCAAGAATAAAGAGCGGGCGATAAAAGATGTCAGGAAGACGGCTCCGGTTAATAAACCAACTACGGAGCCAATTCCATCGACATCGACATCGACATCGACGCCGGAAGAACCACCAAAGGCAACCCGCTCAGAACCACTACCAAATACAAAGACTCCAAAGAAGAAAACCAACCCAAAGAAAAAAGAGGAACCAAAAACGAAAGCTGATGAAACTCACTTTATTCCGAAATTCAGAACGGAGAGTGGTTTCATGAGCTTCATGATTGAATTCCTGAAGGTGGCAGTGTCAAATGAAGACCAAATGACAAAAATGGCAAGCCTCCTAGGGAAACTTAGAGCGTATATGGTCAACGCAGACGCTCTAATCAACTCTATCAACACAGTCAAGAAAAGATTCAGAGATGAAGACGAGGAAGATGAAAAGAACGATCAAGAGGTAAATCTCGCTCTACGTAGGAGGATATCTCATGTTCGCCACTACAGCACTGGAGATATGCCCAGTTGCTTGCCGGTATTAACATCAGAGGCGAACACAAATGAGGTACCTTCTATGGAAAGCGAGACACCAGTAGATCAATAGAACACAACCAATGAGAGGCATCAATCCGGACAGTCATCATGGCGGGCCAGGTAAAGGTTCTTCAACTTAACGTTAACAAACTGGCCCCCAGATGTACTGAGCTGAGAAAATACATCACCCACAACCCCAAAGATGTAATATGCCTCCAGGAAACCAAGCTACTACCAACTAAGAAAGACATCTACCTACCCGGATACACTTGTCAGAGAAGGGACAGACCGGGCAGCACGACTCGTGGCGGCGGTCTTGCCATCTACGTCAGTGATAACTTAAATTATACTTCTGTTACGCTGGACGTAGCGGGCCCTCTAGAAGCAATGGGCATAGCCATCACATTGAGCAATAATAAAAAACTGACAATAGTGAATGTCTATGCACCCCCAATAGTCACGATAAAATCAGTAGACTTCCAGTCACTTCTCGACCAGCTTCCGCAGGGCGAATCTGTGTTTTGCGGGGATTTCAACGCAAAACACGCTCTGTGGGGGTCACCGAGGAATGACTGTCGGGGGACTAGCCTGTGCGCAATAATCGAAGGGAACGACCTATGCGTACTAAACGACGAGAGCCCTACTTTTGTTGGAGGAAATGCCCCACCTTCACACCTGGATCTCACGCTCTGTACGCTTGGTATGGCAAACCACTGCGACTGGCAAGTACACGAAGATGAAACACTTGGCAGCGACCATCTACTGATAGAACTCTACATCCAATGTGAAACAACCAGGGAAGTCTATAACGGGAAACCCAATTGGAAAATAAAAGAGGCTGATTGGGCTAACTTTCGTGTAGGCTGCCTTGGGTGGAAAGAAGAAGACATCATCGATGCCAACATCGACGTGTACGCAGCCAACATCACGAATGCTATTATAGGTGCCGCAGACGACTCCATTCCCAAGACTTCTGGAGGGCAATCAAGGATTAGAAAACCTTGGTGGTCACCAGAATGTCAGAAGGCGGTTAACGAAAGAAAGAAGGCACTACGCCTACGGAAATACAATGAAGTCAACCACCAAAACTACCTGAAGTTGAAATACGCTGCTAGAGACACCATCCGGAAGGCACAAAGTGGGCACTGGATGACATTCTGTAATGCGTTGAATCAAAACACGCAAACAGGTGCCGTCTGGAAGAAGCTAAACGCCATGAACGGGAAGCGCAGATCATTCAACATACCAAACCTAAAGAATGGAGATGAGTACGTTACCAACGGCAATGAAAAGGCAGATCTACTTGCAAAAGCTTTTGCTGACACAAGCAGGGACGAAAACCAATCACCAGAGTTCCTGAAGAGAAAGGAAATCTTTTACTCACAGCACCCTTCATTAGAAATTGAACCTAATGAAGGGGCTAAACCAATCAATCTACCCTTCTCTGAGGAGGAGTTAAATAAGGCTCTTTCCCTCAAGAAGGATAGTGCGGCTGGTGAGGACAAAGTAAAGTACTCAATGCTCAAACATCTGCCTAGAAATGCCAAAAGGATACTACTAAACTTCTTCAACACATCCTGGCTGGCAGGAGAGGTACCTAAAGAATGGCGGAAAGCCAACGTCATCCCTCTTCCAAAACCAGGTAAAGAGAAAACAAAGGCAGAGTCCTATCGACCAGTAAGTTTGACATTCACACTGTGCAAAACCTTGGAAACAATGGTTAACATACGACTACAGTTCTATCTGGAGAGCAACCGACTGATCGACGAAAATCAAAGCGGGTTCAGGAAAGGGCGTTCAACAATGGACCACTTGGTAAGACTGCAGCAAGTCATGTCGCAGGCACTCCTCTCTGGGAACCTATTATGTGTCGTGTTCGTAGATTTAACTAAGGCTTTCGATTTAGTCTGGCTAGACGGGCTGCTATTCAAGTTAGGACGTATTGGTATAACGGGCATAATGTTTCGGTGGATCAAAAGCTTTCTGAGCGATAGAAGGATACAGGTGAATGTTGGCAGATTCCTGAGTGCAAACATTAGAAAATGGCACGCCTCAGGGGTCGGTTATCAGTCCCACTCTCTTCAATATCATGATCAGCGACATACAGAAATCTTCCTACCTCGACGCCAAAACTGAGTTAGCTAAATTTGCTGATGACAGTACCAAATGGAGGAAAGGGAGGAACTTCTGTGAACTACAAAAGAACATGCAGAAGGCCTTAGACAAATTCATGGCATGGGCAAACGATTGGGGATTCAAGGTCTCGGAGAAGAAAACAGTCGGCATGCTTGTAAGCAGGGATAGAGGGATAAGCAGAATGACTCTGTGTATTAACGGGAAAACCATCGAGTTTAAAGACCAAACCAAGTTCCTTGGCTTAATCTTTGACCGAAGGCTGACCTGGAAACCGCACATCGACGAGACTGTAGATAGATGCACCAAAATCCTAAACTTAATGAGAAAAATAACGGGCAGTACTTGGGGGTCCAACAGAGTAACACTAATGATGGTGTATCGTGCTCTAATACGATCTGTATTAGACTACGGCTCTCTGGCCTTCATGAACTGCGCGCCATTACTCTTAAGGAAGCTTGACACCATCCAATACAAAGCTCTGTGTATTGCGACTGGCGTAGGGCAAGGGACTGGGAGAGAGGCACTACTGCAGGAAGTCAGGGAGTTGCCACTATCCCTAAGAAGAAAAGAACTAGCGACAAGGTACTGGGCTAAGATCTCGCAACTGGGCGAAAGATCCCCAACCTTTGTCAGTCTACAAAAAACAAGATATGTGAGAGATCCTAGAAAGAAAAGCTTCGGCCAGGGTATCAGGGAAACAATCAAGGAACTGCGACTGGGGGAGCTCGTGATAAATGAACACGACCCCCCAGCGATCGCCCCTTGGACGCTCCCTATACCGCCGGTTAATCTAGATCTACTACAGAAAACCGACAAGAAAAACAACCCCACTGCAGCACGTGCTTTTTCTCTAGAACACCTGGAAGACAACTGGCCGTCTGATGACTGGGACCATGTGTACACGGATGGCTCACGCAATCCTGAAAGGGGCACCAGCTCGTTTGGAATATACCTGCCAAACGGGGAACAGGGAATAAGCAGAAAACTGCCCAATAACTGTTCGGTGTACACTGCAGAACTTGTGGCCATTCGTGACGCTATATCATGGATTTCCAATCAAAAGACTAGTAAGTTCGTCATTCCAAGCAACTCTCTGAGCAGTCTGATTTCAATCCAAAATGACAACTCGGACTCAAGACCAGAAGTCATTTTGGAAATCAGGCAGCTGTACCAGAGGGTTTTAGAGAAGGGAAGCAAATTAGAACTCGTGTGGATTCCATCACATGTCAACATTAGAGGAACTGAGGAGGCAGATCGACTAGCCAATGAAGGTCTCAAGGACACAGCACCACTCCGCACCATAGACTACAGCACCACGGAAATCTACAGTATGGTCAAAAGACAGGTCAATTCAATCTGGGAATTAAATCTCGTTGAACTTGACACATACAGATTCCGGCTGGATGACAAGATCTATACAAAGACAACACTCAATCACCCTAGAAGAGATATATGTAGACTTCTATCGAAGCTAAGGGTGAAAGAGCGGCTGCGAGACTACAAACACCAAGTCATCATCTGTGAGTGCGGAGAAGAATGTACCATCAACCATGTCCTGGTAGACTGCGAGGTATACAAGGAGGAGAGAATGGACCTAGTGAGAACAATGGAGACTAACAACATACCATTCAACACTAAGAATCTACTCTTCCCGAGACCAGATTTGAAACTGCAAATCTTCGAACAAATCCACGCCCTAATGGACACAGTTGGACTAAGTAGAATAGTGAAGTAAGAGGGGGTCACGGCTAGACGGGCTCGGCATCTAAACACTAAACTACATAGAGGATTTATACCACACTGGCAGGATAGTGGAGTAAGGGGGAGTCACGACCAGACGGACTCGGCATCTAAACACTATTCCGCCAAAAACAGACACCAAACCTACAGAGTGGGATAGTGGAGTAAGGGGAGGTCAGGATAAGACGGGCCTGGCACCTAAACACAAACCCCTCAAAGATGACACCTACCAAACTAGCAGGATAGTGGAGTAAGGGGGAGTTACGATCAGACGAACTCGGCACCTAAACACTATTCTGCAAATAAAACTGATACCAAGCCCAAAGAGTGGGATAGTGGAGTAAGGGGAGGCCACGACAAGACGGGCCTGGCACCTAAACACTAACCCCAAACGATGACATCTACCAATCCAGAAGCAGACGAAATCATCTACCAAACGATATGTTTTATATTAAATAAAGGGAAGAACTTCCCACTAAACCAAATCCATGGCCTAATGCCAAATGAAAAGATTGCAAAATCATATTCTAAAAACAGGAATCAGCTTCGGCTCTCCTATGTTTTGTCTGCGATATCACTTATGTGGAAGCAGACGTTAAACACCAAGAACTACTACTACTACTTGGCGTAAAGTATTTAGCAAATCTTGACTGTCACCGGTATATGATAATAATGTATTATGACGTATTAAAATAATATGGGTGGGAGGGGGTACACTGCGAAAGTCACAAAAGTGACAAATAGAACTTGCAACGGGAGTCGAAAGCACTTTCAAATCAGACACAAGAAGCTCGTACTTATCGCAAAAATGAAATGAACGCGACACAAGTCTCCGATGTCAGAGAATATTAGTAAAGTATAACCGCTATCAAATCCACACAAAAATCCAAGGCACTCATTTTATTTTTGAAAAGAATAACTGTAGGCTCGATAGAAGAGCCTATTCTTCATGAACCCCAAACCAATGGTAACTGTCAGCTTGTATGTTGTCATTCTCGTGCAGATTTGTTTGAATAACAGAAATGTCCTGTGTATCAAGATCAAAGAATAAAATCGCACGTAGCCACTCTTTGTTGTTTTTATGCGAATTCAATTAATCTAAAAGGGGCTCCGGCGCAATTTAAGGAATTATTTTGGAGCCAATATTAACCATCGCCAATTTTTTAAATCATGGGATAAAGTCAATTAACTAACAATACGGGTCTACTTTATTACAAAAACATTGGTGAACTTACCATTTTGTCTAAAATCATAACGCTAATCAACAAACAATACTATTGTTCTTTATTACAAAAGCATCGGTGAACTATATTGTTTTTGTACATATTGTATTTATTTATTTGTTTGTACTATATGTTATACCTGATGAGTCTTTGGCTTAAAGGAATAAAGAATTTGAACTCGAACTAATCGCTGTCGGGATGGCGAGCCAAGCTAGTTGATTATTAGGTAAATAAAACAATATAAACAACCAATGAGTGAAAGTGATCTATTCTAATCAATTAAATAATATACAAGTCAAGTACCGGTATTACCTTAACCGTGGACGGGTTTGCTTGTGGACGGGTTAACGGACACTCAACTTACAAATATTAAAATCATCGCCGTATTGGCACTGACTGACGGAACTTCGTGCACGGACTGTTGAATTCTCGTTTAATTTATTGTGTTAATTTCACTATTGTTTAAAATGTGAACAAAATCTTATCTCAAGTACGTAGTACCGTATATCGAGCTAGTCTAGGTTAATCCAAACTAAAACGAAAGTCCTTTTATTGTATTAATAACATTGGCTTCTGGTAGACTCGATTGTCATCTAAGGGATTATATTTTCTTTACGCGGTCTATTTATAGAACAGTAAAACGATTGTAAATATTGGCGGGATAAAAATTTAATTATAAGTCCAAGCTATTGTTGATAGAAAATAATAATGATTTACGTGTATCATAGATAATATTAAGTAACAATAGAATGAAAATACTGTTTGTTGTTTTTCGAGTTTTAGGCCATTATTACTTATTTTATGCATATTTTTGGTATGAACTTTTTTGGACCAGTAAAATCTCATTCGGTCCAGCAATAGTTGGAATAATACCTGCCCAAATGTCCAGTAAAAAAAATATCATTTCGCATGGACTGCAGGGTACATGTATATGCAGTAGGAAATCGACAAGTTGGACGTACAAAAGAATGGAATCATTCAGAAAGTGTATTCAAAATAAGTAAATTATAACGGGGTGAAGACGAGAATTAACACACTCGTGGATATTGTATAAATATATGAGGCGCATGTAATGTACACGTATGTGTGTGTGAAATGGCTTTATTCAATATCTGCTCCCACCGAAATGAATTGGGTGACATAAAGTAGATGTATATTGTCACAGCGGATATTATGTAGTCCCAATCTTTTGGCGCGTTTCTGACCACGTAACATACCGTTAAGCGACCCGCGGAGTGATTTACTGTACGTGCTGTATGGATGATTGATTTAGATTAACCGAAGCTGCGAGTAATGAAGTAATGTGTAAAAGCTCATCGTATATAATTTAAAGTTTGGATTTGATAGCAGCCCCAAATTGACGGATTTACATCTAAGTTATAAACGAAGATGAATTGATATGTTTAAAAAATTGTAAGTTGTTCATAGTTTGCATACATTTTGGCCGGCGTTATGTATGTATAAAGTGCGTTGGAGAAAAAATCCTAACCGATACAGAATGCCGATAAATGTCTTCCCGAGATTACCTTACTCATTTGTTATTCAAACCTGCCTGTACATTATACATGTACACGTTTCCCGGGAACATTACTATATTACAACTCCTTTAATTTATTATAGACAATATTAGTTCGACCCTAGCTTAAGGTAGGCTCGCGAATTCCTTGCGGGAAGCACGGCAAAACACGATGTATTCTTATCGAAACACGGTGAATTCCTAGAGAAACACGGCAAATTCCTAGAGAAACACGGTGAATTCCTAGCAAATCTTAGAGAAAAATCGCCGCGGAATCAAGCGGCGATTTCGGTCCAAAAAATTTGGGAGGAACTGTAGGCCCAAAGTGCAGACTAATGTAAAGAGAATTTGGTGAAAACTTCAGTTCCACTCTCAACCGAGAATTTAACGATTGAATTTGGGCCTAGCTTCGATCATCATACTAAAATCGGTATGAAAAAAAAACCCAACATAATCCCGATTATCCATTCTTTCAGGTCATTGACCTAGGCCCACACAAGTACCCGCCGAAGGCGTGTCACGAGGACGGTCCGAGGGCGGTCTTTGGGGCACTCCTCCCCCCCCCCACCCCAAGGAAAATTTTGAAAATTGACACCCATTTTCCAAGCATTTCAGACCAAAGCAGAAGAAGGAAAATGTTTGATTTCCTGATACAATTAGATAACAGAATGACCTAAGAGCACTATCATTAGATGAATTTGAGAATTCTAGTACACTTCTTTTTTTGTGTTGTTTGTCATTTTTTTCCTATCTTTTCTTTCTCCTGTCCTGTGTCCTGTCCTCCCCTTCCTTCTTTCTTTTCTTTCCTCCCCTCTCCTTTCTTTCTCTTTTCCTTTCTCTTTTTTCTTTATAGGCTTAGGCCCACCTTTTTTTAATGAGCTTAGGCCTGTCACGGACAGGTGGACCCAGTCCGACACTGCATTTTTTGATTTAATCATAATTGAGCGTTGAGCAGCAGATCAGATCCTAATCCTGTAAACATCGCAGGCTAAAGATGACATCGACAGTTGATTATGGTCTGGATAAGTTAATTAATGTCTAATTAATAATTTAGATAACATTTCAGGCCTAAAGAAAGACCTGCAATAGGCAGATTCAGCTCTTGCATAATGTATGTTAAATTTCCAAATCATCGGATTAGCCGCTTGCATTGATCTTATTAATCTGTTGGCGTGTGTGTGTGGGGGGGGGGGGCGCTTTGCTTTAATTTTATATCTGAATTATCATTTCCTGTTTCTCAATTCAATCTAAAATAAAATAAGATATTGTTTATAAACCAAAACAAACACACAAAATAACTTTGTTCTACTGGTGCATTTCTATATTACTTAAATATTATCAGAATAATTTACCAAGTACGTAATATATTCTATTTATCTTTAGAATTTAGAGAAAAACAAATACCCTATTACTTCTCTCAAAATTATCGAGAATCAATATTGCAAAACAAAAAAGAGGCTAAATAAATCGATAAGGCCGTATTGAATAATTTGCTTTTGTATGTAAAATATTTTAGTATGTTTGACAGAAAAATGTCGTCTGTCTAACGGGTAATCAAAAGGGCAAGATTTTACATGTCCCCAATGAGCCACCATATAATAAACAGCGCCATCTGTTAGCATAATGTGCGTTAAAATTCTGACTCCCTTTTAACCTGTTATGATAAGTCATAATTCTAACTCTCATTATGGTAACAGGTGGCGCTGTTTATTATATGGTGGTCCATTGAGGACAGGTGAAGTTGTGCCTTTTTATATAACCCAAAAACACGACATTTTTGCTTTCAAACATAGGTACAAAAGTAAGTCATTCTCCACAATTTTTAAAGAAAAGTTAGGCTATTTTTTTCTCTAAAAGAAAAAATAAAGTATTTTACGTGCAAAAGTAAATTATTCTAAGTTTTTATCGTGTTTGTTTTGGTTTATAAACAGGGGGTTGGATGGCCGAATGGTTAGCATGTGCATGCTGTATCATAAGACCTGTTATTGAGTCAACTGGCGTGGTTTCGAATCCACGGTTGTACGTGACAAGGAGTAGGGTTGCCTGTCCAGCCTCGTGGTTTCCTCCCACTGCTAAAGACCCCTACGCGCAAGCGAATTCTTGAAATAAAATTGAACCATATGTTAGTCCCGAAATGACCTAGTTTGTGTCGAGTGGACGTTAAACCACATTTCTCTCTCTCTTTTGGTTTATAAACAATATTTTATATTTTACAGAAGGTTGAATATTGAAGGGGTTTTCGGGTAAGCGGCCATAAAAAAAAAAAAAAAAAAAAATCTGTTAAAAACTATAGCCTGTATCGCGTTCACAATGTTTTCGGAAAAGAATCAAAATTATGTAAGAAATTTTCGTTCAACCAGGGGCTAAAATCCAGGAAATTACGGTCTAATTTGTGCTAAAATTGAACCTATTTGAGTTCTTTCGGATATAACACACAATTTTAGTTTAAAAATAAATCGAATAAAAATTGTGACCCACAAGCTATGCGTGCGATTATCGTACGATCTGGAGCTATAATCCAAAATGTTATGGTGAGATTACTGCCAAAATCGAACCCATATTTGTCTATACTACCCTATGGAAACATTAATGGGGGGTCACGGTGGCTAAGTAGGTATGACGCTGGCTCGCTAGCCTGGAGATCGGGTGTTCGATCCCTGCATTGGCCGAGAAAGTTCATCCAGATTTCCCGGCGCGGTTCCCCCTTGTCAGTGATGCAGGACGGAGGGCCTGACAAGGACAGCTGTCTAGTCGTTCGGATGGAAAGAAAAACCGAGGTCCCGTGTACACATTGGAGTACACGTAAAAGATTCCCTGACAGTTGAAATTCGATATAAGAGTAGACCGTAGTGTCGCTGTCCGAGCAAAATTTCCCTCATAGGTCATAGCACACTGTATGGCGTATGCCCGTCTTCATTAATCAAGTTCGGAACAGAACAGTAGGACGTTAAACTCCATTTCATTTCATTTGGAGGGAGGGGTGGTGACAATTACCCCGGAACCCCTCAACGGGAGCATAATATGGGACTTTGATGAGAGAGTGTAAACAATGTAGAACTATACCAATTTTAAATTCGTTTAGTTATGACCCTATAGAATGGGGTCAATAAGGGCAGTGAATAGTTCGCCCAATCCCCAAAAGTCTTCCTACATCCTAACACAAAACCGGTGATTTGGAATTAAATAAAGTTTAACGTCCTGCTGTTACGCACCGACTGTGCTAATGAAGACGGGCATACATCATGAAGTGTGCAATTTCTGGGGATTTTGTACGGACAGGGGCGAGATGGCCTACTCTAGGTGCACGCCATCGCGTTTTTGTCCCATTAAGACAATGTTTCTTGTCAGGCACTGACAGGTGGAAAGCACGCTGGAAAACCTCAGGAACTTTCTTTTCCAACTCTGGCAGCGAACCTAGGACCTCCTAGTAACCGAGCCTATAACTTACTCACCGAGACACCGCAGCTCCCGATGATTTGGAAGCCTGGCCCGATACAGATTACTTCAATGATATCATAAATACTTTATTTGTGTGCGTAAAATGTTTCATAATTTTAAGGGGAAGAGATAAGCTAAACTATTAAACTAAGCATGATCGATTTATATTTATGTATTCAATTTCATGCATGACGTAATGAGTTCTTGCTATAATATTATTCTTTTAGAAAACAAATAGACCAAAACAATCGACAGGGCATTGTTTGTGAAAATGCACAATAAAATAGCCTATTTATTTATCGCAAATAGTTTAGAATAGTTTGCTTTTGTACGTAAATTATTTTTATATTTGACAAAAAATGTTGTCATGTCTGTCGGGTCAATTGTTCATGTTCCCAATGAGCCACCATACAATTGTAAACAGCGCCGTCTGTTACCAAAATGAACTTAGAATTATGGTGCCTTTACCGCGAAACATTTGTAAAATGTCAAAATGTTAATGAAGCTAAACTGCCTACAATAATTTAAAAGTAATAATGGAAATATACTATTCAAAAAAAGTAGGGGATATTTGATTTTGGGGGCATAATACTAAAATATGCAAATGACTACGAAAAAAGTCACTATAGAACCTAACAGAAGAAACATTTCCAGTTACATGTGACGCCCAAACGCACCAATAGCTACCGCATGGAATGCAGGTGATGCTTGGGATCATCATGGGGGTCCAACCCAAGATTTGCACGACTCTGACTTTGAATGTTACAGTCATTGTGGCATTGAATTCCAGGGTGGAAACATCAGTTTAATTGTTTTAGTGACCAGAAAACAAATTTTGATATGCGTCGGCTTACCCAAAATGAAAGGTTACGTGCCCTTGGCATGCTACAGATCGGCACAACACAGGCGGTTGTGGCGCGGACGATGAATGTTTCTCAGTCTGTCATAAGCAGGCTATGGTCCAGATACCGTGATACACAATCTGTACAGGACAGACCACGCTCAGGTCGACCAAGGGCGACAACTCAAGCCCAGGATCGATTTATCCCTACCTTGGCCTTGAGAAATCGTGTCATCACAGCAAATCAGATCAGCGCTCGTCTTCAAACAGACACTGGTGTGAGAGTGAGTGGCCAGACGATTCGGAATCGACTGCATAGGGGTCACCTTCGCGCCCGACGTCCTCGCGTGATCCCTTGTTTGAGAGATCATCACATTCAGGCAATACGTCGTTGGTGTAGGGATCGTCAACACTGGGATAATCGACGCTGGAGCAATGTGATGTTTTCAGATGAGTCAAGGTTCACTGTTGATTTTTTGGACAGACGTAGGAGGGTGTGGCGTCGCCGAAACGAGCGCTTCCAAGACGTTAACGTCATCAGACATGATCGATTTGGGGGTGGTTCTGTTATGGTGTGGGGAGGCATCACTGTTGCTGGAAGAACGGCTTTACATGTTGTTGCAGTGCGTGTTACAGGCCAGTACTACCGGGACAACATCTTGGCAGTCCATGTTGTGCCGTTCGCACGTCATGGCCGCCGTTTCATCTTCCAGGATGACAACGCAAGATGTCACAGGGCCAGGATCGTTACAGGTTACCTCCAACAACAGAACATCACCACATTACCTTGGCCAGCACTGAGTCCCGACCTCTCCCCCATCGAGCATGTCTGGGACATGCTTGGACAGAGGTTACGTCAACGTCAACAACGTCCTGCCAATGTCCAAGAACTTGCTGCTGCGTTGCAACAGGAATGGGACAATCTGGACCAAAATGACCTTAGACGTCTCATTAGGAGTATGCCACGTCGGATCAATGCTTGTTTGGCAAACAGAGGAGGATTTACCCGTTACTGACTTGGTTGTGATGCTGTGGTAACTTTGCTGTTTGACCCCGGGTATCATTTTACCCTTATAATGGTCAGTCTGTGCCTTACTTAGTCTAACGATCATTTGGAATAAATCGATGAATGTGAACTTCATTTCATTTTGTCATTTGTTTCTTCGTCAGTTTCATTAGGTGACTTTAATAACACTTAAAAATCAAATATCCCCTACTTTTTTTGAATAGTATAGAACAAAATACATTCTAACTGCAATATTTAAAAAATAAGTCATATAAATTAGCAGTTTTACATGTGTAAATAGCCAATTTAACATTTGTTAGTAAGAAGTTACATGCATAGAAGTAAGCATATTAGCATACGCATAACTAGGTTAGGAGTTTGGGGGGAAATTCCGCTCCATAAGTATGAGCCCTGAGAGTTGATGAAAACTGCCGATTTGGGATCTTTGGGTTATAAACTTACATTTCAAGTTTCATCAAAATCAGAAGAAAATTGTGACCTTCTAGAGGGTCCACAACCAAGATATACATGTACCATATTTTTACGCTATTTGAGTACGAGGGGCGGCTATTTTGTCTATCAGTTTTGGTCTGATTTTTACGAAATTCAAACTCAACCATTGTTAGGGTGTAACGGTGATATATTCAAACGTTTTTTAAATCAGATAAAAATTATGACCTCTATAGGGTCCACAAGCTAAAAACGTGATTTTTCGTACAATCAGGGGCCATACATGCCAAGATCATGGGGAGATAAACCTATATTTCAAGTTTCGTTCAAATCGGATAAGAATTGTGACCTGTAGAGTGTCCACAGGGGTGACGACAATATACGTCCACGTGAAAATGTGGGCGTATAAATTAAAAAAAGTAATTCAATCAGGAATATTACTGACATGAACAGTCAGAACGTGAATTTAATATGGAAATTATTGAGAAGCAGTGTCCCCTTTTCATATTTTTTGTGGTTCAAACAGATAAATAACACATTAAAGTCGGATGTCAAAAGATATGTGTCCCTCAAAGACTGTAAAGGTTATAATCAACATGTTATGGAACCAACTCAGAAATCTGGTAATACTCTTGATTGGGTACTCGCGTCTAATGACTCTGACCTTGTCAAGGAAGTACATGTAGAAAATAGACAAATTTCTGACCATTATTACATTACAGCAATATTAAAATTGTCTAGACCTCAAAACCTTAAAGATAGGTTGCCAGGCAACAAAACATACACCCACAGCAGCTAAATCTTCCGAGCAGTCAACAAGAGTTGTTGCCTATTTTTACTTTTTTCGGTAATGAAACATTTATAATACACTAAAATCTGATTAAGAGCAACAACTCACGAAGTAATTATCAGAAAACTATTAGAATTTGTTTGGTTTTTATAAAGTTCTGTCCCATGCTAACGTTTTGTATACAAAGCTTTTAATACAGTATCATGGATTTAACTGTTCAAGTCATAAAAATTCATTGAAAATCATTATACTTGTTTGCCTCAAGACCCTAAACTCTGTGTATGAATCTGAAGTCAATTGGATGATAACTTTAGCTTCTAGAGGGTCACAAGATTTTTCAAAGTGATCAAGGGCAATAACTTTGGCAGTAATCATCGGAAATCGTTGAAAATCAATAGGAATCTTCGTCTCATGACCTCAAACACTCGGTATCAATTTGAGGTCAATCGGATATTAACTATAGCCTTTAGAGCATTTACAATATTTTTTGAAGTGATCAAAGGCCATAACTCTGGCAGTAATTATCGAAAATCGCTGAAAATGAATAAACTTCTTCGTCTCATGACCTTAAACACTGTGTATAAATTTAAAGTCAATGGGATATTAACTTTGACCTCTAGAGTGTCCACAAGATTTTTCAAAATAATTATCAAAAATCAATAGACTTCTTCTTCTCATGACCTTAAACACTGTGTATAAATTTTAAGTCAAATGGATATTAACTTTGGCCTCTAGAGCACCCACAAGATTTTTTGAAGTGATCAAGGGCCATAACTCTGGCAGTAATTATCGAAAATTGCTGAAAATGAATAGATTTCTTCGTCTCATGACCTTAAACACTATGTATAAATTTAAAGTCAATGGGATATTAACTTTAGCCTCTAGAGTGTCAACAAGATTTTTCAAAGTAATCAAGGGCCATAACTCTGGCAGTAATTATCAGAAATCGCTGAAAATCAATAGGCTTCTTCGTCTCATGACCTTAAACACTGTGTAAAAATCTAAAGTCAATCGGATATTAACTTTAGCCTCTAGAGCGTCCACAAGCAATTGTGGCTGCTGGACGGACGGGGGCGACGACAATATACGACCACATTTCAATGTGGGCATATATAAATTTATCAAACCTAGACTCTACTACTTTAACGATTGACGATTCGGACATTCATGCACTGACCAATGTTAACCAGCGGCTGCCAGGCAGGATACGCCAACATTTGGCAAGAGATGAATAGAGAACAAGCTAAAAACAAACGGGATTTTTTGTACAATCAGGGGCAATAATCCAGAAAGTTCTAGTTTAAAAAGATAGGTTGCCAGGCAACGAAACATACGCCCACAGCGGTTAAATCGTCCGAGCGGTCGACAAGGGTTGTCGCATATTTATTCCTTTGTAGGTAATTGGGGGCCTTTACAAGACAGTTCCATACAGATCAGATTATAATTTTTGCCGGAGGGTTCACATGGTTCTACAAATTGAAACAAGGGTCTCAACTCTGGAAGTAATCTACAGAAATTGTTGAAATTTGACAGGCTTTTTCGTTTCACAAATTTAAATAATGCATATAAACGGAAATTATTGAAATTAAATAGGCTTCTTTATCTCACTAATGTTAACAACATATATCAATTTTAAAACAATTGGATGATAACTTTTTGTGTTAGACCGTTCACAAGAAATTGTGGACGATGGACGGACGAGGGCGACGGCAATATACGTCCACATTTCTATGTGGGCATATAAAAACGCAATTTTTCGTACAATCAGGGGCCATAATTCAGGAAGTTATTGTCCGATATGTGCGAATATTGAAAGGAACCGAGATCTGTGTGTTTTAAATATAAACATACATTTCAAGTTTAAACCAAATCGGATAAAAATTGTGACCTCTACAGTGTTCACAAGCTAAAAACGTGATTTTTCGAACAATCAGAGGCCATAATCCATAAGTTACAGTCCGATACATGCCAATATCGAAAGATCTTAGGGTGATAAACCTATATTTCAAGTTTCATTGAAATCGGATAAAAATTGTGACCTGTAGAGTGTTCACAAGCAATTGTGGACGGACGGACAGGGGCGACGACAATATACGTCCACATGAAAATGTGGGTGTATAAAAACTTAGGAGTGATGCTCGATTCAGCCCTAACAATGAAAACACATGTCAACTACATTTGCAAAGTATGTTACTTCCATCTCCGTGCCATTGGAAATATCCGGCATCTTCTGACAAATGAAACAGCCCATACCCTCGTTCGATCTCCAGTGTTCTCTAGGTTAGACTATTGTAATGGTGTTTTATGTGGCCTGAACCAATTACTAATGTCAAAATAACAAGCTGTTCAAATCACCGCTGCGAGAATAATAAGTAAAACATCAAGACGCTCTCATATAACACCTATTCTGAAGGAACTTCAATGGATGCCTGTACACTCCAGAATGGTAATTGGCTGATTGGGACCATGGCTGATTGGGACCTGACTGATTGGGACCAGATTCTTGGCTGATTGGGACCAGATTTTTGGCCGATTGGGACCATGACAAGGCTCATTCGGACCATTATTTAAATGACGAGAGTATTTAAAATATGTTTGCATATATTTGATAATAAGACAAAGATAGGTTGCCGGGCAACGAAACATACGCCCACAGCAGCTAAGTCGTCCGGGCCGTCAACAAGAGTTGTTGCATATTTTTACTTTTTTGGGTAATGAAACATTTATAATACACTAAAATCTGATTAAGAGCAACAACTCACAAAGTAATTATCAGAAAAGTATTAGAATTTGTTTGGTTTTTATAAAGTTCTGCCCCATGCTAACGGTTTGTATACAAAGCTTTTAATATCATGGATTTAACTGTTCAAGTCATAAAAATTCATTGACCAGCGGCTACCAGGCAGGATACGCCCACATTTTCGAGAGATGTCAATTTTGGGTTGATTTTCACGAAATTCGAATTCAGTTGTCCTTAGGGTGTAACAGTGATATAATAAGACAGTTTTTTAAATCGGATAAAAATTATGACCTCTATAGGGTCCACAAGCTAAAAACAGGATTTTTCGTACAATCAGAGGCCATAATTCGGGAAGTTACGGTCCGATATGCGCAAATATGGAAAGGATCCGAGATCTTTGGGTTATAAACTTAAATTTCAAGTTTCAACAAAATCAGAGAAAAATTGTGACGTCTATAGGGTCCACGACCTTGATATACCATATTTTTACGCTATTTTGAGCCGATTGTCACGAAATTCGACCTCAGCTGTCCTTAGGGTGTAATGGTGATATAATAATACGTTTTTTTAAATCGGATAAAAATTATGACCTCTATAGGGTCCACAAGCTAAAAACGCAATTTTTCGTACAATCAGGGGCCATAATTCAGGAAGTTACGGTCCGATATGTGCGAATATCGAAAGGAACCGAGATCTTTGAGTTATAAACTTACATTTCAAGTTGCAACAAAATAGGATAAAAATTGTGACCTCTATAGGGTCCACAACCTTGATATACCATATTTTTACGCTATTTGCGAACGAATGGCGGCCATTTTGTCTGTCAATTTAGAGCTGATTGTCATGAAATTCGACCTCAGTTGTCCTTAGGGTGTAACGGTGATATAATAATATGTTTTTTTAAATCGGATAAAAATTATGACCTCTATAGGGTCCACAAACTAAAAACGCGATTTTTCGTACAATCAGGGGCCATAATTCAGGAAGTTACGGTACGATATGCGCGAATATCAAAAGGAACTGAGATCTTTGGGTTTTAAACTTACATTTCACGTTTCAACAAAATCGGATAAAAATTTTGACCTCTATAGGGTCCACAAGCTAAAAACGTGATTTTTCGTACAGACAGGGGCCATAATTCATGAAGTTTCAATCCGATACATGCCAATATCGAAAGAAACCGAGATCTTTTGGAGATAAACCTATATTTCAAGTTTCGTCAGAATCGGATAAGAATTGTGACCTCTAGAGTGTCCACAACAAATTGTGGACGGACGGACCTCCGGACGGACAGGGGCGACGGCATAATACGTCCACATGAAAATGTGGGCGTATAAAAATCAATATACTTGTTCGTCTCAAGATCTTAAACTCTGTGTATCAAACTGAAGTCAATCAGATGATAACTTTAGCCTTAAGAGTGTCACAAAGTGATCAAGGGCCTCTAGAGCGTCCACAAAATTTTTCAAAGTGATCAAGGGCCATAACTCTGGCAGTAATTATCAGAAATCGATGAAAATCAATAGGATTCTTCATCTCAAGACCTTGAACACTGTGTATAAATTTAAAGTCAATCAGATATTAACTTTAGCCTCTAGAGCGTCCACAATTGCTTGTGGACGCCGGACCGCCGGACGGTCGGGGGCGACGACAATGTATGACCACATTTCAATGTGGGCGTATAAAAATGACAATAAATAGTGTAATTAGTGATTGATGGCTTCAATACAAATGAGCTAAATCACAGAGAAGATGCTTCACATTCTTGGATGATTGGGACCAGATTCTTGGCTGATTCGGGCCATGATAAGGCCAATTTTAAATCAGACCAATGATGAGAGTATTTAAAATATGTTTGTATTACAATAAATACTACCCAGTATTATCAAATTGTAACCCAATATCAAATAGTCCCATACCAGTATAATTACTGCAACGAATGCGATATTTTGTAATGAATGAAGTTTAAATAATGACAGACAATTGGCACAGGCATCTTTAATCAAGTTTCAAGGAGCAATGATGTGAGCATCTCTTCTCTGTTATTCTTAGGGTTTACATCCACTTCCACAGAAGGTGATATCACAGACAAGTTGTTTTTATTTTCATTTTAATGATCTTAGTGCATGCGCAGGGGTCTTTGCTGTGGGAGGAAACCGGAGTACCCGGAGTAAACCCACATGGTTGAGAAGCGGCCCTATGTCCAAGCCACATACGCTCACACCAGGGATCGAAACCACAACCGCAAGCCAGAGGTGACTGGCCAACTAGAGGTTGAAGCGTGACACTCTAGACCACTAGGCCATCCCATTTTCCATCTTAATTATTTATTCTGATAAATGTAATCTAACCATGTAGTAGCTGAGACAGACCTTCCTGATCTAGACAAGTGTTGAATGCAATACACTAAATTGGTTGACAAATGTGTAAAATTTTCTTAGCAATATACACAAATACACATTAAACAAGTAAAAGTTATATACCTTGTTTTCAAAGTGTATGGGTTGATACACCGTCTCTTTTTTTGAGTGGGGCTCCGAGGCAAAGCCGAGGAGATCTCCACTCAAAAAAGAGACAGTGTATATACTTTTTCGAGAAATAGAGATTTTTTCTATTTTTCCCAATTTCAAAAGCATTTTTCATTTCACAAATTTATGAAAGTTTCCCATTTAGAGCCCCCCAATTATCTCATCGCAAACGCTTATTTCTGCTCAGGTAAATGATGTCAGTACACAGCACGTGCAGTTTAAATCAGATCAGGGAAAATTTTCATAACAGGGATATTGATTGGTTGAGAAAAGCAAACGCCATCCAATCATTTTGTACAATACATGTAGCCATTTCTTGTTGTTTTGCCAACATCCTGGCAGAAATGAATGCGGGAATTCGTCGAAGAATCCTACTTTATAATGTCACAGATATATATTTCTAAGACCGAGAATATCAGTTCTGCAAGAGATTTCAATGATCGCGAAGATTTAGAAGCCCGATCCTTCACAGAACAAGAAATTAAAGCCATGCAGATGAGTCGAATTCTGCCAAACACGAGGAAAAATACCAATTGCATAGGAATATGGTGACACTTCGAGATCAGTACAAAAGATTGGATTTTAACTTTTTTGATAAGCAAGGTATTGACATCCACTGACAGACAAAAACAAGAACAGCCATTAAATGAAGATGAGTTGGAACAGGTTGGAATTGTAGAGTTCAAGTCTGTAGTGTAGAAAATGCCAATGGATTAATTTATACTAGTAATATATTTGTATTACGTGCTGCGGATGAGCATAAACCGCGACAAAATGTGGAAGTTTTTAGTGTTGAAAATGCCAAGAGATTAATTTATAATAGTAAAATATTTGGATTATGTGCTGCGGATGAGCAGAAGCCGCGACAAAATGTGAAAGTGCGACTAGATATCAAAATGTAAAGAAATGTGAGACAAAATGTAAGAATATGACTGAGAGTGACGAACATTCGAAAAGTGCTGAAACAGTTGAAAATGATGACTCTTTTACCATAACATGTTCAAAACGGGTTGTAGATGTTCAAATAAATATGTAAATCATGATTTTGTTATTTTTGTCCCTTTTCAACTGATACACAGCCACTTTTCAACTGATACATGGCCACTTTTCAAAAGTGGCCGTGTATCGGTGTATACCCTCCCATTTTCATCAAAGAGTCGAGAAAAAGTATGGGTATAAAGTTAATTAAATCACACTTTATAGTATAAAACTCAGGTAGAAATATACAAGAACCTAATCACACCATTTATTGTTAATTAATGACAAGCTGAGTAATCCAATAAATAATCAGATCCAATCACACAAATTCCCTATTGTGGCTGTCAGTAAGATCTGAGTAATTTTCATGTAGTAATCTAGTACATTTTCCACGATACTACCTACTCGTTTACATGTACTGGTGTTAAAATTGAGTCTATAAATCTCTTATGTTTATTTTCTGAACAAGGTAGGATAAACATTTTGACTGCTTTTATATACATAAACTTAATTCAATACCAAAACCTCAGTTTCTAGTATTTTTTTTTATCATTTGGTCCGAATCAGTTCCATACTGGTCCGAATCAGCGTATTGGTGGTCCCAATCAGCCTGGAATGTGGTCCGAATCAGCTATGACTTTTGGTCCAAATCAGCCATGGTCCCAATAAGCCATGATCCCAATCAGCTTGGTTTCTCCAGAATAACGTTCAAAATCTTGTGTCTTGTGTTTAAATGCTTAATTGGATCCAGCCCAGAATATCTGACTGAACTTTTGCAAGTTTATGAACCAATAATAAATCTTCGTTCCCAAGAACAGTGCCTTTTACACATACCGAAATTAAAATTGCAATCCTTTAGTTATAAATCTTTTAGATGTTATGCATCAATCGCATGGAATTCCCTACCACACAGCATTAAAACGTCAAGTTCTCTCAAATTGTTTAAGACAAAATTGAAAACTCATTTATTTAATCTAGAATACGAGTTATCAAGCTACTAGTGTAAAGTGTACAGAGTGTCATGACTGTGCCTTGAGCATGTAATTTTGGATGGAATTGGCGCTATGTATAAATATACATTATTATTATTATTTTTTATTAATCATAATAAACTTTGAAAATGGACTACACAGAGAATTGGAATTAGACCCTGTTATGAAATATGATCAATTAAAATTATGAAACAAAGTGTGTTTATTTATAAATGTTAGCCACAAAGTTGCTTATAATTAACAGGGATGTAATATAAATTATAAAAATATATATTATATACAGGGTATTTACAATTATGGGGTGATGATGATGTGAAAAGCAATATTATAGTTACGAGTATTTGTATAATCGGTGATATATTCATTGTGAATCAAATTTGGTAGACTGGCAATTGATCGACTTAATGTTATTGTCATTAGTTGCTATTTTTGTTGCCCAAACTCAAAGATCGTGCCCGGTTTTGATTACAACACACGTGATTGTCAAAATTTGTCAACCTCTACCCCCTTCAACATATTACTATTACGATGGTTTAGCTAAATTAGCTCATCACGTGGCATGTGTAATGTTGTGATGGACATAGTTGAAAATACAAGCAAAAACATTGACTTTTCAAGAGAGAACTTATTTTTTCGTTGGGATATTTAATTGTGCAATTGGAGTTTATTCAACCGGAGGTGATTTGAAACACATAGGCAAGTTTTTAATAACAAATATTCAGTAGTTTGTTCACAATCGAAGAAATCCGTTTAAAATTTGCCACAGTTCAGATAGTAAAACTTAGGTAAATAATACATAATAGGCTACAGGTAATATTAAAATCTGTTTAAGAGAATTAGGTCAGGTAGTGGTATTAGCATTACAATGGTAGGTTAATCTTTAGTTCAATTTAAATCAACATTGATGTTGTGATCTTACGGGGAAAAGATGGGCTTCTGATATCCAATAATTAAGACAAAATAAACATTTTACGGTACACGAATCGTGTACCACGGTGCATTTCAGCGCCATTAATTTTAACAAGGGACTTGTAGAAAGAGGCTAGATATATTCCACAAGTCATGTCAAACGGTGATGTCATATTCTTATCTGAAGAGCATGCGCAATAAATACTATCAGTGTAGATTGGAATAACCAGACGCTAGAGATTGCCAATGCCATTGGATGGAGACTTCTGGCGTGTTTTGACGAATACAACTGATTAGAAATTGCAGTAAAAATAGAAACGATTGAATGTAAATCAGTTTATATACATTCACATTACATTATTAATATTATATACGTTGCGACCCATATTGTGTCAATTTTTAGATCCAAAATATTACTATTAGCGATTTAGGCTATTTAGCTCCTTTAACTTTAAGAAAGAGAATAGGCTAGCTACCGGTGAGGTAAAAATAATATACCGGTATAGCAGTATAGGACTCTCTGTATTAGCCTGTTCTGTACAGTGTACTTTAACCCTACTTACTTCCAACCAGACATCTGAAGAAATGACCTCCTTGCCCTTACCATAGTACCATACGTGGACGAGATCAAACTTGCATACAATAAGCTACCATACAATAAGACCACTCACCATACAATAAGGGACAATCAAGTCAGCATACAATAAGGAATTCGCTGGATGACCATGACTTCAGTGAGATCACGTGTTCCATATAGGCCACTCGGCAAACCTCGGCACATCTAGATGTAGCACTCTGTGGATGTAGGCACTCGGCAAATCTCGACAGATTCCGTTACCCTACATCTATTATTATTATTATTATTATTACAGCATATTTATAGTGCACCCTTTCATATAACATGTTCAGAGGCACTTTACAAAGTGACAATGTAAATCACACATAAACAACAAGATTATGGGCATGTTAACGATTGTATACAGAGTCAGTTAAAAGCCTGATTAAATAAATGTGTTTTAATTTGTTTTTTAAAAGAATACAGAGATGTACAACATCTTAAACTAAATGGTAGATTATTCCATAAAACAGGTGCTTGATAACTAAAAGAGCGCTGACCATAGGAGACTAGTTGAACAGTTTTGGGCTTTAAAAGTAGTTTATCTGATGTACGTAATGTTCGGCCAGGTGTATAAAGTTCTAAAAGATCTGAGAGGTAAACAGGAGCTAAATTATTTAAACATTTAAAAGTAAGTAATAAAATCTTAAAATCAATTCGATATTTAACAGGTAACCAGTGTAAATTATATAAAACAGGAGTTATGTGGTCACATTTCTTAGTTAAAGTAACAAGTCTAGCCGCAGTATTTGTACTTTTTGTAATTTATCTATAAGCTTTAAAGGTAAACCAACTAAAAGTGAATTAAAGTTATCTAATCGAGAAGTGACCAGAGAATTAACAAGTGACTTAGTGGATTCTACAGTTACACATTTACGTATTTTACCTATATTTCTAATATTAAAATAGCACAATTTACAAATATTATTTACTTGAGCTCCCATAAGCATAAAACTATCAAAGATAGCGCCAATATTACGAGCAGAATAAGATGAAAATATATCACAATTACCAATTACAACAGGGGGGTTATCTTGTGCAGATTTACTTAATTGATGCCTTGAGCCTAATAACAAATATTCGGTTTTATCATCATTCAATTTTAGAAAGTTCTTTGACATCCATTTTCTAATTTCACTAATACAGTTCTCAAGTTGCAATTTTGATAAATTGAAAGAAGATGGACAATTAGGTGTAAATGAAATATATAATTGAGTATCATCGGCATACAAATGAAAGCTGAGACCATATTTTCTGACAATATCTCCTAATGGTGGCGTATAGAGGGTAAATAAAATCGGACCAAGAACAGAACCTTGGGGAACCCCAGATGACAAAACAGATTCAGACGACGATTTGCAATTAACTAAAATATACTGTTTTCTACCCACAAGATAGCTCTCTAAAAGATTTAATGCAGAGCCACAAATACCGAATTTAAATTGAAGTCTACGTAGAAGAATTGAAGGGTCCACCGTGTCGAAAGCAGCAGATAAATCTAATAAAATTAAAATTGTACATTTTCTATTATCAATTTCCATTAAAATATCAGTTGAAACCCGGGTTAAAGCTGTTTCGGTACTGTGAAATTGTTTATAAGCACTTTGAAATGGTTCATACAAACAGTTATCATCTAGATGGGCCTTTATCTGAGAAGCAATACATTTCTCCAATATTTTAGAAATAAAACTTAAGTTAGAGACTGGCCTGTAATTTTTAAAAACATTAGGATCCAGTGTAGACTTTTTAATTAAAGGGGTAACATAAGCTCGTTTGAAAACGTTGGGAATAGTAGCGGATGATATACAAGAATTAATAATATTGGTAAAAACTGGAATAACTTCGTCTAGACAGTCCTTAAGAACAGAAGTCGGAACAGGATCTAATGAACAAGATTTAGGAGCAGACGATTTAATTAGCTTTAAAATAAAAGATTCACTAACCAAGTTAAAATTTTCTAAATAAACAGAATTTTCTAACTTATCAAAATCATGAGCGTTAAAGTCAATAGTTTTATTTAAATCATCAAGTTCAGTTCGTATTTTCTGTATTTTTATTTGAAAGAAATCAGAGAATAAATTTGCAAGTTCAGTGTCATTATCATTGTCCGGGAGGATAGTACGCTCAGCATTATGGTCCAAAAGGGAATTCACAACTTTATACAGGTCTTTTTGTCTGTTTTCGCCATTTTCTATTTTATCAGAGTAAAATTTAATTTTAGCACCATCAATTAATTTATTCACATTGTTTTTTAAAGATTTATAAATCTGTTATGGACATGTAGATTTGTTTTCCGCCACAGATGTTCAGCCTTATTACGGTCCCTTTTGGCTTCTAAAATAGAATCATTAAACCACTGCGTATTGGGACGAATCGTAAATGTTTTCGTTTGAAGAGGAACAAGCGAGTCCAAAATTTCAGCAAGCTTTGAGTGATATTGGGTTGCCTTCTCTTGTATATCTTGAATACGTTGAATGCCATTGAAATTCGAGTTCACTATTTCCGCTTTAAATTTATTTATGTCAAATGATTTAAACCTTCGATATGTTAAAGTCTTTCTTGTTGGGTGTGGTTTCTGGATCATAAGATTAAAAGTTGCCGGAAAATGATCAGATATTAATTTGTCCGAGACAGAGAGATTATCCAGTTTAATATCACGTGGATTAGTTATCACCAGATCGAGAATATGTCCACCGTTATGAGTAGAAGAAGAAACATGTTGTGTGAGAGATCTATTATTCAGCATATCACAAAAATCAACCGCGGTAGAGTCGTTGGAATCATCAACATGAAAATTAAAATCTCCCCAAATAATAGTGCAACACTTAGTCATCATCAACTGGTCCAGAAATAATCCAAATTCTTCCATAAACTTTTGACACAATTTGCTATTGGGCGGGCGGTAAATTGTAATAATCCTAGTTTCCTTGAAAGAAAACTGTAGAGAACAATCCAAAATTTCAAAAGAATCAAAACGGTCATGACGGATTTTCTTACACTTAATAGATGACTTAAATATAAGTGCTACGCCTCCTCCACGTGAACCGCGAGGGCAATGTTGTATAGAATATCCATCAGGTACTAAAGCTGCGATTGTCGATGAGTCCGAACAGTCATTATTCAGCCACGTTTCAGTTATTCCACAAATATCAATAGAATTTTCAAAAATATAATCAGATAAAATTGTTGTTTTATTTCTTACGGATCTGGCATTAATTAATCCAAACGAAGTTGTTAATACTGACGCTTCATTTTCGACCGCCTTTCTAATTTGTATAAGATTGTTCTTTATCTTCTGTTTTGTTCTAAAGTTTTTGATCTGTTTGTGATTTTTGATAGAGTTTGAGGTAAGCTGGATGAGATTGCTATGATTAATGTTAATATTCAGTGGATTAGTGTTTAGAGGTTCATATGGTCTGTTGGTGGTGATAACTTTTAAATGTCTTTGATTTCTCCCAATTACTTCATTGTTGTCGTATATATAATCATTCAAAGCGACTGTTTTATTTTCGACGGGCCATGCATTAAGACACAATTGTGTATTGTCTGGGCGTTGATCGATTTGTTCAGAAATTATTGGAATAGTAACAAGATTGCCCCTGTTTACTGTTCTGTGTCTTTTTACTGTATCATTTCTAATAGTAGTAGTTGGATTTAAAACATCAATCTTTTTAACCCACTGCTTTCCACTCCTCACGCCTCTATGCTTAATTGTAGTTGGGTGTGGCGGAAATATTATAAATAACAATAATCAATCGTTGTTTTGATGAAAAATATTGTCAATTTTGTTTAAAACTAGCAGGGCCGAGATCAAATCAGCCGTCACTTTCTCATCCTTCACTAAGAATACTCACCCGTCACTAACTGCGAATCAAGCTGGCCGTCACTTACAAATTCGCTGGATGACCATGACTTCAGTGAAATCACGTGCTCGGTATGGGCTAATCCGAGCCTTCGATAATTAAATGAATTGAAAGTAGTCTATTTTTAGTAACCCATTTCTTTGCTCAAAATAAAAATGCTTTTATCTCTTCTAAAGTATGTTATCATGCATGTGCCAGAAAATAACAAGTAGATTTAAAGAGCCATAGAAACTAGAATTTCGTATTAAGACACGTATTTTGACATTAAACACTCGCCCCACCCCACCACTATCTTTAATTCAGCCAGTGAAGGCTACCAAACTTGTATCAATTTTAATTTAAAATGGTTATATGCATTCCGCCGAAAATATAATAAATACATTTCAAGAGAGGATTAACTTTACTTTTCAGTATAGATCTACGGAATTTTAGATTAAGCCCCGCATTTTAATATCAAATACCCCCCCACCCTTTCTTTCACTTTTCAAGGCAAGTAAATATGAATGTGTCAGAAAATTATTTATATATTTAAAAAGAGTAGTGAACGTGCTTTCTACTGAGATGTAGCATGATATCTGGAATTTTGTATTAAGACCCGTATTTTTACTTTAAATACCCCCCCCCCCCCCTATCATTTAATAGATTTTTGTACAGTTCGTCTTTGGTCACCTCTCAAGGCAAGTAAATATGAATGTGCCAGAAAATAATTTATATATTTGAAAAGAGAAATGAAATTGCTTTTCAGTGATATGTAACATGATATCTGGAATTTCGTATTAAGACCCGTATTTTTACTTTGAATACCCCACCCCCATCATTCAATAGAGTTTTGTTTCACTCGACTTTGATCATCTATAAAGGTAAGTAAATATAAATGTGCCAGAAAATTATTTATATATTTGGAAAGAGCAGTGACAGTGCTTTCTACTGATATCTAGCATGATATCTGGAATTTCGTATTAAGACCCGTAGTTTTACTTTAAATACCCCCCCCCCATCATTTAATAGATTTTTGTACCCTTCGTCTTTGATCACCTCTTAAAGCAAGTAAATATGAATGTGCCAGAAAATTATTTATATATTTGTAAAGGGCAGTGAACGTCCTTTCTACTGATATGTAGCATGATATCTGGAATTTCGTATTAAGAACCGTAATTAGACATTGAATACCCCCTACCCCAATCAGTAATTACCTAATAGAGTTCAGTATTATCCAACTTTGATAGCTTGTCAAGGTAAGTAAATATAAATGTGCCAGAAAATTATTTATATATTTGAAAAGAGCAATGAACGTGCTTTCTACTGATATGTAGCATGATATCAGGAATTTCGTATTAAGACCCGTATTTTTACTTTAAATACCCCCCCCATCATTTAATAGATTTTTGTACCGTCGTCTTTGGTCACCTCTCAAGGTAAGTAAATATAAATATGCCAGAAAATTATTTATATATTTGAAACGAGAAATGAATGTGCTTTTCAGTAGTGATATGTGACATGATATCAGGAATTTCGTATTAAGACCCGTATTTTTACTTTAAATACCCCCCCGCCCCATCATTTAATAGATTTTTGTACCGTTCGTCTTTGGTCACCTCTCAAGGCAAGTAAATATGAATGTGCCAGAAAATTATTTATATATTTAGAAAGAGCAGTGACTACGCTTACTACTGATATATAGCATGATATCTGGAATTTCGTATTAAGACCCGTATTTTTACTTTAAATACAGCCCCACCTCCATCATTTAATAGATTTTTGTACCGTTCGTCTTTGGTCACCTCTCAAGGCAAGTAAATATGAATGTGCCAGAAAATTATTTATATATTTAGAAAGTGCAGTGACCGTGCTTTCTACTGATATGTAGCATGATATCTGGAATTTCGTATTAAGAACCGTAATTAGACATTGAATACCCCCACCCCCATCAGTAATTACCTAATAGAGTTCAGTATTATCCAACTTTGATAGCTTGTCAAGGTAAGTAAATATAAATGTGCCAGAAAATTATTTATATATTTGAAAAGAGCAATGAACGTGCTTTCTACTGATATGTAGCAATATGTCAGGAATTTCGCACATTAAGACCCGTATTTTTACTTTAAATACCCCCCCCCCATCATTTAATAGATTTTTGTACCGTTCGTCTTTGGTCACCTCTCAAGGCACGTAAATATGAATGTGCCAGAAAATTATTTATATATTTGAAGAGAGCAATGAACGTGCTTTCTACTGATATCTAGCATGATATCTAGAATTTCGTATTAAGACCCGTATTTTTACTTTAAATACCCCCCCCCCCCAATCATTTAATAGATTTTTGTACCGTTCATCTTTGATCACCTCTCAAGGCAAGTAAATATAAATGTGCCAGAAAATTATTTATATATTTGAAACGAGCAATGAACGTGCTTTCTACTGATATGTAGCATGATATCTGGAATTTCGTATTAAGACCCGTATTTTTACTTTAAATACCCCCCCCCCCCCTATCATTTAATAGATTTTTGTACCGTTCGTCTTTGATCACCTCTCAAGGCAAGTAAATATGAATGCGCCAGAAAATTATTTATATATTTAAAAAGAGCAGTGACCGTGCTTTCTACTGATATCTAGCATGATATCTGGAATTTCGTATTAAGACCCGTATTTTTACTTTAAATACGCCCCCCCCCCCCCATTATTTAATAGATTTCTGTACCATTCGTCTTTAATCATCTTTTAAAGCAAGTAAATATGAATTTGCCAGAAAACTATTTATGTATTTGAAAAGAGCAGCGACCGTGCTTTCTACTGATATGTAGCATTATATCACGAATTTCGTATTAAGACCCGTATTTTTACTTTAAATACCCCCCCCCCCTTCATTTAATAGATTTTTGTACCGTTTGTCTTTGATCACTTCTCAAGGCAATTAATATGAATGTGCCAGAAAATTATTTATATATCTGGAAAGAGCTGTGACCGTGCTTTCTACTGATATCTAGCTTGATATCTGGAATTTCGTATTAAGACCCGTATTTTTACTTTAAATACCCCCCCCCCCCCCACACCACCATTTAATAGATTTTTGTACCGTTCGTCTTTGATCCCCTCTCAAGGCAAGTAAATGTGAATGTGCCAGAAAACTATTTATATATTTGGAAAGAGCAGTGACTGTGCTTTCTAGTGATATCCAGCATGATAACTGGAATTTCGTATTAGGACCCGTATTTTTATACGCCCACATTATGTCGTCGCCCCTGTCCGTCCGTCCGGACGTCCGTCCACAATTGTTTGTGAACAGTCTACAGGTCACAATTTTTATCCGATTTCAATGAAACTTGCAATATAGGTTAATCACCCTACGATCTCGGTTCCTTTCGATATTGGCATCTATCGGACCGTAACTTCATGGATTATGGTCCCTGATTGTACGAAAAATCACCTTTTTGGATTGTGAACACTGTTGAGGTCACAATTTTTATCCGATTTTGTTGAAACTTGAAATGTAAGTTTATAACTCAAAGATCTCGGTTCCTTTCGATATTCGCGCATATCGGACCGTAATTTCCTGAATTTTGGCCCCTGTGGACCCTATAGAGTTCATAATTTTTATCCGATTTAATAAAACGTATTACTATATCACCGTTAAACCCTAAGGACGGTTGAGTTCGAATTTCGTGAAAATCGGCCCAAAACTGACAGACAAAATGACCGCCGTTCGTTCTCAAATAGCGTAAAAATATGGTATATCATGGTTGTGGACCCTATAGAGGTCACAATTTTTATTCGATTTTGTTGAAACTTGAAATGTAAGTTTATAACACAAAGATCTTGATTCCTTTCGATATTCGCGCATATCGGACCGTAACTTCATGAATTATGGCCCCTGATTGTACGCAAAAACGCGTTTTTTGGTTTGTGGACCCTATAGAGGTCATAATTTTTATCCGATTTTAAAAAAACGTGTTAATATATCACCGTTACACCCTAAGGACGGCTGAGTTCGAATTTCGTGAAAATCGGCCCAAAACTGACAGACAAAATGGCCGCCGTTCGTTCTCAAATAGCGTAAAAATATGGTATATCAAGGTTGTGGACCCTATAGAGGTCACAATTTTTATCCGATTTTGTTGAAACTTGAAATGTAAGTTTATAACACAAAGATCTTGGTTCCTTTCGATAGTCGCGCATATCGGACCGTAACTTCATGAATTTATATTTGAAGTTTCATCACTATCGGTTAATTAGAACTAAAGGGAATCTTACGCCCTTCTGTTCCTTCCTATCGAGTGTCGGGTTTTATCGTCTCTATCTTGGGATTATTTATTTTACTTTATCAGGCAATTTAGCATCCTCTGCGGATCCCTTCACACTCCAGAGACACCTGAACGCTTAGTCGTACTCTCTCTCCCAGTTAACATTGATGGTTAGATTTACGTAAAGTTTACGTCATTATGGTTAGATTTTGGTTAGCGTCCAATAATGGTAAAATTCTTTGGTTAAATTTACGTTACTTTTACGTCATAATGGTTATGGTTACTTTTACGTCAGAAAATGACGTAAATGTAACGTAAACTTTATGACGGATTACTAACCAATTTTTTTCGCTTTAAATACTTCTTGATTAAATAACATTACAAGTGCGTGCACATTCTAACAATTGATAAATAGTTGGAATTCAGACATAATAATTATATATGTATTATTGGTTATAATTCTAACGTTATTCTAACGTAAATTTTACATCAGGTTTCTAACCGTTAGTTTATGGTTAGTTTTCTGACGTAAATCTAACGTTAGTTTTCTAACGTTAATATAACGTTAGTTTTCTAACGTTAATATAACGTTACTTTTATGTCATAATTTTAACCGTTAATTTAACGTTAGTTTTCTAACGTAAATCTAACGTTAATTTTCTAACATAAATCTAATGTTAGTTTTCTAACATAAACCTGATATTAGTTGTATAAAGTAAAACAAATGTCAGTTTAATTTCATGATACTAACAATTAAATTAATGTCATTTTTTATCCTTAGTTTTCTTACGTAAACAAATGTCAGTTTAATAACATGAGCACCATTTGTAATGAAGCGACTCGATGAAGAAGGCTAACCATATCCCACAGGAGAATACTGGTGTGGACTAGAATAAGCAGACGCCAAAGACTGTCATTCAATTTGGGCTTTTTGCATATTTTGTCGAACATAATTGATTAAAATATACAGTAAAACCAGATAAGACTGAACTTTATTCAGTTTATATACATTCATGTTATATTATTATATGCCTTGCTACCCATTTTTGTCCATTTCCAGGGGCCCAACAATAGAAATGAAATGGGGTTTAACGTCCTACTGTTCTGCTCCGAACTGGGCTAATGAAGACGGGCATGTGCCATACAGTGTCCTATGAGGGACATTTTGCCCGTACAGCGGCACTACGACCTACTCTTATATCGAATTCCAACTGTCAAGGGATCTTTTACGTGCACACTAATGTGTCAACAGGACCTCAGTTTTTCATCGGATCCGAACAACTAGACAGGTGTCCTTATCAGGCCCTATGTCCCGCATCACTTTCTCGGCCAATGCAGGGATCGAACCTTTTAACTCCTTTAAGAATTTCAGCCTGTAAGCGACACATAAAGAGAAAAAGGAATGAATGAATGACCTACTCTCATTTCGAATTCCAGCTGTCAAGGTTTCGTTTACATGCACATGCAACATGAGCACAAGATCTTGATTTTTTGTCCTATTTGAAGGACTAGACACTGTCCTACATTACAAACAAGGGGAAAATTCTATACCAGGATCGGACCCCTCGTTAGTTAGCCAGTGTGTTAACTTGAAAAATAACCATTAGCCATTCAACCACGCCAGTGTGCTACAAGGGAGTTTTATCCGGACAGCTGTGCTAAGGCCTACTCATATATTGAGTTCCAACTGTCAGGGGATCTTTAACGTGCATGCCGATGTGTACATGGGACCTCAGTTTTTCGTCCCATCCGAAAGACTAGAAACCTGTGCAGTGCACAAACACATTCTCCTTATTATTCCTGTCTGTGACTACAGTAACTTGATATTGTACACATTGGAGTGCACGTAAACGATCCCTTGGTAGTTGGAATTCGATATAAGAGTATTCTGTTGTGCCGCTGCCCGGGCAAAATTTCCCTCATAGCACACTGTATGGTGTAGGCCCATCTTCATTAGCCTGGTTTAGGAGCAGAACAGTAGGATGTTAAACCCCATTTCATTTCATTTTGTGTACATGGGACCTCAGATTTTCGTCCCATCCGAACGACTAGACAGCTGTCCTTGTCAGGCCCTCTGTCCTGCAACACTGCCAAGCAGAAACCACATCGGAAAATCCTGATGAACACTAGCCAGTCAGTGGCTCCGGGGTCATAAATGTAGTGCCACAAAAAAAAAATTTGCAGTTCACAAACACATTCTCCTTACTATTTGAGTCTGTGACTACAGCAACTTGAAAGTAGTCCAATTAATAGCCTTTTTTATGTGGTTTTGCAATCGAAATCAAACCTGAGAGGGAAAACAAATAATGATAATACATGAAAAAGTGTGGCACCATCCAAAGGGAGAGTGAGAATGAAATGGGGTTTAACATTCACTCGACACAAACTAGGTTATTTCAGGACTAACCGTAGGGGTCTTTAGCAGTGGGAGGAAACCGGAGCACCCAGAGAAAATCCACGGGGTTGGACAGACGTCCCTACTCCTTGTCATATTCAACCCGGGAATGGAACCCATGCCAGTTGACTCAATGACATACCTTATGATACAACACGCATGCGCTAAATCGATGGACACACTAGCCGAATCGTTCGGCTGAATGGGTGGACACACTAGCTGAATGCTTCGCCCGATTCAACCTGTCGGTTGCATCACCTTTCACGTCACATGATTAAACATGGCAGCGTCTGTGTCTTTAATCTATCATGTGACTTCTCGATATGAGTGGTGATTGGCTAATGAATTCTATATTCGGCCGAATGCTTCGGCGAAGCGAACACACCAGGCAAATATAATTGATTCGGGCGAATTATTCGGCCGAATGACAGTGGACACCGAATCATTCGGCTAGTGTGTCCACCGCCTAACCATTTGTCCATCCGACCCTCCGCCAGTGCGTTACCAGGGAGTTTTGTCTGGACAGGAGTGCTAAGGCCTACTCTTGTATTGAATTCCAACTGCAAGGGGATCTTTAAGTGCATGCCAATGTGTACAGAGAGAATGAAATGGCATTTATCATCAACTCGACACAAACTAGGTCATTTCTGGACTAACATATATAGTTTAATTTTATTTCAATAATTCGCGTGCCCGTAGGGGTCTTTAGCAGTGGGAGGAAACTGGAGGACCCAGAGAAACCCATGAAGTTTGACAGGCGACCTTACTCCTTGTCATGTACAACCAGGAAATCGAAACCACGCCAGTTGACTCAATCATACCTTATGATACAACGCGCACACGCTAACCATTTGGCCATCCAACCTCGCGCCAGTGTGCTACAAGGGAGTTTTGTTTGGACAGCAGTGCTCAGGCCTACTCTTATATTGAATTCCAACTGCCAGGGGATCTTTTATGTACATGCCAATGTGTACATAAGACCTCAGTTTTTCGTCCCATCCAAACGACTAGACAGCTGTCCTTGTCAAGCCACCGTCCTGCACCACTGACAAGCGGAAACCACGTCGGAAAATTCTGATGAGCTTTCTCAGGCAACACTGTGAGCGAACTTGTGACCTCCAAGCAAGCCAGCCAGTGTCTTATTCACTTAGCCACTGTGGCAAAGGGGTCATAAGTATAATTCCACAAAAAAACCTGTGCAGTTCACAAACACATTCTCCTTACTATTCGAGTCTCTGTGACTACAACAACTACTCGAAAGTAGTGCGAACTGTAAATTTTATTTTGTTAAACTATCGTAAGAAAAGAAACATATTGAATATGCTTGTCAATATTCTTTCTCTGTCACAGCAGCTAAAAGGTGAAATTGTCTTCCAAAAACTCTTTGTGAGTCCTCTTCCATCCAAAACTAAAAAAATCATTATTTCAAAAATGGTGTTGAGAGAGAGAGAGAGAAATGGGGTTTAACGAGAGAGAGAGAGAGAGAGAGAGAGAGAGAAATGGGGTTTAACGTCCACTTGACACAAACTAGGTCATTCGGGACTAACATATAGTTTAATTTTATTTCAATAATTTGCTTGCACGTAGGGGTCTTTGGCAGTGGGAGGACCCGGAGAAAACCCATGAGGTTGGACAGGCGACCCTACTCCTAGTCACGTATAACCGGGGATTCGAAACCACGCCAGTTGACTAAATGACAGGTCGTCACCATTCGGCCATCCAACCCCCCAAAAATGGTGTTGAAATGGGTGTTTTTGTGAATGCGCTTAGAAATACTCATGTGTAATGAAGTGCTATAATTGAACCATAATAATAATATAGTAGGCCTAGTGGACTCCTCCGTCTCATTTTGGTTGAATGTTTGGAAATTTGATGGCTAATTAGATTTAGGACACTCTGGCATATTTTCTAGGCTTGGCTTCATGTGGCCTGTTTTCCATGCATACAAGAATTAACCAATTAGAAGTTAAACAAAATAAAATCTGCTCCAAAATATTACAATACTTTTTTTTATTTCATTGCCCAAAACACCTTTACAGCCTGAATGTTAATTTTGGGGCAGCGTTTAACTGCATGGGTGGTAATTGAATTTATTAAATTGACTAACTTTTGCACAATAAGTAAATATAAATTATCTTAATACCCCAACTCAGACAAGTTAGTGGCCTTTCAAACCAATTTAAATTCGGTCAAAATTTGTAGAAATTTAGATATTATTTTATTGCATGTGTGTACAATTTGTTATGTGTCTAAGCTCTGTTACCACAAAAAATATATTTAATTTAGTCCTGATAGTAGATTCTATCACACGTTTGAAAGTTGTCCAACGGTCGAATAAATATGTTGTAGTTTGACCTAGATAAATATAAGACTGGGAAAATAAATATAAAAAAAATTCCGACATCTTAAAAGTAGATACCTATATTCGCAATGGAAATATTATTTTAAAAATCGGGATTATTTAATTTGATACAACTGAATAAAATGGCTCTAGTCGATCTATTTAAAAAAACATCAACCAAATATACGAGTTTGGCTACTGCCAGTGCAGTACTGCATCCGTCGTGATCCGAATAAAGCTGTACGTATGTATATTATATCATGTGCATGCTTAAAAAAAGGCCTCTGAATCATATAATAATTTCTTCAATTTTACTATTCATAAGCCTCAAATATTACGTAGTTATAGACTATATATAAAATATTGAAGTGCGTAGGCCTACAGTTGATAGTCGCATAGACTCCGTTATCTACGTATATGATATATGCCGCCATTTTGGGTCAAGGTCAAGATAAATTACAGTCAATACAAATGAATAACTACATCGATAAATTATTAAATGTAATTTCTATTAACTGATTTCAATGTTAGGTGGTCTATGTTTGTTGTCTTTTTCAGTATATTGTCCACATTGATTAAACTATCATTATTAAAATCATTTTGATTCTTCTATATTTGTACGTACTTTTTTACAACTCTGAACCCGGAAGCGAGGTATTCTGGGAAGGTTATTTTAAAGATGGCGGGCGTTTTGGAATTTATTCGTGGAGTGCATGAGAAATGTTCAATATACAGCTACTTGGATTACACAAACAGAGAAAGATAGATTATACCAGTTAAATTGAGAGGTTTTATTTGAAAGTAAGTTTTTTCTTATATCCCCGACTGCTGATATACACGTATACTGAGACTACAAATTCAGCGATATGAAAAGAACTTACAATACAATGTAATAGTAGTAAAAATACTAATAAATACTATTCACACAGATGTAAAATTATTTATGTCCTTATTTTTCTAATTTTTCACCGTAATTCTTACTTCTGTAAGACGCCAGGTTACGAAACAGTTTGCTTTTGTGAAAAAAAAAAAATTACTATCAGGTTATTACTGTACACATTTTCATTTTTACTTAATTAATAATTACTTAGACCTTTTGGACTAAAAAAAAATATGTCCTCACTACTCAACGCTGCAGGCTTTGGCACATGACATTTTTACTTTCATAGCATTGGCAACACTTTAATCTCAATCTTCTCTGATTCTAAATAGCAGAAATATAGCAAATTCTTCTGTAACACTGTAATCAACCAGAACGTAATTCCAAACTTGACGTCTCCCCCTTGGACCCCGGCGGCTATTGCTTTTCATCAAAAATCTACCTGCTGTGCATAACTAAAGTTGACTTTTGAGCGCACGACAGAGAGTCTGGAGAGGGCCAACGCCAGTCTCTGCAGGCTGGGGCCAATGTACAGTCTTTCGAATGGGACAAAAAACCAAGGTATTTTGTACACATTGAATGATAATTTAAACCTAATTTCATTTTGATTTTGGAGTATAAAAGTTGCTTTAATTGAATTTTTTTTTGTTTTTTTTTTTACAGATCCTATATTTGAGCACCATTCATGGCAGTCATGTCGAGGAAGTTATAAAAAGGTTGATAAGGGCTTTGTATATGGAAGCTAGATGACATTACTACTTATCATACACAACTATTTGTCACATACCGACTTGGGATTGAAACCAAGCGACTGAACTCAATAACACTCCTCAATAACACTCGTCTATGAAACCACCCAGATGGCAAAGAAATAAAGACTTTTTAATTATGTACCGAACTCATATATGTATCTATGGTAGCACAAAATTCACCAGAATGTAGGCCAAAGCTTTACTTTACAAGCAGTAGGCTTAAAATATTTTCCGTCTGATCTTGTAAGAGTCAATTGTTTATGAATAGTTTGCCTCAAGCAGATATCCTGTCACTGTGTCACAGTATCATATAACCGCTCTTTGGCTTGAACTGAGTTGTATCAGTGAGTTGAAAATCTACTGCAGTCAGTATATTAGATTCAAAATTCTAACGAGCTTTCGTCTAACTTCTAACTTCTGTTCATGTATTTTTTAACTTCTATTCATGTAATTTCTAACTTCTATTCATGTATTTTGTTAAATTAAGACAATGTATAATCCAACTTCTTTATTTGTTCAGTGTAAATTTTAATTCTATTCCATCTTATTTCTATTATTTAGACGAAAAACGTCTTCTTAATTTTTACACTTCTGCCTAGCAACCATCATTATGAAGTCATTTGGTGTCGCCACTGCGTGCTCATTTTTGGTGATTGCGCACCTGGTCGGGACCATTGTGTTGATATAAATGACACATTCTTGATAAAGACGAGAGTGTCCTCGTCGAAACGTTGCTTTATATTAAACTCAGTAAGAGTTATCTATAAAATTGTACCCTGTGTTAATGTAGACCAACAGTATATAAATATTAATTGGCTCAACTTGTCTTAAAAAAAATGAACAAATGCTGTTTAGCTTGTATTTGAAATAGAAAATGAAATATAATGGGGTTTAACATCCTATTATTCTACTCCGAACTTGGCTAATACACCATACAGTGTGCTACGAAGGAAACTTTGCCCGGACAGCGGCACTACGGAACGATTAGACCGCTGTACTTGTTAGGCCCTCCATCCTGCATCACTGACAAGGAGGAACCATGCCGGAAAATCTGGATGAACTTTCTTGACCAATGCAGGGATCGAACACCCTACCGCTAGGCTAGTGAGCCAGCGTCTTACCGACCGTATTTGAAATCGTATTTGCAAACCATACATAGATATCACGTTCAATGTTGTTTGTGGGATTGGATGGCCGAAAGGTTAGCACGTGCGCGCTGTACCATAAGGTATGTCATTGAGTCAACTGGTGTGGTTTCGATTCCCCGGTTGTACGTGACAAGGAATAGGGTCGCCTTTCCAACCTAGTGGGTTTTCTCCGGGTCCTCCGGTTTCCTCCCATTGCTAAACACCCCTACGCGCAAGCGAATTATTGAAATAAAATTGAACCATGTTAATACCGAACCTACATGTAGTTTGTGTTGAGTGGACGTTTAACCCCATCAGACTCTCTCTCTCTCGCTCTCTCTCTCGAAGTTGTTTTCAATTTTAGCACTCCACCAAACCATTCAACTGGACTAAGAGCGAGTCGTTTGTATCAACAGAATGGTCCCGATCAGGTGCTCAATCGCCAAATTGAGCGAACGGTGGCGACACCAAACGACGTCATAATGATGGTTGCTAGGTAGAAATCAAAATTCTAAATTTGTTTACCATTCATGCTTAACATGTAAAGTGACTAGACATTTTTCACCTTAATAATAGAAATAAGATGAAACAATTAAAATTTACACTGAGCAAAAAAAGAAGTTGAATTATACATTGTCTTAATTTAGAAATTACATGAATGGAAGTTAGAAATTACAAGAGTAGAAGTAAGAAATTAGACGATAGCATGTTAGAATTTTGAATCTAATATACCGCCATAGTATACAGGGAAACTTTTTAAACCCTTACAAATTCTTCAAATTTTTGTGATAGATCAATAATAGCAAAAATCTGTGTTAAAATTATATTTGTAATGTGTTTAACAAATTCTATCACACATGTAATATTGGTGTAATTAAGTATATACCTTATTTCAATATTGGGGTATTGTATCGTTGCCCTGACTGTTTGTTTGTCCAAATTAGTTTGTGATTGTGAAGGTGACAGTTTTTTATACGCTAACATTTTCATGTAGACGTATATTTTTGTAGCCCCTGTCCGTCCGAACGTCCATCGGTCCGTCCACAATTGTTTGTGGGACCGTAACTTCATGGATTATGGCCCCTGATTGTACTGAAAGTCATGTTTTGAGCTTGTGGACCCTATAGAGGTCAAAATTTTTATACGCCCACATTTTCATGTGGACGTATATTGTGGTAGCCCCGGTCCGTCCGGACGTCTGTACACAATTGTTTGTGGACACTCTACAGGTCACAATTCTTATCCGATTTTGACGAAACTTGAAATATAGGTTTATCTCCAAAAGATCTTGGTTGCTTTCGATATTGGCATGTATCTGACCGTAACTTCTTGGATTATGGTCCCTGATTGTACGAAAAATCAAGTTTTTAGCTTGTGGACCCTATAGAGGTCACAATTTTTATACGCCCACATTTTCATGTGGACGTATATTGTCGTAGCCCTTGTCCGTCTGGACGTCCATCCGTTTTTAGCTTGTGGTCCCTATAGAGGTCACAATTTTTATACGCCCACATTTTCATGTGGACGTATATTGTCGTAGCCCCTGTCCGTCCAGACGTCCATCCGTTTTTAGCTTGTGGTCCCTGTAGAGGTCACAATTTTTATTCGATTTATAAAAAAAAAACCTGTGTATATATAACCATTACACACTAAGATCTTGGTTCCTTTTCATAATCGCGCATATCCGAACGTAACTTCCTCGATTATGGCTCCTGATTGTTCGAAAAATCGCATAATCAAGGTTGAATTCAAATTTAGGGAAAATCAAAATGAAACTGCCTGACAAAATGTGTAAAAGTATGCAATATGAAGGCATTGGATACTCAAGATTTTAACTGGCCTGCAATTTAAAAATTTAATTAAAAAATGGGAAAGTGAGGCCAAGTCTCGAATATACCTGTGCCCTCATTACCACAATGCACACATCATGTCGAAACTAGAAACTGTGATAACTTGGCTCAGAATGAAGTAATTTGAATGAAATTTTCATTTTACATGTATATTATTTATTTTTGAACAATCATAGCAAGAATGGTCAGCTCTTTATCTAAATCTTACAGAAAGTATCGTTAATGTATCTTTTTCAAATTTTGTCCCCACCCCCGCAGATTGGCTGCAAAACCTGTGAACACTGCCTTATAATTTATTCACATTTGTTTCAAAGTTGGTGTGAAGCATAGATATTCAGTATTCCACAAATTTCCTTTCCAGTATTATCCCACCTAGTTCGAAAACCTTTAGCAAACGTGATAGAGGCCGTAGGGTTTTTTTTTGGTTTTTTTTATCAAATTTGGTCAACGTCACAGTTTTCCTTTCTGATATACAGCTGAATGTGTTGGCGTATTTCCACATTTTCAAAGTTTTTCTCGAAGACCGTTTCCTAAATTGTCACCAACTTAATGCTGTGGATAAACTGTTACAATTTAAATGTCTACTTTTGTATTTTATTACATTATATATGTATTTTTTGAATAAAGTATAGATACTTGTAGTATATTTTGTTGAATAATTATGTAAGTTGTACTGGTTTTTTGGCGTTTGGTTACAATTACATTTAGAATTCTGAATGGTTATTGATAAATACATGTATAGAGAGAAATGGGGATTAACTTCCACTCGAATCACACTAGGTCATTTTGGGACTAACATGTGGTTTAGTTTTATTTCAATATGTGACAAGGAGTAGGGTCGCCTGTCCAACCTCGTGGGTTTTCTCCGGGTCCTCCGGTTTACTCCCACTGCTAAAGGCCCCTACGCGCAAGCGAATTATTGAAATAAAAAATTGAACCATGTGTTAGTCCCGAAATGACCTTATTTGTGTTGAGTGGACGTTAAACCCGATTTCTCTCTCTCTCTCTCTTAATTCAATGACGGAACTTATGATGCAACGAACATGCGTTAACCGTTTGACCACCGAAACCTCGAGGACGAAATAGATAGAGAGAAATGGGGCCTACGATTCAGTTTCAGTTCAATAATTGTTTGCGCCAGGAGTCTTTAGCACCTCATATGGTTAAAGAAGATTTGGTTATTGGTTGACTGAATTTTACAATTACAACCACCAACAATAGATTATATTAAAGGTTTTAATTGCTCATTTGACATTAGAATTGCATCCGAAAATGATGTTTACGTCATTTTCTGGCGTAAATCTAACATAAGTGACGTAAACTTTACGCAAAATTTACGTTAGATTTACGTCAGAAAATGACGTAAACTTTACGTTAGATTTACGTCAGAAAATGACGTAAATGTAACGTAAAAATGACGTAAACTTTACGTTAGATTAACGTCATTTCCTGACGTAAAATTATCGTTAAAAAGATGAGCAAAATGATGGTAAACTGACTGACCATTTTTACGTAAATGTAACGTAAATTTAACATCATATTGTTATGTGGGCTACCACCTCAACTTACCGGAATGCACGAAAGAAAACTTAATCAACGACCTAGAACCCGAGAGGTTTCTTTTTCCAACTACATTAGTAGTAATATATTAATACAGGTGACCAACAACCTTTCTATTTACTCACAATACGATCTACCGCCCACCAGCATCACCGATTTGATGATCCAGCGAGCTGAACCGCCAGGTACAAAATACTTCTTTGATTTCATCACCAATTTAGAGACTGATCGCAGCAAACTCCATACGTATATTCTACCTCTGCACGTTTGAAGACTAGGAGGTTGCGGATGACCGAGACTATACGTATTCATCTCTACGGAAACTGCCGCCACTGACAACAGTCACTTGATGATAGTCGACATTTAAATATATATATTTTTTTTTTTTTAAATAATTAAATTTTGTCGGTACATCCATTTTATTCATATTTATGAATTTTTTATGTACATTAATGACCTTATAATTTGTCTATTACAATAATTATCATTTAGATAGTTCAATTAGAATGAGAGTTATTGTGTCCCAAAAAGTGTGACGGACAAACAAACAGACCCATTTTAATAGTCCCCTGCTTTCTTCGAGAGGCGGTGGACAATAAACATAACCAAATAATCAAACAAACCTGTTTTATAACTGGTCCTTGATGACAATGTTTCATTTTGTGCCCCAATTTAATAAATGGTACATTATCAGGTTTTGACCAAAATACCTTGTGGGTTGATAATGATGAACAAGCTGAATAAACAAAATAATAAAATATTATCATAAATATATTGGCACACGAATCGCGTGCAAGAATGCTTTCGAGTTTCATTTGTAATAGAGAGACTCGAAGAATGAAGTTAAATATACCCGAGATAATACTATAAGCGGGTGTAAACTAGAATAACCAGACGCCAAAGACTGCCATTCAATTTGGACTCTTCGCGTATGGGGGGTTGGATGGCCGAATGGTTAGCACTCGCGCGCTGTATCATACGGTCTGTCATTGAGTCCACTGGCGGGGTTTCGATTCCCCGGTTGTACGTGACAAGGAGTTGGGTCGCCTGTCCAACCTTGTGGGTTTTCTCCGGGTCCTCCGGTTTCCTCCCACTGCTAAAAAGACCCCTACGCGCAAGCAAATTATTGAAACAAAATTGAACCATGTATTAGTCCCGAAATGACCTAGTTTGTGTCGAGTGGAGGTTAAACCCCATTTCTCTCTCTCGCTCTCTCTCTCTCTCTCTCTCCGCATATTTCCCCGAACATAACTGATTAGACATTACATTAAAAACAGAATTGATTGAATGTAAATCAGTTAATATACATTCATATTACATTATTATATGCGTTGCAACCCATTTATGTCCATTTCTAGGTGTCAAGGAATGGAAAGTCAAAATTCGCGGTACTGTCAAACGCATAAACAGTAAGTCTTTTTATTTTAACAGGTTGATGTCTAATTCCCCAATGGCCCAATTTAATTTAAAGGGAAATAAAGGAAAGCGGTCCATAATGGACTTAGAAATTTATAAAGTTGTCCGAGGTTTGTTTTTATCATACTCAATTTACGAACATATCCTTACATATCTGATAATCAAACATGGTATACACGAGTTTTTATTACTTCATCGATGAGTGTTGATCTTTTTTTATAATTTAACACCCAAGCCTTTCTTACACGTACAAATTCATGGAGAATATGAAAGTTATAACACACAAGCGATGTCTCATATAGAATGTGTTATTGGGTCATATATAATATAATTCATGGGAAATGAAATGAAATGGGGTTTAAAGTCCTACTGTTCTGCTCCGACTAAGCTTATGAAGACGGGCATGCGCAATACCGCTTGCTATGAAGGAAATTTTGCCCGGGCAGCGGCACTATGGCCTACTCTTATATCGAATTCCAACTGCCAAGGGATCTTTTACTTACACGTCAATGGGTACACGAGATCTTGGTTTTTCATACCATCCAAACGACAAACAGTTGTCCTTGTCAGGCCCACTGAACTTTCTCGGCAAATGTAGGGATCGAAAATGCGACCTCCAGACAAGCGAGCCAGTGTTTTACCCAATTAGCCACCTTTGCTCCATAATTCATGGGATGCAGAATTATCTCTTACAGATTTAAGACGACCTTTTTGATTGGACTGAATATATAATTTACAAAATTTGACAGAGTAAATATACAGTTTTTTGTATTCTTCAGATAGTGTAATGATCAGTCAGCCGAGCTGCAATGAAGCCAAGATAATAACAGCAGTTTCGGCTCATCTAAAACATGCGCCCAACAGAAGAGGGACCAATTCAGTACATGTACAGTTTTAATTTGTTTATTACATGTCATATTTTATTATAATCTTTATAAGCCATTTTAAGTTCTTTTATCATCCATTTAATTTTATTTTCTATGTGTGATGTCCACAAAATGTTAACTGCGCCATTATAATAGGCACATTATAAATAAATAAATTATTATTATTATTACAGTACCAATTGCATTAAAATTATTAGCAATATCATTCATTACAATTACCCATTACATTGAAAGTAAATAATTACATTTTATTACTATTTAAAGATTAGTGCTAATTTAGCATTTAATCAATCAGATTTAAAGACAATAGTTTTACCATGTCTTTAAATCTGATTGATTAAATGCTAAATTAGCACTAATCTTTAAATAGTAATAAAATGTAATAGCATTAAATATGTTTCCTTGTTATATGCTTTTCATATATTTCTGTAAATCCTCTGTTTGATCTTTTATGAATGTATATTTAGTTAATCATAGTATATAGATCTGTGCCTTATTTTCTTTTAAACTGGTTTCAATTATATAGTATAATGTGTATGGTTTCAGTACATCTCAAAAATCCTCTGTTTGATCTTTTAATTGTATGATGAGTTAATCCTAGCATATACGAGTATTTACCTTTGTTTCATCAATAGCTTGTGATAGCTACTCATGTTCACCTTCCTTGCATAGCATTGGATAGTTCGCACTGATGTATATATATATCCTTGGGGTGTTCCCACTTACCCGGCAGGCTTTGATGTCAAATTTTGCCGCTAATCCAGAGTTAATCCTAGAACAATGGTGTTATAAACTAAAGTCCATATCTTTTTTAAGACTAAAACTGTATTGATTTTAACAAATTAAATAACATTAAATAGCTTACACATATAAACATATATTGATTTTAACAAATTTAATATTTATAAAATAACATTAAATTATTTACACATATAAAAATGCATTACAATTTACACATTTAACTTTTATTAAATAGCATTATATAATTTATAAATAAATGCCTTACAACATAACAATCATTTTACTTTAAATACCCCCCCCCCCCCCGCCCCAATCATTTAATAGATTTTTGTACCGTTCATCTTTGATCACCTCTTGAATAAAGTATAGATACTTGTAGTATATTTTGTTGAATAATTATGTAAGTTGTACTGGTTTTTTGGCGTTTGGTTACAATTACATTTAGAATTCTGAATGGTTATTGATAAATACATGTATAGAGAGAAATGGGGATTAACTTCCACTCGAATCACACTAGGTCATTTTGGGACTAACATGTGGTTTAGTTTTATTTCAATATGTGACAAGGAGTAGGGTCGCCTGTCCAACCTCGTGGGTTTTCTCCGGGTCCTCCGGTTTACTCCCACTGCTAAAGGCCCCTACGCGCAAGCGAATTATTGAAATAAAAAATTGAACCATGTGTTAGTCCCGAAATGACCTTATTTGTGTTGAGTGGACGTTAAACCCGATTTCTCTCTCTCTCTCTCTTAATTCAATGACGGAACTTATGATGCAACGAACATGCGTTAACCGTTTGACCACCGAAACCTCGAGGACGAAATAGATAGAGAGAAATGGGGCCTACGATTCAGTTTCAGTTCAATAATTGTTTGCGCCAGGAGTCTTTAGCACCTCATATGGTTAAAGAAGATTTGGTTATTGGTTGACTGAATTTTACAATTACAACCACCAACAATAGATTATATTAAAGGTTTTAATTGCTCATTTGACATTAGAATTGCATCCGAAAATGATGTTTACGTCATTTTCTGGCGTAAATCTAACATAAGTGACGTAAACTTTACGCAAAATTTACGTTAGATTTACGTCAGAAAATGACGTAAACTTTACGTTAGATTTACGTCAGAAAATGACGTAAATGTAACGTAAAAATGACGTAAACTTTACGTTAGATTAACGTCATTTCCTGACGTAAAATTATCGTTAAAAAGATGAGCAAAATGATGGTAAACTGACTGACCATTTTTACGTAAATGTAACGTAAATTTAACATCATATTGTTATGTGGGCTACCACCTCAACTTACCGGAATGCACGAAAGAAAACTTAATCAACGACCTAGAACCCGAGAGGTTTCTTTTTCCAACTACATTAGTAGTAATATATTAATACAGGTGACCAACAACCTTTCTATTTACTCACAATACGATCTACCGCCCACCAGCATCACCGATTTGATGATCCAGCGAGCTGAACCGCCAGGTACAAAATACTTCTTTGATTTCATCACCAATTTAGAGACTGATCGCAGCAAACTCCATACGTATATTCTACCTCTGCACGTTTGAAGACTAGGAGGTTGCGGATGACCGAGACTATACGTATTCATCTCTACGGAAACTGCCGCCACTGACAACAGTCACTTGATGATAGTCGACATTTAAATATATATATTTTTTTTTTTTTAAATAATTAAATTTTGTCGGTACATCCATTTTATTCATATTTATGAATTTTTTATGTACATTAATGACCTTATAATTTGTCTATTACAATAATTATCATTTAGATAGTTCAATTAGAATGAGAGTTATTGTGTCCCAAAAAGTGTGACGGACAAACAAACAGACCCATTTTAATAGTCCCCTGCTTTCTTCGAGAGGCGGTGGACAATAAACATAACCAAATAATCAAACAAACCTGTTTTATAACTGGTCCTTGATGACAATGTTTCATTTTGTGCCCCAATTTAATAAATGGTACATTATCAGGTTTTGACCAAAATACCTTGTGGGTTGATAATGATGAACAAGCTGAATAAACAAAATAATAAAATATTATCATAAATATATTGGCACACGAATCGCGTGCAAGAATGCTTTCGAGTTTCATTTGTAATAGAGAGACTCGAAGAATGAAGTTAAATATACCCAAGATAATACTATAAGCGGGTGTAAACTAGAATAACCAGACGCCAAAGACTGCCATTCAATTTGGACTCTTCGCGTATGGGGGGTTGGATGGCCGAATGGTTAGCACTCGCGCGCTGTATCATACGGTCTGTCATTGAGTCCACTGGCGGGGTTTCGATTCCCCGGTTGTACGTGACAAGGAGTTGGGTCGCCTGTCCAACCTTGTGGGTTTTCTCCGGGTCCTCCGGTTTCCTCCCACTGCTAAAAAGACCCCTACGCGCAAGCAAATTATTGAAACAAAATTGAACCATGTATTAGTCCCGAAATGACCTAGTTTGTGTCGAGTGGAGGTTAAACCCCATTTCTCTCTCTCGCTCTCTCTCTCTCTCTCTCTCTCCGCATATTTCCCCGAACATAACTGATTAGACATTACATTAAAAACAGAATTGATTGAATGTAAATCAGTTAATATACATTCATATTACATTATTATATGCGTTGCAACCCATTTATGTCCATTTCTAGGTGTCAAGGAATGGAAAGTCAAAATTCGCGGTACTGTCAAACGCATAAACAGTAAGTCTTTTTATTTTAACAGGTTGATGTCTAATTCCCCAATGGCCCAATTTAATTTAAAGGGAAATAAAGGAAAGCGGTCCATAATGGACTTAGAAATTTATAAAGTTGTCCGAGGTTTGTTTTTATCATACTCAATTTACGAACATATCCTTACATATCTGATAATCAAACATGGTATACACGAGTTTTTATTACTTCATCGATGAGTGTTGATCTTTTTTTATAATTTAACACCCAAGCCTTTCTTACACGTACAAATTCATGGAGAATATGAAAGTTATAACACACAAGCGATGTCTCATATAGAATGTGTTATTGGGTCATATATAATATAATTCATGGGAAATGAAATGAAATGGGGTTTAAAGTCCTACTGTTCTGCTCCGACTAAGCTTATGAAGACGGGCATGCGCAATACCGCTTGCTATGAAGGAAATTTTGCCCGGGCAGCGGCACTATGGCCTACTCTTATATCGAATTCCAACTGCCAAGGGATCTTTTACTTACACGTCAATGGGTACACGAGATCTTGGTTTTTCATACCATCCAAACGACAAACAGTTGTCCTTGTCAGGCCCACTGAACTTTCTCGGCAAATGTAGGGATCGAAAATGCGACCTCCAGACAAGCGAGCCAGTGTTTTACCCAATTAGCCACCTTTGCTCCATAATTCATGGGATGCAGAATTATCTCTTACAGATTTAAGACGACCTTTTTGATTGGACTGAATATATAATTTACAAAATTTGACAGAGTAAATATACAGTTTTTTGTATTCTTCAGATAGTGTAATGATCAGTCAGCCGAGCTGCAATGAAGCCAAGATAATAACAGCAGTTTCGGCTCATCTAAAACATGCGCCCAACAGAAGAGGGACCAATTCAGTACATGTACAGTTTTAATTTGTTTATTACATGTCATATTTTATTATAATCTTTATAAGCCATTTTAAGTTCTTTTATCATCCATTTAATTTTATTTTCTATGTGTGATGTCCACAAAATGTTAACTGCGCCATTATAATAGGCACATTATAAATAAATAAATTATTATTATTATTACAGTACCAATTGCATTAAAATTATTAGCAATATCATTCATTACAATTACCCATTACATTGAAAGTAAATAATTACATTTTATTACTATTTAAAGATTAGTGCTAATTTAGCATTTAATCAATCAGATTTAAAGACAATAGTTTTACCATGTCTTTAAATCTGATTGATTAAATGCTAAATTAGCACTAATCTTTAAATAGTAATAAAATGTAATAGCATTAAATATGTTTCCTTGTTATATGCTTTTCATATATTTCTGTAAATCCTCTGTTTGATCTTTTATGAATGTATATTTAGTTAATCATAGTATATAGATCTGTGCCTTATTTTCTTTTAAACTGGTTTCAATTATATAGTATAATGTGTATGGTTTCAGTACATCTCAAAAATCCTCTGTTTGATCTTTTAATTGTATGATGAGTTAATCCTAGCATATACGAGTATTTACCTTTGTTTCATCAATAGCTTGTGATAGCTACTCATGTTCACCTTCCTTGCATAGCATTGGATAGTTCGCACTGATGTATATATATATCCTTGGGGTGTTCCCACTTACCCGGCAGGCTTTGATGTCAAATTTTGCCGCTAATCCAGAGTTAATCCTAGAACAATGGTGTTATAAACTAAAGTCCATATCTTTTTTAAGACTAAAACTGTATTGATTTTAACAAATTAAATAACATTAAATAGCTTACACATATAAACATATATTGATTTTAACAAATTTAATATTTATAAAATAACATTAAATTATTTACACATATAAAAATGCATTACAATTTACACATTTAACTTTTATTAAATAGCATTATATAATTTATAAATAAATGCCTTACAACATAACAATCATTTTACAGCCCCACTAAATAGGAAATATTTGTTCCATACCGATTTACACTTAAAGAGCCATTTAATAACTGTGTTTTCAAATGTTTAATTCTGGTATCAAGTTGTCGATATTTCTTAACTCGAGGCCTATTTATATTAATATAGTGAATTGAATTCATGTTTGAAATCATAACGCCGGCATCGAACTGTGTTCAAAATGTCATTAATTAGTTGGTTAATAAATTTTATTAAGAGGGATTAAGAGCTCATTAACGCTGAACACTAGTGAACAGTTCTTGAGTGACTACTTTTAAACAGACTATAGTTTTAAGATCAATCAAAGGATTAACAGTCTGCCGGCTAAGTGGGAACACACCATCCTTCTCATTTTATTTATTTGTGTATATATGCTTGATAACGACTTGCGAAATCTTGTTGAAACGTTGCAGTGAAATAAACCATAGTAATTGTTATTCCATAAAAGTGTTATTTGATTATGTTCCAATTACTAAATGCCATTCAAAGAATGCACCATTAAATGTAATTGAAATGTAATTGACCATTACATGATTTTCAAAATGTAATTAATTACATTTCCATTACTTATTACTTTTGAAATCTTCAATTACTCATTACATGACCATTACTTAAAATTTAATGATCAGATTCTATCACCCTTACCGCAAAGTTATATGACTCTAGCATTAATATTGACTGAATATAGTCGTTTGAATTGAATGTTTTGAAACTACGTATTGTTCTATGACTCACTGTTCTATCAATCGATACTGATTTTATATATCAGAAAGAAGCAATTAGATTGGTTGTGATGGGACACAATAACTTTGATTCTAATTTAGTGAGAGTGGTGAAACTTTGTGTATCGTTTCACTATGTCAAAACCGTGGCCCAAATCTGGGTACTATTTCAGTAACGTACCTCTACCAGTTCCCATGATCGTAGAGACTTGAAATTTTCAGGGGGTATTCATGGGGCCTAGCCATGACCTCACACCAAATTTCAGCCGAATCTGTCAATAACTTTTTATTTTATCGTAGTTTAGCTTATGTAACGAGAAAGTTTATCCGATTTTGACCCCATTTTGTTTGTTGGCTATAAAGTCAATAAAAATACAGAGCCAAAACACAGTTGAGATATCGATACCATTATAAATTAAGTGAAAAATACAAGAAATCGCTTCAATGGAAATCACGTTTTGACTTTTGAACACAACGCAACGTTATCAAAAGACGTTTCCTACCACTCGGCAAACCTCGGCAGATTCCGGTATCCGGGTACTGGAATCTGTTGAGGTTTGCCGAGTGCGTTTCCTGCCTGATACATTGAAATTTTGAGTCGACCCTAAGTCCAAATCAAATAGTCAGTCGAATAAACCGGTCGATGGCTTATTAAAATTTTGGAATCGTTTGTAATCAGTATAAGTTAAAGAAAAAACGCACTAATTCCAATATCTTTTATCATTGTTTTTGTTTATTTTTTACGTCCCCTCATGTTCAAATTTGATTGTTCAAATTAAAACTTTAAGGTGTTATCTTAGTTATTGCCACCGCGGCTTAATAAAGTCATGCTTTACTTTTTCCCTCATCCCCATATGCCCCAATTTTTTAAGTGCACGCCAAGGTGTACACGGGACCTCGGTTTTTCGTCCCATCCGAACGACTAGACATCTGTCCTTGTCCACCTCCAAAAGAATAGAGTCCCTATATATGATATGTTGGGTTAGGGGGGCGTATGGGGATGAGGTATTTGACATTATCATGTGGCCTCGTCCAGTCGATAAAATCAGTCAGTTAGTTCAGTCGATAACATCAGTCAGTTAGTTCATGCTCGTCCCATCCGAACGACTAGACAGCTGTCCTTGTCCGCCTCGAAAAGAATAGAGTCAATATATATGATATGAACGTGGAAAGGGGATGCGATGGGGCGGGGCGTGGGGGGGGGGGGGGGCGTGTCGGGATGAGGTATTTGACATTTTCATGTGGCCTCGTCCAGTCAATAAAATCAGTCAGTTAGTTCAGTCGAATAATCCAGTCGAATAAACCAGTCGAAAAGTTCAGTCGAATAATTCAGTCGAATAATCCAGTCGAATAATTCAGTCGAATAAACAAGTCGCTCAATATTAAGCAGCGGTGGCAGCAGGCTAAGATAATTAGTAGCAAATCATGATCGTAGCCATAGCTGAAGGAGCCGGGGGCATGGGGTAGGGACCGGGGGGCTTCCCAACTAGTTTCAAAAAATGAAAAGAAATGAAATGGGGTTTTAACGTCCTACTGTTCTGCTTGGAACTCGGCTACTGATATATAGCATGATATCTGGAATTTCGTATTAAGACCCGTATTTTTACTTTAAATACAGCCCCACCCCCATCATTTAATAGATTTTTGTACCGTTCGTCTTTGGTCACCTCTCAAGGCAAGTAAATATGAATGTGCCAGAAAATTATTTATATATTTAGAAAGTGCAGTGACCGTGCTTTCTACTGATATCTAGCATGATATCTGGAATTTCGTATTAAAACCCGTATTTTTACTTCAAATACCCCCCCCCCCCATCATTTAATAGATTTTTGTACCATTCGTCTTTGATCACCTCTTAAAGCAAGTAAATATGAATGTGCCAAAAAATTATTTATATATTTGTAAAGGGCAGTGAACGTCCTTTCTACTGATATGTAGCATGATATCTGGAATTTCGTATTAAGAACCGTAATTAGACATTGAATACCCCCACCCCCATCAGTAATTACCTAATAGAGTTCAGTATTATCCAACTTTGATAGCTTGTCAAGGTAAGTAAATATAAATGTGCCAGAAAATTATTTATATATTTGAAAAGAGCAATGAACGTGCTTTCTACTGATATGTAGCAATATGTCAGGAATTTCGCACATTAAGACCCGTATTTTTACTTTAAATACCCCCCCCCCCCATCATTTAATAGATTTTTGTAACTTTCGTCTTTGGTCACCTCTCAAGGCACGTAAATATGAATGTGCCAGAAAATTATTTATATATTTGAAGAGAGCAATGAACGTGCTTTCTACTGATATCTAGCATGATATCTAGAATTTCGTATTAAGACCCGTATTTTTACTTTAAATACCCCCCCCCCCCGCCCCAATCATTTAATAGATTTTTGTACCGTTCATCTTTGATCACCTCTCAAGGCAAGTAAATATAAATGTGCCAGAAAATTATTTATATATTTGAAACGAGCAATTAACGTGCTTTCTACTGATCTGTAGCATGATATCTGGAATTTCGTATTAAGACCCGTATTTTTACTTTAAATACCCCCCCCCCCCTATCATTTAATAGATTTTTGTACCGTTCGTCTTTGATCACCTCTCAAGGCAAGTAAATATGAATGCGCCAGAAAATATTTATATATTTAGAAAGAGCAGTGACCGTGCTTTCTACTGATATCTAGCATGATATCTGGAATTTCGTATTAAGACCCGTATTTTTACTTTAAATACGCCCCCCCCCCATTATTTAATAGATTTCTGTACCATTCGTCTTTAATCATCTTTTAAAGCAAGTAAATATGAATGTGCCAGAAAATTATTTATGTATTTGAAAAGAGCAGAGACCGAGCTTTCTACTGATATGTAGCATTATATCAGGAATTTCGTATTAAGACCCGTATTTTTACTTTAAATACCCCCCCCCCTTCAGTTAATAGATTTTTGTACCGTTTGTCTTTGATCACTTCTCAAGGCAATTAATATGAATGTGCCAGAAAATTATTTATATATCTGGAAAGAGCTGTGACCGTGCTTTCTACTGATATCTAGCTTGATATCTGGAATTTCGTATTAAGACCCGTATTTTTACTTTAAATACCCCCCCCCCACACACACACACACACACACACACCATCATTTAATAGATTTTTGTACCGTTCGTCTTTGATCCCCTCTCAAGGCAAGTAAATGTGAATGTGCCAGAAAACTATTTATATATTTGGAAAGAGCAGTGACCGTGCTTTCTAGTGATATCCAGCATGATAACTGGAATTTCGTATTAGGACCCGTATTTTTATACGCCCACATTTTCATGTGGACGTATATTGTTTGTGAACAGTCTACAGGTCACAATTTTTATCCGATTTCAATGAAACTTGCAATATAGGTTAATCACCCTAAGATCTCGGTTCCTTTCGATATTGGCATCTATCGGACCGTAACTTCATGGATTATGGTCCCTGATTGTACGAAAAATCACCTTTTTGGATTGTGAACACTGTTGAGGTCACAATTTTTATCCGATTTTGTTGAAACTTGAAATGTAAGTTTATAACTCAAAGATCTCGGTTCCTTTCGATATTCGCGCATATCTGACCGTAATTTCCTGAATTTTGGCCCCTGATTGTACGTAAAAACGCGTTTTTTGGCTTGTGGACCCTATAGAGGTCATAATTTTTATCCGATTTAAAAAACCGTATTATTATATCACCGTTAAACCCTAAGGACGGTTGAGTTCGAATTTCGTGAAAATCGGCCCAAAACTGACAGACAAAATGGCCGCCGTTCGTTCTCAAATAGCGTAAAAATATGGTATATCATGGTTGTGGACCCTATAGAGGTCACAATTTTTATTCGATTTTGTTGAAACTTGAAATGTAAGTTTATAACACAAAGATCTTGATTCCTGTCGATATTCGCGCATATCGGACAGTAACTTCATGAATTATGGCCCCTGATTGTACGCAAAAACGGGTTTTTTGGTTTGTGGACCCTATAGAGGTCATAATTTTTATCCGATTTTAAAAAAACGTGTTAATATATCACCGTTACACCCTAAGGACGGCTGAGTTCGAATTTCGTGAAAATCGGCCCAAAACTGACAGACAAAATGGCCGCCGTTCGTTCTCAAATAGCGTAAAAATATGGTATATCAAGGTTGTGGACCCTATAGAGGTCACAATTTTTATCCGATTTTGTTGAAACTTGAAATGTAAGTTTATAACACAAAGATCTTGATTCCTGTCGATAGTCGCGCATATCGGACCGTAACTTCATGAATTTATATTTGAAGTTTCATCACTATCGGTTAATTAGAACTAAAGGGAATCTTACGCCCTTCTGTTCCTTCCTATCGAGTGTGGGGTTTTATCGTCTCTATCTTGGGATTATTTATTTTACTTTATCAGGCGATTTAGCATCCTCTGCGGATCCCTTCACACTCCAGAGACACCTGAACGCTTAGTCGTACTCTCTCTACCACCTCAACTTACCGGAATGCACGAAGAAAAACTTAATCAACGACCTAGAACCCGAGAGGTTTCTTTTTCCAACTACATTAGTAGTAGCAAACTTTACGAAAACCAAGTAAAAAAGTCGAACTCTTCTCTGCTATATACCACCTATTTTTTCGACAAAATTCGAAAAGTCCATATTATTGAAAACACCAGTTTAAGCAGATCAGATTAAAGTTGGCACATAAGCGCTCCATAAATACAAATAACAAAGTTGTACAGAAATGGGAAGATAAATATATACACACTTGAGTTTTAATTAGAAAACCTAACTTCATCCTCAAGAAGAATAAATACCACCAGTACATACCAGATCGAAGAATATATATCTATTAAAAGCTACATGTAATTGGTAGTCTATTTTTAGAGAAACTGTTTTTCAGACAACTTCACCTTTAAGCCTCGACTATATATTCTATACATTGCACATATTTCTCACGTGGGCCTTTAAACTACAGAGTCCAAATATATTAATACAGGTGACCAACAACCTTTCTATTTACTCACAATACGATCTACCGCCCACCAGCATCACCGATTTGATGATCCAGCGAGCTGAACCGCCAGGTACAAAATACTTCTTTGATTTCATCACCAATTTAGTGACTGATCGTAACAAACTCCATACGTATATTCTACCTCTGCACGTTTGAAGACTAGGAGGTTGCGGATGACCGAGACTATACGTATTCATCTCTACGGAAACTGCCAACACTGACAACAGTCACTTGATGATAGTCGACATTTAAATATTTTTTTTTTTTTTTTAAAATAATTAAATTTTGTCGGTACATCCATTTTATTCATATTTATGAATTTTTTATGTACATTAATGACCTTATAATTTGTCTATTACAATAATTATCATTTAGATAGTTCAATTAGAATGAGAGTTATTGTGTCCCAAAAAGTGTGACGGACAAACAAACAGACCCATTTTAATAGTCCCCTGCTTTCTTCGAGAGGCGGTGGACAATAAACATAACCAAATAATCAAACAAACCTGTTTTATAACTGGTCCTTGATGACAATGTTTCATTTTGTGCCCCAATTTAATAAATGGTACATTATCAGGTTTTGACCAAAATACCTTGTGGGTTGATAATGATGAACAATCTGAATAAACAAAATAATAAAATATTATCATAAATATATTGGCACACGAATCGCGTGCAAGAATGCTTTCGAGTTTCATTTGTAATAGAGAGACTCGAAGAATGAAGTTAAATATACCCAAGATAATACTATAAGCGGGTGTAAACTAGAATAACCAGACGCCAAAGACTGCCATTCAATTTGGACTCTTCGCGTATAGGGGGTTGGATGGCCGAATGGTTAGCACTCGCGCGCTGTATCATACGGTCTGTCATTGAGTCCACTGGCGGGGTTTCGATTCCCCGGTTGTACGTGACAAGGAGTTGGGTCGCCTGTCCAACCTTGTGGGTTTTCTCCGGGTCCTCAGGTTTCCTCCCACTGCTAAAAAGACCCCTACGCGCAAGCAAATTATTGAAACAAAATTGAACCATGTATTAGTCCCGAAATGACCTAGTTTGTGTCGAGTGGAGGTTAAACCCCATTTCTCTCTCTCTCTCTCTCTCTCTCTCTCTCCGCATATTTCCCCGAACATAACTGATTAGACATTACATTAAAAACAGAATTGATTGAATGTAAATCAGTTAATATACATTCATATTACATTATTATATGCGTTGCAACCCATTTATGTCCATTACTCCATTTCTAGGTGTCAAGGAATGGAAAGTCAAAATTCGCGGTACTGTCAAACGCATAAACAGTAAGTCTTTTTATTTTAACAGGTTGATGTCTAATTCCCCAATGGCCCAATTTAATTTAAAGGGAAATAAAGGAAAGCGGTCCATAATGGACTTAGAAATTTATAAAGTTGTCCGAGGTTTGTTTTTATCATACTCAATTTACGAACATATCCTTACATATCTGATAATCAAACATGGTATACACGAGTTTTTATTACTTCATCGATGAGTGTTGATCTTTTTTTATAATTTAACACCCAAGCCTTTCTTACACGTACAAATTCATGGAGAATATGAAAGTTATAACACACAAGCGATGTCTCATATAGAATGTGTTATTGGGTCATATATAATATAATTCATGGGAAATGAAATGAAATGAAATGGGGTTTAAAGTCCTACTGTTCTGCTCCGACTAAGCTTATGAAGACGGGCATGCGCAATACCGCGTGCTATGAAGGAAATTTTGCCCGGGCAGCGGCATTATGGCCTACTCTTATATCGAATTCCAACTGCCAAGGGATCTTTTACTTACACGTCAATGGGTACACGAGATCTTGGTTTTTCATACCATCCAAACGACAAACAGTTGTCCTTGTCAGGCCCACTGAACTTTCTCGGCAAATGTAGGGATCGAAAATGCGACCTCCAGACAAGCCACCTTTACCCAATTAGCCACCTTTGCTCCATAATTCATGGGATGCAGAATTATCTCTTACAGATTTAAGACGACCTTTTTGATTGGACTGAATATATAATTTACAAAATTTGACAGAGTAAATATACAGTTTTTTGTATTCTTCAGATAGTGTAATGATCAGTCAGCCGAGCTGCAATGAAGCCAAGATAATAACAGCAGTTTCGGCTCATCTAAAACATGCGCCCAACAGAAGAGGGACCAATTCAGTACATGTACAGTTTTAATTTGTTTATTACATGTCATATTTTATTATAATCTTTATAAGCCATTTTAAGTTCTTTTATCATCCATTTAATTTTATTTTCTATGTGTGATGTCCACAAAATGTTAACTGCGCCATTATAATAGGCACATTATAAATAAATAAATTATTATTATTATTACAGTACCAATTGCATTAAAATTATTAGCAATATCATTCATTACAATTACCCATTACATTGAAAGTAAATAATTACATTTTATTACTATTTAAAGATTAGTGCTAATTTAGCATTTAATCAATCAGATTTAAAGACAATAGTTTTACCATGTCTTTAAATCTGATTGATTAAATGCTAAATTAGCACTAATCTTTAAATAGTAATAAAATGTAATAGCATTAAATATGTTTCCTTGTTATATGCTTTTCATATATTTCTGTAAATCCTCTGTTTGATCTTTTATGAATGTATATTTAGTTAATCATAGTATATAGATCTATGCCTTATTTTCTTTTAAACTGGTTTCAATTATATAGTATAATGTGTATGGTTTCAGTACATCTCAAAAATCCTCTGTTTGATCTTTTAATTGTATAATGAGTTAATCCTAGCATATACGAGTATTTACCTTTGTTTCATCAATAGCTTGTGATAGCTACTCATGTTCACCTTCCTTGCATAGCATTGGATAGTTCGCACTGATGTATATATTATATCCTTGGGGTGTTCCCACTTACCCGGCAGGCTTTGATGTCAAATTTTGCCGCTAATCCAGAGTTAATCCTAGAACAATGGTGTTATAAACTAAAGTCCATATCTTTTTTAAGACTAAAACTGTATTGATTTTAACAAATTTAACTTTTATTAAATAACATTAAATAGCTTACACATATAAACATATTGATTTTAACAAATTTAATATTTATAAAATAACATTAAATGATTTACACATATAAAAATGCATTACAATTTACACATTTAACTTTTATTAAATAGCATTATATAATTTATAAATAAATGCCTTACAACATAACAATCATTTTACAGCTCCACTAAATAGGAAATATTTGTTCCATACCGATTTACACTTAAAGAGCCATTTAATAACTGTGTTTTCAAATGTTCAATTCTGGTATCAAGTTGTCGATATTTCTTAACTCGAGGCCTATTTATATTAATATAGTGAATTGAATTCATGTTTGAAATCATAACGCCGGCATCGAACTGTGTTCAAAATGTCATTAATTAGTTGGTTAATAAATTTTATTAAGAGGGATTAAGAGCTCATTAACGCTGAACACTAGTGAACAGTTCTTGAGTGACTACTTTTAAACAGACTATAGTTTTAAGTTCAATCAAAGGATTAACAGTCTGCCGGCTAAGTGGGAACACACCATCCTTCTCATTTTATTTATTTGTGTATATATGCTTGATAACGACTTGCGAAATCTTGTTGAAACGTTGCAGTGAAATAAACCATAGTAATTGTTATTCCATAAAAGTGTTTGATTATGTTCCAATTACTAAATGCCATTCAAAGAATGCACCATTAAATGTAATTGAAATGTAATTGACCATTACATGATTTTCAAAATGTAATTAATTACATTTCCATTACTTATTACTTTTGAAATCTTCAATTACTCATTACATGACCATTACTTAAAATTTAATGATCAGATTCTATTACCCTTACCGCAAAGTTATATAACTCTAGCATTAATATTGACTGAATATAGTCGTTTGAATTGAATGTTTTGAAACTACGTATTGTTCTATGACTCACTGTTCTATCAATCGATACTGATTTTATATATCAGAAAGAAGCAATTAGATTGGTTGTGATGGGACACAATAACTTTGATTCTAATTTAGTGAGAGTGGTGAAACTTTGTGTATCGTTTCACTATGTCAAAACCGTGGCCCAAATCTGGGTACTATTTCAGTAACGTACCTCTACCAGTTCCCATGATCGTAGAGACTTGAAATTTTTAGGGGGTATTCATGGGGCCTAGCCATGACCTCACACCAAATTTCAGCCGAATCTGTCAATAACTTTTTATTTTATCGTAGTTTAGCTTATATAACGAGAAAGTTTATCCGATTTTGACCCCATTTTGTTTGTTGGCTATAAAGTCGATAAAAATACAGAGCCAAAACACAGTTGAGATATCGATACCATTATAAATTAAGTGAAAAATACAAGAAATCGCTTCAATGGAAATCACGTTTTGACTTTTGAACACAACGCAACGTTATCAAAAGACGTTTCCTACCACTCGGCAAACCTCGGCAGATTCCGGTATCCGGGTACTGGAATCTGTTGAGGTTTGCCGAGTGCGTTTCCTGCCTGATACGTTGAAATTTTGAGTCGACCCTAAGTCCAAATCAAATAGTCAGTCGAATAAACCGGTCGATGGCTTATTAAAATTTTGGAATCGTTTGTAATCAGTATAAGTTAAAGAAAAAACGCACTAATTCCAATATCTTTTATCATTGTTTTTGTTTATTTTTTACGTCCCCTCATGTTCAAATTTGATTGTTCAAATTAAAACTTTAAGGTGTTATCTTAGTTATTGCCACCGCGGCTTAATAAAGTCATGCTTTACTTTTTCGCTCATCCCCATATGCCCCAATTTTTTAAGTGCACGCCAAGGTGTACACGGGACCTCGGTTTTTCGTCCCATCCGAACGACTAGACATCTGTCCTTGTCCACCTCCAAAAGACGTTTCCTACCACTCGGCAAACCTCGGCAGATTCCTTTCTTCGTTCATATCATATATAGGGACTCTATTCTTTTCGAGGCGGACAAGGACAGCCGTCTATTCGTTCGGATGGGACGAAAAACCGAGGTCCAGTGTACACATTGGCGTGGACGTAAAAGATTCCTTGACAGATGGAATTCGATATAAAAGTAGGCCGTAGTGCCGCTGTCCGAGCAAAATTTCCCTCATAGTCGTTCGGATGGGACGAAAAACCGAGGTCCAGTGTACACATTGGCCTGGACGTAAAAGATTCCTTGACAGATGGAATTCGATATAAGAGTAGGCCGTAGTGCCGCTGTCCGAGCAAAATTTCCCTCATAGCACAGTGTATGGCGTATGCCCGTCTTCATTAGCCCAGTTCCAAGCAGAACAGTAGGACGTTAAAACCCCATTTCATTTCTTTTCATTTCTTGAAACTGTTGGGAAGCCTCCCGGTCCCTATCCCATGCCCCGGCTCCTTCAGCTATGGCTATGAGCATGATTTGCTACTACATTATCTTAGCCCGTTGCCACCGCTGCTTAATATTGAGCGACTTGTTTATTCGACTGGTTTATTCGACTGAACTTTTCGACTGGTTTATTCGACTGAACCAACGGACTGATTTTATCGACTGGACGAGGCCACATGAAAATGTCAAATACCTCATTCCCCCCACCCCACCCCATCGCATCCCCTTTCTACGTTCATATCATATATAGGGACACTCGTATTTTCGAGGCGGACAAGGACAGATGTCTAGTCGTTCGGATGGGACGAAAAACCGAGGTCCCGTGTACACATTGGCGTGGACGTAAAAGATCCCTTGACAGATGGAATTCGATAAAAGAGTAGGCCGTAGTGCCGCTGTCCGGGCAAAATTTCCATCATAGCACAGTGTATGGCGTATGCCCGTCTTCATTAGCCCAGTTCAAAGCAGAACAGTAGGACGTTAAACACAATTTCATTTCTTGAAACTAGTTGGGAAGCCCTCCAGTCCCTAACCCATGCCCCTTCAGGTATGGCTACGAGCATGATTTGCTACTATATTTTCTTAGTCCGCTGCCACCGCTGCTTAATATTGAGCGACTTGTTTATTCGACTGGATTATTCGACTGAAGTATTCGACTGAAAGGAGCTAAATCGCTAATATTTTGGACCTAGAAATTGGCACAAATGGGTGGCAACACATATAATAATGTAATATGAATTTATATAAACTGTTTTACATTCAACATGATATCACCGTTTGACATGACTTGTGGAATATGTCTTGCCTCATTCTTTGAGCACCCTGTTACAAATGGCGCTGAAACACATTATGGTACACGATTCGTGTACGAATGGTAAAATGTTTATTTTGTCTTAAATATTGGATATCAGACGCCCATCTTTTCCTGGTAAGATCACAACACCAATGCTGATTTAAATTGCCAATAAATTCGTGTTTCCAATGTCGAAGATTTTGGATGATATTGAGTTACGGACTTAGCTACTTAAACCATTCGACTGAAGTATTCGACTGAACTTTTCGACTGAATTATTCGACTGGTTTATTCGACTGGTTTATTCGACTGAACTATTTGACTGATGTTATCGACTGAACTAAATGACTGTTTTTATCGACTGGACGAGGCCACACGATAATGTCAAATACCTCATCCCCATACACCCCCCTCCCCCACCATCGTAGCCATAGCTGAAGGAGCCGGGGGCATGCGGTAGGGGCCGGGGAGCTTCCCAACTAGTTTCAAGTCTTATGTGATATTTCGCCCCACCCCCACCTCGAAAAGAATAGAGTCCCTATATATATGACATGACCGTAGAAAAGGGATGCGATGGGGGTTGGGTGGGAGGGGCGTGTGGGAATGAGGTAGCAAATCATGCTCGTAGCCATAACTGAAGGATCCGGGGGCATTGGGTAGAGTCGGGGGGGGGGGGCTTCCCAACTAGTTTCAAGTCTTAAGTGATACATATACTAGTATTTTCGCCCCCACCCACACGCCTCCTACCATTCCACCAACACCCCCTTTCTATGGTCACGTTTAGCGACTATTCTTTTCGAGGTGGGGGCCGACAATATTAGTATCTATTTAAGTACAATTATCTCCTGCGACGGGTGAGGACCAAACCCCACCCAAGCCCTCGGCTCCTACCGCTATGGCAACGAGCATTGGGCTACTACTATATTATCTTGGTTCACTGTTGGGCTGTTTTTCTGACTGGTTTCATCGACTGAAGTATTTGACTGATTTTATCGACTGAGATATGTGGGGGATTTTATCGTCTGGACGAGGCCACATTAAAATGTCAGATTTATGTAAGATGAATCATTACTTGGAGAGACCTAGGAAACCTATATACTACATGTAGTTGGGGATCCGATTTATAGGAAGTTATAAGTTGTTTAATTGTTGCTGTTATGTAGGCACTATTTGCTCCTGAAATAAAGTGTTGAAGATCCAGTCCAAGAATCTGTATTCATTTCTGATCCTAAGAGAACACAGGTCGAAGAGCTACATTCACTGCTAGTCAAATTGTACATAATATATTGAAGAAGAAAGGATGAATATCAACTTTATTCTTCCTTCAGCAGCAGTAGCAGCATTAAGAAATCTTGATCAACTATCTGTCTTGGAGTCTCAAACAGGGGTTTAAATGGGCTTTAAAAGGGACTTCTCAGAAAATTAATTACCCAGTCCGGAAAAGAAATATCGTTCTTTTGCCCAAATACAAAGGGATAGACAGCAACAGCTGGAATTTTTTGCAAAGAAGGGTGCCCAAAAAATACGGGTTTCTGTGACCTCCAGTAAAAAGGATGCGGGTGTTCAAAATGTCCAGGATACTAACGATGTATCTGTTTTTAATAACCCTGTGTTAATGGTTTCATCCTGCCAATTGCCATGATAAAGGTTGCAGCCATGCAAGATGTTTCAGGTTTTAGTGCCAAATGCACCAGTAGTCAAGACTCAAGATCACAGATTTAGACATTTTAGGCCTTACAGCAAGAATCCTTTGTACAGGAATAGAAATTATTATCGTGAAAATAGTTATAGATTATGTTATTTTGAATAATGGAAAAATAAGGATTTTGATTGTATTAATGATTAAAACATGGGGTCATGTTTTTGTTTGAAATAATTTTAAGGTGGATACACATGACTAATGTATAGGTCATATGTTATTTTATTATTGTTTAATTCTTTTTTTAATTTCAAATCTATATTTTAACATTCATTAATGCTTGATTAGTCATTAGAAGCAGACAACAATTAATTTGTCTCTCCATATAAATTATGACAGGCTGGCAACTAGAAGGTTTGATCTTTTCAGTTTCTTTAACTATTGTTTTAAATAGCTTATGACCTAATTCTTCAATAATTATATGCTTATTTCAACACTTTCATAGTAACTAATTTATATAAAAAGACAAGTGTATGTAGGATGAATTATACAGTAGTTGGAGAGACCAACTTAGTTGGAGGACTGATTTATAGGAAGTTATAAGTTATAAGTTGTTTACTTGTTGCTGTTATTTATTTGCTCCTGAAATAAAGTGTTAAAGATCTATTCAAAGAATCTGTAGTCATTTCCAATACTTAGAGAACACACTCCACGCGATACATTCCCTGAAGGTCGAACCATGTTATGAGCATGAAAGGGCTACCTAATAATATGAAATGAAATGGAGTTTAACGTCCTACTGTTGGGCTAATGAAGACAGGCATACGCCATACAGTGTGCCATGAGCATACTCTTATATCGAATTCCACCTGTCAAGGAATCTTTTACGTTTATTCCAATGTGTACACAGACAGGACCTCGTTTTGTCATCCCATCCGAATGACTACACAGCTAACCTTGTCAGGCCCTCTGTCCTGCATCACTGACAAAGGGGAATCACACTGGAAAATCTGGATGAACTCTTTCGGGCAATGCAGGGATCGAACACCTACATGTAACCTCCAAACTAGCGAGCTGGCGTCTTACCCACTTAATCACTCCAGCTACATAATGAAGTGAAATGGGGTTTAACATCCTTCTGTTGTGCACCGACTAGGCTAATGAAGATGGGCATATGCCATACAGTGTGCTACAAGGGAAATTTTGCCCCGACAGTAGCGCTACAGCCTACTCTTATATATTGAATTCCAACTGCCAAGTGATCTTTTACATGCACGCCAATGTGTACATGGGACCTTGGTTTTTCATGCCATCCGAAAGACTAGACAGCTGTAGTTTTTGTCACACCCTCCGTCCTGCCCTACGGACAAGGGGAAACCACCTGGATAAAATCCTGAGGAACTGTCTCTGCCAATACCGAGAACGAACCCGCGACCTCCAGGCTAGCGAACCAGCGCCTTACTTACTTAGCCACTGTTGTTCCAGGCTACTTATTGATCTTGGTTCACTTGGTTAGTCATTAGAAGCAGACAGCAATTAATTTGTCAGTCGATTTAAATAACTAAAGTGGGTAGTCTGTTAAGTTTCTTTTACTATTGTTTAAATGACTTAATCCTTCAATAATTATATGTTTATGTCAATACTTTCATAGTAACTAATTTATATAAAAAGAAAAATGTATGTAAGATGAATTATAGTTGGAGAGACCAGCTGAGGGAACCTATACTATTCAAAAAAAGTAGGGGATATTTGATTTTGGGGGCATAATACTAAAATATGCAAATGACTACGAAAAAAGTCACTATAGAACCTAACAGAAGAAACATTTCCAGTTACATGTGACGCCCAAACGCACCAATAGCTACCGCATGGAATGCAGGTGATGCTTGGGATCATCATGGGGGTCCAACCCAAGATTTGCACGACTCTGACTTTGAATGTTACAGTCATTGTGGCATTGAATTCCAGGGTGGAAACATCAGTTTAATTGTTTTAGTGACCAGAAAACAAATTTTGATATGCGTCGGCTTACCCAAAATGAAAGGTTACGTGCCCTTGGCATGCTACAGATCGGCACAACACATGCGGTTGTGGCGCGGACGATGAATGTTTCTCAGTCTGTCATAAGCAGGCTATGGTCCAGATACCGTGATACACAATCTGTACAGGACAGACCACGCCCAGGTCGACCAAGGGCGACAACTCAAGCCCAGGATCGATTTATCCGTACCTTGGCCTTGAGAAATCGTGTCATCACAGCAAATCAGATCAGCGCTCGTCTTCAAACAGACACTGGAGTGAGAGTGAGTGGCCAGACGATTCGGAATCGACTGCATAGGGGTCACCTTCGCGCCCGACGTCCTCGCGTGATCCCTTGTTTGAGAGATCATCACATTCAGGCAATACGTCGTTGGTGTAGGGATCGTCAACACTGGGATAATCGACGCTGGAGCAATGTGATGTTTTCAGATGAGTCAAGGTTCACTGTTGATTTTTTGGACAGACGTAGGAGGGTGTGGCGTCGTCGAAACGAGCGCTTCCAAGACGTTAACGTCATCAGACATGATCGATTTGGGGGTGGTTCTGTTATGGTGTGGGGAGGCATCACTGTTGCTGGAAGAACGGCTTTACATGTTGTTGCAGGGCGTGTTACAGGCCAGTACTACCGGGACAACATCTTGGCAGTCCATGTTGTGCCGTTCGCACGACGTCATGGCCGCCGTTTCATCTTCCAGGATGACAACGCAAGATGTCACAGGGCCAGGATCGTTACAGGTTACCTCCAACAACAGAACATCACCACATTACCATGGCCAGCACTGAGTCCCGACCTCTCCCCCATCGAGCATGTCTGGGACATGCTTGGACAGAGGTTACGTCAACGTCAACAACGTCCTGCCAATGTCCAAGAACTTGCTGCTGCGTTGCAACAGGAATGGGACAATCTGGACCAAAATGACCTTAGACGTCTCATTAGGAGTATGCCACGTCGGATCAATGCTTGTTTGGCAAACAGAGGAGGATTTACCCTTTACTGACTTGGTTGTGATGCTGTGGTAACTTTGCTGTTTGACCCCGGGTATCATTTTACCCTTATAATGGTCAGTCTGTGCCTTACTTAGTCTAACGAACATTTGGAATAAATCGATGAATGTGAACTTCATTTCATTTTGTCATTTGTTTCTTCGTCAGTTTCATTAGGTGACTTTAATAACACTTAAAAATCAAATATCCCCTACTTTTTTTGAATAGTATATATACCAGTTGGAGGACCAATTTATAGGAAGTTATAAGTTGTTTACTTGTTGCTGTTATTTATTTGCTCTTGAAATAAAGTGTTAAAGATGTATTTGAAAAATCTGTATTCATTTCCGATACTTAGAGAAGACACTCGACCAGATACATTCCCTGAAAGTGAAACCGTGTTATGAGCATGAAGGGCTACTCAATGAAATAAAATGGGCTTTAACGTCCTACTGTTGTGCACCGACTGAGCTAATAAAGTCAGGCATATGCCATACAGGGGATCTTTTACATGCATGCCAATGTGTACATGGGACCTTGGTTTTTCATCCCATCCTAACGGCAGCCCCACTGACAGGGGGAAACCACCCGGAAAATCCTGAGGAACTTTTTCGGCCAATACCAGGAACAAACCTCCAGGCTAGCGAGCCAGTGTCTTACTCACTTAGCCACCGTGGCTCCAGGCTACTTATTTTTATCTTAGTTCACTCCAATTAGTGCTTCATAAAGTATGGTTCTCCACCATCAAGTCAAGCGACTGCTTTTTTTCGACTGAAATATACACTGAAATATTCGACTTGACGAGGTCACAAAAAAAACCCTGACTCGTCCAATACCCCCAGCCCCTGACTACAGGCCTATGTAGGATTCTATTCACTTAGATGACGGGCCAAAAACATTACTCTTCAGTTAAGTACATGTATCAACTAAATACCTAGATCATAAGACTACTTTTGCCCAAAAAATCTGACTTTAAAGTAGTTGGGAGGGGCGGGGGTGAAGCCCCTAGTCACGACCATGATTGGGCTATTCTATATTACCTTAGCTCACTGTCACCGGTACTTAATATTGAGCGACTGGTTTTATCGACTGGGATATTTGAATGTTTTTTCGCCAGGATTATTCAACTGGTTTTATTGACTAGATTATTTGACTGGTTTTTTTCAACTGGATTATTTGACTGGTTTTGTTGACTGAATTATTCGACTGGTTCTGTCATCTGAATTATTTGACTGATTTTATCTTCGAAAAAAGTCAAATATCCCAGTCAATAAAACTATTTTCTTGTGGCCTCATCCAGACGATAAAGCCAGTCAAATATCTCAGTCAATAAAACCAGTCAAATAATTCAGTCGATAAAACCAGTCTGATAAAATAAGTCGAATATCTCAGTCGATAAAACAAGTCAAATACCTCAGTCGATAAAACCATGGACCTTATAATACCATGATAAAACCAGTCGATTATCACAGTCAATAAAACAAGTCGAATATTTCAGTCAATAAAACCAGTCGAATATCACTGTCGATAAATCCACATCCCAGATCAAGTTGGGTCTTCATACCAGATCAAGGTGACAAAATGTGCTTTTGACAGTTATATGATGAGAAGTTAAAAACAGTCGCTCAATAATAAGCTGGAATTGCAGTGAACTAAGATAATACCGAGTAGTTCAGTCATACCCATAGCCAAAGCTGTAAAAGAGCTTGCACCCGGGGCTTGCACCTCCCTCCCCTGCCAAATAGTTTCAAGTTCGATTTATGGGGCAAAAGTAGTCTGATAATTAGGTATTTAGGGCCGGGGATAGCCGAAAAAACAGTCAAATAATCCGGTCGAAAAAAAATCAAGCAGATAGGCCTAATTCAGTCGAATAATCCAGTCGCTCAATATGACGAGAAAAAACGTAAAGCTTGACTTTATTAAGCAGTGGTGGCAGTAACTAAGATAACAACATGTAGCCTACTCCTCTATAAATCCCTCCACACGGTTGTTTTTATTCCGAAGCGACTAGATTCTATGCTGTCATCAGTTTTATGCATCGGACACAGACTTAATTCAAGTTGTTTATATTAGTACGGCCATTGTTTTCAGTTGATGACGTCAGTCGTTGACCCTTAACCCTAGATGACGACCTTACTCGCAAAGAGAGGTCAACACGTTGTTTAGGGGATTGCTATTGGAAGGAAAATCTCAATAAAGTTGTGACTTCAACTGTCAGATTTGAACTTGGGGGAAAATAATCAAAATAGACAAAAAACGATGTAATATTTGAGTTAGTGCGTTTTTTATTTCAGTCAAACAAACTATTCCCAAATTTTAGCCCAACCATCGACCGAGTTTGTTGACTGGAAATTCTAGTGCCGTAGTGGTACTTATGGGTAATTGGAAATTTTGGGTCTTTTTGGTTACGTGGTTGGTTTCCCGGATTTCTATCTGCTTAATAAACTTTTCTGCTTCCTCTATGGAATTAAAGATTTTTGTTGGCTGGTCCGTCGCCATAGCTGGCAGTTCAGTCGCCATATTTCTCTGCTCACGCTACTGGATCTTGACCGATCTGGAGAATATCTGTCAATGTTTATACCCACAATTGTACCCAATTCTAACCCTAACCCTTCAGAATAGTTTTAGCCACAATCCACCGTTGTTACAGCTTCAATTTGTTCGTTTGACATGTAATTTATAAACCTAACCCGAACCCTAACCCTAACACTAGAGAAAGAAATTCTCCAGATGAAACAAAGATCTAGTATTATGCCTGAATAATATCAGAAAGCGACCTTCACCGATCATGTCAAGGCGTGGTTAGGCTTTTTAATCCCCGCCTACAAATACGTTAGAATGTCTCGGCCCTGTTTCACAAAAACTTAAATTCCTTAAAATCGTCTTAAACTAAAATTCCATCCTAACTTAAGATAGATGCGTTTCACAAAACGATTTTAAGCATTTTAGATAAAATCCACTAAAATAATATTGTAAGTTTCCACCAAGTTTCACATGTCACGTGACAAGAAATAGAAACATATGATTTTGGTAGGAACCGTTTCCATCAATGTCACTTTTCACGTTTCACGTTTCACGCGTGAAATGACACGTTTTTGAAGAATGAACATGTTCATTCTTTTTACCCGTGTCATGTTTCACGTCTGTCCGATCTGGGTTTTCCCCTGGGTTTTCCACAGCTTTTACTTCCCCTTTTGGTAACTCCACCCCCATAAACATTGCCACATGGGGACCATATGGTGAAAAATGGGCTGTGGGCCCAGGTGATACCACAAGGTCCCCATATAGGAATATAGGACCCATATTACCTTACCACATACAAATGTACCCAAATACACTTTATTTTCATATATATATTAATATCACAGAGACAAGCCAAATGATATAATGGTTACTTCTTTTTTACATTGATAATCTGACCGTATAGTGTGTGTATCTGGGGCCAATATGGGATTTCCCACATTAGCAACTCTGTTTTTGTACACTTGGGGCCAATATGGTGTCCATATGGGATTACCCGTGTGTGTATCTGGGGATAATATGGTATCTGTATGGGATTACATATAACTTTTATATATCTGGGGCCAACATGGTATCTATATGGGATTACTTATTAGTCTATGTATGAGTCTATTATTGAATCCATACTTTTAGTTGTGTATATATTAATATCACAGAGATAAGCCAAATGATATAATGGTTACTTCTTTTTTACATTGATAATCTGACCGTATAGTGTGTGTATCTGGGGCCAATATGGGATCTATATGGGATTTCCCACATTAACAACTCTGTTTTTGTACACATGGGACCAATATGGTGTCCATATGGGATTACCCGTGTGTGTATCTGGGGATAATATGGTATCTGTATGGGATTACATATAACGTTTGCATATCTGGGGCCGACATGGTATCCATATGGGATTACTTATTAGTCTATGTATGAGTCTATTATTGAATCCATACTTTTAGTTGTGTGTATATTAATATCACAGAGATAAGCCAAATGATATAATGGTTACTTCTTTTTTATATTGATAATCTGACCTTATAGTGTGTGTATCTGGGGCCAATATGGGGTCTATATGGGATTACCCACATTAACAACTCTGTTTTGTATACATGGGGCCAATATGGTGTCCATATGGGATTACCCATGTGTGGATCTGGGGATAATATGGTAGCTGTATGGGATTACATATAACTTTTATATATCTGGGGCCAATATGGTATCCATATGGGATTACTTATTTGTATGTATAAGTTCATTATTGAATCCATACTTTTAGTTTTGTGAACCAATCTGCACAGAAAGGATTATGCACAGAAGCTTGTGTGGTATGGATATGATTTAACCTCATTCATGTATATTATGTATATGGGTTCAATATGGTATCAATATGGGATTGGGCCAATATCTTATCTATATGGCATCTACCACATATAAAATAATACATCTGGGTCCAATATTTTACCCATATGGGATTAGCCACACCTGTATCGGCTTCAATGTGGAATCATACCCATTGCATTTAGTAGATATTAATAAGTATTCAGAAAATTAAAATCAGAATATCATTAAAGTGTTTATTTGGGATACGTTAAACTTACTGCGCCCTCAACAGTTGCATTTACATGACAAGTAAACAGTCGCACATACAGGTGCGATTTACATTAAACCATGTCGCTTATGCTGTAATTTTACAACTACATAGATTTGTTAAGAGCATAATAATTTTTACAGGTAAGGTCTTTTTGCAATTTCTTTATTGATCTACTTTACTTAAAAATATTTTCAATTTCTCATTTCTCCTTCATTAAAATTTAAACATAAACATTATGCAAGAGCTAAATCTGACTATTGCAGGTCTTTCTTTAGGTCTGAAATGTTATATAAACTATTAATTAGACATTTATTAAAAAGACCATAATCAACGCTCTCGATGGCATCTTGTGGGTCCGATTTTCATTAGATTTGAATCCGAGTTTCTGTCCAACGCCCTTGATTAACTGCAAAAATGGATCCATAATCGAGTCTTCTTTTTATTATCTACTGTGTATATGAATCAGATTGAAGCAATTTCACTGAAATTTTCGACATTTCCCATTTACATTATAATCCATTTTTTATCTATTATATCTACAATTGTCAGCTCTTTATTTAATATTTCATAATGTATCTTTAAGTCAAACAATTTCGGGGCAGGTAACCTAAAAGATTACCGCAAAGGTTGTTTGGAAATTATTTGTAGCAACCTAGATGTATTAATGATGAGACCGTCTTTGTATGTAACCTGTAGGAATTGAGAATGAGAAGTAAGAGATTAGAATTTAATAAAATTGAGAAATGAAGTCTTTTTTCTTTGTTTTGTTTTCATTTATAATATTGAACATGAACATAACTTTGTAACACAGGGATCACGTACAGAGGTCAATGGCACAAAATTCTTGAATAAACAATGGATCGGAAGCACATACTGATATAATACCTGAACAAAATATCCAATCTTGCTGAAAATTGGTACAAGGCATGTTTGATCGTCACTCGATGTATACAGGCTGATCACGATGTCGGCCATTATCAATAAATTAAAAACAAAAAATGTGTTAAATTTTTGATATCGTAACTGGTTATATTCATGGTGATGCGACAATGCAAATTATAGGTGAACAAATTTATCCCCAACATATCAAACTCAAAATAAACAGCATTTAAAAAAATAATACTTTTGCACTTCTAAAACCAATACAGTAATAACAAATGAGAAGAATATAACTTAAGATTAAATTAATTTTCTAAAAGTATATCATATATTAATAATATTATGAAGCCATACTTGCAAAGCTGCTAAAGCCTTTATGCGCAATATAAATAGGTACTCCATAGGTAGATGATTTATTCTACTGCGTACTGAAATTTGTTTTATTTTTTAAATAAAATTAAAATCCAAACAATTTGGAGATCTTTTATTAATATTTTAGCTTACTATAGAATTAAGTGGTGCACTAATATGTACTTTGCATAGATTAAACAGATTACAGCAGAATTCTCTTTATCACACACTATAATAAGTTTACTATGAATAAAAAATAGAGTTTGTTTATGAATGAAATCGTGATACATATTTTCATTTTAAGAAATATGTATTTCACTCCACCATTCAAAATAAATGTAGAGCTTAAAGCAAAAGAATCGTAATACATTATTCTTTAAAGAAAAAAGTCAAAGAAATCTACTAAAATTTATTATGAACACAGCCTGGCTGAGGTATCTTGCTAGTTACATTTTAATGACTATAGCAGATTCTGTACTCAAATTATATAATATCTGACCATACAGCAAAGTTCATCAAGTCAACCGTGAATACCTGTCAACGAGCCATCTTTAACAACCAATTTAGTCTGTTGGTCATTGGCTTAATTTTAGATTCTGAAATGCAGAAGTATATGTGTATATCAGCTAGAAGTTAGTACTAACAAGAAACAGGAGTAGTATCTGTGGCAGTTCAGCCACATTTTTACCAAGGAGAGTTGACGCCTTTGTTCTATTCAATAGATTGAATATGGTATTGTTATCCGAACAATGGGGATATGAATATAGATGAATAGGTATTGTTATAATGAACTCTTGTTTATCCTTTGACCTCGTTTGACTTCTGTTACGAGGTTAGCTGGAGGTCACGCATTGATTATTGTGGGTGAGTGGGGTGGGGTTGTCCCTTTATAGACAGCCGCGTCGGGGTTCGTGCTGAGGTCAGGTCGTGCGTGGTCTAGCGTTAAGGGCTAACGTTAAGATTGACCATTGATTGGATTGCGATAGTTTATCCGGGGTTGGTTACTTATACCCCCCCTTCCACTGAGTTACCCCCCCTCCCACATACCCCTTCACCCCAACGTCCCCCCCTCCCTCCCCCCCACCATTTCATTCCTCTATATTCTTCAATTAGTTACCCATACCCCTTCACCCCAACGTCCCCCCCCCACCATTTCATTCCTCTATATTCTTCAATTAGTGACAAGGCTAAGAAGCTAACAATGTTGGGGGGGGGGGGTTGACCATTGATTGGATTGCGATTGTTTATCCGGGGTTGGTTACTTATACCCCCCCCCTTCCACTCAGTTACCCCCCCCCCTCCCACATACCCCTTCACCTCAACGTCCCCCCCCCCACCATTTCATTCCTCTATATTCTTCAATTAGTGACAAGGCTAAGAAGCTAACAATGTTGGGGGGGGGGGGTCAATTTTTAATTTTTCATTTGCATTTTAAAGAGACGGTAAGTTCCAATCGGCCAATTCCCTGTAGGTTTCTAGAATGTCCATTGGCTTCTTAAACCCCGGATTCGTGTCTGCCACCAACCTCAAGCGTGCCAATATATAGTCCGTGTATGCTAACAATCTGCAGAAAAGAACAAAACAAATAGGTATCAGTTAAATAAAGCAATATTAATATTATAAGAATAGCATTGATTACAGTCTCGGGTTCGCTAACCTAGAGGTCGCCTGTTCGATCCCTGCATTGGCTGAGAAAGTTCACCCCGATTTCTGGCGGGGTTTCCCCATTGGCCGTGATTCAGGTCGGAGGTCCTGACAAGGACGGCAGTCTAGTCGTTCGGATGGGGCGAAAAACTGAGGTGCCGTGTGTACACATTGTCGTGCAGGTAAAAGATCCCTTGGCCGTCGGAAATCGATATAAGAGTAGGCCGTAGTCGTGCTACCCGGGCAAAATTTCACTCATAGCACACTGTCTGGCTTATGCCCTGTCCTTCCTTAGCACACGTTAGGAGTAGAACAGTAGGATTTTAACCCCCCCCCCCCTATTTCGTTTCATTTAGGTATTGACGGCGAGGTGTGCGTGGGGGCGGGGGGTATACACGCAAGCATCTTCAAATGGCGGGAGGTGAAATGAAGTGAGACGTTTAACAGCCTCGTTGTTTGTTTCCTATACCTAAATTAATGCCATAGGCTATATGGGTGTCGTTCAAAACAAAACTACGTTCAAGAATCGATACTTAGAAACCACAAACAAACACACGTGGCCTGTAAAGTACAGTCTGCTTGACTGAACATCCTTGAATGGGCAACCAGATACAGACAAGCCCCGCATTGCAACGGTAGTGACGCCCCCCCCCACCCCCACCCTCCTTTCTTCCGAAACACCATACAAGTAGTTAAAAAACTTACGTTTCTTTTTCCTGGCTAGGCGTGGCTGGTCTAGTCGGGATGAATGGGTTGTGGGTAGACAACAAAGCGTCCGCGTCCGTCAAAATACCCCGTAACTGTATTACAACATCAGGCGTGCCCAAGGAATGGGTATATGGTGCCAATGTTGTCGTAATCAGGCTAATGGTGCACAGTATAAAATTTCTAACATCAGCAATTGCATACCTTAAAAAAAGACAAAAATATAATATTAAAGATATTTTCACCGTAAAATATTTAGGCCACAGGGTGTGGTGTCAAGGGTTAACGATCTTTTACGCGTACATGACTATGTGCGGTTCTGCATTGTTTTCGGCCTATCCGGACGACTAGGCAACTGTCTTGCCAAGGGTTCGGCCCACATCACTGTCAAAAATCTTGTTTATGCAACGAATTCAACAACGGTATCCAACGACAGTTGCACGTATCGCTGTTAATCCATACAAGATGCATTATAGCCAAATTATGATAAATTAATTAGTTTGAAAATGTTTTTTAGACCGAATATATCGTCAAATCATACCGTACTCATACAATGTTATGCCTCTTTAAAAGCTTCAAATTATGTAGGGTCTAAGGCCCCCCCCACCCCTCATCTCCCCAACCCCCACACCCACCCACATGCTTTCAATCTAGACCCTACCCGTACCCGTACCCCGTAACTTAAAATAGAAATAACGATTACAGATTTTTTTTAAAAGTAGGTTTTGAATCAAAATTTTGAAAGAAAAAGAAAAAAAAAGTAACTTACATTTTAAATTATTTGTCTTTTTTGTATAGGCTTCAGGTGTTTTTGTCAAGTCTTTGTGTTTTGGTGTCGTATTCTTTTCAGCCACAAGTCGAAGTGACAATTTTCATAAGTACGGCTGTTTTTAAAGGGTATAGCATAATTTTATGACCAACTGCAAATTGTGGGTTCGAGAACTGTTTTTAAAATTTTCTTTTTAAAAATGAAATACATTAAAACTGAACAGTGGATGTAATGTGGGGTTTTAAAAAGGTTTAGAAAAACTATTGCCCGGACTGTCGCGACATAGGTTATAAACGGACGCCGGTTTTATAAAGAGTACTGTGTTAAATCAGTCAACCAGCACTATTTGAGGTGATTACCTTAAGGACAGCGTGACACCACTACGCGTCCCCATAATTATACCACCTTTCAGGTCGTGAGGTTTACCGCGAGTCATTGTAGTTACTCTGTCGACTGGAACTAAAGGATTAACGACCCCTTTACGAGACAAAGACACTGGTCAGAAGTTGGCGCTAAACAACCACGTGACCCATACTAACCAATCATGGAAGGGGCTCATGGTTCGTTGACCAAAATTGCGACAGTCATTTTAACGTCATTGAGGCCCGCTGACTTTGAAGAGGAAACACCACCCAACTCATGAGACTTTGTCTTTGAGTATACACGCCGTCATTATAGGAGACATTCGGAAAAAAATTAAGGTAAGTCTATTCTTTAAAGATACATTATGTAAGATTTTTTTTCGATATCATGCCAAAAAATATTCCAAAAATATTAGTCTAGATGTTATGAAAACATTTGGGGAATAATAATCAGGTCATTGGATATATTATTCGTTCTCTTAACCGTATCATAAACAAAACCAAGATGCTAGGGTGGGGAAATTATACTATTCAAAAAAAGTAGGGGATATTTGATTTTGGGGGCATAATACTAAAATATGCAAATGACTACGAAAAAAGTCACTATAGAACCTAACAGAAGAAACATTTCCAGTTACATGTGACGCCCAAACGCACCAATAGCTACCGCGTGGAATGCAGGTGATGCTTGGGATCATCATGGGGGTCCAACCCAAGATTTGCACGACTCTGACTTTGAATGTTACAGTCATTGTGGCATTGAATTCCAGGGTGGAAACATCAGTTTAATTGTTTTAGTGACCAGAAAACAAATTTTGATATGCGTCGGCTTAACCAAAATGAAAGGTTACGTGCCCTTGGCATGCTACAGATCGGCACAACACAGGCGGTTGTGGCGCGGACGATGAGAGAGAGAGAGAAATGGGGTTTAACGTCCACTCGACACAAACTAGGTCATTTCGGGACTAACATATGGTTTAATTTTATTTCAATAATTCGCTTGCGCGTAGGGGTCTTTAGCAGTGGGAGGAAACCGGAGGACCCGGAGAAAACCCACGAGGTTGGACAGGCGACCCTACTCCTTGTCACGTACAACCGGGGATTCGAAACCACACCAGTCGACTCAATGACAGACTTTATGATACAGCGCGCGCACGCTAACCATTCAGCCATCCAACCCCCCGCGCGGACGATGAATGTTTCTCAGTCTGTCATAAGCAGGCTATGGTCCAGATACCGTGATACACAATCTGTACAGGACAGACCACGCTCAGGTCGACGAAGGGCGACAACTCAAGCCCAGGATCGATTTATCCCTACCTTGGCCTTGAGAAATCGTGTCATCACAGCAAATCAGATCAGCGCTCGTCTTCAAACAGACACTGGTGTGAGAGTGAGTGGCCAGACGATTCGGAATCGACTGCATAGGGGTCACCTTCGCGCCCGACGTCCTCGCGTGATCCCTTGTTTGAGAGATCATCACATTCAGGCAAGACGTCGTTGGTGTAGGGACCGTCAACACTGGGATAATCGACGCTGGAGCAATGTGATGTTTTCAGATGAGTCAAGGTTCACTGTTGATTTTTTGGACAGACGTAGGAGGGTGTGGCGTCGTCGAAACGAGCGCTTCCAAGACGTTAACGTCATCAGACATGATCGATTTGGGGGTGGTTCTGTTATGGTGTGGGGAGGCATCACTGTTGCTGGAAGAACGGCTTTACATGTTGTTGCAGGACGTGTTACAGGCCAGTACTACCGGGACAACATCTTGGCAGTCCATGTTGTGCCGTTCGCACGACGTCATGGCCGCCGTTTCATCTTCCAGGATGACAACGCAAGATGTCACAGGGCCAGGATCGTTACAGGTTACCTCCAACAACAGAACATCACCACATTACCTTGGCCAGCACTGAGTTCCGACCTCTCCCCCATCGAGCATGTCTGGGACATGCTTGGACAGAGGTTACGTCAACGTCAACAACGTCCTGCCAATGTCCAAGAACTTGCTGCTGCGTTGCAACAGGAATGGGACAATCTGGACCAAAATGACCTTAGACGTCTCATTAGGAGTATGCCACGTCGGATCAATGCTTGTTTGGCAAACAGAGGAGGATTTACCCGTTACTGACTTGGTTGTGATGCTGTGGTAACTTTGCTGTTTGACCCCGAGTATCATTTTACCCTTATAATGGTCAGTCTGTGCCTTACTTAGTCTAACGATCATTTGGAATAAATCGATGAATGTGAACTTCATTTCATTTTGTCATTTGTTTCTTCGTCAGTTTCATTAGGTGACTTTAATAACACTTAAAAATCAAATATCCCCTACTTTTTTTGAATAGTATATTTAATGGAAAAACATTTCTACTACATAAAGAAAATCAACAGCTTATTTAATCGTTCATACTATTGTTCAGGGTGTGAAAAACCATATTCTAATAAGAAATACCATGTGTGTAAAGCGATATGTCGAAGCTGCAAGCAGTTAGTAGCCTGTCCTCTGGATAGGCCGCGAATACAGTGTGAACTTTGTCACCGTTATTTTAGAGGCAAAAAGTGCTTGGAGAGACATAACCAAAATGTTCCGTTATACACAGTGTCGACGTGTATGAAATATAGGGCGTGCTTAAAGTGTTATACAACAATAGACACCCACGAAGAGGATGCGATTAATAAGCACACCTGTGACGTGCACAAATGTCGTAATTGTATGCAACTGTGCAAGCCTAATCATAGATGCTATATGAAACGGTTATCAGAGGAGGTTGAAGGTGAGACTATCAAATATTTTGTTTTTTATGACTTTGAGACTATTTTGGATGAAGATAATATACACGTTCCTATATTATGCATTGCTCATCGCGTGTGTCCTTTATGTTTGGAGATAGATATTAACGCGCCGTGTGTCGGCTGTAACTTAAAAAACTCCCAGAGAAAGTGGATTTTTTTATGGTAAATATTGCGTTGCAGAGTTTTGCCGTTGGATAATTCAGACCGAAATAAATGTCGACCTCGAAGGTAAAAAAACGACCGTTCTAACACACAGGCATTCCAGATTCATAGCACATAACAGTCAAGCTTTCGATGCTCTATTTGTATTGAGATATTTCGTCACACATACTAGAATTCTACCTGAAATCATTGCAAACGGGTCTAAAATCATTTGTATGACTATACCCGGTAATATACGTTTTTTAGATAGCCTAGCGTTTATGCATATGAAACTTGCAGATTTTAGCAAAACATTTGATTTACCTGTTGCGAAGGGTATATTTCCGTATGCATTCCTTAAAATCGAAAATCTGAAATATAAAGGCGTAATGCCCTCGATAAGTTTTTACGAAACTATGTCATCTATGTCACCTAGTGACGCTAAGTTTGAATTGGTGCGATACTGTAAAGCGGATGTTGATCTTCTACGGTTAGGCGCGGCTAACTATAGAAAGCTTTTCATGGAATTAACCAAAATATCGCCATTTCAAAAGGCTATTACGATTGTATCCTTGTGTAACCTCGTCTATCGGCGAAAATTCTTACCCCCCTTCACGATAGCTATAGAGCCCCAGGGTCAGTATGTATCCGCCCGCAAATATTCAAATTCATGTATACGGTACATGCAATATCTTGAATATGTTGAAAATCGCCATATACAACACGCCCGTAACGGTGGTGAAAAGGTCATTTTCAATATGTCTGTAGATGGTTGGTATATGGAAAATAACATCGAGGTGTGTATCGAATACTTAGGCTGCGTTTTCCACGGGTGTCTCTGTATCAAAAACAGAGATCAACCCTCTCCATACAATAACAAAACCATGGACGCATTGTACGAGGAGCACCTGGCCCGTTTGGAGAGGTTGAAGGCTCCGAACAGACGTATTCGATGTATATGGGAATGCGAATACAAGCGCCTCACAAATACCCCTATGTATTTAGCCTTTGAAGCGTTCACCCCCACCTTGACAGAACCCTTGCAAGTACGTGACGCCTTCTATGGAGGGAGGACGAACTTATTGAAATTTTATCACAAGGCCCGTGAAAACGAAAGAATCCGTTACCTGGACTTCACGTCGCTTTACCCTTTCGTAAATAAAAGAATGCTATATCCGGTCGGGCACCCCATGATTATTCTGCGTGACTTCGATATTTTGGAGAATTATGTAGGTTTCGTTAAATGTCAAATTCTACCGCCCCGCTCCTTATATATTCCAGTCCTACCGTTTAGGGCTAATGGTAAGCTACTGTTTCCACTGTGTTCTAAATGCGCTTTGAACCGAAACAAAGAGCCCTGTACTCACAATGACGACGATAGGGCGCTGACGGGAACTTGGGTTATATTTGAAGTTATCGCCGCAATTAAAAAAGGTTACAGCCTGGTTAATATTTTCGAGGTGTGGAATTTCCCACACACGCGCCGATATTGCAGCAACGATGCTCCGATTAATCAGAAAGACTACGATATCCATATCCCCACAATTAAAGACAATTACGAGGATATAGCTGAAAAGGATATATTTGACCAACTACCCGAAAAAGACCTGTTCAGCGAATATATCAATATGTTTCTCAAAATTAAACAAGAGAGTTCAGGGTATCCAAACGCTCTTAATCCTTCGTGTACCTCGTGTGATAATCTAGATACGTGTTGTCATATCGATTGGGGTGATCTCGAACGAAAACGTGCGGCGTATATTAAAGCTTACGAACAACACGAAAACATTACTCTCGAAGCAAATAAAATATCTAAAAACCCCGGGCTACGATATGTATCAAAGATCTGCTTAAACAGTTTATGGGGAAAATTCGCTGAACGAACAGATACAAGAGTACACGCTGCCCTCGTGCACGACCCAACCGTCTTCTATGATTATCTTTATGACGGCACAAAGATTGTCAAAAATATCGAAATTCTCAATGAAGAAATGGTCTTGGTCCAATATACAGACCGCCAAGATCTTGTCCCTGTCGCCCCTCACGTAAATGTACCTATAGGCGCTTTCACCGCCGCTTACGGACGTATGAAACTGTACGAATATTTAGATAAATTGAACCATCGGGTTCTGTATTTTGATACCGATTCCATCATTTTCACAGATACCGCCAATGATACCCCTGTAAAAACCGGGGTTTATTTAGGAGAACTTACGGACGAAATAGACCCCGACTGCCATATACTTGAATACGTCGCTACCGCCCCCAAATCCTACGCTTTGAAAATAGAAAATAAAAAAACACGTGAAATCTCTTACACCATAAAATCTAAAGGTATTACGTTTAACCATGATGTCAGTCAACGTATCGAGTTTCGAACGTTTGTTGAATTAGTACATGATCACTGTCGTAAGGTCAAAGTCACATACCCGAAAGCTTTCCACCGCAGTAAAGTGTTTGTGGTTTCTATGAAAGAGAAGTCAAAAACCTTATCATTCAATTACGATAAACGCGTAATCTCGTATATTGTAACACCATTTGTTGATAACCCTGTGTATATGCGATATAAAAGATATAAAAAAGAAAAGCCATTTGTTTTGTTTTTTCTAAAAAAACATTGTATTCATCTATTCAGCATCTAGAGTTACATTTTAGCTTGTAGGGGTGGTTATATAGGTATGGACATTTACATTTTAAATCTAAGAGCAACAAAACGATGGACATATCTGTCATTCTCACGGTGGTTTCGAGAAAATGTATTTACAATTCTTTTCATACTCTTACCCCTGCAGCGGTGATAGGCGTAAAAGACACAATATTGCCCACAAACATCACTGAACAATCCTTGCAGGCGACGTTTGTTATATAACAGAGGCAACCCCGTTTTTTTAACCCTGTGCATGACATCCCCGTGATAAGGCTTGAACCCGAAAGAGTCGAAATATTCCACCCCTTGACTGCCCACATAAAGAAGTAACCAATGTTCCCCTATTTTGTTGGCGGTATGAGAATTGTAAATGTACACGCCCGGTTGTAGGGTCCTGGGTAGCTTATCCCGAGCAAATACCCCTCGAAAATAAGCGGCTGTATGGGGGTCACTTTTCAAAATAGTCGTCAGCTGGTCTGTATTCATCTCAAAAGTCTGTTATAACATTTCGAGCACTGTCTATCTCGATCTTATTTTCAAACTCGCTGTATAGAATCACGTTCACAGTAGACGGCAAGGGGGTCCCGAATCGAACTTCGAGTTTAGCATTACCAGTTTTGGTTAGATGTACTGTGTTGTCGTCAGAGAGTTCTGGTGTATAATCGAAACAGAATATGCAGAAACCTTTTCTGTAAGCATTCAGGGTAATTACAGGGCCCTTGTCTTGAAAAAGGCTAGACGTCCCCGAAAATAATGTATTGAATGATCTTGTATATCCAAACCCCAAAGCTTCGCTGAAATTGGGGGTCAAAGGCCTAGCGAAAACATCTTCACCGTTAACCTGGAGTGATATATGGTTAATGTCAACATTTTGCAACCTGAAGGGGTTATGTTCCACACTACCTGAAAATGCCTGGTTACTCACAAATGCCACAAGAACTCGACGAGGCGTTTGCCCCAAGAACAGATTGTCTTTATCCAAACTACGATTCCCTGCAGGTATGGTAAAACTTTTTACATCTACACGTCGAATAGGGTAAACGGCATTTCGTTTCATCAGAGCTGCGCCATGTGCCACGATAACCTAGGGGTTCAGTTTTAATCTCCGGATAAAAAGTAACGCCTTTTCTATGACTACTTTGAAGGCATCGGCATCTACCATGAGACAAAAAGCATCTTTAGACCTCACCATTCTAACTCTAAGATCAATGCCATTAAGTAAGTATTTATTCTGACTGAACAAGTCCAAGTGTAACTTTCCAACCATGTCCACCGTCTTGCTCAATGAAAAATATCTGGATCTACCCTTAAACCCGGCATTACCCCCCGCGTCTGATACATCATGACTGTCGAATTGTCCAGGGGTGTCTAAACGCCACATGCACGATAATAGGTGAGATTTTTGGGCGTCACTGCCGTAACTGAGGGGGTTCTCCAGATAACAACGGTAGGGATTGACGGCGGCAGGCTGAGAGATTCTCTTTCCATTTAGGGTTACGTCGACTTGACTAAACAGACTGTGTAAGAAATTATTCACAGGACCTACATTAGCGTCGTCTGCTATATTTGTACCGTTGCCATTGGTTATTTTGGCCCGGACGGTAAAAAAACTTTGTGCCAAATCAAGATATTCATCACCGGACCCCGACATGTAAAATTCAAGAGGGGCTCCACTGTCTAGATTAGATATAGGGTGATATTCGTGCCATTTTCCACTTTCGAAATCTATTTTGGTATTTGGGTGTGAAAATAATTCTAACCCTGTGGATACACATTCACATGATCTAGGATCGATCATTTTTTGAACGCCTAAAGTGATCTGGATATCAGCTAAATATGTCTAGGGCTGCTTTTTTTCGTCTCTTCTTGTTCTTTCCCCTGTTATTTTTTACACGTTTGACCGAACCGCGCGGTGTAAAGTGTCTTATGGGACTAAGTGCCCTTGTACCTAGATCCCGACCCGCCTGCAGCAAGTGGTGTTTAGCGGAGGTCCTTAAATTTTTACCCTGAAGAACATCGCCGTAGTTAACGCTTTTTTTCCAACAGTTCTGGCTGCAGACTTTAAGAGAGGGGTTGCAGCTCTAAATAAGCTTGATAGAACTGAACCGACACCATATCCTTTCTGATAAGGGGTACCACTGTATACAGGAAAGCCTTCACCCGTTTGACTTAGATAATAACGACGTACTTTGGTTTCATCACACCTATAAGGGTGAAGACATGTCATTATTCTTCGCGTCTAAAGTGTAATTTAACTAAAACTACACCAAATTCAAATGGCACTAATTTCCCCAATTCTGTGTAAAGGCCGAGTTCAATTGTGTCTATGTAGGTCTGACTAACTGGTATATAATATGGTGTGTCAAAGGTTTTATAGACTGCCGAACCGAAGGGTTTAGTCAGGTCAACTTGTATTGCTCGTAATAATGGGGCGCTTTTATCACCGACCAACTGATTTTCAATAATATCCGTGTAAATGAAAATATTGTGAAAATTGGAATCTAAATCGACCTTTGCATCACTTTTCACACTGCTTGTAAATTCATTCTCTTTCATGAAACCAAATATTCTGGCCAAATTGGTAGATAAATGTACTTTTCGTCCGTCTTTTCCCAAAAGTAATAATATATGCCCATCGGTATCTTTCATAATAGATAGCGACGCTCCAACTTCCAAAGCAGCTTTATTAAGGTGGTTGATTATGTCATTACCTGTGTCGTAGTACCCGTCGGGTACCGCAAAACGTAAACGGTGTGGCCCCTCATTTCCAGTCTTACTTCTGTATGAAAGCCAACAATCTTGGATAAAGATCTTGTTCCAACTGCAAGGGTAGTGAATCTCCACGAGAGAACATGTCCATGCGCCTTCTAATTGAATTGGTTTTGCTAATTTGGTAGTATAATGACTAATCTTATTATTAGAAAAATATCTTTCACTATTATTTGAAGGTAATATTAAATAGAAACTTTCTCTTTCGGACATGGTTGTCTAATTCTGACTTGCCTGATACGATTGTCGTTTGGGAGGTGTGGGGTAGGGCTGGACGGTATACACACCCTTTTAAGTAAAAATATTACAACCTCGATGAATTGTTAATCGTTAACTCTTTGTTTAGCATCACGGTATTCGAAATTTCAACAATTATCATAGCCAGTATGAGGAGCCCCGTGAATATATAAAGAAACAACTCGCACAATGCGTCATCGCAGTTGGGTCTCTTTACCTCTTGTAAAAACGTACGGGCACGGTTGTGAACTCGAGGGTTTAACGTTGTCATTTTCGACGGATATCCGACGCTTTTACCCAACTATCAAAGGCTTTACCGTAACCTTTCCACCGAACTAATATATATTTTGAATCGCGTACCGTCTTTCTAGAAATGACTTGTTCGATATCGTAATGTTTAGGTGGTATAACGTTGATCAGTTCTTCACGATAAAATGTACCTTTTACCGCAACACCTTGTAGGTCATTTATTTTATACAAGACTCGATCCCGGCGCAATCTCTGAACCACTTGAAATATTTCTTCGCTGTAAGACCCCAAATAATCTTTTTTAAACGGATGTTTAGACCCGGATATTCGCACATAGTCACCAACATTTAATGTGTATTTCTCTCTTTTGTTTTCGTGTGGTTTCTTTTTGTAAAGAACGTCGAGCACTCTATCTTGGTTGGCCGGTGTCACATTAGTCGGGGCTATTTGTATGCTACGGTGTTTCGCATTGTTGTAGCCCTTGACTAGCTTTTGTAAAACGCCCATGTAACGGTACGTGTTATTTTTCGTAAAGTAGCGGAACAATCGATTTTTCAATGTTCTCAGAAAGCGTTCAATTATAGCCGCCTTGATATCGTCATTTTGACTAACATAAAACCCTATACCCCGTTTCTTGAGCAAAGCTTGAAAGGATTTGTTCAAAAACTCCGTACCTTTGTCCGTTTGTATAGTAATAGGCTTTCGTTGTGAGCTTTTCAAAATGTGGGTGAAGGCGTAGACAACGCTTTTACTACTCTTATTTCTCATCGGGTACACCCATGCATATTTACTTAAACATCTATGACACATAATAGCAACGTATGTCCACTATTATGTTTTTTCAATGACGTAAGGTCACAAAGGTCTAATTGCCACACGTGGTCAATCCCGTGTACATAGACTCTATCACGTCTGTAATGTCTCCGTGGCATTACGTGTTTAGTGTAAGCTTCTTGGGCCATTAACCACTCCCTGATATCTTTAAGAGGGATTGGTTGTTTGGTCTGTCTAAGATATCTATGAAGCTTGTGCATACCCCCATATCCAGCGGGGTGTTCGGGGTTATAATAAATCTTTGTCAAAATTTCATTTACATGGGGTCTCATTTGGCCCGGTAAGGTAACCAGTCAGGTGTGCCCTGTCTTCGGCGTGTTTTAGGTCGTGTAGGGGTGGATTCAAGGTCGCGACCGGCTTTTGGTGTGTCATTTATATACCCACGCATCCATCTACTTTGAGGTGTGTGATCAACCGAGCGCGAACGTGGACGTTGTTTACGGCCGGGGGTCCCCCACAAGGCTCGGGTTGTTCATGTAGTGATATCTGTCGGCGTTACCTACCAAATCTTGAGGTAAATTATATACTATTCAAAAAAAGTAGGGGATATTTGATTTTTAAGTGTTATTAAAGTCACCTAATGAAACTGACGAAGAAACAAATGACAAAATGAAATGAAGTTCACATTCATCGATTTATTCCAAATGATCGTTAGACTAAGTAAGGCACAGACTGACCATTATAAGGGTAAAATGATACCCGGGGTCAAACAGCAAAGTTACCACAGCATCACAACCAAGTCAGTAACGGGTAAATCCTCCTCTGTTTGCCAAACAAGCATTGATCCGACGTGGCATACTCCTAATGAGACGTCTAAGGTCATTTTGGTCCAGATTGTCCCATTCCTGTTGCAACGCAGCAGCAAGTTCTTGGACATTGGCAGGACGTTGTTGACGTTGACGTAACCTCTGTCCAAGCATGTCCCAGACATGCTCGATGGGGGAGAGGTCGGGACTCAGTGCTGGCCAAGGTAATGTGGTGATGTTCTGTTGTTGGAGGTAACCTGTAACGATCCTGGCCCTGTGACATCTTGCGTTGTCATCCTGGAAGATGAAACGGCGGCCATGACGTCGTGCGAACGGCACAACATGGACTGCCAAGATGTTGTCCCGGTAGTACTGGCCTGTAACACGCCCTGCAACAACATGTAAAGCCGTTCTTCCAGCAACAGTGATGCCTCCCCACACCATAACAGAACCACCCCCAAATCGATCATGTCTGATGACCTTAACGTCTTGGAAGCGCTCGTTTCGACGACGCCACACCCTCCTACGTCTGTCCAAAAAAGCAAGATGTTGTCCCGGTAGTACTGGCCTGTAACACGCCCTGCAACAACATTTAAAGTCGTTCTTCCAGCAACAGTGATGCCTCCCCACACCATAACAGAACCACCCCCAAATCGATCATGTCTGATGACGTTAACGTCTTGGAAGCGCTCGTTTCGACGACGCCACACCCTCCTACGTCTGTCCAAAAAATCAACAGTGAACCTTGACTCATCTGAAAACATCACATTGCTCCAGCGTCGATTATCCCAGTGTTGACGATCCCTACGCCAACGACGTCTTGCCTGAATGTGATGATCTCTCAAACAAGGGATCACGCGAGGACGTCGGGCGCGAAGGTGACCCCTATGCAGTCGATTCCGAATCGTCTGGCCACTCACTCTCACACCAGTGTCTGTTTGAAGACGAGCGCTGATCTGATTTGCTGTGATGACACGATTTCTCAAGGCCAAGGTAGGGATAAATCGATCCTGGGCTTGAGTTGTCGCCCTTGGTCGACCTGAGCGTGGTCTGTCCTGTACAGATTGTGTATCACGGTATCTGGACCATAGCCTGCTTATGACAGACTGAGAAACATTCATCGTCCGCGCCACAACCGCCTGTGTTGTGCCGATCTGTAGCATGCCAAGGGCACGTAACCTTTCATTTTGGGTAAGCCGACGCATATCAAAATTTGTTTTCTGGTCACTAAAACAATTAAACTGATGTTTCCACCCTGGAATTCAATGCCACAATGACTGTAACATTCAAAGTCAGAGTCGTGCAAATCTTGGGTTGGACCCCCATGATGATCCCAAGCATCACCTGCATTCCATGCGGTAGCTATTGGTGCGTTTGGGCGTCACATGTAACTGGAAATGTTTCTTCTGTTAGGTTCTATAGTGACTTTTTTCGTAGTCATTTGCATATTTTAGTATTATGCCCTCAAAATCAAATATCCCCTACTTTTTTTGAATAGTATAGGTGGACAATGCTTTGCTTAGTGCTTGCCAGCCTATGGGGTTAAAGTATTTTCTCTTTCGTAGCAAATCATTGACGAGATCGGTTATATTTGAACCCTGTACAACACCTCCTTGTATAGTAACAGTACCGTTATCATCCCACGTGATGTTTGGTGTTTGATATAATTTTTCTATTAAGAGTGCGGCCTTATTTTTCAAAGATTTCGGAACTGTAGTAATGATGTCTGATTTTAAGGGAGGCTCAGGGTGGATAACCCGTGCCTGTTCCGTTTGTGTTGCCTCGATGATTGGATCTTCGGCATTTGCCGAAGGATGTTTGGGCGGTGCAACAGTACTTAACCCTTGTTGTTTGACGTATACCGTCGGGGGTTCCATGGCGCGATTTTTATGAAATATAAACTCTCTTAGCCTTTGTCCATATTTTTCGGCTTTTTCCGAATCACTCAAGTGGGGGTCCTCAAGGATGTGGCGTATTTCACCATCTAATTCCGAAACTTTTCTCACCGATGGTGGTTGTAATATCTGTGATTTAGGCGTTTGCAAATTTTCCAACAAACTCTCTGGGACTAGAGCCATCTTTTTAGTAAATTCCATTACAACCCAAGTAATTTAGGTAGCACACTACCTAGAACCCCTACCAACGGGGCTACCAAGGCCCCGAGAAAACCGCCCCTCTGTAGAATTTTTTTCTTCTGTTTCAGCGGGACTTTACGGTCCACTAAATGTCTTAGGCTACGTTTATGTTTCGACAATCGTTTCTTGTGGTATGACGAGAGTTGAACTCTACCTTTCAAGATGTTAAGGCAACACTCACACAATGCGTTAATGACGGGTTTACTCGCATTTTTAATAATATGTAATCGTTGCCGGGGTTTGGAACGCTTGAGTGCTTGTAACAGCTCTGCATGACGTTCTAGACCGTGCATTATCTATTTTAGGGCAACTATGTATAGGAAGGGGTTAAAAGCAATTGCTTTTATACCTTTGGTACGTACACTGTAGGGTTGTCCCGAGGGAAAATACTACTCCGGAGTCTCAAAGGGTCTGGAGTTGTACTCTTCAAATCGAGAAATAAATACGAATAGGGTTTCCGTGTCGCATCTTCGTAACTTTCACGAACAAAATTAGTTTTCCCCGGATACATCTGTTTAGCTAGTTGTGTCACAGCCGACACATCGCGAGGATTCTTAAATATAATCATGTAATGGGCATTCAGACTAATTGTCCGGTGGTGTTTTCCTTTATGAAACAGATTTTGAACAATATAAATGACAGAAGCATTTTACTCTAGTAAAGAGTTTTGAAACTTTATCGGACGTCTCATCCTCTGTCGCACCCCCTAGTTTGGAGGGCGGGCATCCGAACACTTGATAACGACCCCTCTTGAAAGATCTTGTAACTCGCGATACGGCTGTCAGATCGGAAAAAGTTTTTTCAGGCATCACCAGCTGTCTACCGTTTTTCCGTTGCAGTACTATTTGACGCGCTGTCCCTAGTTCACAACTGAGTTCCGGGTTGATGGCAAATTTTGTAGGTTTTGTACAACCTAGATATCGCTTGAAACGATCAACAACCCTACTCCATTCTTTTAACGTCATCTTGAAAACCATTTTTCGTTTCAAACCTAAATAGCCAGCCTTCATGTATATTTCGGGGTCTGTATTATCTTTTGACTCTAAATTCATAGTCAAACCGACTGAAACATCCGATATCTTGGGGCAGCCATGTTGTCTCGTATGATAACTTAATAGTTAGATACCTTATATTTATATATATATGTAGCTCGCTACACCATTGGTTCTCGCAGTCAAGCCAATGAAAAAATGTTTGACACAAACTATACACACGTCTCCACCACTCCTAAGCCACCACACCCAGGGGTGGTTCCTCGTCCGTAAAATTATTTTCACACAGCTCTTTGAAACTAACTTTCAGGGCCGCCCATTGATTCAAGTTTAAATGAACACCCTTTCGGGTAGGTTTTGGCATTCGGTCCTCTTCACACCACCAAAATTTACGAATGTTGACTCCAGGGAATTTATTGTCAACCGTTATGTACACATCATTACCAATATGCACGGACTTCTTCACAATGTTTTTTTGTAAATACTCATCTATCTCCGGGGCGGTGTTTATCAACATTTGCCATTGCCGATCGAAAAACATGATACCGTTGGGTGTTGGAAATCTATCGCGCTTAAAACTGTAACCATACTGTCTGATGTGATAACACACAACATCTTGCCAGATACATTTCACAACTAAATAATCATTTCCAATATCCTTTCGATACAAGTCGGAACCCATGATGTTAGCCTCTTGCTCAACTTCGTAAAACAATTCTACATTTGATCATGTAGACAACCCCCTTTTATACGTAGATTTTCTCGAAACTTAATTTAACTACCCCCAAATATGTAGAATAAAAAACTATTGGCTTAGTACAAAATCTTCATACAATCACCTGTCAATCATAACGTTAACCCTTAACGCTAGACCACGCACGACCTGACCTCAGCACGAACCCCGACGCGGCTGTCTATAAAGGGGCAACCCCACCCCACTCACTCACAATAATCAATGCGTGACCTCCAGCTAACCTCGTAACAGAAGTCAAACGAGGTCAAAGGATAAACAAGAGTTCATTATAACAATACCTATTCATCTATATTCATATCCCCATTGTTCGGATAACAATACCATATTCAATCTATTGAATAGAACAAAGGCGTCAACTCTCCTTGGTAAAAATTTGGCTGAACTGCCACAGATACTATTAACAGGCCAAAGTGGTACACATCTCTGCAATCAGTTCACAAATTTTAATCAAAGGTAAATTTGTCCCATCCTTTCTATACTATAATATGCTTAATGGTTTTGGGAGCATCACTCAACTTTTCGACAAAATAAACTGAAATGAAAGTTTTTAAAGTTTCTATATTTTGAAAATTTTTGCTTTGACCTATAAAGGCCGTATCTGTTACTTAACTGACTTGATCAATTTGTGTGGAAATATACCTATATATATATGCATATTGCATCAAAGTACTTATATAAAAGTTTTGTAATAATATGAGGATGGATTTAAATAGATGTTATGTTTCAGTTATTTTGAAAATATTGGCAAACAAGAAAGATGTCATTTCAAGAAAGGTGACTATTTACATTTTCAACTTATAACACATATTAATGTGTGTCATGGCAAAATATGTTTCTTGCTCTCGCTGGACAAAACGTCGGAAAGTTTTATCAGCTATACAACGAAATACATACAAAGGACATTATAACTGAATTTGGTAAAACTCTAGTTTGGTGCCACCCCTATACACAAAATATTCAGTCTCGATGACAGCCTTGGTGTAACTACCAACCTTGAACAGAATGACAAACGACAGTCATATATATTAGTATGGACTCTATATTATGCCCCCCCCCTCCAAAACAAAAAAATGACGAGTCAAATTTGTTGATATAGGTATGTTAGAACAACACTGACAGATATGCTTTTGTCTGGTGCCCTTTTTTCACAAAAAACTGTAACCATTTTTATTAATGATCAGGATGATGAAGCTGCATGGGTGTGCATGTTTTAAGACGTGACAACTCACATTAAAATAAATGTGAATTTATGGAAGAATAGTTTCGTTCGATATGTGATATTTTGCAGGTAATATATAGTGCACTTACTTATTTTTTCGTTCTGTTTAAGATAAACCGACTTGGACGATTAGGTGGCAGAGATGTCCTGTCCATCGTTAACAACATAATGAAGAATCTCAGTGTCACTTATGTACAACGCCTTTACAATTGGACAGGATAAAAAGGCAAACGTGAATTAGGGGCACATGCTATAGCTACCATTGTTTTTAGTAAGTAATATTGATGATACGTCATTGTTGGAAATAAATGCATATCAATAATAGTTCTGGTACGATGGGGTTTATTTTAATGTTTTTACAATCGTTCATCAAAAGTCTTTTTGAACCCTCTGCATATTTCAGGTGCAATTTAGATTTGAATTGTATGTGTTGTTTTTTAGTCAGACCTAATGTGCTTTCCTTTTGAATTACAGATCCAGTCAGAAGAAATCCAATGTTTTGAAACACCACGAACAAGGAAATCAAAGCTGCAGTTAATCGTTTAAACTGGTTTCCTGACAATTTCAAGGGACAGGATGGTGGGAGATCTCAACGAATTTCAACCGTCCTAATTGAGAAAGCATAATAATAAAACATGAAACCAAATATAAATAGTTTTGTACTTATTTGGTACAAGATCCCATATGAGTCCCATATTATGCCCATATTACATTTAATTGCACCCCACATGAGTCCCATATAGTAGCCATATTACATTTCTTAACATAGCCATATGGGTCCCGTGCAAGCCCCATATTACATTTATTTGCACCCCACATGAGTCCCATATAGTACCCATATTACATTTCTTAACATTGCTATATAGGTCCCATGTAAGCCCCATATATCACCCATATTATTCTAAATGACTAACCCATATAGATCCCACGCAAACCCCATTTAGTACCCATATGGTTGCCCATATGGATCCCGTATGAATGTTGGGTGCAAAAATGTTGGGGTCCCATATGGGCTCCCCATAATGGCCCCATATTACATGACACATGGTACCCATATGGTACCCACCAGTGAATGTTATCAAGGACGTGTTCGTATCGAATGTAAAAAGAGCCTGTGTTTTGATCGTCTAAAATTAGTTATTTACGCTTGTCCTAAACATGAATGACTATAAGCACAACCTTATATGCCTTGTGCAGAAGACCCCACTTCTGTGGGACCCCAGAAATAAAGACTATAAAAACAAAGACCAAAGAAAACAGGTGTGGGAGTAGATTGATGAAAAGCTACAACCACCAGTAGAAGGTATTTAATTTAATTTAATCAAACATAAATCAAGAAACAGATGTATGAACTTGGATTGAACAGTTATGATTATAATAATAATGATATAAATCAGGGGTATCCACCAAAATCCTTGAATAAACCCACACCATTTTTATGATTTCTGAACACTGTCTGCTAAAACAATATTATTTGTTTCAGGTGTTACTGCAAAAGATAAATGGACATCACTTACAAGAAGTTATAACAACGCACTACAACGCATGAAAAGTAAATCTGGTGATGGAGCTGGAAGTTCGAAGCCGTGGGTGTTCATGAAAAGCATGAGTTTCTTGAAAGTTGTGAAGGAAAAAAGGTCCACGACGGGAAATCTGGGTAGCAGCCATGATGTTGCCGAAGATCTGGACGAGTCTGCTTGCAGTATTGACGACAGCACCAATATATTGGAACGGGCAGTGAGAGGGTCGGGTATTATTGATGAGAGCAGTAATACCTCTCATGCAGATGATGAAGATAATTTGACTGACCCACCTTCACGAGCACCATCAGTCCTCAGGCCGACTTCAAATGAAAGCGTCGTCAAACAGAAAAGCAGTTCCAAACGTCGCGCAGAGGAATCAGAAGCTGCCTTATTCCAATCATTACAAAGAAGGTTGGATGAAAAATCTGTTGCTCGGGAATGTCCAAGAATGGGATTCTTCAAATCATTAATGCCAAAAATACAATCCCTCACTGACGACCAATTTATTGAGTTCCAGCTTACGGTTTTGAGCGATCTGAAAGAAGTTGCAAGAATTTCCTCGTCAGATGAGTCTGTACCGTCACCCATGGCGAACACAGGACGAATGACATGTGACATGTTCGATATGAAATCCAGTGGAAACCCCTAATGTCACGTATCACGTGTCATGCATGACACATGACACGTGATACGTGACACGTGAAATTTGGTGGAAACGCAGCCTTAACTTAAAATAGTGGCGTATCACAAAGCTATTTTAGGGACAATCTTAACTAAAATCAATTTTAACTTAGGACAGCCGTCACCCTCTCCTAACTTAAAATCACGACATTAACAAACATTGATTAGAGCTATGTTGTGGGATCTATTGCGACATATGGATATATTTGGAATAATGATAATATTGCCAATGGCCCGGGTTGTATACTATCATTTACAAAAATAATTTTCATTCATTTTTTTTCATTCCATGGGAAATATAGCTGCGGCCCACCCGTTTATTTTTATTGTAAGGCAATATAAGCAATTAGATGACGCCCCAAATTAAAACCCCAAGAACAAAAAAACCTCAAAACCCCAGTAAACAAAACTCTTTGTTACTATTTTATATATTACCATGATTCAAGTATAAATTATACTATTTTCATATAATTAATAGACCAAAAAAAACCTAAGAGAGAGAGAGAGAGGGGGGGGGGGGGCTTTTCCTGACTAAAACATGGATAATTTTTTTTTAATAATTCGCTTGGACGGGCGACTCTACTCCCTGTTAAGTACAACCGGGGGATCGAAACTCCGTCAGTCCTAGATACGCCATATGCAAAGTATTTATGGCTTTGTGGTTATGATGATTTATATAGGAGCCAAGGGTATTTTATGTTTGGAAAAATCATTTTAATTTAGTAAGATAGATAGGCAATAAGGAGTGTGGCACAATGGGATTTTGAAAGGGTTCATGGAACTGACATTTCAAATCTAGGCATCGCCGGAACATTGGTTTTTTCGTGTATTAGTTTAAAAGTTCTTAAAAATCGACAATAGTTTAGACTAGATTAATCGTTTGAGTCAGAAATATCACATGTTTGTGACAATTTCTCAATAGTTTCTGTTATCCAAAATACCATAAAACTACGAAATTCAAGCGACATGCAAGTAAATCAAATGCCAAGGTCACGAAAGCGACATGCAAGTTCAAGGCCAACCTACTGATACATTTCAAAACAAAAAACAAGCAATAAACTTATCTATTTCATCTCTCTACGACTGACTGACCATGTGCAGACTTTGTTACAACGTATGAGGACCCTCCTCATTGGTATTGTATTAGTTCAACCTGGCAAAAGTTTTCAGTTCTGAAGCGTGTACGCTCACACCCTATGTGCCCTCACCAGAATTGTGCACTGCGCGAGCGCAAGCAATTTTAACTAAAATCTATTAAAATTGCATCTTAAGTTACAATCGATCTTCGTGAAACGCATAAAATTTAAAATTTCAGTTTGATTTTAGTTAAAATCTATTTTAGTGATTTTAGTTTAAGTTTTGGTGAAACAGGGCCCTGGTCATTTAGCTATTGGTAGCCCCCCCCCCCCACCTTTTTGTGTTTTTACTAGGTGCGATATAGCATCAACCTACAATAAGGGGCAATCAAGTCAGCATACAATTCGCTGGATGACCACGACTTCAGTGAAATCACGTGCTCCGTATGGACTAATCCGAGCCTTCGATAAATAAAATAAATTGCAAGTAGTCTATCTTTAGTGACGAAGTTATTGTCTGATAGCTCAAAATAAAAAGGGTTTTATCTCTTCTATAAATGTGCCAGAAAATAACAAGTATATTCAAAGAGCCATTGAAACTTACTTTCCGGTGGTGTATGACACGATAACTGAAATTTCGTATTAAGACCCGTATTTCGACATTAAACACTCGCCCCAACCCACCACTCTAATTCAGTTAGTGCAGGCTAACTAACTTTGAAATGTGCAAGAATCAAAAGGCACTGAGGTCTTTGCGATATAAAGATATGTTTTAAGTTTCATCAAAATCGTGGTGGTAACCTGATATCTCGGAAACCGCTAACCGGAAGTGGTCGAAATTTTGCCTACATTGACATATAATTAATGTTATCATATTCTGTAAGTTTCATGGAAATCGGTTGATAATTGTGGTCTGTGGCCGTGCCACATGAAATGTGTGGTAACCTGATATCTCGGAAACCGCTTACCGGAAGTGGTCGAAATTTTGCCTACATTGACATATAATTAATGTTATCATATTATGTAAGTTTCATGGAAATCGGTTGATAATTGTGGTCTGTGGCCGTGCCACATGAAATGTGTGGTAACCTGATATCTCGGAAACCGCTAACCGGAAGTGGTCGAAATTTTGGCTATTCTGAGATATTATTACTGTTATTATCATCTGCAAGTTTCATTGAAATCGGCTGGTAATTGCGTTCTGTAACCGTGCCACATGAAATGTGTGGTAACCTGATCACTCGGCAAACCTCGGCAGATTCCGGTACCCTACATCTAACCTCGGCTGTATGATAGTAATTGATATGTACCTACACCCATACATTTGCAATGCGGCTACCGGTTTACTTTAACAGGAAAACGTGCCGCTTTTACAAAAAAGTCCCAAAATGGCGTCTTTTGTCGAGTGTATGGACACAGATCACCAAATATTCCTACGCCGTCACCCCACCAAATATTCCTACGCCGTCACCCACGAAACAAGGGCCAAAGCTATTTTTAATCTTCCTCTCCCTTTTCCTTTTGCATGGCGATTTTTGTTGACTTTTTGGTGTAGAATCGAGGAAAAGGGTTTGAAAATACATTTTCTGCCAGGTTTTGGTGAATATTCATAATTTTGATGCGGAAGGATACAAGAGTTGAGAGGTTGGTTAGGTTGAAATGTAGGGCCTGAAATTGCATGTTTACTTGTCTCTACTTCCAGCTTGTGTATCTCAAGTTTTTCATGAAGAACCTCCTACGTGCTTTTGGGCAAGTGGTTGCCACATGTTGCTCCATCTGTGGTAGAAAGCGTTCTACCCAACGAAAATTTGGGAAAAAGTTAGAGCCGGTCTAAGATACGAGAATTAACATTGGAGTCAATGGGGAAATCTTTAGTGATCTGTGTCCGTATATAACTAAACGAGCAGAGATATTGTCTCAAGGCTGCTGGTTTGATATAATTCCCTGGTTATTCCCCAAACCCAATGCCAAACTTGACGTTTGTTGATATAATACACTCTCCACAGAAATCTCCATGGACACAGCCATTTTTCATCCGGGACCTTTAAAATAGTTCCAATATGGCGGAATTCGTCATACAGCCGAGATATTAGATGCGTAGAATGGTAACCTGATATCTCGTAAACTGCTAACTGGAAGTGGTCGAAATGTTGGCTACTCTGAGATATTGTTAAAGTAATTATAATCGGCAAGTTTCATTGAAATTGGTTCATAATTGTGGTCTGTAGCCGTGTCACGTGAAATGTGTGGTAACCTAATATCTCGAAAACCGCTAACCGGAATTGGTCGAAATTTCGGCTACTCTGAGATATTATTAAAGTAATTATAATCTGCAAGTTTCATTGAAATCGGTTGATAATTGTGGTCTATAGCCGTGCCACATGAAATGTGTGGTAACCTGATATCTCGGAACCCGCTAACCGGAAGTGATCGAAATTTTGGCTACTCTGAGATATTATTAAAGTAATTATAATCTGCAAGTTTCATTGAAATCGGTTGATAATTGTGGTCTACAGCCGTGCCACATGAAATGTGTGGTAACCTGATATCTCGGAACCCGCTAACCGGAAGTGATCGAAATTTTGGCTACTCTGAGATATTATTAAAGTAATTATAATCTGTAAGTTTCATTGAAATATATTGATAATTGTGGCCTGTAGCCGTGCCACATGAAATGCGTGGCAACCTGATATCTCGAAAACCGCTAACCGGAAGTGGTCGAAGTTTTGGCTACTCTGAGATATTATTAATGTTATCATATTCTGTAAGTTTCGTTGAAATCGGTTTGTAATTGCGGTCTGTAGCCGTGGCACATGAAATGTGTGGTAACCTGATATCTCCGAAACTGCTAACCGGTAGTGGTCGAAGTTTTGGCTACTCTGAGATATTATTAATGTTATCATATTCTGTAAGTTTCATGGAAATCGGTTTGTAATTGCGGTCTGTAGCCGTGCCACATGAAATGTGTGGTAACCCCCATATCTCGGAAACCGCCAACCGGAAGTGGCCGAAAGTTTTGCTACTCAGAGATGTTACCAATGTTATCATAATCTGTAAGTTTCATTAAAATCGGGTAGCAATTGCGGTCTGTAGTCGTAATTTTAAGGCTATTTTGAAATTCTTGCTTACCACATGTGGCAAATAGCCACTGCCATTTGTTTTTGTGTAAATTTTATGTGGTGCAGTCCCCCTGCACTTACTATTTAGTTTATACCTTATTTTTTTTAGCACAATGCATGTACATGTATATTTTTTTTTTTAAATTGATGAACTGAATTTAATATTTAATGTCAAAATACGGGTCTTAATACGAAATTCCAGTTATCGTGTCATACATCACCGGAAAGTAAGTTTCAATGACTCTTTGAATATACTGGCACATTCATAATAACACACTTTATAAGAGATAAAACCCTTTTTATTTTGAGCAAAAAATTTTGTCGCCATATAAGACAATAACCTAGTTACTAAAAATAGACTACTTTCAATTTATTTTATTGTACGCCCACATTGAAATGTGGTCGTATATTGTCGTCGCCCCCGTCCGTCCGTCCATCGGTCCGTCGGTCCGGCGTCCACAATTGCTTGTGGACGCTCTAGAGGCTAAAGTTAATATCTGATTGACTTTAAATTTATACACAGTGTTTAAGGTCTTGAGACGAAGAAGCCTATTGATTTTCAGCGATTTCCGATAATTACTGCCAGAGTTATGACCCTTGATCACTTTGAAAAATCTTGTGGACGCTCTAGAGGCCAAAGTTAATATCCAATTGACCTTAAATTTATACACAGTGTTTGGGGTCATGAGACGAAGGAGTCTATTGGTTTTCAACGATTTCCGATAATTACTGCCAGAGTTATGGCCCTTGATCACTTAAAAAAATCTTGTGGACGCTCTAAAGGCCAAAGTTAATATCCGATTGACTTTAAATTTATACACAGTGTTTGAGTTCATGATACGAATAAGTCTGTTGATTTTCAGCGATTTCGATAATTACTGCCAGAGTTATGGCCCTTGATCACATCAAAAAATCTTGTGGATGCTCTAAAGGCCAAAATTAATATCCGATTGACTTTAAATTTATACACAGTGTTTGAGTTCATGATACGAATAAGTCTGTTGATTTTCAGCGATTTCGATAATTACTGCCAGAGTTATGGCCCTTGATCACATCAAAAAATCTTGTGGATGCTCTAAAGGCCAAAATTAATATCCGATTGACTTTAAATTCATACACAGTGTTCAAGGTCATGAGACGAAGAAGCCTATTGATTTTCAGCAATTCCCGATAATTACTGCCAGAGTTATGGCCCTTGATCACTTTGAAAAATCTTGTGGGCGCTCTAAAGGCCAAAGTTACTATCCGATTGACTTTAAATTTATACACAGTTTTTAAGGTCATGAGACGAAGAAGCCTGTTGATTTTTAGCAATTTCTGATAATTACTGCCAGAGTTATGGACCTTGTGGACGCTCTAGAGGCCAAAGTTAATATCCGATTGACTTTAAATTTATAATCAGATTTTAGATTATTATAAATGTTTCATGACAGAAAATTAAAAATATGTGACAACTCTTGTTGACTGCCCGGATGATTTAGCTGCTGTGGGCGTATGTTTCGTTGCCTGGCAACCTATCTTTTATCAAAGGCTCGGATTAGCCCATATGGCACTCGCCAAACCTCAGCAGATTCCAGTACCCTACATCTAGCCATTGGAACTACTTTCAAGTTCCCGGATTACCAACAGCGTTGCCCATGACGACGCGGTTGAAGAATGTTTTATCATACAAATATTTCAAAGTTTGATGAAGCTGTTTTTCTTTTCAGTTTATCCGATTTTCTTCAAACAAGGACAACTTTGCACAGAAAATTCTACACACGCTTCGAACGACGCAATTTTGATAACTGCTTTTTAAAAGCGGTAAGTTTTCTTAATAAGTAAAACGGTGCCGCATCGCAATTGTATAGGCGTAGGCGTAGGTACATATCACTGTAGATAGGCAGCCTAAGTTTGGGATGTTACCGTCATAGATGTAGAGTAACGAAATCCGCCGAGGTTTGCCGAGTGGCCGAACGGAAGAATAAGAAATACATGCGCATAATGTATTTCCGGCGAAGCATTCCAGACAAAATACAAACCCGTGGATGTTTTGAATGATAAATATAATTTCAACTGTGTGTTACTTTGATGTTTTATTAATAAACTATCACACATGCATCTTCCATAGGGACTTAGGAAACATTTCAGGTAATTGTATAGATGAATTTTATATCGGCCATTACACGAGATACACAGTCAGTGATGTGTTTGGTTTTAGCTACGATGCCCTGTTGAATTGATTCCTTGACTGCTGCCACTACTCTGGCAATCATGTGCGATAGTGCAGTAAACACAACACAAAGTGGGTTTCAAAACACAAAGTGTAGTCTAGCATAATATCTATATAGTCTCAGTTTGAGTGTTGTGTACCTTGTTTTAGATGAAATTTGAATCCCTTGGACTGGAGTTCGTTGTTAGTTTTACCAACAAATAATTTTTGACAAGTCAGACAGTTTATTATTATGTTCATGTTCAACATGTTGTGTAGGCTAAACACTTTTGGCGCTATTGCACTTTCGTACCTCTACCAGTTCCCGTGGTCGTAGGCAGTTGAATTTTTCAGAGGATGTTAAGGAGGACTAGCAATGACCACACACCAAATTTCAGCCGAATCGATCAATAACTTTTTATTTTACCGACCTTTTAATTTCTAACGAGAGAGAACTTCATCCGTTTGACACCATTTGCTTTGTTTACTATTTAGACTCGAATAACAAGACACTAAGACGGAAACCGACTCGAATAACAAGACACTAAGACGGAAACCGACACACTGCACTAGCTGCCTAACACTGCAGTTCATAAAAATTAATATAATTTTCGTATACTTTAATTTTTGCGCGAAGCCACCATTTTCTATAAAATACTATTTGGTGTTGATCAGTGGATTGGCCTTTAGGTGTTAATATTGCCGGGGCCTTTGCGTTTATGCTTGCCGTGGCCTTATTTCTTACTGTATTATCAAAGTTAATGTTCGAGGTGAAAGCAGAGACGACGTCCTCCAGAAAAGATAATTGGGTCAAAGTCGTAGGTCAAGGTCATCTTACAGAAAACTGAACTCAAACTTTACGAAGTCAGTTTTGGGACATTTGACCTTGACTTGCGACCTGGACCCCGTAACCATTTTAAACGGCCATCATCTGGGCTTCAGCCATCAACGTTTACCTTGGTCAGAAAACGGTCAAACGCAGAGGACCCGTATCCGAAAGGAATTCAATGGGCGCGGTAGCAAAAATTCTGTCGTGTTATGCTGTCGCCCCTGTGTTGTGTCTGTGTGTCTGTGGGTGGCCTACAGGGCGCAATTTTGAAACTTTGCATACTTATAGGGGTTTCAGGTCACATGACTTTAGCGTGAAATCGACAGCCAGCGGCTGAAATATAGCCCACTTCAATCTACGATTCTGAATTACTATTTTATGTAAATGTATTACTAGTAATTGTATTGTAATAGTTTAATATCAATCTCAATATCTGCAGAGATTCAGGCTGAAAAATTATCGAAATATGAGATGCTCTTGGGAAAATACCACTCTGACGTCACAGGGGCGGATATTTTCCATTGCTACGACTCACTTCATTGGTGAATCCGCACCTTAGTTTCCGGTGGAATTTGATATAGAACCAATCAAACAATAGATAACATTTTTGTGCTTATTATGGTCTTTGATACCTTGAGATCGAACAATTACAGCCGTAGAAAACAGGATTTATCTGTTTTGATGACTGAAATTTGCTCAATTTCGACTAAATATAAAATACTTTCTTGTGGCATCATCCAGATTATAAATATTTGACATATTATCATTCAAGTTATTATGATTTTAATAAATCTTAGCTGACAATAACGTGCAGATTTCAGTTTTAAAATTGGTACTAACATTTCTGAAGGGAAAATACCGCTTATGACGTCACTCAAATATGACTGAAAAGCACTTATTTTGGTGCCATTCCACACATTGACTGGTATAGAGCATTTTGATTACATTATTGACGTCGATCTTGGATTTTAAAATTCCATAACTTTGGATCTGATTAGAATATTTTGATGGAAAAAAAAAATTGGGTAGCATTTTATGTATATTTTAACAAAATATTTTTTTAAAATTTTTTTCTGTCATATGAAACTTTGACCTGAAACCCCTAATACTTATTCTTTTTTCCCTCACAATGATCCCTATTGTTTTTGGTGCATGCCCCAACCTGAGGGGCAGAGCCTCACCCAATTTTTGTGTGTGTTTGTCACCTACAGGCAGTAATTCTTAATAGATCATCTTGCATACATATGCCTTATACCCTAAGCATGATCCCTATTGTTTTTGGTGCATGCCCAATTTTTTTTATGTGCCTGTCGCCTACAGGCCACAATTCTGAATGGATTATCTTGAAGACTTTTCATATTCCTTATACCCTAAGATAGGCCTCCATTACTTTTGTTGCATGCCCACCCCCCAGGGACAGAGCCATGCCTAATTTGTGTGCGGGTGTCTGTGTCGCCTGTAGGCCGCAGTTCAGATTCTCTTGAAACTTTGCATACCTATTTCTTATACCCTGTTGTGTTATGCACAGAACTGTAGGTAAACCACTAGAAACGTCAACACTGATTGATTAATCAATGTATGACGTCATAGGGTTAAAAGCCGATCGCACGACCTCTGACTCAACCTTCCAGTACAACTTGTCAGATCTTTATGTAGTGTAGGCCATTGAAAGTATAAAAAAACGAAATGAAATATAGATCTGTATTCTGATCAGATTGTATAAAATGGAAATATTGAAATTTTCATTCAAATTACTTCATTCTGAGCCACGTTATCACTGTTTAGAGTTTTGACAAGATGTGTGCATAGTGGTAACCAAGGCACTGGTATATTCAAGACATAGCCTCGCTTTCCCATTTTCAAATTAAAGTTTTTAATGGTGAACCATTCTAATCTAGTTAAAATCTCGAGTATCCAGTCCTGAGTTCACAAAGCATTCTCAGACTTAAGTTTAAATTTACTCAACTTTCAATCGTTGTTTATGAGAAATATCTTTGATCTAAAAACAAACCTTTGCAGATACATGTACATGTAGTTTCTTATTGATGTATTTGATACATTGAAACAAAATGAAATGAAATGGGGTTTAACGTCCTACTGTTCTGCTCCAAAGTGGGCTAATCAAGACAGGCATATGCCATACAGTGTGCTATGAGGGACATTTTGCCCGGGCAGCGGCGCTACGGCCTACTCTTATATCGAATTCCAACGGCCAAGGGATCTTTTACGTGCACGCCAATGTGTACACAAGACCTCATTTTTTTGTCCCATCCGAACGACTACAGCTGTCCTTGTCAGGCCCTCCGTCCTTCATCACTGATAAGAGGAAACCACGCCGGATCGAACACCCGACCTCGAGGATAGCAAGCCAGCATCTTACCCATTTAGCCACCGTGGCCCCTACATTGAAACAACAGCAGTTTTATGTTTTATAAAGGGCTATATTTTAGTTGAAACAAGCCAACAGTGAGGCTGATGTCCCCCGCCGAAATCCCAAAATAAATAGATGACACATTAATTAATCGCACATTTATTTTTTTCAAAAGTATCGAGCAATCAAATTATACACTAAGTTTGAGCACTCTCTATCAGATAGAATCAAAGTTATCTTGTCCCAAAGCATCGACCAATGTTAATAATTGAACTCAGCCATGACATGACAGCAGAAAATACTCATTATCAAACTTAGTCAAGGTAATGATATAATAAAGCTATACACCAAGTGTCCTCACTCTCACTTAATTAGAACTAAAGTTATCGTGTCCCAAAGCATCAACCAATCAAATTGCTTATCCCTGCTTACTCTAAGCAAAAAATTCTCATCTTCACACTCCATCAAGGCATTCACCTAATAGCCACCTATGCCAAGTGTGAACATTCTAACTCAACTAGAATGAGAGTTATTGTGTTCTAAAGTCTCGACCAATCAAATTGCTTATCTCTGCTTAACCTAAGCACAAAATGCTCATCTTCGAACTCCATCAAGACATTAACCTAATAAACACCTACACCAAGTTTGAACATTCTAGCTCAATTAGAAAAGGAGTTAATGTGTTCCAAAGTCTCGGCCAATCAAATTGCTTATCGCTCTGCTTACCCTAAGCAGATTGCTTATCGTTCTGCTTACCCTAAGCAGAAAATGCTCATTATCGAGACTTAGTCAAGGTATTGATATAATAAAGCTATACACCAAGTGTCCTCACTCTCCCTTTTAATTAGAACTAAAGTTATCAGGTCCCAAAGCATCAACCAATCAAATTGCTTATCTCTGCTTACCCTAAGCGGAAAATGCTCATCTTCGAACTCCATCAAGGCATTGACCTAATCAACACATACACCAAGTTTGAACATTCTAGCTCAATTAGGAAGAGAGTTATCGTGCCCCAAAGTATCAACCAATCAAATTGCTTATCTCTGCTTACCCTAAGCGGAAAATGCTCATCTTCGAACTCCATCAAGGCATTGACCTAATAAACACATACACCAAGTTTGAACATTCTAGCTCAATTAAAAGTTATCGTGTCCCAAAGCATCAACCAATCAAATTGCTTATCTCTGCTTACCCTAAGCGGAAAATGCTCATCTTCGAACTCCATCAAGGCATTGACCTAATCAACACATACACCAAGTTTGAACATTCTAGCCCAATTAGAAAGAGAGTTATCGTGTCCCAAAGCATCAACCAATCAAATTGCTTATCTCTGCTTACCCTAAGCGGAAAATGCTCATCTTCGAACTCCATCAAGGCATTGACCTAATAAACACATACACTAAGTTTGAACATTCTAGCTCAATTAGGAAGAGAGTTATTGTGTCCCAAAAAGTGTGACGGACGGACAGACAGACAGACGGACAAACCCATTTTAATAGTCCCCTGCTTTCTTCGAAAGGCGGGGGACAATAAAGCGAACAATTTTGAAAAAATTCTTAACTTAAAAGTCTGAGAATGCTTTATGAACTTGGGCTCCGACGCCATCGAGAGTTGATAATAGTTTTGTTTTGTTAATAAATGTCTAATTAATAGTTTATATCACATTTCAGGCGTAAAGAAAGACCTGCAATAGGCAGATTAAGCTCTTGCATAATGTATGTTTAATGGTTCGTCTTGGAACCTGTGTATTCCTTATAGCCTAAGGATGGCAACTATTGATTTTGGTGCATGTGCTGAATTCCAGGGGCAGAGCTACGCCCAATTTTTATACGCCCAAAATTTCATGTATACATGTATTGTCGTCGCCCCTGTCTGTCCGTCCGTCCACAATTTGTTTGTGAACACTCTACAGGTCACAATTTTTATTTGATTTTGATGAAACTTAGATGTAAAATATAGGTCTATTGTCTATCTCCCAAAGATCTCGGTTCCTTTCGATATTGGAACATATCGGACCATAACTTCATGGATTATGGCTCCTGCTTGTACGAAAAATTACCTTTTTAGCTTGTGTACACTCTAGAGGTCACAATTTTCATCTGATTTTGATGATACTTGAAGTGCATGTTTATAACCCAAAGATCTTGGTTCCTTTTGATATTTGCGCATATCGGAACGTAACTCCCTGAATTATGGCCCTTGATTGTACAAAAAAATCACGCTTTTAGCTTGTGGACCCTCTAGAGGTACCGTTAACAATTTTTATCCGAAAAAACCCCCCAAAAAACGTTAGAATTTTGTGAAAATCAGACCAAAACTGCCGGACAAAATGGCCACCCCTCGTTTGCAAATAGTGTAAATATATGGTATTTCAAGGTTGTGGACCCTCTAGAGGCCACAGTTTTGATGAAACTTGAAATACATGTTTATAACCCAAAGATCAGATTGTAACTTCCTGAGTTATGGCCCTTGATTTTGTTAATATTTTGGTGCATTATCCGACCCCCTTGGGTAGTGCTACACCCTCTTTTTTGTCTACAGGCTTGAATTCTGAATGGATCATCTTGTAACTTGCCGTATTTATTCCTTACACTGTACGGACAGCAACTATTTATTTTCGTGCATGCCCCGAGCCCCAGGGGCAGTGTCACACCCACTATTTTGTTAATATTTGATCTGTAAATTTGGCATATTGAATTGCAGCCATTTCATATTTCATTCTCTTTATTTTAAAAAGTACCATATCAATCAAAGCAGGAATGTGGACGTATATTGCAGCGTTAGCGATGCTCTCGTATAAAATTTTCGCTTGATTGAATATGAATACCAGTTACAGAAACAATAAAAGAAGGATTATGTCGAATATGAATAATTTTTAAACCTTTTTGGATTTTTTCTGTAAATAATTGTTTGTTGCAACGAAAAACGATACATTTTTGCTCCATTTTATGAAAATTTCAAATTCAGTATTTCAAGTGTTGAATGAACTCGATGCATTTTATACAGAATTATTTTTTATTTACAACATGATTATTATTGTCCCCCGCCTATCGAAGAAAGCAGGGGACTATTAAAATGGTTTCGTCCATCTGTCCATCCGTCTGTCTGTCCGTCACACTTTTTGGGACACAATAACTCTCTTTCTAATTAAGCTAGAATGTTCAAACTGGTGTAGGTGATTGGCCAAGATTTTGGAACACAATAACTCTCCTTCTAATTGAGCTAGAATGTTCAAACTTTGTGTAGGTGTTTATTGGGTCAATACCTTGATGGAGTTCTGAAGATGAGCATTTTCCGCTTAGGGTAAGCGGAAATAAGCAATTTGATTGGTTGATGCTTTGGGACATGATAACTTTAGTTCTAATTAAGTGAGAGTGATGAAACTTGTGGTATAGTTTCATTACATCAATACCTTGACTAAGTTCGATAATGAGCATTTTCTGCTCAGGGTAAGCGGAGCGATAAGCAATTTGATTGGCCAAGATTTTGGAACACAATAACTCTCCTTCTAATTGAGCTAGAATGTTCAAACTTTGTGTAGGTGTTTATTGGGTCAATGCCTTGATGGAGTTCGAAGATGAGCATTTTCTGCTTAGGGTAAGCAGATATAATCAATTTGATTGGTTGATGCTTTGGGACACGCTAACTTTAGTTCTAATTAAATGAGAGTGAGGACACTTGGTGTATAGCTTTATTACATCAATACCTTGACTAAGTTTGATAATGAACATTTTCTGCTCATGATAAGCAGAGCGATAAGCAATTTGATTGGTCGAGACTTTTGAACACAATAACTCTCCTTCTAATTGAGCTAGAATGTTCAAACTTGGTGTAGGCATTCATTAGGCGAATCCCTTGATGGAGTTCGATTATGAACATTGTCTGCTTACGGTATGCAGAGATAAGCAATCTGATTGGTTGATCCTTTTGGGCACGATAACTTTGGTTATAATGAAGTGAGAGCGATAAGGAGCGATAAGCAATTTGATTGGTCAAGACTTTGGAATATAACATCTTGGCTTTTAATTGAGGTAGAATGTTTAAACCTGATGTAGATGTTCATTAGGTGAATGTCTTGACTGATTTCAATGATTAACATTTCAAGCTAAAGCTAAGCAGAGCTAATCAATTTCATTGGTCAATGCTTTGGGACAAGATAATCTTGATTCTATCTGATAGAGAGTGATGAAACTTAGTGTGTAGTTTGATTGCTTGATACTTTTGAAAAAAATAAATGTGCGATTAATAAATATGTGTCATCTATTTATTTTGGGATTTCGGCGGGGGACATTAGCCTCACTGTTGGCTTGTTTATTTTTGTTTTTTTAGATGTGCCATGCTGTGTTTAAATTTCTTTGATATCGTCTTGAATTCTTTTGTGGAACTGCAGGTCACCTCTCTAATCCACTCTAGTATTAACTCTAAATGCTCTATTTCTTGTTACCTATTCATTGTTTGTAGTAAAACATATAAATCGGCTTTATACAGCAATGCATCTTGGTTTATGCTCTAACATACAATGGTTAATATATCGTCTGCTACAACGCAGTATATTGCCATTAAAACACCAAAATTGTTTATTTAGACATGCTTTAAAATCAGTAATTTATTAGGATTGCTACGTGCAACTTTCAACAAGAGTGACATTCAAGAATACGTTTTCTATAGAGAGTAAAAGACAAAACATTGTTTTCCCTAGCATTTACCATGGATGGCCAAATGGTTAGGCGTGCATGTTGTATCATAAGATCTGTCATTGAGTCAACTGGCATGATTTCTATTCCCCGGTTGTATGTGACCAGGAGAAGGGTTGCTTGTCCAGCCTCGTGGGTTTCCCCCAGGTTCTCCGGTTTCCTCCCACTGATAAAGACCTCTATGCACAAGTGAATTATTTAAATAAAATTGAACCATATGTTAGTCCCGAAATGACCTAGTTTGCGTCGACTGGATGTTAAACTCTCTCTCTCTCTCTCTCTCTCTACCATGTTAAGACCTGAAGATAAAGGCCAGTTTTCCGGAGGTAACAAGAAATATTCCACACGAAAAAGCACCTATTGGTTATCTTTTCTGACTATGTCAAGACATTCACCAAACAAACATCTAGGCCAAATTTTAACGTTCTACATGATTTCCATTATATCAGTTGCCATAATCCGATATGCGCCAAAATCAAACCCAGTTGCTTGAACTGTGATCTTTGGGATATAACCATACAAAGATAACCACCCAAGGCGTGGAAATACGTACACACAGCAGCTTTGTCTCAACTGCACATCCAAAAGGAAAACTTTGATGTTGAGCAAATTTGATAATCTGGAACAAAAAAATTACAGAATGTTTAAACCCGAATGCTTCCAACCAAATTTGAAACTATAGCCTCTTATCACCATTTCAAGGTTTTTGGCAAAGAGGGATAACTCCAGAACAAAAAGGGGCAGAATGTTGAATATTGATAGGATTCATCCTCTCATGACCCCAATGCTTCCCAGCAAAATTGAAAGAAATCTGTTGAATTAAAGCATTTATCGCATTCACGATGCTTTTGGCAAAAAGGGGATAACACCGGAATGGAACAGTGAATATTGTTTAGGTTTGTTCTCTCATGGCCCTAAATTTGAAATAAATCTGTTAAAAACTGTAGCTTCTATTGTTTTGGGCAAAGTGTGGGATAACTCGGGAACCAAAAGTCACAAACGCTGAAAATCGATAGGCTTCATCCTTTCATGATCCCAAGATTTCTTTTAAATTTGGTGAGAAGTGTTTTCTCACGATTTTCGGCAAAGGGGGATTCCAAACACCTCCCACCAAATTTAAAAGAAATCTTTTAAAAACTATAGCTTTATATTTTTTTCACAGGTTCTTGGCACATGTAGGATAACTCTGGAACCAAAAAATTGCTAAACTTCATCCTTTCAGGGCCCTAACACTTGCCACCAAATTTGAAAGAAATCTGTTAAAAACTACAGCCTCTATCACGTTAAGGTTTTTGGCAAAGGGGGATATCTCTGGAACGGAACGTTGCAGAATGTTGAATAACGATAGGGTTCATCCTCTCATGGCCTCAATGGTTCTCACCCAATTTGAAAAACATCGGAAGGGAAAGTTGCGAAATACTGAAAATCATTATATTTATATATTATTATTATTATATTTACAGCATATTTATAGTGTGCCCTTTCATATAACATGTTCAGGGGCACCTTACAAAGTGACAATGTAAATCATACATAAACAAGATTATGTACATGTTAACGATTGTATACAGAGTCAGTTAAAAGCCTGATTAAATAAATGTGTTTTAAGTTGTTTTTTAAAAGAATATAGAGATGTACAACATCTTAAACTAAATGGTAGATTATTCCATAAAACAGGTGCTTGATAACTAAAAGAGCGCTGACCATAAGAGACTAGTTGAACAGTTTTGGGCTTTAAAAGTAGTTTATCTGATGTATGTAATGTCCGGCCAGGTGTATAAAGTTCTAAAAGATCTGAGAGGTAAACAGGAGCTAAATTATTTAAACATTTAAAATCTTAAATAAAATCTTAAAATCAATTCGATATTTAACAGGTAACCAGTGTAAATTATATAAAACAGGAGTTATGTGGTCACATTTCTTAGTTAAACTAACAAGTCTAGCCGCAGTATTCTGTACTTTTTGTAATTTATCTATAACTTAGCTTTAAAGGTAAACCAACTAAAAGTGAAGCTTTAAAGGTAAACCAACTAAAAGTGAATTAAAGTTATCTAATCGAGAAGTGACCAGCAAATTAACAAGTGACTTGGTGGCATCTACAGTTACACATTTACGTATTTTACCTATATTTCTGATGTTAAAATAGCACAGTTTATAAATACTATTTACTTGAGCTCCCATAGACATAAAACTATCAAAGATTGCGCCAATATTACGAGCAGAATAAGATAAAAATATATCACAATTACCAATTACAACAGGGGGGTTATCATGTGCAAATTTACTTAATTGATGCCTTGAGCTTAATAACAAATATTCGGTTTTATCATCATTCAATTTTAGAAAGTTCTTTGACATCCATTTTCTGAAATAAAATGAAATAGGGTTTAATGTCCTACTGTTCTGCTCGTATACTGGGCTAATGAAGACGGGCGTACGCCATACAGTGTGCTATGATGGAAATTTTGCCCGGGCAGGAGCACTATCGCCTATTCTTATATCAAATTCCTACTGCCAAGGGATCTTTTACGTGCATTTCAATGTTTACACGGGACCTCGGTTTTTCGTTTCATCCGAAGGACTAGACAGCTGTCCTTGTCAGGCCCTCCGTCCTGCATCACTGACAAGGGGAAACCACGTTGGAAAAGCGGGATGAACTTTCTCGGCCAATGCAGGGATCGAACACCCGACCTCTAGGCTAGCGAGCCAGCGCCTTACCCACCTAGCCACCGTGGCTCCCATCCATTTTCTAATTCCACTAATACAGTTCTCAAGTTGCAATTTTGATAAATTGAAAGAAGATGGACAATTAGGTGTAAATGAAATATATAATTGAGTATCATCGGCATACGAATGAAAGCTGAGACCATATTTTCTGACAATATCACCTAATGGTGACGTATTGAGGGTAAATAAAATCGGACCAAGAACAGAACCTTGGGGAACCCCAGATGACAAAACAGATTCAGACGATGATTTGCAATTAACTAAAATATGCTGTTTTCTACCCACAAGATAGCTTTCTAAAAGAATTAATGCAGAGCCACAAATACCAAATTTAAATTGAAGTGTTGACCTCTCATGATCACAATTCTTCACAACAAATTTGGAAATAATCTGTCTAAAACTATAGCCTCTATCACATTCACAAGGTTTTCAGAAAAGGGGGCATAACTCTGGTACGAAAGGTCACAAAACCTTGTGGATGTATATAATATTGTCATTGCCCCTGTCTGTCTGTCCGTCCATCCGTTCTCATTTTGTTTGTGGACGCTCTACAGAACCCTATTTTTATCCAATTTGACGAAGGTTGAAATATAGGTTTATATCCCAAAGATCTCGGTTCCTTTCGATATTGGCATGTATTGTACCGTAACATCCTGGATTATCGCCCCTGATTGTAAGAAAAATGACATTTTTAGTTCATTGACACTCTAGAGGTCACAACTTTTATCCGATTTTGAGGAAACTGAAAATGTATGTTTTATCCAATTTGGATGACACTTCAAAGATATGTCTTGTTGCTTTGCATATTCGATTTGCATTGTTCTCCATCCACCTTTTCCAAAATGTGAAAGTATCTTGCATGGCAACTGCTTATTTATGTCATTCAAACATTTGGTTTCATTGTTTTGGCTTAGTCTTTACTCTGAAAATTATCACTAACATAGTTGTCAGTAACTACATGTAACACTACAACTTGGATATCATTTAGTTGGGTTGCTTTAGCATGAGTATTAAATGTTCAGTTTCAAAACGTTGTTGGAAAACTGTTCAGATCTGTTCAGAATCATAGAAAACAAATGGGTTTCTACTGTTGTGTAGTTTAATTTTAAAGGGTCTGTCTAGTTTAAATAATGAGTGTTGGTTTTATAACTGTTTAGGAATTTTGTCACTTTAGAATGTTCAATCAGACCTTACAATTGAGCATTATTTTACAAGTATCTCAGTGATTCAATTTGCTTTATTGTACAGATAGCAAACTTGTAGCCTGATAATTTATGTACCTTCTACATATCTATAAACATTTCATGTTAGAAGTTCATGTAAAATGGGGGATCACATGGCTAAGTGGGTAAGACGCTAGCTCGCTAGCCTGGAGGTCGGGTGTTCGATCCCTGCATTGGCCGAGAAAGTTCATCTAGATTTTCCGGCGTGGTTCTCCCTTGTCAGTGATGTAGGACGGAGGGGCTGACAAGGAAAGCTGTCTAGTCGTTCGGATGGGATGAAAAACCGAGGTCCCGTGTACACATTGGTGTGTACGTAAAAGATCCCTTGGCATTTGGAATTCGATATAAGAGTAGGCCGTAGTGCCGCTGTCCAGGCAAAATTTCCCTCATAGCACACTGTATGGCGTATGCCTGTCTTCATTAGCCCAGGTTAGGAGCAGAACAGTAGGACATTAAACTCCATTTCATTTCATTTCATGTAAAATGATCAATAAATGGAAAATTTGTGATATTACTTTGAAAGTCTTTTTCCTTTTGTTTTGTTATAGTTGTGTATAATTATATAATTGGACCGGATGGAAGATGAGGTCATGGATCGCCGAAGCAAAGAAAAAGATAGACCTTTCTATGCTTTACCTGAATCTTTACAGGCGCCTTCAAAGATAATAAATGAAGCCAGAACTTCGCTTCGAACTGTTGTCACAAAGCGACCCTTTACTCCACGAGATGATAAAAGAACCCTCTTTCCAGCATCAACATCTCGCAATCCTGAGTCGAGACCAGCAAGTGCTTTTAGGTAAAAAAAATATGCTTGATATCAGTTTATTATTACTGTATTTATAAGCTTATTCATTGTTTACTTAATCTACGATTAGAATGTTCTAAATAGGCCTACCTCATGAATAGACTGAGTATGAATGGCCAAACTTCCGCTATGTGGGTGAAACAATGTAATTTATAGAGAAGAGCATACCTCAAAAACCACACTAAAACACTTTACAGATAGTCTTTTATAGTAAATTTACATGTATTTGTGCCTTTAGCCAATGAAAAATATTTTGATGTTTTAACGCCCACATTGAAATGTGGTCATATATTGCTGTTGCGTCCGTACATTGTCCACAATTTCTTGTGAACACCCTATAGACTACATTTACATTGTGATCTTTTTTAAATTTATTATATATGTTGTTTACATTAGTGAGATGAAGAATCCAGTGCTTCATTTATAAGGCGCGCTATCACTCTCGCGCGCCTACCGCGCGCCTTATTCTCAATCGAGGTGCGCTTTTTTTAGCGCTCCTCAAATTCCCAACCTCCATTTACGTGTGTACGTCACGTACGGCTTTGTAAGGCATGACAAAATACATAATGAACACGCTGACATTATATTTTGTCTTGTGTCAAGTATTGTTCTGACCAGTCGGCTCTGTTGACAAGAATGTGAAAAATTCATCGTCGGTACCGAACGAGTGTCAAAGCATGGTGTTTTTCGCCACCTGTCGTCAAAGACGCATCACATGGCTGTCAGCTACGAAAAACTGCTCAATGACAGCGTCAGTCGAACCGACCACAGCGATGGCGAGAGTTCATCTACAAGTGCAAGTATTCCGATTCCGAAACAACCTCGCATTGACAGCACCTTTCACGAGAATTCGAGATCGGCTTATATAAAACTTATGAAAACTGCCTACATGTTAGCGGTTTCTGGCATGCCATTCACGCATTTCCGTACACTTGTGAACGTTCAAAAAGCTAATGGTGTTCAAATGTTGAACAAATGTGACAATAGTAACATTGCTTGTACGTTTGTTGATGCTATTGCAAAGACCGTGAGAGACAAAATAACCGGAATTATTGAATCTGCCAGTGCCTTCAGCCTTTTAACAGACGGGTCCCAAGCGAGGAAAACTAATAGTGAGAAAGAGCTTGTCCTTATCCGAGTTGTGCGAGATGGAAAACCTATTTTTGCCTGTGCAGCACTCCAGGACATAGACGATTATGGAGATGCTGATGCATCCAACATAAAACAGGCCATTGATGATGCATTTGCATACTCTAAACTAAACATTGGGAGAGATGAATATGTTAAGAAATTGATTTCTTTTACAAGTGACGGGGCTTCCGTAAACACTGGGATTCATAATGGGCTATTAACAAAAATGAGACAGGATGATCGTGCATGGCTTACTTCAATTCATTGTGTTTTACATCGCACAGAACTTGCTATCAAAGACTCATTGCTTAAAGTTCCACAATTTTCAGTTGTGAATGACCTGCAAATATCCTTGTATTACCTGTTAAAACAGTCTGGGAAACTCAATCGCCATTTTAACAACATGGCTGACATTCTTAACGTTCAGGTATATTGTGTTCCTAAGGTGCACGGAACAAGATTTGTTTCTCATCAAAGACGCGGTCTTCAACACCTCCTAAACAACTGGATAGTCTTAGTCCAGACGTTTGAGGACTGCATTGAACATAGCAGACTTTCAAATATATCTGCTAAACTCTGTGGTGTGTTAAAAAAACTAAAAGACTATAGTTTCCTCGTCACTTGTGTACAGTATTTGCTGATTTTGGATAATGTTTCTAAAATGTCACTTACGCTGGAGACAGAAGATATAATAATTACAGAAGTCATGCCTGCTGTGGAGAAGACAAAGACCAGGCTGGATGAACTAGTGAACGATGCTGACGACTGCACACCAGAAGACTTGGTGAAGCCCTTTGTTTTCAAAGTGTCCACATCTGTACCAGAACCAGGTAAGCAAAACAAAAATACACTTTTTTTATAATTGTATACATGGATAATTAAAATCTGAAAAATAAGTCCTGTTAATTTTATACCTGATAAATATCTTAAGAAATTTACTTCCTGAAATACTTACTTCCTGTGAAATATTCCAATGGTACATGAATTTCTTCCCATACATAATTCTCAAATACAATTTTAGTATTCATGCACTTCATTTTAAAAGGATATTTGAATTTGTATTTTCAGATGCGACCTACACTTTGGAGAAAAACCTACTAAAACGAGGACACAAGAAGAGAAAGCCAGAAAATCGGGAACATATCCAGCTCTTCATGCAAATAACTGGGATCAAACATGCAGAAAAAGTGAAGGACATTGTTAGGGGAGGTGTAAATGACTTAAACAAATGTTTAAACGATCGATTCAGTTCATTTAAAACACCATTATTTGACAATATGAATTGGCTAAATCCAGCTAACTGGGTGGACTTTGATAAAAAACTCAAAAGTGTAGAATTAGTAGCCGAACATTTCAAAGAAACTCTTGAATTTACTGGTTTTGATGATTCCAAACTAAAAAGAGAATTCAAAGATCTCCGGTGGACTGTGCACAATTTCTATGAAGGTACAGAAGCAAAACTTTTGTGGAAAAAGATTTTCATCTACAGGAAGTCAGAGTTTCCTAATGTATGTAAACTGGTTGAGATTCTTCTCTGTATGGGCCCAAGTAACAGTCTGGTAGAGAATGGTTTCAGTACTCTTACCAACATGCTGACTGACCGGCGTTTGAGTTTGTCTCATAAGAACATGGAGAATCTTTTAATTATCAAAATCAATGACCACATCTGGTCTCTCGATGACCGTAAAAGTATGATAGATTCTGCAGTCAACAGCTTCATGTCCAGCAAACGTAGAAAGATGAAACTAGACCATTCCCCATCGTATGAGATTCTTGATAAATACCGTCAAAAGCGACAGAAACGCAAGGAATGGTACTTAGTTTCCGACTCTGATGCTGATTCTGACAGTCATAGTGACATGTCTGACTTAGAAGACCACCCAGAGCACATAGATGTAGACCCTCTGTCAGACCAGGAGTCTCTTATTAGTACTGATTCAGAAAATGAAATGGAAGACATGTCTTCGTCTGAGGCTGAAGATATTTTTCAGAGAGTGTTGGAATAAATGATTGACACTGAGCCTTTGACTGATAAGGACAAATTGTTGTCAAGTTTATTGTGTCTTGTAAGACTGAATTACTGGATAACTCTTCCAGATTTCCATACAGTATTAATAAAACAACTCATAATTAATTGTAATAGTAAAGTTTTATTTCTGTTTTATTCATTTTAGCCCGTCTTCATTAGCCCAGGTTAGGAGCAGAACAGTAGGACGTCAAACCCAATTTCATTTCATTTATTCATTTTAGGAGTCATCTTCCATGACCTACATGTGTATTGAACCAATGAAGTCACATTCTTAGAATATTTCACATTTACAGACTGCACTCAGAAAAACCACTATGACGGTGTGGTACTTCGGTGTGGCAGCACCATATAAAAATGGAATGTTATTTCCTAGCATGCTGCTTGGCTTCATGTACGTTTCACTGAATTGAAAAAAATCACTCTCCTGAACAGTTTCAGGTGCACGATTTTTAGCTCCCCTTGTCACTCCCCTTAACAGATTAAGGTGCACTTTTTCTAGCTCCCCTGCTCTATAACAATATGAAGCACTGAGAATCCTATTTAATTTCGACAATTTCCGTTAATTACTTCTGGAGTTATGGTCCTTGTTTCACTTTATAGAACCTTGTGATTGTGAATGCTGTAACAACTTAAAAAGTTACCATCCAATTTGTATTAAATTTATATGTATTATTTAAATTAGTTAAATGAAAAAGGCTATTGAATTTCAGCAATTTCTGTTCATAACTTCTTGTCTACTGCTCGAACAATTTAGCTGCTGTGGGCGTATGTTTCGTTGCCGGACATACTATTTTTATACGTCCACATTCATAAGGGGGACGTATTATGCCATCGCCCCTGTGTGATGTGTGTGTCTGTGTATCGCCTACAGGCCACAATTCTTAACTTATCGTCTTGAAACTTTGCATATTTATTCTTTGTACCCTAAGGATGATCCCCATTGTTTTTGGTGCATGTCCGACACCCAGGGGCAGAACCACATCCAATATTTGTATGTCTGTCACCTACAGACTGCAATTATTAACAGATCATCTTGAAACTTTGTATACTTATTCCTTATACCCTAAGGATGATCCCTATTGTTTTTGGTGCATGCCCGACCCCCCCATAGCAGAGCCACACCCACTTTTTTTAATATATGTCTGTTTGTCGGCTACAGGCTGCAATTCTTAATGGATGGTCTTGAAACTTTTCATACTTATTCATTATGCCCTAAGGATGACCTCTATTATTTTTGGTGCATGCACAACCCCCAGAGACAGAACGACACCTAAATTTTGTATGTGTCAGAACCACATCCAATTTTTGTATGCCTGTTTATCTCCTACAGACTGCAAATATTAACTGATCATCTTGAAACTTTGTATACTTATTCCTTATACCCTAAGGACAGAACCATATCTAAATTTTGTATGTGTCTGTTTGTCGCCTACAGGCTGCATTTTTTGTCGAGCACTTAAAGTGATACACAGCACCAATTGCCATCATGTCTCCTGCTGATAATTTGGCTAGCACCTTTTGTGTCTTGGAGTTCTGTAGCGATTTTTCGGACACGGGTATCAAAGGACATTGTTTCTACTTTGTGAAAATCTCCCGTGGTTCCATCACAGAAAAGACAAGCTGGTTGATGTGGCTCGTCTGTATCCATGGGGCATGCTGAAGTGGTTGAACTACGAAGGTGTTTTTTATGCGGTGATTGGGTCGTGTTCATACAAGCCTTTTCTTGCAGCTTCCTGGCTCTCTCCACTTTTGCTGCATTACACAGGACGTAACAACTTTTATGCCATCTAGCTTTATGCTTTACCATCGTTTTTTCCATGCTATCACCATCATCTAGTCGGGATATGTAAGGGCACTTTGTTCAATTCCTAAAGACAGATAAATTAGTGGCCAGAGACGAGTAACCTGTTATCAGAGAGAGAGTTTTTAACGCCCACTCAACACAAACTAGGTCATTTCGGGACTAACATATGGTTTAATTTTATTTCAATAATTCGCTCGCGCGTAGGGGTCTTTAGCAGTGGTAGGACCCGGAGAAAACGCACGAGGCTGGACAGGCGACCCTACTCCTTGTCACGTACAACCGGGGATTCGAAACCACGCCAGTTGCCTCAATGACAGGCCTTATGATACAGAGCGCACGTGCTAACCATTCGTTCGGCCATCCATTCGGACATCCCCCCCCCCCATCCGTTAAGCAAAATTATGACCATTTTCATGTGGACGTATATTGTCCTCGCCCCTGTCCGTCCGTCCACAATTTGTTTGTGGACAGTCTACAGGTCACAATTCTTATCCGATTTTGACGAAACTTGAAATATAGGTTTATCTCCAAAAGACCTCGGCTGCTTTCGATATTGGATCAAAACTTCATGGATTATGACCCCTGTTTGTGTGAAAAATCACGTTTTTAGCTTGTGGACACTATAGAGGTCACAATTTTTATCCGATTTTGTTGAAACTTGAAATGTAAGTTGATAACCCAAAGATATCGGTTCCTTTCGATATTCGCGCATATCCGACTGTAACTTCCTGAATTATGGTCCCTGATTGTACGAAAAATCACGTTTTTAGCTTGTGGACCCTATAGAGGTCATAATTTTTATCCGATTTAAAAAACTGTATTATTATATCACCGTTACACCCTAAGGATGGCCGAGTTTGAATTTCGTGAAAATCGGCCCAAAATTGACAGACAAAATGGCCGCCGTTCGTTCTCAAATAGCATAAAAATATGGTATATCAAGGTTGTGGACCCTATAGAGGTCACAATTTTTATCCGATTTTGTTGAAACCTGAAATGTAAGTTTATAACCCAAAGATCTTGGTTCCTTTCGATATTCATGCATATCGGACCGTAACTTCCAGAATTATGGCCCCTGATTGTACGAAAAATCGCATTCTTTTTAACTTGTTCTCTATCCATCTCTCGAAAATGTGGGCGTATCCTGCCTGGTAGCCGCTGGTTAGAAAACATTGTGAAGGAAAACATTATGAGTCTTTGTATGTGTTTTACTGGATTCCTTGACCTCAAAAACATAGGTATAGACATCAAGATCATTGAAATCGGTGCACTTGCAGAAATTTTATAGACGAGAACGTGTTTCATGGTGGTCATTTTGAATTTCTCAATTTTTGAAATCAGCATACCCCAAAACCCCCATGGCCAAATTTTCATGCTTCTTTCCGGAAGTGCACACCCATTTCACATATCCGCCCCACTACTGAAATTTATATGCATTATTTAAATTAGTGAAACGAAAAAGCCTATTGAATTACAGCAATTTCCATTTATTACATCTAAGAGTTATTGCCCGTTTCTATTCATTGCACCTTGTCAACGCTCTAATACCAAAAGTTATCACCCGATCTTTGTGAAATTTATATGCATGATTTAAATTAGTGAACGAAGAAACTTATGACTTATGGCTCTTGTTTCACTTTGTTGCACATTTGGAACGCTGTAACATCAAATGTTATCTGCTGATCTGTGTGAAATTTATATGCGTCATTTAGTAAAGAGAAGAATCCTATTGAATTTCAACAATTTCGTTTATTACTTCTAGAGTTATGGCCCTTGTTTCATTTTGTTGCACTTTGTGACCGCTCTAACCTCTAAAGTTATCTGCCAATCTGTATGAAATTTATATGTGCTATTTAAGTTAGTAAAAAGAAGAATCCTATTGAATTTCAGCAATTTCCGTTTATTACTTCGATAATTAAGGCTCATTTCACTTTATTGAACCTTGTAAACCCTCAAACGACAAAAATTATATAATCTGATCTGTATGGAACTGTCTTGTAAAGGCCCCCAATTACCTACAAAGGAATAAATATATGACAATCCTTGTTGACCGCTTGGACGATTTAGCTGCTGTGGGCGTATGTTTTGTTGCCTTGCAGCCTATCTTTTATTCTCTTCATTATGTACCATATCAATCAAAGCAGGAATGTGGACGTATATTGCGATGCTCTTGTTCAAATTTGCACGGCAACCACTTGTTACATTATGATTTTGTAGTCTTTTGATACTTCCATACTGAAAATAGTTTAATTCTAAAAAAATCTGGTGATGAATGTTTGTAATTGAACTATAGTATAACCAGGTAGCACATTTTCTACAAATATATATTTTATAAGAAAACCATTAATATTTGGTTACCAATAATAGGCCGAATTCTCAGGTTGAAAATCCTGTCACCTTCGCTCCCTCTAAACCGGTCTATAAAATCGGACAATCAATAGTGGTACAATCAATATCTCAAAGTTCTCCAATAAAATCTAATAGTTTAAGCTCGAAATAGGTCAGAAATCAATGACTTACATGTATTTTTTTATAGTGCGGAGCCATATTTGCGTAGGTGCAAGTTGGATCCTGCGCAGTTTTTTTAAAATTTGGCCAATCAGGGGTCGCACTTGCGGGGTTACAGTCAAAAATTCTGGGGTCAAGTGCCAGGTCATAGCATTTGTAAACAAAGCCAAGTGCACGATTTACCTTGCAAATTGCTCGCGGTCGAGACGAACAGACATCCAATGAACCAAATAAACGTTCCATCCGTGTAGAGAAGTGGCGTAAGAGAGCCCCAAAAGATATTTTGATCACATTGACACAAAATGTGGTTGTCAGTCAGGTTTTTTCGACACTGACTGAGGCTATAGGACCGGTCGATTTCACTGGAAAAATTCCTTCATATCAAGGGAGATTAAAAGGAATACAACGACAAGGCCACTGTTTCATTCATTTTACAGAACAACATAGTTAAAACATGTCTGGCCTGCTGTCTTAATAATGATCATGGATAATGTATAGCTAAGATTAAGAATAAATAAATATATTTTGAAACTAGAACTGCGATGCAGTAATGATGGGTTTCACCGGTGCCCCGTTACCCTTGAACATATGTCACTTCCGGTACCGATGAAACCATTAAACAGGTTTCCATTTAAGCATTGCACACATCACATAAAATGTACGCAGAATCAACCAAATCCGGCAATATCAATTCATTGTATACATTCATTACATGTAAGTGATCCTGACAACATTACATTACTTCCGGTGATAATGAAAATGTTAAATTAGTTTCATGAAATCAAAAATAGCATAAGGCATCACACGGTGAAAATTTTATGTAAATCAAATAATATTTGCCCCCTTTATAGACCGAAATCCTTGAAAAGTGACTTGTAGAAAATCGTCTATTTCTCTGCAACCGTACAAGTTAGAAACCATTTTTTGGTATTTGTATGATCGTGTGGGTTCAATCTATTTGTTGATTGGAATCAAATATCAAAACAATACAAATCAGACTCATTTGAATAAAATATCTGTTTTGAAGGCTAAAAATACAGTTTTTGCCACAATGACGTTACTTCCGGTAACAGTAAAAGTGTTAAATTACTTGTATGAAATCGTAAATGGCATTAGGTATCACACACGGGGAATTTTATGAAAATCGAATAATAATTGACACTTTTATGAACCAAAAACCTTGAAAAGTTACCTGTTGAAAATCGTCTATTTCTCCGCAACTGAACAAGTTAGAAACCATTTTGTGATATCTATATGGTCGTTTGGGTTCATTCTATTAGTTGATTGGAAATGGAATCAAATATCAAAATTTTAAACAAATAACAAATAAGACTCATTTGAATAAATTACTGGTTTTGAAGGTTATAAATACAATTTTTGCCCAAATTACGTCATTTCCGGTGACATTGAAAATGTTAAATTGGTTTGACCTTGTTAAAATTGACATTACGCATCAAATGGTGTCACTTTTATGAAAATCAAATAATAATTGACTCTTATACAGGCAAACTAGCGTAAAAAGTGACTCATACAAAATTGCTCATTTATCGGCAACTGTTCATATTACAAATTAATTTTCACATACATTCTCTTCGTATGGATTATTGCTACTAGTTTATGAAAGTTGCGAAGAAATATTTTAAAATATGAAAAGCCTGAATGGGTTGTGAATAGCTCATTTTTTCACCTTTAAATCGAAATGATCCGAAAACGAAATAAAAATTTAAAAAACTGAGCGCGATGATTTCTGCGCATTAACAGGGCGAACCCTTTCAGTCATACCAGATTTGAAAAAAATAATATTTGCTTTCAAAAAGTGGTACCGAACTCTCAAAATTGCAGTTTTTGCTAAATTTATGTTGCTTCCGTTGCCGAAAGGAAAATGTACGGGTAACAAAAAAAATGACATTTTGGACCGCGGAACATTTGAACTTTGTTTTATACAAATCGAACAATAAATATTTAATCCAGGACTGAAAAACTGAATTAGGCAATGGGGGCCAAGGAAAAATAAGGTGACAAAAAATGTTGACACTTTAACCCTTGGTAAAATACCACATAAAATATTCATTAATAAAAAAGTTTTTCGTAAAAATTTAAATTTTCAAAATTTGGCGTCGAATATCTCCGAAGATTCGTCGAAAATAAAAAATCCAAAGAACTGTACATTTAGCTATGTGCCTTGTCTCTGACTATGTCAAAATGTATCAAATATTACAATCCGACAATTATTGATAACATTTCTGCAAAATATCGAAAAACGACAACTTCGGTGATTTCGGACTTTTCGCATTGTCGCAGAAGGTTGGAAATAGCTTTCAAATTTAAGTCAAACCCACTTTCCCAGTAAAACCGAAAACATCGAATCGATCCGACAAGTAGTTTCTGAGATATGCTCAAATGCAAAAATAATAATAATAATAAGAAGAAGAAGAATAATAATCCGAAACCCTAATAATAATAATAATAAGAATAATAATCTGAACAAAAACAATAGTGTTTCACACTATTATAATAATAATAAGAAGAATAATAATCCGAACAAAAACAATAGTGTTTCACACTGGCTACGCAGTGTGAAACCCTAGTAAAGGATGAGAACTGTTAAAAAGTTGCAGAAATATTACGAATAAATGCTTAAATAATTTGAACTAGCTCTGAATTGTCAAGGAATAGCCCAGACGGAAGAAATAAAATTTGGCATCTACAATATATCAGCTTACAATAGATACATGAATTCAAATAACACTTGACTGTAATTAAAAGCAGTCAAATTCCATTCTTATATAGAAAAATGGGTTTTGTCTGCAATTGCGAATGAACCAGATGGACCCCCCCATCAATATGGGGCTCAGACTCACATATGACCAGGGGTCGAAATAACGCTTGTCTACTTGTCGAATCCAAGTAACATTTTCAATGGACAAGTAGAAAAAAAATCTACTTGTCGCCGGCGACAAGAATAATATCTATAAAAATTCAGGCTAAAAATATATGTCTGTTTTATCCATTCCAATAAAATTGGAAGAGGGGAACTTTTCATTTTAAAACAAATTAGACATTTTTTAACAGCACACGACAAGCTGTCTGTTTGTCTCCATAGTAGTGTGGTGGCGAATTTCTCCCCGATTAACAAGACTGAAACTTATATCAGCCATTCCACGCTATCAGAACATCAAGTCAAAAATTAAAATCACAAAATTATTTTGTTTTTCCAGCATCATTTGTATCCTAATATCACCCCCTTAAATTATGCAATATGTCATCCTAAAATAATAACATTTACTATAAATATTGGCCATCCGCACTCCTTATCCTCAAATGGTATTATGGAATAAAAATGGATTATCCCTGGCACATTCTATTATAATCTCGGTCAATTTTGACCAAATGAGATCAAAATGGTCACTTTCCACTCAGTTAAAGAAATTTGTCGATGAGTGAAGCCGATCCCTAATTTTTCTGGATCCCAAAACTACCTCATTTTGATGGTCACGCAAGTCACAAAAGTGAGTATATTTCTTTTATTGCACCCTTTTAAAATAACTTTATTATTTGACAAAATATATTAATGATAAATAAGCATAAGAAGCTGAATATTTGAATGCATTTTTGTAATGCTATCAATTTTTTCTAGCACAAAAAAAAACTACTTAAAGTCATGTCACGCGAGTCACATGTCACACGAGTCACGCTATATTGTTCTACTTTTAACTTTATTTTTAGCGACTTTAGGGCAGTAATTCAGTTTGCTATACAGCTTGTAGCCTAACATGTTTTCATTCTAAAACTAATCTGTTGTTTTATTTCCAGGATGTCGCTGGTTGCTGAATCTTTTTCAGGTAAACGGTCCGATATAAAATATATTTAAATGGCTCAAGTTTGGGATGTTGATGGTCATAATCTATATACCTGGTCTTCAGATCCAGAGGAGTCCTGGCTAAATATATATGGTCTAGTTTGCATCATGTCTCAGCCAGATTTAGCTTATAGTAGAGGTTAACTCATTTTTAATGTTGCATCTATGAAAGTTATTTGCAGATTCAAATGAAATCTATATTGACAAAGGCATGAAATTCTAGAATATATATTCAATATTTAATTAAATATATTTTTAACGAAATGATCCTGTACATAATTTGCTCGGAGAGACGTCTGGGATGGGCGGGTCGGGGGGGGGGGGGGGATACTGTAAAGAATTTATAATTTTTATTGAAATTTTTTTGAGCAAGTTATTTCTTGTTTGTTTTGACAATGAAAGACAATAAAGAAATTAGTTGATTATATTGAAACATTAGTGTTTTTTTTCTACCTTTTTATATCACGCAAGTCACATACAAAATCTCAGTTCATCACAAAGCTTAACAATAAAACACCACATTGTAACAAAATGATGCTATGGCTCAACAATTTAGCTTCACATACATATAAGTCATATTCCTATATTCTAATTACTTTTCTACTAAATGGGGGGTCAGTATCATTGCCCATGAATGCGCTGCAAATGCATGACACACGAGTCACAACTCAATATGATCACATTGCACAAAATTTTGCCCAAGAAAGTAATATTTAAAGTGTTTCTCATGTAACAGAACACAAAAACATTACTTGGGAGTAGTTTTTATGGAAACTGATTATTAGGTTTCATATTTAAAAATTTGTGTTGAGTAGAAATGTCACGCGAGTCACTGTGGAATGGCTGATACATGTGTATGGTCCTTTTAAGTTTGTTCCATACGTCTAGGAAAGGTTTCTTTGCATTAAGATAGTAACACTACTGAGTCTGTGAAAGCCGTAATGCCATTGGCTATTCCTTTTTAATCACCCAATCACAGTCAATATTACATGGCAATCATGGCTCAGCTGTAGGTCGTAAAATTGGCGATTTACGATATTAAAATGGAAGTTGTGATGAAAATTTAGTTTTGTCGATAATGTTTTGGGGTACATGGCGGTAAAAAATCTTAAAATTCAAATCGTATACATGTATATATGTCCTTGCTTGACCATTAATTACCTTGAAATTTGAATGCCAATCACAAGCAATTTCCGCATTAAGGCGACCACACTATATTTTCCACCTTAGGCTGACAATTTCCATAATCTACAGTTTTCCATATTTTATAGCAGAAAATGCTTTTTTGGGTACTGTACCCTTTGTTTTACAATTTCCTGAAGTTTTTTTCATAGAAAAAAAAAATTAAAAAATATACTAAAATTTTAGTCGCCTTAATATTTTGTAACTGTTACATACGCATTAAGGCGACTTTATATATATTTTTGCATTAAATATACGCATTAAGGCGACATATGTATATTTTTGCATAATATATGCATTAAGGCGACATATGTATATTTTTGCATAATGTACGCATTAAGGCGACTTTCCACAGAACAATGAGTGATTAAGTAGATAATTCATTGGTTTCATTATTTACAAAAATAATTTTTTTTCTTAACAAATTTTTGTCTAAAAGTGTGATGACGTGTATATTTGTAAGTACTATTTTTTGCGCATTAGCGCGACAGGATTTAATCTACTGTACCGATTTATTTTGATTTTTCAATGGGTTGCTTTGAAGGTTATCTCAGTTTTCAGTCCGAAAATTTGGAAAAAATCGATAAATAAAAAAAAATCGATTTTTCTGCCTGATGAGTTCTGATCTCGCATTTCGCCGAGTAGTTGCAAATAGCTTTGAAGACGTGAGGCCGACATTATGTCATTTTGGTGAAGTTATCGAAAATATCATTTTGCCTTCAATTCAACAAAATAAAATGTCCGAAATCCCATGACTTTTTGGGCTTTCCAACCAGTCTTCAAACATCGATCATTATAAATATTCAATCTTTTTTTCGGGAATTGAAATAGCTTTAAATTGAGAGTATGGATAAAATAAGATCACTGTAAAAATTTCTGTGAATGCAGCTGGTTCATTCTTTATGCGCATTGGGTTGAATTTAGTTTGCAAAAACAGGTTGCTGTATTCACGCACTGAATTAGCACCGGGTCGATCATGTGAAAATTAATTGGAAATTTTATCATTTGATCATTTCTGTTTCATCTTGCCCAAAATCTCAAATTCGGGTGTTTATCTTTATATCACAAAGATCTTGGCTCCTCTCGATAACCGCGTAAATCCGAACTTAGCTTCCTGGATTATGGACCCTGATTGTTCGAAATGTCACGTTTTTAACTTGTGGTCCCACTAGAAGTCACAATTTGTATTCCATTTTAAAAAACGTTTTTAAAACATTGTTACCTTTACACATCAATGAAGGTTGAGTTCGAATTTCGTAAAAATCTGATCAAAACTGTCAGACAAAATGGCCGCTCCTTAACTGATTTTGATGAAACTTAAAATATGTTTATGTCCCGAAGATCTAGGTTCCTGTAGATGTTCACGCATATCGGACCGTAACTTCCTGGATTATGGCCCCAGATTATACGAAAAATCGTTTCTTTTTAATTTTAGCTTGCTCTCTATCTAGGTCTTGCCAAAATTTGGGCGCATCTTGCATGGCAACCGCTTGTTTGAATTGTGTATGTAAAGTTTATCATTCTAAGCGACCAATTTTAGCTGGAATTTTTATTTTGACGCGTGAAGACATCCCGCTTCTGGCAAAGTAATTAAACGCGCCAAATACGAATTTTCAAGGCCTTTCTTCTGAAGTCTTTAAGTTGTGTGAAACAACAGAAGAGATGGGTATGTTATATATCGGTGCTTTCCTTATGTTTGCACCATTATGTTTGATACAATTTAATAAGATTTGAGTGACTGAATATGATTTCGTAAATTGATAAAAGTTATCTTTATTTTCACCAATTGGTGTATTCCGTCCTGCTGAGTATGATTTATTTTTCTAAAAATGTTAATATTGGGCATATCTCTATAAAAACTCATTTCCTATGTGGGAACGCATGCCAGTATTGAAGTATGTTCTAAAAATTTTCTCATCACAAATATAATTCCCAAATTTATGCGTGACAGAATTACATGAATGTTTCTTTCGTGACGGAATTACAATTTTTTTTCGAAATTAAAGCATTTAGTAAGTATGGAATTTTATTGCATTATATAGTTTCATAATTATATTATTTGAGTTATAGCCACACCTACAGCATAGAGACAGCATATACGGAAAGAAAAATTTTAATCAGCTGTAAATCGGGTGGATTATGATAATGTTGATAGGCAACGGACGAGAAATTTGAGATTTGTCATGTTACCAAAACAGCTCAACTATTTAAGAAAAAGAAATAGATTGACTGTTCAAAATCACAGAATGGACAATGCCAATGATGAGAATGTGGGTGCAATTTGTGCCGTGACTGGATATCACATAAACCCGTGAAGTTCATATAAAATGAAGAAACCTGAGAGGAATGTTTGCTCCAAATGGATTTTGAGGAAAATTTCACATATATATAGCTAGGCGAGATCCAATCCATGCATTGGAAGCAACGCCGAGTGATGATCCTATATCAATATTTTCACTTGCTTCGTCTGTACCGCAATATTAGATTTTGCGCATTCAGACTCATGTTGCCGCGAGGGTCACAAAATATAAAAAAAATATACATAAAGACGTCTTAATGCGTATATTATGCAAAAATATACATATGTCCCCTTAATGAGTATATTATGCAAAAATATACAAAAAGTCGCCTTAATGCGTATATTATGCAAAAAATATACATATGACCCCTTAATGCGTATATTATGCAAACATATACATACGGTCGCCTTAATGCGTATATTATGCAAAAATATACATATGTCGCCTTAATGCGTATATTATGCAAAAAAATATATAAAGTCGCCTTAATGCGTACATTATGCAAAAATATACATACGTCGCCTTAATGCGTATATTATGCAAAAATATACATATGCCGCCTTAATGCGTATATTTAATGCAAAAATATATATAAAGTCGCCTTAATGCGTATGTAACAGTTACAAAATATTAAGGCGACCAAAATTTTTGTATATTTTTTAATTTTTTTTTTTCTATGAACAAAACTTCAGGAAATTGTAAAACAAAGGGTACATTACCCAAAAAAGCATTTTCTGCTATAAAATATGGAAAACTGTAGATTATGGAAATTGTCCCCCTAAGGTGGAAAATATGGTGTGGTCGCCTTAATGCGGAAATTGGTTGTGATTGGCATTCAAATTTCAAGGTAATTAATGGTCAAGCAAGGACATATATACATGTATACGATTTGAATTTTAAGATTTTTTACCGCCATGTACCCCAAAACATTATCTACAAAATTAAATTTTCATCACAACTTCCATTTTAATATCGTAAATCGCCAATTTTACGACCTACAGCTGAGCCATGATTGCCATGTAATATTGACTGTGATTGGGTGATTAAAAAGGAATAGCCAATGGCATTACGGCTTTCACAGACTCAGTAGTGTTACTATCTTAATGCAAAGAAACCTTTCCTAGACGTATGGAACAAACTTAAAAGGACCATATCAGCCATTCCACAGTGACTCGCGTGACATTTCTACTCAACACAAATTTTTAAATATGAATATCATGAAACCTAATAATCAGTTTCCATAAAAACTACTCCCAAGTAATGTTTTTGTGTTCTGTTACATGAGAAACTTTTTAAATATTACTTTCTTAGGCAAAATTTTGTGCAATGTGATCATATTGAGTTGTGACTCGTGTGTCATGCATTTGCAGCGCATTCATGGGCAATGATACTGACCCCCCATTTAGTAGAAAAGTAATTAGAATATAGGAATATGACTTATATGTATGTGAAGCTAAATTGTTGAGCCATAGCATCATTTTGTTACAATGTGGTGTTTTATTGTTAAGCTTTGTGATGAACTGAGATTTTGTATGTGACTTGCGTGATATAAAAAGGTAGAAAAAAAACACTAATGTTTCAATATAATCAACTAATTTTTTTATTGTCTTTCATTGTCAAAACAAACAAGAAATAACTTGCTCAAAAAAATTTCAATAAAAATTATAAATTCTTTACTGTCCACCCGCCCATCCCAGACGTCTCTCCGAGCAAATTATGTCGAATATATATTCTAGAATTTCATGCCTTTGTCAATATAGATTTCATTTGAATCTGCAAATAACTTTCATAGATGCAACATTAAAAATGAGTTGACCTCTACTATAAGCTAAATCTGGCTGAGACATGATGCAAACTAGACTATATATATTTAGCCAGGACTCCTCTGGATCTGAAGACCAGGTATATAGATTATCTCCAACTCTTTGAAGGTACCGCAAAAGAACATCTTGACCATCAACATCCCAAACTTGAGCCATATAAATATATTTTATATCGGACCGTTTACCCGAAAAAGATTCAGCAACCAGCGACATCCTGGAAATAAAACAACAAGTGTTATCTTTAAATGTTGCACTGTGTTTTTGTCTTCTGTTATTTGCATGAGCTGGCTAACTAAAAAAAAACAGTGGTTGCCAGGCAAAATACGCCCGCCCACCTTTTGCAAGAGATGTATAGAGAACAAGCTAAAAACAAGTCACTTTTCGTTCAATCAGGGGCCATAATCCAGAAAGTTATGGTCTGAAATGCGCAAATATCAAAAGGGACTGAGGTTTTTGGAATATAAAGATATGTTTTAAGTTTTATCGAAATCAGATAAAAATTGTGACCTCTAGAGTGTCCACAACTTTCGTATTACATATTTTTACACAATTTGCGTACAAAGAGCGCCCATTTTGTCAGGCAGTTTTGATCCGATTTTCACGAAAATGGAACTCAACGGTCATGAGGGTGTAACGGTGATCAATTTATACATTTTTTTAAAAATTGGAAAAAAAATTGTGACGTCTAGAGAGTCCACAAGCTAAACAGGGGCCATAATCCAAGAAGTTACGGTCTGATATGCGACAATATCAAAAGGAACCACGATCTTTAGATTATAAAACATACATTTCAAATTTCATTAAAATCGGATAAAAATTGTTACTGTTAGAGTGTCCACAACCTTGTGTACAAGAAGCGGCCATTTTGTCTGGCAGTTTCGGTCAAATTTTTATGAAATTCGAACTCAACCTTCATTGATGTATAACGGTGATATATTTAAACGTTTTTTAAAATTGAAAAGGTGTCCAGAAGCTAAAAGTCTGATTTTACGAACAATCAGTGGCCATAATCTAGGAAGTTATATTCGGATATGCGCGATTATCAACAGGAACAAAGATCTTTGTGATATAAACATAAATTTAAAGTTTCATCAAAATCGGATAAACATTGTGGCCTCTAGAAGGTCCACAACTTTGATATTCCATATTTTTTACATTATTTGCATACGAGGGGCGGCCATTTTATCCGACAGTTTTGGTCTGATTTACACGAAATTGGAACTAAACCGTCATGAGGGTGTAACGGTGATCAGTTGGTTGTATAATGTTGTCGCCCCCAGCCGGCCGGCGGTCCGGCATCCACAATTGCTTGTGGACGCTCTAGAGGCTAAAGTTAATATCTGATTGACTTTAAATTTATACACAGTGTTTAAGGTCATGAAACAAAGAAGCCTATTGATTTTCAGCGATTTCCGATAATTACTGCCAGAGTTATGGCCCTTGATCACTTCAAACAATCTTGTGGACGCTCTAAAGGCCAAAGTTAATATGCGATTGACTTTAAATTTATACACAGTGTTTAAGGTCATAAGACAAAAAAGCCTGTATATTTTCAGCGATTTCCGATAATTACTGCCAGAGTTATGGCCCTTGATCACTTTGAAAAATTTTGTGGACACTCTAGAGGCCAAAGTTAATATCCAATTGACATTAAATTTATACACAGTGTTTAAGGTCATGAGACGAAGAAACCTATTGATTTTCAACGATTTCCAATAATTACTGCCAGAGTTATGGCCCTTAATCACTTCAAAATATCTTGTGGATGCTCTAGAGGCTAAAATTAATATCCGATTGACTTTAAATTTATACACAGTGTTTGAGGTCATAAGACGAAGAAGCCTATTGGTTTTCAGCGATTTCTGATAATTACTGCCAGAGTTATGGCCCTTGATCACTTTGAAAAATCTTGTGGACGCTCTAGAAGCCAAAGTTAATATCCGATTGACATTCAATTTATACACAGTGTTTAAGGTCATGAGACGAAGAAACCTTTTGATTTTCAACGATTTCCGATAATTACTGCCAGAGTTATGGCCCTTGATCACTTCAAAAAAATCTTGTGGATGCTCTAGAGGCTAAAGTTAATATCCGATTGACTTTAAATTTATACACAGTGTTTGAAGTCATAAGACAAAAAAGCCTAATGGTTTTCAGCGATTTCTGATAATTCCTGCCAGAGTTATGGGCCTTGATCACTTCAAAAAATCTTGTGGACGCTCTAGAGGCCAAAGTTAATATTCGATTGACTTTAAATTTATACACAGTGTTTAAGGTCAAGAGACGAAGAAGCCTGTTGATTTTCAGCGATTTCCAATATTTGCTGCCAAAGTTATGGCCCTTGATCACTTTGCAAAATCTTGTGACGCTCTAAAGGCTCAAGTTATCATCCGATTGACTTCAGATTGATACACAGAGTTTAAGATCTTGAGACTAACAAGTGTATTGATTTTCAATGAATTTGTATGACTTGAACAGTTAAATCCATGATAATAAAGGCTTTATATACAAAACGTTAGCATGGGGCAGAACTTTATAAAAACCAAACAAATTCTAATAGTTTTCTGATAATTACTTCGTGAGTTTAAACAAGTGCTTCACTGATCTAACTGTTAAACACTACACCACCTTAACCCAGGACTTGAATTGACCCAATGTCTGTACTGCGTTCCAAGGTTTTTTTTCTTGTGTTTTTTTGTTGATATTAAATTATAAAATGGTGCGTGAACACTGAATAGCTGATTGTATATTAATGTAGTACATTTCGTTGAGTTTGTGCTAAAGAGATGTTGGAATAAATCGTTTAAATTGGCAATAAACAACATTTACTAAGTCATTAGTTTTGATATTTAATTACGTGGTTGAGCTGAGTAAGACATTCCCGTGTTCTGACTTACCCCTACAGCTTTAACTGCTAATTAAAAATCCAATACTGGCAATAGATTACAATTCACTAGTACAACAATTCCCGTACATAATATTTTAACATATATAGCGATAATCATATTGACGGAAAACAACAAGAGAAGCCGCGGAAGACAGCACAAATAGAAAAGAACACTTGTCATTTAAAAAGGCGGCCACATATGCTGAGGGGTCAAATAGAAGATCCTCGTACACAGTAACGGCACATTCTGATTGTGAATTAGATAATAAATTACAGCTGGATTTAAAATTAATCTATACTGGAATTTCTGAGGGAATCTTTCCATTATATTGTTGGAGCAGTGTTTTCGTCTTTATAAAACGGTATTTTATTAAAATTACATTGGCAGTTTATCACTCATAAAAAGGCATAGCCAACTTCCCTGTCTCGTGCAGCATGCATTCAGTCCATGTATTATAACACCCATGATTATCATGTCTCTTATTGTCGGTTGTTGACAGCTATTATTTCGTGCCAAAATCAACCATTTTACACATTTCGTAGTAAGCCATGCCTAATTTGGTAGGCGAAGAATTCCATGCGACATTGAGATCGTTCCACTGTACATGTAAATTGGAATTTCTGTATAGAGTCTCAAAAGACGTACTTTCCATACGGTTTTAATAGGCAGCAATTCAGCAGTGTGTTTAGCAGACAGTAAAAGTCAAACATATTGTATAATATAAATTGTATGAAACGATTACCGATTTTTCAAAATGTGAATCGGTTTGAGCTAGAAACCGAATCGACTACAACTAAACCGAATAATCGTGACAACCCTAATATAAATATAGCATAATATAAATACAAACATTTCGTAATAGATAATATTTACATATAAATATATTCAATACTTAATGCACTGTATAACATACATAATTTACAAAGACAAGTATTTAATATGAGGTGGGGGGGGGCTGGATGGTTTAACATGTATGTACACATGAAATCATAAGGTCTGTCATTGACTCAAGTGACATGGTTTTGATTCTCCGGTTGTATGTGACAAGCAGTAGGGTCACTTGTTCAACCTTGTGGGTTTTATATGATAGTCCGGTGGCTGAAGGGGGGGAATCGCCACCCAATCTGTGAATTTATGAGACCAAGTTTTTCTAGACCAGATTTTTGCGTAGATTCCGAATCTGGGTGGTGATCAGGCGTTTGATATAGGGGGTCAAATGTCTACAATGGGGGGCGGGGGGATGTCATTATGTTGACGTAATATATTCATAAAACATAAATTTCTAGGACTGCCCATCTATAAAAAAGTGTTTATGATGCCCCTGGACAACTGTTTTGATTTATGGGGAGGTGGGGTGGGGGTAGCAGATTTGTGCATATGTAGGGGTTGGGTGGGGATAAAATTGGCGGGGAAATGAGTTCACGTTGATTTAAATGATGATTTTCTAAGAGCTTGATGAAACATCTCTAAATATGTTTATAAGATTCCTATTGTATGGGGGTGGACGCCGGGGTGAGTGCCCGCCGTGGGGGAGGGGGGCGGTGCGGGTGATGGCAGGTGGCAACATGTATTTTTGTGGACAGAAATCATTTCGTTCATAATTGAGCTTAAAGTGGTATCTCGTTAGCGTTTTCCTTCAAAATATTAAATTATAATGGTACTTTTCAAGAGATCTGGAAATGTAAATCGAAAATACATTAACTCAGAGATATGTTTAGTTGTTAGTTTATTCTTTGTCTTCATCAGAAGATTCAAAATCAAAAGTTCATATGAGCGAGATAAATGTTTTCTTGGTTGCTGGCCAACAGTTCGCATATTCTTTGGATATGCTTCAGAAACCTATTCACTTTGTAAATCTTCATTCCTGCCATGCAGCAAAAGACCGCGCGTATACGGCAAGATGGTAATAAAGACAGGTCTGTTATTTTTTCACCCAGAAAATCTTTTTTCTAGCGTCATCTAGTGATGTAAGTCGTCTTTCCCGATATTTTCTACTTTTGCCCGTCTCATTATCCATCAAAATTTGTATATTTGGATCATCGTTTGCGAAGAGAATGATTGGGATGTCTATTTCGCCTGAGCAAGAAGGCAGAATTCAATTTGTTTCAGCTCCTATATTAATTTGCAATGCGAAGAGGAGTAGGTAAGATATTTTGGTGTCCTCGGGGGTTAGTTGTCAGTTCTAGAATATTCTCGACATTTTTAAGAGCCATTCTACGAGAAAACCATGCAATATCAGGCAGATGTTCGAAGGTGGGGGTCGGCCGATTAAGTTCATACTCACAGGGTTTGGTCGACCCATCGAGCCTACTCCCCAGCCAAAATCGCCGATTTCAGAAATCAACCGTTTCCGAGATACAGGCCGATTACGTTTTTCGGCTGATTTTTGTCATTTTTAGGCCAAATTGTCGCAAATTGTCATTTGTCGCACTGCTACCGCTGTTGCATGACCCTGGCAAACTAGGTTTGGGTCGTTATGCAAAACAGACCCAATTTCCATGAAAATCGCCTATTTAGTCTTCACCGTGACCTTCAATCGCGAGGTCATCAGGGAAACAATTTGAAGTTCACACGTTGCTCTATCGACAAACCATATCTCATTCGAAAATATTGAAAAACAAATGAGTTAGAGTTGGGATTTCAAAAATTTTCATCTCCGACATTTTACCGAAAATAAAGGGGTATAACTCGTTATTTAAGCAGACGGATTCATACCACAATTAAAAATCACGTGTCAACAAAATATTCAAATCCGCACGTAATAAAAATAGGAACACCTCGCTATTTTTGTATGCCCACATTCTCGTATGGATGTATATTGTCGTCGCCCCTGTTCGCCCGTCCGTCAACAATTTGTTTATTGGCACTCTACAGGTCACAATTTTTATCCATTTTCAACAAAACTTGAAATATAGGTTTATGTCCCTAAGAATTGGTATGTATCGGACCGTAACCTCATGGACTATGGCCCCTGAACTTACGAAAAATCACGTGTTTAGCTTGTGGACACTGCACATGGAGGATACAATTTTTATCCGATTTTGATGAAACTTAAAAGGTATGTTTAGAACCCAATGAACTTAGTTCCTTTCGATATTCTCTTATATCGGATCTTAACTTCCTGAATTATGGCCCATGATTGTACAAAAAGTCGCGTTTTTTGCTTGTAGCTCCTCTAGAGGTCACAATTTTTTTTTTTCGATTTTTAAAAACGCTAATGATGGCGGAGTTCGAATTTCGTGAAAATCGGATCGAAACTGCCGGACAAAATGGCCGCTCCTCAGAAGCAAATAGTGTAAAAAGTATGTAATTCCAAGGTTGTGGACACCCTCGAGGTCACAATTTATATCTGATTTTCATGAGACTTAAAATAATTATGATTAGATCCCAAAGATCTCGGTCCCTGTCGATATTCGCGCATATCGGACCATAACTTCGTGGAATATGACCCCCGATTTTAACAAAATCGCGTTTTTAGCTTGAAGTTCCTCTTGAGGTCACAATTTTAAAAACCGTTTCAATATATCACTGTTACGCCCTAATGACAACTAAGTTCGAATTTCATGAAAATCGGAGCGAAACCGCCGGACAAAATGGCCGCTCCTCATAAGCAAATAGTGTAGTAAAAGTATGTAATTCCAAGATTGTGGACACTCTAGAAACACAATTTTTATCCGATTGTGATGAAACTTAAAATGTATGTTTATATCCCAAAGATCTCGGTTCCTTTCGATATTCGCGCATATCACATCGTAGCTTCCTGAATTATGATCCCTGAATATACAAAAAACACGTTTTGATCTTGTAGTCCCTCTTAATGTCAAATTTTTTTATTCGACTTGATGAAACTTTTATATTATATACTTTTATATCCCAAAGATCTTGGTTCCTTTTGATATTGTCGCATGTCGGACTGTAACATACTGGATGATGGCCCCTGGTTGTACGAAAAATCACTTTTTATTTAGCTTGTTCTCTGTCCATCTTTTGCAAAATGTGGCTGTATCTTGCATGGCAACCGCTTATTCATATTTAATTGCTGTATGGATGGTATTCAAATTTATGTCAGTAATATTCGTACAAAATTATGTGTTTTCGTAATACGATAGAATGAAATTTGCCGATCCGCGCCAGTTTCAATCAAATTCCGCCAGTAATATTCCCCCAAAATTACGAGTCTTCGTTTATACGTCAGCAAATGAAGAAAGGCGTCCGAAATAAGAATTATTTGTGGTGATGTCAAATCTTTTTCGTAACATGGTATTTTAAAATTAGATTGATAGTTAAATTACCTGTAAAAGGCATACATAACTTCGGCGTATGGCGTACGTGATCGTTAACATATAACGCATACAGTTTGTTTCGTAGTAAGCACTGCCTTACATAGTAAGCGATTTTCGTGCGATATTAATTTTGAAATTCTGAATATTATTCATCATACCTTGATGTCCGATTGGGCAGATTCCTGGCCGGACATTTGGAAAATAGCATAGGACATGTCCAGAATATACGAGCGAAATCCCAACACTTAAGAAACTGAAATTCGACACGAAAAGTGACGAATTTCTAAACTTTCGACACAAATTTTCATGCTGTTGAGGGTTAGTTGACAACGATTTTATTTTTTATGTTGTTAGAACAGGTCAAGCTGCAAATAAAACGATTTTCATTTTTATCGCAAACCCTGCTCCAGTGGAGTTATCGCAATTTGAAGAAAGAGTATAATTCAGGTGTCTGCAGACACGTATTTTGTGTAGTGCCATGACACCTACGGAAAGAGAGGCTGCATTGGGTGACCATTATAATATGGTAGGGTGAGACCTGGACTATAATCACCAACCAAAACTTAGTTCGCTATTGGTCGATTAACGGCTATAGTAATGCTACAAAAATGGTTGAAATTTGACCTGAAAATGACGAAAATCAGCCGAAAAACGTAATCGGGCTGTATCTCAGAAACGGTTGATTTCCAAAATCGATGATTTTGGCTGGGGAGTAGACTTGATGGGTCGAAAAATGAAATGGGGTTTAACGTCCTACTCTTCTGCACCTAACCTGGGCTAACTGAAGACGGGCATACGCTATACAGTGTGCTATGAGGGAAATTTTGCCCGGGCAGCAGCGCTACGGCCTACTCTTATATTGAATTCCAACTGCCAAGGGATCTTTTACTTGCACGCCAATGTGTACACGGGACCTCAGTTTTTCAGGCCCTCCTTTCTGCATCTCTGACAAGGGGAAACCACGCCGGAAAATCGAGATGAACTTTCTCGGCCAATGCAGGGATCGAACATCCGACCTCCAGGCTAGCGAGCCAGCGCCTTACCCACTTAGCCACGTGATCCCCTCGATGGGTCGACCAAACCCTGTAAATATGAACTCAATCGGCCGACCCCCACCTTCGAACCTTCTGCATGGTTTTCTCGTGGAATGGCTCTTAATACTAATCTTGATATTTTTTGATCCAATCAAGATTAGTACATGCTTTCAGTGGTAATGACTAACTGTCTTTCTTTTTCAAGATAATCCCAACTTTCTAACAATTTTGAAAGAGCTGGGATAGATAAATGATGCTTCTGATGACATAATTGCTGGTTTAGAAAAAATTGTTTGTACCTTGTATGGCGAAAACCGACTTACATCAGTAGATGACACTAGAAGAAGTATCTTCCGGAGAAATTTTAATTGTGATGAAAAATAACAAAACTTTCTTTATTACCATCTTGCCCGAGTAGTCTTTTGCTGCACATTAAACGCAATAATTATGTTGCAGCAATATGGAGACAGGTTGCAAAATTAATGATCGAACAAGATGACTCTGCGATACAAGGCTGGAATAAAGATTTACAATGTGAATGGGTATCTGAAGCATATCCAAAGGATATACGCGGGCTGTTGATCAGCCACCAAAAAGATTTCTGAACGAAAACTCGAGAAAACACTTTTCAGGTCAATTTTGAATCAAATGGTTTCTGTCCCCCAAAATACATTTACATGTACCCTCCCTCCCCCATACAATGGTAATCGTATACACATATTTAGAGATGTGCATTGCAATTAAAAAGTAATGTTTCAACCAAGCTCTAAGAAAGTCATCAACGTGAACTCACTCCCCGCCAGTTGTACCCCCCCCCCATCCATACACGCACACCTGCTACCCCCACCCCACCTCCCCACAAATCAAAATAGTTGTCCAGGGGCATCATAAACACTTATTCATAGATGGGCAGTCCTAGAAATTTATTTTTTATTAATATATTATGTCAACATAATGACCCCCCCCCCCCCACACACACACACACACACCTGCTATCCCCACCCCACCTGATCACCACCCAGATTCGGAATCTACGCACAAAACTGGTCTAGAAAAACTCATAAATTCACAGCTCGGGTGGCGATTCCCCCCCCCTTCAGCCACCGGACTATGAGTCCTCCAGTTTCCTCCCTCTGCTAGAGACCTTTACGTGCAAGTGAATTATTTAAATAAAAAGGAATCATATGTTGGACCCCAAAATGACCTACTTTGTGTCGAGTGGACATTAATGTTCAGCTCATGTTACTTAATCAGATTTGAGGGCTGTGAAGTACTTAATTTGGGATTATCCAAACTGTTAATTAAATCTTTCCTTTGAATCACAGATGCAATTTTCTGGGTTGACTTGGATAGTTATATTCATTTCTTTCATTCACTAATTGTCCCCCGCCTTTCGAAGAAAGCAGGGGACTATTAAAATGGGTTCGTCCGTCTGTCTGTCCGTCTGTCTGTCCGTCTGTCCGTCCGTCTGTCTGTCCGTCACACTTTTTGGGACACAATAACTCTCTTCCTAATTGAGCTAGAATGTTCAAACTTGGTGTATGCGTTTATTAGGTCAATGCCTTGATGGAGTTCGAAGATGAGCATTTTCCGCTTAGGGTAAGCAGAGATAAGCAATTTGATTGGTTGATGCTTTGGGACACGATAACTCTCTTCCTAATTGGGCTAGAATGTTCAAACTTGGTGTATGTGTTGATTAGGTCAATGCCTTGATGGAGTTCGAAGATGAGCATTTTCCGCTTAGGGTAAGCAGAGATAAGCAATTTGATTGGTTGATGCTTTGGGACACGATAACTTTTAATTGAGCTAGAATGTTCAAACTTGGTGTATGTGTTTATTAGGTCAATGCCTTGATGGAGTTCGAAGATGAGCATTTTCCGCTTAGGGTAAGCAGAGATAAGCAATTTGATTGGTTGATACTTTGGGGCACGATAACTCTCTTCCTAATTGAGCTAGAATGTTCAAACTTGGTGTATGTGTTGATTAGGTCAATGCCTTGATGGAGTTCGAAGATGAGCATTTTCCGCTTAGGGTAAGCAGAGATAAGCAATTTGATTGGTTGATGCTTTGGGACACGATAACTTTAGTTCTAATTAAGTGAGATTGATGAAACTTGGTGTATAGTTTCATTACAGTAATACCTTGACTAAGTTTGATAATGAGCATTTTCTGCTCAGGGTAAGCAGAGCGATACGCAATTTGATTGGTCGAGACTTTGGAAAACAATAACTCTCCTACTTTGATTGTCCCCCGCCTTTCGAAGAAAGCAGGGAACTATTAAAATGGGTTCGTCCGTCTGTCTGTTTGTCTGTCTGTCCGTTCCGCTTATTTGTGATAAATTTATATGTGTCCTCTAATTATTTTCCTATTTCGGCGGGGGACATCAGCCTCACTGTTGGCTTGTTTTTCTGGACTTATGGTCTGTATACATGATGCACCTTTATTACTAGTTGGAATAGAAATGGTCACGAGTCATATCTTGTTGATTACAGAAACTATCAAAGTGCATTTTTAAGGATGGTTAGATGAAACCGTTAAACGATTATGTTACATATGAGTGAATTGTTATTTTTGTCGAATGATTAATAAACTAATAGTCAGTTGTTATTTTTATCAAAGGTAAATAATGTTTGGTAAAATTTATTATGACCACATCCTAGTAGTAGTAGTACTCTGTAGTGGCAGTTGTAATTTCGATTGGACTGAATGTAGATGCTGCCTTCTCACATTCTAGTTTTGCTTTCTTTCTCGCATCTTTTAACTGATTTTAAGAGCCTTATTTTATCACTATATTAACTAAACACTGATAAAATTTCTTCTAGACCGGATTTTTAGGAACGAAAATAATTTTGCAACGACAATTTGTGCCCATGGAATGCGGCCTATAACACAAACATTGTTTATCCCTGTACCTTCCAAAACATGTGCAATGGCAAGGCATGTCAATGACTGAGACATCTTGTTTGTTTTTATTTGCAGCCTCAATAGTAAACATTTTGATGGAAGTGAATCTCGTCCCGTTTCTGGCACCAGGTTAATGCCATTAGATCATGTAAGTTTATTAACTATAAAAATTCCAGTTGTTTTACATGTCAGAAAGATAATTCATAAAATTATTGAGTTAACATTGCAAGCCAATCAATTTTTTAAACAAATTTGATCTTAAATGGAGGAATGAATACAGAAGCATTCTTATTGAAGGGTTATAATGTTTAGTGGGTGTGTGCCTAAATATGTATTTTGAACATAGGTGGACACTCATCACGTTGTAGTTTATTCTACTATGATGTCATCAAAGATGGCTGTCGACATATCAATTTTATCCTACCTGCTCTAGTTTTCTGTCAATTTCTGTAAAATAAAGGCCAGAATGAAGCTGTTTATATGTGATTGTGAACTTATTTTTATACGCCCACATTTTCATGTGGACGTATATTGTCGTCGCCCCTGTCCGTCCGTCCGTCCACAATTGTTTGTGGACACTCTACAGGTCACAATTCTTATCCGATTTTGACGAAACTTGAAATATAGGTTTATCTCCAAAAGATCTCGGCTGCTTTCGATATTGGCATGTATCAGATCGAAACTTTGTTCTCAAATAGCGTAAAAATATGGTATATCAAGGTTGTAGACCTTATAGAGGTCACAATTTTAATCTGATTTTGATGAAATTTGAAATGTTAGTTTATAACCCAAAGTTCTCGGTTCCTTTCGATATCCGCGCATAGAGGACTGTCAATTCCTGAATTATGGCCCCTGATTGTACGAAAAATCGCGTTTTTAGCTTGTGGACCCTATAGCGGTCATAATCTTTTTCCGATTTAAATAAAACGTTTGAATATATCACCCTTACATCCTAAGGATGGTTGAGTTCGAATTTCGTAAAAATCGGACCTAAACTGACAGACAAAATGGCTGCCCCTCGTACTCAAATAGCATAAAAATATGGTATATTAATGTTTGTGGGCCCTCTAGAGGTCACATTTTTCTTGTGATTTTGATGAAACTTGAAATGTAAGTTTTTAGCTGAAGGTCCCTCTAGATGTCACAATTATTATCCGATTTAAAAAAACGTTCAAATATATCACTCAGGGATGTGCCCAGAAAAATATTCATGCCGGGCATTTTCACGAGTCCAGGGGTCAAAATTCACGACGGCACCGTGCCGTAGTATTTAGTGAAACTACCGTAGAAAATAAATAAGAACTACGGGCGGCATCTTTAGCCGTGTTAATTTATTTAAGAATATGACGACGGCAATTTGCCAATATTGACACTGAAACCACCGTTGTATACCTGCGTAATCCACGGCATAATCGAAAATAGGAATTTATTAATTATTGTTTTGTTTCTTTTCTCAGTTCTCGTGACTGTATTTTTCTATCGAAAACACAAGTCGGCATTCGTTCAGTCGTACCATGGAACGTATACGGTCTATTGTCGTCGTACGCCTACTCAAATGGTTGGAAGTCAAGTAGCACTAGCAGCCAATTTTGTAACAATTATGAATTTCACACTGACCATCTACGCATGTTTTCACCTGTCTGTCACTAGTTTATAGCATTATGAAGTATTTATATCTAAATAAATAAAACACGTATTCCCCCAAGTCATCTGACCTAATTCTACCGTAACGTCACATGCTGGTGAATGGAATGGAGATGCACACGGCTCGTTGACTGGTTTATTTAATCATTTAAAAAGTTCAAAACAATTTCCAGAAATAAAGGCTATGAATAATTTACTGGAAAATATGATGAAATCAAATAATTAGATCGGGAAAATATATCACATAAATTAATATAATATAATTTTTAGACGGGACGTTAGAAAGGAATTCCAGGGGGCGTTACATGTCCACCGCACGAAGTTCATGTAATATAATGTCATGCACATGTGTGAAATCGTCTTTTGATAATCAAATTACAGTATTACGGATATTTTATAATCGGAATTCAACACCTCAACGGCGAAGTATTCATTTAAAACGCAAGTTTGGTACCATGATACTTATACTTGGTGGAATTTACGTGGATACGAATTATAGAATTGCACGAATCTATAAAAATAGTTTAAATAGCAAAAATAGTCATCTGCTAGTGCTATTTTTAAACAATAACGGTGCTGTAGGCTAGTTTAACCAGTCATGCTAGTTACATTGCACTGATGTGACCAGTTAAAAAGAGTCTAAATATCAGATAACTCTGCGCGTCAAATAAGAAATCGAAAGTAATATATTTTGACGAAAACGAACGTTATATTTAGATGTCTATGATACGAAGTCAGTTTGACACAAGTCAAAATAATTTATTCAATTTATGAGGTTAAAAGCAACAAATAAAAATGCTTTTACCAATTTAGATTATTATTCTTTACAAGAAAATGGAGGTGGGCGGAAATCTGCGTCAATATATTTTGCCGGGCGGACAATATTGGTGCCGGGCGGTGCCGCCCGGTAATTGTAATAGTGGGCACATCCCTGATCACTGTTACACCATAATTTTGGTTGAGTTCGAATTTCGTGAAAATCGGACCAAAACTGCTGGACAGCCGTCCCAAATACACAATTAGTGTATAGCATCTTGTATATCAAGCTTGTGGACCTTCTAGAGGTCCCAATTTTTATCCGATTCTGATGAGAGTTGAACTATATGTATATAACCCAAAGATCTTGGTTCCAATATTCGCGTGTATCGGATCGTAACTTCCTGAATTAGGGCCCTTGAATGTATAAAAAAATCATGTTTTTAGCTTGCCGTCCATGTAGAGGTCACGATTTTTATCTGATTTAAAAAAAAAAACGTGAATATATCACCATTGGTTCCTTTTGATAATCGCGTATCCAAGCATAACTTTCTGGATTATGGCTCCCGATTGTTCGAAAAATCGCATTTTTAGCTTGCAGACTCTCTAGAGGTCTTTTTCCAGTTTTAAAAACCATTTAAATATTCCTGGATTATGGCTCCCGATTGTTCGAAAAATCGCATTTTTAGCTTGCAGATTCTCTAGAGGTCGTTTTCCGGTTTTAAAAACCGTTTAAATATTCCTGGATTTTTAGCTTGCAGATTCTCTAGAGGTCTTTTTCCGGTTTTAAAAACCGTTTAAAAATTTCACCATTCCATCATAATGAGGGTTGAATTCGAATTTCGGGAAAACCGAAATGAAACTGCCTGACGAAATGGCTGCTCTTTGTACGCAAATTGTGTAAAAGTATGCAATACGAAAGTTGTGGACCATCTAGAGATCACAATTTTTATTCGATTCTGATGAAGCTTAAAACATATCTTTATATCCCAAAGATCTCAGTCCCTTTTGATATTTGCGCATTTCAGACCATAACTTTCTGGATTATTGCCCCTGATTATACAAAAAATCCTGTTTGTTTTTAGCTTGTTCTCTGTCCATCTCTTGTAAAATGTGGGCGTATCCTGCCTGGCAGCTGCTGGTTTACTATCACATTTACAGTGTTTTCGGTAAAGGAGGGTGCAGAATATCGATAGGGTTTGTCCTAACATAACCGCTAATGATTAACATCAATTTTGAAACAAATCTGTAGCCTCATAAGTATTTACTCAAAGGGCGATAAGTTATGGATTTCTGAATATCGATAGGATTCATTCTCTTATGAATTCGTTAAAATCTGTGGTCTCTATCATGTCCACAAGGTTTTCTGCTAAGTGTTAACTGACAAATTTCCCAGTCTGGTTTCCCCTTGTAAAAAGTGCAAAATGAAGGGCCTGGCAAGAAACGTCTAGTTGACCAGTTGAGATGAGAAACTTGGGTCACAAGAACTCTTGACAATTGGAATTGGATGAAACGTAGGTGGGAACACCAAACTTCCCCCAAAAGCATATTGCAGGAGTGCATAGCATGCCGTCTTAATTAACCCAGTTGGTGCTAAAAAGTAGGACTTTAAAACCCCATTTTATTTCGGCTGTTAAAGCCAGCTTATATTGATTGATTGATTTTAAATAATTATATTGATTGATTTTAAATAATTATAGACACCAAGATTCAGTCCAGTCGAGTTAGAAAATTGCTTACCACCCCGTCCTCCCGATGGTGGGAGACCAATCTCTCGAAAAGGTTCTAGACCTAGGCTACATTTTGATGGAAACAGTGAACAATTACCGGTTATTGTTAATAGAGGTAGAAGTGGATCTCTAAGTGATGGTATGTAGTCTTTAAAACCACATTACAATTAATTATTTTCCATTTATTTTTGAAAGCACTTTAATGATTCAACAAAATCTTGTATTTATTGTCCACCGCCTTTCGAAGAAAGCAGGGGACTATTAAAAAAATGGGTCCGTTCATCACACTTTTTGGGCCACAATAACTCTCCTTCTAACTGAGCTAGAATGTTTAAATCTTGGTGTATGTGTTTATTAGGTCAATGCCTTGATGGAGTTCGAAGATGAGGATTTTCTGCTTAGGGTAAGCAGAGATAAGCAATTTGATTGGTTGATGCTTTGGGACACGATAACTTTAGTTCTAATTAAGTGAGAGTGATGAAACTTGGTACATAGTTTCATTACATCAATGCCTTGACTAAGTTCGATAATTAGCATTTTCTGCACATTGGAACACAATAGCTCTCTTTCTAGTTGAGCTAGAATGTTCAAACTTGGTATAGGTGTATATTAGGTTAATGCCTTGATGGAGTTCGAAGATGAGCATTTTCTGCTTAGGGTAAGCAGAGATAAGCAATTTGATTGGTTAATGCTTTGGGACACGATAACTTTAGTTCTAATTAAGTGAGAGTGATGAAACTTGGTGTATAGTTTTATTACATCAATACCTTGACTAAGTTCGATAATGAGCATTTTCTGCTTAGGGTAAGCAGAGATAAGCAATTTGATTGGTTGATGCTTTGGGACGCAATAACTTTAGTTCAAATTAAGTGAGAGTGAGAAAACTAAGTGTATAGTTTTATGACATCAATACCTTGACTAAGTTCGTTCGATAATGAGCATAAGCAGAGCATTAAGCAATTTGATTGGTCGAGACTTTGGAATACAATAACTCTCTTTCTAATTGAGGTAGAATGTTCAAACTTGGTGTAGCCGTTTATTAGATGAATGCCTTGATGGAGTACAGTGATCAACATTGTCTGCTTACAGTAAGCAGAGATAAGCAATCTGATTGGTCGATGCTTTGGGGCACGATAACTTTGGTTATAATTAACTGAGATTGATGAAACTCGGAGTATAAATTCATCATATCATTACCTTGACTAAGTTCGATGATGAGAATTTTCTGCTTAGGCTAAGGAGCGATAAGCAATTTGATTGGTCAGGACTTTGGAACATAACAGCCCTGCTTTTAATTGAGGTAGAATGTTTAAACTTGATGTAGATGTTCATTAGGTGAATGTCTTGAATGAAATGAATGAAACTTAGTGTATAGTTGATAATCAGTTTGATTTCTTGATACTTTTAAAAAAAATAAATGTGCGATTGATTAATAATAATATTAATATGTGTCTTCTATTTATTTTGGGATTTCGGCGGGGGACATCAGCCTCACTGTTGGCTTGTTTTAAATTGGCAAATATTTTCTTCAGAATTAATCAATGGATTTCATTGAAGTTTGTAGGAATTACCTTTACATAAAAATAACACTTTTTAAAATGAAAAGAACAATGAATGAACAAAAGCTTTAATAATTGATATTAAATTTAATACCTTCATATAAGGTAATAATGAGATCATATTGCCATCATCTGCACCTGAAGTTGGTAGAAAGAGCAATGGTGGACCATCTTATAGAGATAGAACACCACCTTATATACCTGAAGAAAGAGGTGTTGGTGATGGTAGAGAGATGCCCACTAGAATATCATCATCTATGGCTATAAGTAGTTCAACTTCAAGGTACAGTTTTAAGTCACTTCTTCACTCTTAAGACTTTTGGCTGTGATTATTTTTAAAACTTTGGCATGAAGCATTGGGGTTATGAAAGGATGAACTCTATCCATTTTCAGCATTGTGTGACCTTTCAAATTGGATGTAAAGCCTTATTGATTTCCCCAGTTCTCCATCCATTGTAAGAATCAGGGTTTATCTTGCATGGTTACCACTAGTTAATAAATTTTTATATGCACACATTTTCTTTCGTATTTTGCCGCCCCTCCCCCCCCCACCAAACCCCCCCCCACACCAACCCCCCCCCCCCCCCAAATTTCTTTATAGAAAATAAGCAGACATAAACATTTTTTTTATTAATAAATGACCAATTAAACCTTAAACAAAAATAAAAAGCTGAAATGTCCCTTGGACCAACAATTAAATGGAGAGACTAACATCAACACAATGTTCACTTTTATTTCAATAATTTGCATGAAGGTGTCTTTAACAGTGGGAGGAAACCAGAGAAAACCCACAAGGTTGGACAGGCGATTTGGCTCCTTGTCATGTACAAGCAGGGTATCAAAACCATGCCACTTGACTCATTAACAGACCTTATGATCTACAGTCGACATGTTAAACCTTTTGGTCACCCTCCAATTAAAATGGAATGACACAAGTAGATAAAAAATTCTATAAATAAATTTGGACTGAACACTTCATTTTTTGTCACAGCTGATTTAAAGTAGTTGTTATTTGTTATACGAAAGAATCTAATTTATATCAAGAATACTTTATAATGTTTTGTATATTTGTATATTATACAGTTCTAGTAAACAAGATGATGGTGAGAATTGTTTAGGTAGTGGTGGTTCAAGAAAATCTAGTGCTGGACATTACTCAAACAGAGCAGGTACACTTAATAAACAAGAATAGTAATAAAAACAGCTGAGTGAGGTCCTTTTGCATTTACATATGTCCCCCAGTTTGACTCTTGAATCCATGTTGGGGGTAAAAAAAAAAGAATTATTCAAGATGGTGTCCAAGATGGCCATGATTACTGACCATAACACTCTGCTAATCATACTACTACTACTAGTACTAGAGCAAACATTTTGCTGTCTTTACCTAGTAGGTTTTACTAATTTAGGGATCAACCAATCCTTTCAGACCAACCGCTGGATGGACAACACATAACTATATAAACTGCTAGAAGTAGAACTATGATTATTATGTCTATTCATAGGTTAGG